>NC_138057.1:3694208-6094208 GCF_964194185.1 Rhinolophus hipposideros | reverse complement strand
GTCCCTTGCAGCCCTTCCCCTCCAAGCCATAAGCCTCGGGGTGGCCCTCCATCATTTCTGCACCTGCCATCTCACATCTGTCGTGAGCCCTTGCCTGTCAACCCCTTCCCTCTTATCCCTCAGCCCACCCTTGAGAGTGGCTGCTGGGCCCCCTCCTCTCAGCAGCCGAGAGAAGAAGAAGAAACCCATCCCTCAGCAGTCCCCAAGTCCCCACCTACTCTGAACTCTGAGATGCCACCTGTCCCTTCCCTCACCACCCCATCATTTGTCCACAAATGTCACTTTCTCAGTGGACTCCTGCAGGTCCCCTTTGTTTCCTTCACAGCACTCCCCTTCCTCACACGCAATAGAATTGACTTACTTCTCCCATCACACTCTGTCCCTGCCTGGACATGTCTGGAGGGCAAGGGTCTTGCCTGGTGGGCTCAGCCTGTCTCTGTGGAATGAGTGAGCCTGTCTTCCACGTTCCCACACTGACCCCAACATTGGGCACACAGGACAGGGAGTCAGTAGCATGCTGGAGGTGCTGCAGGGGACTCAGAGGGAGGGCTTTGGTGGGTGGTCATGGTGGAATGGGAGGCATCTGCCTGCGTGTGGGATGGCCAGCCCAGCCAGCCCATGGGGAGCTGCAGGACAAATGGCAGGTGGGGGCCAAGCCTAGGCTGCAGGAGTGGGAGCCCCACTGTTGAGGCAGAGGGGAGCCAGCCATCTGTACCTTCACCTGAGAGCATTTTCTTTGGATACTTCTGGCCCCTGGGTGCCCTGTGCTCCTTAGGGAGCTGCACCCTGCTTGCTGGGCTCTGGAATTGCCCAGCCCTGGGCTACTCCAGAAAGGGAACCGGAGGCCTCCAGAGGCCTGTGCTGCTCAAATGTCAAGCAAATTGAAAATTGAGGCAATTTAACGTAAAAGGCCATTTTCCTGTAGCACTCACTTTAGTGAGCCAGAGGCAGACCTGAAAGTGATTTCCTAAGGATCCCAGAACCAAGAACCACCCCCGGTCCTTCGTTCCTAGAGCTGATGTTAGCAGAATCTGGGAGCCACCTTTCCTGGGGCTTCCTGAGGCTTCAGCTCCCCAAAAGTGCTTTTGTCCACTGGACATACCTATGGACACCCCTCCCTTCCAGAGACCACTTCCCCAGGGGCATTTCTCTACCCTGACCTCCAACCTCCAACCTGAATCCCGCATCACCCTCCTCCTGTGCACTGGGAGTGTTTTAGCATGTGGTTCCCCAATCCCACAAAACAAGGCTGAGACTACCTTCAAGGAATCTGTGTTTAATGCCTGCTGCCTATGTCCCCAGATGGAACACTCAGGATGGGCCATCTGCCCTGAGCACTAGTCCTCACGGGGCTTAGGCTTTCTCATCTGTAAGATGGTCATAAATTCCCCCAGACTTGTTGGGGAGACTCAGTGAGCAGAAGCTAACAGAATGCTTGGTATGGGTGTGTGCAGTGGTTGTAGGATGGGGAAGACAATGGTGATGGTGAGGAGAATGATTGGTAAGTGTGTAAATGTTCATGCATGTGTGTATTACATGCGTTCATGTGTGCTTATATTATGTGTCCATGTATGTGTATACATGTATGTGTGTGTGTGCGTATGTGTGCCTTGTGTATATGTATGTATGTACGTGTGTTTATGTGTTCTCATCATGTGCTTTTTCACACCAATCCTATGAGTTTTCATTTCCAGACCCACATTTGTCTGTTTCCTGGAGACCTGGATACCATTAGCTCAAAGCCAAAGGACATCAGAATCTGTGCCCAGTCCTCCATTCTGAGCCGGTCAGGACTCTGAGAGCCTCTCTTACTTTCTAGAGTGATCCCATTTCACACAGGTGCCAGAGAGGACAGGGTGGAGGTTTGAGGACAGCCTATTGAGACCAGAGGGAGGTAGGGGCAGCCAGGAGAGTGGACAGTGATATTTAGTGGGCACACTGCTTGTAGGGCCAAGTAACAATAAGAGGCACGGATGAGCCTTAAAAACACAGGACTGAGCAGAAAAAGTAAAAACCCAAATTGAAAACTCTCAGGCACAAAACGATGTATGTTCAAAGTACAAATCCCAGACAAAAAGCAACACCAACACATTAGAGTGGGCCTCTGGAACAGCAGTGCAGAAATGGAACAGAGCCAGCCACAAGATCCCATGAGCCGAGAGCACTGGTTAAGTCCCATTTCTTTGAACCCCAGATTCCCTAGATCTCCACGCCTGAAGGCCTGAAGGGCAATCCCCTTTACTGGAGTGCAGCTGCATCCCCTGGATGCCACATGACTATTTCTCCCTAGGTAAATGCCCCTAGCAAGATCCTCTTCCCCTTTCCTTCCTGGCTATTAGATTAAAAGCAAGGGTCAAGTCTAAGTATGACCCAGTAGGGAAGGACAGGCCCTGCTAACAAAGAAAAGAAATTATTTATCAAAAAATGGGCAGGATCTGGCTAGTGTGCTCCATCACAAACCAGAAAAACATGTCTGAGGATGACTTGGTGGATGTGGCACTGGAAGACCAGGATGAAGAATAGAAGGGTGTAGGAGGGAGAGTTTATTCATGCAAGGGCACTCTTCCATGAGTCAGGATTTACTCCTCTGATATGGACTGAATGTCTGTGTTCCCCCAAATTCATATATTAAAACCCTTATCCCCAACCCCCACAAAGGGACGGTAGTTGGAGATGGGGTCTTTAGGAAGCAATTAGGTTCACTGAGAATGGGATCCTCATGTTGGGATTACTATCCTTATAAGAAAGGGAAGAAATAGGAGACCACATGCATGCACCTAGGAAAGGCCATGTCAGCACATAGAGAGGAGGTGGCCATTGGCAAGCCAGGAAGCAGGTCCTCACAAGACATTGAATCTGCCTAAACTTCGTCTATATCTATATGTAGGTATATCTGCTGCCTACAACACACTTACTTTAGCTTTAAGGACACACATAGGCTGAGAGTGAAGGAATAGAAAAAGATATTTCAAGCAAAAGCAAGCAGTGATAGCTATACTTATATGAGACAAATAGACTTTAAGCTAAAAATGGTCATAAGAGACAAAAGTTATTATATAATGATAAAGGGGTCAATTCACTAAGATATAGCAATTGTAAAAATTATGCAACCTATAGGAGGGGCAGAGACACGGAATGGGCCACACACCTGTGTGTGGAGGTTAAGAATCAGGAGGGATATCTCAGCCACCTTCATTCCCCCCAGAGGAGTGAGGGACTCCAGCCCCCTACACTAGGCTCCTCAGCCTGGAGTGCTGGTGCCGAGAAGAGGAGCCCCCACAACATCTGGCTGTGAAAAACGGATATTTAGGTCATTTGGGTGGGCCAGAAGGCTATGAGAAATCCAGATAGCCTCTTAAATGGCCTTCATACAGACTCACTGGCTTGCAGGCACTCACTTTGAGCTCCAGCAGAGGGATGGTGATTCAGGGGGCCTCAGAGACATATGGGGTGTGGGGCAGGCTGAGGTGTGTGGCTACACGGGGAGGACTGGAGAACAGTTGGCATTTTCCGGGTGAGGGGTTCACCTTCATGTAGCCAGCAGGCAGGCACCATCTTTCTTGTGTTGAGCCCACCCTCTCTGGCCAAATCTGAATCTGATTGGCCTGTTGAGCTCCACTGCTCTGTCCTGCTTACTCACTGGGAACCTGTCCCACCTAATTCGCATGACACTGGAGGCACTTTCTCCACAAACAACCAGCCCTGTGCACACTGCACTCTTTCTTGGAAAACTATCAGAGTCCGGCAGGGCCCAGTGGGCAGCAACTGGCCTCGGTGTGTTCTGAGACTATTGCTGAGTCACTCCAGGCTCAGTACTGGCAGCAAATTAGAATTTACATTATTAACCTGGTGACCACAATTCTTCCAACTCTAGTGAGCCCCTGAGACCCTGCCTCACCCAACTCTCGTACCACACAAGGCGTTATCAGTTGTTGAACCTTAAGGGAGCTGGCAGATGGCAACAGGCCTCGGGGTATCCTGGTTTTTGCAGAGCTAACCCAGACCCAGTACTTGTGGCAGCTGACCTAAGTTCACAGCATGGCCTCTCCCACGTGCCTCCTGGTCCAGCACAGGCAGTGAACAACTGCAGATCACTTCATAGCTCCTACCAGGTACCCCCCAGGCAGTGGCTGACCTGGGTCTGCACCAGAGCCCCACCCAAGAGACCTCAGAACCAACATAGTTGGATGTTGGCTTCAGACCCCAACAGAGTACCATTCAAGTAACCCCACAAGCTGCACACACAAAGGGTGGTCTCAGCAGGCATCAGAGCTCACTAGGGCAAATCCCACTCAGTGGGATAAGCCTCCCTCACAACTGCCGATGAGCTGTGGATGTGACCAAACCCCACAGCCAGTCAGTGTAAGGGTCAATCCCACCCACTGACATAGCAAAAGCAATCAAGGCTCAACTATAACTGGAGGGAGGGCACACGCAACCCACACAAGGGACACTCCTGAAGCACCTGGCTCAGGTGACATGGGAGACTGTGTCACTGGGCGCCATAGGACACCTACGATGTAAGGTGAACTGGCTAACACTGGGAGACATAGCAAATCTACCTAATACATAGAAACAAACACCGAGAGGCAGCCAAAATGAGGAAACAAAGAAATACATCCCAAATGAAAGAACAGGAGAAAAGTCCAGAAAAAGAATTAAATGAAATGGAGGCAAGCAACCTAACATATACACAGTTCAAAACAATAGCTATAATAATGTTCAAAGAACTTAGTGAGAATGTCAAAAAGATAGAAAGCATAAAAGAAGACCCAATCATAAGTGAAGAAAGCAATAACTGAAATGAAGAATGCAATAGATGCAACAGAATGCAGACTAGATGAAGCAGAGGATAAAATCAGCAATGTGGAAGACAAGGTAGCAGAAAACACCCAATCAGAACAGCACAAAGAAAAAACAATCCAAAAAAATGAAGATAGCTTGAAACCTCTGGGACAACATCTAGGATAACAACATTTGCATCATAGGGATACCAGAAGAAGAGAGAAAGCAAGAGATTGGGAACCTATTTGAAAAAACAATGGCTGAAAACTTTTCTAACATGGTGAAGAAAATAGACATACAAGTCCAGGAGGCACAGGGAGTCCCAAACAGGATGAACCCAAACAGGCCCACACTTAGACACATTATAATTAAAATGGCAAAGGTTAAAGACAAAGGGAGAATCCTAAAAACAGCAAGAGAAAGGCAACTAGTAACTTATAAGGGAGCTCCTATAAGACTGTCAGCTGATATCTCAACGAAACTTTGCTGTCCAGAAGAAATTTTCAGGCAATATTCAATGTGATAAAAAGTGAGGACCTGCAACCAAGGCTACTCTACCCAGCAAGGCTATCATTTAAAATCAAAGGGCAGATACAGAGCTTCCCAGACAATAAAAAGCTCAAGGAGGTAATCTCCACCAAACCAGTATTACAAAGAATATTAGAGAGACTTCTTTAAGACAGGGGAAAAAAATCAAAATTATGAATAATAAAACGGCAATAGCTACATATCTCTCAATAATTACTCTCAATGTAAATGGATTAAATACTGCAGTCAAAAGACATAAGAGGGATGAATGGATAAGAAAACAAAACCCTTACTTATGCTGTCTTCAAGGGACTCACTTCAGATTGAAAGACACACAGAGACAGAAAGTAAAGGGATGGAAAAATATTTCATGAAAGCAACCAAAAAAAGCTGATAACAATACTTATACCAGACAAAATAGACTTTAAAGCAAAGGCTATAAGAAAAGAGAATGACTTTCTCCTGGTATCTACCAAAAAAATCTGAAAACATCCATAAAGATATATGTACACTGGTGTTCATTGCAGCATTATTTTATGGTGACCAAGACATGGAAACAACCAAAGTGTCCTTTGATAGATGACACAATGGAATACTACTCTGCCATAAGAAAAGATGAAATATTGCCATTTGTGACCACATGGATGGACCTTGAGATTATTATGCTAAGTGAAATAAGTCAGACAGAAAAGTCAAGAACTATATGACTTCACTCATATATGGGATATAAAACTAATGGCAACAAAGGAACAAAACAAACAAAGAAAGAAACAAAAACTCAGAGACACAGATAACAGTTTAGTGGTTACCAGAGGGAGAGGGGGGAGGAAGGTTGATAGAAGAGGTAAAGAGTGTCAAACATATGGTGATGGAAGGAGAACTGACTCTGGGTGGTGAACACATAATGCAATATATAGATGATGTATTATAGAATTGTACACTTAAAACCTATGTAGTTTTGTTGACCATTGTCACCCCAATAAAATTTGAAAAAGAAAAGAAAAGACAATGAAGGGCCCAGTAATCCCACTCCAGGGTATTTATCTGAAGAAACCCAAACACTACTTTGACAAGACATGTGCACTTATATGTTCATTACAGCATTGTTTACAAGATGTGGAGGTAGCCTGGGTGTCTGTCAATGGATGAATGGATAAAGAGGAGGTGGTACATGTGTACAATGGAATATTGTTCAGCCATGGAAGGGAATGGGTTCTTGCCAACTCTGGCAGCATGAATGAACTTGGAGGTGTTATGCCGAGTAGAGTGTCCAACAAAGGCAGATGCAATGTGATTTTACATATATGTGGAATCTAAGAGTGAAATTAACAAACAAAACAGAAACAAACTCATAGATACAGAAAACATTTTGATGGTTGCCAAATGGAAGAGAGGTTGGGGTGTGGGTGAAAAAAAAGGGGAAAGGTTAAGAAGTATAAATTGGTTGTTACACAGTAATCATGGGGATGTAGGGTATAGCATAAGGAATAGAGTCAATAATATTGTAATAACTATGTATGGTGTCAGATGGGTACTACATTTGTTGGGGTGATAGATGGAGGTTAAGGGGGGAAAGGTGAAAAGGTGAAGGGAATAAAAAATACAAATTCGTAGTTATAAATTGGTCATGGAGATGTAAAGTAAAGCATAGGTAAATATTGGCTATGAGTAAAGCATAGTCAATAATATGGTAATAACTATGTATAGTGCCAGTGGGTACTAGCCTAGTCGGGGGGGATCACTTCTTAAATTATGTAAATGTCTAACCATTATACTGTACACCTGAAATTAATTTAAAATAATATTGAAGGTCAACTGCAATTGTTAAACTTAAAAGGGGGGGAAGAGAAGTGGAATAAGAGGTCCAAATTTCCAGATATAAAACAAATAAGTCATGGGGATGTAACGTACACCATGGGGAATATAGTCTGTAATAGTGTGATAGCATGGTACAGTGTCACACGGTTGCTGGACTTATCATGATGATCACTTTTTTAGGTATCTAGATGTTGAATAACTATGGTGTACCCCTGAAACTAATATAATATTGTAAGTTAGCTATTTTTGGTAAAAATCTTTTTAAAAATTATGCACCCAACATTAGACACCTAAATATGTAAAGCAAATACTAACAGAACTAAAGGGGAATATAAACAGCAATACAGTGATAGTTGGGAACTTTAATACCCCACTCTCAACAATGAATAGGTCATCCACACAGTAATTCAATAAGGAAATAGCAAAATTGAACACTATAAACCAAATGACTCTAGCAGAATGTGTACAAAATATTTCATCCAACAACAGCAGGATAGATATTCTTCTCAAGCACACATGGAACATTTCCTAGGCTAGATCATAAGTTAGGACACAAAACAAGTCACAACAAATTCAGAAGGATAGAAATTATATCAAGTATCTTTTCTGACCACATTGGCATGAAATTAGAAATTAATAAAAAGGAGAAAGCTGGAAAGTTCGTAAGCACATCAAAATAAAGCAACAACTTTGAAACATTGAACAACCAATGTTTCAAAGAAGAAATTAAAAGGGAAGGAAAAAAATACCTTGAGACAAATAAAAATGGAAACACAATATATGAATTTATGATACAAAGCAAAAGTAGTTACAAGAGGAAAGTTTATAACTACAAACTGCATACATCAAGAAAAAAGAAAAATCTCAAGTAAATAATCTAACATTACACATCACAAAACTAGAAAAAGAACAAACTAAGCCCAAAGTTAGCAGTAGGAAGAAAATAATAAAGACAGAGCAGAAATAGGTGAAATAGAGAACAGGAAACCAATAGAAAAGATTAACAAACCTAAGAATCGGTTCTTTGAAAAGATAAACAAAAATACACAAACCTTTAGCTAGACTAACCAAGAAAAACAGAGGACACAAATAAATAAAAATTTAAGTAAAAAAGGAAATATTACATTGATACCACAGAAATACAAAGGATTACAAGAGACTACTATGGAAAATTATACATCAACAAATTGGACATCATAGAACAAATGGATAAATTACTAGAAACGTGCAATCTGCCAAGTCTGAATTACAAAGACATAGAAAATCTGAGTAGTCCAGTAACAAGTAAGGAGATTAAATCAGTAAGCAAAAACTTCACAACAAAGAAACACCCAGGACTGGATAACTTTACCGGTAAATTCTACCGGTTAAAGAATTGATTGAAAAGAAGAAACACTTCCAAACTCATTTTATGAGGCCTGAATTACCCTCATACCAAAGCCAGATAAGGATAATGCAAGAAAAAAAAGACCAATATCTCTGATTAATACAGATGAAAAATCCTCAACAAAATATTAACTAACTAAATTCAAAATCACATTAAGATTGTATATACCATGATCAAGTAGGATTCATCCCTTGGATGCAAGAATGTAAAGATAGTTCAACATATGCAAATCAATAAATATGACACATCATATTAAGAGAATAAATAATAAAAATCATATGATTATCTCAATCCAGAAAAAGCATCTGACAAAATCTAACATCTTTTCATGATAAAGACTCTCAACAAATTGTGAATAGAAGGAAGTTAGCTCAAGATAATCTAGACTACATATATGACAAGTCCACAGATAACATCATACTCAATGGTGAAAGATTGAAAGCTTTTCCCCTGAGGTCAGAAACATGACTAGAATGCCTACTCTCATCACTCCTACTCAGCATAATACTGAAAGTCTTAGCCAAAGCAACCAGGCAGGAAAAGACAGAAAGAGATACTGTGACAGAGAGAGAGAGAAAGAGAGAGAGAGAGAGATCCAAATCAAAAAGGAAGAAGTAAAATTGTCCCTGTTTGTAGATGACATGATCTTATATATAGAAAACTCTCAAGATGCCACCAAAAAAAGTGTTAGACTTAATAAATAAATACAGTAAAGTTGCAGGAGATAGAAATCAACATACAAAAATCAGTTGCATTTCTATACACTAACGAAATATTTGAAAAAGGAAAAAAACAATCCCATTCACAGTAGCACCAAAAACAATAAAATATTTTGGAATAAATTTAACCATTTATTATTTAAATATTAAATATTTATTATTTAAATATTTAATTTAAATATTTAAATTAAATATTTAAATATTATTTAACCAAGTGAAAGATCTGTACACTGAAAACTATAAGATACCGATGAAAGAAATTGAGGAATACAGCAACATCCTGCATTCATAAATCACCAGAATTAACATTGTTAAACTGTCCATACTATCCAAATTCATTTGTAGATTCAGTGCAATCTCTATCAAGATTTTAGTGGCATTGTTTACAGAATCTGTATGGAAGACCTCAAATAGCCAAAGCAATCCTGACAATGAAGAAAAAAGTTGAAGGCATCACACCTCCTTAATTTCAAACTATATTACAAAGCTATGATAATCAGAACAGTATAGTACTGCCATAAAAAAGACACATAGGCCAAAAGAATAGAAGTAATAGCCAAGAAGTAAACCCACACACATATGGTCAATTCTTATTTCCAAAGGAGCCAAAAATACTCAATGTGGAAAAGATAGTCTCTTCAATAAGTGATATTGAGAAAACCAGATATCTCCATGCAAAAAAATAAAATTGGACCCTTGTCTTACACCATGTACAAAAATTAACTGAAAGTGGATTAAAGACTTAATTGTAAGACCTGAAACTAAAAATCCTAGAATAAAAAATAGGGTGAAAGCACATTGACATTGGTCTTGGCAATGATTTCTTTTGGATTTGACACCCAAAGGCAGAAAAAGCAAAAATAAACAAGTAAGACTAAGTGAAACTGAAATGCTTCTGAACAGCAAAAGAAATGATAAACAAAATGAAAAAGACAGTCTATGGAATGGGAGAAAATATTTGCAAACCACATATCCAACAAGGGGTTAACATCCATAATATATAAAGAACTCATAATTCAATAGCTAAAATATCCAAATTATTTTATTAAAACTGGGCAAAGGACCTAAAGAGAGTTCCTTTTCACACACACACACACAAAAAGATATGCATAGCCAACAGGTACACGAAAAGTAGCTCCATGTGACTACTTTACAAGGAAAAGCAAATCAAAACCAAAATAAGATGTTACCTCACACCTGTTAGAATAGCTATGAGGTGTGATCAAACAATATGGTGAATGTTTAAATTTTAAAAAATTATTACAGTAAAAACATGTTGCCATTAATCCCTTTCAAACTACTCTCCCTCGCTTCAAACACACTTATCCCATCATTCTTGCCACTTTCTGAAGCAGTTCTGGAAGTCCTCTTTCATGAGTGTCTTTAGTTGTGCTGTCATGGCTGCCTCAATGTCCTGAATCATTTTGACTTTGGGGAAGAGCCAGAATTCGCATGATGCCAGATCTGGTGAATAAGGTGGATGGGGACACACTGTAATGTTTTTATTTGACAGAAATTGCCATGTACCAGAAGTGATGTGTGATACAGAGCATTCTCATGATGGAAGATGATTTATGGCACACTTTAAAACACTCCTTCTCTCAACCGTAGTTCACACTTGACTGACTGCACTGAACAAGTTGAAACTTGTCACACACTGTTACTAAGGTTTGACGTGCCACTTCCCATATTGAAGATCCTTGCCTTTCTGTTGGATGGCACTCAGCAGCAGAGTTCACCGTATTGTTTGATCACAACGGAAAGGCTCCATGTCACACAATGCTTCTGGTATGGCAATTTCTTTCTTTTTTTTTTTCAGGTATTTTCTTTTTTTTTTTGTCTTTATTTATTTATTTATTTATTTTTATTAAATTTATGGGGGTGACAATTGTTAGTAAATTTACATAGATTTCAGGTGTACAATTCTGTATTACATCATCTATAAATCCCATTGTGTGTTCACCACCCAGAGTCAGTTCTCCTTCCATCACCATATATTTGATCCCCTTTACTCTCATCACCCACCCCCCACCCCCTTACCCTCTGGTAACCACTAAATTATTGTTTGTGTCATGGAAACAACCAAAATGTCCTTCAATAGATGAATGGATAAAGAAGTTGTGGTATATATACACAATGGAATACTATTCCGTGTTAAGGAAAAATGATATAGGAGCATTTGTGACAACATGGATGGATCTTGAGAGTATAATGCTAAGTGAAATAAGTCAGACAGACAAAGCAGAGAACCCTATGATTTCACTGATATGTGATATATAAACCAAAAAGAACAAGGTATGGCAATTTCTGTCAAATAAAAACATTACGGTGTGTCCTCATCCACCTTATTCACCAGATCTGGCAACGTGAGACTTCTGGCTCTTCCCTAAAGTCAAAAGGACCATGAAAGATAAATGTTTTGAATTCATTCAGTACATCAAGGCAGCTACAATAGCACAACTAAAGACACTCACGAAAGAGAACTTCCAGAACTGCTTCAGAAAGTGGCAAAAAGGATGAGATAAGTGTGTTCAAAGCGAGGGGGAGTATTTCATGGGGGATTAATGGCAATGTGTCTTTTACTGTAATAAAATTTTTTATTTAAACATTCACCATATGGTTTTTTTAATTAAATTTATTGGGATGACAATTGTTAGTAAATTTACATAGATTTCAGGTGAACACACAATGGGATTTATAGATGATGTAATACAGAATTGTTCACCATATGTTTTGATCACACCTTGTATTATCAAAAAGACAAGACATAATATATTGCTGGTCAGCAAATAGAGAAAAAGGAACCCTTGTACACTGTAGGTGAAAATGTAATTTGGTATAGCCACTATGGAAACAACGTAGGGGGTTCTTAAAATATCAAAAATATAACTATCATCCGATCAAGCAATTCCACTTCTAGGTGTATATTCAAAAGAAATGAAATCACCATCCTGAAGAGATATCTGTCTTCCCATGTTCATTGCAGCATTATTTACAGTAGCTAAGACCTGAAAACAACCTAAGTGTCCATTGAGGAATGAATGGATTACAAATCAATAATCTAAGTTTGCCCCTTAGGGAATTAGGGGAAAAGAGCAAACCAAAACCGAAGCTCTTAGAAGCAAGGACACGATGAAGATTTAAGCAGAGATCAGTGAAAAAGAGGATAGAAAGACAATAAAGAAAATAAACTAAAACAAAAGTGGCTACTATGGACTGAATTATGCCCCAACCCCAATTCATATGTCAACTTCTTAACCTCCATTGTGACTATATTTGGAGACAGGGCCTTTCAGGAGGTAATCAATGTTATATGAGGTCATAAGGGTGGGGGCCTAATACAATAGGGATGGTGTCCTTATAAGAAGAAGACAGAAGCAAGCACACAAAAGAAAGACCTTTTCCTTTTCTTGTCTAATTGCTCTGGCTAGTCCAGTGCAAAGTTGAATAGTAGTAGTAAAAGTGGGTATTCTTGTCTTGTCCCTGATCTGAAGTAGAAACACTTTCAGTCTTTCACCATTGAGTGTGATGTTTATTGTGGGTTTTCATAAATCCCTTTAATTTGTTGAGGAGTTCCACTTCTATTTCTAGTTTTATGAGTATTTTTATTATGAAAGCGTCTTGGATTTTGTCAAGTGAACTTCTGTGTCAATTAGATGATCATGTAGTTTTATTCCTTCCTTCTATTAACGAGATCTATTACACTGATTGATTTTCTTATGTTGGAACAGCTTTGCATTCCTAAGACAAATCCTACTTGATCATGGTGCATAACCTTTTTACTATTACATTAAGTTCAGTTTGCCATTTGTTATGGACTGAATGTTCGTGCTCCCCATCCCAATTCATATATTGAAATTCTAAACCTGCAATGTGACGGTATGTGGAGATGAATCCTTTGGGAGGTAATTAAGTTTAAATGAGGTCATGAGGGTGGGTTCCTCATGATGCAGTTAGTGTCCTAAGAAAAAGAGGAAGATAGAGAAATCTCTCTGTCTTGTGTTTTTTGCAGGAAAGGAAAGGCAGTGTGAGCAGGCTTGGGATTGGCCAGTTTGAATCATTCCAGTGGTCTATGGGGCACAGGGCTGTCCCAAGTTGTCTGGTACCTGGGTATGGGGTGATTAGGGCAGGGAAATCATGACTCATGCAGGGAAATGTGGAGCCCAGTAAAGCAGCTGGTGGGGCATGTGAATCTCGCCACAGTGAGGGAGACAAATTGGAAGAGATATCAGTTGGCTAATGCTGCATAACAAAACACCCCATAATTCAGAAAGCATTCACCATTGCCTACATCACTATGGATCAGCTGGGTAATTTGTCTGATCTTGGCTGGACTGATTCGGATGTAGGAGGAATGTGTAGACTGGGCAGGCAGCTCTACCCTTCCTGGCCTCTCACCCACCTGGTGGCTGGCTGGCTGGAGGCTGATCTCAGGTGGCCTCAGCTGGCATAACAACTCTCTACTCTATGTGACTGTCACCCTCTAATTGGCTAGTCCAGGCTGTTTGTACGGGGTGTTCGGTGCCAAGAAAGGTGGGAGTGTGCCAGTCTGAGGCTTGGATCCAAGACACTGTTGGCATCTCATTCTGTTGACCAAGCAAGTGACAAGGACAGCCCAGATTCACAGAGCGGGGTGATGACCACCTCCATGGGAGCACCTGGAAAGCACCCTCTGCAGAGTCAGGTGAATGCTCAGCACAGCGTTGCCCAGCAGTCTCCGGAGCATGGGGCTAGCGCTGGCTCCTCTAGGCTGTTGGCTCCTCTAGGCTGTAGGCCCCTCCTGCCGCCCTCTTCTCTACTGGGAGGGCGCATTCCTGCAGCCACATCTGCGGAGAGATCGACTTCCCTATCTGTGTTCTGCTAATAAAGAGAAACACACTCCACGAGGTTAGACAAACAGCGGGAGTGATTGACACCACCGCAGCCCTTGGCCCAGCCACCAGGCCATGCAGCAAGCTGCTGAGAAAACACTGTGTGGCTCCGAGTCCCTTGGTGTTTGCTTTCCATTAGCCTCATGTTTTGCCCTTTAGTCACACTCTGTCTATCAAGGCTGGCAGGGAGAAGCCTGCTCCCAGACACCCGGCCAGGGCAGGGCAGCCTTCAGGTCTCAGTGTTCCTCTGTGCTCTGACTAGTCCACTCCTCCCACTGCACTGGAAGGGCAGTTCTGCCGGGATCCCACACATGGGGTTCTGAGCCCATGCCTCTGTCTGGAGTCACACTCAGCCACCCTGGGAGTTGGGCTGAGCTGGTCTAGAGCCTGGGTCTAATAGCTTCCTGAAGATGTCCTATGTGCCTCCTACCAGGAATCTACCTGGGGCCCTGAAGCCTATGAAACAACAGGCCAGACTGGTGATGAGCAGGTGGGGCTCTTGTCTCTGGGCAGGGGGTCCAGTACAGCCACTTAACCCATTTCTAAAAAGGTCCTGCCCAGAACGGGAGGCAAGGCCCCCGCACCAGGGAGGGAATGGAAGGACTCTGGGCTCAGCCTGGTCCCTCTTCCCCACTATCACAATGGTCAGGGTCACAGCAAAACCAGAGAGGCTGTGAGATCCAAACCCCACACCCTTCCCATCTCTTCCATGGGACTTCCCTCCACCTGCTCCCACCTCAGGTGCCATCTCTTCCATCCCAGCCCCTGGGCCTGTTTATGTCATATAACACCCACCAAGGAGCTGAATGCATAGCAGTCCATGGTCATTCCCTGGGCACCTTTAGAGGCATGGTCTGCAAAGCTGTGAGCAGAGTTCAATGATAGTGAGAGGGAAAGATGCCCCAGAACTAAAATCTTGGTTTCTCAGAATATCTGAGTGATCTGATTCACCCCAGCAAGGCCCAGCTCCCCTCTGAAACATGTCCTTGTGCAGGTGGAAAAACTAAGGCTCAGCACAGGCAAGCCAGCGGCCCAAAGCCTCTGAAGGTGGGCCCAGAATCCTGCCAGGGCCTCTGTTCTGTTCTCCACCCACCAACAGAATGGTGTTCAGGCTTTGTGGCCCTCTTGGCACATCCCTTCCACGCCCTCTTGTCTGTGGCATTGTTGACAGCTCAGACTCAGACAATGCTGGGCCCCAGGCTCCTACTGAGTGTGCCCGGACAGGCCACAGCCGGCTCCAGCCTTGATTTCCCCATCTGTGCGTGGGGATCCTGGTGGGAGGGGGCCAAAAGGCTCCACATGGGAGGGCTGTATGCTGCCTGCCTCCCCCACAAGGCTCTCTCCTCCTTCCTCCCTCCACTGGAGGGGAAATTACCCATTAATGAGAGAGAATTACAAACGCAGCGTCTGGCCCCACGCCCAAGGTCCTTGGGCGAGCAGGGAGAGAGTGAGCGTGCTGGAAGGGGAATTGGAAACAAATGCATGGGGTGTTTTCTTTGGTGGATTCACAGTCCCCTCCTTACCCCCTACTCCTACCGCTGTCCCAAATTTGGACTTTTACGGAAACAGATTCCGTGCCTGGGCTTCCCATGAACTCTCTTAATTCAATTGAGGGGCCATTATCCGCACTGGGTGTAATGGGCTGTTTCCGTAACCTGGGGGATGCCTGTGGAGGCAAGGGGTGGCTGCATCTCTCCTCTGCAGGTGGGGGCCAGGGTAGGGGTGGGGGCAATGGGGGGCTGAGCTGAAGTCCCTATCCTGGCAGGTGCCCAGAGGGCTGGAGGAGGAGGATGCGGCTACTTTGGATGGGGGTGGGGGGGGCGCAGGCCCACAGGGGCAGGAGATAAAGGAATGGCAGGTGAGTCTGGGGCTGAGAGAGCCACCTAGTGGAAGGGTGGCCAGGGGCCCCAGGGGACTTGGTGGGAAGTGCTGTCAGGTCCATGGGCAGGAGGGGCCATCTGCCAATATTCAGGGGTCCCTCCTGTAAGAAGCACATTTACCCATGCTCTTTCCTCTACTCGGAATTCTGTCCCATCCACCCCATCCCTGTGCAGGGCCCCACCTGCTCATCCTCTGGTTGGGCATGCCATTTCCTCCTCCAGAAGCCTTCCAGGGGCCAATCTGAAGCTCCCACTTCTGCCCTAACAGCACTGTGACTGTGAGTGGCCCTGTTTCTCTTAGTCTGAGCTCTGGGAGGACAGAACTAGCTCAGGGTCTGTCCCAGTACAGGATCCTGGAGGGAAGGCGTGAGGTACAGAGAAGGATGAGGTACTGGACAGCTCCTCCTAATAGCGGGGCTGTAGCCTATGGTGCTGTCTCCCAGATGGACAGACAGGGAGCAGGTTCTGTCCCTGCGTGGGAACAGGCCTGTGGAGCTGACTGTGACCCTGGCCAGCCCCTCAGCGTCCCCCCAGTTCTCACGTATAAGAGGGAGGCTCATAGTCAGGCTTGAAGGCTGGGAGCAGTGGGAACATGGGGAGAACATGGGCACAGCACCTAACTGTGCCACCAGGGCACCTACTGGGAAAGGTTTTGTTTCTGCAGAGTAGAGTCACAGTCCCTCCTTGAAGACCAACAGGAGAGACATATGGACCCCAACCCCATGGCAGTCCCTCAGGAAGGGAAAGCGGCCACACCTATGAGGAGCAGGAAGTGGGAGGTGAGGAGAAAGATGAGGGGCTCTGCAAACCCACCTCCCTCCCATGGCGGACCTGATCTCCTGGTCTAAGTGGGGAGCCTGGTGAAGTCAGTGGTGGTGGGCAGCCTGGGTTTCAGAAGGCAGACGTTATGGGGGCCTTTGGCTTTTCCCTTTTGTCCTAAACCAGATCCAGAGCTGAGGCTCCTAAAAACCAGGAGTGATGTCTAGGAGCCAAGGTGAGCTGCCAGGGTGGGAGAAGTAGCACCCCAGCCCGAATATAGGCTGGCTGGTGCAGAGGGAAAGTGGCCACACCATGTCCCTCAGACCTCAGTATCTGTGGATGCCTCCCTGGTTTTCCACACAAAATGGCTTGAGTTCACACTCTACATTCCCAGCCTCTTGCAACTAGGTAAAGCTGCAGGACTAGTTTTGGCCCAGGGTCTGTGGGCAGAGTGATGGGTCTTACTGCCAGGCGGAGCCGAGAAGAGCCAGACTCCACCTCCCAGCTGGGGCCTCAGGTGCCGCTGCAGGAAAATGGAGTTGCTGGCAGCCTGGGGCCCTGAGTGTCCTGTGGGATGCCGGGCTCCAGCTGACCTGTGAGAGATGGGGTGTGCATGAGAAATAAACCTTCAGAGCATTAAGCCTGCAAATCATGTCATTTGTTTTTGCAGCAGAACCTAGCTTATCCTAACTCATGCCAGGACAGGGTTGGTACACCAGAAATGGAGAGGTAATCAAAAACAATGGCAATGTGTGGCACTAGGGTGGTGGTAGTGGTGAAGGGGTTAGGCAGGAGGTGGGGTGAAATCCATTATCAGAGATTGCAAAGACAATGACCCATGTGATTACAGTGACACATATAATTCTGAATGAGTGGCTCTGGAAAAAGAGGTAGGTAAAGCAGACGTTGGGGGCGTGTGCAGTAGTTACAGGAAAGAAAGGAGCTTAGGAGAGAACTGGCAGGTTGATAACAGAACAGAAAGGGAGTGGAGAGTTTCCAGAATGCCTGTCCTGGAAGAAGTAGAAAACAAACTGTTCGGAACCCACAATAGAAGGTGAGCCTGAGAAGTGTTTGAGACACGATGTTTGGTAATATCATGTAATCCATCAAATTACCTCGGCCAAGATCAAAGTGAATGTGGATCCTTGCAGAGTAGCTCTATCCCCCCAGACGGCTGACAGCAGAAAGAGAATTTGTTTCTTGGGGCTAATAAAGCATCACAGCCTGGGTGGCTTAAATAACAGACATTTATTCTCTTAAGAGTCTGGAGGCTGGAAGTTCGAGATCAAGGTGTCAGCAGAGTTGGTTTCCCCTGAGTCCTCTCTCGTTGGCATATGGGTAGCCATCTTCTCCCTGTGACCTCACATGGTCTTCTCTGTGTGTGTGTGTGTCTGTGTCCTGCTTCTTTTAAGGACACCAGTTGTGTTGGATTAGGGCACACCCCAATGACCTTATTTTACCTTAATCACTTCTGTAAAGACCCGATCTCAAAACAATCATATTCAGAGGTGGGGGGTTAGGATTGCCACCTGTGAATTTGGGGGACACAATTTAGCCCATAGCAGGGAAAAAGAGAGGCAGCAGAAAGAGGAGGGAGGAGGAGGAGGGAGAAGTCTGGGGACCAGAAAGCAAAGACTCACAGCAGATCACTGAGAATTCTGTCTCAAGAAGTGGCGTGGTCAAAGCTGCCTGCATGGGTGCGCCTTCACGGCTGAAGTCGCAAGACAAGGCCTGGACTCCTGACCGCCCATAGGCTGGGAGGGTTCTGCAGCAGCCAGAGAAAGCCAATCAGGCTGACGGGAGGGCAGACTATCCTCGGGCACCCAGAGCACACAGAAGATGAGGGAGTTGTGCCCGGAGAGCAAAAGCGGGACCTACTAAGTGCACCACACTCCCCACTTCATGTGGAGGCTGACACCGCTATCACCCACAAGACAGTGCTCACTGAAAACCAAAGGGGAAAGCTCTCACACAGAAGAGGCCTGACATCCTAAAGGACTACCAACTTCCTGAGGTTCTAAGTGCCCGTAGTTCTAATCCCCTGAAAGTATGAGTCTGTTCTCAGGTGGCCCTGTTTCCAGGTCTGGAGCTGGGTTTGCCTAGGCAGAGCGGTTAGAGCTGGGCTGGGGACCTGAGTCTGAGGCAGTTCCAGCCCTTCCCCCAGGGAAGGAGGCCAAAGCAGGCAGAACTTCAAATGCTTTGGGGTTATTTTATTTTATTTTACATAAGTGGAGACAAAAATTGGTTTCTCATGTGGTCTTATGCTTTCCAAGTCGTCACATCACTCTCTGCTCCTGCCACTCCAGATGGAGCCTGGATAGAAAAGGAGGGGTGGGTGGTGGGCTCCAGCTCTCCCTCCTCACACCAAGCCACCTCCAGGGACAGCCACAGCAGTCTCAATCTAGCCGTCAGGGACAGGCATTCTCCAGTCCAACCCCTCTGGGCCACCTATTTGATGATGGGCAGGCTACCCTACCTCCTGGAGCCTCAGTCTACCAACTTAGAATGGCTGGCAGGCTCCTGTGAGTGAGCCGTCTGGGCTGTGAGTTTCTCACTGCCCAGGATTGATGCGTTGCAATTCCACTTTACAGCTCACCTGGGAGGCCCTGGACTTGGCCTGTTCCAACTGGAGCTGGACTGGTAGCTCCCTCTCAGCCAGGATCTCCAAGGCAGCCTCTTCCGCCCCCTCCGCCCCCCCGTCACAGAAATCTCAGCCACCCTGGGCAGGGGTCCCACTGGCCCAAGCTGGGGATCTGGATTGTCCCTTGATGCCTAGTCCCTCCTTCCAAGAAGCTCAGTCACAGCCTCCCCTCCCTCTTCCACCCCTACCTGCCCCCTGCACTCAGCCTCAGTTTACCACTGATGTTCCCAGGAGCCCTGAAGAGGAGGCTTTCAGGATGAGCACCCCAAGTCCTCTGACTAGTCCCCCTGTTCCACTGTCTTTGCCTCGATTCCATTCTCCATGCTGACCACCAAATCCCTGGCATGGTTACTCAAACTGCTGCCCTCAGGACAGTCACCCAAAGCCCACGAGGCCCTGTCCCTGCCCACCTTGATCCTGAAAGCTCATGCTCCATGTGCTATCCCTCTGCCAGAAATGCCCTTCCTTCCTAACTCTTTCTCCCTTTCCTTCCTTCCCTCCTTCCTTCCTTCCCTCCTTCCTTCCTTCCCTCCTTCCTTCCTTCCTTCCTTCCTTCCTTCCTTCCTTCCTTCCTTCCTTCCTTCCCTCCCTCCCTCCCTCCCTGCCTCCCTGCCTCCTTCCTTCCCTCCTTCCTTCCTTCCTTCCTTCCTTCCTTCCTTCCTTCCTTCCTTCCTTCCTTCCTTCCTTCCTTCCCTAGCTCAGGCATACCCGTTGAAGCTTCTTGACCCCCAGAGTCCCCAGAGCTCCCTGCTGAGTCTCTCAGGTCTTCCCTCCTGGCTTCTCGGTGTTGACAAGGCGTATCAGTTAGCTCCTGCTATGTAACAAAGTACCCAGAATTTGATGGTCCAAATCAAGTGTTTACTTTTTGCTCATGAGTCTGCTGGTCACCCAGTTCTACCAATTTCTACTGATCTTAGCTAGACTCTGGACACTGAGGCATCTGTGGTCAGCTGGCAGTTTGGCTGGGAACTGTCTAGTTTAAGATGACCTCTGTACTCACTTTCTACACTACGTAAAAGAATCACCCACACTTAGTGGCTTAAAACAGCGCCCATTTGTCAGCTCACAGTTCTGCAGTTTAGCAGCCCTGTCAGTGTGCCTGGGTCCTCTGCCCAGGGTCTCTCAAAGGTGAAATCGAGGTGCCAGCCAACTGCATACTCATGGGAGACTCTAAGGAAAACCCACCTCCAAGCTCATCCTTGTTACTGGCAGAACTCAGCTCCTTGAGACTTTGGTCCTGGGGTCCCTATAATGGGATGTCTACTGTCACAAACACGTCCCAGGCTGCTAAACCAAAGGGCCGGGAACTAGACTCAACATCTTAGTGGGAAGAGTTTCCAGGTCACTGAGCAGAGGGTGTGGCCCCTGGAGTGGGTATCGATTGCTGCCATCTCCCCACACGGAATAGCCTGTTCATGTGGATCCTCCACAGGCACCAGCCAGGGGCTGCTGATGAGATCACAGGGACATGGGGCTGGTAATGTACCGCCTTCATAGGAGCCACGTGGGAGGACCCTGTGGCCCCCTCCAGGCCCCTCCAGGCCAGGACCCATGCCCAGTCAGCGGCCCCATGAGCATTAGAGCCCTTGCTGTAATTGCTGGTACCACGGTCTTTTTGCCCCAGGTGCCCAGTGGGTGAGAAGCTGACCAAGTGCTTGAAAGTCACCACCCCAGGCTTTCCACAGCTCCACCACATGCCCCGTCTGTCTCATCTGCCAACTGAGTGGAGGAGTGGCAGGACCAGAGATGGATAGAGCATCAGTGGGGAAGGACCTGGGGTCCCCAATAACCACGTGGGGCAGAGCCAGCCTGGCTGTGACACGGCTCCTGGCAGGATATGACTGTGTCCTCCCACGCCTGCTCCTAGGCCCCAGGTCAGCCACGCCTCATGGCTCGGCTCAACTTGGGGACCCTGAAGATCCACCAGGGAGCCTCACCATAGACAGTGGGGTACTCAGGCCCCAAGTTGCCTGGGGGCTCTACTTAGCTGTGAGATATTCTGAGTCCAAGACTGGGGTCATTTCAGGAGACTGGCTATGGGGAGTGTAGAGAGGGTATAGGGAAGAGGAAGAAAAGAGGGAGTCAGGGTTGGGTTAATAAAGGACCAATGGAGAGAACGGAAGGAGCAGGAGGAGTGGGCTACAGTGAGCAGGTGTCACATTGCCAAGTGTCGTTTGCCTCTGGGCCTGTATCCACAGCCCTCTGCTATCCCTACGACAGCCCAGTGATGCAGGAATGGTTGCCCCTTTGCAGCAGGACACAGGCCCCAGGGAACTCCAAGGCCAGGGCAGGGATTGGCAGAAGCGTCCTTGTGTCATGGGTGGACTTTGAGACCCCCCATCTGTGGCATCTGATCTCACAGGCTGACCTGCCCCTCTGGACCACTGGAGTTGGAGGAACTTCTCTCCCCATCATAGGCAAGACTCAGATGCTGAAAGGACCACCTGGGTTTCCTGGCTTCGTCACAGTCCCCTGAGGATGATACATCCCCCAGGGTTGGATGGACACACTCGGGAGTACCACCAAATGACATGCCCCAAACCCCTCCCCAACCAGGACCACCCTCTGCCCACCTTGCAGTGACATGCCAGTTGTCAGCCTCCATTCAACAAGCATAGTGGGCACCTGGCAGCTGGGTTGCCTCACTTTATTCATCTGCAAATGGAGAATGGCAGTGCCAGCTTAGGGGACTTCCAGAAGACATTGAGGATAGCAAGGTGGTGCCTGGGTGGTACGTACTCGGAGTTAGAGCCTTGGGTTCAGACTCTGGTCTTGCCTGCCTCCAGCTGGGTGACTTTTGCACAGGTAGCATGACAGTCAGAGAAGCAGGGCCACCAGGTAGAGGATGCTGTGAGTATTCCAAGAAGCCAGGGGGCCACCTAGCAGGGAGCGATGACAGACACCCAGCTATTACTGTGTCTGGGGCCTGGCCTTCCCACTAGCTGCGAGCAGAGGCAGCCCGACAAGGATTCACCCGAGGCGGCTGCACTGTCGGGCCTGTCATTCAGGCCTAATCCCTGCCCTTTGTCCACCTGCCACCAGGGCTTTGGGCTGCCACCTGCCTAAGCCAGGTGATGTCACAGGGAAAGAATGTGGTGAGTGGGGGCAGGTGAGGGGTGCTCCTGAAGAGGGGCCTGTCCCCCTCCTCAGGCTAGTGGGGCTGCTAGAGACAGTGTGGCAACCCAGCCGCCCCCACCCGCTCCCACACCCCACAGTGGCCGTGGGCGTAATCTTGTCTTGCAGGTAACTTGGCTCCACCACCTTTGAGTGACTTTTTTTTGGAAGCTTGCAGAGCCTTGTTGAGGGCTGTGTGCTGCGGGGCTCACGGTTACAAATCGGTGTATGAAACTCAACAGCAGGAACACCTTTGTCCAGGGCTCCCTCAGCCCCCGAATTGGCTTCAGAGCCATGTGGGCATTTTCTGGGGGAGCATGGTCCTGACGAGGTGGGATTCCCAGGGCAGTTGGGGCCTCGCTGTCCTGTGGGCTCAGAGCAGAGGCTGACAATGGCCTTTCTGAGCCGCACTTTCCCCATCTCTGGAACAACTTTAACCCCCCACCAGCCCAGGAAATCCCAGTCAGTTTCTTGAATCTCTGGTCACTCTTGATCATCTCATTTCTCCAATTCTCCACCCCATGCAGGGGCAGGACTGGCCTCCAAAGAGGGAGAGAGAAGAGGCTCAGCTGCTCAGGTGCTGTGTTCCCTGGCCTGGGGACGTCTCTCCTACTCGTCCCTCAGAGCCTTGTCTCCAGAGGCTGCTGAGACCCTCCTCATGTCTCTGCGGAGGTTTCCTTCCCACAGTCACATGATGGCTGGGGTTCCCGCCTCCTTCCACGTGGGGACGCTTACCATTTCCCAGGCCCTCAGCATCCTTAGCTGGGTTCTCTGCAGACACCAAGAAATGATAAAAGACAGACAGTGCGGGAGTTTGGGGGCTAAGCCCAGAAAGCACACGTCCCCCGACTCCCTTGCACTGCCAGAACCATTCTCCCAGTTCTAGGATTGCAGGGAGCCAGGGAAAGACACTCCTGTCCGGTGATGGGGGAATGAAATAGGGGTTGGTGAACACGTGAAATCTTCTCACCACACTTCGTGTGCCCCATAACTCCTGCTTGTCTTTTAGGAATGGAAATATTGGGTTGTAAAGGAGTCTTATTTCAGGAATTAGAGTGTCCCATCCTACAGGACAATGAAAGCTCTGAACTTGATCTGAATCATACCATCTCCCCTCCACTGGCGCCAGGGTGGCTTTCCCTCCTGCTCCCCAGGTGCCTGGCCCGAGCATACCTGTGGGAAAGGAGGGTGGAGGGGATTTGTGAGTTCTTCTGCAGATGGCCTCACTCTCCTGAGCCTCAACATTCACGGCATATCTGTGGGCCTTTGGGAGATGCCCTTGCTGGCCCCTTTCTGTGACTTCTCTGGCACAAGCAATGCCATCTCTTTGGCCATCCCTGTCCCAGCTTCCACTCCCTTGACTGTCTTCCCCACTCAGCCCTCACTGCTGAAGTTCCACTGTCCCCTCCTCATGGGCAGTGTGGTGGGCAGCATCCTGAGATGGCCCCAGGCCCACCCTTGAGGTCCCCTCCTATGGCTTCGGCAGACTCTCCTGGGTGGGCCTGACCTAGTGGGTAGGGGATAGGGGGCTTTAAAAGGTGAAGTTTCAGAGAGATGTGCCCTCCAATGGCTTGGGAAGGTGCAGATAGCCATGGTGTAAACTGTTTCTGGGGGCCACATAGCCACATGGGTGGTCTCTGGAAGTGAGGGCAGTTCCTAGAGGATGGCCTCATTCCACAGCTGCATGGACCTGAAGTCTGCTGACCATAGGAAGCTTGGAGAGGACTCAAGCCCTAGATGAGACCACAACCCCCAGCAACACAAAGATGTCAGTCAGTCTGGAGACCTGAGCTTAGGCGCCAGCTCGGCCATACTTGGGCACCTGACCACAGAGACCATGAGATCATCGATCTGTGTGGCTGTGGCCACTCAGTGTGTGTCAGCTCCTTGTGCAGCATAGAAAATGAATACAGGCAGGACTTGGACGGCTCCTACCTGGGAGGAGAGTGTGTCCTCCCCGGAGGCCACAGAAGCTCCTTCCTTTGCCTCCTAAGAAGCCCTCAGATTCCCCAGTGGGTGAGTCCACAGTTCACTGTGACTCCAGGGTACACACCCATAGGGATTGAATGATGTCCCCAAATGTCACATCTGCCTGGTACCTTGGAGAGTGACCTTGTTTGGAAGTGGGGTCTTTGCAGGTGTAATGAATTAGGGATCTTGAGATGAGATCCTACTGAATTATCCTGGTGGGCCCCAAATCCAATGATGTGTCCTTCTAAGAAGCCAGGACACAGGCACATGCACACAGAGAGGTCGTGTGACAACAGGCAGAGGTTGGAGGGAAGCAGCCACAAGCCAAGGGGGGCCGGGGCCACCAGAAGCTGCAAGAGGCCGGCCCTTTCTGAGGTCCTCTGGGGGAATGTGGCCCTGCCAACAGCATTATTTCAGACTCTGGCCTCCAAAGGCAAGAGGACACTTTTCTGTTTTGACCCACCAGCTGTGCTGCTTTTCCACGGCCGCCACAGAAGGCAGTACAGACCCTGAGGTCTTTGTGTGGCCTCATCAGTTAGCAGCACTCCTGTCTCTCAGATCTGCCCTTATGGGGAAGTTGGCCCAACAAGGCCAGGTGAGGCCGAGACAGCAAACAGTCCAGGCTTTGGAAGGGACGCCCACGGACATGTGTTTCCTGCCTCTGAGCCCGTGTCTCAGACATGAAGCACCTTCTCTCCCTTCACAGAGAAACATGAGGTTTCAAGGTGTGTGCCTCAGAGAGTCATCCCAGAGTATTAATGCCAACAGAATCCAAGGCATTCTTGCCCCTGGCGAAGGGGAAATCAAGGCTCAAAAAGGGGAAGTGGTTTGCCCAAGAGCCAGCCATTGTCCCCAGAAAAACACTCAGAGGGTACAGAAAGAGTGGAACAAGAATGTGAACTGAAGCCTTGTTTTTGTAGCAAAACCCTAGACCAGCCTAAATGTGTCTTCGTCAATAGAGGTGTGACTAAATAAATTAGGAAGCCCTCTGAGGTTTTCTGCAGGTTTGGACAGGACAGGTCCCCAAGACACGTGGGGGAGTGGAGGAATCAACCTGCACAGGGAAGTGCAGAAACATGACCCTGGGGAGCCCTTGACAGCCCAGCAAATCCCAAGTCAAACAAACCCATCGCAGGAAGACTTTTTTGAAACAATCAGGGAAACTTGAAGACTGATGAGGCATTAGATGATATTAAGGAATGACTGCTAATTTTGTTAAGTGTGCGGATAGAAAGGTGTTCAAGGAAGAAAAAGCCCTACCTCAGGGAGCTGCTTGCAAATGAGACAGTGATGCCTGTGATTTGCCTGGAATAATCTGTCAGCAGAGGGGCATAAAGGCTCCAAGAATGTCCATGAGAGGAGATGGATGGGATTTTGAAATGGACACATGAGCTCTTTAGACCATTCTGTTTATTTGAAAATTTCAACCAAAAAAGTTAAGCCCCATAAAGCAATACTATATGTTTTCTACTGGTAAACACTCATATAAATACAAGCATGTTTTAATGTCTGAAAGAATATGCTCCAAACAGGCAAAGGTGGACACTTGTGGACGTGGGACAGGGAATCAGAAGCAGGTGGCCATCTGTGGGGAGGTGAATCTTAACTTTCAAGGTTTTAATTTTTTTACAGAGAGCATGCCTCGAAGTTTTACTCATGTATTTGAATAATCTAAGAGAAGAGAAAAGCCTGAGGGTACAAAGGTTCACTTACAAGATGAATTAGTTCCTGGATCTGCTGCACAGCATGATGACTACAGTTAACTGTATCGTAATGTATATTTGAAATTACCAAGGGTAGATCTTAAGTGTTCTCACCACACACACACACACACACACACACACACACAAAGGGAAACTATGTGAGATGATGGATATGTTAATTAACTTGATTGTGGTATTCATTTCACAGTGTATACATATATGAAAACATGGCATTGTACACCTTAAATACAGAGGGTGCCAAAAAAATGTATACACATTTTAAGAAAGAAAAAACCTATTTAAATGGTAATACTCAATATATACCAACAACAAAAGATGCATACAAGTCACGTTTGACTTCTGCAATTACCGGAGGTGCTCAAAGTGGTTACCATCAGCGTACAGACACTTCTGATTATAGTGAACTACTGCTTAGGCAAAGTTGACCAAAGTGTCCATTTGTATACATTTTTTTGGCACCCCAGTATATACGATATTTGTCAATTAAAAAAGAAAAGAAAAGCCTGGTGCTATGGGCCTCGATACTGGCTTGAGAGCGAGGTGTCTTCATGGCCCTGTCCACTCTCTGCCACCAGGTTCCTGGGAAGTAGTTGCCCCCTCAGAGCCTGCATGTCCCCCTGAATAGCCACCTCCAGTGCACCAGGGACAGGCAAGCACAAACCTGGAAGGAAAAGCAGGGTCTCCACCAGCCATTTGTTTTGCAGTAAGCTTGAGGGAACTGCTCGCCCATTCTGTGCCTCAGTTTCCCCATCTGTGCAATGGGCTAATCAAGGCTGTTGAGTGGACCCAATGGCAGGTGCCCTGCACACTGTGAGTGATCAGGTAGTCTTAGCCCATGTATCTGTTGTGACATTGTTACAATAAATCCTGGCTTCAGGATCTCCTGGAGCTGGCCCAGTTATTGTCTCTTTCCAAATCCAGCATTTGGGCCGTCCCTCGCCCTATAAGCTTCCAGTTCGTCCCCTCCCTGCTGTTGCTGGTAGCCAAGCTACCCTGACTGTCACAGCTCACACCAGCTCCATGTCACTGCACAGAGATGCTCAGTGGGAAACAAACAGACAAGCAGAGCCCAGGTCCACCCCTTTTTCTCTAGGACTCCAGAGGGTCCCAGGCTTAGCCCCCAGCAGGTGGTGCAGGGGGCCTGGCATTCGTGCACCCACCCCTCCCCTAGGGAGGCCAAAGCCTGAGCATCTACACTGTGGGAAGTCTTGCCAAGGAAAGGCCACTGGGCAGCTGGTGGAAACAACCCCCATAGAGCATCAGTTGTGGGCCAGCCCTGTGCCTGAGGGTCCTGGCAGTCACCAAACAGCACCAAACATAATAACAACAGAACTCAGGGCCCACAGCCACCCTCGGTACTTCACATGTATTAACTCAGTCCATGCTAGGCAGGTGGGTCATTGTGTCCCATTTCACAGATAAGCAAACTGAGGCAAAGAGAGTGTCCTTGGTTGGGCCAGCATTGGACGCAGACAACCGGCTGGCATCCAGGTCCTGATGCCCAACATCCAAGCTGAGATTCTCAGAGGAAAGGGGCTATAAGGCTCGCTTGGCCAGGGCGGGAGTCCCATGCTGCTGAGCTAGCCCTGCCACCCTGCCCCTGGCCACACTCCACCTCTGTTCATCCTGAGGTGTGCTGGACACAGCAGGGAGCTGGACAGGGTAGGGAGATCCAGTGATTAATCCCCTTGCCCTAATTGGAAGAGTCAGGGGGAGCCACGGCGGAGCCTGGTTTCATGGCTGCCGCCTGCCGGAGGCCTCGCGGCCACAGAACCTGTAGTCATGTAAATGATTAATGTCAGCTCCGTGGAGAGCCGGGGTCCACAGGAAATTGGAGTCGATGAATTTAAGAGAGAAACTCCTTGTTTAAACAGAACTACTTTAGAAAATAAATACTGCTGAACTTGATGGTAAATACAGATATTTGTGCAGAACGGAGGTGGAAATATGAATTTAATAAAGGTGGCAGCACGTGGCCCTTCTCCTTGGGCCTCCAAGCCAGTGTCCCAGCAGCCTGGGCTCCTCTGAGCAGGGCTGGGAGGCTTGCTTCCTGTCCCAATTCACCACCGACTTGCTCTGTGACCTTGGCAACTTATGTGCCCTCTGAGTATCAGAGTGGTTTGCAAACTCCCCTGCTGTCAAGTGTGGAACTGTAGACACCCCATGTCCCTGCCCACAGACTCATAGCCACCTTGGGCCTCCAGGCGGCCGCCACTCAAGGCTATTCTGGCTTTGAGGCTTTGCTGGTGTTGTCCCTCCCACTGGGGGGCCCTTCCTATTCTCCTAGACCATCACGCACCCTCCTCCAAGAAGACCTCCAGGAATTTGCTGACATGGCTGGAATTCTGAACACATACAACTACACCCACACGTTGTGGGTCCACAGCCTCTAAGACCCACCCTGGGTGAGGCAGGACTCCAGGCGGATTTAAACACCCCTGCTGGATTAAGTGTGAGACTAGGACTCCAGAAGATGAAGCAACTCACCTGAGGGAGGGGAGACCCCAGGCGGGGCAGCCCTGTCCCTTGAGGCAAGGGAGGTGCCAGGAACTCCCACATCAAGTCACCCCTCCTATGGCATTTAGTGAGCACCTTCTGTATACAAAATTAGACCGGTACCCACGGCCAAACACGGCCTGCAGAATGTGCTAGAAAGGATGTATCCATAGGCTCTACAATGGGTCAGGCCAAGAGGAGTTTAGTGGCCAGGGATCCCAGTGCTGCAAGGACTGTCTGTACCTCCTCCTGGGAAGCCCAGGAGGGCTAACACCATCCCATAAAGACAGGGTAAGCCTGTGCCAGGCACCCTGGGCACCCCTTTCCACACACACACCTCAGCAGCCAATACAAGGACCCCAAACAGGCCGGTCACACTGCAGGCCACCGCCTCCCCCTACCTCGCTTCTGGCATAGCACCCAGCACTGCAGGAAGCACCCAGGAAACCCTGGCAGATACTCCAGCCACTCCAGGTCTGGCCAGGTGGGCAGAACTCTTGGTGCTAAACCCTCACAATACCCTCAGAGGAAGGTACTGTCACCAACTCCACCTTTTAGAACGGGGAAACCCAGCCACAGAGAAAGTAAGAAACACCTGGAGGCTGCCCAGCATGTGGCAGCCCTAGAATGCATGGAGGTGGCTGAGGGTCTGCAGGGTAGGACTGACTGCCTGGGTGCCAGACCCCCGTGTCCTCACCCCAGACTCATGGGCCAGTTCTCCTGCTGGAGCTCAGCTGAAGTCAGTGGTCTGCCACATGTTCCCCTTTCTCAGTTGAGAAGACTAAGTCCCCAGAGATGGCTGGCCAGAGGACCACCCTGCCTGGGAGGTCTCAAGGCTCTCTGAGGACGGCCGCACCCCGGAGCTGGAGACAGGCCTTGGAGCAGCGACGCTGCTATGTCAACATGTGTGGATACGGTGATTTACACAGGCCTCCTAATCCTCTGCCAGGCACCCTGACTCATGCGGCCTGGCACCCCAGCTCACGCCCGCAGGTGGACGGGCATTCACTGCGATGGCTGTGCCGCTGTTATTTTTTCATAAGCCTGCCTTGAAATTTGTCAAACCACATATTGTTCACGCACACGTCCGTCAGCAAGCCCGTGCCAGATGGGCTGGTTCCCCCCAAGTGCTCCAGGCAGCAAAGTTACACATCGACTTCAGTTTTATGTCAAACCTTTAAAAGGGAATATAAAAAAGAAGACGGAGAAGAAATTTTTTAAAAAGAAGAAAGAAATGAGTCGGAGTCTGAACAGGCAGGACTGTGATCGTGTGCAAATCCTGGCTCACCAGGGCCCGGGTTTTATATGGAAACTCGGGCAGTGGTAAATAGAACTTCCCGGCTGTCAGGCATTCATTAGTGAGGTGTACATAATTTATGTATTTAAGAGCTGCCTCAGCCAAGCTATCACACGGGGAGCATGCTTCATAGGTGTTAGTGTTTATACGGACAGTAAATAAATGTCAAACACACACAAAATCCACTCTCAGGCGAGCGCTGACGGGGCCCCATCCATCATCCGCCCAGCTGGAGGCTTCAAGGGCCTGCCAAGGCCCAAGGGCAGCTGGCCTGGCAGCAGGGCTGGCAGGGCCGGAAAAGGCAGAGTGAAGGCGGGAGGCCTTGGGGCTTTCACACCTGTCCAGAGGCAGCAGGAGCCACAGGCCGGTGTGGGGTCTGTTCGTCCCCTTTGCTCATCCACTCAGGCCAGGCCAGGCTGCCTCTAAGGGCTCCCCTAGGTGAGGTTGGAAGATCTGGTGTCTCTGCTCAGCCAAGGCTATGAGCCTGGAGCTGCCTCAGAGGCCAGCGCACCATGACGGGAGCTAATAATAGCAGCTCTGCCACAGTGTTTCCATCTATTACTGTACTGGCTCCATGCGCTGCCTACCAGGTAGGTCCTGTGTGTTAAGGTTTGGAGCTTTTTTTAATAAGAATTTTTAAAATCGTTTCTGAAATTCTTCTTCGTGGTCCACAATCAAAATGAACAGATGGGCAGATGACCAGGGCCAGCCCCCCGTACCCCATCCCTGCCCAACAGACTGGGTCTTCTGCAGTCTGGGGCCCTTTTAGAAAAGCGAGTGTGTAAACAGCACCCCCACACACACAGCCCTGTCCCTGCCTTTCTCCCTAAGACCACTCAGCTCAGACATGGGAGCTGCCCCAGCTTCCTGGGGGTACATGCCCCACCAAGTAGGCACTCCCACTCCCCTAGCAGCCGACAGCCAGTGAAGGCTGTAGCCACATGGTTGACGTTCACATTGGGGGGCTGTTATGGATGGAATTGTGTCCCTCCCAAATGCCTATGCTCAAGTCCTAAGCCCTGGTAACTTATTTGGAAATAGGGATATTGCAGAGGTAATTAGCTAAAATGAGGTCATACTGAAGTATGACTGGTGTCATAAAAAGGGAAAATTTGGACACAGACCCACGCGCAGTTAGAATGCCGTGTGAAGGTGAAGGCAGAGCTTGCTATGAGGCATCCACAAGCAAAGCAATGCCAAAGAGGCCAGGAAACCATGAAAGCTGGGGAGAGGCCTGCACCAGATCCTCCTGGCAGCCAGAAGGAACCAGCCCTGCCCACACCTTGACCTCAGCCTTCTGACCTCGAGCTCAGTGGAAGAACGAATTCCTGCCTTTTAAGCCCTCCAGTCTGTGTTGCTTTGTTGTGGCAGCCCTAGGAGGCTCCTCCAGGGTCACAAAGTGTTTGGAGCACCTTCCCCACCCCTGATGTCCCAGAGAGGTAGTAAGGGGTACAGATTTGGGGACTAGACAGGCCTTACCTCTCTGGGGTGACATTGGCTAAGTCACCTCGCCCCTCAGGACTAAGTTTCTCCATCACCACTATGGGACCTGCAGTCCATGTGAAGTGCTACGGACTGAGCCTGGCACAGGGATTGCCTCCACGGAGTCAACCAATGCTATTATTCAGGGACAGCTTAAGTGTGGGAGCCATAATTAAACTCATCATAAAAATATTTTTCTCTGCTGTGTGGCTTGGGGGTTCTGCAGTGACCCCCAGCCGAGATATTACACATAGTCAGGTGGACCAGAATCTGCTGGATGGAGCAAGAGCACATCAGCGTGACCTCAATGTCAGAGACCAAGTCCAATCTTCCTTGTTCTGTATTCGAAGAAGCCGGCCCAGAGAGGGTGAGATCCAGCTTGAGGCCCACAGCAAATTTGTGGCTGAGGGGGGTGGAGCCCAGGCTCCCGCCTCTAGCATCACCCTCCACATGGGGTCACACAGCACTGGGGCTGCGGCTGCTTGTTGTGGGAGTGGCCTGCATGTCCCTTTCCTAGGTGCTCCCCTCGCTGGGACCCACGGGAGGCCTGGCACTGACCTGTGTGGGTCAGCTGTGGCTGCAACGATGTTGCATCACACTCAACCAGAGGTGAGCGTGCCACAGAAGCGAGGGTTCAGCCCACGCACCTGTGGCCAGGCACCCCTCTGGCTGAGGGTGAGTGGCTTGGCTGGGTGTGGCCACCTCCTCTCCTGGACTGGCAGGCATGTGCATGGCCAGCAGGGAACAGCCATCCTACAGTAATGTCAGATGTGCACGAGGGAACATAAACTTACCGGGCTCAAGCCCCAGGGGTGGCAACCCCACCTTTTTCTAGGACAGAAAAGGAGGCCTGTGCAGAGCACCGTCACCCAAAGTCAGATGGGAGAAGGTAGCCACTGTGTTATCACTCACATATGTACAGCAGCACAGTTAGAGACATGTGACCAACACACAAACATCACTACCCAGCTATGGCTCCGTTGGGCACTTCACAGTGCAAACGGTGAGGGCAGGCCCACTGCAAGACTGTAAATGTGTAAGATCCCAAGGCATGCAGCCTATGATGCCCACACGACTGGAGTTTGGTAAAAACTGACCTAATCCAGGCCACCTTCTCTTCAGAGAACATTCATGTTTTGAAAAGGGACCTTCAAAGGAGAAGAAACCAAAGGCATGGCAGATGGTGACATTTCAGGCCTTATCACAAGCAGAGTACGTGTGGGAGACACCTCAAATATCTAGGGACAAAGGCAGCTTTAGAGAACACAGATAGAGACAAACCTTGGCTAGTGTTAGTATTAAGGGCAAAGCCACTCTAATGTGAAGAACTCGAGCCCCTGCTCCTAGCAACAACAAGATTCACTCCGTGGTGTGGCGACAGCTCCTGTGGAAAAGATCTAAGGATCTTAGTTGACCACAAGCTGAAATGAGGAACTGATAGCTAAACGAAGACACAGTCTCAGGCTGCACAAGGAGAACTATGCCATCTCAGAAGCTGAGAGGAGCTGTCACCTGCACTATAGCTGGACAGACAGACCCCCCAGCCCTACCCCCTCAGAAGAAACGATCTCCGTTACTTGTTCTACGTTTTGCAAACCATTGTGGAGCACTAGGGGCATTCAATAAGCAAGTGCCAGCTCCAGTGCCAGGGTGATGGGACCAGATCTAGGACGAAACTGAGTCATCCCAAAATTGGAGGGCAGGGCTGAGATCACCCTCCTATATAGATGACCTGCTGCAGAGCCTCCTCACCACCTACAACTTGGAGTCCCACTTCAGCACAGAGACTCTGAGGGTAAGCCCACAGGCCCCACTCACCCTAGACTCTGCCCCTCACAACCCTGCCCACCCAGGCCCCACCCCATTCAGGCCCATCCCACCAGGCACTGGCTTCTCCCTCAGCACGTACAGCCCCTCCACACTCTTTGCCTATCTCCCCTGCTCCTGTGTCCTCTGTCCTCCACCTTAGCCCACGGTGTTGCCTTGCCCAAGGCCCCCATGGCTCTCAGTCACTCTCACTGCCCAGCTGAGTGACCTTGGATGAGACACTGTACCCCTCTAAGCCTCAGTTATCTACTTCCACAGAATGGGTGACAGCATGCACCTCTTGGGAAAGGCTGGGCCCTTCAGGTGTTCATGCCCCTTATCAAGCTCCTGCCATGTGGCTGGGAATATAAAGGACTGCACACATATTCCAAACAGGATGTAGGAGTCCCCTGGCCACCACCTTTCAATACAACCCCTGGGGTTAGCACTTTACAGTCTGCAGGGACTTTTCCTGTCTATGGTGTGCAGAGGACAGGAGGTATTGTCCCCATGGAATGGCATTCGGCTGTTCTTTTCTCCTTTTCTGAAACTAGCCCCCCAATATCCCTTGGAGACTGCCCCTTCCTGGGTCTGTCTGGTTCTGGCAGTGTGGCCCCCATCCTGATGCAGGGATGCAAACGCACTCCTGCCTGCCCCGGCACCGAGCTGACTCATGTCCACCAGTTGGAGACTCAGCTGGAGGCTGGGAGCCTCAGCTAGAGCTGGTGGGAAGAATACTGCCCCTCTGACCATTGCGGGATGTGAGGTTTCCCTGGATGCCCACACCACAAGGGGTCAGCCTGAGAAGGAAACCAGGGAAGGTGCAGGCCAGGTTGTGTCTGCAGGTAGACTTTCCCAGGCTCGTCAGCTACATGCCCTGCCTTCTGCTTTCTAACTCGGGATTCTGATATTGGCAGAGAGGTGAGAAAATGGAATCCCAAGGAGCTGGGACCTCTGCTGGGCCAGCATGAGCAGATACTTACCTCAGAGGAGGTGGCACCAAATGCCGTCCTCCTCTACCTTTCAACCCTCCACCCACAGGCTCTGGAGAACATGCATTGATATCAGAGGGATTATTCATTATAAATTCGTACCAACTGGACAAACAATTGACTAAGTTTATTATTTGGAAGTACTGAAAAGGCTGCATGAAAAAGTTAGATGACCTGAACTTTTCGCCAACAATTCATGGCTCTTGCATCATGACAATGCACCAGCTCACACAGCACTGTCTGTGAGGGAGTTTTTAGCCAGTAAATAAATAACTGTATTGGAACAGCCCCCCTACTCACCTGATCTGGCCCCCGATGACTTCTTTCTTACTCAAAGATAAAGGAAATACTGAAAGGAAGACATTTTGATGACATTCAGGACATCAAGGGTAATACGACGAAAGCTCTGATGGCCATTCCAGAAAAAGAGTTCCAAAATTGCTTTGAAAGGTGGACTAGGCACTGAGGTCGGTGCACAGCTTCCCAAGGGGAGGACTTTGAAGGTGGCCGTAGTGATATTCAGCCATGAGGGATGTAGCACTTTTTCTAGGATGAGTTTATGAACTTAATTGTCTGACCTCGTTTTGTATATGAGTGTTGTGTAAAGGTTGTGTGAGTGTGTGAAATGCATGTGCTAGTGTGTGAGTAGGTGTCCCTTTAGAAACTATATACATTGTATGTGACAGGCATGCATGAGTGTGAGCGAGTCTGTGTGAGTGTGCATGTGCACTGTGACTGCCCAGATTCTCAGGCAGAGGAAACTGCGACAGAAACTCCCAAGGCAGAGGCAGGAGCCAGGCAGGTGTCCAGTGGGGAGGTTTGGCTTCCTGCCGCCCTACATGGCAGGCACTGCCATGTCTCTGACTGTGCTGGGAGTCAGGGACATGTTATGTGGCTGAGCGATTCCGGGAGTCAGCCCAGGTATGCAACAAAGCACCAGAAGCCTTTTGCTCCCTGGAGCATCCATTCGGCCCAGGCACAGCCCTGGAGCCAGAGCACTGTCCTCTTCTCAACTTCTGCCTCCTGGCTTCCCAGAGGAGCCCACAGCTTCTACCAGCTAGGAGATGGAGACCGCTGAGGGCTGGATTCACAGAAGGAACCTTCACACAGCAGTTCCCAGGGGCCTAGGCAGCGGGCCTGGGTCCTTAGCAGGAAGGGTGATGGCCATGGTTGGATGATGACACTTTGGTCACCCTCCTCTCTGGCACCATGGGGGTTATACCATGGGACCTGGGCCTGGGCTTCCTGTCACTGCCCCACCTCCACCTTCCAGAAACTTCTGTGAGGACTCCACCCACCTCCTCTTACACAGCTCCCAACCCAGCCACCACTCCACTGAGCTCACTGCCCCCTCCTCCGAAGCCCCTGACCTCCCTAAAGCCCAACAGATCTGCACCCTGATGGACACCCTCACCTAGTGCACTCCCCTGCAAATCTATTTTGCCCAGTGAGCAGTCGGGAAAGGAATTAGGGGGGTGAAAGCTCCATGTGAAGGTTTACTTATGTAAGAGTGGTTTGCCTGTCCTGCTTCCACTTACAAGCCGTCAGACTCTGGGTCAATTGTTGCCTCTCTGTGCCTCAGTTTTCCACATGTATGGCGGATACTAATGATCACACTGCCCTCCAGGGCTGCTCTGAGGGTAATGTGCTGGCGCACACAGACCCCGGCGGGGAGTCGCTGCCTCAAGTTGCGGGGTTTGCCTGGCCTTGCGGGAACCTGACGGTTGTTTTGACACCAGAAAGCGTCACCCACAAACTCTCTCATACAACATTCACTGAGGTCTGGTGTTGTGACACCCCCAAAGTAGAGGACCACAGCCCCTGGTCCTTCTAGATGTGGAAGCCCTGCCCCCAGAACTGCATGATGTGGAGAAAGGCCACAGCCTTCCTTGGGAGCCATGCTTACTTTCTTCCTTCCATCTTTATATTAAAAAGTGCTGTAGTTCTGTTTGTGCCTGGCCCCTCCTGTCCCCTGGCCTATACACACCCCACTATGGAGACCCTGGCGCAGACAGATTTTGGCCCAATCATCTTGCTTTCACCTCATGCCCCTCCTCCCCTTTCAGACTGACTAAATCCCCCCAGCTCTCTGCCCACCTCTCCCACCTGGCCATTCCCCTTTCCCAGGTGGGAGGTCATCCTTCCTGCTCTGGCCACCCAGTCCTTTGGCACATGCCACGCTCTCTTGAGTCTATGCTAGGTCTGTCTCCCCCAATCCCTCCATACTGGGATAGCGTTTGCTCCAGGGTACACTAGACCACATCACCACTGGGGAAGGGGTTGCTACTAGCATCTGGTGAGTGGGGGCAACCCTGCAAGGCCCAGTCGTCCCACAGCAGAGGATGGTCCCACCCCAGAGCAGAGCATGGTAGGGTTTCTGAGAAGGGTGGCAGGCCAGTCCTCTCACAGTCTGCAGCACCCCTCCCCCACTTGCTTTTCTCTTCCCTGATCCTGTTGTCAGAAGACAGCCAAAGAAAACACGCAGGAGTCCCCACTGACCAGAGCATGCAGCCTGGAAGGATTAGGTTTCATGGTAATTAGGCCCATCCGGAACATGTGGGGCATGTGGGGTGAGGCCGCTGCCCTGACTCAAGAGGGATGGAGGCACTGGTGTTGGGAGAGGGGTGTTGAGGGGATAGATATTGGGGGGCATGGTGTGACAAGGGAGGACGGGGGCCTTCAAACGTACCCTGGTCCATCTTTGCACATAAGGGATGGGGACTAGAGTCCTACAGGGTCCCTGGGCTTGTACCAGGTAGAAATGGATGGACTCCACCACGCCTTTACATGCAAGGTGCCCTCGAGGTCCCAGTTCCCTGAGCCATCACTGCACATAGTGGGCACTGACGAGAGTGCTTCTAAGCCCCTGTCCCCCCAGTGAAACCTACCCAGCCCCCAGCAGACTTCATGGAACAGAGCCAGGGCAGGTGTCTTCTCCCCATCTCATAGGCTGCCGTGCTTACACCCACTCCCCTGGACCTCACCACCTCCAGACACTCTGGCAGCAGCTGTCTCTCTGGATAGAGAGTCTGACCATGTTCCACTGCAGGGCCACACAGAGACCCTGAGACCTCAGCGCCCTCCTCGAGCTTGTCTCCCAAATCTGATATTGCAGCCTCGGAATAAAGCGCCTGCACCTGACATATGACCTTTGGTCAAATGCTCAGGAGGGCTAGACACTGGAGCTGTGGGAGGCAGCCATGGGCTTGGGTCACACTGACACAGGCTCAAGCTCTCGCCAGCACACCAACTCCTGGATGGAGAGGGGGAGAGGAAGGAGGGGCAGGTACACCAGTGATTTCTGCATGTGGCCTGGAAAGCCTAAAACATGACCCTTACAGAAAAGTTTGCTGAGCTTTCATTTAGACAACCTGCAAATCAGTCAACTGAGCCTGCTCTGCCGTGTTCATAGCTTTCCACTGCATCCATGGCCAATTTCAAACTGCTCCCACGTGGGCGTTGAGCACCGCTCTGGGAAGAGACTCGGACATCCTGTGGTGCTGGTAAGCCCCTGGTGTGGTGCCTGGTACTCAATGGTGCTGGCCCATGACTGGGGTGACTGCTGCCACATCTGGCCCTCTCACTGCTGTGTGTGGGCAGCTGGGCCAAGATAGTCAAGGGAGGCGGGTGTGGGGCACCAGTCACATTTCATCATTGAAGAAAATTCTACCGGCCAGCACTGCTTCAGCCTTCGGTAGAGCCATGTGTGAGTGTTCTAGCCTCTTCTAAGCAGGGCCATACGTGACAGAAACTTATATGGCCAAACTGGGAATACTAATAGGGGAATGCCCTGAGTGAGTGTGAGGACCCAACACAGAAAAGGGATTTGGGCCCTGGAGCTCAGGTTGGAAGTCCAAGAGCTTCCACGCAGGAGGATGTCCTCGGATTGTAAACCCAACAGGACCTGGGCCTGACTGCCTAGCACTCATCACAATGCTCAGTCAAGCCTGAGGAAGAATTATGTTTATAGGGAAAAAGAAGCAAATGCTTTAACCGGTGAAACTCATGGCACAGGCTGGTCTCTCCTCCTTTAACATCTTAGAATATCGGAAAAGACTGCTCCACAGGCTTCTGGGGACATTGTTGCTGATTCTCCACTGCATCCTGACCCTAGCTCAGGTCCTGCCTCCACAATGGCACCCAGCAAATGTTTGATGAATGAATTTTGAGTGAATGAGATGCAACCTTGAGACTCCAAAAACTATTTTGTCAGCAAAACTCTGCCGCTACAGCGTAGCCCTGATAACCACTCTCTGGCAGAACAATGTGTTTCCTGCTCCGAGACTCACCAGGCACATGGTAAGTGATGATCCTATGGGATCAGCGTGAATTCTTCAGGGGAACTGCTGGCCACTCCTCCATTCTGAAGTGGAGAGTGAGCCCCTGGTAGCCACTACAGGGAATGTGGGTGTCATTCAGAAGAGGCAATATCAAAGGGTAGGATAGAATGGACCCTGAGATGCCCGAAGGCCCCACCTAGAACTCAGATTAGAATCCTGGCACCCCTGCTCTGAACTGTGTGATCTGGCAGCTGTAGTGGAATATTTAGGGGTCCCCTGCCTCCATTATTCTTCTTCAGGACCATCTTCTGATTCTTCTCAGGGATCCCACCCTCAGTCTTTGTGGTTAGAGGGGCTAACCAGGCCCAAGGATGTGGGATGAGTACATAGCCTGGGCCCCACCCCACCACTATGGTGATTGTTACAGGGATGAGCACAGGACCCCAGGACAGCCAGTCCGCCCTTTACTTGTGCTGTTGGAAAGAGGTTCCTTTCCATAAGGTGGTGGAGAGCCACACACCTAGCCAGGATTGGGGCTGAGCAAGAGAAGGGGTCAGGCACCAAGTGGAGGGGAGGGACAGCACCTAGGAGTCGCGTTTGTGTCACCTACAGTCAGTAAACCCTGGAGAGGCTGGAAAAGGGCAGAAAGGACCACTTATTCATCCCAGCAGAAACGCATGTCCAGGAACTCCAAGAAGTGGACTGAAGGAGTAGAGGAGCGGCAAGAAAAATCCCAGGGGAGGCTCCAAGGTAGAGTCAAAGAATGTGATCACAGTCATTCAGCTCCTCCCTAAGTTCCTGCAAGCGTGTGCCCCCTTAGCCTGGCCTGGAACCTCAGGCCCCACATGCCCACTGGCCCTGACTCTGTGGAGTGACCTCCTGCTTTTCCTCGAGGCCCAGGTCCCGGGTCTCCTACTGCATCAGGCCTTCCTGACAACCCCTAAAGTCAGGCTCCCCTTAGAAAGACTTGATCTATCATAGCACTCATGAATGTCCTCCCCAGTGCGTCCCCCAGGAGGACACAGGCTCACCAAGCCGCAGGCCCAGCCCCAGTGACAGAGGGTGGACACTGACAAGCTGGGATCTGGTTAATCTGATCACTATCTGAGACCTGCCAGTTCCTATGAGGAAGGTCAACTCACAGAGGCATTTCTTTCATTAAAAGACAAGAAGAAGAAATAAGGAACCAACAGAGGGAAAGAGACGTTCTGGGAAGCAGTGGGTATGGCGGAGCGGGTGGCTTCCCCCTCCTCTCCTGACTTTCCTGTCCCGCTCCATCTTGGTCAGACATTCAATACTTCCTTTTGGAGAACACATAGATTTGTTTGACTTGGAATATTGAATTTGGAGGCCGTTCAGCAATTTCAAATTTCAGGAGTGGGGCAGTAGGGAGACACCGTAAATTAAAAAATTCTTTCCTCTTCGGTTTCTACCCAAGACTGTATATTTTTTGATGGCAAAATTAGGGATTAACTATAAACATCTGTTTGTTCGATACTGACATGGTTGTGAGAACAATGGCCAAACCATTGGCGCGGGGGTGTTTGGATGCTGCAAATCCATGGTGGAAAGTCTGGGCCTCCTACCAGGATTCTGGGAGATGGAGAAAGGAGAGGTGTAGAGCGTGGACAGGGAGGAGGAGGGGGAAACCCAGGAGAAAAAGCAGGGGACCCCTCGGGCCCTCAGGGGACCTGCACAAATCTCAAGCACCACTCATCCTCACCCCACCCCAAGCCTCCCTACCCTGCTCTTCCCACCCAGTCTTCATTGTTGAAACCTCATTTCCTCACCAGATGCCCAGGTCCTTCTTAAGCACTTACTGTGTGCCGGACATTGTGCTGGACACTGAGAACAGGCGGGGATGCGATAAAAATGTGGCCACTGCACTCTGCAAGGGAAAGTGCCACAGAACAACTCATGGCATATGAGTCAGCTCATGACAGTGATGACAGGTAACTGCCTCAAGGATACACATAGGTGACTGTGTCCGTGAGTGGAAGCAGCTGACAGAGACTCTTGGAAGGAATGACCTTCAAACATTGCTTCGAGGAATACAGAGGAATTAACTAGGCAAGGGAAGTGGGAGAGCTTTCCAAGCAGAGGGTGTGGCCTGTGCAAAGGCCATAGGGTAGCCGAGTGTGTAGATTTGGGGCTAAAACAAAGCCGGTGAGTGCAGAGAATATGCAGTTGTATGAGGGTGTGGCTGGAGGCTTAAAGCCACAGGAACCTCCAAAGGCTTTTAATCAGGACCAAGGAACAAGGTCAGTTCTGTGCCATGGGGAAATTCCATCAATGGCATTCGGGAAACAGATTAAAAGAGAAAAGAAAGCTGTGGGGAGACCTTCCAGGAGGCCAAGATCTCTATAGAGGGGATGGCAACTCAGGTGAAGGCAGTGACAGTAGATGACAATTCACTGAGACTCAGGCTCCAGGGAAGGAGAGTTTGGAGGGAGAAGATGGTGAGTCTGAGGTGTCTTTAAGACAGCCTAGGAAGAAATCAAGTCTGGGAGACTAAACCAGGGAGAGGCCAGGCCAAGAGCACACATTTGTAGTTGGAGAGAGAGGAGCAGCAGCTAAAGGTAGACTCCCGAGGAGCCCTGCATGATGGAGTAGGAGGAGGAAAGGGGTCTTGAGAGGAGAAGGCAGTGAAGTAAGGAGAGAACTGAGCAAGTGGGGCCATGGAATCAGGAGATTGTAGTTCAGGAAAGGGGCGAGGCCACCTGCTGTAGATGGTCAGAAAATGACCACTGACCACACTGCCTCTTGACACAAAGCATTAGAAGGGATCCTTGAGTCTGCTGACGTGGAGGTCAAGGTATGTATCGTAGTCAGTTCAGGCTGCATAACAAATACACAGACTGGGCAGCTCCAGCAACAGAAATTCAATTTCTCACAGTCCTGGAGGCTGGAAGTCTGAAATCAAGGTGTCAGCAGGGTTGGTTTCCCTTGAGACCTCTCTCCTTGGCTTGTAGGCAGCCGTCTTCTCCCTGTGTCCTCACATGGTCTTCCCTCTGTGCATGTCTGGGTCTCTTTCTTATAAAGACAGCAGTCACGTTAGATTAGGGCCCATGCTAAGGACCTCATTTTACCTTAGTTACCACTTTAAATCTCCAAATACAGTTACATTCTGAGGTCCTGGGGGTGACGACTAAACATACTTTTACCATATGATCCAGCAATCACACTCCTTATTATTTACCCAAAGGAATTGAGTTGAAAACTTATATGCACACAAAAACCTGCAAACAGATGTTTATAGCAGCTTTATTCATAATTTCCAAAACTTGGAAGCAACCAAGATATCCTTTAGTAGGTGAACGGATAAATAAACTGTGGTACATCAGACAATGAAATATTATACAGCGCTAAAAAGAAATGAGCTATGAAGCCATGAAAAGACACGGAGAAACTTTACATGCAGATTACTAAGTACAAGAAGCCAGTCACATACTGTATGATTCCAACTACTTGACATTCTGGAAAAGGCAAAACTAGAGAGAAAGCAAAGAGATCAGTGGTTACCTGAAGTTAAGGGGGAGAGAAGGATGAATAGGCAGGGCAAAGAGGATTTTTAGGGCATTGCAAATACTCCAATACTGTAATGGTGAATACATGTCATTATACATTTGTCCAAACCCACAGAATACTCATATACAACACCAAGAGTGAAGCCTAAGGTAAACTATGGACTCTGGGTGATGATGACATATCAGTGTAGGTTCATCGATTGTAACAAATGCACCCTCTGGTGGGGGTGGCGATAATGAGGGAGGCTGTGCATGGGGTGGGAGCAGGGGGTATATTGGAAATCTCTGTATCTTCCCTTCAATTTTGCTATGAACCTAAAACTACTCTAGAAAATAAAGTCTGTTTTTAAAAAGACATTGCAAATTTCTGAAATGTAGAAATAAGAAATTATTATTTTCTAAACAAATTAAGAGATCTGCCAACCCCCCAAAAAGCGAACAGCTATAAAGAGAAACATGAAGCAAATCATGATGGGGCAAGTCTGCAAGTGGGACAAGCATGAGGTAGGACTCAGCCAATGAAAACTGAAGACGTGGTGCCACCAAGCAAAGACACAGCTCCAAGGCTCAGACTCAAACTTCAAGCACTGAGCACCCACTACGTACTGAACCTACCATATGCAGGCATCGGGTCCTCAGTACCCAGGGAAGCACTGGCCCTGCCCTCTCAGGTCACCTAGTCAGCTGGGAAACAGATAATTGGACAATGATAATGCAACGGAGTGACCTGTGGGAGCAGCAAGGAGGCCCCCACTTCGGCCTCAGAAGATCGAGGAAGGCTCCTGGGGGAGGCAGCCTCTACACCAAATCTGAAAGGAAGCAGGAGTTCCCCAGACCAGGGGGTCAGGCAGGCATTTCAGCAAAGTGTCAAGGACACAGCTGGCCAGGGCAGGGTTAGCGATGGTCTGGGGCGGGACACCCATGCTCCTCCTGAGCACATTTTCTGAAATTCCTTTCTTTTCAACCACATTTGTAAGGTGATATATTGATAAAATCATTGATCAGGTAATGATAAAAAGATGATAGAAAGAGGAGAGCTTGGGAAAGCAAACCAGAGAGGCATGTTTCTGGGTCCCCTTCCCTGGGCGGTCTAAGGAATGGCCTCGCAGTGCCCACCAGATCCCAGATGACAGGGAGGGAGGGAGTGTGAGGGGCACGCATCACACCACATGGACCAGTTTCTCTTTGCGACCTATGCAGTGACAAAAGATTTTATCCAGTATATGTACAGGCTCCTGCAATTTAATAAGAAAAAAGCAAACAGCCATGTATCTCCATAGGAAACTGGACAGAAGTCTTGAATATGCATTTCACGAAGAGCATATCCACATGGTAATAAACCTAGGAAAAGGCACTGATGCAAATTAAAACCCCCAGCACGCCACCACTACTGCCACAGAACAGGTGACATGAAAGACTGAGAGCACCAAGCGCAGGCAGGGTGGGGAGCAGCCTGCACCTTACAGGGGGAGGTTGGTTGGGACAGGTGCCTGTTCTGGAGAGCTGCTGGCAGTTTCTACCCGAGCTGAACCGGTGCATATCTGTGTCCCAGCAGTACCACCCCTGGTGCACACACAACTAAAACTTGGGCAATATACTCACCAAGCTACGAGACTCAGTCAATCAACACATCTGTCCAGTCAGTCGTTAAATATTCATCAGACACCTTTATCAGATAGGTGTCTGACAATTGCCAGGCATTGTCTTGGGAGCTGAGGACACAAGTGCTTAGAGATTTCATTCTAGAAGGGAAGACATAACAAGAAAAAATAAAAACAATGGATAACGTGTCCCCCAGGGAGAAAACTGGAGCAGGGAAGGGGGAGGCAGTGAGCTGGGGGTGCTGGGTTGGGCGCTATAACGTGAGCCTGGGAGGGTGGAGGGCCTTACAGAGAAGACAGCATCTGCAAGGCAGAGGAGCAGCAAGTGTCTAGCAGAGGGCACTGCCCAGGCCAAGGCCCGAGGGTCGGTGTTGGAGGAAGAGCCTGGAGACCAGTGTCGCTGGAGGGTGGGAGCAGAAGTGGGCATGTGGGGAGTCAAAGGGGGCCAGGGGCCTCAGAGAGCAGGAAGGAAGGCGGGGGTCTGTTCACGTGCCCACCTCCCTGCTAGTGTGAGCTGATGGAGGCAAGGCTGGCTGTCACCCACCTTTGCATCCCCAGAGTGCGAGCTAACCTGACACTTTGCAGGTTCTCAAAAATGTAGCAAGTTAAGTCGGCTCCACAGTGACAGGCGCTGGCCACCTGGTCCACTCCTGTGCTTGCAGTGTGTAGACCAAGACCTGAAAACATTTCTTACCTGACCAGCCATCTCCCTGGGGGCTTGGAGCAGGTCCTGGGGTCCCCAGGCAGGCAGACACCTCATGCTGCTGTGCGCAAGAGGCCTACACCCTTCACACCCCGGCCCTGGGTCTGCTCCAGTCCCACGGGGACCCCTGGGTGCAGGCACCACCAGAATCCCAGGCAGCAGAGCTGCCCTCCGTGCAGTTTACCATTCTGGACCCCTATAAATGCCCCAGCCTTGGGGGAGAGCCTCCTGATCATATGATGACCAGCCTAAATAAAACGCCTTTAATAAAAAGAAACACATGGCCCCATTTATACACAAGTGTGTAAAATATATTAAAATAATTTTAAATGCATGAGTCACTCAGAGAGAGTGTGTTTTTAAAAAACTCACAAACAGCACTTTGTAGTAACGAAGGCAGTGAACAGGGGCTTGTCCTGCAGACACGGACCGGAAGGGAAGGGGCATGGACGTGGGTGGGACACTCCCGTGTGCCCCCTGCAGGTCAGCATGCCCTAGCCTGGAACACCGAGGGCAGCTTGCACCCAGATAGTGCGTGGCACTGTCACTGGCAGAGCCTGAGTCCTCCCCACTTTCCACACTTCAGCCACCAGCCCAGACACCACAGGCAGAGTAGGTGGCCATGCAGCTCTGGGGGCCCAGAAATGACACTTTGGGCCTCACCCACTCGTCCTTAGCTTCAGTTTCCTCGTTTACAGACCAGAGAGACAAACCCTGGGTGTAAGGGCTAGAGGTGCCTTCAGAGGTAGCCGCACCCGCCACAGCAGTCCTCCTGTGGCCCCTTTGCATTGCACATCGCCCCTGGTGGGAAGTTCACCCCCTCATGGGCATCTCTGGCAGCTAACATTGAGAGAAAGCTCCTCTTTTCCGGCACTAGCCTCCCTGAGGAGAAAGGAGACTGCACGGGGCCGCGGCACAGTCTCCCAGAGCTCCGTGCAGAACAAAGCCCCCTGCCTGTCCCTTCTCCTTGCCATGGGGCCCAATCCATCACTTTGGAGGTTAAGGTTTCAACATAAAAATCAGGGTGGGGGACACCTTCAGTCTATAACACCTAGCATCCTCCAAATGCTGCTGCAGTGATGCACCGCATAGAGGTATTTCGCTCAATGACGGTTGTCCTCTAAGATGAGAATGGAGCTGAAACATTCCCACCATCTAGTGCTGCATAGCTGCCTTAAAGTCCTGGCGCAGCGCATTACTCACGTGTCTGTGGTGGTGCCAGTGTAAACAAGCTTCCTGCGCTGCCAGTTGTGTAAGAGTATAGCACATACAGAATGCTTGCTAATGACAATAAATGACTGTTACTGGTTTATGTACTTATTATGCTATACTTTTCATCAATATTTTAGAGTGCACTCTCTACTTTAAAAAAACCAGTTGTCTATAAAACAGTAGCTGTGTTACCCCGGCAGCAGCCTCACACGTCTCATGTTCGGTGTGTCTCTTGATCGCATCATTTGCTCTTGTGCCTGACTTAATCTCATATTGTTTTGTACAGTAACATGCTGTACAAGTTTGTAGCCCATGAACAATAGGCCATACCATACACCTAGGTGCATAGTGGGCTCTACCATGTAGGTCTGTGATGTTCACACAATGATGAAATCACCCAACGATGCATTTCCCGGAACATGTCTCAGTTGTTAAGCAACACATGTGTGTAAAGAGTTTCTCTTATTAACATGAAAATCTTGACTTTTTCAAATACCTGATGTGTTTCAACCCATTGCGGTTATTATTGTTCGTCAAATTATCCCCTTTTTGGCCATGGGAGGTCTTCTTATTGAGCCCCGCGTCCTTCACACGTATGCCCAGTAATCCTTGTCACTTCCTTGCTGTTGGTTATGACAAGGAAGGGGGTGGTGTCCAGGCTCATCTTGTACATTTTCTGCCCCAGACATAGACCAGCCATTTCTCTACAGACCTTTCATTCCTTTTAGTGGAAATGGTATTTATAGTCCACAGTAAGGGCATCAGGTGTGCTCTTGCTACTGGACTTATTGTTTCTAGAAATATTCAGTGAATAAAGCTACAACATATAATTTTTTTAACAATTTGTGTTATTGTGCTAAAATAAACACAACATAAAATTTATCATTAACCATTTTTAAGTGTACAGTTCAGTGGAATTAAATACGTTCACATTGTTGTGCAGCCATCATCACCATCCATCCTGATAACCCTTTTCATCTTGTAAAACTGTACCTATTACACACTAACTCCCCATTTCTCCCCTCACCCAGACCCTAGCACCCACCACGCTACTTTCTGTCTCTATGAATTTGACTACTCTAGGAACCTCATATAAGTGGAATCAAACAGTATTTGTCCTTTTGTGACTGGCTTATTTCACTTTAGTATAATGCCCTCAAGGTGCAACCATGTTGTAGCATGTGTCAGAATTTCCTTATTTTTAATACTGAGTAATATTCCATTATATATATATATATATATATATATATATATATATATATATATATATATATATATATAATATATATATATATATATTCCATTATGTATAGACCCCATTTGCTTATCCATTGATCCATCGATAAACACTTGGATTGCTTACTATTGGGAGTAATGCTGCCAGAAACATGGGTGTACATATAGGCATAATTAACTTTTTGTTGCAAGATCAAAGGAGGGAATGAACATTTGAGTGCATGTAGGAATGAATGGTGTGTGCTCAGAGCATCCAGGCCTGGGCTTTCTCCCACAGACCCCATGGCGTGGCTTCTGCATTCTCCCTCTCTACTCATAGCTTGTGCAGTTTCCATCAGCGGGGCAGCTGGGCAGAGCCATGTCTACAAACAAACACAGTGCCCCTTCTTTATAAGGGCTCCTACATTTGTTTCACACAACCCCCAAAGTCTCCTTGACAAGGAGGAAGTGCAGGCAGGCATCCAGAAGTTTCTGAGCAGCAGCAGTTGGCATCACACAGACCGAACATCAGGGTGGCACTGGTGTTCTTCTCTGTCCTCTGCTTCCTTCCTGTTCCTCTTCCTCCTCCTTCTCCCTTTCTTCACAAACCAGGGTGGCTGCAGCATGGTTGAGCAAAGCCAGCAGCTGCTTGCAGGTGGACGTACAGTGCCAGAGGATTCCAGAAGTTCTCAAGGTGGACACATGGTGCCAGAGGATTCCAAAAGCTCTGAGCTGGGAAGGGTCCTCAGAAAGCATTCATTTCGTCCAACTGTCTTAAACCTCATTTAGCAGCCATTAACTTGTTCAAATAGAATCCTGCCAGTGTCCCAATAGCTGCAAAGGGCAAAACACCACACAGCAGACAAGGGATGTGGTGTCCGATAAGTTGCTCCTGGGGGCAATTGGGGGTGAAGGGCCCTATTTGCCCACCTACTCCCAGCAGCCACTGGTTGGGAACCATGCATTAGGGTCATGTGGTGTGAATCCCTGCAAGGGCAGCCTCTGGTGGCAGAAACCCTTAGCCAATGGGTAGCCAGCACTTGCAGGTGGAAGTCAGATTTGGTCCATCATTCATTCATTCATTCATTCATTCATTCATTCATTCATTCATTCATTCACTGCAGGCCTGACATTGTCTGCCCACAACCTGGAGAGGATGTGCATGAGTGTCCAGGTTCCAGCAAGTTTGAGGGATGTGGGAGCCCCCCAAAGTGACCAACTCAGACAAAGATGAAGTCAGGAGAATCTCTAGAGAAGCTGTGCCTGAAAAGCATATGAGGCTGGCCAACCAAGGAAGAGCAGAGATGATGTTGCGGCATGGCCACAATTCTGGATGGTGAGAGGGCCTGGACATGGGGTGATCCACAGGGCAGGACAGGGAATGGCCAGGCATGAGATTCTGTTGTTGGTCCCTAATTTAAAGAGAGGGAAACTGAGGCACAAAGAGGACAGGTAACCTGCCCGAGTTCATTCAGCCAATGAGTGATGAAGTTGGGAATTGAACCTCAGGTAGCCTGGCTTAGAACCCAGTCTTAACCACCGAGCCAAGCTGCCTCTGCTACTCCTAGCTCCTTCCTGGGGATCTGCTAGGGGTTGAGGATATGGAACTGCCGCAGGAAGTTGCTCTGGCCTGAACTTACACCCCCGTTTTGCCTATGTGAGCATGGACAAGTCACCCCTCTTCTGAACTTCAGTTTGCTCAGCTGAGAAAGAAACTTAGCAGTCAGCCCATGAGGATTAACCAAGGCGGGCCCAGTGTTTGTGCTCCACATGTGGTGGAGCTGGTGTTGGCACACTTGCAAGCTCAGGAAAGGCCCTGGGTTCCAGTTAGGCTCCAAGCCTGTGTGAACTACATTCCCACAAGGGGCTCAGAAAGGTGCCTGGCAGGGAAGAGGCAGCACATGGCTCCGGGACCAACCCAAACCCCTCCAGACCCCCATGCCCACAACCAGCCCACCTGCCTCTGTTCAGACAGGAAGAAAGAACCCTGCAGAGACCCTCCTGGAAGGGAAAAAGCCCAGCCAGGAGTCTTCTCAGTACTGGAAGTTTTCTGAGCATCTGCAGTGGGCCTCAGACCCAGCAAAAGCCAGGAGTTTGTAAATCGAGTTCTTCGTTGCTAAGGAGAATGCCAGGTAGAAAGGAGCTGCTGCTGAAGCCCCCAGGCTGTGCCAGAACTGAGGTAGCCATGCCCCAAGACAGATCCCAGGCAAACGCACAGGGCACCATAGCAGAGGTGAATGCCAGGCAACAAGGCAGGGCAGTCAGAGCAGGAGGCACTGGGAATGGCATGCTGGCCCAAGAAGGAGGAAGAGGAAGGACAGGGCAGCAGGGGAGTGCAGGGAAGGACATCACAAGCCTGGGAACAGAATGTTCGAGGGCCCTGAGGAAGGAAGGAGCTTGGCTTTTGAGAGGCTGAAACAGTGAGCCAGCTTCAGGCAAAGGCACCTTAGAATGTTTCCATTCTACCCACCAGCTATCAGGCCACTACACATTCACTACTGCCTGAGGTCACACGGTGGTCTTGGGGAGAGCCTGCCCCAGCAAGAACCCCATTCCTGTGATCACTTCCCTCCAGCCCTCCCTTTCTTCACCCTCCTCTCCTTCCAGACTTTTCCCTTCCTCCCCTCCCCCTCCTGTTCCCCCTCTTCCTAGCTCTCTCTTTCCCTCTCCATCCCTCCTCCCATCTCTTTGCTCTCCCTCTCTCCTTCCCTCCCTCTCTCTCTCACCATTTTCTCTCCTCTCTTTGGTTTCGGTCTTTCTTCCCACCTCAACAACCCCCACCCCCAGGTCGGTCCCCAGGGCCTGTTCCTGCCTCCACCTGCCCCTTCCACAGCGGGTGCCGCCTCCTATGCGCAGCGTCTCTAGCCTCGCTAATGTGTTTCGCATGGCGCGTCAGTCAAACGCCCTTCTAATGTCCTTAAAGCACGCAGAAAATTGCATCCTTATGAAAAGGGGGAAAAAAGCAAATTGCCTGTTAGGGGCGGAGCTGCTTCAGGGCTCTGGCGGCGCGCGCCGAGTTCAGAGGGGCTGGGCTGGCGGAGGTGTCTGCCCCCGGGCGGGAGCCAGGGTGCCGCCTCTTCCCTGCTGGGCAGTGCTTAGCTCTACCTTCTCGCCTCCTTACCCACTACCCTTGTCCACCTCTCCACACTTGCTCCCTCCACTCTGACCTTCTTTCCTCAACTTTAAGGCCAAGTTCCTAACTGCCTCAGGATCTTTGCACATGCGATGCCTGCTACTTGACACACACTCCTTGCCATTCAGGTTTCAATTGAAGGGTCAGCTCCTGAGAGACCCTTCCTGACCACCCTGACTAAAGCACCCCCCTTCATTATCTATCACCTGCTTTACTTTCCACATGGCATTTGTCACTTCCTGAAATCATCTTGTGGTTTTAACTGTGGTTTCTTTGCCATTACCCAAGCCTCCTTACTAGGAATGTGAGCTCCTTGGGTCAGAGGTTGTGTCCCCCATGACTAGCACAGTGCCTGGCACACAGCCGGCATTTAATAAATACTTGGTGAACAAATGGATTCCAGGCAGGCAGAGGACATTGGGGACTCTAAGGCATCTGAGACACCCCAAGCTGAAACTCAAGGCTGCTGGATAAGAGGCAGTGGAGACCCACAGAACAGAATTCAGACCAGATTCTGCTGCTAACAGCTGTGTGTCCCTGGGCAAGTTGCCTAACATTTCTGAGTTGTATCTCATCTGGAAAATGGGAATAGGGCACCTTCCTTACTGGCTGTCACTAGATCAAGGAGGGAGGAAGGGCCTGTGTCCCAGCAGTTTGAACTTTCTGCCACACTCATTTACTGCTTGTTGAATGAATGATGGCCCCAGTAAGTGCTTGATTAATATCAGAGTCCATGGTGCCACTGAGGTCAGACACGGTTAATTCCTGAAGCACAAGAAAGAAAATAAAAAATTGCCAACGAAGCCATGATCCTATATATCTTTTTTTTCTGGAATTTTTGTCTTACACTTACTCAAAGATCTCTTTTGAGTCTATGAAGACACATATTTTTATCACAGATTACTGCTGAATTTACATAAAAAGGAAATCAGTAGGTTGATGTGTTCCTAAAGCTTCAAAGTCAGAGCTGCCTCTGAATGGATCCCCTCAAGACACCCAGAACCGTCCCACATGGTCGTCACCTTGTAGGTGAGCCAGCCAAGTTCCCACCATTCTGCTGCCTCAAGTCTTCCTGCACCTAGAGAAAGATTCCCCTGCAGGACCCACACCCCACAAACACAGCCTTCTTGGCTTCCTCCATAGAGGTAAAGCGCCCCTGAAGTCCAGCCCCAGATACCTGCCTCAGGGCCAGTCACATTCTGCAGGCACAGGGCCCAGTGCCCGGGACCCCGCTCCCCAATTGTCATATGAACCCAGAATTCAGAAATGGGAAGATGCTGTCTTAAAGTGCAAGAACTAGGACAAAGGGCACTTTGAAAGTCATACAAGTGAGAGGCCCACTGCAAAGTCAAAGAGGGGCCAGGAAGGAAGGCTCTGCCAAGTCAGGTACCTCTGCCAGGTCTTACTTCAAACAGAAGGTGGACCCACCTGCACTGAGTGTGGAGTGGCCCAGGGCCAGGCTGACTCAGCTTGCAAGGCCCTTTGCTGCAGCCACCTTTCTGCCCCACCTACCAGCAGGGAGTGAGAAACCGAAGCTCCCTTACCTCTTTAAAGTGGTGCTGGGGAGGTGGTGTTTGAGAAGTCTCCTTCAGCTGAGAAAGCCTGGGCCAGGCTGAGCTTGAGGGCCGGTGGGGGTCTGTGGTCCTCTTGAGCCTGGCTTTGGCCCCTGAGAACCTGGGCCTGGACAGATCTTTGGGCCAGAGGCTCTGGGAATCATCTGGTCCCCTCTCTGGATACAGGAACTGGAGGTGGAATCAGAGATGTCACTACTGGGTCAGGGGCTCCCCTCAAATGTAAAAACGAAATCAGGCAGCGGGGCGACTGAAAACAGAAGAGCTGCCAGGTTTCTCCTCAGACTCTGGAGCTCATGAGAGGTGCCCGGGCAGTGGGTTCACCCCAGGTTGAGAGGCTGGCGCTGTTGTGGGCCCCGGTTTATACGTGGGTGCAGTAAGAGAGCGCCCTCCGCTCCAGGATACGGATTTAAGGTGGCCTGGGGCCGCATGTCTCTCCTTCCACCTTGTGGGTTCCCACCAGTGACCCTACAGGAGAATCCAGAACAGGGGAAAGGAGTAAACCAGAGAAACCTTTATTTTTTACAAAATGGGGCGGCAGGGATACGGAAGACAGTCCCCGGCCCCCGCTCAGGGTGCGCCTGTCACACGCTGGAGGTGCCCACACCGCGCGGAACCAGCGGCAAGTCGGAGACTCTGGGAAGCACTGCGGGCCCGAGGCCCGCTACGTCCGGCCGGCCTCTCCGCAAACCTTCCCGCGTGCCGGCCCGACCCGAGCGGCGCCAAAGCTACGCTCCCGCTTCCACCGACTTGCGAAGGGTCCCGGGCACAGAGTCGGGATGCAATCTCCATCCCGGCTCTTCAGCCATCCCTCCCCCAAAATTTCTCCTACGACCCACCCTCCTACCGTAGAGCACAGTAGCGCAAACTTCGCACGCGTGTTGAGTGCTGCCGCCAGGCTAATCCCGATGCTTAACCCTCGCGCCGCCCCGGCTCTTCGCGTGGGGAGAGTACTCGCGGGTCCCCCGCGATCGCCCCACTCCCTACCTCCACCCAGGGCCAAGGCTCTCGCGAGACGCTCCAGCCCGCTCCCTCCCCGGCCGCGGGCTCCAGGGCGCAGCAGGCGAGGCGCAGCGGCGACCTCGTTTGCTCGCTCGAGCCCTCTCTTCGTGGTTTCCCAGGACCTCGGGGCGGAGAAGAGATTTGTGCTGCGGGAGGAGAGGGGAGGGGACTAGAGGACCTTCCCTCTTCTAAACCCAGGGCCTGGACTGAGGGCCGCGGTGGCCGACGGGCGGGAAGGGGGTCCTCTGCGCTGGTGGCCGGGGTGGCTGGGGTAGAGCAGCTCGGGTGGCCGGCGCCGGGAGCACGCAGGCCGGGCGCGCCGCGTCACCTCCGCGGATGGGAGGCGGCCCTGCACCCAGAGTTGCAGCTGTGCGGACGACGGTCCGAACGCTGGGTGTTGGCGTCGGCGGCATGCCGTTGGCGACAGTGCCTTCGCACTCCCAGGAGCGGGCCGAGCGTCCGTCGGGTCTCAGGCTTCCCAGCAAGAAAGCCCTGAACTGCCTCTCCTCTCCCCGGCCTCCAAGGCTCGGTCTGCCCCGTTCGCACTGTCTTCTGTCCCCAAGGAGCGCAGCAGTGCAGGCAGTGACAGAAACCTCCCCCAACCCCGCCCGCACCGGAATCTAGACCCCCTCGTCTGGGACCTCCCCTACTGACCGGCTGGTGACCTCTCGACAGCCGTGCCCGCGCCAGGTTCCCTTTCTGTGCCTGACGGGACTGTACTAAATGGAATATTGTGCCCCCTATACTCAGGCGCCAGATTCACTGGACACCTCCTTCCTTTAAAGCCTTCATCCTTGGCGGAGAATTAGTCCAGTCCAGTGAGGGAGCTGCTTTGGGAAAAAGCCTGTAGAACCGCAAGGCAATCTGCCTAAGATTACGTTCCTCAGATTTAGTAAAACCCAAGGAACCAGAACGGATGGCTGAGTGTGGGTCAGAAACCCTCCTTTCTCCTCTTCCACCCTTCTTTCTTCTTCACCTCTGCATGGTTGACAAAAGCTGTAGATGGACTCTTGGTTCCCCAGCCCCACCTGGGACAGAACTTCTAGGACCTTCACTTCCCTCCTCTTTGCAGTGGAAAGTGCCTCATTTGGCTAGCCCCGGCCTGGCGCAGGAAAGTTCCCTGAGGACTGCTACCTTGAGTCGACCAGGGGTAACCCTAAAGGCAGGAAGGGATTAGGGGTGCCATCCAAAACTGATGATCCACTCCTTCCCTCTGGCCAGGGTCTGGCAGATTTTGTCGGTCCCCTCAGGTGATGCTGGCCTGTGAGTAGTCTGAGAGCTGTTTGCAAGGATGAATTCAAAGCCTCCAACGGAGACCTGGCAAAGCTAAAGTGCTCGAGAATCGCCGGCAGGCCCTGGGAAGCCCCCTTTTCTCACTCCTCCTGACCTTAAATTGAACCCTAAGATGCTAGGAAACAGCAAATCCAAGTGCAGGTTTCAGGAAGGGTCAATCAAGCCACAATTTGAAAAGGAAGCAATGGCCACCACAGGTGGAACCCATGGTGTTCGTTCTCATTTTCTGAAACACAAAGCCTGCATCTGAGCAGGATGTTCCTGACTCTTTCTCGCGTATTTGCACCTGCAAGTCCCTGGTTTCCCATCGTGATCCTGTTTGGAACTCTGCAGAGCCAAGTTGTGGTCTCCCCCAGCTTTAATCAGCAAAGTGGCCATCTCCTGATCCCATACTGTGGTCATCGTACTCGTTAGAAAGAGCAAGGATGGGAACCCACACGTGAGCCCTTAACCCAGCCTAGACCTGAGAGAAGGCAATCGAAGCCTTCCGGCCAGGAGTGGGAACCCGCGGGCGCGCGCCACCAAGCTGTGCCCCTGGAAAGGGCGCCCTACGCGAGCTCGGGCAGCTCGGAGTACTCCGTGCGGGTCAGGAGACCTCACTGCCCCAGGCTCCGCGGCCAGACGCGGGCCGCGCTGCCTATCAGCGGAGAACGTGAAAACGCTGAGAGGCCGGCTCCGCTGAGATGTGCCTGCTGCTGGTGGCAGCCTCTGTGCGGACCTCGAGTCCTCCGCTTCCATCCGCCTCGGGAATGGCTGGCTGGCTGGCCAGGATCATCATACTGCATCCTTCAAGTTCCAGGAGACCAAATCAACAACCGCAGGCGGCTGTCGGTCCCCGGCCACTTCCCGAGTGAGCCCGCGGGAGCCTGGAGCCGCCGCTTCTTTGGGAGACCTCTGTGTAGCCTGGGTGCTACCCCCCAGTCGCCCTGGGCTGGGCAGTTCAAACTAGCCATTCCCGCCCAGAATGGAAACGATTTCGATGGTCCTGCAGGCCCAGCTACCGCCATACTCAGCCTGGGACCGGTGGTGCAGGTCAGGGCTCGCTTCCTCGTAACTCACTGTAAGGATGTTTCAGAAGCCACTGCGAGTGTCCCTTACCCCGCTGCCCCACCCCGTGGATTCAGAAACCCCGCATTAAGCCCTGCTGTGTCATAAAATATTTTATTGAGAAAAAAAAACACCCACCGTCTTCGCAAGAGAGGGGTAGGGGCCCCAGCGACGTCGAGGACCCAGCCTCAGGGCAAAGCCACCGGGTTATCCGGACACGGTCTCCGGCCGTGGTGGCCTGCCCAGCCACAGGGTCCCGGACACGCGGAAGCGGGTGTGTGCCTGCAGCGACCCGGCCCGAGGGCCGCCCGAGACGGGTGGGGTGCGGTAAAGGAGCGAGGCGTGAATGCAAGTGGAGCGTCCGGTGCTCAGAGCTCCGGGCGAAGGCGACCTTCTGCCGCCAGGGCGAATCTCCAGGCGAGGGCCGGGAGTGCGCTGGGGCCTGGGTTTGGCTTCAAGGTCTGTGTCCTTCTTTGTTTGGCCCCTAACTGTTCGCATTCAAGGTAATTAACGTTTAGAAAGCAGACACTGTGGACGCGGAATGGCCGGCTGGCGGCTTCTCCCGGGCTGATGGGGCCGTGCTGGCGCCGGGAACCCCGGACCGCACCCTCTGCGACGCTCAGTCCTCGTGGCCCCTGTCGCTGGCCTCGCCGGGCCCCTCTGCCGGCTTCTCCGCCTCCTTGGCGCGTTCCTGCTCCGTGAGCTGCTCGCTAGTGGGGATGGAGTTCTTCTTGGGCCGCCCCTTGGGCTTGGTGGGGGACTCCAGGCCACCACCCTGCAGCACCTGCGCAGGGACGCCGGCACAGGTGAGCGGGTACCGGGGACCCCGCGCCCTTTGCCGTGGAGGGCCTAAAGGGCCCACAGGCCATCAGAAGCCGCGGGGGAATGGCGGCCATTTGAGCGTGGCTGGGTAAAAGCGACCAGAGTCTGGGCCAGGGGTTCAAGGCTGCCAGGAAGCTGGAGGGTGTAGGGGGGCACAAACGAATGTGGGCTGGGTGAGGGCACCTTGAAGAACAGAGACGGTCCCTATGAACACCATGCACAAGGGCACCGTGGGAGGGAGAGCAGCTCTTGAAGAGCCCAGGGGCCTAGCGGCAACAGAGGGCACAGTGGTCACCGCACACTCACTATTTTCTTCCACTTCATCCGCCGATTCTGGTACCATGTCTTCACCTGCAACTGGCTCAGGCCCAGGGACTCAGCGAGATCTATTCTGGAAAGAGCGGGGTGCACCCTCAGCAGGGCGAGCAGCCTCCCTCCCCACCACCCTCTGGGCTCGGCCTGGCCCCGCGCTACCTATCCGGCGTGGAGAGGTACTTCTGCTTCTCGAAGCGCTTCTCTAGGCCCATCAGCTGCAGCTCGGTGAACACCGTGCGGCTTCGACGTCCCTTCTTGGCCTTGGTGCCCGGCTCCCCGGTGCCCGGCGCCTCCAGCTTCCCGCGGAGCTGCAGCTCGAGCGGCAGGTGCGGCGCGCCTGCAGCGCCGGGCAACCCAGGCCCCGCGGCCAGCAGCGCCGAGCCCAGCCCGGAACAGCCGAGCGGCGCTAGCGGGAACTTAAACACCGCCGCCTGCTCGGCCTTCAACACCGCTAGGAGGAGAGAGTGTGTGGGGTGCTGGGTGAGTTCCGGCCCTGCTCCTCCTCCTGGAGACCCCCACACTATCCGCCGCCGACGGAGGACTAGACGCCTGGCCAGTGCCTCCCAACACAAAACACCCCTGCCTGGCCGTGGAAGAGCGAGATTTACGCCACGCGCCTGGAGTGATCCTCCTCTCCAATGCCAGTGCCCCGAGTCTGGGAGTGGGGACCTTCCCAACCCCGGGCTCTATCCTGGTGTTCCCCAGGCTAAGCCGCCTCTATGATTTCACGATTCTCAGTGAACAAGTTCACAGTTTAGAGATGCCCAGAGTATGTTTCCTGGAAAAGGGAAACCAAGAAGAAAGGGCAGTAAGCTAGGAAGATAAGCCTTTAACCGACCAAATCCGCATTGTTGCGTTCAGGAAAAGCATATCGATGGAGTGAGCAGCTCTTCTCCTCTGTGCGGACACAACAGCCAGGAGGCTGACAGAGAATGGGCAGCGAGGGTGGGGTAGAGGCTTTCCCGGAAATTCGAAAGCACCCCACGAATTCCGAAATTTTTGCTCGTTTTCTTTGTTTAGACCCTACTCCGTGAAGATGTCTCCATTTTCATTAATCTTAAAATAATTTCTTTTGCCCGCTTCAAACGAATTATCGACCATAGTGCAGCTAGAGGCAAAAGGCAGCTGAGAGGCTGCATCAAAGCTGAACTTGAAAGGAAAGAACTGTCCCAGCTGCTTCAAGAAAGGGTATAAAGCACGGGCTGAAGGGCCAATGGGGCCCAGGAAGCTGGGTGGTGGGGCTGCGCTACAAGGTAGAGGTCTCCTTTCCCCACAGCCTTCTCACTGCCAGAGGGTGCTACCCCGTGGATCAGCAAGGGCGGGCCGAGGTTTGGGAGGGAGCCAGAGAGGAAAAAAACCCTTGGGGAAGGTAAGAGAGGGAAGGCAGGGCGAACCCACGGAGAGTGGCCGTGGGAAGCCGATCTACCGGTGGCGAGAGCTGGGGAAAGGCCAGAAGAAGGAGTGTGATGGAGAGGGCACCAGCAGGGCAAGGCAGGACCCGCCAAGGAAGGAACAGAATCTGCATGGGCAGAAAAGGCCCCAGCGGTCAGCTGAAGCTTCATGGAGGCGCAGCAGACCTGGAAGCGGAAGGGCCAGTGTGGCAGCGGCTCACAGACAGGCCTCTTGTCCCCAGGCAAGGCCGAGGGAGGTAGGTGCTGCAGCAGAAGCCGCGCTGGTCGCCCGTCTAAGACCACGGGCTCCGGGAGGCTCCGGGCCTCCTCAGGCCCGGTCAGCCCCCCACCTGCAACCCCGCACAGCACTGGGAGATGCGAGCCTCTTCCCCAAGGTCCGGCTTCCTCGCCTACGGCAGTCCCGGCCACTCCCGGCCAGTCCTCTGCGGTGAAGGCCCCTCGGCCTGAGGTCGCTTTGACCCGCAGTCTGAGCTTAGCAGTCTGGTCTTGCGCCCGCGACGGGGATGCGGGCCCGGTCCCTGGATCCTCCCGGACTGGAGGCCACAGGGCGGCAGAGAAGGAGAAAGCAAACGCCGTCCAGGCCAGCCCGGCCCGTGGGCACGAGGCCTGGTTCCCGCGCGGCCCGGTGCCTGCCCCGCCGCTTCCCCGCCTGGCCGCGGAGGGAGCGGTCCGGCGCCCGCGCGCCCATCGCTGCGTCCACGCGGCTGCGCGGCTCGCCTCCTCCCGCCCAGCCGCCCGCGTCCCCCACCCCGGCCCCGCACGTACCCAGGTGGCTGTGGAAGGGCCTTGCGGCCAGCAGCGCCTGCACGCCGAACTTGAGCAGCTCGCCCGCAGCGGCGGCAGCGGCGGCAGCGGGCGCGGCGCCCTTGGGTCCCGGCGGCTCAGTGAGGATCTCCTCGATCATGAAGCTGCGGTAGCGGTGCGGCCGGTGGTCGGCGCAGCCCTCGGGCGGCACGAAGCGCACGGCGCCCGGCTCCCCCGGCCGCTGCATCGCGGCGCCCGCGGCTCAGCGGCGGCGGCGGCTCGGGCGCGGGGCCCGCGCGGGGCTCTAGGCCGGCCGGCAGCTCCCGGCGGCGCGTGGGCGCGGGCTCATGCCCCCTCCCCTGCCGGCCGGCCGGGCGGAGGCACAGGGCGCGGGCGGGGCGCGCGGGGCTCGGCCGGTCGGACCCGGGACTGCGCCCCCGCCCCGCGCCGCTGCGCCTCTAGCCCGGCCGGCCCGCGTCACCGCCCCGCCCCGCCCCGCCCGGCCGCCCCGCCCCGCCCCGCGCCGCGCGGCCGGCAGCCCCTCACCCCCCCAAGCTGAGCCCGAGGGAGGGCCAGAGCAGGGAGGGAGGCAGAAGGGTGGGGGCCGCGAGAGAGGCCGGCGGACCCAGACGGAGGGAGACCCGGCGGAGCGCACGCCCAGGAAGGAGAGAGCAGGAGAGTTCGGGAGTGGAGACCCCCAGAGATGGGAGCAGAGGGATCGAGAGAGGTGAGCTGGGCCACAGTGGGACAGCGAGGGCCACACAAGATTCGAGACAGAGATGTGTGGGTGCCAGGGACGCCGAGCCGTGCGCAGAGAGACCAACAGAGGCGCGGGAGCCAGCGGGGCCGCGACGTGCCGGAGGGCACAGAGGCAGGCAGGGCAGAGAGAGGGGGCAGTAAAGGAAAAGAGGGGACAACTCGGAAGGCGAGCGGCCTGGGCAGGGGTTAGGCAGTCCGGGAGAGATCGGGAGGGGAAGACGTAAAGGCCACGCGTTGGTCTGGGAAAGGGGTGGTCGTGTGCAGCCTCCCTGCCAGGGCGCAAAACCGCCCAACCGGCAGGGGTGCAGCAGTGGGCAGGGGTGCAACTCGAAGAGCAGAGGCTGCACCTGTGCACTCTGCCTCAGTTTACCAGGCACTTACTCTTTCTCCCGAGCTGACCTGAGAGGAAATTTTTCTCAGCTGAGATTTGCTTATATTGCCAAGTGGTTTGTAGACACATCCTCCTTGGCAACTCTGGGCACTGTGGGGTGGGTTATGTCTCCCTAGGTAGAGGAAGGGATGGATAAGAGGGAAAATGCCCTGCATTTGGGAGCATCAGAGAAACCGTACTGGGCGTAGCTGGGGGGGGGGTGTCACAGGATGACAAGGGAGTCTGGGGACAAATTCTGGAGTGAGGTGGCTCATTTCTAAGCCTTAAAGTCCCCAACGAGATTGAGGAAGGCCCCACCTTCTCTTACTCCTGACCCTCAACATTGAGGAAATATAAGCCCTAGCTGTGGGGGAGGGGCGGAAACAATCCCAAACCTCTACTCTCTGCTGAGCTTCTGTCTCTGGCCCTGCCACTCCAGATTAGGCCACTGCCCCCGCCCCTTTCTGGGCCTCAGCGTCCTGACCTGTCCCAAGAAGATGCTGACACTTGGCTCCAGGCATGCTGTGAGAACTGAATGAGGTGGGTCCTACACCCAAAGGCCCCATAGGGTCTGTTGGAGAGGGGTACATAGTTCATCAGGGCAAGGAATGGGAATGGGTGTCTCTGGGAGGCTGGAAGCGGGTGCCTGCTGCCTCTCAAGAGTCCCCCATCTTGGGTACTGGGCCAGTACTTCTTCCTATGTGAGCTCGGCCATGGATCTCAGCTGTCACTTCTGGGACATAGGGCCTGCCATACCCATAACTCTGCCCCTCTTCAAGGTAATGAAGTTTCTCTAGTTCCAGCTGCTGGCGGTGAGGCCTTGATGCTAGCTAGCCCCAGGCAGTGGCATCTACCCCAGACTTTGTGTGAACTAGGAGATGGCCAAGACTCTTTGTCCATAAGGACAAAGAGAAAGTCTTACAAGGCTCTGGCAAGACCAGGACCCTAAGGGCCCAGTTACCTCTCCCTCCAGTTGCCGCATGACACAGCCACCATCAGGACAGAAAGGTGGCCACCAGGTGGTCCATACATGGGTGGTCCTGTGAGTCACAGGGCGCTTTACAAGGAGATACTGTGGGACATACAAAGATTGATGGTATTCCACATAGGGTGGGCCTCCCTCCCAGTGAAAGGCAGAGAGACAGAGGGTAAGGCTCTGCCGCTTCAGTTGGCCCAGCAGTTACCAGGCAAACAGAAAAGCTAGTGTCTCCTGGAGCCCTGGGCAGCTCAGCTGGGACCCTTCTCCACATGTAGGTGCAGAGAGCCAATACTTAGATGGGTGCTGAGGTGTCACCTACTCCAACCACCTTTCTCAGATGGGGAGACTGAGGCCCAGCACAGGGAAGGCATTGGCCCAAGGACCATAGTAAGCGGGTTTGATTTTCTCTTGCTCCCTGTGTATATGGTATGGGGCCCATTTTCTCTCACCTCCCTGTCACCCCAGTGGGGCCCACCTGCCATCCTCCTCCTCTCCTTCTTCCTGAGGGCATAGCGTGGGGGTAGCTTCACTGGAAGGTCAGGCCCAGCTACCCCACAGCATCCCTTCACCTCCTGTTTGGGCCCCTGACTGAAGTCGCAGGCTTTGAACCATCTCTGCCCCATGGAATTGCAGCCCTGAGAGTCTCGGGACCTCCAGAGGGAGCTCGGTCCTGATCAGAGGACTTGAGGATCACATTGATCAGCCTTCATCAGATCTACTTTGCTTAGTAGCTCCTGGTTCAGGTTTGGAGGTAGGAGGTCATTTTCAAGATCAAGGCTTCACCTCTAGATTTGGGGGGGGGGGTGTCAGAAGACTAGTGCAGTCTAGCTCCCACCCATTTCACAGGTGCTGAGGCTGCAGAGCGCTCACACCCCCAGCTCCTTGAACGCGCGGCCAGGGCTTTTTTTCTAGTGGTCGGGCGGAGTCCTGAGCGCTGGCAGCCGCCGGGAATGAGACCCCGGGGCTCTTTGAGGAATGCCCGGCGAGACTGGGCAGGCCCCAAGGGCCGAGAAAGTCCGGCCCCCGCCCTGTCACCACCAAGTCACCCTCCTCGGCCTGTAGGCCTCTGATCACCCCCGCTCCAAATTGGTTTCCCCGCGACTCCATCCCAGAGCAGAACGGCAGATAAACCCCTTTCAGGCGAAAAAGTGCGCACAAACAGCCTCCTTTTCCCTGGGAATTGCCTCGTTGGCGCCGGCCAAGTGTTCCCAGAGAGTGGGGTCCCTCCTCCCCTCCGGGAACTGAGGCCTAGAGAAGGGAAGGCCCCGGGCGGAGCGGCCTCCCGGCCCGGCATGGTCCCAGCCCCGCAGCCTCCACCCCAGGGGCGCAGCCGCCCCGCCCGACGCCGCTGCGAAAATTCCGGAAACCGTCCGCTCGCGGCGAGCGCAGTGGAAAAGGTGACCTCAGCGCCCAAAGCCAGCCGCACCTCTCACGCGGCCCGCGACAGGGGGCTTCGGGCACAGGGGGTCCGGCGCCGCCCCGACGCCGGGTGCTCCCCCTCCCCAACGCTTCCAGCCTCCAGCGCCACAGCTGGAAGGCGGTGAAGGGGGGCGGGAGAGGGTACCTCCCTCTCCAACCGAACCCCTTCGCCCCCGCGCAGGTTCCAGACCCACCTCTACCAGCGCCGCCCCCCTCCTCCCCAGGCGCCTCCGGGTGCGCTCTGGAACGGACGAGCGGACCAGGGAAGCTGAGTGAGGACGGGGGCTGGCCGGGGCAAAATGGGGGCCCGGGTCCGGGTTCCTCTGCTTTGCCTGCAGGGTCCTGGCTTCCTCCGTCCACCGCCCGACCCTGGCCGGTTTCTTCTCCCAGCTCCTGTCGGTTTTTGTCTTACCCAGCAAAACGCAGACAAGGCAGGAATGGAGAGGCGGTTTCTTCTAGATCTGTGGGCACACCTCCGGATGCAGCCGCCCAGAAGATACCCGCGGGGAGTCCCACAACCTACCCCCCAGATGCAGGACCAGGAAGCCGACCCCCGATGGGCCCAGTCGGCCTGGCTCCCCTTCAGCCCCGCGAGCCCCGCGCCCCGCGACGGCGTCAGCACCTGGAACGAAGCGTGTCCTCTTCCTTCTTTACGCCAGCCGTCGGTTCTGACTGCGCGGGTCGGAGCGAGCCAGCAGCGGTGACAGCTGCTCTGGGGCCGGCGCGTGGGTCGGTGTCAGTGGGCAGCGCGGGGCGGAGTTCGCCCGGACCCGCCCGGAGATTTCTCTCCGGCCTGCAGCCCGTTCCCTGCTCTTGCTCCTCGTGTTCGGATCGGACTCTGAAGACATCTGTCCTGCCTTCGAAACAGGAATTCTCAGGGTTATAAAACTATCCCGTGCTCAGCTCGTAGGTCACAGGTCCCGGGGACCCGCAGTCACCTTCCCATTAGAAAAGCGGGTCTCTGCGACGCCTCCCTGAATGCGAGTTTCGAGGACTTTTCGTTTTGAATCATTTCAAACCGCTGTGAGCTCAGGGCTCGAATCGTGTTTTGGGACAACGTCTTAAGACACACTCGTCCCTCTCCCGTTCAAATTCTCCCTCTGCAAGTAATTTACAGATTTGTTCATTTGGAATTGGTGGCTTGTTTTTGTTTTGTAACTTTTTTTTAATGCGTGATTTTATTTAGAAGTGTGCGTTTTAAAAGATAGACCCTTAGGTAAGTAGTAACTGCCCGGGGGACCCAGGGCGACCACGCTGAACAGCGTGGACCCTGGGCCTCTCCCTGGGCGGGTCCCGCCTCCATCTCACGCGCATCCCTCCGCCCGCCGGGAGGCCCCCGCAGCAACCTTGCGTCCAAGCCCTGGAAGAAACACCTCCAGGGTAGTGGTGGCCGCCGGTGCCTAGGCTGGTGGGTGCCAAAGAGACCGGTGTGGGCTCCTCCCCACGGCGCGCGCAGGCCCTTCCAGAACATGCGCGGCCGTGGGCGCTGTGCACCTGTGACGAGGGCGCCCGGCCAGATCCTGGGTCTGATTGACGCCCGGCTCCGACGGCTCTGGCCTTCTGAGGAAAGCAAAGGCCGTGCTGGTCACCCCATCCCGGCAGGTGCCAGGGCGGCCGCTCGCCTCAGGTCTCTGTCTTTCTGAAACCGAGAAGCTGCCTCCGCGAAAAGCCTCAGCGACGCATAGAAAAGGACAGGGCTCCTAACCGAAGCCGGGTCTCTTTAGCCGGACCCGCGAGACACGGGTGAAAAAGGCTCGAGCTTTTCCTTTCACTCTTTTTTCTTTTCCTTCCTTATTTGTCCTCCCTTCCCTCTCTCCCTCCATTTACCCTCTTTATTTCTTCTTGTATTGTTAACTCGCCCTCTTCCGCCTGCTACTCCTTCTGTTGCTTTCTTGCTCTCTCCTTCCCTGCTGCCTCTCCCGCCCTTCTTCCTCCCCCTTTCCCACTTTCTTTCAGTCAGAAATACCGCCAAACCAAGCCACAGTTTATCCTCTAATAATAAGGGGACAGGCCTCGCACTCACCCCCACCCCCAGGTGCCAGATGCAAAGCCCTGGGAGGGGTCTGTGAACCGTGTACGTGGGCCAGGGTCTCCTCTCAGCCAGCAGGGCAGCCTGCGGGAGGAGGAGGCAGTCCCTAGTCAAGCAAGTCACCCTGGCCCTGTCCCACAGACAGGTGAAGGGGACCACAACACCTTCTCCAGAATGTCTTCCGGAAACAGGTGGGAAGCCAGATCACATTGCCACATTCAACCAGGGACTCACACTGGCATCTCTCCTCCTTGACACAGAAGTCCCTTTTCCACCCAAGGATGGGGAGGGGCGCTACAGGAAACACAGGTCACAGCCGCCCCACCCCTCTGAAGCTAGGCCAAGGCCAGCCTCTCTCCCTGGGCTCCATGCCAGCCCTCCTCCCTCCTGCTGGTCTTAGCCAGAGGAATGGGACAGGAGCCTGGTGCCCCATCCAGAGTTACTGGGCTTACCTGCCCCCCACCCCCTGCTTCCTGCATCCTCTTATACTTGCTTCTTGGTGCCAGAACAGGCTCAGAGGCCCTGCTCATAAATGCCCAAATGCCATGCAGAGCACACAGGGAGGCCACAATGAGCCCAGGACCCCTGGCTTCAGATTCTTTCCCGTTACTGGCTTTGAGCAAGCCCATTCTCTGACCAAGTTCTGTCTCCCCAAATGAAAAGACAACAGGGAAGGGACTGTACGAATCCTTCTTCTTGCCAATTTTAACAGCCTAGACCAGGAGTTGTAAAACATTTTCTGTAAAGGGTCAAGTAAGTAAATATTTTAGGCTTCTTGGGCCATGCAGGTCTGTTGCAGCAACTCCACTCTGCTGTTAGTGTGAAAGCAGCCATAGGTAATATGTAAATGAGTGTGGCTGTGATCCTATTAAACTTCATTTATGGACACTACAACTTGAATTTCATATAATTTTCACATGTGAAATATTGTTCTCATTTTTATTTTAACCATTTAAAAATATAAAAACCATTCTCAGTTTACAGCCATACAAAAACAGGCAGTGGGCCATAGTTTGCCAATTCCTAGTCTAGATTTACTTCTTTTATTTGCATAAATACATGCACTTCCATATCAGAAGTGTTTCCTTATATAAAATTTTTCTTAATTTTTTAAAAATTAAATTTTTCCACAACAGCACCCATTGTTTTCGCAATATTGGGGCCATAGAAACATGAGTTATCGGGTACATTTCCTACTTCCATGTCTGAGTTCTCAACATTGAATTTACAATCTTCCTGATACTAATATACCTAGACAATGGCTGGATGCCTTATAGTCATCATTTCATTTAATCCCATAATAATCTTTGGAGTAGAGATTGCTTACCCCCACTTTCCAGCTCTTTGAACACTCCTAGTAACAGGTGTTCACTCCCTTCAGTGACAGCCCTAATAGACTCAGAGGGCTGCTAAGAGTCCAGTGACCTGGCCAGGAGCTCCGGGAGGGAGAAGGCCGCTACAGATGTGAGTGCTTCCTCCGGGCCAGTCCTTCCTATCTCCTCTCAATTCCATCTAAATCCTCTCCAGCTGGTGAAATATGGATGGACCAGAGAGCCATGGCCTTGACTTTCTGGGAATTTCCCAAGCCCTGAGCCTCTGCAGGGCTTTTCAGCTGCCAAGTGAAAAATCTTGCAAGGAACAGGCAAAGGGAAAGAATATGACAGAAAAATAGCTATTATAAATGTGTTACTCGCTGAAAGGGTTTCCAGGAAATCTTGCTCATTGGATGTGGCCCTCCCATCGTTATCCTCAAAGGCTCTTGCGCCATCTGCTGGCCGGATTGGCTCACTAGGACCGTCACTTCCTCTTTAAAACGAAAACCTACTGGGGACTTTCTCTTTCCTTTACATACCAGATTCCTTCGGGATGCGAGAATACAAAGAAAGTGGGGAACTTTATCTGTCCTCGTGGAGTTCAATTTAGAAGTGGAGGAGACAGACAGATCAACTAACAGGAAAGCTGTGAGATGGGTAGGTGGACGGATGGCAGACACAGACACGCGGAGCGGAAGCTTCTGGAGGGTAATGTTCCAACAGCGACCTAGCAGCGCATGTGGGTTGTTAAATGTTTGGATACTATCAATGCCAGTCACAGCTCGCCTGCAGAGACAAAATAGCTCCATGCTCCCAAATTGTCCCCTAAAGTCCATGGGGACTTTCCTAGTCCCCCATGCTGAGAAGAAGAGTCTCAGTTCAGTTATGGGCTCCACGTGCACTCCTCTACCTGGAATAGCCCCAGGAACTGCTTGAGGAGCAGGTCCTCTGTGCATGGGTTGCACCTCCCCCTTATAATATGATCTCATTTCATCTCTGGTCTAGAAAGAGGTCATTTTACCCTTAATTTACAAGCAAGGAAAGAGAGGCAACCTCATTTGCCCTAGTAGCAGAGCCGGCGTTCCTTCCATAGCACCACAGTGGCCTTTTGGGGTCCTCCTCCATCTTCTCTCCAGCCCCGATTGCTATTGAGGTTCAGATGGCTAGGTCCAGCCATTGTTCACAGGCCTGCCACATTCATCATGTCCAAACATGAGCCCCATCTCTCACCTCTCCCAGGCTGCTGCTCCTGCTCCCTGCACCTGGGCCAGGTGGAGAAGAGTGGCTGGAGCAGCCATAGGTGCAGACACACCTCACTGACTGCTGAGCAGGGAGGGTCCTGTGAGGCAGGCCCCGTACCTACCAGAACACACACAGCAGGCAGGGCATCCCCACTCCAAGGACAGGACACTCAGGGTACTCAGCCCCTACCATGGGTTGGCCCCCTTCTGGCCCCAACCCAGGCCCATCCCAGCTGTCTAGGAGAGCAGACGGGTGGTGAGGACAAAGGATGGCAAAACCTCATGGGTAGTGGCTTTGGGAGGGAGAGGCTGCTCTGGGAACCCAAGGAGGAGCCAGGGAAGGCTGGGGAGGAGGCTGCTGAGTAGGCATCCAGTGTGGCAGGCAGGCACCAGGAGTCAGAAAAGCACCATTTGCCAGAGCTAGGAAGCCCTCAGGTGTGCTGAGCTCAGAGTGGGGGGGGGGGTTCATAATCCTTCTGGAAGGTCTCGATAACCAACGACCTCAAGCCTAAAAGGTTTGTCCCTGAAACAAGGTTGTTCCCAAATGGTTTTGCATTCGATGGTGCTCACAGCAGCTTACTCTCAGCCAGGGAGTTACAACTGTAGGCCCTCCTGGTGCCTAGAGACAGCTATCAGAAACCCTGGGAAAGATCTGGAGACCTCTGTTGTAACCATGTAACTCCGGGGTGGGGCATCAAATGTGCTATGAATGGCACTTCCTGGTTGTGCAGTGCACAGCCCACACAACTGTGTCCTGCAGACCTGCCAATTATTTGTTTCCTTCTGTTCTCATATAAACACGTGGGGTAGAGGAGACTGTTATTAAGTTCTAGGACATGATAATCTACCTGTCGAAGCAAGGGAGGAAAATATATCTTATCTGCACATTTTATGTTAAAAGTCTACCTTAATTCAGAAATCTAGTGCCTTGCTGTTTTATGCTTCTATTACGGATTAGAACAAAATTCATCTCTCAGTTTTGAGTGAGAGAACTGGCAGGCCGAATTCTAAGATCTTCCCCTGGTGTACATGCCCTGTACAACCTTCCCCCGCAATGTGGATGGAACTATAGTGTGATAGACTATCACTGCCCTGATTATGTTACCTTATATGGCCAAAAAAAAAAAGATTTTGCTAATATAATTAAAGTCCCTAAAGGATTAGTGTTCAATTGATCTAAGGAGTCTATCCTGGACTTGACTTGACTAGATGACCCTTTTCAGAGAGACTGAGCCCTCCCTGAGGTCAGAGCAGTTCTCCACAGGCTTCGAGGAAAGCTGCTATGTTGTGAGGGGCCCTACAGAGGGTCATGGGGCTAGGACCCCCGTTGTAGCCTCGAGGAGCTGAGTGAGAGCCAGGAAATGGACTCTGCCAACAGCCCTGTGACCTTCCAAGTGTGCCCTTTTTCCTCTGGGCCTCCAGATGAGACCTGGGCCCAGCCAGAGCCCGACTGTCACTCTATGAGACCCCAAGCAGAGCACCCAGCTAAGCCCTGCCTGGACTCCTGACCCACAGATACCCTGAGATAACAAGTTGGTGCTGTTTTAAGCTACTACATTTGTGGTGATTTGTTTTGCAGCAACAGAAACTAATTCGATAAGGGGGCTATGATGGGTAAAACCTGACTTCTGCCTCAGCAGAGAGAGAACAAGAGGACAGGACACCACTTTGGGATATTTTGCCCCGTACCATGAACCAGGGGCAAAGCAGGGAGTCCACCCTGCAGCAGGATTGCTGCACCTGCCGAAGGATTACCATGTTCCTTCGTGTGTCTGCTGACACCCAAGGAGGCCCCTTTAGCAGGAAGCTGGCCACAATGTGGGCTATACCTACGTGGTGCTTCTTTGCCCGGGGTGGAGAACCAAGGGTGATCATTCCAGATGTCCCATGTCCTGGTGTCCTGCAACTGTCATCTTGCTGTGATTAAGAATGAATCCAAGGAAGACTCCACCCAGAGAGGAGCAGCTGACACTAACCCTCTCTGAGGCTGCAGACGCCGGGGGAGGAGGGATGTCTAGCTTTGCGTTCTCCTACCCCTGGTTAACTCTTCTGGGCTCTGGGAGGCAGGACAAAACAGCACATGGAATTCAACCCCATTCTCAGAGTGTGGGAGTCTGGGTCTGGTGTGCTGGGACCAGCTTGCTCTGCCCCTCCAGCCACCAAACCCCACATCTGGAGTTTGCTCTGCTACCAGGTCTCAGTCCCCACCCCATCCAGCTCTACCCTTATGGAAAATGCACTGCCCAAAGGAGGCCTCCCATCTCTCTTGGTGACATACTTCAGTCGTGGGTCCCAGCCTCTCCCTGCAGCACCCAGACCCAGGCTCCTGGCAGGTGCCCAGCATGGCCTGTGAGACAGGACCTTCCTGCCAACAGTGCCTGGGCCCTGGTCAGCATGGCTTTGATACACTGCTGGCCCTCCCCTAGGCCTTAGTTGTCCTCCTCTTATGCCCCCTCAGTTAGGGGAAAGCAGGGTCGCATGTGGGTGAGTGGCAGACCTTGGCTGATCTCTACCAGGGTGAATTGCAGACTGAAGAGCTGCAGTGCACACAGCACTAACAACATCGCATCACAATGTGGAGAAGTTCCTCCGTTACTGTTATGTTTTCATCTTTCTCATTATGTTAAGTCCTATCTCAGTTTGCTGCTGGGCTGGCTTCTCGGTGGTGCTCACAGACCAGCTACTCTCCTCTCCGGGGACGAGGCCGGCCTCAGCCCATGCCCTGGGCAGGCATCAGGGCCCACGGATGCAGGACAGCGACAGTGTTGGGTTGTAACTGGATTCATCTTCATAGTTAACTACTTCCCACTTTTCGTAGGGATGTTAGGTTTTCATTATTATTATTATTTCGGATCCAGATAAATTTTAAACACATTTATTTAGTAAGAACAACATTTAAAAGAAAATAGAAGACAGATCAACAGAAGCCCAGGTGGTTCATAAGGAAACAGCAAGACCATGGAGGGGGCAAGTAGGGCCGCATAGACGGGATTCTCACGCAGTGACCTGGGGCACAGGCCTTCACTGTGCCTCGGTTTCTTCCACTGAGCAAGGAGGATAACACTGGGAGGATATTCACAAAGCCCCCAGCCAACACTGGCACCAAGCACTTGCTTGGCATGTGTGTTTGTTAAATAGAATTGATGCCTGGAGTTTGGGAACATGCACAGAGCGTCCTCTAAGCCACGAGCTGGCAGACACCTTCCAGCAGGTCTCATCTCACCTTCCCAGATACTGCCAGTGGACCTGTTTCTGAGGGCTGCTCCAGTACTGAGACCTGCAGCCCAGCTTTCCTCTGCCACTTGCTTCTCTCATCCCCCTACAGGACCCTTAACTCCTGGTGGGATGAAGTGACTGGTGCAGCAGTATCTGGCAGGGGCTTCACCCAGTCAGTGAGTGTGAATGAATGAAGTGAATGAATGAAGCATGGGGAAGGCTCCGACTGCCGTGGCCATGCAGCTATCTTGATGTCACCTGTGCTTGAGCCCTCAGGGACAGGAAACATGGGCCAGCCTCTGGCAGAGGGTCACCCAAATCCAGGTGAACATAACCCCTTGGCAGGCATCCTGTAACAGGGTGAGACAGCAGCTCCCAAGCCTGTGCCCAGGAAAATGTCTGGCATCAGGACCCAACTCAAAGTTCACATGCTTCCCGACAGGCAGAGAAATGAGCCTGTCTGCCAGGCTGCTGCCAGATGGTCAATGACCAGCCTGTAGCACCGGGGTGCGTGCAGGAGGCCAGGGCCTTCTGAGGCTGGCTGCCCTTGCTGGGAGCTGACCTGGACAGGAATGAGGTGTGAAGTGTGTTGGCCGGGTGAGGGCAGTGCAGGAGGGAAACTGCAGCAAGAAGGCTGTGGTCGTTTTTGGAAATTTACAGTTCTGGGAGCCAGGAGACCCAACTCAGAGGCTCAGAGATGATAGCCCCAGTCCCTTTCCAGGCCTGTGCCCTCCCAGCTTTGCTATAGATAACAATCCAGCACAGAGGAAGTCGTGGCGGAAGTCCTTCCGAAGGCCTTCATCATGGGGTAGTGCCAGTTCCTGTGGAACTCCAGCATCTGGTGAAATCGTGGGGTGAGCAGGGCCTCCAATGCCACCTCTGTTCCAGCCCCTAGGGACCACTCATCCCCTCGCCAGTGTTGGGCCCATCCCCTCCTTGCAGCCCTCACCCCCATTTGTCACAGCGAGTCCATTTGTTCCTTTTCCTGATGACAGATAAGGTGATAGGGCTAGGACCTCTCTAGGCTGCTCCCCTTAGCCTGGCTGCCTGTTTACTCAGGGCCCTTCAACCTTGAGGGCCAAACTCTCTTGCAAATGCCACATGGTTCAGCGAGCTGCACCTTGTGTCACTGCTGAGGGGCTCAGTTATGTCAATACAATTACTTCACCCCTGGGGCCTGTGTTTCCTGTTAGAACACCTTCCTGAAAGGGGGATGTGATGTGAAGAGGCAGCAGGTGCTGAAGAACAGTCCTGCTTTCCCCACACAGGGCAGACTTGGCATCAGCTCATAGATAGACGTGGAGGCCAGCAAAGCCGAGGTTTGTCCCTTCTCCCACTGTGAGTCTGTCACTAGACAGCCCACAGAGCAGCCCTGTATGGAGCCACCTGGCCATGGGGTAGAGGAGAAGAGGGGATTCTGGGGAATTTAGAATTGGTTATTAGGTGGTCCAGCTGGAGGTGGCATTGGTCACTTCCCCTGACAAGTCAGCAGGAGCCAGAACATCCCATCACATACCCAGAAGTGCCAAGAGCATCACTTTGGATACTCACAACTCATAGCCCAGGTCCTGCCTCCAGGCCCATCCCCACTCATAAGGTGGGAGCACAAGGGTGAGAGGGGTCTCCAAGTGCCCTCCGAGTCCAACATTCTGCACTAACCTCATGCCATTTCCCAGGTATAGCTCCCAACAGTTCTGGCTCCAGCCCTCACTGGTGTGGGGGCAATTAGCAGAATCTCTCTGAGGCCCGGCTGTCTTATCTGTGCAGTGGGAATAGTAGCAGTCCCATGATCAGGGATTACTGTGAAGATAAAATGAGATAATACATTCAAGGTGCTTAGCACAAGGCCAAGAACAAGTAAGTGCTCACAAAACTGGAATGACAAGATGCTTCTCGGTGCTCAGAAAATCCTAGCTGGTGTTCATCGTTTGCATGAGTATCTGCTACTAACACAGAAACCCTATGGCATTAGGTGGTATTGCCCCTATTTTTCTGATGAGGAAACTGAGGCTTGGAAACATTACAGAAATTGCCCAGGGCAGCTAGTAAGGGCACAGTCAAGATTCGAACCCTGTGTTGGAGGATCTGAGGGGGGCCAGCCCTGGGCGGGGACAGCGGAGATGAAATTCATACGTACCAATACCCAGAATAAGAGATGGAGAGTGAAGCCTTGAGAGGTCGAAGAGGAGATGCTGGCCCTCAGATATGTGTTTCAGAAAAGCCTTGGAGGATGGGATGCAGAGATGCTACGGGTAATTCTAGGTAGATGCTGACATTGCTTCCTCCCACCCCGCATCTCCTTTCAGCAGATACTCTTCTTATAGAAGTGGCTTCCAGGCCCAGAGCCATGAAGCAGGTCAGAGGCAGATTGGCCAGTGGAGCCAGGTCCGTTGCTGCCTGGAGTCCCTGGCTGCCTCCTGTCCCATGCCTCCTCACCCCCAGCTCCCAGGTCTGTCTTGTGCAGACCCAGTCTTGAATTTGAGATCCTGAGGTGAAGCCAGGCACCTTCTCAGGATGGCCTGGAGAGAGGAAATGCCTGGGCTGGACCAGTGACTCAGGGGGAACCCCTTCCCCCATCCTTCTTTCCCTCCCCACCTTGAGCCTCAGCTTCTCCTTGGGGAATGGAGTGGTGGATTTTGGGAGGGAGCCCTTGGGTGTGGGTGCCTTCCCAGAGTGTGTGATGGACCCAGTGGCTCTAGGACTGCCAAGTTGGCACGTGGAAGCTTCCAAGGAGAGGAAGAGGGGGCTGTGGAAGTGCTCCATGGCCCTGGCTGAGCTCAGGCTCTCGTTGACCCAACAGGTACTCATAAGAGGCCTATCAGGCAACAGGTTTATGCTGAGCACAGGGTGTGCATGGTGATGACTGCATGGGCTGCCTGCCCTCTCGGATTCTCCAGGAACAACTAAGCTCCCACCCATCTTTTTCCAGCCAGTTCCTCTGGTGGGATACAACTCCTAGGGAAAGAGGTGTTTCTTTTTTTTATCTCTGCCACCAGGTCTTCAAGATCCTTGAGGACAAGATTCACAACCTGCACATCCACTCCAGCTGAGAACTTTATATTTTCTAGGGAGAAAAGGGCAATTTCTGATCTTTAAAAACACTGAAAAGGAGGATTTCAGAATAGGGCCATCTCTGCCCTGTGAGTTTCCTGGGGTGCCATAGCAAAGCACCACAGATGGGGTGACTTAGAACAACAGAGGTCTATTATCTCAGTTCTGGAGGCTGAAAGTCCAAGACCAAGGTGTGAGCAGGGCTGTGCTCCCTCTGAAGGCTCCCGGAGGACCCTTCACTTCTTTTCCACCTTCTTGTGGTGCTGGCACTTGTTGGTCTGTGGGTATTACGCTAAGTGAAATACTTCAGACAGAAAAGGGCAAATACCATATGATTTCACTTATATGTGGAATCTAAAAAAGCAAAACAAACAAAAAACTCAAACTCATAGATACAGAGAACAGATTGGTGTTGCCAGAGGTGGTGGGTGGGGGGTGAGTAAAATGGGTGAAGGGGAACAAAAGATGCAAACTTCCAGTTATAAAATAAATAAGTCCTGGAGATGTAATGTACAGTGTGGTGACTTTAGTTGATAATACTGTGTTATACATTTGAAAGTTGCTAAGAGAATAGACCTTAAAAGTTCTACTCACAAGAAACAAAATTTGTAACTATGTATGAGGATGGATATTAACTAGACTAACTGTGGTGATCATTTTGCAATATACTTAAATATTGAATCACTATGTTGTACACCTGAAACTAATATAATGTTATATGTCAATTATAGCTCAATTAAAAACAACAAACACAGGAAGGCTGAAAGTTTAAAAATGGAAAAAGATACAATACAAACTTAATCAAACAAAATCTAGAGTGGCTATATTGATATCAAAGTAGATTTCATCACAGGTGATATTAACAGAGATAGTAAATGACAATTCATAATTATAAGAGAATTGATTCTTTAAAAATATTAATTTTAAATTGGTATGCATCTAATAGCAGAGCTTCAAAATACATGAAGCAAAACTGATAGAATAAACAGAAATAGACAAATCCTCATCCATACCCTGTTTCCCTGAAAATAAGACCTAGCCAGACCATCAGCTATAATGAGTCTTTTGGAGCAAAAATTAATATAAGACCCAGTGTTATATTATATTATATTACATTACATTATATTATATTATATTATATTATATTAAAGACCCAGTCTTACATTATAGTAAAATAAGACCGGGTCTTATATTAATTTTTGCTCCAAAAGACTCATTAGAGCTGATGGTCCAGCTAGGTCTTATTTTCAGGGAACCATGGTAGTTGGAGATTTAAACATTTTTTTTTTTTTGGTGAATTTGTTCTGTTAATAACTCTCCTCTGAGAGTTATTAACAGAACAAATTCACCAAAAAAAAAATCAGTAAGGATATTGAATACATGAACAACTTGACTAAATTGATATTTATAGAATACTTGCCCAACAGCAGCATTATACATATTGTGTTCAAGTGCACATGGAACAATTATCAAAATAGACTAAATGCTGGGCAGAAAAATCATATGTCACACGGGACCATTCAGCCCATAACACCCTCCCACTACGGAGACACAGAGGCCCTCGAGGCCCCCAAGGATGGAGGAGCTGTAAGATGGAAGGATCCTAGATGCCTGAGTCACTGCTAGGAGAAACACCATACAGACCAGGAACATCCATGTTAAACAAGCGTGTTCAACAGAATGAAACAGAAACCACTAGTGGGTTAATCCATAGAACTCTTGAGGTTCATTTGTTAAACAAGTGTCAATACTGGAACCATTAGAAATAGGTCATACCTTCAAAACTACTGCTAAACCATGGGGTGAAGGATCAGACACAGGAGGGGAGACACTGGTCAGGAAACATGGGAACAGGCTGAATAAAGGAGGATGGAGATAGACCCAGGGTAAGATCTTTTGGGGAGAACAGCAGTCCCTGGATGAAGAGATACCCCAGGGTAAAGGAGCCAAGCAACCCTCTGCTGGGGGCTTCCTAGGGCTGTCAGAATACCTGGAATTTCCCAAGTGTATTTTCACTGAGTATAAAATTCTGGGTTGACATTTCTTTTATTGTTTTATTGTCTTCTGGCTTGCATGGTTTCTGAATAGAAATCTACTGTCATTCTTACCTATGTTCTTATATTGTACCTTTTCTTCTCTAGCCGCTTTATAAGAATTTCTCTTTATCTTTGGTATCCAGCAATTTGATTATGATGTGCTTTGGTATGGTTTTCTTTGTTTCTTCTATTTGGGGTTGGTTGGATATTTGGGTTTGCAATCTTCCTCAAATTTGGAAAATTTCAAGTATTATTTCTTCAAATATTTTTCTTCCTTTCCTTTCCTTATTGGACTCCAGTTACAAGTCTGTTAGACCATTTATTCTTATCCCACAGGTCACTAAAGTTCTGGTCGTTTTTCAGTTTTTTTTTCTTTCCTCTGTGTGTTTTATTTTGGACAGTTTCCGTCACTATAGCTGCAAGTTTACTAATCTTTTCTTCTGCAGAATTTAATCTCCTTTTAATACCATTCAGTGTAATTTTTTGTTTTTAATTTGACTTTTTATTGTGAGATAATTGTAGGTTCACGTGAAGTTGAAAGAAATAATGCAGAGAGATCCTTGTACCCTTTATTCAGTTTCCTTCAATAATAGCATCATGCAAAACTTCAGTACATCACAACCAAGACCTTGATTTTAACAAAGTCAAGATACAGAGTAATTCCATCATCCCCAAAATAACTTAGGTCAACCTTTTATAAGTGTACCTGCTTCCCTCCTGTCCCTTCTCCCCTTCCCCACCATCCAATGTATTTTTCATTTCAGTATCATTTTTCATCTCTGCACTTCCACTTGGGTTTTTTTTATATCTTCCATTTCTTTCCTCATTAGGGTCACATTCTCCTTTATAACCTTGCGCAGAGTTATAAGATTTTTAATACTTGTTTTAATATTTTTGTCTATCTACTCAATTATTGTTGTCATTTCTCAGTCTATTCCTTTTTTTAAATTTATTTATTGGGGTGACAATTGTTAATGAAATTACGTAATTTCAGGTGTACAATTCTGTATTACATCATCTATAAATCCCATTGTGTGTTCACCACCCAGAGTACGTTCTTCTTCAATCATCATATATTTGATCCCCCTCACCCTCCTCTCCCTCCCCCCACCCCCCATATCCTCTGGTAACCACTAAACTATTGTCTGTGTCTATGAGTTTTTGTTTCTCATTTGTTTGTCTTGTTCTTTTGTTGTTTTTGGTTTATATACCACATATCAGTGAAATCATAGGGTTCTCTGCTTTTTCTGTCTGACTTATTTCGCTTAGCATTATACTCTCAAGATACATCCATGTTGTCACAAATGTTCCTATATTATCTTCCTTAACGCCAAATAGTATTCCATTGTGTATATATACCACAACTTCTTTATCCATTCATCTATCGAAGGACATTTTGGTTGTTTCCATGTCTTGGCCACCGTAAACAAAGCTGCAATGAACATTGGAGCACACGTGTCTTTATGTATAAATGATTTCAAATTCTTTGGGTAGATACCCAGGAGAGGGACTGCTGAGTCATATGGTAATTCTATTTGTAATTTTTTGAGGAACCTCCACACTGCCTTCCATAATGGCTGCACCAGTCTGCATTCCCACCAACAGTGTATGAGGGTTCCTTTTTCTCCACAGCCTCTCCAACACTTGTTATTTGTCTTGTTGATTATAGCCATTCTGACGGGGGTGAGGTGATATCTCATTGTGGTTTTTATTCGCATTTCTCTGATGATTAGTGATGTTGAGCATTTTTTCATATGTCTATTTGCCATTTGTAAGTCCTCTTTGGAGAAATATCTCTTCAGGTCCTCTGCCCATTTTTCAATTGGGTTGTTTGTTTTTTTGTTGTTCAGTTTCATGAGTTCCTTGTATATTTTGAATATTAGACCCTTATCTGAGGAACTGTTTGCAAAAATCTTCTCCCATTCAGTCGGTTGCCTCTTTATTTTGTCGATGGTTTCTTTTGCTGTGCAGAAACTTTTAAGTTTCATATAGTCCCATTTGTTTATTTTAGCTTTTACTTCCATTGCTTTTGGAGTCAAATTCATAAATGCTCTTTGAACCCAAGGTCCATAAGTTTAGTACCTATGTTTTCTTCTATGCAGTTTATTGTTTCAGGTCTTATGCTTAAGTCTTTGATCCATTTTGAATTAATTTTGGTACGTGGTGACAGATAACAGTCCAGTTTCATTCTTTTGCATGTGGCTATCCAATTCTCCCAGCACCATTTATTGAAGAGGCTGTCTTTCCTCCATTGTATGTTTTTAGCTTCTTTGTCAAAATTATCTGTCCATATTTATGTGGTTTTATTTCTGGGTTCTCAATTCTATTCCATTGGTCTACGTGTCTGTTTTTCTGCCAATACCATGCTGTTTTGATTATTGTAGCCCTGTAGTACAAGCTAAAGTCAGGGAGTGTGATACCTCCAGCATTGTTCTTTTTTCTTAAGATTGTTTTGGCTATTCGGGGTCTTTTGTGGTTCCAAGCAAATCTGATGATTTTTTTTGTTCTATTTCTTTAAAAAATGTCATTGGGATTTTGATGGGGATTGCATTAAATCTGTATATTGCTTTGGGTAATATGGCCACTTTAGCTATGTTGATTCTTCCAATCCATGAGCACGGAACCTTTTTCCATTTCTTTGTGTCTTCTTCAATTTCTTTTAAAAATGTCTTGTTGTTTTCAAAATATAGGTCTTTCACATCCTTGGTTAAGTTTATTCCTAGGTATTTTATTCTTTTTGCTGCAATTGCAAAAGAAATTGTTTTTTGTATTTCTTTTTCTGAGATTTCATTGTTAGTATATAGAAATGCAATGGACTTTTGTACATTGATTTTGTAGCCAGCAACTTTATTGTATTCGTTGATTGTTTCTAACAGCTTTTTGGTGGAGTCTTTAGGGTTTTCTATATACAGCATCATGTCATCTGTGAAGAGTGATAATTTAACTTCTTCATTCCCAATTTTGATGCCTTTTATTTCTTTCTCTTGCCTGATTGCTCTGGCGAGGACTTCCAACACTATGTTGAAAAGCAGAGGTGATGGGGGACAGCCCTGTCGTGTTCCTGAACGTAGAGCAAAGGGCTTCAGTTTTTCACCATTAATTATGAGATTAGCTGAGGGCTTGTCATAGATGGCTTTTATTATGTTAAGGTATTTTCCTTCTATACCTATTTTATTAAGTGTTTTAATCATAAATGGATGTTGTATCTTCTCAAATGCTTTTTCTGCATCAATTGATATAATCATATGATTTTTGTCCTTTATTTTGTTTATGTGATGTATCACATTGATGGATTTGCATATGTTGAACCATCCTTGTGCCCCAGGGATGAACCCCACTTGGTCATGATGAATAATCTTTTTAATGCATTGTTTTATTCGATTTGCTAGAATTTTGTTTAGGATTTTTGCATCAGTATTCATCAGAGGTATAGGTCTGTAGTTTTCTTTTTTTGTGTTGTCCTTACCAGGTTTTGGTATCAGGGTAATGTTGGCCTCATAAAATGAGTTAGGGAGTACTGTCTCTTCTTCAATTTTTTGGAAGAGTTTGAGCAGGATTGGTATTAGATCCTGTTTGAAGGTTTGGTAGAATTCACTAGTAAAGCCATCTGGTCCCGGACTTTTGCTTTTGGGAAGGTTTTGGATGACTGATTCAATTTCTTTACTGGTGATCAGTCTGTTTAGATTTTCCAGTTCTTCATGGCTCAGCCTTGGAAGGCTATATGTTTCTAAGAACTTGTCCATTTCTTCTAGGTTATTGAATTTGGTGACATATAGTCCTTCATAGTATTCTTGCATGATCCTTTGTATTTCTGTGGTGTCCGTGATAACTTCTCCTTTCTCATTTCTGATTTTCTTAATTAGTGTCTTCTCTCTTTTTATCTTAGTGAGTCTAGCCAAGGGTTTGTCGATTTCATTAATTTTTTCAAACAACCATCTCTTTGTCACATTAATTTTTTCTGTTGTCTTTTTGTTCTCTATTTCATTGAGCTCTGCTCTGATTTTTGTGATTTCCTTTCTTCTGCTGACCTTGGGTTTCACTTGTTCTTCTTTTTCTAGTTCTTTGAGGTGTAACATGAGGTTATTTATTTGGGATTTTTCTTGTTTCTTGAGATAGGCCTGTAATGATATAAATTTCCCTCTTAAAACTGCTTTTGCTGCATCCCCAAAATTTTGGTAGAATGTATTTTCATTGTCATTTGTTTCTATGTATCTTTTGAGCTCTCCTCTAATTTCTTCTTTGACCCAGTCGTTCTTTAAAAGTATGTTGTTTAATCTCCATGTATTTATGTTATTTCCTGCCCTTTTTTTGCAGTTGATATCCAATTTCAAAGCCTTGTGATTAGAGAATATGCTTGGCATGATTTCAATCTTCTTAAATTTGCTGAGGCTGATTTTATGTCCCAATATATGTTCTATCCTTGAGAATGTTCCATGTACACTCAAAAAGAATGTATAGTCTGATGTTTTAGGATGAAGTGCTCTATATATGTCAATTATGTCCATTTCATTTAATGTGTCATTTAGGGCTGCTATTTTGTTATTTATTTTCTGTTTGTATGATCTATCCATAGCTGTCAATGATGTATTTAAGTCCCGTAGTATAATTGTTTTGGTCAATTTCTCCCTTTAGTTCTGTTAGTAGTTGCTTGGTGTATTTTGGTGCTCCCTGATTGGGGGCATAAATATTGAGGACTGTTATGTCTTCTTGTTGTGTAGTCCCCTTTACGATTATGAAATGTCCATCTTTGTCTCTTGTTATCTTTTTCACCCTGAAGTCTGTTTCATCTGATATCATTATGGCTACATCTGATTTTCTCTGGTACCATTTGCTTGGAGTGTCAATTTCCACCCTTTCACTTTGAGTCTATGCTTGTCCTTGTAGCAGAGATGTGTCTCTTGGAGACAGTATATGGTTGGGTTTAGTTTTTTGATCCAATCTGCTACTCTGTGCCTTTTTATTGCTGAGTTCAGTCCATTTACATTTAGGGTGATTATTGATACGTGAGGATTTCCTGTAATTCTATCTTTCGTTTTCTGGTAAGGCTGTGTCTCCATTGTTTCTTTGCCTTTTTGTTGTTGTTTATTATTACTGTGTGGTGGTATTCTATGATGTTTCCCTCTGTTTCTTCTTTTATTACAGTATATATTTCAGTTCTGGATTTTTTTTTTGAGTGGTTACCCTTAAGATTATGTAAAAGAAAGTTTGATGGATTTGCGGATGTTTCAGATATTTAGAGATATTAGAGATAGTTCGGATATTTAGATTTGCTGATATTTAGAGTATTCCATTTTCTTCAGCACGCTTACTTTCTCCATTCCCATATTCCAGTTCAGGCCTTTACTCTCCCCCTTTTTATGTTTCGGTTGCCACAAATTGTCCCTGTGGATGGTGGTCGAATAGCCTCCTTTAGTATTTCTTGTAGTGCAGGTCGTGTTTTAGAAAATTCCCTCAGCTTCTGTATGTCTGGAAAGGTCTTTATTCCTCCTTCATATCTAAAGGATATCTTTGCTGGATATATTATTCTTGGCTCATGATTTCTCTCTTTCAATAGTTTGAATATTTGGTTCCACTCCCTCCTGGTTTGTAGAGTTTCTGCTGAAAAATCTGATGATAATCTAATGGGCTTTCCTTTGTAGGTTACCGTCTTCTTTTCCCTGGCTTCCTTGAGGATTCTTTCTTTGGTGTTAATTTTAGACAGCTCCAATACAATGTGCCTTGGAGAAGACCTGTTGGGATTGAGGTAATTAGGTGTCCTATTTGCTTCTTGGATTCGAGGATCCAGTTCTGTCCACAAGTTTGGGAAGTTCTCATTAACAATTTCTTTGAGTATATTCTCTGTTCCCTTCTCTCTTTCTTCTCCTTCTGGTATGCCCATTATTCTTATATTGCTCTTTCTGATGGAGACAGAAAGTTCTTGTAGAGTTCTTTCATTTCTTTTAAGTCTCAAGTCTCTTTCTTCTTCCATCTGTGTAAATTCCAGGTTTCTATCTTCGATGTCACTGATTCTTTCCTCCATCTGGTCAACTCTACTACCTAAGCTGGTTATTTCATTCTTAATTTCTTCTATTGAGTTCTTAATCTCCAGCAATTCTATTTGGTTCTTTTTAAAAATTTCAATCTCTCAAAAAATGCTCATGTTGTTCTTTGATTGCATTTCTGAGTTCATTGAATTGCCTTTCTGTGTTTTCTTGCATCTCTTTGAGGTTTTTCAGAACTGCAATCTTGAATTCTCTATCATTTAAGTCACTTATTTCCATATCTTTAAGTTCCTTTTCTGGAGACTTTTCAGTTTCTTTCTCAGCTGTCTTGTTGCCTTGGTTATTCATGGAAATTACTGATTTATTATTTCTCTTCCTAGACATCTACAGGAGTGGCTTCTGCAACAGGTTGATAGGAAGAGGTCTTTCTTTTGTTTTCCAATACTTGTTAGTAGAATGTTTTATTTTCTCTCCGATTGCAGCCTTTTTTTTTCTCTCTGACACAGTAGTGCTATGTTTTCTCTGCACTATTCCAGCTTCTTACACAATGGGGGGATTCCTTGAGAGATGGGCCTCTCCTCTGTTAACAGTTCACCTGGGTCATAGGGCACCACGTCCCTGTGGGGGTGCGGAGAGCTTTTGAAGTTCCAAAGCTCTTTCTGCACCCGATTCAGAGCCCATATGTTTCAGCAGTTCTATTAACTCCTGCAGGGATCCGCCCAGATAGGTGGGGCCAGGGGCAGGGTGAGTTGTGAGAGGTGGCCCAGAGCAATGGCGGTGACCACCACCACAGCTGGTCCTGCTTCCACAGCTCCCATCCCTTTGCCGGAACTAGTTGGGCTGTGAATCTGTGTCTGCAGTCCACAGTTCTCAGAACAGCAGTTACTTTTAAGTTACTTTTTATTTGACACTGCTGCTTTATCGCTTCTAGCACTGGGCATTTGTGGGTGGGGTGAGCTCTGGGAGGGTAGGGAGGGTGAGAGTCTCAGTGCCTACGGTTTCTGTTCTCTGCTCAGCAGTGAGGGCTTAAACCACTGTTTTCAGCCTTCTTCCCTCAGTCTTTTCTCCGAGGTCTCTGCCGTGAGCGTTGGGTTCAGCCGTGTTATATGCTGCCCCCTCAGCCCTGTGGGCCGTAAGCGGAGCCCTAGCAGTCCGAGTTCTTCCCTCTCCCACAGCTGCGGTAGTTCCGGGATGCAGTGAGTTCGGAGCACTGAGCTAGGTCTGAGCCCTCGCCCATGCGGCTCTGTCTCCGCAGTTCTCCCTTCCCTCCTCCCCTGCTTGTGCAATTCGCCCACCTGGAGGTGAATTCAGTAGTGGGCCTGTTTGTCTTGCCTGTCTGCTGTGCAGGGAGTCCTTTGTGGAGTTATTGTTGTCTGATTAGTTGTAAATTCCAGGAGAGCTTTACAGAGGCTCACCTCATGCCGCCATTTTGATCTCACAGTCTATTTCTATCGATTGACTTTTCTCCTTGTTGTGAGTCATATTTTCTTGCTTCTCTGCTTGTCTAGTAATTTGTGATCAAATGCTAGGTAGTGTATGAGTTCTGACAATAAGTTCGTGAACTTGTTGCAACGATGTTGCTAACATTTTTTGATATCATTAAGAATTTGTACCAAGTGGATAAACAGTTAACCAAGCTTACTATTTGGCAATGCTGAAAAGACTGTGTGAAAAACTTAGATGACCTGAACTTTTCATCAACAATCCATGGCTCTTGCATCACGACAATACAGCAGCTCACATAGCACTGTCTGTGAGGGAGTTTTTAGCCAGTAAACAAATCACTGTATTGGAACACGCTCCGTACTCACCTGATCTGGTCCCCGATGAATTCTATCTTTACCAGAAGATAAAGGAAATATTGAAAGAAAGACATTTTGATGACATTCAGGACATGAAGGGTAATATGATGACAGCTCTGATGGCCATTCCAGAAAGAGTTCCAAGACTGCTTTGAAGAGTGGACTAGGTACTGGCATTGGCACATAACTTCCCAAGGGGCATACTTGGAAGGTGACCGTAGTGATATTCAGCAATGAGGTATATAGCACTTTTTCTAGGATGAGTGTGCAAACTTAAATGTCCGACTTGTAAATTTTACAGTGCTATTCAGTGCTAGATATTGTTATTTTATTTTAAAGAGTGCTGTATTTTGTTCTGGCTGCAGTTAAGTTACTTGCAGTTTGAGGTCTGATTTTAAGATTTATTATAGGGATTTCAGAGCAGATCTTATTCTGGGGAAATTTTAGCCCTACTATTTGGCATGGCCTTTGTGAGCATGCAACCCAGTGCCTCAGGCACTATAAGGATTGTGGGAACACAAACTACTTCCAGCCTTATCCAAATCTAGGAATTGTTGTACTGATTTCTGGGATTTTGTTCCTTAGAAAGTTTCCTCCCAAATAGGCACAAGTATTCTGACAAGGGTTCAATGGGATCTCTTTGCAGATTTCTGGAACTCTCTCTACAACACTACCCCCTTCTGTATTCTGTTCTGAAATTTCTAATCTTGACATTCCAGAACCCAATGTCTGTCTCAATTCAGCCAGACTTCTGAGTCCTATAGGATCTCCCTGTCCTGTCCTGCACTGCTCCTCAGAAGTCAACTCTGGGTGGTAAGTTGGAGCAATTGTTGGACTCACTTTCCTTTTAGCTTCTCAGTCCTGTGCTACCTGTTCAATGCCTGGAAACTGTTGTCTCAGATATCTTGTCCAGTTTTCTATTTATTTATTTTTTTTGTTTTTTAGGGCCTGAGGACAATTCTGATAGCATGTAATCCTTTATGGACTGAAGCAGAAGTCATCCACTGAGTTTTTAATTTCAGTTATTATAGTTTTCAATTCTAGAATTTCCATTTGATTGTTTTTAATAGTTTCCAGTTCTCTGAAAAATATTCTCCATTTTTTCATTGGATGTATTGAAGACATGAAACATTAAACATAATTACTTTGAAGTCCATCTTTATAATCCCAGTATCTGGGCCTTCTGTAGATCTGTCTTTGGACTTTTTTTCTAAAATGTTAGTCAATTATTGTCTTTTTGTATGCCTGCCTATGTTTGGTTGAGTGCCAGACATTGTGGTTTAAAAATTATGGAGATAATTTGAGACTTTGGGCTCTTTCTCATATAGACAAGATTTATTTTTGCTTTTGGCAAGCAGTTAGTAAGGGACCAACCACCTTATTCAAACAAGAGACTGACAGTTGGGGTGTTAAACAGACATCTCTTCCTTGGCCAACTTTGAATGACAATTGTCCCCAGGCCCATGGAATCACCAACAGTCTTGCTGAGCTTCTCAGCTTCTGTAGCAGCAGTGTAGGTAACCGGTAAAAATCTTGAGGAGGAAATGTACCAAATGTTGGGCTTTATTCTCTGGGCTTCCTGTGTCTTTGCAGTGCTTTCAACAGAAAGACGTGTATTTAGATTTTGTCCAGCTTTTCTGATTACTCTTGGTGTGAGGATTAGCTTGAAACAAGCTGGTTGACCATTACAGGAAGTGAAAGTCACCCTTATTTCACCCTAGTAATAATTTTTGAGCCTGGGGTGGAGGGGCAGAGATTGTGCCGAATGATAAAATTTACTCAACTAAAAACTTCCCTGTAGTCAAGGCTAACTCTATTTCCTGAACACTGAGATGATAAACATGACAGAACTCTCTCCAAAGAGAAAGGATGGATATAGCCCTTAATGAAGCCAGGCAGAGGATCCTTGAAATAAAACAATTTCAAGCAGAAAAGATTTACCACCATGATGTGTGCAAATACCTTATTGAAAAGTGTGTGGTGACCTATGGTACGTGTGCTTAGAAAAAATGGTTGTGATACTCAGATTTAGGGAAAGTCAGTATAATGGCTGTTGCTGGCATATCGAGGCTCCAGAGATTGAATTTTCTGAGGATCATAAAAATCTCCAGTCCAGATCCTTCTATTTAATTCTAGACCCCCTTTCTCCATTGCCTCCAGCATCCTCCCCATTGATGTCTGACAGCACCTTACACTCAAGGTTCCAGGCTAAACATCTTGTCTTCTCCCCAAATCCTTGTTTTTCAGAGACATTTTTTCTGAAATGACACAGATGAAACTATATTAGTAGGGGCCACACCTGGGGAATTTACCTGTGGAATTAGAGAGGAACAGAAGGTAGGGGACGACTTTTGCTTTTTATCTTTTACTTTATGCTCTTGGGGAAAAAAAGTAAACTATGAATAGATATTGGCCTTAAAATAAAACCAACCTGTCTCTCCAAGTGCCCTCTCAGACCATTACAGTGATAGTCTGGAGACCCCCTGATGCCTGTTTCTACCTCTCCTGGTCCATCTGGCACCAGACTCTCCGTCCAGTCCCACCATCAGGCATGAATGCAGAACGACTTGTGGAGCCAGCTCCGTGCCTTCCAGCCTTTTCTCTCTACTTCAGTCCAGCTCCTCTCCAACTCGAATTCCCTGACACACAGCCAAGCAGGAGAGCTGTAATGGTCCCGGATGAAGTCCCAAGTTCTTGGCATGGAACAGAAACTCCTCATGACTCAGCGTCAGCCAACCAGGTGGACCCACACCTGGGCCCCTCACCTGCTGGGACTGCTTGCTTCTCATTGTCCCCAAGTGTCTCTCCTGATGACGGTCTGTGACGGTGCTCACCAGTCAACATTTCATGAACAGTGAAGACAGGACTGTGACAGTGCCCTGCGTGGCCCTAGCCTAAGGGTGGCCCACAATACTGTTCCTTTCCTTTTCTTTATCTCTTTGTTCTTGTCTATGTACAACCCACACTCAAGCCCAATGCCACTTGCCACCCCAATTCTGACTGCGGTGTGGTTTCTCACTGTGGTGTTGTAAAAATAACACGAGTTTTGGAACATATGGGCTTGGATTCAGTTCTGGGAGGTGACTTACTATCTTTGAATCTCATTTTTCTCTCTCAAAAAAAAGGATTTCATGAGGTTGTTTGGAGGATTAAGGAGAAAAGGGTGTAAGACCCCAGGCACAGCTCCTGACACCGCAGTCCTGCAACAGATGCCAGTCTGCCCTGAGCCCTCCAGGGTTCCTTGTGCATTCAGCACCCTCTTTATGCAGCTCCTTACTTAGCTTTCAGCACCTAGCTTGGGATCACTTGCTCTGTGGTCCTGCAATGTTGCTTGGCCAGCATTCTTCTAGGATGTGGTATACAGAATGGTTACCCCCAAAGATGTCCATGTCCTAATCTCCAGAACCTGTGACTATGTAACCTTATGTGGCAAAAAGGGCTTTGCAGATGTGGTTGAGTTGAGGTTCTTCAGATGGGGAGATTTTCCTGGATTATCTGAATGGACCCAATGTAATTCCAAGGGTCCTTGTAATATGGAGGTAGGAGAGTCAAAAAGCAGATGTGATGTGACAATAGAGGCAGAAGTTGGAGTGATTCTTTCCTCCAGAAGCTGGGAAAGGCAAGGAAATGGATTCTCTCCCAGAACCCCCAGAAGGAAGCAGCTCTGCCAACACCTTATTGTTAGCCCCATGAAACTGATCTCACACCTTCAGAATGATATGATAATAAATGTGCATTGTTTAAGTCACTAAGTTTGTGGTAATTTGTTACCAGCAATAGGAAACTAGTACAGGGGAACAGCTAGAGCTGGACTCAGCACTGTCTTCCCTGTGGTTTGCTAAAGGGGCAATTGCTCATTTTTCTTAAGTCAAAGCTCCATATTTGATATCTTTGAAAAGGTCATAGAATGTCTGCTGAATTCAGTCAACAGCCAACATGCCAAATGTTCAAAATCTGCACTACTCCACAGGCTTATCATAGTGGTCAGATATCTCCTCCTAACCCAGAAAGTTGCTTTGAAGGTGAAGTAATCTTTGAAGGTCACTGTCACACCTGTGATCAGTCACACCTGCAAACGATCTTCTCTTAACATGAAAGTTACCAAAAACCTGCGAGGCATACACGTGCTGACAAGAACAAAGGCAGGAGAAGATGGTGCCATCCTCCCAACTCATGGAAGCCTTGGGGCTAAGTGAGGTCTGTGGTGGTCTTGTCTGTGGCTCCTAACTTCTCACATTTGTCTAGATGCCAGTAAAAGATGAAAGGGGCCCGGACTGGTCTATTCGTTTTCAGTGAGCTGAGAGTTGCAGGTGTCACCATAGAAATGTAAAATGCAAAGAGATTAAGCCTCCAGGTTCAGAAATTAATTTCTCAAGTGATATATGGGTCACTGGGGGATAATTACTGCAGGATTTATAAAATCTCAGGATTATCTACATCAGGGGTTCTCAAAGTGTAGAACTTGTTAGAAATGCAAACTCTCGGATCCTACCCTACACCTATGTGGTATAGATGAGTGTCTGTGTCCCCAGAATTCGTATGTTGAAGCCCTAACCCCAATGCGATAGTGTTAGGAGGTAAAGCATTCGGGAGGATATTAGGTCATGAGGGTGGAGACCTCATGAATGGGATTAGTGCCTTTATAAAACAGAGCTCCCTCACCCCTCCACCGTGTGAGGACACAGTGAGAAGATGGCTGTCTGCAACCCAACCGTGCTGGCATTCTGACCTCGGACTTCCAGCCTCCAGAGCGATGAGACAGAAGTTTCTGTTGTTTAAGCTGCCCAGCCTATGGTACTTTGTTACAGCATCTCAAGCTAACTTGAGACTTGACACTACGCATCCCCCAAACACCCACCAATCGGTGTCTTACCAATCCCCTAGTGATTTGGTGCACACTCAGGTCTGTTCAACTCCTGCAGGATGCACTCTGCAGTAACACAGAGCCTTGTAGCACTGCCTGCACACTTCCAGTTTCAAGAGCTTGCTACCTTGCCTTAGGTTTGATAATCAAAAGCTTTTTTTTGTATCAAGTCAAAGTCTGTCCCTGTGTGTCAACCCCACGGGTTCCATTCTGCTCCTGGGAGGCACTTAGAAAATAAATCGATTGCACTGATGTCCTTCCTCTGGCCACAGTGCCCTGAGGTTGCTCTGCTGGCTGCTGCCTCTCTCTAAGCAACAGGACATTCTGGATGGCTTGTGCAGCCCCGCGGTGGGAACAGAGCAGGACCTGGACACCTCGCTGTGTGGGCTTCTTGCCTTGAGGCCCAAGGCCACCACTGCCCTCTCTGAAGTGTGCAACAGTCAGAGCAGGTACATGGGTCACCAGGGATGGCTGCCTTTGCCCAGGACAGGGCACTCCAAGGGAGCCCGACCATCACTCGCTCTCTCACTCAGGTTGGCATGTCCTTGTGGTTTATCTGCATCCTTAGACACCTGCCTGGGTTTTATTTTGCTTGCATTCTTACCTTGAGACTCCATCACAGTTAGCTGAATCTCTGTGACGTAATTCTCACTTGGCATTGCCTCCAGCTGCGCCAGCTGTTCTGTCTTCCTTCTTGTTAGAGCAAGACTCTTCTAGTCACTAGGAGGTTCACACTCCTTCGTCCCCACCAGAGCTCTGTGGGGTAACCCATATCAGCAAGCGTCAGATGTTGAAGCCTCAAGGCAACTCTATATAGCAGTTTATTAGTAATACCATTTTACACACGAGGAAAGTAAAGCATAGAGAAGTGACATAATTAGCTTGAAATCACCCAAACAAGAAAGTGGCATTTCAGAAATTTTACAGCCAAGCTAGTCTGTGATTTTATCCTGATTCTACCACTTATTAACTATATAACAACCATATGAGTGTCCTGAGGCTACCATAACGAAGTACGACAAGCTGTGTGGCTAAGAGCAACAGAGATTTATTCTCATAGAGTTCTGGAGGCCAAAAGTCTGAAACCAAGGTGTTAGCTGGGCTGTGCTCCCTCTGAATATCCAGGGGGGGAATCTGTCCCAGGCTTTTCTCTGAGGTTCCGTGGTGTCTGGCAATCTTTGGCATTCCTTTGCTTGCAGAGTGTGACTCCAATCTCTCCCTCCGTGGTCACACAGTCTATGTGTGTCTGTCTCCATGTGGTGGTTTCTCTTCTTCTAAGGCATCAGTCATACTGGATAGGGAACACTCTAATGTCCTCATTTTAACTTAATGACCTGCAAAGACCTTTTTCCAAATGAGGTCACATTCAAGGCTACCGGGGCTTAGGCCTTCAGCATATCTTTTTGGCAAACACAGCTCAGCCCATAGAAAGCACCACATAGCCTTGATCATATAACTTCATGTTTCTAAATCTCACATTGCTCATCTGTATGCACTTTCACTCAAAAACAACGTGGGGTGCCAGACCTGTAGGAAGTACAGATGTTGGGGACACCCACAGACAGCCAAGTGCAGCTGTGACTCTGGGATTATGCTCAGATGCTGGAGATATTTATTAGACAAGTAAAATCCAAAGACACATGCACACTTCAAGTACTGAAAGAAAAGAACTGTGAATCCAGAATTCTACATCCAGGGAAATATACTTCAGGAATAAAGGGGAAATCAAGATGTTCTTAAAGAAAGGAACACTAAAATTTGTCACCAATAGATGTAATCCTAAAAACTGTTCTTGAGACTGAAATGGTAAAAGAAGAAACTTTGAAACATCAGTAAGGAAGAAAGAAAAGCAAAGAAAGAGTAAAAGTACATATGGGTAAATACAATAGGCTTTCCTTCTTGAGTTCTCTACATCACGTTTGACTCTTGAAGCAAATCCGTGTCACCTGGAATCTAATATGTAATGAGGAGCATAAGGGTGAGACATGCCCTGTCCGTGAGATTACAAACTAAATGGAATTGTTTGTAAGATTTTTAGAACAGCACCTGATACATTATTAAGCAATATATAATAGTGCGTTAACTAAATACAATAACTATAAGAAGATAAAGCAAGCCAACAAAAGGACACCCACTAGCAAAGAAGACTTTAAATCCTTTCTTCTCCCACAAATGTGGCGGCAAGGTATAGGGAGGCAGAAATGCACCCAACTCTTCCACTGGAGACTAATCTGAACGATCTGTTCTTAGTGTGTCAGAGTCGAGGTGGTCACGGGAACCCTGGGGAGAGATGTGGGTTCTTCTTGGTCTTCATTCACCCGTACACGTTCATTTCACATCACTGACTCAAACAGGACTCTAAGATCTGTTTTCAGAGAAAAGTGTTCTGTTCTGAACATACTCTTTGACCCAAGCTCCTAGCCATGGAAGTTGGAATATCAGGGGAAAGTTCTGTTCCCACTGCCTTTACCCAATTTCTTTTATCTGTCTTTAACATTAATTAGGTAATGAATTAATCAGCAAAGTGCCCTCCCCCATACCTCACCTGCCAACATTGGGCATGTTTGGGAGACACCAAGTATTATTTTCACTAACTGCTTCTTTATAATGCCTGCAAATAAATTGACATACAATTTAAGATCAAGAGCAGAAAATGGGTCACTTCTTTTCTTTTGGGTCTTGGTTTCTTCATCTGTAAAACAGAGTTGAGCTCGATTGGGGTTAAACTCCAAGAATGGGACGCCTGGATTCCCAGAGGGCTCAGTGATATGAACAGGAATCAGTCAGATGATAAAGCATAACTTTTGCCCACAAAAACACTATAAAAGGAATAAACATTTACTAAGTGCCCACTTACTAGGCTCATGCTTCCTCATGGTTACTTGATTAAGTAGGTGCTGACATACAGATTTCACCATTTCCATTTTCTGACGAGGAAATAGTCCATGGAGAAATGAGATGACTTTCTTAAGGCAGAGCTAGAGTTTTACAGGCTAAAGGTTGTTGAATTGTTTTTATTTTAAACATTTAATTTATTTGGTATGCAATATTATATTAGTTTCAGGTGTAAAATATAGTGATTTGACATTTATATACCTTAAAATGTGATCACCATACTAAGTCTAGCAGTCACCTGTCACTTTTTTTTTGCTTTAACTATATCAACTTAATGTAACCAGAATTATCCAGTTAACAGGAGAGGGAAAAAGGAAAGAGAACTGTATTTTTTTTTTTTGACAGATACCTTTCAAAACATGACCCATAGGGGGCGGTACATCATCATATGTATGTATCCTTCTCAATAAAGTTGGGAACCTATGGAATAGTTGTCTTCTAAAGCAGGGACCTTTCAGCTCAAAAAATACTGGGATCCTAAGAAAATCGGTTGACACAGAATATGTGCGTTGAGGATTAGCTGCCACAAGGTGGCACCATTCTCAGTAAACGAATGAAGTTGGCCCAAGTCTGAAACCTCACACTTGCTTTCTCCGGTTACAGCATCGTTTTTCCTTTGGAAATTCAGCCTTGATTTTTCTATTTATAAAGACTAACTTACATGAATGTAATTATCCCTTTGGCCTGGAATCCCTCCCACCTTCCCTTCTCTCCCTCCCCTGCGTAACTCACATTCACCTAAAATATTATTTCCTTAGAGAATCTCACTTCCCTGAACTAGGTTAGTTCACTGAGAACACTTCCACAGCATATTGCCCTTGGCCATCATAATATTTTACACTCTTGGAATTTCTAACTTTGAGATCTCATGCTTCATATAAGTACAAGGAACTCCATCGATCCATTTGCAGTTCAAACCTAGAGTCCAGCCCAGTGTCTGACTCATAGTAGGCACTCAATAATTAACATTTGTTCAATAAATAAATTAACAGTAGACTAAATAGTAGAGAAATAGATAACCTCTAAGGTTCCTCCCAGACTGAAACTTAAAAGATTTCGGGGGGGGGGGGAATATCTTCCCACCAGAAAGAAACAAAAGATGGAACAATCAAGTTTCCATCTTGTCTGGTCTTTAACTCTGGACAATGGTGGGAGGAAATTAGCAATGCTTAGGAACCACCTTAATAATTCTTTAGTTAGTGTCACACTATTATCCATAATTGTTGTGTAATTTAACTATCAACTCCCAGGGCAGTTGTCTGGAGAGATAAAACAAAGTCTCCAGTGGCTGACGAGAATGACTTGGATCTAGTATGGACAGGGGATTTCCTCTGAGCTCTCCTTCTGGCAACTGAAGGACTTTCCCCAGTAACAGGGCTTGTAATGTGGATTCTCCTGGAAGAGTGCACTCAAATTAACAGGCTCTGTGCATTGAGGGCACTCAGGTTTGGTGTGTGCAAAAAGTCTGAGCATAATCCATTGGGGAAATTTTGATAGAATCTCTGTTCCTTTCTTATGTGTGTGCTAAATCAAGTCATCTCAAATTAAATTTAGTCCAACACTGAAGATCTGCTGTGTGCAAGAAATTGTGCTGAGTGCCTTGTGATTCTGGTTTCAACACTATAGATAAGGGTAGATTCAGTGTGTACTTATGGATCTGGCCATTCTAAACAGAGAAAGTAAAGTGCAACAAAACTATCCTTCAGATGGGAGGTGCTCACGATTAAAGATGAATGAGTATCAATTAGTTGAGTTAAAATTAGAGAGTTAAAAGGACGTCATCAAAATGGCGGTGTGAGGTGAGCCTCTGGAAATCTCCCCTGGAATTTACAACAATTTAAACATCTATAACTCCATAAAGGACTCCCTGTACAGCAGACAGGCAAGACAAAGAGGCTCACTACTGAATTCACCTAAAGGTGGGGAAATTGCAGGGGGAAGAACAGGGGAGGAGGGAAGGGAGAACTGCGGAAACGGAGCCGCATGGGCACAGGACGCAGACCTAGCTCAGTGCTCTGAGCTCGCTGCATCCCAGAACTACCACAGATGTGGGAGAGGGAAGAACTCAGATGGCTAGGGCTCCGTTTATGGCCAACAGGGCTGAGGGGACAGCATATAACACAGCTGAATCCAACGCTAAAGGCAGAGACTTCAGAGTAAAGACTGAGGGAAGAAGGCTGAAAACAGTGGTCCGTTCACTGCCAAGAAGAGAACGGAAGCCGGAGGCACTGAGGCTAGCCACCCACTCCCTACCCTCCCAGAGCTCTCCCCGCCACCACCTGCCCAGTGTTAGAAGCGGAACAGTAGCAGTGTCAGATCAAAAGAACAGAGTATTTCTAGTAAATCTGAGAACTGTGGTCTGCAGATACAGATTCGCAACCCAACTAGTCCCGGCAAAGGGGAGGGAGCTGTGGAAGCAGGACCGGCTGTGGTGGTGGTCGCCACCATTGCTCTGGGCCACCTCTCACAACTCACCTCGCGCCTGGCCCCACCTATCTGGGTGGATCCCTGCAGGAGTAAACAGAACTGATGAAGCACAAGGGCTCTGAATCTGGTGCAGGAAGAGCTTTGGAACTTCAAAAGCTCTCCGCATCCCCACAGGGACATAGTGCACTATGACCCAGGTGAACTGTTAACAGAGGAGAAGCCCACCTTCCAGGGAATGCCCCTATTGTGTGAAAAGCTGGAATAGGGCAGAGAAACACAACACTACAGAGCGAGAGAGAAAAAAGGGCTGCAGTCGGAGAGAAAGTAAAACATTCTACCAACACATACTGGAAAACAAAAGAAAGACCTCTTCTTATCAATCTGTTGCATAACTCACTCCTATAGATGTCTAGGAAGAGAAATAATAAATCATTAATTGCCATGAATAACCAAGGCAACAACACAGCTCAGAAGGAAAGTGAAAAGTCTCTAGAAAAGGAACTTAAAGATATGGAAATATGTGACTCAAATGACAGAGAATTCAAGGTTGCAGTTCTGAAAAAACTCAACGAGATGCAAGAAAATACAGAAAGGAAGTTTAATGAACTCATAACACAATCAAAGAACAACATGAGAATTTTACGAAGGAGATTGAAATTTTAAAAAGGAACCAAGTAGAATTTCTGGAGATTAAGAACTCAATAGAAGCAATTAAGAATGAAATAGCCAGCTTAGGAAGTAGAGTTGACCAGATGAAGGAAAGAATCAGTGACATCAAAGATACAAACATGGAAATGACATGGATGGAAGAAGAAAGAGACTTGAGACTTAAAAGAAATGAAAGAACTCTACAACAACTTTCTGACTCCATCAGAAAGGGCAACGTAAGAATAATGGGCATACCAGACGGAGAAGAAAGAAAGAAAGGAACAGAGAGTATATTCAAACAAACAGTTGATGAGAACTTTCAAAACTTGTGGAAAGAAATGGATCCTCGAATCCAAGAAGCAAATAGAACACCTAATTACCTCAACCTCAACAGGCCTTCTACAAGGCACATTGTATTGAAGCTGTCTAAAATCACCGACAAAGAAAAAATCCTCAAGGCAGCCAGGTAAAAGAAGACGGTAACCTACAAGGAAAGCCCATTAAATTATCATCAGATTTCTCAGCAGAAACTCTACAAGCCAGGAGGGAATGGAACCAAATATTCAAACTATTGAAAGAGAGAAATTATGAGCCAAGAATACCCAGCAAAGATCTCCTTTAGATATGAAGGAGGAATAAAGACCTTTCCAGACATCCAGAAGCTGAGGGAATTTTCTAATACACGACCTGCACTACAAGAAATACTAAAGGAGGCTATTCGACCACCATCAACAGGGACAATTTGTGGCAACCAAAACATAAAGAGGAGGAGAGTAAAGGTCTGAACCGGAATATGGGAATGGAGAAAGTAAACATGCTGAAGAAACTGGAATACTCTAAATATCAAATTTTCTTTTACATAAACTTAAGGGTAACCACTCAAAAAAAAAATCTAGAACTGAAATATATACTGTAACAAAAGAAGAAGCAGAAGAAAACATTATAGAATACCACCACACAGAAATAACAGACAACAAAAAAAAGGACAAGAAACCATGGAGACACAATCTTACCAGAAAACTGAAGATAGAATGATAGGAAATCCTCACATATCAATAATCACCCTAAATGTAAATGGACTGAACTCACCAATAAAAAGGCACAGAGTTACCAGAGGGAAAGGGGGGTGGGGGTGGGAGATGAGAGTAAGGGGGATCAAATATATGGTGATGGAAGGAGAACTGACTCTAGATGGTGAACACACAATGGGATTTATAAATGATGCAATAGAGAATTGTACACCTGAAATCTATGTAATTTCACTAACAATTGTCACCCCAATAAATTTTTCAAAAGGCACAGAGTAGCAGATTGGAGCAAAAAACTGAACCCAACCATATGCTGTCTGCAAGACACACATCTCAGCTACAAGGACAAGCATAGACTCAAAGTGAAAGGGTGGAAATTGACACTCCAAGCAAATGGTACCAGAGAAAATCAGGTGTAGCCATAATGATATCAGATGAAACAGACTTCAGGGTGAAAAAGATAACAAGAGACAAAGATGGACATTTCATAATGGTAAAGGGGACTATCAACAAGAAGACATAACAGTCATCAATATTTATGCCCCCAATCAAGGAGCACCAAAATATACCAAGCAACTACTAACAGAACTAAAGGGAGAAATTGACCAAAACACAATTATACGAGGGGACCTAAATACAGGGGACAGCTATGGATAGATCATCCAAATAGAAAATAAATAACAAAATAGCAGCCCTAAATGACACATTAGATGAAATGGACATAATTGACATATATAGAGCACTTCATCCTAAAACATCAGACTATACATTTTTTTTCTAGTGTACATGGAACATTCTCAAGAATAGACCATATATTGGGACATAAAATCAGCCTCAGCAAATTTAAGAAGATTGAAATCATACCAAGCATATTCTCTGCTCACAAGGCTTTGAAATTGGATATCAACTGCAAAAAGAAAGCAGGAAAAACCACAAATACATAAAGATTAAACAACATATTTTTGAAGAACGACCAGGTCAAATAAGAAATTAGAGGAGAGATCAAAATATACATAGAAACAAATGACAATGAAAATATATCCTACCAAAATTTTTGCGATGCAGCAAAAGCAGTTTTAAGAGGGAAATTTATATCATTATAGGCCTATCTCAAGAAACAAGAAAAATACCAAATAAACAAAGAACTAGTAAAAGAAGAACAAATAAAACCTAAGGTCAGCAGAAGAAAGGAAATAATAAAAATCAGAGCCGAACTAAATGAAATACAGAACAAAAAGATAATAGAAAACATTAATGTGACAAAGAGCTGGTTCTTTGAAAAGATTAACAAAATTGACAACCCTTTGGCTAGGCTCACTAAGATAAAAAGAGAGAAGACACTAATTAACAAAATCAGAATTGAAAAAGGGGAAGTTATCACAGTTGCCACAGAAATACAAAGGATCATCCAAGAATACTGTGAAGGACTATATGCCACCAAATTCAATAACCTAGAAGAAATGGACAAGTTCTTAGAAACATATAGCCTTCCAAGGCTGAACCATGAAGAACTGGAAAATCTAAACAGACCGATCCCCAGTAATGAAATTGAATCAGTCATCCAAAACCATCCAAAAACCAAAAGTCAAGGACCAGATATCTTCACTAGTGAAGTCTACCAAAACTTCAAAGAGGATCTAATACCAATCCTACTCAAACTCTTCCAAAAAATTGAAGAAGAGACAGTACTCCCTAACTCATTTTATGAGGCCAACATTACCCTGATACCAAAATCTGGCAAGGACGACACAAAAAAAGAGAACTACAGACAATATCTCTGATGAATACAAATGCAAAAATCCTAAACAAAATTCTAGCAAATAGAATGCAACAATGCATCAGAAAGATTATGCATTACGACCAAGTGGGGTTCATCCCAGGGGCACAAGGATGGTTCAACATACAGAAATCCGTCAATGTGATATATCACGTATACAAAATAAAGGACAAAAATCATATGATTATGTCAATTGATGCAGAAAAAGCATTTCACAAGATACAACATACATTTATGATTAAAACACTTAATAAAATTGGTATAGAAGGAAAATACCTTAAAATAAAAAAGGCCATATATGACAAGCCCTCAGCTAATCTCATAATTAATGGTGAAAAACTGTAGCCCTTTGCTCTACGTTCAGGAACACGACAGGGCTGTCCCCTATCACCTCTGCTTTTCAACATAGTGTTGGAAGTCCTCGCCAGAGCAATCAGGCAAGAGAAAGAAATAAAAGACATCAAAATTGGGAATGAAGAAGTTAAATTATCACTCTTTGCAGATGACATGATGCTGTATATAGAAAACTCTAAAGACTCCACCAAAAAGCTGTTAGAAACAATCAACGAATACAATAAAGTTGCTGGCTACAAAATCAATGTACAAAAGTCCATTGCATTTCTATATACTAACAATGAAATCTCAGAAAAAGAAATACAAAAAACAATTTCTTTTGCAATTGCAGCAAAAAGAATAAAATACCTAGGAATAAAATTAACCAAGGATGTGAAAGACCTATATTTTGAAAACAACAAGACATTTTTAAAAGAAATTGAAGAAGACATAAAGAAATGGAAAAAGGTTCTGTGCTCATGGATTGGAAGAATCAACATAGCTAAAGTGGCCATATTACCCAAAGCAATATACAGATTTAATGCAATCCCCATCAAAATCCCAATGACATTTTGTAAAGAAATAGAACAAAAAAATCATCAGATTTGTTTGGAACCACAAAATCCCCGAATAGCCAAAGCAATCTTAAGAAAAAAGAACAATGCTGGAGGTATCGCTCACTGATTTTAGCTTGTACTACAGGGCAACAATAATCAAAACAGCATGGTATTGGCAGAAAAACAGACACATAGACCAATGGAATAGAATTGAGAACCCAGAAATAAAACCACATAAATATGGACAGATAATTTTCGACAAAGAAGCAAAAAGCATACAATGGAGAAAAGACAGCCTCTTCAATGAATGGTGCTGGGAGAATCGGAAAGCCACTTGCAAAAGAATGAAACAGGACTGCTCTCTGTCACCTTGTACCAAAATTAATTCAAAATGGATCAAAGACTTAAGCATTAGACCTGAAACAGTAAACTGCATAGAAGAAAACATAGGTACTAAACTTATGGACCTTGGGTTCAAAGAGCATTTTATGAATTTGACTCCAACGGCAAGGAAGTAAAAGCTAAAATAAATGAATGGGACTATATCAAACTTAAAAGCTTCTGTACAGCAAAAGAAACCATCGACAAAATAAAGAGGCAACAACTGAATGGGAGAAGATTTTTGCAAGCAGTGCCTCCGATAAGGGGCTAATATCCAAAATATACAAGGAACTCATGCAACTCAAAAACAAAGAAACAAACAACCCAATTGAAAAATGGGCAGAGGACCTCAAGAGACATTTCTCCAAAGAGGACATACAAATGACAAATAGACATATGAAAAAATGCTCAACATCACTAATCATCAGAGAAACGCAAATAAAAACCACAATGAGATATCACCTCACCCCAGTCAGAATGGCTATCATCTACAGGATAAATAGTAACAAGTGTTGGAGAGGCTGTGGAGAAAAAGGAACCCTCATACACTGTTGGTGGGAATGCAGACTGGTGCAGCCATTATTGAAGGCAGTGTGGAGGTTCCTCAAAAAATTAAAATAGGATTACCGTATGACCCAGCAATCTCTCTCCTGGGTATCTACCGAAAAAAATCTGAAAACATTTATCCATAAAGACACGTGTGCTCCAATGTTCATTGCAGCTTTGTTTACAGTGGCCAAGACATGGAAACAACCAAAATGTCCTTCAATAGATGAACAGATAAAGAAGTTGTGGTATATATACACAATGCAATACTATTCGGCGGTAAGAAAAGATGATATAGGAACATTTGTGACAACATCAATGGATCTTGAAAATATAATGCTAAGCGAAATAAGTCAGACAGAAAAAGCAGAGAACCATATGATTTCACTGGTATGTGGTATATAAACCAAAAACAACAAAAGAACAAGACAAATGAGAAACAAAAACTCATAGACACAGACAATAGTTTAGTGGTTACCAGAGGGTAAGAGGGGCTGGGGGGAGGGAGATGAGGGTAAAGGGGATCAAATATATGGAGATGGAAGGAGAACTGACTCTGGGTGGTGAACACACAATGGGATTTATAGATGGTGTAATACAGAATTGTACACCTGAAATCTGTGTAACTTTACTAACAATTGTCACCCCAAGTAATTTTAATAAAAAAATAGTATCTAAAAAAAAAGAGTGAATAAACTCCTCTTAGTGTGGCAATGGTTGAAAAAAAAAAAGAAAATTAGAGAGTTGATATCAGACTCAGAGCACAGAGTTACCCTAATCCCTCTCTCGCTTCCCCACTCCAAGTGCTCCAACAGTAATCTCGGACTGAATACCCACCTGGGTTTTTGTATCACAAGTGCGATCCACCTTCTGCACACACCTCTGTTTTGGGCTGCTCCAGACTCCCAGCCCGGGAAACCACTCACCTTCAAAACCCTGCCCAGGCTCATAGATGCTTCCCTCACCCTCGGGAGCTTCAGATCACTTTGTCATCACAGCTCATTCAGGTGGATGCCACCACCCCACCCTGTGATTCATTCCTACAGCACCCCCACCCTCACTGCAATGCTTCAGGATGCTGGAGGGCATCCTGCCTGCCACAAAAAAGAGGGTGCCCCCGAGGTCAGAGATTCTTTCTCTTCCCTATATGTCCACTATATGTGGCTATATGTGGCCACATATGTCCCTATATGGGTCCTAAAATACAGATTACTTTCATGGGAAACTGACCTACAAGATCCCAAGAGGCCATCAGATGACCGGAAACATTATTAGATTAATTTAAGTATGATTCTCTTTCCTTTGTACATTTTGTCAAGGTTAAAGTGCTTTCACATGCACTGTTTTCTTTCAATCCTTACAAAAACACTGTTTTAAGAATTTTAGAATCATCTGAGCTAGAAGGAAACTTAAAGATCACATCCAACTCTCTTGGAAACAAAAATGAACAGACGTTAAAAGATTTGCTCCAAGTCCTAAGATTTAGCAAGAAAAACAAGGTATATTAGTTTTCTACTGCTGCAAGCAAATTACCACAAACTTTGTGGCTTAAGACAACACTCACTTATTAGCTCACTGTTCTGTGGATCAGAAGCCCAGCCCTGATTGCCTGGCTCCCTGCCCAGGGTCTCACAAAGCTGAAATTCAGGCACCAGTTGGGCTTCATTCCCTCCTGGAAGCTCTGGGGAAGGCCCACCCTCAAGCTCATCCTTGTCAGTAGGACTCAGTTCCTCTCACTTGTAGGACCGAAGGCCCCTTTCCTTGGTGGCTGTTGGCTCTCAGCTCTGAGGTCACTCTCAGGTCCTTTCCATGTGGCTGCCTCCATCTTCAAGCCAAAAACAGTGCATCAAATCTCTGACTTTTGCTGCTGCTAACAGCTAGAGGAAATTCTCAGCTTTCAAAAGTCTGGTATGATTAGGTTAGGCTTGCCAGCATTCTCTCTTTTTCTCAACATCAACTGTGCTGGGTACCGTAACCTAATTATGGCAATAAAACCCATCAAATTCAGTACCAAAGGTTATACAGGATGTGTACATGGAGGTGGGGTTTGGGGTGGGTGGAGGATCTTGGAAGACAAGTTAGAATCCGGCCTATGCACAAGACTCTGGGGATCACACAGGCTTGATACCAGCTGCACACTCACCATCTCTGCAATTGCATGTATCATTACATTTGACTGAGCCCGTTTCTTTGTCTGTAGGATGAGAATAATGGATAACCCACAGGGGATTTGTAAGTGGTGATGAGATGGACGTTAAAGTGGTTTTATGGTATAAGGCATACCTGGCAGGGGCTAGTTGAAGCCGTATGCCACAGCACTACTAGATGCAGAGTTCCTTAAAGTTAGAGGAAAGTTTGTCTCATCTGACCTGCCAAACCAGGGGCTACCTCCCCTGCAGTGTGAGCCATACTTTAAGTCACAATGAGATGGAATTTAGGGCACCAAGAAATGACGAGCAGCTACAGGGTTTCAGACAGCCCATTTTTCCCCCTCAGGACAGAGCTGAACTACATTTGGATATATCCGGACTGCTCCAGCTGGGATTTCTTCAAGTGACTAGCGAGTCCTGGTCCCCCAGGTAGACATGGCTCACCTGGTAGAGTTGGGGCTTAACCTCAGATGATTTCCACAGACTGGAGCAAGGAACAGCATAGATTACCAGGCAAGTGTTTAGGCAGGGAAGACAGCCTGGCTACCCCACCATGCTCTGGAACGTCCCTTAGGGCAGAAATTGTGAGTTATGATAACATCTAATCATAACTGTCTTAATTTAGAATACGAAGGGGCAAGTTTTCTATTGTTTGAAAGAAACACTGAAAGCAAGCCAGCATTCTCTTTTCTTTCAGTGTGTCTTATTTTCTGAGACAGGAGCACACAGATATTGATGCAACTTGTTTAATGAGAGTTACACATACAGTTGTACCTCGGTTTTTTAACGTAATCCGTTCTGGAAGACTGTTCAATTCTGAAACGTTTGAAAACAGCCCATAGCTAGACCTCAGGATGTTGCACTCAGCGGAAGCTGCGTGACATGTTTGACTTCTGAGGTGTGTTCGAAAACCGAAGTATTTACTTCCAGGTTTACTTCCATGTGTCCGTTTACTTCCAGGACACTTCCAGTGTCCATAAACCGAAATGTTCATCAATGGAGATGTTCAAAAACTGAGGTACTACTGTATTAACCCTGTTTCCCCTGTCAGCAGAAGAAATCATTATGTGATAGTCTCTTCAACCCTTTCTTGCTAAATACATAGACTAGAGCACATATGTCTGACACATATCAGATATTTCAAAAAGCACTTGCTGAACAAATTAATAATAATAAAATGGTGAGCTGGAATCCAGTTCTCCTATCCCCCATCCACTAGTCTTTCTAGTACATTCTATTTCCCACTATATTAGCCTGACGGCTGCCTTTTGAACAAATTTAAGCAGATATTGAGACTCTGGCTGAACTTGAACGTGCTAGCTACCACAGCCGCTAGAAATTCCAAGCCAGCCTGACAAGTTCAATCAGCCATGCAGCTGAGGAAGTGAGTAGCACATTGACCATCTGTTGTCTGTTTTCCCTTGGGAGCTGAGTTGAAGGAATTTGGAAGGTTAATGGGTTCTTTCTGGCTCATGTGGTCTTGTACAATCTGTGGGTATGGGTCTTGTGCATTTGGGAGGATAATCATACACATGATATGCCTTGGGTGTGCACATGCTTATACAATGATTAGAGTTTTCTTGCCATAGTCATCTGTGAACTTTTTAGAGGAATACTGGAAAACTATCTGGGCTTTGTAATCAGATAGCCCAGGATTTTAAACCTTGATTCCTCCACTTAATTGTATAACTTTGGTTCCTCTCTGAGCTTCTGCTCTTCATGTGCAAAATGGCAATTCTAAGAGTATTTATATCTTGTGCGGCTATCATGAAGATTAAATGAACTAAGTGTGCACAGCACTTAGTGTAGAAATGGACACTCCATAAAGGGGTTACTGTGATTGCTGGCATGTAACTAACCTCCCTCTTGAATGCTCAAACATTTATTTCTTCAAACCATCCATTTATTCCATAAACATTCACTAAGTGCCTAACATGCCAGTCACTTTGCTAAGTGATGAGGTTGAGACAAGTAAGGGATGGGTCAGGGGAAGGGGGAAGAAATGAACATTTATCGAGAAACCACATTGAGCAGGGCTCAGTGCTAAGTGCTGGGAATCTCAGAAAAACAAGTCATACATAGCATTTGAATTTAATACCTGCTTTTACCTCTTCATTTCACACTTTCATTCATTTAAGAGACATCAAAGCTCATGAAAGCCCTTATGGCTGTCTGGTGACAAGAATTATTATTATTAATTTTTTAATCAGAAGCATGTACCTGAGAGGCTCGCCTTACAATCCAGCCAGGCCTGAGCTCACTCTTGGCCTCCACTGCACCCTGACCATCTTCGGTTTCCCACTTGCAGCCACGAATATCTCCACTTTCTCAAAAGAAGCCTTGGTGCCCTTGGCCTCAACATGATTGCTTTTGAAAGTAATTGTGTTGTTTTAAGTGTACAATTCTATAATACATCATCTACGTATTGCATTGTGTGTTCACCCTTCAGAGTCAGCTCTGCTTCCATCACCATATATTTGAATATTTGACCCCCTTTTCCCTCTTCTACCACCCCCTATCCTCCCTTACCCTCTGGTAACCACAAACTTGTCTGTACATAATTTTACTAACCAATGTCACCAGAATCAATTTTTATTTTTTAAAAAAAGAAAATAATTGTGTTGTGGTCATTTTCATGCAGGGTGGCATGCGGGGTCTCTGGTCCCGCTCCCTGCACAAGAACACAGTATGTGGTGAGGCCAAAAAGGAACACCAATGGAGCCATAGATGGGGGAGTCATACCACTATACTCTCACTGGCGACTGGGTTGGAGCCACAGGAAGCAAGAGCCACACCATCCGCAACCCGCCGTCCACTTCTCTGCCTGCCAACCAACCAATATAGCTATGGCAGTTATATCAGTGGCCAATTGGCCAACCGGTTACAGCCAACAGCCAACCGGTTACAGCCAACAGCAAACCGGTTACAGCCAATGGCCAACCAGTCACAGCCGACGACCATCCAATCACAGTTGATGGTCATTTACTACCCAAGCCAGCACCTTTCCACGTGAGGCTGAAAGCGTAGAAACTGCACTCCTGGCTCTATCCCCACAGCTATCCTGCCCTCTTAAGGGCTTCAATGGTTTGGTCCTTGTCCCAGATCCTTCTGGTCAATCATGTTTATTTATTTGTTGTGTCAATTTCATCACAAAGTATGTCCTCTTATCTAATGTTATTATAGCACCAGTGACACATTTCCATAAAATTTCAGGAAAAAGTAGATATTGCTAGAAATGAAAGTACTCAGAGAACTACTTGATGAAGAAAACATTCCATAGTGTTTATTTGATTTGTTTTTTATTTCCCACAAATCAGCAACAACAAGTGACTCATTTTTAAAATAGCTCTAGAGTTGTACATATAGGATAACTCAAAAAACTTCACTAAACTAATCAATGAATCTCACAGCACAATAATGTCTGAATAATTAAAACTTAAATGTAAGACAAAACTATAAGAATTTTAGAAGCACACATGCATGAAAATTTTTACACTTCTGAGTTGGGAAAGGTATTTCTAAGCACGATATCAAAGGCAAAAAACATTAAGACCAATAGAATTGACTTCTGAAAAACTTTAAAACATTTATATGGCCAACAATTCCCCAAAATATTAACAAACAAATTACGAAAGATATTTACAATCCACAAGTCGTGCTTAGCAGATGAAGTGACTTCACAATTACAAAATGGGCAAAAGTTATGAAAAGACAATTCACAAAACACAATGTCCAATAACCATATAAAAATGTTTGACCTTGCTAATCAAAGAAATACAAATCAAAATAATGAGAGTTGGCAAAACTTAAATTTATGGGTAATGCCAGTGTTTACAGGATGTGCACCAATCAGCACTCTCATAATTCTTCCTGGAAGTATCATGGGATTAGTTTTCTGGCTGTTTTGCAATATGTAAAAAAGTTTTAATAGTGCACATCCATTTCAAGTTTATTCTTGTGTATGGTGTAAGAAGTGGGTCAAGTTTCATTTTTTTTTCATGTTATCTGTCCAGTTTTCCCAACACCAGTTATTGAAGAGACTGTCTTTACCCCATTGCATATTTTTGCCTCCTCTGTCATAGATTGACCATATAGCAATGTGTTTATTTCTGGGCTCTCTATTCTGTCCCATTGATCTATACGTCTGTTTTTATGCCAGTACCATGCCATTTTGATTACTATAGCCTTGTAGTATAGTTTGATATCAGGTAGCATGATACCTCCAATTTTGTTCTTCTTTCTCAAGATTGCTTTGGATAGTCGGGGTCTTTTGTTGTTAAATATAAATATTAGGATTGTTTGTTCTAGTTCAGTGAAAAATTCCATTGGTATTTTGGTAGGGATTAAAGTGAATCTATAGATTGCATTGGGTCCTATCTATCCATAAACATGGTACCTGCTTCCATTTACTTGTATCTTCTTCAATGTCTTATAATTTTCCAAGTACAAGTCTTTTACCTCCTTAGTTAAATTTATTTCTAGCTTTTGTGTTGTTTTTTTTGATGGGATTGTTTTGTAATTTCTCTTTCTGATAGTTATTGTTGTATAAAAATGCAACTGATTTCTAAATATTAATTTTGTATCCTGCTACTTCACTGAATTCATTTATCAATTCTAGTAGTTTTTTCTGTGAACTCTTCAGGGTTTTCTATATGTAGTATCATGTTACTTGCAAATATTGACAGTTTTATTTCTGCCTTTCTAATTATGACTTTTATTTCTTTTTCTTGTCTTATTGTTGTGGCTAGTACTTCCAATACTACAAAAGTGCTGAAATGGACATCCTTGTCTTGTTTCTTATCTTAAGGAAAACACTTTTAGCTTTTCACCACTGAGTATGATGTTAGCTGTGGGTTTTTCATATATGACCTTTATTATCTTGAAGTATGTTCCCTCTATTCCCACTTTGCTGAGAGGTTTTTGGTTTTTTATCATAAATGGATGCTGGATTGTCAAATGCTTTTTCTGCATTGATTGAGACGAACACATGATTTTTATCCTTCATTTTGTTTACATGGTGTATCACGTTAATTGATTTGCAGATATGGAACCAACCTTGCATCCAGGAATAAATCCCACTTGATCATGCTATATAATCTTTTTAATGTATTGCTGAATTTGGTTTGCTAATATTTTGTTGAGGATTTTTGCATCTATGTTCATCAGGGATATTGGCCTATAATTTTCTTTTTTTTCTAATGTCTTTGTCTGATTTTGGAATCAGGTAATGGTGGCCTCATAAAATGAGGTTGGGAGCTTTCTCGCCTCTTCAATTTTTTGGAATAGTTTGAGAAGCATAGGTGTTAATTCTTCTTTGAATGTTTGGTAAAATTCACCTGCGAAGCCATCCGGTCCAGGACTTTTGTTTGTTGGGAGTTTTTTGAATACTGTTTCAATTTTGTTAGCAGTAATTTTCAGATTTTCTGTTTCTTCTTCATTTAGTTTTGAAAGATAGTATATTTCCAGGAATTTATTCATTTCTTCCAGGTTGTCCAATTTGTTGGCATATAACTGTTTGCAGTATTTTCTTATAATCTTTTGCATTTCTGTGATGTCAGCTGTCACTTCTCTTTCACTTCTGATTTCACTTATCTGGGTCCTCTCTCATTTTTTCTTATTAAGTCTGGTTAAAGGTTTATCAATTTTGTTTATCTTTTCAAAGAACCAGCTCTTGGTTTCATTAATTTTTTGTATTGTTTTTTAGACTCTGTATCATTTATTTCTGCCTAGATTTTAATTATATCCTTCCTTCTACTCACTTTGGGCTTTGTTTGTTCTTATTTTTTAGTCACTTTAAGTTTAAAGTTAGGTTATTTGCGATTCATCTTGTTTCTTGAAATAGGCCTGTATTGCTATGAATTACATCCTTAGAACAGTTTTCGCTGTGTTGCATAGATTTTGGATCACGTTTTCATTTTCATTTTTTCAAGGTACCTTTTGATTTCTTCCTTGATCTCTTTGTTAACCCAATTCATTATTTAGTAGCATGTTAGTTAGCCTCCATGTGTTTATATGTTTTTCAGTTTTCTTCTTGTAATTGATTTCTAGTTTCATACTATTGTGATCAGAGGAAATGCTTCACATTTCAAACTTCTTGAATTTACTGATACTTGTTTTGTGGTCTAACATGTGGTCTATCCTGGAAAATGTTCCAAATGCACATGAAAACAATGTATATTCTGCTGCTTTGGGGTGAAAAGTTCAAAAAATGTCAATTAAATATATCTGTTGTAATATGTTATTTCAGGCCACTATTTCCTTGATTTTCTGTCTGAATTATCTATCCATTGATGTCAATGGGGTGTTAAAATCCTCTACTATGACTGTATTACTGTTGATCTCTCACTTTATGTCCATTAATATTTGCTTTATATATTTAGGTGCTCTTATGTTGGTTGCATACATTCCTGTTTTTAAGGAAAAAAAGGAATATATATTCAAACCTTGGGAGGAGAGTTTTTGTGTGATGGTGTCATTTTTGTGTCATAATGGTGCAGCTTTTTCTTTTTGTCTTGGAACATATTGGCATTCATTTAAAGATAATGTAACATAGTTGTGTTCATTTAGGTAATCTTTATATATGATTAAACATGGATGCTCATGTTATATAAGGCCTTGATAAAAATTTCAAAACTGTAATCAGAACTTTTGCTCACATTGAGAAAATGGTATTATGGCTTATTTCAATCCCATTTACAAATGAATATAAGGAAACAAAATCAAAACTTGGGTAACTGCTATGCAAGAACATTTATTCTACCCAATACAGGCATACCTTGTTTTCTTGCACTTTGCTTTATTGCACTGTGCAGATACTGTTTTTTTTGTTGTTGTTTTTTCCCCCTAAACAAACTGAAGGTTTGTGGTAACTCTGCATTGAGCAAGTCTGTCTGTGCCATTTTCCAATAGGCTCAGATGATAGCATTTTTTTAGCAATAAGGTATTTTTTAATTAAGGTATGTACATTTTTAAGACAATGTAATTGCACATTTAATAGACTACTATATAGTGTAAACATAATTTTTATATGCACTGGGAAGCCAAAAAAGTCATATGACTTTCTTTATTGTGCTATTTATTTTATTGGAGTAGTCTAGAACTGAACCTGCAATGTTTCCAAGGTACGCCTATAATGGAACATTGGAGGTAGACTAACAACAGGGCCAGTGCTTCAATAAGAGCATCACTGACTGTTGTAATTAGATGGCAAGCAGTGGCTAAGGTATATTATTGAGAACCTAATTGGAGATAATGCTATGGAATAAACTGTTTTAATATTAACTAATGAATATATTTGGTAGAAAGTTAGAAATATGACTTAAAGATTCATATTTATATCAGGATTTTCTTTTTAATGCTCTAATTTATGATGCAGTCTACTGAGTTAGGTCTCATCAAACAAGAATTTTCAGATACTCAAATCTGGGAACCGAAAAAAAAAAAAAAGAGTAGGAATTAAAAATACACAGAAATGCAGAAAAACTATCATTTTATTACAACCTAACTTGTAATCTATCTATGCCTATGCCTTGAGAAAAAATTATTTTGGGTGTCACCAGAAATACAGTATCACTCATCAAAAATAAGTTAAAAAGGATTTTCTTGCAAGTGGCTCTAATTAGTGGGCCTCATGGAACTGAGGATACAGCTCAGTTTTTACCACATACCACCCACAATGTTCTCTTCTCTCAACATTACTGTTTTTTATCATAAGCACATTAAGCCTCCCTTGCTCCATATTTAATAACAATTCTTCTAGACAGGGCTTCCTATAGCAGGAATGATTAAGTCCCTTCACAGGTCGATCAAAGAAGTCATTCTCAGATAAACTATGAAGTTTCTAGAGAGATGAAAAATTACATTTCATCTACATTAAATTGTTTGAAAAGTATTCCTTATGTGATAATCTTTCCACAGTGATACTTTTACCCAAGGGTGGCAGTAAAAAGAAAGAAGTCATATGTAAGCATGTGAGTTCTATTTGACTTTCACCATCAGAAAATATGTCTCCTCTAAAATTCACTTTATTCACTAAGAAAGGGTGACTCAGACTCACAGTAATAAATTTAATTGATATCCAATTCTCCAATCATTTTTTACTTTATCAGTATTTTGATAAGAAGGCCAGTATTACTTGGTAAGAGATGGAAAAGTGCTTAAAATCAGGGTTTATATGTAATATTCTTTCATTAAAAAAAAACTATACACATTTAATTGCAAGGGATCAAATATGAAGTGCACCAACTCCAGCCTAGCTTCTGCATACACATCACAGTATTCTTTGGGGAGAATGGAGGATAAAAGTGAGATCTAACCATTCCCCCCTCACCAGACCATTTAATAACATCTGTGTGGTAGATGATGTGAATTAGTATTCACCATTAGCTTTCCATTCTCCTCTGGATGGAAATGTGGAAACTACAGTTGAAGCTATGTTCTAAGTATAAATAAGAATTATGAGATTGGGAAACTGGGAGTGAGACAAGGTCTTCTGCCTTATCCATTCAGCATTTTCTACCAGGAAGCAAAGTCTTGGAAGCAAAGTCTTAGAAATATTAGGTTTTCCTTTCCAGTACCCCTTCTCCACCCTAGGGGGTTACAGTTATTACAGCAGCTTCAGCAGCATCTCCTATCAATTCTGGCTTCCTATCCCAGGTTCATAGCTTCTGGGAGTGTCTTGAAATCAGAAGCTCTCCTAGACAGTAAGTTCTGTTTTGTTTTGAGTAGGAGGATGCAATAGTATTAAGCCCTTAGAAATGTAAAGAATTCATGTATAACATAAATAACACAGTAATTATTTTTCCACTGGGGAATCTTGTTGTTATTAGGTTGAAACTCCAAGAAGGTTGTTAAGTATGCATACAATAAGAGTATAATTGGATAGAGGTTTTTGCACATATTACTCAAAAATGTTTAGAATACCCCATCCAAATGTCATAGAGAAATGATGTCTGCATAGTCTGAACTTTTCATAACAGCGCTGATTTAAAACACCAAGTATTTAATTTTGGGTTAGAAAACATGATTATATAACTGCAGAGTATATCTTTACAGTGAATAAAATATTTATATCCAGTTATGAGATGTGAAAATAAATTAACAAGAATCCAGGCTATAAGAAAACATCACACACATAACCTCTACCATCTGTTGGGGCCTCCATTCAATCTTGTAATCTTTTCATGACCCAAAGAAACACCCATCACTTCCTCTCTACTGGGGATGTTTCAACTTTCTCCTCAACTCCCCATCCCACTACTTTCCTTCTCACTCTTGATGATGGTCTGAGTGGCTTAGTTTGAGTCCCCTGCCCATCCATTGGCTGGGGGAGCAGAGGCTGTCTAAATTAAGAATGCCACCAAGACTGTACACAAGGTAAAGAAACTCCTCCCAAAGCAAGGAGGGAATGGATGCTAGTGGCCAAAGGATACAAACTCCTCGACATGGCATGTATGACCCATCATAACAAGGCATTGCATAACACTTAAGTATGCTCTTCTACACCCTCTCTCTTTATACCCACCAAGCCACTCTTTTTGCCATCTACATATCTTTGTACTATCATTCCCTATACTTAACTTGGTCCTCTCCAGTTCAATTTTCAAGACACCATTCAGTTATCATCTCTTTAGAAAATCTTCTCTGACAATTCCTCCTCCCTTGCCTCCCCTCCAGGTGGGATGCCCTTCTCACATGTTCCTACCATCCATAGTTATCATGATGTGTTCAAACTGTGCACTTTCTTTCTTCCCGTAGACTGTGGGGGGCTCCCTAAAGGCTAGGCAATGTCTAACTCACCTCACTAATCCTTGATGCTTAATGGAGCAGCAAGTATATAATAGGCATTAAAGCTTCCTGAATGCATAACCAGTCCTGTTACTTATTAAACCCCCACCCTCACCCCAGTCTGTGCACTCATCTCCTCGGACTGAGAAATATCAAGTTCATCCACTGCAATTCTTTTAGACTTGGTTTACCAAAGTATTTGTTTTTATATCACCATATTGGTATTTTGACATGACGATATTTTTATATTAGTATATATGAGGACTGCTTAAACTATACGGGAACAGCCTTAACCTCATCTTGTTTGTTGATTCTTGTCAGCTTTAGATAGAGTGGCCTTTGTTTAGTTCACAAAATTGTATAACTTAGGCCCATGAGCTTGTGATGCTGTACAGCCACCATATCAGACCACCTGGTATACATAAAAGCTCCTCTGCATTCTAGTTTGTCACCACTTTTACATTCCAGTGTTCATTTGCATCATGGGGCTAGGAATGGTGGGTTAATTAAATAGGAACATATAGGTAAAGCATCTAGCAGTGTAAGCCATAGAGTATATTACTCCTAATACGTTATTGAGCGCACCCAGGACAAGGACTTATTTCTACTGAGTGGAGTGATACAGGACCCCTCGCAAAGGTTGAAAAACAACAACAGGATGTAGCAGGGACTGCTAGTCATCTATCCAAACGCATTCCTCCCTTCATTTTTGGAACAAGGCTTTATTGAGGGCAGAAATGTGGTTAGACTACCTCTCCCAGCCAGGTGAGGCCATGTGGCTACGTTCACATCTATTAGATGTGGGTAGAAGTTTTGGGTGGGGCTTCTGGAAAAAGCATGATGTCTGCAACTCCAATAACCATTTTGGCTCATGAGGCAAATTTGTGCGTATAAGCCAACATGTAAAGATGATAAAGCAAAAAACGAGTTTGGATCCCTGGAGTAGACCTACCTAATACGTGCCTTTATGAGTGTTAAAAGGCCTTATGGATTTAGAATACTGGAATTTGGGGCTTTCTGTTACATACCGGTGAACCCCACATCCCACCTGTTAACGTAGCGGGTCTGCGGTACGTACTGGGCCTTGCTCTAACCCTAGTATTCCCATCCCTAGTGGACTCCGGGGGAACATCCTGGGACCAGCCAGGGCCAGGTGGCCAGTGTCGGGCCGGGATGGCATTCGCAGCACCAAGGCGGGAGTTCCCCATCCTGGGGGAAGGCACGCCAAACCCTGGACTCTTCTTTCCCTTCCTTCTCCCACCAACCTTTGAGTCCGGTACCGGAACGCAACAGGAGTCAGAGCCGGACTTGGGCTCTTCGCAACCAGACAGATGCAGGTCCGCGACCGCCCGCCGCCCTCGGCCCGCCACTTCCTCACGCCCTCGTGTCCTCCGCCCCGCATGTCCCTACCAACCCCACAGTGCCAGCGCCCCCTCACCGCACGCCGCCCTCAGGCCGCCTACCCTTCAAGGCACAGCAGCAACTCAAACCGAGCCTGTGGCGGGCTTTGGAAGCGCCCAGAGACTCCGGCTGCGTCACGGGCCCCCTCGGGCTGCCATTGGCCTGGGGCACGTCACGTGCGCGGGCGCGCGGCGGCGATTGGGGTGGGCGGGGCAGACAAGGACGGCGACGCTGCTGCGCCTCCGCAGAGAACACCGAGTGGCGGTGAGTAGTCCGCGCACCGAGCAGTTGTCGCGTCGGTGGTTGAGGCGATGAGGGGAGGTAGCGTCGCCTGTCTTGCGGGGGCGGGCCGGGACCCCGCTGCCCCTGGGCTCAAAGCACGGCCTGTGGGAAACGGGTCGGTCGGGGCCGCCGTGGCGGGGATGCAGAGCTGGGAAAGAGGCGCCGAGCTGCCCGCCTCTGAGGCAGCTGCGCCAGCGGCTCCTGGGCGTCCTGACGCCCGGCTCCTACGCGGTGAGCTCTGGGAGCCCTTCGTTGGGGGTGTGGAGGAGCGTAGGTCTCGGGTCGCAAGTTCGGGTACTGCGGGGCTGCGGCCGCCGGGGACCGAACTGATCTCAAGAAACTAAATGCCGGCATTCTCTCGTGGAAGCTCCTGAAATTTTTTGTTTAAGCTCCTGATGTTTTAGTGTTGGCAGCTAGGTAAAAGTAAATCATTGAACACTAGGGGAGTCAAAGGAGACCTTTGTGACTGATGTAGACCCGATCCTGCCCTCATTTTGGTGTGACCTGACCAAGTCGCCTCTCTCTAGGACGTGCATTACGTGCTCACGGTCTTGAGGGCAGAAAGGACTTAGACAAGACTGTGGCTCATGCCCATCCAAAGGGCCACAAAGCAAGCAAGATGTACAGTCTCTGTGACTTGAAATGCCGTGGGGGCTGGGGAATTAGGAGAGAAAATGCTAGCAATGCTCCTGGGGAGTGGGGGGGGCGGGGCAGAAGAAAGTGCAAAACACGGCTTTAGGGGAAGAGAAGCAGAGTGTCCTGTGATGGTTGTATAAAGGGATTAGAACAAACCAGCACTCACACTTGTACACACACACGTAATTTTAATTGTTTTCCACAGCAAGGTAAGTGTCACCCACTTTCTATATGAAAAAATCGAGGCGCGGAGGGTATCGGTGACTTGCTGCAGTCAGAGCTATTAAATGGAAGAACTGAAATTTAAACCCACGTCTGCATGGCTCCAAACCCGCCTTCTCATCATGTTGTCTCTCAGCCTCTGGTTCGGTTGTGTCCAAACCTCCTTGTGCACAAGAATTCCACCTTGTGATTTAAAAAAAAAAAAAAAAAAGCAGATTCCCAGTACCCCCTTCAGAAATGTGGTTTCAGTATCTGGAACTGGTCCTGGGAATCTGCATTTTAACCGCTATCTTAGGTGATTCCATTTTGGTGATCCAGGGAACATTTTGAGGACTATTCCAATCTAATTTTCCACCCAGTCCCCATGGGGTTGTACCCAAGGGACTCAAAATTTCCCTTCCTGAGCAGAGTCCACCTCCTCTTCCAGACAGATGACTGACCAAGCATCAGGAAGAAATCATTTGTTGGGAGAATCCAAGGTTTATGAAATAGTACGTTAAACTGTTGAACAACCCTCGGTTTGAGAAAAGCGCTGAGAATTTGCTTTGCTTTTTTTTTGTTGTTTTGGAGAGATTTCCTTCAGTGCTATTCTGATCTTCCTAAAAAACCAGGCTCAAGGCATTTATTTTAAAGTTAATATTAAACAAACTTCAAAACAGCAAGGAAAGGGGCCTGCCCAGTGGCTCAGGTGGTTGGAGCTCCGTGCTCCTAACGCCGAAGGCTGCTGGTTGGATTCCCACATTGGCCAGCGGGCTCTCAACCACAAGGTTGCTCATTCAACTCCTCTTGTTTGCAAGGGATGGTGGGCTGTGCCCCCTTCAACTAGCAACGGGCAACTGGACCTGGAGCTGAGCTGTGCCCTCCACGGCTAAGACAAAGGACAACAACTTGAAGCTGAACAGCACCCTCCACAACTAAGATTGAAAGGACAACTTGACTGGGGGGGAGGGGGAAGTCCTGGAGGTACACACTGTTCCCCAATAAAGTCCTGTTCCCCGTCCTCAATAAAATCTTTTTTAAAAAAAGCAAGAAAAAAGTTTAAAAACCACAATTCATCCATAATGCCACCAGTCTAACAATTAATTTTCTTGTTCTGTTATATTGTTCTATTAATTAATGATCTCCCTGTTGTTAATCACGTGGATTGTTCTGGTTCAAAATTTAGAAAATTCTTCTAAGAGATGGGCTTGAACTTCAAATTCCAATTGGAAATCTGAAACTTATCCTGAAGATAAATCTTAAATCACTGTTCCCTTAAAGGCATATCTCATCCTTTTTCTGAACTAAAAGTACCTCAAACTCTGAAGATTTTTCTTAAGTTCTAAAATAAGTGGTATTGTGGGTGTGCAAATGTATACATTGAAATATTTTCTTTTCTAGTGACTATCTGTTCTTTCCCATATCACTTCAACCTCATCAAAAGATACATTTGATTATTTAATTATATATTTCCTGTTCTAAAAATTATATAAACTGAATAATCAAAATATTTCTTTGCAAATAGTAACTGTCATTTAATGCACTTAATGTGTTGTTACTGAAAAAGTTATACTTGTATCTAGCTCTTTATCATGTCTTGCTCTCTATGACCAAAATACTGCATTTGTTAAATCAGTAAATATTTATGAACACTTGTTAGTGCCATGTATTGTTAGATGTAGGGGATATATCACGATGTAGGGGATATACCAGTGAAGAAGACTGGTATATCCAGTCTTACAGAAATTATATACGTAAAAGACCATAAGCAAATGCAACAAGGTAATTCTTGATTATGATAAATGCTTGAACAATAAAACTATAACGTCTCTGAATGTTAATATGGTGAGGCATGTGTTCCTCACTGAGTATCATTTGTTACAAAATATTGGTTAGAAAATTCTCTTAAACTCAAGTCTCAATTAAGATTGTGAAAATAGGTTGTTTGTCAGAAAATGTTAATTAGCATAGTTAAAGATTTCTCCTGTCTGAAATACTTTTTACAGTTAATCCAAGAGTTGTAATTTATGTGTGTTCCATAAAAATGTTAGTGCATTGATAAACTTTTGGCTTAACTTCTAGGAACGTATACATTGGCTGAACTTCTAGGAAGTTATAATCCTATTTTTCTTGGAAATCATTCCCTTCAGCAATTAGCATAAGCACCTAGTTTGGCAGAAAATTGTGTCCAAGAAAAAATCTTTCTCTGTGATTTCTGTACAATTTATTGATCCTTAAGTCCGTGGAAATTTATGAAACAATGAGTATGGACTGACCATTAAAACAGATTTCTGAGAGAACAACTAGCCCAGTAACTTTAGATATAATTTAGAAGTTACATATCTTTATTTTCTTGTTGATCAAACAATGATCAGTCTGATCACAGCAAATTGAACAGATTGGGTTTTAAAGAAACTGAATTTTGCAAATGACTAGTTGCAATGATGAAGATTCAGAACTCTTAACTACTTACACTTGCATGAAAAAAATAACTTAAAAATATTAATAGGAATTCTGCTTTTACATTTTCTCAGTTTGTTATTAATCATGTTTTCTGGGCTATGTAGTTAAGTATTTGGACATTACCTTTCTGTCATGGTTTAAAACCTAACATTTATCCTCTTTGGTGGTAAACCTTGTGATTTTAATTCATAACCTTTTTGAGTGGCAGGTTCTACCACACAGTGATCACCTAGCCTCATTCTAGCTGCTGTGAAAGAACACTTCCTCTCTTTGTTCTTTCTGTGTGGGCATGAATAAGTATCAGTCTCTGGATCAGATTTTTTTTGTCTGGATGCTGCAGTGTTTATAGCACAAGGAGCTGTCCATTGTAGGTGGAGAATGGATAGAGGCCCACAAATAGTTTACTTTAGGGAAACAAAGGCATGCCTTTTTGGTCTCTGCATCATTTCTGTTCACTACAGCTCAAGCAGTACCATTTCTTCTGCACGTTGATCTAATAATTGTGATATTCTACCCCTCAGAAGTAAAGTTGTCTGCCTGGCCCTATATATGAACTCAGGACTATCAAAGAGATTTTTCTCTGCCTATTTATTTGTGCATACTATGTGTACAGTTTTCGTATTTGATTTTCTTTAGTAAAAATGTTTTATCATTTTAAGTTAATTTTTAATATTTTGATATGTTGCCGAAAGAATGTATTGCAGTTAATGCCAGGGTATGTCTTTTCCAGATCCTCTACCTGAAGTCTCTTGTAGGCCAGGTTCTTCCTAGATGTTGACCATCCTGACCTGGATACATTATAATATACACTGTCATCACTGCTGTCATTTCTTGAACACTTCTTACATTTCTATATTTTATAGCAGTGGCCTACCTGAACAATCTTAACCTTCACCATGTCCTAGTGAGCACTATTAATGTACTGCTGTCTCTTCCTTTCTTCCTCAAAGCTGACTTTATTTTCTCAGCCCCTGTGCTGACTAATCTCCACATTTCCTCTGTTCTATAACCCTGTTTTGCAGAGGTCCTAGCATGCATCTAACTTAGCCTGCCAACTTTTGTACAAAATCAACTGATGCTAGTTCAGTGTTTTCTTTCCTTTATCAAAAGCTCATTGAAAACAGGGATGATAAGCAGGACCACAGGGGAGGTTTTCTTCTTAATGATTAGTTGTGTGTTTCCTGGTACACTTAGGAAAAGTATTCTTATTAAGATAAGTTTCTTCTCTTCCATCTGATGCAAATGAGTAGATATTTCAAAACAGGGAAAACCGAGTTCTAATTATTGGTGGGTTTTTAAAGTGTGAATGTCCTTAATGATCTAAATTGCTATAAAGAGACTGTAGAATAATTATGCTTTTAGCTTGTGTATTCCAGAGTCTTGTTTTATAGTTGCTTATTACTTGGATCAGTGGTAGACCTCCTTCATAAACAAATCAAACCTGAAAATTCTTCACATTTGTGAAGATGGAAGTAAAATTGAAATATTTTTCTTCATTAAATTTTAGACTTTTACATTTTGTACTTTTCAAAAATTAACTTTTCTAGGTGATTATAACAACATAATATGGAAGTAATATCCTTTTGTCACATAAATTCATTGCTGAAATTTATTAGTTTCAACGGAGTGAATCCTGTCACATTTGAGCATTTAGGGAAGAGATCTTAACATATATTAATCACTAACTTTGTTCCAGATGTTGAACCCAAGTCAGCCTGTTACTCTATCTACCCTTCTTTCCTAAGCCTGTTCCTCAGGTCATACTGAATACCTCTGACTCTTTTCCAAACAACAGTTCTTTAAATATTTGGATTCATTACTCCGTGGGCGTATGCTTTCATCCTTTCTACCAGACAGTTACCTTTTAAAGGTCAGGGACTATTTTATTTATCCTTGTATCCCCCCATATCTCTTAGAGTTCTTGGTACCTTGTAGGGGTTCAGGTATTTATTATATTGAATTAGACTGTTGTTTCTGTGAGTCCCTAACTATCCTGACCTGTTCCCCTCTCATCATTCTTCAGTGTGTCTGTCCCTTTTAAGTTATGTTCCTAGTAGGTTTTGTCTTCCTACTTTGAAAAAAAATATACCTGCACAGTGACACAATTTTATATGATTGAAAGGTGGAAGAATATAAAAGATTACCTAATTTTATTATCATTGAGCATGTCATAGTTTTCTGTTACCAGACAGTTATAACTGAAAACTGCATCCTTTATTTTATGCTCAAATTGTTCCAGCTTTTGCCATTGGGAGCTCTTTCAATTGGCTTCTGTATTCGTTTAACATATTCTCAGCAGTTTGTGTTCTGAGCACGTCTCTACTTTCTGGCACTACAGAATGGATGCTCCAGGTTCATCTTACATATTCCCTGCTCCAGCCCTAAAATCAGCCGTTTCAATGAGGATCCCTGGATCATTTTATTGGAGAATGGTATTGGAAACCAAGATTTGCTCTGATGTGCCCAACACTAGTGGGGTGTCATTGCTTTTAGGCCCTGTCAGGGGCCAGATCTAGGAAATATGTATGTGTATGTATGTATGTTAACCTGTGTATACATATATATCTGTGTTATTTCTGCTTTTATTCATCAGTTTCTATATTAAGCTAAACAGGAATTCCCACTGATATCTCAGACTCTAATTCAGGACTACATGGTTCATTCTTGCCTTACTTATCTGTAACCTCCCATTCCCACAGTGAGAAACCTGACTTCTACCATTCACCATCTTTTTACTTATTTTTTCATTTCCAGTGTACGTGTACAGCAGTATCATATTTGTTAACCAGTACCTCCATAAGAAATAGCATTACCAACTACAGTGCTTATGTATAGGTCCTTTTGTTTTGTCTTACAATTTCCATTCATTTCCAAAATTACTTAGATCCCTTTCCATCCTCTCCAATGAGTTTATGTCCTACATCTGTAATACAATTAAATTCTTTCCATGCTGGAATCCACCTCCACCCTCCTAGTTGATATTTTAAAATTTTCTTTTAAAAATATTACATTAAGCTTCATTCTTTGTGCTGTAAAGTTCCATGGTGTTTGAGAAATGTATAGCTCACATATCCATCACTGTAGTACTAGATAAAACAGCTTCGTGGCTCTAGAAATTGTCTATGTTAAAAACATAACTGGTTTATATTCCCTGAAAAATATATGCTGTCATTTGCTCAACCATTTCTTGTTCAAAAGTATTCAAATTAATGCCAGTTTCTTTTCTACAAGAAAAAGAAAACTACAGCTACCACACTTTTACACATACTGATGGCCCTTTTTTAAAATAAAAATACAATATATGGATATCTAATATCTATAATTTACCAATACATAGATAGAAAAAGGAGGTTTAGGCTTCTTGGGAATATTAAATCATTTACTCTCTATTCTGAAATCTATCCTTTCTGTCAGTTTTGCTCTTGCTTTCACTCCTTGTTCTCTCTCCTTGTTCTCTCCCTCTCATTTTGCCCTTTTAAAAAAACAGATTGTTTGTTTTCTTATTATTCAGCCCTAAAAGTTGTTTGTATATGCTGAATACATGTCTTTTATCAGATATGTGATTTGCAGATATTTTTTCCCCGTTTGTCTTTTCATTCTCTTAATCTTCCACAGAACAAAGGTTTTTAATTTTAATTAAGTTCAACTTAAAATTTTTTCTTTCATGAATTTTGCTTTAGTATTGTACTTGAAAACTCATCACCAAACCCAGAGTCATGCAGATTTTCCTCTATGTTTTCTTCTAGAAATTTTATAGTTTCTATATTTTACATTTAGTCTGTGATCCATTTTGAGTTGATTTTGTGTAAGGTGTAAGGTCAGTTGGTTGCATATGGACTTCCAAAGTCTAGCATCATTTGTTGAAGAGTATTCTGTCTCCATTGAATTGTCTTTGTACCTTTATCAAAAACTGACTGTATTTTTATGGGTCTGCTTCCAACCTCTATTCCGTTCCATTGATTGATGTGTCTGTTCTTTCGCCCCTTTGTGTTCATTACTGTAGCTTTATAGTAAGTATTGAAATCAGGTAATACAAGTCCTCCAACTGTGTTCTTCTTTTCCAGAATTGAATGAGCTATTCTAGTACCTTTGCCTCTTCATATAAATTTTAGAATACGCTTATGTATGTCTACAAAAATCCTGGCTGGGATTTCGATCGGAATTGTAGTGAGCCCCATAAATAGCTCAATTTGGGGAGAATGTTGAATCTTCCAATGCATCCTCCAAAATGAAGTCCTGAGACATAAATCTAACAAAATATGTACAGGACCTCTGCATAGAAAACTAGAAATCAAAGAAAATCTAAATAAATGGAGAGAGATGTTGTATATCGATCATATATAGCACAACCTTGCTAAATTGGCTTATTATTTCTAGTAGATTTTTTTGTGTGGATTTTATCAGATTTTTTTTCAGTCATCTCTGAATAATTGGTAATTTGTTAACTCTTCCTTTCCAATTTGGAAACCTGGTACTTTTTCTTGCATTATTGCTCTGGCTAGGCCTCCATACGATGTTGAATAAAAGTGGTGAGACTAGACATGTTTGTCTTGGGGGAAATACATTGAATTGAATGAAATTATAATATCAAAAATTTGTGGGCCACATGTTAAAGCAGTGCTTAGAGAGAGTGCAAGGCTGATTCAATATTTGAAAATCAGTCAGCGCAATCCACTACATTAATAGGTTAAAGAAACAAAAACAGTTGTATTAACTGATGCAGAAAAAGCACTTAACACAATTCATTAATGACTCACTATAAAAATCACTCTCAGAAAATTAAGAATAGAAAGGAAATCCCTCAACTTGAAAAAGCATCTTTTTCTTAGGGAATTTATAGAAAAAAATTAAAATTTAATTTAAACTTTAAACAATTAATACAATTGTTTTTGTATATTAGTCTTGTATCTTGCCAACCTGCTGAACTAATTTCTTAATTCTAATAGTTTTTCTTCGTGGAGTCTTTAGAATTTTCTAAATCCAACATCACATCATCTGCAAATAGAATAGTGCTACAAGTTTTCCTTTGCTATATGGAAGCCTTTTATTTCTTTTTCTTGAATGGGCTGGAACCTCCATTACAATGTTGAATGGAAGTGGTGAGAATACATCTGCTTGTCTTGTTCTGATCTTAGGGGATGGAGGTGAAAGCCCTCCATCTTTCACTGTTATGTATGCTGTTAGTTGTGGGTTTTTCATAGATGTCTTTTATCAAGTTGAGAAAATTCCCTTCTAATATTAGTTTGAGTGTTTTTATCTTGAAAGGTTGTTAAATTTTGTCAAATGTGTCCATTGAGATGATCATGTGGTTTTTGTCTTTACATTACTTGATTTTTAGTGTTAAACCAACTTTGCATTCCTGAGATAAATTCCACTTGGTCATGGTGTACATACTTTACTGTATGTTGTTGGATTTTGTTTGTTGACCTGTTTTTGAGGATTTTTGCCTCCATATTCATAAGAGATGTTGGTCTGTGGTTTTCTTTTATTGTGATGTCTTTCTCATTTTAGTATCATTGTAATACTGTGCTCATAGAATGAATTGTGACATGTTCCCTTGTCTTCTATTTTTTGAAACATTTTGAGAAAGATTGGTATTAATACTTTAAATGTTTGGTAAAATTCACCAGTGAAACCATCTGGGCCTGGCTTTTCTTTGTGGGAAGTTTTTGAAATAATTTCTTTACTTATTAGAGGTCTATTCAGATTTTCTATTTCTTCTTGAAGGTACTCTTGGTAATGTGTGTCTTTCTAGAAATTTATTTCATCTCTCAGCTTTTTTTTTGGTGTACTGTTCTTCATAGTATTCTCATATTCATTTTTATTTCTGTAATTTTGGTTATAATGTCCCCTTTTTAAACTTGATTTCGTAATTTGAGTCTTCTCTTTTTCTTGTTCAATTTAGTTAAAAGATTGTCAATTTTGTTCATCTTTTTAAAGAACCAACTTTTGAGTTCTTTGATTTTTCTCTATTATTTTTGTTTTATTTTATTTATTTCCTACTTTCTGCTTGCTTTGGGTTCGTTTTGTTCTTTATCCAGTTATTAAGGCGAAAGGATAGATTGTTGCTTTGTTTTCTTTGTCTTTTTTAAATATATGCATTTACAGCTATAAATTTCCCTTTAATGCTGCTATAGCTATGTCCCATTTTGTATATTTTTGAAATTTTGTATATTTGTTCTCATTCATCTTAAAGTATTTTATATTTTCCATTGTATTTTCTTTTTTGACCCATTGGTTATTTAAGCATATGTTTGACTTTTATATATTGGTGATTTTCCCCACATTTTCTTCTGTTGTTGATTTCTAATAAAAGACCATACAGTAGTCCAAAGACCATACAGTAATCCTCACTTAACATTACCGATAGCTCCTGCAACTTTAAGCAAAATGACATACAACAAAACTAGTTTTAACATAGGCTAATTGATCTATAAGAGTTAAGTTCTAACAGTATGTAATCAACTTTACAATGAAACAGCATTGAACAAAACATTATTTGAGGACCTTCCCTACTTTGTATAATTTAATTCCATTTTAATTTATAGAGTTTTATTTTATGACTTAGCATATGGTCTACTATGGAGAATGTTATGTGTGCACTTGACAAGAATGTGTATTTTGTTCTTGTTGGATCTGGAGTCGTCTGTAAATGTATACTACCTCTAGGTAGTTTATGGTATTCTTCAAGATTCCTCTTTCATTGTTGATCTTCTGCCTCATTTTCTACTTATTATTTAAAATGGAATATTGAAGTCTCCCATCTATTTTTGTTGAATTGTCTTTCTCCCTTCAGGTTTTCAGTTTTCATGTATTTTGGGACTGTTCTTAGGTGCATTTATTTTATAGCATATCTTTCTGATGAATTGATCCTCTTATCATTGTAAGATGTCCTTGTTTTGTCTCTAGTAACATTTGTTATCTAACAGTATTTTGTGTATTATTAGTATGAATACATCAGCTCTGTTTTGGTTACTGCTTGTGTGGTATATGTTTTCTCATCCTTTTTCTTTCAACTAGTTTATGAATCCAAAGTGTATTATTTATAGACTGCATACAGCTGGATCATCCAGTTTATGCTTTTGTATTTTATGCTTTCTAGGTCCATTTTGTTTAGACTGATTTTTTTAAGAGAATTTTTAAGTTCACAACAAAATTGAGAAGCAGGTACAGAAATTTCCCATATATCCTCTGCTCCCACACATGCGCAGCCTCCCCCAGTATTAATATCATCCACCACAATGGTACCTTTGTTACCAAGGATGAACCCATATTGACACATCATAATCACCCGAAGTGTGTAGTTAACCTTAGGGTTCACTCTTGGTGTTGTACATTGTATGGATTTAGACAAATGTATAATGACCTATATTTATCATTCTAATATCATAGACTATTTTCACTGCCCTAAAAATCCTCAGTGCTCTGCCTTTTCATCCTTTCCTCCCATCCCCCCCCCCAGAAACCACTGATGTTTTCATTGTTTCTGTAGTTTTGCCTTTTCCAGAATGTCACATAGTTGGAGTTCTGCGGTGTGCAGCTATTTCATACTGTTTTCTTTTACTTAGTGATATGCATTTAACATTCCTCCATGTCTCTTCATGGCCTGATAGCTCATTTCTTTTTAATGCTGAATAATATTCCATTATCTGAATGTATCCCAGCTTATTTATCCATTTACCTATTGAAGGGCATCTTAGTTGCTTCCAAGTCTTATGAATAAAGCTGCTGTAAATATCTTTGTGCAGGTTTTTGCATGGTCGTAATTTTCAGTTCCTTTGGGAAAATACCAAGGAGTGCAATTGCTGGATCCTATGGTAAGAGTATGTTTAGTTTTTTTAAGAAACCGCCAAACTGCCTTCCACAGTGGCTTTCCCATTTTGCATTTCTACCTGTGTTGTATGCAAGTTCCTATTGCTCCACATCTTCACCAGCTTTTGGTGTTGTCAGTGTTACACATTTTTGCCATTAACAGTTGTATGGGAGTATCTTGTTGTTGTTTTAATTTGCATTTCCCTGATGACATATGATGTGGAATAACTTTTCATATGCTTCTTTGACATCTGTATATCTTCTTTGGTGAGATATCTGTTACCTGTTTGGCCCATTTCTTAATCAGGTTATTTGTTCATTCATTCATTCATTCATTCATTCATTCATTTATTTATTTATTTATTTAAATGTTATGGTTTTTATTTATTTATTGGGGTGACAATTAATCTATGAAAAATTACATAGATTTCAGGTGTACAATTCTGTATTACAATTAATCTATGTAAAATTACATAGATTTCAGGTGTACAATTCAGGTGTATTACATCATCTATAAAACCCATTGTGTGTTCACCACCCAGAGTCAGTTCTCCTTCCATCACCATATATTTGGTCCCCTTTACCCTCATCTTCCACCCCGCTTATCCTCTGGTAACCACTAAACTATTGTCTGTGTCTATGAGTTTTTGTTTGTCTTGTTCTTTTATTATTTTTGGTTTATATACCACATATCAGTGAAATCATATGGTTCTCTGCTTTTCCTGTTTGACTTATTTCACTTAGCATTATACTCTCAACATCCATCCATGTTGTCACAAATGCTCCTATATCATCTTTCCTTAATGCCGAATAGTGTTCCATGGTGTATATATACCACAACTTCTTTATCCATTCATCTATCAAAGGACATTTCGGTTGTTTCCATGTTTTGGCGGTAAACAAAGCTGCAATGAACATTGGAGCACACGTGTCTTTATGTATAAATGTCTTCAGATTTTTTGGATAGACACCCAGGAGAGGGATTGCTGGGTCATATGGTAATTGTATTCGTAATTTTTTGAGGAACCTCCACACTGCCTTCCATAATGGCTGCACCAGTTGGCATTCCCACCAACAGTGTATGAGGGTTCCTTTTTCTCCACAGCCTCTCCAACACTTGTTACTATTTGTCTTGTTGATGATAGCCATCCTGACTGGGGTGAGGTGATATCTCATTGTGGTTTTTATTTGCATTTCTCTGATGATTAGTGATGTTGAGCATTTTTTCATATGTCTGTTTGCCATTTGTATGTCCTCTTTGGAGAAATGTCTCTTCAGGTCCTCTGTCCATTTTTCAATTGCGTTGTTGGTTTTTTTGTTGTTCAGTTTCATGAGTTCCTTATATATTTTGGATATTAGCCCCTTATCAGCATCACTGCTTGCAAAAATCTTCTCCCATTCAGTTGGTTGCCTCTTTATTTTGTCGATGGTTTCTTTTGCTGTGCAGAAGCTTTTAAGTTTCATGTAATCCCATTCGTTTATTTTAGCTTTTACTTCCATTGCCTTTGGAGTCAAATTCATAAAGTGTTCTTTCTTTATTTTTTAAATGGTCCCATTTAAAGGGGACCCACGGTCCATAAGTTTAGTACCTATGTTTTCTTCTATGTAGTTTATTGTGTCAGGTCTTATGCTTAAGTCTTTGATCCATTTTGAATTAATTTTCGTACATGGTGACAGATAGTCCAGTTTCATTCTTTTGCACGTGGCTATCCAATTCTCCCAGCACCATTTATTGAAGAGGTTGTCTTTCCTCCATTGTATGTTTTTAGCTCTGTCAAAAATTATCTGTCCATATTTATGTGGTTTTATTTCTCGGTTCTCAGTTCTATTCCATTGGTCTATGTGTCTGTTTTTCTTCCAATAACATGGTGTTTTGATTATTGTTGCTCTGTAGTACAAGCTAAAGTCAGGGAGTGTGAAACCTCCAGTATTGTCTTTTTTCTTAAGATTGCTTTGGCTATTCGGGGTCTTTTGTGGTTCCAAACAAATCTGATGATTTTTTGTTCTATTTCTTTAAAAAATGCCATTGGGATTTTGATTGGGATTGCATTAAATCCGTATATTGCTTTGGGTAATATGACCGTTTTAACTATGTTGATTCTTCCAATCCATGAGCACGGAATGTCTTTCCATTGCTATGTGTCATCTTCAATTTCTTTCAAAAATGTCTTATAGTTTTCAGCATATAGGTCCTTCACTTCGTTAGTTAAGTTTATTCCTAGGTATTTTATTCTTTTTGCTGCAATTGCAAAAGGAATTGTTTTTTGTATTTCTTTTTCTGAGATTTCATTGTTAGTACATAGGAAAGCAGAGGACTTTTGTACGTTGATTTTGTAGCCAGCAACTTTACTGTATTCATTGATTGTTGCTAATAGCTTTTTGGTGGAGTCTTTTGGGTTTTCTATATATAGCCTCATGTCATCTTCAAAGAGTGACCGTTTAACTTCTTCATTCCCAATTTTGATGCCTTTTATTTCTTTCTCTTGCCTGATTGCTATGGCAAGGACTTCCAACACTATGTTGAAAAGCAGAGGTGATGGGGGACAGCCCTATTGTGTTCCTGAACGTAGAGAAAAGGGCTTCAGTGTTTCACCATTAATTATGAGATTAGCTGAGGGCTTGTCATATATGGCCTTTTTTATGTTAAGGTATTTTCCTTCTATACCAATTTTATTAAGTGTTTTAATCAGAAATGTATGTTGTATCTTGTCAAATGCTTTTTCTGCATCAATTGATATAATCATATGATTTTTGTCCTTCATTTTGTTTATGTGATGTATCACATTGATGGATTTGCGGATGTTGAACCATCCTTGTGCCCCTGGGATGAACCCCACTTGGTCGTGATGAATAATCTTTCTGATGCATTGTTGTATTCGATTTGCTAGAATTTTGTTTAGGATTTTTGCATCTGTATTCATCAGAAATATTGGTCTGTAGTTTTCTTTTTTTGTGTTGTCCTTACCAGGTTTTGGTATCAGGGTGATGTTGGCCTCATAAAATGAGTTAGGGAGTACTGTCTCGTCTTCAATTTTTTGGAAGAGTTTGAGCAGGATTGGTATTAGGTCCTTTGGGAAGGTTTGGTAGAATTCCCTAGGTAAGCCATCTGGTCCTGGACTTTTGCTTTTGGGAAGGTTTTGGATGACTGATTCAATTTCGTTGTTGGTGATCAGTCTGTTTAGATTTTCCAGTTCTTCATGGTTCAGCCTTGGAAGGCTATATGTTTCTAAGAACTTGTTCATTTCTTTTCAGTTATTGAATTTGGTGGCATGTAGTCCTTCGTAGTAATCTTGGATGATCCTTTATATTTCTATGGTGTTCGTGATAACTTCCCCTTTTTCGTTTCTGATTTTGTTAATTAGTGTCTTCTCTCTTTATATCTTAGTGAGTCTAGCCAAGGGTTTGTCCATTTTGTTAATCTTTTCAAAGAACCAGCTCTTTGTCACATTAATTTTTTTCTATTGTCTTTTTGTTCTCTGTTTCATTTAGTTCTGCTCTGATTGTTGTGATTTCCTTTTTTCTGCTGACCTTGGGTTTCACTTGTTCTTCTTTTTCTAGTTCTTTAAGGTGTAATCTGAGGTTATTTATTTGGGATTTTTCTTGTTTCTTGAGATAGGCCTGTAATGATATAAATTTCCCTCTTAAAACTGCTTTCGCTGCATCCCAAAAATTTTGGTAGGATGTATTTTCATTGTCATTTGTTTCTATGTATCTTTTGATCTCTCCTCTAATTTCTTCTTTGACCCAGTCGTTCTTTAAAAGTATGTTGTTTAATCTCCGTGTATTTCTGTTTTTTCCTGCTTTGTTTTTGCAGTTGATATCCAATTTCAAAGTTTTGTAATCAGAGAATATGCTTGGTATGATTTCAATCTTCTTAAATTTGCTGAGGCTGATTTTATGTCCCAATATATGGTCTATGCTTGAGAATGTTCCATGTACACTCGAAAAGAATGTATAGCCTGATGTTTTAGGATGAAGTGCTCTATATATGTCAATGATGTTCATTCATCTAATGTGTCATTTAGGGCTACTATTTTGTTATTTATTTTCTGTTTGAATGATCTATCCATAGCTGTCAATGATGTATTTAAGTCCCCCAGTATAATTGTGTTTTGGTCAATTTCTCCCTTTAGTTCTGTTAGTAGTTGCTTGGTGTATTTCGGTGCTCCCTGATTGGGGGCATAAATATTGATGACTGTTATGTCTTCTTGTTGTATAGTCCCCTTTACCATTATGAAATGTCCATCTTTGTCTCTTGTTATCTTTTTCACTCTGAAATCTGTTTCATCTGATATCATTATGGCTACACCTGATTTTCTCTGGGTACTGTTTTTTTGGAGTGTCAATTTCCACCCTTTCACTTTGAGTGTATGCTTCTCCTTCTGGCTGAGATGTGTCTCTTGGAGACAGCATATGGTTGGGTTCAGTTTTTTGATCCAATCTGCTACTCTGTGCCTTTTTATTGGCGATTCCGTCTATTTACTTTTAGGGTGATTATTGATATGTGAGGATTTCCTGTCATTCTATCTTTAGTATCTGGTAAGGCTGTGTCTCCATTGTTTCTTGGCCTTTTTGTTGTTGTCTATTATTTCTGTGTGGTGGTATTCTATGGTGTTTCCCTCTGTTTCTTCTTTTATTACAGTACATATTTCAGTTCTGGATGTTTTTTGAGTGGTTACCCTTAAGTGTATGTAAAAGAAAGTTTGATATTTAGAGTATTCCATTTTCTTCAGCACGCTTACTTTCTCTTTTCCCATATTCTGGTTCAGGCCTTTATTTCCCCCTTTTTATGTTTTGGTTGCCACAAATTGTCCCTGTTGATGGTGGTCGAATAGCCTTCTTTAGTATTTCTTGTAGTGCAGGTCGTGTTTTAGAAAATTCCCTGAGCTTCTGTATGTCTGGAGAGGTCTTTATTTCTCCTTCATATTTAAAGGATATCTTTGCTGGATATATTATTCTTGGCTCATAATTTCTCTCTTTCAATAGTTTGAATATTTGGTTCCACTACCTCCTGGCTTGTAGAGTTTCTGCTGAAAAATCTGATGATAATCTAATGGTCTTTCCTTTGTAGGTTACCGTCTTCTTTTCCCTGGCTGCCTTGAGGAATCTTTCTTTGTCATTGATTTTAGACAGCTTCAATACAATGTGCCTTGGAGAAAGCCTGTTGGGGTTGAGGTAATTAGGTGTTCTATTTGCTTCTTGGATTCGAGGATCCAGTTCTTTCCACAAGTTTGGGAAGTTTACATTGACAATTTGTTTGAATATATACTTTGTTCCCTTCTCTTTTTCTTCTCCTTGTGGTATGCCCATTATTCTTATATTTCTCTTTCTGATGGAGTCAGAAAGTTCTTGTAGATTTCTTTCATTTCTTTTAAATCTCAAGTCTCTTTCTTCTTCCATCTGTGTCATTTCCAGGTTTCTATATTCGATGTCACTGATTCTTTCCTCCATCTGGTCAACTCTACTGCCAACTTGGTTATTTCATTCTTAATTTCTTCTATTGAGTTCTTAATCTCCAGAAATTCTATTTGGTTCTTTTTTAAAATTTCTGTCTCTTTCGTAAAATGCTCATGGTGTTCTTTGATTGTTTTTCTGAATTCATTAAACTGCCTTTTTGTGTTTTCTTGCATCTCGTTGAGTTTTTTCAGAACTGCAATATTGAATTCTCTGTCATTTAAATCACATATTTCCGTATCTTTAAGTTCCTTTTCTGGAGACTTTTCACTTTCTTTCTGAGCTGTCTTGTTGCCTTCGTTATTCATGGTAATTACTGATTTATTATTTCTCTTCCTAGCCATATACAGGAGTGGCTTCTGCAACAGGTTGATAAGAAGAGGTCTTTCTTTTGTTTTCCAGTACTTCTTGGTAGAATGTTTTATTTTCTTTTCGACTGCAGCCTTTTTTTTCTCTCACACAGTAGTGCTATGTTTTTTCTGCACTATTCCAGCTTCTTACACAATGGGGGGATTCCCTGGGCGACCGGCTTCTCCTCTGTTAACAGTTTGCCTGGGTCATAGGGCGCCACATCCCTGTGGGGATGCGGAGAGCTTTTGAAGTTCCAAAGCTCTTTTTGCACCAGATTCAGAGCCCATATGTTTCATCAGTTCTGTTTACTCCTGCAGGGATTCGCCCAGATAGGTGGGGCCAAGGGCGGGGTGAGTTGTGAGAGGTGGTCCAGAGCAATGCAGGGGAACACCACCACAGCTGGTCCTGCTTCCATAGCTCCTTCCCTTTTGCTGGTAGTAGTGGGCTGGGAATCTGTGTCTGTGGTCCACAGTTCTCAGAACAGCAAATATTCTGTTCTTCTGATCTGACATTGCTACTGTTCCGCTTCTAGTACTGGACAGGTGGGAGCTGGGCAGGCTCTGGGAGGGTAGGGAGGGGGCGCCTAGTCTCAGTGCCTAAGGCTTCCGTTCTCTGCTCTGCAGTGAGGGCTTAAACCACCATTTTCAGCCTTCTTCCCTCACAGTCTTTTCTCAGAGGTCTCTGCCATGAGCGTTGGGTTCAGCGGTGTTATATGCTGCCCCCTTAGTCCTGTGGGCCTTGAATGGAGCCCTAGGAGTCCGAGTTCTTCCCTCTCCAGCAGCTGAGGTAGTTCTGGGATGCAGCGAGCTCGGAGCACTGAGCTAGGTCTGCGTCCTGTGTCGGCGGGGCTCAGTCTCTGCACTTCTCCTCTCCCTCCTTCCCCGCTCACCTTGAGGTGAATTCAGTAGTGGCCCTCTTCCTCTTGCCTGTCTGCTGTGCAGGGAGTCCTTTGTGGTGTTACTGTTGTTCGATTAGTTGTAAATTTCAGGGGACGTCTTATTTGTTCTTTAATTGTTGAATTTAAAGAGTTTTTATAAATTTTAGATAACAGTCCATTATCTGATGTGTTTTTTGCAAATGTTTTTCTTCCAATCTGTGGCTTGTCTTCTCATTCCCTTGACATTGTCTTTAGTAGAGCAGATTTTAGTTTTGATTCCAGCTTATTATTTCTTTCATGGATGTGTCTTTGGTGTTGTGTCTAAAAAGGCATCACCATACCAATGTCATGTAGGTGTTCTCATATGTTGTCTTCTAGGAGTTTTGTAGTTTTGCATTTTACGTTTAAGTCTATTATCCATTTGAGTTATTTTTTGTGAAGAGTGTAAGGTCTGCATCTAGATTCATATCTTTTTTATGTGTATGTACTGTTGTTCTAGCACCATTTGTTAAAAAGAAAATCTTTGCTCCATTGTATTGTTTTTTCACCTTTGTCAAATATCAGTTGACTATTCATGTGGGTTTATTTTGGGGCACTCTCTTTGGTTCCATTGAATAGAATGTCTGTTCTTTTGCCAATACCACATTGTCTAGCTTTATGGTAAGTCTTAAAGTTAGTGTCAGTCATCTAGCTTTGTTCTTCTCCTTTAACATTGTGCTGCCTATTCTGGGTCTTTTCCCTCTACATTTAAACTGTGGAATAAGTTTATTGATGTGCATGAAATGGCTTGCTCAGATTTTGGCTGTGATTGCATTGAATCTATGGATCAAGTTGGGAAGAATTGACATCTTGACAATTTTGAATCTTCCTATCCACGAATATGAAATATCTCTCCATTTATTTAGTTCTTCTTTGTTTTGTTCATCAGAAATTTGTAGTTTTCCTCATATAGATCTTACATATGTTTTGTTAGATGGATAATTTTTTAAATTCATTCTATCTGACTTTGGGAATGTAGTCCTTTTACATTTAATGTAATTACAGATATATTAGGATTTACTCCTGCCGTTTTCCTATTTGGCTTTTTTTTTTTAAAATGTCTGTGTCTTCTGATTTATTGATTCCTTGAGTCTTGCCTTCTCTTTTGTTAGGTATTTTTAATTATGCCTTTTCCATTTTATTCTTGGCTGTTTTTCTATATATTTTGAGTCATTTTCTTAGTGCTTTCCCTGGGATTTCAATTAGCACCTTAATTTAAACAGTCTAGTTCCTATTAGCATACTAGTTTAATTTCAGTACTATACAAAAATTTTCCTCCTAAATGCTTCCATTCCCTTCCCCTGCTTTTGTACTGTTATTGCCATACAATTTAAATTACATCCTTATACATTATAAGCTCATCAACTCATTTGTATAATTATTACTTTATGCAATTGTCTTTTAAAACAGGTCGACAAAAGAGTTATGTTTTTCATAGTATCTATTTAGTTAGGTTTTCATTCTCTTTGTGTGGATTTGAGTTACCTTTTAGTGTCCTGTATTTCAGCCTGAACGACTCCCTTTAGTATATCTTGTAGGGCAGATCTGCTAGCAGCAGATGCTCTCAGGTTTGTTTGTTTTAAATATGGAGATTTCTTACTTCTCCTTTATTTTTCGAGGAGAGTTTAACTGGATGTAGACTTCTTGGTTGAGCATCTTTTCTTCCAACACTCAGAAGATGGTCATCTCACTGTCTTCTATATTTTCTGATGAAGTTCCTTCTCTGCAGTACCCTGTTTGTGGTCATATTCTGGGCTACAACTTCCTCAACTCAGTTCTAGTTGCCTTTTAAGTTTCATCTGCTTTCTTTCTTCCAAAAGCTTACTGGGGTAACCAATGTATTGATAACCTCCACCTGCTCCTTGCTCTGTGGCTTTATTCTTTTTAAAATTTCTTTTTCACTAGGGTCTTAGGAAGAAGGGGAAACTAGTGTGTGAGCTCAATCTACTACTGAAACCAAACATTCTGTGTATCTTTTATGGAAGTTATGATCTAAGCCTGCGAAGTCCCACAAGCCACACAACTGGCTATGTTTTAAGTCACTCAGGCTTATCAACCAAGTACTTAAATTGTTTCACAAAATTGTTTTTTCTTAGAGAAATAGTTCCGGAATTGAAGAGGTAGAAAACCTTGTTATCCTTCCTAGTCTATAAATAAATGGGAATAGTTGAGTAAATAACAAATTCCGCTGTAACCAGTATTTTAAGTTTTTCATGTTGAACTAATTCTAAACAGTGTGTCACAAAATATGTATTAAAAGGTGAACATAATTATGTATCCACAGCATATATTTATGAGAAGGAATATTCAGATAATGAAAACCTATTGATTAAGTATCCAAATTATGATTTCCAAAACGGTGTGGTATCTGGTGCTTGACCAAAAAGTGGCAGATGTGGGGAGTCTTTCTTCTTGCTGATATCACATGCATAGCAATGCCCTGGTTCCAGGTCATGTGTTTGACTTAAAATAGAATTTTGATAGAAACATTGGTACCCAGACCTCACCCAGGAATGTGAGGCTCTATCTAGATCTGATTGATGATGTGGAGCTTCTTAATGGATTTCAGATTTTGTGAAGATTGACTCAAGAACTGTAAAAAAGGCTTTGTTTTTTGACAGCTCAACAGAACAAAGGAGACACACCTTCACAGTCACCTGTATGAATACCTGCTGTTAGGTGAATGCAAACTGCTTACTTAATGCAGTAGTTCTCAGAGCATCAGCATCACTGGAAAGCAATTAGAAATGCAGATTCTCAGCCCCACCCAGACCTACTGAGTGCAAATTCTGGGGTGGAGCCCAGTAGTCTGGGTTTTTAAGAAAGCCCTCCAGGTTGTTCTGTTGGGTGTTGAATTAGGAATTGTTGACCTCTTGATGAATTTAGACGTATTTGTGATAGTGACATTGATTTAAACCTGTAGGAATAACTAGTCAGGTATGGTTGTTTGTGGGAAAAGGTGAAAGAATATGGAAATCTTGCTTGTGAAAACCAGCTTCACCTCTTGTTAACGTTTTACTCATCTGCTTTGTCGTAATGTGTTTTCTGAAGAATCTGAACCAAATGGCATATTTCTTTAAATGATGAAATTGCGAGGATCTTGCTGTAGTGTTGTTTTTCTCTGATATGTGACAAGTCTCCAGAGTGAGGGATCCTCCCAAAGGTGTATTTAAGATGTGAGATCACAGAAGCCAGTGAAGTCCGTAGTGAACTGCCAGACATGTATATTCAAGGCAGCCCTTAATATTATACTTTCCTTGAGGACTTACCTTGTTAGAAAGGTTGGAGGGGGCCAAAAAAAGGAAAGGTTTTTTGTTTTTTTTAATGTTGCCTGCCTGCCCCAGGGGTGATTTGAGGAGCAAAGGGATTCTAGATTCAGAGGTGAGGACATTTCAGTTTAAAAGAAATCTGTTTTGTTTTACTACGTAAAGAATCATAAGGAGTGCTTCAATTCTTTAAGGACAAAATACTACCATGATATTAGGGAACTGTGTTTTATAGCATCTGAGCCACTGGTAAATCTTCAGTCAGCCTTTCATGAGGAAGGGATGTGAATAAAATGTGTGATTGATATTAGGGAAGGCATCCTAAAGGAGACAACATTTAGGCTGAGGGTTGGAGTTGTTGTCACCATGCATATTTGTCTGAAAAGAATACAGATCCAGAAGGAACACACATCTCTCAGGTTGAAGATCAGCAACAAGTTAAAGATATAAATGTAATCAGGAAAAATAAGGAAAATGCCAGCCTTACATTCGCATAGTGGGGCTGTCATGTCATTAATATGCTCTTAGCAATAAACTTGAGATAGATAAGGCATTGTTACGGAGCGAGTCCCCTAGAAATGACCACGGAGCCGAATTGGACAAATTAACAAGGCCTTTATTACAGATTCGAACCTGGGCTCAAGCCTCCACTGACACAGCAGTGAGCGAGAGCCCCGAGCACTGTTTCCCGTCCCTTTTTATGTGTCTTGGAGACAAAAAGGGGTGCTGTGTTTTTTTTTAAGGGGATGTTCTCAGGGGTAGATTTCCTTAAGGGGATGTTCCCAGGGGTAGGTTTCCTTAAGGGGATGTTCTGCTTATCTTTGCTGCAGCAACAGGATATCCAATTTGGGGGTAAGCTTGACTGGGTACATGTTTTTAATGGAAGAATTGTGCAGGTGGTCGAAAATTTCCCACGGCACTTTGTTCTGACCTGCTTATCTTCCATTGTTGGGTAGCTTCCCTAAGCTGAATTGAGGCACGGGGTTGTTTTTTTTTTTTCTCTGACCTCCTCGTCACAGGCATGATTACCATTTCTCCTTTATAGATGAAAAAGGAAGGTTCAGAGAGATTAAATGATAATGGTGGTGGTGGCAGCTACCTGTTATTGAACGTTTGTTTTTATTCATGTATTCATTCAACAAATCTTAACGGAGTGCCTAATATGTGCCGGGCCCGGTTGTACGCTTGGAGACACAACAGTTGACAAAGTAGACAGAAATCTGTGCTTTCATGGAACTTACATTCTACTAGGGGAAGGCAGACAATAAACAGGATAAGTAAGTAAATTGTATAATGTGTTAGTTGTGTTTTCTCCATAAGTCCTGAGGAGAGAAGTGAAACATGAAGGGGAGTTGGTTTAAATTGTAAATAAGGTGGCTAAAGGGTTTTCAAAAGAGGAATGATATGATCTGGCTGAAGTTAACAAGATCACACTGCTATGTTGAAAACAGACTGAATTATGAATCTGGCATGAATTAGGTCTGTATACAGACTCTCAGGTAATCTTTACAGTGACCACCGGACAGATATGAGTGTCAGAGATGTTAATAAATGTGCCCAAGATCATACATCTTGTAAGAGCCAACAACTCTACTGAAAATGCCTTTGGATTTTATAACCTTAGTTCAGACCAGCTGCATTCGTGCTTAGAAAGGAAGAGGCTAAAATGTGTAAGGGGCTGTGTTCTTGATATTTGTCTTTGGGGCAGAGAATGAAGGATCAGCAAATTATCTGCACAAAGCAAATTTCAAAATCTTACTATGGATAGGGGAAACCTGAAAAGTTTCTTGCAAGTGAAGGAATTCTAAATGGTGCAGAATCCAGTCTAGCTGAGTTAAAATGCATAGAGTAGCATGAAGTTCCTTTTGTTTAGTATGAGGTCTTTATTGTTGAGAAGTTATTTGTGTAGTGATTCAGGGCACAAACTCTGGAGCTGAATTGTGTGGATTTTCAAATCCCAGTTCCACTACTTAACAGCTGCATAATTTCAGGCCAATTATTTGACTTCTCTTTGCCTTAGTTTCCCACCCTGTAAAATGGAATAATATGAAAAACATGTTCTTACTGTATGATCCAACAGTAACGCTCCTTGGATGACTACCCAAAGAAGCTGAAAAACGTATGTCCACACAAAACCTGCGTACAGTTATTTATAGCAGTTTTACCCATAATTGCCAAAACTTGGAAGCAGCAAAGATGTCTTTCAGTGGGTGAATTAATTAATAAACTGTGTCACATCCAGACAATGGAGTATTATTCAGAACTAAGAAGAAATGTTCTATCAAGCTGTGAAAAGACATGGAGGACTCTTAAATGTGTATTAATAAGTGATAGAAGCCAATCTGAAAGGGCTGCATACTGTGTGATTCCAATTCTATGACATTCTGGAAAAGGCAGAACTATGGAAACAGTAAAAAGATCAGTGGTTGCCGCGGAGAGGGGTGTCGGAATGGGGATGACTAAGCAAAGCACACAGGCAGTGAAAGTACTCTGTATGATATAATGGTGGAGACATGTCATTATTCAGTTGCCAACATCCACAGAATGTCCAACACCAAAAGTGAACCCTAATGTAAACTATGGACTGTGGGTGAGAATGATGTGTCAGTGTAAGTTCATTGATTGTAACAAATGTACCATCATCTTATAGGGGATGTTGACAGTGGGAGAGACTGTACGTGTTGGGGGGTAGGTTGGGGGTATATAGGAAATCTCTGTAAAGCATTATGATGAGGATTGTATGACTTAAGATACATAATGCACTTGGAACAGTGCCTGGCATGGAATAAGCTTATGTGTTTTTGTTATTATTATATTATTCATGAACATAAAAATATTTATATAGCTTTCATAGGTTCACTCATATACTTGGGCTTCCATCTCTGTTTTCTCTATGCATACTTAAGTTTTTCAACCTCAAATTCTTCCATCATGATTGCTATGAAGAATCTAATCATATTGACAACATTTCTTTAAGAGTGGGTGGGGCCTCCTACCTCAGAATGCGCTGGAGTGTTTTGATAACACAGATCATTACACCCCTCACCAGACTTACCCAGTCAGACATTTTGAGGGTGGGGCCAAGGAATTTGCGTTTTCCACAAGCACCCAAAGTGATTCTGATGTAGGTTGGAATGGTAGTGTTGTGAGAATCTGGGAAGGATTACATGACGCTTCTGACCTCCCAGGCACCTCTTCATGCAGTCCCCACAGAGTGTCTCCAAAAAGTACACGTGTAGATTTTGGCAGAACATCGTGTGTCTGGAAGACGGAAGGGAAAGTAGTGACCTAAGAACTCCTTAGCCCATCTCAGAGCCCAGTCTCTTGTGTGATGACTTTCTTGTGAAGTAGAACATTTTTCATGTCAGACTCTTGCTTTGTCACAACTCTTCTTAACAGCATGAGTAATAGTCTATTGCTATTCTAAATTTTAAGTTTTAATAATTAATGAGCGTGTGATTAATCCTAAACAGTTGAGTCATTTTGAGGGACTTTTTAAGATAAAAGCAAAGTGTAGGATAGAGTGTCTGTCATTAGCAACAGTTAAATAATACATGATTGTGCATTGAAATGACAGGAATACTAGTGAAACCCTTTTTCTCCACTCTACAATCAGGCACATGAAATAAGTTCAGTTGTGAATAGAGGTAATGTTCTCATAAATCTTGAAAAACTCAACCATTACTAACTACTGGAAGGACTGGTAATGAAATGAATACTTTACAAATCTTATAAAAATAAGAGGGAAATGAAGTGAACACAGACTAAGAAGGGAAAGAAACAAAAAGATGCTACAGATATTGGTTTGCAAATTAAAATAACAAGCGATTATTGAACACCTATATGCCAGCCATTGTACTAGAAACACATACACATACAATATGTCTTTTCATCCTCACAGCAGCCTAAGAAAGTAGACATAATAATCCTTGTTTCTCAGAAGAGAAGATTGAAGCTCAAAACAGTTCATATAGCTGACAATGAACAGAGTCAAGATTTAAACACAGAACTTCTGACTGTACTACGTAATTGAGCTGTATATAATTGATCAGCAATTATATACGGTTGAACTATAAATTTATGTTTTTATGTAAAGTCGATGCATAATGAACATTCTTGCAGAGTTCTCCTGGATTCGAGTAATTTGAAGAGGGCCAAGGGGGATTTCTGCTTTCAACCAAGATAAAACAACAGAGACCAGAATTACCCTCCTGCCTTAAACAACTGGAAAATCTGACAAAATATATAAAAAATGGGTTTTGAATGTTGGAAAGCAAGCAGCTCAAGACTGTGACCTCTGAGAGAAGAGACAAACAAGGTGAGCCTAAGATTGCGCCACCCCGGAAGCAGTGTCTAGGCTTCAGTGCAGAGAGGAGGCCCTAAACAGAGCCTTCTCAGAGATGCGCAGGGAGCCAAGGTGGCTGGAATCTGCAGTGTAGGGTACTGGAGAGAAGGAAGCAGTGCAGAGTGTGCTCTGGGGACATGCAGAGGGCCCCCAAGTCTTTGCTAGCCGGAGCTGTTTGCCTGAGTACTGGTGTTACAAGCTACCCAGAGCCAGAGAAAGACACAGGAAGGAGCAGACAGAACAATTTCCAGGGTTCTCAGAGGGCTGGAAAAAGTTCACATGCCCACTAGCCAGAGAGGGAAGGTCTCATGATACCCAGAACAGCACGTGCAAGCCTCAGATGTCGCCTTAGCAGTGGGGGCTAAATTAGCCTTAAAATGAAGGCTGGTCTGGAGCTGCCATATTGATTTCAAATAACAAGGAGAAGAAATCAGTAATGAGACCTGTTGAATAAGCAATGGGGATTTCCTTGAGAAAGATAGAAGGATTGAGTGGGGTAAAACAGGATGAAAGTGTGACAGGTGCTTTGGGCAAAGAGGAAAGCTGTTTAATTTGTAGCGAAGTGGAACTGAGGCTACTAGACTTAGAGGAAGATGAGCAGTGAGCACCTGCAGAATAGGCAGGCTGTGCACTGTGTGCTTCTGAGGGCTTTCCACAGGTGGGCCGATTGTCTGTCTGACCTCTCTGACTTTGACAGGCCTTTAAATATTCTGCTGCTCAAGCTAATGCTCACTGTAACTCAGATCTTTGAAAATTGGGAATTTAAGCATAGGTAGTAACTCTCGGGTAATTAGACTTAAAACTTTCCATTCTTCCACTGTTTTCTCTAGGTTAGAAGAATTACTTTCTCCTAAAAAGTATGTATTCGTGTTGTTTGATTAAAAACACATAGTATTTAAGCTTTACAAATGCAGGTGATTTACAAATAAAGATAATATTTTACTTTTTATTAGGAAACGGGATATTCTTTGAAGATGGGTCATCTTTAATTGTGTTATTATGCTTTAGCAATAGTATGATCCACCTGCAACACAGGCACAACACATAACAACCTAAAATGGGAGACATTAAGTTGAGATTTACGCCTTGTATTGGAGAAAGCCTTTCACATTGTGGCACTGGAGCCTGAAAAATCAAAGGAAGAATCTTACAGGTTAGACTACACACAAAGTAAGAATGCTAGGCAAAACCCGCCATTAATACAATTAAGGCATGATAAACTGTTAAAAAAAGGTATTTGACATATATGATGAAGAATTGATATTCTTAATATACAAAAACATCTTGTAAGTCAGTAAGAAAGGGGAAATAGCTAGTAGAAGACAGGACTAAGCTCTGAAGCAGGCAGTTTGTTAATAAATTCATTTTTTAAAATTTTTTCTTTTAGATTTTATTGGGGAAGGGGAACAGGACTTTATTGGGGAACAATGTGTATTTCCAGGACTTTTTCCAAGTGAAGTTGTTCTTTCAATCTTAGCTGTGGAGGGCACAGCTCAGCTCCAGGTCCAGTTGCTGTTGCTAGTTGCAGGGGGCGCAGCCCACCATCCCTTGCGGGAGTCGAGGAGTTGAACTGACAACCTTGTGGTTGAGAGCCCACTGGCCCATGTGGGGATCGAACCGGCAGCCTTCGGCCTTGGGAGCACGGAACTCCAACCACCTGAGCCTCCAGGCTGGCCCCAATAAATTCATTTTTTAAAGCCTCTGAAAAACTACTTTGCCTCACTAAATAAAGATATGCAAAGTAAAACAATAATCAGATGATTCTGTGAAAAAGGTTTAAAATGCCCACCATTAATCAGGAAGAGAGAAAAGACGCGCCTTTTAATAAATTGTGTCAATTGGGTTAATCTTTCTGTGGGACACAGCAGATTGGTGTCACGTGCATGCAGGCTGGATTGCATCCCAGCTCTACCACTAGAAATGTGTGACCTCAGACAAGATTTCCCACCTGAGAAAAAGAAGATAATGATATTACACACTTCTGTCATAGTATATGGAGTACAGTCTCTTCTAGCTGTGGAAGGAGATGCAATTTGCATATAAAAAGGCCCATCAGGAATGAGTGAAGGTGAATGGAAAGGGCCTGCTCCCAATCTATATGCTTGAGAAATTTCAGAACACCAAAGATACAGATACCACAGTTTACCTGTTACAAGTCTCAGGTTGGTGTCACACTTCTCATCAGCAATGCTGTTTGCTAGAATACTGTAGAAAATACCTACAAAATTCTGACAAGGCATGGCTTTTAACCTAGAATTCTGTAAGTAGCCAGATTGTCAGCTGACTACAAGGATGAAATACAGATACTTTTAGAATGAAAGGACTTAGGAAGTTTACCTTCCGTTCACCCTTTATGAAAAACATTACTTAAGGACAAATCAAAGCCAGGCAGAATCTAAGGACCAGTGGCCTCGACTCGGGTGCCTTAAAAGCCATCCAGGTTGACAACTAGGTGGTGGGCCTGGGAAGCTTCCTGTCCACCTTAGAACAGGAATTCAGGAAAAATATCTTCATAAAGCTGATAGGTGACTATAGTATGATTAAGAAGTTGAGAGACCTTAGGGATATGATGAAGATTCATGTTTCTTTGGTCAGTAAGAAAGGCGTTTAATAACCAGGGGAGCTCTATAAGAAACGCCAGATTTTCAGCAAAACCACATATGCCCTTGTTTTAAGCAGCTGATGAAATGAAGGAAAAGATAGTCCATTGGATGCTGGTGCTTGGAATATTTAACTCTGAGCAGCACAGGTGTGGCGATAGCAAGATTATAATTCTTTTATAATGGGTCCAAGCACTGTATTTGGTAATTTTTTTTTCTAAAAAGATGTGTGTGTATATGATTGTGTGTATAATAGATATTATATTGAGCCAATTTCCTTTCATGCCAGGAATTCAGTAATATGGTTTAAAGGTAATAAAATAATAACCAGTGGTATAAGTATAATGACTACCCCCCCCCAGAAGAATTAAAACCAATATTTATTTACATTGTTATCTCTGGGGAATAAAACCCGGGCTGGGAGATAGGAGTGGGGACCTTACTTTTCATTCTGTACCATTTCTTTCACTTTAGAGTTTGATATACGTTAAACTATTCACACTGAATACCTATTTTTTAATCACAAAAATGTATTACAAATCATTTTTATCTAGTTTTTTTCTTTGACAGTTGGTATATCCTGATGTCTTGAAACTGATGAAAATATTAATGTGATGATAAGCCACATATGCTTTCCAGACAAAGGAGCCATTTTGTTCTGGCTTTTGATGATCACACCATATCTGGGGGATAGACTGGGCACTAGGCTATGAGTAATTATACAGTGTAAGTAAAAAGGGGTATCCAGGGCCGTGAGGTCTAGAACCATTACATGGGAAGAGTGGTGCCAGGAACTGCTGGTGTATGGTCTGGGAAGATACAATTTGGGAGTGACGGGAACATGATCACCAGCATTAGATACATGGAAAAAAGGGTTTATTGTTGTGTGTGGGCTCTAAGGGCAGAAATAGAACCAATGGGCAGAAATCATAGAGTGGCGACATTATGAAGAGCTTTCTAACGACCAGAGCTGTGTGATGACATTAGTGTTACTGTTCAAAGACATTGCAGACGGCATGCTCACATCGGGTAGGGTTCCACTAGAGAACTTCTAATCATGGCTTAGTCTTTCTGGTGTCCTGCTCTGGTCTAGGAACCATCCAGGAGCCCACCCAGGATCGACTCATTAGAACAAAAGATGCTCCTAGTGCTCTTATCACTTAGGAGTTTATAAGGGTTTAATTGCTTTGTATCAGGAACCAGGAGCAGACACACACACACACACACACACACACACATACACACACACACACACACATTATGTACTATATATTATATATCGCATATTATATATTATATATAATGTTACACACACACACACACACACACGTATTATTTCACAGCCAGACACATAGTAAGAGCTTTTAAGGTGACGATTTTTGCTTTTTTGACATCTAAAACAAATTTACTTAACTTTCTTCAGTGGAAATCATAGTGACATACTAATCACTTAGTCATATAATTTAGCATGAGCTACATGAGAACTGTTAACTATAAAGTCATATAAATTTAGTAAAACCTCATTTAATTGAATTAGTAAAGAATGAGCGGTTCTGTTCAGTTGCCCTGTGTACTGTCAAGTCCACAATAAATGTGACTTCTTGAACATAGTTCAAATGTGAATTCCTCCTTGAAGACTTGCACCCACCCTGAAGTTGGACAGCTCTCCTGCTTGTCCCAGCCTATCTTGTGACACACTATGCACATATTAGCATTATATGTGTCTACTGCTTATCTTCCTGACAGACTATATAAATGCATAAGGGAGAGTATGTCTTATTTTCCCTGTAATGTCTTTACTACCTAGCATACCACCATCTAGTAGAACATCATGTGATCCATGTGTTCAATTTTAGATTTTCTAGTAGCAACATTAAAAATTAAAACGATCAGTGAAAATTAACTTTAATAATTTATTTGATCCAATATGTCAAAAATATTTCAGTGTAGAAGCAATATAAAGAATTATTTGAGATATTATTCATTCTTTCTTTTTGTACTTTCTTCAAAATCTTGCATTTATACACCGACAGCACATCTCAAATCTGTACTAGCTTCATTTCAAGTGCTCAGTAGCCACTTAGCTAATGACCACTGTTTTAGACAGCAGAGGTCTAGCACGTTATCATAGATGATTAGTAAATGAATATCCCATAGGAAAACTTTAAAAAATTATATATTTTTTTCCCAGCAGACTGCCATGGCTGCAGGAGTCTTGCCTCAGAATGAACAGCCATATTCCGCTTTGGTGAATAACACAGGGCATGCTGCAAACATGAAAGGTAATAGTTGTTTATTACACCTTTTGTCTGTGCAAACTAGAGTTTAATAAAACTAGGTGTATGGACATGAAAGAAAAGGCTTGGTTCTTTGTATTGGAATCCTAAAGCAGGTGCTACTTTGGCCTTTTATTTATTCTATGCCTTACCATTTTGACCTATTAAAAATTCCTTTTCAAAATCCTGAAAAACCTTTGCCTTTTAAGAAGGAATGCTGAAAATACTGTTTGTCTCCTGCATTGTTCTTAGACTGAAATTATCTGTTTATTCCTTTCATCAAATGCCAACTTGTGAACCAAGTTCTCATTTCTTTTTTCTTTGGTTACTTGCAGTGTCACTAATAAAGCACATTCAGAAGCATTCTAGTAGCCCTGCTCATCCCAGTTTTTGTCTCTCCTCCATTGGCTTCCCACATTTTTTAAATTTTGTAAAGATTTTTCTTAAAATATAGCTAACATACAACATTATATGAGTTTCAGGTGTACACCGTAGTTACTCAACATTTATACACCTAAAGAAGTGATCACTATGATAAGTCCGGCAACCGTCTGATACCATAAAACGTTAAATCACAATATTTTTGACACTATTCCCTCTTCTGTACATTACATCCCCATGACTTACTTGTTTTATATCTGGAAATTTGAACCTCTTATTCCCTTTCACCTTTCCCTCTTTTTTTAATTTTTCAATTACAGTTGACCTTCAATATTATTTTATGTTAATTTCAGGTGTACAGCATAGTGTTAGACATTTATATAATTTAAGAAGAGATCTCCCTGACTAGTGTACTACCTACCTGGCACTATGCATAGTTATATTGCCATAGTATTGACTATATTCCCTATGCTGTACTTTACATCCCCATGACTATTTTGTAACTACTAATTTTACTTCTTAATCCCTTCATCTTTTTCACCCTGCCCCTCAACCCCATCCCATATATCACCCCAACAAATCTAGTATCCATTTGACACCATACATAGTTATTATAATATTATTGACTATATTCCTTATGCTGTACCCTACATCCCTATGACTACTTTGTAACAACCAATTTGTACTTCTTAATTCCTTCCACTTTTTTAACCCACATCCCAACTCCCCCACCCCCACCCCCCAATCTGGCAACCATCAAAATATTTTCTGTATCTGTGAGTTTGTTTCTGTTTTTTGTTGTTGTTTATTTTGTTGTTTAGATTACTTATATAAGCAAAATCACATCGCATCTGTCTGTCTCTGACACTCCATTCAGCACAGTACTTTCCAGGTCCATCCATGATGCCACAGATGGCAAGAACCCATTCCCTTCCTTGGCTGAGCAATATTCCATTGTCTGTATGTACCACCTCCTCTGTATCTATATCCGTTTACGGACACTCAGGCTGTCTTCACATCTTGGCCACTGTAAACAATGCTGCAATGAACATAGCTGCACATGTCCCTTAGAAGTAGCATTTGGGTTTCTTCAGATAAATACCCTGAAGTGGGATTACTGGGTCCTTCTTTGTCTCTTGTTATAATAAAGTCTACTTTGTCTTGTGTAAGTATTGCTACCCCAGCTTTTTTTGTTTTTTTATTTCCATTTTCATGATACATCTTTTTCCATCCTTTCACTTTCCATCTGTGTGTGACTCAATCTGAAGTGATTCTCTTGTAGGCAGCATATGTAAGGGTTTTGTTTTCTTATCCATTCAGCCCTCCTATTTCTTTTGAGTGGAGCATTTAATTCATTTACATTGAAAGTAATTGTTGATAGATATGTAGTTATTGCCATTTTATTATTCATAATTTTGGTCCTTTTTTTTTTTTCCCCAATCTTAAAGAAGTCCCTCTAACGTTCCTTATAATACTGGTCTGGTGGTGATGAACTCCTTTAGTTTTTTTCTTGTCTGGGAAGCTCTTTATCTGTCCTTCTATTCTAAGTGATAGCTTTTTTGGGTAGATTAATCTTCCTTGTAGGTCCTTGTTTTTCATCATGTTAAATATTTTGTGCTGATCCATTGCAGCCTGCAAAGTGTCTGTTGAGGAATCAGCTGACAATCTTATGGAAGCTCCCTTATAAGTTACTAGTTGCCTTTCTCTTGCTGCTTTTAGGATTCTCTCTTTGTCTTTAACCTTTGCCATTCTAATTATAATGTGTCTTGGTGTGAGCCTGTTTGCGTTCATCTTGTTTGGAACTCTTTGCTTAACTGAACTTGTATGTCTATTTCTTTGCCAGTTTAGGGAAGTTTTCCATCATTATTTCTTCAAGTAGGTTCTTAATCTCTTGCTTTCTCTCTCCTTCTGGCACACCTATGATGTGAATGTTGTTAAATGCTTGATGTCCCAGAGGTCTCTTAAACTATCCTCATTTTTTGGATTCTTTTTTTTTTTTTTGCTGTTTTACTGGGTATTTTCTGCTGCCTTGTCTTCCAAATTGTTGATTCAGTCTTCTGCTTCATCTATTCTGCTGGTGATTCCTTCTAGAGCATTCTTCCGTTCAGTTATTGTGTATGTGTGTAGTGTGTGTGTGTGTGTGTGTGTGTGTGTGTGTGTGATTTCTATGTGTGTTTTTTTTACGCTTGATATCTCTTTGTTGAAGTTCTCACTAAGTTCCTTGAATATCCTTATAACCATTGTTTTGAACTTTGTCTCTGGTAGGTTGCTTGTCTGCATTTCATTTGATTCTTTTCCTGGAGTTTTTTCCTGTTCTTTCATTTGGGATTTATTTCTTTCTTTCCTCCTTTTGGCTGCCTCTCTGTTTGTTTCTATGTATTAGGTAGATCTGCTATGTCTACCAGTCTTGGCCTTGTGTAGTAGATACCCTGTGGGGCCCAGCGGCAGTCTCCCTGGTCACCTGTTCCGGGTGTTCCAGGAGTGTCCCTTGTGTGTGTCTTCCTGTTATAGTTGAGCCTTGGGTGCTACTGGCACATCAGTAGGTGGGATTGACTTTCAGGCTGATTGGCTGTGGGGTTTGGCCACATCCACAGCTTACGGGTTGCTGTGCGGGGGACTTATTCCACTGAATGGGATTTGTCCCAGCAGGCTCCAGTGTCTGATGACACTGCTCATTGTGTGTGCCGCTGTGGGGCTGATTGGGCAGTGTTCTGCTGTGGTCTGAAGCCAACCTCCAAGCATTTTGGTTATGGGAGCTCTTGGAAGGGCTCCAGTACAGGCCCTGGTTAGTACAGGCCTGTGACCCACTGAGAACTATCTGGTAGGAGCTAGAGAGTGATCCGCAGTTGTTCGCTGCCTGTGCTAAAGTTGGAGGCATGTGGGAGAGGCCATGCTGTGAATTGAGGACAACTGCCATCAGTACTGGGCCTGGGGTAGCTCTGCAAAAAGCCAGGATACCCTAAGGCCTGCTGCCACCAGCTGGCTCCCTTAAGGTTCAGACACGGATAAAAATCTCTTGTGGTTGGGTGAGGCTGGGTCTTAGGAAGTCACGAGAGTGGGAGGAATCGTGGTCACCAGGTTAATGTAGATTCTGATTTGGTACCAGTGCTGAGCCTGGAGCTACTCAACAAAAGTCTCAGAAAGCACCAGAGCTGACTAGTCGCCACCTGCCTGGAGCCCATGGGCTCTCATAGTTTGCCAGGAAACAGTGCAATGTGGGTGGTGCTGGCTGCTCAGGAGAAAGAGCCTCTGGTGTTGGGGGACTTTGGTGGCATGGGGTAGCAGCAGAGCTCACCACAATAATTCAGATTCGAATTTGGCCATGAGTGTGGGGGGGAAGGCTCAACACAGGAAAGATGGCACGCCTGCCTGCTGGCTGCCCAGAAGGAAGACCCCACACAGGGAAAATGGCTACAGTTCTCCAACCCTCACCCTAAAGCTGCACACCTCAATCTGCCCCCCATGTACCTCCGATACTCCAAAGGCACTATCCCTCTGCCAGAGCCCAGGGTGAGTGCCTGGGAGTGAGAGAGTCTGTGCGCACACCCTTTCGGAGGATGTCTGAGTTTCCTGTAGCTTTCCATCCTACCTGGATGGTCGGCTGTTGTTCCCAGCCAGATGTTGTGGAGGCTCCTCTTCCTGGCAGCAGTAGGCCGGACTGGGGAGCCTGGTGTGGGGCTTGGGTTCCTCGCTACTCTGTGGGGAACCTCTGTGGCCGAGATATCTCTCCTGCTTCTCAACCGCCACATGGAGGTTTGGGGCCAACCCCTTTCGTGCCTCTGCCCCTCCTAGCAGTCTCCACATGGTTTCTTTATATCCTTAGTTATACAACTTTTGTTTAAGATTTCACATGTTCTCCAGGTTGATTAGTGGAGAATTTTAATGTGTTCACAGAAGGAAGCAGACACATTGTTTATCTACTCTGTCATCTCAGATCTCTCTCCACCTTCCCACAGTTCTGATTTTTCATGTGGTACTCCAGGAGAAAGCGTGCTGTGACTTAAACTCTGACTGCCACTTGCCCCTCACCCTTTCTTACTGTCAAAAGTTCTGAGCTGGGAGCGTGCCCTGATTTCCCACCACTTTCACACAGCTGCTCTTGCTGCTACTACTAGCAGTCAGCCAAGAGACGTGTTGAGTAATTTTTCTTGGCAGTATCCCTTGCATGATTTTCTTACTTCCCACTCTGGGTTTTGCCCAAGTTCACTTTAGTTCTCCTGTATAGGGAACTTTGCAGGATTTTTTTCTCTTAAGTATGGATTAGATAATATAAGGAAAAGTAAAGGAGTACGGGTCTAAAGGTATTGGAATTCAACACTTGCTGGGAATAGTTCTCAGTTGATTGTGCTCTTGTTGGAATCTAACCACTCCACCAGGGGGAGCTCTCTTTCAACAAGAAATCCAGAGTTTCCCGCTTGGGACCTTGTTAGGTCCTGCTTGGTCTGTCTGTGCTGTGTATGACTCCAGAGGGACCAATACTACTGGTAGCTACCATTTGTGGACAGCTTCTGTGTTTCAGACTTACTGTATGTTACCGTGTTTCCCCCAAAATAAGACCTAGCCGGACAATCAGCTCTAATGTATCTTTTGGAGCAAAAATTAATACAAGACCTGGTCTTATTTTAGTGTAATATAAGACCAGGTCTTATGTAACATAATATAAGACCGGGTCTTATACTAATTTTTGCTCCAAAAGACGCATTAGAGCTGATTGTCTGGCTAGGTCTTATTTTCGGAGAATCAGGGTAGTTTACCTGCTTGAGAAACAAGTCCTATTTAAAACAAATGCAATGATGATGTCTACTTGTTGCTTCTCTTGTAGAATAATGGGGTTTTGTCCCTAAGTAACTCTCCAGCTAACAAGCACAAGAGTCAGATAAACCTTTTTCCTTGTCCTTTCTTCTGCTGCAATGTTACCTCTTAGTTGGTGTTTCTCAACAGAAATTCTATTGGTTTTAGAGGTGAGAAAACTCTTTATTGCACAGGAGAGCCCCAGCACTGAAGACATTTAGTATCCCTGCCCATCCCCCAGTAATGTCCCCAAATTAGAGAACAAAAATCCTTACACATCTCCAAATGCCCCCAGGAAGGTTGTAACACCTCTTACTGTGATCCATAATCCATGAAGTAAGCTGTTTTTACCTTTACAAAAACCATCTTTTTAATTAAAATTGCCCTCATTGTATAAATGTAGCTAATTTTTAATTTGGAAAAAATCTGGAAAAATAAAAAACTTATGTCTAACTTCTTTAACGTGCATTTCGCCTATAAAAGTGGTTAGTTATTCTTTATTGGGTTAATGTTGGGATGGGAAGTATTTTTTTAAATGTTGGCTAATGAGTCATGGGAAAATTTAATTAGGGATACATAAATAAAGTATTTAAATTAGTTTTAAAGGAAAATAGAAAACTCATCAAGAACTAGCTTTAGAATGAGACAGACCTGGATATAAATCTTAGTTTTACTACTTTTTGAGAAAAAACAAACAAAAAAACCTCCTATTTTGGGAAATTTCAAACATTTACAAAAGTATATAGAATACAGTAAAGATCCCTATGAATGTACCACCCCTTCCCCATACAGGTATCACCTACCCATGGAAGTCTCATCACCCAGCCTTAACAAGTTCAGCTCACTCACTTCCTCCACTCTTTTCCTCTGCCTCCCTTTGCTTCATTTCATTTATTAACCACGTCATCATTACCATAATTTAAAAAAATAATTTCTTTATATTATCAAATATCTAAACATCACTCAAATTTCTAATTGTCTTATAGATAGATGTATTTGTTTGAATTGGAATCCCACAAAGGTAATGTTGTAATTGATTTTACATGTCTTTGAAACTTGGGGTTTTCCCCTGTCTCTTTTTTCTTATAGTTTATTTGTTGAAGAAACCAGGTTTTTTCAATAGAGTTTGCCACATTCTGTATATTACTGATTTGTATCCACATGGTATTTCCTCTAAACTGAATTGGTAGAGGGATATAGTCTAGTCACGTTGTTTTTTATTGACAACAATATTTCATGGTGGGGAGAGGCTGGGGGAAGGACAAGTGAAAATGTTGCAGAACTTTCTTACCATTTTAAAGTTGCCTTTTTCTTGATTCAGCATTTGTCTGGTTGCTATACATCTTCTAGTATTTTCCAGAGTTCTGACAGAGTTGTTTCTTACAGCTTCTGATTGTTTTGATGTTTCTATGGTGGGATGGGTGTTTGGAGCTATCTACTCCTCTGTCCTGTTGATGTCACTCCTCTCTTATTCTTGAAGAATATTTTTGCCAGATATAAAATTTGCATATGACAGTAATTTTCTCTCAAGAAACTTGAAAAAGGTTGTACCACTTTCTTCTGGCCTTCATTCTTTTAGATGAGAAATTGCTATCATTCAGATTGGTCCTTAGAAATGTGTCTTTTCTCTTTAGTTGCTTTCAAGCTTTTTTTTGTCTTCAGTTTTCAGAAGTTTTATTATAATGCATCTTGGCATGCATTTCTTTAGTTGTGTCCAATTTAAGGTTCATTTAGCTTCTTGAACAAGTAGGTTTAAGTTTTTCCCCAGATTTGGGAGATTTTCAGCCGCTAATTATTTCTTCGAATACTTTTTTAATACCACTCTCTGCTTTCCCTCTGGTACTCAATCATACGACTATTAGCTCTTCAGTTAATGTCCTACAAGGCCTCTGAGAATCTGTTCATTTTTATTAGTCTATTTTTCTCTCTGTTGTTCAAATTGTGTAATTTTTGTTGATCTGTCCTCAAGGTCACTAATTATATTCTCTGCCATGTCCACTATACTATTGAGTCCATCTAGAGAGTTTTTAAATTTTATTTATATATGTGTGTGTGTGTGTGTGTGTGTGTGTGTGTGTGTATATATATGTGTGTGTGATATATAAGTTATATAGGTTATATATATCTTTTTCAGTTCTGTTATCTCTATTTGGTTCTTTTTTATATAAAACCTACTTTTTGCTGGGAATTTCTATTCATTTATTTTAAGAGAATTTGTAATTGTTGAATCATTTTTAGGATAGCTTCTTTAAAAATCCTTATTAGATATTGTCAACATATCATTTATCTCTGTTTTGATGTCTGTTGATTGTCTCTTTCCATTTGAGTTGTGATATTCTTGGTTCTTGGTATGACAAGTGATTTTTAATCATATTGTAGATATTTTGGATCCTATTTCTTCATATTTTTGTGAGTATTCCCCCTGTTGAAGTGTAGCTCAAGAACCAGATGAGTGTGTACTCTCAGCTTCCCGTTCAGCCTTGTTGACCCCACCGCAACAAAAGTAGAGCACTTCTGCTGCCTCCGTGCACAGGAATAAGGTGGAATTTCAGCTCCCCCATCGGCTCTGTTGACACCTTTGTGGGGAAAGTGGGGCACTGCCCTGCACTGTCTGATTGCTTTTGAGTGGGGGTGTAAGACCAGCTCCCTGGGGGGAAGTTGCGAGCACCTGTAAGGCAGTCGCCACACTTCAGTCTCTTCCTGAAAGTCAAGGGGACATTAACCCCTCGGCAGGGCCCTACGTCCCTGCGTGGTACTCATGACGAGAGTGGGGAACCAAGTCCTGGCACACAGGTTCAGATAGAGTGAGTAACACAGTATTATTTGGGAGCCGGTGTCCCTCCAGAGGCCAATGCTCTGGTAAGCACAGAAGGTTGTACAGAATAGAATAGAATTTAATAACGAACCAAGTCCCAGAGACAATTGGGATGGAGAAGGTTCCTTGTATGGGAGAGGCAACTGGGCCCACAATGGGTCTGAGGCGAGCTGGTCTTGCAAGGAAGAACTTTGGGGAGTCCCGGAATAGTGCAGCTTGCTCCTCGCATAGGGTATTAGCCGGGGCACCCTGTCGGACTACTTACTCATGGCATTGCTCTGGAGTTCTGCTTTTATCCTCTTTTCCTTGGACCTTTTTATTTCGTAGGTGATCACCAGAAGTTGTTTGCCAGGAGTTGTTTACTTCTTAGGTGAACGTGTTTATCAATCAATTTTGGTATGCTCAGTTTCACACCAAAACATAAACATGTTTACCTTCACTTCACTCTTATCAGTCTCACACTCTGCAGTCATAGTCCTGTCCCTAATAGTAAACAACTTGTTTTGCACACCTCAATCTAACATATATAATACATTTTACATGCTCTATACAGGAGGAAAAGATGATCAACTCCCCACTGGGCCCCACGGCCATCTGGAAAAGGGGAAGTGAAAGGGTGATTCATCCCACTCTGTTGCTTCAGGGTGCGATCAAAGCTCATTTTCCTGCTGGGCCCTGTGGACATCAGGGGGAGGGGAGGCAGGAATCATGGTGCCAACTATCCCACCACCCACTACTGCTTTTCTCCTCATGGATACCAGGTGGCGTTGGAGGCGCAGTTGCCCACTGGGCCCCCTGGCACTGGGGATGGCGTGGGGAAGACAGTAGTGACAGGTAGCCTGCTTCCAACCATATTGTTTTATGCATTCATCAATTGATGGATATTTGCATTGTTTCTACTTTGGGGCCATTATGTGTAGTGTTTTGAAATTTGTGTATAAGTTTTTGTGTGGGCATGTGTTTTCATTTGGGAGGGGGTGTATACCTAAGAGTAGAATTCTGGGGTTGTATGCTAACTTTGCTTATTCATTTGAGGAATTGTCAGATTGTTTTCCAACGTAGTTTACCATTTGCATTACCACCAGCAATCTGTGAGGGCTATCATTTTGTCAAACCCTCACCAACACTTATCTGACTTTATTTACTCTTTTCTTTTTTTAAGTGTGTTTTTCCAGGACCCATCAGCTCCAAGTCAAGTAGTTGTTTCAATCTAGTTGTGGAGGGCACAGCTCACAGTGGCCCATGTGGGGATCGAACCGGCAACCTTGTTAAGAGCACCACGCTCTAACCAACTGAGCTAACCGGCTGCCCCTACTTATCTGACTTTTTGATCATAATCATCCTAGTGGGCATGCAGTGGTATCTGGTTGTGGGTTTAATTTGCATTTCCCTAATGACTCTTGGTGGTAAGCATCTTTTCTTGTGCTTATTGGCCATATTTACATCTTTTTTTTTGTAGAAATGTCCATTCAGATCTCTTGCGTATGTTTTTTATTATTGAGATAAAATTCACATACCATAAAATTCACCCTTTTAAAATATTCAGTGGTTTTTAGTGTGTATACAAAGCTGTGAAATTATCACTACCATCTAAATCCAGAACATTTTCATCAGCTCATAACAAATTCTATACCAATTAGCAATCAGTCCCAATTCTGCCTTCTCCCTAGTCCCTGGCAATCACTAATCTACTTTCTGTCCCTGTAGATTTGACTATTCAGAACATTTCATGTAAATGAATAATACAGGAGATGTTTTGTGTCTGCCTTTTTTCACTTAGCATGTCAGTTTTGGAGGTTCCTTCACGTTATGGCATGTATCAATACTTGATCCTTTTTATTGCTGAATAATATTACATTGTATGGATAGATCATATTTTGTTTATCCATTTGGATTGATGGGCATTTGGGTTGTTTCTGCTTTGGGCTGCTATAAGTAACACTCTTACAAATTTTTGTGTACATGATTTTATGTGGATGTATTTTTAATTGCTCTGGGGAATATATCCAGGAGTGGAATTGCTGGGTCACATGGTGACTCCCTGTTTAACATTTTGAGGAACTGCCAAACTGGTTTTGGTTTGGACATTTCCACTGACTAATGCTATTGAACATCTTTTCATGCTTATTGGCCATTTGTATATCTTATTGGAGAAATGTCTATTCAAATGCTTTGCCCATTTTTAAATTGGGTTATTTGTTTTTTTATTGTTGCGTTGTGAGAGTTCTTTATGTACTCTGGATACTAGTTTGTTATATTAACCCTGTTTTTGCCCTTTCTGGTTTCCTTCATTTGTTCTTGTGGATTTGAATTATCATCTTGTGTTACACCCTTACTTTAATACAGCTCTGCTCCCACCTATGCCTTTGTGCTGTTATTGTCACATATATTACATTTCCATATGTATAGGCCCTAAAATATAATTGTATAGATACTGCTCTGTACAGTCCATTTTAAATCACTTACTAGAAGAAAGGATAAGAAAAACACTTTTTACTGTTTTATATTTTTAAGTAATTACAGTCTTATACTGTCTTGTAATTTATCAATATCTTTTTTTTTTTTTTACTTGGTTACTTGGATTCACATTAATATCTTGGATCACTTGCTTTCAATCTGAAGAACACTAATATTTCTTATAAGCTGGGTCTGCTAGCAAGAAATTCCCTGTTTGTTTATCTGAGAATATATTTCCCCTGTGTTCCTGGATATAAGAGTTTGGTTAACATTGTTTAATTTTCAGTACTTTGAATATGTCATCCCTTTGCTTTTTAGTCTCCATTTGTTTCTGATGAGAAATCAGCTTAAATCTTATTGAGGTTTCCTTGTACATGGGGAATCATTTTTCTCTTTATGTTTGGCTTTTAGCATTTTTTACTACGACGTGTCTTGGTGTGGATCTTTCTGTTTATCCTAGTTGGAGTTTGTTGGCCTTCTTGGATGTGTAGGTTAATGTTTTTCATCAAATATGGGAAGTTTTTAAAGCCGTTATTTTAATATTTTTCTGCTCCTTTCTCACCACTCCTCCTGGTATATTCATTACGTGTATGTTGGTAAACTTAGTAGTGTCCAACATTTTTCTGAATCTCTGTTAATTTGTCTTCATTCTTTATTCTCTGTTCTCCAGAGTGCATAATCTCTATCATCCAGTTACCTAATTCTTTTCGCTACATCAAATCTGCTTATGAATCCCTCTAGTGAATTTTTCATTACTATTGTACTTTTCAATTTCTGAATTTTCATTTGTTTCTTTTTTATAATTTCTCTTTATTTGATGATACTTTGTCATCATAGCTTCCTTTACTTCTTTATAAGCATGGTTTAGTTGTTTGAACATATTTATAGTGGCCGCTTTGAAATCTCTGTAAATCTGATAACTGGGCCCTCTTACAGGTAGTTTCTAATCATAGTACTAAATCTACTCTTCCCTACCAGGCTTGTTTTGTTGTTTTTGCTTGTCTGTTTAGAGAGTTTACCGGTAGACCATTTTAGTGAAGTCTGTTTTCTCCACTTTCCAACCCCTTTTATGTGACTCCTTGGAGTGAGGGCACAGCTTTAGGCACGTAGGCATGCAAACACAGTCACCTTGGGATGACAGTGTTGTGACAGGGCACTCACTCGCACGCGCGCTCTTTCTCTTCTCACCTTTCCTCTTCTCTCTCTCTCTCTCTTTCTCTCTCATGTTTCTGTTAAGCTGTCTCCCTCAGTTGTTATCACACCCAGCTGGTAGGTTTCACTAATTGCCTGCTGGTTACTATTGTTTTTCACAAAGCCTTGGGAACATTTGTTGCTCTACAGTTTGATCCAACTAAGTTCGGGCAATGGTGATTTTTGAGGCCAGTCTTTGAGGTTTGTTCTTACCCTGTGAGTCCTCTTTTACGGTGTCTCTTTCTCTGGTTCTTTCTAGCAAGCTAGCTGATTTACAGTTTAGCTTGTTGCTCTCATGAATCTACCAGCCTCCTCTTAATTGCTTAGCACCAAAGCCGCCATTGTTTTTGAGAACACATTTGGGCTTGAACTTCCCAAATGTTTCAAATAAAGACAGTGTCTTTGGAAAGAGTTTCAGTGTCCTTTGTTTTTAAGGCCTGCCTTTTCCTCTGGGCAAAATCTCCTAGGCATGGCTCTGGAGCATGGGGCCAAGACAGTGAACCCCTTGTATGCGAATCCTCTGCTTCACAAGCTGAGTAAGGGTGGTAGGTTCTGGTTTTCTTGGCTTGCCTTTCTCAGCATGGAACCTCTGACCTACAAATGAGGTGGGGGTGAGGGCAATCAGGGCCCCCATATTCTCAGCTTGCCTTACTGAAAACTATAAAGCATTGCTGAAAGAAATTAAAGAAGATCTAAATAAATGGAAAGCTATCCTCTGCTCATGGACTGGAAGTCTTCATGTTGTTAAGATGTCAGTAAAACCCAACAGGATCTACAGATTCAATGTAATCCCATTCAAAATCCCGATAATGTTTTTTGCAGAAATAAGAAGAATCCACCCCCAAGTTCACATAGAATCTTGAAGGACCCCCAGAGAGCCAAAATAGTCTTAAAAAAGAAGAACAAAGTTGGAGGACTTGCTTCTTGATTTTAAAACTTACTACAAAGTTGCAGTAATCAAAACATTGTGGTACTGGTATAAAGACAGACGTATAAACCAATAGGATAGAATAGAGATCCAAGGAAAAACCCCTTACCTATGTGGTCAAATGATTTTCATCAGTGGTGCCAAAACTATTCAATAGGGGAAAAGACAATCTTTTCATCAATTGGTGGTGGGAAAACTGGGTATGCACGTGCAGTAGAATGATGTCTGACCCTTAACTTCTGCCATACACAAAATTAACTCAAAACAGGTCAAAAACCTAAGCATAAGAGCTAAAAGTATAAAACTCTTAGAAGAAAACATAGGGGGAAAGCTTCATGACATTGGATTTGGCAGTGATTTCTTGGATATGACACCAAAAGCACAAGTAACAGAAAAAATAGATAAATTGGAGTTCATCAAAATTTCAAACTTTTGTACACTGAAAGATACTATCAAAAGAATGAAAAGTCCCTGTCGTGTGGGGCGTCCGGCGGGGTCTCAGCTCCCGCTCCCCACATAAGAACATAGGACATGGTGAGGCCAATAAGGAACACCCACGGAGCCATAAGTAGGGGAGTCAAATCACTGTATTCTCACCGGCGGCATCCGCCTCTCTGCAATCCGCTCTTGCTAGCCCAGCCACAGCCGTTATATTAGTGGCCAATGGCTTACGGGTTACAGCTGACGGCCAACTAGCCACAGCTGCTGGCCATCTGATCACAGTTGATGGCCATTTACTACCTGAGCCAGCACCTTTCTATGTGAGGCCGAGAGCCTGGAAACTGCTTTTTGGGGCTTTGTCCCCACAGTCCCCCTACAAGTGGGAGAAACTATTTGCAAATCGTGTATCTAATAAGGGACTAATATCCAGAATACATATTGAACTCCTAAAACTCAACAATTAAAACCACATAGCCCTTTGCAAAAAATGGGGAAAAAATGACTTTAATAGACATTTCCCTAAAAAAATACACAGATATCCATAAGCAAATGAAAAGATGCTCGACATTATTAACGACTAAGGAAGTGCAAACCAAAACCACAGTGAGATACCATTAGGATGGCATATCCCTTAGGATGGCAGCTATCATGAAAACAAAAACGTATCAGTGATGATATGGAGAAACTTGAACCCTAGCATATTGCTGGTGTGTCAATGGTACAACCACTATGGAAAACAGCGTGGCAGTTCCTCAAAAAATTAAAACTAGAATTACCATATGACAGCTATTTCACTTCTGGATATATACCAACAGAATTGAAAACAGTAACTCAAGTAGATATTTGTACACCCATAGTATTACAGCATTCACAGTACCAAAACTTAGAAACAACCTGACTGCCCATCAACAGATGAGTGGATAAACAAAATGTAGCACATACATATAATGAGGTATTAGCCTTAGAAAGGAAAGAAATTTTGACACTTGCTACCACATGGATGAACCTTGAAGGTATTATGCTAAGTGAGATAAACCAGTCTCAAAAAGACAAAAATGATTATATGATTCCACTTACACGAGGTACCTAGTCAAATTTATAGAGACAGAAAGTAAAATGGTGGTTGCCAGCGGCTGGGCAATGGAGAAATGGGGAGTTAGTGTTTAATGGGGACGGAGTTTTAGTTTGAGAAGATATTCTGGAGATGGATGGTGGTGATGGTTGCACAACAGTGTGAATATACTTAATGCGACAGAACTGTACACTTAAAAATGGTTGTGGTAAATTTTGCATTATGTGTATTTAACTATAGTTAACGAAAAAAGAAGTAAGCTTTCTCTTCCTTTTCTTTTCCCTTCCCTTCCTGAACAATTCAGTCCAGAAGCCACTGGGCAAGGCCATGAAAAGTAGGCATCCGCACCAGAGAGTGGGTCGGGCTGAAGTGCTGCAGGCCTGGCAGGGTGAGGTGGATCCATGGGACAGGCACCCAGCAGTCATAGGAACATTGAGATAACTGGTGAGGCTTGAGTGAGGACTGTGGGATAAAGGACAATAGTAATGTATCAATCATAATTTTCTGATTTGGCAGAATTGTAGAGAACATTTTTGTTTATGGGAAATACACGCCAAGTAAGTTATTTGGAGTGTTGATGTAAGAAGCGTCCAAACCTGTAGAGAAGTTTATTTGAGCCAAACTGACGACAATTGCTGGGCAGCAAAAACTCAATGTATTAAGAAAATGCTCCAGAAAATGGCAGTTTTACAGCTTATTCTGTACATTACAATCAAAGGAGGAGACATGAGGAAGGTTACATGAAATCCATTTGCGGTACATTAGGGGGTGGTAGAAAGCAAAGCGGGGAAATCTCTCGGATTGAATAAAAAGTAAAATGGAGAGACACATACTTCTTTTATGTTGGTGGGTACAGAATAGTTAACAATGAACATTTATAGCACATAGAGATGGTATTCGGAAACAGGATAACAATCTTATCCTACAGAACTACAGAGGGGGTTCTGTAGTCTGGTGCCCTGGTGCGGTGGGTTGTGCCCCCTGGGGGGGTCCAGAAAAAGGGATTACTCTGATATTCCAAGGATATGTTATCTTAGATGCAAAAAGATGATAGATAGCCTCACTTAAGGTAAAGATTGACCTTTGTCAAGGCCACTACAGGCCAAGGATGTGACTACCGGCCATGTCCTGCTTTTAGTTAGGAATTTTTATGTTCAGACCATCCTATGTGGTTAATTTCGGTGTCTGAGTTTGTAGGGCCTGCTGTGCTGGCCTGCTCTGAGATTGTCAGGGTTAGTATGTGGCCCCTTTTTGATCCACAGGAGTTATGGGGCAGCTGCTTGCCATGTATTCTCAAATGGTTCAAGAGAAAATATTCTTTGTGTTACAACTTTTCTGTAAGTTTGAGATTGCTTCAAAATAAAAAATAAAATAAAATCCTCTCCAAAAAGTTTGTAAAATTAAAACTAAGTTATTCAATTGTGTTGCATACTGCTATGCAGTCAAATAAGACAGTTCACCTTGAAACAGACCATCAGAAACCTTAGCAAGAGGACTTTCCAGTGGACAGTGAAGGCAGACACCAGAATTAAATAGAGGTTGAGAATGAAACAGGTGACAAATGGAAATGACAGATGCAGTCAGCTTTTTTAGGAGTTTAGCTGTGAAGGCAGAGGAAGGGCCCTTAAAAGAAGGGGAATCATAGTGAAGGGTCTGGAAACAATGATGTATACTAGTGATGTTTGAAAAATTAAGAGTTAGCCTAAATGGGATCTGGGAAGTCTTGGAGAAGTTCTGTCTTCAGATATTTGAAAACTTTGCAAGTCAAGTAAGTGCTGCTTTTTTTTTTTTTGGAGGGACAAACTAGAACCAGTGTTTACAGAGAAATCGATTTTGGCTCAACATTAGAAAAATCTCTTGATCTGTCCAGCAGTTGAATAGTTGCCTTGTGAGCAGTGAGCCTCCTGTCACAAAAAGTGGACAATGAGAGGCTGGGAAGTCGGTGTTACAGCCTGGTTCTTGGATGTGACGCCTGTATTGATTTAGGACTGAGACTGGATGGATCTGTGCTCCCACTGCATCCTCAGGCTTATTGTTGCATGAGTGTTTAAGTAGGAGTTCTTAGCCCTTTGTGAGATCTTGAGTATAACAGGAAATTGCCAATTCTTGGGGTTCCACATCTGCTTGGGCTCTGTAGTGCTTTAAACACCGATGTGTAGACATTAAAGAGGAAAGGCCACGGGCTCACAGGAACCTTTAAGTGGGTTTCTTTGTTGTTTCTTGTGCTTATCACAAGTGTAGATAATTTCATATTTTCAGTGACCAGTGTGTCTTTTGATTCCTTAAATATCACTCTAGATGGGTCTGAGTAAAAACGTGGGTGAGTGTGATTGCCCACCTGCAAACAGGCCAGTGGCTGCAAAGGCATTGAGTGGAGAATGGAGTGGGAAGTGTTCGTCATGCTGGGAGAGGGGCTTTTTGTGCACTGCAGATTACAGCAGCCTGGGGGAGTATAGGATTGCTTCTGGGGATTATCCTTTGTATTGTTTTCCTACTTGTTCTTAGAGCCTGACTTTTTTTTAAAACAGTACATTTGGAAGTGAGCTGGGTAAGAACAGTATTGACAGGGTCCCCTATGATTTTATATTCATGGAATATAGAAAACTGACTTTTTTTTCTTATGTACTTAGAAAAATAAAAATACATTGTCAGAGGAGGGAAAAAATATATCAGTTTTTAGCAGGTAAGTGGGAAAACCACAGTAGAGTTAATTCTGGTGGCTTACAAATAAGTAATTGTGCAGGAAGGAGGGAAGGAGAGCAGAGAGGTAAACGCAGCTTAGGATAATGAGCTGCTACAGAAGCTCTCTTGGCCACCAGGAAAAACGGCTGTGTACCTTTCAAGTAGGGTTTCTAGGCGGGAATTCCTGCCCGTTCTCAGGAATTCTTTTTACCTTCCTGTTCCCGAATCCCGAGACATAAACTGTTGTCTGTTCCCCACAATGAGTTGTTTCCACAGAGTGACGGCCGATACTACCAACCACCTGGGTTCGAGGAGCCGATTTTCCCGACCAGCTTTTCTTGGGGTTCTGGAACAGGAAAGACTGAGAACAGGCGAGAATTCCCGCCTGGAAACCCTACTTTCAAGTGTCTGTTGAAAGCATGGTCCTTCGTAAAAGTACTCTTAAAAAATTCCATTCTATGGCGCTTACGAGCTGCATTTTGAATGAGGGAGGCGTGTATATGGCCCACACACTAGGGCCGTTGGTCGTCTGCGTCCTTGGGGTTCTTATCACTTAAGGGAATGAAAGTGTGATTCGGAGGATGGCTTGTGACCCCATCTTCAGGGTACAGAGGTTACCACATTTGAGGACTGCCTAGTGACTTGCCTTGGTCACTTTAAGAATATTTGTCTAAACTAGGCCTGCTGTCCTCTGAGAAGACACCTGCCCACTCATCGGCCAGGGCGCCGCTCGATTCTGTAACCCCCCCTTAGCTTGTCGTGCCTTCCCATCATTACACTTTTGAGCTTTCTGCTGGATCTGCTTCCACCTGTGCTTTTCCTGACCACCTGTCACCCTACTTAGTGCCCAGCACTGCGCATTGCCTGGGAAGCAACACAAGCCATCCTAAAGCGAGGCCATTTCTGACAGTGGCAGAGCACAGGGGCCTTCGCCCGAAATGCCCATCTTACTTGCCAGCCAGCACCTCCTACGTCTTGCTTCCGTTTCAGACCCATGAGTACAGCTAGCTTCTGGGCCTGTCCACTTTTATGTTCCACTGTCGTTTTGTCCCTGTGTTTTCTAAGTCAGAAAATCGCACACCTTCCATCCAGTCACCTGTGTGGAATCCTGCCCATTTACCTGCCTTGCCAGGTTAAGGTGAGGATGGAAGACAAGAAAGGGTGGCTGTCTCCTAAACAGTGAGCTTCAGAGACAGGCGGTGCTCCCGTGTCTGGTGTGGAGCCGGGTTCACATAAAAATACACATTTGCTGAATGAAAAAAAAAAAAATTCCATTCTATGTAAAATATGAAATAGAAACCAAAATAGTCATGCTGCCCGTTTAAAGATAAGGCTTTTATTTTTTCCTATTGGTAATTTAATTAAAATGTTATTTCTAAGAGTCTGAACAATTTATCATTAGCAAGTCTCACCCTCATCACATTTGTTTTCCTTCTCAGAATGTTGGTTGAGAGTATAGTCACTTGGACTCTCCTCTGTAAATGTCCTTAGAGTGGCAGACCTCAGGCATCTCCCATGCACTGGCCGACACCTCCAGCTGCCATCTCACTGCTTGTGTCTCAGATGGACTTGCCTGCTGGTTTTCTCACGCACCTTCTCCTCCTGCGCTCCCATGTTAACCAGCTTAACCAGTCTCTCTACTGCTCATTTAGGTGGGAAGTACTGGGACTGTCTCCAGCCCATCCTCCAGGTGCCATCTGTCCGCCCCTGTACTGTCTCACACCCATGCTTTGCTCCCTCACTCAGTCACTGTCCCAGTAGGTCCCTAGTCCTAGTCCTGGGCTTTCAGCCCTGTCTCTGCAGGGCAGTGTTAACCTCTGCTTGGTGATTTGCTCAGAAGCTGGCTCTGACTCCTGTTCCCCAGAGAGCAGATGCAGACCCTTTATTGAACACTTAGGGCCTTCTGCCAAGGTTCCAACTTGCTTTCCACGCTGCACCTACTCTTTCTTCTCCCTTAAAGCTCTGAAAGCTGTGCTTTCTGGATTAGATACATTTGTAACATTATTGTCTATTGTTACATACAAAATAACAGGGGCATGGTCCTAGACTGAGTCAGAATTCTGACACCAAATTGCCTTATTTGACAAAGTTCATCCTATTGGGAAATAGGGGGTGCATTTTAAAAGGTGTTTGCTAAAAGCATTAAGTATCTATATTAAGTATCTATCGCAGTAGATTGTTTCCGTCTGCACACGGCTGAAATACCATTTGGAGATAGAGACAGAGAGACAGACAGAGAGACGGTGGTGGGGGCGGTACAGCCTGACATGAACCAGGGAGAAGGCGGACAATCGGTGGTTGTTAGAATTTCTGTTTTCTTTATGTCCTTTATCCTCAAGTTACAACCTCCCCCTCATAAAATTCCTTAAGAAAAAGAAAAAAGTGATACTTAGGGTTTTTTTTTTATATGCCTCTGGCAAGACGTTATCCAAGCTTCTTTTCCCCGAGTCACCAACAAAAGGCACTCAATTGTGTTTTTGAGAGGCCTGGCTACTGTAACGATTTAGTAAGGGCACAACCAAGAATTGGGTTTCCACATTCTGAGAATAAAAATGTAAAAGCAAATGTCTTCTAATTAACATATCAGCCCTACAGATAGCTTTATTTGTTCTGTCCAAGAATTTAATGGTTCTATCAAGAAACCAAAGATTATGTTTTTGAAAAATGGAATGATGTTTCAATAGTGTTGTGAGGTATCCAGCAGGTCCCACTTCATTACGATTAACTCCGTCCACCCTGTTCCAAAGAGGAGTAGCAAGAGAATTTTTTTCAACATGTTCAGAGAATAGATATGAAAAGAATAAAAGAATTTAAACCTTTTAATATGTGTGTAAAAGGCAGTGTTTGCATCATAAAGACATTTTTCTAAATCCGTTACTGTATTTTAGATGTAATTCTTTGAGCAGTCAGAACTTTTAAATGTGTTTGAGAAACAAAATAGAGTAGTTGCAATTTAGGAATAATTTATTTAAAATACATGTTATTCCTCCGCACATTTGAACAATCTGTCCAATGCAGTCCGTGTGGGACTTCGCTTGTACAGTTCTGAGTGGGAATCAGTAGTGTCTTTGTGCGTTGCTTTGGAAACAAATCAGCCTATCCTGAATGGCTGTTAGATCATGTAGAGTGATGCTCACATCGCAGTGCAACTTCATCACAGAGCAGGCTGGCGCTGCCATCTCCTCACCCAGCTCTCCTCCTGGGAGCCCAGCACCATGCAGGACCCACCCCGGCGGCTTTTGGCCGTGCCCTTCCTCAGCAACTTCTTCCAGGGCCGTCGGCACTCGGCCTCAGACCCCATCCTGCGGCTGCCACCTGGGCAGTGTGCCTCTGCCACCAAGATGCTCTCCTCATCCTCTTTCCAGGTGATGGTGGCGGTGTCCTCTGTCAGCTGTGCCAAGAGAAACCTACCTTGCCCCGAGAGAAAAAGTAAAGCTCCTTTTCTTCTTAAAGATTGCCATACCTTTGAGTTTAAATTTAAGGGATGTGAAGAGGTTGTGCTGTGTTTATACCTTTTTAAATTTTAACAATTCTTCATTATACTTTTTACTATCTGTTACACTAAGAGTTTCGGGAGATATGTAATAGGAGATAAAATAATTGCATGTTTTGAGCTTGTTCATTGAAAATACAGTTTTTGAACAAACCTCATCTCCTTATAAAAGATCTGCTTTTGCTCTTCTTTTTCTTTGTGACCAGTATGACATGTGGAGGTTGTGTATGAAAATATTTTCCATATTAAGAGATAATGCACTTAGATGTAGAGAAAATGATTTTAATCATGGCAAAATGAAGAGGAGTTAGCACTGGCTCCTCATCTGCAATCCTGAGATAAAATGGAAGCTGTTTCCCAGGTCACTGTTCCACATGCAGAATGGAATTTTGAATCTTCCCTTTATTGTATGTTCTAGGAAATACAGGACGTCCAACAGCAAAATATACAAAAGTTGGAGAGCGTTTACGGCATGTCATTCCTGGACATATGGCCTGCTCCATGGCGTGTGGGGGCAGAGCGTGCAAGTACGAAAATCCAGCCCGCTGGAGTGAGCAGGAGCAGGCCATTAAGGGGGTCTACTCGTCCTGGTGAGTAATTCTGCCGGGCTTTGGTAGCTCTCCCCTGCAGCTAGATAGGACAAGGGAGTGAAGATGTATGTGGTGCCGGGACACAGCGGGCTGTGGGAGAGGGACGTTGGGGTTTGAAGTCGCAGCCTCACCTCCTGTGTCTGTCCTGGCCACCTGACGAGCCATGGCCCACTCACACAGGCGCTCTGAACCTCCATTTTCTCATGTGTGAAATGGAAATAATAAAACCAACCCCATCGGGTCTTTTCTTAATTAAGTGAAATGATGTATGTAAGTATCTTAAAGAAATGGTAATTTTTGCTCTTAAATTTCAGAAATTGCTAGAAATAATAAAAATGTGGAGCTATAAATTTGAGGAAATTCTGAGGTATATATGTAGTTTTTAGTTTCATACAGGTAAGTGTTGCCTATTTTTTATTTTGTTCCCAAATTCTGTATGAAAGGACCCATTTTCACACAAATATACTTCCAGTGTGCCTCAGTAGGAGTGGTACAATTGTTGGTTCAGTGGACAATATGAGATGCTTGCATTATTTATGGTGTGTAAGTGCACTCAGTATTGAATCATACTGCTTTTTATTAATACTAAACTGTCAAATATATCTTTTTTAATGTAGTGATATCTGAAAAGTTTTGCTAATCAAACCAAATCCCATTTGAAACAGAATTCACTGTTTAAAGAATTCTAATGGTGAATCATTTCATACAGAAAGAATCCATTTACAAATTAGATATTTGTCAATCAGCTTTTCTAATTTGCAACCTGTACCTTTTCATATTGGATTTGCTGAGCACATGGGTGGTGATATAGTCAGGGGTCCACTGTCACTGTTCTCCACAGATCATATTCTAATCCATCACTGTCTTTCTTAAAGAATGTTGTAAAAAAGCAAATACGATTCCTAAGGTGTGGTCAGACAAGTACATTTCTAATAATGTATGTAGCTTAAGGCCACAGTAATATTTTTGATTTATAGCTAACTAAACCATCTGAGTCTTTTTCATCTCTGCTGCTTTCATGTTACATCTCCCCTCATCTCATACTAAGTACTACTATTGGGGATTGTCCCAAACCTTTAGGGGCCCCTGTTGAATTTCAGGCATTACTCCAGGGGGAGGGGTATCTTTCTGGATCCTGCTCTGTTCATTTAATGTAACTGTTACTCCTCTCAGGTTCGTGTGACCCACAACTTCTGATAGACTGCCTGATGTGTCTTTTATCAGAATACTGATGAGAAATTCGACCAGAATGGAGTGAAGCCAGAGTCCTAATGTGGGACAGTCATTTGTTGAGCCTCTGTCCACTCACACACTCAGTAAACATCCATTTGTCCACAGGCCAGGCACTGTGCTAGACCTTTTCAGTTATTATCTCATCTTCATAAACTCTTGTGAAGTGGGCATTGGTAATGTCATTTTATTGATGAAGGCAGACAAACGACGTAATGTGCTACACAGCTAGAAAGTAGAAAAGGCAGCATTTGAATCCAGGCCCAACTGACTCAAAAGCTCTTATTTTAGATAAATTGCAATAACTCAGCATTTATTCATAACCATGTGTGAGGATTTTTGCTACAGACTTTATATTCATGTCTCACTAACCGTGTGAGGCAGGTGTTCTTCTCCCCATTTAGTGCATAGGTAGCTGAGCTGCAGATGGCTACCAGTCGACCCTCCTCATTTGGTTAATAACCTTTGGATCTCTATCACAGACTGTCACCTTTGCTGCCAACTGAGGTTTCTCCATTGTGTCCACTACAGTCTCATGAGAGTCCTTGAAAATGCTTTGTGGCGGTCCATAAATCCTGGAATTTGCCCTGGATTTTTTTCCAGGGATTTAAGCATCTAGGATTTCTTAGAGCCCTAATCATAATGCAAAATCAAAGCCAGATTTGTATAAGGAGATTCTCATGCTACAGAGTTGTTGAAATCATAGAAAAAGTAGGGGCTTGATATCTTGCTCTCTCAGTCCTTAGAGCTGGAATGTCCTAGGTTTTGTGCATCTAATCAGACCCTCCCATCTGCAGGGTCACAGATAACATCCTGGCCATGGCTCGCCCATCCACTGAGCTCCTCGAGAAGTACAGGATCATCGAGCAGTTCCAGAGGTACATGCCACGTCATTCACACGCTTTAATAAACCAGCTTACGTTTTCTCTTCCATTGCTTTTGACTTCAATGGAAAAATGTTTTCATTTTAACAATAGGCATAGAGCTTATTTCAAATAAGAAATTAAGGTTTTGAGAATAATTAATAATGTTTATTCATACCAAAAGTGGTTACCTTTTTTTTTTTTTTTTTTTTTTAATGCTAGCTCCCAATATGACTAATTTTTTTTTCCCCCTTTAAGCCATGGCTTAAAAACAGTCATCAACCTGCAGCGGCCGGGTGAGCATGCCAGCTGTGGGAACCCTCTGGAGCAAGAAAGTGGTTTCACGTACCTTCCTGAAGCTTTCATGGAGGCTGGCAGTAAGTCCTTCCACCTTCCTCTCCATGCGTTACTGAGGACAGCCCTCAGATACTTTTGTTTACTTAGCACTTAGGTTAAAAAGGTGATGGAAGTAAACACTGGCTGTGTAGTAGGAGGCCTCCTAAAACCTGACGATGAACTAACTTTGGCTTTAAAGAATACTACCATTCTTCTGTGGTATTGCTGTTGAAAGTGTAGGCTTTCTTTTCCTGTGAAAGGGATCTTGGGATGAGACCCTGTGGAAATGATAACATTTGATTTGTGCCTGCAGTAATTAACATGAACAGTATACCAGACCTATTATCTCATTTCATCCTTAAAGCACTCAAGTAACATAGTTGTTGTTTCTGCTCCATATATGAGGCCACACAGGCTTAACGAGTTTTGATTTGCCCAAGATCACATTGTGTCTAGCTCTTTTTTTTCCCACTAGGTGGAAAAACCATTTTATTCCACTTACAAGTCATTTAGACACATTTTTATGCTTAAGCAAGATTGTATGATTTCCTTCCATAGCAGAGGCTTTGGGGCATAGATTATTGACTATTAATTTGTAATCCTGCTTTTCCATAATCCTTTCTGGTTGAGTTTCTTAAGTAGTGCGGAATGTGCTTTGTGAGAAATGTTAACAATAAGCTTACTGAAAATGTTAAAAAGCCCATTATTCTAGGCCTACACATCCAGTGAGATCAGCGTGCCTTACAGCTTTCTGTTCTTCATGAATTCACTCACTTTCTTCAAATAACTTTGCAAGTATTTATCCTGTGTGTTGATGTTTTTTCCTGTTCTCTTTTTCATTGCCCAGTTTATTTCTACAATTTCGGATGGAAGGATTATGGTGTAGCGTCCCTTACCACCATCTTAGATATGGTTAAGGTGATGACATTTGCCTTACAAGAAGGAAAAGTAGCTATCCATTGTCACGCAGGGCTTGGTCGAACAGGTAAATTCTAGGAAGTAGTTTTATTGTCTCGTAGCATATTTAAACATATAAGGAATAATATTTCTTAATATGCAATGTCTTATGTAATTTTCCTTAACCAAAATAATAATGAAAATAGAAAGCATTGTTTCACCTACTATGTCCTAAGCGTTTTATGCTTGCTGTCTTCTTAAGTCTTTAGCAACAATGTGAGTTTTAAAGGAAGTTAAGTAATTTGCTTCATCTAGTAAGCAGCAGGGCTGTGATTTAAATTCATGGTTGTCAGGATTTTGTTTGTGAAGAAGAGTCTATTTGTACCTAGAATTCTATATAAAAATCACTGATTTTACTTAAAAAGCCAGCAGAATTTTAGTGCAGTGCTGATATTGGGGCAGAAATAAAACCATTGGGTTGGAATCTTCATTATCATCTGGTTAAACCTGACATCTGAGCTTGACTGTGTCCACAGTGTAGCTGCCACGGGGTCTCCCACCTGCTCAGGAGCTTCATCAAGGTGGGGACTCAGTTCTATTCAGTATCATCAGCTCGTATGGTCTAGCTAAAATTCCACTGTTCCTGAGAATTCCACGCAGTAGGTCTGCAGATATTTCATGCTTACACTAAAGACCTGCCCTGTCCTAGGGAAAGAGATTCGTTGGACCCTACCTACCACATACTCGAAGAACATGCAGTTTTTAGAGGTTCTGATATTCATGTGCAACGAGATTCACAACTTTGGTGAATCACACAGATGTTTTTTGGTTGCCTTTTACTTTTTGATAGTAAATTGAACTAATTGAGTAATTATTACCTTTTTGTGATTCATTTTAATTTGAAATTAATTAACAAGAATAAATTATTTTTACACTGTTAAGGATCTTTTCCTTAATATTAAGTGCTGATAGCAATATAGAAGTCTATCATGGTATGGAGAAAAACATATTAATATAGAGGCAACTCTGCAAGAAGAATTGTCAGGAAAAAAGTAATAAACTGTGAATGTAAATAATTCCCCAATTGAAAAATGCCCAGATTGGTAGAGTACCAGGCAGGAATGTGCCAACAGTTGATGGCAGTGGCAGAGGTGGGAAGTTCCAAGTGCAGTGTATGGATCCATTGGATGAACATTTTCAAAAACTGTTTGGGAAATACAAACAGGATTTTATTTCTTCTATGTTGGAGTGGGGCATAAGGAGGATAAACAGGCCAGGCCATCCCTCTTTATGCCGTTATTACTGTTATCGCCTTCTCTCCCCACATTTACTCAGCTCATTCTTCCTTACTCCACAGTTACTCAGGCATCCTTACTCACTCCACACTTAGTCATCTCTGCTTAGTCCACACTTACACTCAGACAGTTCCTGTGCTCGCCCCTGTGTACGGGGGACTGAGTGTCCTCTGTCACGGTGAGGGGCGCCATATAGACAATAACTAGATAAACAGCTTTGTAAAATGTTACAAAGTTATAATTGTCCTTAAAATGTTTCTGTATTTATATGGTTCCTAAGACATATCAAATTTAAATCATCAAAGAGTGATAAATAAAATATATATATATATATATATATATATATATATATATATATATATAAGCTTTTCTCATCCATTTTTCTCTTCTTCACTGTTAGGTGTTTTAATAGCTTGTTACTTAGTTTTTGCGACAAGAATGACTGCTGACCAAGCCATTATCTTTGTTCGGGCAAAGCGACCCAATTCCATTCAAACTCGAGGACAGCTATTGTGTGTGAGGGAATTTACTCAGTTTCTGATTCCTCTTCGAAACATATTCTCTTGCTGTGACCCCAAAGCACATGCGGTCACCTTAGCGCAGTATCTGATTCGCCAGCGGCATCTGCTTCATGGTTACGAGGCGCGACTTCTGAAACATGTGCCAAAAATTATCCACCTCGTGTGCAAATTGCTGCTGGACTTAGCTGAGAACAGGCCTGTGGCGATGCAAGAAGTGGCAAAAGTGCCTGGCCTCTCTGCCGAAATTGAAAAGACCGTTTCTGAGGTGGTCACAATGCAGCTAGATAGAGAGTTCCTGAGGCACAACAGTGATGCATTGGACTCTGTCACCCCCACTGCAGTGGTGGCAGACTTTGCGAATCAGGATGTGATTCTTTCCAATGAGCAGGAGTTTGACCCTCTTTGGAAGAGGCGGAATGTCGAGTGCATTCATCCCCTGACTCGCCTGAAAAGGCAGCTCAGCTACAGCGACTCGGATTTACAGAGGGCCGAGTTGCTTCTGGAACAGTCCGGGACTCCGTGGACGGTGCCTGCTCAGGTCCCCTTGTGCCCCAGGCTGCAGACGCCCGTAAGCCGCTGTGACGCCCCGCAGACTCCACAGCTAGATTTCAATAAGGAAACGCTGGTCTGCAATACATTTTCTTTCTGGAATCAGGCTAAATTTGGAGGCCTAGAAGGACTCAAAGATGATGGGTCACCAATTTTCCATAGGAAGACTGTTCCAAAGGAAGTACAGCGGAGTAGAACCTTCTCTTCTGGTGTTTCAGGTTCATACAAACCTGGGGAACCAGTTACATCCAACTTTGCAAATCTCCCTAAGGAGCCACACCGTTATCCCCAGCAAGGGACCCAGTGTCAGTGTGAAGCAGAGACATGCTGCAGCCCTGTGGGCTGTGCCTCCAGCCCCAAAGCACAGTCCTCAGTTGGACCAGAAACCCAGGCCAGCAAAGATGAGCCTGCCGTCACTCCACATACCACTGTGCAGTCTGAACTGAGTATTGAAGAAAGGAGAATACTGGCAGCCAAAGCCCTGGCAAACCTAAATGAGTTTGCAGAAAAGGAGGAAGTGAAAAGGAAGGTAGAAATGTGGCAGGTATTTGCATTTCACTTAATTATATATGCTTGGGTAATACGTATGTCAGAGCAAAAGCATCATACCTTTTCCCAGATTCATTGTCACAGGAATCTGTGGACATGTTGGTATAATACTTAACTTTTGAACTTCAGGTTTCTCAACTGTAGCAAGAGCCCAGTGTCATAACATCGACAGACGTGGGGCTTTTGGGTGGGCTTGTTTCAGCCTCCTGTGAAAGAAAGCACTTAGCACTTGGCAGGGTACATGAGTGAGAGCAAAGTGTGGATGTGGTTGATATCTGTAGCTTCCTTCTTTTGTGCTGGGTTTGTGAGACAGACTGATGGACAGATGGGCAGGCCATGGCAGACAGCTGTGAACGAACATGAAGGATCTCTAGGCCAACCTGAGGCCTGGCAGGGAGCCACTGACTGAGAGGCATAAATGAAATCAGAGCAAATTCTTTTGCGAAGCTCATCCACACTAGTGTTGAGTGAGGTCTGGAGGAAGCGTGACAGGTGCTGTCTGCTCAGCATTCCCTCACGTGGACTGCCCAGTCCTGCCCCGATGAGGCAACTGTCAGATCCAGAGAGCAACTGAGAGCGGCCAGTTGCTACCTGTGGACTGTTGGTTCCTGAGATTAGGTCTTTGGGGTCCATTTCTTGGCTTTTACTTAAATTACAATGTGAAATTTTAAATTTTAACCCCTTTTTGTGTTGTATTTTTACTAGAAAGACAGTCTTAAATTGGTCACACTCTGCCCTTAATGAGCAGCTGATGTAGAGAAAAGGCAGGCCATACAGACTTAGTTATCAGAAACAGGTAAACTGCCCAAATGTGGGACTGACCCAGGGAGGCCTGGCTTAGTGAAATCCTGACTTGTTAGTCCGTAATCTACCATGAGTTATTCATGTAGCTGCTCTCTGTATCCTGCCATTAATTAGGTAGGGCGTGCACACTTTTCAGGAGGGCCTGAATCTTCCAGATGCAGAGGCGGGAGAATAGACATGGAGCCTTGCTCCAGCTGACCACTGTGTGACGAGAGGAGAGCACTTGCACACACACTTTGTCTATCAGAATTGTTTTACTTAATGAACCGTTAGATGTTTTGTGTTTTTCAACATGAAGTTGTTCTTTATTTCCTACTCTTCACGGAAATGCCTTCCACTTGTCGGCAGGCCTTTCGTCTGCATCACTGTGTGCCTTGGTGACTAGCAGCAGACCTTTGGTGTCGTGGGGGACAGTTCATGGCCCCTCACGGGTCAGCCCCACTTGTACCTGCACTGCTCAGTGCAATAAATGGCATGGGCCAGATTGTTTCAACATGTAACATACACAAAAGCATTTTCTAGAGGTGAACCCTTTCCTTTGCCTCTTTTTTTTCCTTTCTTGATTTTATTATGAGCCTTTCAGTAATAAAACCAATCTGCTGAATCCAGAAACAGTAAAATGAACACGATTTAAATAGCATAATAGTAGGTCCTTTCGCATCTTTTATCTCATGTGATTTTCACAGCAGTTCTGGGAAGCAGATGATACTACTTACAGGTTCTTTGTTAATCTGTACAGTCGTCATTAATTAAGTATCACACATGGGGAAACTAAGGGTTTCATACTCTAAGGGTGACGTGCATGAGATCGAAATGCAGCAGAGCCAGGATATATATGTGTTTAATACTTTCCGTCATCCTTATGTCTTTCTAACTCCACTGAAGATTTCAGAAAATATCATGACGTAATGGCCATTTACTAAGAGGGCTTTTGAGTTGTGTTGTTTCTGACCGTCTTGTCTTCTCAAAGTATTGGCTTATTTATGAGCTAATAAAGAGAAACCCAGTGCTGGAGTACTCTGGTGGCATGGCAGAAACGTCACGGGCCAGGCTGGAGCAGCCCTGGATGGGAATGCCTGTTTTGCCCCTTTTTCGCTTTGGGCTCCTGGGCAAGTTATTTCATCTTCCCTGAGCCCTAGTACATTTGTCCCTAGCGGGGCCTCCCGGATGGGTTGCTGTGCAATCAGAGATAAGTCATGTATTATAGTTCCTGTCATATTGTAAGTGTTCTACAAATATTAGATGGGTGAATGAATGAATGGTATTAATTATTATGCTTATTACTATTGCAAACATATTTTATTTACCAAAACATAAATCTGAAATTTCCTTTCAGAAATTAAAATTCTTATTTCACTTTTCCCCTGTTCTCTGTGAAGTAAAAATTTTAAATCTGCTGCCTAAATTATCTCCAGGCATTCGGATTTTTAGCAAGTCTTCCTATTTATTTTCATCCTATCAGATGGATGCAGGCTCATTATTTGTTAAATTCCACATAGGATTCTTAAAAAGGAATTTGAAGACCTTATACCACATTTGTAATTAAGATTTGGGGGTGTGTGTGGAGGGGGGCACTTTGAAATTTCAGTCAGAAGTTTTTCCTTATCCCTGATTAATTTGCAAATATTCTCTTATTTATACCTTTTCATCTGCCATTCTACTTCATTGCAGCAAATATTTCTGTTTTGTTCGCCATGACCCTGAAAAGGAAGGCTCCCCCTGAAATGTTTCTGTGGTTTCTGAGTGAAGTGGAAAACTTAGATTAACTAAGCAGTTCTCTGCACTGAAAACTTTAACAGACCTCAGTTAGTCAGCCCAACACCTATGGGGTAGAGATGCACTTCATAGAGGGAAACGGAGGCTTGGAGAAGTTCAATATCTCAGCCCAGTGCACCTCCAGGAAGTGGGGTATTTGGAGGGGACCTGGCCTATACCAGAGCCAGAGACATTCACCCTCCTGGGCAGCCTAACGGTCATCAAATGTCAAATGGTACCTGCCTTCTTCTCCCCCTTTCTTCCTCCTCTCTTTCTTTTTCTTCCTGTCTTTTTAGAAAGAACTAAATTCCCGAGACGGAGCTTGGGAAAGAATATGTGGTGAAAAGGACCCTTTCATCCTGTGCAGTTTGATGTGGTCTTGGGTGGAACAGCTGAAGGAGCCTGTGATAACCCAAGAGGATGTGGCCATGTTGGTTGACAGACGCGCGGATGCTGCAGAAGCGCTGTTTTTATTAGAGAAGGTAAAGTAGTGGTCGGACCAGTTGGTGAAGTTAACTGTGTAAGTTGAACACACTAAAAAACATCAACTATAAAAAGGGGCATTTATGTAGAATCTCATTTCTGGGTCTAATTTAAGTTTTTCCAAGATAAAGTAAGAAATTCATACCCAGTATAAACATTTAAAAGATACAAAAATAAAAAGGGAGATAACCATAATCCCCGGAAAGCCACTTTGAATATTTTCAAGTCTTTCAGTCTTATCACTGCATATGTTAATTTGGTAAAATTCAATTCATGTACAAGCTTATGCTTCATTTTCGCTCAAAATTATATTATGACATAGGTATTGTTTTATGTTTAGTATAAGTTTTTCATAAATATTAACTTAATGGGTAGGTAATGCTCTAATTTGGGGGGGTGGGTATCATAACCACTTTTTCACTTTCAAGTATTTATTTCTACTTACCATGAGTATATAATGTGAAGCACTGTGAGGTAGGTTGGAATACGCACTCATTTGTATTTCTTTGAAAGGGTTTGTCATATATTTATGTATATAATTTGTATATGTATAAAATATAGAAGAATATAGACAAGAATAATAAAATAATAATAAATAAGAAACTGATAATAATGGTGGTTGCCTTAGCAATGTAGGAGACAACAGATCTAGGAAGGGAGGGAGGGAGATTTACTTCTCATTGTAGTTCCTTTTATACAATTTAATATTTTTGACCATATAAAGGTACTAAATTTTCATTTAAATGTAGGCTTTGCTTTTGTTTTAGGAAACAGTTATCTCAATCAGCCTTGTTACCTACTATGCTGCAGTGTAAACATCTCCCATTTCCTCATCTTCTACTATTACTAGTACACACAAAGATACGCAGACACACATAGTTGTGTGAGGCACATCTTTAAAGACAAGATTTTTCGTGTATCGGGAGTCTTTCTCTTAGGCTGTGTTCTCAGCGGTTAAATTAGAGATGAATCTGGGGAGGGCATAGGGGAGGCAGTTACCCTTGGTGGGTAGTGGCGGGCCAGCCCCTTGCTAGGATGTATTTGGTTTCACCTTTGTTCCATCTCCATAGCTGGAGAGGTAGAAGCCCTGCTTTCCTGAAAAGGGAAGGTGAAGTAACTTGCCCAAGGTATGCAGCCTGTGTCAGAGCAGGGTTCAGACTCCGATGGCTCTGGCACAAAGCTGGTGCACATTCTGTCGCATCGTCCTGTTCCATATCATTCACACCAACCCCATGTGTAGGGCATTGACTTTATTTCAGGGTTTTTACTTGTGTAGGCATCACTGTTATGATCATTTGTGTTTGCAGGTGTTTCTGTATTTCAGGCTTTGCCCTCAGAGAAGGTATCCGGGCAGATGTCGGCGGCCCTCAGGGCGATGTGTACTGGTGCACACTGTCCAGTGGTGAGCACTGGACACTTTAGAGACACTCCTTTGTGTCTCTAAGGCCGGCAGCCCCCAGGAACCAAGTCGGGACACGTTGGTCAAGGACCTTCTTCCTTAAGTGCCACTTGCTCCTGGAGGGCTGCGCTGTGTCTTCTTCCGCCCCCGGCCCTGTAGCCTCTGCCATGGGCAGGCAAGCAGGTCCATGTCGCTGTGGCAAGTCAGCACACACCAGCCAACGTGAAACGATGTGTCCAGAAACCATAGAGTGGATCAGCCCTTCAGTTCACTGCCAGGAAGACATTTCATTTGAAATTGCTCTTTATGTAATACTTGACCAGCTTTGATTTTATCTCCTGAAAGCTTTTCAAACATGTAACAATGAACATTGGTAGAGCCCTTGGCAGACAGTGTAGTATTGGAGGTTATGAGTACTTGGTTGCAACCAGTCAGTTCCTGGCTGTGCAGCTGCTTTGGATTTATTTCTTGAGGCATTTTTCAGACAACTTGTGTTATTTTGACTTCTGCGAAAACAGGGCCAGCACCAGACTGTTCTTTGTGTGCTGCACTGCATAGCAAGCCTGTGGACGATTCCCGTGCACGTGGAGGATGCCGCCCTTGCCCACGCCATTAAAGCATTCACTAAGGTGGGTGGCATACCTCCTTCCCCGCAGACCACGAGCAGCATCATCCTTGTAAACCAGAACCCAGAGGTCATCAGTGTCCTCTAAAATACAACTTTTAGCTATGTTTCCTCTTAATGGAAATATGTTTGACATTTCTTAAAAAGTAGTTGCAGACTTTGGGCCAAAAAAATATCAGTTTCCTAACAGTGATGTTAGAAAAAAGCTGAACTGTGGGTTTTTTGAAAGAGAACATTGGAACAAAGAGCTTTATAGAGAGAGAGAAACAATTAGGTGTTGAGAAAGTAGTTTTAAATGATGTGCCTGGTAGGAATCGGAGAATCTTCTTGTTGAGCCAGTTCTACCTTGGGGCTAAGCAAGAAATCATCTGTTGAGAATTCAACATCCAGCACTGACGATTCGGTAGTGTGTCCTGGTTGGCAAATCCTAAGGAAAGAGAATAAAAAAGAGTCCTTTTTGTGTACATCGTTTTGGCTTGCACCAATCTTTCCTGGTGGAGGAAAGAAGCTAGATTCCTACCAAGAGAAAAGGTTCCCTCACCCATTCAGCTAATTTGTTGGTACCTCTCACGATACAAAAATGTCACTAAACAAAGCAACCAGCTTTGCACGTCTGTGTCTGTGGTTAGCATTCATGATGATAGCAGTTATTTGCACTCAGCCGCCAGTCTCCTCCCCCTTCCAGTCTTTCCAAAATGAGGTCCTCCTGGCAGGCTTGTTCCTCATCCTGGGCTTTATGGACTAAGTTTCCAGAGTCAGTAGGTCAAACCCCAGTCATGTGATCCTTTACATCTATATTGTATTACATTTTCATAGACCTAGAAAGCTACCTGCTGTGTGGCGAGGGTTGTGATTTGGTGTTTAACAAAGTAAACAATTGAAAGTGTTATTAATGTTAGTAAGATGATTTTGCAAATAGGATAGACAATATAGGGGTTAAGATAAAAATAAATTTCTGATTTAATGGAAAGAAAATCCTTAATATTGGTCCTTCTGAAAACAATAGGAATTCTTTACAACTTCTTTTGGCCTTTTAGGGGGATGCTAATGAATAGTTAAACATACCTGTTGTTCCAAACCTAACTATAAAAATGTTAGGAGACACGTCTTGGCTGACTCCACTTGTGCACAATCTTATAAGCAGAGGCTGTGACAGCTCTTTTCCCAGGCTCTTCAAGGAAGTCTGTGTGGCGTCTAGTGCCGTGTAGTGAAAATCACGTCTCCCTTCAGGCCAGAGCTTAGCAGGCTTGCTGCAGCCCCCGCATCATCCATGGGGCTCCTGAGCTATGATGCAAATGCCTCCACCTGTACCCTCCAAGCCACCTCCGTGTGATGTGGAGGGCAAGGGACCCCATGTGATTATGTTGTTTGAGTTACAAAATTGTTTGTCTCTGACCCAGCAGTCTTGTGTGTCCTGCTGATGTTCCCACCCTGGGGAACGAACTTGGTAGTGTGTGAGCAGGGTAAAATTCCAGACCCTTTCCAGTCCTTCACGAGGGTACAGCCTTCCCTCTCTCCCCTTCAGGAGGAGGGGGGGGGGGTCAGTGGCCAAGTGATCTGATCCTGTTCTAAGGAGCCACACATTTCTGTGGTGGGGGGGTGGAAGCCTGGTCATTTCTCTGGTTCTTCATCCTGCATCACTCCTAACCCTGCAGTACGGTGGAGTTGGTCAAACAGTCCACACGTGTACATGGTGCCTTCCTACCAAGTGGAAAGGAAGCTGCTGCGTAGGTTTTTACGAGTGTATGTGCCATACGTGTCAGACGCTCATAGTTAATGCCCACAGAAGCCCTAAGGAGATGGGCACTATGACTTCCTTTTTACAGAAAAATCAGGTATGACCTGAGCTGCATGGCCGGCAGGTAAAGAGCCAGGCTCCCATTCAGGTCACCCAATGCAACACTGACAATGGTGCGTGTTGTTTTCACAAGAAGACCTTTCCCTTCTATCATCAGTGATCCGTCTCTGGATTCAAAACTCACTTCACACTCACTGTTGATTTGTTCCTGACAGTATATGAGTATACGACATATGCAGGCACTGGATTTAATTCTTTGGGTTTTCATTGATAAATTTGATATGATGTGATATTGATGTGAATTCTAATATATTGGCAATTCTTCCAAGTTAAAATTAATGTACAAAGTGTATTGTGTTTACTTTTAAATTGTATATAATTTTGTTTAAAAATGTTAATTTTTTTCTCTACCCCATTTTTTTTCTCCCAGAATAGACTGGTTAAAATTCTTCTCACAGTATCCTGAATATAAATTTTCTTTGTCATCAGGTTAATTTAGATTCTGAAAATGGACCAGTAGTTTACAACACTCTGAAGAAAATATTCAAACACACACTGGAAGAAAAAAGAAAAATGACAAAAGACAGCCCTAAGCCTAGTGTTGAGTGAAGCTGACTTTCCCCTCACGGTGAATATTTCAGACCTGAAGATCCAGACAGTATTCCTGTTCCGAGGTGAACAAGTTAAAGTATGGAGCTGCTTTGTCTTGTAGCACTTTATTTCAGATGCTCTTGGTTTGTGCTAAGAATGACTGCTTCTATTTGGAGCAATTATTTATTTTAAAATATCATTGAGCTACATTTTTGTGTTGAAAATTGCCATAAAGTTGGTGCCACTTTCTTTTATTTATTTAAGTGAATTAATATTGTTATACTAATATTTTAAGTATGTGGTGTTTACATCCTATTCGTATTGGCATTTTGGAAAACATTGTAACGCTTCTTTCGAAAACAATTATCTTGTTGATGGAACACTTTCTAAAGTTTTTACCAAATAGATAATATTAGTAGTAAAACCTCACTGTGTATCCCTCCCCTGATACCTGACCCAAGGAAGTCACCAAATGTCTTAAACGTTTTTATATTTCTTAAGAAGGCTATTGATACACATTTTTAAAGGACTTTTTTAAAATATTGTTTGAAATTTTTCTTTTTTTATAAATGTGGCAAAGCTTTTCAAAGTGTGTTATTTTTCAGAGTGATTTAGTTTTATACTACAGGAATGGCTATGAGGTGGTGAGGATTCTTGTAGAAGGTAGACTTGCCCTTTGTCAGGTTTTAGACAACCTCAGCAACCTCTGCTCAGGAGCGGTTCTCACATATCAAGCCTTATTCCAACTCTCCTGGGTTGCTGCTGAGCCAAATAGCATCTTTACAGAGGAAATTGGATCAGTGGCAGGCACTGGGAAGCTGCTCTGAAGCAGGACTCCACAGAAAGGCCAGTCTCGAGGGTGGGCTCTGCAGGCCTGCTCTGTCTGGGTGCGGTCGCTGCTCCCGGAGCCGCATCCCTGCTGCCTCTGTGGTAGTGTGAGCACTGGCCTACACCCCACACCTGCCATTCCACACACCGAGGTGCCTCAGCACCCTACCTTTGGCTGCTTTTTAACTACGAGAAATGAAATTTTTAAACTGACTTTGACCCACTTAGGTTGCATTCACCCTACTGGCTTTAGATAAGAAGTAGCCGCTTAAACTAGTTCCTTGTAGAACCAAACTAGCAGTCAGCAATTGAAACCGTAACTATTATTTAAATAAACAGGTGGGGTACCTGAGGCCAAGCCACAGAGAGGATTGGAGTTTTCCCAATAAAGATATTAGTCAAACCAGTTTCAAACTAAAGAAGCTACTACTTAAGCTTAAAGATAGAACTTCAGGGAAAGCAAGACTAATATACAACAAATAAAATTTCTTCAACTCTTGCATTTATGAATCAAGCTCTAGCACATGAAAAATATTTTAGTCATTATTAGTCTTACTAACTCTGATGGCAAACACTAAATGCCATTGTCTCCTACACTGTTTGAATTTTCTTAGGAAATCAAATTCAGTGAATTTTAATGAACTCAGTTGTCCATTCCTGAAATTTCTCATTTTCAAGTGCCTGATCTGGGAAAGTAGGGGAGAAAACAATTACATTTTATCCAAAGGTACATTATAAAAATGTTTGTTACCCAAAAAGATATCTGTCCTCATCGCAGTCAATCTCACATGGGCAAGTGGCACCATGGTTCATTTGATGAATGGTTATTGGCCTATGCATCTCAAACGACCATTTCAAATTAAAGGATAGACTCTGTACAGCCATGATGTGACCATGACAGTGCACATCTAAAATCTGAGTGCGTCAGCCTGAGAAGGAGAGATGGTGGGAGAATTCATGAGGCTGTATACAGTTATTGTATTTATCTGAATAAAAGGGAAAAGAACAACCCATAACCCTCATCTTGTACTTCTTTTGCTTGAGAGTAATGCATGTCTTGATGATAAACATGCAGTTTTGTCATTAGATTATCCTGATGGGCAGACTGAATTGTAGGCTGAATAGTCGGCTAGCCAAGCTCTGGAAAGTCTGGACTCTGTTGGTTCACAGTGACCATGGGCGTTTGAGGTGCGGGGGACCAGGGTTGGAGAGTTCTGAGAGGAATGGGTAAGGAGAATCTCAAGGCCGACAGGATTCCTGCCTTCCTAAATTTGAATGGATGAGGAGTTCTTTGTTGCCCAGAGGATAGAAATCTACCTATTGGAAAAAGTTACAGGGTTGCAAAATTCAGCTCAACAGAAGTGGGGAAAGGCCCAAAGCACACACATGCAGAACCTACTGCTGCAGCCAAGCACATGCGTTGTCTTGCTTACTTCTTTTGAGAGAGAAGTATTCATACTTGCCTAAGGAAGGCATCCTGGTCTGACAGACTAAACCACGTTTCCCCCCACACCCACTCCTGCTGAAGCCACCTGCCTGTGGAGCTTCTCACCAGGTGGAACTTCCCAGCATGGAGCACCCCGTCAGAGACCTGAGGCCCTGTTAGCGCTAGACTCCACGATAGCATTATAGAGCATCCTAGTATCCATAAGTACAGGGAAAATCCCACGTTTTTGGTCTACTGAAGGCTGAGCTGGCTGTTACTATCATAGGATCTCTAGCACATCACACTTAGGAAGTGCATGATTTCTTGCCACTTTTGGATTTTTTCTACTTGAGAGCATTTGCTGATGTTCTTTGAGCTAAAGTGCTGCTGATTTAGAGATTGCTTCATCTCTGTGCGTAACTCAGAAGTACTGTGCCGATCGCCAGTCATATCTTCAGGCAGTTTCCCAATTTATCTGAGAAAGTACGCGCTTTCAGCACTCTGAATTCCATGAAAATAGCTCTATGTCATACTTCAGTAGAGAGAAAGTTTCTCTATTTTCTTTTAAATGGACTGCTTACTCATACACTTGGGTGCTGTTTCAGGCTATTCTCTAGATGTCTGGAAAAATTCCAAGGAGAGTGTGTTATAAGACAAAGTGCATGCCCCAAGTTCTCAATATTTCAAGATCCCCAAATAATTTTGGGGATTCATTAAAAGTGACAGTTTACTCATAGGATCTTTGTTATTGTTCCAAATTAACAAGCACTAATATATTTTCAATGCAAGTAAGTTATGAACAACATTCCCTTTGGTGCTTTTTATTTTTGTGAATGTGGCCTGGGATTAACCCTTACCTCAAAGAGCTCTTTTCGATGGTAGGTAGATGGTTGAACATTGTGTACAGATAAACTAGCAGGGGAAAAAAAATCAGCAAGTCCTGTTAGGCAGTGGTGCATTATTTTTTAGTTATGTTTTTAGGCATGAGCTTATCTCTGATTAGCCCAACAGTGACAATAAAACTGATTTATCAAGTCATCACAATGGAGCCATTCACTAGTGGAGCTGTGGTGAACCTTCGTTCCAAGCCAGCCAATGAAACATGCAGTCACTAAAAATAATGTCACAATAAGACTAAAATCATAAACCCTTTTGCACTGCAAATAAAGGTTTCATACATGCGCTACAATTTGTATCGCAACAGAAGGCTGTTATGCCCTTGCCACCTGGCTTTCTTGATTAAATTGAAAAGATGGTTTAAGATTATGTATTTGGAGAAATTAGTTTTTGGAATAGGTTTCTATTTACATGACCATTTTATTAGAGTCTGCAAATACTCCTTGGTTTTCATTTAGTGGATTCCTTTGTCATTTTCTGTCTCATAAAAATGCAAACAAAATGACTCAGGCATTGAATTAGGTTGAATCACATAGAATGGTCATTTCTGCAGATCCAAATAACCAAATACTGGTCATTTTATATGGTTCAAATGAATATTAATTGCAATGTTTCTGGGACCAGTAGGTGACAGTTCCTGAATACTTTTGGCAAAGTTTAGATTAGATGATCAGTTATTTTCTAAGAATATCCTATATGCTCACAGAATTGCAATCCAAGTGGAAGAGAGTGATATAAAACTCATATTCTTGCAGCAACAGGTTTGTGCCTACTCTGCTTGGCCCTCTGCTAATGCTGGGGACACACGGGTCATTTATTCAGTCATTCACCTTCCATCCCGGAGCCGTGCATGTCCACACCCATCGCATCACTAGTTCGTGCCATCTCCCTCTGCCAGCACCCTCACTGACTTCTGCACTGTCTACTGCCCAGCTGCCTCCTTTAATCCACGCGTCCGTTCTTTCTACACAGTGCTGGAAGATGAATTCTCAATACTTTATCATTCCGTTAATTCAGAATGCCCTTCAAAACTTGGCTCTGATTTCTTCGAATGGAATATGTGGTAACTGACTCTTTGTTAAGTATAATTACATTCAACTACCTGACTACCCCACAGCCCGGAGAGATGGAAAGGTGCTTTGATCTGAATTCTGTCTTTCTAAACTTGCTATGTCAAAGCCCCAACCCCTAGTACTTCAGAATGTGACCGAATTTGGAAATAGGGTCTTCAAAGGAGAAACTATGTTAAAATGAGGTCATTAGAATGGGCTTTAATCCAACATGACTGGTGTCCTTCTAAGAAGAGGACCTTAGGACCCAGACAGGCCCAGAGGAGAGAGTACGTGAGGACACAGGGAGAAGATGGCTGTCTGCAAGTCAAGGAGAGAGGCCTCAGCAGAAACCAGCCCTGCCAACACCGGGATCTCAGACTTCCAGCCTCCAGGACTGTGAGGAAGTAAATACCTGGTGTTTCAGCCTCCCAGTCTATGGTATTTGTTACACATCCCAAGCTGACAAGAATAGGAGACAAAATTCCCTGCTCTTCCCTCAGTGCTCCCATTTCACCTTGTGTGAGTTTGTAATAGTTTTACCTAAAAAAACCACATTGCTTGTTTTGCCTGTTTATAAACTTGACATAAATTAAAGAATTCAGTGTGTATCCTCCTGTGGCCTGCTTTTATTGTTCAGCACGCTTCTCACATTTGTGTCAATGTGTGATGTGCAATTTGTGTGCTCACTACTACGTAGCAATCTGTATGTGGATACACCATAATTTATCCCTTGACTTGTGATAGACACTGGGTGGTTTATATTGTACATGAATATAACACGTGGGAGAAGTCCGGTCATCAAAATGGTGGCGTGAGGGGAGCCTCTGTAAATCTCCCCTGGTATTTACAACAAATCAAACAACTGTAACTCCACAAAGGACTTCCTGCACAGCAGACAGGCAAGACGAAGAGACCCACTACTGAATTCACCTATAGGTGGGCAAATCGCGCGAGCTGGAAGGGGGGAAGGGAGAAGTGCGGAGACGGAGATGCGTGGGCGCAGGACGCAGATCTAGCTCAGAGCTCTGAGCTCGCTGCATCCCAGAACTACCGCAGCTGAGGGAGAGGGAAGAACTCGGACTGCTAGGACTCCGCTTACGGCCCACAGGGCTGAGGAGACAGCATATAACAAAGCTGAACCCAACGCTCACAGCAGAGACCTCGGAGCAAAGACTGAGAGAAGAAGGCTGAAAATGGTGGTTTAAGCCCTCATTGCCAAGCAGTGAATGGAAGCCTTAGGCACTGAGACTAGGCGCCCCTTCCCTACCCTCCCAGGCTCGCCCCGCTCCCACCTGTCCAGTGCTAGAAGCGGAACAGTAGCAATGTCAGATCAAAAGAACAGAATATTTGCTGTTCTGAGAACTGTGGACCACAGACACAGATTCCCAGCCCAACTACTACCGGCAAAGAGGAGGGAGCTATGGAAGCAGAACCAGCTGTGGTGGTAGTCGCCTGCATTGCTCTGGACCGCCTCTCACAACTCACCCCGCCCCTGGCCCCACCTATCTGGGCGAATCCCTGCAGGAGTAAACAGAACTGATGAAACGTATGGGCTATGAATCTGGTGCAGAAAGAGCTTTGGAACTTCAAAAGCTCTCCGCATCCCCACAGGGACATGGCGCCCTATGACCCAGGCGAACTGTTAACAGAAGAGAAGCCGGTCGCCCAGGGAATCCCCCCATTGTGTAAGAAGCTGGAACAGTGCAGAAAAAACATAGCACTACTGTGTGAGAGAAAAAAAAAGGCTGCAGTCGAAAATAAAATAAAACATTCTACCAAGAAGTACTGGAAAACAAAAGAAAGACCTCTTCTTATCAACCTGTTGCAGAAGCCACTCCTGTATATGGCTAGGAAGAGAAATAATAAATCAGTAATTACCATGAATAACGAAGGCAACAAGACAGCTCAGAAAGAAAGTGATAAGTCTCCAGAAAAGGAACTTAAAGATACGGAAATATGTGATTTAAATGACAGAGAATTCAAGATTGCAGTTCTGAAAAAACTCAACGAGATGCAAGAAAACACAGAAAGGCAGTTTAATGAACTAAAAAACATAATCAAAGAACAACATGAGCATTTTACAAAAGAGATTGAAATTTTAAAACAGAAACAAATAGAATTGCTGGACATTAAGAACTCAATAGAAGAAATTAAGAATGAAATAACCAGCTTAGGTAGTAGAGTTGACCAGATGGAGGAAAGAATCAGTGACATCAAAGATAGAAACCTGGAAATGACAGATGGAAGAAGAAAGAGACTTGAGACTTAAAAGAAATGAAAGAACTCTACTACAAGAACTTTCTGACTCTATCAGAAAGAGCAATATAAGAATAATGGGCCTACCAGAAGGAGAAGAAATAGAGAAGGGAACAGAATATACTCAAACAAATTGTTGATGAGAACTTCCCAAATTTGTGGGAAGAAGTGGATCCTCGAATCCAAGAAGCAAATAGAACACCTAATTACCTCAATCCCAACAGGCCTTCTTCAAGGCACATTGTATTGAAGCTGTCTAAAATTAACGCCAAAGAAAGATTCCTCAAGGCAGCCAGGGAAAAGAAGACGGTAACCTACAAAGGAAAGCCCATTAGATTATCATCAGATTTTTCAGCAGAAACTCTACAAGCCAGGAGGAAGTGGAACCAAATATTCAAACTATTGAAAGAAAGAAATTATGAGCCAAGAATAATACATCCAGCAAAGATATCCTTTAGATATGAAGGAGGAATAAAGACCTTTCCAGACATACAGAAGCTGAGGGAATTTTCTAATACACAACCTGCACTACAAGAAATACTAAAGGAGGCTGTTTGACCACCATCAATAGGGACAATTTGTGGCAACCAAAACATAAAAAGGGGAAGAGTAAAGGCCTGAACCGGAATATGGGAATGGAGAAAGTAAGCATGCTGAAGCAAATGGAATACTCTAAATATCAAACTTTCTTTTACATACACCTAAGGGTAACCACTCAAAAAAAATCCAGAACTGAAATACATACTGTAATAAAAGAAGAAACAGAGGGAAACATCATAGAATACCACCACAGAGAAATAATAGACAACAACAAAAAGGCAAAGAAACAATGGAGACACAGCCTTACCAGAAAACTAAAGATAGAATGACAGGAAATCCTCACATATCAATAATTACCCTAAATGTAAATAGACTGAACTCACCAATAAAAAGGCACAGAGTAGCAGATTGGATAAAAACTAAACCCAACCATATGCTGTCTCCAAGAGATATATCTCAGCTACAAGGACAAGCATAGACTCAAAGTGAAAGGGTGGAAATTGACACTCCAAGCAAATGGTATCTAGAGAATATCAGTTGTAGCCATACTGATATCAGATGAAACAGACTTTAGGGTGAAAAAGGTAACAAGAGACAAAGATGGACATTTCATAATGGTAAAGGGGACTATACAACAAGAAGACATAACAGTCATCAATAGTTATGCCCCCAAGCAGGGAACACCGAAATATACCAAGCAATTATTAAGAGAACTAAAGGGAGAAATTGACCAAAACACAATTATACTAGGGAACTTAAATACATCATTGACAGCTATGGATAGATCATCCAAACAGAAAATAAATGATGAAATAGCAGCCCTAAATGACACATTAGATGAAATGGACATAATTGACATATATAGAGAACTTCATCGTAAAACATCAGACTATACTTTTTTTTCTATTGTACATGGAATATTCTCAGGGATAGATCATATATTGAGACATAAAATCAGCCTCAGCAAATTTAAGAAGATTGTAATCATACCAAGCATATTATCTGATCACAAGGCTTTGAAATTGGATATCAACTGCGAAAAGAAAACAGAAGAAAACACAAATACATGGAGATTAAACAACATACTTTTAAAGAACAACCAGGTCAAAGAAGAAATTAGAGGAGAGATCAAAAGAAACATAGAAACAAATGACAATGAAAATACATTCTCCCAAAATTTTTGGGATACAGCGAAAGCAGTTTTAAGAGGGAAATTTATATTATTACAGGCCTATCTCAAGAAACAAGAAAAATCCCAAATAAATAACCTCATGTTATACCTTAAGGAAGTAAAAAAAGAAGAACAACTGAAACCCAAGGTCAGCAGAAGAAAGGAAATAACAAAAATCACAGCAGAACTAAATGAAATAGAGAACAAAAAGACAGAAAACAATATGACAAAGAGCTAGTTCTTTTCAAAGATTAACAAAATTGACAAACCCTTTGCTAGGCTCACTAAGATGAAAAAGAGAGAAGACACTACCAAAATCAGAAATGAAAAAGGGGAAGTTATCATGGACACCACGGAAATACAAAGAAACATCCAGAACACTATGAAGGACTATATGCCACCAAATTCAAAAACCTAGTTGAAATGGGCAAGTTCTTAGAAACATATAGCCTTCCTAGGCTGAACCATGAAGAACTGGAAAATCTAAACAGACCGATCACCAACAACGAAATTGAATCAGTCATCCAAAACCTTCCCAAAAACAAAAGTCCGGGACCAGATGGCTTCACTAGTGAATTCTACCAAACCTTCAAACAGGATCTAATACCAATCAGCTCAAACTCTTCCAAAAAATTGAAGAAGAGTCAGTACTCTCTAACTCATTTTATGAGGCCAACATTACCCTGATACCAAAACCTGGTAAGGACAACACAAAAAAAGAAAACTGCAGACCAATATCTCTGATGAATACAGATGCAAAAATCCTAAACAAAATTCTAGTAAATCGAATACAACAATGCATTGAAAAGATTATGCATCACGACCAAAGGGGTTCATCCCCGAAGCCCAAGGATGGTTCAATATCCGCAAATCCATCAATGTGATACATCACATAAACAAAATAAAGGACAAAAATCATGATTATATCAATTGATGCAGAAAAAGCATTTGACAAGATACAACATCCATTTATGATTAAAACTTAATAAAATAAGTATAGAAGGAAAATACTTTAACATAATGAAGGTCATATATGACAAACCCTCAGGTAATCTCATAATTAATGGTCAAAAACTGAAGCCCTTTGCTCTATGTTCAGGAACACGGCAGGACTGTCACCTACCACCTCTGCTTTTCAACATAGTGTTGGAAGTCCTTGCCAGAGCAATAAGGCAAGAGAAAGAAATAAAAGGCATCCAAATTGGGAATAAAGAAGTTAAATTGTCACTCTTTGCAGATGATATGTTGCTGTATATAGAAAACCCAAAAGACTCCACCAAAAAGCTATTAGAAACAATCAACGAATACAGTAAAGTTGCTGGCTACAAAATCAACGTACAAAAGTCCATTGCTTTCCTATATACTGACAATGAAACCTGAGAAAAAGAAATACAAAAAACAATTCCTTTTGCAATTGCAGCAAAAAGAATAAAATACCTAGGAAAAAACTTAACCAAGGATGTAAAAGACCTATATGCTGAAAACTATAAGACATTTTTAATAGAAATTGAAGAAGACACAAAGAAATGGAAAGACATTCTGTGCTCATGGATTGGAAGAATCAACATAGTTAAAATGGCCATATTACCCAAAGCAATATACAGATTTAATGCAATCCCCATTAAAATGCCAATAGCATTTTTTAAAGAAATAGAACTAAAAATCATCAGATTTGTTTGGAACCACAAAAGACCCCGAACAGCCAAAGCAATCTTAAGGAAAAAGAACAATACTGGAGGTATCACACTCCATGACTTTACCTTGTACTACAGGGCTACAATAATCAAAATAGTATGGTATTGGTAGAAAAACAGACACATAGACCAATGGAATAGAATTGAGAACCCAGAAATAAAACCACATAAATATGGACAGATAATTTTTGACAAAGAGGCAAAAAACATACAAAGGAGAAAAGACAACCTCTTCAATAAATGGTGCTGGGAGAATTGGATAGCCACGTGCAAAAGAATGAAACTGGACTGCTATCTGTCACCATATACCAAAATTAATTCAAAATGGATCAAAGACTTAAGCATAAGAACTGACACAATAAACTGCATAGAAAGAAACATAGGTACTAAACTTATGGACCTTGGGTTCAAAGAGCATTTTATGAATTTGACTCCAAAGGCAATGGAAGTAAAAGCTAAATTAAACGAATGGGACTATATAAAACTTAAAAGCTTCTGCACAGCAAAAGAAACCATCGACAAAATAAAGAGGCAACCAAGTGAATGGGAGAAGATTTTTGCAAACAGTGCCTCCGATAAGGGGCTAATGTCCAAAATATACAAGGAACTCATGCAAGTCAACAACAAAGAAACAAACAACCCAATTGAAAAATGGGCAGAGGACTTGAAGAGACATTTCTCCAAAGAGGACATACAAATGGCAAATAGGCATCAAAAAATGCTCAACATCACTAATCATCAGAGAAATGCAAATAAAAACCACAATGAGATATCACCTCACCTCAGTCAGAATGGCTATCATCAACAGGACAAATCATAACAAGTGTTGCAGAGGCTGTGGAGAAAAGGAACCCTAGTACACTGTTGGTGGGAATGCAGACTGGTGCAGCTGTTATGGAAGGCAGTGTGGAGGTTCCTCAAAAAATTATGAATAATTGAATTGCCATATGACCCAGCAATCTTTCTCCTGGGTATCTACCAAAAAAATCTGAAGACATTGCTACATAAAGACACGTGTGCTCCAATGTTCATTGTAGCTTTGTTTACAGTGGCCAAGACATGGAAACAACCAAAATGTCCTTCGATAGATGAATGGATAAAGAAGTTGTGGTATATATACACAATGGAATATTATTCGGCGGTAAGAAAAGATGATATAGGAACATTTGTGACAACATGGATGGATCTTGGGAGTATAACGCTCAGCGAAATAAGAGAGAAAAAGCAGAGAACTATATGATTTCACTGATATGTGTTATATAAACCAAAAACAACAAAAGAACAAGACAAACAAATGAGAAACAAAAACTCATAGACACAGACAATAGTTTAGTGGTTACCAGGGGGTAAGGGGGAAGGGGAGTGGGAGATGAGGGTGAGAGGGATCAAATATATGATGATGGAAGGAGAACTGTCTCTGGGTGGTGAACCCACAATGGGATTTATAGATGATGTAATACAGGATTGTACACCTGAAATCTATGTAATTTTACTAACAATTGTCACCCCAATGAATAATATATATATAACACGTGGGTGCACTGTTGAAGTTTCTGTAGCTAGTGTTGCTCAGTCGAATTTATGGGCTTTTATCATATGCTCATGTCCTATCCAATGACAGTGTTTTTAAAACTGATTGTACCTATGTATTCCCCCAGCAGTGGTGAATGAGAGTTCCCATTTTCTGTGTGTCCTTGCCAATATGTAGAACTGTCTGACTTTTTTATTTTTGCCAGATCTGGTTGGTATAAGATAGTGTCCCAATGTGTTATCCTACACCCAAACTACATGTTTGGGACCCTTTGTGTATCTTCTCAACTGCTTGTTTTTACGTACATGTCTATTTCTCATAGGACTTAAACGCTTGGTGCTGTATTTGTTGGTTTTCTTTCTTTTCATCCCTGGACCTGCCACACCTAGTGTAACACCTGGCACGTAAAAGAGACTCAACAAATGTGGGTAAAAGAAAGAGGAGAAGCGTAGCGGAAAGGGGGGGAAAGCTGAGTCATACTCCCAGGTTAGCCCTAGTGCAGACTTTAGTTCTGGCTGAGACGGGGGAGCTCTCTTCCTGCAGGATTTTATTTTACAAATAAACAGCCCTGGTCATAACCCCCAAACACAAAGATGGAAGACAGGTGTAAAAAAGTGGCCATAGCCAAAGGACCTGGGGGCTTGAGGAACACCACTGCGGTGTCCCAGAGGTCCCTTATTGTTTCCTATGGTTTCAGACGTCACTGTGGTCAAGAACGCTCCAAAGGACGGCTATTCCCTGGGACAAAAGACCAGGGAAAGGGCTGCCTACCAACAGAAGATCCTTCTGACAGCACCTGTTCCAGTGAAACACTGGCAGGGACCACCACCTCCTACAGCACCCTACTGTCCCCCCCAGAGGAAGCACGTAGTGAGCTGTTCCCCACCACATGGTGTTACTAGGTAAGAGGGAGCTGATCCTTCATCCCTACCCAGCAGAATCAGGCTGTGGAGCTCCAGTTCCCACCGTAATGATGTGGGGCCCGGGACTCTCAGTGAGTTGAACAGTGGGGACTTAGGCAGTGGAGGCGGCTGGTCACACTCTTGTAGCACCCTTTCCTACCCTGGTGTCAGCAAGCCCAGGGGAGCTGAGCTCTCACTAGGCACCAAGGAGAATAAATAAAATTCCACAAAGCAAGCTGGTCAGCACTTAGGTCTTTTCTACTCGCACTGGCACCAAGGGAGCAGAGCATGGTGAATGAGGCTGGCTTGGCATGCTGCCTCCCCACCTTTCCCCTGGCATTAATGGGCTGACTGAGCAGCTGAGCATACACCACCCAGGAAACAACAGGTGCTGCAGGAGATGTGAGGGGCTGCAGGGGAGCTGCACTGCCCCCCACCCATCAGCAAGGAGGCAGTGTGAGTCAGCACTGCTGCAGTGGGGGCAGGGCCCATGACAATGAGGAGACACATCCACCCAGTCCAAAGGCCCAGTGGGACTGCCCAATTAAAGATGGCCAAAGGAAGTTCTCTGAACTTCTATGACAAATGCCATGGCAAGAAGAGGACTCGGAACTTCAGAAAGGAAAAGAGAACATTGGACTGAGTCAGTATAATGGACTATCTTCATAAGTTTATTAAATCATACTTAATGGTTGAAATAGAAATGATCACACCATCAGATGTAGTGTTCTGTGTATATAGAGGTAGTACCCAGGGCAATTATATTTAAAAATGAGGGAGTGCAGTGTATAAAGACCTAATGGAAGTAATGTTTCTGCACTTCATTCAAAGTGGTAAAGTATCATTGTCAACAGATTGTGCCAAGTTACACATGTAATACATAAGTAAGCATTAAGAAAACAATGAAAGTGACATACTCAAAAACCGTGATAAATCAGGATGGAATTTTTTTAAAAAATGTTCGAGTAAACCACAGGAAAGTAAAAGAAACAGGAATGAGAAACACAGAAAAGCAAGCAGAACTCAAATAATAATAAAATAATTGATTAAGTGCTAACATCAATAATTGCCTTAAATTCAGATGGTCTAAAGGCACAAATTAGATTGGCAAAGTGGATAAAAATATGATTAATAAATGCTGTCTACAAGAAACTCACTAAAATGTAATGCTATAGATAGTTTAAAAGTAAAAGGACAGAGAAAAATGCAAACATCAATTTGTTTTAAAGGAATGGTTTTATTAGTATCACATAAAGTAGAATTTAGGGCAAAGAAAATTACTAGAAACATTACATAATGGTAAAGGGATCAATCCACCAGGGACAGATAATCCTGAATATGTACACACCAAACATCAGAGCTTCACAGTACATGAAGCAAAACAGAGCTGAAAGGAGAAATGGACACAAGCCTGGGAGTTCAACACCAACTCTCAGCAACGGATAGGACAGCGAGACAGAAAGCCAGGTTGTGGAAGGACTGAAACACATGCACACACACACACACATGACGCTGGCTCCTATGCAGCGGTTCTGACTGGTGTTTCTCAGCATTGCTTTGCTCTTCTAAAAATCATTCAGTTCCTCAAAGAGCTTCTACTTATATGTATTATATCTACTGATACTTTTACATTAGAAATTAGACAAATTTCTAAAACAATACTCCATGTTAAAAGAACATAAACCCATTCAGGACTTGTTAACAAATATCTTTGAAAAATAACTATATATTTTCCAAAACAAAAATAAGAGTGGTATTGTTTTAAAGTATGACAAATCTCTTTAAAGTCTGACTTAAAAGACAGCTGGATTCTCTGCCTCTCCTTCAATCTGTTATGCTGTTACACATCTTGTAACCCTCTGGAAAATTCCACTGTACATTCATGAGGGAGAAATGCACATAACACCTTAGTATTATGAAAAAGTGGGAAGTTTGCAGAAACCTGAAAGAGTCTCTCAGGTCCCCCAGGTATCCCTGATGGTAGGTGGTCTCTACCTACTCCAAACTAACAACCCAGAGCACCCTTCCAGGACAGCCTCCCATGAAGGAGTTGCTGCTGGAAGCAGAATTCAATTTGATGAGGAGGGAGAAATTAGGGGCAAGTGAAAGAGAAGGTTTAGATAAAAGTAGGGAGAGAAACAAAGTATGAGGCCATTTTTTCCATCATTTTTCAAAAACCACGCAGAAAGCTAGGAATGCAGTTCTGCCCCATTTCACATAGCAAGAACAAGAGTGGAGGACCATTGTTTACTCCCATATAAAATTAGTAAAGGAATAAAAAAGATGAATGGATTAAGTGCAGAATAAATCCCTATGACTAATGAAATACCAGAAATATATGCTTGCAAAATACTGTTACCTAATATTTCAAAATGAGCTGCTCATTTTGGCCGCCTCTCTGTGTTTGTTTCTATGTGTTAGGTAGAGCTGCTATGTCTCCCAGTTTTGGTAGAGTGACCTTAGGTAGTAGGTAGCCTGTGGGTCCCAGTGGCACAGTCTCCCTGTCTCCTGAGTCAGATGCTCAAGGTGTGTCCCGTGTGTGGGTTGTGTGTGCTCTCCTGTTGTAGTTGACCCTTGACTGCTGTTGGCATGTCAATGGGAGGGACTGACCCTCAGACAGATTGGTTGTGAGCACTGGCCATGACTATACTGGAGGAGCTTTTGTGCAGGGCCTGATCCTACAGAGCAGGATTTGCTTTAGCAGTTTTCTGGTGCTTGCTGAGTCTGCCCTTTTGGTGTGTCATTTGTGGAGGTGGTTGAATGGTGCTCTAGTTGATCTAAAGCTGGCCACAAGTGTGTTGGTTCTGGGGCCTCTTGGAGGGGCTGTGGTACAGGCCAAGGTCTGCTGCTGTCTGTGCCCTGCCTGGAGATACTTGATATGAACTACAAAGTGATCTGCAGATGGTTACCACTTGTGCTGGGCTTGGAGGTGCCTGGGAGAGGCTACCCTGCAAACTAAGGCCAGCTGCCGCTAGTGCCAGGCTTAGGGCTGCTTAGCAAGAAGTATTGCTTAGCAATCAGGCCAAGGCCAGATGCTGCTTGTTTGGAGTTTGTGGACCTTTGAGAGGTTTTATGAAAGCTCATAGCATGTGCCAAGACAGGCCATTTGTATGGAAAAGCCATTGGAAGCTGTTTGGGAGGGCCCCCAACTTGGGTGGGGCAGGGTCTCAGGGAATCACCCGGTTGGGGCAAACAGTATTAGCCAGGTTGATGGAGACTCAGATATGGTGTCTGCCTGCATCTGCACACCGGGAAAGAGGAGAGCTCAACAAAGAAATAATGGCTTCTGCCAGCACTTCTAGCTGGTAGGTCGCTGCCCCTCCAGCTCTCACCCTGCAGCCAGACAATTCACTTCCCCATATGTCCCTGGCACTTTTGAGCTGCTGCCCCAGTACTGGAGCTCAGAGCAAGTTAGTCCGTCAGCACTAAGTCCATGTGTGGGCCCTTTAAGAGGAATGCCTGGGATACCAGCAGCTTTCACCTCACTCAGCCACAATCTCTGCTGGTTTTCACAGCGAAAAGTTGTGGGGACTTCTCGGCACTGGAACCCTGGGCTGGGGAACCTGGTGTGGGGCTGGAACACCTCATTCCTCAGGGGGGACTTCCTCAGTTAAGATATCTGTCATGCAGGATGTCACGTGGGGTCTCTAGTCCCACTCCCTGCATAAGAACGCAGGATATGGTGAGGCCAAAAAGGGACACCAATGGAGCCATAGATGGGGGAGTCATACCACGATAGTCTTGCCGGCGGCTGGGGTGGAGACAAAGGAAGCAGAAGCCACATGATCCACAACCCGCCATCCACTCGTCTCTGCCAACCAACCTCACTTGCTAGCTGCAATCTGCCTCTCTGCAATCCACAATCCACACTATGCCACACCTCGGCACGCCACACCTCAACACGCCACACCTTACTAGCTTAGTCATGGTAGTTATATCAGTGGCTAATGGCTAACCGGTAACAGCCGATGGCCAACTAGCCACAGTTGATGGCCATCTACTATCTGAGCCAGCACCTTTCTATGTGAGACCGAGAGCCTGGAAACTGCTCTCTGGGGCTCTGGCCCCACACTCCTCCCCTACAGGGTCTTGCCTCACAATCCACATGACAAGCGTCTTCCGTGAGGGTCCCTGAGGCATATTAGCTTACAGACACCTATGGATGGAAAGAAATAGTAGTCTTAGGAACCAACAATGGCAAATCCCTTCCATCTGGGAGGATACAGCCTAGTTTTTTGTCCTGGGAAAGGAGGGTCGCTGTCACTGGCACCTTTCCCGCTATGTGGTACCAGACCTTTATGGCAGTGCTTGGGGTCCCTTGCATAGTTTCAACATGTAACAGAACAGGGGACTCCATAATAGGTCATAGTGAGAGCACATAGGTTCCCCGCAAAATCATCCCAGTATCGGGACCTCCGTATACTACAGTCACTTGCGGTGGCCACTCCACCACCACCCCTGGCGTCACTTGCAAATCATGAGTCAAACCAGCCCCCCATAGGGCTATCAGGCCCAACCATCAACAGTGGGGGCTTTTGACCTGCCAGGGCCAAGTCCATTGCTGCCGTTCCCCTGCTTTCAAGCATGTGGGTGCTGGCAGCAAAATGTTTTCATGTCTGCTGTAGCTTGGCTTTCACAGAATCTCACTTGTGGTAACTTGCAATTGAATGGGAGCGGCCGTTTGATGTAGCAGAGCTTCTACTGGTGCTGGTCCTCCCTTCCGTGGTCTCTCATTCAGGACTCTCAGGACATCCCATAGACAAGAGGCCCAGTCATGCATCGTGAGAGGCTGTTTTGACACCCAGAGGCCTTGCTTCAAAAGGCCGTTGTAGCGTTCAATCATGCCAGTTGCTTGTGTGTTATACGGGGTATGAAACAACCATTGCACGTCCATCCTGGCAGCCCAGCGCTGCACTACTTGCTCCATAAAATGGGTACCCCTGTCACTTTCAATGACTTGGGGCCTCCCATAGAGGGCACACAGCCGTGTAAGAGTGACCACTGTATGCCCCTGATCCGCAGCCAGACATGGTCAAGCAAACATCAACCCCGTAGCAGTATCCACTGCTGTGAATGCATATATCACATTGCGGGCCTTAGGCAGGGGTCCAATGTAATCCACTTGCCAGCGAGTGAGGGGCACCCTCCCTCGCGTAATTTGATGTCTCTCCTAGGGGAGCCTCCACCTTTGGGGGCTGTCCTGGGCACAGACAGCACACTCATAGCAGGCATCTACTATCTCCTGCCATTTCAAAGGCAGACCCCAGCGTCTGCTCACCTGCCACATGGTTCGGCTTCCAGCGTGCTGCAATTTTCTATGCAGCCAATGGGCCACATCAGTGGCAGGAGCCTGTTCTAACCATCGGACCCATGCTAGGTCATCTGCTTCATCGTTACCTGGGAACACTAAGGGGGAGTGACCTGTGACATGCATTAGGGTCACCTCCTTTCTCTGCCTAGGTCCCAGAGGTCCTGCCACATGGCTTGACCCCACAGTGGACGGTGTCCTACCAACCAGTTTTGGTGTTTCCATGTAGGGAGCCACAACATTAGGCCCCGGAACACCGCCCAGCTGTCAGTACAAATAACTAGGGGCCCGAGCTCGTGGCTGATTACCATCCACACAGTCCGTAGATCAGCCCACTGGCTACTCTGGCCTGTCCCAGTATCAAACCAAATAGTGTCTCTTTTGGGCAGCACACCAATAGCCGTCCAAATGGCCGCAGCTCCCTGGCTAGAACCATCACTAAACCAGGCATTCTCAGATACTGGGGGCTGTCCTTCTCTGTAGGGCGAGGGCTCCAAGTCCTCCCCTCTAGGCAGAGCACTTGGCTCAGCCTGGGCCACAAGCTCCACAGGCCCCAGGACCTGTTGTAGCTCTGTGCTCAAAGGGCTTGAATTAAGGGTGCTTCATTGCTCCAAGTAGGCACCCCACTTGGCGAGGGTGCTTACCCCCGTTTTTGGGTCCCTGGGTCCATGTACAGACCCATCCCTGGACGGGATAGGTTGTTCAAACCAACACCCATACAGTTCCTGTGATGGTTTCTGTGGCCACTAGGGCTGCATACACAGCAGCCAGCTGTTTCTCTATTAGAGAGTAGTGGACTTCCGCTCCTTTCCACAATTGGGACCAAAATCCCACTGGCACCAGAGACACTCCTGCCGTTGCCAGAGGCCCCATCCGTACCCCTCTTGGGTTACATGAACATCAAGCTCAAATGGGTGGCCAGGGTCTACTACTTGCAGAGACTGTGCCTGCTGCACTGCCCGTTTCGTGGCAACAAAGGCTTGCTCTGTAGACTCTGTCCAATCCCATGGGGCCCCCTTTCTTATCATGTTATACAAGGGCCTTGCCATTTGTGCTAAATGGGGTATAAACGCCTGCAATATCCCAGCAAACCCAAATATGTCTGGAGTTGGGAGACCTTGGTTGGCCAGGGAAAGGCTTGTATTTTGGCAATAATCACCTCAGGTATGATCTTTGTTTTACCCCGCCACCCAACACCAAACAACTTGACAGATAAGCCAGGGCCTTGGACATTTTCCTCATTCACTGCCCAGCCACGTGACTTCAGGTGGCAGAGAAGAGAGGGAGCTGCTTGCTCTAAATCTGAAAGAGAATCGGATGTTAATAAAATATCATCGACATAATGAAAGAAGGCCACAGAGGACGGGTGATCCCACTGTGCCAAATCCTGGGCCACGAGCCCGTGGCAGATAGTGGGGCTGTGCAAGTATCCTTGCGGAAGGACTTGAAAAGTCCACTGCCGCCCGTCCCAAGTAAAAGCAAACTGCTCTTGACACTCGGGTGCAATGTCAACGGAGAAAAAAGCATTGGCCAAGTCTACTACATAGTGATACATTCCCAGGTGGACAGTCAGACGATCCATCAAATAGTGAATTGAAGGCACTGCAGCGTGCAAGGGTGGTGTCACCTTATTTAACTCCCTATAGTCCACAGTCATTCACCAAGTCCCATCTGGCTTCTTGACAGGCCATACTGGGGAGGTAAAAGGACTGTGCGTTGGCCTCAAAATATGTGCCTTCTCTATGTTGAAAAGCAGAGGTGATAGGGGACAACCTTGTCGTGTTCCTGAACGTAGAGCGTTGGAAGTCCTAGCCAGAGCTATCAGGCAAGAGAAAGAAATAAAAGGCATCCAAATTGGGAATGAAGAAGTTAAATTGTCACTCTTTGCAGATGACATGATGCTATATATAGAAAACCCTAAAGACTCCACCAAAAAGCTATTAGAAACAATCAATGAATACAGTAAAGTTGCTGGCTACAAAATCAACGTACAAAAGTCCATTGCTTTCCTATACACCAACAATGAAATCTCAGAAAAAGAGATAGAAAAAACAATTCCTTTTGCAATTGCAGCAAAAAGAATAAAATACCTAGGAATAAACTTAACCAAGGATGTGAAGGATTTATATGCTGAAAACTATAAGACATTTTTGAAAGAAATTGAAGAAGACACAAAGAAATGGAAAGACATTCCGTGCTCATGGATTGGAAGAATCAACATAGTTAAAATGGCCATATTACCCAAAGCCATATACAGATTTAATGCAATCCCCATTAAAATCCCAATGGCATTTTTTAAAGAAATAGAACAAAAAATCATCAGATTTGTTTGGAACCACAAAAGACCCCAAATAGCCAAAGCAATCTTAAAAAAAAAGAACAATACTGGAGGTATCACACTCCCTGATTTTTCCTTGTACTACAGGGCTACAATAATCAAAACAGCTTGGTATTGGCGGAAAAACAGACACATAGACCAATGGAATAGAATTGAGAACCCAGAAATAAAACCACATAAATATGGACAGATAATTTTTGACAAAGAAGCTAAAAACATACAATGGAGAAAAGACAGCCTCTTCAATAAATGGTGCTGGCAGAATTGGATAGCTACGTGCAAAAGAATGAAACTGGACTGCTATCTGTCACCATGTACCAAAATTAATTCAAAATGGATCAAAGACTTAAGCATAAGACCTGACACAATAAACTGCATTGAAGAAAACATAGGTACTAAACTTATGGACCTTGGGTTCAAAGAGCATTTTATGAATTTGACTCCAAAGGCAATGGAAGTAAAAACTAAAATAAACAAATGGGATTATATGAAACTGAAAAGCTTCTGCACAGCCAAAGAAACTATTGACAAAATAATGAGGCAACCAACTGAATGGGAGAAGATTTTCGCAAACAGTTCCTCTGATAAGGGGCTAATATCCAAAATATACAAGGAACTCATGAAACTCAACAACAAAAAAACAAACAACCCAATTGAAAAATGGACAGAGGACCTGAAGAGACATTTCTCCAAAGAGGATATACAAATGGCAAATAGACATGAAAAAATGCTCAACATCGCTAATCATCAGAGAAATGCAAATGAAAACCACAATGAGATATCACCTCACCCCAGTCAGAATGGCTTTCATCAACAAAACAAATAGTAACAAGTGTTGGAGAGGCTGTGGAGAAAAAGGAACTCTCATACACTGTTGGTGGGAATGCAGACTGGTGCAGCCGCTATGGAAGGCAGTGTGGAGGTACCTCAAGAAATTACGAATAGAATTACCATATGACCCAGCAATCGCTCTCCTGGGTATCTACCCCAAAAATATAAAAGCATTTCTCTATAGAGACACGTGTACGTCAATGTTCATTGCAGCTTTGTTTACGGTGGCCAAGACATGGAAACAACCAAAATGTCCTTCGATAGATGAATGGATAAAGAAGTTGTGGTACATATACACAATGGAATACTATTCGGCGTTAAGGAAAGATGATATAGGAGCATTTGTGACAACATGGATGGATCTCGAGAGAATAATGCTAAGTGAAATAAGTCAGACAGAAAAAGCAGAGAACCCTATGATTTCACTGATATGTGGTATATAAACCAAAAAGAACAAGACAAACAAATGAGAAACAAAAACTCATAGACACAGACAATAATTTAGTGGTTACCAAAGGGTAAGGGGGTGGGGGGTGGGTGATGAGGGTAAAGGGGATCAAATATATGGTGATGGAAGGAGAACTGACTCTGGGTGGTGAACACACAATCGGATTTATAGACGATGTAATACAGAATTGTACACCTGAAATCTATGTAAATTTACTAACAATTGTCACCCCAATAAAATTAAAAAAAAAAAAAGAATACAAATGTTAAATTTACAAAGACAAAAAAAAAATGTGCCTTCTCCAACTCTAATATTGTACAACCAATCTCCTCCTGCCCTCCTGGCAGGCGGTACCGTCGCACTGTAACCACATACCAGGGCTGTGGCAACACTTGAGGAGGGTAGTGAGCATGCCCACGTGTCACCGCTTTCACCACCCAGATCCGGAGACGAAACTCTCCAATTGACGTCCGTAAGCTGAGGCCATGTAGCACATCCACCCCTAGAATATACTGCAGAACGGGGGAGACATAAACCTTGTAGGTACGAGGAGGAAGCCTTCCTATACCCAGTGGTAAGGAAATGGCTTTCACAATCACAGTCTTTCCCCCGTAGCCATCAATGCAGATTGCTGCTCCGGGGAACAGTTCTGGGTTCCCATAAACAAGACTGCAGTCTGCGCCAGTGTGAACTAGAGCCAAAACCCTCCGCACATTAGAAGGGGACCAATGTATGGACAGTTCCACGTGGGTCCTCCGGTCCCTGCTCATCCCCTCTGACCGGGTACCTTAGCCCCGCCCCTAATCAAGCTGAAAGGAGTCGTCCTCAAGCAGCCGCATGAAGTCCTGGAGGGACACGGGTCGCGCTTTCCCAGACTTCTCCTTTAGGCTTCTCCGGAATTGTTGTTCCGGGTGCAACTGTTTCCAAAGTTCCAGCAGAAGTGCATTGGGTTGTCAGTCTATTTTTTCCTGATCCACCCCTGCTGCCACGAGATCACGCCACATCTGTGCGCTTGTTACTCCCTGAGGCCCGCGACCTCGCCCCTTTACTTTTGATTTGGGCTTCCAGGTCTCAACTGCTCAGACCTCCTGTCTTAACTTCCTTCACCTCCAGCTTTCAACATCCCCTAGGGTAGCCATGGCAGTTGTAACTTCATGGATCCATCGCCCCACATGTAAGAATGGCAACCAAGGATCCAAAAGCACTAGCATGTGCAGTATCCAAAACCAGATCTCTCATGCTCGTTGTAAAAAGCTCGTCATCCAGCCCCCGCATATTAGGGTTGAAAATAGCATGTCTCATACACATTTCACGGATGATTTGAGTAAGTTCTCTATATGACTGCCATTGACTCACAGAGTCTGGCAGCTCTCCAGCCTGTCCCCATACTGTGCTTACCGCAGCAGTGAGCCACTCCATTAGAGAATGGTTGCCCTGGTCTTGGGCCAACCTATGGCAGTTCTGTAACCTTTGTCGCAGGGACAGATGCACTGTCACAAAGACTAGCTTTTCCATTTCGCCTGGGGAGCAGAGAATATCTGCCCCTTCATCCCATAAACGTAGTAGCCAAGCTGAGACTGGCTCTCCAGGGCCCTGTCAGCACCACCTCCCCAGCTCCTGCAACTCAGTGGGAATGTAAAGGGTTAACTCAGTCACAGCTGCCGTTACAGGCAGCAATGCCCTTGGGGCCCAAAGGTTGCTCACGTTTGACCTTTTGCTTCAAGATTGGCCTGGCTTGGGGGGTGGGAGCTACACTGTCTCCACTAGCTTCCTCCACCTCTGTCTCAGAGTCTCCACTGTGGGGCCCCTCCTCTAATAGGCAGACCCGAGCTTCCAGCGCTTCCAACCGGGACACCTGGTCTGGCACCTGGGCCATTTCATTAAGCGCATTTTCCGTGTTGAGACTCAAGGCCGTGAGGAACATCCAGCCCACGCGGCCAGCTGTAGCCCTCTCCTCCTCCGGCAACCGCTCAGCCAGAACCTGCAGGGCTTTCTCCACACTGGCTGGAGAGCCATCCTTGTCTTCTCACCCCTCCTGGGGGGTCCAACTCCTGAGAACAGTGGCCACTGGGCTCCACACACTGTGTGGGGACCACACGTCCTCCTGCCCAGAGTCAGACGCCATTCCTACCTGGTCGGAATCCTGCTCACTGCTCCAGGTGTCTGAATGGGTTGTGGCCATGGTACCAGATGTCCACAATCCTCAGAACCTACAGCAGCAGCAGATTACCAACAGGAAGGTGACACCTTCTATGGCCAAGAGGGTGGTGTGCTATCTGGAGGCTTGAGTCTCCCAGGCAGACCACGCCTCCCGTTCCCAGCGCTGCTCCTCATGGGCCTTTCCAAACTGAGCTTTCACATGTATAAGCTGCTCCATTACCCCTCTGGGCATTCTGGCTGGCACCATACCCTGCTCGCTGCGCCATGTGTCATGCAGGGTGACATGCAGCGTCTCAGCTCCTGCTCCCCAGATAAGAACATTTTTGGTGAGGCCAAAAAGGAACACCCATTGAGCCATAGATAGGGGAGTCCTACTGCTATATTCTCGCTGGCGGCTGGGTTGGAGACACAGGAAGCAGGAGACACACGATCCACAACCCGCCTTCCACAGGTCTCTACCAACCAACCTCACTTGGTAACTGAAATCCGCCTCTCTGCAATACACAATCCACACTCCGCCACACCTCGCCACACCACACCTTGCTAGCTTAGCCACAGCAGTTGTATCAGTGTCTAATGGCTAACCGGTAACAGCCGATGGCCAACTAGTCACAGCTGATAATCATCTACTACCTGAGCCAACACCTTTCTATGTGAGGCCGAGAGCCTGGAAACTGCTCTCTGGGGCTCTGTCCCCCCAATATCCCTACTGATTTTTCACAGGCATGTATGGGACCAACTCGTTCCATGTCTCTGAAAAGACAATGATTCTTGACAGATAGGAAATAAAAGCTCTGAGCTTCAAAATTGCCCCAGCTTACTACCTCGAGAGGGTTTCCAGGCTGTAGCAAAGGAGAGGCAACTGAGACAGACTGGCAGTTCCTGCTTGAGGAGCTGGAGCTGAGAGTCAGGGGAGACCAGGTAGCTAGAGCTGCCAGACAGGGTACTATTGAAGATGGAGCTACAGGGATAGGAGCCCAGAGGTCTGCAGAGGTCTCCATGCTCAGCTGAGTACTGTTCATTTTGTGGGTGAGAAAATTACCATATAAAACTTAGAAAAGAAAAAACACACAATCATCTTCAGAGACACAGAAAAGGCATTTGACAAAATCCAGTATCCATTCCTGATTAAACAACTCTCAGCAAACAGATATTAGAAAGGAACTTTCTTGACCTGGTAAAGGGCATCTTCAAAAAGCCTACAGCTGAAATTGTATGTAATAATAAAAGACTGAGCACTGTCCCGATAAGATCAGGGACAAATCAGGGAGGTCTGCTCCCACCATTCCTATTCAACATTGTGTTGGAGTTTCTGTCTAGCACAATCAGATAAGAAAAAGAAATAAAAGGCATCAAGAATAGAAGATAAAACCATTTTTATTCTCAGACATGATCATCTATGTAAAAATTCTGATGGAATCAACAGAAAATGCAGTGAGAACTAATAAGTGAATTTAGCAAAATGGGAGAATAAAATATTGTCATGCAGGGACTCATGAAGGGTCTCAGCTCGCGCTCCCCGAATAAGAACGCAGGAAATGGTGAGGCCAAAAAGGAACACCAACGGAGCCATAGATAGGAGAGTCATACCACTATAGTCTCGCTGGTGGCTGGGTTGGAGACACAGGAAGCAGGAGCCACATGATCCGCAATCCACACTCCGCCATGCTAACTGCAATCCACCACACTTGCCAGCCACCATCTTTTTGCTAGCCTCCATTTGTTGCTAGCATAGCCACAGCAGTTATATTAGTGGCCAATGGCTCACTGGTTACAGCTGACGGCCAACTAGCCACAGTTGATGGCCATCCAATCACAATTGATGGCCATTTACTACATGAGCCAGCACCTTTCCACTTGAGGCCGAGAGCCTGGAAACTGCACTCCTGCCTCTGTCCCCACAAATATCAATATACAAAAAATCAGTTGTATTTCTATATACTAGTGATGAACAATCTGAATTTGAAATTGAAAAGCAATTCCACTTACCATAGCATAAAAAGATGAAATACTAAAAGATAAACCAGACAGAAAATGTCAATGACCTGTTGTATTAGTTTTCTAGGGTTGCCAAAATAAGTTATCACGGACTTGGTGGCTTACAATACAGAAATTTATTCTCTTCTAATTCTGCAGTACAGTAGTCTGATGTCAAGGTATTGGCAGAGGCACAATCCCTCTAAAGGCTCTTGGGGAGGCTCCCTACTGCCTCTCCCAACTCTGGTGTTTCCAGAAGTCCCTTGGTGTTTCTTAGCTTGTAGACACATCACTCCAATCTCTGCCTCTATCTTCACATTATCCTATCTTTGTCCTCTGTGTGTCTCTTATAAGTCATTGGATTTGGGGCATATTTAGATAATCTAGAATGATCTTCCCATCTTGAGACCCTTAATTAAATCTGCAAAGACCGGTTTACAAATAAAGTCATGCTCTCAGGCTCTGAGGCATAGGATATAGCCATCTTTGGGAGGGGCACAATTTAACTCATTACACCTGTACAATGAAAACTACAAAATATTAAACTTAAATAGACCTAAACAAATGGAGAAATACACTTTGTAAATCAGATTTAAGATTGTTAAGATGTCATTTCCTTCTAGATTGATCTATAGTTTCCATACAATCCTGATCAAAATCCAACAGAATTTTCTTATAGAAATTGACAAAATTGTACACCTGAAATCTATGTAATTTCACTAACAATTGTCACCCCAATAAATTGAAAAAAATAAAATGAAATAAAAGAAATTGACAAACTAATTCTAAAATTCATATAGAAAGGCAAGGGATCTAGAACACGCAAAACAACTTCAAAAAATAACAAAGTTGAATGGCTACTGCTGCCTGATTTCAAAAATTATTATAAAACTACAATAATAAAAACTATGTGATACTGGGGTAAAGACAGACAATTAGACCAATGGAACAGAATAAAGAGTCTAGAAATAGACCCCCACACACATGGACACCTGATTTTTGACAAAGGAGCAAATGCAATGCAGTGGAGAAAGGATAGTCTTTCAACAAATATGCTGGAACAGTGGATATTTATATGAAAGAAAAAGAACTTGGATCCATATCTTGCATCACCTAAAAAACAAACTCAATATGAATCATAGATCTAAATGTAAAATCTAAAACTATAAAATTTCCAGAAGAAAATATAGGAGAAAATATGTGTGGCCTTAAGTGAGCCAGAGATTTGTTAGATGAGACACCAAAAGTACTCTCCATAAAAGAACAAGCTGATAAATTGGATGACATCCAAAAGTAAAAATTTCAGCTCTTCAAAAGACATCATTAAGAAAATGAAAGACAGATACAGAATAGGAGAAAATCTTTGCAAATCATATATCTGATAAAGGACTTGTATCCAGACTACATACAAGGTATGATTAAACAATACTGTGAATGTTTAAATAAAAACAAGTTTATTACAGTAAAAGACACATTGCCATTAATCCTCCTCAAAATATACTCCCCACTTCCCCACCTCCCGCTTCCGAAACACTTATCCCATTGTTCTTGCCACTTTCTGAAGCAGTTCTGGAAGTCCTCTTTTGTGAGTGTTTTTGTTGTGCTGTCGTGGCTACCGGAAGTGATGTTTGACATGGAGCCTTTCTGTTGCAATCACAAAATACGATGAATGCTGCTGCTGGGTGCCATCCAACAGAAAGGCAAGAATCTTCAATATGGGAAACAGCGAATCAAACCTTAGTAACAGTGTGTGACAAGTTTCAACTTGTTTGGTGAAGTCAGTCGGGCATGAACTAAGGTTGAGAGAAGGTGTGTTTTAAAGTGTGCCTAAATCATCCTCCATCATGACAATGCTCTGTATCACACATCACTTCTGGTATATGGCAATTTCTGTCAAATAAAAACATTACGGTGTGTCCTCATCCACCTTATTCATTGGATCTGGCACAATGCAACTTCTGGCTCTTCCCCCAAATCAAAATGATTCAGGACATTGAGGCAGCCATGACAGAGCACCTAAAGACTCTCATGAAAGAGGACTTCCAGAGCTTCTTCAGAAAGTGGCAAGAACGATGGGATAAGTGTTTTGGAAGCGAGAGGGAGTATTTTGAGGATTAATGGCCATGTGTCTTTTACTGTAGTAAATTTTTTTTATTTAAACATTCACTATATTGGTTGATCACACCTCATAAAACCTCTCAAATACACATGTAACAATAAGAAAAAAGAAAAATAGCCCAGACTTAAAAAAATTCAAAACATTTGAATACACCACCAAAGATACAGAGTTGGCCAATAAGCACATGAAAAAAAGCTAAGCATTAATAATCATTAGAGAAATGCAATGAAAACCACAATGAGATAGCACTGCACACCTTTTAAAATGGTAAAATGAAAAAGACTGTACGAAGAGTTGGCGAGGATGTAAAGAAACAGGAGTTCTCATACTCCTCACTAGTGGGGATGTAAAATAGTACAACTGGAAAACAGTTTGGCAATACTTTAAAAAGTTAAACATACACCATTCCACCCCTAGACATTTACCCAAGAGAAAAAAGGTATATGTCCCTACAGAGATTTGTATACAAGTGTTCATAGCAACTCTATTTGAATTAGCCCAAAACTGGAAACACAAGTGTCCAAGAACAAGTAAACGGATAACTAAATGGCGGTAAATGCAAATATAGAATGATATGCGGCAATAGAAAGATTATTTATGCAAACAACAACAGGAATGAATCTCACCCTAATTGTGCTGGGAGGAAGAAGCCATACCAAAAAATAAGTACAGACTATATGACTCTATTTATATAAAATTAGAGAAAATGCAACATAATCTGTAGTGATAGAAAGTAGATCTGGGGTTGCCTGGGTTTGGGGGAATCACAAAAGGACTCAAGGAAACTTTGGGGAGATGGACACGTTCAGTGTATTGATTGTGGTGTTGGTTTCAAGGGTGTATACACATAAGAACTTATCCAATTGTACACTTAAAATACTCTATGTTAATTTTACCTTAATAAAACTGTTAAAGAAAATAAACCATATTTGCAAATGAAAAAAAAACATTTTTGAAGGAGGAATGTTAAAATGATCACAGTGGTTTTCATGAGATGGACCATTATATTCAAGGGGGACTGGAGCTCTAACTTACTTGAATTTTTGTAACACAAGTGTGCCCACATATTAACTGTGTTATTTTTTAAATTAAAAAGAAATGGCTAGCTCACAACTGGACTCTGATGTTGACTCTGAATCTTCAGAGAATCTCTATAAGTTATAATATTTTTACAGCAGGAGCTTTGTTTTTACAATCTAAAATATCTTTCAATGAACTGAAATTTATTTCTTATTTAAAATGCTTTTTTTTCTGAGAATTTCTGAAGGACTGGGTTAGGGAAAATCTGCTTTTTAACAGATGTCTTACATTTCTTCCTCAGTTCTGTCCATAAATATTACTTGGTAAAAGTAAAACATGATTTTTCAAGACTCTGACTAATGCATGGGTTTGTTTTTTGTGTGTGTCGCCGCCCATTCAGAGCACAGCCTCTATTACCAAATGTTTGTTTTCCACTTTCTAGACTTAAAGGTTTCAAAGTAGATTTAGTCATTATCACCATATACAGTAATTATTTTTTGCAACAATTAAAAATTCTGACAACTGGCATTCACAAACAAATTTGAAGGCACAGAAATCTCAGTTTAATTGAAGAGCTTCAGAAAGGTTTCTGCCTGTCGCCTCCCGACATGGCGCTGTTGGTGTGCCCCGAAATCATCACCCAGGGAATTCTGACAGACAACTCTTCCTGGCTACCGTCCAGGACTGTGAGTCATGAAGAAATCCCATGTGTCAAATAAACCTCAAACAAACCAGAAATGGTACTTCAGAAAGTACTGTGTCCGAGACATGGAGTAGAAAACTGAATTAAATACGGGACAATCTAAATCCTTTTTCTCTGGCGTCATTTATTCAGTTCTCACTCAGACACCTTCAGAGTCCCTTGGCCTTAGGGACACAGGACTTTCAGCTGTCTCAGCAGCCTCAGGCAGGACAGGCTGTCCCATGGAGCAGGCCCTTGGAGCCAGATTCCTTTGGGAAGATGGGGAAGGCTGCATGGTAGGAGGGACACTTGGGCTCAGCCTGTGGGTTCATAGATAGAAAATAGAGGGATGGGAATTCTGGACAAAGGAACAATGCATGGAGATGCTTCTGCCCTTTTGTTCTGAGGAGACCAAAACATCCTTGGTCCCTGATTGTAGGAGAGAGGAGAATTGGGGTAGAAATAAAACGAGGGATCATTCCAGTGCCAAATTTCAAAGAAGTCCCCTCCCCCCATTTTTTAAATCCACAAACATAGATGGGCAAGAAATATCACATTTCTTTCTCCAAATCAACTGAATGTTGACTTCAAGTCCCTATTCCTCCCCAGGCTGGTGAAATATCCAATCTCCGTCATTCTGGGCCCCACGATTATGCCAACGTTCATTTGTGGCCCTGAAGTGTTGGATAGGTCCCTAAGGCCTGGATCCTCTGCTTCCTTTCCCAGCTGCCACACTGGGCTGAGGGTCCACGGACCTTAAGCAAGGCTGGCACATATGCATATTTTCTCCTGAAAATGCAGAATTGTGTCCTGGAGACTGGGCTCTCCAGATAGCTGGAGAGAGTCCCCATTCCATGACAAGTGGTGGGTGCTGTGTGGGCTGTTTGCAACCATACACATCCTGGTGAATGGGGCTGCAATAACGCAGAGACCCGTCTTCTAATTTAGGGTCCTGTCTTGACCCTGGGGAAATCACTCTTCTCTGTCCCTTAGTCCTGGGCTGGCTAAGGAGAGCGCTTGTGCAGGAGATCGCGAAGGTCTTGGAGAGGTGCTGACAGAACTAAATCAGCTCGAGTGCACTCACATGAGGCTATGTGACAGTGGGAGCATCATGGCTGAGGCTGTCTCAGGCACGGGACACTAATGGGGTGACCAGGAAGATATGGGGGCCTCCAGGATCTGTCCCTCCTCTAGCTCCCAGGACCAGGTTTGTCTGGAGAAACCCCTCCCCCCACATCCTCCCCCCCAAACCCAGCCCCACATCCCAGCCCCTCCTCAGCCATCACAGAAGCGTCAGCCTCCAGGGCTTAGCCTCCTCCCTCAGGAAGGCTGTCACCCCAGCGGCCACTTCTTTTAAAGTCAGGTAGGTTGAGATATGCTTAATCTGTAGTCAAATTCTCCACTTTTCATGTTCTGGGTTTTAGCACACAGTCATGTGACACCACCACAATTGAGATAGTAACCACTCTGTCTTCACAGAAAACCCCCTGTGTCCCTTGGCAGCCTCCACCCCAGCCCTGCACTCCCTGGTCTGTTCCTCTGGTTTAGCCTCTTCCAGAATGTCACATGCTTTGGGGGCTGGCTTCTCTCACTTTACGATTCATCCAGGCTGTTATGCGTGTCAGTTGTTCACTCATTTCTGTGGCTAAGGATATTTCCATGTGTGGACAGACCACAGCATTCACCCAAGGACACTTTGGCCATTTTAGTTTTTGGCAATCGTGAAGAAAGACACAATCCACATACACGGCAGGCTTTCCTGTGAACTTGGTGTTGATTCTCTTGGTCACAAGCCTAGGAGAGGGCTGAACGGGCTGGGCCATGAGCAACTTTGTAAGAAGCAGCTGCTGTTTTGTGTTTCCCCCACAGAACAGCCTCAGCGCTGGCTCTCCTCTCATCGCCTCGCTGCACCCCGTCCACACCCACTGTTCACCACAGATTCAAGGGCACAGGTAATAAAAATAATCTAGTTGAACACTAACACTACTGTTAAACCAAACTGCTCACTGTCTCTGTCATATATTCCACATTTCCTGGCTCCATGCCTTGGCTCCCAATGGGTCCTTTTCTGGAATATTCTCCTCTCCTTTGTGTCCGCATGTCCAAACATGACCCAAACGCCCTGTCCTCCAGAAAGCCTGCACACCAGCCAAGAATGAGCTACAGCTTGCCCAACTGCCAGGGTGTAAGCAGTGAAGGTGGCCACCCTACTAACAAGAAATCTGGAGCAAGGCGGTTCCAGGATTCTTTCACAGCTCACAGGTGTCAGTGTCAGCGGTCTGGACCGGCATCTTTGCTGGTCTTCAGGGCTTTACTTCTTGATCATAAGATGACTGCTGTAGCTCCAAGATCACACAACGGCACTCGTGGCAGGAAAAAAGGAGAGCGAGATTTCCCTTTTATTATGGAGTGAAACTTGCCCAGTAATCTTCTAGCAAAATTCCCCTGCTGTCTCGTTGGAGAAAACTGGGCCAGGTAACCAAGCTAGTGCTAAATATCTAGGATAGCATCTGGTTGGGGGATGACATTGCTGTTATGGTCTCATCCCAGTCAGGGTTCATTTGAGACGGGGCACTTAGGAGCCCTGAGCATAGCTGGGATGCTATTAGCAACCGCTACAGAGTAAGCGACAATAGCAGCTGCCACACTTTCCACAATCCTTTCTGTTTCCAGTTGCAACTAACCTCGTAATCTCTAAATGTTTCCAGCTTCTTATCTCTCATGGTTTATGCTTCTTGACTTGCTTCATCAATGAGAATTGCAAAACCAGTCCCTGATGGCTTTGTTTTTCATGTACAGTGAGCTGGAAAGAGGTGAGTACTGACATCCGGGCAGCAGTTCACTGACGTTGGGCTCTGTGTCTGTGATCCCACGGTTGCCAAGTAGCTGCTGCAAGCCCAAGGGTTGAGTCTCCATACAAGACAGAAAGATGAAGGGAAGTGTGTTGAAGTCCACATCGCCTCTTTCATCAGGATAGCAAGAAAGTTTCCTGAAACCTCTCAGTACACTTCAACAGAATTCATTGGCTAAAATCACATGACAGGACTACTCCCCATTGTCAGTCTGATGAGGGCAAGCTGACGTTTCTGGCTCCATCCTGGAAGATGGCCAGGGAAGCAATGGCTGGTGGGCCAGGTGACATCCGCACCTCTTTCTGTATTGTATTCTTCTTTGGACTGATGCTCCCTGTGAGCAGGCACTTGACTTTTCTGTATTCACAAGTTAGAACCAATCACTCAGGAGTGACGTGGTGAGTAAATGGGGAGGTGTGCGCTGAGCACCGGTATGGTAGGAGTCTGCAGAGCAGCTGCCACGTCATGAAGAATCAGCACATCTTAAGTCTCCACACATGGGTTTTGAACATGTTGAACGCCATGCTTGTCGAACAGAGGCTGTGAGTTACTGGGTTTTTACTCCTTTTTCCCACCTATCCATGGTCTCATTAGCACATCTGGGAGGGCAAGGAAACTGTACATTTTCACATCAACAGGGACAATACAGCCTGTTAGAAGCAAAGGAAGAGTTAGGTGAGACATTAACATGAACATTAACATTAACATCATCCCTGAACAAGTCATTCCGCCTCTCCATGCCTCAGTTTCCCTGACCCAGGTGAAAGCTAATTACTCTAGCCTCTAAAGGTTGTGGAGGTTACATGAGAGATAATGAGACAAATGCTTGGCCTGGCCTAGGTGCTCAATTAGTGCGACTTGTTGACACTAGTTGATTTGCTGAGGAACCCCCTGGCTAGGCCAGCCTTTGCAATTGTCTCCTTATGAGAGGGGTAGAGATTAGGGAAGGCTAAGTAACACACCAGAGACTGAAAGTGTACAGAATCACCAAACACTGAGCTGGAAGGGATTTGGAGACCACCCAATTCAATGTGTTGTGTTTAGAGAAATATGAGAGAAGCTGGGGGTCTCTGGCCTGCAATGGACCAGCTGGTGCATCGTGGGCTGGAGGCTGGAGGCGAGGCCTCTGCGCCTCACTCAGTCCCCCAATTCCTACAGTCGAAATGAGTGAAATGTGCAGATGAAGTGGGCTGGATTCCAGATACGTTTATCTTCTAAATCAGAAAGGGACAGCAAACTATTTAAATAGCTGGAAAGTCAGTATTTTACGCTTTGCAGGCCATGTATGGTCTCTGTTACATATTCTTTTTTTTATTATTTGTTTTTCTTTGGTTTTGTTTTTTACAAACCCTTAAAATTTATAAAAACCATCGGTGGCTTGTGAACTGTACAAAAAGCAGCAGCAGGCTGATTGCGGCCAGCTGGCCATATTTGCCACTTCCCACAACTGTCCTAGTGCCCTGGGCATCAGTGGAGCTTTCTTGTTTCTTTCATCCTCCAAAAAGCCTGGCCGTGTCCATTGTGACCTGTGTCACACAGCCGTGTTCAGTGCCTGTTCTAGAAGCCTGGTGGGGTGGGCGACTGGGAAAGGCTACGGCCGCCATGGAGGTGCTGGGCTCTGCACTGTCCTGCCCTGTGTGCATGGAGCTGTTCACAGCCCCTGTGCTGCTCTTCTCCTGCTCCCACAACTTCTGCAAGCAGTGCCCGGAGCTGATCTTGGTGTGCCAGCATTGCACCACGTCGATGGGCAGTTCTGCTGTCCAGTGTGTAGGAAAGTAAGAGGACTCTAGGGTCCTTCTACTGCTGAGGCTGCAGATTTTTCTGGTCAGCGCTCCTCGGAATCTGTCCCAGGAGAGAACGGGGATGGTTGGCCTGCAAAATGAAGACTGGCCAGCCAGAACCCACATCTCTGAAGGGCTGTTGGGGTGGGTGGGAAACAGGCTTAGAAGACATGGTGGACTCATGGTAGGAGCTGCCAGAGGACAAGCTTGTGGCTTAACGTGAGAGAGAAGGTTCCAATAGCTTTCACTCATTGGGTGTGCAGGAACAGAGCATTTATTAGCCCCTGCCAGGGGCCTTATCCCTGTGCCAGGAGCCCAGAGATGCAGAGATGAATGAGAGCTCATCCTTGCAGGAGTGAGTGGTTCTGCATACAGTGAGAGGTCCCACAGTGCAAACACGGAAGGCCTCAGAGCCGGTGACAGCTGAGAGAGTCTACAGAGCAGGGCAGCCGTGGATGAAGAGAGCATTTCAGGAAGAGTGGACAACAGATGTCAAGGCCCAAGAAAGCAGCCTACAGCTTGAGATGGTTAGGTCTGGTTAGCAGGTAAGGAGGCTTCAGTCAGTGTAGGGCTATGGGAGATGCCAGGGCACTTAGGGACCCAACAAGAGGCAGGTTAAGACACAGTGAAAGAGGTGTTACATGTCATGCAAAGGGCTTAGCATTCTGTGCTGTAAGAAATGGGGAGCCAGAAGAATGTTTAACCTGGGAAGGATCATGAGAGTGTTGTCTACGAAAGCGCAGCATTGTCCACATCATATCATACTCTCATGGAACATTGTTGTGCAGTTACTTGTGCAGCATCTCTTCCCACAGCTGGGATACACATACCGTGACTGCTGTTTCTCCAGGTCCTTTGGGTATTTGTGGAAGGATGGAGGATAGAAGGAAGTATATAATAAATGGATAGCAGGAAGAGGCATGTCATGTAGGGATCTGCGTCAGCAGAAACAGAGGGTGGGCTGATTAGAAAAACAGGTGTTCTCACCAAAACAGTAATCAACTGAATATGGGGGAAGGTGCCAAAGAGGGGTTGAAGGAGGGGGCTGAGCAGTGCAAAAGCACCAGATGCTTAGATTTATTTATGTTTTTCATTTTTCAACTTGGAATTTTCACTTATTTGTGTATTTATTTTAAAATTATGTCCAAGTAACACACACACAGGTTAAACGTGTAAACCCTAGAAAAGAATTTATAGTGAAAAGCCCTGCTCTCTGCTCCATCGCCTTCCAGTCCCACTCCCCAGAGGCAAACTCTTCAACTTTTTCTAGAGAGTTCTTCCTGTGGTTACATCCACAGCTCAAAATAATGTGCTCATTCCACCTATTCTTTGTGGACATTCCTGGCATCCACTTCCTCTGACAGCTGAGCATTTCTCTCACAGCTCTTGCCCCATCCCCCGCCCAGGTGGCTATGTCACTACCTTTAGTCTCTCTAGCCTAATTTTAAGTAACACAATTAAACTTCTGATTCTTGTTCCAGCAGCTCAAGACAACAGAACCCTCTGACTACTCACTCTGTAGAATGGGGCTGCCTGTGTTTCTCCCTCCTCTGGGGTTCCTCCTCCCAGACATAGACTATGAGAACACTCAGGAAGGTGCAGAGGACACAGCGAGTAGTGAGCTGGAGGCTTTGCTGACCTTGGATCTGGGTGGGGGGGGTGTGCAGGCATGGTCCCCAGATCAGGTTGAAGAGGTGTAGCCGGCGCCTGATGGGACAGGATACAGAGCCTGAGGAGACAGAAGAGAAAGAGCTTCAGACTGATGGAGCAGAGGCAGGAGCGGAAGAGGACTGACAACCTGGGACATTTCATCGCTCCTCAATTTTGTTTAGAAAGAAAGAAAACGGGCAGATCATAGGTGCTGGTATTGGGGGTCTGGCCAATTTCCTTTCCATGGAGCATTCATGCCTCTGAATTCTGGAACATGTGTGGCATTTTGTAGTAAATGCTAAGCTGGAGTTCAAACCTAGGTCCTTCCCCTCTGGCACAGTATTCTTTCTCATCCTGGACAGACAGGGAAATTCCGCTCCAGGAGCAGACCCTACTTGAAATAGCATGCTGCCTGGGGCAGCCCCTCGGTCCAAAGAGAGAGGTAATCTAGGAAAAGATATGCTAACATTTATTACGTGGATTACTCTAAATCTAAACCTGCTTGCATTAGGGGACCTCCCTGAAAGCTTAAGTAGGCACTTTTTTCAAAAATTAGTTTTGGGTATACAAAACAATGTAATAGACATTTACACCCTTCACAAAGTGATACCTTCCCCAATCTACTACCCTTCTGACATCGTATATATCTGTTACAATACCATTGGCAAATTTCCTATGCTGTACTTTACATTCCATGGGAGTAAAAAAACTAATATATATATATACATATACACATATACACACATATGTATACATATATGTCAACTATGTATATACATATATACATATATGTATGTGTATATATATATATATATAGTTGACATTCAATATTATTATACATCAGCTTCAGGTGTACAGTGCAGTGGTCAGGTGTAATGTAGGGTGTCAGCTCCCGCTCCCCATACAAGAACACAGGATATAGTGAGGCCAAAAAGGATACCCACGGAGCCATAGATAGGGGAGTCATACCACTATATTCTCCTTGGCGGCTGGGTTGGAGACACAGGAAACAGGAGCCACATGATCAGCAACCCGATGTCCGCTTCTCTGCCAGCCAACCTCACTTGCTAACAGCAATCCGCCTTTCTGCAATTCGTAATCCACAATCTGCGCTTGCTAGTTTAGCTACGGCAGTTATATTAGTGGCTAATGGCTAACTGGTAACAGCTGATGGCAGCCCAGCCACAGCAGATGGCCATCTGATTACAGCTGATGGCCATCTAATAACTGAGGCAGCACCTTCCCACCTGAGGCCGAGAGCCTGGAAACTGCTCTCTGGGACTCTGTCTCCACATCAGGCACATACACAGTCTATGAAGTGATCCCCCTAAGTCCAGTACCCGCCTGGCATCCTACATAGTCTTTACAACATTATTGATTATATTCTGCATACTATATTTCATATCCCCACGGCTATACTGTGATTACTAATTTGTACTTTCAAATCCCTTTACCTTCTCTCCCATCCCCACGCCCCTATTGTCTATCAACACTCTGTTTTTTTTCTGTATATCTCTGAGTCTATTTCTGTTTTGTTTGCTTTTTTATTCTGTTTTTTATATTCCACATATAAGTGAGATCATACGGTATTTGTCTTTCTCAGTGTGACTTATTTCACTTAGCATAATATTCTCTAGGTCCATCCATGTTGTTGCAAATAGTAAGATTTCATTCTTTTTTATGACTGAGTAATTTTTTTCAAAGAAGTAAAGAAAATTCACTTAAAGAATAACAATGATAGTAACCCCTTTAAATCTGCAAAGCTTTCTATTGTTGATGAGATTCCCACACAGCAGTCAGAGGAGTTACAGAGAAGGAGCTGTGTCTCCGCTTTATAGATTAGAAAACCAAGGCTTCAGTCTCAAGTCACCATTTTCTAATTCACATAGCCATTTTTCCCTCAGGATATAGAACACATACAATAAGCTGTGTGACGTGCACACATCTGAGGCATACTTTATCCCAATAAATTACACCTGTGTATCTCCACAGACGCCCCTTGCAGATCAAGACCTGGAATATTTCCTTCACCTCCTGCTATTCCCTCTTCCCAGTGAGTGACCCCCCTCCACACCCTACACACACACAGGAGACTATTCCAACTTCTTCTGCCATGGGTTAGTTTTATCTAAATTACATAAATCATGTAGTATATATTATTTATGACTAGTTTCTTTAGTTTCTTCCCCTGACATAATTTCTCTGAGATTCATTCATACTGTTGTGTGCCGCGATAGTTCATCTTTTCAGTGCTGTGGTATTCCACTGTACACGCACACACAAAAACATACTTCGCGAACTTGCCACCATGTGCTTACACTGGCAGCACTGTATAAACATCTCAGTAAGGTTTCATAACCTTAGTGTATCAGTGTCTCACAGCTGTGTTCGTGTTGACGTGTGGCAGTGTCTTGCTGAGTGACGTTCATTATTGTTGCATATTTTTGTGTGCTATGGCAAGAATGTTGAATTTGAGCAACAAACATTAAATTTCTTGTTAAACTTGGCAAGAGTGGAAGTGAAATCAGGGACATGTTAGTCCGTTTGTGGGAATAATGCCATGAAGAGAACGGCAGTGTATAAATAGATTAAACGTTTTTCTGAGGGGAGAGAATGCGTCACTGATGAAGAGAGGTCAGGGTGGCCAGTAATGAGCAGAACTAATGAAAATATTGCAAAAATTCATCAAATTATGTGTCAAAATCATTGGCTGACTGTGAGAAGCGTAGCAGACCAAGTAAACATTGACAGGGAAACAGGAAAATCTTAACTGAAAATGTTGGCATGAGAAAGGTGTGTGCAAAAATGGTCTTGAAGGAGCTCACGGATGAACAAAAGCAAAGGAGAGTCAAAGTTTGCCAAGACCTTTTGGAGAGACAAGACAATGTTTTGGGCCATGTTATCACTGGTGATGAAACATGGGTGTACCAATGTGACCCTGAAACAAAGTGTCAAAGTGCACAATGAAAGTTAGCCAATTCTCCATAACTAAAATTTTCATCAATCCAAATCAAGAGGCAAAATGATGTTGCTAACCTCTTTTGATATAGAGAGATTATTCATTATGAATTTGTACCAACTGGACAAACAGTTCAGCAAGTTTACTATTTGGAAGTGCTGAAAAGGCTGCATGAAAAAGTTAGACAAAAATGAACTGAATTTTTCGCCAACAATTCATGGCTCTTGCATCACCAGCTCACAGGCCACTGTCTGTGAGCGAGTTTTTAGCCAGTAAACAAATAACTGTATTGGAACACCTTACTCACCTGATCTAGCCCCCAATTACTTCTTTCTTTACCCGAAGATAAAGAAAATATTGAAAGGAAGACATTTTGATGACATTCAGGACATCAAGAGTCATATGATGACAGCTCTGATGGCAACTCCAGAAAAAGAGTTCCAAAATTGCTTTGAAGGATGGACTAGGCGCTGACATCGGCGCCTAGCTTCCCAAGGGGAATACTTCGAAGGTGACCATAATGACATTCAGCAATGAGGTATGTAGCACTTTTTCCAGGACGAGTTCGCGAACTTAATTGTCTGACTTCATACATACACATGCACACATACTCACATAAGTGCACACACACATACTTGCATGCACACGTGTAAACACACACGTGCACGCACACACGTGCATGCACACACACACACCTACTTACTTATGCATTCTCCTCTTAATAAATACTTGGATAGTTTCCAGTTCACAAAGCTGGAACTTGAATCTTTTCATTCAGGCTCCTGGGCTTAATCAATTACCATATGCCCTCTCCACACAGCAAGTAACAAACATACTTACTCATCCTGACCCCAAAGTGTCACAACAGGAAAAGACGACAAATATTATCAATAGGGTCCAATAGGGTTTAGATTCATTGTCTGGTTGGAGATCCCCGGATGGAATGAGCATATCAGTTGTTTGGCATCTATTTCCCTCAATAGGGCATAAGCCCCTGAGAGTAGGGCCAGGTGTGTTTGTCCTGTTCACTATCCTATTTCCAACATAGTAGGTGCTTAATAAAAGTTTGTTAAACAAATGAATTTTAAGGCTGTTGCCAGATGGGTGGACTGTGATGGTAACTCAGGGTGGCATCTGGTCTTATGTTTTTACTTGTGTTTTGAAATGTACATTTTATTATTATTCAGGTATAGTAGGGCCAACAGATCAAGAGACGATGGCCATTGAAAGATAGATTGTAGGTTACAGTTCCTAAGAGGAGGGGACATGTCATATAATGGGGAGGCAGTGACATGGAGAAGCAACAGTGTGGGTCAGGAGGCAGAAGAGGAGGGGAAATGTGGGTAAGAGCATTTATTGTGGTTTCTGCAAGAAGGAATAGGCAAGGCAGGGCAAGCAGGCTTAGGATTGGCCAGTTGGAATAATTTCAGCTGGCTCTGGGGCACGGGGCAGGGGGAGTGCTGTCCCTAGCTGTATGGTACCTGGTCCTAAGGTGACTAGGGCAGGTAGATAAGTGAATAGCATATAAAAAGGAGGTGGTAGGGACCTGGGCTTTGGTAAGTCAGTTTTCATATAAAAGATGTCCTCCCAGGTCCTTTACTCTGTCTAGGAATTGGCTAGCATGGAAGTGGCCATCCCTCCTGGTCTGCAAAGCCCCAGATGCCACAGCGTCAGAACCCAGTAAATAAAAAATGTGGTTAATACACTTCGGTCTTCAGTGCCTAGATCAGGTGTCTTTTCCTGAGAGGCCAGCCTTGATGTCCTCGTCATCCCAAGGAAACTTATTTCTTCCTTCTCTGTGTTCCTCTGCACATCCAACTGCACAGTCATTTTTGAGTGTGTGTCTTTCCACTAGACTGAACTTTCACGGAAGAGCAGTAAGCTAACCCAGACTCATGGGGGAAGGAGGCAGTTTCTTATGTTGGAGTGTGTGATGGTTGTCTCTGCAGACGGAGATAACCTGCACACACTAGCCAAGGTGGGAGTGCTGCGGAATGAGGGGAGTTATTTTGCAAGGGTGAGGAGACTTTCACAGTCACTTCTTTTGAAAGTACTGTCAGCACTCATCCAGTGGGTGATATGCTCTCTCCCCCCACCCCTCGATGGCATTTATGTGTACAGGAAGGAAGAGGTCTCATCCTTTCTCCTTGACCATGTCATAAATGGTGATGGGAATTTGCCACCAGCTCATGCCATCTCTGTGTTTTAGGTCATTTATTTGAAGAGAAGGGTAAAAAATGGGCTGCAGAGGAACATCCTGCCTGAAAACATACTGGAAAAGTTTAAAGAACTTGAGACACTTCACACAAAGGAGCGAAACCAGCTTGCTGAAATGTATGAAAAGCACGGAGAAATCATGAATCTGGTATTCAGTTATGTTTTATTTTACATATTTTATTGTTGCTTAGCCTCCCAATCTGCCCAATTACTCAGCAACCTTAGAATTGAAACCAGATATTTTCTCAGGAGTAAGTAGAGGTTTACTTTCCAAATCAATGCACAAACCCATGTAGATGTCCTTCTCTGTGATGGAGCTCAGGGATAGATGTGTATGTGCATAGGCATGTGTGTGCATGTGTGTGTGGTATTCAGCCATGCAGCCCACAGCAGGATTTAAGGGACCCCAGATAGAGGGGCTCACATAGTTACAGTGAAATAGCATCATATTCTGATTTATGAGAATTTAGTTACCCTTGATCATCCCAAAGAGGGAGGGAAGGGTAAAACAGAACAGCAAATCCTCCATTTCTTCTGTTGGTTCTTGCATGCATATTAGGAATGAAGAGTTTGGAGAGCTGAGCATGATTCAATGTTTAATCTTTAGCATGAGTTTTTCATGTAATATGTCCTACAAACTCTTTATTGATGCTGTATGATTGCCTCTGCCTGCCAGGACATAATGGCCTGCAGGGGGCACGCCAGCTCAAGCTAGTAAGAGGATTCAAAGGAATAGGATATGATTTAGCATTCCTGTTTGGAACCTGCCTTTAAAAATGAGTTTCATTTGCCACAAATTCTCAGTGGTTCTGTCTCATCCTCAGCAGTACCTCCCTTTCTGAGATGCGAGAGTTTATTCCCCCATTAGCTGAGTGGGAAAGGAGAGGGGCTGTCAGGGCAGTGAAGGCTTCTCTTGTATCCCTTCCACCTAAAATGTGCGCAGCTTATCTTGAGTCTGTAATGGGCTCCACTTTGTCGAGGTTCTTATGATATTATCAATAGCTACCATGTCGAAATGTCTGCTGAGCACCAGGCACTTCACCAGACATGTTACATCCATCGCAGTCTTCCATCCTGTGAGCCGGCGGCTTGGAAAAGTGAAAGAGTCTGATTTCATAGTCAGAAAGTCCCCATCTTCCAATCCCAGTGCTGTCCCTTCCTGGCAGTGCGTCCTTGGGCAAGTTACATCTTGGAGCCGTCTCAGCTTTCTTGGACAAAATTGTCTATCTCAAAAGTGTGGCTGTGATGATTCTATGAAATACCACATCTGGTATGTATGCTCTTGCTAGATCACCATTCGAGCATCCTAGTGCTACTCTCTGTCCTTCCCACGCCAGAGCCTCCTGTGAAAGTGACTTTTGATACCTGCTTAAAAACGCACTTGGAATGTCAGTGGTGTGGGGTATGGCAGGTCCTGGGTGCACAGGGCTGGAACAAGGAGGGAACAAGTGTCACTGACTTTCCTGTTGTCAATCAGACACACATAAGTGACGAAGACCCAATAAGTGGAATGTGCAAGCTCTTTGAAGACCACAGGTCTCACCAGGTGGCCAGGATTTCTGATGGCTACGCAGAGGAAAACGAGCTTTGCTGAGGACATTCAGCTGGTGCTGCAGAAATCTGAGAGCATGGTGCGGGCCAGACAGGTATTGCTCACACGGCCACGGGATTTCCACGGAAGGGCAATGTTTGGAGTTCAGGGGGTTTTCTCTTCAGGCCACTAGGCTGACAAGGCAGTGCTTAAGGAAGAAATTGTGTTGCATGCTTTAGAGACTGACTGTCCTTGAGTGTCTCCTGAAACATGTCAAATTTTGAAATGTGCACCTTGAGAAATGGAAGAATTCTTATCACTTTAAGGGCTTCCAAACAGAGTAGATTAATGGCCATATCATTTACCCTCCTATAAGATGAATAAGTGAGATGCGTCTTAGTTTCTATGGCCTTAGTTTCTGTTTTCTTCATTTCATGACTTTTCCCCCCTGCAGTAAAGGTTTTAGGAATTAATCTCTGGATTCATTTTTGTCAAGGACTGAAGGAACAGTGCCTGAGTTCATACAGGACTCGGAAACATGTCTATTCCCACTAACAAGACTGGAAAAACTCATAAATCATGGGACACTGGGTTGAGTACTCGGGAAGTCTTAGCCCCAGCAGACCCATGTAACAAATAATGAAAGCAAAAACTGAGAGGATCAAACTCTTTCCAAGTAACTTAACTTATCCCAGAATAAGATTTATAGAAATACAAAACTATCAACTTCCAACAAGGTAAAATTCACCTTGTCTGATATCCAAAGATTAGCAGGCAGGCAAAGAGGCAGAAAAATGTGGCCCGTAATGAAAGCAATAATCAATTAATACAATCAAATCAGAATTGAGATAGATGTTTGAATTAGTAGACAAAGATATTTAAAAATATTATAATTGTGTTCCATATTTCAAAAAGTTAGAGGCATGGAAGATATAAAAAAGATTCTAGAGATGAAAACTACAATGTCATGAAAAAATACACTGGATGGGATGAACGCAGGTTAGACGTGGAGAAGAAAAGCTTTGTGACCTTGAAGGCATAGCAATAGAAACTATACAAAATGAAACAGAGGAATAAGAACTTTTTTAAAAACCAGCATTAGCAAATGTGGAACAACTTCAAGTGTTCCAGTATATGGTTAACTGCAGTCTCTGAAGGAAATGATGGGTTTGGGGGAGGGGTGTGGGCAGAAAAAGTATTTTAAGAAATAATGGCCAAAATTTCCAGACTTGATGAAAACGATAAACCTACATCCAGCATCTCAAACCTAATCTAGGCAGAATGGAATTCCCGATTCCCCCCACACCTGTTCTTCTCAATCTTCTCCTCACTACCACACCCCATGATTGCTCAGGCATCATGGTTTCACCTCTTTCCTCACCAGATGCGTCCTCTCCATACACCTCCAGAACCCCCCACCGCCATCTCTCCTGGTCACTTTTATCACCTCCGGCCTGGACACTCTAATGGCTCCCACATGAGCTCTCCTGCTCACTCTACCCCACTAATAGCCAGAGTGATGGTTTGATGTTTTAGATCATGCCATTCCCTTGTTCAAAATCGCCAATTGCAGTGGGGGGTGAAGGGGGAGTCTATTATGCTGTGAATAAACCTGCTGCCTGGCCCTGTCTATCTCTCTGTTCTCCTTGCCTCACGCTCTGAGCTGGACTCAATCTGTCAGCCTCATTACCTTCCAACTGCTCCTCAGACGTGCTTCTCTGAGATACCTTCCAAGACCACCCGGAACAAAGAGCCGCCTCCCTCCCCAGCCATCACCCACTACCCAGACCCTGCTCTGTCTTCCTTTGTCTTTCTTTAGAACGCTTGTCAGTCCCCTGAGATTCTGTTGTATACTGCTTATGTCTGTTTGGTTTATTGTTGTTATCCTCAAGAAGATTAGTCTAGTGGGTCAAACAAGACACTCAGGCACATACTGGGCAGGCAACTCATGGTGATAAATGCTAGAAAGTTTCTGTATGTTGTAAATGATGGTGACATATCCAAGACCTGTGAAAGCGTGTGAAATGGAAGATCCTTTTGTTGCCTGAAGGGGAGGAGGTGTCAGTGAAGACAAGATCAATTTGCTCAGTGCCTGCTGTGTGCCTGGGCTGATGCTGGGCACTGCCTCTGCCCAGTCATCATCTCATTAGTCCTACTCAGAACCCACAGTCCCCTTTTCACAAGGCAGGAATCTGAGACGCAGGACTATCTAGCTATAACAGCCACGATCATGCCTGGTGTCGGCCTGACCTCGTCAACCAACATTTCCCCTACATTGGGTGCCTCCCAGGAAGGAAGAGCTGATCACAGAAGTGATGCTGGAGCTGAGATTTACAGGATGACCTGGAGACTCACAAGACGATCAGACAGGGAAGGACGCCGTAGGCTGTGGACAGTCCAGAGCGCAAGATCTAGACTTTCTAGAACTATCACAACGGGTGGGTCTGAGATTTCATTCCCCTCAAAATTATTTGGGTAATTCTTTCCATGTTTGGCTATTCTTTCAATAAGGATCTGCATTTGATTGTGATAGAAACCCATGAGCAGTGGCTTAAAAAAGTTAGGAGTTCTGTTTTTTACTTAATGAAATGTCCAGAGGTAGGGAGGCAAGGCTGGCCAGCTCGGCGGCCCCACAGTGCTCCTCTTCTCTCAGCAGTGTTTGGTGTGCTCGTCACAGGCATGAGGTGGCTGCTCCATGTGGGCATCGACCTCAGGTCTTGGGGGAAGGAAAGGGAAAGACAAAGAGCAAGACTTGTCCCAGAGGCATCTGCCCACTTTCAAGCCGCTTTCCCAGAAGCCCCACCCAACAACTCCCACTTCTGCTTCTGTGGCACGCCTGGCACGCCTAACTGCTAAGGAAGCAGGAAACAAACATAGTATTTTTAGCTGTCCATATTACTGGCCTGAAGAGTCAGGGTTCCTTAGGTAGGAAAGAGGTGAAAAATGGGTACTGGGCAGGCAATAAGCAGTGCCCGCCACCCTTAGGCATCCCTGGTTAAGCAGAGGCTGAGGCAACACGATGAACCAGGGGCCTGGGCCTGCCCTCCGCAGGGCCTTGCTAAAGAAATGTTCAGGCTGTCTCCACAGGACGTGGAGAAGCTCCTAGGGGACCTCTCAACCAGTGCTGCTGACATGTAGGCCATGATCAACGCCATTGGAGGAAGTCTGCTTAGTGGCATCAAATGCCAGATTGCCACCCTGAAAAGGCAGCTGGAGCTTGAGCACGCCTCCAAACTGGAGAAGTTCCGGTTGGAAGGCCCCTGACAGCTTCACCAGCAGACGAAAGTGCTCCTGCAGCATCACAGCAACACAGTACAGTTCCTCCATGAGCACAAGAGGCTCAAGGCAGAGATGGGTAGACTCAGGGAGGGTAGTGTGGCCCCCCAGGTCCCCTCCAAGGACACTGTTTCCATCAGGCACTATTTTCAAGAATTCAGTAAAGGAATGGACATCACTGCCTTCATCCTCCCTGACACTAACCAAGTGCTGGCCGGCTCGGTCAGGCTCCATGAGGACTGCCAGGTGGGCTCTGCCATGGGGAGCCATCTGTCCCAACAAACGCTGGAGGATATTTTGTGTAGTGTCGGGTTCGGTGACAAAACCAAATGCGGAGGCAAAGCTTCCCCGGAATCCGTCTTAGCCCTCCTCTCCTTTCTCTACCGGTGAGTCCTCTGCACAAGAAAGTGAGGTTGGGCCTAGGGAATCAACTGTATAATGCAGTACACAACTTAGCAACTACGAAGTTGCTAGATTTCACCTTTTAAAAGAAAAAATTTTTTTCCATATTGTGGTTTCTCTCTTCAGGGTCTCATGTTGATGATTAATTAATTGTCCAAAGCTTTTTTCTTCCTTTTTCTTTTCTTTTTTTAAACAGGAATGTGCTTAAAAAGCTTGTTGCTTGAAGCTCACATACGAGGCTTTGAATGGTGGAGGCTGCTGGCTTGGCTGGTGGAGTGGGTGGTGCAGAAGGTGAGTTCTTGGCACAACTGAACAGAACAGCTTTGTGCTCTGATGACCTATGGTGCACTATTAGCTCAATTGAGCCTCAGATACTAGAAATCACAATAGCAATGACTCCCCAGAAATGAAGCCTGTGGCTAGCTCTTCTCATGGCTTTTTTTTTCCCATCGCAATAATAACTACAATTTGTTGAATGCTTAGTATACACTACTAAGCATTCTTTATATTAATGATTTAATTCCATTCTCAAAATAACTGAAGGAGGTGAGAATTATTATTTCCACTTGATAAGAGCAAACTCAGGATCTGAGAATTTAAATCACTAGACCAAGATTACACAGTCACTGAAAGGGTAGACCTAATGCAAATCCAAGTGCATCTGACTGGAGGCCAGGCTTCTTCCTGTTTACCCCAGAGGACAGGCCTGGAAAGATCTCTTTAAAGAACCCTGCCATTCTTCAGGAAGGAGTTCACTTTTCTTAATTCCAGCTCACCAGTTTTTAGTAAACATCTACCATAAAATTCAATAAGGGTTATGGAATCCTTAGTAGCACCTATTGGTATGCAATTAGTAGCATTGCATGGAATGTTCAACATAAATGACATTATGGGGACCCCATTTCCCCTTAGGAGGTAAACAATAGGTCCCCATTATACAGATGAAACTGAGGAGATCGATGGTTTGTCCAAAATCACACAGTTAGCAGCATAGATTCCAAATGTCATTTTCAAGTCCCTTCTCCTTCCATCTACCTCATTTTCAGTCTTGACAGGTTGCAGACGACAAAAACTCTACCCTGCTCTGCTGGAAAAGAAGGAGAGGGACTTCTGAAAAGCACCAGGAAAAGGGCAGTGTGGTCTCAAGCGTGGCAGTACCCAGACTCAGTTGCTGTCAGAAGCCCCCTTATCTCTTTTATCTGTTTCTCAATGATTGTTTGGCTTCTTTCCTGAAGAATGACCTCTTCTCCCCTGTCATTACAGCTTGGGGTCTGAAGCTAAGGGGTTCTCTTCTCCCAGTTCCCGTTTAATACATTCCCAGGAAAGGTCTCGGCTTGGCCTACACCAAAGCCACCAGCCCACGGAGCAGGGCCCCAAAGAGGAGGCAGTGCGGACACAAACTCAGATGAGCACAGAAGCCAAGCTCTTCATAAACATGAAGCAGGCTGGGGAAGAGGAGGGCTGTGACAAATAGCAGAGGCCATGCTGTGCATAAAGAAAATATTGTCCTGTTGGAACGTAGGCTGAGTGTAGCCAGAGATCCTACTTTTTTTTGAGAAAAGCAAGAAATCCACATTTTTAAATGTTAAATGTTTTTATTCTTTTGAAAGCTGTCAACTAATTAAAAATAGATTTAAAACATTGCATGGGCATAACAAAGCATCTCTGTGAACCAGATGGAAACTCCAGGCCATTACCAGTTTGCCACCTCAGGTGGAGGACAATATAACTGCCTGCTCCACCCCAGCCGTGCCAGGGGGGCTGTTTGCAATGCCTGGGCCTCCCTCCTTCCCCATGACTCCTCAGGGGCAGCACTTGCCAGCAGGCACACAGGAAAGCAGGAGGCCCCTGGAGTTGTGGGCAGGCAGAGAGGGCGAGATGCGGGCGGCATTCCTGGCCTACATGTCCCCTGTGCTTTGAGCTGAGACCCAGACCCACTGTATTGGGGACCCAGGATTCAGGCAGGGAGTCTGAGCTGTGAAAAGCAGAGAGACTGAGAGAAAAACTGATCATCTCGGGCCAGTGTGCTGAGCATGCCTCACAAAGAACCCCAGTGTACCTGGGGATGGAGCTGCCAGGAGTGTGTTTGCTTTACCTAGGTTGTTTAGGCTGCATTAAAATGAAGGTGGAGGTACGGTTCTGTCCTGAGGCTGCCTGTAGAAAGGTGTGGACAAGAAGTGGGGTCTCAGATGGCCTGGCCTCAGGGATACTGGACCCCTGGGATCCTTTGGGGCTTGGCTACCCCGGGAACTTCAGCCAGGGAGTTTGTAGTTCTTCTCAGAGTTCAGCATCTCCTTTGCCTGGCCCAGCCGGCTGCTGCTCCCTCTGCTTTTTCATACCGTCTGCTGGTCATGACCCTCAAGATCTGGACTCCTGCTTGTAGCCTCTCCACACATTAGTATCCTTTGAGCTCAGCCCCTACTGAAAACTGCCAGAGCCTCTTGGCTTTTAATTTCACACTTCAAGAGGTGTTTATTGAGTACCTACTGTCTGCAGCAGGTCCCATTCTAGGAGATGGAGATACAGCTGTGAAAACACAGACAAGGTTCTTGTTCCCTTGGGGAGAAAACAATGAAGCAAGATGGGTTCAGAGAGTGCTAAAATGCTGAAGGTATAAAGTGGTGAAATCGTGATGGGGGTGGTTAGGCTGGGTGGTCAGGAAAGGTCTTTTTGAGTAAGCCAGGTTTAAGTGCCCTCTGAATGACCAGGATGGGTCAGGCGAAGATGGGGACGAGCACTCCAGGAGGTCTGAGCAGTGAGTGGTTGGAACTGTACCACTGCAGACATGGGGAACAGAGAGGGAGGCTGAGGCCAGACCACTGGACAAGCTCGGACTTGAACCTAAGGATTATTGGTTTCACTTGGTCCCAAGTAAGGATTCAAATATATGCTCTTCCTGCCTTTTGCCATCACTATAAATAATGCTCATTAATGACAACCAGGTTCTGTTCCTCACTCAGCATTCCAAATCACTTCTCTACTATGATCTAACTGAACATGAGGTCTCTGCCCCAGGGTGCCTGCTGGGAAACAGGAGCTGGGACTTTTACCCATGTTCCCTCTATTCCCAAAGCTGTGTACTCTTTCCACACAATGCCCTATCTCCTAAGAGACCACATGCAGGAGAGCACACTGTGTGGGCATGCCCGCCTAATCAGGCTAGCTTCCTGTGGAAGTATCCCCAAATTTCAGGGGCTTAAATTAGATCAGTCATCTCTCTCTCACTTAAAGTCCAAGCCTCAGTTGGAGGATGCCCCATGATGCCATCAGGGGACTGTGGTTCGTTCCCTATGTCTCTACACTATACCCTATCCCACCCAGGCAACTGGAAATAAGGAAGGGGCAGAGAAAGAGCAAGCCCTCCTCCTGTAGGGCAGAAGCCAGAAACCCTACCCATCCTCCTACTTACATTTCTGCAGCCAGAACTTAGTCAAATGGCTACATCCAAGGGCACTCTAGTTCTGCTGTCTCCTAAAAACCAAGTTTCTGTTTACTAAAGGAGAAAATGCTTATTGGAAAGCAATTAACTGTTTCTGGCATAGCTTTTATTTTACAATTTTCCTGATTAAGAAAGCAATACTCACTGCTTATGATAGGGTAGGTAGATGGATAGAAATGAGCAGAAGAAGGAGAGGCCTAGCCCCAGTGAGAAAGCCCTTTGCTGCAGCTCTTGGGTCAAGACCCCTTGCAGCTGCCCTCCCTTAGAGCACCAATGCCTTAGTAGCCCAGCAGGATTCCAGGTTTACACATACTTCTAAACCAAAGGGATATATTGTAACACTAAGAACCCAGAAATGTTTAAAGGCAAAGACCATGGGTAATTGCAGAGCTACCTGTTGTTAAGATTTATGGAGTCATGTCATACGCATTACTTTGTAAGCAACTTTATTTCGCACCCACCAATATAACCCGGACAATCTGCCCATATTGATAAATATAGGTCTACATCACCATCATAGTTCTTCATGGCATGTTTAAGTGATGACATCACAGAACCAAGGGATGGCTGCGATCTGCATTTGTTTGATTACTACTGATGAGGACTAATATAGTTTCACATTTATTGGCCATTTTTGTTTCTTTTGTGAATTGCCAGGTCATATCCTTTGTCTATGTTCACTTTTTTCCTACTTATTTGAAAAAAAACCACTTTATATTTTAAGGATAATATATTAACAAACTTATGTAGTGCTTATGTGCCCCAAGCACTGTTCTAAGTACATACTTGCAATGTTCAATCTTTACAACAGTTCTATAATACCCATTTTACAGATGAAGAGCCAGAGGCACAGAAAGAATAAGCAATCTGCCCAGTGTTGTATAGTTATGTAGTCAGGAAGAGGAAGAACTGGGATTCAAACTCAGCAGTCTGGTTTCAGATCTTTCCTCTTAACCACTAGACATTTTAATGTTTTGTCATTTACATACTTTCACAAAATTTTTTTCCCCCATTTGTCATGTGTCTTTTAACTTTAAAGTCCTCCCTAAATCCTGCCCACCTTTCAGGCCCAAGCTCAAGTTTTCTCGCCGTTAGTTTCTTGTTCATTTCAGCTCACAAGATAAGCTCTGCTCTGCACCTTCCTAGCTCCTCTGGCATTTATCGTACGTAGGTACTAATACAAGCGAGATATGTCATAAATGTAAACGCACCGGCTACACTGTAAGTGCTGTTATAAACATTACCCATGAGGATGCAAATGATCTCTTTTAAAAATCTTGTGCACAAAGTTACAGTGAGTGAGTAAAAACAGCGAGGCCCAAGCAGACACAGACCTGAAAAGGCACCTAACCAAGACTCTCCGGGGTCCTAGTTTGGGAAAGTCGTAACGGCCATGGCTGGGACTATGCTTTAGGTTAATTTTTAAATAGGAAAATTAAACAGTGCTTTGAAAAGCGTTTGAAGAATATCCAAAACTTGAGGCAGGCAGCTGACACGACTGCCTCACCTACAGATGGGTACTCCGCAGGCCTACCCTCACACCCGCGCGGGGCGGGGGACGCACAGGGGACGAGACCAAGACACGAAACATTGCACAGCCACCTAGCGCGCTCTCGGCAGCCACGTGACAGCGTCCATCCATCACGTGTGGGGGCGGAAGGGCGCCCCGCCACTCTCCGGGCCGTCCAATAGAAAACCGAAAGCGGGCAGGGTGGGCGGACCTCCGAGCCCCGCCTGCGGGGACCGCCCAGCGCAGAGCGGGACCAGCACCGCCGTCCAGTGAGGTCTGGGCAAGTCCGACTCGGCTGAGGCGAAAGGGCAAGGCGCACGTCAGTCAGACGGCCTGGCCAATGGGTTCACGCGCTGCCCTCGCTCCCGCCCCTGCCTCGGCCTCCCGGCGCCCGCGCTGCTTTCCCTCAGGCCGCCGTGGCCCGCCCGCCCGTGCTTCTATCTGGGTCCTCGCGCGCGGCTCCCGGGCGACGGCGGGCGGCGGAGTGCGCGAGGGCCGGGCCGTCTCCGCGGACGGCGGCGGCGGGCGGCGGCCTTCTTTGCGAACCCGAGGTGGGTACGGTAGAGGGACGGCGCACGCGGGCCTGTCGCCATTTTCCTTCCCTTGGACCTCCGGGGTCTATGAACGAGGGGGAGTTCTGCGAACCTGCCGGCGGAGGCCTGGAGGCCGGGGCGGGCGGGTCTTGAGGATGCCGTAGGTGGTGGCGGTGCGGGTGGGGGATGGGCGCCGCGTGGCGCGGCCGGTCCCAACCCCCTCTGCTTCCCGCCCAGCGCCTCGGACCTGGGGGAGGGGTCATTCTTCACATTCTTCACCCCGCCCCTCCCCCCGCTTCAATCAAACTTGGGCGGGGGAAGTCCCGCCCCCGGGCGTTGCCAATTGGCCGATGCCACCTCCCTCTGTGGCCTGACTGGCTGCGGGCCATGCCAGGTTCCCCTGACGTCACTTCCGCCATCAAGTTTGTGGGCCGGGGAGACCTTGGCTTTGGGGGCTGGGGTGCGGGAGGAAAGGTGGGAAGTGCGGGGGGAGGGCGGCCCTGGGCTGGCTCCCTGCTGTTAATCGGATCGGTCGAGCCCAGCCTCCTTCCCTGAGCAGCTGTGCGGCCGGGTCAGCCTCGGCCTACCGGCCACCGTCCTTGGCAGGGGAGGCGGGCGGACGTGAGGGAGGAAGTGGGATCCCGGGGGACGGGCTCGTGCCTGGCTACCTGGGCCACCGCCAGCGGCCCCAGCCCTGACTTGGGGCTGCACACCCTGGAAACTGGCTGGCCGATACACGTCCTCGGTGGCCTCCGGTGTGAGGAATGTGTAACCTTTATGTCCTTGGCCAGTAATGGCCTTCAGTCTATCCAACTTTACAGTAGGGCCTGGTCCCCTGCCTTGTGTGTCAGAGGTGAGGGTATGTATTTTAATAGATTGCTCATTTACGAGAGTTGGCAAACGGGACGAAGGCATTGGGCACAGTGAGTGTTAAATTCTTGAGGAAAATAAGGAGACTGGATGAGTTTATAGTTTTTTAAACTTTACTGATAAATATTGCCTTCTTGGCACTCATTTCCTAAGTACAAACCTCATTTAGCAGTCCCCTACATTTATTTTATTGGCCTGAAAGTCATGCAATAGTATTTAAAAAATCTGTTAAATTTTAAGTTTATATGCGTTTTGGAAAATTTTTTATATCCAGGTTTTTCTGCTGTATGGCAGTCATGTTCATTTACAGTACATCCAGGGAGTATGTGTAGTTAAGAAAGTGTAAACTTGTAAGTTACTTTGGGTTTTGTGAGGGTGTTTAATTTATTATATATAGTTGCTAAAAGTAATTGTTTTGAAGCTTGGGAACTTTTTGAGAGTAGACAAATGTCTTGACCTCTTCTATGTTATTAAATAGCATATTAAAATGTGTCACTAAAGTACAGACAATTGCAGTTGATGTAAAAAAAATGTTTAACTTTTTGCATATTTTGCAGTAACAGCTAGAAGGTATTTTTATTTATCTTGAAACAGGCTGTGGGTCCTCTGTTGAATTTGAGACGCAAGAATTTTGCAAGTCTCATTAAAGTTTGCAAATCACTGAATTCAGACTTAGTAGAATGAAGAGAACAATATTATATAAGTTGATCTCTAATGTTCACTCTTTATGTGCATTTTATTCCTGTTAGCATTAACTAGAATTTCTTGGTTTAGCGCACAGTAGTATTTGTGTACGTTTTCTTTCAATAGTTAATATAGGAATGGTGTTACTAGTAGTGGGAATTGCTCAATATTAAGAGACCTAAACCAGTATTTCAAATTGTGGGTCCTGACTCATTGGGTCATTAAATCAGTTTAGTTGGGTGGTGATCAGAATTAAAAAAATAGAATAGAAAATATTAGTTGATTTAGCTAGAGGCATGTATATTCCTGCAAAATAGCTTTTTCTGAGGCTGTCAAAAGTTTGAAAAACAGTCTTCCTAAAGGATATTTTTTTCATTGATAGCACCGGTCTTCTCCAGGAGTCTTTAAAAAGCACATCTGTTGGTTTATATTCAGTGAAGCATGTTCCTTAGCTTTCAGGAATTGGGGGAAATTCATTTGCCATCAGTGACCAGCATGCATTTTAATTACTTAATATTTTAATAGTCTGAGAAGCTTTTGTTTAGGCAGTAAAGGATCTTCTTCACCCCAGAATATTAATTGTCAATGATTTTTCCATGTCTAGATAAGAATAGAAGAATCCGGATCCCCAGTAGTGAGTTGTCAACATTGCCTCATGTGACCTCAGCTGAAGTAAAGGAGGCCTGGGCACTGCATGCTCTTTGCCTCTGTATGTGTTCTAAGCATTGCACAATTAAGAGTGGACTTCATTAAATAACCAGATAAAATGAGAGCCATTACTTTCTCTTTTTTTTGATACTAAATCTTTGAAATCTAGAGTGTATTTACTGGTGCAGCACATCTCACTTTGGGTTAGTCGAATTTTCCATGCTCAATAGTTACATGTAGCTAATGGCTACCCAACAGATACGAAGTTCTGGTGGATTGTGTAACTTCTTTTCAGAAATTAACTTTCTGTAGATAAGCATTTGCAGTTTCAAATTATCAGTCAAAAATGTTCCCTCTCCACAGCCTGATCACAAAGGAGGAAGTTGCATCAGGTGATTTCTTAGGCTCTTTCTAGGTCTAAGATTTAAGTATTCTGCAATAGCTGACAACTACACTTTGAGATGTTTTTGCTTCTCTTGGAGTATTTTAAGAGATATTAGAGGATTTGTTTTATAATGTCAGATATTCATGATGAGTCTGATTTGGGAGCGTTTTCTGTTAATTGGTCATCCTTTTCTGCTTTGTGTTAGTATTTATTGTCATGAAGTTATATTATCTGTTAACTTCTGAGCTCCCTAGCCCCTCAGTTTTTATTTGATCAAAAGCAATTTACATGATTGCTTAATGCATAGGAGGGAACATTTTTCTTAGTGAATTCACTCTTGTACAGTGTAGGCTATGACTACTAATTACAGTAAACTGTAATCTAGATTTAATAACTAGAACCTACCTTTTCTTGGCTTTGGGGGGTGGTTTAGATTATGCAGTGATTTCACCCCCCCTCAGCCCCAACCTGGGAACATAATTGGTATAATGAAGGATAGGAGGGCAGATTTTAAAGGATTAAGAAATGATGACATGTAAATGAAGACCATTGATGCAGAACAAGCCAGCCAAGTGGAATACTCTACCTTAACCCTAATTACTTGTGTGCTTTGTATGGTTTGTAGCAGAATTTACTTAGGTATACACAGGTAGTATAGAATGCATTTGTCGTAGCAGGGAAGTTGGCCCCAAATTAACACTTTGCATTTGAAAATTTACAAAGGAATACTGGGAGTTGACTTGACATTACTTACCTGTTTCAAAGGTTTCAAAATTTAGATAATTTCATGTAATCAAGAGAATCTAATGTACCTGCTGTAAGTCTAAGAGCAAATAAAAAGAAATGGTCCTTTTGGAAAACATGGCCTATTTAGTTATTTAAAACATAAATCTCAGGTTTAGTGCAATGTTTGGTTGAATATGAAATGGAGATCTTAGATCAGAATTACGTTTACTTTTATTAGTGAAAATTGTATATAAAAACTTCATCTTGTCAATTTCACAAGTCAACTTACACTGATGGACTGATTCATTGTTAAAAATACGGTGTTATGCTCTGTCAAAGGAATCAAAATACTGTTAGAGAGTTTGATCAATAATGTTTTAATCAGCTGAATATTTGCAATGGAAGGAAATCTATTATAAAGTAGCCAGTATTCTAATTTTGATTTGTATTTGATTATCAGCAAGTGGAACTAAATGATGAGACTAAAAGAAATAGTTCATGTTATTTGTATGGAAGTTTGGCAAAAAAAATGAAATTTACACAACCATAAGATGGCCTGTGAATAAAGGTTTTTAAAAATAAATCTTTCTGAGCTACTTTGTTTATAGAAGTATGTAAATTCATGTAAAAGGTAGGCAGTTCAGACTTCTGGAATAACATTTTAGCTCAGAAGCTCAAACTCTTTATTAAGTAGTTGGAAAGTAGAGTGTGCCTGCTTCTGGACTGTTGGTTTAGCATATTTTAAGAATTTAGAAACTAAAGCACCACCTTAATAAAATGGACAAATGCAAAGGTGAAATTGACATATTTTCATTATAAGTAGTCTTCAGAATGTATATTCAAATGTGTTTATAGGACCATGACACTTTCTTTTGATCAGACTTCTTCGCAAATGTAATAAAAGCTGGGGACTCCTGCAGAAAAATTGTACTGTATATACAATTTCTGGGGATTACTGGAGCCCACAATGGCTGCAGGTTAAGAACCGTGACTTTTTTTTTTTTTAATATATTGGGGTGACAATTGTTAATGAAATTACATAATTTCAGGTGTACAATTCTGTATTACATCATCTATAAATCCCATAGTGTGTTCACCACCCAGAGTCAGTTCTCCTTCCATCACCATATATTTGTTCCCCCTTACCCTCATCTCCCTCTCCCCACCCCCTTACCCTCTGGTAACCACTAAACTATTGTCTGTGTCTATGAGTTTTTGTTTCTCATTTGTTTGTCTTGTTCTTGTGTTGTTTTTGGTTTATATACCACATATCAGTGAAATCATAGGGTTCTCTGCTTTTTCTGTCTGACTTATTTCGCTTAGCATTATACTCTCAAGATCCATCCATGTTGTCACAAATGAAGAACCGTGACTTTAAGGTGTTGGTTATACAAGTATGTTAAACATTTATTAAAATATAGGTGGATTTTAAAATGTGAATGTTATGGCGTGAATGTGTTAGTTATGGAACCTTACTTGGTATAAATACAGGTATTGACAGACAAGTTTATTCGTGATTAGTGAGTTGATTGTCTCTTCACAGCACATTCTAAGTCGACACAGCACATTTTAATATGAAGATAATTATTTTTGACTGTCACAAGTATATCTGGGAAGATAAATTACTACATTAATTTCTCAATTTGATTTAATTAAGAAAGAATAATTACCATTTTGGAGTACTTCTGGATCGTTAAAGTGTGTTCCCAATCTCCAAAACAACCCCATGAGGTGTACTTGTTAGTTTCTCCAATTGGAGATGAGAGAACTACACCTCAAGGAGGTAATGTAACTTGCCCAAAGAATGCATCCACTAAGTACTGCTTGACCCCAAAGCCATTACCCTTACCTCCTTTCCTGTACTGCTCTCTTGAGCTGAAATCGGTTTCTTAACACATTTTGTCCAAGTTCAATTGTGATTTTTAATCACTAATTTTTAATAGGTGGATTAAACTACATATTGAGGTAGTATGTGAATAAAGAATTGTCTGAAAGATCAAATTCAGGTAGGTTTGGCTAGTATCTTGTCTAAGAATGTTTTCATTAAAAATCTAATATTGATGGTTGTAGTTACAAGATAATGAGCATCTACTCTGCACTTGGCGTTGTACTTGGTGCTTTTTGTATTTTATTTCTATTTCCTCTTAACAGCCCTGTAAAATTTGACTGATTTTTATAAGTTAAAATAATAAAGGCCCAGAGATTACATGATGTGTCTAAAGACTGACTTCCTATGCATAAGCCCGGATTCAAACCAGCTCTCTGATTCTGCAGTACACTTTAACTATAGAGGGAAAGCTCAAGAATGGAAAATATAATAGCTAATTATCCCACTTTTTTTTTTTTTTTTTCTCTTTCTCAGTCGCCAAGCATTATATAGTCATGGGCTGTATGAGTGGTAGGGTTTTTAACACTTTTCACTGCGACATTTGACTGCAGTCGAATGATATTTCCATGTCGCTGACTGGCATTCAACTTTACCCCACGAGCTCAGACTAAAAAATCTTGTCAGTGTTCCAGAAAGGAAGTTTAGGAAATCAGATGTCCATTTTTCTACATTTTGGTGTTTTTCAAAAATGAGTAATAGTAGGAAATTTTTATACTTTAAAGGAATCATTTATTTTAATAAAATGTAGCTTAACTATTAAAAATATAAATACTGTAATTATTTTTTGTGGATTTTGGGCACATTTTGGAGAAAAAACTTGAAATCAGTTAACACAGTAGAAGGGTTGAGTGGTAGTGTTTTTACTTAACCTTATTTCTTAATGGACGTTTCTATGAATCCTCATAATCCGTAAATTCTAATATATGGATTGTTCTGTGTTTCTGAAAGCTTGTGTAAATAACATTGCCTCCTCTCAGCTGTTAGATACTAGTTTCCAAAGTTTGCTATAATCAGGTGTTTTCTAAACTGCAGGCTGAGAACGATCTGTGGATCATAAAATCAATTTATTGTGTATAATAAAAGAAAATAAGAGTAAGGGTTAGTGATTATTTGTGAACAATATTTATTGTATTATGTATAGACATGTATGAGTATTGTAATGCAGGGGTGTCATGCGGAGTCTCTGGTCACACCCCTGCACAAGAACATAGGATATGGTGAGGCCAGAAAGGACCAACAATGGAGCCATAGATAGGTCGTTCATACCAATATATTCTCGATGGCGGCTGGTCGAGACACAAAAGCAAACATTTGCCAGTACCCCAACAAGGGGTCTTCCTGCACCCCAGTCTCACTGGCGTCTGGGTGAGACAGGAAGTAGGATCCACACGATCCGCAATCTGCCATCTGCTTCTCTGCCAACCAACCAACCCCTTGCTAACTGCAATCCGTGCTTGCTAGCTTAGCCACGGCAGTTGTATCAGTGGCCAATGGCTAACTGGTTACAGCTGATGGCCATCTAGTACCTGAGCCAGCAGCTTTCTACATGAGGCCGAGAGCCTGGAAACTGCGCTCTGGGACTCTGTCCCCACAAGTACTATTTAGAAATACAAAATATTTTTCTTGCTGTGGATTGTGGAAATGTGGAAACCACTGCTCTAATGAATAGTGATAATCTGTTTCTACTGCTTCTTACCCATCCACACCAACTTTTGGATTATATACATTTCCCCAAAATGGTGCATTTCATTAGCCTTGGTATGTAAATTGCCATATTGCTTACTACCAGTATGGTATCTTTTTACATTGCTGGATCAAAAAAAAATACAAAGTAAGCCACACTTGCCAAGATTAAAAAATGAGTACATCTTATATTCTACATATATTTCACTTTAGGTAACTGTTTGATGAAGATTTTAACATGTTTTAAGTGAGAAAATTGGTTGGGGCTAAGGGTTGGGGTGGAGGTGTCAGCTGGTTTTACTCTTGGTTGAAAGAATCAAGTTGATTCTGGGGAAAGATTTTGGCTTTATAAAGGCTTGACTTTTTAGGGACAGTTGTCTACATGTTCTTACCTTGAATCATCTGGCGTTATAGAATTGAAATGGGCTCAGAGATAATAGCTTTGGAGATCCAATGCTATTTCCTGTAATTTGGGCAGGTTATTAAACTTTCTTAGCACCGTTTCCACCTATGTAAAATAGAGATGATGACTTTTAAATAAGATGGCATACATGAAGGGCATGACGTGGGGCCTTATGTATGTTGGATGCATGGTAAATATTTCCCCTTATTCTTACAGATTCTTTAATCAAATGTATTGATGTTAAGCTAGGACAATTGAGGGGCTAAAAAGGCTAAATTACTTGCACAAGTTTTCAGTGGCAGTGAGTGAGCATGGCCAGGATTGGAACTTTGGCTTTTGTTGACTCCAAATGAGTATTGCTATGAACATTCATGTACAAATTTTTGTGTTTAATTCTCTTGGCAATATACATAAGTGGGACTGCTTGGTCATGTGGTAACTAACTTTTTGATGAACCACTAAACTTGCCCAAAACACCTGAACGATTTCACATTCCCACCAGCAGTATATGAGGGATCTATTTTCTCCACATATTTGCCAACGCTTGTCTTTTGATCTGCCTTTTTAATTATAGCCTTCCTAGCGGTCTGAAAGTATCCCATTGTAGGTTTGGTTTTGGTTTCCCTAATGACTGATAAATGATGTTGAGCGCCTTATTTACTTATTGGCCATTTGTTCTTTTGAGCCGTATCTTTGGAGAAACATCTATTCAAATCCTTTGCCCTTCTTTAAAATACAGAGGGTGCAAAAAAAAAGGTATACACATTTTAAGAAAGGAAAACTATTAAAATTGTAATGATGTGTACCGGTAACAAAAGATGAATACAAGTCACATTTGACTTCCGCAATTACAAGAGGTGCTCAAAGTGGTTACCATTAGCATCCAGACACTAATGATTACAGCGAACTACTGCTTGAGCAACGTTGACCAAAGTGTCCACTTGTATACATGTTTTTGGCACCCCTGGTAGGTTATTTGTCTTAAATTACTTTAATATGTGGTGTGAGGGAGGGGTCCAAATTCGTTCTTTTGCATATGGATATCCAGATGTCCCAGCACTATTTGTTGAAAAAAACTATTTCCCTGTTGCATTGTCTTGGCACCCATGTTGAAAATCAGTTGACTCAACGTGTGAGGTTTATTTCTGGATTTTGAATTCTGTTGCATTGAGCTGTATATTATGAGTGTTTGATTACAGGTTTTGGTAACTAAGTCACTACTTAGTAACTTTCTTTGACATTAAATTTAGTGCATACCTTAAAAAATAAGTAATTTTACAGTAGTTACCTCTTTAAGTATGAAGCCTGTAAATTGAAGACTAATAATATAGTTTAGATTAATTTGGATTTATGATTTTGATTATAAAACTAAATTGATCATATTACTTATTGAGAGTATTGTACCAAGGTATTAAATATCTTGGTTCCTGCCTTTGATCCTCACAGCATCTTTCTGGCTGAAGAAAGGATCCTATCCTGACTCAGATCCAGTAGGTTATCTTTGGTTTTCTGTTACTCAGACCACTTAGTGTTTTGTGGAATGGGAAACATGAGTTAGGTTAATTGAAAAAATTAGGATCTCGGTGTATATATTTTTATATCCTTTTGTACATTAATGCATTTAATCATGGATTATACATGATGTACAGGACTAATAGATTTTGTTAGAAAAGTTTTTATATTCCTTTGTAATGGATTTTTTGTTTGTTTCTCTAGGGAGGATAAAGAAAGAATAAAGTGATTTTTTTTTACGAATTTTTCTTTATGGCAACTATAAAGAAATAAAAAATTGGTAATAAGTAAGGGATGTAAGAAGGTGATTGCTGAATCTTGTAAATATATGGTATTAGGAGTGGATTTAGATAACAGAGCATTTAAAATAATATTAGCCAAACAATATTAACCAAATGAAAGTGCCACATAGATCATACATGTAGCTGCAATTTAAATTGCTGATTTTTGGAAATTTTTTCAGTTAAACTTATATTTAAATTGAGTGAAAGAAAGTGATCTAATACTTTTTCCCCCTCCTTTTAATCACACAGGAACCAGGATTGCTGAGTAGGAAACCTTCCTGTGGTGCTCTGCTGTGGTCCCTTTTTTTCAACATTCACCCTGGATGTTCTCTTCACTGTGGGATGAGGTAGTAGGTTGTATAGTTTTAGGGTCACACCCACCACTGGGAGATAACTATACAATCTACTGTCTTTCCTAACGTGATAGAAAAATCTGCATTCTGGAGGTGTCATAGGAAGTTGATAACTAATTGTACAATATTTAAAATTAACTTGCCTTAAAATGCTGTAGTGCATCATTTCTTTATGGTGTACAAGTTGCTCATTCTTTTAGAGATTGCAAACTTTAGCAAGAAGACTGGATTGGGGTGGGGTGCTTTTTGCTTCTGGTTTCTGTATATCAGAATAACTATTTTATTTTGATTGGTACTGGTAATTTTATGTTGTATTTTCTTTTGAAAAAGATTGTTCTGTCCCAGAAGAAAAGATTGCTCTATCAGAGTGAGGTAGTAGATTGTATAGTTGTGGGGTAGTGATTTTACCCTGTTCAGGAGATAACTATACAATCTATTGCCTTCCCTGAGGAGTAGACTTGCTGCATTTTGTTTATGTCCAGATGATATTAAAACTTAGAATTAATTTTGACATTGTTTTGTATTTATAGTTTGTCAGTTGCTAATTTTCTCTATTCAAGTATAGTGTACCTACAATAGATGAGTGATTTAACGTTTTTACTTTTCATATGTGGTATATTTCAGTAATTTGTAATGAAAAATCTCAGAGTGGAAAAAATAAGTAACTTACAGGCTGTCTTAATAGGAGACTAGACCTCTTTGGAATTGTGAATAGGCTTGATGCCTTATATCCTGCTTCACATGTTTGGGGGAGGCCCTGGGGGAGGTAAATACAGACTCAAAAGGCACTGTCTGAGCTAAAATGGAGTCAGGTTAATTATGATTCATTCCCCAGTTTGGATTTTTGTGTGCCTTTCAGCAATGTTGTAACCACTGCTTCACTGGTGTGTTGATTTGGATGGCTTCATCTCTCTATCCTGGAAATGGAGAGTTGGACTCTGGGTTCTACCCATGCTCCCTTGTAAGTTACAAAGACCTCAGCTTTGCCCCCCACCCCAAACCTGAAGGGTTCTTTATTCACAAAAAGGGGGTCCCTTGAAGCTGTCAGATGGGGAAATCCAGTTTGTTATTTTAAAGAAAATGTGGGGGTAACACTAGAAAGGGCTGCCTGAGTTTTAACACCTATGAAGGCCCATGTTTCAGCTTTTTTTCAGTGGCCAAATCATGTTATCTTGGGCCTTTATAATCAAGCAAGGCTAAAAACTCCAAGTTTTAAGTGCTTGCTGTTTATTTTGTTTTGGGAGAAGAAAAAGTCTTTTCCCAAATATTTCCATTTATCCTGAATCTTAATATCAGAGATAGTCACAGTGTGGCGCCACTGACAGCAGAAACTTCACATGACAGAAAATAACATTATTTTGTATGGGCCCAACCGAGGTGATTTATCGGGCCAAATTTATGCTTTTAGTTCATCCCTGGCGTATAGATGGATACCTGCATGGTCCAGAATTGGTCTTTGTTATAAACTTGAACAGACTAAAATTGGGAAAACCTTTTACATTCTTTGCCTTTTGGTGTGTCAAAGAAAAGTGGGAAGGTTTGAGAAATTCTCTTTCACTTAGTCTTTGTTAAATTACGTTGAATAATTCACCTGCTTGTGTGGCAAGTACAGTTACAGCATTTTTTTTTGTGGTTTTCTGACGTGCTGCCTGTAGTGTGGATATCATCACTCTGCAGTCAGAAACTTCACTAATAATTAAGGTCTGTATGGAGAAAAATGAATTTACTATATTTTCCCATGGATAATGTACACTCATGATTTTTTGGCCCTTTCAGGGGAAAAGAATCATTTTAATTTCTAATTCAAATTTTCATTTGTTTACATTTAGTACTTATTTTTTATATTATAAAGGAATTTTAGCATTTATTTTTTAACGTATTATGGTACAAGAAATTTTATGTAACAAATAGTTACAAAACACAAGAACAGACACAAGGTACAAGAAATTTTGTATCGACAACAAATTTATAGTGTTTACTGTTTACTCATCATAGAAGGCCAAGACCTCTTCATCGTTGCAAGTTCATCGTAAGTTCAACAAAACCAATAAGGGTATTATTTTTGCATACAGATATTGTTATTGATGTCTAGAGTTAAACTTTTTAACTCATAAATAAAAGAGAAACACTTACATAGATACAGAATTAGTACTACCCATGTATAATATGCATCCGTAATTTTCCCTCACACATTTGGGCAAAAACTGCATTATACATGGCAAAATACAGTATATCTTTTGTTAGTTACACAAGGACCCATTTCATGTTCTTGCCAGGCCCAGTAAGTAAATCAAATTATGGAATATTACATTTTGTGAAAACATTTAAAAGTACCTTTACGGAGAGTGTGGTAGTCTCTAAAAGCTTGTTTTTGATGGTAACAAAAAATCAAGAGTTTGCTTTTGTTTACTATAATTGAAGGATCAAAAACTCAAATAGAAGGGGCTTGCTGTAATCTAAGAAACACGTGACATTTAAAGGGAACAGTCAGTAGTTAAATTGATCCAGTTGGCTGGAGCAAACAGGAATTATACATAGTGTCACTTTTTTAATTTATCAAGAGAGGCTAGAGATAGTATGAAATCTGATATTTAAATTGTGGTAATACATTAAATGTTTTTAAAAGTCTGCCTCCAACAATATATGGTGGGCTGGATATTAGGCTTCTGGTTTGCATCCTCTGATGTAATTGAGTTTTTGTTTCTTTGTAACGAGGTTTGATTTTAAGCAAATACATTTGTGGTTTTTATCAAGATCATATGGCCAGTAACTTTGAAAACATCTGTGAAAGAATTCTGATTGGTTTGAATTTGAAATAAAACCCAAAGCCTAATTTAACAGGTTAATTGGAAGTGCACCTGCCAAGTAGAAGACGGCAAGGAAAAAATGGGTTCCTAGGAAGAGGTAGTAGGTTGCATAGTTTTAGGGCAGGGATTTTGCCCACTAGGAGGTAACTATACGACCTGCTGCCTTTCTTAGGGCCTTGTTGTTCCACGTAACATGTTTTTTTGCTACCTTGGTGTGGTGTAAGAGTGCTTTCTGCAGGTTTTCTTACAAATGAAAACATTGCAGGAATACCAAAGGAAGCAGTGCTTGTATTAGTGGTTTATAAACAGCAGCATGGTATGAACATCAATTACTAAAAGTCAGCTAATGAGAATTTAAGACTTCTGAAGTATACCTGTTGATCTGTGTCTCACTGGAGTTGCTGGAAAATTTTGGAAAGCACAGATTTTTTGTTTTTGGTCAAGTTCCCATTTCTGATCCAGAGACTACCAGATGTGTCCCCCTTTCGCCTCTATTACACCTAAAAGAAGACATTTTAAAAAACTTGACATATTTACTATTGCCTATGCTGTATTTGTAAATATTTATCTTGCCAAGTTTCTTTGTCTTCTGATCTAACATTTGGTGCAGTTCTTAGGGTGGTATTACATATTGCGGAAATCTGTCATTGCATTGAGCATGCATTACGGTATGTAACCCTGTGATTGGAATCTGTTAAATGTGTACAAAGGCTGGATAATGGAGTTACTATAATTTGTTAAACATCTTTTGAATAAAAATATTACTTTACAACTTGTGCTTTTAAGTCATTGTTTCATCTCCATCCTTGTAGAATTAGATGTATTTTTAAATTTGTAAGTATTTAGACTTGTATTAAGTTCTGTTAAAAGTATTTAATTTCATTTTTTATTCACAGTGATTTCCTGATTTTACTATCATTTTCAGGTGTGTATCAGTGAAGCTAACTCAAGCTATAGCCAACTCTTGCATTTTTGTAAATGCTTGTATGTCTTTGTACACATAATTACGTGTGCTGAGGACACCCTACTTTTTAAGTAATTCTCATTCTTTGAGTCTGCTCAAGCAGACTGACTACCTTGGAAAAACTTACTGTCCCTCCTCAATTTCCCAGCCTGATTCAAACGTTTAATGAGCCTGGGATGTGTGTGCATTAGCATCATAGGGCTAAATTTATTTCAAACTACTTTGAACAGTAATATATTTTAAAGGCTCCAGTGTGTAAAGGTTGAAAGGGAATTCAGTGAAGTTTCCTGTCCTGTCCCACTTCAGCGAATGTTCCCGTGGAAGGAAGGTTGGGAGGTGGGTTCTAGGTGTGTTCCACACCTCTGACCAGTTGGAACTTTGTTTCCTCCATAAGTTGAGATACTTGGGTGTGGCTTCTAAGACATGTTTTTACATTGTGCAATCTTTTAATATCAAAGGTATTAAAAAAGATTTCAATTGAGTGGCAAAATTGCATCAATTTCACGTACACTGAAAGCATAGGAAAGAGCAAGAAAATGAAAAGGATACTGGCAATAGTACTATGAAATAGTTAATATAAGACCCGGTCATACTAACTTTTGCTCCAAGAGACGCATTAGAGCTGGCTGTACAGTTAGGTCTTATTTTCGGGGAAACACGGTAGGTTTAGGGATATTTTTAAATTTTATCTAATTTTTTTTGAAAATAACATCTAGCCATCATCCTTATTAAAATATTTGAATCTCCCCAGCCAGCCCTTATTTTTTCACTCATTGAATTAGGTGGTTCCTTCTCCAATTTTGTGTTTCCTAGTTTGCCTTTCACTCTTGGGCTCTTGTTGGGAGGAGACCTGAGGGGTCCTCTGGGCAGGGGACATAATGTCTTAAGCAATGTTCGGTGGTTGAACGGCCCACCTGAAGAAAGCATCTGTATTCTAACTCCTTGGGATTCTGAAATCCTGTTTTTTTCAAAAATAGTTAAAACTAGCTTGACTTAAAGCCTATCTTGCCCTAAGGGGATGGAGTAATTGCCTTGAATTTTATTAGTATCAGACGAACAGTGGGTTGGACAAATTACTGTTTCAAAGAAATATGGAGGCTGCCTAGTGGTAGTATGGAAGCACGATGACCAATGTCCCTTGTTCCTTCTAGCACATAGTTGCCATTCTCAAGGTCACCTTTGTTACAGTATGACTTATGAACGTTTCCATTCTCAAGGTCATCTGTTACAGTATGACTCCTATGAACTGGCCATCACCCTCTTGGTAGGCTGGAAGATGTAAGAAGGGTATTTATTGCCGCATGGAAAGAAAGATATAACTCACCAATGACCAAGGGGCAAAGTCTTGGCTGAGTGCCAAAATTGACACTAGAAAATTAGTGAAGAGGTACTTTAAATAATTTTTTGGAATTTTGTATTAACTTGTCAAAAGCTAACCAGCTAAATCTGGAGGACTGAGGACAATGAGTTGCATTAGACCAGCAGAGTAGAGGAAAATGCAAAATGAACTTCTCCACTGAAGTAAGTTTTACCAGCAAGTGGTAAGTGGAGAAGGAGACTGCGGTCAGGCTTTGGTGAGTTCTGGAGAAGTCCTGAGCTAGAGCTCTTGGGTGGGTACGGTGGACTCCCTAGATGGACTTAGCGGGGGGGTAGGGTAGTCCAGGTACAGGGTGGCAGATTTGCCTTCAGGGCATAAACTGGGAAGCCTGTGTGCCGTGTGGCACCTTGGCAGTGAGGGCTGGTGTTCTGTGGTTACTGATAGGGAAGGAAGGCCTACCACAGGACTTCCTGTTGGGAGAACCTTCGTTTCATTAAGGTGTGAAATCCTACCTCAGGTAAGGTGCCCTCCCTCTTGGTCTAGGGGTTGATTGTGACCAGATGTGAAGATGTGGAGAGGGTGAGAGTCACAAGAGGAAGGTTCTGGAGGAGAAACTGCCTTATGCTGCATTCTGTTGCTTACCTTCAACATGGTTGTCTGATGACCAGAGCTACTGCACCACCTTGTGACCACAAGGTGAACTGCCTCACATGAGTGGGTGTGTTACTTGCAGAGGAAAGCTCCCTTCCTGGGGTTCCACAGAGCTCAGGGAAAGTCCCTAAGTATGCCTAAGTGTGAGGTAGGAGTGAAGGTGCTGAAGCCATCAGCTAGGAAGGAGCCGTGTGGCTGCAATAAGAATGATGGAGACTGGATCTCTGGCTCCTGGCCGACATGGTAAGACCCTAAACACGAGCATTGTATGCGGTGGGGAAAGGCTAATGCCAAAAGACTACATTTCAGAAACCTGAATCTTAAAGGTTGACAGCCAGCAGAGACCAAACTCAGACAATGTGTGCACTAGAGCCCCCCCCCCCCCCCCCCCCCCCCCCCCCCGTGCTGAGATGTTAACCCTTTGGAAACTTAGATCTCCCTTAGGGGAAGAACCCGCAGTTTGATAGACTACTAAAACAGCTTTAAGTGAAAACAATCCTTGAAGATTTCAATTTCCTGCCGTAAGCAGAAATGGGGGCTGAAGATAATTCAGGGGGAAAAAATTAAGTTGTATTTTTGTGCAACTGCAAATTTCGAACCGCTTCAGTTACTGTAGTCAACTTACTATTCAGAAGTAGAGAGCTGCTTTGATGATTGGCAATGAAATACTGATAGGGAAACGTTTTAAAAAGCAAACTATATAGCTGTTCTATTTCTTACAGGTAATATAAACTTTCTTGCACCATCGTATTTTATACACCTAGGTATGTCATCCAGAGTCCTTAATAAGAGCATGTTTCACACAACAGGCTCTCAATACATGCTGTGTGTATGTCTCTGTGTGTGCTCGCGTGCACTCCTTGCTTTACATGGTACCTTGTTTTAAAAAAATTCATGCAATCATGTCCTTCGCGTTGCCTGGTAGAGAACCATGCTAAGTGAAAACGCAGTTTTCAGTGTGAAAGAGTTTGCATTAACATGGTACGTGCAAAGCAAGAACTGCCCATTTTTACAGAGGGTGCCAAAAGGTGCCCCCCAAAATGTATACACATTTTAAGAAATGAAAACTATTAAAATTGGAGTAATAATTACCGATAACAAAAGGTGAATACAAGTCACGTTTGACTTGCTGCAATTACAAGAGGTGCTCAAAGTGGTTACCATCAGCATAATTTTAATACAGTTTTTTCGTTAAAATGTGCATACATTTTTTGGCACCCTCTGTATATGAGGCTTTACTTAATTTTTTTCCAGCTTTATTGAGATACTATTGTTAAAATTTATGTGTATTTAAGGTGTACAGTGGTGTTTCGATATGTTTACCTTATGTAATGATTGCCACAAACTAACATACATCACCTCATACTTACCATTTGTGTGTGTGTGCTGAAAACAAGATTTCTCATAGTAAATTTTAAGTATATATTATTAAATATAGTACCATGCTGTACATTAGATTTCTAGAACTTAACTCATAACTGAAAGCTAACAAAAGTTAAAAAAAAAGTTTACCCTGTGACCAGTATCTCCCCGTTTCACCAATATCCCAGTTCCTGGCAACCACCATTCTACATTCTATTTCTGTAAGTTTGACTTTTTAAAATAACACATATAAGTGACATCATACAACATGTGTCTTTCTGTATCTAGTTTATTTCACTCAGCATAATGTCCTCCAAGTTCATCCACATTATTGTAAATGGCAGGATTTCCTACTTTCTCATTCCTGAATAATAGTCCATTGAATTATAGACCACAATTTCTTTATTCGTCTGTTAATGGACCTAGGTTGTTTCCATATTTTGGCTCTTGTGAGTAATGCTGAAATGACCATGAAAGTGCAGATGTCTCTTCAAGACACTGATTTCATTTCCTTAGGATATATATTCAGAAGTGGGATTGCTGGATCATATGGTAGTTCTAGTTTTACTTTTTTTGAGGAACCTCTATATTCTTGCCATAGTGGCTGTACCAATTGACATTCCCACAAATAGTGTCCAAGGGTTCCTTTTTCTCCACATCCTTTCAAACTCCTATCGCTTGTCTTTTTGATAATTACCATTCTAACTGGAGAGAGGTGATATCTCACTGTGTTTTCCCCCCAGCTTTATTGATAAATAATTAACATACAGTATTGTGTATAAGGTGTATAATGTGATGATTTGATACACATATATTGCACAATGTTTACCATAATATAGTTAACACATCCTTCACCTCATAATTACCGTATTGTTGGGAGAACATTTAAAATCTAGTCTTATAGAAGTATACATTACAGTAATTGTTAATTATGGTCACCATGTTGTACGTTAGATCCCTGGAATTTATTCCTCTTATCACTGGAAGTTTGTACCCTTGGACCAACATGCCCTCATTTCTCCTGCACTCAAACCTCTGTTAACCACCATTCTACTGTCAATGTAAGAACATCCAAACCTGTGGAGAATTTTTATAAAAATTTATTATTTGAGCCAAACACAGGCTACGCCTGCAAGGAAGATCCTCAACAGACTGGGAAAAATGCTTCGAAGAAGGACGGTTTGCAGCTTCTTTCATGCATTTGGATTTAATGAGAGTATGTAAGGAAGATTACGTGAAGGTGGGAGAAAGCAAGGCAGGGATTGGACTGCAGGATAATTATGATTAAGTGCTCCTTGAGGGTGGTTTCACTTCTGAGGAGTCTGAAAAAAGAAACAATGGGTAGGCCTTGCTTAAAGAGGAGATAAACCTTTTACTAAAGGAGTTATATGCCAGGGGCTGACTACCTACCATGACCTGCCCAGTTAGTAATTTATGATCAGATCACCCTGTGGGGACCCCTTTTCATTTACACTACGTCTTTGAGTTCAGCTTTTTTAGATTGTACATATAAATGAGATCACATGGTATCTATCTTTCTCTGACATATCTCAGCATAATACCTTGAAGGCCCATCCATGTTGTTGTAAATGGAAGGATTTTCTCCTTTTCAGGCACAAATAATATTCCGTTGTATACATGTACAGCACTGTTTTAATCCATTCATCTGTTAATAGACAGGGGTTGTTTCCATATCTCAGCTATTGTGAATAATGCCGCAGTGAACATAGGAGTACAGATATCTCTTTAAAATGACTGATTTCATCTCCATTGGGTATATACCTAGAAGTGGGGTTGCTGGATCATACAGTAGATCTATTTTTAATTCTTCGAGGAACCCCTATACTGCTTATCATAGTGGCTGCACCGTTTTACATTTCCACCAACAGTGCCCAAGGGTTTCCTTTTCTCTACATTCTTGCAAGCACTTGTTATCTCTTATCTTTTTGGTGACAGCCAGTCTACCAGGTGTGAGGTAATAATAGCTCATTGTGGTTTTGATTTGTATTTCTTTGATGATTTGTGACGTTGAGTACATTTTCATGTACTTGTTGGTCATTAGTATGTCTTCTTTGGGAAAATGTCTATTTAAGTCCTTTTCCATTTTTTACTCATATAATTGTTTTTTGCTATTGAGTTGTATGAGTTCTGTATATGCTTTTGGATATTAACCCCTTGTCAGTTAGATGGTTTGCAAATATTTTCTCCCATTCTATAGGTTGCCTTTTCATTTTCTTGACTGTTTCTTTTGATGTGCAGAAGACTTTAGTTTGATGTAGTCCCACATGTTTATTTTTGCTGTTGTTGCTTGTGCTTTTAGTGTCATCCAAAAAAGCACTGTCAAAAATGATGTCAGGGATCTTTTTTCTTACGTTATTTTCCAAAAAGTTTTACAGTGTCAGGTGTAGTGTCTTTCAGTTTCAATCTGAAGGACTTCTTTGACCATTTCTTGCAGGGCAGATCTAGTAGTAATGAACTCCCTCAGCTTTTTGTTTGTCTGGGAATTCCTTAATTTCTTCATTATTTTTGAAGATCAGTTTTGCCGGATATAAAGTTCTCACTGGAAAGTTTTTCTTCTTTTCATTTTAAATATATCATCCCAGTGCTTTCTGGCCTGCAAGATTGCTGCTCAGAAATCTAACAATCTATTAACAATTCCTTGTGTATGATGAATAGCTTTTCCCTTGCTGTTTTCAAGATTCTTTTTGTGTTTGGCTTTTTTTTTTAAGTTTATTGGAGTGACAATTGTTAGTAAAGTTGCATAGATATCAGGTGTACAATTCTGTAATACATCACATATATCACATTGTGAAGAAGTCAGTTCTTCTTCCACCACCATATACTTGATCCCCTTTACCCTCATCCGCCACCCTCCTCGCCCCTTACCCTCTAGTAACCACTTAACAATTGTCTGTGTCTATGAGTTTTTCTTTCATTTGTTTATCTTGTTCTTTTGTTGTTTTCATTTTTATATACCACATATCAGTGAAAGATCATATGGTTCTTTACTTTTTCTGATTTATTTCATTTAGCATTATACTCTCAAGATTCATCCATGTTGTTGCAAGTGGTACTATTTCATCTTTTCTTAAGGCAGAATAATATTCTACATTGTGTATATATAGTATTCTACATATATATATATATATATATATATATATATATATATATATATATGACAACTTCTCTATCCATTCATCTTTCAAAGGACACTTTGGTTGTTTCCATATTTTGGCCACCGTAAATAAAGCTGCAGTGAACATTGGAGCACATATGTCCCTATGGATAAATGTTTTCAGGTTATTTGGGTAGATACCCAGGAGAGGGTTTGCTGGGTCATACGGTAATTTTATTCTTAATTTTTTTTTTAGAAACCTCCACACTGCCTTCCATAGCAGCTGCACCAATCTGCATTCCAACCAACAGTATATTCGGGTTCTTTTTTCTCCACAGCCTCTCCGATACTTGTTATGATTTGTCTTGTTGATGATAGCCATTCTAACTGGTGTAAGGTGATATCTCATTGTGGTTTTTATTTCCATTTCTCTGATGATTGGTGATACTGAGCATTTTTTCATATGTCTATTTGCCATTTATATGTCCTCTTTGGAGAAATGTCTCTTCAGGTCCTCTGCCCATTTTTTAATTGGATTGTGTGGTTTTTTTGTTGTTGTTGTGTTGTGTGAGTTGCTTATATATTTTGGATATTAGCCCCTTATCAGAGGCATTGTTTGCAAAAATCTTCTCCCATTCTGCTGGTTGCATCTTTATTTTGTTGATGGTTTCTTTTGCTGTGCAGAAGCTTTTTAGTTTTATATGGTCCCATTCATTTATTTTAGCTTTTACTTCCCCTGCCTTTGGAGTCAAATTCATAAAATGCTCATTGAACTCAAGGTCCATAAGTTTAGTACTTATATTTTCTTCTATGCAGTTTTTTGTTTCCAGTCTTATGTTTAGGTCTTTGTTCCATTTTGAGTTACTTTTGGTACATGGTAACAGATAACAGTCTAGTTTCATTCTTTTGAACTTGGCTTTCGAATTCTGCCAGCACCATTTATTGAAGAGGCTGTCTTTTCTCCATTGTATGTTTTTGGCTTCTTTGTCAAAAATTATCTGTCCATATTTCTGTGGGTTTATTTCTTGGTTCTCAATTCTATTCCATTGGTCTGTGTTTCTGTTATTCTGCCAATACCATACTGTTTTTATTATTGTTGCTTTGAAAGTACAAGCTGAAGTCAAGGGGTGTGATACCTCCAACATTGTTCTTTTGTCTTAGGATTGCTGTGCCTCTTTGGGGTCTTTTGTGGTTCCATACAAATCTGATGATTTTTGTTCTATTTCTCTAAAAAGAAGTCATTGGGATTTTGATGGGGATTGCATTAAATCTGTATATTGCTTTGGGTAATATGGCCATTTTAACTATGTTGATTCTTCCAATCCATGAATATGTCATTTCTTTGTGTCTTCAATTTCTTTTGAATTTTTTTTTCAGTATGTAGGTATTTCACATCCTTGTTAAGTTTATTCCTAGGTATTTTATTCTTTTGTTGCAATTGCAAAAGGAATTTTTAAAAATTTCTTTCTCTGAGATTTCATTGTTAGTATATTGGAACACAGTGGACTTTTTGTACGTTGATTTTGTAGCCAGCAAATTTACTGTATTTGTTTATTGTTTCTAATAGCTGTTTGGTGGAGTCTTTAGGGTTTTCTATATATAGCATCATGTCATCTGCAAAAAGTGACAATTTAACTTCATTTCCAATTTGTATGCCTTTTATTTTTTTCTCTTGCCTGATTGCTCTGGCAAGGACTTCCAATACTGTGTTGAAAAGCAGAGGTGTTCTTTTGCAATCTGGATTTCTTTTATTGACTTTTCCTTTTAGTTAAGATGAAATCCACACAATGTAAAACTCACCATTTTAAAGCAAATAATTCTGTTGCATTTAGTACATTCACGATATGGTACAATCACCACATCTACGTAGTTCCACAACATTTTCATTCTCCAAATCTTTAATAATAGTTCGTATTTTTCTTTTTTTAAAAGTACAAACATTTTAGAGGAAGTGAAGTGCTACCTCATTGTGGTTTTGATTTGCATTTCCCTAATGACTAATGATGTTGAGAATCTTTTCATGTGTTGCTGCCCATTAGTAGATCTTGTTTGTAGAAATGTCTATATAAGTCCTTTGCCATTAAAAAAAAAAATGGTTGTTTGTCTCTTTGTTGTAAGAGTTCTTTAAATATTCTGGATCCTAGTCCCTTATCAGATATATGAATTGCAAATATTTTCTCCCATTCTATAGGTTGCCTTTTCACATTCCAGATAATGTCCTTTCATGCATAAAAATTTTACATTTTGATGAAGTTAAATTTTTAAAAATTTTGTAAGGCTTTTATAATTTTAGGTCTTATGTCATCAATCCATTTTGAGTTAATTTTTGTATATGGCATGAGGTAGAGGTCCAATTTCATTCTTTTGCATATGTCTATCCAGTTGTCCCATCCTTATTTTTCCTCCCAGTTGAACGGTCTTTGTACCCTCATCACAAATCAATTGGCCATAGATGTATTGTTTTATTTCTGGATTCTCAATTCTGTTTTATTGTTCTATATGCCAGTACCACAGTGTTTGGTTACTGTAGTTTTGCAGTAAGTTTTAAAATAGGAAATGTAAGTCCTCCACCTTTGATCTTTCTCATTTCTTGGCAGTTCAGTGCTCTTGCAATTCCATGTGAAGTTGAGGATTGGGTTTTACATTTCTGCAAAACAGACCATTGAAATTTTTATAGGGATTTAGTCACATCTGTACATTGCTTTAGGTAGTATGGTAAATTAACGTTATCAAATTTTTCAATTCACAAATACAAGATGTTTTCCCATTTATTTCAGTTTTTAAAAAATATCCTAGTTGTGCGGCTCCTGCCCTCCGCGGTGAGACCGCCGTGAAACCCGTTGACCCGGGACGCACTCGGGAGCGGGCGTCGTCGCTGCAGCCGCCGCCTCGGGAGCCGGTGAGCGGTGCGCGCAGCCCCAGGCGCCGTGGGGGAAGGCGGCCGGCGGAGAGTGGGGTCGGGCCGAGGGTCAGCGCGAGGGAGTGGGCGGCGCGCACGGATGGGCCCGGCACCCTAATAAAGTCTTTTTTGACGAAAAAAGAAATATCCTTTAGCAATGTTTGTAATTTTCAGGGTAGAAGTCTTTAAACTCCTTCATTAAATTTATTCCTAGGTATTTTATTGTTTTAGATGCTGTTGTAAATGAAATTGTTTTCCCAGTTTCCTTTTTGAGTTGCTCATTGCTATTGTACAGAAACACAACTAATTTTGTGTGTTGAGCTTGTATCCTGAAAGTTTGCTGAGTTCATTTATTATCTCTAGTAGTTTACTAATGTATCCTTATGGGTTATTTTTAACATATAGGATCATGTCGTTTGTTAATAGAGATAGCTCTACTTTTTATTTTCCAATTAGCACAACTTTTACTTATTTTTCTTGTCTAAATGCACTGGCTGAACCCCCAATACAATGTTGAATAACAGTGGTGATAGCAAGCATTCTTGTCTTGTTTCTGATCTTAGGGTGAATGCTTTTAGTCTTTCCACCATTTAATATAATAGTAACTGTGGGTTTTTCACAAATGCCTTTTGTCACGTTGAGGAAGTTGTCTTCTATTTCTAGTTTTCTGAGTGTTGATTTATTATTATTATTATTATTATTATTATTAAAGTGTTTAATTTTGTGAAATTGTTTTTCTGTATCAATCGAGATGATCCTTTGGTTTCTCCCCGCCTTCATTCTATTAATGTGGTATATTATACTCGTTGATTTTTCTTATGTTGAACCATCCTTGCATTCCTGGGATAAATCTTATTTGTTCATGGTGTATAATCTTTTTAGTATGCTGTTGGATTTGATATGATAGTGTTTTGTTGAGGAATTTTGCATTAATATTCATAAAGGATATTAGTGTGCAGTTTTTTTTATATATAGTGTCTTTGTCTGGCTTTGTTATCAGGGTAATATTGGTCTCATAGAATGAGTTACGATAGGTTTCTTCTTCCTCATTTTTGGGGGAATAATTTTAAAAGCATTGATATAAGTTCTTAAAATGTTTGGTGTAATTCACCAGTGTAGCCATCTGGTCCTGAAGTTTTCTTTGTTGTGAGATTGGATTACTTACTCAATTTCTTATTATATTCAAAATTTGTTATAGGTTTGTTCAGATTTTATATTTCTTCTTCAGTCATTTTTGGTAATTGGAGTGTTTCTAGGAATTGAAAAAATTTCACCTAGGTTATTTCATTTGTTGTATACATAGTAGTGTCTTATAATTCTTTATTATTTCTGTGAGGTCAGTAGTAATTTCCCCACTTCATTTCTGATTTTAGGTATTTGCATTTTCTCACTTTCTTTCACTCATTACAGATAAAGGTCTTATTGATCAGTCTTATTGATCTATTCAAGGAATTAATGATTGGTTTCATTGATTGTGTGGTTTTTCAATTCTCTATTTTTGTTATGACTTCCCTAATCTATTATTTCTTCTTTTTGCAATCTTTATGTTTAGTTTTATCTTCTTTTTATACTTCTTTGAACTGTAAAGTCAGGTTGTTGAGGTCTTCCTCTTTTCTAATATAAGCATTTAGAGTTATAAATTTCCCTCTGAGCACTGCTTTTGCTCCATCCCTTAAGTTTTGATATTTATTCACCCGAGAGTATTTTCGAATTTCTCTTGTAATTTCTTCATTCACCCATTTTGTTTTAAAAGAGTGTGTTGTTTGATTTCCAGACATTTGTGAATTTAAATTTTTTTCTTTTGTAATTGATTTCAAATTCCATTCTATTGTGGTCAGAAGATAGTTTTCTGATTTCAATATTTTAAAATTTATTGCAGTTTTCTTGTGACCTAACTTATGATCTATCCTGAATAATGTACATGTATCCTTGACAAAAATGTATATTATGCTATCGTTGCATAGAGTTTAATAGATGTATGTTGGGAGTACTTGAATTACAGTTTTGTTCTCTATTTCCTGGTTTCTTTTAATTGGTGAATTTAAACTATTTACATTTAACATAATTATTTATACGTTAGAGTATATGTCTCATATTTTTTCTGTTTGTTCCTTCTGTTCCTTATTCCTCTATTTTTATTTTGTTGCCCTTGCATGGATTACTTGAACATTTTTTAGGATTCCATTTTGACTTATTTATACTATTGAGTAAATCTCTTTGTCTCTCTTTTTTAGTGGTTGCCTTAGGTATTACAATATACGTATGTGATTTATCACAGAATACTGGTATCAACATTTTACCACATTGAATGATGTATGGAAAATTTACAGTCCCTTCACCTTTTTTACTTTTAAAACGTAAGTATTTCCTCTGCATATAAAATAGTGTTAAAATTTTTTTAAAATAATTGTATTGTTTTTTAATTATAGTTGATATACAATAGTATATTAGTTTCAGGTGTATAACAGTGATTAGACATTTGCATAACTTACGAAGTGATCACCCCAATAAATCTAGTACCCATCTGATACCATATATAGTTATTACAATATTACTGACTATATTCCTTATGCTATACCCTTCATCCCCATGACTATTTTGTAACTACCAATTTGTACTTCTTAATCCCTTCACCTTTTTCACCCTGCCCCTAACCCCTCTCCCATCTTTTACCCCAACAAATCTAGTATCCCTCTGACACCATACGTATAAAATTTTTTTATATTGAGCAACACATAAAGTAGTGTTACAATTTTCAATTTCTCAAATATGTTTTTTAAAACTCACAAATAGAAAGATAATATATTACATTTACTCCCATTTTTACCTATTTTATCTTTTTTTGTGTTTGTTTTTTGTTTTTTTTTCTTTCTAAAGTTCCACACCTCTTCTACCATTTTCTTTCTGTTTTGAGAATGTCTTTAGCCATTCATTAAGTGGAGGTCTAGGGGCAAGAAATTCTTTTAGTTTTCCTTTGAGAATGTCTTTATTTCCCCTTTGTTCCTGAAGAATATTTTCACTGGATATAGAATTTAGGAGTTGACATATTTTCTGCCATCATTTGCAAAATGTTGTATCACCTCCTTCTGGATTCTTGCTTTAGATGATTAGTCAGCTGTCATTCAAATCATTGTTCTTCTATTAGTAATGATATATATATCAAGGGTGCCAAAAAAATGTATACAAGTGGACAGTTTGGTCAACATTGTTCAAACAGTAGTTCGCCATAATCAGAAGTAGATGCTGATGGTAACCACTTTGAGCACCTCTTGTAGTTGCAGAAGTCAGACGTGACTTGTATTCATCTTTTGTTATTGGTTTATATTGAGTATTACAATTTTAATACAGCTTTCAGTTCTTAAAATGTGATACATTTTTTGGCATTGTGTGTGTGTGTGTGTGTGTGTGTGTGTATTATATAAATATAATAGTTTTTTGTCCACCTTTGTCTTCTAAATCTATTGTCTGAGATTACTCAAAGATAGTTCCTACTGACTGCTTTATTTCCTAAGAATGTGTCATACTGTTTCTTTACATATATTGTAATTCTTTCTGTTTAAAAGTTGGTATTTTAGACAACATATTATAGGAACTCTGGGAGCTGATTTTTACTCCTGAGGGTTGTTGTTATTTTTGTTTGTTTGTTTAGTAAACTTGTTTGGACTAATTCTGTGGCATTTGTCTCCCCTACAGTGTGAGGTGCTGATGTCTGTGCTCACATTTTTTTTTAAAAAAGCCTGGCTCCTACAAGTCACTTCTGCTTCAGCATATCTTAGTTTTCAGCCAAAGGTTGGTCAGAGGTTCTGTTCAAACACCTTAGCCAGTAAGGATCCCACTCTTTGATGATAGATCTGTGTATAGCTGGGGGAATGTATTCAAAGTTCAGCCAGTTTTCAAGTATTCCTTTAGCTTTTATTTCTATTGGGCCCTCTCATGTCTCCTCTACATGTATAGACATTCTTATGGTCATCCAGGAATGTATGAATAGTTTGAGTAGTCTTCTCAGTGTCCCCTACATATGTGTTTAGACTTCCAGTAACCTGGGGTATGTGGAGAGCTTGGTAAGGTTCTCAATGTCTATTATTTTCAGGATCTCGTTGTCAAATTTTTGGCTAGTCTTCTGGTCCCTTGCTTTCTTCAGCCAGGACTGTAACCCCAGTGTAGCTGAGTCACTGGCATTTCCCGCTTGTTCGCTACTTATATTGCTACTTTTCCTGACAATGTTGTTGGGTGTAGGATTTTTTGTACTCTGCTCCAAATAAGGTAAGTCTCCTCTGGGAGTGAATATTTTGGTATTCAGGTCTTGCCCCACTCTTGTAGAACAATCAAACTGACCCAGTTGGGGTAGAGGAAAGGGAACAATCCTAGTAATAATGCCACAAACTACCACTGTTCGGTAGTTTTTCATGAATATATAATTCTGTTTGTTGTAAGTTTGTCAACTTTTAGGGTTCTGAAATTATTGTTTTTGACAATTTTGTTCAGTATTATTGTTTTATGAGAAGAGGTTTTACTGAGCTCCTCACTCCACTATGTTGGAAGTCCCATCTTCACAAGAATCTTAATCCTTAGCAATATGAAAGGTGTTTTTTTGGGGTAAAATGTTTCAATTTCAATTAGTGTCCCATTGGTACAACCCACCAAACTCACTTAGATTTCAAAAGTTTTACATGCCCCCATTTTTGTATGTGTGTGTGTAATTTTATGTGATTTTATCATGTGTAGATCATGTGGCCAGTACCATAGAAAAGGTACAAAACAGTTCCATCACAAGGATCACTGATGCTATCCTTTATACTCGTAGCCACAGTTACCTTCTTTCCTCCCACATCCCTATTCCTTGGTAACCAGTATTATGATCTCCATTTCTATAATTTTAGCATTTCAAGAATATTATATAAATTGAATCATAGAGTATGTAACTGGGAAATTAACTTTTTTCCACTTGGATCCATCCACGTTGTTCTGTTCTTTTGTATGGCTGAGTAACATTCATCCATTGAGGGACAGTTGGTTGTTTCCAATTTTTGCCTCTTAGGAATAAAGCTGCTGTGAATATTTATGTACAGGTTTTTGCATGCATATACATTTTAGTTTCTCTCTGATAAATGCTAAATATGTGCCATATGGTAGGAACATACTTAGTTTTGTGAGAAACTGCCATATTCTTTTCCAGAGTAACTGCATCATTTTACATCTCTACCAGCAATATATGAGTAATTCAGTTACTTTGCATCCTCACCAGCATTTCGTGTTATCAATACTTTCATTTTGCCCATTCTGAAAAATATGCAGTGGTTTTAATTTGTATCTTCCTAATGGCTAATGATGATGACAATCTATTCATGTGCTTATTACCATCTGTATATCATCTTTGGTGTTCATGTTTTTTGACCTTTTAAAAAATTGGTTTATTTGATTACTTTCACTGTTGAGTTTTGAGAACTCATTATATATTCTAGATACAAGTCCTTTGTTCGATATGTGGTTTGAAATTATTTTCTCCCAGCTTGTAACTTGTCTTTTCATTCTCTTTAGAAGTCTTTTACAGAGTAAAAGTTTAAATTTTTTATTGTGTTCAACTGATCAGTTTTTCCTTTTATGAATCATGCTTTTTATGTCAAGGTTAAGAATTATATGCTTAAGTCCTGCCTCATCTTAGGTCCTGAAGGCTTTCTCCTGTTTTGTTTTCCAAAAAATTTTTATGTATTATATTTAAGTATGTGATCCATTTTGAGTTAGATTTTATATAAGATGTAATGTTTAGGTTGAGGTTGATCCCCGCCCCCCATGGATGTCCAATTGCTCCAGCACCATTTGCAGTGCTTTTGCACATTTTATATCCAAAAATCAGTTGGGTATATTCGGAATCTATCTCCATTCTCCATTCTGTTCTGTTGATCCCTTTATCCCTCTGCCAACACCACACTGTCTTGATTATTGTAACTATATAGTAAGCTCCCACTTCTTGTTTTTTGAAATTGTTTTAACTATTCTAGGTCCTATGTCTTTCCATTTAAACTTTAGAACAAATTTACAAAGCTTTGCTAGGATTTTAAATATTAAAATATAGTTATAATAACTTGCTTGGATTTTGATAGGAATTGCATTAAACCTATAGATCAATTTCAGTATAATTGACATCTTTACTATGTTGAATTTTCCAGTCCATGATCATGGTACGTCTCTTCATTTATTTAGGTTTTCTTTTTTTTTAAATTAAAGTTTATTGGGGTGACAATTGTTAGTAAAGTTACGTAGATTTCGGGTGTACAATTCTGTATTACATCATCTATAAATCCCATTGTGTGTTCACCACCCAGAGTCACTTCTCCTTCCATCACCATATATTTGTTCCCCTTTACCCTCATCCACCACCCTCCTCCCCACTTATCCTCTGGTAACCACTAAACTATTGTCTGTGTTTATGAGTTTTTGTTTCTCATTTGCTTGTCTTGTTCTTTTGTTATTTTTGGTTTATATACCACATATCAGTGAAATCATATGGTTCTCTGCTTTTTCTGTCTGACTTATTTCGCTTAGCATTATAATCTCAAGATCCATCCATGTTTTCACAAATGGTCCTATTTCATCTTTTCTTAACCACCAGATAGTATTCCGTTGTGTATATATACCACAACTTCTTTATCCATTCATCTATCAAAGGACATTTTGGTGGTTTTCATGTTTTGGCCACTGTAAATAAAGCTGCAATGAACATTGGAGCACACGTGTCTTTATTGATAAATGTTTTCAGATTTTTTGGGTAGATACCCAGGAGAGGGATTGCTGGGTCATACGGTAGTTCTATTCGTAAGCTTTGAGGAACCTCCACACTGCCTTCCATAACAGCTGCACCAGTCTGCATTCCCACCAACAGTGTATAAGGGTTCCTTTTTCTCCACAGCCTCTCCAACACTTGTTACTATTTGTCTTGTTGATGATAGCCATTCTGACTGGGGTGAGGTGATATCTCATTGTGGTTTTTATTTGCATTTCTCTGATGATTAGTGATGTTGAACATTTTTTCACATGTCTATTTGCCATTTGTATGTCCTCTTTGGAGAAATTTCTCTTCAGGTCCTCTGCCCATTTTTCAATTGGGTTGTTTGGTTTTTTGTTGTTGAATTGCATGAGTTCCTTGTATATTTTGGATATTAGCCCCTCATCGGAGGCACTGTTTGCAAAAATCTTCTCCCATTCAGTTGGTTGCTTCTTTATTTTGTTGATAGTTTCTTTTGCTGTGCAGAAGTTTTAAGTTTGATATAGTCCCATTCATTTATTTTAGCTTTTACTTCCCTTGCCATTGGAGTCAAATTCATAAAACGCTCTTTGAACCCAAAGTCCATAAGTTTAGTACCTATGTTTTCTTCTATATAATTTATGTTTCAGGTCTTATGCTTAAGTCTTTGATCCATTTTGAATTGATTTTGGTACATGGTGACAGATAGCAGTCCAGTTTCATTCTTTTGCACGTGGCTTTCCAATTCTCCCAGCACCATTTATTGAAGAGCCTGTTTTTTCTCCATTGTATGTTTTTTGCTTCTTTGTTAAACATTCTCTATCCATATTTATGTGGTTTTATTTCCGAGTTCTCAATTCTGTTCCATTGGTCTATGTGTCTGTTTTTCTGCCAGTACCATGCTGTTTTGATTATTGTAGCCCTGTAGTACAAGCTAAAGTCAGGGCGTGTGATACCTCCAGCATTGTTCTTTTTTCTTAAGATTGCTTTGGCTATTCGGATTCTTTTGTGGTTCCAAACAAATCTGATGATTTTTTTTGTTCTCTTTCTTTAAAAAATGCCATTGGGATTTTGATGGGGATTACATTAAATCTATACATTGCTTTGGGTAATATGACCATTTTAACTATGTTGATTCTTACAATCATTTGTTTGGGTATTCTTTGGTTCTTTCTATGAGCATTTTGTAATTTTCATCATACAGATTCTGTATATGTTTTGTTAGATTGATTTCTAATGATTTCCTTTTCTTTGAAAGAATTTTAAAGGTATTGTGTTTTAATTTTATAGTGTTTTTGTTAATATATAGAAATGCAATTGATTTTAGGTTTGATTTTGTATTCTGACTCTGCTGAATTTCCTCTATATGTTTTATAGTTTTCGGTTTTCCAGTTAGGCCTGTAATACATTGTGTGTTAATTTTAATATGATGTGAGGCATGAATCAAAGTTCTTTTTTTGTTTGTTTGCTTGCATATAGCATATAATTATTCCAGCACTATTTGCTTAAAAGATTATCCTTTATCCACTGAATTGCCTTTGCACCCTTGTTAAAATTCAGTTTTCTATATGTGTGTGTACCTCTTTTAGACTGTCTAGTCCATTGACTAATTATCTGTCTTAATTTCAACACCACACTGTCTTGATTTTGATAGGCTTATAGCAAATCTTGAAATTAAATTGTGTTAGACTTACAACTTTGTTCTATTTTTAAAATGTAGTTTTGACTCTTCTAGTTTTCTGCATTTCCATATGAATTTTAGACTCGGCTTGTCAATTTCTACAAAAATGTCTTTTAGTATTTCAGTTGGACTTTCATTGAATCAGTTTGGGGAGAACTGACATCTTAACAACATGGAGTCTTCCTATGCATGAACAAGGTCTTTTAAAATGTTTTGTAGTTTTCAGGTCTTGCAAATATCTTTTGACTTATTTATCCTTAAAAATTTCATACTTTTGATAATATTGTAAATATTGTCTTTTCGATTTTAATTTCTGGTTTTCTTTATAAAAACACAATTATATTTCATCTTGTTTTACGCAAGTTGCTAAACTTATTAGTTTAATCAGACCTAATTATTGGATTTTCTACATAGATAATCATGCCATTTGTGAATAAAGACATTTTTACTTTCCATTGTGGCTGCCTCTTATTTATCTTTTTGCATTCATTCTACTGAGCTCCAATTCAATGTTGAATCCAAATGACAAGAGTGGACATCTTGTCTTGTTTCTGATATTTGGGGCAAAGCTTTTATTCAGTATGATGTCAACTGTAGGTTTCACAGGTTGAGGAGATTCCTTCTATTCATAGTTTGCTGAGAGTTTTTACAAATTGGGAACGGACTGGATTTTAGCAAATGCTCTTCTGTGTGTATTTTAATGATCATTTTTTCTCTTTTAACTTATTAATGTAGGGTTTACATTGATTTTCAAATATTAAGGAACTTTGTATTTCTGGGATAAACCTACTTGATTATGATTCATTTAAAAAATTCTTGGTGTACTGCTCCCTGCAGACCAAAGGCTGTGGCAAGTGGGCTGGGGCGGCCCCATGGCGTGCTCTGGGGTGATGGAAGCTGTGCTTTGTTTCCATCAGCAATGGGACAGAGGGGTCTGCTGAAAGCATTCAGGACAGCTACTTGTCCTTTCAGAAGGCTTGAAAACCCTGGACACATTGGGGCTCCAGTTTGTTTTTCCAGCTGCCTACCAGACATCACCACCTAAATGGGCCACAGGAATTTTTCAAATAGAAACTAATTGCAGAGTTTCCAGTTGGCCAACATTCATAGGGACAATATACACAACACAAGAGTCACCTTTGGAGCACACGCAGAGGAAAAGAACGAAGTAGTGCAAATCAAATATAAAGGACACATACTACATAAGATAACCCAGCAAGAACTAAGAACTCTAGGAGATCTACCTAATACATCAAAGCAAAAACAGAGAGTCAGCCAGAATGGGGAAACAAAGAAACATGTCCCAAATAAAAGAACAGAAGAAACCTCCACAAGTGGAACCAAATGAAACAGAGGTAACCAACCTATCAGAGACAGAGTTCAGAACACTGATGATAAGAATGTTTAAGGAGCTTAGAGACGACATAAAGAAGGATGTAGAAATCATAATGAACAACCAGTTAGAACTAAAGAACCCAATTACAGAAATTAAGAACTCACTTGAAAGAATTACCAGCAGGTTAGATGAAGCAGAGTATCAAATCAGCGACTTAGAAGACAAGTTAGCAGAGATCACCCAAACAGAACAACAGAAAGAAAAAAGAATAAAAAACAATGAAGATGGTTTAAGAGACCTCTGGGATAACATCAAGCGCAACAACATGCGCATCATAGGAATACCAGAGGTAAAGAGAGGAAGCAAGGGATTGAGAACATATTTGAAGTAATAATGTGCAAAAACTTCCCTAACCTGATGAAGGAAACCAACATACAAGCCCAAGAAGTGCAGAGAGTTGCAACCAGGATAAACCCAAACAGGCCCACACCAAGACACATTATAGTTAAAATGGCAAAGCTTAAAGACAAAGAGAGAATCCTAAAAGCAGCAAGAGAAAGACAGAAGGTTACAGACAAGGGAACTCCCATAAGACTATCAAATGACTTTTCTACAGAAACATTGAAGGCCAGGAGGGAATAACAGGAGATACTCAAAGTGATGGAAAACAAAGGCCTACAACCTAGATTGCTTTATCCAGCAAGGCTATCATTTAAAGTTGATGGAGAGATAAAGAGTTTCCCAGAAAAGAATAAGCTAAAGGAATTTATTACCATTAAGCCAGTATTGCAAGAAATACTAAAAGACTTATGTAAATAGAAGAAAGATGAAAACAATCTAACTACAAATTTAAAAATGGCAATAACTATGTACCTATCAATAATCACTTTAAATGTAAACGGATTAAATGCTCCAATCAAGAGGCATAGGTTGGCTGAGTGAATAACAAAGCAAGATCCTTGTATGCTGTATACAAGAGACTCACCTCAGATCAAAAGACGCACACAGGCTGAAAGTGAAGGGTTGGAGTAAGATATTTCATGCAAATGGAAATCAGAGAAAAGCTGGAGTTGCAATACTTATATCTGACAAAATAGACTTTAAAATGAAGGACATATTAAAAGATAAAGATGGGCACTATATAATAAGAAAGGGATCAATCCGACAAGAGGACATAACCCTAGTAAACATCTATGCACCCAACATAGGAGCACCTAAATATATGAAACAGATACTGAGTGACATAAAGACAGAGATCAACAGTAACACTATCATAGTAGGGGACTTCAACTCTGACAAAAAGGGACAGGTCTTCCAGACAGAAAATCAATATGGAAACAACAGCCTTAAATGTTACATTGGACTACTTGGATTTAATCAGTATTTTCAGAGCCTTTCACCCCAATACTGCAAAATACACTTTTTTCTCAAGCGCACATGGAACATTTTCCAAGATAGATCATATGTTAGGCCACAAAACAATTCTTGATAAATTTAAGAAAATTGAAATCATACCAATTGTCTTCTCTTATTACAGTGCTATGAAATTAGAAAAAAACTGGAAGACACACCAATTCATGGAGGCTGAATAACTTATTACTAAATAATGAATGGGTCAGCAGGAGATTAAGGAAGAAATCAAAAGATAAAACAGGAAAAAAACTGGAAGACACACCAATTCATGGAGGCTGAATAACTTATTACTAAATAATGAATGGGTCAGCAGGAGATTAAGGAAGAAATCAAAAGATATCTCGAGACAAACAAAAATGAAAACACAATGACCCAAAATCTATGGGATGCCACAAGAGCAGTCCTAAGAGGGAAATTCATAGCATTGCAGGCCTACCTAAAGAAACAAGAAACATTACTAATCAACAGTTTATCTTCACACTTAAGGGATCTGGGAAAAGAACAGCAAAATAAGCCCAAAGGGAGCATAAGGAAGGAGATAATAAGGATCAGAGCAGAAATAAATGAAATAGAAACCAGAAAAACAATACAAAAGATCAATGAATCCAAGAGTTGGTTCTTAGAGAAGATAAACAAAATTGACAAACCTTTAGCCAGACTCATTTAAAAAAGTAGAGAGAGGACCCAAAGTAATAAAATCAGAAATGAAAGAGGAGAAGTGACAACAGACACCACAGAAATACAAAAAAATTTAAGAAATTACTATGAGCAACTAGATGCCAACAAATTTGACAATCTGGAAGAAATGGACAATTTTCTAGAGGCGTACAACCTTCCAAGGCTATATCAAGAAGAAACAGAAAACCTGAATAGACTGATAACCACCAGGGAAATTGAATCAGTAATCAACAATCTCCCAACAAACAAAAGCCCTGGACCAGATGACTTTGCAGGTGAATTTTACAAAACATTCAAAAAAGAATTATCACCTATTCTCTTCAAGCTCTTCCAAAAAATCCAGAAGGAAGGAAGACTCCAAAACACTTTTTATGAAGCCACTATCACCCTGATCCCAAAAGCAGACAAACACACCACAAAAAAAGAAAACTACAGGCCGATATCTCTAATGAACATAGATGCAAAAATTCTCAACAAAATATTAGCGAACAGAATTCAGCAATACATTAGAAAGATCATACACCATGATCAAGTGGGATTCATCCCTGGTATGCAAGGGTGTTTCAACATCCGCAAATCAATTAATGTGATACACCACATTAACAAAATGAAAAATAAAAATCACATGATCATATCAATAGATGCAGAAAAAGCATTTGATAAAATCCAGCAGTCATTTATGATAAAAACCCTTAAGAAAGTGGGAATAGAGGGATTATATCTCAACATAATAAAGGCCATAGATGATAAACCCACAGCTAATATTATACTCAATGGGGAAAAGCTAAAACCATTCCCTTTAAGATCAGGAACAAGGCAAGGTTGCCCACTATCTCCACTTCTATTCAACATAGTGGTTGGAAGTTCTAGCCATAGCAATCAGACAAGAAAAAGAAATAAAAGGCATCCAAATTGGTTAAAAGGAAGTAAAATTATCATTATATGCAGATGATATGATACTATATATAGAGAACCCTAAAGACCCCACCAAGAAACTATTAGAGCTGATAGATGAATTTAGTAGAGTAGCAGGATACAAAATTAATATTCAGAAATCAGTTGCATTTGTATATACTAATAATAAAACATCAGAAGGAGAAATTTAAAAAAAATCTCATTTAGAATTGCTCCAAAGACTATAAGATACCTGGGAATAAATTTAACCAAAGAAGTAAAGATTTGTACTCAGAAAATTAGAAGACACTGAAGAAAGAAATGAAAGAGGATATAAATAGATGGAAACACATACCATGTTCATGAATAGGGAGAATTAATATAGTTAAAATGTCCATACTGCCTAAGGCAATATACATATTCAACGCAATTCCTATCAAACTACCAATGACGTTTTTCACAGAAATAGAACATATAGTCCTAAAATTTATATGGGACCATAAAAGACCCCGGATAGCCTCAGCAATCTTGAGAAATAAGAACAAAGTGGGAGGTATAACAATACCTGACATCAAATTATACTACAAGGCTACAGTAATCAAAACAGCATGGTACTGGCATAAAAACAGACACATAGATCAATGGAAGAGAATAGAGAGTCCAGAAATAAATCCATGCCTATATGGCCATTTAATCTACGACAATGGAAGCAGGAATGTATGATGGGGTAAAGAGAGTCTATTCAATAAATGGTGCTGGGAAACCTGGACAGACAAATGCAAAAAAAATGAAGCTGGATCACCTCCTTACACCATATACAAAAATAAATTCAAAATGGCTTAAAGACTTAAATGTAAAATCTGAAACCATAAAATACCTAGAAGTAAATATAGGAAGAAACTTCACAGACATTACCTGGAGTAAGATTTGTACTGATATATCCCCTCGCGCAAGGGAAGTAAGAGAAAAAATAAACATGTGGGATTACATCAAACTAAAACGTTTTTTCACAGCAAAGGATACCACCAATAAAACAAAAAGGGATCCTACTGAATGGGAAAAGATATTTGGCAATGATATATCTGATAATTTACAAAATACTCACTCAACTCAACTCCAAAAAAACAAACACCCCAATTAAAAAAAATGGGCAGAGGACTTGAAGAGACATTTTTCTAAAAAGGACATACAGACGGCAAACAGACATATGAAGAAATGCTCAACCTCACTAACCATCAGATAAATGCAAATGAAAACCACAATGAGATACCACCTCACCCCAGTCAAAATGGCTATCATCAATAAATCAACAAACAACAAGTGCTGGCGCTGATGTGGAGAAAAGGGAACGCTTGTGGGATTGCAGATTGGTGCAGACGGTATGGAAAACAGTATGGAGGTATCTCAAAAATCTGAAAATGGAACTACCCTGTGATCCAGTAATTCCACTCCTAGGTATCTATCCAGAGAAATCCAAAACTCCAATTCAAAATCTTTATGCACTCCTATGTTTATTGCAGCACTATACACAATAGCCAAGACATGGAAACAACCGAAATGCCCATCGGTAGATGACTGGATTAAGAAACTGTGGTACATTTATACAATGGAGTATTATGCAGCCATAAAGAAGAAAAAAATCTTACCATTTGCAACAACATGGATGGACCTAGAGAACATTATGTTACATGAAATAAGTCAGACAGAGAAAGACAAGTACTGTATGATCTCACTTACATGTGGAATCTAAAGAAAAGAATAAGTGAATGAACTAATCAGAAACAGTTTTGGAGACAAAGAAGAAAAACTGAGGGTTGTTAGATTGGCGGGGGGAGGGTGGGGTAAGGGGGAAGGTGAGGGGATTAGAAAACCATCAGTAACCACCAGATGGCCATGGGGTTTTGAAAATTAATTTGTGGATCTTATTTAATAATGTTGTAAAGATTTTGTTGGGTATCCGATGGACATGCGTACTATTTGGGAGACCACCTCAGAGATACTGTGGATGCCTGATCATGGCATTGTACACCAGAAGCTAAACATTAATGAATGCCAACTATAATTTTATATATATAATGTGATGGCTCGGTGTGTGGTCGGAGGGATAGTGGATGGGGGGAGGGGGGTTCACAGTGTGAGGGATATAAATGATGAACGTCTAAGTATTACCTTGTCTTGTACACCTGAAACTAATAAAAAAAATTAAAAACTAACTAACTAAATAAATAAATAAAAATAAAAAAACAAACAAAAAAACAAATCCTTTTCTTAATACATTTTACTCTTGTGTTTCAATGTGAATATTTTCTATTCATCTGTCTTAAGTTTATTGATTCTTTCCTCTGCTTTGTCTTGCTAGGAAGTCTATTGAAAGAATTCTTCTTTGATGTATTTTTCGTTTCTAGCATTTTTTTGGCTCTTTTTGAAAAAAAAAAAACAAGTTTTCATCTGTATCCTAAAATTTCCCACTGTTCATATTATCTCTCCTTTACACTATTTTCTTTAGAATACTCATCATAGTTATTTCAGTTTCTACTATGTTGTCCTGAAAATAAGACCTAGCCGGACCATCAGCTCTAATGTGTCTTTTGGAGCAAAAATTAATATAAGACCTGGTATTATATTATATTATATTATATTATATTATATTATATTATATTATATTATATTTATTATATAGACCGGGTCTTATATTAATTTTTGCTCCAAAAGACGCATTATAGCTGATGGTCCGGCTAGGTCTTATTTTCGGGGAAACACGGTATCAGGTAATCCTCATATTGAGAACATGTCTGGATCAAGAGTGTTTCCTCTCTTGGTAATGACTGCTGTAGACTGCCATTGCCTCGTGCTGCTTGTAAGACCCAGAGAGTCTTAGAGTTTCCTCAGTTCTCTCACTCTGCCCCTAGACTTCAGCAGACACTGCCCTCCCATACCTCAGCCAGGTCTTTCTCAGCTCCCCTACCCTTTTCACAGCTGTAGACCATGACTGCCTCACATTCACTATGAGGCCCAGACTACCTGTGGGCCTTCCTCCAGTTTCCTTTCTTGTCCCCATTTTTTTTTTCCCCTCAGTATTCTCTCAGTGCGTAGGATCCTCTTATATTTGGGGTACTGAAGATTCTAAACTCTCAAACCAACCCACATTTGGCCTTCAAAATTTCTTATCTATAACTTTCTTATCTATAAATTTCTTATCTATGTCAGCTTCCTCTTCTTGCTGCTTTTCAAAGATGAAACAACTGGAGTGCCTTTTCTTTCAAGAGGGGTCTGTCACTTTTTGTATTATTAGCTTAGCAGTTTTCTTGGTGACCTCAGCTTTCTGATGGGTTAAACCATCTTTTTTTTTTTTTTAACCTATGATTTTGTAGTTTAACTGGCTTTGTTGTTGTTGTTGTTCTTAGACATTTTTCTGTGACTTTCTATGCCCTGAGCAGCAGTGCAAATTTCTAATGTCTTTTGACTCCTGGTCTCAGTTGTCTCTCATGTCCAGTGGCACTCCTGTCCCATCATCCTTCCATTGAGTTCCCCCTTTTGCTTAAGCTGAGTAGAGTCTGCTTCACCTCATTACTACCACAGTGGCCTAATACAGCTGTGGAAAAAACAATGGGAAAATTCTGTGCAGGAAGTGGCACTGCTCTCTACAAGAAATGCTTTCATTTCTTTACCTGCAGAATAAGGGTAAAATTCCCTGCCCTGTCTGCTCACACATCTCTTGGGGGCTTCTTCTGGAATAATGGATGTGCATGAGCTCTGTGAAATATACAATCAACATCATATGTTATTATTAATGATAAAGTCCTACCCCACCCCCTACTGTCTCAATATCCATGGAACCCAGGTCTTCTCTCCATTGGTACTTCCACTTTCTGGTTTGGGCCCATCACTCCTCAGCAGGAGCTTACTATGTGATAGATACTCAGCCTGAGCACTCTAGGAATCAGTGCTATCCTTAGTACAGATAAGGTCTATGGATTCCTGGCTCCAGCTCTTACTAGTTGTGTGATGTAAGAGAAATAGTGTAATATCCCAAATCCTCAGTTTATTTGTAAAATGAGGATAAAAATAACATATAACCCCATAGATTTGTTGTAAGAATTAAAGGCAATGTTTGTGATGTGCCTGGTATGTTGGAAGTGACTTGCTCAAGGCCACGCGGTCAGTTTGCATCAGCGCTAGGCTTGAGCCCAAGTCTGTGATGCCAAAGGCATTGTTTGGAATCACTGAGTTTTGTGGTCTCTGAATAGCTTCTCTGGGCTCTCCTCCTCACCTTTGTTACATATTCCCAAAAATCATGTTTGTTTGTTTGTTGTTGTTGTTTTAATTGGGAGATATTGGGGAACAGTGTGTTATTCCAGGATGTCAACTCACCATTTTTTCAGTCTAGTTGTGGAGAGTGCAGCTCACTAGCCCATTGTGTCTCACTCGAACCATTGACCTTGGTGTTATGAGCTCCGCGCTCTAACCACTGAGCAAACTGGTCTCCAATGGGTGGCTCAGCTCCAAGCTCAAGCTTTTGTTTTCAGTCTCGTGGAGGGTGCAGTTCACTGGCCCATGTTGGAATCAAACCGGCAACCTTGTTGTTAAGAGCGCATGCTTTAACCAACTGAGCCATCTGGCTGCCCCCCCCCCAAATGCTTTTAAAGTCTCTCCCTTGCCCTCAGAGTTTTGTTCCTCAATGTCAAGAACTCTCTCCACATCTTCAGCTAGCATTCAAGGCTTCTGACAGTCCTTGACAAAACTTACCTCTCTCTCAAACATGCCTAATTGTTATGTTTAGCCCATGTGTGCTCTGGCTGTGCCTTGAATGATAGGTAAACTGAGGACAGGCAGTGATGGAGAGAGTGAATGTAGGTTGTGTGGGAGAGGGGATTTTCAGGGGAAAAATGATGGAAGCGAAGACCAGGGGACATGTAAGCAAGGCGGTGTGTATAGGAAGCAGTGAGCAGGCTGTTGGGTATATGAAAGACGTGCATTGTGGAAGGTGAGGCTGGAGTACCATCTGCAGCTGGACAATTCATACCATGAGTGCAGGTCTAAGATACCTGGTTCTTGTTCAGCAGATGATGGGGAAATCCATGAAATTCGTTTGAGAGGTAAAGTCATGGCCATCTGCACTCCCTGCTGGGCTTCTTCAGTCTACTTTCACTCTGACTGTCTCAGAGATCACTCAGTCTGGAGAACACTCTCAGGGCTCCTCTCCCACTTCATTCCCCTCATGGTCTCTGGGAAGCCCAGTCTCACCCACTTTCAGAAAGGTACTCTCTGCAGTCTCACACTGCTTAGACACCACAGCCTGAAGACCTGAGGAAGGCAAAGAATAAAACTGCAAGATCTCAACTTCTCCTGCTTGTCCACACAGAAATATCTCTATGCCTCAGTTTCTTCAACCGTAAATTGGGGTAAGAGTACCTACTTTAGAGGGTTACTATGTGGATTAAATGAGATAATGTAAGAAAAGTATACTTTTCTTATACATCAGGTCTGGCATGAAGCAAGCCCCCAGTAAAGCCCTCTAATCTGTCCTTCCCTTGGGACAGTCTTCCCTCTAGCATATTCCATTCAGTGTGGTCTAAGGACACAAACCAGCTGCTCTCCATTTGTCCCATGTGTGGGCATCACCTGAGAGGTAAGCCACTCAGTTTATACCTTCAAGAAAGCACAGGCAATCCATGAACAGAACAGGACAGAGAAGACTGCAGTCCAGATTTCCAACACTGTAGGGAGCATACAGCAGGATGGTTCCTTCCCCTCTTTGAGGATTCAGTGAGCTCACAAGGACAGCAGTGTGACACAGACGAAGACAGTGTGCATCTAATTACATCTGGTTATAGCTCTACGAGTCACCTGCTGGGGAACTTGGGTAGGTCCCTCCACTTTTCCGATCCTATTTCTTCATTGAAATTGGGTTGATGTGAGAGAATACAGGGAAAATGCTGTATATTGGCTGGCACGGCCAGTGCCCAGTGGGGGCTGCCTTCTTCTACATGGACTCATCATGTGACTTGACTTTAGGAAAGGAGAAGTCAGGATGGTCGGAGGCTCTTTGTTGCTCTCAGGGCCTTGCCATGACCTCGACCTCTGGGACCGGCTCTTCTCTGATGGAAAAGGAGTTCTGTGACATCCACGTGCCAGGTGGCTCTCCCCTGTGGGGAAGAGACAGGGGCACCAGTTCCTTGGATCTGTACTGGTCCTGCTGAGAGGTGTTATAGAGGGCCTAGCACTATCCAATGGAAATATAATGTGAACCACATGTGTAAGTATAAATTTTCTATTAGGCACTTTGAAAAGAATGAAAACAGGTGAGAATTTTAATATATTTTATTTAACCCAATATATCGAAATATTTTTTTCAACATGTAACTGATATAAAAACATTATTAATGAGATAATTTTTCTTTTTTAATAGTAAGCCTTCAAATTCCATGTGTATTTTACGTGTAAAACAATTTTAATTGGGACTAGCCACATTTCAAGTACTCAATAGCAATTATGTGGCTGATAAAACCATTTTGGAGGGATCTAATGTTAAATTCGGCCTCCAGGAAACAGCCATGCTGCCACCTGGTGGTTACATCATCAAATAGCACCCTGAGCACCCAACTTCGGCGGGACCCTGCACGGGCACTAACGACACACCTAAGTTACGTGCTTCCTGTCCTGGAGTGCCCTCCATCGAGTGGGAGGGAAAAGGCTAGCACAAAGAACCAATCTTTATAGGTTGTGAAGTCTCAGAAGAGAAGGCTCTTACAGTGCTCTGGGATTTGGAAACGCCTGGGATGATACTTAGCCAGAGCTGTGAGAAGGCTCTAGGAACAAGGAGGCATTCATGGATGAGAGGATGGAAAGGAGCACGATCTGCTTGGGGCCACGTGATAAATAAGCAGCTGCCTTGAGATGAGAAGACTCTTGGCCAAGCCAGCAGCATCTCTCACCTGGACCGTGGAAATTGCTTTAAAAAATACTTAAAAAAAATTAAGTAATGAATACATTCAGTGATTCAAAATCCAAAATGTACAAAAGCAGAGTCTCCTGTGCATCTCTAACCCCTGAATACCTTGCTCTCCTTTAGTGAAGCATAACAAGCAATGCCACAATAATCTGTACACAGTTATTGTACTTGTGTAAGTATATCTGTAGAATAAATTTCTGGAAATGTAATTATCAGGCCCAAAGATATGTGCATCTGTAATTTTGATAAGAATAACTTTTTTAAAAATTAGCTTTATTTAGATATAATCTGCATACAATAAATTCGCTATTTTAATTGTGCAATTTGATGAGTTGTAAAAACTGTATACAGTTGTATAACCACAACCACAATCATGATATAGAAAGGCCCTTTGCATTAATCCCCTCACCAATGCTCCCAGCCTCTGACAACCACTGATCTGTGTTCTGTCTTTATAAGGTGGTCCTGCCCAGAATGTCATATGAATAGAATAATACAGAATGTAATATTTTCTGTCTGGATTCTTTCACTTAGCATATGATTTGTGTAGTTCATCCGTGTTCTTACACATCACATGTGAAAGCAGTACTTATTTGTGTTGTCAAATAGTATTCTATGCTATGGATACATTACAATTTATCCATTCATCAGTAGATGGATATTTGAGTTGTTTTCAGTTTGGGGCTATTATGAATAAAGCTCTTTATGAACATTCGAGTGCAGTCTTTAAACTTTCGGTTCTCCTAGGTAAGTATTTAGGGCTGGAATTGCTGGGTCGTATGGTAAGTGAATATTTAACTTTATAAAAAAGTGCCATACTGTTTTCCAAAGGAATTGTACCATTTTGCATTACCACCAGCAGTGGTATGAGAGTTCCAGTTGCACCACATCCTCACCAACATTTAGTGCAGACGGTCTTTTTAATTTTAGCTGTTCTCATAGTTGTGTAGGGGTATATCACTGGCTTAAATTAAATTGCTCTGATGCTGCACGTGGTCCATGTGCTTATTTGCTATTTTTATTCATTCTTTGGTGAAGTGCCTGTTTCAATCTTTTGTCCATTTTTTTGATTGAGCTGCTTGTCTTATTGTCAAGTTATATCTTTATATATTCTAGATATAGGTCTTTTGTGGGATATATGCTTTGCAAATATTTTCTGTGTTGGCCTATTCATTATCTTACCAGTGTCTTTTGATGAACAAATGTTTTCAATTTTGATGAAGTGCTCCAGTTTCCCCATCTGTTGTCTCTGGGTTGCCCCTGTTCTTGGCTTCATCACAACGGGACAAGAAAACCTTTCTTCTGGTTCTCACTGTCTAAGGCAGAATTCTCCTGCATTGGTCTGGTCTGTGGTTATTGTCTAAGGCCATGTCTTCCATTAACAGCTTCTTGTACTCTTTCTGTGTTTTCAGATTATTGAGAGAGAAGTATTTTTTGTTTCATGTTTAAATTTAAAATTTTAAAATAATTGCCATTAATGCCATTGCCCAAAGGCCATCAGGAACACACTACCTGTAGTTGAAGACAGATGTATTACTCTGCAATCAGGAAGAACATACGCTATAAGGAACTGTGTGGGACATCTCAGAATGGGGGGTGAGCGTTGTTAGGGTCTGTCTGGGGGCTGGAGTCAGAGGATGGTACTGGCAAGGGTTATTCAGAATTTATAAATTAGGGACTTACTGTAGCAAATAGTGATCTTATTTTTAGAATGTATGTGTCTGTTTATGTTACTCTTGGGCTAGCTTGTCTGTGGTCTTAGAACATATGGGTCTGTTAGAACAAACTGATGTTAAAAGTTTTAATTTACAGTTTGTGATAAATGTCATAGTTTTGGTTTGGTAGAGTTTATCTCTTTTGTGAGTCAGGGTACATTTTGAAAATTGTGATTTCTCTTTCATTTTTATCTATTATATCACTCCTGTGGATTTTGGATTACTGACGTGCAAGCTTCAATAATATAAGATTAAGATAGTTTGCAAATAAGTGGGAAAGACCAATAGCTCTGTAAAGGCTACTGGGCTAGTGTATGATTATATAGAAAATAAGACATTCGTACCTCTGGCACCTGTACTTATGATTCACATTATATAAAACAGATTATAAATAAAGTGTCTAAATGTATTGGAAGACTATATGAGAGAATATTTTTATAATGTTGATGTGAGGAAGGTATGTATAATAAAGATATAAAAGTTAGAACATATAAGAGAAAATATTTATATGACAAAAAATTAAGAATTGTCACACACACACACACACACACACACACACACACACATACCGGGGGTGCCAAAAACATGTATACAAGTGGAGACTTTGGTTTACGTTGCTCAAGCAGTAGTTCGCCGTAATCAGAAGTATTTGGACACTGATGGTAACCACTTTGAGCACCTCTTGTAATTGCAGAAGTCAGATGTGACTTGTATTCATCTCTTGTTATCGGTATACATTGAGTATTACAATGTTAATACAGTTTTTCCTTTCTTAAAATGTGTATACATATTTTGGGCAGCCTCTGTTTATATATACTCATATGCTACAATCCAGGAAGAAGACAGCTTGTGGAGTATGGTTACCTAATGACATTTGGCTGCTGATTCCTTCAGGTTCACCTAGACTTTGGAGCTGAGGTCACACTGTTCTTGGGGTAGCTCCACCAATGGCTGAGCAACACTATATGGTGTGAGGGCCTAGCAATCTTTGCCCAGTGTGGGGCTCTCTGATGCAATCTGTGTCAGATACTGATGGCTCCCTTGCCCAATCCTGCTTCCTCCCTTTTCCTTTCACAGAAAAAGTACTTCCTAAGAAACCCTTTGCACTCCTAACTCTATCTCAGCATCTCCTTCCTGGAGGACCTAACAGACACACAACTTAAAAGAATAATAGGAAAATTTACAAACAGAAGGATAATTCACAGAAGGATAAACATGAAAAGATCCTCAACACCACCAGTCATGAAATATAATTAGGGAAATGAAATTTAGGGTACAATAAGACAGAAATTTTTGTCTATCATATTGGCAAAAGTTTAAAAAAGTTTAATATCTGTGTTGGCTAGTGCAGAAGAAAGACTATTCCATGATGTGAGCGCTGCCTGAGCACTGCTGGACCTGCCAGCTGCACCTGGGGCAGAATAGAAATTGCTTCACAGAAGTCCCCTCAGACACTGTCCCACCCCTTCCGTATGCCCCACGGGGTGTGCTGGTTTGTTCTGGTTCCTGAAACAGGCTGTTGCCCCAACAAGGGAAAATATGATAGGCATTTTCTCCTTATCTGGGGCAGGTTACACCCCATTACTCCTATCCATCCTGCGGTCCTATATAACCCCTTATAGTACCAGCTCCACAGAGGATATCCATAGCACCCTGGCGCTACTGGGGTGCACCTTGTATGCAAGTTCCCTTAATAAACTCTTTAAAAATTTTTTATTGTTTGTTGGGGTGACATTGGTTAACAAAATTATATAGGTTTCAAGTATACAATTCTATAATACATCATCTGTATATTGCAATGTGTGTTCACCACCCAAAGTCCAATCTCCTTCTGTCACCATATATTTGACCTCCTTTACCCCTTTCTACCTCCTCTCAATACCCCTTTCCCTCTGGAAACCACTATACAGTTGTCTGTGTCTATGAGGTTTTTTGTTTGTTTGTTCATTTGTTGCTTTCAGTTTTAGTATATATCCCACATATGAGTGAAATCATATTGGTCTTGTTTTTTACCGTCTGACTTACTTCATTTAGCATGACAATCTCAATCCATCCATGTTGTCGCAAATGGCAGTATTTCATCTTTTCTTATGGCTGAGTAATATTCCACTATACATATATACCATATCTTCTTTATCCAATCACCCATCAAAGGACACTTTGGTTGTTTCCATGTCCTGGCCACCGTAAATAATGCTGTAATAAACATGGGTGTACCATATATCTTTATGAATAAATGTTTTCAAAAATTTCAGGTAGATACCCAGAAGAGAGATTGCTGAGTCATAAGGTAATTCCATTCTTAATTTTTTGAGGAAACATCGTAGTGTTTTCCATAGTGGCTGTACCAATTTACATTCCTACCAGGAGGGTATTAGGGTTCATTTTTCGCTACAGCCTCTCCAACACTTGTTATTACTTACATTGTCGGTAATAGCCATTCTAACAGGTGCGAGGTGGTATTTCATGTAGTTTGATTTTCATTTCCCTTATTGTTAGTGAAATTGAGCATCTTTTCATATATTTGTTGGCTATTTGTGTGTCTTCTTAGGAGAAGTGTCTGTTCAGGTCCTCTGCCCATTTTTTAATTGGATTATTTCTGTTGTTGTTGAGTTGTATGAATTCTGTATATATTTTGGATATTAACCCCTTATAGGAGGTATTGTTTGCAAATATCTTCTCCCATTTGGTTGGTTGCCTTTTGGTTTCGTTGATGGTTTATTTTGCTGTGCAGAAACTTTTTAGTTTGATATAGTCCCATTTACTTAGTTTTGCTTTTACTTTCCTTGCCTTTGGGGTCAAATTCATAAAAATTTTCTGTAAGACCTATGTCTATAAGTTTAGTAGCTATGTTTTCTTCTATTTATTTTATTATTTCAGGACTTATATTTAGGTCTTTGATCCATTTTGAGTGCATTTTTGTGTATGAATAGCCTTCTAGTTTCATTTTTTTGTATGTGGCTATCTGATTTTCCCAGTACCATTTATTGAAGAGGCTTTCTTTTCTCCATTGTATGTTTTTGGCTCCTTTGTTGAAAATTACTTGCCTATATATGGGGTTTATTTCTGGGCTTAAATTCTGTTCCATTGGTCTGTATGTCTGTTTTACTGCCAATACCATGCTATTTTTATTATTTTTTAATTTTTTATTAGTTTCGGGTTTATAAAACAATGTAATACTTAGACATTTATACCCCTCACAAAGTGATAACCCTTCTTCCCCAATCTACTACCCCTCTGACATCATATATAGCTGTTACAATTCCATTGACTCTGTTCCCTATGCTGTACAACAGAATAAATGAGCAAACTAATCAGAAACAGTCTTAGAGATATAGAGAAAAAACTAAGGGTTGCTAGATGGGAGGAGTGTGGGGATGAAGAAGAAGGTGAGGAGATTAGAAAACACAAATTGGTAACCACAATATTGCCACAGGGATATGAAAGATGATTTGGGGAATATAATCAATAATGTTGTAAAGATTTTGTAGGGTGTCAGATAGGCACTTGTCTTATTTGGGAGACCACTTCTTGGATGGTGTAGATAGATGCCTGACCACTCACTGTACACCTGAAGCTGATGCTGAATAATACTGAATGTCAACTATAATTTAATACCATGTGGTTTTGATTATTGTCGTTTTGTAGTATAATTTGAAGGTAAGGAATATGATACTTCTGGCTTTGTTCATTTCCCCCGCCCCCTCAGGATTCTTTTGGCTATTTGGGGTCTTTTGTGGTTCCATATAAATTTGATAATTATTTTGTTTTATTTATTTGAAAATGCCTTTGGAATTTTGATGGAGATTGCATTAAATCTCTATATTGCTTTTGGTAATATGGCCATTTTAATTATGTTAATTCTTCCAATCCATGAACATGGAATATCTTTTCATTTCTTTGTGTCTTCTTCAATTTCTTTTAATAATGTCTTATATTTTTCAGTATATAGGCCCTTAAGTTTATTCCTAGGTATTTTATTCTTTTTACTGCAATTGCAAATGGAATTGTTCTTTTTTTATTTCTTTGTCTGAAATTTCTTTGTTAGCATATAGGAACCCAATGGAATTTGTACATTGATTTTGTATCTTGCAACTTTACTGTATTTGTTTATTGTTCAGAATAGATTTTTGGTAGAGTCTTTAGGGTTTTCTACATAAAAAAATCATGTCATCTGCAAAAAGTGACAATTTTACTTATTCATTCCCAATTTGGATGTCTTTTATTTCTTTCTCTGGTCTGATTGCTCTGGCTAGTACTTCTGGTACTATGTTGAATAACGGTGGTGAGAGAGGGCATCCTTATCTTGTTCCTGACCTTAGAGGGAAAGCTTTCAGTTTTTCACCTTTGAGTATGATATTAGCTGAGGGTTTGTCATGTACGGCCTTTATTATTTTGAGGTACTTCTGTATCCATTTTATTGAGTGTTTTAATCATAAATGGAAATTGTATCTTGTCAAATGCTTTTTCTACAACTATTGATATGATCATATGATTTTTATCCTTTATTTTGTTAATGCGGTGTCTTACACTGATTGATTTGCACATGTTGAGGTATCCTTCCACCCTTGGAATAAACCCCACTTGATTGTGATGTATTATATTTTTAATGTATTGTATTCAATTTTCTGGTATTTTGTTTAGGATGTTTGCGTCTGTATTCATCAGAGATATTGGTTTGTAAGTTTTCTTTTCTTGTGTTATCCTTGCTAGGTTTTGGTATCAGGGTAATGTTAGCCTCATAAAATGAGTTAGGATATATTGCCTCTTTACCTCTTTAACTTTTTACAAGAGTTTGAGGAGGATAGGTATTAAACCTTCTTAGAATGTTTGGTAGAATTCACTAGTGAAGCCTTATGGTCCTGGACTTCTACTTTTTGGAAGATTTTTGATGATTGTTTCAATTTCTTTACTCTTTTGGTCTATTTAGATTTTCCAAGTTTTTTTGTGATTCACTCTAGGAAGGTTATATATTTCTAAGAACTTGTCAATTTCTTCTAGCTTATTGAATTTTGTGGCATATAGTCTTTCATAGCATTCTTGTATAATCCTTTGTATTTCTGTGGTGTCCATCATAACTTCTCCTCTTTCATTTCTGATTTTGATTATTTATCTTTTTTATCCTTAGTAAGTCAAGCCAGAGGTTTGTCAATTTTATCAATCTTTTCAAAGAACCAGTTCTTTGTTGCATTAATTGTTTGTTTTCTATTTTTTGTTGTTTTCTCTATTTCATTTAATTCTACTCTAATTTTTATTATTTTCTTCCTTCTGCTGACTTTGTTCTTTTTTTATTCCTTTCAGATGTCACATTAGGTTATTTGGGATTTTTGTTGTTTCTTCAGATAGGCTTGTAATGATATAAACTTCCCTCTTATTACCACTTTTGCTGCATCATAAAAGTTTTGATATGTCGTATATTCATTTTCATTTGTTTCTATATATTTTTATTTCTCCTTTTATTCCTTCTTTGACCATATCATTCTTTAGTTGCATGTAGTTTAATCTCCACATATTTGTGAGTTTTCCCATTTCTTTTTGCAGTTGATTTCCAATTTCAAAGCATTATGGTCGGAGAATATGCTTGGTATGATTTCAGTTTTTTTAAATTTGTTGAGGTTAGTTCTGTGTACCAACATATGGTCTATTCTTGAGAATGTTCTATTTACATTAGAGAAGAATGAATACTCTAGTGTTCTGGGATGAAAGGCTCTAAACCTTGATTATGTCCATTTGATCTAATGTGTCATTTAAGGCTGATATTTTCTTATTGAAATATAAGGAAGTTTCTGTTTAGATGATCTATCCAAAGCTATTAGTGGAATATTTACGTCCCCTACTATGATTGTGTTTTTGTTAGTTTCTCCTTTTAATTCTGTTAGTAGGTGCTTTATATATTTTGGTGCTCCCTGAATAGGTGCATATATATTGATAAGTGCTATGTCTTTTGATGTATTGTCCCCTTTATCATTACACAATCTCCATCTTTGTGTTTTGTTTCCTGTTTTATCTTGAAATTTATTTTGTTAGATATAAGTACAACTACACCCACGTTTCTCTGGATGCCATTTGCTTGGAGTATCATTTTCCACCCTTTCACTTTGAGTCTATACTTGTCCTTGCAGCTGAGATATGTCCTGAAGGCAGCATGTGGTTGGGTTTTGGTTTCCTGATCTAATCCACAACTGTGTGCCTTTTTATTGGTGAGTTCAGTCCATTTAGCCTTATTGATGTATGAGGGTTTCTTATAGCCATTTTATCTTTCATTTTCTGGTAGCTCTGTGTCACCATTGTTTTATTTCCCTTGTGTTTCTGTCTGTTATTTTAGTTTGGTGGTATTCTATGATTTTTCCCCCGTTTCCTCTTTTTTTATGTTGTGTCTCAGTTCTGGATTGTATGTGTGTATAATCATTAGGTTTATGCAAAAGAAAGTTGCATATATGCAGTAGTCCTTTTTCTTCTGAATGCTTATCTCTATTCCCCTTTGCAAATTCAGAACTTTACCCCCTCCCCTTTTATGTTTTTGTTATCACAAATTACTCCTATTTATGCTGAGTTTATTTCTGACTTGCAGTAGCTATTGTTTCCTTCTCCTTCTCCTTCTTCCTCTCTCTCTCTCTCTCTCTCTCTCTCTCTCTCTCTCTCTCTCTCTCTCTCTCTCTCTCAGTATTTTTACCTCCTTTAAACTTTGTTATACCTCCTTTAAACTTTGTATAATACCCTATTCTGAATAAGATTTGCAGTTTCCTGCTTCTGTCTATATGTTAGTCATCCTACTCATAGTTTTGTATCCTTTTTTCTTTTTGTTTCAGGTAGAATTACCCCCTTAAGTATTTCCTGTAATGCAGGTCTTATGGTGGAAAATTCCCTCCTCAGCTTCTGTATGTTTTGAAAAGTCTTTATTTCTCCATCATATTTAAAGAATAACTTTGCTGGGTATATTATTCTTGGCTGATAATTTGTCTCTTTCAATAGTTTCAATATTTTATTTCATTCTCTCCTAGCTTGTAGAATTTCCGTGAAAAAAAATCCTATGATAATCTAATAGGATTTCCTTTGTAGGCTACTGTTTCCTTTTCTCTGGCTGCCTTGAAAATTCTTTGTCATTAATTTTTGACAGTCTTAATATAATGTGCTTTGGAGAATGCCTTGTAGAATTGAGATAAGTAGGTGTTCTGTTTGCTTCTTGGATTTGATGATCCAGCTCTTTCCATAGGTTTTGGAAATTCTCATTGACTATTTGTTTGAATAGGCTCTCTGTTCCCTTCTGACTCTCTTCTCCTTCTAGTATACCCATTATGCTTATATTACTCTTTCTGGTGGAGTCAGATAGTTCTCATAGAGTTCTTTCATTTCTTTTAATTCTCAAGCCTCTGTCTTCTTCCATCTGTATCATTTCTCGATTTCTACCTTTGATATCTCACTAAATTTTCCCTCTCTCTGGTGAGCTCTATTTCCTAAGCTTGCTAGTTCATTCTTCACCTCTTTTATTGAGTTCTTCAACTCCAGAATTTCTATTTGGTTCTTTCTTAAAGTTTTGATCTCTTTGGTAAAGTACTCCTTTTGTATGTTCATTTTATTCCTGAGTTCATTAAACCACTTATCTGAATTTACTTGAATCTTGTTGAGTTTTTTTCAGAATTGCAATCTTGAATTCTCTGTCATTTAAATCACATATTTCCATGTCTTTAAGTTTATTTTCTGAAGATTTTTCATTTTCTTTCTGAGTGTCCTTGTTACCTTCCTTGGTCATTCATCGTACTTGATGGATTATTTCTCTGAGTAGGTATTTATAGGAATGAAATCTTTTTTTTTTTTTAAATAAAAGAGTGACACTTCTCTATTTAGTAGGTTGTTTAAAAAAACACGTACTTCTTTTGTTTTCTAGTAGGTGGTACAAAAGTTCAAATTTTTTATTGTTGTTTTCACTGCTCTGGCTTCTTGGATCTCTGCCAGGCCATGGAAAATGCCCCGTATTCCCTGGAGAGATGGGCGTCTCCTTTGTGACCAGGTCACCTTGGTCTCAGGACACCAAACCCATAGGGGAATGTAGTGGGCAATGGGGTTCCAAGTCCATGAAATCCCAGCACTGCCCTCCTACAACCAGACACTGCCAGCAGTGCTGGACTGCTTTAGATGTCCCAGGTAACCCTGCTGGGATCAACCTTGATGGTGGGCTGGGAGGGGCCAGATTGTGAGTTTTTAGCTTTGTTCTTTTCCCAGTAATGGCGGCTGCCAGTCAGCTGCCTCACCTCTGTATCTCCAACCCTATCTCTGGGATCAGACGCAGGGTGGGTCTGCTGCTCAGGGAGAAATGCTTCTTCCTCTCCAGTTCACAGGACTGCAGACAGTATGCTCTGCAATCTGACACCCACTGCTACAGGCTCATCACTAGCTCTGGGAGGGCTATCATCTCTGTACTAGTTATAGGTCTAGCCAAAATTTCTATTTCTTTTTGAGTCAGTTCATGTAAATTGTATTTTAAGAATTTGTTGATTACTTCTAGTTTATCTAATTTGTGATTGTATAGTTGTTCACAGTATTCACTTCAAATCCTTTTTATCTTTACTAGATTAATAATAATATCCCCACTTTCATTTCTCACTCTAGTTATTAGCATCTTTTCTCTTTTTTTCTTTATCATCTATGTATTTGTCAATCTTTTCAAAGAACTAATTTTTGGTTTTATTGATTTTCTCTACTGTTTTTCTAGTCTCTTTTTTGTTCATCTCTTTATTCCCTTCTTTCAGCTAGTTTTGGGTTTAGTTTTTTTTTTTCTAGTTCCTTAAGGTGTAATGTTAGGTTATTGATTTGAAATATTTCTTCTTTTTAAAATAGGCATTTACAGCTATGAATTTCCCTCTGCATCTTAATGCAGATATAAATTTAGTTATTTAAAGCTATGCATTTCCCATACATTTGGTATGTTGTTTTTGTTTACATTATCTCTAGATTTTTTAAATTTTCCTTGTGATTTATTATTTTTTCATCAGTTGTTTAAGAATGTGTCATTTAATTTCCACATATTTGTGAATTTTCCAATTTTCCTTGTGATATTGATTTCTCACTTCATCCTGTTGTGATCAGAGTAGATATTTTGTATGACATCTACTTTTAAAATCAATTCAGACTTGTATTGCAACCTCACATATGATCTAACCTGAAGAATGTCCCAGGTGTATTTTAGAAGACATTTGTATTCTGTTATTGTTGGGGGCAGTGTTCTGTACACATGCTAGGTCGAATTGGTTTATTGTGTTGTTCAGGTCTATTTCCTTATTTATCTTCTCTGGTTGTTCTATTATTGATAGTGGGGTATTGAAGCCTCCAACTATTATTGTAGAACTGCCAATTTTTGCTTCATATATTTTTGAGGGTCTGGTATTAGATATGTAAATCTTCATAATTTTGCATCTTCTTGCTCTATTAAAACTTATTAATATATAATGTCCTTCTTTAACTTTTGTAAGCTTTTTTGATTTTAAGTCTACTTTGTCTGATATTTTATAGCAACCCCAACTCTCGTTTGGTTACTATTTGCATGGAATATATATATATATACATATATATATATATTTATATATATATAAAACCATCCTTTCACTTTCAACCTATTTGTGCCTTTGGATCTACAATGAGTCTTCTGTAGAAAATAGATAGTTGGATCATGCTTTCTTTAAATCCATTATGCCAATCTCTGTCTTTTAATTGAAGAGTTTAATCCATTTAAATTTAAATTACTGATAAAGAATGATTTAATTCTTCCATTTTGCTATTTGTTTTTTACATGCCTTATAGACTTTTTGACTCTCACTTCCTCTATTACATTTCTGTGTTCCATTGATATTTGTAGTGAAACATTAATACCTTATAATTTCTTTTTGTGTATATTCCTTAGATATTTTCTTTATGGTTACCATGGGGGTTATATTGAACAGGCTAAAATCATAAAAATCTAATTTGAATTGATACCAACTTAATTTCAATAGCATATAAAAACTCTGCTCCTATATGTGATAGCTTTACTTCTTTTAAGTTATTGTTGCCACAACTTATATTTTATAAATTGTATACTCAGTAACATAGATTAATAATTGTTTTTATGCACTGTCTCTTAAATCATGTAAAAAATGAAAAGTAGATTAACAAACCAAAATTACATTTATACTAGCTTTTATAATTGCCCATGTATTTACTTTAACCTCAGATCTTTCTTCATACAGATTTCTTCATACAGATTCAAATTACTGTCTAGTGTCTTTTCATTTCTACCCAAAGGACTCCATTTAGCATTTTCTTGCTTGAACAGTCCAGAGGTAATAAACTCTCCTAGTCTTTCCCAAAGGGACCTATGGCCTTTACCAGGGTGACTGTACATTAGGGAAAAGGGAATAATCAGAACTTTTGGGGATTACAGGACACTGGCTCTGAACTGACACTAATTCCAGGAAACTCAAAATGTCACTGTGGTCCACGAGTTAGAGTAGGAATTATAGAGGTCACATGACGAATGAAGTTTTAGCTCAGGTCTATCTCACAGAGCCCAGTGGGTCCCCAAACCTATCCTGTAGTTATTTACCCACTTCCAGAAGGTATAATTTCAGTGATATACTCAGTAACTGGAGGAATTCCCACATGGAATCTCTGATCTATGGAGTAAGGGTTACCATCGTGGGAAAGACCAAGTGGAAGCCACTAGAACTGCCACTACCTAGAAAAAAAGTAAAAGTAGTATTGCATTCCCGCAGAGATTGAAGAGGTTAGTGCCACCATGGCTAGTAGTTGGTTTTCAAACTTTCTTCTGTGGTTTCAAAGCTTAAGCACCAATAAAGAGTTTACAGAAATGTTCCCTTTCTCCCTTCATAGTGCTCAGTCACTTCCACTGGATTGAGCTCAGAGAGATATGAGAGAGAGATATCTGCTGATGAGTACGACTGCACTTGTTCTGGCCCTGTAATCTTGAGGCACTCTTTTCTTGATGATCTCTGCTGTGGTATGATACATGCAACGGCCTTCCATACCACAAGAGATAGTTTCAAAATAATTTATATTTCATCATGCTGCATCTCTGATTTCTGTTTCTATATTTATTTTGTGAACTAGCTTAATTTCCCCCAAATAAGTAACTATATTCTCAAGCATTCCAAATTGATTTAAAGTCATCTTTCTCACTTTTCCTCCCTTTCTCCCTTCCTTTTTACTTTCCTGACTCTCCTTTTAGTGCCATTTAACTGACTTGTATCATTGTCACGTTGATTATTATAGTTTTATATTAAAATGCTAGTAATAGAGCAAATTGAGCTTCATTATTTCTCACTATTGATAAATATCAAAAATGTAGTCATCTAGATAAGTATTAGAATTAGTCTGTGGTGTTGAGAATATGCAAATGTGTTTTAATTATATTAAACTTACAGCTCATTTTATGGGAGACCTTAAATTTAGGCTTCTTTAAAATTTTATTTATATAAGAATATGTATAATTCTGCATACAAAATTCATGCAAAAATTAAAGTAACTTTTAAGATTTCTGCAACATATTTGACATGCTTCTCCCCCAAACTTAATATACAAATTATCTCAATCAAGCATTTAGGCCTAACTTTGTTCCATTACTGAGGCAAAGTCCTTTGAGTACAATAAGTCCTCACTTAACATTGTGGATAGGTTCTTGGAAACTATGACTTTAAACAACACAACATATAATAAACCAATTTTACCATGGGTTAATTGATATAAACAAGAGTTAAGTTCTGATGGTATATTTCTGGTTATAAAAACATCACCAAATTTCTAAATAAAGACCCAAACATTTCTAATATTAAACATTGAAATAAATGTGATATAGGCATATATTTAATAAAGATTAATAAAAACAAGGTACTTATTTTCCACCCCACTTATTCCAGGTCAGGGTTGAGGGGTGGCTGGAACCTACCCTGGCAGCTCAGGGAGCCAAGGTAGTAACCAGCCCTGGACAGAATACCCTTCCATTTCAGGGTGCACTCAACTCACACACCCACACTCACTCAGACTGTGACAATTTAGACATGCCGATTAACCTAACATGTACATCCTTAGGATGTGGGAGAAAATCAGAGTATCTGGAGAAAACCCACGTAGACATGGGGAGAACGTGCAAACTACACACAGGCAGTGCCTGTGACCAAGAATCTTTTTTTGTCCTCACCAACATTATAATGAAACTACATTGAATGAAACATTATTCAAGGGCCTGGTATACTGCACTCCACACCATGTGATTTATGAAGATTTGCACTATGTCTGATGGGAACAGGCACTATTACTGGCCCTATGTGATCTCACAGTATTTCTCTCTAATCCTTTCCAGTGCTTCTTTCCTGGGGGTTGCACATGCACATGTTGGTAGTTGGTACTCAACTGATACTTGAGGAGGATGACCCTCCTCTATCCTGTGATTTGAAATTTCTCTCCATGGGGCAGTTCAAGGGCTCACCTGGTTCTTTATCCATCTCTCTGAGTTCACTCTTCTTCACTGTCCTATGTCCAATGGCATCAAACCTGTTGTTTCACATATTTTCTCCTTTTTAAAGTTCTTTTTTAGACAATAGGCAAAATCTGGTTCCTGTTACTTCATTTTGAGCAGAAGCAAAGAGAAAGTAATTTGAAAACACTTGTCAAATTACTAGAAAAAGAGTGTCTCTCTTTATAAAGACTTTGATATGTTTCTAGTTTTCTATCCTGTTACACCTAATCAACAATTTTTGTATTAGTAATTTTAATTATTGAGCTTTAAATGTTTTCACGTTTAGTTTTTCATTTTTTCTTGTATTAAAATAAACTTAAGAATCTTCTCTTTATAAAAGAAAAATGCGAGTACCTTTGGCATTGTTTAGAAGTTCATTACGTGGTTATTTAAATGTGAAAACACTGGGGTGAATCTGCAGGATGGAGGACAAGTACACATCCAGCTAACTAACATCTTTCCGTTTTTCAAAAAATGAACGAAAGTTACAAGGACCCTATAAATTAAAAGAGAAAGATTTTAGTGCTCACCAGAACCACCATGTACCCCAAAGTCAGTTTGGTTTTACTTGTCTAATTTTTCACAATTTCTACCAGAGACCAAGTATTACAGTTGTAATTCTGACAAGTGAGCGCGGGCTCCAATGGAGCTGAGGGGGCAAGTACCAGAGGCCGTCATTGAAGGTCCAAGCCCAGTGGGACTCTGTCTGAGAAGGCGGACCCCGAGCCCTGGGGTATTGGAGGAGCGTAGTCCACCGGGGGGAGGTTTGGGTAGCGTGGGTTCGCCCTCTGGAACACTGTCGGTATAGCAGACTCCTCTCCGGAGGCATTGTGGGTAGCGTAGTCCCCCGCTCCAGGGCATTGTGGTAACGTAGTCCCGCACCCTCGGAGCGGTTTGGTAGCCACAAACCGCGCCTAGGAGCTTCAGGGCCGTTGTAGTCTCCGGAGCATTGTGGGTATTGTGGCCCCGCGCTCTGGCGCATTGTGGGTATTGTAGTCCCATCACGGGACATTGCGGATAGTGTAAGCCCCGCCGCTCCGGGGCATTGTGGGTATTGTAGCCCCGCGCTCGGCGAGCACCATGGGTAGCGTAGTCCCTCGCCCCGGGGCATTGTGGGCATTGCAGTCCCTCTCTGGGGCAATGTGGGTATCGCTCTCCTACGCCCCCCGTGGGTAACTTGGCGCGTGGTGGCCGTCCTTCGGCTCTTGTGGTGAGCGAGCCCGCGATGGCCGCCCGCTCCCGGGGAAGGAGGGTTGGAAAACTGGGGGAGGGCGGGAGGAGGATGTCTCACTCTGGCCGCGGATTCCTTGAGGTTTGATTTCCCGGGTGGGATTCGGGGGCTGGGTGCCCAGCGTCCTGCCCTGTAGGGGCCGGGAATAGTTCGCGTAATTTGGGGAACACGGGCACCCTTGGCTCGGAGCAGACGTCCCCACAGTTGTAGCCGGGAGGCTCGGGCTTCCTTCTTGGGTGTTCATGGGGGGCGAGCGGCTGGGTGGTGCCCACCGTGGTGGTGGAGGTACCGCTTGACCCCCGAGGACCCGGGTTTGGGGGAGGCGTTGGCCTAGAGCAAACACCCAGACTTATTTGAATGGTGAGGGGCAGCTGGGGCCGAGTGACCTGGGTGGCGACCTCCGAGCCCTGGGGAAAATGAAACGGCCTAGCGGAGGCAGCCGTGTGCTGGCTTGCGTGGGAGTCCTTGTGCCCCCCATGAGCTTCGGGACACAGAACTTTCACCAAACCCCACGAGGCTGCTGGTTGAGCCCTTGAACTACTCGGGGTGAAGCAGGGGTAAGACATCCAGACTTAAGTTCTTATTTTTAACTTTTCATTATGAAAACATTGCAAGCATACCCAGAAGTAGTTGTGAAGTTCCATGGACACATCACTCAGATTCACCACGTATCAGTGAGAAGCTGTCCTTTCCCCCTACATCTGCAACCACCAGCGTGCATCTTTTTGGGCATTGTCTCTCCGCAGGGGCCTGTGTCACACCTGCAGTGGGAGACCCCACCTCTCCAGGGAGAGTTCAAATCCAGGTCTGCGCCTTTCTCACTGAAGCTGTTGTCAGTGTGGAAAGGTAAAACTTGTGTCTTGCACATGCTAAATCCTCAGTAATGTTAGTGTTTTTACTAAATCCCATAGGCACAGAGATGATGATGTCATGCTGGGTGCCAGCATGACGTCAGAGCAGGTTTTCTTTAAAACCCACACCCTAACTGTCCATGGGGCTGTCCTCCCCTTCCTGGTTCTGATACTTTAGTGAAGAGGACCCAGCTGCAGGCTTGGGAGTTTCCAGCCTGCAGTCTGGGCTGGGAGAGAATCCTGAGGCTGGAGCTGCTTCTGTTGTGCCCAAGTCGACCCTGGAGCACCCTGAGCTCCCTCCAAGTCCAGAGGGGCTGCCTATGAGGGAAGGGAGAACACCTAGGGGCCTGGAAGCCCCATCTCAGGTGGGCAGGACTTCCTTGTGTTCCTGTGGTGTCTTTGTTTATCATGGAGGCGATGCATTGCTTTGCTGTCCTTGATATCTTGCTGGTAATATCCACTCTGGGCTCAGCTGCAAGTGGTTTCCGAGGAAACCAGGCCTGTGCTTGAAGGGGCACACCCCTCTACCCTCATTCAGTGGCGTCCCAACATCTACAAGGAACACCCTCCCAGACAGTCATGCAGCTGTATTCTCAGGGCCTTGCAGTGCTGGCAAAACAAAGGTGGTGAGAAGTAGTGTTTTGAGAGCAGTAGTCCGGTGTTGGAGGTGTGCTTTCAGTTCACTGCCATGGTTTATTTCCTCAGCCATCTTGTACATTAAGTAGTAGAATTCTCATTTTATAGAGAGGGAAATGTAATAACATTTATTTTGGAGCTAGCTATTCTTTAACTTTCAAAGTTTTAATGAAAAGTTAAAAGTTTTCATTTAAAAACTTGCTCTATTTTTCAAGTTCGTGTGATACTTCTAATGCTGATAAAACTTTCTGCTGATCCTTGGTCTCAGTCCCTAATGACATTAACTTCTGTTGATAACATTAATGGCACCAACAGAAGGCAGGAATCACACCATCCAGTGTTTGCAGTTTACTCCCCCGCCCCTTAAGGTTTCTTCTACTTTCCTTATTTTGGGGGTGTGAAGGGAGATGGGTTATTAAATTTAAAATTATGAAAATTTTACAAATACAGCCAAAAGCAGTGAGAATACTCTAAGAGCACCTGTGTGTGCCCCTCGCTTAGCTTTAGCAGTTGATAACATTCTGCTCTTCCTTTTAGTTTTTTCTGAAGTATTTTGCAGCAAATCCCAGGTAACATTTCACCTGTAAATACTTCAGTATGCATCTCTTTTGAATAAGGACTTTAAAGAAAATAACCTGTATACCATGTTACATCCAACAAAGTAACCAAAATTCTTTAATGTCATCTGATAGGCTGTGTTCAATTTCCCCAGTTATCTCAAAATGCCTTGCTTTAAAGCCTGCTCTCAACAACCCAGGTAAGAGGCATGTGTAGGACAATACTGGGAATCCTGCCTTCTGTATACCCCTTCGCTTTTTTTTTTCCAAATATTTTTTTTTCTTTTTATTAGTTTCAGGTGCACAAGACAAGGTAATACTTAGACGTTCATCATTTATATCCCTCACACTGTGAACCCCCCTCCCCCCCTCCACTATCCCTCCGACATCACACCGAGCCATCACATTATATATATAAAATTATAGTTGGCATTCTCAGGGATGCTGTAGATGCCTGATCACGGCACTGTACACTGGAAGCTAAACAATAATGAATGCCCCTTCGCTTTTCTTCTCACCTGTTCTAGCCCTGGGATCTTTGTTAATGGCATGATTCTAAGATTCTACGTACTGCATGACCTCAGGCTTCTTGCCTTCTTGTTTTCCAGATTTCTCACTAATCTGATGAGTCTTGTCAGTTCTTCCCTTTCTCCTTTCTCCTTACCTTTATGTTAGCTGAGCATATTGTCTTTCCCCATGTTCTAGTTCATCTTCATGTTACAAAAGGGTCTTTTATTGTGGGTTCTGAAGTCAGATTCTGAGTCTCCCCTACTACTGATGCTGTGACCTTTGCGTTTGCCTTCCATCTGTGTCCCTCCCTTTTTCTCATCTGTGAAATGGAGCTAATAGCAATGTTAGGGTTGTGAGGTGGAAATGTGATCCCACTTTGGAAGGGCTGAGGGTGCCTGGTGCATAATGAGTACTCAGGAAATGGTGATGGTGATTATCCTTTCTGAACGACACCCCCAGTGAGCCTTTCCAGAGTCATCTTCACCCTGTACTCCACTGAACTCTGCTTTATAGCCACTTGGGAATCTGTTCTAGTCCATGCAGTTTTATTTTCTCATGTCTTTATGCTTCACACATTCACCCTTGTTAACCAACTAGCTCAGAAGTTTCTTCAGTGCAGAGATTTCTGAGTGTTTTCAGAAAGCAGTCCCACTGTCCCCTTTAATCCCAGAGCACTTAGGCATGAGGACTGTGGCAAGCATGGTGCGTATCGTCTAACTGTCCCGTTGGTATTGAGATGGTTCTTTGAGGGACAGGCACCTGTCTGGCTCCTGACTCCTCTTGGGTCACTGCTTGGCACTCAGCTGTGAAGATATGAGGGCTTGTCCTTTCTGCATGGAAAGGGACATTTGTGTGGGGAGTGATGGAAACTCGATGGAAAAGGGGGTTGGGCTGTTATTGGGGAGGGTCATGGGTGCTGGAATAATAGGTGTGGATCTTGTTCTGTGGTCAGTGGCAGCCACTGCAGAGTTTTGACCAGAGGGGAGGTCACGATTTCTTCCTTCACTTATTGCCTCTTCTCTCTAATCCCCTTGAAAGTCACCAAAAGAGTTGTCTACACTTGATAAATCCACTTTTTTCTTCAGCCAGTCATTTCCATTTCCAGATATTTGGGATTTTTCTAGATGACTTATTGTTACCGATTTCTTATTTTAATTGCATTCAGATCAAAGAACAAATTATGTGTAATGTCAGTTCTCGTAAGCTGTGAGTTATTTCACGACCCAGCATATACAGTGTCTTGGTGAATTTACCATGGGCCCTTGAAAAGAATGTATTCTGCAGTTGTTGGATGTCGTTCTAATGTTAGGTCAAGTTGGTTGATTGTTATGTTCAGATCTTCTATTATGATGTGTTTAGTTATTTTTATCAATTTACTTAACAATAGTTTAATCAATTTTATCTATTAATAGTTATTTTATCAATTACTGTGACAAGGTGTTAAATTTTTTTAACTAGGATTGTAAAATTGTCTATTTCTCTTTTAATTCTGTTAATTTTTGCTTTATGTATTGTGAAACACTTATACAAATATATTTACCTTTAGTATATCGTTCTGATGATTCAACCCTTTTATTATTATGAAACATCTCTTTATAGCTCTAGTAATACTCTTTCTTTTGAAATATACTTTATCTGATATTAATATTGCCACTCCAGCCTTCTTATGATTACTGTTTGCATGGTACATCTTTTAACATCCATTTTCTTTCCGCTGACCTGTCTTTATATTTAAAGTGTGCTTTTTGTAGACAGCGTGTGGTAAGGTCTTGCTTTTTTATCCAGTTTGACAATCTGTGCCTTTTAATTAATTGGTACCCACCAATTATTTCATGTAATTATTGGTATGGTTAGCTTTAGGTCTCTCCGTTTGCTGTTTGTTTTCTATTTGCCTCCTCTGCTTTTTGTTCATCTGTTTCTATTCCTGCCTTCTTTGGGTCAATTGATTATTTTTTGGAGTTCCTTTTAATTGCCATTTAGCCATACTGCTTTGCAGTTTTACTTTTTATTTTTAGTGATTGCTCTAGATATAACAATATAAACCCATACCTTTTCAGTCTGTGTAGAGTTAATATTGAAATAGTTCATGTAAAACAAGCGATCGTGCAGTCCCTCCTTTCCCCTATCCTTTATGCTCTAGTTGTCATATGTATCGCATCTACATATGCTATCAATCACACAAGGTGATTCCAAGATTTTTGCAATAAACAGCCATACGTATCTTTAAAAAATTAGGAGAAAAAAAAGAGATAGACTTTTTTTGTGTATGAACATACCATTTCTGATGCTCTTCAGTCATCACAGAAGATCCAGGTTTCCATCTGGCATCATTTCTCTTCAGCCTGAAGAAATGATTTCTTGTAATGCAGGTCTGTGGGCAATAAATTATCTTGGTTCTCTCATTAATCTTGGGTACTTTCAGAAATGCTGGATTGTATGTGTATGTTTAATATTATAGGAAACTGCCAGACGGTTTTGAAAAATTGTTTTGCAATTTTACAATCCTATAAGCATTGTATGAGAATTCTGTTGCCTCCTGGCATTCTAAAACTGGTATTGTCTTTAAGCCATTTTAGTTGATACAAAGCTTATTAAGTTATTAAGTTGATCTGGTTTTTTTACTTCTTTTCTAATTATTGTTTCTAATTATTGTTTCTTTTAATTATTTTCCTTCACTTTGTGTTATGTCTTCTAACCAAATATTGGCATAGAGCTAGTGAGATCACACATCCTTCGCTTGTTCCTGATTTTGGGGAATTCATTCAGTATTTTACTATTAAGTATGGTGTTAGCTCTAGGATTTTTCAGTAGGTGTTTATTAAATTGAGGACATTTGCTTCTATTATTAGTTTGCTGAAAGTTTTTAATCATGTATAACCATTGAATTTTGTCATTTTTTTCCCCTGATTTTTCTTTTATTCTGTTAATGAAAATAATTAAATTGATTGCTTTTCCATTTTTAAATTAACATTGCATTTCTTAGGTAAATCTCACATGGTCATGATGTATTATTATCCTTGTAACATATTGCTAGATTTGACTTGCTAATGTTTTTAAACGATTTTTATATGAGGGATATTGGTCTGATTTTTCTTCTTGTAATATCTTTTTCAGGTTTTGGTAGCTGGGTTGTGGCAGCCTCACAAAGTGAATTGGGGAGTATTCCCTTCTTTTCCTACTGAAGTTTTGATAGAATTTATTAGTGATCCTGGACATTTCTTTCTGATAAAGTTTAAAATTATGATTTTTATATCTTTAGCAGATATAGGGCTATTCCAAATTTCTCTTTTAGTTTTGATAACAGGGAATTTGTTTATTTCATCTAACTTTTTAGAACTTTGGGCCAACAATTTATTTCTTTTAATAGGCATCCCTTATTGTCCTTTTCGTGCCTGTATAATTTGTAATAATGCTTCCTCTTTCAATCTTGATACCAATCATTTGACTTTCCTTTTGTTTTTTGTTATTTAATCACTCTTCCTATGGGTTTAGCAATTTTTAAATGGGATTTGACCCTCTTTTATTATTTTTTATGATAAAAAAAACAAAACCTACATTTACTCTCAATAATTTTTATGTGTACAGTTCAGTATTGTTAACTGTATCCACACTGTTATACAATAGATCTCTAGAACTTTCTCATCTTGCATGAGTGAAACTACCCATTGATCAACAGCTTCCTGTTTCCTCTTCCTGGTAACCACCATTTTCCTTTCTGTTTTTGTTAACTTACATTCCTCATATAAGTGGAATAATGCAATATTTGTCTTTTTGTGACTGGCGTATTTCACTTAGCATAATGTCCTCAAGGTTCATCCATGTTGTAACAAAAGGCAGGATTTCTTTCTTTTGTTAAGAGTGAATAATATTCCATTTTATGTATTTACCACTTTTTTTTTTTTTATCCATTCACCTGTCGATTGACATTTAGGTTGCTTCCACATCTTGGCTAACATGAGTGTGCAAATATCTCTTTAAGGTCCTGTTTTCAACTCCCATTGTTATTTTTTTTTAGGAACCTCCCTACTATTTTCCATAACGGCTGCACCATTTTACAATCCTGGCAACAGTGCACTAGGGTTTCAGTTTCTCCACATCTTTGCTGAAACTTATTTTCTGGTTTTTTGATAATGGCCATTCTAATAGGTGGAGGTGGTATCTCACTGTGATTTTGATTTACATTTCTGTGATACTCTGTGATGCTTAGCATCTTCATGTGCTACTAACCATTTATATCTCTGAGGAAATGTTTATTCAAGTCCTTTGCCCACTTTTTAGCCAGGTTATTTGTTTTTTGTTCATGAGTTGTAGGAGTTCTTTATATATTCTGGATATTAACCTCTTATCTGGTATATGGTTTGCATCTATTTTCTCCCATTCTGTAGGTTGCCTTTACACTCTGTTGATTTTTTTCCTTTGCTGCGTAGAAGTTTTTAAGTTTTATGTAGTATCACTTGTCTGTTTTTGCTTTTGTTGTTTGTGTTTTTGGTGTTATTGCCCATTCCAATGTCATGAAACTTTTTTTCCTGTTACCTTTTAATATTTCGGGCCTGGGGCTTAGCAATTTTAATATTTGCAAATAATCAACCTTGGGCTTAATTACCTTTAAAGTTTCATTTATATTTCATTGAGTTTTTTCCTAATTAATTATTTTCTTCTTATTTATTTCCTCTTTATTTCATAGCTTCTTAAGGTGGAAGCTGAGTTTTTGTAAATTAAAACTTTTTGGTGCATTCATATAAAGCTATAGCTTTCCCATTAAGAAATGCTAGAGCTGCTGTATTTGTTTGCTAGCACTGCCATAACAAAACACCACAGACCAGGTGGCTTAAATAGCAGAAATTTGTTTTCTCACAATTCTGGGTGCTAGAAGTTGAAGACTGAGGTGCTGACAATGTTGGTTTCTTCTGAGGCCTTTCTTTGGCTTGTAGATAGCCTTCTCCCTGTGTTTACATGGATTTCTCTGTGGAACTGTTTTGTATTCAAATTTCTTTTATAAGGATACCAGTTATATTGGATTCAGGCCAATCCTCATAATGTCATTTTAACTTAATTACCTCTTTAAAGAACCTACATCCAAATAAAGATTAGGACTTTCACATACGGATTTGGTAGGGACATAGTACAGCTCATAACAACTCTATATCACAAATTTGGTTAGTTGCGATATGTTGTATTTATTAGAATTATTCAGTTTGGAACACTTCTTTATGTCCCTTGGCATATTTGCTTCTATCCATATCTCTTTTAGACCAGTGTTGCTTAATTTCTAATCATGGAGGTCTTTCTAGATTACTGTTAATGATTTCTACTTTAATTCCATCTTGGGCAAAGAACATACTCTTTTTAAGTTTTAGTCCTTTGAAATTGGTGACTCGTTTTATATGCCTTGGAATTTCATTTACCTTGATGAATATCCTATGTGCACCTCCTGCACTTGGGTTTATTGTTGTATAAATGTAAATTATATCAATACTACCTGTTAGTGTTTTTTAAAATCTTCTGTTTCCTTACTGATTTACTGTCAATTTGCTTTATCATTTACTGAGAGGTATGGTAAGTTTTATTAGCTATGATTATGATTCTGTTTCTCTTCTTCACTCTGCTATTTTTCCTTCATGTATTTTCTCCTAGTCTGTGGCCTGACTTTTTATTTTCTTACCAGTATCTTTTGCAGAGCAGAAGTTTTTAATCTTAACAGAATCCAACTTACCAATTTTTTCTTTTGTGGATTGTGCTTTTGGTGTTACATATGAGAAGACATTGCCAAACCCAAGGTCATCTAGATTTGTTAATTTTTGTGAAAGGTGTAAGATCTATGTGCAGATTCTTTATTTTTCACTGCATGTGGATGTCCAGTTGTCCACTACCATTCATTAAAAAGACAGTTCTTTCTCCATTGAATTTCCTTTGCTCCTTTGTCAAAGATCAGTTGACTATTTGTGTGGGTCTATTTTTATACCCTCTATTCTGTTCCATTGATTTATCTATTTAAATTTTTTTTTTTTTTGCCAATCCCACACTCTCTTAATTACTGTGACTTTATAGTGTTGTGAAATCCGATTGTGTCAGTCTTCTGACTTTGTTCTTTAGTATTATGTTGGCCTTTCCATACAAACTTTGGAACAAGTTTGATGACATCCTCAAAGTAAGTTGCTGGGATTTTGATGGAGATTGCACTGAGTGTATAGATCAGGTTGGGAAGAACTGACATCTTAATATTGAGTCTCCCTATTCATGATATGGACTATCTCCATTTATTTAGATCTTCTTTGATTTCTTTCAGCAGAGTTTTATAGTTTTCCTCATAGTAGATCTTATAAAAATTTTTAAAAAGTTTTATACCTAAGTATTTCACTTTACTGGGATCTAATATACATGTGGTGGTGGTTTTAACTTCAAATTTCATTTGTTCATGGCTGGCATATAGGAATGTAATTGTTTTTTGTGTATTAACCTTGTATCGTGCATCCCTGATATAATCACTTATTAGTTCCAGAAATTTCTTGTTAATTCTTTGGGATTTTCTACATAGACAGTCAGGTAATCTGCAGACAAAGACAGTTTTATCTGCTCCTTCCCAATCTGTATACCTATTATTTCCTTTTCTTCTTACATTAGCTAGGAATTCCAGTAGGATGTAGAATAGGAGTGGTTAAAGGGAATATCCTGGCCTTGTTTCTGATCTTAGCAGGACAGCATCTAGTTTCTCAGCATTAAATAAAGCTGTAGACTTGGCACTCTTCAAGCATAGCCACAGTTATTTATAGAGGGTATCATTACAGTCCATTCTTAACCTAAGCCTAATAAAATTAATATTGATTTATTAATGCCATCTAATATCTAGCCAGTGTTCAAATTTCTTTGATTGCCTCAAAAATGTCTAAACAAGATCCATGTATTTGATGGATATGTCTCTTAAACCTCCTTTTATTCCATAAATGTGCTCTTGCATGTGTCTCCTCTCTGTCTCTGTCTCTGTCTCTGTCTCTGTCTCTCTCTGTCTCTCTCTGTCTCTGTCTCTCCCTCTCTCTCTCTCTCTCTCTCTCTCTCTCTCTCTCTCTCTCTCTCTCTCTGTCTCTCTCCAATGTCCCAGCCATTAACTTGTTCAAGGCTTTACATTTTTAAGAAAATTATAAACATGTCAATTTACTCTTCAGTACTTCAATTTCTTAACTCATTTTTCTCTATATCCAGAATATTATGATCACACCTAACAATATTCACAGTAATTCTCTAACATCATTTAATACACAGTTCATACTGAATTGTTCTTTATAGTCCCCCAAATGTTCATTTGTCCATACAAGGTCTATAGATCACATCTGAAGAATGGTTTATCTCTTATGTAGCTTTCCATTAGAGAAAATCTCCCCTCTTAAAAATTTCCATATGAAATTGATTTGTTGAAGACCTGGGTCATTTGCTGACTGCCCATTCTTAAGTTTCAAATCTTGGGAACCTAAGCTTGGATATATGTAATAAGTGGAAGGGACTGTGAAATCAGATTATAGCTTCTACCCTGCCTCAAGTCTCCCCGCAAATCTACAATTTGTGGAGCCTGTAGCACTTTCTGTTTTGAGTTTGCTGGACCTTGTCCTTTGGCCTTGGGGCAGATGTGGATGGGGAACTAATGTTTTCATGATAGGTCATTTTATTTCTCAACATGAATGCTCACCTGTGGCCAATCTGGGGCCATTTTCCTCCTAAGAGAGTCTACAACAGTGACAAAATCTCACCCAGCTGCTGGGGGCTTCATTTCCCAACTGGACATTGGGGCTAAGCCTGCTACTGGCCCAGCTCTGGGAGTCTTATTTACAGGACACTGGTTACAAATGAGCTGCTCTGATGCTCTTTGCAACCTCTGTTCCCCTCGCTCCTGATGAACTAGGAGGCTGGATGAAAGGGTACTCCTGCTAAGCAACCCTTCACTTCTCTTTCCCCAGCTCTGCCTCTGCAACTTGACTGTTCTCTAGGAAGAGCACTCAGCAGGCCAGGAATATGGCCCCAGGGCTCCTGACAACCAGGGACGAGGTGAGTCCTGAAATTTCTTTCTAGCTGGTGCAGGATGGACCATCAACCTTTCCTTGTCCTGGAGCTGCCTTGCTGGTTTTCTAGCCCTGATTTTAGAGGTGTAGCCTGGGTTACTTGTAGCCTTTTCTCAGCCTCCTTTGTTTCATTCATGACTCAGGCATTCACCAAGTAGTAAATTGTGATCAGCACAGTTGAAATACAAATATAACACATTTGTGCTTGGGTGCCCAGCAATTCCCAGGGCCTAACAAAGTCAAAGAAGGCTTTTTAACAAAGTGAAGGAAGGCTTTTGAAGGAGGAGCTGACTGAGCTGCCCCTGATGGACTTAGCAAGTTGAACAGCTGAGGAAAGCTATTCCTGTGGGAATGGGGCAGGGAGCTTAGGCTCAGACACTGGGTGACTGACAGGTTGTTCCTCACCGTACGGGAAGCTTGGAGCAGCCAGTGGCCTTTGGTCACATCAGTTTTCTCTTTGTAGAGGTGAGGGTGCTGACTTGCTGTCATCCAAAATCATGGAGGCCTCCAGTCAGTGGCATGACATATTTAAGTCTTGGAGGAAAAACTGTCAACAGAAAAGCTGTCAAGAATGAAGGAGAAATGAAGATGTTTCCAGGTAAAATCATGAAGAATATATTCTAACTTAAATACCTATCAGCTTAAAATAGACTGCTATAATTACAGAATGATATACATAAACCACATGGTAACCACAACCCAAAAACCTACAAGAGATGTACAAAGAATAAAGAGAAAGGAACCCAAGCAAAACACTAAAGAAAACCAGCAAACCACAAGGGAAGAGAACAAGAGGAAGAAAAGAAATGAGGAGAACTATAAAAACAACCAAAAAGAAATTAATAAAATGGCGCCAAATACACACTTACCAATAATTACTTTAGATGTAAATGGATTAAATGCTCCAATAAAAAGACATTGGTTTTTTTAATATAATTTAAGGCAAACATAAAAAAATTATAAATCTATGTTAACTGGCATAAAATGTATAAGGATGTAATCTATGACAATTACAAAATATGGGAAAAGAGGTGGAAAAGTATAGGAGCAGAGTGTTTGTATACTGTTGAAACAAAGTAGGTAGATTTTTACAGGTTTAACATGTTAATTGTAATCTGCAAGGAAACCACTAAGAAAATACTAAAAAATGTCAGAAAAGGAAAGAAGGGAATAGAAGTGTTACATGAAAAGAAAATTTAAAAAATGTTAAAAAAGTCATAAATGGAGGAATTGAAGAACAAAAGACATACAGACACAGAAAACAGATAGCCAAATGACAGAAGTAAATCCTTCCTTTAGTAATCACATTAAATGTAAATGGAATAAACTCCCCAATCAAAAAGCACAGATTAGCAAACTGGATTAAAAAAAACCAAGATCGGATTCTAAAAAAATGGCGGCATGAGGTGAGCCTCTGGAAATCTCCCCTGGAATTTACAATAAATTGAACAGCTAAAACTCCACAAAGGACTCCCTGCACAGCAGACAGACAAGACGAAGAGGCTCACTACTGAATTCACTTAAAGGTGGGGAAATTGTGCAAGCAGGGGAGGAGGGAAGGGAGAAGTGCGCAGATGGAGCCGCGCGGTCACAGGACACAGACCTAGCTCAGTGCTCTGAGCTCGCTGCATCCCTGAACTCCCACAGTTGCGGGAGAGGGAAGAACTTGGACTACTAGGGCTCTGCTTATGGCCCACAGGGCTAAAGGGACAGCATATAACACGGTTGAACCAAAAGCTCATGTCAGAGACCTCAGAGCAAAGACTGAGGGAAGAAGGCTGAAAACGGCGGTTTAAGCCCTCACTTCTGAGCAGAGAACAGAAGCTGTAGGCACTGAGACTAGCCGCCCCTCCCTCCCCTACCTGAGCTCCCCCCGCCCCCATCTACCCAGTGCTAGAAGTGGAATAGTAGCACTGTCAGATCAAAAGAACAGAATATTGGCAGTTCTGAGAACTGTGGTCCACAGACAGATTCGCAGCCCAACTAGTTCCGGCAAAGGGGAGGGTGCTGTGGAAGTGGTAGTCTGTGGTGATGGTCGCGGCCATTGCTCTGGGCCACCTCTCACAACTCACCCCGCCACTGTCCCCACCTATCTGGATGGATACCTGCAGGAGTAAACAGAACTGCTGAAACACACGGGCTCTGAATCTGGTGCAGGAAGAGCTTTGGAACTTCAAAAACTCTCCACATCCCCACAGGGATGCAGCACCCTATGACCCAGGCAAACTGTTAATGGAGGAGCAGCCTGCCTTCCAGGGAATCCCCCCATTGGGTGAGAAGCTGGAATAGTGCAGAGAAAACAACACTACAGTGTGAGAGAGAAAATGGCTGCAGTTGGAGAGAAAATAAGACATTTTACTAACACGTACTGGAAAACAAAAGAAAGACCTCTTCCTATCAACTTGTGTTAGAACCCACTCCTGGAGATGTCTAGGAAGAGAAATAATAAATCATTAATTGCCACGAATAACCAAGGCAACAAGACAGCTCAGAAAGAAAGTGAAAAGTCTCCAGAAAAGGAACTTAAAGATACGGAAATATGTGACTTAAATGACAGAGAATTGAAGGTGTCAGTTCTGAAAAAACTCAACGAGATGCAAGAAAACATGGAAAGGCAGTTTAATGAACCCAGAAACACAATCAAAGAACAACACGAACATTTTACCAAAGAGACTGAAATTTTAAAAAAGAACCAAATAGAATTTCTGGAGATTAAGAACTCAGCAGAAGAAATGAAGAATGAAATAGCCAGCTCAGGTAGTAGAGTTGACCAGATGGAGGAAAGAATCAGTGACATCAAAGATAGAAACCTGTAAATGACACGGATGGAAGAAGAAAGAGACTTGAGACTTAAAAGAAATGAAAGAACTCTACAAGAACTTTCTGACTCCATCAGAAAAAGCAATATAAGAATAATGGGCATACCAGAAGAGGAAGACAGAGAGAAGGGAACAGAAAGTATATTCAAACAAAGTTTGGGAAGTTCTCATCAACTTGGAAAGAACTGGATTCTCAAATCCAAGAAGCAAACAGAACACCTAATTACCTCAACCCCAGCAGGCCTTCTCCAAGGCACATTGTATTGAAGCTGTCTAAAATCAACGACAAAGAAAGAATCCTCAAGCCAGCCAGAGAAAAGAAGATGGTAACCTACAAAGGAAAGCCCATTAGATTATCATCAGGTAACCTAGTGGTGGCATAACTGGTGGCATATAGTCCAGCCACTATGGAAGGCCGTGTAGAGATTCCTCAAAAAATTCTGAGTAGGATTACTGTATGACCCAGCAATCCCTCTCCTGGGTATCTACCCAAAAAATCTGAAAATATTTATCCATAAAGACACATGTGCTCCAATGTTCATTGCAGCTTTTTTTATGCTGGGCAAGACATGGAAACCAAAATGTCCTTTGATAGATGAATGGATAAAGAACTTGTGGTATATATACTCAATGGAATACTATTTGGCGGTAAGAAAAGATAAAATAGGACCATTTGTGACAACATGGATGGATCTTGAGATTATAATGATAAGTGAAATAAGTCAGTCAGAAAAAGCAGAGAACCGTGTGATCTCACTGATATGTGGTATATAAACCAAAAACAACAAAAGAACAAGACAAACAAATGAGAAACAAATAGACTGAGAAATGAGAAAACTAATAGACACAGACAATAGTTTAGTGGTTATCAGAGGGTAAGAGGGCAGGGAGATGGTAGATGAGGGTAAAGGGGATCAAATATATGGTGATGGAAGGAGAACTGATTCTGGGTGGTGAACACACAATGTGATTTATAGATGATGTAAGACAGAATTGTACACCTGAAATCTATGTAACTTGACTAACAATTGTCACTCCACTAAACCCTATTTAAAAAATAAAAAAGGGGCCGGCCCGGTGGCGCAGGCAGTTAGAGCTCCGTGCTCCTAACTCCGAAGGCTGCGGGTTCGATTCCCACATGGGCCAGTGGGCTCTCAACAAAAAAAAAAAAAAAAAAAAAAAAAAAAAGAAACCAAGATCTATATATGTGCTGTCTAAGAAACTCACTTTAGATATAAGGACATAAAGAGGTTGAAAGTGAAAGGATGGTAAAAGATATTCCATATGAAAAGTAACCATAAGAGAACTGGGATAACTGTGTCATGAGACAAAATAGACTTTAAATGAAGAATAGTTTATAAAAGATTAGGAAGGACGTCATATGTTGATAAAAGGTTCACTAAAGAAAGAAGATAAACAATTGTGTATATATACTATGTTTTCTTTATGTTGATAGACACTTGGGTTGTTTCCACCTTTGAGCTATTGTGACTAATACTGTAATGGACATTGGTGAACAAGTATCTGTTTCATTCCCTGCTTTCAGTTCTTTTCTGGTTCCTATGGTAAATTGTGTGTTTAACTTTTTGAGGAAATGCTGAACTCTTTTTCCATAGAAACCACACATTTTACTTTTCTCAGTAGCAATGCATAAAGGTGCCAGTGTCTCCACACCCTGTCAAATTTGTTGTTTTCTGTTTCTTTGGCAATAACTGAAGATTAGTGGGACCGAAGTCCTATAACTAAGGATATGCAGAAGAAGCCATGTCAAGACTGGTAGGAGGGGCAGAGACATGAAATGGGCTGATCCCACACCCACGTGTGGCGGTTAATAATCAGGACTAATATCCCTCCAGGGGAAGTCTGCACGAGGAGCGAAGGGTCCCAATCCCACATTAGACACCTCAGCCTAGGGTTCTAATGCCAGGAAAAGAAGTCCCCATAACTTCTGGCTGGAAAAACCATTGGAGAGTGTGGCTGTATGAGATGGAGGGCTGCTGTAGTCTCAGGCATTCCTCTTAATGGATTTACTTGCTGATGGACTGACTTGCTCTGGGGCAGCAGCTCAAAAAGTGCCAGGAACTTATAAGAAGGAACTGAATTATATAGCTTCAGGGAGAGTGCTGGATGGGCAGCTTTCTCCCAGACAGAAGTGCTGGCAGAAACCATTGTTCCTTTGTTGAGTCTTCCCATGACCCAGCCTGCACTTGCAATGGGGCATCATATCTGAGTCTCCATCAACCTGCCTGACACTGTTTGCCCTACCCTGGTGATTACCTGAGACCCTGCCCCACCCAGCTTGCTGGCCCATCCAAGCAGCTTCCAGTGGCATTTCTATACAACTGGCCTATCTTGTCTCATGCTATGAGCTTTCCTAAAACCTCAGGTTCGCAAAGCCCACACAAGCAGCATCTGGCCTCAGCACGATCGCTAAGCAGTACCTCTTGCAGAACAGCGCCAAGCCTGACATTAGTGGCAGCCACATTAAGTTTACAGCTTAGCCTTTCCCAAACAAGAGTCCCAGGTATCTCCAAGCCCAGTAAAAGTGGGAACCATCTACGGATCACTTTGTAGCTCATATCAAGTATCCCCAGGCAGGGCACAGGCAATGGCTGAACTTGGCCTGCACCAGAGCCCCTCCCAAGAGGCCCCAAACCAACACATTCAGTGGCCAGCTTCACATCGCACTAGAGCACCATCCAACCACCTCCACAAATGACACACCCAAAGGGCAGACTCAGTAAGCACCAGAGAACTGCTAAAGCAAATCCTGCTCTATAGGGTCAGCCCCTGCATAACAGCTCCTCCACCGTGGTCACCGCCAGTTCTCACAACCAATCAGCCTGTGCATCAATCCCTCCCATTGATATGCCAACAGCAATCAAAGCTCAACTGCAATAGGAGGGCACACATAACCCACAGGAGACATATATGAAGCTCCTGGCTTGGGTGATAGGAAAATTGTGCCACTAGGATCCACCTACTACATAAGGCCAGTCTACCAAGACCGGGAGACATAGCAGCTTTACCTCATACATAGACACAAACCCAGGGAGGCAGCCCAAAGAAGAAGACAAAGAAACATGTCCCAAAAGAAAGAACACAACAAGGCTCCAGAAAAAGAACTAAACAAAATGCAATCTACCAGATGCAGAGTTTAAAACACTGGTTATAAGGATGCTCAGTGATTTCAGGGAGAACTTCAACAAGGAGTTAGAAATATGAAAATGGAGACAAACCAGTCAGAAATGAAGAATACAATAACTGAAATGGAGAATACATTGGAAGTAATCAACAGTAGATTAGATGAAGCAGAGGACTGAATCAATTATTTGGAACACAAGGTAGCAGAAAATACTCAATCAGAACAGCTAAAAGGAAAATGAATCCTAAAACATGAGGAGAGTTTAATGGGCCTCTGAGAGAATATGAAGCCTACCAACATTCATATCATATGGATATCAGAAGGATAAAGAGAGCAAAGAATTGAAAACCTATTTGAAGGAATAATGAGAGCAAACTCCCCTAACCTTATGAACGCAATAGACATACAAGCCCAGAGCACAGGAAGCACAGAGTCCCAAACAAGATGAAGTGAGAGGTCCACATCAAGTCACATCAAAATTAAAATGCCAAAGGTTACAGACAAGGAGAAAATTTTGAAAGCAGCAAGAGAAAAGCAGTTAATTTCCTAAAAGGGAACTCCCATAAGACTATTAGCTGAGTTCTCAACAGAAATTTTGCAGGCCAGAAGGGATTGGCAAGAAATATTCTGTGATGAAAAGCAAGGACCTACAACCAAGATTAGTCTGCCCAGCAAAACTATCATTTAGAATCAAAGGACAGAAAAAGAGCTTCCCAGACAAAAGTTTAAGGAGTTCATCACCACCAAACCATATTACAAGAAATGTGAGGAAGAGAAGGAAAAAGAAACATCAAAAAATATGAATAATAAAAAGGCAATAACTACATATCTCTCAACAATGTCTTTAAATGTAAATGAACTACATGCTTCAATCAAAGACAGTGGGTGGCTGAATGGATAAGAAAACAAGACTCTTAGCATATGCTGCCTACAGGAAACTCACTTGACATGGAAAGACACACAGACTGAAAATAAAAGGATGGAAAAAGTTATTTTATGAAAATAGAAACAAACAAACAAAAAGCTGGCATAGCAATACTTACACCAGACAAAATTGACTTTAAAACAAAGGCTATAATGAGACAGAGAAGGACCCAGAAATTCTACTTGTGGGTATTTATCCGAAGAACTCCAGAACACTAATTTGAAAAGACATATGCATCCATATGTTCGTTGAAGCATTGTTTGTTTACAATAGCCAAGGCATGGAGGCAACCTAGGTGTCCATCGATAGATGAATGGATAAAGAAGTAGTGCATATACAATGGAATGTTACTCAGCCAAAAAGAAAGAATGTAATCTTGCCACCTGCAATCACATGGATAGCCCTAGAGGGTATTATGCTAAGTGGAATAAGTTAGAGAAAGACAAATACCGTATGATTCACTTACATGTGGAATCTAAGCAAACAATCGATCAAAACAAACTCACAGATAGAGAGATCATTTTGATGGTTGCCAGTTGGGAAGGGGTTGGGGGGGATGGGTGAAAAAGGAGAAAAGATTCATAAGTACAAATTTATAGTTACAAAATAGTACTGTGAATGTAAAGTGTAGTATAGGAAATATGTATGGTATCAGGCGGGTACTAGATTTATTGGGGTGATCACATTGTAAGTTGTATAAATGTCTAATCACTATGTGTACACCTGAAACTAATATTGTATGTTAACTGTAATTGAAAGAAAAATTACAATAAATACAATACCATTAAAATCATTAAAAACAGAAATTCTTAACAAAACATAGAATTTGTATGCTGAAAACCACAAAATGCTGATGAAAGAAACCGAAGAACATCTCAGTAAATGGAGAGACATATCATGTTCATGGATTTGAATGGTCAACATAGTAAATATGTCACTTATCCAAACAGATATACAGGTTTAATGGAAATCTCATAACAATTCTATCAAGGCGTTTTGGTCCCTATAGACAAGTTTATTCTGAAATTTATATGGAAAGTCACGTGCTCCAGAATAGCTGAAATAACCTTTAAAATGAAGAATACGGTGGGAGGAATCAGCCTACCTGAATTCAAGGTCTGTCATGTAGCTACTGCAATCTATGATGTTTTTGATGTCATAGTCATAGAGATCAATAGAACAGAACAGAGAACTAAATAGATTTACCAGCGATGTGGGAAGGGGGATAATAGTCTTGAACACGTGGCACCAGGGGTCAAGGTAAAAGCAGGATCTGTGGCTCTCATCTGGGTGCCCCACATCAACCTTCTTGCTGCTGTGGCTCTGGATAGTGGCTTCCGTTGGCTGGTGGGTGAGGGTGGCTCCTGGGTGAGCAGGGATATGTTTGTGTTACAGGCACTAATGGCCTTCCGGGATGTAGCTGTGGCCTTCACCCGGAAAGAGTGGAAGCTACTAAGTCCTGCTCAGAGGATCCTATATCGGGATGTAATGCTGGAGAACTACAGCCACTTGGTGTCGCTGGGTAAGGACAGCCCTTCGCAGGTCTTGGACTCTGCCTGCGGGCCTTTTAAGATCTATGTAGCAGGCACCATGCTTTTGGCTGAGAAAGAAAAATAACATTTTCCCTATACCCCCAGAGAATATCTGGATTCTATAGAGTTGAAAATAGTGAAGTTGTGTGTGTGTGTGTGTGTGTGTGTGTGTTATTTGACTGCATTTCATTCCATGAAATGACTGTATTTCCAGCACTCTTCAAAGGCCTGGCCCCTCCTCCCAAGTGATCATGCTCCCAATGACGGAATATGTATTCACTCCTCAAGCACAGGGGAGAATCAGTGTACTGCCTTTAGTTCCAGGATCCCCCCTCCCGTTAGTTATCCTTTCTCAGCATTCAGAGAGCCTTTGCCCCACCTCTGTGCTTCCCTACTACTCCCTTTCAGTTATTGCATTCCCCAGTTGACTCTTGAGTTCTGTGATAGCCTTTTAAGCCACTAACCCAAGGTCACCTTGGTTTCTTTCCCTGTGAGTAGGAATTGCCTTTTCCAAACCCAAACTCATCACACAACTGGAGCAAGGGGACGAGCCCTGGAGAGAGGAGAGCGAATGTCCTCTGGACCTTTGTCTAGGTGAGTGGAAAGCACCAGGCAGACAAGGAGACAGGCCAGTGAAGCACTCAGCAGGTGAGGAAGTTCTGAGAAGCACCTGTGAGCTCCCGAGGGCAGCTCTCCTCCAGGCCTCCCTTCCATGCCATCCTGCTTACCCCAGAGAGGGCTTCCCTGGCACCCCGCCCTTGTCCCCCAGGGAGTCTCACTCTGCTCATTTGGCCTAGGATCTCCCTATTGGGCTTTTCTTAGTGGGCCTGATTGTCAATGTGGTAGTTGCCCTCTGAGCCTAAATCACCTGTCCCTGCTAGATACTGTCCAGTTTCTGTTCTTAACCTGGTAACTTTTTGTGCATCAGTTCCACCCCATAATTCCATAACTTTGTTTCTTTTATTTTATGATGTATTATTTAAGATTACAACAGGGTATGAAGAATTACACAATGAGTGCCAATGTGCCTTCCTGGCAAAGTCAGAAATAGAAAGTTGTAAGACCAGGCGACAGCCCTGGACCGACCCTGGTTGTATTCTGCTCCTCCACCTCGCCCCTGAGAATCCAGTTTCTGCATTAGCATCCCCATGACTGCCTATGCTTTTTATCCATTTGAAGGATAAAAGGTCCTTCAACCATATAGAGTGTTGTTTTGCATAGTTGTAAACTTCTCTGCACGTAGTATTATAATGCACACATTCTTCTTAAACAATGTGCAGGTTTAGTTTATACTTTTTAAAACCGTTACATGATTCCATTATGTGAATATTTCTATTTTAATGCAGTTGAATGATCAGTTCTCTTCTTCTGGACACTTAAGTTATTTCTAGTTTTTGGCTGTTTAATAATGTTGCTGTATATTCTTTTATTCCTTTGGAAACACATGCGAGAGTTTCTCCAGATGCCTGCCTAGGAGTGCAGTAGCTGGTTCGTAGGCATGCGTGGTCTCGACCTGATCAGGTTGTGCCACATTGTGTTCTGAAGCTGTTACCCCACTTTACTCTCCCAGTAGCAGTGACTAGAGCTCTTGTTCCACATCTTCACCAACACTAGGTACTGTCAGACCTCGTTTTTCAACCATCTCGTGGGGTTTGCTTTCTAGTGAGCACGAGCCTCTTTTCCTATATTGATTAGCCATTGGTGTCTCCTCTTCTGTGATTTAATTGTTCAAGGTGTTTCCCTCCTTGTCATTTGGGCTGTTTTTCTCTTATTGAATTGTAGACATTCCATATAAATTGTGGGAATGTTATAGATCTTTAATCCAACGGGAATTAATTTTATGTGAATGCTGGCAGGTAAGGATAAATTTTTTCTGTGGTTTATCTGTTTTCATTGTTTTATTTTCAACATTCCTGGAATTTTATTTTTGTTTTATTTTGCTTCTAAGTACAACCATATATCTAGACTTGTACTTTACAGCAAATTCATGGTATTAGCCTTAAAAATATAAGCATTAATTATGGAATAGAAAAATGTGTCATTATGCTATAAGGTATTATTATGGTATATAGTTAAGGATAATTATAAGGTATATTATCAAAGTATAATAAACTACATATATTTAAAGTGTAAAATTTGGTAAGTTTTGACATGTATACAGACATGAAACCATTGTCTCAATCCAAAAACACTGAGCATACCTATTACCACAAAGTTTCTTTGTGCCTCACTGTAATTCCTGTCTTCCACCCCTCCTGCTCCTCCCCATACCCTGGCAACCACTGATCTGTTTTCTGTCATTATAGATTTGTTTGTACTTTCCAGAATTCATGTAAATTAAGTCATACAGAATAAAATGCATTCTTTCACCTCACACAATTACTTTGAATTCCATCCATAGTGTTCTGTATATCAGTAGTTCATTTATTTTTATTGCTGAGTAGTATTTCACTATATAGATATCACAATTTATTTGGCCATTTGCCTATTGAAACACTTTGGGGGGTCTCCAGTTCTGACGCATACAAATAAAGCCTGTGTGAACATTCATGAGAAGCCTTTGTGTGGACTAAGCTTTCCTTTCTTTTGGATAATTACTTGGGACTGGAATGGCTGGGTTGTATGATACATGTATCTGTAACTTTTTACTGACCTCATAAACTGTTTTCTGAAGTGGCTGTACCATTTCACATTCCCACCAGCAGTGTAAGAGAGTTCCAGATGCCCCACATCTTTGTCCGAACTTGGTGTTATTATTTTAATTTTCGACATTCTCATAGCTGTTTTGTGGCATCTTCTGTCGTTTTACTTGACATTTTCCTAATGACTGTTGATGTTGAGAATCTTTTCATGTGCTTGTTTGCCGTCTGTATATCTTCTTTGGAGAAATGACTTCTCAAATCTTTTGCCCATTTAAAAAGTTGGTTTCTTCTTTTTTTTTTTTTTTGAATTAAGTGTTGAAACTTCTTCATATATTTTGTATAGACATCCATTACCAGAAACAAAATTTACAAATATTTTCTCTGTGGCTTGCTTTTCATTCTCTTAAGCAATTCTTAATTTTGATGTCTTTCAAAGAACAATTCTTAATTTTGGTGCAATCTAAGTTTTAATTTTTTTCTCTCAGTCTCAATTTTGCTGATATATTTAAACAATCTTTACTTAAAATAAGGTCAAAAAGATTTTAATATATTTATATTTAAAGTTTAATAATTTTTATTTTACATTTAGGTCTATAACCTATTTTGAGTAAATTTTTATACTTGGTACCAGGTCTGGATTTAATTACATTTTGTTGTTGTTGTTGTTGCATATACACATCCATTTTTCTCCAGCACCATTTATTGAAAAGCCAACCCTGTCTTTGCTCAATTACGTCGTATGTTTGCAGTAAATCAGTTGACCTTATGTGTATGGTCTATATCTGGACTCTGTATTTTTCCACTCCTCTCTCTTTTTATATCTTGATGCCAGTACTACATAGCCTTGGTTATTTTAGATTGATAATAGTCTGGCACTCAGTATAAATTCTCCAACAGTTTTTCTTTTTTCCAAGTTGTTTTAGTTATTCTAGATTCCCTGCATTTCCATTTGGATTTTAGAATTAGCTTGGTAATTTTCACAAACACAAGAAAAGACTGCTAGGATTCTGATTGGGGTTGAGTTGAATCTACATCAATATACATAAATAATACATGTCATCCAGTACATGAACATAGTATATATCTCTCCACTTTTATGGTACTTTTTAATTTTTCTCAGCATTGTTTTTTAGTTTTCAGTACACAGGCCTTGAGCATCTTTTGTCAGATTAATCCCTCTCTATTTCATATTTTTGATGCTAATTAAGGTGCTTTTAAATTTCAAATTTCAATTGTTTGTTGGTAGTACATAGAAATACAATGAATTTATGTATAATGATCTTATATCTGGTAAACTTGCAAAACTTCTTAGTCCTAATAGCTGTTTTTTTGTAGATTCTATAAGATTTTCTACATAGGTGATCATGTTATTTGTGAATAAGTATAGTTTACTTCTTTCTTTCCATTCTGTATGTCTTTAATTTCTTTTTCTTGCCTCATTGCACAGGCGAGAACATCCAGTGCAATGATGGATTTAAATGGTGAGCGTGGACATCCTTTCCTTGTTCCTGATCTTATGAGGAATGCTTTCCTCCTAAGTGTAAGTTTCATAGCTGCCCTTTATCAGCTTGCCAAACTTCTATTCCTTGATGAGAGTTTTTATTGGGAATGGATGTTAGATTTTGTCAAATGTGTTTGTGGCATCTTTTCAGATGATCATGTATGGTTTTCCTTTTTAGGTTTTCAATTTGGTGAATTACATTGATGTTTTTTCTTGTTAAACCAGGCTTGTGTCTCTGTTAATACAATGCACTGACTTTATTCAGATTTCACCAGTTTTACCTTCACTCTTTCGTGTGTGTGTGTGTGTGTGTGTTTCTTCAGTTCTATGAAATTTTATCCCATGCACATTCATATATATTGAAAAGATATTGAAAGATACTATATTGAAAGATACAGAATAGTTTCAACACTAGGATCCCTTGTGCCACCACCCTTTTATGGCCACAGCCAGCTCTCTCCTCCCCTCTCTTCGTCTGGCAACCATTAATCTATTCTCTGTCTATAATTTTGTCATTTCAAGAATGTTATATAAAACAAATCATATTGTATGTTATCTCTTGGGATTGACTTTTTTCTTTCAGCATAACTCTCTCTTTAGGTTGATCCAAATTGTTGCATGTATCATCATTTCATTCCTTTTATTGCTGAGTAGTATTTCATGGTATGAATATACCATTTTGTTAAACTGTTCACCCACTGAAGGACATATGGGTTTTTTTTTTTTTTTACAGGTTTCTGGCTATTATAAATAAAGCTGCTGTGAACACTTGTATACAGGTTTTTATGTGAACATGAGGTTTTCATTCCTGGGATAAATGCCTCTAGGGTGCAGTTGCTGGGTCATTTGATTAATACATGTTTAGTTTTGTAAATAAGTGTCATGCCCATTTCTAGAATAGCTATACCATTTTATATTCCCACTAGCAATGTTTGAGAGACCCAGATTTTGTGCATTCTTGCCAGCATTTGGTGTTAGTAGTGTTTTTCATTTTGGCCATTCTGACAGATTTCTAGCAATATCTCTTTGGTTGGTAAGAGTAAGGAGTTTAGTGCATTTCTTCTTGCGGAGAGCTGGGTGGCTTGAGCATATCTGAGTAAGTGCAGTGTATCAAGGCTTTACTCTTCTTTGAAAAGAGACTGGTGCTCTCTCCACGAATAGGTAAAGGCCCTGTTCATGGGTGTGTATCGCTGTCGTTTTGTGAGGTCTTCATGGCATGTCCTTAGCATCTACTCATTCTCCTCAGATGATCTCTATCCCTCAGGGTGGTTGACAGGTATGAGTGTGTGTTAAGCCTGAACTGAACACTGAATATTCCAGGCAAAGATGATCTGGTAACTAGTGGTCAGAGGAAAGGGATAGTCTCCTTCCACGTTGGCCCACGTGGGTGGTTGGCACCCACAGACTCAGGTCCAGGTTGTCCACTTAAGCATCTCCAGACACTGAAGGTTAAGAGGGCCCATTTCCTGGCAGTTCATCTCAGCTGGGTGGGCACCATGAAAGGTGGTTGGCCTCAGGGGTAATGGGTAGCATGCATGTGATTACCTAGAGTAATCATGTTCTTTCTGGGTGGAATTTACTTACAGGAAATAGGAAATCTTAAGTGTATAGTCTGTGAGTTCAAACGATGCATGAGCCTCCTCAAAGTAAACTCTACCAAAATACAGATCATTACTGTCATCCTATCAGAAAATTTCCTTGTGCCCCATCCCAGTAAATCCCGCCCCTGCCCTTCACAGGTACCACTGATTTGAGTTTATTTCACAGTAAATCAGTTTTGTTTGCATAAATGAGTAATATTTATATCCTTTTGTGTAAGGCTTCTTACACTCACTGCAAAGGTTTTAAACTTCATCCATGTTGTTGCATACATATAAATAGTCTCTTCCTTTTTAATGCTCAGTAGTATCCATCACATCATATGAATATATATATGATTGTTTATCCATTCTCCTTGGTAGATACCTTGATGGCTTCCAGCTTTTAGTGATTTTGAAAAAGCTTCTATTAACATTCTTATGCTAGTTTTTTGTTTCTTTGTTTAGTAAACCTTTATTTTGATGTTCTTTGAATAAATGCATAGGGTATATATGAGATGTATTAGTTACCTAGGGTTGCTATAAGAAATTACCACAAACTGAGAGGCTTAAAACAACATAAATTTATTCTCACAGTTCAGAAACCAGAAGTTCAAGTCAACCTGTTGGCAGGGTTGGTTCCTTCTGGGGGTTTGGAGAGAGAATCTGCCCTTTGCCTCTCTCCTTGCCTCTGGTGGTTGCTGTCAATCTTTGGCATTCTTTGGCTTGGAGCTGCATCACTCCAATCTCTGCCTCTATGGTCACATATCCTTCTTTGTTTTATGTGTTTCTGTATATAAATCTCCCTCTTCTGGTAAGGATACCGGTAGTATTAAAGTTCACCCTAATCCAGTATGACTTCATGTTGATTATATCTGCAAGGACTCTATTTCAAAATAAGGCCACATTCATATGTTCCAGGTAGACATGAGTTTGGGTAGGATACTATTCAACCCAGTACACTGGGTCATAAGGTAACTGTATGGTAATTTAATAAGAAATGACTAGACCTTTTCCAAAGTGGTTGTACCATTTTCCATTCCATGAACAACATACGAGAATTCTTATTGCTTTACATTCTTCCTGACCATTTTCATTTTCTCTGGTGATCGATGTGTAGTGGTAACTCATGGGGGTTTTAATTTCCATTTACCTGATGATTTACAACATTGAGTACTTTCTACGTGATTTTTGATCGTTCACATATATCATATATGTGCTTTGTGAAGTATCCATTCAAATATTTTCCCATTTTTAATTGTATTATTTTTTGTTGAGTTCTGTGAGTTCTTTATTTTTTGTCATACGTATATTTGGAAATGTTTTCTCTCAGTCTCAAACTTTTCTGTTCATTTAATTAACAGTAAATTTTGATGAGTAGATGTTTAGTTGTGAGAAAGTCTGATTTTTTGCTTTCTTTTAAAATTTTTACTGTCATGATGATAATCTATATTTTCTTCCAAATGTTGTATAGTTTTAAGCTTTACATTTAGGTCTATGATCCATCTTGAATTAACTTTTGTGTATGGTGTGAGGCAGGGGTCAAGGTTTATTTTTCTTTTTCATACGGCTATCCAGTGGCTCTAGCACCATTTGTTGAAGAGTCTTACCTTTCCCTAATTGGATTGCTTTGTTGACAATCCAGTGACTAGCCAAGTGTGGGTCTATTTTACACTCTCTATTCTGTTCCTTAGATTAATATGTCTAACCTTAAACCAAACCACACTATCTGTATTACTGTAGGATCATGGAAAGTCTTGAAATCAGGTAGTGTAAGTCCTCTCCCTTTTTGTTTCTGAAGATTGCTTTGGATAGTTGAGGTTCTCTGCATTTCCACTTAAATTGTAGAATCAGGTTGAGAGAGAGAGAGGGAGGGAGGGAGGGAGGTAGGGTAGGAGGGAGGCAAGAAAGGAAGGAAGGAAGGAAGGAAGGAAGGAAGGAAAGAAGGAAGGAAACCTCTTTAGTGTTTATTATTGAGATTTTAGTGTATCTATAGATACCTTGGGGGAGAAATTAAATCTTACCAATATCCAGTCTTACAACTCACTACCTAGATCTTTTAAATTTGTCTCAGCAAAATGAAAGTTAGTGAGATGCAACTAAAGCAGTGCTTAGAGTGAAACGTTTAGCCTTAAGTCATTATATTTGAAAAGAGAACCAGTCACTTAAGCTTTTACCTTAAGAAGCTAGGAAAAGACGAGCAAAGTAAATGCAAAGTGAGTAAAAGGAAGGGATAATGACGGTAAGCGCAGACATCAATGAAATATAACAGATTAACAACAGAAAAATTTGCAAGCCATATATTGATCCCTGAAAGATCAACAAAATTATGTGTCACTAGGTAGACTAACCAAGGAAAAAAGAAGGAAGATATGAATAATCAATTCAGGAATGAAGTCATCACTATGGATCTTTCATACTTCAAATGGACACTAAAGGGATATTATGTACAAGTTTATACTAACAAGTTTAATAACTTACATGAAATGGATGAATTCATTGAAAAATATTACTGACGCAGGATGGAACAAAATCTGAGTAATGTTACATTTCTTAAAGTAATTAAATTGGTGGTAGATTAACAAACCTACACATGTAATAAAAATCAAATTGAATCCAACCTTATTTAAAAAGAATTATACACCATGCCCAAGTGAGGTTTATTCCACATATGTGTATACAAGGCTCAACTACACATCGTCACAGGAATAACTTTCAGTAGGAAAGGAAACACTTTTGCGTGTCTTCTGTATTGAATACGGTACCTGATTTAAATACAGTTAATGTCACAGTTAATTCCTTATACCCTTCTGTATTGAATACGGTACCTGATTTAAATACAGTTAATTGCTCACAGGAAACAATTCTAAAAAGAATGTTCATCCATCATAATTTTTGTGCCTAGCTAGTAATGTGGCAAATTTTAAATAAAAGTGATTTAGAATTACAGTGTCCACTTTGGCAAACCCTAAACTTTAACATGGTTTTAAATATCCTGAAATTCCTGAGTAAAAGGAGAAATAAAAATAAAATTTTACCAAGGTAGTGTTTTTCAGTGAATCAGACATTTCCAGGATGTAGAAGAAAATTCATCAGTTTAGAAACTCTTTTAAAATCTATAACTGCTCTTGTGTCTGTAGATTTTTGAGACCAGTAAGTATGTCAGTAATTGGACATGGTCTCAAAACTTTCCAATAGAAAGAGAGAAAAAAATATCAATGCCTATTAGCTCCTTCAGGAACTCGTTCCTTCTGCAGCTGTGGGGATGCGTATAGAAGGACAGCTGTGGGTTAAGTGAATGGCCTAAGAGTCCGGCTCACAAGAGGAATGCTGTGCATTTATTGCTTTTAGACAATTTAAACAACTTCAAGACTTGGTCAAAAAATGTAAAAGGTGCACGTTTTCAATGTTCATCAGAATGATGAAACTGGAAATTGGGCAAATCTCACAGTATGCCATCTCCATGATTTTAGGACAATATAAAAGAAATGTTAGCATATATGATAGTTAATTTTATGTATCAGCTTAGATGGCCGCAGGTTGCCCAGAATTTAGTCGAACATTATTCTGGGTGTTTCTGTGAGGGTGTTTTCGGATGCCTTTAATATATAAATGGGTAGACTGAATAAAGCAATACGCTCCCTTATATGAGTGGCCCTCATCCAATCAGCTGGAGGCCTGAATAGAACAAAAGGCTGACCCTCTCCCAAGTAAGAGGGAATTCCTCTGTCCTGAGTGCCTTCAAGCTGGGACATAGTGATGGTAGTGGGGGAGCAAGGGTGAGGGTTGTTTGGTTTCTCCTGTTTTCACACTGGAACTGAATCATCAGTTCTTCATGGGTGTCAAGCCTGCTAGCCTTTAGATTAGAACCATAGCCTTGGTTCTCCTAGGTCTTCATCTTGCTGATGGCAGATCTTGGGTCTTTGAAGCCTCCATAATCACATAAGTCAGTTCCTTATACCCTTATAATACATCGTGTGTGTGTGTGTGTGTGTGTGTGTGTGTGTGTGTGTCTGTAAACACATCCTATCCAGAGTTCTGCTACTCTGGATAACCTGAATACTGATTCTGGTATTTAGAAGTGGGGCGCTGCTGTAATGAATATGTAAAATTGTGGAAGTGGCTTTGGAATTAGGTGATAAGTAAAGACTAGAAGCATTTTGAAGTGTGAGCCTAGCTTGACAAGAAGAGACTGTTGGTAGGAATATGGACATTAACTGTCATTGGGTGAGGACTCAGAAAGAAAGCAGGATAACTGGAGAGAAAGCTTCCATCTTATTAGAGGATACATAAATATGAAGTGACTAGCATTCTACAGTATGGATTTTCAATTAGAAGAATGGTTAGAATTGGTAGGGTGACATTAACTGTATTTAAATCAGTCACTGTATTTAATACAGAAGACACATAACTTCCCTTACTACTGAAAGCTACTCCTGTGATGCTGTGAGGTTCACCAGAAAGCCCTAGGCTTTAACCCAGCGGTGTACAGCAAGCCGAGGTGAAGGCAGTGGCTGCTTTTCTCTTCCTGTCAAATCATAGACAAGTAACAGTCGTGTAATACTGAAAGCTCAGCTGTCAGAACTTTGAAATTACAACAAACTATTTATTGGAAACTGGTGGCCAGAAATGTACACACCTTCCCCAAGTTGTGAAAATGTGGACAGCCTAACTTAACAAAATAAACTCACTGAGAGTTCAGTGAGCTGCACTCGAGTACATTTGCTAATGAGAGACCAACCATGGTGGGACCTCTGCTGGACAGAACTGTATGAGAAGACCGAAAGGATGTTCACTTTCACATCTGGATGTCCAGTGGGCTCAGCACTTGTGATTACCAAAGCCACTGCACAGGAGCTGAGAGAGAGAGACAGAGAGAGACAGAGAGAGACAGAGAGAGACAGAGAGAGAGAGAGAGAGAGAGACAGAGAGAGAGAGAGACAGAGACAGAGACAGAGAGAGATTTAAGTTTATTGAGTAGTTTGCTGAGAAAGCAGTGTAAGGGGTTTTAAGTGTTAAGAAGTTTCACAGTGGCTATTCTTGTTAGTATTGAAAGCTAGCATTTTTGACCAGATGGAATGAGTCAATATTGTAGATCAGAGTTCAGGAAACATTTTCCCTAAAAGGCCAGGTTAAACATTTTAGGCTTTGCAGCCTCTATCTTGTTTGTTGCAACTACCCAGCTTTGCCACTGTGTGATAGCTGCCATAAACACTACATGAAGAGTGATGGAGCTGTGGTCCAGTAGACCTGTATTTACAAAACACCTGGCAGACTAGTTTGCTGAACCATGTTGTACATGGTTCAGAACATACATCTCAGTTTGATTGGTGAAGAAAGAATCAGGTAGGTCTGGAAAGGCCTGTTATACTGCGTTTATTTAAGGGTCATGGTATTGTTCATTCATCAGCTTCAGATGGATGGAACCAGTGTAATGGAACAAAGCATACCAATTTGATACCTCCTAGGCAAGAGCTATTGTAGGCGGATATTTTTCCTTTTACAACAATATGTGGAAAACTGAGAAAAGCAGGTCTTGGATTGACTGGGGACATGGGGAGCCAGAATCCTTTAAGGGGCTGCAGAACTAGACTGTGTCTGTGTTTCACTGCTGAGTCCCCACTTTCTGACGGAGAACCCGCACATATCCTCCAGGAAATACTTGTTTAGGACAGTTGCAGTGCCTTCTGGTTCTTCTCCCACACGGACCTCTGACTTCTCCTTTATACTGCCTACCCCACGGGGCCTCTAGGTACTCTGACTCCTTTTAATGACCCCATCCTTTTCTTGTAGGAAATCACTAAAGAAATTTGTAACAAGTCATATAGTTTAACTCTCAGTAAAAGTATGTATTTGTGGATAATGTGTACATCGGTGTTGATGACGGTGGCTTGTGGGATAATTGTATTGGGGATAATGTATAACTATTGTCAGCAATTTATAGAGCTGGTGCTGCCTGTGATGCTTTCTTGAAATAGTTGAAGTCGGGCTGATATTTAGAGCTGGCTCATCTTGTGAGTGTTCTGTTGTAACAGGATGTACGTTCATGTGTCACCATGGGAAGGAAGGTAGGTTTGTAAAGGAAGTCTTTCTGTGAACACCTGAGGAATGACTGTTGGGTAAGTTTTCACTGTCTACCCGTGGTGATTTTGACCGAGACTTTCTCTCCAGCAGAACCAAGGAAAGAATTCCAGCCCCGTCTGTCCTACCCGGTGGCCTTTTCCACTCCGCAGCTCCTCAGACAATATGTGCTGTGCGGTCATCCCCCGCAGATCCTGCCAAGCTCTTCTACAGGGAGCCACTTCCCACTAGAAGTTCCAAGCTGCTCAAGTGAGAAAGCAGACGATGGAGGGAGAGGAAGCTCTGACACCATTTTCAGGAGGCTGCCACAGAATGGGAGTTTGAGTGTATTCTTCAGCCCATTTCAAGCTCAGCCAGTAGACAAAATGGTAGGCAACAGAGATGGAGGACTAGACCAGAGGCTGACCCCTGAGGAGGCAGACATAATATTGACGGAAGCAAACATCTCAGAATCTGGAGCAGTGATATGTGGAAAGTATAGACTAGGCCTTAGCACAAACGTCAGCCTCTTTAGCCTCCAGAAGCATCATGTGTGCCCTGAATGTGGCAGAGGCTTCTGTCAGAGGTCAGACCTCCTCAAGCACCAGAGGATGCACACAGGGGAGAAGCCTTACAGTTGTAGGGAGTGTGGGCGGGGCTTTGGCCGGAAGTCCTCCCTCACCATACACCAGAGGAAACACTCGGGGGAGAAACCATACATGTGCAGGGAATGCGGGCGACACTTCAGGTACACATCCTCGCTCACCAACCACAAGAAGATACACTCTGGGGAGAGACCTTTTGTGTGTCAGGAGTGTGGGCGAGGCTTTCGCCAGAAGATTGCCCTCATCTTGCACCAGAGGACACACCTGGAGGAAAAGCCCTTCGTGTGTCCCGAGTGTGGGAGAGGCTTCTGCCAGAAGGCATCGCTTCTCCAGCACCGCAGCTCACATTCAGGTGAGAGGCCCTTCTTGTGCCTCGAGTGTGGGCGTGGCTTCAGGCAGCAGTCGCTGCTCCTCAGTCACCAGGTCACACATTCGGGGGAGAAGCCTTATGTCTGTGCTGAGTGTGGGCACGGTTTTCGCCAGAAGGTCACCCTCATCAGACACCAGAGGACACACACAGGGGAGAAGCCTTACCTGTGCTCTGAGTGCGGGCGTGGCTTTAGCCAGAAGGTCTCCCTCATGGGACACCAGAGGACGCACACAGGGGAGAAGCCTTACGTGTGCCCCGAGTGTGGGAGGGGCTTTGGTCAGAAGGTCACCCTCGTCAGACACCAGAGGACACACACAGGGGAGAAGCCTTACCTGTGCTCCGAATGTGGACGCACCTTTGGCTTCAAGTCACTCCTCACTAGACACCAGAGGACACACTCCGGGGAGGAGGCTGATGTGTACAGAGTGTGTGAGCGAGGACTTAGCCAGAAGGCCCTGCTCACATCTGATCAGAAGACACACTCAGCAGAGAAGCCATGCGTGTGTGGTGAGTGTGGGCGTGGCTTTGGCTTCAAGTCAGCCCTCCTCAGACACCAGCGGACTCATTCTGGAGAGAAGCCATACGTATGCAGGGAGTGCGGCCGTGGCTTCAGCCAGAAGTCTCACCTCCACAGACACAGGAGGACCAAGTCCGGCCATCACCCCCTGCCAGAAGAGCTGTTCTCCTGACCTTGACTTCCCATGAGTGCGAAGATGGCAGAAGTCACTAGGAAATGTTCTACTTCGCTCAGATGCAGTGGAGAAAAATATATACTGCATTCCTTTGGTCATCAGATCACTGATCTATGGTTTCCTTCCTATGCTAGCAATGTGTTGTATTTGCTAGGGCTGCCATGATAAAATAGCATGGGCTTGGTGCCTTAAAGAACAGAAACTTCTTTTCTCCAGTTTTTGAGACAAGATATCAAAGATCAATGTATAAATAGTTTGGTTTCTACTGAAGCTCTGTCCTCGGCTTGCAGATGTGACTGCATTCCTGTTGTGTCCTCACATGCCCTTTATTCTGTGTGGCTGCTTTCCTGGTATCTCTCCCTCTTTTAAGGACATCAGCCATATTTGGATAGAGAACTTTGAAAGACCCTGTCATTAAATAACTCACATTGTATATTATGGTCTCCACATGAATTTGGGGTGAACAATTCAGGTCATAAGAGTCAGCCTGCTGATGTCCCACATTCATATTCTCACATACAAAACAGCCCCCAAAGTCTTAACACATTCTGGCATCAACTGTATGTCCAGGAATCTCACCTAAATCAAGTGTGGGTGAGACCAGAGGTGCATTTCATCCTTAGGCACAACTTCTCTTCAGCCATGTTACCTGCAAAGCAGACAAGTTATCTGCTCCCAAAATACAGTGGTGAGACAGGCCTAGAATTCACATTCCCATTCCAAAAGTGGGTTGGAGGCTCAAGAATGATTTCTGATTAGATCCTCTGCCCTGTGGGCCCATGAGTGGCAGGGGTGGTACCGGGCCCACCCCTGAAATACTGGCCTCCAGACTCCTACTCTCGTGGCCCAATGTGGCACCAGCAGACCTGCTCATCTCTGTGTCACCTTTGGGGTCGTTCTCCTCTCTCGATAGATAACACGTTGGCAGCCAGATAGTTCTGTTCTCCTTCCTGTTGAATTCCTTCATTTTATCCCATCTACCTCACTGTTAGTCCAACCTGTCAGCGTTTCAGCATTTCTACTAAGATAGTTGACTGGTTCCAAACTAATCTCTATCAAATGATTGTCTAGCCATACTGTGGTGCTCTTCCCAGAACATGCTTTCTCATATTTTGCAATATGGATAGGCTGAGAATTTGTTTAACAGCTCCTTCAATTTATCATTCTACTCTCACATTTTACTGTGAGGAGCAAGGAGAAGCCAGGCTGCACCTTCAACACCTTCCTTAGTAATATCCTAAGCTAAACATGTCACTTCTGCTCTCTGGATACCCACATTTCATATCTAGCCAACAACTCTTGCCATAAAGGGGTGTTCTGGCCTTCCCTTCCCTTTCCCCATGAGTGTGACGATGGTAGAAATCACTAGGAAATGTTCTGCTTCCCTGAAATGGAATGGCGGAAAAACAATGTCGCTTTCTTTCAGTGTTCATAAGATAGTTGTTTTAGGGCTTACTTTCTAAGCAACAGTCCTTTATGATTTATGTTTTTTTTTGTTTTCCGTCACTGCTTCTTTACAAGTTTGCACACCTGATTGTGTACCTTATTCTGTCAAGAACCCCAAATTATTCAAGCTCTTGGGGGACATGGGCGAGTCACTCCATTTGTTCTAGGCTCTGGTTCTATACAAGGAGAACAATATTATAATGGCCTTCATCCTCACCCTTCCTAAGTCCTCCAACAGCTGTGTGAGATCCCAAACCACATACTCAGCCTCCCCCAACAGCAAAGTGAAGGTCACCTATTAACACCTGAGCTTGCAGCCCGAGGCCCCGTGCCATGAATTGTGAATACGTGCAAAGATCCAGCCTGAGCACTCAGGCCTTCAGCCACAATGCACCCTCATACAGAGCACCCACCTTCATATGCAGGCAAGACACTGCCCCTTTAGCCATTGCATTTGTGCTTTCTAATTCCCAGAGCCTACAAATACCGGCGCAGGACTGGCCATGTCCCCTTGCCTTGGGTACTGAATGTTCACTACAAATTAATTTTCACCAGGCCCAGATGCTTTGCTGGCTTAAAATCCAGAGATAATAAAAGATTAATAAAGTTTAATATATAAAAAACAAACAAAAAAACCCAACAGCCTCGCAGGGTGAAAATACCATAATATGAAAAGACAAATGACTGGAAGAAAATTATAGAACATATAAATCAATATATCTCACATAAAGGGTTAATATCCCGACTTTATAGGAACTTTTAAATATCCAGGAAAAAAGAACAGAAAGCCTATAGAAAAGTGGGCAAAGGACATGATCAGCCAGTTTAGCAAAAAGGGTATAAACAAAAGAAAAAACATCCCAGCCTCACTCATGATAAGAGAGATGCAAATTACAATTTCACTGAGATTCCATTTCTCACTCATCAGCCGGCAAAACTTCAAAAACTCAACAGTACTCTGTATTGGTCGGGCTGTGAAGAAACCGGCATTTTCATACACTGTTGGTGGGAATGCAAAATGGCAAAGCCTTTTACTGGGATGCTTGGCAATACTTAGACTGTAACATGTACCTATTGACACAGCAAGCACACTTCTAAGAATCTATCCTGCAGGGTCAATTGCAATTTTATGACTACACAACATGCACATGGTTATTTTTTGCAGCATTATTTATAGTTGCAAAATATTGAAAACTGCTTGAATGTTTGAACATAGTCAATGGTATGAACTGGAGCATAGACACAACGGAGTAAAATGCAACTGAGAAAAAGGTTGGGGAAGAAGATACCAATGAAACACTATGGAGGAAATGTTATTAACTGAAAAGAGCAAAGTGCCAAAAGCATATATAGCTTGTTATCTTTTGCCTGAAAACGGTGTTGTATACCTGAAGCTGATGTTGAATAATATTGAATGTCAACTATAGTAAAATATATATACAGAGGGTGTCAAAAAAATGTATACACATTTTAAGACAAGAAAAACTTACTAAAATTGTAATATATACCGATAACAAAAGATGACTCCAAGTCATGTGTGTACAATTTTGGCATATATATATATATTCCAGGTATGTGGAGTACAGCATAGGGAATAGTGTTGATGGAATTGTAACAGCTATTTATGATGTTAGAGGGATAGTAAATTGGGGGAGTGGGTTATCACTTTGTGAGGGGTGCAATATCTAACTGTTACATTCTTTTGTACAGAAACTAATAAAAAATAAAATGACCAAATATATTTTAAATAGACCATATTAAAAAGGAAGGAAGGAAGGAAGGAAGGAAGGAAGGAAGGAAGGAAGGAAGGAAGGAAGGAAGGAAGGGAAAGAAAAGAAAGGCAGGAAGGCAGGCAGGCAGGGATGGAGGGAGGGAGGGAGAGTTAGAGAGAGAGAGAGAGAGAGAGAGAGAGAGAGAGAGAGAGAGAGAGAGAGAAAGAGAGAAAGAGAGAGAGAGAGGGAGGGAGGGAGGGAGGGAGGGAGGGAGGAAGGAAAGAAAGAAAGAAAGAAAGGAAAGAAAGAAAGAAAGAAAGAAAGGAAAGAAGGAAGGAAGGAAGGAAGGAAGGAAGGAAGGAAGGAAGGAAGGAAGGAAAAAGAAAGGAAGGAAGGAAGGAAGGAAGGAAGGAAGAAAGAAAGAAAGAAAGAAAGAAAGGAAAATAACATAGTATTTGACCACATATCCTCAGTCTTGGGCAGCGTCTATTTTTATATGTGTGTTAGAAGTACAAACAAATCCTAAACTCTTTCATAGGTTTGTTTCTTGTAGCAGTATGGTGAAGCAATTCTGAAACTATTTTGGATGCCTTACAGGACTGAGCAAATATGTCTATGTTGTTGGGAGCCAGGGTCTCACTGTGCACGGAAAGCCAAGTAAATGCAGAATCGGACAAAGCAAGGAAGAATCCTGTGAGGATGGGCTGGGATCAGAAGTACTGGTGTGAATTTAAGATTGCTAAGATTTGTACATGTGTGTCTGTACATGTTTCTGTGCTCGTGCGTATTTGTGTGTATGTGTATATATTGTACATATTTTCTACCTCTGTCTGCTGAAAAGACCAAGAAGCAAGGACAGTCCAGTAGCAGTTAACATGCCTTCCATCCAGATCTTAGTCCTAACACCATTTTTCCATTAATGCAAACACCGGCTTCTTGGATTAAGGGCTCCTTCCAGTTAGGGCAGTGAAGGTATGAGATGATCCTGGAACATATCGTAGTGCCAGAAAGGAAGTACTAAAAAAGAACATGATGAGCATGGAACCAGTTTGCAGGAGTTCCCACTCACTGGACAAATCTGGGAAATTTTGAGCACCAGACTAATTGAGTAAACTGAGTTATAAACCATTGGGAAAAGAGGAAACTTACGAGTCTACAACAATAATAGTATATAATTAAATGAAGTCTGCTACTTATAGTACAATGTCAGCAGCAACTGGTAACTTTGCTTATTCCTCCGTATAGTAGCATCTTATGTAATCACACTGCATTTATTAAAGTTAAGGAATTAACATTGGGACAACACTATTAGGAACTGCACAATGTATTCGGATTTTCCACTATTGTCCTTTTTCTGATGTAGAATCCAATCTAGGACCCCACATTGTTTCTGGTCATTATCTCTTTAGTATCCTCCTATCTGACAGTTTCTCAGTCTTTCTTTGTCTTTCATGACCATAACACTTGAAGAGAGCTGGTCAGGTATTGTATGGAATGCTCTTCAATTTGGGATGTCTGATTACTGGATTTGAATTATGGACATTTTGGAAGAAATCCACAGAAGTGAAACGTCGTGACTATATCTCATCCAAAGGTACATGATGCCAACGGGACTTATTCCTGGTGATGTTAATGCTGATCACTTGGTCAAGGTGATGTCTGCCAGGTTTCTCCACCATAAACTTAACCATTTACTCTTTGCATACCCCATTCATTAAAAGTAGTCAGGAAGTCCAGCCAATGCTCTAAGGGTTGGGAATTAAGCTCTCTCCTGGAAGAGTGGACCTCGTGAGTACAAGAGCAACATAGTGACAGTGCTTCTTTCAAGCCCCACAAAAGAGAGTGGCCTGGTGGTTCTTGATCCCAAACTAGCAAAGACAGTCCAGACGGGGCATTCCTGCCTGGGTGGAGCATAAGTTCTGCTGATAACACCAGGTAAGTCCAGCAGCACCAGAAGATGAAATCGAGTAGGATCCCTGCTACCAGTAAGTGGTGAAGGGAGGTGCTCTCTTTTCTCAGAGGATTGACAGTCCTCTAACCTAGAGACAGCAGGCAGTTAGGTGCACCAGCCACGGGGTTCCTGCCACAGAAATACCTGTCCCCACAGACCTCAGATTCCCCACCTTATTGCAAGACACCTGGCAGCCAGGTGGTACCGGAAATGACATCCTCTCTAAACAGTGCAGTCCAGGAAGGGACTGCCCTGGCCCCAACTGACAGATATCAGGTAGCCAGGAGTTACTGGGAATGGGAATCTTGACATATCAAGGGCACAGTCTGTGAAGTTTTACCTCCATTTTGGGCTAGAGCATCCATTTCCCTGCCTAGAGGCAAAGCAGCCTGTTTTGTGAAGTTCCCAACACACTCCCCAAGAACAGCAGGGAAAAGTGCAAGCAATAGTGTCACCACATAAGCTAAGGAACTAACTAGCATTCCAAGAGCTCTGAAAAGTAAGTTGTCATTGGAAGAAAGAACCCACAAAAGTAGGAGAGGATCTGTGTGCTAAACCTAAAATCAGGGTGACTTCCTGCTAAAATGAAAGATTTAAATAGGACCCAGAGTCTCTTAACAAGTAATATTCAAAATACCATAGAAGATTAACCATCATACCAAGAACCAGGAAATCACAGTTTAAATGAGAAAAGATGATCAACTGACACCAAGACTGAGATGAATAAGATGTTGGAATTATCTGACAGGGACAGTAAAGCAGCCATAAGTAAAATGCTTAAAGCAATTACAAGTTCTCTTACAACAAATGAAAAAGTACAAAATCTTAAAAAAGAAAAACCAGAAATTCAAGTGGAAATTATAGAACTGAAAAATAGATTTAAAAACTGATTGAATAGGCTCAGTGATACAGTGGATATGACAGAAATTGGAACCAGAGAATTTGAGGACTGATCTGTAGAACTTAGCCAATCTGAACGACAGTGAGTAAATACTGTGTGAAAAACATCTCTGCGGCAAGAACAAAACAGCTAACATTTGTGTCATCAGAGTCTCAGAGAAGGAGTGGGATTGAGAAATAAATATTTGAAGAAATAATGACTGCAAACTTCTGATATTTGACAAAAGACATAAATGTGCATATTCGAGAAGCCAAGAGAATTCCAAAAGTTACGAAAACTAAAGACAAAAATCTTGAAGGGAGCAAGAGAGAAACGACTCATTACCTATGTGGGGATACCAAATCACAGCAGATATCTCATATGGAACATGGAGGTTACAGGAGGTGGCACATTTTTCTTTGAGTGTTGAAAGAAAAAACTGTCAGCTGCAAACTGTGTATCTGGAAAACTATCCTCCAGGAATGAGGGTGCAATGAACACGTTCTCAAATGAAAGAAAACTAAGAATTTGTTGCTAGCAGACCTACCCTTAAAGATTGGGTAAACGCAGTTCTTCAAATGGAAAAAATGGTAAAAGAAGGAATACTGGGGCACCCGGAAAGAAGAAAAAGTATAAAGAGCACAAATACGAGTATGTACAATATACTATACTACCCACAAGTTTATAAATTCATATATGATGACTGAAGCAAAAATTATGCCATCTGATACTCTAAACAATGATATTTGAAAGTTGGAAAGGTAAAGGGACCCGAGAGAAAGTAACACGTTCACACTTCGAGTGGTACTAGATTGTTAGACTGTGATAAGGCACATATGTATATTGTAATATCCAGAGCAAGCATGAAAACTATATGAAGAGATACAGCAAAAATGCACTAAGAAAGAATCCAAATGAAATATTAAACAATAATCAAATAATCCACAGAAAAGCAAGAAAAAAGAAACAGAAAAATGAGACCTGGAGAAAAGAAATGTAAGTAATAAAATGGCCGAGTTAAGCTCTAACATCAATAATTACCTCAAAAGTTCTAATTACACCAATCAAAAGACAGAAATTATGAGGGTGGATAAAAAAACAAAACAACAATATGCTGTTTATCAAATTCAGTGACATAGGTTGACTGAAAGTAAAAGGGTAGAAAAGATACACCATGTAATCATTAATTTTAAAAAGTAGAAGTTTCTATAGTGATATCAGCTTAAGTACACTTCAGAACAAAGGAATTTACTAAACACAAAAAAGGACATTAAATAATAGTATCGGAACCAATCCACAAGGAAGATATAACAATCCTAAATGTGTGCGAACCAAGTAACAAAATGCATGAAGCAAAAACTGGCAGAGCAGAAAGAAATTGAGACAATTCATCATTATTGTTGGTGATTGTTGTTATTGTTCTATCGATTGCTACTGTTCTGTCAACAACTGATAGTGCCACAATAAAAAAGCAACGAGGATGTAGCAGACCTGAACACCATTATGAAGCACCAGGATCTAAGTGACCTATATAAAGATCACTCCCCCTAAACAGCAGGAGACATGTTTGTTTTTCAGGCACCGATGAAATACTCACCTAGATAGTCCATATTTGGGACCATGAAACACACCTCAATAAAGCATTAATACCAATGTTACACAATCTCTTCCAGCAAATGAATGAAAACAGAATATTTTCTAATTTATTTTATGAGGCCAATACTACCCTTCTACCAAAGCAGACAGAGTGCAAAAATGTAAAACTGTAGATCAATGTCTCTCACGTAGAGGCAAAAATCTACAAAAAAGTATTAGCCAGTTAAATCCAACCATGTTTAAAAAGAAAAAGAATTATACTGGCATACCTCAGAGAGATTGTGGGTTTGGTTCCCAATCACCGCAATAAAATGAACATCACAATAAAGCAAGTCACATGGATTTATTTAGGTTTTCTGGTGCATACAAAAGTTATGTATATACCAACTTAGTCTATTGTGTGTGATAGCATTGTATCTTAAGAAAACAACAATGTACATACCTTAATTAAAACACACTTTATTGGCTAAAAATTGGTCACCATAATCTGAGCCTTCAATGACTCATCATCTTTTTGCTGGTGGAGGGTCTTACCTTCAATTTATAAAAATGCAGCATCTGCAAAGTGCAATAAAGTGAGGTGTAGCAAAACGAGGTATGTCTGTCCACGTGACTAATTAGAATTTATTCCACATATGCATGGCTGGTTCAATATTAGGAACTCAGCAATGAAAAGAAATGAACTACTGATAAAAACAACCTTGATGAATTTCAGAAAATTATGCTGACTGAAAAAAAGCCAATCCCAAGAGGTTACATGCTGTATAACATTCTTGAAGTGAAAATTTTGAGAAATAGACTAGTGGTTACCATGGGTTAAGGATTAGATTAAGGGGACAGGAGAAAGAGGCATGTGACTGTAAAAGGGCAACATGAGGGATCTCTGTAGTAATGAAACTGTTCTGTGTCTTCACTCTGGTGATAGATACATGAGCATACATGTGATAAAACTGCGTGAAGTAAATACATACATGCACAGAAATTCATACGTGTAAAACTGGGAATCCCGAGTAAGTTTGACGGATAGTATGAATGTGAATATCTCTGTTACATCCTTGTACCATAGTTTTGCAAGATGCTGCCATTGGAGAAAACCATGAAGGGTACACTTGATCTCTATGTATTATTTCCTACAATTGCATGTGTATTACAATTCTCTCAAAATAAAAAGTTTAATAATAAAAAAGGAAACATCTGAAATCAAAGGATAAAGGTAAATTTTAAGCAATGGAAACTATGTACAGACTTCTGGTCTAATCTAAATGTCCCTTATCCCATTAGAGTTAGAGCAGAATATTAGGATACATTTTAGGTGGTGTTTTCTTTGTGTGTGAATAGTATGCTATTGGAGTTGCTAGGATTTCACTTATTCCTGCTACATGGAAGGAATACATGATGAAATAGAGTAATTAGAGACGGAAAGGAAAAAAAAAGATTCTTCCCTTCTTCCAATGGACAGGGCTTTCTTCTCATTGCTCTCTTTATATGAGGTGAATTTTGTGTCAAGTTGGCTGAGGTTAATTTTGTGTCAACTTGGCTGGACCACAGTGCCCAGATATGTGGTCAAACAGTATTCTGGATGTTTCTGTGAAGATGTTTTATGGATGAGATTAACATTTAAATTCTTGGACTTTTAGTAAAACAGATTACCCTCCATAATATGCGTGGGCTTCATCCAATCAGTGGAAGGCCTGCATAGAACACAGACTGTGCCAACAGTCCCAACAAGGCTGTGGATTAAACATGCTAATACATGTAAAGTGCTTAGGATAGTGTCTAGCATTAGGGAGTGCTACATAAATGTCAGCTGTTGTTATTTCAACTGACAGAACTCCAAATCATGACTTTTCAGTTAACATAGATTACAGGCTGCAGTTAGGGAATGTTCTCTTAGCAAAGCTATATTTCTTCCTCCCGTGTCTTCCTGCAGACTGGTGGGCTGAAGTCTGAAATGATCGCTACCCTCAATGAAGGCTCAGATTATGGTTACCTAACTTTGTAGATGTTGCATTTTTATAAATTGAAGGTAAGACCCTTTTGGCACTGAAAGTGGCAAAAAAATAACAAACCCAAACTAACATTCTAGATGTTTTTCTACCATTTCTCTTTCTCCTATATTTTTGTGTCCCAAGATAAGTAGGTATCGCTTCAATCACACATTTCATCAGCTTTTAATAAAGATCTCTAATTTTCTTGCCTGGAATAATTGGATATTCTCTCCTACTTCCCCCATTTGGCCAATGTTAAATGTTAGGTTCTCTATCTTGCAACTCCATTTCCAGGTGGATCATTCTTTATCAGGAATGCAGGAAACTATGGCAGCGGATTAAACATACCAGAGTTTACTCTTCTCACATAACAAGAAATCCAGAGCTGGAGATAAACAGTTCAATTATGTGATGAGGGACCCGGGTAACTTCTATCATAGTGCCCCATCATATTTGGAAAGTGTTCTTTTACTTTCGTGTATGCATGACTGATTTGAAAAGGACAAAAGTTGGAAGGAGCCATGTCTGAATCAGAAAACAACTAATTTCCCCAATATTCTCAGCTGATGTCTCATTGACCAGCATTGTGTCAAATTGCAGGCCGATTTGGAGGCCAATGTTTAGAAAAGAAACAAAAGGGGAACTAAAATCTAAGTAACTAAAGGGAAAACACCTTTTGCATGTGGCTTAAAGAAAAAGAACTCCAAGATGAATCACCATTTAGTTTCATTGTGGGCCAACATAGAGTCAACGAGAAGTCCGTCTTATGAATTGTTTAAGTGTCAAAAGAACATCTTTCAATAATGGATAGTACATCCAGACAGAAAAATCAATAAACAGTTAACTTGAGCAACACTGTACACCAAATGGACCTAATAGACATATAGAGAAAATTCCACCCAACAGCAGCATGTTACATTGTTCTCAAGCACCCATGGAACTCTCTCCATGATAAATCACATATTAGGTCACACAACAAGCCTTAATAAATTTAGGAAGACTGACTCATACAAAGTATCTCTCCTGCCCACCATGGAATGTTAACTAAAAACCAATAAGAGAAACACTGGAAAATTCACAAATACAGAGGGTACCCCAAAAATGTACACACATTTTAAGAAATGAAAAGACTGACAGAAAAGGCGGTCAGAGGTGGGTTTCTTGACATCTCCCCTAGAAGTTACCACAAAGTGAACATCTGTAATTCATCAAGGATTCTCTGCTCATCACACAGAACAGCTAAGAGGCACATGCAAGGATTACCTGAAGGGGGGCAAACTGGACGAATAGGGGAAGAGGGACCGAGGAGACACTGGCCCCCATGACACAGACTGGAGATCCTAAAAGCAAGGCTGTGGGCTCTCTCCTTGTGCCCCACAGTCCTGCTGAGGGATTAGCATATAGGACAGCAGTTCCCAGCGCTGGAGGCAGAGACCTCAGCTGAGAACTGCAGCTTGGGCTCTCGTGCGTGGTCAGGCAGAAAGCAGAGAAAGCATCGTGCCTGGATCCCTGCTCCTACCCTCCCACACTCTCCCTACCCCGCCATTCCAGAGTTTTAAGCAGGCCCCGGAATTGGAAGGAGTAGTGTCAGATTACAGAGGAACTGCAAAAACTGGAAACACTGCTTTGACAAGTGTGACCTAAGGAAGAGGCTGGGAGGAGTGTGATACTGCTGGGCTGGCCGGGGAGACAAAGGGGGCCTACCCAGCCCCCACCATTTCTGGGTGGCTCCCAGCAGGAGAGTTAGAGCTGCTGAGATACATGCAGGTGTCAGCAGTGGCTTGCAGAGGCAGCTCTGGGCTTTCAGAAGCTCAGAAATCTGACGCCCTCCACACCCTCCAACTGAAGATGTGTCTGATGACCAAGGTGACCTGTGCACAGAGAAGAAGCCCACCGCCCAGTGGCTGAGTGTGGTGTTCTCAGCGCGTGTTTTTGCAGGCCAGAGCATAAACTGCTCTGACTTAGTAAAAACTACCAACCACACCCCATAGCCCCGCCCACTTAGAACTGCATTGCCAGGGTCACTCTCAGTGCCAGGTGTCCAGTCTGCCCCCACAAGATGCAGAGGAGATTTTCTATAGCAGAGGAAAACCTGGAGATGGCTTGGTGGACTTAAGCCAAGACTGGTAGTCATTGGTTAAATTTTATTGCTATCATTTTTAGATATATGAGGCCAGACAATTAAGTTCATGAACCCATCCTAGAGAAAATGATATATACCTCATTGCTGAACATCATTATGGTCACTTTCAAAGTACTCCCCTTGGGAAGCTATGCACCTATGCCAGCACCTGGTTCACCCTTCAAAGCCATTCTGGAACTCATTTTTAGGAATGGCCATAAGAGCTGTCGTTGTATTACCCTTGAGGTCCTGAATGTCATCAAAATGTCTTCTTTTCAATATTTTCTTTATCTTTCGGTAAAGAAAGAAATCATTGGGGACCAGACCAGGTGAGTAGGGAGGGTGTGCCAACACAGTTATTTGTTTACTGGCTAAACACACCCTCACAGACAGTGCCGTATGAGCTGGCACATTGTTGTGATGCAAGTCCATGAATTGTTGGTGAAATATTCAGGTTGTCTAACTTTTTCACGCAGCCTTTTCAGCACTTCCAAATAGTAACCTTAGTTAACTGTTTGTCCAGTTGGTACAAATTCATAACGAATAATCCCTCTGATACCAAAAAACATTAGCAACATCATTGCAACAAGTTTGCGAACTTACTTCTCAGGCCTAGTATATAGTTTTTCCCTTTCTTCTCCCCTGTCTCTCTTCTTTTGTTTTTTCTTTTCCTTGCTCAACTTTTCCTCCTCCTATGTTTCTCTGTATTGATTTCTTTTGTTATTTTTTGTTTTGCTTCATTTTAATTTTGATTTTGTATTCTTGATATTTTTGTTTGTGTTGAGTGTTGGTTGTCGGTTGTTTTTATATGTGAGTGTATTTGTTGTTGTTGTTGTGTTTGTTGATTTGCTTTGTTCTGAAATTGCCCTGCGTGAGAGCCTAGCCAAAGAGGCATAAGAAGCAACAAAGCCAGAGGCCAACTCCAGACCAAACCAGAGTACCGGGTTTGACCTACAAGTGACACACCCAAAGGGAATTCTCTACAGGCACAAGAGCCCGCAGGGGACAAGACTCATCTGAGGGGTCAACTCTCACACAGCAGCTCATACACTGTGGGCATAGACAATCCTCAGAACGAGTCAGCGTAAGAGTCCATCTCACCCACTGACAAACCAAAAGCAATTAAAGCTCACCTTCAACAGGAGAATACACACAAGGGACACCTCTGGAACACAGGATAATAGTGAGAAAGTGCAATTCAAATATAAAGTACACATACCACATAAGACTACCCAGCTAAGACTGAGAGACATAGGGGATCTACCTAATACATTGAAGCAAACACAGAGTGACAGCCAGAATGAGGGAAAAAAGAAACACATCCCAAATAAAAGATCAAAAGAAACCTCCAGAAATGGAACTAAATGAAACAGAAGCAACCAACATATCAGAGACAGAGTTTGAACACTGATTATAGGAATGTTTAAGGAACTTAGCGAGATTCTCAACAAAGAGACAGCAAACATAGAGAAGGATACAGAAACCATAAAAAAACAACCAGTCAGAATTAATGAAAACAATAACTGAAATGAAGAACACCCTCGAAGGAATTACCAGCAGATTAGATGAAGCAGAGGATCGAATCAGCGATTTAGAAGACAAGATAGCCGAAATCACCCAATGGGAACAACAAAAAAGAAAAAAGAATAAAAACCAATGAAAATGTTTTAAGAGACCTCTGGGATAACATCAAGCGCAACAACATGTGCATCATAGGAATACCAGAAGGAGAAGAGAGGGACCATGGGATTGAGAACATATTTGAAAATATAATGACTGAAAACTTCCCAAACCTGGTGAGGGAAATATAAGCCCAGGAGAGTTTGGAAGCACAGAGAGTTCCAAACCAGATGAACCCAAACAGGCCTACACCAAGACACATCATAGTTAAAATGGCAAAGTTTAAAGATAAAGAAAGAATCCTAAAAGCAGCAAGAGATAAGATATTTGAGTTATTTACAAGGGAGCTCCCATCAGACTATTAGTTGACTTTCTACAGAAATTTGGCAGCCCAAAAAGGTGTGGCAGGAAATATTCAAAGTGATGAAAATCAAAGGCCTACAATCTAGATTGCTCTACCCAACAAGGCTATCATCTAAAATTGATGGAGAGATAGAGTTTCCCAGAAGAATAAGCTAAAGGATTTTGTTACCACCAAGCCAGCAATGCCAGAAATGTTAAAAGGGCTTCAAGCAGAAGAAAGATGAAAACAAACAAACCAACGAAGAACAGAAATACAAATAACAAAACGGCAATAACTATGTACCTATCAGTAATCACTTTAAATGTAAAGGAGTAAATACTCCAATCCAAAGACACCGGGTGGCTAAGTGGATAAGAAAACAAGATCCTTGCATATGCTGTATACAAGAGACTCACCTCAGATCAAAAGACACACACAGGCTGAAAGTGAAGAGCTGGAGTAAGATATTTCATGCAAAAGAAATGAGAAAAACATGGAGTAGCAATACTTATTATATCTGACAAAGTAGACTTTAAAATGAAAATATATTAAAAGACAAATATGGGCACTACATAATAATAAAGGGATTGATCCAACAAGAGGACATAACCCTAATAAACAACTATGCACCCAACATGGGAGCACCTAAATATATAAAACAGATATTGATTGACATAAAGAGAGGGATCAACAGTAATGCTATCATAGTAGAGGACTTCAACGCACCACTGCCACCAATGGGCAGGTCCAATGGAAAATAAATACGGAAACAGAGGCCTTAAATGACACATTGGACCAGCTGGATTTAATTGATATTTTCAGAGCATTTCACCCAGAGCTGCAGAATACACATTCTTCTCAAGCGCACATGAAATATTTTCCAAGATAGACCACATGTTAGGCCACAAAACCAGTCTCAATAAATTTAAGAAAATTGAAATCATACCAAGTGTCTTCTCTGACCACAGTGCTATGAAATTAGAAATCAATTACAAGAAAAAAACTGGAAAACACACAAATACATGGAGGCTGAATAACATGTTACTAAATAATGAATGGGTCAACAATGAGATCAAAAAAGAAATCAAAATATACCTTGAGGCAAACGAAAATGAAAATGCAACAGCATCCCAAAATCTATGGAATGCTGCAAAAGCAGTCCTAACAGGGAAATTCATAGCAATGCAGGCCCACCTAAAGAAACAAGAAACATCTCAAATCAACAGTCTATCCTTACACCTACGGGAACAGGGAAAAGAACTGCAAAATATGTCCAAAGGGAGTGCAAGGAAGGAAATAAAGATGAGAGTAGAAATACAGGAAATACAGACTAAGAAAACAATATAAAAGACCAATGAAACCAAGAGCTGTTTTTTAAAAAGATAAACAAAATTTACAAACCTTTAGCCAGATGCATCAAGAAAAGGAGAGGACCCAAATAAATAAAATCAGAAATTAAAGAGGGGAAGTGACAACAGACACCACAGAAATACAAAAACATTTTTAACAAAATAGTACGAGCAACTATATGCCAACAAATTAAACAATCTGAAAGAAATAGATAAATTCCTAGAAGCACACAATCTTCCAAGGCCGAATCAAGAAGAAACAGAAAATCTGAATAGACCAATTACTACCAACGAAATTGAATCAATAATCAACAAGCTACAAACACACAAAAGTCCTGGACCACATGGCTTCACAGATGAATTTTACCAAACATTCACAAGGAACTAACACCTATTCTCCTCAAAGTACTCCAAAAATTCCAGAAGGAGGGAAGTCTCCCAAGCTCATTTTATGATGTCACCATGACCCTGATCCCAAAATCAGACAAAGACATTGTAAAAAAAGAAAACTATAGGCCGATACTCCTAATGAGCATAGATGCAAAAATCCTCAACAAAATATTAGCACACCGAATTCAATAATACTGTTAAAAGATCGTACATCATGATCAAGTGGGATTCATTCCTCATATGCAAAGTTAATTTAATATCCACAGATCAATTAATCAGATATACCACATGAACAAAATGAAAAATAAAAATCATATGTTCCTATCACTAGATGTAAAAAAAAGCATTTGACAAAACCTAGCATCCATTGATAAAAACTCTCAGCAAAATGGAAATAGAGGGAACATATCTCAACATAATAAAGGCCACATATGACAAACCCGCAGCTAATATCATACTCAATGGGGAAAAGCAAAAAGCATTCTCCTTTAGATCACGAACAAAACAAAGATACCCACTATCATCAATTTTATTCAACATAGTTCTAGAAGTCCTAGCCACAGCAATCAGACAAGAAAAAGAACAAAAGGCATCCAAATGAGAAAGAAAGAAGCAAAATTGTCATTATTCACAGATGACATGATACTATATAGAGAGAACCCCAAAGATTTGACCAGAACACTATTAGAACTGATAAATGAATTTACTAAAGTAGCAGGATACAAAATTAATATTCAGAAATTGGTTTCATGTTTATACACCATTAACGAACTATCACAAAGAGAAATTAAGAAAACAATCCTATTTACAATTGCATTAAAAAAAACAAACACCTAGGAATAAGTTTAACCAAGGAAGTAAAAGAATTGTACTCAGAAAATGATAAGACATTGAAAAGAGATATTAAAGAAGATACAGATAAATGGAAACTTATACCATGCTCATGGATAGGAAAAATATAATTATTTTTATATTTTAATATAATTAAATATTTTAATATAATTAAAATATCCATACTACCCAAAGCAACCTATAGATTCAGTGGAATCCCTACCAAAACACCAATGGCATTTTTCACAGAAGTAGAACAAATAATCCTAAAATTTATGTAGAACCGTATAAGACCCCGAATAGCCACAGCAATCCTGAGAAAGAACAGCAAAGCTAGATGTGTCATGCTACTTGATATCAAATTATACTGCAAGGCCATAGCAATCAAAACAGCATACTGTGTTTCCCCGAAAATCAGACCGGGTCTTATATTAATTTTTGCTCCAAAAGATGCATTAGGTCATATTTTCAGGGAATGTCTTATTTTTTCATGTACAACAATCTACTTTTATTCAAATACAGTCATGTCATCTTCTTCTGGAACATTGTCATAACGTACTAAATGCATTCGTGTGGCTGACAATCTTAACCCGGGCTTATTTTCAGGGTAGGTCTTATTTTCGGGGAAACACCGTAGTATTGGCATAAAAACAGACACACAGATCAATGGAACAGAATAGAGAGCCCAGAAACAAATCTATCTCTATATGGTCATTTAAATCTATGATGAAGAAAGCACGAATCTACATTGGGGTAAACACAGTTTATTTAACAAATGTTGCTGGGAAAACCAGAGATACGTACAAAAACCCTGAAACTGGACCACCTTCTTACGCCATATACAAGAATAAACTCAAAATCGATTAAAGACTTAAATGAAATACCTGAAACCATAAAACTCCTGGAAGAAAATATAGGAAGTAAACTCTCAGACGTTATCCTTAGTATACTTTTATTCACATATTTCCTCGGGTAAGGGAAACAAAAGTAAAAATAAATGCATGAGACTACATCTAACTAAACAGATTTTTCACAGCAATGGAAACCATCAACAAAACAAAAAGATCCTACTGAATGGGAGAAGATATATGCCAATGACACATCCCATAAGGGGTTTATATCCAAAATGTATGAAAAAACAAAAAACTCATACCACTCAACACCAAAAAAAGAAACGATCCAATTAAAAAATGGGCAGAGGCCCTGAATTTCTCTAAAGAGGACATACAGATGGCCAATACACAGATGAAAAGATGCTCAACGTCAATAATTTTCAGAGAAATGCAAATAAAAACCACAACGAGATACCACTTTACTCCTGTCAGAATTGCTACATCAATAAATCAACAAACCACAAGTGCTGGTGAGGATGTGGAGAAAAGGGAACCCTTGTGCACTGTTGGCGGGATTGCAAATTGGTGCAGCCACCATGGAAAACAGTATGGAGGTTCCTCAAAAAGGTAAAAATAGAACTACCTTATGACCCAGCAATTCCACTCCTGGATATTTTGCCAAAGAAATCCAAAACACTTGTTTGAAAAAATACATGTGAACACATACTCATTTTTTTTTTCAAGAGAAGATCTACAACCTACTTTTTAAATTTAATAATCCAACCTCAACATCTTTTCATGTCTGTACCTATAGATCTATTTCATCTTAAAAATAAAAATAAACCCACACACACCCCAAATGTAATGTTGTGGATGGTGCATATGTATTTGTTTCATCTCTCCAATGCCAGCTAGTTATTTTACGGTTGTAACCCCTACAGCTTCATTATTTAGATTATGAACTGCCGAAGTGAAGCCCTGGGTCATTTTTTCCCTTTCTTTGCCTGCATTCCCTCTCTGAGTCCCTTGAATCGGTCTTGGCCACAGACAATCAAACCTTTCCCTCCCGTATGAGGAAGGTTTTCCAGTAATGACAGCTCCTTTCTTTGCCTTCTCCTCCAGCCTCCCCATTGTCTCCACTCAGTAGGAAGGTGCACCTCAAGGCCAGCCCCTCCTCATGCCCTCCTGTGATGGCTGGAGGTGTCTCTGTTCAGAAAAATCCCTCCGCATATCTCTGCATCTCTGGTACTTTTTCACACCAAGCCTGGTTCTGACTGTCCTAAGGTCCCTAGGACTCACAACTGTAAAAACATCATTTAAAGGCTAAGTATGATAAGCTTCACCAAGAAATTTCCAGGTGAGACGGGGTATAAAAATGACATATTGAATGTATTCTTCAAAAATGGCCTTGTTATGAAAAAGAAAGGCTGAGAAACTGATCCAGATGAAAGGAGACTAAAGACACAGAACAACTAAATGCAATATGCGATTCTAGACTGGCTCCTCTGATGGAGGTTTAAAAACAGTCACAAAGGACATTACTCGATAAATTGCTCAAAATAGCGTATGAATAGGAGATTAGTTAAAAATTTTATGACAAATGTTAAATTTACTGAAAGGTATAACTGTAATGTATACAAGAGACTCTGCTTTTTCTTAAGAAATGTACAATGAAATATTCAAGGAGAAAAACGACATGAAACATGAAATATATTCTCGGATATTCAGGAATGTGTGCATAGTTTTCATGCATGTATGTGTGTGTGTTCACATAGAGACAAGACATGGGAAGGAGGGAAGGAAGAGGCAGAAACAGAGAGCGAGACAGGAGAGAGATGGCACAAGAGTCAAAATATTAGTAGATAAATCTGAATAAACAGTTTATGGTTTTACCATCCATACAACTTTTCCACAAGTTTATTTTGAAGTACATTTTTAAATGGACCATTCACTTTTTTAAAAAATTGTTTTTACCTGACCTTTGAGATTTCTGCCTTTGAAACCCACAGCTACCCTCACCACCACACCCAGACCCCAGAAATGTGCAATGCAACTTGCAACTGTTGCCTTGGGTCCTGTCCCAGGCGAGAAACCTGGGATCTTCTGCACATTTGAAGCATTCTAACATTCCCACAGGATTTCACAAACTACTGGAGCACCCCCTCCCCTCCAAAACTGTTTTTTTCTTATTAAAAAACAGTTCAAAAAAACAATAAATTGGAGACGTTTACAGGCTGGAATTCCTAATTTCTCTCTTTCCTGATGCAAACGGGTTGTCCGTCTTCTGGGTTTTGTGGTGTGAATTGGTTTGCCAGCACTTCCTCTGCTCTCCTCGTCACTTACCACTCCTCCAGGGATTTCCATCTTCCAAAAATGCGTTGGCATCTTTTGTCCTACCCCCTTACCTTCTTGTCATGCTCAAGCACTTAGTCTTTATAAATCCTCTACTTGTTTTAACAAATTTATTGAAATTATACTTCACATACCACACAATTCACCCATTTAAAGAGTGTTATTCCCTGATTTTTCCTATATTTACAGACATGTGCTTCATCACAATGTTAAAATATTCATGACTTCAAAAAGAAACCACGTAACCTTTAGCTACCATCCAAGTCTTCCCTCCTCCCGCCAATCCTTAGCAACTGCTAATCTACTTTGTAGATTTATGTGGACATTTCATAACAATGGGATCGTACGCGGTCATTTGTGACTGGCTTCATTCGCTTAACACACTGTTTTCAAAGTTCATCCGTGCTTTAGCATGTACCAGTATTTTTCATTGCCACAACGTTGCATTGTATGGATACTCCATATTTTATTTACCCATTCATCGGTTGGTGGACATTTTGGTTATTTCCAGCCTTTGACTCTATGAATAATACTGCTAAGAATATTTGTTATAAGTTTCAAGTGGACATGCTTTCATTTCTCTTGAATATATACTTAGAAGTGGTTGCTGGGTCATATGGTAACTCCATGGTGACCATTTTGAGGAAGTGCCAGACTGTTTTCCCAAGTGGCTGCACCGTTGTTCATTCCCACCAGCAGTGTACGAGGGTTCCACTTTCTCCACATTCTCAGTGACACTTATTATGTGACTTTTTGATTCCGGTCATTTGTGGGAGTGCAGTGCTATCTCATAGTGGTTCTGATTTGCATTTCCCTGATGGCTAATGATGTTGAGCATCTTCTCATCGTTTACTTTTCACGGCTTTTTGGGAAGGAGAGGAGATAAGTGTGTCTGATCTACTGTGTTTAACTCAAAACACAATAGCTCATTTCTGATGTTGAACAGGAAAACATTTCTTCTAAATAGTTGAAAACATGTACGTGTATAGCGACCCCAAGCCCTTATCAACATGCATAGATTTCAGGTTCTATGCTTTTTACATGTTAGTATAGTTACTGTGTGATTAAGGGACAGCAATATCGTGCACTGGGTTTGCTCTGCAAGATTACTTCTTGGCTGCACTTGAGGGGGAAATTCACTGAAATTAGTCCTCATGGTTGAGTAAAAGGCAGAACAGGACTGATTGCCGAAGCTCTGGAAGCACAATGCTTTCTTGTCACCAAGGAGGTTTACGTCTGTGGTGTTTAAGTGTGTTCCACGGGTGATAAATATTAGAGAAATGTGAGATACTTTGACAGGGCACATAGCATATGATTGAAAGGTAGATGGCAAGATGCTTCAATGGCTTTTTTCACTTGATTGTGGTGTAAAAATGGAATGCATCACATATGCCAGATGATAACTGTGAAAGTTGGGTGAAGGTACATGGGGAGATATATTCTTCGATCTGCTCTTGTGTTTAAACATTTCTGTAATAAAAAGCTTTAAAAAATGAAAGATGTTGGGTGCCTCATAAGGAGAGGGAGAGGGCAAAAGGCTACCTGACCAGAGTGCATCACTCCATCAAATCTAGAGTTCAACTATCTCTCAGTCAGGAGATTTCAGGAAGTGTCATTCCTTTGAGGTTGGGAAGGAAATCTCTTTCCATATAACAGGAAGAAAGAAGATATGGAGGAATAGGAGAGTGTTTTGATGAGCAGTTCCCATCTCGTGGCTTCTAGCTCCTCTGTGAACAGTGGTCTAGTATGTCTGCTGAGCACACAAAGATGGCCTCAGTTTGAGAAAAAGGAAAGGACATTAGAAGTAGATTTGAGTACATCAGAGAGAGCATTGACTAAGGAAATAGTGACCTCGGGTCCATTTGTTTTCTTCATCTTAGTTAGCATAGAATAATTATTTGTGGAATGAGTGAATTATTTCCAGGGAGTGCACGGGCTCAATTTATCAGGGCACCAGTAGACTACAATGTGAGAATTGATCCAACAGTGATCAGTTACTTACATGAAGGAATTTCTGGAAAAGGCAGAGAGATGGGCTTTTTTTCCAGACAAAAAGGATTAAAATGTATTGGAAGGGTCCCACTTACAGTGGAGCTTTTGAAGTGTTGGTTAACTGACAGACAATCTGGTCTACCTTGGTCTATCCACATGGATGTTAGAGCCCTCCAATATCTCCCCACCTCTTTAAGTTCCAGGCTCTGGGCCCCATCTCACCTTATTTCCGAACTAGGACCTCCACAGAATCTGCATTCTATCTGTGACGCTGAGCTTCAGACATTGTAGGGTCAATGACATAACTCTGGACGAGAAGATACAAGTCAGGTAGTGAGAGAGGGCTGTGGTGGACATCTGTTTTGCATTTTTTTTAACACTGGGTATTCATAGCCTTTCTAGAAAAACCCCCAGTGCCCTCCAGGACATTCATCCTATTTTCTGAGTCATAGCCTATACAAGTTGAGATGCGTTCCCTCCAGACCCCTATTGTAAGGATGGGTATCTGTGCTATCGTAAGTTTGGGTCAAAAAAGAGCATTCCATGGAGGTTCATGATGAACCCTAAATATCTGCAATCCTTGTGCATAGTCTAGGACTCAATCTGATGCAAGAGCTGCAGATGTTCTGGGGGAGATTTATTATGGCTCCACCAGGGCCATGAATATCAAAGGTGACGTTCCATCCTCAGAGCTGAATGGTACACGCTAAGGGCAAGATCATGTACATTTGCATCAAGCACAGATGGAAGGAAGGCACCAAGATCACCTTCTCCAAAGACAGGGATGCCATGCCTGATGACATCCCTGCAAACACTGTTTTACTACTCAAACAACAGCCCCGTGCCTTTTGGTCTAAGGCACCAGCACGCTCTCTGGTGCTCTGATCAGCCTCAGGCAGGTGGAGCTTGGGTCAGACTGAGGAAGCTGGGAGCAAGGCAGGGTCCCAGTGCGGGCATGATGACGCACAGATCTTTGTTCTACTAGCAAATTTGTTCTCTCCCTTTCCTTTCTTCTTACTTTCGCACTCACTCTAAGGCATCTTTTTCGTACTTTCAGCTGTATTTTACCTTGGACCGTAGGTAGCTGCCTGGTCAACGTTCCTACCACTAACAGCTGAGCGATGCTTTTGCTCTACTAAAAAAATATCATCAATCCAACCACCTGAAGAAATTCCCAGGGGCGGGAACCCCTTCCCCAATTTGACTTTCCAGTAAGGAAACTTCAGTGTGGACTTTAAAGGATGCTTCCCCAACACAGTAACATGACCCACGAGACAGACTTATAAGCTGCATCTATGCTCTTCCTGGACCCCACCCCAACCAGCCCAGGATCCACTGTAGTAATATCACGCCCCCAAACGCACTCACTGAAGGGTCACCCGCCCTGAGATCCTCTGATCACTGATTTCTCCATAATGACCACACCACTGTTTCTTCTTCACTGATGTTTCCTCAAAATGTACCTGTTCCGGGCCCTCTTCAGGTATAGAAGGCCTGTCTTCCCCACCGCCCTAAAGGATAGAAAGCATTCCCTGAGGGGGAAGGTGTGGGCTGCTATACGTGGTCATTAAGGCTAAGCTAAGAGGCAGGAGACACAGCCCATCTCCTCACACTTTGTCAGGGACGAAATGGGCTTTTGGGGGCCACATGATATCTCCTTCTCAACTAGCTCTCCAGGGGGCTGGTCACCTTTTAGAAGCCAAAGGAAGCACTCAGTAAGAGATGAACTAACTGCTTTCTTTCTCTAAGCACAAGCACTGTTACCCAAAACCCATGCCCCCAATACAGTACACAGAAAAGACAACATCATTATTGGGGAAACATGTATTGGGAGAATCAATATTCTCCACAAGAGAGATTCATTCGGGGGTGGGGAAAAATTTTTCCTGGGAATTATGGACAGCGGTTTTACCTCTGAATAGTTGAGACACACGTCTGAAAGCAGTGCCCTCAGAAGGGGTGAGAGCAGCCTGACGGTCCTGTTGAGCGTGACCCCTGCAGGTGGGGCTTGGGTGGGGCCCAGGCTCCCTGGGGGCCCTGGTTGGGGTGCGTCTGACATGAGAGCTGCCCCTGGATGGGCCCTGCCTGGGCTCATACTTGCGACTTCTGCTGAGCATTCCCAGACTTCACTGGGAAAGGAAGGGGCTCTTCAGAGAAGGGGATAACTGTTATACGCTGGCACCCCAGTTTCTCCTGTAGGAACTTTCCAGTGTGTGTCTTCACTTTGTGACCTTTGGTTGTCCCAATAAAGACAGCTCTACTTTGATCAGAGCCTCTGCTCTGTGTAGATGATATGGGAATGCCCTTGTCCTGGGAATTTTCTTGCTTTTTCACGCACCGTATGCTCCCAGGATTAAGGCACTGAAAACAGCCCATCATTTTGTTCCTGGAAGGTATTTGAGGAGGAGACTGCCCCTTCTGTGGCAGGGTCTGGGAAGACTTGTTCCCAAGCATCTCCTCTGATGCCATGTCCTGAGCACAAATGCTCTGCTGTCCAGGTGGGGATGTTCCAAACCCTGGATTGCCTCCACCGAGCTCTCTGGTTCAGGGCATTGAGGGCTCACTCTGCTTTGAGTGTGTGGGAAAAGATTCCTCTGACACCACCTGAAGACGTGCTTACGGAGCTGAGCTGTCGCTGCTCCTACAGCCTGACTCCTTGGGCCTCCACACAAACGTGCAGCACGTGGGAAGCTCTCATGTCCACACTGATCACATGCTCAGTATAAGTCAGGGAGGCTGTGTAAGTCAAGCCATCTGAAGGCAAGGGACATGTCAGTGTGTTGGCCTTGGGCCTGGCGACGCACCCTGGTCTCTATTTCAGACTGTAACTCAGGAGAGAGCTGCTCCTTACAGTCTGACGATTGAGGATCTTGGAGCACGGGTGTTGTTGCTGGGGGACTTTGAGTGCCACAGGGTGACTGACTCAGGGCCCCCTGTCCTTCCTGGCCCACATGCGAGGTGGCAGGGAGAGGACGAGCCAGGACGGAGGCTGAGCATGCTGCTGTCACGCCGTCTCCATGAAGACATGGACAGCTGCCTCGAAGGGGCATGAAGCCCCCAGATTTGAACTTCACCTCAGAACTAAGGCTCATTGAGGAAGTGAGGTTGGAATTCCACAAGGAATGGAATTAGTGACTTTCACATCTGGAGACTTCAGTGGATGCAAGGACCTGGGAGGGAAGGTCCCCCAACGTCCTCATATGGAAATTGTTACCGTGGGCATCCAACATCTCTTGTGGACTGCACCGAGGGACGGAAAGCTCCTCGCAGGTACTCAGGAAGGCGTCCTCTGACACTGAAGGTGGCAGACTTCTCTGTTCTGTTATGGTGTGGGCATTCACAGAACAAGTAGACGTCTTGTTCTACTTGATGCATTACTTGATGCAGTGCATGGCTTGGTATCACGCCAGCACTACGCACAGGTCCCGGTGGCAGACCTGCCTTGATTTCTTCAAACTCTTGGCTTGACTGTACTTTCCGGACATTTTCAAGTTGTCTCTGACATAGACTCTGCCCTGACATTATTGTATTTTCTCCCACCAGACTCAGCCTATGACTTCCCAGGTCTTCCTCAGTGTCATGCACCAGGGGTTTATCTGAGGAGCCCTCTGAGTCACTCAATACATGATCTTTTTCTGGGAGTAGAGACTGAAGGTGGTCCTGGGGCAGGATTTGAATGAGACATAAGGGCTGGGTTTGGGGCAGGATTTCAGGGGAAGGTTCAGGCTAGTCTGTAGGCAAGGAAGGAGGTAGGGGCTGTAAAATTATTGGGTACACGTGGTATGTGGAGGGATTTGGGGTTCTATTGAAAGTAAAGACTGAGGAATAGTCTCCCAGGATGTGGACAGCAGAGGGTGAGGACTTACTGGGAAAATATGAGAAACCCCAGAAAAGCCGGATAATGTTTTCCAGCAAATAATCCTTCCAGGCCTTAGGACGTGAGGGCTGCTGATAGACACGCAAGTCTGTTCGTTTGCCTTTGCTGTTCCAGAAAGGAAGGGCGACTACCGAGTCATGCTTATTGGAAGCTGATTCTAAGATTTTTCCTGCAGAACAGAGGTGGTATTCTGGCCTATGTTGGTTTGGAAAAGAATGCTTTTTCTTTTCCTTTCCTGTCCATATTGGGAAGTTACTTTTCTTTTGGGCTTTTCTCTCCAGGAGTGCAGCATGACAAGGCAGAGAAACAAAAGGTGACCAAACCCTACAAGGCTGGTGGCAGGGTCTACCCCAAGAGAGGCCTGTAAGGAATAGAGGGCAGGAAACTCTTGATTGAAATCACAAGGTGGGAGGGAATAAGTCTTTGGCACGAGCTCTACACGAGGAAAGATCTAAAAGTGACAGTCTGGAATGGTCAATGTCTGTGACTGTTGGGACACAAGTGGACAATGCACCAAGGCTATCTGGAAATGCATTCTATAAACCAGGGTTCCATAGGATGGAAATCGATTTAGAGTGAGTCACAGTGAAATTGTAGCCTGGTGGTGATAAAGTAGGCAGCACTGGTGGTACCTGATGACAAGCCAATGAGCCAGTCGGATTCACTGTTGGGGACAAATCTGGTAAGGGGTTGATATCTTGGGAAAGGGAGGGGTTAAGAAAGATGGTGTTCAGGGTCAAAGGGGCCTCTGATTGGAGAAGAGGATCCGCTCTTGGAGTGATATGCGGTGGGGTGCCAAGGGTAAGGAATGGTGCACTGGGAATGCAGATGCCAAGGGAGGAAAGGGCTCTGGTGACAAAGAATGACCTAGTGGTGGGGGTGAAAGAAAGTCAGGTAAGGGGGTCATTGTATTAGGGGAGAGAAATGGGGATGGCAATGGTAAAAGGCTCAGGCAGAGGGGCTGGTATTGGGTCTTCTGGAAGTACTGCTGAGAAGGCGGGGGACAGAGGGAACAGTGACTCAGTCCCAGGAGCTGTGGAAGCCAAAGGCCACACAGAGGGAGTAGCATCTGCCAGGGCCTCAGGGAACAGTAGACAATTGACCTCAGCAGTTGTGTTATTGCTCACCTGACAGAAGGGGTCTGGACGTAAGTGTTCACAGCGCATGGTATCATGATGCTGGCCAAGGAGCTGCAAGGGACAGGAGATACAAAGCTGCAGCCAGGACCAGGACAAAGGAAGGAGAACCTCATGGCCCTGTGGGGCTGGGGCCCCCTGAAGCCTGCTGCCCTTCACATTGCTCTACATCCACGACTTCACAGTGCACTCAATAGCACTCATCCCACGCCTTCATGCCCATCTCCGTTCCTATGTCTACTCTACCCCACGACGATGGAAGGCTGCAGCGAGTCCTGGGAATTGCACAGAACATGCTGAAGAGGGGTCAGGAAAGCGGGGGCGGGGGGGAGACTAGTCACCTTGTCAGGATAGAAATTGGCCTCTGTCTCTCCTCTTCTGCCCACTAGTAACATCTCCAACCTGGGAAACCAGGAGAGTGAGTGATGTGGGATGCAGGTTGAAGCATAGGTATTATACAGGAGTCCCTTTGTGGGAAACCATTGTGATATTAGACTGTGAAGGCCCAAGAATCAGTAGATGAGATCAAATGGTCGATGATATTAACAAGGTCCCCAAGTGTCTGTTGCTTCATTTGTAAAGTATTTAAACAGACATTATCTCATTTGATGCTCAAAACCACTCTGTGAAGCACAGAGGTCAGCGGTTACCTCAAAAAGGAATCTGATCATCCAGGAAGTCAAAGTACTTTCACAAGTTCAGAGGACAGAAGTTCTGAGTCTCCACGTCTTTTGGGCAATGTCCGTTGCTCAGATCCATCACTCCTCATGGCAGTGCAGGGGCAGGGCAGGGATGGCAGAGCAGGGGACCTGAGAAGTGTCTCGAGGTCTGCCTTCCCATGATCCTCTCCTCTGAGGGCTCTGTTTTCTGAGAGGGCCTGTATCTAGTAACTAATATCCTCCGAGACCATGGACCTGGGACCTCATGGAAAGAACCGAGAGCTCAGAAAGCTCTCACAGGAAGCTCTCACCCTTGGAGAGCTCAGGTGGAACAGGCAGAACCTTAACTTCCTGTGTCCCACCCTTCCTTCATCTCTTGGTTCTGCCCTGATGCTGAGAAAAAGAAGAGAATCATTTCTGTCACGTCTCTCCACAGGAAACTCAGACATTCATGATCCAAGAGGAACATGACTATTTTACTAGAACTAGAATTTTACTAGAACTTTGTGTTTCTTCCTTTTACCAATGTTTATGGGTTCAAAATGTTTTCAATTTTTCCTTTGAAAATCTCAAAGCAGGATTTTGTCTACGAGGTCCACACTTGGTATTGTCAGTCAGAAGTCCTCTGCTCAAGCAGGGCGGAGAATCTGAGGCCAACAGTCCCATCTCTGTTCCCTCAGATAGGACTCTGTAACCTGGGGCAGAGCTCAGGCTCCAGCCCCTGCTCAGAGGTTCTCAGAGGCTCAGCACTGCTCTCCTGATCAGCACAACACAGAGGAAGGCTCGGTGGGGTGATGCCTGACATGGGACTATGACTCCTGATGAAGTGCTGGCGACTCTGTTCTCCTGCAGAGATCCCAAACTCTATATAACACAAGCCAGGGCCAGGAAATCACTGTTTGGGGTTTGATCCTGGGATCCTCCCCCACACCCAGATAGTCTGTGAGCTTCCAAGGAAACAGTCCCAGCTGAACCCCTAGGCCTGCTTTCTTCTAGAAGGATGTTCTATCCTCTCCTCAGAGTCCCCACCGCAGGTGTTACTCTGAGCCAATCATGGTCATTTTCAAAGGTGGGCCTAGAAATGGAACAAAAATAAGGAAACTCTGATGGGTTCGCTCAGGGTTCCTTACCTTTGGGACTTTTGTTTTCCCAGACAGATGGTAAAGATGGAGTCCCCATCAGGTAGCACAGCAACAGAAGGAACGACCACAACCCATACAAGAAAGTGAGGATTATCTGTAAAGATACTGAGCCAAAGCTCAGACAAATGTCAATAAGGCTTTTGAGAAATGAAAATGTATTCCATCGTGTGAATTCCATTATCTGAATCGCCAAGCAGCCTGAGGCAACTGAGCTCTGAGAGTGCAGACTCTTGACTTTATTGCCAGGCCTTCAGCATAGACCACTGAGGAGTTGCAAAAGGTTGTGACACGGCACCTTCTGCCCCCCTACCCACCAGCCCAGCATTCTCTCCACCCCTCTTGAGCCTCTAGGTCCCTCTACCTTACCATCCTACCTTATCACCCAGCAATTCCACTCTTAGGTATCCATCCAGAGAAATCCAAGACATTAATTCAAAAAAATATATGCACCCCTATGTTTAGTGCAGTGCTATTCACAATAGCCAAGACACAGAAGCAACTGAAATGCCCACCGGCAGACAGCTGGATTAAGAAACTGTGATACATTTATATAATGGAGTATTACTCAGCCATAAAGAAGACTGAAATCCCACCATGTGCAACGATATAGATGGACCTAGAGCACATTATGTTAAGTAAAGTAAGTCAGATGGAGAAAGACAAATACCATATGATCTCACTTATATGTGGAATCTAAAAAACAGAATAAATGAGCAAACTAATCAGAAACAGTCTCAGAGATATAGAGAAAAAACTGAGGGTTGTTAGATGGGAAGCGGGTAGGGATGAGGGGGAAGGTGAGGGGATTAGAAAGCACAAATTGGTAACCACAAAATTGCCATGGGGCTACAAAAGACAGTTTGGGGAATATAATCAATGTTGTTGTAAAGATTTTTGTAGGGTGTCAGATGGGCACTTGTCTTATTTGGGAGACCACTTCACGGATGGAGTAGATGCCTGACCACTGCACTATACACCTCAAGCTGAAGCTGAACAATAATGAATGTCAACTATAATTTAATATATATAGAGTCACAGGATGTGGAGTACAGCACAGGGAATAGAGTCAATGGAATTGTAACAGCTATACACGATGTCAGAGGGGTAGTCGATTGGAGGACAAGGGTTATCCCTTTGTGAGGAGTGTAAATGTCTAACTATTACATTGTTTTGTATACCGGAAACTAAAAAAAATAAAAGAAAGGAAAAAACTGTATTAAATTGTAATGCTCAATATATACCAATAACAAAAGATGAATAAAAGTCAGGTGTATACATGTTTTAGGCACCCCCGGTATGTGTTAAAATAAAAAATACACTCTTGAATAACCAGTTGGTCAAAGACAAAAACAAAAGAAATGAGACAATATCTTGAGAAAAATAAAACCAAACAACATACCAAAAGTTATGGGATACATCAAAAGCAGTTCTATGAAGTAAGTTTATAGTGGTAAATTCCTACATTACAAAGAAAGATCTCAAAGAACCTAACTTCACACCTCAAGACGCTAGCAAAAAAATAAAGTCCAAAGTTATAGCAAAGGGAAGGAAATAAACAGAGCAGAAATAGAGACCAGAAAAAGAATAGAAAAGATCAATGAAACTAACAGTTGTTTTTTTTTAAAAAATAAAGAAAACTGAAAAACCTTCAACGAGTCTAACCGAGTGAGAGAGAGAAGACTCCAATAAGTCAAATGGGAACGAGACAGGAGATATTACAACAGATTCCACAGAGATAAAAAAGATTATAAGAGATTATTATAAACAATTATATGCCATGAAATTGCATAACTTAGAAGAAATGGATACATTGCTAGAAACCTGCAAAGACTAAATAAAAGAGAAACTGAAAATTTAAATAGATCTATCGGTATTCAAAGACCTCTCAACAAAGAAAAGCCCAAGACCAGATGGCTTCATAGGTGAATTCTACCCAACATTTGAAGAAAAATTAATGCCCATCCTTGTCAAAGTCTTTCTTAGTCCATTTGAGCTGCTATAACAAAATATCAATGACTGGTAGCTTATCAATAGGAATTTCTTGTTCACACTTCTGGAAGCTGGAAGTCTGGGTTTATGGCATCAGCATGGTTAGATGAGGGCACTCTTTCTGGTTCAGAGCCAGTAGCTTCTCAGTGTGTTCTCACATTGGGGAAGCGGCTAGAGATATCTCTGGAGCCTATTATTTTTATTATTATTATTATCATCATTATTAGGGATAATGCAATTGACGAGGGCTCTGTCCTCAAGACCTAAGTTCCTCCCAAAGGTCCCGTTAATAATACCACCACAGTGAGCATTAGGTTTTCAACATATGACTCTTAGGAGGACACATTCAAACCATAGCAAACTCTTGCAAAATACTGAGTAAGTAGGGAACTCTTCCAAACTCAGTTTATGAAGCCAGCATGACACTGATACCAAAGCCACATGAAAACACCACAAGAAAAGACAACTACAGGCCAATATCTGTAATGCACATGTACACACACACACACACACACAGACACACACAAACACACACACACACACTTCTTTTTTGAAAAAAAAACCTCATCAAAATACTAACAGAGTTAAACAACAGGTTGAAAAGAGCAGACACCATGACCAAGGGGGACTTATCCCTACAATGCAAGGATGGTTCAACATATATAAATCAATCAATGTGATTCACCACATTAACAGAACAAAAGAAAGAAAACGGCCACACGTCATCTCAATAGATGCAGAAAAAAGAATTTGAGAAACATCCTTTTATGGTAAAAATTCTGACAAACAGTGAAAAAATGAAAGTTTTACCTCTGTGATCAGGAAGTTAATGATGTCCACTTTTGATACTTTTATTCCACATAGTTCTGGAAGTCCTGGCCAGATAAATCAAGTAAGCAAAATGAAAGGCACCCAAATTTGAAATGAAGAAATAAAATTATCTCTGGTCACCAAGACCAAGATGGCCAGGAGACTCGCTGCCTTCTTCAAGAATGCCTGCACAAAGGAGCCGGTGCTGGTCGTGAACTCCACCATCGGGGGGGTCTCACTATAATTCCCCCCCCATCAGCCCCTAAACCAAGTACACTGCCATGATCAACCAGGTCATACCCTACAACTACCCAGGGCCTGTCAGAGATGATGGGAACATGCGCAACATACCCACCCACCCCAGGACCCCCAGGGCCCAAGCATAGAGTAGCTGAAGAAACAGTGAGCAGCTTCACTGACAGGGAGGAGGCCCCCCCATGACCCCAATAAAAATGTGAAAACCAAAAAAAATTATCTCTGCAGATGATATGATCTTATATGTAGAAAATCCGAGAGAGAGAGAGAGAGAGAGAGAGAGAGAGAGAGAGAGAGAGAGAGAGAGAGAGAGAATTGATAGAACTAATAAATTCGGTGATTTGGAAAGACACAAAATCGACATACAAAAATCCATTACATTTTTACATACTAACAATGAACTGTCTGAAAGGAAAATTAGGAAAACAATTCCATTCTCAATTTCAATACAAAGAATAAAATACTTAAGGATAAACTTAACCAAACAGGTGAAAGACCTGCACACGTGAAAGTTTACAAAACTGATGAACAAAATTAAGACACTGATATATGGAAAAACAGGCTGTTTTCGTGGATTGGAGGACTGAATATTGCCGAAATGTCCACACTACCCAGAATGATCTATACAGTCAATGGAATCCCTATCAAAACCCCAATGAAAATTTGTTACAGAAATAGAACAAACAATTCTAATATTCATATGGAACAACAAAGGACCCCAAATAGCAAAACCATCTTTAGAAGAATAAAGCTTGAGGCACCACACTTCCAGATTTCAAAACATGTTATGAAGTTACACTAATTAAAGCAATTACAGTACTGCCTTAAAGACAGACATACAGACCGACAGAACAGGCTAGAGAGCCCAGAAAGTTACCTATGCATATACAATAAACAGACCTTTCACAAGGGGGCCAAAAATACACAATTGGGAAAGGATAGTTTCCTTAACAAATAGTTTTGGAAAAACTGGCTATCCACATTGAAAAGAATGAAACCTTATCTTACACGGTACATAAAAATCAACTCACAGTGGGTTAAAGACTTGAATGTAAGGCCTGAAACTGTAAAAATCCTAGAGGAAAATGGGAAATCTTCAAGACATTGGTCTTGGCAATGAGTTCTTGGATATGAAACCAAAAGCACAAGCAACAAAGCCAAAATAGATAAATGGACTACATCAAGCTCAAAGGGTTCTGCAGAGCAAATGAAACAACACACAAAAAAGGCAACCTACAGAATGGGAGAACATTTTGCAAACTATATCTGATAAGGGATTAATATCTAAAATATATAAGGAACTCCCTCAATTCAATAGCAAAAAGCAAAATAAGCCAATCTAAATCTGGGCAAAGGACTTGAACAGACATTCTCCGAACAAGACATATGAATGGCTAACAGGTATATGAAAAGGTGCTCAACATCACTAATCAACAGGAAAATACAAATCAGAACCACAGTGAGATCACTTTATCCCTGTTAAGATGGCCATTAAAAATGTTTTCAAAAGGTAACAACTGGTCTTGGGATAAATCGGAACCCTTGGGTCCTGTTGGTGGAATATACTGTGGTTCTGCCGCTACAGGAAACAGCATGGAGGCCCCTCAAATACTTAAAAGTAGAACTACCATATGACCCAGCAACCCCATTGTGGGTATTTATCCAAAAGGATGAACATCAGGATTACAAAGATATATTTGCACTTCCATGTGTTCACTGAAGCATAATTCACAATAGCCTAGATGTAGAAACAGTCTACAAGTCATACGACAGATGAATGGGTAAAGAAAAAATATACAAGGTAATGTTATTCAGCCTTAAAAAGAAGCAAATTCAGCCATATCCAAAAACATGAATGAACTTTGAGGACATTATGCTAAAGCAGTCACGGAAGAACACATACTTCATAATTCCAATTATATGAGGTATATAAAATAGCAAAACTTACAGAAGCAGAAAGGGGAATGTTCTTTGCCAGGGTCTGAAGGAAAGGGACAATGGGAGGTGCTGCTGAAAATATATGATATTTCACTTATGCAAGGTAGGAATGTTCTAGTAGATTCTAGGGCTGTACTCAGGAATTTAGTAAATCCTCTTTAACATCCCAATCTCCCTAAGCCTTTGGATGTGTTCCTTTATAATACACCAAGAAAGTTCTGGCATTTGAACCTCGTTTAGTATAAGCCACCTTTTTATTCCATGTTGCAGCTATCAAACCAAATTGTTAGAGCCCTGCCTATGCACTCAAGCTGTAAAACTGAGTCTAGAATCTCTGCTTACTGGGCCCATATCACTAAATTAGGCCTGATACAACTTTACATTCCTTCTCCCATTATCTGACATCCTTGATATCAATTTCCAAACATACTCCCTGGATTTATGTATGTATAAATTGGAAACGTCATGCAGTTCTTTTGGAATGCAGTGGACCCCTTCTTGGTCACACGTTTTACTTCACTCAGTGTGGCTTGCTGAGATTTAAGTCTAGTTCTAAGTCTAGAAACAAGGATGGGGTAGTGGGGCATGGGTCTTGAGGAGAATCAGCAGTGTCTTGCAAGGCAACTATCTCAGAGCAGTCCATTACAGCTAATTCAAGCAATAGGGTCAATATCAGATGGTGATGGAATGGCTGTTTCTACAAGAAAAATACTCAGTGAAATTCAGAGGTACATCAGAACAGTTACATATGTTTTCATTTCAATTTTCAAGAATCCATTCCTTCCCGATAAAGTTCCTTGCTTTTAACAGAACACTCTCTGCACAGAGGAAGCAAGGGATTGAGAACATATTTGAGGTAATAATGTCCGAAAACTTCCCTAACCTGATGAAGGAAACCAACATACAAGCCCAGGAAGTGCAGAGAGTTCCAACCAGGATAAACCCAAACAGGCCCAGACCAAGACACATTATAGTTAAAATGGCAAAGCTTAAAGACAAAGAGAGAATCCTAAAAGCAGCAAGAGAAAGGCAGAGGGTTACATACAAGGGAACTCCCATAAGACTATCAAATGACTTTTCTATAGAAACATTGAAGGCCAGGAGGGAATGGCAGGAGATACTCAAAGTGATGGAAAACAAAGGCCTACAACCTAGATTGTTCTATCCAGCAAGGCTATCATTTAAAGTTGATGGAGAGATAAAGAGCTTCCCAGAAACGAACAAACTGAAGGAATTTATTACAACCAAGCCAGCATTGCAAGAAATACTAAAAGGACTTCCGCAAATAGAAGAAAGATGAAAACAATTTACTACAAATTTAAAAATGGCAGTAACTATGTACCTATCAATAATCACTTTAAATGTAAACAGATTAAATGCTCCAATCAAGAGACATAGGGTGGCTGAGTGGATAAGGAAGCAAGACCCTTGTATATGCTGTATACAAGAGACTCATCTCAGATCAAAAGACACACACAGGCTGAAAGTGAAAGGTTGGAGTAAGATATTTCATGCAAATGGAAGCGAGAAAAAAGCTGGAGTTGCAAAATATATATCTGACAAAATAGACTTTAAAATGAAGAACATATTAAAAGACAAAGATGGGCACTATATAATAATAAAGGGATCAATCCAACAAGAGGACATAACCATAGTAAACATCTATGCACCTAACATAGGAGCACCTAAATATATAAAACAGGTACTGATGGACATAAAGACAGAGATCAACAGCAACACTATCATAGTAGGGGACTTCAACACACCTCTGACAACAAGGGACAGGTCCTCCAGACAGAAAATCAATATGGAAACAACAGCCTTAAATGATACTTTGGACCACTTGGATTTAATCGATATTTTCAGAGCATTTCACCCCAATGCTGCAGAATACACGTGCTTCTCAAGTGCACATGGAACATTTTCCAAGATAGATCATATGTTAGGCCACAAAACAAGCCTTGATAAATTTAAGAAAATTGAAATCATACCAATTGTCTTCTCTGACCACAGTGCTATGAAATTAGAAATGAACTACAGGAAAAAAAAAAAAAACAGGAAGACACACCAATTCATGGAGGCTGAATAACATGTTACTAAATAGTGAATGGGTCAAGCAGGAGATCAAAGAAGAAATCAAAAGATATCTCGAGACAAATGAGAATGAGAACACGACGACCCAAAATCTATGGGATCCCACAAAAGCAGTCCTAAGAGGGAAGTTCATAGCATTGCAGGCCTACCTAAAGAAACAAGAAACATCACTAATTGACAGTTTATCTTCACACTTAAGGATCTAGAGAAAGAACAGCAAAATAAGCCCAAAGGGAGCACAAGGAAGGAGATAATAAGGATCAGAGCAGAAATAAATGAAATAGAAACCAGAAAAACAATACAAAAGATCAATGAATCCAAGAGTTGGTTCTTAGAGAAGATAAACAAAATTGACAAACCTTTAGCCAGACTCATTAAGAAAAAGGAGAGAGAAGACCCAAATTAATAAAGTCAGAAATGAAAGAAAAGAAGTAACAACAGACACCACAGAAATACAAAAAATTTTAAGAAATTACTATGAGCAACTAGATGCCAACAAATTTGACAATCTGGAAGAAATGGACAATTTTCTAGAGGCGCCCAACCTTCCGAGGCTAACTCAAGAAGAAACAGAAAGCCTGAACAGGCTGATTACCACCAGGGAAATTGAATCAGTAATCAATAATCTCCCAACAAACAAAAGCCCTGGACCAGATGGCTTTACAGGTGAATTTTTCAAAACGTTCAGAAAAGAATTATCACCTCTTCTCCTCAAGCTCTTCCAAAAAATCCAGAAGGAAGGAAGACTCCCAAACACTTTTTACGAAGCCACTATCACCCTGATCCCAAAAGCAGACAAACACACCACAAAAAAAGAAAACTACAGGCCGATATCTCTAATGAACATAGATGCAAAAATTCTCAACAAAATATTAGCGAACAGAATTCAGCAATACATTGGAAAGATCATACACCATGATCAAGTGGGATTCATCCCTGGTATGCAAGGGTGGTTCAACATCTGCAAATCAATTAATGTGATACACCACATTAACAAAATGAAAAATAAAAATCACATGATCATATCAATAGATGCAGAAAAAGCATTTGATAAAATACAGCAACCTTTTATGATAAAAACCCTTAAGAAAGTGGGAATAGAGGGATCATATCTTAACATGATAAAGGCCATATATGACAAACCCACAGCTAACATCATACTCAATGGGGAAAAGCTAAAAGCATTCCCCCTAAGATCAGGAACAAGACAAGGTTGCCCATTTTCTCCACTTCTATTCAACATGGCTGGAAGTTCTAGCCACAGCAATCAGACAAGAGAAAGAAATAAAAAGCATCCAAATTGGGAATGAAGAAGTTAAACTGTCACTCTTTGAAGATGACATGATGCTATATATAGAAAACCCTAAAGACTCCACCAAAAAGCTATTAGAAACAATCAACGAATACAGTAAAGTTGCCGGCTACAAAATCAACGTACAAAAGTCCATTGCATTCCTATATACTAACAGTGAAATCTCAGAAAAAGAAATTAAAAAAGCAATTGCAGCCAAAAGAATAAAATACCTAGGAATAAACTTAACCAAGGATGTGAAATACCTATATGCTGAAAACTATAAGACATTTTTAAAAGAAATTGAAGAAGACACAAAGAAAGGGAAAGACATTCTGTGCTCATGGATTGGAAGAATCAACATAGTAAAAATGGCCATATTGCCCAAAGCAATATACAGATTTAATGCAATCCCCATCAAAATCCCAATGGCATTTTTTAAAGAAATGGAACAAAAAATCATCAGCTTTCATTGGAACCACAAAAGACCCCGAAAAGCCAAAGAGATCTTAAGAAGAAAAGAACAATACTGGAGGTATCACACTCCCTGACTTTAGCTTGTACTACAGGGCTACAATAATCAAGACATCATGGTATTGGCAGAAAAACAGACACATAGACCAATGGAATAGAATTGAGAACCCAGAAATAAAACCACATAAATATGGACAGATAATTTTTGACAAAGAAGCAAAAAACATACAATGGAGAAAATACAGCCACTTCAATAAATGGTGCTGGGAGAATTGGATAGCCACGTGCAAGAGAATGAAACTGGACTGCTATCTGTCACCATGTACCCAAATTAATTCAAAATGGATCAAAGATTTAAGCATAAGTCCTGAAACAATAAACTGCATAGAAGAAAACGTAGGTACTAAACTTATAGACCTTGGGTTCAAACAGCATTTCATGAAATTGACTCCAAAGGCAAGGGAAGTAAAAGCTAAATTAAACGAATGGGACTATATGAAACTTAAAAGCTTCTGCACAGCAAAAGAAACCATCGACAAAATAAAGAGGCAACCAACTGAATGGGAGAAGATTTTTGTAAACAGTGCCTCCGATAAGGGGCTAATATCCAAAATATACAAGGAACTTATGAAACTCTCAATAAAAAAACCCCAAACAACCCAATTGAAAAATGGGCAGAGGACCTGAAGAGACATTTCTCCAAAGAGGATATACAAATGGCAAATAGACATATGAAAAAATGCTCACCATCACTAATCATCAGAGAAATGCAAATAAAAACCACAATGAGATATCACCTCACCCCAGTCAGAATGGCTATCATCTACAGGACAAATAGTAACAAGTGTAGGAGTGCCTGTGGAGAAAAAGGAACTCTCATACACTGTTGGTGGGAATGCAGACTGGTCCAGACTCTATGGAAGGCAGTGTGGAGGTTCCTCAAAAAATTACGAATAGAATTACCATATGACCCAGCAATCCCTCTCCTGGGTATGTACCCAAAAAAATCTGAAAACATTTATCCATAAAGTTACGTGTGCTCCAATGTTCATTGCAGCTTTGTTTATGATGGCCAAGACATGGAAACAACCAAAATGTCCTTCGATAGATGAATGGATAAAGAAGTTGTGGTATATATACACAATGGAATACTATTCAGCGGTAAGAGAAGATGAAATAGGAACATTTGTGACAACATGGATGGATCTTGAGAGTATAACGCTAAGTGAAATAAGTCAGACAGAAAAAGCAGACAACAATATGATTTCACTGATATGTGGTATATAAACCAAAAACAACAGAAGAACAAGACAAACAAATGAGAAACAAAAACTCATCGACACAGACAATGGTTTAGTGGTTACCAGAGGGTAAGGGGGTTGGGGGTAGGAGATGAGGGTAAGGGGATCAGGTATATGGTGATGGAAGGAGAACTGACTCTGGGTGGTGATCACACAATGGGATTTATAGATGATATAATACAGAATTGTACACCTGAAATCTATGTAATTTTCCTAACAATTGTCACCCCAATAAATTTAAAACAAAGAGCTCACATGCATGACCAGCCTCCACTGCAGGCCCCGCAATCACTAAACCGGTCCCCAGTGATGCCAATTCCCTGGGGTAAACAGCACCCGGAGTGAGCCCTGTGGGGCCATGAACCCACAATGGGGGGCATCACCCCACACAGACCCGGGAGGCAAATAGCCCACAGCCTGAACAGCAGTGAAGAGCAGCGATACCTGCGGGGTGCAGAGTGCGGCCATCCCTTACCTCCATATTTACATAACTGACTCTGGAGGCCGACATGCGAGGCACCGCCTGGAGCCAGGAAGGCCGTTGGGCCCACGCCCAACCGGGTACGCATGCGCATCTGCCACCGCGAACCTCAGCAACGGACCCTGGGAGCTGTTGCAGGACAGCGGTCCACGCCCGCGAGAGCCCGGCTCCAGGGGCCGTGCGTGTGCGTCCCGGCGCGAGGCGAAGCAGGAACTGGCCTCCACTGTCCCTGCAGGAGAGGAAAGAAAGGGAGGTGCTGGGTGCCCCGTGAAGCTTCTCGGGACGCGTGCCCTCCTCACAACTGTGCTTGGACATCCCTAAACCACCGCGTGTGAACTGAGCGCTTCCGTCCTTAAAATTGCAAACTTGCAATCCATGCCCTTAGATAGGAGCCTCCTGAAAGAGTTGTGGAGAGCTCTACCTAAAGTACCTATCCTCGAATTGAGGCAAGTGCTATCGCGCGCTTTGGACTGCATTTCGGTGGTTTCTAAATTAGTAGGTCCTTTTCCCTAGCAAGTCGGAAGGTTCCATTAAACAATTCTGGCAAAGAATTTTAGACCTGGGAAACACTCTGAGACATACTCACCCCTGACTCCATCCCTAGAGTTTTCCCAAATGCATTTACTGTATTAGAATGTTTTCCTTCGTGTATTCATTTAGTATCTGGAGGGTTTTCAATAAATGTTGATTCACAGATGTTTCCTTTGCAAGGTTTTTATTGTAACATTGATCAAGAATGAACAGTCTGGGCCAGTTTCAGTGGACGTTAGCAGGCAGAGTGGGGACAATTTTGCCCTCCTTCGGGTTTTTGTTTTATTTTGCATATATTAACCCAATCAACTTGCCAACTTGAGTTTATAATACTTTCCAAAGAAATTTCAGATCGTCTTTCTGGTCATTGACAAGATTAGAGCATTTCTCACTTCATAGCATAACTCAATGGAAAACTCACACCTAACAGCACTAAGCTTCTCCAAGTGCACGGACTGAAAACTCCACAAGACACAAACATGGTATCTCACTGTACCTCCAATGTTCCATGTTTGGGTGGAAGATCATCTATCGTCTGAGGCCTGTGATTCATATTCAGAGATGTTTTTTATCAGCATTAAATGCCAGCCCTTGACCTTGCTGCTAGAATACTCAGAGATCAGGGTCCAAAGCACATTTAACTACCCCCTTGCATGACCAGTCTTCCCAAATTCCATTTGAGATAACCTATTACATCTTCTTCTTGGCTCTAGGACTTTCACGTAGTACATAAGGAATCGCAGTACTGGAACCGGATGATTTTTCCCCGACACAATTTTTGTCAGTGACCCTGAGTACACTCATTCAAATCCTATCAGAGCCATGAGTGAGAATCTTGTAAATAATTGATTGACTGACTAGACAAGGGGAGGAAGCAACAGGGAAGCCTCCCTTTCTTGAGTGAGTGAGTACCTGAGAACAATCTGTTGCCTAACCATACCTCTAATAAGAAGTTACTAGGTAAACATTATGTCAGAATTCCCGATGATAAAAGCTCAAGTCCTGAGAAATATATTCAAGCTGTTTATTCTTTTCAATCTCCAACAAGATTTTTTTTTTTCCCCCGAAATGCAGTTCACTGTGATTTTGCTTGAATGGCTCTCACCTCCCTTGCAGGGGGCAAGAAACTTCTTAAGCGCCAATAGTAGTTCTTCTTGGTGAATGCTCACGGTGTGGAACAGTCCTTCTAAACCTCTCTTCCCTTCTCCAATGCCCTACCATCAGTAGGAATTCTGCTGCTACAGCAGGGAATGAAGCTTGTCTCCCAAAGGTTTGGTTACAATCCCCTGAAGATGTCACCCCTGGTCTCCCTTGACCGATTTCCTGACAATCCTTTCCTGTCACAACACAAAACACAAATGCTCTTTTATATCATTTACACAGGGATAAACTCACACTTACAAACAATATGAAAATGAGAAACAAGTGTTATTAAAGGGGTGCTACCCTGCATCATATGAAGATGGTATCCCATGCGATCATGGGCCTCGATTCCAGAGAGCCAGGGTCTATGATGCGTAGAGGAAATTCAGAAGCGCATCAATGGTGCTTTCATGCTCAGGCTTGGGAGCTACGACTTGGATGGAAGCAGGTTTGCGTGAATGGTGATTGAACATGGAGGACAGCACTCTGCCTTTGTGTCACGTGCATATTCATGTCATGTGTAGTGGGTTTTTAACACTAGGGACACCAGAACCTTAAGATGTTAAGCCCCATTAGCGTGGGGCTCAGGAAGATTTTCTGCCTTCCCATCCTTTACTTCTGTCCTTACCCACACTAAGCATAGACATTCAGTGCTGTATGACGGCTCTTCCGAATTTCATAATCAACCAAAGAGCATGTAGAATCAAGAGTGCGTGCAATTGTGTTTTGCATAGAGCTACGATGCACTCTTGGCGCTCTGTACAGGGTTGAGTAACTCATAATAGCTTAATATATTCCTTTTTTGTAGACTTGCCAGATAAAACACAGGATCCCTGTTTCAGAAAAACAGCAAAGAAATTTGCAGTAAGAGTATGTAAAAAATATTGCATGGGACACAATCACCCTAAAATACACCCAGTGTATATCTGAAATTCGAATTCACTTGGCATTCATTATGTTCTACATGTGGCCAACTATCCTTTCAGGTAGTGTGAATTTTAAGGGACTGGAGAATTTCTTGTTCTAGGAATCTAGCCTCCAGAAATAAATAGAGGAGCCACATTACCAGTACAAAGACAATCATTATAAGTACCTGCAAATATATCAGAACATACATCGATCTTTATCCTGAAAAAAAGTGAGAGCATTTTAAAAACTGAAAATAGGTTGCATTTGCTTTTCGTCACATAATACATCTCTGGAAAGATTTAAACGAAACAGATAATACTGGCATGCTGTGGGAAAGAAGTCTGTGTTGCCGGGGGAAAGGGAAAGAGGAAAACTCGTCACTGCCTTTTCCATTTTGCACAATTTCACTGTGAAGTTTGCAAAAGCTTTACTTATTTAAAACATAACCTTAAAATCATGTAAATGATAAAAAATTAAACATTTAACGACAAAGGTACTCTGAAAAACAAAAAGGAGTGATTTCGGGTCTTGGCCTGACTCTGGTGGACTGGAGCAAAAGGGATGGTTAGTAAGGCTGGGCCTGCTGGGGTCTACAGAGCTTCCAGCATGGATCGCCACTTGGGGCCACAGGACTCCTTTCCAAAGAATGATGTGCCCTCAGCTACCCAACATGCAGGGTCTGCTGAGTCAATCCTACTTTCAAACACTGGGCTCCATGTGGCCATCAGTACCCCAGGATTTATCAGACAATGTGTTGTGAATTTTGTTCAGAAAGTGTAGCCTGTGTTGAAAGAAGCCGAGAGCCAGGTAGAAAGCATGTTGAGGGACACAAAACTACCAGGAGGATGATGGACAAAGAATTGAAAGAAAGAGAACATCTAGTAAAACATTGGTGCTCTGACTCTACAAAAACAAAGCATAAATTGCCTCAAGAGGCACGAACCAATTGTATTGCCACCCTACAATTAGAAAGGTGCTTCTGGTTCTTGCCTACCTGCCAGAGCCCTTCATGGAATGTCTCCCCACCCCCACCCAGGCCCACTTCCCCTGCCCCTCCCCCACTGCGGAATGTCTTGAGCTCCACATTCTACTGTTTAATTTCAAACTTTTCCCTCCTTCATTTGGATGCTGAGCATCTGCTGGAGCAGGTCACTCTCTCTGGATCTTGTACTTGACTTTTTTGATTGTGGAGTGCGGTCAGTGTCTCAGCCTGCGGGGATGACGTCAAAAGGAGGTAAGCCTGTAGGTGAAGGGGAGCATGTTTAGAGATCCTATCATCCCTCAAATGGTTGGGATACAGATGTGACATAGTTTGGGTTGGTGAAACAGTTTGGACTGAGTAGAGGAAGGGGTTAGCACTGGACAGGGCACGTCACCTGGGGAGGCTGGGAGCCAGTGGAAACCTGTGACAGACGGCAATGGACAGCAGGGCTCCTAAGAGGTGGATCAGGACAACTTGGGGGAAACACCTGGTATGGAGAAAGGACGGCAGCGGACACACTGATTCCTTCTAGAGGGGAGACAAGCCACTTGGACATGCGTCTGTAGGGCGTAATGGGTGATGTCGTGCTGGTGGCACCGGGAGGGTCACGGGAAAAGCCGAGCTCTGTGTCATGTTCTTCAGGCAGCTGGAGCTTGCCCCACAATAGCTTTCTAAGGGCTGTGAACGGAGCACACTAGATCGAATGGGGAAGTGGGGAGAGGTGATCTTAGCCGGAGACTTGTCCAGTGGGGCTGCCTGTGGCCCGGTCTACAGTGAAATGTCCTCGCCCAGAGCCAGGCTGGAAGGTACTCTAACTACTGCAGCCCAGAGCATTTTCACTTTTTCCTGCCCAGAGCTCACTTCTTCTCAGTCCAGGTAGCTATTGTCTTGGATTCAACAGGGGCAGGGTCACTGTGTAACTTCCATCAAGATGGGGCTGCGTTCCGTGAGTTGTTCTGAACTGTTCTCCCTCTGTGTAAATCAGTTCTTCAGACCTGCTTGATCATGTTGCGTCTCCTCAGCCCTGTGTTGCACCTTGGAGATGCGAGTTTCCTCTAATTCCATGTCACTGCTTCATGGACAGGGAACGGATGGGGAGTGTACTAGGTTTTCCGGTGGAACGTCTGTGAAGGTGGATTGCTTTTTAAAGGGGGCTAGGAGAGTAGCACAGAAGCAGGAAGACGATCTTCCATCTTATGATGAAACGCGCTAGAACACCTGTCTTGATGAGTTAGGTGCATGTGGTGTGTACCTGGTTCTCCTGGAATAGGGTCTGCATGAGTTCCTCTGAACAGGAATGTGTCCCAGATAACTCTGTCCCAGTGACACCTGGTTTACTGTGTCTTCACTTTCCATTGTTGGGAGCTGGGGGGGGAAGGGCCATGGACAGTCTGCAGACCCACAACCAATGTAACGTGACAGCAGCTCTGGAATTCTCTGGAAACCTCCACTGACAGCCCCACTGCTCTCCATTGCCTGGCCCTTTTCTAATCCTTGGCAGCTTTTGCTAGCTGTGAAATAACAGAATCTAAGGGACACAATGCCTACTTCGCAGACCCCTCTCCTGGGCACAGAGCTGCTAAGTGGTGGCAGCGACTCTGAGCATGGGGCATAGAGTGGCAGAATCTGTCCCATGTTAAGTGTTTGCTGTGGTTGGTTCTGAGTTGTGCGTACAGGCTGGGCTGGGGTGTTTAGGGGATATATCAGGGCTCCTGGGGCTTCCTTGTGGAGAGCCATTCCTCAAGTGTTTTTGTTTTCTGTGCTTGGCCAGGGAAGAAGGAGAGTGATTTACATTGAGCCTCTGGAAAAGGAAGACTGAGGGGGAGATGGGGCTCTAATATTTTAGACACTGCCTGTTCACGAAGGCACTTTGGGTGCCTACAACTTACCTTGGAGAAGGTCCCTATCTTCTAATGAGTCTGTCTATGTCCATTTTCCACAGAGCAGATGTCTGCCCAGTTTCATGACTTGGGAGACAGCCTCTGAGGCTGGCAGGGTCAGAGGTCAGGGAATTCTTAGGAGGCTCCCAGACTCAGAGCTGGCGGGGCGGTTTCTGCTAGGCAGACAGTGGTCAGGGAGCCGTGGTGCACGGGCGCAAGCTCCCCAGTGGAATAATTCTCAACCTGAGGTCAGAGCATGAAAATCACCCGAGGGCATTTGCAAACTGCAGCTTCCCCGTACAAAGGGTCCTTACCTATTGAGACTCATCGCTCTGAATCCCCTGTGGCTAAAGGGGACGCAGAGCGCCTCTGTCCTGGTTACTGACTGTCCTACTCCATTCACCCCTTTCATTTGTCTCAACAGCATCTGCAGTGCTCAGACCAGCAGTGACCATGAGCCCTAGTGCTTCTATGTCTCCTTTGCTGTCGCTGCCTTTTCTGCCACCCACTGCTGACCCCGCATACTGGCCACCCGGGGAGCAGCCCCTGCCACCCCTCATGACACCGTCATTTCCTCCTGGCCAGCCCGTGGTGCTGCCGGCTTTCACTGGGACACCTTCGGTGGTAGGAGATGCTGGTCATGGCCCCACAGGGACTGGGGCTGGCAACATCATTTGCCAGGTCAGATCAGAAGTGGGGCGAGCAGAGCCGCCCCACACTCAGACCTTGGTCCTTACTCAGGCCCCACTCAACTGCAGTGCTCCGGGGGCCCTCTGTGGGGGTGCTGTGTGTCCTGCACCCCAAATCTTGACAGCCTCTGCGATGCAGACTGTTATGTTCGCTCCGGCTGTTGGGGGCACCCAGGCTGTCCAGGGCAGCTGGTCCCCAGGACTTCCTCCTCAGGCCCCACCACCAACTGCCCAGGAGGCTTCCATCATCTCCCCAGTGAGTTCTGGGCCATGGCCAAATGGGGCTCCCAGAGAGGGTGGCCTGGCCACCTCCCAGTCCAACGCCATGCCGGACATCTCACGTAACCCCAAGAGTGTGTATGAGAACTTCCGATGTTGGCAGCGCTTCAAGGCCCTGGCCTGGAGACACCTACCCCAGAGTTCCGATGCAGAAGCTCTTTCCTGCTTCCTCATGTGAGTGCACTGGGAAGGGGCACGGGGAGCTCAGCTGGAGCTTTCACATAGAGGGGACGGTGGATGGGCATGTAGCGTGCCTTATCCTGGGACACAGCAAGGAAGGTCTGAGGGTGGTGTCCACGCTCTGAGAATGCACGTCCTTGGTAATACACATCACATGTCCCGTTCATGACCTCCTCTGAGGTGCTGTGTCTCAACTGACCCCAGTAGCCTGAGTCCAGCTCCTACTACTACTTGACTTGTGACTGTGGGAGGCATTTCCTTCGGCACCCTTGGTCCCTTGTATAAAAGGGGACAATTCTACTTAATTCAGAGGCCTGCAGAGGAGACTCCTTGGGTTAATCTATGAAGTGTTCGCAGATTGCCTGGTACAGGCCATGCCGCATTAATGATAGTGATTATGGTATGAACGGGCAATCTTGAAGAGGAAAAGACCTCCGAAAGCCAGAGTGTCCCTGCTATAGGGTGCGAGTGCACAGTCAGCCTCAAGTCCAGGCTCACGGGCCGGTGTGACTGTGAGGCAGCAATGACAGTAGTGGGAGGGCTTGTCTTTGCACACCCAGACTCCTCCTCCCACACCTGCATCAGTCATGCTGTGGGGGGCCCGGGTGCACTACACAGCTGGGTGGGTCTGGCGGGTGGGCGCCGGGCTGTAGGCCGTGACTGACCTTGATGGCTTACAGCCCAGTGCTCCGGTCCCTGTCCCGTCTGAAGCCCACCATGACGTTGGAGGACGGACTGAAGCGGGCCATGCGGGAATGGCAGCACACGAGCAACTTTGACCGGATGATCTTTTACGAGATGGCAGAAAAGTGAGCCAGCATCTGGGGTCCCGAGGGCTGCAGGGCGGGGGTGCGCTGACTTCAGGCAGGGTCCCCTTTGGTGGTACCTGTCAGAGAGGGTGTTGGGAGGCGGGGTCTCGGCCAGCACAGGGCCCTCACAGCGTCAAGGCACTTGCTCTGCCATCCCTCCATCAGCTGCTGCCTTTGCTGGGCTCCGGGCCGGCGTCCTTCTCAGCTGGCTCATGCCTCCCTCTCCCCCCAGGTTCATGGAGTTTGAGGAGGAGGAGATGCAGATTCAGAAGTTGCAGTGGATGAAGGCGGAGCAGGGCCTGCCTCCCCCTGCCCCACCAAGGCCTGATCCTTGGGAGCCCCCAGTCCCACTGGTGGGCTCGCAGCCAGGTAGGGCACCGAGTTCCCATGGCCAAAGGCATCTGGGGCTCAGGGCAAAACACTGTCCCCACATCGGTCCTTTGCTTCAAGGGGACATTGTTCTCTCAACCACAACAGCCACGGGAGCCAGGGTCTCAGGTGCCCTTTTCCACCACGGGGTCTGGACCTGGTCAAGTTTCGTAACCCCTCTCCCAACTCGCTGTCACAGGATGCAGCGTGAAGTCAGCTAAGAAGGGTGGCATGGGAGGCACCTTAGAGTAACTGTGGCTCCACACTTACTCACATGTGTCTCTCCTCGATGCTGCCCTGTCCCCTCCCAAGTCACAGGGCTTCAGGTGGTCCTGACCCGACAGCACTCATGTTAGCATCCCCCAAACACTCTATCCCACTGCTGTCACCATCTCATGCTCAGGAGGTGGAAGCTGCAGGCCCTCACGCTCCCTCCTCCTTTCGCTCGTCCTCAGGGTGTGTTCCCAGCATGGCCATACCCAGAGCCCATCCTGCTGACCCGCAAGCACACAGATCCCCGCGGCCCCGGGAGACCAAGGCACCAGAGGAGATTCCCCCTGAGGCCGTGAGAGAGTACATGGACATCATGGATGAGCTGTTGGGGTCGGCCCACTCAGCCACCGGAGAGCCAGGTGGAGAATGGGAAGAAGACTTAAAGGAGCCGCCGCAGGGTGACGATGGGACCTACCCGGCCTCGGGTCTCCTGAGCTACATTGACGAGCTGTGTTCCCAGGAAGACTTTGACACCAAGGTGGGCTGACTCAGAGCTCTGGGGTCTAGAAGATTCCAGGGAGTGGCACTCTGGCACCCAGCTCTGGGTTCCTGAGTTATGTGCGGGCCTGGTGTGAGTGTGTGTGTGTGTGTGTGTGTGTGTGTGTGTGTGTGATGATCATGACCGTGTAAAACACTCACCTTCTGCATGAGGATGGCGTGGGTCCTAGGTTTTTCACTTTTCCCCCGGTCCTGCTGACTAACACGTTACTCCAAGACTGCTTACAGCTTCTTCCTTCTGTGGCAGGTGGAGGAGGTCATTCACCCCCGATTCCTGGAACAACTGCTTTCCTCAGAACCACAGCTGGATCCCGTAGTCTTAGCTGAGGAACTGAAGCAGGAGGAAGCACTCACTCTGGCCCAGGTGAGCCAAGAGATGGAGGGATCTCTGGTTTGTTAGAGGAGGGAGACACCCCAGAAATAAGCGGGGAGGGAAGGACCTTGGTTGAGCCAGGAAGGGAGGGACTCCAGGTATGAGGTCGGGTCAGGTGAGCCATGGGTGGGAGCACCCAGGTAACCAGGCCAGGAAGGACCCAATGACTCTGTCCACCCCTCCCGTGCCTGCAGGCATGGTGTGCAAGGGGCCAGCTCTGGCGTGGGTGCCTTGCAGGAAGACAGGAAGGAGAGGACTATAGGAAGGGGCGGATGGGGTACCCAGAAGAGGAGGGGAGGACACAAAGCTGGGAGTATGGCACAGGATGATGGGAGGAGAGCCACATGTGTGTCTTTGCCTTTGAGTCCCAGGGTCCCCCACTACCCTCCTCTCTCCAAAGCCACTGTCCCATCAGCCCTGCTGCTGATGCTCCTCCTCCTCTCACAAATGTGTGCAGAGCAGTCACTGTCTGCCTCTTCCCTCCCAGCTGGCGTTGAAGGGTGAGGAGAGCGAGCAGGCACCCCAGAGCCATCGTGAACCCCGATTGGACTCACCTCCTTCTGTATCTGAGGCCAGTGAAGATGCCAGGAGGCATGATTGTGGCCCCCAGCTGGGGTTCAGTGACATAGCCTGCCCACCAGAGGCTGACATCAAGGACCCTCAAAGGCACTGTCGAGCAGACGCCCACCTGTCTAGGCCCAAAGTCTTTGATGTGTCTTCAGGATGTCAGGAGTCCCCAGCACTCCGGGCTCGATGGCTCCCCTCTCCTCCTGAGGGTCCCAGGCGCACTGCCTCACGGCAGGGACCCAGGGATGCCTCCACTCCCGGAGAGACCTGTCCTGTTATGGAGACTCACAGGCCAGCGGACTGGTGCGGTGTGGACGAGGAAGTGCTTCCCAGCTTGTCCTTCCTCTTGGACTCTCAGAACAGCCTGCTGCCCTGGCGGTTCCCCCAGAGTCCTGTCTCTGCCTCGGGTCTTGTCTTCCCTGGAGGTCGGGGGGACCGGAGAGCTCCCCAGTCCCTGTCTGACCAGAGACTAGGCCTCAGCCGCCAAGACCCTTCAGCTGCCAAGTCTAGGAAGCGTGCTCTGGATGGAGCCCTAGCTCCTGCTGAGAAGACCCCACGTCTCGGCACCGACCTCAGGGTCTCTGGGAGGCCAGCCTTGGCTCTGGGGCCAGTCCGGTCCTCACAGCCTCAAAAGAGAAAGTGGGACCCCTTTGTCATGGGGAAGAGAAGGATGCTGCACTGCAGCCAGTAGGGAGCATCGGGGTGTTCCTCTTGGTGCCAGCCCCCCAAAGGGGCCAGACCAGATGTGACGGGGCTGTTCCCCACAGGAGCCAAAGGGGCCCCTCCTCATACCAGGCCTGATCCTGGCGAGTCTACTGACATGGGAGGCGGGAGGGATAGAAGGAGGCGGGAGGGATAGAAGGAGGCGGGTGGGGGTAGGGGTGGGGTAAGAGTAGCACCTTTGGGGTATCGTGTGTAAATTATGAATAAAGATGGTTTTGTTGAGAAGTGTTCTGGGAGCCGCTGTCTCCATGCTCGGGTCTGTGTTGCTCCATGGAGAGGGACCTGAGAGGAAGGAAGGATATGGAAGGTCATGGGCACTATGGATACACAGGTGACCTTCTAGTCCCTTCCTCCAGGTTGACAGGACCTCCTTCAGACTGCTCCTGGAATCATACAGCTCTCTAATCACCAGGAACCCCTCCCAGCATCCCTACTCCCAAGACCAGGCTGGGTGAAGGATGTCCCATCATCATCTGCACCCTGAACCCGCTGGGGATGGGGACCTGCTTTTGAGGCTTTCATCCCTCTGGGCCATTAACCAGTTTTCCAGAACCGAGTCAGCCCTTGCGTGTAGGGAGCTTCTCTGTGCTTCTTGGATGTAGTCAGACAACGGGGCCAGGCTATCCTCAGCTCTTCCAGGGTTTCCTGTGTGGGTGGCCTGATTGGAGAGGAAAAGGCTTGGCCTCAGAGGACAGGCTCTCTGCCTCTGTGCCTCGTTGCAGGTGAAGCGTCCTCTGGTCTCAGTGGGATGATTGAATATGGAGGGAGGTGGAGGTAGTGAACACGGAACAAGAGGGAGTGGACGGGGAAGAGAGAAAGGGGGCGCCTCCTTAAGGTGTGTAGGCCGGAAATGACAGTGGGCGAGGAGGATACCAAAACCCTTGAGGGATTTCTCTTGGGAGCATCTCATCCAATCTAAGGAGGAGGACCCATCTATTCTACCACCCTCTGTGTCCCTGTCCAGGGCGGTGCCCATGGCAGGCAATGGATGCAATGTGGTGAGTCTCGGGCAGAACCTGGACCCGCCATTCTCTGATTCATCTTAGTCCCAAGACATCTCTGCTTTCAGGGTCTTTGTCGCGAAACAGGGTGACACATCCCTCTCTCAGGTTGTAGGAACACTGAGAGTCGTGTTTGAAGGGAACTTGCTTGGTCTTCCCTGTGTGGGCTGGGCCCTCAGACTAGGATGGGAGTCATAGTCATCAGCTTCACACCTGGTGCTCACGTGTGTCTGCTCCTGTCCTAACTCGCCTGGCTGTTCCTGCCCCTGGAGTCCTTGGGAACGAACAGTTCCCAGGAGGAGGCAGAACCAGTGCTGCACCCACCCTGAGCTCGGTGAACCCTGAAATCTCCCCTGCACCTGCACAGTGGGGAAGACTGCAGGTCCATCGCCTCTCCTTCCAGGATGAGAGTGCAGCTCCATTCGCCACATGGAATCTTGCAGGGATTTGCACATTAGTCTTGGAAGATGCTAAGGTAGGTCCAAGGGGAAGGGAAAGGAGGAGATATCTCAAATTTTCATTGTAGCCAACCTTCTTTATTACAGAAAAACAAACTTGACGTGACTTTGTGCAAGGACAGTGTATGTGGTAGCAATCAGGAAGGAGTTAGTAGTGACTGAAGTAGCATCAGTGAAAAGGACAATGTCATCCTGTCAAACCTCCAAGGGAATCATGATGCTCATAACAGCATATGCTCCCTGTGTGCTCGGTGCTCTCTGGTGCTCTACTTCCTTGGAGCTCATTGTGTCTCCACAGAGAGCTGGAGTGAGGCACGTATCACCCTTTTTTTGTGACAAGTAGTGCTCAGGGAGGTCAGGGGACTGAGTGCCGGTCACACACCAGGTACTGGGGAAGCCTGGACAGCACCGTGCAGGTTTGGCTCCAGAGCCCTCCTCCTTCACCACTTCAAATAAATCCCTTTGAAGAAGCCGTGGCATTCTTGGGAAATTCCAGTGACATTGGAGCAAGACCAGTCACCCACCACCCTCGTGGTTCTGAAATGGCATATCATTGTGGGTTGGGATTGTATTTTCCTGATGTTGAGCATATTTTCACGTGTGTATTGGCCATTTGTATATGTTATTTGGAGCCATATATATTCATTCTTGGCCCATTTTTAGTTGGTGTATTTGCGTTTTATTGTTGAGTTGTAAGAGTTCATTTTATATTATAGGTAAGTCAGGATTGCACCTTGGTGGGTTGGAACCCAGAAATAGGTGGACGGTGGTGACCTGAGGGTTGGAGGCCACAGCCCAAGGTAAGGAGACATCCCTGGGGAGGCTGCCCATGGCCCCTTCTGACTCCTGAGGCCCACAGATGTGTGCCCCTTGCAGGCCACAGGCTCTGTGGACACGGTCAGCTGTGGCTCCTCGCTCCTCCTGAGAGGCGCTGGTCATCCCTCACTGAGAGGCCTCTTCTCAGAAAGTGGCTCATAGCTGGCCTGCTCCTAGCATTGGGCCTCATCCCCGTGCTTCACCCCTGTAGTTGACCTGCATTCCTGTCTCCTGTGTGGCAGCCCCGGCCTTCTCTCCCAGACACCAGAGCTGGCCCCAGGCCTGTGTAGAATGTGGCATCTTGTCAAGCACTGTGGTGTCAACCTCACCAAGCCACTGGCATTGACCCCTAGAAAGCCTTCGAGAGAACAAGACCCAGGATTTTAAAAAAACACTTCGTTTAACGTCAAGGAACGTGGGCTGTAAGATGAAGAATTTCAGTAGTGCTCTCCGTCTGTCAAAAGAAGAAAACAGAAATGGGGTAATTGAAAGGTGCAAAGAACAACATGGAGAAATAACAGGTTCAATAGATGACACATTCACGAAGTCAGGGAAATGACCACGGTCCACAGGTGGCAGAGGAGGTCCCTTACCTCCTGGGCAGAACGGGCAGGTGCTGGGCACCTTTGCACATAATATGCACCATGGCGAAGTTCGGCCAGTGACGCCAGGCCAGTGCCATCGTGGTGAAGGCAGTGACCACGCGTGTCCACCACCCTCTGCTTTGGCTGGGCAAACAGACATGACAGACATTAAAACTCTGGATCCCCTGGCTGGGTTTTACCTTCAAAGTGGCGTGTTTCTTCAGGACCATTTTCCAAGTCTTAGACTACACACATATCTTACCAGACAACTTGTATGAACGTGCAGCTAAAGTGGCTTTCTTTGAGGACACTTGTTAAGCCGTTGGTAGAAAGTAATGTGCTCCCGGGAGGATCAGACCCTCTGGCTTCCAGGTGACCCTCTTGTCAGCCGGGGGCAATTCTGTCGGTAACTTATCAAGAAACTGGGTAGTGTCCTCAGCACTGCTGCCATCCCTCGCATGGCAGGGATACAAGGGACTGAAAGGGGACGGGGGCACAGGACACCCTCACTGATAGCACAGACCCATCACCCGCTGCCTCCTCACCCTCAGGGTGACTGATTCCTGTTGCCTAAGCTATCGATACCCCACGGACTGTCCAAGGAGTCTCAAGCACCGACTTTTCACTACTCAGCAGCACGATGGAGAAATGGAGGATGGTCCATGGGATTCAGTATATGACTTGTTTTAGGGCAAACTTGCTTATTCTGCAATATGTGCTCCTTAGTTAATTGGGTTAACATGTCCTTTCATTTATAAAATGGTGTTGACAGTGTTTGTAAAAGAGGAGATTGGCAACCCCATGAGAAACTGCTTTTATTCCGGGTGGAGGAGCAAGGGGGAGTGATGAGCATTTTGATTGTCGAAGTGGTGAGAGGGAGGGTTTCACTTGTCCAAGACCACTTCCCCGCAGGCCATCCTCACTCAGGGCATCGTGGACACTGCCCACAGCCAGGGCTTAAGGCTGACAAAGCTGGTGAGTGCTGCCCAGTGCCTGGGCTGTGGCCTACGGAGCAGGACGTGCCGCAAACCCAACCTCAGAATCTGCCCTGAGCAGCAGCGGAGAGGCTGGGGATCCTCTCGCCGTGAGTGCTTGTTCCATGCAGAAGTGCCTGTGAGTCCCAAGCTCAGTCCAGTCCCTGGCCATACACGGCCGGGGCTTCTCTGTTCGTGCACCAGAAAGCACCAGAACCCGCGGTATGAGGCCTTCTTCTGGACTCTACTGGATCCCTGGTGCTGGTCCAGACAGCAGTGTGCAGTGGGGACCCACAAACTTCCTGTCTCGGTGAACTTGCCCCTGATAAACACGTCTCCTGCCGCCTGTGCTTCATATTTTCAGGGCATCGTCTCACGGTTACTCTATCAGTGAAAAGACTGAGAACTACTATATAAAATAGTTGGGCAGTTCACTCCAGTGATATATGAAGAATCTCTATGAAGTAACTAAACAAACGTAAATGCATTTTCCTCTCCTGTGTCCAAAGTGCAAGCTTTAAATTAATTATATAAAAATGAGAATGAGAATAGAAATCCTCCAACCATTTGTAAGTTAAGATGCACACTTCTAAACAGTTTGTGGTTAAAGAGGAATCTCAAGAAAAAACAATTTTAATGACAATTCTCCTCAAATTGATTCATATGTTCAGTGCAGTCCCTATCACAATCCCAGCAGATATTTTCTTGGTAGAAATTGACAAGCTGACCCTAAAATTATATGGAATTTAGAAAACATAAAATAGCCTCCCAAAATATAAATCTAGAGTGCTTTCACTACCGTATTTCAACGTTTATTAGAAGGTATGTTAATGCAGACAGTGGGATTCTGGCACCAAGGTTGGCTTCTACGTCAATGCCACAGAATCAGGAGTTTGGAAAGAAAACCTTACTTTTTATCATCAACTGATTTTACCAAAGTTCCCATGACAATTCAATGGGGAGAAGGTGTACTCTTTTTCTTTTTTAACCAAGAGATGGTGCTGGATCATATGGATATACACTGGCAAAACTGAAAACAAATAAACGAAGAATAAAAAACAACCAAACACAAAACATAGATTGCATTACACAAAAAGATGAATTCAAAATTGATCACAAACCCAAATGTAAAACCAACCCTATAAAATTCTTATAGAACACATAGGAGAATATCTTCATGACATTTTAGATATGATATCAAAAGTGTGATTCATCCCTGAAAAACATGATAAATTGGATATCGTCAAAATTAAAAACTTTTTCTCTTCAAAACCCAGTGTTAAAGGAATAAATAGACAAGCCACAGACTAGCAGAAAATATTTGCAAATCACAATATCTGTTAAAGAACTTACGTCCAGAATATAATACATAAAGAACTTTTACCTTAATGAAAAGACAGACAACACACTTTTTGAAATAAGCAAAAGATTTGAATAGATATTTCACTAAAGAAGATATATGAGTTGCCATTAAGCAAATGCAAACTTAGTCAACCTCATTTGTCGTTGAAATGCACATTAAAACTACAATAAGATACCGCTTCACACCCAACAGAATGCCTTTAATAGAAAAGACAGATAATACCAAGCGTTGGCAATCCGGTGGAACAAGGGGAAACTTCACTCACTGGAGTGGGAATATAAAAGGATGTAGACTCTTTGGAAAGCAGTTTGGCAGTTTACTTCAAAACTTTAGAGATAAACTTGCCAGCAATGTCATTCCTATTAATCTACCCAAGAGACATGGAAACATACATCCACACAAAGACTTGCATATGAATATTCATAACATCATTGTTGGTAACAGCCCCAAACTGCAAAAAATCCAAATGTCCATCAATGGATAATAAGAATGTGGTACGACCATACAATGGACTGAAAAAGAATAAAATGCTGATTTGTGCCACAACATACATGAACTGTGAAATTGTTATGCTAAGTGACAGAAGCCAGACTTGACAGACTATGCGTTGTGTGATTTAATTTATATGAAACGTCCAGAAAACAAGAATTTAGAGAGACTTAAACTAGATCAATCATTGTGTAGAGCTAGGGATGGGGGCAGAGATTAGTGTACATTTGGTGATTGCTGCACAATTCTAAAAGTTACCTGAAACTCATGAGTTGTCCTTTGTAATGAGTAAATTTTATGGTATATAAACTATATCTCAATAAAGTCTTTTAAAAATTTTGTAAGAAATCTGATAGTTTTTCTCTGGTTTAAATTTACTACATGCAGTTTTTAGTCTCTTACTGGCTCCTTTTTCTTACATGGCTCTTTTCTATCTGCAATTTGATTCTACATCCTGTATTTTATTTTATTTTATTTTATTTTATTTATTGTATTGTATTTTATTTTTATTGAGGTAATTGACATAATATTATATTAGTTTCAGTTGTGCAACATGATGTTTCAATATATGTGTATATTGCAAAATGACCACCATGATAAATCTAGTTAACATTTGACCCTATACATTGTTAAAAAATATATATTTTTTTCTTGATATGAGGACTTTTAAGATCTCGTCTCTTAGCAACTTTCAAATAGGCAATACAATGTTATTAACTATAGTCCCATGCTCTACATTACATTCCTATGACTTATTTATTTTATAACTGGAAGTTTGTATCTTTTGACCCCCTTCACCCATTTTTCCCATCCCCCATCCCAGCCTCTGGCAATCACCAAATCAGTTCTCCTACTACAATACTTTTGAATCATAGCTAGTCATTTTGGATAATATAATGGTTACTGTATTTTGTTGTGTATAATGTGCTTCTGCGTATAATACGCACCCATGTTTTTGGCCCAAACTTTCAGGGAAAAATTCTTTCATTTTAATTTTTTAGTTCAAATTTGTATTTGATTACATTTAGGCACTTGGTTTTTGTATTGTAAAGGAATTTTAGCATTTATTTTTTAACATATTATGGTACAAGATATTTTACATAACAAATAATTACAAAACACAAAGAACAGGTGCAAGGGACAAGAAATTTTATACACTAGTAACAAATTTACGATATTTACCAAGAACTATTTATCATAGCAAGTTCATCGTAAGTTCAACAAACCGGTTATCATATTCCAAGAACTATTCATCATTGCAAGCTCATCGTAAGTTCAATAAAACCAAATATCATATTCCAGGGTATTATTTTGCATATGCATATCATTATTATTGATTTCTAGAGTTACAGTTTTAACTAATAAGTGTAAATGAAGGAATTAAAACATTTATATAGATATGGAATAAGTACTACCCATGTATAATGCACATCCCTTTTTCCCCCTCACAAATTTGGGTAAAAACGCACGTATTATACATGGCAAAATACAGTATTTACTTGGATGATCTTTTTTTTAATAATTGCCTTATTTTTCAATTAGAGTTGACTTACAATATTATATTAGCTTCAGGTGCATAACATAGTGATTATACATTTATGTGACTTAAAAAGTGATCACCCCAATAAATCTAGTACACATCTGACTCCATACATAGTTACTACAATATTATTGACTATATTCCTTATGCTGTGCTTTACATCCCCATGACTATTTTGTAACTACCAATGTGTACTTCTTAATCCCTTCCCCTTTTTCAAACACCCCCTAACCCCCCTCCCACCTGGTAACCATCAAAATGTTCTCTTTATCTATGAATTTGTTTCTGTTTTGTTTGTTTGTTTATTTTGTTCTTTAAATTCAACGTATAAGTGAAATCATATGGCATTTGTCTTTGTCTGACTTACTCCACTCAGCACAATACCCTCCAGGTCTACCTGTTGTTGCAGATAGCAAGATTTAATTCTTTTGATGGCTGAGTAATATTTTGTTGTATATGTGTACCACGTCTTCTTTATCCATTCACCATTGGTAGGTACCCAAGTTGCCTCCACATCTTGGCCATTGTAAACAATGCTGCAATGAACATATGAATGCACATGTCCCTTCAAGGTAGTGTTTGGGTTTCTACAGAAATACGCTCAAAAGTGGGATTACTGGGTCTCTCGTTATGGCCTTTGTTTTAAAGTCTGTTTTGTGTGGTTTAAGTATAACTACCCTACCATTTTTGTTTGTTTGTTTCCATTTTCATGAAATATCTTTTCCCGTCTCTTTACTTTCAGTCTGTGTGCATCTTTCAATCGGAAGTGAGTCTCTTGCAGGCAGCATAGGTAAGGGTCTTGTTTTCTTACCCATTCAGCCACCCTATCTTTTGATTGGAGCATTTAATCCATTTACATTGAAAATAATTGTTGATAGACACGGACTTGTTGCCATTTTATTATTTATATTTTCGATCTTTTTTTCTTCTTCTTAAACAAGTCCCTCTAACATTTCTTGTAATACTGGTTTGATGTTGATGAATTTCTTGACCCTTTTTGTTGTCTGGAAGCAGGCAAGGGTCAGATAGGCAGCCAGGAAGACAGCCTAGGATACATGGTAGACAGCCACATTACTCCTCACGGACTCGCTGACCGGAATGACGAAAGTGAAGAAAGTGGTAATGGCCACTGTGATGAGCAGCTGGGAGGAGATGGTGTAAACCTTTCAGATGAAGGTGTTTCAGACTTGCCTGTCATCCATTCTCCAGGCCTGAAGCTGTCACTCACTGCTCTCTCCTTCATGTCATAGCCTGGGCCGTAGTGCATCGGCATTGGGTGGATGGGGGTCACGGGTTGAGGGTAGCCAGCAGGGTGACCGCAGCCAGGCTGTGCGTAGGAAGGACAGTTAGGGTAAATGCTTGGTAGGACAAATGGCTGCCATTAGCCCTCGTTGGGTGGAGGACAGGGTGCAAGGTGTTGCGGTCCCCAGACGAGGGCAGGGAGGGTGCTGGGGTTGGACATGGTCGCTCAAGGGCTGAGGGGAGACCCCAGCTGGCAGACCTCAGCATTCAGGCTTTGAGAGTCTGAAGCCACCTGCCTCAATCTTTTGATGATTTATTTACTCTCACAGCTTCAACTGTCACCTCAATCCCTAAAGTACTCTATATCTCCAACCCAAATACACTTCCCAAATTCCAAGCTGGTTTTTCTAAATGTCTATTGGATAAATTCAACTCAATATTCCATGGATACCTCAATCTTAATTCATTTAATAATGTCCTCATTATCTTTGTCTCACCACCATCAATCCTATAGTCCCTTTACTAAAAATTAAGAATTCTTCCTCCAGTCTCTATTTTGAATTATAAATTATTCCTAACACTAGCATAATTTTACCAAACCCTAAATAGTTTTTAAAATTTACTGAAGTTCAAGTTCTAAACCAGTAATTCAGGCTGTGGTATCCTTGGCTTCTGCCTTCATTAATAACAGTAGTTATTAAATTGATATTTTAGTGTCTGCTGTGGGCACTGCTATTTCCATTAGTCTCTTACCCCTAGACTCAGTGGTGAGTGGAATAATTTCCCTGTAGTCTGGAGTTTACAATCCAGTGATGAAGACAACCACATAAGGAAATGAATGTGAAATGATAGGATCTTACCTCTGTTACAACAAATCCAGGACATTACATCCTGGAGTAGACAATAGGGAACATGTCTTGGAAATTTGGATCCTTCCATCACTCCATGGAAAAATATCACTGAATGACAAAGGATTAGGGGTCTTTAACAATCACAGAAAATGTTTACAATTTGTTGGTTGAAAACGACGTTTTTACTTTCATCTTCTAGATAACTAACTAGATTGACCATTTTTTCCCGTTGATGGGTCATTTGAATTTCCTGTTTCATGAATTATCTTTTCACACCCTTTCCCATTTTTCCATGCATAGTCTACTGGCTTTTCTCATTAATTCGAGGGAGCACTGATTGCATCGTGGTCCAGGCCATACTCCCACCTGGTCAAAGGACAGGCACGGGCTGGGGTCAGGACCAGCTTCAGGGAGGAGTTAAGGCTGGAGTCAGGCTGGGTCAGGGCTAGTTCAGGGTAGGATGGAGCCAGGCTGGGGTTCAGGGCTGGTCAGGGTGTCAGGCTGGAATAGAGGCCTGTGGGGGTGTTTGGGGGACACTCAGGGCTGGGTACCGGCCAGAGTCAGGACTGGGCTGAAGCGGAAGTCGGAGCGGGGTCAGGGTGGGGTCAGGGCCAGGTGGAAGTCAGGCTGGAGTCTGGACAGGGTCAGTGACCTTGGCGATGCGCTCTGAAGCATGTAGCCGCCGAGGCCGAGGGCAGTCAGTGTCTCTGCTCTGGCTGCTGCTGCTACTGCCCTTGGCCACCCCAGGGCTGCGAGGCTCCCTGCCCATGGCCACGCCCGCCCTCGCTGCAGGGGAGACTTCGGAGGGCGGCGCCCCCGCCCCCAGTGCGCAGCCGTTGGCCCCCGGAGCCCCAGGTACAATGGCTGCGGGCGTTGTGTGGCGTGAAAACGCTACACTGCAGGGCTGGGGGCCGGACTGTGGATGGAGGCCAGCAACCCCGGGTAACCGTAGTTTCATCTCCTCTCTGCCTTCCCTTCCAGTAGGCAGCCCAGAGACCGCTCAACACAGATGGGTCTCTGGCACCCCCCTCACCCCCCGGGCCTCTTGTTGGGATCTGCCCCAGGACCTGTGGGTGGGGCCATGAAACTGGCGACGGGTGGAACAGAGCATCAGGACTCCCAAATGAGGGACCTAGAATCGGGCCCAGGGGTCTCAGTTCCTTCCCCCAGGCCCAAGCACAGGCCTGGGACCAAGATCCACCTCTCAAAGGGCCTGGGCACACCCCTGAACCCTATTCCCTCTAAGGTGTGAGTCCTAGAACCAGGGTTGTGGTCATAGCCCACCCCTGCTTTTCTAAATGGAGAGTCCTAAATCAGAGAGGGGTAGTGACCTTCCCCGGTTCACACAGCAGCAGACTCACCTCTGAACCTCTCTTCCTGAGATACTGGGGGATGATGGGAGGGCACAGACACTTAAAAGCCACAGTCTCTTGAGCAAGGAGCATTGGTAACCTCTGAGACCTTCAGTTCTTTGATCTGCAGAGTAGGCGTGGGGTGCACTAGCGAGGAAAATAAGGTCTGTGATGTGCCCAGCCCTTGGCAGGCCCACTCAGGGATGTCTGTCTCCCTGGAGATGCTGCCATTAGCCGATGTGGCCATCCTTGGTCCCCCTTGCCCCATGCTGCTGGACCCCTGGGCCCTCATCCTGCAGGGCTTGCTCAGTTGTGCTCTGCTGTCTACTTCTTGGTGGCAGCCAGTGAAGGCTGAGTCCTGGAAGTTCTGTCATTTTGGCCAGGCCACTTGACCCTTGGCCTTGCTTTTCCCATCTGTGAGGTGGAGGGCGGCCTCCCTGGTCCTGGTATTTGGGATACCACCGATGTCTCTATCACAGACAGGGGGAGGGGTTGTCTCCACAGCGTGTGGGAAGCCCAAGGCGATGGGGAGAATCTATGGAGGCCAGGACGTGGTGGCTGGCCAGTGGCCATGGCAGGCCAGCCTGCTGTACCGAAACGTGCACATCTGCGGAGCTGTCCTCGTCAACTCCCATTGGCTGGTTTCTACCGCCCACTGCTTTCTCAAGTGAGTCCTCCTTCCTGGGGCTCCAGCAGAGGGGCTGGTCGGGGAGGAGAATGCAGGGGGAGAGGAGGAAAGGGGTGATGGTTGTCTCATGTTGGTGCCTTTGGGCTTTGTTCAGGAGCAGTCTTCAAACACATGTCATTCCTGACTTTGACAGGCATCCCTTGAACCGGGAATGTCCTCTCCACTCACCTGCCCAGATCCTCCTCAGTCCCTGTGCCTGTCCCCCAGGAAATTGGCAGTGTCCATCCTGGCTGCCATGCAGTGTGGATGGGCTCTTTGTGGTTGCCTCAGACTGTGGCTTCTCCTCAGTGTGCCTACATTCCTGGGTGTCAGAGTCTAGGTAGGGACCTGGGGCTGCAGGGACAGCCAGCAGCTTGGCAATTCTTTTCATCACTTCTGCAAAACTGCATGCCTGGGAGGATCTGTGATGCAAGGCTGTGTGGATGGGAGGTGGGGCTCTCTGACCTTACAGAGCAACGTGCCGCTCAGGAGTCTAAGTCCTTTGGCCCTTCGATATCCAGCTTCTAAACAGATAAGGAGGGGGCCTGAGGGAACAGGGGCATCACAGCTTAGGTCAGGGAATTGGAGCTCCTGCACCGGCTGGCTTTCAGAGCCCAGAGTCCTGTTGGCACATACTCTGTGCCACACTCCACGTGACTCCCTCTGTGGCATAGGAGGCGGCAAGACCCCAAATCACTGTGCCTCTATCCTGTCAGCAGAGAACGTGGAGTGAGAAGGGGAGACCCTGAAGGACAGGGAGGGAGGTCAGGAGAGGAGCTGTGTTCCCGTTGGCATGGAGCAGGAGGGGTTTGCCAGAGCAGAAGGATTTGGGCATGGGGCGAGTGGGGAAGGGCTCTCCAGGTGGGTGAGCCAAGTGATCAAAGTCAGGAAGATGGGACGTTTCATCATTTGTGTTCAGGGAACAAGGCGAGGTTTTGTTTCCTGCACTCATTTCTCACTTAACCAATCTTTTGTGAGTGGTTATAACCAAGTAAACCAGCAGCCCTTGGTCAGGAAGGTGTTTAAAGAAAAGAGGGGCAGGAAAGTGTTGAGGCCAGGAGTTGGGTTGTGGGGAATGTTGGGGGGTGGGTCAGGGTAGAGCTAGGGTTGAGCCAGAGCTCCTGTTGTGTACAACCAAAAGGCCCTGATGTGATGGCCCCACCAAGGACCCGTCCAGCACTAGGAATCTGTTCCTTCAATTCTAGGGTGTGATGGGGAAGCCATGTTTCCTGAGGTTGTGAGTAGAATATCAATCAGCCTCGAGAAAGAATGGCTCCTGACAGTTAGAAGGGGGAGACCAAGGCTGCCTGCATCATGTGGGGTGGAGGGGTCCACAGCAGTGTGAGCAGTTAGACAAGGATGTAAAACAGAGAGCTGTCCACACAGAGATGGTGGTGACAGTGGGCCCTTCCTCCTCCAGCAAATCCCATGTTCCGGAGGACTACCAGGTCCTGTTGGGAAGCACCCGGCTGTACCAACACACCCAGCACACCTGGAAGATGTCTGTGAACCGGATTATCACTCACCCAGACTTTGAGAAGTTCCACCCCTTCGGGAATGACATAGCCATGTTGCAACTGCATGTGCCTGTGAACTTCACTTCCTACATCAGCCCAGCCTGCCTCCCAACCCCTGCCATGCAGCTGCCCAGTCACTTGTCCTGCTGGATTACCGGCTGGGGGATGCTCAGCGAAGAGAGTGAGAGGCTGTGGGAGGGGAGGCATGAGAGCAGGGAGAGGGAGGAGGGGGAGCAGGGGGAGGATGAGGAGGAGAGGGGAGGGATGAGGGCAGGAACAGCTCAGCCTGAGAGATCCCCAGGTAAAGAAGCCACTGGTCCTTGGTCCTCTGTGCCTCATTTCCAGTGGACTGGAGCAGTCTAGTTCTAGTTCTGAAAAGGATGTGATTCCAAAGCGGCAGAGTTTCCTAAGTCCAAGGCTCTGCAAGTCGGAGAAAGTTTGATTTTTGGGAAAAAGAATCTGTGTTCTTCGAGTATTCATGATTCTTGATTCCAAGGTTTTAATCTGCCATGGATCTGAGACTTTATAATTTAACTCAAAGGTCATGTTTTGAGCCTGGCCCATTCCAAGCCACTGCCAAATGCCCTGATTTCCCATTGTCATAGAAGGTGCTCAGGAAAAGTGAAAAGAAACATTTATGGCTTCTGACCTCTGAGCCTGCCTGATCAAATTAGAATGATTACAACTTAAGGTCTTTTTGTACTTTATTGGCTCATTAGGTGCTCTGAATAACACAGGAAAAAGGAGGAGTGAGGTCAAGGGGCACTATGGATGTCCAGCAGGCAGGCAGGCAGTCAAAGGGCACTGGCCCTGAGATCCACAGCCTGGCCTTTGCAGAAGTCAGATGGAGGACAAGGCTGGAAGAGACGACTAGGGTGGCAGCCCTATGGGGACCCAGGGGCTAAACCTGTCACTCCACCTGTGGAACTGACTGTTAGGCATGTGAGCCAGGCCAGACAGCCAACAGGTCCATACCATTGGCTATGGACTAGTTATGCTTTCGGGAAATGCTTCTGGTATAAGAAGACAAAAGAATATATGTTTGTAATTATTTGTACAGGGTTTCTCAACAGAGGTGCTGCAGACCTTTTGGACAGACCATATCTTCATTGGGTGGGTGATGCCACCATCCCTGGCACACACGTGCGCACACATACACACACACAGGGAGAGAGAGACAGAGAGAGAGAGAGAGAGAGAGAGAGAGAGAGAGAGAGAGAGAGAGAGAGAGAGAGAGAGAGAGAGAGAGGCTGGTTCTTCCTCGAGGGCAAGGAAAATATCCCATTTGTTTTAATATCCCAGTCTGTTCCACTGGGCCTGGCACCTAGTAGGTACTCCATACCGGTCCAGTAGACTATCATAACCTCCAGTTGGCCTCCCAGCTCCCACCGTGTGTGCTCTGCTTTAGTCTCCACACAGCTGTGTATAGGTGCTTTAAAACATGATTCATGCCACTTTCCCACTCACTACGCTCACTGCTTTCTCATTTGTGCTTAGAAAAAAATCCAAACTCCATACCTTGGCTATCAGCCTCTGTGTGATGTTGGCTCCCATCCTCTCTGCCTGTATCCCTCATGCATGCCATCCCAGCCACGAGGCCTCCTTCCTGCCTTGAATATGCCAAAGCCATCCTCGCCTCAAAGCCTTGACCTTGACCATTTTCTCTTCCTTGCTCACTCGCTCTTCCCACTAACCTTTGCATGACTTATTCTTCATTACTTTTAAAACCCAGCTCTAAGGAGTTTTACTTCATCATGTGAGCTAAAACACGCAACCCCTACTATCACATCTTCCTGTTTTATTTCCTTCCCGCTACTTATTAGTTGTAAAATAATTCTATTTACTTCACTTACCCTGTCTCCCCCAACAAAAATGCTCCCCTGTATCACTAGTATCTAAAAGATACGTAGCATGAGGATAGATGAATAGGTGAGTGACTGCTTGAGAGGATGAATGGGGTGGGTAGTTGGGAGGATGGGTGGGTGGATGGAGTGTGGGCAGATAAATGGAGTGAGTAGATATATTGATAGATGGAGAGGAGGGTGGGCAGGAGAATGATGGAGGAATGGATGAAAAGATGGGCAATGGACAAATGGATGGAAGGGTGAGTGGATGAATGGGGGTGTGAGGAAAGATGGGTAGATAGATGGAAGAATTGGTAGATGGAAGGATGAAAAGGTTAATGACAGACAAGTGGAGAATGGATGGGATGGTTCATGAAAGGGTAGGTGGTCAGTGAATGGTTGCTAAGCCCCAGGAATTGGCAGTGTTGCCGTTTTCCTTTGTGTAGTAGGAGAGGTACGGTCTATTGCTATATGACATTTGAGAAATAGGATAGGAGCTTTTTGCAGATAGGTAGAAGACTGAAGCCATGTTGATGGATCAGTTGACCAGAGAAAACCCCATGTGTAGGGTACACTGGTGAGCAGTAAGGCAGAGTGGGGGTTCAGAGTAGTATTGTCTGCTTAACTAGGCTAAGCGCACTTCACTGATCTCGTCCTTATCCTCGCAGCGCATCTACTCCCGCCCTTCCAACTCCAGGAGGGTAAGGTGAGCCTCATTGAGAACAAGTTCTGTAATATGTTATATGGACAAAGACTCGGCAAAGGCAGGAACTATTCTGTGCATGAAGAGATGCTGTGTGCCGGGGACTTCTTAACAGGAAAAGCCATCTGCCAAGTGAGTGAAGCCATTTCTGTTCTTCCCTTGCCTGATCTCAGGGCCTCAGTTTCCCAGGGGGAGACTGTATTGTCTCTACTCCCTTTGTGGAGACCCCTGGGACTTCCTGTTTCCTCCCTCTGCATGTCTTTCCTGGGCTCCATCCCTCAGCAGTGTCCCCCAGGACAGACCCTTCCTAAGCCTTCCTAAGCCACAAGACGGCATCTGCTGGCAGGACCCTCAAACAACATCTATTTCTGAGGCATATTTTAAACTTTTTATTGAAGTATAACATACATTCAAAAGAGTATATAATTCCTAAGTATATAGTTTAATGAAGTTTTACATACTGTCATAGGTGACCAGTTCCCCAGATGTCCCACTCATTCATGCCCCCTTCCTGTCACTAACACCCCAGGGCACCACTGTCTTCACTTTTAACACCTTAGATTCGATTCCAAATTTTCCATAAGTGGAATTTATTCCCAGTTGGCCATCTTTCATGTCTTAACATTATATTTGTAAGACTCATCCACACGGTCACACATAGTTTTATAGTTGGTTTATTCTCACTGTTTTATAGGACTCTGTCATGTGAATTGAATTCTATAATCAGTTGTACTCTTGATGGGTATTTTAGTAGTTTCAAAGCTTTTTACTTTATTTCATTTCCAAATGTTTCATATATTTCATATTATGTTTCCCAGAAGCCCATGTGTAGAATTGTTGAGTTAAAAGGTATGTGGATGTACAGCTTTGGCAGATGTCACCAAACATCCCCAAAGTGGTTCTTGCACCAGTTCCGATTCCTCCAGCAGTGGATGAGTTTATATTTTTGTCAAAACTTGGCATTTTCCATCTTTTCTTATTTTGGTGGGTATGTAGTATTATTTTATTGTGGTTTTAATGTGCATTTTCCTGATGACTAAGTAAGTATATTTTCATATGTTGATTGTCATCAGATATCTTCTTTTGTAAAATTTCCCTTCAAGTTTCCTAACCCCCTCGCATTTTTCTGTGGGGTTGTCTGTCTTTTTCTTTTAGGATCTCTTGGTATATTTGTACGTTCTGGGATATGAGTCCACTGTTGGGCATATGGATTGTGAATATCTCGTTTTGCTCTCTGTAATGTCCTATTTTATAGTTGGGCAAACAGGCCCAGAGAGGGAAAGTGACTAGCCTAAAGTAAGGCAGCTTACCCTAACCTGGTGTTCAGGCTCCAAGTCCAAAGCTGCCTCCGTAGCACCCTCTAGAGCCCAGCCTCCCAAACTGGCACTGGTGTTCTGAGCTTGCATAGATCATGCCATGAGGGGAGGAGATTGTTAGAGCTCTGGAGACAGAGACACTGCTCTGCTACATGTCCCTACCCTGTGACCTTTGCCTCTTCACCTTCTGAGCCTGTGTCCCCTTTCATAGTGTGGGGTTCTAACACCTCCTTCATGGGATGGATGAGAGGATGGTGTAGTGGGTTGAACAGTGTTTCCCAAATTCATGTCTATTTGGGACTTCAGATGTGACCTTGTTTGGAAATAGGGTCTTTGCAGTCATGATTAGTTAAGAATCTTGAGTTGAGACCATTCTGGATTTAAAGTGGGGCTCTGAATCCAATGACTGGTGTCCTTATAAGAAGGAAAGACACAGAGACACTTGGTTTCAGACTTCTGGCTTCTATAACTGTGAAAGAAAAAATGTCTATAGTTTTTTTTTTAATTAAAATGTATTGGGGTGACAATAGTCAACAACATTTCATAGGTTTCAAGTGTGCAGTTCTATAATACATCAGCCATAGATTGCACTGTGTTCACCACCCAGAGTCAGTTCTCCTTCCATCACCGTATATTTCAGCCCGTTTACCTTTTTCTACCGTTGCCCCTCTCCCCTTACCCCCTGGTAACCACTAAATGGTTGTCTGTTGTCTATGAGTTTTTGTTTCTTCATTTGTATGTCTTGCTGCCTTCAGTATTATATCCCACATATGAGTGAAGTCATATGGTTCTTGACTTTTTTTTTAATTACAGTTTATTGGGGCGACAATTGTTAGTAAAGTTACATAGATTTCAGGTGTACGATTCTGTATTACATCATCTATAAATCCCATTGTGTGTTCACCACTCAGAGTCAGTTCTCCTTCCATCACCATATATTTGATCCCCTTTAGCCTCATCTCCCTCCTCCCTTATCCTCTGGTAACCACTAAACTATTGTCTGTGTCTATGAGCTTTTGTTTCTCATTTGTTTGTCTTGTTCTTTTGTTGTTTTTGGTTCATACACCACATATCAGTGAAATCACATGGTTCTCTGCTTTTTTTGTCTGACTTATTTCACTTGGCCTTATAATCCCCAAATCCATCCATGTTGTCACAAATGGCGGTATTTCATCTTTTCTTAGGGCAGAGTAGTATTCTATTGTGTATATATACCACATGTTCTTTATCCAATCATCTATCGAAGGACAATTTTGTTGTTTCTATGTCTTGGCAACCATAAATAATGCTGCAATGAACACTGAAGTACATATATCTTTATGGATAAATGTTTTCAGATTTTTTTGGTAGATACCCAAGAGAGGGATTGCTGGGTCATGTGGTAATTCTATTATTAATTTTTTGAGGAACCTCCACACTACCTTCCATAGCGGCTGCACCAGTCTGCATTCCCACCAACAGTGTATGAGGGTTCCTTTTTCTCCACAGTCTCTTCAACACTTGTTATTTGTTTTGTTGATGATAGCCATTCTAACAGGTGTGAGGTGATATCTCACTGTGGTTTTGATTCGCATTTCCCTAACAGCTAGTGCAGTTGAACATTTTTTCATATATCTGTTGGCTGTTTGTATATCTGTTGGGAGAAGTTTCGGTTCATGTTCTCTGCCCGTTTTTTAATTGGATTGTCTTTTTGTTGTTGATTTGTATGAGTTCCTTATATATTTTTGATATTAGCCCATTATCAGAGGCGTTTGCAAATGTCTTTTCCCATTTGGTTGGTTGCCTTTTTGTTTTGTTGATGGTTTCTTTTGCTGTGCAGAAGCTTTTTAGTTTGATATAGTCCCATTAGTTTTTTTTAGCTTTTACTTTCCCTGCCTTTGAAGTCAAATTCATAAAATCCTCTTTGAACCCAAAGTCCATAAGTTTAGTACCTATGCTCTCTTCTGTGCAGTTTGTTGTTTCCGGTCTCATGTTTAGGTCTTTGATCCATTTTGAGTTACTTTTGGGTGTGGTGACAGATAGCAGTCTAATTTCATTCTTTTGCACATGGCTTTCCAATTCCCCAACACCATTTATTGAAGAAGCTTTCTTTTCTCCATTGTATGTTTTTGTCTCCTTTGTCAAAAACTATCTGTCTATATTTATGTAGGTTTATTTCTTGTTTTTCAATTCTATTCCATTGGTCTGTGTGTCTGTTTTTCTGCCAATACCATGCTGGTTTGATTATTCTTGCTCTGTAGTACAAGCTGAAGTCAGGGAGTGTGATTCCTCCAGCATTATTCTTTTATCTTAGGATTGTTTTGGCTATTTGGGCTTATTTGTGATTCCATACAAATCTGATGATTTTCTATTCTATTTCTTTAAAAAATGCCATTGGGATTTTGATGAGGATTGCATTAAATCTATATATAGAACAATGGCCATTTTAACTATGTTCATTCTTCCAATCCATGAGCATAGAATGTCTTTCCATTTCTCTGTATCTTCCTCAATTTCTTTTAACAAACAAAGAAACAAAAACTCATAGACATAGACAATAGTTTAGTGGTTACCAGAGGGAAAGGGGGAAGGGGGTGGTAGATGAGGGTAAGGGGGATCTAATATATGGTGATGGAAGGAGAAGTGACTCTGGGTGGTGAACACACAGTGTGATGTATAGATGATGTATTACAGAAATTCACACTTGAAACCTATGTAACTTTTCATTGTATAGGTCTTTCACATCCTTTGTTAAAGTTATTTCTAGGTATTTTATTCTTTTTGCTGCAGTTGCAAAAGGAATTATTTTTTATTTCTTTTTCTGAAATTTCATTGTTAGTATATAAGAATGCAATGGATCTTTGTACATTGATTTTGTAGCCAGCAACTTTACTGTATTCATTTATTACTTCTAATAACTTTTTGATGGAGTCTCTAGGGTTTTCTGTATCATCATGTCATCTGAAAAAAGTAACAATTTAACTTCTTCTTTCCCAATTTAGATGCCTTTTGTTTCTTTCTCTTGCCTCATCACTCTGGCTAGAACTTCCAATACTATGTTGAATAACAGTGGTGATAGGGGAAAACCCTGTCTTTTTCCTGAATGTAGATAAAAATGCTTCAGATTTTCACCATTAATTATGATATTAGCTTAGGGTATGTCATACATGACCTTTATTATGTTAAGGTATTTTTTTTTAATTTATTGGGGTGACGATTGTTAGTAAAATTACATAGATTTCAGGTGTACAATTCTGTATTACATTATCTATAACCCCATTGTGTGATCACCACCCAGAGTCAGTTCTCCTTCCATCACCATATATTTGATCCCCCTTACCCTCATCTCTAACCTCCCACCCCCCTTACCCTCTGGTAACCACTAAATTATTGTCTGTATTTTCCCTCTACACACATTTAAGTGTTTAATCATAAATGGATGTTGTATGTTGTCAAATGCTTTTTCTGCATCTATATTTTATTTTTTTAAATTAAGTTTATTGGGGTAACAGTGGTTAATAACATTATGTAATTTCATATAATTATATAATGCAAGATTATAATTGGACATCTGTGTACCCTGTTGCATGCTCTTCAGCTGAAGTGTAGTTTCCTTCTGTTATCATAAATTGACCTCCTATACTCACTCCTATGCTCACTTTTCCTGCCTCCCACTGTCTTTCCCGTGTGGTTACCACCATTCAGTTGTCTGTATCTATGATTTTGTTTTTGTTTGTTTTATTATTCCATTACTTTTTGTTTTGTATTCCACAAATGAGTGAAATCACATGGTTTTGTCAGTTTCCATTGACTTATTTCATTTAGTAAAATACCCTCCATATTAATCCATGTTGTCAAAAATGATAATATTTTATTCTTTTTATGGCTGAGTAGTAGTCCATTGTATATATGTACCACAACTTCTTTATTCAATAATCTGTCAATAAGCACTTAGGTTGTTTCCATGTCTTGGCTTTTGTAAATAATTTTTTCCGCATCTATTGATATGATCATATGATGTTTATCTTTTATTTTGTTTTATGTGGTGTATCACATTGATGGATTTACATATGTTGAACTGTCCTTGTGCCCTGAGATGAACCTCACTTGATGGTGATGTATAACATTCTTAATGCATCATTATATTTGATTTGCTAGAATTTTTTTTTCCAGTTATATTCTTTTTTATTTTTAGTTTTACTTTTATTTATTTTTTTCAGTTATATTCTTGTATCTCTATATCCAATTCCAGCAGCAAGGGCTCTTCTGAGCTCTAGCTTTTAATATCTAACAGCCGATTGGACATCTGGATTTGCTAGAATTTTGTTTAGGACTTTTGCATCTGTATTCATCAGAGATATTGGTTGGTAGTTTTGTTTCGTTGTGCTATCCTTACCAGGTTTTGGTATCAGCGTAATGTTGGCCTCATAAAATGAGTTAAGAAGTATTGCCTCTTCTTTATTTTTTGGAAGAGTTTGAGTAGGACAGGTGTTAGATCCTCTTTGAATATTTGTTAGAATTCACTAGTGAAGCCATCTGGTTCTGGACTTTTGCTTTTGGGAAGGTTTTTGATTGTTTCAATTTCCTAACTGTTGATTGATTATTTAGTTTTTCCAGTTCTTCATGATTCAGTCTAGGAAGACTATATGTTTCTAAGAACTTGTCAATTTCTTCTAAGTTATTTGGTAGCATATAGTCCTTCATAGTATCTTGCATGATACTTTGTATTTCTGTTGTATCTGTGGTAACTTCACCTCTTTTTTTTTTAATTTTATTTTTATTTTTATTTTTATAATTCTATTTTTATCCCTCACACTGTGAAACCCCCTCCCCCCATCCACCACCACCCCGACGTCACACCGAGCCATCACATTATACACATAAAATTATAGTTGGCATTCATTAATGTCCAGCCTCTGGTGTACAATGCCATGACCAGGCATCCACAGCATCCCTGAGGTGGTCTTCCAAACAGGACACATGTCCATCGGACACCCAACAAAATCCCCAAACACTATCAAATAGCAACTTCACCTCTTTCATTTCTGATTTTATTTGTGTTTTTTCTTTTTATCTTAGTGAGTCTAGCCAAGGGTTTTCAATTTTATTCATCTTTCCAAAGAACGAGCTCTTTGTTGCATTATTTTTTCCTATTGTCTTTTTGTTCCCTATTTAATTTAGTTCTGCTCTGATTTTCATTATTTCCTTCTTTCTTATGACTTTGGGTTTCATTTATTCTTCTTTTGCTAGTTTTTTAAGGTGTAAGTTTAGGTTTTTTTAATGTGTGATTTTTATTTTTTGTTGAGATAGGCTTGTAATGATATAAATTTCCCTCTTATTACTGCTTTAGTTGCATCCCAATAATTTTGATAGGATATATTGTCATTCTCATTTGTTTCTATATATCTTTTGATCTCTCTTCTTATGGCTTCTTTTACCCAGTCATTCTTCAAAAGCATGTTGTTTAATCTCCACATATTTGTGCTTTTTTCTGTTTTCTTTTTTCAGTGGATATCCAATTTCAAAGCCTTGTGAACAGGGAATATGCTTGGTATAATTTCAATCTTCTTAAATTTGCTGAGGCTAGTTTTTTGACCCAACATATAGTCTATCCTTAAGAATGTTCTATATACACTAGAAAAAAAATGTATATTCTGATGTTCTAGGATGAAGAGCTCTGTAAATGTCAGTTACGTGCATTTGACCTAATATGTCATTTATAGCTGATATTTCCTTGTTTGTTTTCTGTTTGGGTGATCTATCCATAACTGTCAATGATGTATTTAGGTCCCCTACTATAATTGTGTTTTGGTCAATTTCTCCCTTTAGTTCTTCTGTCAGTAGTTGCTTTGTATACTTTGGTGCTCCCTGATTGGGGGCATATATGTTGATAAGTGTTATGTCTTCTTGTTGTATTTTCCCATTTATCATTATGAAGTCTCTTCATACCTTTTTTTTTGTCTCTTGTTACCTTTTTTATCCTGAAGTCTGTTTCATCTGATATAAGTATTGCTACATCTAATTTTCTCTGGCTACCATTTGCATGGAGTATCAATTTCCATCCTTTCACTTCGAGTCTGTATTTGTCCTTGTAGCTGAGATGCATCTCTTGGAGCATATGGTTCGGTTTTCTTTTTTGATCTCATCTGCTGATCTGTGCCTTTTTATTGCTGAGTTCAGTCCATTTACATTTAGGATGACCATTGAAATATGAGGATTTCCTTTCTTTCTATCTTTTGTTTTCTGGTGGCTTGGTGTTTCCATTGTTTCTTTGCCTTTTTGTTGCTGTCTGTTATTTCAGTGTGGTAGTATTCTATGATTTTCCCTTCAGTTTCTTCTTTTTTTTATGTTGTATATTTTAGTTCTGGATTTTTTTGAGCAGTTACCATTAAGTTTATGTAAAATAATGTTCATATATATAGTAGTCCTTTTTCTTCAGCATGCTTCTTATCTCCATTTCCCTTTGCAGGTTCAGACCTTTACTCTCTCCCCTTTTATGTTTTTGTTGTCACAAGTTATCCTTACTTATGCTGTGAGTTGATTTCCGAGTTGCAGTAGCAAGTTGCCCTTTACTTCTTTTTCTTTCTCTTTTTAAATGTTCTTTTTCTCTTTTATTCCTTTTATGTTATGTTTAAGTGTATAGTGCCCTATTTTTCCGTAAGGGTTGCCATTTTCTGCTTTTGTCTGTTCATAATATTGCTCATGGTTTTGTATTCTTTGATTTTTGTTTGTTTGTTTCAGGTCGAATAGTCTCCCTCAGTATTTTTTGTAATGCAGGTCGTGTGTTAGAAAATTCCCTCAGCTTCTGTATGTCTGGAAAGGTCTTTATTCTTCCTTTATATCTAAAGGATATCTTTGATGGATATAATATTCTTGGCTCATGATTTTTCTCTTTCAATAGTTTGAATATTTGGTTCCAATCCCTGTTGGCTTGTAGAGTTTCTGCTTAAAAATCTGATGATAATCTAATGGTCTTTCCTTTTAAGGTTACCATCTTCTTTTCCCTGGCTGCCTTAAGAATTCTTTCTTTGTCATTAATTTTTTTTTTCATCCCAGATTGCTGTTTTTGTTGTTGTTGTTGTTGTTTGTTTTTAAAGATTTTATTGGGGAAGGAGAACAGGACTTTATTGAGGTACAGCGTGTACTTCCAGGACTTTTTTTCCAAGTCAAGTTGTCCTTTCAATCTTAGTTGTGGAAGGTGCTGTTCAGCTCCAAGTTGTTGTCCTTTCAGTCTTAGTTGTGGAGGGTGCAGCTCAGCTCCAGGTCCAGTTGCCATTGCTAGTTGCAGGGGGTACAGCCCACCATCCCTTGCGGGAGTCGAGGAGTTGAACCGGCAACCTTGTGGTTGAGAGCCCACTGGCCCATGTGGGAATCGAACCGGCAGTCTTCGGAGTTAGCGGCATGGAGCTCCAACCGCCTGAGCCGCAAGGCTGGCCCTGTCATTAATTTTTGACAGCTTCAATACAATATACCTTGGAGAAGGCCTGTTGGGATAAGTAATTAGGTGTTCTATTTGCTTCTTGGATTCGAGGATCCAGTTCTTTCCACAAGTTTGGGAAGTTCTCATTGACTTTTTGTTAGAACATACTGTTTGTTTCCTTCTCCATTTCTTCTCTTTCTGGTATACCCTTTATAATTATGTTGCTCTTTCTGATGGAGTCAGAAAGTTCTTGTAGAATTCTTTCATTTCTTTTAACTCTTAAGTCTCTCTCTTCTTCCATCTGTGCCATTTCCAGATTTTTATCTTTGATATCACTAATTCTTTCCTCTGTCCCTTCAGCTCTACTACCTAAAATGGCTATTTCATTCTTCTTATTGAGCTTTTCATCTCCCAAATTTCTATTTGGTGATCATTTAAATTTTAATCTCTTTAGTAAAATGTTCATTTTGTTCTTTGATTGTGTTTCTGAGTTCATTAAACTGCCTTTCTGTGTTTTCTTGCATCTCGTTGAGTTTTTTCAGCACTGCAATCTTGAATTCTCTGTCATTTAAGTCACATATTTCCATATCTTTTAGTACATTTTCTGGAGAGTTTTCATTTTCTTTCTGAGCTTCCTTGTTATCTTGGTTATTCGTGGCAATTAATGACTTATTATTTCTCTTCCTGGGTATCTACAGGAGTGGGTTCTGCATCAGGTTGTTATAAAAAGGTCTTTCTTTTGCTTTACAGTAGGTGTTGCTGGAATGTTTTTTTCTCTTCCACTGTTGCCTTTTACTTTCTCTCACTCCGTAGTGTTACATTTTTTCTTGTACTGTCCCAACTTCTCACATGATGGGCATTCCCTGGAAAGTGGGCTTCTCCTTTGTGAGCAGGCCACCTGGATGTCAGGGTACTGCCTCCATGGGAGGATGTGGAGGGTGATAGAGTTCTGAGCTTCTGAAATCCCAGTGCCCCTGCAGCCCGATGCAGAGCCTGTGTGTCTCAATGGCTCTGGTTGCCCCCGCAGGGAACCACCCAGACAGATGGGGGCAGGGTGGGCAGTGAGAGGTGGCTGGTGTGTTTGTGACTCTAAGCAATGGTGACTACCAGCCCCCCGGGTTTTCTTGCCCCTACAGTTCCTTCCCTTTCACTGGAATTAGTTGCACTGTGAGTCTGTGGCTGTGTGAACTTCTTTCCTGTTCTCAGGGCTGTTGATATTCTGTTCTTTAATCTGCTACCATTTCTTCTGGAGCCTGCTTCTAACATTGGAAGAGTCGGGGTGGATTGAGCTCTGGGAGGGTAACAGGGAGGCAGCCAGGCTCTGTGTCTTTGTTTTCTGTGTTTTGCCTGGCAGAGGGCTTAAGCTACCATTCTCATCTTTGCTCCGTGGTCTCTGATGTGAGTGCTGGGTTCAGCTGTATTATATGCTGATCCTTTAGGCAGGTCTCTGGGCCAAAGAGAGTGTGCCTGCAGCCTGGATTCTTTTCTCTTCCATGACCAAAGTGAACTCTGGGCTGCATCCTGTGGCCTGCAGCCTATGTCTCTACACTACTCCTTTCCCTTCTCCCCTGCTCACCCGATTTGCCCACCTTCAGGTGATTCGATGTACGGATCTCTCAGGCATTACTGTGTTATGTGCAGGAAATCCTTTGTTGAGTTATAGCCATTTAATTTGTTGTGACTTCCAGCGGAGATTTCAAGAAACACTCCTTATGCCCCCATTTCTGTAATGCCCCTATAGTTGTCTTTTTTTTTTAAGCCACCCAGTTTGTGGTAACATGTTATAGCAACCCCAGGAAATGCAGACAGGAGGAATGAGATGCACCTGGTCCATGGGAAGACCTCATGGACAGCTGTTTCATTACTGCCCAGTGAGTTGCTGAGCCAGATGGAGGATGCTTGGCCACCTGCTCTCCTGGTAGAAGATAGACCCAGGTTTTTGGCTCCCAGTCTATAGCCAATGGCATGGACCTGCTGGCTAGCTGGCCTAGCCCATGCTTCTCACAGAGTTAGTTCCAGAGGTGGTGCAAAGGCTTTAGCCTGAGTCCCCATATGGCTGTCATCCTAGACCTGTCTTCCAGCCTTGTCCTCCACCTGCTCCCTTCTGCAAAGGTCATTCCAGTGGATCTCAGGGCTAGGACCCTTTTCCTGCCTGCCTGCTGGATATCAATACTGGCCCTCGACCCCATTCCTGTAGTTTCTCCACAGGCTGAGGACACCAATGAGCTGGACATCTGCGAGTCCCTCCCTCTTCCCTTAGCCTTTCAGACACTACAGCCTGTCCTTGAGATTCCATTTGGATTCATCTTCTGCTCTGGTCTTCACTCTCCACCCTAGGGCTCTCTTTTCTCCTCTGAAGTGCTTCTCCCCCCTACACAGGGCACCCAGAAACAGCTCTGAGGAAAGACAGGGCCGCAGCGTGACTCTGTAGAGAAGACTGTAGGGCAGGACGGACCTGGTTCTAGTCTTCAATCTGTCATTTACTGGGCACTGTGATCTTAACTATGTTTTCTCATCCATGAGAAGGGGTTGCTAACAGCCTCCACTTTATAAGGCTCCTGTAGAAAATTTAGCATGGTGCCTGGTATTTGGTAAGTACTTAACAAGTTCTGGCTTTCATTTCCTAGCCTGGTCTGCCGTCCTCTATCTGAGTTGTATGTGTTCTTCTGGGTCTGTCTTAGACCTGTTTTCTCACCCAAAGTGGAATTCACTGCCCTGGCCATACCAGACACATGCACACACATGGTTTGCTTAGTCTGTACAGTAGTGCAAACCACTACTTACTTTGCATGGGGTACATTAGAGTTGATGTTTCCTCTGCCTTCTGAGAGCTTGGAGGCTGTTGGGAGCCTTTCTCACCTCTCCCAGACTGGCCCAGAAGCCAGCATAATTTTGGCAAACATATGGCTCATTTGTGTGAATCTCTGAGGCCTAGAGTAGACAGGAACCACTGCCTTGGACAAATACCAGGCCTTCCCCTGGCCTCAAACAGCTGGGGGTGGATGCACTATGGGGAGAGCAAAGGGTACTCCAAATGGGGTCCTTTGAGGACAAGAACTGAGGCAGTGATGGTGCAGTCCTACTGTCCAAGAAGACCTCATGTATGAATTTCCTATGACTGCTGTGACAAATCACCTCAAACTGGGTGGCTAAAACAACAGAAATTTATTATTTTACATTTCTGGAGGTACAAAGTATAAAATCAAGGTGTGTGCGGGGCTGGTTCCTTTTGGAGGCTCTAGAGGAGAATGTATCCTGATTTTTCTGGCTCCTAGAGGCTGCCCGCAGACCTTGGCTGGTGGCTTTTCCTCCATCCTCAAACTTATTACTCCAGCCTCTGCTTCTGTCATCACGTCTCCTTCTCTGACTGACTGGCTGCCTCCCTCTTTGCTTCTGGGGACTTGTGATGACATTGGGCCCAACCAGCTAAGTAAGGATAGTCTTTCTATTTCACAATCCTCAGTTCAACCATATCTTCAAAGTCCCCTTTATCATGTAAGGTAACATAGTCACAGGTTCCAATCATAAGGATATGCATCTTGGGGGGTCATTTTTTTTTTGGCCAGCTCTGTCCTTCAAGCTGGCCTTCCCCCAGCCTCCTTGTTAGCTGGAGAGCTTGCTTCTAATTTCACTGAGGACACTGAAGCATTAAGACGAGGGCCTGCTCATCTTCCCAGCCCTGTATTCTCCATCCTTCATCCTCCGTCTCTCCTGAGCCTCACATCCAGCTGAGCCTTCCTGGAGCACTGGGTGCTCAGAAGCTCTCCTGCTCCCTGTCCTCTGTCTCTTCCTCTCATGACTTCTGGGTAAACATGTAGCTGCAATCTCCCTCCTGCTTCTGCCCAGTTTCTCTGCCTCTTTTCCCAAAAGACTCCTCCTGACAGCACTAAGTCTCTTTAACCCACTCCACCCAAGTATGTCCCCTTCATGCCACCAAAACTATGTGACCAACATCCCCAGCAGCCTCATTCTTGCCAGAGCAAGGTAGTTCTGAGTCCTTCTCTCACTCGGCACATCAGTAGGTCTCACTCTCATTTCCTGGGCACTGAGACTTGCCAGCTGCTCCACTCTGCTCCTGGTCCCCTCCTGCCTCTAAATCCTGGAGACCCCAGGACTCTGTGCTCAGTTTGCTCCCTTCTCTTTCTGCACCTTCACCCTGGTTGGTGAGGAAGACTCAGATTCAACATGTCCCATTAGTTCCTCCTTCAAGATATTATCTCAAATCTGACTGTTTCTCCCCATCAATAATCTCTCATCTCTCACCTGTGGCTGCTCCTAACTGGTCTCACCTCTTTAACTTATAGTCAGCATGGTCCATTCTCCACAGCACACGAGAGTGACCCCTCCACCAAGACAGGTCAGGTTACCCCTTGCATACAGTTCTACACTGGGGGCAAACCCAAGATCCCACCATAAGGCCCATGTGATCCACGTCATGTCTGCCCACTTCGCTCCCCACATGGCCTCACTGTTCTTTCTCTTTCTCCCATCCACCCGACAAGTTCCCTCTTTCCTCTTTGTACTTACTCTCCCTCTGCTCTTGCATCAGAAAGATAGGTTACTGTTTGGAGTCTCAGCTAATGGGTGCCATCACCCATTGAGATATTCTCTCTGTTCTTGTCCCCGTCCCTTCCATGGCTCATTTCCGTGTCACATCTGACCACGGCGCACTTATTGGCTTGTTTACAAAATCACCATGAGGGAGAGGCCTTGTTTTTTCACCTCTGTGCTCCCAAGAGCAGAAGCTACCTTGGATGCTCCACGTGCAGTTTGGAAAGGTGGATGGAACAGTGACCAAGCATGGCTGTGGCTCCTGCTCCCTCACCCCCCAAAGACGAGAGCCTCCTTTTGGCCAATAAATTAAGGGGACTTCAAACTGGGTGGTTCTGCCCTGATAGCATCTCAGGACTCTAATAATCCCTAACAGATTTCTGGGGTCTCCTCCTCCACCCCCCAGGCAACGCAGGCTGCCTCCACCAGACCTTGACCTGGGCATTTTCTGAAGAAGCTGAGAGGAAACCAAAGGCCTGCATGAGTGAAAAAGGAAGAAGACCCAGGTTGGGAAATGCTGCTGCAGCCTAGGGTAGGGCAGGAGCTGGGGTCTGTGGAGGCTTCAGCTGGCTGGGCTCAGCTCACAGGCCCGCCTTCTTGGAACCTGTCCATGAAGCTATTCCCTCTTGGCTTTGGGTAGTGCCTTGTCCTGGGCTACCAGGCCCTTCCTAGGTGCAAGGGCAAAGGGTGGGGTACATGTGTTGATAGATTTAGATCCATGATCTTCCTGAGGGTCAATCAGAAGCTCTTTGAAGTGTGACTCCAATGCCCACCAGGATGACTGATGGTGTCCACAGTGGGACGCTGGTGTCTGGACCTTCACAGAGGGCCACCCAAGTGTGACCTGGACAGTGGAGGCTCACAAGCCCCACATGGCCAGACTCTGTCATTCCCTAACTCTCCTCTCTTTCCTAGGGTGATTCCGGGGGCCCTCTCATCTGTGACCTCCTCAGTTCCTGGGTTCTGGTGGGGCTGGCCAGCTGGGGTTTGGACTGCCGGCACCCCATCCACCCCAGTGTCTTCACCAGCGTCATCTACTTCACTGACTGGATTGACAAGATCCAAAGGCTCACACCTCTTCCTGATCCCGCTGCTGCCCTTCCTCATACCCAGTTTCCATACCATGCTCTGCAGGCTGTGGGTTCTCCAGGGCCTGGCCCAGCCATGAATCTTCCACAGACCTGGATCCCACTGCTGCTTGTGCTCAGGGCCTGGTAGTTGGCCCTGTAGTGACCCACCGAGTCCCTATGCCCCTGCTGTCTTCCTCAGGTCCCAGTCTCCACGCTGGAACCTTCCATGCTCCACTCCCCCAGTCCCACCAGCTCTCAGTGTTTCCTTCTCCTTGACTTTCCTGCTGATCTCTTTCCAACCCCCAAACAAAGCCTGCAATAATGAAACAATAAAGATCCACCGTGTTCTTATATTGAGGCTCCACTGCCCCTTCTGCTCCTTAGTACACACCCCTTCCCTTAGCATCAGTCATCTGGCTTCTTGGGCAAGGAAACAGGGCCTGGCAGGGAGACTGTCCCAGGAGGAAGGCAGACGTAGGGACACTGAGGGAGCCAGGCCACCAGCTGGAGAGAGAGAAGGGTGTCTTCACTCATAAACTCTGCCCATACTGTGGGGAGCATATAGGCCTTCAGAAGAAGTGTATCAGTCAGCTCAGGCTGCTGTAACAAAAATTACAGCTTTGAGTGGCTTAAGCAACAGGAATTTATCATCTCACAATTCTGGAGGCTGGAAGTCTGAGATCAAGATGTGGGCAGAGTTAATTTCTCTTGAGGTGTCTCTCCTCGACTAGCAGATGGCCATCTTCTCCCTGTGCCTTCATGTAATCTTCCCTCTGTGTGTGTCTGTGTCCTAATCTCTTCTTATATGGACAGCAGTCAGATTGGGTTAACCCACCTTAGTGACTTCATTTTAACTTAATCCTCTTTAAAATCTGTATCTCCAAATATGGTCACATCCTGAGGTGTTGGGGGCTGGGACTTTAACAGATGAATTTTAGGGGACACAATTCAGCCCATAATAGGAAGTAAGACCTTTGCCATGTGTTTAAAGTACGGGGGAACAAAGGTCTTCCCTACAGTAGACAAACATCATACCTGGGGTTTGGAGGAGGACCTACTCCCAATAGAGGTGGAGAAAACTTCCCAGAGTGCAGGGCAATGGAGCCAGACTAGGGTCCATGATCCAAGCCATGAAGGGGGTCTAGCCTGTGGCATAGGTGGCTTTCAGATGTGGGGGGTCTGGGAAAGTGAGTCAGAAGCAGACATAGGAGGGCAAATGCCAGACTGAGAGCCAAGGTTCAGCCCAGGAGTCCTCAGACCTCTGCTTCTAGAGTTGACTCTCAGCACCCTCCTCACCTGTCCCCAGGGCTCCACTCTCCCAGTCTGTAGGGTCCCAAACCCTGCCCACCTCCATGACCCCCAAACACACATAAAACTTCTCCCTCTGTTCAAAGCCCCAAGCTAGCTTGCCCCAAAGTGTCCATACACTTCTAGCAGTTAGACCCTTGTGTCACATTTTCTGCTTAGCTAACACAGGACTTAGTGGCCAGACAATAAGCTTTGACTCAGTGTCCTAAGTCATCATTCTTCCCAATCTGCCTGGCACAGGATCCTTGTGCAGCCAGCAGGCCTCAGAATGCACCCACCCCACCCTTCAGAACTCATGAGAAAGTGGGAAAACTTCCATTTAGTGTATGTCCAATGTGGACCAGATACCAGTCAAAGGGGTCAATGCAAATTCTTTCCAATCCTGCCATTTCCCAATATCATGGACCTTCACCAGCGGATGGACACAAATGGACTTACATGCCCATTAACACTGGGATCTCACTGGCTTGAGTTGGGAACTTGCACAGGAATTCCCTTCCCAAGGTAATCTTGGGAGGCCACAAGAAGGTGTCTTCCCTGTGTCCACACTGTATGGGCATTGCTGGTGGCCCTGGTCCTGACTGTCCCTTTGGCTGGGGCTTCAGCAAGGTGGTACCACTATGCATAGCTGTGCACCCACCACCAGCGTCAGCTCAGCTATCGCTGGAATGTGAAGAAGAACATTCTCTTCCTTGGTAGTAAACTAGTTATAGGGTCTCTGGCAGGGTTGCTCAGGCCCCTGGATGTCAGTGAGTTACCGAAACACCATGTAGCTCACACGTTCCCGAAAAGGTCAGGGAGCTCAGGTAGTACAGTTGGAGTATAGACACTCCACTGGTTCTAAACTCCTACTCACCCCCCAAATGTGGCAGCCTCAGGCTGGCTGTGTTCCAAGGAGCCTGGCATTCATATACCTTATTCCTGGAGACAGGTGATTTCCAGCTGCTTCTGATGTTTTCAGACCTCTAACCAAGGGATCCCAAAACATACCTACTCCACAAACAGATCGACCAAATTTCAGCTCCAGCCCAGTTTCCCCATTACCTGAAACCAACTTAGTGCTCAGTATTCTTATTCTGGTTTAGGTTCTTTTTAAAGATAAATTGAAGTCTAGTAAGGTTAGGTACCTTTTCAGAGATGACATAGGTGGTAAGTAGTGGAACAGGAATTCAAACCTAGACCTCTATTGAGACAGTTTAAACATGTTTGTTCCTGTAGGCTGCACGGAAATGCCTGTCACCCTGTCTGACCTTTCTTTAGACCCCTGGGAAAGGCTTACTCTGACTTGTCCAAAGAGTAGCCCCAGATAACTTCTCCCAAATAGAGAGACTAGCGTAGGAGTGGACAGCCAATCCAGAGTGGATGGAAAGGGCTGAGCAGAGAAAGTAAGGAGCCAGTGAGCCTGGGAGCAGGGACTGGAGGGGCATTAGAATTCTGGGGAGAGGGACTTGAAAGTTCTGCCATTAGGGACCTTGCCAAATGGTTCACTGACATGGGCTGCTGGCTCTCATTGCTAAAGTCAACTCCAGACAAGCGATGGAAGTGAGGAAAAAACCCTCAATTGGAGGCTTTCAGTTTCCAATCTACAGTGTAAGGAGCTTAGAAGTCATCACTCTTATCCTCAAGACAAGAAAATAATTGCAACAATTGAAAATAAACAACTCTTTTTAGACCCATCAGAGAATGGGTATAAATTAAAGGTAAAATACTGCCTTTAAAATTAGAGAGACAGGCAGATACAGAGCGTGACAGGTTCCAGAGCCAGTACTGGTATAGGAGAACTTGTATTGTAATTGATGAAGTCTTGGAGGCTTAGTGTGGATGAATTTGAGAGTTAAAAACTCCAGAGTGTCCAGTTACAGGGGACCCCACACATTCAGGTGCTTTTCCCTCAGGAGCCTTATTAAGTTGTCAGAGTGTAGATCAGAGAAAATCCCCTCCTGCTTCCTATAGGGAGAGGGAGAATACAACCATTTTGAAATATGCCCACAACATTCTGTTCTACTTAACAAAAGCCAGCCCTCACAAGAAATTATTTTACCAGAGCCTAATCTTTTTTTTTTTAATTAAAGTTTATCGGGGGGCAATTGTTAGTAAAATTACATAGATTTCAGGTGCACAATTGTATATTACATCATCAATAATTCCCATTGTGTGTTCACCACCCAGAGTCAGTTTTCCTTCTATCACCATATATTTGATCCCGTTTACCTTCATCTCCCACCCACCATCCCCCTTACCTTCTGGTAACCACTAAACTATTGCCTGTGTCTATGAGTTTTTGTTTCTCATTTGTTTGTCTTGTTCTTTTGTTGTTTTTGGTTTATATACCATATATCAGTGAAATCATATGGTTCTCTGCTTTTTCTGTCTGACTTATTTCGCTTAGCATTATACTCTCAAGATCCATCCATGTTGTCACAAATGTTCCTATATCATCTTTTCTTACCGACGAATAGTATTCCATCATGTATACATACCACAACTTCTTTATCCATTCATCTATCGAAGGACCTTTTGGTTGTTTCTATGTCTTGGCCACTGTAAACAAAATTGCAGTGAACATTGGAGCACATGTGTCTTTATGGATAAATGTTTTCAGATTTTGGGTAGATACCCAGGAGAGGGATTGCTGGGTCATATGGTAATTCTATTCGTAATTTTTTGAGGAACCTCCACACTGCCTTCCATAGCGGCTGCACCAGTCTGCATTCCCACCAACAGTGTATGAGGATTCCTTTTTCTCCACAGCCTCTCCAACACTTGTTACTATTTGTCTTGATGATAGCCATTCTGACTGGGGTGAGGTGATATCTCATTGTGGTTTTTATTTGCATTTCTCTGATGATTAGTGATGTTGGGCATTTTTTCATATGTCTGTTTGCCATCTATATGTCTTCTTTGGAGAAATGTCTCTTCAGGTCCTCTGCCCATTTTTCAATTGGGTTGTTTGTTTTTTTGTTGTTCAGTTGCATGAGTTCCTTGTATATTTTGGTTATTAGCCCCTTATTGGAGGCACTGTTTGCAAAAATCTTCTCCCATTCAGTTGGTTGCCACTTAATTTTGTCGATGGTTTCTTTTGTTGTGCAGAAGATATTAAGTATGATATAGTTCCATTCATTTATTTTGGCTTTTACTTCCCTTTCCTTTGGAGTCAATTTCATAAAATGCTCTTTGAACCCAAGGTCCATAAGTTTACTACCTATGTTTTCTTCTATGCAGTTTATTGTTTCAGGTCTTATACTTAAGTCTTTGATCCTTTTTGAATTGATTTTGGTACATGGTGACAGATAGCAGTCCAGTTTCATTCTTTTGCACATGGCTATCCAATTCTCCCAGCGTCATTTATTGAAGAGGCTGTCTTTCCTCCATTGCATGTTTTTTGCTTCTTTGTCAAAAATTATCTGTCCATATGTATGTGGTTTTATTTCAGAGTTCTCAATTCTATCCATTGCTCTATGTGTCTGTTTTTCTGCCAGTACCATGCTGTTTTGATTATTGTTGCCCTGTAGTATAAGCTAAAGTCAGGGAGTGTGATACCTCCAGCATTGCTCTTTTTTCTTAAGATTGCTTTGGGTATTCGGGGTCTTTTTTGGTTCCAAACAAATGTGATTTTGTTGTTGAGTTGTATGAGTTCCTTATATACTTTGGATATTAGCCCCTTACAGGAGACATTGTTTGCAAATATCTTCTACCATTCGGTTGGTTTCCTCTTTATTTTGTCTATAGTTTCTTTTGCTCTGCAGAAGCTTTTTAGTTTCATGGACAATAGACATGTGAAAAGATGTTCAACATCACTAATCGTCAGCGAAATGCAAATAGAAACCACAATGAGATATTGCCTCACACCAGTTAGAATAGTTATCATCAACAGGACAAATAATAGCAAGTGTTGGGGAAGCTATGGAGAAAAAGGAACCCTCCTCATACACTGTTGATGGGAATACAGATTGGTACAGTCGCTATGGAAGATAGTATGGAGGTTCTTCAAACAATTAAGAATAGAATTACCATATGACCCAGCAATCTCTCTCCTGGGTATTTACCCCAAAATATGAAAACATTTATCCATAAAGATATATGTGCTCTGATGTTCATTGCAGCTTTATTTACCTTGGCCAAGATATGGAAATAACCAAAGTGTCCTTCATCAGATGATTGGAGAAAGAAGATATGGTATATATACACAATGGAATACTATTCTGCCATAAGAAAAGATGAAATAGTGCCATTTGCGACAACATGCATGGATCATGAGATTATTATGCTAAGCAAAATAAGTCACAAAGACAAAGCCAAGAACAATATGATTTCACTAATATGTGTGATATAAAACTGAAAGCAACAAAGGAACAAGACAAACAAAGAAACAAAAACTCAAAGACATAAACAATAGTTTAGCAGTTACTAGAAGGGAGGTGGCTGGTAGAAGAGGGTAAACGGGGTCAAATATATGGTGATGGAAGGAGAACTGAATCTTGGTGGTGAACACACAACACAATGTGATATAGAGATAATGTATTACTGAATTGTACACGTGAAACCTATGTAACTTTACCAATAAACTTTAATTAAAAAAAAGAAAATTATCAAAATTGATTAAATACATTAAAATACACATTCAAGAAGCTCAACAAACTCCAAGAAGAATAAATTCAAAGAGATCCATACTAGATACATCATAAAAGCCAGAGATAAAAGAATCTTGAAGCAGTAACAGAGAAGTAACTCATCATGTAAAAGGGAGTCTCAGTAAGATTAACAGTTGATTTCTCATAAGAAACCATGGAGGCCAGAAGGCAGTGGAAGGACATAGTTAAAGTGCTGAGAGAGAAAAAACAGTCAACTAAGTATTGTATAGCTAACAAACTTTCCTTCAAAAATGAAGGAACATTAATATATTTTGAGTTAAACAAAAACTGAAGGAATTCATTCGTAACAGGCCTGCCTTACAAGGAATACTAAAAAGGTGGTATCAGCAAAAATGTCAAAGCAGATAGTTCCCAAGCCCCATACCTCTACAGAAACACTGAAAAATTGAGCAAAAATTGTAAGAATCAACATTGTAAATTGTAAGAATTGCTGAAAACAGAGGTTTACAAGCCACTAAAAAAATGCCGAATAAAAACAGTAAATTTTAAAATGATAGGAAAGCATTGTAGTATTTTTACTTGTACTTGACAGACTCCCCTTGTCAGCTTAGCAGCAGTCTTGAAGAAGGCAGCCTGCATTCCCATCGTGGAACCCTGGTCCCTGGTTCTAGAGGGAGCAGAGAAGACCTTATTTGCAATGAAACATTTGTCTGCTTTGACCTCTCACAGACTACATGAGGGACTGATAGAGGTGCTTGTCTGTTTCACCTCATTTGGAATTCTCTCAGACCCGAAAATAGGCTACATAGAGGGCAGTCCTCAAAAATGTTGTAAGGAAAATGAACAAACTGCTGCAACCTGGTGCAAGATTACAGTTGAGGCAAATAATAAACATGCCAAAACCTGGGAAGAAAAGCTAAGGAGTTTCTTTAGGAAATTGAGGCATTCAAAAGTGCCTGTGTATAACCTGGGCATGACACATGACACAGAAAAGACATGAGATGATCCTCAGCTTTCATCTCCAGGCTCTGTACAAACAGGAAGTGAAGGTGAAGGCAGAATGCATATAGCCTGGCTAAGCTATAAAGGAATACCCACACGCAGAATCAATCGGTAAAATCTGGGAGAGGTGACTTGTTATTTGTTTGTTTTCTGCTTTTTAAATTCTTAGCTATTAGTAGCTTTCTGGATTCCTAGGAGCTTCTCAAAGCCCCTGTGAACATCTCATCCCCAGCTTTTCCTTTTAGACTATTTGACGTCTATTATAACTATTAGTTATAAATTTAGATAACTTCCTGTAATTTTTCTTAACAAACACCCTCAAGGAAAAGACTTTTCCCACTGGGTGAACTCTGACTAAGATCAAATAAAGTTAGCCCTGCAAGCAGGGTCTTCCAGGGAACGATCAGCCAGAATAAATAATGATAAAAATTCTCTGGGAATGGAGGTTTTAAAAAGCTCCAACCTCGTTCTGCCGCTTCCAGTAGCTATCAGGTCGCTGTTTCTTCGCTATGATTGGGGACTTTTTAGTTCATGAGGCTACCATGGGGCTGGAGAGGTGGGATGGGAATGCATTGTTAAAACACAATGAATTCTTTGGAGAAATGTCTCTTCAGGTCCTCTGCCCATTTTTCAATTGGGTTGTTTGTTTTTTTGTTGTTGAGTTTCATGAGTTCCTTGTATATTTTGGATATTAGACCCTTATCGGAGGAACTGTTTGCAAAAATCTCCCATTCAGTTGGTTGCCTCTTTATTTTGTTGATGTTTCTTTTGCTGTGCAGAAACTTTTAAGTTTCATATAGTCCCATTGGCCAAGACATGGAAACAACCAAAATGTCCTTCGATAGATGAATGGATAAAGAAGTTGTGGTATATATACTCAATGGAATACTATTCGGCGTTAAGGAAAGATGATATAGGAGCATTTGTGACAACATGGATGGATCTTGAGAGTATAATACTAAGCGAAATAAGTCAGACAGAAAAAGCAGAGAACCCTATGATTTCACTGATATGTGGTATATAAACCAAAAACAACAAAAGAACAAGACAAACAAATGAGAAACAAAAACTCATAGACACAGACAATAGTTTAGTGGTTACCAGAGGTTGAGGGGGTTGGGGGGAGGGAGATGAGGGTAAAGGGGGTCAAATTTATGGTGATGGAAGGAGAACTGACTCCAGGTGGTGAACACACAATGGGATTTATAGATGATGTAATACAGAATTGTACACCTGAAATTATGTAATTTCATTAACAATTGTCACCCCAATAAATAAATTTTAAAAAAGCACAATGAATTCTATTCTTACTGAGTTTCTGTTGTTTTCCTTGAATATAAACGCTTCCCAGCTTTCAGCAAACCTGTAACTAATTTCCAGGGTTCTGGGAAAAAATGATTCTGACAGTGTTTGTCAATTGTCTCAGTATTTTATAGAAGTGAGAATTGTCTGAGGTTTGACTCTGTCATTTCCATTGAGTGACTCCTTCTCTTGTATCCTTTTGCTATGTTCCCATCATTAATCATTTCCTTACTTTTTGGCACTACAAGACATTCCAGCTCATCTGGAATCAGCCATTCTCCAAGGAGACCTAGTCCCTATTATTGGAATTACACACACACACACACACACACACACACACACACACACACACACACCATAAATAAGCTAAAGATGCCCTGTATATTAGCCCCTGAAGTATTTCTTCACAGCAAGCTGAGATTGTTAGTTGAATGTCCATCAGCACCAAACTCAAATTTTTACACATCCAATTGTTTTAAATGCAGCCAAAGTAAGTATACTTTTAGCCATTTAGAGACTGCCTGCTTTGCATACTCCACAAAACTGTACCCAACATCTGCTAGCCATACACAAGAAGAATTCTAGGGTATAAAAGATTCTAACCTGCTGCTGCTCCTTGGAAGGCGCTGGCCCAGAGACTCTCCATTTTACTGCTGAGCAACAGCACTAAGCTCTTCTCCCATTTCTCCCTCTCAGCAGTTCCCTTGCCCTCTTCCCTTTCTGAGTGGTGGTGCTATGCAGCTGTCTCTGGAAAGTGTCCTGTGTGATGGACTTCCTCTCTCAGGCAACCTGTCAAAATACTGTCAAACAAAGCTCGTCATGGGCCACTGCAATGCCATAGTCCTGTCTTTACCTTGATAACCCCTTCCCCACATCCTCAAACTCATCACAAGTGGCACTTAAGGCAGGATTTTGGTTATAATCAAGGAATTGGCATGGGGTCTACCCAGTCAGCAGGACAATCAGTTGGCAGTTTAACCTGGATGGTCTTCAGTGGTTGGGACTCAAAATCTGGAATGCCTCTGCATCAATTTAGATGGTATCACTCTTTTCTATATTGCAGTCTACATTTTCACAGCCTCCTCCTGTGTCTCATTAGCCTGGCCAAGAGGTAGCACCAGTATTTAAGTGCACCCATACATAACATTAGAACTGACCTTGGAGATTGGAGACGCTGAGTCATCTGGGGATGGAGCGTCAGCCCATGTACATGACCACTCCCCGTTGGTCTTAATAAGGAGCTGATGTGGACCACTGGCTCTGGGGCCATCCTCAGCCTGAGTCAGCCCATTGTCAGTGTGAACCAAGCAAACCACCCACCATCACTTGGAGAGGCCACCCATGTACTTTGTGGAACCAACATGGACCTGCACCCGACACCCAGGAGATGGAACTAATTACGCTTATACTGGGTAACAGCATTTGTATAATGCTCAGGAGACAATCAGCTCCCCTACTCCTAGCCGCATCAGAACCTGAAGATCACCTCAGACTTTAACCCCCACTCTGCTGCTATGCCACTTCCTTACCTGAGAAGTTTCTACCCACACCCATTCCATGTCCACTGGCAAGCATACCACAGAGAGACACACAACACAGGTCAGACTGGGGAAAATGGGAACCACACCATTGACTCTTTGGGTTGGCCAATCAGCACAGAAGCTAGCATCCCTCCTCCTAGCTCTACTACTGCTGGCAACACCCCTTCTGGTTAAGTCAGACTCTATGATAACACATGAGACTCGCAGGTGCCTTCTAAGCCCTATAGACCAACTATTACTCCAAATCAGATGGAACCCACTCCACTATTGTTAAATAGTGCCATTAAACACACAGAGCAATGAGGCACTCTCTACAAGTCTCATTTAAGGAGTACCCAGAGATAGTGTGCACCCAGTATTACAACCAGCATGCTCATGATTGGTGCAGTCAGATGAAAAACTCTGTAATTCAGAGACAATACCAACAAACTTTATGGGATTACAGTGATAAAATGATTATCTCCTACTAATTCCTGAGATGATGACAAATATAACCTCTGTCAACAATGTATGCCCTTACAACTCTGTGCCTCTCTTTCTATTTGTCACAATGATCTGTCTTCCTCTCTGGTATGAGCCTCATTTACAGAAGCAGATGGAAACTGCAGGAACAAAGTGGACAAGGGCACATTACCGTGGACCTCCTCCCTGGATGCTAACCAGTATATACAAGGAAGGCAAGGCAAGGTACACAACCTACTATTATCTGTGTGTAGGCATTTCTAAGAAATTAGGGACTTTAAAAATCCATATATCACTGCACCCACACAGTTCAAATGCATGTTGTTCAAGGGTCAACTGTATATACATGTTTCAAATTGCTGTGCACCTAAAACAAAAACAATGTTATATGTCAATCACATCTCGATTTTTAAAAAAATCTACATATCTCACCTTACAGAAGATAGAAACAATAATGAAAAGACCAGTAGTGAAGCTAACCTGGGAGGAAATTTATTGGTGTAGTCACACCACTGCCTCCCAAGAGCCCACCACGGAGGCTTTGAAGGCTGTATCAACATCTCCCCTAGAAAAGTTTCCTCTACAGTGGAGCAGGTGGTCCCACAGTGAAACACAGCAATGTTGTAATAAACAAGGACAGAAATGGGCCAATGTATAATACAATTGATGTCCATTTTTGAACTAACTTGGACCACCTGTGAGGATCCCACGTGTGAGTGCCTCATAGTTCAGGATCTAATTTAGTGCATGGCTGAATTAACATTTTTTAACTCTCAGACTGCTGAGAGTACCTGTGAAACCTATCGCATACCCACAGGAACACAGTGATTCTACTTACTTCTGGCAATCGCATGGAAACTCAATCACTAAGGCACACCAATCTGAGCAAGAAGGAACATACAATTGCCCACCAAACCAAACCTGCATATGGCCTTAATCATAGCAATACCTACCTATACATTTAAAACCACACGCTGGGCTTGACTTCAACAACCTGATTTTAGTACACATGGCGTTAAACCCCTCCTCGGGCCAAACTCCCATAAATCTCACTCATCAAGATGAGCCTATTTCCCTCACCACTGACATCCCACAAGAGCATGAACAATCCAACGCGCTTATATGAGACTAGTCACACAAATGTGTGGGCAATGGTGGGCTGAGCACATACACATTTAGTTGATCCAGGTTCTGAGTGCGAGGTGGACAACACCCAACCTCATTTGACTATAACATGTGCACCTATTCACACTATTGGGATTTCACTAAAGCCACACAAACTTACTTTTCCTAGGAACAGAGTATACAGGCAGCAGAGGGAGCCTGGTGGACCTAAAAGAGAATCAAATTGCCTCTATGGAAGGGGCCACATGTTAAACCTGACAAGCTCAGGAGACTGAAAATAATCACATAGGATTGCGTGAACATAAAAATTCCTAACTAAGGTGGGCCATGGAGGGAAGTCAGGTCCTTGCCCTGTAGCTTCCTTGACAAAGGTCAGTCTTCACCTTAAATGAGCCTATCGCTTGTTTTTTTGCATCTAGGATAACATACCCTTGGAATGTAAGGTTAACCCCTTTCCAGACCCCCCAGAGGTCACAACCCACCACACCAGAGCAGGAGACTACAGAATCCCTCATTGTTATCTTGTTCCCCAAATACTACTGTATGTGCTGTAAAATGCTATTAACTATCCTGTACCCACCAATGTAAAAGAAGTGTGTGTCTCTCCAATTTACATTTTATCCAACCCCAGACAGTTCCCCGCTTTGCTTTCTCCCACCCCGTTAATCTACAACCAATGGATTTCATGTAACATCCTCCTTTGATTCTAATGTATAAAATAAGTTGCAAAATGGCCATTTTCTGGAGCATTTTCTCAATCCGTTGGGACTTTGCTTCCCAGCAATTTGCCTCTATGTCATCAGTTTGGCTCAAATAAACTCTTACAAGCTTTCTCTTAGGCTGGATGTTTTTTCATTGACACCTCCCTTATCACAAGCTTTCTCCCCATCCAACCTTCCAATGTATTTCCTGCTCTTAGATTTGGCTCAAAGTTTCAGTAGACTTTTACTCAGGCTACTCCACCCCCACCCCCACGCAATTATTTCCATAAACCATGCAAGGCTAGCTGCAGTTCTCCAATGCGCAAATGACCTCTCCCAGTAGTCCCCCTGGTACTAAACACTCTAGGACCACTTATTCTGGGGACAGTAGGAAAAGCCTATGTGTGGGACACCTCACAACAATACAAGGAAACACAGCTGTGTTTAAAGAATTATCCACAGAAATTAAACAAATGGCCCAAGAACTGAAACTGGGGTGAATTCCAGTGTACTTTAGGGAACATGGGGTTACATAACTGCATAGCCCTAGATATTCATTAGCTATTAAATGCATGTGTGTGTGTGGGGGGGGTCTGTGCACTTGTGCACACATTGCTGCATGTGGGTCGATAACACCAAGTTTTATAGATAGCCAGAGACATGTATCAAAAGTGGCCAGAATGTCAATGTCTAGTCACCAAATAGATTGAACAAGTCAGAAGCTTCTCCTTTTCTGCTCTATTCTCCTGGCATCCGCCTACCAAGTGGGCCAACTAGCAGGAAATAGGCTTTGAAATCCTACTTGTGCCCTTGTAGGATTTGAGGTCTTTAGAATGTTTTATCACTGGCTTCACAGTTTTATCACTGTTTTATCACTGTAAATTAAGGCATTACAAATAACACACAACTTAGATTATGAAACAATGTGGAGCTGAGGGATGGATTATTATATAAACAAGCCAAAGATGCCCCCTCTTACTACTGTTATTCAACATAATATTGGAAGTCCTAAACAGAGCAATCAGGCAAGAGAAAAAAATAAAAGACATCTAAATTGGGAATGAAATCAAATTATCACTTTTTGGAGACACCATGATTCTTTATACAGAAAACCACAAAGACTCCACCAAAAAACTTAGAAACAATAAACAAATACAGTAAAGTTGCTGGCTACAAAACCAATGTACAAAAATCCATTGCATTCCTATATAATAACAATGAAATTTCAGAAGAAAAAAATCCTTTTACAAAAGAATAAAATACCTTGAATAAACTTAACAAAGGATATGAAGGACATAAATTGAAAACTACGAGACATTATTACAAGAAACTAGAGAAGACACCACAAAGAAATGGAAAGCTATTCTGTGTTCCTGGAGTGGAAAAATCAACATAGTTAAAATGGCCATATTACCCAAAGTAATATACAGATTTAATGCAATCCCCATCAAAATCCCAATGGCATTTTCTCAAAGAAATAGAACAACAAAAAAAATCAGATTTGTATGGAATCACAAAAGACCCCAAATAGCCAGAGCAATCCTGAGAAAAAAGACTTAGGCCAGAGGTATCACATTCTGTGACTTCAAATTATACTTCAAAATGACAATAATCAAAACATTACGGTATCGGCAGAAAAACAGACATGCAGACCAATGGAACAGAATTGAGAACACAAAAATAAACCCATGTATATATGAGAAGATGATTTTTGAAAAAGAATCCAAAAAATATACAATGGAGAAAAGAAATTTTATCTTCAATAAATGGTGCTGGGAAAATTGAAAAGCCATATGCAAAAGAATGAAACTAGACTGTTATCTGTCACCATACCCAAAATTAACTCAAAGTGGATCAAAGATCTAAATATAAAACCCAAAACAATGAATTGAATAGAAGAGAGCATAGGTACAAAATTTATGGATCTTGGGTTTAGAGAGGTTTCGGAGAAAAAGGAACCCCAATACACTGCTGCTGGAATGTAAATTGGTATAGCCACTATGGAAAAACAGTACGGAGGGTCCTCAAAAAATTAAGCATAGAATTACCATATGACCCAGCAATCCCTTTTGTGGGTATCTACCCCCAAAATCTGAAAATATTTATCCAGAAAATATATGTACTCCTATGTCATTGCAGCGTTGTTTACAGTGGCCAAGATATGGAGATAATCAGTGTCCTTCAACAGATGACTGGATAAAGAAGATGTGGTACATATATGCAATGGAATACTACATGGCCATAAGCACAGATGAAATACTGCCATTTGTGACAACATGGATGGATCTTGAAATTATTATGCTATGCAAAATAAGACAGAAAAAGTCAAGAACCATATGACTTCACTCATATGTAGGATACAAACTGAAAGCAACAAAGGAACAAGACAAACAAAGAAAGAAACAAAAACGCATAGACACAGACAACACTGCAGTAGTTACCAGAGGGTAAGAGAGGAGGGAAGGTGCTAGAAAAGGGAAAAGGGGATCAAATATATGGTGATGGAAGGAGAACTAACTCTGGGTGGTGAATACACAATGCAACACATAGATGACGTATTATACACATGTACACTTGAAACCTATACAATTTTACTTACCAATGTCACCCTAATAAATTTAAATAAATTTTATTTAAACATTCACTGTATTTTGTGATCACACCTCATATATAATGGAAAATTATGTGGCCATGAGAAGGAAGGTATTCATGCTATTTCATGATTTCGTGACAACATGGATGGACCTCAAGGGCATTAAGCTACGAAGTCAGACAGAAAGACAAATACTTGATATCACTCATATGGGGAACGTAAAATACCAACTCATAGAAACACAGAGTGGTGGTTGCTAGGGGCTAGGGGACATGGGGAGCTGTTGGTCAAACAGTGCCAACTTCTACTTATAAGATAAATTTAAGTTCTGGGAATCTAATTTACAGCATTACGATTATAGTTAACTATATTGTATTATATACTTGAAAGTTGCTAAGAGTAGATTTTTTTCTTTCTTTTCTTTATTAGTTTCAGGTGTACAAAGCAACGTAATAATTAGACATTTACAATATGCCCCTGCCAGTCTATTACCCCTCTGACATCATATATGGTTGTTACAATACCATTGACTATCTTCCCTATGCTATACTCCACATCCTGTAAAAAAATTTTTTTTTAAATGTATATACATATACATATATATATATACATATATATGTATATATATATATATATATATAGATATATATATATGAGATCAGACAATTAAGTTCGTGAACTCATCCTAAAAAAGTGCTACATACCTCATTGCTGAATATCACTATGGTCACCTTCCAAGTACTCCCCTTGGGAAGCTATGCACTGACGCCAGTGCTTACTTAGTCCACCCTTCAAAGCAATTTTGGAACTTTCTGGAATGGCCATCAGAGCTGTTTTCATATCATCCTTGATGTCCAGAATGTCATCAAAATGTCTTCCTTTCAATATTTCCTTTATCTTCAGGTAAAGAAACAAGTCATTGGGGGCCAGATCAGGTGAGTAGGGAGGGTGTTCCAATACAGTTATTTGTTTACTGGCTAAAAACTCCCTCACAGACAGTGCCGTGTGAACCGGTACATTGTCGTGATGCAAGAGCCATGAATGGTTGGCAAAAAGTTCAGGTCATTTTGTCCAATTTTTTCACACAGACTTTTCAGCACTTCCAAATAGTAAACTTGATTAATTGTTTGTCCAGTTGGTAGAAATTCATAATGAATAACCCCTCTGATATCAAAGAAAGGTTAGCAACATCATTGCAATAAGTTCGTGAACTTAATTGTCAGACCTCTTGTGTGTGTACGTGTGTGTGTGTGTCTATGTGTGTGTGTGTGTGTGTGGACGTACACTCACCCACCCACACACACTCGTATACACAGACAGTGCCAGTAAAATGTATACACATTTTAAGAAAGGAAAAAACTGTATTAAAATTGTAATAATATATACCATTAACAAAAGATGAATATAAGTCATGTTTGACTTCTGCAATTACAAGAGGTGCTGAAAGTGGTTACCATCAGCATAATTTTAATAGTTTTTTCCTTTCTTAAAATGTGTATACATTTTTTTGGCACCGTGTGTGTATATGTGTGTGTGTGTGTGTGTGTGTATTTATATATATATATATACGTATATTATATACACAATACACACATATATATATATTATATATAATTATAGTTGACATTACATATTATTTTACTTGAGCTTCAGATATACAGAGCATTGGTCAGACTTCTACACAGTCTATGAAGTTATCCCCTTGATAAGTCCATCTGGCACTCTACATAATCTTTACAACATTGTTGATTATATTCCTCATACTGTATTTCATAGTCTCATGACTATATTGTGAGTACTAATTTGCACTTTCTAATCTCTTCACCTTCTTTCCCACCCTCACCCCCTTCCTATCTAGCAACATCTTAAATACTCTAACCACACACAAAAGGTGAGGGGAGGGAAGTATTAATTAACCCTCTTGTGGTAATCATTTTGCAATATATATGTATATCAAATCATCATATTGCAGACCCTAAACTTATACAATATTGTATGTCAATTATTTCTCAATAAAGATGAAAATAACAAAAAATCAAAAGAAAAAACAAAACTGTAGCCCACCTGATTTTAGCGCACAGCAAATTCTGCATGAGAAGGCACTGCTAGTTCTTGGTACACCCCTTCATATGAATATGTGCACCTAATTCAATTGCAATCCAAATAACACCCTCAACTCTCACCCCAAATATACAAACAAAACCATACTACCTATCTCCAGAACATATCTCAAAGCATACAATCTTTCATATACACCAAACACACTGCTACTTGCAACCTGAATACACATACAATCTACCTCATACTACCTAGAGTTTTAGACAAAACCCTTCTCATCCTGAATACTCATAAGTCACATATACAACTATATATATATGCAAAATGTGTTTGAATACAAACATGTACAACCAACACACTACCCATATGTTCACAATGAATATCCTACAGACACACAGACCCTCAAAAACAATTCTACAGTTGTTTAATGATCCACTCCCAAAAATACCCACACATAATTCCATAAACCTAAAATATACACACTCCACAATTCCTGAACACACAAACCTACACATCCTGTCTGTTTCCAAATATACACATTCAACCTCTCCCATCTCCCAGAGCACGCACACCATAAACCCTGTATATCCAAATACATACACAGATACAAACAACCTAACTTAACCAGACTACCCCACACATTGAAAATACACACACAAGCAGTCCCTCCAAGTTAATCAACCACTGCATCCCAGAAGTGACACAAAAGGATCACTAAACCCTTTAATACACATACAAAGCCCTTATGCACACACTCACAAACTATCCATGCATACATAGCCCTCACACTCAGATACACACAAAACTCAAAAACCAGAATACATTACCACCACAATCCCCATCATTCCCAAACACATACAAAAACTCTAGCATTCTCCAAAGGAAATCACTTGGACCATTGCTGACAATCCCAAACCTTATGAACAAACTTATGTAATTCACCCACGCACTGCTGCACGTACACCCAAAGCAGTATACACTCCTAAGACACAAGGAAACATCTCCAGCAGATCATATATAAATACGCGTAAACCCCTTCCAAATCCCAAATTATACACATGCCCTAGAAAATATTTATCCAGTCTGCTGTGCATCTTGAACACATACACATAAACTCAATATACGTTTCTCACCACAAGCCCCAAATGTACCCACAGTTACCCAGCACACACTACAAATATGGAAGCATACCACCCTACACCCCAAATACACATAAAACTTCATGCTACCTGTACATTACGAGTACATAATCTCACATTCCCAAATATTCACAATGAAATAACCCAACCATCTTTCAGAATACAGATTCATATAAACCTCACACCACCAATCACCTGCACATATGTGACATGCCACCAGTCCCATAAACTAGTTGTACACCTTGCCCTCACACACCCAAATATACTCAATATTCCTGAAAATCACCAAAACACATATAATCACATAGCATGCCCTGAACAAGTACAAAGGCTCCCTCCACATTTCAAAAATATGCAAAAAACATGATCCTACATCAAAAATAATATACACAAGCACTTTTTCCAACATTGCCAATATACACATGCAGCTAAACCTTCCAAAACCACCATTGGGCACACAAATTTCTAACATTCAGAAAACACACACACACACACACACACACACACGCAAAGTCCTAAATTACAAATGCATAAACATAACACCTTGCGTATATCTGAATTAATCTCAGATCATCTAAATAAACTCAACCCCACTCAGTCTCACAAAAATACACTCATTACTTACACTTCCCCCAAATATCCACAGACATCAACTACCCACACATACAAATACACTTAACAGATTCCCGCCAACTCTATAAATACACAAATAAATCTTCAAACTAGGATCATGTAAACACAGTCCTAACAGACTCCAAAATAATGACATGCACAAAACCACCCACTGCCCATAAAGTCCTACAATGCAAGGAGATCCACAAATACACAGTACAACATCACATTTCTAGATACACACAACACACACAATTTCCCCATCTCCAAAAACATGCACAAAATTTAACCTTAAATACACACACTGAAACCCAACCCATGAACACACATACACACACACACACACACACACACACACACATCTTCTCTCCCCCAGTATACAAACAAAAACCACATTCAGCACCAAATGCACCTGCCACGGTATGCTGGCAAAGACTTAATCTAATATCAGCTCACTCTAAAGGGAGTGTGGATACTAATCTTGTTGATTTTTGCTGAACTCTTGCATCAGTAAACAACCTATGCTTGCAATTCCATTGTAATTTGACAGAAAGCTCATTATTATTAGAGTGAAATTTAAAAAAGAGGGTGAAGTTTGAACAAAATTGTTGGCTGATATTTTCATGTTAGGAAAGAAGGCATTAGTGAAACTGTAGTCAGTAGTCACATAGGGTAGTCACATTGCCTGAACGTGCAGCTGAACCTTGAGCCACATCGTCCTGCCAATAAGAAACAATAAACCTACAGAACCATAATTGCAGCAGAGGTAAGCAGGCCCTGGGAAAGTTCCTAAAGTCATGCATGCACAGTAGTTAAAAAAACTGTCCTATAGTAAACTTTTCTTTATTTTCATATTAAAAAATACTCCCCTAGGGGTAATTTAAGAAGGCAAAGAGATGCAACTCATGTAGTAGCATGCATGTACACTGCGAAGGAGCAGTGGAGGACCCATCTCAACATACTTTGGGGAGGAAAAAAGGAAAGAAGAAGGGGTGGCCTCCAACCCTGAGAGCCTTTAAAACCACCATGCCTGCAAGGCTGGGGGAGCCACATGCATTCCCCTGGGCAGTGTAATACCTTGGTGCATCAACATTACGGTTCAATAAACCTTTCTCTCTGCAAAACTGGTTCAGTCACTCTGATTTCTATCCTGACAGAGGTGAGGACCCCTGCGCCAGTAACAAAACTATGAGAAATTGCAGGAGAGCTTCACTCATTTCCACTCATTCTCAATGACCAGAGCTACTCTTGCTGAACAGGATGACAATTTTCAAATTGGGAAGACCTGCCCCTTCGCTCTTGTATTACTCAGAATGTGGGAGACACAGAATGACCCTCACAGAGTATGAAAGCTCACACGCATGACCAGCCTCCACTGCAGGCCCCGCAATCACTAAACCGGTCCCCAGTGATGCCAATTCTCTGGGGTAAACAGCACCCCGAGTGAGCCCTGTGGGGCCATGAACCCACAATGGGGGGCATCACCCCACACAGACCCGGGAGGCAAATAGCCCACAGCCTGAACAGCAGTGAAGAGCAACGATACCTGCGGGGTGCAGAGTGCGGCCATCCCTTACCTCCATATTTACATAACTGACTCTGGAGGCCGCCATGCGAGGCACCGCCCGGAGCCAGGAAGGCCGTTGGGCCCACGCCCAACCGGGTACGCATGCGCATCTGCCACCGCGAACCTCAGCAACGGACCCTGGGAGCTGTTGCAGGACAGCGGTCCACGCCCGCGAGAGCCCGGCTCCAGGGGCCGTGCGTGTGCGTCCCGGCGCGAGGCGAAGCAGGAACTGGCCTCCACTGTCCCTGCAGGAGAGGAAAGAAAGGGAGGTGCTGGGTGCCCCGTGAAGCTTCTCGGGACGCGTGCCCTCCTCACAACTGTGCTTGGACATCCCTAAACCACCGCGTGTGAACTGAGCGCTTCCGTCCTTAAAATTGCAAACTTGCAATCCATGCCCTTAGATAGGAGCCTCCTGAAAGAGTTGTGGAGAGCTCTACCTAAAGTACCTATCCTCGAATTGAGACAAGTGCTTTCGCGCGCTTTGGACTGCATTTCGGTGGTTTCTAAATTAGTAGGTCCTTTTCCCTAGCAAGTCGGAAGGTTCCATTAAACAATTCTGGCAAAGAATTTTAGACCTGGGAAACACTCTGAGACATACTCACCCCTGACTCCATCCCTAGAGTTTTCCCAAACTCTTTTACTGTATTAGAATGTTTTCCTTCGTGTATTCATTTAGTATCTGGAGGGTTTTCAATAAATGTTGATTCACAGATGTTTCCTTTGCAAGGTTTTTATTGTAACATTGATCAAGAATGAACAGTCTGGGCCAGTTTCAGTGGACGTTAGCAGGCAGAGTGGGGACAATTTTGCCCTCCTTCGGGTTTTTTGTTTTATTTTGCATATATTAACCCAATCAACTTGCCAACTTGAGTTTATAATACTTTCCAAAGAAATTTCAGATCGTCTTTCTGGTCATTGGCAAGATTAGAGCATTTCTCACTTCATAGGATAACTCAATGGAACACTCACACCTAACAGCACTAAGCTTCTCCAAGTGCACGGACTGAAAACTCCACAAGACACAAACATGGTATCTCACTGTACCTCCAATGTTCCATGTTTGGGTGGAAGATCATCTATCGTCTGAGGCCTGTGATTCATATTCAGAGATGTTTTTTATCAGCATTAAATGCCAGCCCTTGACCTTGCTGCTAGAATACTCAGAGATCAGGGTCCAAAGCACATTTAACTACCCCCTTGCATGACCAGTCTTCCCAAATTCCATTTGAGATAACCTATTACATCTTCTTCTTGGGTCTAGGACTTTCACGTAGTACATAAGGAATCGCAGTACTGGAACCGGATGATTTTTCCCCGACACAATTTTTGTCAGTGACCCTGAGTACACTCATTCAAATCCTATCAGAGCCATGAGTGAGAATCTTGTAAATAATTGATTGACTGACTAGACAAGGGGAGGAAGCAACAGGGAAGACTCCCTTTCTTGAGTGAGTGAGTACCTGAGAACAATCTGTTGCCTAACCATACCTCTAATAAGAAGTTACCAGGTAAACATTATGTCAGAATTCCCAATGATAAAAGCTCAAGTCCTGAGAAATATATTCAAGTTGTTTATTCTTTTCAATCTCCAACAAGATTTTTTTTTTTCCCCGAAATGCAGTTCACTGTGATTTCGCTTGAATGGCTCTCACCTCATCTTCTCTCGAGACAATTTTTCCTTGCAGGGGGCAAGAAACTTCTTAAGCGCCAATAGTAGTTCTTCTTGGTGAATGCTCACGGTGTGGAACAGTCCTTCTAAACCTCTCTTCCCTTCTCCAATGCCCTACCATCAGTAGGAATTCTGCTGCTACAGCAGGGAATGAAGCTTGTCTCCCAAAGGTTTGGTTACAATCCCCTGAAGATGTCACCCCTGGTCTCCCTTGACCGATTTCCTGACAATCCTTTCCTGTCACAACACAAAACACAAATGCTCTTTTATATCATTTACACAGGGATAAACTCACACTTACAAACAATATGAAAATGAGAAACAAGTGTTATTAAAGGGGTGCTACCCTGCATCATATGAAGATGGGATCCCATGCGATGATGGGCCTCGATTCCAGAGAGCCAGGGTCTATGATGCATAGAGGAAATTCGGAAGCTCATCAACGGTGCTTTCATGCTCAGGCTTGGGAGCTACGACTTGGATGGAAGCAGGTTTGTGTGAATGGTGATTGAACATGGAGGACAGCACTCTGCCTTTGTGTCACGTGCATATTCATGTCATGTGTAGTGGGTTTTTAACACTAGGAAAACCAGAACCTTAAGATGTTAAGCCCCATTAGCGTGCGGCTCAGGAAGATTTTCTGCCTTCCCATCCTTTACTTCTGTCCTTACCCACAGTAAGCATAGACATTCAGTGCTGTATGACGGCTCTTCCGAATTTCATAATCAACCAAAGAGCATGTAGAATCAAGAGTGCGTGCAATTGTGTTTTGCATAGAGCTACGATGCACTCTTGGCGCTCTGTACAGGGGTGAGTAACTCATAATAGCTTAATATATTACTTTTTTGTAGACTTGCCAGATAAAACACAGGATCCCTGTTTCAGAAAAACAGCAAAGAAATTTGCAGTAAGAGTATGTAAAAAATATTGCATGGGACACAATCACCCTAAAATACACCCAGTGTATATCTGAAATTCGAATTCACTTGGCATTCATTATGTTCTACATGTGGCCAACTATCCTTTCAGGTAGTGTGATTTTTAAGGGACTGGAGAACTTCTTGTTCTAGGAATCTAGCCTCCAGAAATAAATAGAGGAGCCACATTACCAGTACAAAGACAATCATTATAAATATCTGCAAATATATCAGAACATACATCGATCTTTATCCTGAAAAAAAGTGAGAGCATTTTAAAAACTGAAAATAGGTTGCATTTGCTTTTCGTCACATAATACATCTCTGGAAAGATTTAAACGAAACAGATAACACTGGCATGCTGTGGGAAAGAAGTCTGTGTTGCCGGGGGAAAGGGAAAGAGGAAAACTCGTCACTGCCTTTTCCATTTTGCACAATTTGACTGTGAAGTATGCAAAAGCTTTACTTATTTAAAACATTACATTAAAATCATGTAAATGATAAAAAATTAAACATTTAACGATACGGTACTCTGAAAAACAAAAAGGAGTGATTTCGGGTCTTGGCCTGACTCTGGTGGACTGAAGCAAAAGGGATGGTTAGTAAGGCTGGGCCTGCTGGGGTCTGCAGAGCTTCCAGCACGGATCGCCACTTGGGGCCACAGGACTCCTTTCCAAAGAATGATGTGCCCCCAGCTACCCAACATGCAGGGTCTGCTGAGTCAATCCTACTTTCAAACACTGGGCTCCATGTGGCCATCAGTACCCCAGGATTTATCAGACAATGTGTTGTGAATTTTGTTCAGAAAGTGTAGCCTGTGTTGAAAGAAGCCGAGAGCCAGGTAGAAAGCATGTTGAGGGACACAAAACTACCAGGAGGATGATGGACAAAGAATTGAAAGAAAGAGAACATCTAGTAAAACATCGGTGCTCTGACTCTACAAAAACAACGCATAAATAGCCTCAAGAGGCACGCACCAATTGTATTGCCACCCTACAATTAGAAAGGTGCTTCTGGTTCTTGCCTACCTGCCAGAGCCCTTCATGGAATGTCTCCCCACCCCCACCCAGGCCCACTTCCCCTGCCCCTCCCCCACTGCGGAATGTCTTGAGCCCCACATTCTACTGTTTAATTTCAAACTTTTCCCTCCTTCATTTGGATGCTGAGCATCTGCTGGAGCAGGTCACTCTCTCTGGATCTTGGACTTGACTTTTTTGATTGTGGAGTGCGGTCAGTGTCTCAGCCTGCGGGGATGACGTCAAAAGGAGGTAAGCCTGTAGGTGAAGGGGAGCATGTTTAGAGATCCTATCATCCCTCAAATGGTTGGGATACAGATGTGACATAGTTTGGGTTGGTGAAACAGTTTGGACTGAGTAGAGGAAGGGGTTAGCACTGGACAGGGCACGTCACCTGGGGAGGCTGGGAGCCAGTGGAAACCTGTGACAGACGGCAATGGACAGCAGGGCTCCTAAGAGGTGGATCAGGACAACTTGGGGGAAACACCTGGCATGGAGAAAGGACGGCAGCGGACACACTGATTCCTTCTAGAGGGGAGACAAGCCACTTGGACATGCGTCTGTAGGGCGTAATGGTTGATGTCGTGCTGGTGGCACCAGGAGGGTCACGGGGAAAGCCGAGCTCTGTGTCATGTTCTTCAGGCAGCTGCAGCTTGCCCCACAATAGCTTTCTAAGGGCTGTGAACGGAGCACACTAGATCGAATGGGGAAGTGGGGAGAGGGGGTCTTAGCCGGAGACTTGCCCAGTGGGGCTGCCTGTGGCCAAGTCTACAGTGAAATGTCCTCGCCCAGAGCCAGGCTGGAAGGTACTCTAACTGCTGCAGCCCAGAGCATTTTCACTTTTTCCTGCCCAGAGCTCACTTCTTCTCAGTCCAGGTAGCTATTGTCTTGGATTCAACAGGGGCAGGGTCACTGTGTAACTTCCATCAAGATGGGGCTGGGTTCCGTGAGTTGTTCTGAACTGTTCTCCCTCTGTGTAAATCAGTTCTTCAGACCTGCTTGATCATGTTGCGTCTCCTCAGCCCTGTGTTGCACCTTGGAGATGCGAGTTTCCTCTAATTCCATGTCACTGCTTCATGGACAGGGAACGGATGGGGAGTGTACTAGGTTTTCCGGTGGAACGTCTGTGAAGGTGGATTGCTTTTTAAAGGGGGCTAGGAGAGTAGCACAGAAGCAGGAAGACGATCTTCTATCTTATTATGAAACGCGCTAGGACACCTGTCCTGATGAGTTAGGTGCATGTGGTGTGTACCTGGTTCTCCTGGAATAGGGTCTGCATGAGTTCCTCTGAACAGGAATGTGTCCCAGGTAACTCTGTCCCAGTGACACCTGGTTTACTGTGTCTTCACTTTCCATTGTTGGGAGCTGGGAGGGCAAGGGCCATGGACAGTCTGCAGACCAATCTAACGTGACAGCAGCTGTGGAATTCTCTGGAAACCTCCACTGACAGCCCCACTGCTCTCCATTGCCTGGCCCTTTTCTAATCCTCGGCAGCTTTTGCTGGCTGTGAAATAACAGAATCTAAGGGACACAACGCCTACTTCGCAGACCCCTCTCCTGGGCACAGAGCTGCTAAGTGGTGGCAGCGACTCTGAGCATGGGGCATAGAGTGGCAGAATCTGTCCCATGTTAAGTGTTTGCTGTGGTTGGTTCTGAGTTGTGCGTACAGGCTGGGCTGGGGTGTTTAGGGGATATATCAGGGCTCCTGGGGCTTCCTTGTGGAGAGCCATTCCTCAAGTGTTTTTGTTTTCTGTGCTTGGCCAGGGAAGAAGGAGAGTGATTTACATTGAGCCTCTGGAAAAGGAAGACTGAGGGGGAGATGGGGCTCTAATATTTTAGACACTGCCTGTTCACGAAGGCACTTTGGGTGCCTACAACTTACCTTGGAGAAGGTCCCTATCTTCTAATGAGTCTGTCTATGTCCATTTTCCACAGAGCAGATGTCTGCCCAGTTTCATGACTTGGGAGACAGCCTCTGAGGCTGGCAGGGTCAGAGGTCAGGGAATTCTTAGGAGGCTCCCAGACTCAGAGCTGGCGGGGCGGTTTCTGCTAGGCAGACAGTGGTCAGGGAGCCGTGGTGCACGGGCGCAAGCTCCCCAGTGGAATAATTCTCAACCTGAGGTCAGAGCATGAAAATCACCCGAGGGCAATTGCAAACTGCAGCTTCCCCGTACAAAGGGTCCTTACCTATTGAGACTCATCGCTCCGATTCCCCTGTGGCTAAAGGGGACGCAGAGCGCCTCTGTCCTGGTTACTGACTGTCCTACTCCATTCACCCCTTTCATTTCTCTCAACAGCATCTGCAGTGCTCAGACCGGCAGTGACCATGTGCCCTGGTGCTTCTACGTCTCCTTTCCTGTCGCTGCCTTTTCCGCCACCCACTGCTGACCCCGCATACTGGCCACCCGGGGAGCAGCCCCTGCCACCCCTCATGACACCGTCATTTCCTCCTGGCCAGCCCGTGGTGCTGCCGGCTTTCCCTGGGACACCTTCGGTGGCAGGAGATGCTGGTCATGGCCCCACAGGGACTGGGGCTGGCAACATCATTTGCCAGGTCAGATCAGAAGTGGGGCGAGCAGAGCCGCCCCACACTCAGACCTTGGTCCTTACTCAGGCCCCACTCAACTGCAGTGCTCCGGGGGCCCTCTGTGGGGGTGCTGTGTGTCCTGCACCCCAAATCTTGACAGCCTCTGCGATGCAGACCGTTATGTTCGCTCCGGCTGTTGGGGGCACCCAGGCTGTCCAGGGCAGCTGGTCCCCAGGCCTTCCTCCTCAGGCCCCACCACCAGCTGCCCAGCAGGCTTCCATCATCTCTCCAGTGAGTTCTGGGCCATGGCCAAATGGGGCTCCCAGAGAGGGTGGCCTGGCCACCTCCCAGTCCAACGCCATGCCGGACATCTCACGTAACCCCAAGAGTGTGTATGAGAACTTCCGATGTTGGCAGCGCTTCAAGGCCCTGGCCTGGAGACACCTACCCCAGAGTTCCGATGCAGAAGCTCTTTCCTGCTTCCTCATGTGAGTGCACTGGGAAGGGGCACGGGGAGCTCAGCTGGAGCTTTCACATAGAGGGGACGGTGGATGGGCATGTAGCGTGCCTTATCCTGGGACACAGCAAGGAAGGTCTGAGGGTGGTGTCCACGCTCTGAGAAGGCACGTCCTTGGTAATACACATCACATGTCCCGTTCATGACCTCCTCTGAGGTGCTGTGTCTCAACTGACCCCAGTAGCCTGAGTCCAGCTCCTACTACTACTTGCCTTGTGACTGTGGGAGGCATTTCCTTCGGCACCCTTGGTCCCTTGTATAAAAGGGGACAATTCTACTTAATTCAGAGGACTGCAGAGGAGACTCCTTGGGTTAATCTATGAAGTGTTCGCAGATTGCCTGGTACAGGCCATGCCGCATTAATGATAGTGATTATGGTATGAACGGGCAATCTTGAAGAGGAAAAGACCTCCCAAAGCCAGAGTGTCCCTGCTATAGGGTGCGAGTGCACAGTCAGCCTCAAGTCCAGGCTCACGGGCCGGTGTGACTGTGAGGCAGCAATGACAGTAGTGGGAGGGCTTGTCTTTGCACACCCAGACTCCTCCTCCCACACCTGCATCAGTCATGCTGTGGGGGGCCCGGGTGCACTACACAGCTGGGTGGGTCTGGCGGGTGGGCGCCGGGCTGTAGGCCGTGACTGACCTTGATGGCTTACAGCCCAGTGCTCCGGTCCCTGTCCCGTCTGAAGCCCACCATGACGTTGGAGGACGGACTGAAGCGGGCCATGCGGGAATGGCAGCACACGAGCAACTTTGACCGGATGATCTTTTACGAGATGGCAGAAAAGTGAGCCAGCATCTGGGGTCCTGAGGGCTGCAGGGCGGGGGTGCGCTGACTTCAGGCAGGGTCCCCTTTGGTGGTACTCGTCAGAGAGGGTATTGGGAGGCGGGGTCTCGGCCAGCACAGGGCCCTCACAGCGTCAAGGCACTTGCTCTGCCATCCCTCCATCAGCTGCTGCCTTTGCTGGGCTCCGGGCCGGCGTCCTTCTCAGCTGGCTCATGCCTCCCTCTCCCCCCAGGTTCATGGAGTTTGAGGAGGAGGAGATGCAGATTCAGAAGTTGCAGTGGATGAAGGCGGAGCAGGGCCTGCCTCCCCCTGCCCCACCAAGGCCTGATCCTTGGGAGCCCCCAGTCCCACTGGTGGGCTCGCAGCCAGGTAGGGCACCGAGTTCCCATGGCCAAAGGCATCTGGGGCTCAGGGCAGAACACTGTGCCCACATCAGTCCTTTGCTTCAAGGGGACATTGTTCTCTCAACCACAACAGCCACGAGAGCCAGGGTCTCAGGTGCCCTTTTCCACCACGGGGTCTGGACCTGGTCAAGTTTCGTAACCCCTCTCCCAACTTGCTGTCACAGGATGCAGCGTGAAGTCAGCTAAGAAGGGTGGCATGGGAGGCACCTTAGAGTAACTGTGGCTCCACACTTACTCACATGTGTCTCTCCTCGATGCTGCCCTGTCCCCTCCCAAGTCACAGGGCTTCAGGTGGTCCTGACCCGACAGCACTCATGTTAGCATCCCCAAACACTCTATCCCACTGCTGTCACCATCTCATGCTCAGGAGGTGGAAGCTGCAGGCCCTCACACTCCCTCCTCCTTTCGCTCGTCCTCAGGGTGTGTTCCCAGCATGGCCATACCCAGAGCCCATCCTGCTGACCCGCAAGCACACAGATCCCCGCGGCCCCGGGAGACCAAGGCACCAGAGGAGATTCCCCCTGAGGCCGTGAGAGAGTACATGGACATCATGGATGAGCTGTTGGGGTCGGCCCACTCAGCCACCGGAGAGCCAGGTGGAGAATGGGAAGAAGACTTAGAGGAGCCGCCGCAGGGTGACGATGGGACCTACCCGGCCTCGGGTCTCCTGAGCTACATTGACGAGCTGTGTTCCCAGGAAGACTTTGACACCAAGGTGGGCTGGCTCAGAGCTCTGGGGTCTAGAAGATTCCAGGGAGTGGCACTCTGGCACCCAGCTCTGGGTTCCTGAGTTATGTGCGGGCTGGGTGTGAGTGTGTGTGTGTGTGTGTGTGTGTGTGTGTGTGTGATGATCATGACAGTGTAAAACACTCACCTTCTGCATGAGGATGGCGTGGGTCCTAGGTTTTTCACTTTTCCCCCGGTCCTGCTGACTAACACGTTACTCCAAGACTGCTTACAGCTTCTTCCTTCTGTGGCAGGTGGAGGAGGTCATTCACCCCCGATTCCTGGAACAACTGCTTTCCTCAGAACCACAGCTGGATCCCGTAGCCTTAGCTGAGGAACTGAAGCAGGAGGAAGCACTCACTCTGGCCCAGGTGAGCCAAGAGATGGAGGGACCTCTGGTTTGTTAGAGGAGGGAGACACCCCAGAAATAAGCGGGGAGGGAAGGACCTTGGTTGAGCCAGGAAGGGAGGGACTCCAGGTATGAGGTCGGGTCAGGTGAGCCATGGGTGGGAGCACCCAGGTAACCAGGCCAGGAAGGACCCAATGACTCTGTCCACCCCTCCCGTGCCTGCAGGCATGGTGTGCAAGGGGCCAGCTCTGGCGTGGGTGCCTTGCAGGAAGACAGGAAGGAGAGGACTATAGGAAGGGGCGGATGGGGTACCCAGAAGAGGAGGGGAGGACACAAAGCTGGGAATATGGCACAGGATGATGGGAGGAGAGCCACATGTGTGTCTTTGCCTTTGAGTCCCAGGGTCCCCCACTACCCTCCTCTCTCCAAAGCCACTGTCCCATCAGCCCTGCTGCTGATGCTCCTCCTCCTCTCACAAATGTGTGCAGAGCAGTCACTGTCTGCCTCTTCCCTCCCAGCTGGCGTTGAAGGGGGAGGAGAGCGAGCAGGCACCCCAGAGCCATCGTGAACCCCGATTGGACTCACCTCCTTCTGTATCTGAGGCCAGTGAAGATGCCAGGAGGCATGATTGTGGCCCCCAGCTGGGGTTCAGTGACATAGCCTGCCCACCAGAGGCTGACATCAAGGACCCTCAAAGGCACTGTCGAGCAGACGCCCACCTGTCTAGGCCCAAAGTCTTTGATGTGTCTTCAGGATGTCAGGAGTCCCCAGCACTCCGGGCTCGATGGCTCCCCTCTCCTCCTGAGGGTCCCAGGCGCACTGCCTCACGGCAGGGACCCAGGGATGCCTCCATTCCCGGAGAGACCTGTCCTGTTATGGAGACTCAAAGGCCAGCGGACTGGTGCGGTGTGGACGAGGAAGTGCTCCCCAGCCTGTCCTTCCTCTTGGACTCTCAGAACAGCCTGCTGCCCTGGCGGTTCCCCCAGAGTCCTGTCTCTGCCTCGGGTCTTGTCTTCCCTGGAGGTCGGGGGGACCGGAGAGCTCCCCAGTCCCTGTCTGACCAGAGACTAGGCCTCAGCCGCCAAGACCCTTCAGCTGCCAAGTCTAGGAAGCGTGCTCTGGATGGAGCCCCAGCTCCTGCTGAGAAGACCCCACGTCTCGGCACGGACCTCAGGGTCTCAGGGAGGCCAGCCTTGGCTCTGGGGCCAGTCCGGTCCTCACAGCCTCAAAAGAGAAAGTGGGACCCCTTTGTCATGGGGAAGAGAAGGATGCTGCACTGCAGCCAGTAGGGAGCATCGGGGTGTTCCTCTTGGTGCCAGCCCCCCAAAGGGGCCAGACCAGATGTGACGGGGCTGTTCCCCACAGGAGCCAAAGGGGCCCCTCCTCATACCAGGCCTGATCCTGGCGAGTCTACTGACATGGGAGGCGGGAGGGATAGAAGGAGGCGGGAGGGATAGAAGGAGGCGGGTGGGGATAGGGGTGGGGTAAGAGTAGCACCTTTGGGGTATCGTGTGTAAATTATGAATAAAGATGGTTTTGTTGAGAAGTGTTCTGGGAGCCGCTGTCTCCATGCTCGGGTCTGTGCTGCTCCATCGAGGGGGACCTGAGAGGAAGGAAGGATGTGGAAGGTCATGGGCACTATGCATACACAGGTGACCTTCTAGTCCCTTCCTCCAGGTTGACAGGACGTCCTTCAGACTGCTCCTGGAATCATACAGCTCTCTAATCACCAGGAACCCCTCCCAGCATCCCTACTCCCAAGACCAGGCTGGGTGAAGGATGTCCCATCATCATCTGCACCCTGAGCCCTCTGGGGATGGGGACCTGCTTTTGAGGCTTTCATCCCTCTGGGCCATTAACCAGTTTTCCAGAACAGAGTCAGCCCTTGTGTGTAGGGAGCTTCTCTGTGCTTCCTGGATGTAGTCAGACAACGAGGCTGGGCTATCCTCAGCTCTTCCAGGGTTTCCTGCGTGGGTGGCCTGATCGGAGAGGAAAAGGCTTGGCCTCAGAGGACAGGCTCTCTGCCTCTGTGCCTCGTTGCAGGTGAAGCGTCCTCTGGTCTCAGTGGGATGATTGAATATGGAGGGAGGTGGAGGTAGTGAACACGGAACAAGAGGGAGTGGACTGGGAAGAGAGAAAGGGGGCGCCTCCTTAAGGTGTTTGAAATGACAGTGGGCGAGGAGGATACCAAGTCCCTTGAGGGATTTCTCTTGGGAGCATCTCATCCAATCCAAGGAGGAGGACCCATCTATTCTCCCACCCTCTGTGGGCACCCTCAGTGCCCATGGCAGGCAATGGATGCAATGTGGTGAGTCTCGGGCAGAACCTGGACCCGCCATTCTCTGATTCATCTTAGTCCCCAGACTTCTCTGCTTTCAGGGTCTTTGTCGCGAAAAAAGGGTGACACATCCCTCTCTCAGGTTGTTAGGAACACTGAGAGTCGTGTTTGAAGGGAACTTGCTTGGTCTTCCCTGTGTGGGCTGGGCCCTCAGACTAGGATGGGAGTCATCATCATCAGCTTCACACCTGGTGCTCACGTGTGTCTGCTCCTGTCCTAACTCGCCTGGCTGTTCCTGCCCCTGGAGTCCTTGTGAACGAACAGTTCCCAGGAGGAGGCAGAACCGGTGCTGCACCCACCCTGAGCTCGGTGAACCCTGAAATCTCCCCTGCACCTGCACAGTGGGGAAGACTGCAGGTCCATCGCCTCTCCTTCCAGGATGAGAGTGCAGCTCCATTCGCCACATGGAATCTTGCAGGGATTTGCACATTAGTCTTGGAAGATGCTAAGGTAGGTCCAAGGGGAAGGGAAAGGAGGAGATATCTCAAATTTTCATTGTAGCCAACCTTCTTTATTACAGAAAAACAAACTTGACGTGACCTTGTGCAAGGACAGTGTATGTGGTAGCAATCAGGAAGGAGTTAGTAGTGACTGAAGTAGCATCAGTGAAAAGGACAATGTCATCCTGTCAAACCTCCAAGGGAATCATGATGCTCATAACAGCATATGCTCCCTGTGTGCTCGGTGCTCTCTGGTGCTCTACTTCCTTGGAGCTCATTGTGTCTCCACAGAGAGCTGGAGTGAGGCACGTATCACCCTTTTTTTGTGACGAGTAGTGCTCAGGGAGGTCAGGGGACTGAGTGCCGGTCACACACCAGGTATTGGGGAAGCCTGGAAAGCACCGTGCAGGTTTGGCTCCAGAGCCCTCCTCCTTCACCACTTCAAATAAATCCCTTTGAAGAAGCCGTGGCATTCTTGGGAAATCCCAGTGACATTGGAGCAAGACCAGTCACCCACCACCCTTGTGGTTCTGAAATGGCATATCATTGTGGGTTGGGATTGTATTTTCCTGATGTTGAGCATATTTTCACGTGTGTATTGGCCATTTGTATATGTTATTTGGAGCCATATATATTCATTCTTGGCCCATTTTTAGTCGGTGTATTTGCGTTTTATTGTTGAGTTGTAAGAGTTCATTTTATATTATAGGTAAGTCAGGATTGCACCTTGCTGGGTTGGAACCCAGAAATAGGTGGACGGTGGTGGCCTGAGGGTTGGAGGCCACAGCCCAAGGTAAGGTGACATCCCTGGAGAGGCTGCCTATGGCCCCCTCTGACACCTGAGGCCCACAGATGTGCTGACAGGTGCCCCTTGCAGGCCACAGGCTCTGTGGACACGGTCAGCTGCGGCTCCTCGCTCCTCCTGAGAGGCGCTGGTCATCCCTCACTAGGAGGCCTCTTCTAAGAAAGTGGCTCACAGCTGGCATGCTCCTGGCATTGGGCCTCATCCCCGTGCTTCACCCCTGTAGTTGACCTGCATTCCTGTCTCCTGTGTGGCAGCCCCGGCCTTCTCTCCCAGACACCAGAGCTGGCCCCAGGCCTGTGTAGAATGTGGCATCTTGTCAAGCACTGTGGTGTCAACCTCACCAAGCCACTGGCATTGACCCCTAGAAAGCCTTCGAGAGAACAAGACCCAGGATTTTAAAAAAACACTTGGTTTAACGTCAAGGAACGTGGGCTGTAAGATGAAGAATTTCAGTAGTGCTCTCCGTCTGTCAAAAGAAGAAACAGAAATGGGGGAATTGAAAGTTGCAAAGAACAACATGGAGAAATAACAGGTTCAATAGATGACACATTCACGAAGTCAGGGAAATGACCACGGCCCACAGGTGGCAGAGGAGGTCCCTCACCTCCTGGGCAGCACGGGCAGGTGCTGGGCACCTTTGCACATAATATGCACCATGGCGAAGCTCGGCCAGTGACGCCAGGCCAAGGCCATCGTGGTGAAGGCAGTGACCACGTGTGTCCACCACCCTCTGCATTGGCTGGGCAAACAGACATGACAGACATTGAAACTCTGGATCCCCTGGCTGGTTTTTACCTTCAAAGTGGCGTGTTTCTTCAGGACCATTTTCCAAGTCTTAGACTGCACACATATCTTACCAGACAACTTGTATGAACGTGCAGCTAAAGTGGCTTTCTTTGAGGACACTTGTTAACCGTTGGTAGAAAGCAATGTGCTCCCGGGAGGATTCAGACCCTCTGGCTTCCAGGTGACCCTCTTGTCAGCCGGGAGCAATTCCGTCGGTAACTTTTCAGGAAGCTGGGTAGTGTCCTCAGCACTGCTGCCATCCCTCGCATGGCAGGGATACAAGGGACTGAAAGGGGACGGGGGCACAGGACACCCTCACTGATAGCACAGACCCATCACCTGCTGCCTCCTCACCCGCAGGGTGACCGATTCCTGTTGCCTAAGCTATCGATACCCCACGGACTGTCCAAGGAGTCTCAAGCACCGACTTTTCACTACTCAGCAGCACGATGGAGAAATGGAGGATGGTCCATGGGATTCAGTATATGACTTGTTTTAGGGCAAACTTGCTTATTCTGCAATATGTGCTCCTTAGTTAATTGGGTTAACATGTCCTTTCATTTATAAAATGGTGTTGACAGTGTTTGCAAAAGAGGAGATTGGCAACCCCATGAGACACTGCTTTTATTCCGGGTGGAGGAGCAAGGGGGAGTGATGAGCATTTTGATTGTCGAAGTGGTGAGCGGGAGGGCTTCACTTGTCCAAGACCACTTCCCCGCAGGCTGCCCTCACTCAGGGCATCGTGGACACTGCCCACAGCCAGGGCTTAAGGCTGACAAAGCTGGTGAGTGCTGCCCGGTGCCTGGGCCGTGGCCTACGGAGCCGAACGTGCTGCAAACCCAAGCTCAGAATCTGCCCTGAGCAGCAGCGGAGAGGCTGGGGATCTTCTCGCCGTGAGTGCTTGTTCCATGGAGAAGTGCCTGTGAGTCCCAAGCTCAGTCCAGTCCCTGGCCATACACGGCCGGGGCTTCTCTGTTTGTGCACCAGAAAGCACCAGAACCCGCGGTATGAGGCCTTCTTCTGGACTCTACTGGATCCCTGGTGCTGGTCCAGACAGCAGTGTGCAGTGGGGACCCACAAACTTCCTGTCTCGGTGAACTTGCCCCTGATAAACACGTCTCCTGCCGCCTGTGCTTCGTATTTTCAGGGCATCGTCTTACGGTTACTCTATCAGTGAAAAGACTGAGAACTACTATATAAAATAGTTGGGCAGTTCACTCCAGTGATATATGAAGAATCTCTATGAAGTAACTAAACAAACGTAAATGCATTTTCCTCTCCTGTGTCCAAAGTGCAAGCTTTAAATTAATTATATAAAAATGAGAATGAGAAAAGAAAGCCTCCAACCATTTGTAAGTTAAGATGCACACTTCTAAACAGTTTGTGGTTAAAGAGGAATCTCAAGAAAAAACAATTTTAATGACAATTCTCCTCAAATTGATTCATACGTTCAGTGCAGTCCCTATCACAATCCCAGCAGATATTTTCTTGGTAGAAATTGACAAGCTGACCCTAAAATTATATGGAATTTAGAAAACATAAAATAGCCTCCCAAAATATAAATCTAGAGTGCTTTCACTACAGTATTTCAACGTTTATTACAAGGTATGTTAATGCAGACAGTGGGATTCTGGCACCAAGGTTGGCGTCTACGTCAATGCCACAGAACCAGGACTTGGAAAGAAAACCTTACTTTTTATCATCAACTGATTTTACCAAAGTTCCCATGACAATTCAGTGGGGAGAAGGTGTACTCTTTTTCTTTTTTAACCAAGAGATGGTGCTGGATCATATGGATATACACTGGCAAAACTGAAAACAAATAAACGAAGAATAAAAAACAACCAAACACAAAACTTAGATTGCATTACACAAAAAGATGAATTCAAAATTGATCACAAACCCAAATGTAAAACCAACCCTATAAAATTCTTATAGAACACATAGGAGAATATCTTCATGACATTTTAGATATGATATCAAAAGTGTGATTCATCCCTGAAAATCATGATAAATTGGATATCATCAAAATTAAAAACTTTCTCTTCAAAACCCAGTGTTAAAGGAATAAAAAGACAAGCCACAGACTAGCAGAAAATATTTGCAAATCACAATATCTGTTAAAGAACTTACGTCCAGAATATAATACATAAAGAACTTTTACCTTAATGAAAAGACAGACAACACACTTTTTGAAATAAGCAAAAGATTTGAATAGATATTTCACTAAAGAAGATATATGAGTTGCCATTAAGCAAATGCAAACTTAGTCAACCTCATTAGTCATTGAAATGCACATTAAAACTACAATAAGATACCGCTTCACACCCAACAGAATGCCTTTAATAAAAAAGACAGATAATACCAAGCGTTGGCAATCCGGTGGAACAAGTGGAAACTTCACTCACTGGAGTGGGAATATAAAAGGATGTGGACTCTTTGGAAAGCAGTTTGGCAGTTTACTTCAAAACTTCAGAGATAAACTTGCCAGCAATGTCATTCCTATTAATCTACCCAAGAGACATGGAAACATACATCCACACAAAGACTTGCATATGAATATTCATAACATCATTGTTCGTAACAGCCCCAAACTGCAAAAAATCCAAATGTCCATCAATGGATAATAAGAATGTGGTACGACCATACAATGGACCGAAAAAGAATAAAATGCTGATTTGTGCCACAACATACATGAACTGTGAAAATGTTATGCTAAGTGACAGAAGCCAGACTTGACAGACTATGTGTTGTGTGATTTAATTTATATGAAACGTCCAGAAAACAAGAATTTAGAGAGACTTAAACTAGATCATCATGTAGAGCCAGGGATGGGGGAAGAGATTAATGTACATTTGGTGATTGCTGCACAATTCTAAAAGTTACCTGAAACTCATGAGTTGTCCTTTGTAATGAGTAAATTTTATGGTATATAAACTATATCTCAATAAAGTCTTTTAAAATTTTTGTAAGAAATCTGATAGTTAGTTTTTCTCTGGTTTAAATTTACCACATGCAGTCTTTAGTCTCTTACTGGCTCCTTTTTCTTACATGGCTCTTTTCTATCTGCAATTTGATTCTACATCCTTTATTTTATTTTATTTATTTTATTTTATTTTATTTTTATTGAGGTAATTGACATAATATTATATTAGTTTCAGTTGTGCAACATGATGTTTCAATATATGTGTATATTGCAAAATGATCACCATGATAAATCTAGTTAACATTTGACCCTATACATTGTTAAAAAATATATATTTTTTTCCTTGCTATGAGGACTTTTAAGATCTCGTCTCTTAGCAACTTTCAAATAGGCAATACAATGTTATTAACTATAGTCCCATGCTCTACATTACATTCCTATGACTTATTTATTTTATAACTGGAAGTTTGTATCTTTTGACCCCCTTCACCCATTTTTCCCATCCCCCATCCCAGCCTCTGGCAATCACCAAATCAGTTCTCCTACTACAATACTTTTGAATCATAGCTAGTCATTTTGGATAATATAATGGTTACTGTATTTTGTTGTGTATAATGTGCTTCTGCGTATAATACGCACCCATGTTTTTGGCCCAAACTTTCAGGGAAAAATTCTTTCATTTTAATTTTTTAGTTCAAATTTGTATTTGATTACATTTAGGTACTTGGTTTTTGTATTATAAAGGAATTTTAGCATTTATTTTTTAACATATTATGGTACAAGATATTTTACATAACAAATAATTACAAAACACAAAGAACAGGTGCAAGGGACAAGAAATTTTATACACTAGTAACAAATTTACGATATTTACCAAGAACTATTTATCATAGCAAGTTCATCGTAAGTTCAACAAACCGGTTATCATATTCCAAGAACTATTCATCATTGCAAGCTCATCGTAAGTTCAATAAAACCAAATATCATATTCCAGGGTATTATTTTGCATATGCATATCATTATTATTGATTTCTAGAGTTACAGTTTTAACTAATAAGTGTAAATGAAGGAATTAAAACATTTATATAGATATGGAATAAGTACTACCCATGTATAATGCACATCCCTTTTTCCCCCTCACAAATTTGGGTAAAAACGCACGTATTATACATGGCAAAATACAGTATTTACTTGGATGATCTTTTTTTTAATAATTGCCTTATTTTTCAATTAGAGTTGACTTACAATATTATATTAGCTTCAGGTGCATAACATAGTGATTATACATTTATGTGACTTAAAAAGTGATCACCCCAATAAATCTAGTACACATCTGACTCCATACATAGTTACTACAATATTATTGACTATATTCCTTATGCTGTGCTTTACATCCCCATGACTATTTTGTAACTACCAATGTGTACTTCTTAATCCCTTCCCCTTTTTCAAACACCCCCTAACCCCCCTCCCACCTGGTAACCATCAAAATGTTCTCTTTATCTATGAATTTGTTTCTGTTTTGTTTGTTTGTTTATTTTGTTCTTTAAATTCAACGTATAAGTGAAATCATATGGCATTTGTCTTTGTCTGACTTACTCCACTCAGCACAATACCCTCCAGGTCTACCTGTTGTTGCAGATAGCAAGATTTAATTCTTTTGATGGCTGAGTAATATTTTGTTGTATATGTGTACCACGTCTTCTTTATCCATTCACCATTGGTAGGTACCCAAGTTGCCTCCACATCTTGGCCATTGTAAACAATGCTGCAATGAACATATGAATGCACATGTCCCTTCAAGGTAGTGTTTGGGTTTCTACAGAAATACGCTCAAAAGTGGGATTACTGGGTCTCTCGTTATGGCCTTTGTTTTAAAGTCTGTTTTGTGTGGTTTAAGTATAACTACCCTACCATTTTTGTTTGTTTGTTTCCATTTTCATGAAATATCTTTTCCCGTCTCTTTACTTTCAGTCTGTGTGCATCTTTCAATCGGAAGTGAGTCTCTTGCAGGCAGCATAGGTAAGGGTCTTGTTTTCTTACCCATTCAGCCACCCTATCTTTTGATTGGAGCATTTAATCCATTTACATTGAAAATAATTGTTGATAGACACGGACTTGTTGCCATTTTATTATTTATATTTTCGATCTTTTTTTCTTCTTCTTAAACAAGTCCCTCTAACATTTCTTGTAATACTGGTTTGATGTTGATGAATTTCTTGACCCTTTTTGTTGTCTGGAAGCAGGCAAGGGTCAGATAGGCAGCCAGGAAGACAGCCTAGGATACATGGTAGACAGCCACATTACTCCTCACGGACTCGCTGACCGGAATGACGAAAGTGAAGAAAGTGGTAATGGCCACTGTGATGAGCAGCTGGGAGGAGATGGTGTAAACCTTTCAGATGAAGGTGTTTCAGACTTGCCTGTCATCCATTCTCCAGGCCTGAAGCTGTCACTCACTGCTCTCTCCTTCATGTCATAGCCTGGGCCGTAGTGCATCGGCATTGGGTGGATGGGGGTCACGGGTTGAGGGTAGCCAGCAGGGTGACCGCAGCCAGGCTGTGCGTAGGAAGGACAGTTAGGGTAAATGCTTGGTAGGACAAATGGCTGCCATTAGCCCTCGTTGGGTGGAGGACAGGGTGCAAGGTGTTGCGGTCCCCAGACGAGGGCAGGGAGGGTGCTGGGGTTGGACATGGTCGCTCAAGGGCTGAGGGGAGACCCCAGCTGGCAGACCTCAGCATTCAGGCTTTGAGAGTCTGAAGCCACCTGCCTCAATCTTTTGATGATTTATTTACTCTCACAGCTTCAACTGTCACCTCAATCCCTAAAGTACTCTATATCTCCAACCCAAATACACTTCCCAAATTCCAAGCTGGTTTTTCTAAATGTCTATTGGATAAATTCAACTCAATATTCCATGGATACCTCAATCTTAATTCATTTAATAATGTCCTCATTATCTTTGTCTCACCACCATCAATCCTATAGTCCCTTTACTAAAAATTAAGAATTCTTCCTCCAGTCTCTATTTTGAATTATAAATTATTCCTAACACTAGCATAATTTTACCAAACCCTAAATAGTTTTTAAAATTTACTGAAGTTCAAGTTCTAAACCAGTAATTCAGGCTGTGGTATCCTTGGCTTCTGCCTTCATTAATAACAGTAGTTATTAAATTGATATTTTAGTGTCTGCTGTGGGCACTGCTATTTCCATTAGTCTCTTACCCCTAGACTCAGTGGTGAGTGGAATAATTTCCCTGTAGTCTGGAGTTTACAATCCAGTGATGAAGACAACCACATAAGGAAATGAATGTGAAATGATAGGATCTTACCTCTGTTACAACAAATCCAGGACATTACATCCTGGAGTAGACAATAGGGAACATGTCTTGGAAATTTGGATCCTTCCATCACTCCATGGAAAAATATCACTGAATGACAAAGGATTAGGGGTCTTTAACAATCACAGAAAATGTTTACAATTTGTTGGTTGAAAACGACGTTTTTACTTTCATTTTCTAGATAACTAACTAGATTGACCATTTTTTCCCGTTGATGGGTCATTTGAATTTCCTGTTTCATGAATTATCTTTTCACACCCTTTCCCATTTTTCCATGCATAGTCTACTGGCTTTTCTCATTAATTCGAGGGAGCACTGATTGCATCGTGGTCCAGGCCATACTCCCACCTGGTCAAAGGACAGGCACGGGCTGGGGTCAGGACCAGCTTCAGGGAGGAGTTAAGGCTGGAGTCAGGGCTGGGTCAGGGCTAGTTCAGGGTAGGATGGAGCCAGGCTGGGGTTCAGGGCTGGTCAGGGTGTCAGGCTGGAATAGAGGCCTGTGGGGGTGTTTGGGGGACACTCAGGGCTGGGTACCGGCCAGAGTCAGGACTGGGCTGAAGCGGAAGTCGGAGCGGGGTCAGGGTGGGGTCAGGGCCAGGTGGAAGTCAGGCTGGAGTCTGGACAGGCTCAGTGACCTTGGCGATGCGCTCTGAAGCATGTAGCCGCCGAGGCCGAGGGCAGTCAGTGTCTCTGCTCTGGCTGCTGCTGCTACTGCCCTTGGCCACCCCAGGGCTGCGAGGCTCCCTGCCCATGGCCACGCCCGCCCTCGCTGCAGGGGAGACTTCGGAGGGCGGCGCCCCCGCCCCCAGTGCGCAGCCGTTGGCCCCCGGAGCCCCAGGTACAATGGCTGCGGGCGTTGTGTGGCGTGAAAGCGCTACACTGCAGGGCTGGGGGCCGGACTGTGGATGGAGGCCAGCAACCCCGGGTAACCGTAGTTTCATCTCCTCTCTGCCTTCCCTTCCAGTAGGCAGCCCAGAGACCGCTCAACACAGATGGGTCTCTGGCACCCCCCTCACCTCCCGGGCCTCTTGTTGGGATCTGCCCCAGGACCTGTGGGTGGGGCCATGAAACTGGCGACGGGTGGAACAGAGCATCAGGACTCCCAAATGAGGGACCTAGAATCGGGCCCAGGGGTCTCAGTTCCCTCCCCCAGGCCCAAGCACAGGCCTGGGACCAGGATCCACCTCTCAAAGGGCCTGGGCACACCCCTGAACCCCATTCCCTCTAAGGTGTGAGTCCTAGAACCAGGGTTGTGGTCATAGCCCACCCCTGCTTTTCTAAATGGAGAGTCCTAAATCAGAGAGGGGTAGTGACCTTCCCCGGTTCACACAGCAGCAGACTCACCTCTGAACCTCTCTTCCTGAGATACTGGGGGATGATGGGAGGGCACAGACACTTAAAAGCCACAGTCTCTTGAGCAAGGAGCATTGGTAACCTCTGAGACCTTCAGTTCTTTGATCTGCAGAGTAGGCGTGGGGTGCACTAGCGAGGAAAATAAGGTCTGTGATGTGCCCAGCCCTTGGCAGGCCCACTCAGGGATGTCTGTCTCCCTGGAGATGCTGCCATTAGCCGATGTGGCCACCCTTGGTCCCCCTTGCCCCATGCTGCTGGACCCCTGGGCCCTCATCCTGCAGGGCTTGCTCAGTTGTGCTCTGCTGTCTACTTCTTGGTGGCAGCCAGTGAAGGCTGAGTCCTGGAAGTTCTGTCATTTTGGCCAGGCCACTTGACCCTTGGCCTTGCTTTTCCCATCTGTGAGGTGGAGGGCGGCCTCCCTGGTCCTGGTATTTGGGATACCACCGATGTCTCTATCACAGACAGGGGGAGGGGTTGTCTCCACAGCGTGTGGGAAGCCCAAGGCGATGGGGAGAATCTATGGAGGCCAGGACGTGGTGGCTGGCCAGTGGCCATGGCAGGCCAGCCTGCTGTACCGAAACGTGCACATCTGCGGAGCTGTCCTCGTCAACTCCCATTGGCTGGTTTCTACCGCCCACTGCTTTCTCAAGTGAGTCCTCCTTCCTGGGGCTCCAGCAGAGGGGCTGGTCGGGGAGGAGAATGCAGGGGGAGAGGAGGAAAGGGGTGATGGTTGTCTCATGTTGGTGCCTTTGGGCTTTGTTCAGGAGCAGTCTTCAAACACATGTCATTCCTGACTTTGACAGGCATCCCTTGAACCGGGAATGTCCTCTCCACTCACCTGCCCAGATCCTCCTCAGTCCCTGTGCCTGTCCCCCAGGAAATTGGCAGTGTCCATCCTGGCTGCCATGCAGTGTGGATGGGCTCTTTGTGGTTGCCTCAGACTGTGGCTTCTCCTCAGTGTGCCTGCATTCCTGGGTGTCAGAGTCTAGGTAGGGACCTGGGGCTGCAGGGACAGCCAGCAGCTGGGCAATTCTTTTCATCACTTCTGCAAAACTGCATGCCTGGGAGGATCTGTGATGCAAGGCTGTGTGGATGGGAGGTGGGGCTCTCTGACCTTACAGAGCAACGTGCCGCGCAGGAGTCTAAGTCCTTTGGCCCTTCGATATCCAGCTTCTAAACAGATAAGGAGGGGGCCTGAGGGAACAGGGGCATCACAGCTTAGGTCAGGGAATTGGAGCTCCTGCACCGACTGGCTTTCAGAGCCCAGAGTCCTGTTGGCACATACTCTGTGCCACACTCCACGTGACTCCCTCTGTGGCATAGGAGGCGGCAAGACCCCAAATCACTGTGCCTCTATCCTGTCAGCAGAGAACGTGGAGTGAGAAGGGGAGACCCTGAAGGACAGGGAGGGAGGTCAGGAGAGGAGCTGTGTTCCCGTTGGCATGGAGCAGGAGGGGTTTGCCAGAGCAGAAGGATTTGGGCATGGGGCGAGTGGGGAAGGGCTCTCCAGGTGGGTGAGCCAAGTGATCAAAGTCAGGAAGATGGGACGTTTCATCATTTGTGTTCAGGGAACAAGGCGAGGTTTTGTTTCCTGCACTCATTTCTCACTTAACCAATCTTTTGTGAGTGGTTATAACCAAGTAAACCAGCAGCCCTTGGTCAGGAAGGTGTTTAAAGAAAAGAGGGGCAGGAAAGTGTTGAGGCCAGGAGTTGGGTTGTGGGGAATGTTGGGGGGGGGGTCAAGGTAGAGCTAGGGTTGAGCCAGAGCTCCTGTTGTGTACAACCAAAAGGCCCTGATGTGATGGCCCCACCAAGGACCCGTCCAGCACTAGGAATCTGTTCCTTCAATTCTAGGGTGTGATGGGGAAGCCATGTTTCCTGAGGTTGTGAGTAGAATATCAATCAGCCTCGAGAAAGAATGGCTCCTGACAGTTAGAAGGGGGAGACCAAGGCTGCCTGCATCATGTGGGGTGGAGGGGTCCACAGCAGTGTGAGCAGTTAGACAAGGATGTAAAACAGAGAGCTGTCCACACAGAGATGGTGGTGACAGTGGGCCCTTCCTCCTCCAGCAAATCCCATGTTCCGGAGGACTACCAGGTCCTGTTGGGAAGCACCCGGCTGTACCAACACACCCAGCACACCCGGAAGATGTCTGTGAGCCGGATTATCACTCACCCAGACTTTGAGAAGTTCCACCCCTTCGGGAATGACATAGCCATGTTGCAACTGCACGTGCCTGTGAACTTCACTTCCTACATCAGCCCAGCCTGCCTCCCAACCCCTGCCATGCAGCTGCCCAGTCACTTGTCCTGCTGGATTACCGGCTGGGGGATGCTCAGCGAAGAGAGTGAGAGGCTGTGGGAGGGGAGGCATGAGAGCAGGGAGAGGGAGGAGGGGGAGCAGGGGGAGGATGAGGAGGAGAGGGGAGGGATGAGGGCAGGAACAGCTCAGCCTGAGAGATCCCCAGGTAAAGAAGCCACTGGTCCTTGGTCCTCTGTGCCTCATTTCCAGTGGACTGGAGCAGTCTAGTTCTAGTTCTGAAAAGGATGTGATTCCAAAGCGGCAGAGTTTCCTAAGTCCAAGGCTCTGCAAGTCGGAGAAAGTTTGATTTTTGGGAAAAAGAATCTGTGTTCTTCGAGTATTCATGATTCTTGATTCCAAGGTTTTAATCTGCCATGGATCTGAGACTTTATAATTTAACTCAAAGGTCATGTTTTGAGCCTGGCCCATTCCAAGCCACTGCCAAATGCCCTGATTTCCCATTGTCATAGAAGGTGCTCAGGAAAAGTGAAAAGAAACATTTATGGCTTCTGACCTCTGAGCCTGCCTGATCAAATTAGAATGATTACAACTTAAGGTCTTTTTGTACTTTATTGGCTCATTAGGTGCTCTGAATAACACAGGAAAAAGGAGGAGTGAGGTCGAGGGGCACTATGGATGTCCAGCAGGCAGGCAGGCAGTCAAAGGGCACTGGCCCTGAGATCCACAGCCTGGCCTTTGCAGAAGTCAGATGGAGGACAAGGCTGGAAGAGACGACTAGGGTGGCAGCCCTATGGGGACCCAGGGGCTAAACCTGTCACTCCACCTGTGGAACTGACTGTTAGGCATGTGAGCCAGGCCAGACAGCCAACAGGTCCATACCATTGGCTATGGACTAGTTATGCTTTCGGGAAATGCTTCTGGTATAAGAAGACAAAAGAATATATGTTTGTAATTATTTGTACAGGGTTTCTCAACAGAGGTGCTGCAGACCTTTTGGACAGACCATATCTTCATTGGGTGGGTGATGCCACCATCCCTGGCACACACGTGCGCACACATACACACACACAGGGAGAGAGAGAGAGAGAGAGAGAGAGAGAGAGAGAGAGAGAGAGAGAGAGAGGGGGGGGGGCTGGTTCTTCCTCGAGGGCAAGGAAAATATCCCATTTGTTTTAATATCCCAGTCTGTTCCACTGGGCCTGGCACCTAGTAGGTACTCCACACCGGTCCAATAGACTATCATAACCTCCAGTTGGCCTCCCAGCTCCCACCGTGTGTGCTCTGCTTTAGTCTCCACACAGCTGTGTATAGGTGCTTTAAAACATGATTCATGCCACTTTCCCACTCACTACACTCACTGCTTTCTCATTTGTGCTTAGAAAAAAATCCAAACTCCATACCTTGGCTATCAGCCTCTGTGTGATGTTGGCTCCCATCCTCTCTGCCTGTATCCCTCATGCATGCCATCCCAGCTACGAGGCCTCCTTCCTGCCTTGAATATGCCAAAGCCATCCTCGCCTCAAAGCCTTGACCTTGACCATTTTCTCTTCCTTGCTCACTCGCTCTTCCCACTAACCTTTGCATGACTTATTCTTCATTACTTTTAAAACCCAGCTCTAAGGAGTTTTACTTCATCATGTGAGCTAAAACACGCAACCCCTACTATCACATCTTCCTGTTTTATTTCCTTCACGCTACTTATTAGTTGTAAAATAATTCTATTTACTTCACTTACCCTGTCTCCCCCAACAAAAATGCTCCCCTGTATCACTAGTATCTAAAAGATACGTAGCATGAGGATAGATGAATAGGTGAGTGACTGCTTGAGAGGATGAATGGGGTGGGTAGTTGGGAGGATGGCTGGGTGGATGGAGTGTGGGCAGATAAATGGAGTGAGTAGATATATTGATAGATGGAGAGGAGGGTGGGCAGGAGAATGATGGAGGAATGGATGAAAAGATGGGCAATGGACAAATGGATGGAAGGGTGAGTGGATGAATGGGGGTGTGAGGAAAGATGGGTAGATGGATGGAAGAATTGGTAGATGGAAGGATGAAAAGGTTAATGACAGACAAGTGGAGAATGGATGGGATGGTTCATGAAAGGGTAGGTGGTCAGTGAATGGTTGCTAAGCCCCAGGAATTGGCAGTGTTGCCGTTTTCCTTTGTGTAGTAGGAGAGGTACGGTCTATTGCTATATGACATTTGAGAAATAGGATAGGAGCTTTTTGCAGATAGGTAGAAGACTGAAGCCATGTTGATGGATCAGTTGGCCAGAGAAAACCCCATGTGTAGGGTACACTGGTGAGCAGTAAGGCAGAGTGGGGGTTCAGAGTAGTATTGTCTGCTTAACTAGGCTAAGCGCACTTCACTGATCTCGTCCTTATCCTCGCAGCGCATCTACTCCCGCCCTTCCAACTCCAGGAGGGTAAGGTGAGCCTCATTGAGAACAAGTTCTGTAATATGTTATATGGACAAAGACTCGGCAAAGGCAGGAACTATTCTGTGCATGAAGAGATGCTGTGTGCCGGGGACTTCTTAACAGGAAAAGCCATCTGCCAAGTGAGTGAAGCCATTTCTGTTCTTCCCTTGCCTGATCTCAGGGCCTCAGTTTCCCAGGGGGAGACTGTATTGTCTCTACTCCCTTTGTGGAGACCCCTGGGACTTCCTGTTTCCTCCCTCTGCATGTCTTTCCTGGGCTCCATCCCTCAGCAGTGTCCCCCAGGACAGACCCTTCCTAAGCCTTCCTAAGCCACAAGACGGCATCTGCTGGCAGGACCCTCAAACAACATCTATTTCTGAGGCATATTTTAAACTTTTTATTGAAGTATAACATACATTCAAAAGAGTATATAATTCCTAAGTATATAGTTTAATGAAGTTTTACATACTGTCATAGGTGACCAGTTCCCCAGATGTCCCACTCATTCATGCCCCCTTCCTGTCACTAACACCCCAGGGCACCACTGTCTTCACTTTTAACACCTTAGATTCGATTCCAAATTTTCCATAAGTGGAATTTATTCCCAGTTGGCCATCTTTCATGTCTTAACATTATATTTGTAAGACTCATCCACACGGTCACACATAGTTTTATAGTTGGTTTATTCTCACTGTTTTATAGGACTCTGTCATGTGAATTGAATTCTATAATCAGTTGTACTCTTGATGGGTATTTTAGTAGTTTCAAAGCTTTTTACTTTATTTCATTTCCAAATGTTTCATATATTTCATATTATGTTTCCCAGAAGCCCATGTGTAGAATTGTTGAGTTAAAAGGTATGTGGATGTACAGCTTTGGCAGATGTCACCAAACATCCCCAAAGTGGTTCTTGCACCAGTTCCGATTCCTCCAGCAGTGGATGAGTTTATATTCTTGTCAAAACTTGGCATTTTCCATCTTTTCTTATTTTGGTGGGTATGTAGTATTATTTTATTGTGGTTTTAATTTGCATTTTCCTGATGACTAAGTAAGTATATTTTCATATGTTGATTGTCATCAGATATCTTCTTTTGTAAAATTTCCCTTCAAGTTTCCTAACCCCCTCGCATTTTTCTGTGGGGTTGTCTGTCTTTTTCTTTTAGGATCTCTTGGTATATTTGTACGTTCTGGGATATGAGTCCACTGTTGGGCATATGGATTGTGAATATCTCGTTTTGCTCTCTGTAATGTCCTATTTTATAGTTGGGCAAACAGGCCCAGAGAGGGAAAGTGACTAGCCTAAAGTAAGGCAGCTTACCCTAACCTGGTGTTCAGGCTCCAAGTCCAAAGCTGCCTCCGTAGCACCCTCTAGAGCCCAGCCTCCCAAACTGGCACTGGTGTTCTGAGCTTGCATAGATCATGCCATGAGGGGAGGAGATTGTTAGAGCTCTGGAGACAGAGACACTGCTCTGCTACATGTCCCTACCCTGTGACCTTTGCCTCTTCACCTTCTGAGCCTGTGTCCCCTTTCATAGTGTGGGGTTCTAAAACCTCCTTCATGGGATGGATGAGAGGATGGTGTAGTGGGTTGAACAGTGTTTCCCAAATTCATGTCTATTTGGGACTTCAGATGTGACCTTGTTTGGAAATAGGGTCTTTGCAGTCATGATTAGTTAAGAATCTTGAGTTGAGACCATTCTGGATTTAAAGTGGTGCTCTGAGTCCAATGACTGGTGTCCTTATAAGAAGGAAAGACACAGAGACACTTGGTTTCAGACTTCTGGCTTCTATAACTGTGAAAGAAAAAATGTCTATAGTTTTTTTTTTAATTAAAATGTATTGGGGTGACAATAGTCAACAACATTTCATAGGTTTCAAGTGTGCAGTTCTATAATACATCAGCCATAGATTGCACTGTGTTCACCACCCAGAGTCAGTTCTCCTTCCATCACCGTATATTTCAGCCCGTTTACCTTTTTCTACCGTTGCCCCTCTCCCCTTACCCTCTGGTAACCACTAAATGGCTGTCTGTTGTCTATGAGTTTTTGTTTCTTCATTTGTCAGTATTATATCCCACATATGAGTGAAGTCATATGGTTCTTGACTTTTTTTTTAATTACAGTTTATTGGGGCGACAATTGTTAGTAAAGTTACATAGATTTCAGGTGTACGATTCTGTATTACATCATCTATAAATCCCATTGTGTGTTCACCACTCAGAGTCAGTTCTCCTTCCATCACCATATATTTGATCCCCTTTAGCCTCATCTCCCTCCTCCCTTATCCTCTGGTAACCACTAAACTATTGTCTGTGTCTATGAGCTTTTGTTTCTCATTTGTTTGTCTTGTTCTTTTGTTGTTTTTGGTTCATACACCACATATCAGTGAAATCACATGGTTCTCTGCTTTTTTTGTCTGACTTATTTCACTTGGCCTTATAATCCCCAAATCCATCCATGTTGTCACAAATGGCGGTATTTCATCTTTTCTTAGGGCAGAGTAGTATTCTATTGTGTATATATACCACATGTTCTTTATCCAATCATCTATCGAAGGACAATTTTGTTGTTTCTATGTCTTGGCAACCATAAATAATGCTGCAATGAACACTGAAGTACATATATCTTTATGGATAAATGTTTTCAGATTTTTTTGGTAGATACCCAAGAGAGGGATTGCTGGGTCATGTGGTAATTCTATTATTAATTTTTTGAGGAACCTCCACACTACCTTCCATAGCGGCTGCACCAGTCTGCATTCCCACCAACAGTGTATGAGGGTTCCTTTTTCTCCACAGTCTCTTCAACACTTATTTGTTTTGTTGATGATAGCCATTCTAACAGGTGTGAGGTGATATCTCACTGTGGTTTTGATTCGCATTTCCCTAACAGCTAGTGCAGTTGAACATTTTTTCATATATCTGTTGGCTGTTTGTATATCTGTTGGGAGAAGTTTCGGTTCATGTTCTCTGCCCGTTTTTTAATTGGATTGTCTTTTTGTTGTTGATTTGTATGAGTTCCTTATATATTTTTGATATTAGCCCATTATCAGAGGCGTTTGCAAATATCTTTTCCCATTTGGTTGGTTGCCTTTTTGTTTTGTTGATGGTTTCTTTTGCTGTGCAGAAGCTTTTTAGTTTGATATAGTCCCATTAGTTTTTTTTAGCTTTTACTTTCCCTGCCTTTGAAGTCAAATTCATAAAATCCTCTTTGAACCCAAAGTCCATAAGTTTAGTACCTATGCTCTCTTCTGTGCAGTTTGTTGTTTCCAGTCTCATGTTTAGGTCTTTGATCCATTTTGAGTTACTTTTGGGTGTGGTGACAGATAGCAGTCTAATTTCATTCTTTTGCACATGGCTTTCCAATTCCCCAACACCATTTATTGAAGAAGCTTTCTTTTCTCCATTGTATGTTTTTGTCTCCTTTGTCAAAAACTATCTGTCTATATTTATGTAGGTTTATTTCTTGTTTTTCAATTCTATTCCATTGGTCTGTGTGTCTGTTTTTCTGCCAATACCATGCTGGTTTGATTATTCTTGCTCTGTAGTACAAGCTGAAGTCAGGGAGTGTGATTCCTCCAGCATTATTCTTTTATCTTAGGATTGTTTTGGCTATTTGGGCTTATTTGTGATTCCATACAAATCTGATGATTTTCTATTCTATTTCTTTAAAAAATGCCATTGGGATTTTGATGAGGATTGCATTAAATCTATATATAGAACAATGGCCATTTTAACTATGTTCATTCTTCCAATCCATGAGCATAGAATGTCTTTCCATTTCTCTGTATCTTCCTCAATTTCTTTTAACAAACAAAGAAACAAAAACTCATAGACATAGACAATAGTTTAGTGGTTACCAGAGGGAAAGGGGGAAGGGGGTGGTAGATGAGGGTAAGGGGGATCTAATATATGGTGATGGAAGGAGAACTGACTCTGGGTGGTGAACACACAGTGTGATGTATAGATGATGTATTACAGAATTTCACACTTGAAACCTATGTAACTTTTCATTGTATAGGTCTTTCACATCCTTTGTTAAAGTTATTTCTAGGTATTTTATTCTTTTTGCTGCAGTTGCAAAAGGAATTATTTTTTATTTCTTTTTCTGAAATTTCATTGTTAGTATATAAGAATGCAATGGATCTTTGTACATTGATTTTGTAGCCAGCAACTTTACTGTATTCATTTATTACTTCTAATAACTTTTTGATGGAGTCTCTAGGGTTTTCTGTATCATCATGTCATCTGAAAAAAGTAACAATTTAACTTCTTTCCCAATTTAGATGCCTTTTGTTTCTTTCTCTTGCCTCATCACTCTGGCTAGAACTTCCAATACTATGTTGAATAACAGTGGTGATAGGGGAAAACCCTGTCTTTTTCCTGAATGTAGATAAAAATGCTTCAGATTTTCACCATTAATTATGATATTAGCTTAGGGTATGTCATACATGACCTTTATTATGTTAAGGTATTTTTTTTTAATTTATTGGGGTGACGATTGTTAGTAAAATTACATAGATTTCAGGTGTACAATTCTGTATTACATTATCTATAACCCCATTGTGTGATCACCACCCAGAGTCAGTTCTCCTTCCATCACCATATATTTGATCCCCCTTACCCTCATCTCTAACCTCCCACCCCCCTTACCCTCTGGTAACCACTAAACTATTGTCTGTATTTTCCCTCTACACACATTTAAGTGTTTAATCATAAATGGATGTTGTATGTTGTCAAATGCTTTTTCTGCATCTATATTTTATTTTTTTAAATTAAGTTTATTGGGGTAACAGTGGTTAATAACATTATGTAATTTCATATAATTATATAATGCAAGATTATAATTGGACATCTGTGTACCCTGTTGCATGCTCTTCAGCTGAAGTCTAGTTTCCTTCTGTTATCATAAATCGACCTCCTATACTCACTCCTATGCTCACTTTTCCTGCCTCCCACTGTCTTTCCCGTGTGGTTACCACCATTCAGTTGTCTGTATCTATGATTTTGTTTTTGTTTGTTTTATTATTCCATTACTTTTTGTTTTGTATTCCACATATGAGTGAAATCACATGGTTTTGTCAGTTTCCATTGACTTATTTCATTTAGCAAAATACCCTCCATATTAATCCATGTTGTCAAAAATGATAATATTTTATTCTTTTTATGGCTGAGTAGTAGTCCATTGTATATATGTACCACAACTTCTTTATTCAATAATCTGTCAATAAGCACTTAGGTTGTTTCCATGTCTTGGCTTTTGTAAATAATTTTTTCCGCATCTATTGATATGATCATATGATGTTTATCTTTTATTTTGTTTTATGTGGTGTATCACATTGATGGATTTACATATGTTGAACTGTCCTTGTGCCCTGAGATGAACCTCACTTGATGGTGATGTATAACATTCTTAATGCATCATTATATTTGATTTGCTAGAATTTTTTTTTCCAGTTATATTCTTTTTTATTTTTAGTTTTACTTTTATTTATTTTTTTCAGTTATATTCTTGTATCTCTATATCCAATTCCAGCAGCAAGGGCTCTTCTGAGCTCTAGCTTTTAATATCTAACAGCCGATTGGACATCTGGATTTGCTAGAATTTTGTTTAGGACTTTTGCATCTGTATTCATCAGAGATATTGGTTGGTAGTTTTGTTTCGTTGTGCTATCCTTACCAGGTTTTGGTATCAGCGTAATGTTGGCCTCATAAAATGAGTTAAGAAGTATTGCCTCTTCTTTATTTTTTGAAAGAGTTTGAGTAGGACAGGTGTTAGATCCTCTTTGAATATTTGTTAGAATTCACTAGTGAAGCCATCTGGTTCTGGACTTTTGCTTTTGGGAAGGTTTTTGATTGTTTCAATTTCCTAACTGTTGATTGATTATTTAGTTTTTCCAGTTCTTCATGATTCAGTCTAGGAAGGCTATATGTTTCTAAGAACTTGTCAATTTCTTCTAAGTTATTTGGTAGCATATAGTCCTTCATAGTATCTTGCATGATACTTTGTATTTCTGTTGTATCTGTGGTAACTTCACCTCTTTTTTTTTTTAATTTTATTTTTATTTTTATTTTTATAATTTTATTTTTATCCCTCACACTGTGAAACCCCCTCCCCCCATCCACCACCACCCCGACGTCACACCGAGCCATCACATTATACACATAAAATTATAGTTGGCATTCATTAATGTCCAGCCTCTGGTGTACAATGCCATGACCAGGCATCCACAGCATCCCTGAGGTGGTCTTCCAAACAGGACACATGTCCATCGGACACCCAACAAAATCCCCAAACACTATCGAATAGCAACTTCACCTCTTTCATTTCTGATTTTATTTGTGTTTTTTCTTTTTATCTTAGTGAGTCTAGCCAAGGGTTTTCAATTTTATTCATCTTTCCAAAGAACGAGCTCTTTGTTGCATTATTTTTTCCTATTGTCTTTTTGTTCCCTATTTAATTTAGTTCTGCTCTGATTTTCATTATTTCCTTCTTTCTTATGACTTTGGGTTTCATTTATTCTTCTTTTGCTAGTTTTTTAAGGTGTAAGTTTAGGTTTTTTTAATGTGTGATTTTTATTTTTTGTTGAGATAGGCTTGTAATGATATAAATTTCCCTCTTATTACTGCTTTAGTTGCATCCCAATAATTTTGATATGATATATTGTCATTCTCATTTGTTTCTATATATCTTTTGATCTCTCTTCTTATGGCTTCTTTTACCCAGTCATTCTTCAAAAGCATGTTGTTTAATCTCCACATATTTGTGCTTTTTTCTGTTTTCTTTTTTCAGTGGATATCCAATTTCAAAGCCTTGTGAACAGGGAATATGCTTGGTATAATTTCAATCTTCTTAAATTTGCTGAGGCTAGTTTTTTGACCCAACATATAGTCTATCCTTAAGAATGTTCTATATACACTAGAAAAAAAATGTATATTCTGATGTTCTAGGATGAAGAGCTCTGTAAATGTCAGTTACGTGCATTTGACCTAATATGTCATTTATAGCTGATATTTCCTTGTTTGTTTTCTGTTTGGGTGATCTATCCATAGCTGTCAATGATGTATTTAGGTCCCCTACTATAATTGTGTTTTGGTCAATTTCTCCCTTTAGTTCTTCTGTCAGTAGTTGCTTTGTATACTTTGGTGCTCCCTGATTGGGGGCATATATGTTGATAAGTGTTATGTCTTCTTGTTGTATTTTCCCATTTATCATTATGAAGTCTCTTCATACCTTTTTTTTTGTCTCTTGTTACCTTTTTTATCCTGAAGTCTGTTTCATCTGATATAAGTATTGCTACATCTAATTTTCTCTGGCTACCATTTGCATGGAGTATCAATTTCCATCCTTTCACTTCGAGTCTGTATTTGTCCTTGTAGCTGAGATGCATCTCTTGGAGCATATGGTTCGGTTTTCTTTTTTGATCTCATCTGCTGATCTGTGCCTTTTTATTGCTGAGTTCAGTCCATTTACATTTAGGATGACCATTGAAATATGAGGATTTCCTTTCTTTCTATCTTTTGTTTTCTGGTGGCTTGGTGTTTCCATTGTTTCTTTGCCTTTTTGTTGCTGTCTGTTATTTCAGTGTGGTAGTATTCTATGATTTTCCCTTCAGTTTCTTCTTTTTTTTATGTTGTATATTTTAGTTCTGGATTTTTTTGAGCAGTTACCATTAAGTTTATGTAAAATAATGTTCATATATATAGTAGTCCTTTTTCTTCAGCATGCTTCTTATCTCCATTTCCCTTTGCAGGTTCAGACCTTTACTCTCTCCCCTTTTATGTTTTTGTTGTCACAAGTTATCCTTACTTATGCTGTGAGTTGATTTCCGAGTTGCAGTAGCAAGTTGCCCTTTACTTCTTTTTCTCTCTCTTTTTAAATGTTCTTTTTCTCTTTTATTCCTTTTATGTTATGTTTAAGTGTATAGTGCCCTATTTTTCCGTAAGGGTTGCCATTTTCTGCTTCTGTCTGTTCATAATATTGCTCATGGTTTTGTATTCTTTGATTTTTGTTTGTTTGTTTCAGGTCGAATAGTCTCCCTCAGTATTTTTTGTAATGCAGGTCGTGTGTTAGAAAATTCCCTCAGCTTCTGTATGTCTGGAAAGGTCTTTATTCTTCCTTTATATCTAAAGGATATCTTTGATGGATATAATATTCTTGGCTCATGATTTTTCTCTTTCAATAGTTTGAATATTTGGTTCCAATCCCTGTTGGCTTGTAGAGTTTCTGCTTAAAAATCTGATGATAATCTAATGGTCTTTCCTTTTAAGGTTACCATCTTCTTTTCCCTGGCTGCCTTAAGAATTCTTTCTTTGTCATTAATTTTTTTTTTCATCCCAGATTGCTGTTTTTGTTGTTGTTGTTGTTGTTTGTTTTTAAAGATTTTATTGGGGAAGGAGAACAGGACTTTATTGAGGTACAGCGTGTACTTCCAGGACTTTTTTTCCAAGTCAAGTTGTCCTTTCAATCTTAGTTGTGGAAGGTGCTGTTCAGCTCCAAGTTGTTGTCCTTTCAGTCTTAGTTGTGGAGGGTGCAACTCAGCTCCAGGTCCAGTTGCCATTGCTAGTTGCAGGGGGTACAGCCCACCATCCCTTGCGGGAGTAGAGGAGTTGAACCGGCAACCTTGTGGTTGAGAGCCCACTGGCCCATGTGGGAATCGAACCGGCAGTCTTCGGAGTTAGCGGCATGGAGCTCCAACCGCCTGAGCCGCAAGGCTGGCCCTGTCATTAATTTTTGACAGCTTCAATACAATATACCTTGGAGAAGGCCTGTTGGGATAAGTAATTAGGTGTTCTATTTGCTTCTTGGATTCGAGGATCCAGTTCTTTCCACAAGTTTGGGAAGTTCTCATTGACTTTTTGTTAGAACATACTGTTTGTTTCCTTCTCCATTTCTTCTCTTTCTGGTATACCCTTTATAATTATGTTGCTCTTTCTGATGGAGTCAGAAAGTTCTTGTAGAATTCTTTCATTTCTTTTAACTCTTAAGTCTCTCTCTTCTTCCATCTGTGCCATTTCCAGATTTTTATCTTTGATATCACTAATTCTTTCCTCTGTCCCTTCAGCTCTACTACCTAAAATGGCTATTTCATTCTTCTTATTGAGCTTTTCATCTCCCAAATTTCTATTTGGTGATCATTTAAATTTTAATCTCTTTAGTAAAATGTTCATTTTGTTCTTTGATTGTGTTTCTGAGTTCATTAAACTGCCTTTCTGTGTTTTCTTGCATCTCGTTGAGTTTTTTCAGCACTGCAATCTTGAATTCTCTGTCATTTAAGTCACATATTTCCATATCTTTTAGTACATTTTCTGGAGAGTTTTCATTTTCTTTCTGAGCTTCCTTGTTATCTTGGTTATTCGTGGCAATTAATGACTTATTATTTCTCTTCCTGGGTATCTACAGGAGTGGGTTCTGCATCAGGTTGTTATAAAAAGGTCTTTCTTTTGCTTTACAGTAGGTGTTGCTGGAATGTTTTTTTCTCTTCCACTGTTGCCTTTTACTTTCTCTCACTCCGTAGTGTTACATTTTTTCTTGTACTGTCCCAACTTCTCACATGATGGGCATTCCCTGGAAAGTGGGCTTCTCCTTTGTGAGCAGGCCACCTGGATGTCAGGGTACTGCCTCCATGGGAATATGTGGAGGGTGATAGAGTTCTGAGCTTCTGAAATCCCAGTGCCCCTGCAGCCCGATGCAGAGCCTGTGTGTCTCAATGGCTCTGGTTGCCCCCGCAGGGAACCACCCAGACAGATGGGGGCAGGGTGGGCAGTGAGAGTTGGCTGGTGTGTTTGTGACTCTAAGCAATGGTGACTACCAGCCCCCCGGGTTTTCTTGCCCCTACAGTTCCTTCCCTTTCACTGGAATTAGTTGCACTGTGAGTCTGTGGCTGTGTGAACTTCTTTCCTGTTCTCAGGGCTGTTGATATTCTGTTCTTTAATCTGCTACCATTTCTTCTGGAGCCTGCTTCTAACATTGGAAGAGTCGGGGTGGATTGAGCTCTGGGAGGGTAACAGGGAGGCAGCCAGGCTCTGTGTCTTTGTTTTCTGTGTTTTGCCTGGCAGAGGGCTTAAGCTACCATTCTCATCTTTGCTCCGTGGTCTCCGATGTGAGTGCTGGGTTCAGCTGTATTATATGCTGATCCCTTAGGCAGGTCTCTGGGCCAAAGAGAGTGTGCCTGCAGCCTGGATTCTTTTCTCTTCCACGACCAAAGTGAACTCTGGGCTGCATCCTGTGGCCTGCAGCCTATGTCTCTACACTACTCCTTTCCCTTCTCCCCTGCTCACCCGATTTGCCCACCTTCAGGTGATTCGATGTACGGATCTCTCAGGCATTACTGTGTGATGTGCAGGAAATCCTTTGTTGAGTTATAGCCATTTAATTTGTTGTGACTTCCAGGGGAGATTTCAAGAAACACTCCTTATGCCCCCATTTCTGTAATGCCCCTATAGTTGTTTTTTTTTTAAGCCACCCAGTTTGTGGTAACATGTTATAGCAACCCCAGGAAATGCAGACAGGAGGAATGAGATGCACCTGGCCCATGGGAAGACCTCATGGACAGCTGTTTCATTACTGCCCAGTGAGTTGCTGAGCCAGATGGAGGATGCTTGGCCACCTGCTCTCCTGGTAGAAGATAGACCCAGGTTTTTGGCTCCCAGTCTATAGCCAATGGCATGGACCTGCTGGCTAGCTGGCCTAGCCCATGCTTCTCACAGAGTTAGTTCCAGAGGTGGAGCAAAGGCTTTAGCCTGAGTCCCGATATGGCTGTCATCCTAGACCTGTCTTCCAGCCTTGTCCTCCACCTGCTCTCTTCTACAAAGGTCATTCCAGTGGATCTCAAAGCTAGGACCCTTTTCCTGCCTGCCTGCTGGATATCAATACTGCCCCTCGACCCCATTCCTGTAGTTTCTCCACAGGCTGAGGGCACCAATGAGCTGGACATCTGTGAGTCCCTCCCTCTTCCCTTAGCCTTTCAGACACTACAGCCTGTCCTTGAGATTCCATTTGGATTCATCTTCTGCTCTGGTCTTCACTCTCCACCCTAGGGCTCTCTTTTCTCCTCTGAAGTGCTCCTCCCCCCTACACAGGGCACCCAGAAACAGCTCTGAGGAAAGACAGGGCCGCAGGGTGACTCTGTAGAGCAGACTGTAGGGCAGGACGGACCTGGTTCTAGTCTTCAATCTGTCATTTACTGGGCACTGTGATCTTAACTATGTTTTCTCATCCATGAGAAGGGGTTGCTAACAGCCTCCACTTTATAAGGCTCCTGTAGAAAATTTAGCATGGTGCCTGGTATTTGGTAAGTGCTTAACAAGTTCTGGCTTTCATTTCCTAGCCTGGTCTGCCGTCCTCTATCTGAGTTGTATGTGTTCTTCTGGGTCTGTCTTAGACCTGTTCTCTCACCCAAAGTGGAATTCACTGCCCTGGCCATACCAGACACATGCACACACATGGTTTGCTTTGTCTGTACAGTAGTGCAAACCACTACTTACTTTGCATGGGGTACATTAGAGTTGATGTTTCCTCTGCCTTCTGAGAGCTTGGAGGCTGTTGGGAGCCTTTCTCACCTCTCCCAGACTGGCCCAGAATCCAGCATAATTTTGGCAACCATATGGCTCATTTGTGTGAATCTCTGAGGCCTAGAGTAGACAGGAACCACTGCCTTGGACAAATACCAGGCCTTCCCCTGGCCTCAAACAGCTGGGGGTGGATGCACTATGGGGAGAGCAAAGGGTACTCCAAATGGGGTCCTTTGAGGACAAGAACTGAGGCAGTGATGGTGCAGTCTTACTGTCCAAGAAGACCTCATGTATGAATTTCCTACGACTGCTGTGACAAATCACCTCAAACTGGGTGGCTAAAACAACAGAAATTTATTATTTTACATTTCTGGAGGTACAAAGTATAAAATCAAGGTGTGTGCAGGGCTGGTTCCTTTTGGAGGCTCTAGAGGAGAATGTATCCTGATTTTCCTGGCTCCTAGAGGCTGCCCGCAGTCCTTGGCTGGTGGCTTTTCCTCCATCCTCAAACTTATTACTCCAGCCTCTGCTTCTGTCATCATGTCTCCTTCTCTGACTGACTGGCTGCCTCCCTCTTTGCTTCTGGGGACTTGTGATGACATTGGGCCCAACCAGCTAAGTAAGGATAGTCTTTCTATTTCACAATCCTCAGTTCAACCATATCTTCAAAGTCCCCTTTATCATGTAAGGTAACATAGTCACAGGTTCCAATCATAAGGATATGCATCTTGGGGGATCATTTTTTTTTGGCCAGCTCTGTCCTTCAAGCTGGCCTTCCCCCAGCCTCCTTGTTAGCTGGAGAGCTTGCTTCTAATTTCACTGAGGACACTGAAGCATTAAGACGAGGGCCTGCTCATCTTCCCAGCCCTGTATTCTCCATCCTTCATCCTCCGTCTCTCCTGAGCCTCACATCCAGCTGAGCCTTCCTGGAGCACTGGGTGCTCAGAAGCTCTCCTGCTCCCTGTCCTCTGTCTCTTCCTCTCATGACTTCTGGGTAAACTTGTAGCTGCAATCTCCCTCCTGCTTCTGCCCAGTTTCTCTGCCTCTTTTCCCAAAAGACTCCTCCTGACAGCACTAAGTCTCTTTAACCCACTCCACCCAAGTATGTCCCCTTCATGCCACCAAAACTATGTGACCAACATCCCCAGCAGCCTCATTCTTGCCAGAGCAAGGTAGTTCTGAGTCCTTCTCTCACTCGGCACATCAGTAGGTCTCACTCTCGTTTCCTGGGCACTGAGACTTGCCAGCTGCTCCACTCTGCTCCTGGTCCCCTCCTGCCTCTAAATCCTGGAGACCCCAGGACTCTGTGCTCAGTTTGCTCCCTTCTCTTTCTGCACCTTCACCCTGGTTGGTGAGGAAGACTCAGATTCAACATGTCCCATTAGTTCCTCCTTCAAGATATTATCTCAAATCTGACTGTTTCTCCCCATCAATAATCTCTCATCTCTCACCTGTGGCTGCTCCTAACTGGTCTCACCTCTTAACTTATAGTCAGCATGGTCCATTCTCCACAGCACACGAGAGTGACCCCCCACCAAGACAGGTCAGGTTACCCCTTGCATACAGTTCTACACTGGGGGCAAACCCAAGATCCCACCATAAGGCCCATGTGATCCACGTCATGTCTGCCCCCTTCGCTCCCCACATGGCCTCACTGTTCTTTCTCTTTCTCCCATCCACCCGACAAGTTCCCTCTTTCCTCTTTGTACTTACTCTCCCTCTGCTCTTGCATCAGAAAGATAGGTTACTGTTTGGAGTCTCAGCTAATGGGTGCCATCACCCATTGAGATATTCTCTCTGTTCTTGTCCCCGTCCCTTCCATGGCTCATTTCCGTGTCACATCTGACCACGGCGCACTTATTGGCTTGTTTACAAAATCACCATGAGGGAGAGGCCTTGTTTTTTCACCTCTGTGCTCCCAAGTGCAGAAGCTACCTTGGATGCTCCACGTGCAGTTTGGAAAGGTGGATGGAACAGTGACCAAGCATGGCTGTGGCTCGTGCTCCCTCACCCCCCAAAGACGAGAGCCTCCTTTTGGCCAATAAATTAAGGGGACTTCAAACTGGGTGGTTCTGCCCTGATAGCATCTCAGGACTCTAATAATCCCTAGCAGATTTATGGGGTCTCCTCCTCCACTCCCCAGGCAACGCAGGCTGCCTCCACCAGACCTTGACCTGGGCATTTTCTGAAGAAGCTGAGAGGAAACCAAAGGCCTGCATGAGTGAAAAAGGAAGAAGACCCAGGTTGGGAAATGCTGCTGCAGCCTAGGGTAGGGCAGGAGCTGGGGTCTGTGGAGGCTTCAGCTGGCTGGGCTCAGCTCACAGGCCCGCCTCTTGGAACCTGTCCATGTAGGTATTCCCTCTTGGCTTTGGGTAGTGCCTTGTCTTGGGCTACCAGGCCCTTCCTAGGTGCAAGGGCAAAGGGTGGGTGCATGTGTTGATAGATTTAGATCCATGATCTTCCTGAGGGTCAATCAGAAGCTCTTTGAAGTGTGACTCCAATGCCCACCAGGATGACTGATGGTGTCCACAGTGGGACGCTTGTATCTGGACCTTCACAGAGGGCCACCCAAGTGTGACCTGGACAGTGGAGGCTCACAAGCCCCACATGGCCAGACTCTGTCATTCCCTAACTCTCCTCTCTTTCCTAGGGTGATTCCGGGGGCCCTCTCCTCTGTGACCTCCTCAGTTCCTGGGTTCCGGTGGGGCTGGCCAGCTGGGGTTTGGACTGCCGGCACCCCATCCACCCCAGTGTCTTCACCAGCGTCATCTACTTCACTGACTGGATTGACAAGATCCAAAGGCTCACACCTCTTCCTGATCCCGCTGCTGCCCTTCCTCATACCCAGTTTCCATACAATGCTCTGCAGGCTGTGGGTTCTCCAGGGCCTGGCACAGCCATGAATCTTCAACAGACCTGGATTTCACTGCTGCTTGTGCTCAGGGCCTGGTAGTTGGCCCTGTAGTGATCCACCGAGTCCCTATGCCCCTGCTGACTTCCTCAGGTCCCAGTCTCCACGCTGGAACCTTCCATGCTCCACTCCCCCAGTCCCACCAGCTCTCAGTGTTTCCTTCTCCTTGACTATCCTGCTGATCTCTTTCCAACCCCCAAACAAAGCCTGCAAAATTGAAACAATAAAGATTCACCGTGTTCTTATATTGGGGCTCCACTGCCCCTTCTGCTCCTTAGTACACACCCCTTCCCTTAGCATCAGTCATCTGGCTTCTTGGGCAAGGAAACAGGGCCTGGCAGGGAGACTGTCCCAGGAGGAAGGCAGACGTAGGGACACTGAGGGAGCCAGGCCACCAGCTGGAGAGAGAGAAGGGTGTCTTCACTCATAAACTCTGCCCATACTGTGGGGAGCATATAGGCCTTCAGAAGAAGTGTATCAGTCAGCTCAGGCTGCTGTAACAAAAATTACAGCTTTGAGTGGCTTAAGCAACAGGAATTTATCATCTCACAGTTCTGGAGGCTGGAAGTCTGAGATCAAGATGTGGGCAGAGTTCATTTCTCTTGAGGTGTCTCTCCTCGACTAGCAGATGGCCATCTTCTCCCTGTGCCTTCATGTAATCTTCCCTCTGTGTGTGTCTGTGTCCTAATCTCTTCTTATATGGACAGCAGTCAGATTGGGTTAACCCACCTTAGTGACTTCATTTTAACTTAATCCTCTTTAAAATCTGTATCTCCAAATATGGTCACATCCTGAGGTGTTGGGGGCTGGGACTTTAACAGATGAATTTTAGGGGACACAATTCAGCCCATAATAGGAAGTAAGACCTTTGCCATGTGTTTAAAGTACAGGGGAGCAAAGGTCTTCCCTACAGTAGACAAACATCATACCTGGGGTTTGGAGGAGGACCTACTCCCAATAGAGGTGGAGAAAACTTCCCAGAGTGCAGGGCAATGGAGCCAGACTAGGGTCCATGATCCAGGCCATGAAGGGGGTCTAGCCTGTGGCATAGGTGGCTTTCAGATGTGGGGGGTCTGGGAAAGTGAGTCAGAAGCAGACATAGGAGGGCAAATGCCAGACTGAGAGCCAAGGTTCAGCCCAGGAGTCCTCAGACCTCTGCTTCTAGAGTTGACTCTCAGCACCCTCCTCACCTGTCCCCAGGGCTCCACTCTCCCAGTCTGAAGGGTCCCAAACCCTGCCCACCTCCATGACCCCCAAACACACATAAAACTTCTCCCTCTGTTCAAAGCCCCAAGTTATCTTGCCCCAAAGTGTCCATACACTTCTAGCAGTTAGACCCTTGTGTCACATTTTCTGCTTAGCTAACACAGGACTTAGTGGCCAGACAATAAGCTTTGATTCAGTGTCCTAAGTCATCATTCTTCCCAATCTGCCTGGCACAGGATCCTTGTGCAGCCAGCAGGCCTCAGAATGCACCCACCCCACCCTTCAGAACTCATGAGAAAGTGGGAAAACTTCCATTTAGTGTATGTCCAATGTGGACCAGATGCCAGTCAAAGGGGTCAATGCAAATTCTTTCCAATCCTGCCATTTCCCAATATCCTGGACCTTCACCAGCGGATGGACACAAATGGACTTACATGCCCATTAACACTGGGATCTCACTGGCTTGAGTTGGGAACTTGCACAGGAATTCCCTTCCCAAGGTAATCTTGGGAGGCCGCAAGAAGGTGTCTTCCCTGTGTCCACACTGTATGGGCATTGCTGGTGGCCCTGGTCCTGACTGTCCCTTTCGCTGGGGCTTCAGCAAGGTGGTACCACTATGCATAGCTGTGGACCCACCACCAGCGTCAGCTCAGATATCGCTGGAATGTGAAGAAGAACATTCTCTTCCTTGGTAGTAAACTAGTTATAGGGTCTCTGGCAGGGTTGCTCAGGCCCCTGGATGTCAGTGAGTTACCGAAACACCATGTAGCTCACACGTTCTCCAAAAGGTCAGGGAGCTCAGGTAGTACAGTTGGAGTATGGACACTCCACTGGTTCTAAACTCCTACTCACCCCCCAAATGTGGCAGCCTCAGGCTGGCTGTGTTCCAAGGAGCCTGGCATTCATATACCTTATTCCTGGAGACAGGTGATTTCCAGCTGCTTCTGATGTTTTCAGACCTCAAACCAAGGGATCCCAAAACATACCTACTCCACAAACAGATTGACCAAATTTCAGCTCCAGCCCAGTTTCCCCATTACCTGAAACCAACTTAGTGCTCAGTATTATTATTCTGGTTTAGGTTCTTTTTAAAGATAAATTGAAGTCTAGTAAGGTTAGGTACCTTTTCAGAGATGACATAGGTGGTAAGTAGTGGAACAGGAATTCAAACCTAGACCTCTATTGAGACAGTTTAAACATGTTTGTTCCTGTAGGCTGCACGGAAATGCCTGTCACCCTGTCTGACCTTTCTTTAGACCCCTGGGAAAGGCTTACTCTGACTTGTCCAAAGAGTAGCCCCAGATAACTTCTCCCAAATAGAGAGACTAGCGTAGGAGTGGACAGCCAATCCAGAGTGGATGGAAAGGGCTGAGTAGAGAAAGTAAGGAGCCAGTGAGCCTGGGAGCAGGGACTGGAGGGGCATTAGAATTCTGGGGAGAGGGACTTGAAAGTTCTGCCATTAGGGACCTTGCCAAATGGTTCACTGACATGGGCTGCTGGCTCTCATTGCTAAAGTCAACTCCAGACAAGCGATGGAAGTGAGGAAAAAACCCTCAATTGGAGGCTTTCAGTTTCCAATCTACAGTGTAAGGAGCTTAGAAGTCATCACTCTTATCCTCAAGACAAGAAAATAATTGCAACAACTGAAAATCAACAACTCTTTTTAGACCCATCAGAGAATGGGTATAAATTAAAGGTAAAATACTGCCTTTAAAATTAGAGAGACAGGCAGATACAGAGAGTGACAGGTTCCAGAGCCAGTACTGGTATAGGAGAACTTGTATTGTAATTGATGAAGTGTTGGAGGCTTAGTGTGGATGAATTTGAGAGTTAAAAACTCCAGAGTGTCCAGTTACAGGGGACCCCACACATTCATGTGCTTTTCCCTCAGGAGCCTTATTAGGTTGTCAGAGTGTAGATCAGAGAAAATCCCCTCCTGCTTCCTATAGGGAGAGGGAGAATACAACCATTTTGAAATATGCCCACAACATTCTGTTCACTTAACAAAAGCCAGCCCTCACAAGAAATTATTTTACCAGAGCCTAATCTTTTTTTTTTTAATTAAAGTTTATCGGGGTGACAATTGTTAGTAAAATTACATAGATTTCAGGTGCACAATTGTATATTACATCATCAGTACTTCCCATTGTGTGTTCACCACCCAGAGTCAGTTTTCCTTCTATCACCATATATTTGATCCCGTTTACCTTCATCTCCCACCCACCATCCCCCTTACCCTCTGGTAACCACTAAACTTTTGCCTGTGTCTTGAGTTTTTGTTTCTCATTTGTTTGTCTTGTTCTTTTGTTTTTGGTTTATATACCACATATCAGTGAAATCATATGGTTCTCTGCTTTTTCTGTCTTACTTATGTCGCTTAGCATTATACTCTCAAGATCCATCCATGTTGTCACAAATGTTCCTATATCATCTTTTCTTACCGACGAATAGTATTCCATCATGTATACATACCACAACTTCTTTATCCATTCATCTATCGAAGGACCTTTTGGTTGTTTCTATGTCTTGGCCACTGTGAACAAAATTGCAGTGAACATTGGAGCACATGTGTCTTTATGGATAAATGTTTTCAGATTTTGGGTAGATACCCAGGAGTGGGATTGCTGGGTCATATGGTAATTCTATTCGTAATTTTTTGAGGAACCTCCACACTGCCTTCCATAGCGGCTGCACCAGTCTGCATTCCCACCAACAGTGTATGAGGATTCCTTTTTCTCCACAGCCTCTCCAACACTTGTTACTATTTGTCTTGATGATAGCCATTCTGACTGGGGTGAGGTGATATCTCATTGTGGTTTTTATTTGCATTTCTCTGATGATTAGTGATGTTGGGCATTTTTTCATATGTCTGTTTGCCATCTATATGTCTTCTTTGGAGAAATGTCTCTTCAGGTCCTCTGCCCATTTTTCAATTGGGTTGTTTGTTTTTTTGTTGTTCAGTTGCATGAGTTCCTTGTATATTTTGGTTATTAGCCCCTTATTGGAGGCACTGTTTGCAAAAATCTTCTCCCATTCAGTTGGTTGCCACTTAATTTTGTCGATGGTTTCTTTTGTTGTGCAGAAGATATTAAGTATGATATAGTTCCATTCATTTATTTTGGCTTTTACTTCCCTTTCCTTTGGAGTCAATTTCATAAAATGATCTTTGAACCCAAGGTCCATAAGTTTACTACCTATGTTTTCTTCTATGCAGTTTATTGTTTCAGGTCTTATACTTAAGTCTTTGATCCATTTTGAATTGATTTTGGTACATGGTGACAGATAGCAGTCCAGTTTCATTCTTTTGCACATGGCTATCCAATTCTCCCAGCGTCATTTATTGAAGAGGCTGTCTTTCCTCCATTGCATGTTTTTTGCTTCTTTGTCAAAAATTATCTGTCCATATGTATGTGGTTTTATTTCAGAGTTCTCAACTCTATCCATTGGTCTATGTGTCTGTTTTTCTGCCAGTACCATGCTGTTTTGATTATTGTTGCCCTGTAGTATAAGCTAAAGTCAGGGAGTGTGATACCTCCAGCATTGCTCTTTTTTCTTAAGATTGCTTTGGGTATTCGGGGTCTTTTTTGGTTCCAAACAAATGTGATTTTGTTGTTGAGTTGTATGAGTTCCTTATATACTTTGGATATTAGCCCCTTACAGGAGACATTGTTTGCAAATATCTTCTACCATTCGGTTGGTTTCCTCTTTATTTTGTCTATAGTTTCTTTTGCTCTGCAGAGGCTTTTTAGTTTCATGGACAATAGACATGTGAAAAGATGTTCAACATCACTAATCATCAGCGAAATGCAAATAGAAACCACAATGAGATATTGCCTCACACCAGTTAGAATAGTTATCATCAACAGGACAAATAATAGCAAGTGTTGGGGAAGCTATGGAGAAAAAGGAACCCTCCTCATACACTGTTGATGGGAGTACAGATTGGTACAGTCGCTATGTAAGATAGTATGGAGGTTCTTCAAACAATTAAGAATAGAATTACCATATGACCCAGCAATCTCTCTCCTGGGTATTTACCCCAAAATATGAAAACATTTATCCATAAAGATATATGTGCGCTGATGTTCATTGCAGCTTTATTTACCTTGGCCAAGATATGGAAATAACCAAAGTGTCCTTCATCAGATGATTGGAGAAAGAAGATATGGTATATATACACAATGGAATACTATTCTGCCATAAGAAAAGATGAAATAGTGCCATTTGCGACAACATGCATGGATCATGAGATTATTATGCTAAGCAAAATAAGTCACAAAGACAAAGCCAAGAACAATATGATTTCACTAATATGTGTGATATAAAACTGAAAGCAACAAAGGAACAAGACAAACAAAGAAACAAAAACTCAAAGACATAAACAATAGTTTAGCAGTTACTAGAAGGGAGGTGGCTGGTAGAAGAGGGTAAACGGGGTCAAATATATGGTGATGGAAGGAGAACTGAATCTTGGTGGTGAACACACAACACAATGTGATATAGAGATAATGTATTACTGAATTGTACACGTGAAACCTATGTAACTTTACCAATAAACTTTAATTAAAAAAAAGAAAATTATCAAAATTGATTAAATACATTAAAATACACATTCAAGAAGCTCAACAAACTCCAAGAAGAATAAATTCAAAGAGATCCATACTAGATACATCATAAAAGCCAGAGATAAAAGAATCTTGAAGCAGTAACAGAGAAGTAACTCATCATGTAAAAGGGAGTCTCAGTAAGATTAACAGTTGATTTCTCATAAGAAACCATGGAGGCCAGAAGGCAGTGGAAGGACATAGTTAAAGTGCTGAGAGAGAAAAAACAGTCAACTAAGTATTCTATAGCTAACAAACTTTCCTTCAAAAATGAAGGAACATTAATATATTTTGAGTTAAACAAAAACTGAAGGAATTCATTCGTAACAGGCCTGCCTTACAAGGAATACTAAAGGGGTGGTATCAGCAAAAATGTCAGAGCAGATAGTTCCCAAGCCCCATACCTCTACAGAAACACTGAAAAATTGAGCAAAAATTGTAAGAATCAACATTGTAAATTGTAAGAATTGCTGAAAACAGAGGTTTACAAGCCACTAAAAAAATGCCGAATAAAAACAGTAAATTTTAAAATGATAGGAAAGCATTGTAGTATTTTTACTTGTACTTGACCAACTCCCCTTGTCAGCTTAGCAGCAGTCTTGAAGAAGGCAGCCTGCATTCCCATCGTGGAACCCTGGTCCCTGGTTCTAGAGGGAGCAGAGAAGACCTTATTTGCAATGAAACATTTGTCTGCTTTGACCTCTCACAGACTACATGAGGGACTGATAGAGGTGCTTGTCTGTTTCACGTCATTATGAATTCTCTCAGACCCGAAAATAGGCTACATAGAGGGCAGTCCTCAAAAATGTTGTAAGGAAAATGAACAAACTGCTGCAACCTGGTGCAAGATTACAGTTGAGGCAAATAATAAACATGCCAAAACCTGGGAAGAAAAGCTAAGGAGTTTCTTTAGGAAATTGAGACATTCAAAAGTGCCTGTGTATAATGGGTGATTTAGAAAGACATGTATATAACCTGGGCATGACACATGACACAGAAAAGACATGAGATGATCCTCAGCTTTCATCTCCAGGCTCAGTACAAACAGGAAGTGAAGGTGAAGGCAGAATGCATGTAGCCTGGCTAAGCTATAAAGGAATACCCACACGCAGAATCAATCGGTAAAACCTGGGAGAGGTGACTTGTTATTTGTTTGTTTTCTGCTTTTTAAATTCTTAGCTATTAGTAGCTTTCTGGATTCCTAGGAGCTTCTCAAAGCCCCTGTGAACATCTCATCCCCAGTTTTTCCTTTTAGATTATTTGACGTCTATTATAACTATTAGTTATAAATTTAGATAACTTCCCGTAATTTTTCTTAACAAACACCCTCAAGGAAAAGACTTTTCCCACTGGGTGAACTCTGACTAAGATCAAATAAAGTTAGCCCTGCAAGCAGGGTCTTCCAGGGAACGATCAGCCAGAATAAATAATGATAAAAATTCTCTGGGAATGGAGGTTTTAAAAAGCTCCAACCTCGTTCTGCCGCTTCCAGTAGCTATCAGGTCGCTGTTTCTTCGCTATGATTGGGGACTTTTTAGTTCATGAGGCTACCGTGGGGCGGGAGAGGCGGGATGGGAATGCATTGTTAAAACACAATGAATTCTTTGGAGAAACGTCTCTTCAGGTCCTCTGCCCATTTTTCAATTGGGTTGTTTGTTTTTTTGTTGTTGAGTTTCATGAGTTCCTTGTATATTTTGGATATTAGACCCTTATCGGAGGAACTGTTTGCAAAAATCTCCCATTCAGTTGGTTGCCTCTTTATTTTGTTGATGTTTCTTTTGCTGTGCAGAAACTTTTAAGTTTCATATAGTCCCATTGGCCAAGACATGGAAACAACCAAAATGTCCTTCAATAGATGAATGGATAAAGAAGTTGTGGTATATATACTCAATGGAATACTATTCGGCGTTAAGGAAAGATGATATAGGAGCATTTGTGACAACATGGATGGATCTTGAGAGTATAATGCTAAGCGAAATAAGTCAGACAGAAAAAGCAGAGAACCCTATGATTTCACTGATATGTGGTATATAAACCAAAAACAACAAAAGAACAAGACAAACAAATGAGAAACAAAAACTCATAGACACAGACAATAGTTTAGTGGTTACCAGAGGGTGAGGAGGCTGGGGGGAGGGAGATGAGGGTAAAGGGGGTCAAATATATGGTGATGGAAGGAGAACTGACTCCAGGTGGTGAACACACAATGGGATTTATAGATGATGTAATACAGAATTGTACACCTGAAATTATGTAATTTCATTAACAATTGTCACCCCAATAAATAAATTTTAAAAAAGCACAATGAATTCTATTCTTACTGAGTTTCTGTTGTTTTCCTTGAATAAACGCTTCCCAGCTTTCAGCAAACCTGTAACTAATTTCCAGGGTTCTGAGAAAAAATGATTCTGACAGTTTTTGTCAATTGTCTCAGTATTTTATAGAAGTGAGAATTGTCTGAGGTTTGACTCTGTCATTTCCATTGAGTGACTCCTTCTCTTGTATCCTTTTGCTATGTTCCCATCATTAATCATTTCCTTACTTTTTGGCACTACAAGACATTCCAGCTCATCTGGAATCAGCCATTCTCCAAGGAGACCTAGTCCCTATTATTGGAATTACACACACACACACACACACACACACACACACACACACACACACACCATAAATAAGCTAAAGATGCCCTGTATATTAGCCCCTGAAGTATTTCTTCACAGCAAGCTGAGATTGTTAGTTGAAAGTCCATCAGCACCAAACTCAAATTTTTACACATCCAATTGTTTTAAATGCAGCCAAAGTAAGTATACTTTTAGCCATTTAGAGACTGCCTGCTTTGCATACTCCACAAAACTGTACCCAACATCTGCTAGCCATACACAAGAAGAATTCTAGGGTATAAAAGATTCTAACCTGCTGCTGCTCCTTGGAAGGCGCTGGCCCAGAGACTCTCCATTTTACTGCTGAGCAACAGCACTAAGCTCTTCTCCCATTTCTCCCTCTCAGCAGTTCCCTTGCCCTCTTCCCTTTCTGAGTGGTGGTGCTATGCAGCTGTCTCTGGAAAGTGTCCTGTGTGATGGACTTCCTCTCTCAGGCAACCTGTCAAAATACTGTCAAACAAAGCTCGTCATGGGCCACTGCAATGCCATAGTCCTGTCTTTACCTTGATAACCCCTTCCCCAAATCCTCAAACTCATCACAAGTGGCACTTAAGGCAGGATTTTGGTTATAATCAAGGAATTGGCATGGGGTCTACCCAGTCAGCAGGACAATCAGTTGGCAGTTTAACCTGGATGGTCTTCAGTGGTTGGGACTCAAAATCTGGAATGCCTCTGCATCAATTTAGATGGTATCACTCTTTTCTATATTGCAGTCTACATTTTCACAGCCTCCTCCTGTGTCTCATTAGCCTGGCCAAGAGGTAGCACCAGTATTTAAGTGCACCCATACATAACATTAGAACTGACCTTGGAGATTGGAGACGCTGAGTCATCTGGGGATGGAGCGTCAGCCCATGTACATGACCACTCCCCGTTGGTCTTAATAAGGAGCTGATGTGGACCACTGGCTCTGGGGCCATCCTCAGCCTGAGTCAGCCCATTGTCAGTGTGAACCAAGCAAACCACCCACCATCACTTGGAGAGGCCACCCATGTACTTTGTGGAACCAACATGGACCTGCACCCGACACCCAGGAGATGGAACTAATTACGCTTATACTGGGTAACAGCATTTGTATAATGCTCAGGAGACAATCAGCTCCCCTACTCCTAGCCGCATCAGAACCTGAAGATCACCTCAGACTTTAACCCCCACTCTGCTGCTATGCCACTTCCTTACCTGAGAAGTTTCTACCCACACCCATTCCATGTCCACTGGCAAGCATACCACAGAGAGACACACAACACAGGTCAGACTGGGGAAAATGGGAACCACACCATTGACTCTTTGGGTTGGCCAATCAGCACAGAAGCTAGCATCCCTCCTCCTAGCTCTACTACTGCTGGCAACACCCCTTCTGGTTAAGTCAGACTCTATGATAACACATGAGACTCGCAGGTGCCTTCTAAGCCCTGTAGACCAACTATTACTCCAAATCAGATGGAACCCACTCCACTATTGTTAAATAGTGCCATTAAACAAACAGAGCAATGAGGCACTCTCTACAAGTCTCATTTAAGGAGTACCCAGAGATAGTGTGCACCCAGTATTACAACCAGCATGCTCATGATTGGTGCAGTCAGATGAAAAACTCTGTAATTCAGAGACAATACCAACAAACTTTATGGGATTACAGTGATAAAATGATTATCTCCTACTAATCCCTGAGATGATGACAAATATAACCTCTGTCAACAATGTATGCCCTTACAACTCTGTGCCTCTCTTTCTATTTGTCACAATGATCTCTCTTCCTCTCTGGTATGAGCCTCATTTACAGAAGCAGATGGAAACTGCAGGAACAAAGTGGACAAGGGCACATTACCGTGGACCTCCTCCCTGGATGCTAACCAGTATATACAAGGAAGGCAAGGCAAGGTACACAACCTACTATTATCTGTGTGTAGGCATTTCTAAGAAATTAGGGACTTTAAAAATCCATATATCACTGCACCCACACAGTTCAAATGCATGTTGTTCAAGGGTCAACTGTATATACATGTTTCAAATTGCTGTGCACCTAAAACAAAAACAATGTTATATGTCAATCACATCTCGATATTTAAAAAAATCTACATATCTCACCTTACAGAAGATAGAAACAATAATGAAAAGACCAGTAGTGAAGCTAACCTGGGAGGAAATTTATTGGTGTAGTCACACCACTGCCTCCCAAGAGCCCACCACGGAGGCTTTGAAGGCTGTATAAACATCTGCCCTAGAAAAGTTTCCTCTACAGTGGAGCAGGTGGTCCCACAGTGAAACACAGCAATGTTGTAATAAACAAGGACAGAAATGGGCCAATGTATAATACAATTGATGTCCATTTTTGAACTAACTTGGACCACCTGTGAGGATCCCACGTGTGAGTGCCTCATAGTTCAGGATCTAATTTTGTGCATGGCTGAATTAACATTTTTTAACTCTCAGACTGCTGAGAGTACCTGTGAAACCTATCGCATACCCACAGGAACACAGTGATTCTACTTACTACTGGCAATCGCATGGAAACTCAATCACTAAGGCACACCAATCTGAGCAAGAAGGAACATACAATTGCCCACCAAACCAAACCTGCATATGGCCTTAATCATAGCAATACCTACCTATACATTTAAAACCACACGCTGGGCTTGACTTCAACAACCTGACTTTAGTACACATGGCGTTAAACCCCTCCTCGGGCCAAACTCCCATAAATCTCACTCATCAAGATGAGCCTATTCCCCTCACCACTGACATCCCACAAGAGCATCAACAATCCAACGCGCTTATATGAGACTAGTCAAACAAATGTGTGGGCAATGGTGGGCTGAGCACATACACATTTAGTTGATCCAGGTTCTGAGTGCGAGGTGGACAACACCCAACCTCATTTGACTATAACATGTGCACCTATTCACACTATTGGGATTTCACTAAAGCCACACAAACTTACCTTTCCTAGGAACAGAGTATACAGGCAGCAGAGGGAGCCTGGTGGACCTAAAAGAGAATCAAATTACCTCTATGGAAGGGGCCACATGTTAAACCTGACAAGCTCAGGAGACTGAAAATAATCACATAGGATTGCGTGAACATAAAAATTCCTAACTAAGGTGGGCCATGGAGGGAAGTCAGGTCCTTGCCCTGTAGCTTCCTTGACAAAGGTCAGTCTTCACCTTAAATGAGCCTATCGCTTGTTTTTTTGCATCTAGGGCAACATACCCTTGGAATGTAAGGTTAACCCCTTTCCAGACCCCCCAGAGGTCACAACCCACCACACCAGAGCAGGAGACTACAGAATCCCTCATTGTTATCTTGTTCCCCAAATACTACTGTATGTGCTGTAAAATGCTATTAACTATCCTGTACCCACCAATGTAAAAGAAGTGTGTGTCTCTCCAATTTACTTTTTATCCAACCCCAGACAGTTCCCCGCTTTGCTTTCTCCCACCCCCTTAATCTACAACCAATGGATTTCATGTAACCTCCTCCTTTGATTCTAATGTATAAAATAAGTTGCAAAATGGCGATTTTCTGGAGCATTTTCTCAATCCGTTGGGACTTTGCTTCCCAGCAATTTGCCTCTATGTCATCAGTTTGGCTCAAATAAACTCTCACACGCTTTCTCTTAGGCTGGATGTTTTTTCATTGACACCTCCCTTATCACAAGCTTTCTCCCCATCCAACCTTCCAATGTATTTCCTGCTCTTAGATTTGGCTCAAAGTTTCAGTAGACTTTTACTCAGGCTACTCCACCCCCACCCCCACGCAATTATTTCCATAAACCATGCAAGGCTAGCTGCAGTTCTCCAATGCACAAATGACCTCTCCCAGTAGTCCCCCTGGTACTAAGCACTCTAGGACCACTTATTCTGGGGACAGTAGGAAAGCCTATATGTGGGACACCTCACAACAATGCAAGGAAACACAGCTGTGTTTAAGGAATTATCCACAGAAATTAAACAAATGGCCCAAGAACTGAAACTGGGGTGAATTCCAGTGTACTTTAGGGAACATGGGGTTACATAACTGCATAGCCCTAGATATTCATTAGCTATTAAATGCATGTGTGTGTGTGTGTGGGGTCTGTGCACTTGTGCACACATTGCTGCATGTGGGTCGATAACACCAAGTTTTATAGACAGCCAGAGACATGTATCAAAAGTGGCCAGAATGTCAATGTCTAGTCACCAAACAGATTGAACAAGTCAGAAGCTTCTCCTTTTCTGCTCTATTCTCCTGGCATTCGCCTACTAAGTGGGCCAACTAGCAGGAAATGGGCTTTGAAATCCTACTTCGTGCCCTTGTAGGATTTGAGGTCTTTAGAATGTTTTATCACTGGCTTCACTGTTTTATCACTGTAAATTAAGGCATTACAAATAACACACAACTTAGATTATGAAACAATGTGGAGCTGAGGGATGGATTATTATATAAACAAGCCAAAGATGCCGCCTCTTACTACTGTTATTCAACATAATATTGGAAGTCCTAAACAGAGCAATCAGGCGAGAGAAAAAAATAAAAGACATCTAAATTGGGAATGAAATCAAATTATCACTTTTTGGAGACACCATGATTCTTTATACAGAAAACCACAAAGACTCCACCAAAAACTTAGAAACAATAAACAAATACAGTAAAGTTGCTGGCTACAAAACCAATGTACAAAAATCCATTGCATTCCTATATAATAACAATGAAATTTCAGAAGAAAAAAATCCTTTTACAAAAGAATAAAATACCTTGAATAAACTTAACAAAGGATATGAAGGACATAAATTGAAAACTACGAGACATTATTACAAGAAACTAGAGAAGACACCACAAAGAAATGGAAACTATTCTGTGTTCCTGGAGTGGAAAAATCAACATAGTTAAAATGGCCATATTACCCAAAGTAATATACAGATTTAATGCAATCCCCATCAAAATCCCAATGGCATTTTCTCAAAGAAATAGAACAACAAAAAAAATCAGATTTGTATGGAATCACAAAAGACCCCAAATAGCCAGAGCAATCCTGAGAATAAAGACTTAGGCCAGAGGTATCACATTCTGTGACTTCAAATTATACTTCAAAATGACAATAATCAAAACATTACGGTATCGGCAGAAAAACAGACATGCAGACCAATGGAACAGAATTGAGAACACAAAAATAAACCCATGTATATATGAGAAGATGATTTTTGACAAAGAATCCCAAAAATATACAATGGAGAAAAGAAATTTTATCTTCAATAAATGGTACTGGGAAAATTGAAAAGCCATATGCAAAAGAATGAAACTAGACTGTTATCTGTCACCATACCCAAAATTAACTCAAAGTGGATCAAAGATCTAAATATAAAACCCAAAACAATGAATTGAATAGAAGAGAGCATAGGTACAAAATTTATGGACCTTGGGTTTAGAGAGGATTTTATGAATTTGACCTCAAAATGAAGGGAATCTAAAATAAATGAATGGACTATATCAAAATAAAAAGCTTCTGCACAGCAAAAGAAACCATCAACAAAACACAGAGGCAATCAACTGAATGGGAGAAGATATTTGCAAACACCTCTGATAAGGGGCAATGATCCAAAATATATAGAGAACTCATTTAACTCAACTATAAAACAAACAAACAAAAACCCCAGAAAAAAACCAAAAAACAATCCAATTAAAACATGGAGAGAGGACCTGAACAGACATTTCTTCCAAGAAAACATACAAATGGCCAACAGGTATATGAAAAGATGCTCAGCTTCACTAGCTATTAGGGAAATGCCAATCAAAACCACAACAGCTACTACCTCACACCTGTTAAAATGGCTGTTATCAACAAGTAATAACAAGAAATAACAAGTGTTGGAGAGGTTTCGGAGAAAAAGGAACCCCAATACACTGCTGCTGGAATGTAAATTGGTATAGCCACTATGGAAAAACAGTACGGAGGGTCCTCAAAAAATTAAGCATAGAATTACCATATGACCCAGCAATCCCTTTTGTGGGTATCTACCCCCAAAATCTGAAAATATTTATCCAGAAAATATATGTACTCCTATGTCATTGCAGCGTTGTTTACAGTGGCCAAGATATGGAGATAATCAGTGTCCTTCAACAGATGACTGGATAAAGAAGATGTGGTACATATATGCAATGGAATACTACATGGCCATAAGCACAGATGAAATACTGCCATTTGTGACAACATGGATGGATCTTGAAATTATTATGCTATGCAAAATAAGACAGAAAAAGTCAAGAACCATATGACTTCACTCATATGTAGGATACAAACTGAAAGCAACAAAGGAACAAGACAAACAAAGAAAGAAACAAAAACGCATAGACACAGACAACACTGCAGTAGTTACCAGAGGGTAAGAGAGGAGGGAAGGTGCTAGAAAAGGGAAAAGGGGATCAAATATATGGTGATGGAAGGAGAACTAACTCTGGGTGGTGAATACACAATGCAACACATAGATGACGTATTATAGACATGTACACTTGAAACCTATACAATTTTACTTACCAATGTCACCCTAATAAATTTAAATAAATTTTATTTAAACATTCACTGTATTTTGTGATCACACCTCATATATAATGGAAAATTATGTGGCCATGAGAAGGAAGGTATTCATGCTATTTCATGATTTCGTGACAACATGGATGGACCTCAAGGGCATTAAGCTACGAAGTCAGACAGAAAGACAAATACTTGATATCACTCATATGGGGAACGTAAAATACCCAACTCATAGAAACACAGAGTGGTGGTTGCTAGGGGCTAGGGGACATGGGGAGCTGTTGGTCAAACAGTGCCAACTTCTACTTATAAGATAAATTTAAGTTCTGGGAATCTAATTTACAGCATTACGATTATAGTTAACTATATTGTATTATATACTTGAAAGTTGCTAAGAGTAGATTTTTTTCTTTCTTTTCTTTATTAGTTTCAGGTGTACAAAGCAACGTAATAATTAGACATTTACAATATGCCCCTGCCAGTCTATTACCCCTCTGACATCATATATACTTGTTACAATACCATTGACTATCTTCCCTATGCTATACTCCACATCCTGTAAAAAAAATTTTTTTTAAATGTATACACATATACATATATATATATATACATATATGTATATATATATATATATGAGATCAGACAATTAAGTTCGTGAACTCATCTTAAAAAAGTGCTACATACCTCATTGCTGAATATCACTATGGTCACCTTCCAAGTACTCCCCTTGGGAAGCTATGCACCGACGCCAGTGCTTACTTAGTCCACCCTTCAAAGCAATTTTGGAACTTTCTGGAATGGCCATCAGAGCTGTTTTCATATCATCCTTGATGTCCAGAATGTCATCAAAATGTCTTCCTTTCAATATTTCCTTTATCTTCAGGTAAAGAAACAAGTCATTGGGGGCCAGATCAGGTGAGTAGGGAGGGTGTTCCAATACAGTTATTTGTTTACTGGCTAAAAACTCCCTCACAGACAGTGCCGTGTGAACCGGTACATTGTCGTGATGCAAGAGCCATGAATGGTTGGCAAAAAGTTCAGGTCATTTTGTCCAATATTTTCACACAGACTTTTCAGCACTTCCAAATAGTAAACTTGATTAATTGTTTGTCCAGTTGGTAGAAATTCATAATGAATAACCCCTCTGATATCAAAGAAAGGTTAGCAACATCATTGCAATAAGTTCGTGAACTTAATTGTCAGACCTCTTGTGTGTGTACGTGTGTGTGTGTGTCTATGTGTGTGTGTGTGTGTGGACGTACACTCACCCACCCACACACACTCGTATACACAGACAGTGCCAGTAAAATGTATACACATTTTAAGAAAGGAAAAAACTGTATTAAAATTGTAATAATATATACCATTAACAAAAGATGAATATAAGTCATGTTTGACTTCTGCAATTACAAGAGGTGCTGAAAGTGGTTACCATCAGCATAATTTTAATAGTTTTTTCCTTTCTTAAAATGTGTATACATTTTTTTGGCACCGTGTGTGTATATGTGTGTGTGTGTGTGTATTTATATATATATATATACGTATATTATATACACAATACACACATATATATATATATTATATATAATTATAGTTGACATTACATATTATTTTACTTGAGCTTCAGATATACAGAGCATTGGTCAGGCTTCTACACAGTCTATGAAGTTATCCCCTTGATAAGTCCATCTGGCACTCTACATAATCTTTACAACATTGTTGATTATATTCCTCATACTGTATTTCATAGTCTCATGACTATATTGTGACTACTAATTTGCACTTTCTAATCTCTTCACCTTCTTTCCCACCCTCACCCCCTTCCTATCTAGCAACATCTTAAATACTCTAACCACACACAAAAGGTGAGGGGAGGGAAGTATTAATTAACCCTCTTGTGGTAATCATTTTGCAATATATATGTATATCAAATCATCATATTGCAGACCCTAAACTTATACAATATTGTATGTCAATTATTTCTCAATAAAGATGAAAAAAACAAAAAATCAAAAGAAAAAACAAAACTGTAGCCCACCTGATTTTAGCGCACAGCAAATTCTGCATGAGAAGGCACTGCTAGTTCTTGGTACACCCCTTCATATGAATATGTGCACATAATTCAATTGCAATCCAAATAACACCCTCAACTCTCACCCCAAATATACAAACAAAACCATACTACCTATCTCCAGAACATATCTCAAAGCATACAATCTTTCATATACACCAAACACACTGCTACTTGCAACCTGAATACACATACAATCTACCTCATACTACCTAGAGTTTTAGACAAAACCCTTCTCATCCTGAATACTCATAAGTCACATATACAACTATATATATATGCAAAATGTGTTTGAATACAAACATGTACAACCAACACACTACCCATATGTTCACAATGAATATCCTACAGACACACAGACCCTCAAAAACAATTCTACAGTTGTTTAATGATCCACTCCCAAAAATACCCACACATAATTCCATAAACCTAAAATATACACACTCCACAATTCCTGAACACACAAACCTACACATCCTGTCTGTTTCCAAATATACACATTCAACCTCTCCCATCTCCCAGAGCACACACACCATAAACCCTGTATATCCAAATACATACACAGATACAAACAACCTAACTTAACCAGACTACCCCACACACATTGAAAATACACACACAAGCAGTCCCTCCAAGTTAATCAACCACTGCATCCCAGAAGTGACACAAAAGTATCACTAAACCCTTTAATACACATACAAAGCCCTTATGCACACACTCACAAACTATCCATGCATACATAGCCCTCACACTCAGATACACACAAAACTCAAAAACCAGAATACATTACCACCACAATCCCCATCATTCCCAAACACATACAAAAACTCTAGCATTCTCCAAAGGAAATCACTTGGACCATTGCTGACAATCCCAAACCTTATGAACAAACTTATGTAATTCACCCACGCACTGCTGCACGTACACCCAAAGCAGTATACACTCCTAAGACACAAGGAAACATCTCCAGTAGATCATATATAAATACGCATAAACCCCTTCCAAATCCCAAATTATACACATGCCCTAGAAAATATTTATCCAATCTGCTGTGCATCTTGAACACATACACATAAACTCAATATACGTTTCTCACCACAAGCCCCAAATGTACCCACAGTTACCCAGCACACACTACAAATATGGAAGCATACCACCCTACACCCCAAATACACATAAAACTTCATGCTACCTGTACATTACGAGTACATAATCTCACATTCCCAAATATTCACAATGAAATAACCCAACCATCTTTCAGAATACAGATTCATATAAACCTCACACCACCAATCACCTGCACATATGTGACATGCCACCAGTCCCATAAACTAGTTGTACACCTTGCCCTCACACACCCAAATATACTCAATATTCCTGAAAATCACCAAAACACATATAATCACATAGCATGCCCTGAACAAGTACAAAGGCTCCCTCCACATTTCAAAAATATGCAAAAAACATGATCCTACATCAAAAATAATATACACAAGCACTTTTTCCAACATTGCCAATATACACATGCAGCTAAACCTTCCAAAACCACCATTGGGCACACAAATTTCTAACATTCAGAAAACACACACACACACACACACACACACACGCAAAGTCCTAAATTACAAATGCATAAACATAACACCTTGCGTATATCTGAATTAATCTCAGATCATCTAAATAAACTCAACCCCACTCAGTCTCACAAAAATCCACTCATTACTTACACTTCCCCCAAATATCCACAGACATCAACTACCCACACATACAAATACACTTAACAGATTCCCGCCAACTCTATAAATACACAAATAAATCTTCAAACTAGGATCATGTAAACACAGTCCTAACAGACTCCAAAATAATGACATGCACAAAACCACCCACTGCCCATAAAGTCCTACAATGCAAGGAGATCCACAAATACACAGTACAACATCACATTTCTAGATACACACAACACACACAATTTCCCCATCTCCAAAAACATGCACAAAATTTAACCTTAAATACACACACTGAAACCCAACCCATGAACACACATACACACACACACACACACACACACACACACACACACATCTTCTCTCCCCCAGTATACAAACAAAAACCACATTCAGCACCAAATGCACCTGCCACGGTATGCTGGCAAAGACTTAATCTAATATCAGCTCACTCTAAAGGGAGTGTGGATACTAATCTTGTTGATTTTTGCTGAACTCTTGCATCAGTAAACAACCTATGCTTGCAATTCCATTGTAATTTGACAGAAAGCTCATTATTATTAGAGTGAAATTTAAAAAAGAGGGTGAAGTTTGAACAAAATTGTTGGCTGATATTTTCATGTTAGGAAAGAAGGCATTAGTGAAACTGTAGTCAGTAGTCACATAGGGTAGTCACATTGCCTGAACGTGCAGCTGAACCTTGAGCCACATCGTCCTGCCAATAAGAAACAATAAACCGACAGAACCATAATTGCAGCAGAGGTAAGCAGGCCCTGGGAAAGTTCCTAAAGTCATGCATGCACATTAGTTAAAAAAACTGTCCTTTTGTAAACTTTTCTTTATTTTCATATTAAAAAATACTCCCCTAGGGGTAATTTAAGAAGGCAAAGAGATGTAACTCATGTAGTAGCATGCATGTACACTGCGAAGGAGCAGTGGAGGACCCATCTCAACATACTTTGGGGAGGAAAAAAGGAAAGAAGAAGGGGTGGCCTCCAACCCTGAGAGCCTTTAAAACCACCATGCCTGCAAGGCTGGGGGAGCCACATGCATTCCCCTGGGCAGTGTAATACCTTGGTGCATCAACATTACGGTTCAATAAACCTTTCTCTCTGCAAAACTGGTTCAGTCACTCTGATTTCTATCCTGACAGAGGTGAGGACCCCTGCGCCAGTAACAAAACTATGAGAAATTGCAGGAGAGCTTCACTCATTTCCACTCATTCTCAATGACCAGAGCTACTCTTGTCATCTTACTCTTGATGACAATTTTCAAATTGGGAAGACCTGCCCCTTCGCTCTTGTATTACTCAGAATGTGGGAGACACAGAATGACCCTCACAGAGTATGAAAGCTCACACGCATGACCAGCCTCCACTGCAGGCCCCGCAATCACTAAACCGGTCCCCAGTGATGCCAATTCCCTGGGGTAAACAGCACCCGGAGTGAGCCCTGTGGGGCCATGAACCCACAATGGGGGGCATCACCCCACACAGACCCGGGAGGCAAATAGCCCACAGCCTGAACAGCAGTGAAGAGCAGCGATACCTGCGGGGTGCAGAGTGCGGCCATCCCTTACCTCCATATTTACATAACTGACTCTGGAGGCCGACATGCGAGGCACCGCCTGGAGCCAGGAAGGCCGTTGGGCCCACGCCCAACCGGGTACGCATGCGCATCTGCCACCGCGAGCCTCAGCAACGGACCCTGGGAGCTGTTGCAGGACAGCAGTCCACGCCCGCAAGAGCCCGGCTCCAGGGGCCGTGCGTGTGCGTCCCGGCGCGAGGCGAAGCAGGAACTGGCCTCCACTGTCCCTGCAGGAGAGGAAAGAAAGGGAGGTGCTGGGTGCCCCGTGAAGCTTCTCGGGACGCGTGCCCTCCTCACAACTGTGCTTGGACATCCCTAAACCACCGCGTGTGAACTGAGCGCTTCCGTCCTTAAAATTGCAAACTTGCAATCCATGCCCTTAGATACTAGCCTCCTGAAAGAGTTGTGGAGAGCTCTACCTAAAGTACCTATCCTCGAATTGAGGCAAGTGCTATCGCGCGCTTTGGACTGCATTTCGGTGGTTTCTAAATTAGTAGGTCCTTTTCCCTAGCAAGTCGGAAGGTTCCATTAAACAATTCTGGCAAAGAATTTTAGACCTGGGAAACACTCTGAGACATACTCACCCCTGACTCCATCCCTAGAGTTTTCCCAAACGCATTTACTGTATTAGAATGTTTTCCTTCGTGTATTCCTTTAGTATCTGGAGGGTTTTCAATAAATGTTGATTCACAGATGTTTCCTTTGCAAGGTTTTTATTGTAACATTGATCAAGAATGAACAGTCTGGGCCAGTTTCAGTGGACGTTAGCAGGCAGAGTGGGGACAATTTTGCCCTCCTTCGGGTTTTTTGTTTTATTTTGCATATATTAACCCAATCAACTTGCCAACTTGAGTTTATAATACTTTCCAAAGAAATTTCAGATTGTCTTTCTGGTCATTGGCAAGATTAGAGCATTTCTCACTTCATAGCATAACTCAATGGAAAACTCACACCTAACAGCACTAAGCTTCTCCTAGTGCACAGACTGAAAACTCCACAAGACACAAACATGGTATCTCACTGTACCTCCAATGTTCCATGTTTGGATGGAAGATCATCTATCGCCTGAGGCCTGTGATTCATATTCAGAGATGTTTTTTATCAGCATTAAATGCCAGCCCTTGACCTTGCTGCTAGAATACTCAGAGATCAGGGTCCAAAGCACATTTAACTACCCCCTTGCATGACCAGTCTTCCCAAATTCCATTTGAGATAACCTATTACATCTTCTTCTTGGCTCTAGGACTTTCACGTAGTACATAAGGAATCGCAGTACTGGAACCGGATGATTTTTCCCCGACACAATTTTTGTCAGTGACCCTGAGTACACTCATTCAAATCCTATCAGAGCCATGAGTGAGAATCTTGTAAATAATTGATTGACTGACTAGACAAGGGGAGGAAGCAACAGGGAAGCCTCCCTTTCTTGAGTGAGTGAGTACCTGAGAACAATCTGTTGCCTTACCATACCTCTAATAAGAAGTTACTAGGTAAACATTATGTCAGAATTCCCGATGATAAAAGCTCAAGTCCTGAGAAATATATTCAAGTTGTTTATTCTTTTCAATCTCCAACAAGATTTTTTTTTTTCCCCGAAATGCAGTTCACTGTGATTTCGCTTGAATGGCTCTCACCTCATCTTCTCTCGAGACAATTTTTCCTTGCAGGGGGCAAGAAACTTCTTAAGCGCCAATAGTAGTTCTTCTTGGTGAACGCTCACGGTGTGGAACAGTCCTTCTAAACCTCTCTTCCCTTCTCCAATGCCCTACCATCAGTAGGAATTCTGCTGCTACAGCAGGGAATGAAGCTTGTCTCCCAAAGGTTTGGTTACAATCCCCTGAAGATGTCACCCCTGGTCTCCCTTGACCGATTTCCTGACAATCCTTTCCTGTCACAACACAAAACACAAATGCTCTTTTATATCATTTACACAGGGATAAACTCACACTTACAAACAATATGAAAATGAGAAACAAGTGTTACTAAAGGGGTGCTACCCTGCATCATATGAGGATGGGATCCCATGCGATGATGGGCCTCGATTCCAGAGAGCCAGGGTCTATGATGCGTAGAGGAAATTCAGAAGCGCATCAACGGTGCTTTCATGCTCAGGCTTGGGAGCTACGACTTGGATGGAAGCAGGTTTGTGTGAATGGTGATTGCACATGGAAGACAGCACTCTGCCTTTGTGTCACGTGCATATTCATGTCATGTGTAGTGGGTTTTTAACACTAGGAACACCAGAACCTTAAGATGTTAAGCCCCATTAGCGTGGGGCTCAGGAAGATTTTCTGCCTTCCCATCCTTTACTTCTGTCCTTACCCACACTAAGCATAGACATTCAGTGCTGTATGACGGCTCTTCCGAATTTCATAATCAACCAAAGAGCATGTAGAAACAAGAGTGCGTGCAATTGTGTTTTGCATAGAGCTACGATGCACTCTTGGCGCTCTGTACAGGGGTGAGTAACTCATAATAGCTTAATATATTACTTTTTTGTAGACATGCCAGATAAAACACAGGATCCCTGTTTCAGAAAAACAGCAAAGAAATTTGCAGTAAGAGTATGTAAAAAATATTGCATGGGACACAATCACCCTAATATACACCCAATGTATATCTGAAATTCGAATTCACTTGGCATTCATTATGTTCTACATGTGGCCAACTATCCTTTCAGGTAGTGTGAATTTTAAGGGACTGGAGAACTTCTTGTTCTAGGAATCTAGCCTCCAGAAATAAATAGAGGAGCCACATTACCAGTAGAAAGACAATCATTATAAGTACCTGCAAATATATCAGAACATACATCGATCTTTTTCCTGAAAAAAAGTGAGAGCATTTTAAAAACTGAAAATAGGTTGCATTTGCTTTTCGTCACATAATACATCTCTGGAAAGATTTAAACGAAACAGATAACACTGGCATGCTGTGGGAAAGAAGTCTGTGTTGCCGGGGGAAAGGGAAAGAGGAAAACTCGTCACTGCCTTTTCCATTTTGCACAATTTGACTGTGAAGTATGCAAAAGCTTTACTTATTTAAAACATTACGTTAAAATCATGTAAATGATAAAAAATTAAACATTTAACGATACGGTACTCTGAAAAACAAAAAGGAGTGATTTCGGGTCTTGGCCTGACTCTGGTGGACTGGAGCAAAAGGGATGGTTAGTAAGGCTGGGCCTGCTGGGGTCTGCAGAGCTTCCAGCACGGATCGCCACTTGGGGCCACAGGACTCCTTTCCAAAGAATGATGTGCCCCCAGCTACCCAACATGCAGGGTCTGCTGAGTCAATCCTACTTTCAAACACTGGGCTCCATGTGGCCATCAGTACCCCAGGATTTATCAGACAATGTGTTGTGAATTTTGTTCAGAAAGTGTAGCCTGTGTTGAAAGAAGCCGAGAGCCAGGTAGAAAGCATGTTGAGGGACACAAAACTACCAGGAGGATGATGGACAAAGAATTGAAAGAAAAAGAACATCTAGTAAAACATCGGTGCTCTGACTCTACAAAAACAACGCATAAATAGCCTCAAGAGGCACGCACCAATTGTATTGCCACCGTACAATTTGAAAGGTGCTTCTGGTTCTTGCCTACCTGCCAGAGCCCTTCATGGAATGTCTCCCCACCCCCACCCAGGCCCACTTCCCTTGCCCCTCCCCCACTGCAGAATGTCTTGAGCCCCACATTCTACTGTTTAAATTCAAACTTTTCCCTCCTTCATTTGGATGCTGAGCATCTGCTGGAGCAGGTCACTCTCTCTGGATCTTGGACTTGACTTTTTTGATTGTGGAGTGCGGTCAGTGTCTCAGCCTGCGGGGATGACGTCAAAGCGAGGTAAGCCTGTAGGTGAAGGGGAGCATGTTTAGAGATCCTATCATCCCTCAAATGGTTGGGATACAGATGTGACATAGTTTGGGTTGGTGAAACAGTTTGGACTGAGTAGAGGAAGGGGTTAGCACTGGACAGGGCACGTCACCTGGGGAGGCTGGGAGCCAGTGGAAACCTGTGACAGACGGCAATGGACAGCAGGGCTCCTAAGAGGTGGATCAGGACAACTTGGGGGAAACACCTGGTATGGAGAAAGGACGGCAGCGCACACACTGATTCCTTCTAGAGGGGAGACAAGCCACTTGGACATGCGTCTGTAGGGCGTAATGGGTGATGTCGTGCTGGTGGCACCGGGAGGGTCACGGGGAAAGCCGAGCTCTGTGTCATGTTCTTCAGGCAGCTGGAGCTTGCCCCACAATAGCTTTCTAAGGGCTGTGAACGGAGCACACTAGATCGAATGGGGAAGTGGGGAGAGGTGATCTTAGCCGGAGACTTGTCCAGTGGGGCTGCCTGTGGCCCGGTCTACAGTGAAATGTCCTCGCCCAGAGCCAGGCTGGAAGGTACTCTAACTGCTGCAGCCCAGAGCATTTTCACTCTTTCCTGCCCAGAGCTCACTTCTTCTCAGTCCAGGTAGCTATTGTCTTGGATTCAACAGGGGCAGGGTCACTGTGTAACTTCCATCAAGATGGGGCTGTGTTCTGTGAGTTGTTCTGAACTGTTCTCCCTCTGTGTAAATCAGTTCTTCAGACCTACTTGATCATGTTGCGTCTCCTCAGCCCTGCACCTTGGAAATAAGAGTTTGCTCTAATTCCATGTCACTACTTCATGGATGGGGAGTGTAGTAGGTTTTCCGGTGGAACATCTGTGAAGGTGGATTGCTTTTTAAAGGGGGCTAGGAGAGTAGTTAGAAGCAGGAAGACGATCATCTATCTTATTATGAAACGTGTTATGACACCTGTCCTGATGAGTTAGGTGCAGTGGTATTGTACCTTGTTCTCCTTGAATAGGGTCTGCATGAGTTCCTCTGAACAGGAATGTGTCCCAGATAACTCTGCCCCAGTGACACCAGGTTCACTGTGTCTTCACTTTCCATTGTTGGGAGCTGGGAGGGGAAGGGCCATGGACAGTCTGCAGTAACACGATGAATCTAACATGACAGCAGCGATGGAAATCTCTGGAAACCTCCACTGACAGCCCCACTGCTCTCCATTGCCTGGCCCTTTTCTAATCCTTGGCAGCCATTGCTGGTCGTGAAATAACAGAATCTAAGGGACACAACGCCTAATTCGCAGACCCCTCTCCTGGGCACAGAGCTGCTAAGTGGTGGCAGCGACTGAGCATGGGGCATAGAGTGGCAGAATCTGTCCCATGTTAAGTGTTTGCTGTGGTTGGTTCTGAGTTGTGCGTTCAGGCTAGACTGGGGTGTTTAGGGGATATAGAAGGGCTCCTGGGGCTTCCTTGTGGAGAGCCATTCCTCAAGTGTTTTTGTTTTCTGTGCTTGGCCAGGGAAGAAGGAGAGTGATTTACATTGAGCCTCTGGAAAAGGAAGACTGAGGGGGAGATGGGGCTCTAATATTTTAGACACTGCCTGTTCACGAAGGCACTTTGGGTGCCTACAACTTACCTTGGAGAAGGTCCCTATCTTCTAATGAGTCTGTCTATGGCCATTTTCCACAGAGAAGATGTCTGCCCAGTTTCATGACTTGGGAGACAGCCTCTGAGGCTGGCAGGGTCAGAGGTCAGGGAATTCTTAGGAGGCTCCCAGACTCAGAGCTGGCGGGGTGGTTTCTTCTAGGCAGACAGTGGTCAGGGAGCCGTGGTGCACGGGCGCAAGCTCCCCAGTGGAATAATTCTCAACCTGAGGTCGGAGCATGAAAATCACCCGAGGGCATTTGCAAACTGCAGCTTCCCCGTACAAAGGGTCCTTACCTGTTGAGACTCATCGCTCTGATTCCCCTGTGGCTAAAGGGGACGCAGAGCGCCTCTGTTCTGGTTACTGACTGTTCTACTCCATTCACCCCTTTATTTGTCTCAACAGCATCTGCGGTGCTCAGACCGGCAGTGACCATGAGCCCTGGTGCTTCTATGTCTCCTTTCCTGGCGCTGCCTTTTCCTCCACCCACTGCTGGCCCCGCATACTGGCCACCCGGGGAGCAGCACCTGCCACCCCTCATGACACCGTCATTTCCTCCTGGCCAGCCCGTGGTGCTGCCGGCTTTCCCTGGGACACCTTCGGTGGCAGGAGATGCTAGTCATGGCCCCACAGGGACTGGGGCTGGCAACATCATTTGCCAGGTCAGATCAGAAGTGGGGCGAGCAGAGCCGCCCCAGACTCAGACCTTGGTCCTTACTCAGGCCCCACTCAACTGCAGTGCTCCGGGGGCCCTCTGTGGGGGTGCTGTGTGTCCTGCACCCCAAATCTTGACAGCCTCTGCGGTGCAGACTGTTATGTTCGCTCCAGCTGTTGGGGGCACCCAGGCTGTCCAGGGCAGCTGGTCCCCAGGCCTTCCTCCTCAGGCGCCACCACCAGCTGCTCAGCTGGCTTCCATCATCTCCCCAGTGAGTGCTAGGCCATGGCCAAATGGGGCTCCCAGAGAGGGTGTCCTGGCCACCTCCCAGTCCAACGCCATGCCGGACATCTCATGTAACCCCAAGAGTGTGTATGAGAACTTCCGATGTTGGCAGTACTTCAAGGCCCTGGCCTGGAGACACCTACCCCAGAGTTCCGATGCAGAAGCTCTTTCCTGTTTCCTCATGTGAGTGCACTGGGAAGAGGCACGGGGAGCTCAGCTGGAGTTTTCACATAGAGGGGACGGTGGATGGGCATGTAGCGTGCCTTATCCTGAGACAAGCAAGGAAGGTCTGAGGGTGGTGTCCACGCTCTGAGAAGGCACGTCCTTGGTAATACACATCACATGTCCCGTTCATGACCTCCTCTGAGGTGCCGTGTCTCAACTGACCCCAGTAGCCTGAGTCCAGCTCCTTCTACTACTTGACTTGTGACTGTGGGAGGCATTTCCTTCGGCACCCTTGGTCCCTTGTATAAAAGGGGACAATTCTACTTAATTCAGAGGCCTGCAGAGGAGACTCCTTGGGTTAATCTATGAAGTGTTCGCAGATTGCCTGGTACAGGCCATGCCGCATTAATGATAGTGATTATGGTATGAACGGGCAATCTTGAAGAGGAAAAGACCTCCCAAAGCCAGAGTGTCCCTGCTATAGGGTGCGAGTGCACAGTCAGCCTCAAGTCCAGGCTCACGGGCCGGTGTGACTGTGAGGCAGCAATGACAGTAGTGGGAGGGCTTGTCTTTGCACACCCAGACTCCTCCTCCCACACCTGCATCAGTCATGCTGTGGGGGGCCCGGGTGCACTACACAGCTGGGTGGGTCTGGCGGGTGGGCGCCGGGCTGTAGGCCGTGACTGACCTTGATGGCTTACAGCCCAGTGCTCCGGTCCCTGTCCCGTCTGAAGCCCACCATGACGTTGGAGGACGGACTGAAGCGGGCCATGCGGGAATGGCAGCACACGAGCAACTTTGACCGGATGATCTTTTACGAGATGGCAGAAAAGTGAGCCAGCATCTGGGGTCCCGAGGGCTGCAGGGCGGTGGTGTGCTGACTTCAGGCAGGGTCCCCTTTGGTGGTACTCATCAAAGAGGGTGTTGGGAGGCGGGGTCTCGGCCAGCACAGGGCCCTCACAGCGTCAAGGCACTTGCTCTGCCATCCCTCCATCAGCTGCTGCCTTTGCTGGGCTCCGGGCCGGCGTCCTTCTCAGCCGGCTCATGCCTTCCTCTCCCCCCAGGTTCATGGAGTTTGAGGAGGAGGAGATGCAGATTCAGAAGTTGCAGTGGATGAAGGCGGAGCAGGGCCTGCCTCCCCCTGCCCCACCAAGGCCTGATCCTTGGGAGCCCCCAGTCCCACTGGTGGGCTCGCAGCCAGGTAGGGCACCGAGTTCCCATGGCCAAAGGCATCTGGGGCTCAGGGCAGAACACTGTCCCCACATCGGTCCTTTGCTTCAAGGGGACATTGTTCTCTCAACCACAACAGTCACGGGAGCCAGGGTCTCAGGTGCCCTTTTCCATCACGGGGTCTGGACCTGGTCAAGTTTCGTAACCCCTCTCCCAACTCGCTGTCACAGGATGCAGCGTGAAGTCAGCTAAGAAGGGTGGCATGGGAGGCACCTTAGAGTAACTGTGGCTCCACACTTACTCACATGTGTCTCTCCTCGATGCTGTCCTGTCCCCTCCCACAGTCACAGGGCTTCAGGTGGTCCTGACCCGACAGCACTCATGTTAGCATCCCCCAAACACTGCTATCCCACTGCTGTCACCATCTCATGCTCAGGAGGTGGAAGCTGCAGGCCCTCACGCTCCCTCCTCCTTTCGCTCGTCCTCAGGGTGTGTTCCCAGCATGGCCATACCCAGAGCCCATCCTGCTGACCCGCAAGCACACAGATCCCCGCGGCCCCGGGAGACCAAGGCACCAGAGGAGATTCCCCCTGAGGCCGTGAGAGAGTACATGGACATCATGGATGAGCTGTTGGGGTCGGCCCACTCAGCCACCGGAGAGCCAAGTGGAGAATGGGAAGAAGACTTAGAGGAGCCGCCGCAGGGTGACGATGGGACCTACCCGGCCTCGGGTCTCCTGAGCTACATTGACGAGCTGTGTTCCCAGGAAGACTTTCTCACCAAGGTGGGCTGGCTCAGAGCTCTGGGGTCTAGAAGATTCCAGGGAGTGGCACTCTGGCACCCAGCTCTGGGTTCCTGAGTTATGTGCGGGCTGGGTGTGAGTGTGTGTGTGTGTGTGTGTGTGTGTGTGTGATGATCATGACAGTGTAAAACACTCACCTTCTGCATGAGGATGGGGTGGGTCCTAGGTTTTATACTTTTCTTCTTGGTCCTGCTGACTCAAAGTACTCCCTACCAAGGATACTCACACCTTCATTCCGTTCCAGGTAGAGGCAGTCATTCACCCCCAATTCCTGGCATGCTTGCTTTCCCCAGAAGAACAGCTGGATCCCTTGTCCCTAGCTGATGAATTGGAGCAGGAGGAAGCACTTACACCTGCCCAGGTGAGCCAAGAGAGGGAGGGACCCTAGGTAGTTGAGACAGGCCTCCAGGTAAGCCAGGTTAGTTACAGGTGGTTGAGACCACATGCAGAATTGGAAAGGGAGGGGCCCAGGTTGAAACGTGGATGGAGGGACTCCAGGTATGGGGTCGCGTCAGGTGAGCCATGGGTGGGAGCACCCAGGTAACCAGGCCAGGAAGGACCCAATGACTCTGTCCACCCCTCTCGTGCCTGTAGGCATGGTGTGCAGGGGGCCAGCTCTGGCGTGGGTGCCTTGCAGGAAGACAGGAAGGAGAGGACTATAGGAAGGGGCGGATGAGGTACCCAGAAAAGGAGGGGAGGACACAAAGCTGGGAATGTGGCAAAGGACGATGGCAGGAGAACCACATGTGTATCTTTGCATTTGAGTCCCAGGGTCCCCCACTACCCTCCTCTCTCCAATGCCACTGCCCCATCAGCCCTGCTGCTGCTGGTCCTCCTTCTCTCAGAAATGTGTGCAGAGCAGTCATTGTCTGCCTCTTCCCTCCAGCTGGTAGAGAAACGATTGCTGACATTGAAAAAGGAGGAGAGTGTGCAGGCACTCCTGTGCCACAGTGCACCCCTATTGGATTCACGTCCTTCTGTATCTGAGGCCAGTGAAGATGCCAGGAGGCATGACTGTGGCCCCCAGCTGGGGTTCAGTGACATGGCCTGCCCACCAGAGGCTGACATCAAGGACCCTCAAAGGCACTGTCGAGCAGACGCCCACCTGTCTAGGCCCAAAGTCTTTGATGTGTCTTCAGGATGTCAAGAATCCTCACCACTGCAGCCTCGATGGCCCCCCTCTTCTTCCGAGGGTCCCAGGCGCACTGCCTCACGGCAGGGACCCAGGGATGCCTCCATTCCTGGAGAGACCTCTCCTGTTATGGAGACTCACAGGCCAGCAGACTGGTCCAGTGAGGATGAGGAAGAGCTCCCCAGCTTGTCCTTCCTGTTAGGCTCTCAGAATAGCCTTCTGCCCTGGCAACTACCCCATAGTCCTGTCTCTGCTTTAGGCCTTGTCTTCCCTGGAGGCCAGGGAGCCCATGGAGCTTCCCAGTCCCTGTCTTGTCAGAGACTAGGCCTCAGCCAAGTTGACCCTTCAGCTGCCAAGTCTAGGAAGAGTGCTCTGGATGGAGACCCAGCTCCTGCTGAGAAGATGCTACTCCCAAATGAAGACCTTGGGGTCTCTGGGAGGCCAGCCTTGGCTCTGGGGCCAGTTCGCTCCTTGCAGCCTCAAAAGAGAAAGTGTAACCCTTTTGACACAGGAAAGAGAAGGATGCTGCACTGAAGCCAGTATGGAGCATTGGGGAGTCCCCTTGGTGCCAGCCCCCCAGAGGGGCCAGATCAGATGTTACCTGGCTGTTCCCTACAGGAAACAAAGGAGCTCCTCCTCATTCCAGGGCTGATCCTGGCTATTCCACTGACAGGGGAGGGAGGGAGGAAGGGTGGGAAAGCCAGACCATTAGGGTGGGGATAGGGGTGGGTTGAGAGCAGCATCTTTGGGGTATTGTGTGTAAATTATGAATAAAGATGGTTTTGTTGAGAAGTGTTCTGGGAGCCGCTGTCTCCATGCTCGGGTCTGTGCTGCTCCATGGAGAGGGACCTGAGAGGAAGGAAGGATGTGGAAGGTCATGGGCACTATGGGTACACAGGTGACCTTCTAGTCCCTTCCTCCAGGTTGACAGGACCTCCTTCAGACTGCTCCTGGAATCATACAGCTCTCTAATCACCAGGAACCCCTCCCAGCATCCCTACTCCCAAGACCAGGCTGGGTGAAGGATGTCCCATCATCATCTGCACCCTGAACCCGCTGGGGATGGGGACCTGCTTTTGAGGCTTTCATCCCTCTGGGCCATTAACCAGTTTTCCAGAACAGAGTCAGCCCTTGTGTGTAGGGAGCTTCTCTGTGCTTCCTGGATGGAGTCAGACAACGGGGCCGGGCTATCCTCAACTCTTCCAGGGTTTCCTGTGTGGGTGGCCTGATTGGAGAGGAAAAGGCTTGGCCTCAGAGGACAGGCTCTCTGCCTCTGTGCCTCGTTGCAGGTGAAGCGTCCTCTGGTCTCAGTGGGATGATTGAATATGGAGGGAGGTGGAGGTAGTGAACACGGAACAAGAGGAAGTGGACTGGGAAGAGAGAAAGGGGGCGCCTCCTTACGGTGTGTAGGCCGGAAATGACAGTGGGCGAGGAGGATACCAAGTCCCTTGAGGGATTTCTCTTGGGAGCATGTCATCCAATCCAGGGAGGAAGACCCATGTGCTGGGGATGGGGGGACTGGGTTCAGGGCCCAAGTGTCTTCAGGGACACCCCACAACTACTATGCCTTCCCTCCCAACAATGGCCAGACGCTTGTGTGACTAGATGCCGACACAGATTTATATTCGCATTGAAGACAGTTCCTACTAACAAGCTGTGAGCTATTTTCACAAGCACAGCACACCTAGCAGGAAACGCGGGAGGGGGTCGAGGTGTGTGCACTCTGGGGCTGAGTGCTGTGGATTCAGGCTGAGTGGTGGGGAGGCCTCAGTTGACCTGCTGTGGGCACTGGTACAGAGCCCATGTTCAGAACAGGGCAGCTGAACCCCAGCTGTAAGAGAGATGAACAAACGGTGAGGGACAGGTGCTGAGCCAGGGAGGACACCCCACTGTGTCCCATAACGGCCTTGTCCACGCCCCAAACCGACTCTCTGTCCCACATGGACACACCCTGACCCCGACCACCCTTTCCTCCGGGCCAAAGCCTCTTCTCCAGGTTCTAAGCTCTGATTCCTTATCAGGCCCAGGTGGGGTCAGGACAGCTCAGTGTGACCCCTGCTCCGCCCAGCATGCAAAGCTGTGGGCCGGCGCAGTGGTCCATCAGCAGTGATGGGATGGGACTAAAGCTGTCCAGTTGCACAGGTGGTGTGGCCCTCTGCTGGACCCCCACACAGAGCTTGGGTGAGAATGGACTCCTGTCGGGGAACCCTTTCACCTCCCATGGAATCACAGGCCAGCCCGAAGGTCCTCCTCTTTCACCTTCTCCCCTCCCGGACAGTGGGCAGCACCCACATCTCTCAGGGCTCCGGGACCCTTTGTGAAGGAGACTTCTTTTCTTGGCCACGGAACCCCAGCTGTTGGCCCCTCCCTGTCCAGCTGGGCCTCAACACAGAGAAAGAGGCTCAGAAGTGCCGGACTCTGAGGGTGTTGTGGGGTTGGTCCAGATGCTGCCACCCCCTCGTGGGTGAGTATACTCTTCCTATTCTCCCACCCTCTGTGTCCCTGTCCAGGGCGGTGCCCGTTCCAGGCAATGGGTGCAATGTGGTGAGTGTTGGGCAGAGCCTGGACCCGCCATTCACTGATTCATCTTAGTCCCAAGACTTCTCTGCTTTCAGGGTCTTTGTGGCGAAACAGGGTGACACATCCCTCTCTCAGGTTGTTAGGAACACTGAGAGTCGTGTTTGAAGGGAACTTGCTTGGTCTTCCCTGTGTGGGCTGGGCCCTCAGACTAGGATGGGAGTCATCATCATCAGCTTCACACCTGGTGCTCACGTGTGTCTGCTCCTCTCCTAACTCGCCTGGCTGTTCCTGCCCCTGGAGTCCTTGTGAATGAACAGTTCCCAGGAGGAGGCAGAACCGGTGCTGCACCCACCCTGAGCTCGGTGAACCATGACATCTCCCCTGCACCTGCATAGTGGGGAAGACTGCAGGTCCATCGCCTCTCCTTCCATGATGAGAGTGCAGCTCCATTCGCCACATGGAATCTTGCAGGGATTTGCACATTAGTCTTTGGAAGGTGCTAAGGTAGGTCCAAGGGGAAGGGAAAGGAGGAGATATCTGAAATTTTCATTGTAGCCAACCTTCTTTATTACAGAAAAACAAACTTGACGTGACCTTGTGCAAGGACAGTGTATGTGGTAGCAATCTGGAAGGAGTTAGTAGTGACTGAAGTAGCATCAGTGAAAAGGACAATGTCATCCTGTCAAACCTCCAAGGGAATCATGATGCTCATAACAGCATATGCTCCCTGTGTGCTCGGTGCTCTCTGGTGCTCTACTTCCTTGGAGCTCATTGTGTCTCCACAGAGAGCTGGAGTGAGGCACGTATCACCCTTTTTTTGTGAGGAATAGTGCCCAGGGAGGTCAGGGGAATGAGTACTGGTCACACACTAGGAAGTGGAGTAGCCTGGTCAGCACCATGCAGGTTTGGCTCCAGAGCCCTGCTCCTTCACCACTTCAAATAAATCCCCTCGAAGAAGCTATGGCATCCTTGGGAAATGCCAGTGACGTAGGAGCAATACCTGTCACATGCCATCCTTGTTGTTCTGAAATGGCATCTCATTGTGGGTTAGGACTGAATTTTCCTGATGTTTAGCATATTTTCAAGTATTTATTGGCCATTTGTATATCTACTTTGTAGAAATATGTATCCATTCTTTGCCCAGTTTTAGTTCGTCTATTGTTTTTAATTAAAATTTATTGGGGCTACAATGGTTTCAAGTGTACAATTCTGTAATACATCATCTATATATCACATTGTGTGCTCACCCCCCAGAGTCAGTTCTCCTTCCATCATCATGTGTTTGATCCTGTTTTCCCTGATCTACCACTTTCCTCCCCCCTTACTCTTGGGAACTACTAAACTGTTGTATCCATGAATTTTTTCCTTTCTTTGTTTGTCTTGTTCCTTTGATACTTTCAGTTTTTGAATTGTGAGAATTCTTTATATTAATATATTCTTTGTAAAAGTGTCTTTCCAGAGACATGATTTGCAAAATCATCGTCCCATTTGTGGGTTGTTGATTACTTTCTTGACAGTGTTCATAAATGTGAAATGTTTTTACTTGTGATGAAGCCCATTTTATTCATTTTTACTATTGTTGCTTTTGTTTTCAGTGTCATATCTAAAAATCTGTTAACAATTATGTGTCATGAAAATGTATGCCTATGATTCTTCCTTTTTTCATTAAAGCATCTTCACCCTTTTTAAGCACATAATTTTGTAGTGTTAAGTTTATTTACATTACTGTGCAACAGATCTATAGAAATTTTTTGTCTTTCAACACTGAAACTCTGTGCACATTAGACACTAATTCTCCTTCCTCCTCCCTAGAACTTGACAACCACCTGTCTACTTTTTGATTCTGACTTTGACTAATTTAGATATGAGTGGAATCATACATATGAGTGGAATCATACAGTATTTGTCTTTTTGTGACTGGGTTATTTAATTTTGTGCAATATCGTAGAGGTTCATCTACATTGTAACATGTGACATGGTTTCCTTTTTTTCAAGGCTCATAACATTCCATTGCATGGATGGACCACAGTTTCTTTATCCATTCATCTGTTGATGGGCATTTGAGCTTCTCTTGGCAGTTGTGAATAATGTCACAATGAATGTGGGTGTGCAAACATCTCTTAGAGACCCTGGTTTGAATTCTTTTGGATACATACCATGTTTCCCCAAAAATAAGACCTAACCAGACAATCATCTCTAATGCATTTTTTTGGAGCAAGAATTAATATAAGACAGGGTCTTTAATATAATATAATGTAATGTAATATAACATAGTATAATATTGGGTCTTATATTAATTTGTGCTCCAAAAGATGCCATAGAGCTGATTGTCCAGCTAGGTCTTATTTTCGAGGAAACAGGGTATGCAGAAGTGTGTTGTTGGATCACATGGTAGTTATATTTTTATAACATCTAGATTAAGGAAATTAGCATCTAGATTAAGATGCTAAAGTTGTTTAACTTTAAGAGTTGCACCATTTTACATTCCCTCCAACAATTGGAAAATAGCCACTATCAAGAACTTGATATATGTTCTGTAATTTTTCAATTACTTATGATTTTTCATTGAATAATATACTAAAAATAACTTATCAGTTGTATTCTTGGTAAACTTTTATAAATTATAATATTACAGGGTAATCAGTTCTAGATGCAATGTTTCTCTTTTCATGGCTCTGAAAAATTATTCTATCTGATATGTCTTTTTTTTTGGCTGTTGAAAATCATGCCATCATTTTTTAAAATTAAAATTTATTGGGGTGACAATGGTCAACAAAACTACATGTTTCAAGTGTACAATTCTATAATACATAATCTATATATTGCATATGTGTTCACCACCAGAGTCACTACTCCTTCCATTACCATATATTTGACCCCCTTTACCCTCTTCTACCATTCTCCTCCCCCTTACTCTCTGAAAACCACTAAACTGTTGTCTGTGTCATCATTTTAATAACCCTTTCATTGTAGGTGATTATCTTCCTTGCTAATTGTTTTTAGGATTGTATTTTGTCTTTTGAGTTCTACAGTTTCAAGAGGTGTGAGTAGTTTGATGTTAAAAATTTGTTCTATTTTCCATGTGATCTCTTTTGCTTCATTAACTGATAATACACAATCTTCATCAATTCCATAACATAATATTATCTTTTCAATATTGTTTTTTTCTTGTCCTTACTTGTCTCTAATGCTAGAACCCCAAATATATGGATATTATACCATCTTATGTATTCTCTGTGTCTTCATCAAGTCTGGCTGCCATAACAAAATACCACAGACTCGGTGGTTTAAACAACAGTTATTTATTTCCTTACAGTCCTGGAGGCTGGAAATCCATGATCAAGATGCCAGCAGACCTTATGCTTATAAATTCCTCTTTCATGTTTTCTGACTCTTTCTTTTCCGTGCTACATCACAGCTAACTCTTCACAACTATCTTCCATGTCATGGATTTCCTCTTTGTCAGTATCTGATCTACTCTTTTTCCCATTCACTTTGATGTACAAATGTGTGGTGTTTGCATGTTTAGTTTTATCATACATTATCAAAAATAGGCAATTCAATGGTCAATTTTAACAAATAATTTTTACTGCTTCATCCAGAACATTCTTAACTGAAAGTGGCACTTTTCCTGCAAGTGTTTCATAGTGAATACAATTCCTACTAGTACAGTTTGGTGCCACTCCTTGATCTAGATTAAGATGCTAGAAGTTCTGCCACCATTGCTTTTGCATAATCAGTGTATCTGTCAACACAATTGTTCCAGGATGAATCATGAGACTCAAAAAAGTTAACCATATGGAAATTAGAAAAAAAGAGCTAATTAAAACCAGTGCATTAGAACAGAGGAAATTATAATATAATACGATCAAACGGAGTTTGTTCTAGGAATGCAAAACTGGTTCAATATTTAAAAAACATCAATCTTTTTTTCCCTATTTCTCTGAGTCTATTTCTGTTTTGTTTATTCATTTATTCTATTCTTTAGATTCCACATATAAGTGAGATCATATGGTATTTGTCTTTCTCAATCTGACTTATTTCACTGAGCATAATGTTCTCTCGGTCCATCCATGTTGTTGCAAGTGGTAAGATTTCATTCTTTTCAACGGGCAAGTAATACTCCATTTTATAAATGTACCACAGCCTCTTTATCCAGTAGTCTATCAATGAGCATTTTGGTTGTTTCCATATATTCATGGACTGTGTAGATGCCTGACCACTGCACTGGACACCTGAAGCTGAAGTTGACTAATATTGAATGTCAACTATAATTTAAAATATATATATATATTTTGTACATATATTTGCATATATATGTATATATATATATATATATATATATATATATATATATACATATACATATACATTCATGGGATGTGGAGTACAACATAGGGAATATAGTCAATGGTATAATAACAGCTATATACAATGTCAGAGGGGTAATTGAGGGGTGTCATCACTTTGTGAGGTGTGTAAATGTCTAACTATTACATTGCTTTGTACACCTAAAACTAATTAAAAAACTATCAGTGTAATCCACTGTAATAATGGTATAAAAAAGATAACCCACATAGTCACATCAAGTGAGGCAGAAAATGAATTTGACAAAATTTGACACACATTCATATTAGAAACTCTCAGAAAACTAGTAACACATAGGCACTACCTCAAGCTAATAATAAGCATCTACAAAAAACCTACTGCTAACATCATAACTTTAATTATGAAGTTTTCCTCCTAAATTCAAAAACAGAATATCCATTCTCTTCTCTCCTTTTTAAATTTAGTACTATAGATACTAGCCAGTACTGTCCATATTTATAGAAGAGATGACTGTCTACATAGAAAATCTCAAGAAACATATAAGAAAATGCCTAAAAATTGACAATTATTTTGTCAAAGTCTCAGGATGAATGATCAACAGTGAAGCATTAATCATATTTTCAAATACTAACAATGAACAACTGGAAACCAAAACTAAAAACACAATGCCATACACAACAGTTTCAAAAAATGAAGTGTTGGTTATAAATTTTTAAAAAGAAATAGAAGATCTATATCACAAAACCAATAAAACACTGACTCTGGTTAAAGGTATCAAACAAGATCTAAATAAATGGGGAGACATATCAGAATCATAGATTAGAAGACTCAACATAATAAAATGTTAACTTCCAACAGAAATTTTTTTTTGTCAACATGGAAAATCTTATTCCAAAATATATAAAGAAAAGTCAAGGTATAGAAACCAGAATAGCTAAAACAATTTTGAGAAAGCAGAATAAAGTTGGAGGACATTAAGGCTTACCATAAGCTATAGTATAAAGCAGTGTGGCATTAGTGGAGGGATAGATGTGTAGTTCAATGAATAGGATAGAGAACACAGAAATAGACACACACCAATACAAACAAACTGGTTTTTTACAAAAGTGAAAAAGCAAAATAGTGGGAAAGGGATAGTGTTTTAAACAAATGTTAAATCAATATGTTAATTCAAAACAAATGTTAATTCAATATGGATGACATGTTTAAATGTAAAACATAAAACTTTGAAGCTTTTACAAGATAAGCTAGGAAAAAAAATCTTTGGGTCCTAGAGTTTGGTGAGAGTTTTTAGACATTAGGGCAAAAGTGCCACCCATAAAAGCAAGAATAGAAAATTGGACTCTATATCAAAATTAAAATTTTTTCTCTATAAAAACCCTGGTAAAGATGAAAAGAAGTTACTGGTTTGGAGACACTATTTGCAAACCACATACCTGACAATGTTTCATATCTAAAGTCCATTAAAAATAAACAGTAAAAATAAGAAGAATTCAATTAGGAAGGGGGCAAAAGATATGAAAAGACATTTCACCAAATAGGACATATGTTTGGCAAATAATCTATGAAAAGATGTTCAACATCACTAGCTGTTAATGAAATTCAAATTAGGAACACAATGAGAACTATCACATGCCTATTAGAACGGGTGAAATAAAAATTAATGACACTATCAAATGCCAATGAGGATGCCAAGAAACTGGATTTCTCATAGTATTGCTAGTGGCATTGAAAAGTGATACAGCCACTCCGGAAAACAGTTCAGCTGTTTCTTTAAAAAACTAAATATATACTTACCATATGACCCAGCAATTACATTTCTGGCTATTTATCTCAGAAAAATAAAGACTTGATATCCACACAAAAATTTATATATGGTTGATTATAGCAGCTTTATTTGTAATAGGCAAAAATTGGAAATAGCCAAAATTTCTCCTAATAGGTGAATGGTTAAAGAAACAGTGGTTCATCCATACCAGGAGTACTAAGCAGTAATAAAGCACAATTTATTGATACAGCAACAACTTGGATGGATCTCAAGTGTATGATGCTGAATGTGAAAAGCCAATCTCAAAGGCCACATACTTTATGATTCAATTTATATAATTCTCACAATGATAAACTGTAGAGTTTGAGAGCAGATTAGTGGTTGCCAGGGATTAGGATGGTGTTGGGGAGGAGTTGGGTATTACTGAGAAGGAGCAGTGTAAAGACCTTTGTGGTGATGCAATCTTTATTTGGACTGCAGTGGTGGTTACCTGAATTTTCACATGTGATAAAATGACACAGAAGTCTGCATACACACTGTACCAAGGTCATTTTTCTAGTTTTATTATTGTCCTGTAAATATGTAAGAAGTAAGCACTGTGAAGAGTGAAGGATACAGAGGATATTTCTGTACTCTTATGAATCTATAATTCTGCAACTTCTTATGAATCTATAATTATTTCAAAAAAAATATTAAACAAAACAAACAAAAGGGGCAACCAGTGAGTTGACTCCTCTATGAACTTGGTGAAAAGTGTTATACTGCAAGTATTTTTTTTTTTAGTGTTTCTAAAATGTTTCTTGGCGCATGGAGGCTAAAGTACAACTATTCCTGTCTTAGAGAGGGGGGTTTAATGCAGTGCAATACGGAAATTGGGTTGTCTTTTTACTTTTCTTGTAGATAACATATAGTTGAGTCTTGTTTTTAAATCTGCTTTGACAATCTCTGTCTTTTAATTGGTCCACTCAGACCTTTGATGCTTACATTGATTATTGATATAGCTGGATAAATGTCTACCATATCTGTTACCATTTTCTATTTGCTGCCCCTGTTCTATATTTCTTTCTGTCTTCTTTCATTTTTATACCTTCTCTGATTTTAATCAAGTGTTTTATGTGACTCCATTTTTCTCCCCTCTTAAAACTTTGAATATATTTCATTTTTTACACTATTAGTGGGTGCCCTCGATTTTGCATTACATATTTACAACGAATCCAAGTCCAGTCTCAAATAACATTATACAGACATGCCTCGGAGATATTGTAGGCTCAGTTCGAGACCACTGTAATAAAGCAAATATCGCAATAAAGCGAGTCATGTCAATTTTTTTTGATATCCCAGTGCATATAAAAGTTATATTTACACGATACTGTAGCCTACTAAGTGCAATAGAATTATGTCTAAAAACAATGTACATACCTTAATATAAAACATTTTATTGCTAAAACTTGATACCTATCATCTAAGCCTTCAGTGAGTCGTAATCTTTTTGCTGCTGGAGGGTTTTGCCTCAATGTTGATGGCTACTGACTGATTAGGGTGGTGATTGCTAAAGGCTGACATGGCTGGTAATTTCTTAAAAGAAGACAACAGTGAAGTTTGCTGTATCATTTGACTCTTCCTTTCATGAACAATTTCTCTGCAGCATGTGATGCTGTTTGATAACATTTACCCACAGTAGAACTTCTTTCGAGTTTGGCGTCAGTCCTCTCAAATGCTGCTGCTGCTGTATCAACTACATTTGATATGTAGTAAAATACGTAGAGTTTTAAACCCTTTGTTGCCATTTCAACAATCTTCACAGCATCTTTACCAAGACTAGATTCCATCTCAAGAAACCACTTTCCTTGCTCATCCATGAGGCGCAACTCCTTATCCCTTAAAGTTTTATCATGAAATTGCAGCAATTTGGTTAAAACTTCCAGCTCCACTGCTAGTTCTAGTTCTCTTGCTATTTCTACCCCATCTATAGATACTTCTTTCACTGTATTCTTGAACCCCTTGAAGTCATCCATGAGGGTTGGAATCAACTTCTAAACTCCAGTTAATGTTGATATTTTGACATCGTTCCATAAATCACAAATGTTCTTAATTGCATCTAGAATGGTGAATCCTTTCCAGAATATGTTCAATGTACTTTGCCCAGATTGATCAGAGGAATCACTATGTATGGCAGCTATTGCTTTATGAAATGTATTTCTTAAATAATAAAACTTGAAAGTCAAAATGACTCCTTGATCCAGGGGCTGCAGAATGGACATTGTGTTAGCAGGCATGACAACTACATTAACCTCATTGTCCGTCTCCATCAGAGCTCTTGGGTGACCAGGTGCATTGCCAATGAACAGTTATATTTTAAAAGGAATCTTCTTTTCTGAGCAGTAGTTCTCAACAGTGGGCTTAAAATATTCAGTCAACCATGTTGGAAACTGATGTGCTGTCATCCAGCATTTCATTTATAAAATACAAACAGGGTAGATTTAGTGTAATTCTGTAGGGCTCTTGGATTTTTGGAATGGTAAACAAGCACTGGCTTCAACTTAAAGTCACCAGCTGCTTTAGTCCCTCACAAGACAGACTATTCTTTGATAATTTAAAGCCAGGTGTTGATTTCTCCTCTCTAGCTATAAAGTCCTAGATGGAATTTTCTTCCAATATAATACTTTCTTGTCTACATTGAAAACCTGTTGTTTATTGTAGCCGCCTTCATTAATTATCTTAGCTAGATCTTCTGGATAACCTGCTGCAGCTTCTCTATCAGCATTTGCTGCTTCACCTGGCACTTTTGTGTTATGGAGATGGCTTCTTTCCTTAAACCTCATGAATTAATCTCTGCCAGCTTCAGACTTTTCTTCTGCAGCTTCCTCACCTCTCTCAGCCTTCACAGAATTGAAGAAAGTTAAGACCTTTCCCTAGATTAGGCTTTGGTTTAGGGGAATCCTGTGGCTGGTTTGAGCATCTGCTCACTCCTCTAAAACTTTCTCCATATCAGTCTGTTTTACATTCATGTGTTCATGGAATAGTTTTTTAAATTTTCTACAAGAACTTTTCCTTTGCATTCATATTTAGGCATCCGTTTGGTACAGCAGGTCTAGCTTTTGGCTTGTCTGGGTGCTCGATATGCCTTCCTCACTAAGCTTCATCATTTCTAGCTTTTGATTTAAAGTGAGAGATGTAGACCTGCTGCTGTGGGGACGCGGACCGCACCTTTGACTGTGGAGATGCAGCCCACGTCTGCGGTGGTGGAAACGCGGCCGCAGCCGCAGCTGCAGGACGCAGGGGATCCCAGGACGGAACAGAGAACACAAAAGCCAGGAGGGGGGCTCTTTCCCTGCGTCCCACAGCTGATCTCTCCCGCCGATGGGGCAGCTAGGTGGGCCCTAGGTCGGAAAAAGAACACAAACTCCATACCTGGGCCCCTCCCCGCTTCTCTTCCAATCCTACCCCCGCCCTTTCAGAGACTTAAACTGGCCCCTGAACTGAGGAGTAGTGTCAGATTACAGAGGAGCCTTAGTGCTCAGGCTCTGGGAAGACTGGCAGGCAGCTCTGACCCAGGGAAGAGGCTGGGAAGAGTGTGATTTTTGCTGGGCTAGGAGAGAAGGGACTCCTCCACCCCCAGCCACCACCTTTTCTGGCCTGCAGGAAGAGTGTGGCATGGCTAGGCTGGGAGAGAGAAGATCCCTCTATCCCCAGCCCCCACCCTTTCTGGCCTGCCTAGGGCGGGGCAAGTAAAACTGTGGAGGCACTCCCAGAGATCAGCTGTAAGCGGCAGACGCAGCTCCTGGCTTTCAGCAGCTCAGAAATCTTCTGCCCGCCACACACACACACACACACACACACACACACACGGAAGAAGTGCCCTAAAACTGGACACAGGACTGGTGGTGCTACTCTCAGTGTGCATATGTGCAGGCAAGGGCAGAAACTGCATTGATTTTGTAAAAACTACCATCCAGACCCCTCAGCCCCACGCATCTAAATCTGCAGTCCCAAAGTCACTCTGTACACCAGGTGACTGGCTCTGCCTGCAAAATAGGCAGAGGACTCTTTGGTACAAAAGAGGACAACCTGGAGATTACTTGGTGAGCTTAAGCCAAGATTGGCGCTGCTTTTTGTTTTGTTTTGTTTTGTTTTGTCTGTATATCTTTGATATCTTTGCCTATGTTGAGTAGGGGTTGTCGTTTGTTTTTACATGTGAATGTATTTGATTTTTTCTTAGTTGTTGTTGTTGTTGTTGTTGTTGTTGTGCTTGGGGATTTGCTTTGTTCTGAAATTGCCCCACCAAGGCCCAGCTTAAGAGGCACAAGATTCAACATATCCAGAGGCCAACTCCAGACCAAACCAGAGTACTACCGGGTTTGGCCTACAAGTCACACACCCAGAGGGAATACTCTACAGGCAGAAGAGCCCATAGAGGCCAAACCACAATTAAGTGGTCAACCCTCATGCAGCAGAACACCTTGCAGTGGGCAGAGCCAAGTCTCACAACTAGTCAGCCTAGGAGTTAACCCCACCTACTCACAAGCAAAAAGCAATTAAAGATCTTCTTTAACAGGACAATATACACAACACAAGAGTCACCTTTAGAGCACACACAGAGGAGAAGAATGAAGTAGTGCAAGTCAAATATAAAGGACACATACTACATAAGATAACATAGCAAGAACTAAGAACTCTAGGGGATCTACTTAATACATCAAAGCAAACACAGAGAGTCAGCCAGAATGGGGAAACAAAGAAACATGCCCCAAACAAAAGAACAGAAGAAACCTCCACAAGTGGAACCAAATGAAACAGAGGTAACCAACCTATCACAGACAGAGTTCAGAACACTGGTGATAAGAATGTTTAAGGAGCTTAGAGACGACATAAAGAAGGATGTAGAAATCATAATGAACAACCAGTTAGAACTAACGAACACAATTACCGAAATTAAGAACTCTCTTGAAGGAATTACCAGCAGGTTAGATGAAGCAGAGGATCGAATCAGCGACTTAGAAGCCAAGTTAGCAGAGATCACCCAAACAGAACAACAGAAAGAAAAAAGAATAAAAAACAATGAAGATGTGTTAAGAGACCTCTGGGATAACATCAAGCGCAACAACATGCACATCATAGGAATACCAGAAGGTGAAGAGAGGAAGCAAGGCATTGAGAACATATTTGAAGTAATAATGTCCAAAAACTTCCCTAACCTGATGAAGGAAACCAACATAAAAGCCCTGGAAGTTCAGAGAGTTCAAACCAGGATAAACCCAAACAGGTCCACACCAAGTCACATTATAGTTAAAATGGCAAAGGTTAAAGACAAAGAGGGAATCCTAAAAGCAGCAAGAGAAAGACAGAGGGTTACATACAAGGGAACTCCCATAAGACTATCAAATGACTTTTCTACAGAAACATTGAAGGCCAGGAGGGAGTGGCAGGAGATACTCAAAGTGATGGAAAACAAAGGCCTACAACCTAGATTGCTTTATCCAGCAAGGCTATCATTTAAAGTTGATGGAGCAATAAAGAGCTTCCCAGAAAAGAATAAGCTTAAGGAACTTATTGCCACCAAGCCAGCATTGCAAGAAATACTAAACGGACTTCTGTAAATAGAAGAAAGATGAAAACAATCTACTACAAATTTAAAAATGGCAATAACTATGTACCTATCAATAATCACTTTAAATGTAAACGGATTAAATGCTCCAATCAAGAGACATAGGGTGGCTGAGTGGATAAGAAAGCAAGACCCTTGTATATACTGTATACAAGAGACACACCTCAGATCAAAAGACACACACAGGCTGAAAATGAAGGGTTGGTGTGAGATATTTCATGCAAATGGAAATGAAAAAAAAAGCTGGAGTTGCAATACTTATATCTGACAAAATAGACTTTAAAATGAAGAACATATTAAAAGATAAAGATGGGCATTCTATAATAATAAAGGGATCGATCCAACAAGAGCACATAATCCTAGTAAACATCTATGCACCCAACATAGAAACACCTAAATATATAAAACAGGTACCAACTGACATAAAGACAGAGATCAACAGTAACACTATCATAGTAGGGGACTTCAACACACCTCTGACAACAAGGGATAGGTCCTCCAGACAGAAAATCAATATGGAAACAACAGCCTTAAATGATACATTGGACCACTTGGATTTAAGCTATATTTCCAGAGCATTTCACCCAATGCTACAAAATGCAAGTTTTTCTCAAGCGCACATGGAACATTTTCCAAGATAAACCATATGTTAGGCCACAAAACAAGTCTTGATAAATTTAAGAAAATTGAAATCATACCAAATGTCTTCTCTGATCACAGTGCTATGAAATTAGAAATGAACTACAGGAAGAAAACTGGAAGACACACCAATTCATGGAGGCTGAATAACTTATTACTAAATAATGAATGGGTCAAGCAGGAGATCAAGGAAGAAATCAAAAAATATCTCGAGACAAACGAAAATGAAAGCACGATGACCCAAAATCTATGGGATGCCACAAAAGCAGTCCAAAGAGGGAAATTCATAGCATTGCAGGCCTACCCAAAGAAACAAGAAACATCACTAATCAACAGTTTATCTTCACACTTAAGGGATCTGGAAAAAGAACAGCAAAATAAGCCCAAAGGGAGCACAAGAAAGGAGATAATAAAGATCAAAGGCAGAAATAAATGAAAGACAAAACAGAAAAACAATACAAAAGATCAATGAATCCAAGAGTTGGTTCTTAGAGAAGATAAACAAAATTGACAAACCTTTAGCCAGAATCATTCAAAAAAAGAGAGAGATGACCCAAATTAATAAAATCAGAAATAAAAGGGGAGAAGTGACAACAGACACCGCAGAAATACAAAAAAATTTAAGAAATTACCATGAGCAACTATATGCCAACAAATTTGACAATCTGGAAGAAATGGACAATTTTCTAGAGGCGTACAACATTCCAAGGCTAACTCAAGGAGAAACAGAGAAGTTGAATAGACTGATTACCACCAGGGAAATTGAATCAGTAATCAACAATCTCCCAACAAACAAAAGCCCTGGACCAGATGACTTTACAGGTGAATTTTACAAAATGTTCAAAAAAGAATTATCACCTATTCTCCTCAAGCTCTTCCAAAAAATCCAGAAGGAGGGAAGACTCCCAAACACTTTTTACGAAGCCACTATTACCCTGATGCCAAAATCAGACAAAGACACCACAAAAAAAGAAAATAACAGGCCGATATCTCTAATGAACATAGATACAAAAATCCTCAACAAAATATTAGTGAACAGAATTCAGCAGTACATTAAAAAGATCATACACCATGATCAAGAGGGATTCATCCCTGGTATGTAAGGGTGGTTCAACATCCACAAACCAATTAATGTGATACACCACATTAACAAAATGAAAAATAAAAATCACATGATCATATCAATAGATGTAGAAAAAGCATTTGATAAAATCCAGCAGCCATTTATGATAAAAACCCTTAAGAATGTGGGAATAGAGGGACCATATCTCAACATAATAAAGGCCATATATGACAACCCACAGCTAACATCATACTCAATGGGGAAAAGCTAAAACCATTCCCCTTAAGATCAGGAACAAGGCAAGGTTGCCCACTATCTCCACTTCTATTCAACATAGTGCTGGAAGTTCTAGCCACAGCAATCAGACAAGAAAAAGAAATAAAAGGCATCCAAATTGGCAAGGAGGAAGTAAAATTACCATTATATGCAGATAATATGATACTATATCTAGAGAACCCTAAAGACTTCACCAAGAAACTATTAGAGCTGATAGATGAATTTAGTAAAGTAGCAGGATACAAAATTAATATTCAGAAATCAGTTGCATTTGTATATACCAATAATAAAACATCAGAAGGAGAAATTTAAAAAACTATCCCATTTACAATTGCTCCAAAGACTATAAAATACCTGGGAATAAATTTAACCAAAGAAGTAAAAGATCTGTACTCAGAAAATTATAAGACACTGAAGAAAGAAATGAAAGAAGACGTAAATAGATGGAAAGACATTCCATGTTCATGGATAGGAAGAATTAATATAGTTAAAATGTCCATACTGCCTAAGGCAATATACATATTCAACGCAATTCCTATCAAACTACCAATGACGCTTTTCACAGAAATAGAACATATAGTCCTAAAATTTATATGGGACGATAAAAGACCACAGATAGCCTCAGCAATCTTGAGAAATGAGAACAAAGTGGGAGGTATAACAATATCTGACTTCAAATTATACTACAAGGCTACAGTAATCAAACAGCATGGTACTGGCATAAGTACAGACACATAGATCAATGGAACAGAATAGAGAGTCCAGAAACAAATCCATGCCTACATGGCCATTTAATTTACGACAAGGGAAGCAAGAGTGTACGATGGGGTAAAAACAGTCTATTCAAGAAATGGTGCTGGGAAACTTGGACAGACACATGCAAAAGAATGAAGCTGGACCACCTCCTTACACCATATACAAAAATAAATTCAAAATGGCTTAAAGACTTAAATGTAAGATCTGAAACCATAAAATACCTAGAAGAAAATATAGGAAGAAACTTCACAGACATTAACCGGAGTAGGATGTTTTCCCTCGAGCTAGGGAAGTAAGAGGAAAAATAAACATGTGGGATTACATCAAACTAAAAAGTTTTTTCACAGCAAAGGAAACCATCAATAAAATAAAAAGGGATCTTACTGAATGGGAAAAGATATTTGCCAATGATATATCTGATAAGGGGTTAATATCACAAATCTATAAAAAAACTCACTCAACTCAACTCCAAAAAAACAAACAACCCAATTAAAAAATGGGCAGAGGACTTGAAGAGACATTTTTCTAAAGAGGACATACAGATGGCAAACAGACATATGAAGAAATGCTCAACCTCACTAACTATCAGAGAAATTCAAATAAAAACCACAATGAGATACCACCTCACCCCAGTCAAAATGGCTATCATCAATAAATCAACAAACAACAAGGGCTGGCACGGATGTGGAGAAAAGGGAACTCTAGTGCACTGTTGGTGGGATTGCAGATTAGTGCAGCCACTATGGAAAACAGTATGGAGGTATCTCAAAAATCTGAAAATGGAACTACATAATGACCCAGCAATTTCACTCCTAGGTATCTATCCAGAAAAATCCAAAATTCCAATTCAAAAATCTTTATGCACTCCTATGTTTATTGCAGCACTATACACAATAGCCAAGACATGGAAACAACCGAAATGCCCATCGGTAGATGACTGGATTAAGAAGCTGTGGTACATTTATACAATGGAGTATTACGCAGCCATAAAGAAGAAAGAAATCTTACCATTTGCAACAACATTGATGGACCTAGAGAACATTATGTTAAGTGAAATAAGTCAGACAGAGAAAGACAAGGACCATATGATCTCACTTATATGTGGAATCTAAAGAAGAGAATAAGTGAATGAACTAATCAGAAACAGTTTTTGATACAAAGAGGAAAAACTGATGGTTGCTAGATGGGTGGGGGTTGGGGATAAGGGGGAAGGTGAGGGGATTAGAAAATAGTCGGTAACCACAAGATGGTGACGGGGTTTCCAATTACAATTATATATATATATATATGTAGTTATGGGGACGTTGGGTATAGCATAAAGAATATAATCAATAATTGTGATAAATATGTATGGTGTCAGAGAGATACTAGATTTGTTGGGGTAAAAGATGCGAGAAGGTCTAGGGGCAGGGTGAAAAAGGTGAAGAGATTAAGAAATGCAAATTGGTAGTTACAAAATAGTCATGGAGATAAGGGTATTGCATAAGAAATACAGTCAGTAATATTGTAATAACTATATATGGTATCAGACGGGTACTAGATTTATTGGGGTTATCACTTCGTAAGTTATACAAATGCCTAATCACTGTTATACACCTGAAACTAATATACTATCGTATATCAACTGTAATTAAAAAATAAAACAATTATTTTTTTAAAAGTCCATTACATTCCTATATACTAACAATGAAATCTCAGAAAAAGAAATAAAAAAAAATTCCTTTTGCAACTTCAGCAAAAAGAATAAAATACCTAGGAATAAACTTAATCTTGGATGTGAAAGACCTATATGCTGAAAACTATAAGACATTTTTAAAACAAATTGAAGAAGACACAAAGAAATGGAAAGACATTCCGTGTTCATGCATTGGAAGAATCAACATAGTTAAAATGGCCATATTACCCAAAGCAATATACATATTTAATGCAATTCCCATCAAAATACCAATGACAATTTTTAAAGAAATAGAACAAAAAATCATCACATTTGTTCGGACCCAAAAGAGACCCCGAATACCCAAAGCAATCTTAAGAAAAAAGAGCAATGCTGGAGGTATCACACTCCCTGACTTTAGCTTATACTACAGGGCAACAATAATCAAAATAGCATGGTACTGGCAGAAAAACAGACACATAGACCAATGGATAGAATTGAGAACTCTGAAATAAAACCACATAAATATGGACAGATAATTTTTGACAAAAAAGCAAAAAACATGCAATGGAGAAAAGACAGCCTCTTCAATAAATGACGCTGGGAGAATTGGATAGCCATGTGCAAAAGAATGAAACTGGACTGCTATCTGTCACCATGTACCAAAATCAATTCAAAAAGGATCAAAGACTTAAGTATAAGACCTGAAACAATAAACTGCATAGAAGAAAACATAGGTAGTAAACTTATGGACCTTGGGTTCAAAGAGCATTTTATGAAATTGACTCCAAAGGAAAGGGAAGTAAAAGCCAAAATAAATGAATGGAACTATATCATACTTAATATCTTCTGCACAACAAAAGAAACCATCGACAAAATTAAGTGGCAACCAACTGAATGGGAGAAGATTTTTGCAAACAGTGCCTCCAATAAGGGGCTAATAACCAAAATATACAAGGAACTCATGCAACTCAATAACAAAAAAACAAAACCCAATTGAAAAGTGGGCAGAGGACCTAAAGAGACATTTCTCCAAAGAGGACGTATAGATGGCAAACAGACATATGAAAAAATGCTCAACATCACTAATCATCAGAGAAATGCAAATAAAAACCACAATGAGATATCACCTCACCCAGTCAGAATGGCTTTCATCATCAAGACAAATAGTAACAAGTGTTGGAGAGGCTGTGGAGAAATAGGAATCCTCATACACTGTTGATGGGAATGCAGACTGGTGCAGCCGCTATGGAAGGCAGTGTAGATATTCCTCAAAAAATTACGAATAGAATTATCATATGACCCAGCAATCCCTCTCCTGGGTATCTACCCAAAATCTGAAAACATTTATCCATAAAGACACGTGTGCTCTAATGTTCACTGCAATTTTGTTTACAGTGGCCAAGACATAGAAACAACCAAAAGGTCCTTCGATAGATGAATGGATAAAGAAGTTGTGGTATATACATATACATACATATATACATGATGGAATACTATTCGTCGGTAAGAAAAGATGATATAGGAACATTTGTGACAACATGGATGGATCTTGAGAGTATAATGCTAAGCGAAATAAGTCAGACAGAAAAAGCAGAGAACCATATGATTTCACTGATATGTGGTATATAAACCAAAAACAACAAAAGAACAAGACAAACAAATGAGAAACAAAAACTCATAGACACAGGCAATAGTTTAGTGGTTACCAGCAGGTAAGGGGGATGGTGGGTGGGAGATGAGGGTAAACGGGATCAAATATATGGTGATAGAAGGAAAACTGACTCTGGGTGGTGAACACACAATGGGAATTATTGATGATATAATATACAATTGTGCACCTAAAATCTATGTAATTTTACAAACAATTGTCACCCCAATAAACTTTAATTAAAAAAAAAAGATTAGGCTCTGGTAAAATACTTTTTTGTGAGGGCTGGCTTTTGTTAAGTAGAACAGAATGTTGTGGGCATGTTTCAAAATGGTTGTATTCTCCCTCTCCCTATAGGAAGCCGGAGGGGATTTTCTCTGATCTACACTCTGACAACCTAATAAGGCTCCTGAGGGAAAAACACATGAATGTGTGGGGTCCCCTGTAACTGGACACTCTGGAGTTTTTAACTCTCAAATTCATCCACACTAAGCCTCCAACACTTCATCAATTACAATACAAGTTCTCCTATACCAGTACTGGCTCTGGAACCTGTCACTCTCTGTATCTGCCTGTCTCTCTAATTTTAAAGGCAGTATTTTACCTTTAAGTTATACCCATTCTCTGATGGGTCTAAAAAGAGTTGTTTATTTTCAGTTGTTGCAATTATTTTCTTGTCTTGAGGATAAGAGTGATGACTTCTAAGCTCCTTACACTGTAGATTGGAAACTGAAAGCCTCCAATTGAGGATTTTTTCCTCACTTCCATAGCTTGTCTGGAGTTGACTTTAGCAATGAGAGCAGCCCATGTCAGTGAACCATTTGGCAAGGTCCCTAATGGCAGAACTTTCAAGTCTCTCTCCCCAGAATTCTAATGCCCCTCCAGTCCCTGCTCCCAGGCTCACTGGCTCCTTACTTTCTCTGCTCAACCCTTTTCATCCACTCTGGATTGGCTCTCCACTCCTACGCTAGTCTCTCTATTTGAGAGAGGTTATCTGGGGCTACTCTTTGGACAAGTCAGAGTAAGCCTTTCCCAGGGGTCTAAAGAGAGGTCAGACAGGGTGACAGGCATTTCCGTGCAGCCTACAGGAACAAACATGTTTAAACTGTCTCAATAGAGGTCTAGGTTTGAATTCCTGTTCCACTACTTACCACCTATGTCATCTCTGAAAAGGTACCTAACCTTACTAGACTTCAATTTATCTTTAAAAAGAACCTAAACCAGAATAATAATACTGAGCACTAAGTTGGTTTCAGGTAATGGGGAAACTGGGCTGGAGCTGAAATTTGGTCGATCTGTTTGTGGAGTAGGTATGTTTTGGGATCCCTTGGTTAGAGGTCTGAAAACATCAGAAGCAGCTGGAAATCACCTGTCTCCAGGAATAAGGTATATGAATGCCAGGCTCCTTGGAACACAGCCAGCCTGAGGCTGCCACATTTGGGGGGTGAGTAGGAGTTTAGAACCAGTGGAGTGTCCATACTCCAACTGTACTACCTGAGCTCCCTGACCTTTTGGAGAACGTGTGAGCTACATGGTGTTTCGGTAACTCACTGACATCCAGGGGCCTGAGCAACCCTGCCAGAGACCCTATAACTAGTTTACTACCAAGGAAGAGAATGTTCTTCTTCACATTCCAGCGATAGCTGAGCTGACGCTGGTGGTGGGTCCACAGCTATGCATAGTGGTACCACCTTGCTGAAGCCCCAGCCAAAGGGACAGTCAGGACCAGGGCCACCAGCAATGCCCATACAGTGTGGACACAGGGAAGACACCTTCTTGCGGCCTCCCAAGATTACCTTGGGAAGGGATTTCCTGTGCAAGTTCCCAACTCAAGCCAGTGAGATCCCAGTGTTAATGGGCATGTAAGTCCATTTGTGTCCATCCGCTGGTGAAGGTCCAGGATATTGGGAAATGGCAGGATTGGAAAGAATTTGCATTGACCCCTTTGACTGGCATCTGGTCCACATTGGACATACACTAAATGGAAGTTTTCCCACTTTCTCATGAGTTCTGAAGGGTGGGGTGGGTGCATTCTGAGGCCTGCTGGCTGCACAAGGATCCTGTGCCAGGCAGATTGGGAAGAATGATGACTTAGGACACTGAATCAAAGCTTATTGTCTGGCCACTAAGTCCTGTGTTAGCTAAGCAGAAAATGTGACACAAGGGTCTAACTGCTAGAAGTGTATGGACACTTTGGGGCAAGATAACTTGGGGCTTTGAACAGAGGGAGAAGTTTTATGTGTGTTTGGGGGTCATGGAGGTGGGCAGGGTTTGGGACCCTTCAGACTGGGAGAGTGGAGCCCTGGGGACAGGTGAGGAGGGTGCTGAGAGTCAACTCTAGAAGCAGAGGTCTGAGGACTCCTGGACTGAACCTTGGCTCTCAGTCTGGCATTTGCCCTCCTATGTCTGCTTCTGACTCACTTTCCCAGATCCCCCACATCTGAAAGCCACCTATGCCACAGGCTAGACCCCCTTCATGGCCTGGATCATGGACCCTAGTCTGGCTCCATTGCCCTGCACTCTGGGAAGTTTTCTCCACCTCTATTGGGAGTAGGTCCTCCTCCAAACCCCAGGTATGATGTTTGTCTACTGTAGGGAAGACCTTTGCTCCCCCGTACTTTAAACACATGGCAAAGGTCTTACTTCCTATTATGGGCTGAATTGTGTCCCCTAAAATTCATCTGTTAAAGTCCCAGCCCCCAACACCTCAGGATGTGACCATATTTGGAGATACAGATTTTAAAGAGGATTAAGTTAAAATGAAGTCACTAAGGTGGCTTAACCCAATCTGACTACTGTCCATATAAGAAGAGATTAGGACACAGACACACACAGAGGGAAGATTACATGAAGGCGCAGGGAGAAGATGGCCATCTGCTAGTCGAGGAGAGACACCTCAAGAGAAATGAACTCTGCCCACATCTTGATCTCAGACTTCCAGCCTCCAGAACTGTGAGATGATAAATTCCTGTTGCTTAAGCCACTCAAAGCTGTAATTTTTGTTACAGCAGCCTGAGCTGACTGATACACTTCTTCTGAAGGCCTATATGCTCCCCACAGTATGGGCAGAGTTTATGAGTGAAGACACCCTTCTCTCTCTCCAGCTGGTGGCCTGGCTCCCTCAGTGTCCCTACGTCTGCCTTCCTCCTGGGACAGTCTCCCTGCCAGGCCCTGTTTCCTTGCCCAAGAAGCCAGATGACTGATGCTAAGGGAAGGGGTGTGTACTAAGGAGCAGAAGGGGCAGTGGAGCCCCAATATAAGAACACGGTGAATCTTTATTGTTTCAATTTTGCAGGCTTTGTTTGGGGGTTGGAAAGAGATCAGCAGGAAAGTCAAGGAGAAGGAAACACTGAGAGCTGGTGGGACTGGGGGAGTGGAGCATGGAAGGTTCCAGCGTGGAGACTGGGACCTGAGGAAGTCAGCAGGGGCATAAGGACTCGGTGGGTCACTACAGGGCCAACTACCAGGCCCTGAGCACAAGCAGCAGTGAAATCCAGGTCTGTTGAAGATTCATGGCTGTGCCAGGCCCTGGAGAACCCACAGCCTGCAGAGCATGGTATGGAAACTGGGTATGAGGAAGGGCAGCAGCGGGATCAGGAAGAGGTGTGAGCCTTTGGATCTTGTCAATCCAGTCAGTGAAGTAGATGACGCTGGTGAAGACACTGGGGTGGATGGGGTGCTGGCAGTCAAAACCCCAGCTGGCCAGCCCCACCAGAACCCAGGAACTGAGGAGGTCACAGATGAGAGGGCCCCCGGAATCACCCTAGGAAAGAGAGGAGAGTTAGGGAATGACAGAGTCTGGCCATGTGGGGCTTGTGAGCCTCCACTGTCCAGGTCACACTTAGGTGGCCCTCTGTGAAAGTCCAGATACAAGCGTCCCACTGTGGACAGCATCAGTCATCCTGGTGGGCATTGGAGTCACACTTCAAAGAGCTTCTGATTGACCCTCAGGAAGATCATGGATCTAAATCTATCAACACATGTACCCCACCCTTTGCCCTTGCACCTAGGAAGGGCCTGGTAGCCCAGGACAAGGCACTACCCAAAGCCAAGAGGGAATACCTTCATGGACAGGTTCCAAGAAGGCGGGCCTGTGAGCTGAGCCCAGCCAGCTGAAGCCTCCACAGACCCCAGCTCCTGCCCTACCCTAGGCTGCAGCAGCATTTCCCAACCTGGGTCTTCTTCCTTTTTCACTCATGTAGGCCTTTGGTTTCCTCTCAGCTTCTTCAGAAAATGCCCAGGTCAAGGTCTGGTGGAGGCAGCCTGCGTTGCCTGGGGAGTGGAGGAGGAGACCCCAGAAATCTGCTAGGGATTATTAGAGTCCTGAGATGTTATCAGGGCAGAAACACCCAGTTTGAAGTCTCCTTCATTTATTGGCCAAAAGGAGGCTCTCGTCTTTGGGGGGTGAGGGAGCACGAGCCACAGCCATGCTTGGTCACTGTTCCATCCACCTTTCCAAACTGCACGTGGAGCATCCAAGGTAGCTTCTGCACTTGGGAGCACAGAGGTGAAAAAACAAGGCCTCTCCCTCATGGTGATTTTGTAAACAAGCCAATAAGTGCGCCGTGGTCAGATGTGACATGGAAATGAGCCATGGAAGAGACGGGGACAAGAACAGAGAGAATATCTCAATGGGTGATGGCACCCATTAGCTGAGACTCCAAACAGTAACCTATCTTTCTGATGCAAGAGCAGAGGGAGAGTAAGTACAAAGAGGAAAGAGGGAACTTGTCGGGTGGATGGGAGAAAGAGAAAGAACAGTGAGGCCATGTGGGGAGCGAAGGGGGCAGACATGACGTGGATCACATGGGCCTTATGGTGGGATCTTGGGTTTGCCCCCAGTGTAGAACTGTATGCAAGAGGTAACCTGACCTGTCTTGGTGGGGGGGTCACTCTCGTGTGCTGTGGAGAATGGACCATGCTGACTATAAGTTAAGAGGTGAGACCAGTTAGGAGCAGCCACAGGTGAGAGATGAGAGATTATTGATGGGGAGAAACAGTCAGATTTGAGATAATATCTTGAAGGAGGAACTAATGGGACATGTTGAATCTGAGTCTTCCTCACCAACCAGGGTGAAGGTGCAGAAAGAGAAGGGAGCAAACTGAGCACAGAGTCCTGGGGTCTCCAGGATTTAGAGGCAGGAGGGGACCAGGAGCAGAGTGGAGCAGCTGGCAAGTCTCAGTGCCCAGGAAATGAGAGTGAGACCTACTGATGTGCCGAGTGAGAGAAGGACTCAGAACTACCTTGCTCTGGCAAGAATGAGGCTGCTGGGGATGTTGGTCACATAGTTTTGGTGGCATGAAGGGGACATACTTGGGTGGAGTGGGTTAAAGAGACTTAGTGCTGTCAGGAGGAGTCTTTTGGGAAAAGAGGCAGAGAAACTGGGCAGAAGCAGGAGGGAGATTGCAGCTGCAAGTTTACCCAGAAGTCATGAGAGGAAGAGACAGAGGACAGGGAGCAGGAGAGCTTCTGAGCACCCAGTGCTCCAGGAAGGCTCAGCTGGATGTGAGGCTCAGGAGAGACGGAGGATGAAGGATGGAGAATACAGGGCTGGGAAGATGAGCAGGCCCTCGTCTTAATGCTTCAGTGTCCTCAGTGAAATTAGAAGCAAGCTCTCCAGCTAACAAGGAGGCTGGGGGAAGGCCAGCTTGAAGGACAGAGCTGGCCAAAAAAAAAATGATCCCCCAAGATGCATATCCTTATGATTGGAACCTGTGACTATGTTACCTTACATGATAAAGGGGACTTTGAAGATATGGTTGAACTGAGGATTGTGAAATAGAAAGACTATCCTTACTTACCTGGTTGGGCCCAATGTCATCACAAGTCCCCAGAAGCAAAGAGGGAGGCAGCCAGTCAGTCAGAGAAGGAGACGTGATGACAGAAGCAGAGGCTGGAGTAATAAGTTTGAGGATGGAGGAAAAGCCACCAGACAAGGACTGCAGGCAGCCTCTAGGAGCCAGGAAAATCAGGATACATTCTCCTCTAGAGCCTCCAAAAGGAACCAGCCCCGCACACACCTTGATTTTATACTTTGTACCTCCAGAAATGTAAAATAATAAATTTCTGTTGTTTTAGCCACCCAGTTTGAGGTGATTTGTCACAGCAGTCGTAGGAAATTCATACATGAGGTCTTCTTGGACAGTAGGACTGCACCATCACTGCCTCAGTTCTTGTCCTCAAAGGGCCCCATTTGGAGTACCCTTTGCTCTCCCCATAGTGCATCCACCCGCAGCTCTTTGAGGCCAGGGGAAGGCCTGGTATTTGTCCAAGGCAGTGGTTCCTGTCTACTCTAGGCCTCAGAGATTCACACAAATGAGCCATAAAGTTGCCAAAATTATGCTGGATTCTGGGCCAGTCTGGGAGAGGTGAGAAAGGCTCCAACAGCCTCCAAGCTCTCAGAAGGCAGAGGAAACATCAACTCTAATGTACCCCATGCAAAGTAAGTAGTGGTTTGCACTACTGTACAGACAAAGCAAACCATGTGTGTGCATGTGTCTGGTATGGCCAGGGCAGTGAATTCCACTTTGGGTGAGAGAACAGGTCTAAGACAGACCCAGAAGAACACATACAACTCAGATAGAGGACGGCAGACCAGGCTAGGAAATGAAAGCCAGAACTTGTTAAGCACTTACCAAATACCAGGCACCATGCTAAATTTTCTACAGGAGCCTTATAAAGTGGAGGCTGTTAGCAACCCCTTCTCATGGATGAGAAAACATAGTTAAGATCACAGTGCCCAGTAAATGACAGATTGAAGACTAGAACCAGGTCCGTCCTGCCCTACAGTCTGCTCTACAGAGTCACCCTGCGGCCCTGTCTTTCCTCAGAGCTGTTTCTGGGTGCCCTGTGTAGGGGGGAGGAGCACTTCAGAGGAGAAAAGAGAGCCCTAGGGTGGAGAGTGAAGACCAGAGCAGAAGATGAATCCAAATGGAATCTCAAGGACAGGCTGTAGTGTCTGAAAGGCTAAGGGAAGAGGGAGGGACTCGCAGATGTCCAGCTCATTGGTGCCCTCAGCCTGTGGAGAAACTACAGGAATGGGGTCGAGGGGCAGTATTGATATCCAGCAGGCAGGCAGGAAAAGGGTCCTAGCCCTGAGATCCACTGGAATGACCTTTGCAGAAGAGAGCAGGTGGAGGACAAGGCTGGAAGACAGGTCTAGGATGACAGCCATATGGGGACTCAGGCTAAAGCCTTTGCACCACCTCTGGAACTAACTCTGTGAGAAGCATGGGCTAGGCCAGCTAGCCAGCAGGTCCATGCCATTGGCTATAGACTGGGAGCCAAAAACCTGGGTCTATCTTCTACCAGGAGAGCAGGTGGCCAAGCATCCTCCATCTGGCTCAGCAACTCACTGGGCAGTAATGAAACAGCTGTCCATGAGGTCTTCCCATGGGCCAGGTGCATCTCATTCCTCCTGTCTGCATTTCCTGGGGTTGCTATAACATGTTACCACAAACTGGGTGGCTTAAAAAAAAAAAACAACTATAAGGGCATTACAGAAATGGGGGCATAAGGAGTGTTTCTTGAAATCTCCACTGGAAGTCACAACAAATTAAATGGCTATAACTCAACAAAGGATTTCCTGCACATAACACAGTAATGCCTGAGAGATCCGTACATCGAATCACCTGAAGGTGGGCAAATCGGGTGAGCAGGGGAGAAGGGAAAGGAGTAGTGTAGAGACATAGGCTGCAGGCCACAGGATGCAGCCCAGAGTTCACTTTGGTCATGGAAGAGAAAAGAATCCAGGCTGCAGGCACACTCTCTTTGGCCCAGAGACCTGCCTAAGGGATCAGCATATAATACAGCTGAACCCAGCACTCACATCAGAGACCACGGAGCAAAGATCAGAATGGTAGCTTAAGCCCTCTGCCAGGCAAAACACAGAAAACAAAGACACAGAGCCTGGCTGCCTCCCTGTTACCCTCCCAGAGCTCAATCCACCCCGACTCTTCCAATGTTAGTAGCAGGCTCCAGAAGAAATGGTAGCAGATTAAAGAACAGAATATCAACAGCCCTGAGAACAGGAAAGAAGTTCACACAGCCACAGACTCACAGTGCAACTAATTCCAGTGAAAGGGAAGGAACTGTAGGGGCAAGAAAACCCGGGGGGCTGGTAGTCACCATTGCTTAGAGTCACAAACACACCAGCCACCTCTCACTGCCCACCCTGCCCCCATCTGTCTGGGTGGTTCCCTGCGGGGGCAACCAGAGCCATTGAGACACACAGGCTCTGCATCGGGCTGCAGGGGCACTGGGATTTCAGAAGCTCAGAACTCTATCACCCTCCACATATTCCCATGGAGGCAGTACCCTGACATCCAGGTGGCCTGCTCACAAAGGAGAAGCCCACTTTCCAGGGAATGCCCATCATGTGAGAAGTTGGGACAGTACAAGAAAAAATGTAACACTACGGAGTGAGAGAAAGTAAAAGGCAACAGTGGAAGAGAAAAAAACATTCCAGCAACACCTACTGTAAAGCAAAAGAAAGACCTTTTTATAACAACCTGATGCAGAACCCACTCCTGTAGATACCCAGGAAGAGAAATAATAAGTCATTAATTGCCACGAATAACCAAGATAACAAGGAAGCTCAGAAAGAAAATGAAAACTCTCCAGAAAATGTACTAAAAGATATGGAAATATGTGACTTAAATGAATTCAAGATTGCAGTGCTGAAAAAACTCAACGAGATGCAAGAAAACACAGAAAGGCAGTTTAATGAACTCAGAAACACAATCAAAGAACAAAATGAACATTTTACTAAAGAGATTAAAATTTAAATGATCACCAAATAAAAATTTGGGAGATGAAAAGCTCAATAAGAAGAATGAAATAGCCATTTTAGGTAGTAGAGCTGAAGGGACAGAGGAAAGAATTAGTGATATCAAAGATAAAAATCTGGAAATGGCACAGATGGAAGAAGAGAGAGACTTAAGAGTTAAAAGAAATGAAAGAATTCTACAAGAACTTTCTGACTCCATCAGAAAGAGCAACATAATTATAAAGGGTATACCAGAAAGAGAAGAAATGGAGAAGGAAACAAACAGTATGTTCTAACAAAAAGTCAATGAGAACTTCCCAAACTTGTGGAAAGAACTGGATCCTCGAATCCAAGAAGCAAATAGAACACCTAATTACTTATCCCAACAGGCCTTCTCCAAGGTATATTGTATTGAAGCTGTCAAAAATTAATGACAGGGCCAGCCTTGCGGCTCAGGCGGTTGGAGCTCCATGCCGCTAACTCCGAAGACTGCCGGTTCGATTCCCACATGGGCCAGTGGGCTCTCAACCACAAGGTTGCCGGTTCAACTCCTCTACTCCCGCAAGGGATGGTGGGCTGTACCCCCTGCAACTAGCAATGGCAACTGGACCTGGAGCTGAGTTGCACCCTCCACAACTAAGACTGAAAGGACAACAACTTGGAGCTGAACAGCACCTTCCACAACTAAGATTGAAAGGACAACTTGACTTGGAAAAAAAGTCCTGGAAGTACACGCTGTACCTCAATAAAGTCCTGTTCTCCTTCCCCAATAAAATCTTTAAAAACAAACAACAACAACAACAACAAAAACAGCAATCTGGGATGAAAAAAAAAAATTAATGACAAAGAAAGAATTCTTAAGGCAGCCAGGGAAAAGAAGATGGTAACCTTAAAAGGAAAGACCATTAGATTATCATCAGATTTTTAAGCAGAAACTCTACAAGCCAACAGGGATTGGAACCAAATATTCAAACTATTGAAAGAGAAAAATCATGAGCCAAGAATATTATATCCATCAAAGATATCCTTTAGATATAAAGGAAGAATAAAGACCTTTCCAGACATACAGAAGCTGAGGGAATTTTCTAACACACGACCTGCATTACAAAAAATACTGAGGGAGACTATTCGACCTGAAACAAACAAACAAAAATCAAAGAATACAAAACCATGAGCAATATTATGAACAGACAGAAGCAGAAAATGGCAACCCTTACGAAAAAATAGGGCACTATACACTTAAACATAACATAAAAGGAATAAAAGAGAAAAAGAACATTTAAAAAAAGAGAGAAAAAGAAGAAAAGGGCAACTTGCTACTGCAACTCGGAAATCAACTCACAGCATAAGTAAGGATAACTTGTGACAACAAAAACATAAAAGGGGAGAGAGTAAAGGTCTGAACCTGCAAAGGGAAATGGAGATAAGAAGCATGCTGAAGAAAAAGGACTACTATATATATGAACATTATTTTACATAAACTTAATGGTAACTGCTCAAAAAAATCCAGAACTAAAATATACAACATAAAAAAAAGAAGAAACTGAAGGGAAAATCATAGAATACTACCACACTGAAATAACAGACAGCAACAAAAAGGCAAAGAAACAATGGAAACACCAAGCCACCACAAAACAAAAGATAGAAAGAAAGGAAATCCTCATATTTCAATGGTCATCCTAAATGTAAATGGACTGAACTCAGCAATAAAAAGGCACAGATCAGCAGATGAGATCAAAAAAGAAAACCGAACCATATGCTCCAAGAGATGCATCTCAGCTACAAGGACAAATACAGACTCGAAGTGAAAGGATGGAAATTGATACTCCATGCAAAGGGTAGCCAGAGAAAATTAGATGTAGCAATACTTATATCAGATGAAACAGACTTCAGGATAAAAAAGGTAACAAGAGACAAAAAAAAAGGTATGAAGAGACTTCATAATGATAAATGGGAAAATACAACAAGAAGACATAACACTTATCAACATATATGCCCCCAATCAGGGAGCACCAAAGTATACAAAGCAACTACTGACAGAAGAACTAAAGGGAGAAATTGACCAAAACACAATTATAGTAGGGGACCTAAATACATCATTGACAGCTATGGATAGATCACCCAAACAGAAAACAAACAAGGAAATATCAGCTATAAATGACATATTAGGTCAAATGCACGTAACTGACATTTACAGAGCTCTTCATCCTAGAACATCAGAATATACATTTTTTTTCTAGTGTATATAGAACATTCTTAAGGATAGACTATATATGTTGGGTCAAAAAACTAGCCTCAGCAAATTTAAGAAGATTGAAATTATACCAAGCATATTCCCTGTTCACAAGGCTTTGAAATTGGATATCCACTGAAAAAAGAAAACAGAAAAAAGCACAAATATGTGGAGATTAAACAACATGCTTTTGAAGAAGGACTGGGTAAAAGAAGCCATAAGAAGAGAGATCAAAAGATATATAGAAACAAATGAGAATGACAATATATCATATCAAAATTATTGGGATGCAACTAAAGCAGTAATAAGAGGGAAATTTATATCATTACAAGCCTATCTCAACAAAAAATAAAAATCACACATTAAAAAAACCTAAACTTACACCTTAAAAAACTAGCAAAAGAAGAATAAATGAAACCCAAAGTCATAAGAAAGAAGGAAATAATGAAAATCAGAACAGAACTAAATTAAATAGGGAACAAAAAGACAATAGGAAAAAATAATGCAACAAAGAGCTCGTTCTTTGGAAAGATGAATAAAATTGAAAACCCTTGGCTAGACTCACTAAGATAAAAAGAAAAAACACAAATAAAATCAGAAATGAAAGAGGTGAAGTTACTATCCGATAGTGTTTGGGGATTTTGTTGGGTGTCCGATGGACATGTGTCCTGTTTGGAAGACCACCTCAGGGATGCTGTGGATGCCTGGTCATGGCATTGTACACCAGAGGCTGGACATTAATGAATGCCAACTATAATTTTATGTGTATAATGTGATGGCTCGGTGTGACGTCGGGGTGGTGGTGGATGGGGGGAGGGGGTTTCACAGTGTGAGGGATAAAAATAAAATTATAAAAATAAAAATAAAAATAAAATTAAAAAAAAAAGAGGTGAAGTTACCACAGATACAACAGAAATACAAAGTATCATGCAAGATACTATGAAGGACTATATGCTACCAAATAACTTAGAAGAAATTGACAAGTTCTTAGAAACATATAGTCTTCCTAGACTGAATCATGAAGAACTGGAAAAACTAAATAATCAATCAACAGTTAGGAAATTGAAACAATCAAAAACCTTCCCAAAAGCAAAAGTCCAGAACCAGATGGCTTCACTAGTGAATTCTAACAAATATTCAAAGAGGATCTAACACCTGTCCTACTCAAACTCTTCCAAAAAATAAAGAAGAGGCAATACTTCTTAACTCATTTTATGAGGCCAACATTACGCTGATACCAAAACCTGGTAAGGATAGCACAACGAAACAAAACTACCAACCAATATCTCTGATGAATACAGATGCAAAAGTCCTAAACAAAATTCTAGCAAATCCAGATGTCCAATCGGCTGTTAGATATTAAAAGCTAGAGCTCAGAAGAGCCCTTGCTGCTGGAATTGGATATAGAGATACAAGAATATAACTGAAAAAAATAAATAAAAGTAAAACTAAAAATAAAAAAGAATATAACTGGAAAAAAAATTCTAGCAAATCAAATATAATGATGCATTAAGAATGTTATACATCACCATCAAGTGAGGTTCATCTCAGGGCACAAGGACAGTTCAACATATGTAAATCCATCAATGTGATACACCACATAAAACAAAATAAAAGATAAACATCATATGATCATATCAATAGATGCGGAAAAAATTATTTACAAAAGCCAAGACATGGAAACAACCTAAGTGCTTATTGACAGATTATTGAATAAAGAAGTTGTGGTACATATATACAATGGACTACTACTCAGCCATAAAAAGAATAAAATATTATCATTTTTGACAACATGGATTAATATGGAGGGTATTTTGCTAAATGAAATAAGTCAATGGAAACTGACAAAACCATGTGATTTCACTCATATGTGGAATACAAAACAAAAAGTAATGGAATAATAAAACAAACAAAAACAAAATCATAGATACAGACAACTGAATGGTGGTAACCACACGGGAAAGACAGTGGGAGGCAGGAAAAGTGAGCATAGGAGTGAGTATAGGAGGTCGATTTATGATAACAGAAGGAAACTAGACTTCAGCTGAAGAGCATGCAACAGGGTACACAGATGTCCAATTATAATCTTGCATTATATAATTATATGAAATTACATAATGTTATTAACCACTGTTACCCCAATAAACTTAATTTAAAAAAATAAAATATAGATGCAGAAAAAGCATTTGACAACATACAACATCCATTTATGATTAAACACTTAAATGTGTGTAGAGGGAAAATACAGACAATAGTTTAGTGGTTACCAGAGGGTAAGGGGGGTGGGAGGTTAGAGATGAGGGTAAGGGGGATCAAATATATGGTGATGGAAGGAGAACTGACTCTGGGTGGTGATCACACAATGGGGTTATAGATAATGTAATACAGAATTGTACACCTGAAATCTATGTAATTTTTTTTTTTTATTAATTTTATTGGGGTGAGGGTATCTACCCCAAAAATATAAAAGCATTTCTCTATAGAGACACGTGTACGCCAATGTTCATTGCAGCTTTGTTTACGGTGGCCAAGACATGGAAACAACCAAAATGTCCTTCGATAGATGAATGGATAAAGAAGTTGTGGTACATATACACAATGGAATACTATTCGGCGTTAAGGAAAGATGATATAGGAGCATTTGTGACAACATGGATGGATCTCGAGAAATCTATGTAATTTTACTAACAATCGTCACCCCAATAAATTAAAAAAAAATACCTTAACATAATAAAGGTCATGTATGACATACCCTAAGCTAATATCATAATTAATGGTGAAAATCTGAAGCATTTTTATCTACATTCAGGAAAAAGACAGGGTTTTCCCCTATCACCACTGTTATTCAACATAGTATTGGAAGTTCTAGCCAGAGTGATGAGGCAAGAGAAAGAAACAAAAGGCATCTAAATTGGGAAAGAAGAAGTTAAATTGTTACTTTTTTCAGATGACATGATGATACAGAAAACCCTAGAGACTCCATCAAAAAGTTATTAGAAGTAATAAATGAATACAGTAAAGTTGCTGGCTACAAAATCAATGTACAAAGATCCATTGCATTCTTATATACTAACAATGAAATTTCAGAAAAAGAAATAAAAAATAATTCCTTTTGCAACTGCAGCAAAAAGAATAAAATACCTAGAAATAACTTTAACAAAGGATGTGAAAGACCTATACAATGAAAAGTTACATAGGTTTCAAGTGTGAAATTCTGTAATACATCATCTATACATCACACTGTGTGTTCACCACCCAGAGTCAGTTCTCCTTCCATCACCATATATTAGATCCCCCTTACCCTCATCTACCACCCCCTTCCCCCTTTCCCTCTGGTAACCACTAAACTATTGTCTATGTCTATGAGTTTTTGTTTCTTTGTTTGTTAAAAGAAATTGAGGAAGATACAGAGAAATGGAAAGACATTCTATGCTCATGGATTGGAAGAATGAACATAGTTAAAATGGCCATTGTTCTATATATAGATTTAATGCAATCCTCATCAAAATCCCAATGGCATTTTTTAAAGAAATAGAATAGAAAATCATCAGATTTGTATGGAATCACAAATAAGCCCAAATAGCCAAAACAATCCTAAGATAAAAGAATAATGCTGGAGGAATCACACTCCCTGACTTCAGCTTGTACTACAGAGCAAGAATAATCAAACCAGCATGGTATTGGCAGAAAAACAGACACACAGACCAATGGAATAGAATTGAAAAACAAGAAATAAACCTACATAAATATAGACAGATAGTTTTTGACAAAGGAGACAAAAACATACAATGGAGAAAAGAAAGCTTCTTCAATAAATGGTGTTGGGGAATTGGAAAGCCATGTGCAAAAGAATGAAATTAGACTGCTATCTGTCACCACACCCAAAAGTAACTCAAAATGGATCAAAGACCTAAACATGAGACCGGAAACAACAAACTGCACAGAAGAGAGCATAGGTACTAAACTTATGGACTTTGGGTTCAAAGAGGATTTTATGAATTTGACTTCAAAGGCAGGGAAAGTAAAAGCTAAAAAAAACTAATGGGACTATATCAAACTAAAAAGCTTCTGCACAGCAAAAGAAACCATCAACAAAACAAAAAGGCAACCAACCAAATGGGAAAAGATATTTGCAAACGCCTCTGATAATGCGCTAATATCAAAAATATATAAGGAACTCATACAAATCAACAACAAAAAGACAATCCAATTAAAAAATGGGCAGAGAACATGAACCGAAACTTCTCCCAACAGATATACAAACAGCCAACAGATACATGAAAAAATGTTCAACTGCACTAGCTGTTAGGGAAATGCGAATCAAAACCACAGTGAGGTATCACCTCACACCTGTTAGAATGGCTATCATCAACAAAACAAATAACAAGTGTTGAAGAGACTGTGGAGAAAAAGGAACCCTCATACACTGTTGGTGGGAATGCAGACTGGTGCAGCCGCTATGGAAGGTAGTGTGGAGGTTCCTCAAAAAATTAATAGAATTACCACATGACCCAGCAATCCCTCTCTTGGGTATCTACCAAAAAAATCTGAAAACATTTATCCATAAAGATATATGTACTTCAGTGTTCATTGCAGCATTATTTATGGTTGCCAAGACATAGAAACAACAAAATTGTCCTTCGATAGATGATTGGATAAAGAACATGTGGTATATATACACAATAGAATACTACTCTGCCCTAAGAAAAGATGAAATACCGCCATTTGTGACAACATGGATGGATTTGGGGATTATAAGGCCAAGTGAAATAAGTCAGACAAAAAAAGCAGAGAACCATGTGATTTCACTGATATGTGGTGTATGAACCAAAAACAACAAAAGAACAAGACAAACAAATGAGAAACAAAAGCTCATAGACACAGACAATAGTTTAGTGGTTACCAGAGGATAAGGGAGGAGGGAGATGAGGCTAAAGGGGATCAAATATATGGTGATGGAAGGAGAACTGACTCTGAGTGGTGAACACACAATGGGATTTATAGATGATGTAATACAGAATCGTACACCTGAAATCTATGTAACTTTACTAACAATTGTCGCCCCAATAAACTGTAATTAAAAAAAAACTCAAGAACCATATGACTTCACTCATATGTGGGATATAATACTGAAGGCAGCAAGACATACAAATGAAGAAACAAAAACTCATAGACAACAGACAACCATTTAGTGGTTACCAGGGGGTAAGGGGAGAGGGGCAACGGTAGAAAAAGGTAAACGGGCTGAAATATACGGTGATGGAAGGAAAACTGACTCTGGGTGGTGAACACAGTGCAATCTATGGCTGATGTATTATAGAACTGCACACTTGAAACCTATGAAATGTTGTTGACTATTGTCACCCCAATACATTTTAATTAAAAAAAAAACTATAGACATTTATTCTTTCACAGTTATAGAAGCCAGAAGTCTGAAACCAAGTGTCTCTGTGTCTTTCCTTCTTATAAGGACACCAGTCATTGGACTCAGAGCCCCACTTTAAATCCAGAATGGTCTCAACTCAAGATTCTTAACTAATCATGACTGCAAAGACCCTATTTCCAAACAAGGTCACATCTGAAGTCCCAAATAGACATGAATTTGGGAAACACTGTTCAACCCACTACACCATCCTCTCATCCATCCCATGAAGGAGGTTTTAGAACCCCACACTATGAAAGGGGACACAGGCTCAGAAGGTGAAGAGGCAAAGGTCACAGGGTTGGGACATGTAGCAGAGCAGTGTCTCTGTCTCCAGAGCTCTAACAATCTCTCCTCCCCTCATGGCATGATCTATGCAAGCTCAGAACACCAGTGCCAGTTTGGGAGGCTGGGCTCTAGAGGGTGCTACGGAGGCAGCTTTGGACTTGGAGCCTGAACACCAGGTTAGGGTAAGCTGCCTTACTTTAGGCTAGTCACTTTCCCTCTCTGGGCCTGTTTGCCCAACTATAAAATAGGACATTACAGAGAGCAAAACGAGATATTCACAATCCATATGCCCAACAGTGGACTCATATCCCAGAACGTACAAATATACCAAGAGATCCTAAAAGAAAAAGACAGACAACCCCACAGAAAAATGCGAGGGGGTTAGGAAACTTAAAGGGAAATTTTACAAAAGAAGATATCTGATGACAATCAACATATGAAAATATACTTACTTAGTCATCAGGAAAATGCAAATTAAAACCACAATAAAATAATACTACATACCCACCAAACTAAGAAAAGATGGAAAATGCCAAGTTTTGACAAGAATATAAACTCATCCACTGCTGGAGGAATCGGAACTGGTGCAAGAACCACTTTGGGGATGTTTGGTGACATCTGCCAAAGCTGTACATCCACATACCTTTTAACTCAACAATTCTACACATGGGCTTCTGGGAAACATAATATGAAATATATGAAACATTTGGAAATGAAATAAAGTAAAAAGCTTTGAAACTACTAAAATACCCATCAAGAGTACAACTGATTATAGAATTCAATTCACATGACAGAGTCCTATAAAACAGTGAGAATAAACCAACTATAAAACTATGTGTGACCGTGTGGATGAGTCTTACAAATATAATGTTAAGACATGAAAGATGGCCAACTGGGAATAAATTCCACTTATGGAAAATTTGGAATCGAATCTAAGGTGTTAAAAGTGAAGACAGTGGTGCCCTGGGGTGTTAGTGACAGGAAGGGGGCATGAATGAGTGGGACATCTGGGGAACTGGTCACCTATGACAGTATGTAAAACTTCATTAAACTATATACTTAGGAATTATATACTCTTTTGAATGTATGTTATACTTCACTAAAAAGTTTAAAATATGCCTCAGAAATAGATGTTGTTTGAGGGTCCTGCCAGCAGATGCCGTCTTGTGGCTTAGGAAGGCTTAGGAAGGGTCTGTCCTGGGGGACACTGCTGAGGGATGGAGCCCAGGAAAGACATGCAGAGGGAGGAAACAGGAAGTCCCAGGGGTCTCCACAAAGGGAGTAGAGACAATACAGTCTCCCCCTGGGAAACTGAGGCCCTGAGATCAGGCAAGGGAAGAACAGAAATGGCTTCACTCACTTGGCAGATGGCTTTTCCTGTTAAGAAGTCCCCGGCACACAGCATCTCTTCATGCACAGAATAGTTCCTGCCTTTGCCGAGTCTTTGTCCATATAACATATTACAGAACTTGTTCTCAATGAGGCTCACCTTACCCTCCTGGAGTTGGAAGGGCGGGAGTAGATGCGCTGCGAGGATAAGGACGAGATCAGTGAAGTGCGCTTAGCCTAGTTAAGCAGACGATACTACTCTGAACCCCCACTCTGCCTTACTGCTCACCAGTGTACCCTACACATGGGGTTTTCTCTGGCCAACTGATCCATCAACATGGCTTCAGTCTGCAAAAAGCTCCTATCCTATTTGCAAAAACCTATCTGCAAAAAGCTCCTATCCTATTTCTCAAATGTCATATAGCAATAGACCGTACCTCTCCTACTACACAAAGGAAAACGGCAACACTGCCAATTCCTGGGGCTTAGCAACCATTCACTGACCACCTACCCTTTCATGAACCATCCCATCCATTCTCCACTTGTCTGTCATTAACCTTTTCATCCTTCCATCTACCAATTCTTCCATCCATCTACCCATCTTTCCTCACACCCCCATTCATCCACTCACCCTTCCATCCATTTGTCCATTGCCCATCTTTTCATCCATTCCTCCATCATTCTCCTGCCCACCCTCCTCTCCATCTATCAATATATCTACTCACTCCATTTATCTGCCCACACTCCATCCACCCAGCCATCCTCCCAACTACCCACCCCATTCATCCTCTCAAGCAGTCACTCACCTATTCATCTATCCTCATGCTACGTATCTTTTAGATACTAGTGATACAGGGGAGCATTTTTGTTGGGGGAGACAGGGTAAGTGAAGTAAATAGAATTATTTTACAACTAATAAGTAGCGTGAAGGAAATAAAACAGGAAGATGTGATAGTAGGGGTTGCGTGTTTTAGCTCACATGATGAAGTAAAACTCCTTAGAGCTGGGTTTTAAAACTAATGAAGAATAAGTCATGCAAAGGTTAGTGGGAAGAGCGAGTGAGCAAGGAAGAGAAAATGGTCAAGGTCAAGGCTTTGAGGCGAGGATGGCTTTGGCATATTCAAGGCAGGAAGGTGGCCTCTTGGCTGGGATGGCATGCATGAGGGATACAGGCAGAGAGGATGGGAGCCAACATCACACAGAGGCTGATAGCCAAGGTATGGAGTTTGGATTTTTTTCTAAGCACAAATGAGAAAGCAGTGAGTGTAGTGAGTGGGAAAGTGGCATGAATCATGTTTTAAAGCACCTATACACAGCTGTGTGGAGACTAAAGCAGAGCACACACGGTGGGAGCTGGGAGGCCAACTGGAGTCTATTGGACTGGTGTGGAGTACCTACTAGGTGCCAGGCCCAGTGGAACAGACTGGGATATTAAAACAAATGGGATATTTTCCTTGCCCTCGAGGAAGAACCAGCCTCTCTCTCTCTCTCTCTCTCTCTCTCTCTCTCTCTCTCTCTCTCTCTCTCTCTCTCTCTCTCTCCCTGTGTGTGTGTATGTGTGCGCACGTGTGTGCCAGGGATGGTGGCATCACCCACCCAATGAAGATATGGTCTGTCCAAAATGTCTGCAGCACCTCTGTTGAGAAACCCTGTACAAATAATTACAAACATATATTCTTTTTTCTTCTTATACCAGAAGCATTTCCCGAAAGTATAACTAGTCCATAGCCAATGGTATGGACCTGTTGGCTGTCTGGCCTGGCTCACATGCCTAACAGTCAGTTCCACAGGTGGAGTGACAGGTTTAGCCCCTGAGTCCCCATAGGGCTGCCACCCTAGACGTCTCTTCCAGCCTTGTCCTCCATCTGACTTCTGCAAAGGCCAGGCTGTGGATCTCAGGGCCAGTGCCCTTTGACTGCCTGCCTGCTTGCTGGACATCCATAGTGCCCCTCGACCTCATTCCTCCTTTTTTCTGTGTTATTCAGAGCACCTAATGAGCCAATAAAGTACAAAAAGACCTTAAGTTGTAATCATTCTAATTTGATCAGGCAAGCTCAGAGGTCAGAAGCCATAAATGTTTCTTTTCACTTTTCCTGAGCACCTTCTATGACAATGGGAAATCAGGGCTTTTGGCAGTGGCTTGGAATGGGCCAGGCTCAAAGCATGACCTTTGAGTTAAATTATAAAGTCTCAGATCCATGGCAGATTAAAACCTTGGAATCAAGAATCATGAATACTCGAAGAACACAGATTCTTTTTCCCAAAAATCAAACTTTCTCCGACTTGCAGAGCCTTGGACTTAGGAAACTCTGCCGCTTTGGAATCACATCCTTTTCAGAACTAGAACTAGACTGCTCCAGTCCACTGGAAATGAGGCACAGAGGACCAAGGACCAGTGGCTTCTTTACCTGGGGATCTCTCAGGCTGAGCTGTTCCTGCCCTCATCCCTCCCCTCTCCTCCTCATCCTCCCCCTGCTCCCCCTCCTCCCTCTCCCTGCTCTCATGCCTCCCCTCCCACAGCCTCTCACTCTCTTCGCTGAGCATCCCCCAGCCGGTAATCCAGCAGGACAAGTGACTGGGCAGCTGCATGGCAGGGGTTGGGAGGCAGGCTGGGCTGATGTAGGAAGTGAAGTTCACAGGCACGTGCAGTTGCAACATGGCTATGTCATTCCCGAAGGGGTGGAACTTCTCAAAGTCTGGGTGAGTGATAATCCGGCTCACAGACGTCTTCCGGGTGTGCTGGGTGTGTTGGTACAGCCGGGTGCTTCCCAACAGGACCTGGTAGTCCTCCGGGACATGGGATTTGCTGGAGGAGGAAGGGCCCACTGTCACCACCATCTCTGTGTGGACAGCTCTCTGTTTTACATCCTTGTCTAACTGCTCACACTGCTGTGGACCCCTCCACCCCACGTGATGCAGGCAGCCTTGGTCTCCCCCTTCTAACTGTCAGGAGGCATTCTTTCTCGAGGCTGATTGATATTCTACTCACAACCTCAGGAAACATGGCTTCCCCATCACACCCTAGAATTGAAGGAACAGATTCCTAGTGCTGGACGGGTCCTTGGTGGGGCCATCACATCAGGGCCTTTTGGTTGTACACAACAGGAGCTCTGGCTCAACCCTAGCTCTACCCTGACCCCCCCCCCCAACATTCCCCACAACCCAACTCCTGGCCTCAACACTTTCCTGCCCCTCTTTTCTTTAAACACCTTCCTGACCAAGGGCTGCTGGTTTACTTGGTTATAACCACTCACAAAAGATTGGTTAAGTGAGAAATGAGTGCAGGAAACAAAACCTCGCCTTGTTCCCTGAACACAAATGATGAAACGTCCCATCTTCCTGACTTTGATCACTTGGCTCACCCACCTGGAGAGCCCTTCCCCACTCGCCCCATGCCCAAATCCTTCTGCTCTGGCAAACCCCTCCTGCTCCATGCCAACGGGAACACAGCCCCTCTCCTGACCTCCCTCCCTGTCCTTCAGAGTCTCCCCTTCTCACTCCACGTTCTCTGCTGACAGGATAGAGGCACAGTGATGTGGGGTCTTGCCACCTCCTATGCCACAGAGGGAGTCACGTGCAGTGTGGCACAGAGTATGTGCCAACAGGACTCTGGGCTCTGAAAGCCAGTCGGTGCAGGAGCTCCAATTCCCTGACCTAGGCTGTGATGCCCCTGTTCCCTCAGGCCCCCTCCTTATCTGTTTAGAAGCTGGATATCGAAGGAACAGAGGACTTAGACTCCTGAGGGGCCACGTTGCTCTGTAAGGTCAGAGAGCCCCACCTCCCACCCGCACAGCCTGGCATCACAGATCCTCCCAGGCATGCAGTTTTGCAGAAGTGATGAAAAGAATTGCCCAGCTGCTGGCTGTCCCTGCAGCCCCAGGTCCCTACCTAGACTCTGACACCCAGGAATGCAGGCACACTGAGGAGAAGCCACAATCTGAGGCAACCACAAAGAGCCCATCCACTCTGCATGGTAGCCAGAACGGACACTGCCAATTTCCTGGGGGACAGGCACAGGGACTGAGGATGAAGGATGAGGAGGATCTGGGCAGGTGAGTGGAGAGGACATTCCCGGTTCAAGGGATGCCTGTCAAAGTCAGGAATGACATGTGTTTGAAGACTGCTCCTGAACAAAGCCCAAAGGCACCAACATGAGACAACCATCACCCCTTTCCTCCTCTCCCCCTGCATTCTCCTCCCCGACCAGCCCCTCTGCTGGAGCCCCAGGAAGGAGGACTCACTTGAGAAAGCAGTGGGCGGTAGAAACCAGCCAATGGGAGTTGACGAGGACAGCTCCGCAGATGTGCACGTTTCGGTACAGCAGGCTGGCCTGCCATGGCCACTGGCCAGCCACCACGTCCTGGCCTCCATAGATTCTCCCCATCGCCTTGGGCTTCCCACACGCTGTGGAGACAACCCCTCCCCCTGTCTGTGATAGAGACATCGGTGGTATCCCAAATACCAGGACCAGGGAGGCCGCCCTCCACCTCACAGATGGGAAAAGCAAGGCCAAGGGTCAAGTGGCCTGGCCAAAATGACAGAACTTCCAGGACTCAGCCTTCACTGGCTGCCACCAAGAAGTAGACAGCAGAGCACAACTGAGCAAGCCCTGCAGGATGAGGGCCCAGGGGTCCAGCAGCATGGGGCAAGGGGGACCAAGGGTGGCCACATCGGCTAATGGCAGCATCTCCAGGGAGACAGACATCCCTGAGTGGGCCTGCCAAGGGCTGGGCACATCACAGACCTTATTTTCCTCGCTAGTGCACCCCACGCCTACTCTGCAGATCAAAGAACTGAAGGTCTCAGAGGTTACCAATGCTCCTTGCTCAAGAGACTGTGGCTTTTAAGTGTCTGTGCCCTCCCATCATCCCCCAGTATCTCAGGAAGAGAGGTTCAGAGGTGAGTCTGCTGCTGTGTGAACCGGGGAAGGTCACTACCCCTCTCTGATTTAGGACTCTCCATTTAGAAAAGCAGGGGTGGGCTATATGACCACAACCCTGGTTCTAGGACTCACACCTTAGAGGGAATGGGGTTCAGGGGTGTGCCCAGGCCCTTTGAGAGGTGGATCCTGGTCCCAGGCCTGTGCTTGGGCCTGGGGGAGGGAACTGAGACCCCTGGGCCCGATTCTAGGTCCCTCATTTGGGAGTCCTGATGCTCTGTTCCACCCGTCGCCAGTTTCATGGCCCCACCCACAGGTCCTGGGGCAGATCCCAACAAGAGGCCCGGGAGGTGAGGGGGGTGCCAGAGACCCATCTGTGTTGAGCGGTCTCTGGGCTGCCTACTGGAAGGGAAGGCAGAGAGGAGATGAAACTACGGTTACCCGGGGTTGCTGGCCTCCATCCACAGTCCGGCCCCCAGCCCTGCAGTGTAGCGCTTTCACGCCACACAACGCCCGCAGCCATTGTACCTGGGGCTCCGGGGGCCAACGGCTGCGCACTGGGGGCGGGGGCGCCGCCCTCCGAAGTCTCCCCTGCAGCGAGGGCGGGCGTGGCCATGGGCAGGGAGCCTCGCAGCCCTGGGGTGGCCAAGGGCAGTAGCAGCAGCAGCCAGAGCAGAGACACTGACTGCCCTCGGCCTCGGCGGCTACATGCTTCAGAGCGCATCGCCAAGGTCACTGAGCCTGTCCAGACTCCAGCCTGACTTCCACCTGGCCCTGACCCCACCCTGACCCCGCTCCGACTTCCGCTTCAGCCCAGTCCTGACTCTGGCCGGTACCCAGCCCTGAGTGTCCCCCAAACACCCCCACAGGCCTCTCCTCCACCCTGACACCCTGACCAGCCCTGAACCCCAGCCTGGCTCCATCCTACCCTGAACTAGCCCTGACCCAGCCTGACTCCAGCCTTAACTCCTCCCTGTAGCTGGTCCTGACCCCAGCCTGTCCTTTGACCAGGTGGGAGTATGGCCTGGACCACGATGCAATCAGTGCTCCCTCGAATTAATGAGAAAAGCCAGTAGACTATGCATGGAAAAATGGGAAAGGGTGTGAAAAGATAATTCATGAAACAGGAAATTCAAATGACCCATCAACGGGAAAAAATGGTCAATCTAGTTAGTTATCCAGAAAATGAAAGTAAAAACGTCGTTTTCAACCAACAAATTGTAAACATTTTCTGTGATTGTTAAAGACCCCTAATCCTTTGTCAATCAGTGATGTTTTTCCATGGAGTGATGGAAGGATCCAAATTTCCAAGACATGTTCCCTATTGTCTACTCCAGGATGTAATGTCCTGGATTGGTTGTAGCAGAGGTAAGATCCTATCATTTCACATTCATTTCCTTATGTGTTTGTCTTCATCACTGGATTGTAAACTCCAGACTACAGGGAAATTATTCCACTCACCACTGAGTCTAGGGGTAAGAGACTAATGGAAATAGCAGTGCCCACAGCAGACACTAAAATATCAATTTAATAACTACTGTTATTAATGAAGGCAGAAGCCAAGGATACCACAGCCTGAATTACTGGTTTAGAGCTTGAACTTCAGTAAATTTTAAAAACTATTTAAGGTTTGGTAAAATAATGCTAGTGTTAGGAATAATTTATAATTCAAAATAGAGACTGGAGGAAGAATTCTTAATTTTTAGTAAAGGGACTATAGGATTGATGGTGGTGAGACAAAGATAATGAGGACATTATTAAATGAATTAAGATTGAGGTATCCATGGAATATTGAGTTGAATTTATCCAATAGACATTTAGAAAAACCAGCTTGGAATTTGGGAAGTGTATTTGGGTTGGAGATATAGAGTACTTTAGGGATTGAGCTGACAGTTGAAGCTGTGAGAGTAAATAAATCATCAAAAGATTGAGGCAGGTGGTTTCAGACTCACAAAGCCTGGATGCTGGGGTCTGCCAGCTGGGGTCTTCCCTCAGCCCTTGAGCGACCATGTCCAACCCCAGCACCCTCCCTGCCCTCGTCTGGGGACCGCAACACCTTGCACCCTGTCCTCCACCCAACGAGGGCTAATGGCAGCCATTTGTCCTACCAAGCATTTACCCTAACTGTCCTTCCTACGCACAGCCTGGCTACGGTCACACTGCTGGCTAGCCTCAACCCCTCAACCCGTGACCCCCATCCACCCAATGCCGATGTACTACGGCCCAGGTTATGACATGAAGGAGAGAGCAGTGAGTGACAGCTTCAGGCCTGGAGAATGGACGACAGGCAAGTCTGAAACACCTTCATCTGAAAGGTTTACACCATCTCCTCCCAGCTGCTCATCACAGTGGCCATCACCACTTTCTTCACTTTCGTCATTCCAGTCAGCGAGTCCGTGAGGAGTAATGTGGCTGTCTACCATGTATCCTAGGCTGTCTTCCTGGCTGCCTATCTGACCCTTGCCTGCTTCCAGACAACAAAAAGGGTCAAGAAATTCATCAACATCAAACCAGTATTACAAGAAATGTTAGAGGGACTTGTTTAAGAAGAAGAAAAAAAGATCGAAAATATGAATAATAATAAAATGGCAACAAGTCCGTGTCTATCAATAATTATTTTCAATGTAAATGGATTAAATGCTCCAATCAAAAGATAGGGTGGCTGAATGGGTAAGAAAACAAGACCCTTACCTATGCTGCCTGCAAGAGACTCACTTCCGATTGAAAGATGCACACAGACTGAAAGTAAAGACACGGGAAAAGATATTTCATGAAAATGGAAACAAACAAACAAAAACGGTAGGGTAGTTATACTTAAACCACACAAAACAGACTTTAAAACAAAGGCCATAACGAGAGACCCAGTAATCATACTTTTGAGTGTATTTCCGTAGAAACCCAAACACTACCTTGAAGGGACATGTGCATTCATATGTTCATTGCAGCATTGTTTACAATGGCCAAGATGTGGAGGCAACTTGAGTACCTACCAATGGTGAATGGATAAAGAAGAGGTGGTACACATATACAACAAAATATTACTCAGCCATCAGAAGAATTAAATCTTGCTATCTGCAACAACAGGTAGACCTGGAGGGTATTGTGCTGAGTGGAGTAAGTCAGACAAAGACAAATGCCATATGATTTCACTTATACGTTGAATTTAAAGAACAAAATAAACAAACAAACAAAACAGAAACAAATTCATAGATAAAGAGAATATTTTGATGGTTACCAGGTGGGAGGGGGTTTAGGAGGTGTTTGAAAAAGGGGAAGGGATTAAGAAGTACACATTGGTAGTTACAAAATAGTCATGGGGATGTAAAGCACAGCATAAGGAATATAGTCAATAATATTGTAGTAAGTATGTATGGAGTCAGATGTGCACTAGATTTATTGGGGTGATAACTTTTTAAGTCACATAAATGTATAATCACTATGTTATGCACCTGAAGCTAATATAATATTGTAAGTCAACTCTAATTGAAAAATAAGGCAATTATTAAAAAAAAGATCATCCAAGTAAATACTGTATTTTGCCATGTATAATACGTGCGTTTTTACCCAAATTTGTGTGGGGAAAATAAGGATGTGCACTATACATGGGTAGTACTAATTCCATATCTATATAAATGTTTTAATTCCTTCAATTATACTTATTAGTTAAAACTGTAACTCTAGAAATCAATAATAATGATATGCATATGCAAAATAATACCCTGGAATATGATAATTGGTTTTATTGAACTTACGATGAGCTTGCAATGATGAATAGTTCTTGGAATATGATAACCGGTTTGTTGAACTTACGATGAACTTGCTATGATAAATAGTTCTTGGTAAATATCGTAAATTTGTTACTAGTGTATAAAATTTCTTGTCCCTTGCACCTGTTCTTTGTGTTTTGTAATTATTTGTTATGTAAAATATCTTGTACCATAATATGTTAAAAAATAAATGCTAAAATTCCTTTACAATACAAAAACCAAGTGCCTAAATGTAATCAAATACAAATTTGAACTAAAAAATTAAAATGAAAGAATTTTTCCCTGAAAGTTTGGGCCAAAAACATGGGTGCGTATTATACGCAGAAGCACATTATACACAACAAAATACAGTAACCATTATATTATCCAAAATGACTAGCTATGATTCAAAAGTATTGTAGTAGGAGAACTGATTTGGTGATTGCCAGAGGCTGGGATGGGGGATGGGAAAAATGGGTGAAGGGGGTCAAAAGATACAAACTTCCAGTTATAAAATAAATAAGTCATAGGAATGTAATGTAGAGCATGGGACTATAGTTAATAACATTGTATTGCCTATTTGAAAGTTGCTAAGAGACGAGATCTTAAAAGTCCTCATAGCAAGGAAAAAAAAATATATTTTTTAACAATGTATAGGGTCAAATGTTAACTAGATTTATCATGGTGATCATTTTGCAATATACACATATATTGAAACATCATGTTGCACAACTGAAACTAATATAATATTATGTCAATTACCTCAATAAAAATAAAATAAAATAAAATAAATAAAATAAAATAAAGGATGTAGAATCAAATTGCAGATAGAAAAGAGCCATGTAAGAAAAAGGAGCCAGTAAGAGACTAAAGACTGCATGTGGTAAATTTAAACCAGAGAAAAACTAACTATTAGATTTCTTACAAAAATTTTAAAAGACTTTATTGAGATATAGTTTATATACCATAAAATTTACTCATTACAAAGGACAACTCATGAGTTTCAGGTAACTTTTAGAATTGTGCAGCAATCACCAAATGTACATTAATCTCTTCCCCCATCCCTGGCTCTACACGATGGTCTAGTTTAAGTCTCTCTAAATTCTTGTTTTCTGGACGTTTCATATAAATTAAATCACACAACACACAGTCTGTCAAGTCTGGCTTCTGTCACTTAGCATAACATTTTCACAGTTCATGTATGTTGTGGCACAAATCAGCATTTTATTCTTTTTCGGTCCATTGTATGGTCGTACCACATTCTTATTATCCATTGATGGACATTTGGATTTTTTGCAGTTTGGGGCTGTTACGAACAATGATGTTATGAATATTCATATGCAAGTCTTTGTGTGGATGTATGTTTCCATGTCTCTTGGGTAGATTAATAGGAATGACATTGCTGGCAAGTTTATCTCTGAAGTTTTGAAGTAAACTGCCAAACTGCTTTCCAAAGAGTCCACATCCTTTTATATTCCCACTCCAGTGAGTGAAGTTTCCACTTGTTCCACCGGATTGCCAACGCTTGGTATTATCTGTCTTTTTTATTAAAGGCATTCTGTTGGGTGTGAAGTGGTATCTTATTGTAGTTTTAATGTGCATTTCAATGACTAATGAGGTTGACTAAGTTTGCATTTGCTTAATGGCAACTCATATATCTTCTTTAGTGAAATATCTATTCAAATCTTTTGCTTATTTCAAAAAGTGTGTTGTCTGTCTTTTCATTAAGGTAAAAGTTCTTTATGTATTATATTCTGGACGTAAGTTCTTTAACAGATATTGTGATTTGCAAATATTTTCTGCTAGTCTGTGGCTTGTCTTTTTATTCCTTTAACACTGGGTTTTGAAGAGAAAGTTTTTAATTTTGATGATATCCAATTTATCATGTTTTTCAGGGATGAATCACACTTTTGATATCATATCTAAAATGTCATGAAGATATTCTCCTATGTGTTCTATAAGAATTTTATAGGGTTGGTTTTACATTTGGGTTTGTGATCAATTTTGAATTCATCTTTTTGTGTAATGCAATCTAAGTTTTGTGTTTGGTTGTTTTTTATTCTTCGTTTATTTGTTTTCAGTTTTGCCAGTGTATATCCATATGATCCAGCACCATCTCTTGGTTAAAAAAGAAAAAGAGTACACCTTCTCCCCACTGAATTGTCATGGGAACTTTGGTAAAATCAGTTGATGATAAAAAGTAAGGTTTTCTTTCCAAGTCCTGGTTCTGTGGCATTGACGTAGAAGCCAACCTTGGTGCCAGAATCCCACTGTCTGCATTAACATACCTTGTAATAAACGTTGAAATACTGTAGTGAAAGCACTCTAGATTTATATTTTGGGAGGCTATTTTATGTTTTCTAAATTCCATATAATTTTAGGGTCAGCTTGTCAATTTCTACCAAGAAAATATCTGCTGGGATTGTGATAGGGACTGCACTGAACGTATGAATCAATTTGAGGAGAATTGTCATTAAAATTCTTTTTTCTTGAGATTCCTCTTTAACCACAAACTGTTTAGAAGTGTGCATCTTAACTTACAAATGGTTGGAGGCTTTCTTTTCTCATTCTCATTTTTATATAATTAATTTAAAGCTTGCACTTTGGACACAGGAAGGGAAAATGCATTTACGTTTGTTTAGTTACTTCATAGAGATTCTTCATATATCACTGGAGTGAACTGCCCAACTATTTTATATAATAGTTCTCAGTCTTTTCACTGATAGAGTAACCGTAAGACGATGCCCTGAAAATATGAAGTACAGGCAGCAGGAGACGTGTTTATCAGGGGCAAGTTCACCGAGACAGGAAGTTTGTGGGTCTCCACTGCACACTGCTGTCTGGACCAGCACCAGGGATCCAGTAGAGTCCAGAAGAAGGCCTCATACCGCGGGTTCTGGTGCTTTCTGGTGCACGAACAGAGAAGCCCCGGCCGTGTATGGCCAGGGACTGGACTGAGCTTGGGACTCACAGGCACTTCTCCATGGAACAAGCACTCACGGCGAGAGGATCCCCAGCCTCTCCCCTGCTGCTCAGGGCAGATTCTGAGCTTGGGTTTGCGGCACGTCCTGCTCCGTAGGCCACGGCCCAGGCACCGGGCAGCACTCACCAGCTTTGTCAGCCTTAAGCCCTGGCTGTAGGCAGTGTCCACGATGCCCTGAGTGAGGGCGGCCTGCGGGGAAGTGGTCTTGGACAAGTGAAGCCCTCCCTCTCACCACTTCGACAATCAAAATGCTCATCACTCCCCCTTGCTCCTCCACCCGGAATAAAAGCAGTTTCTCATGGGGTTGCCAATCTCCTCTTTTGCAAACACTGTCAACACCATTTTATAAATGAAAGGACATGTTAACCCAATTAACTAAGGAGCACATATTGCAGAATAAGCAAGTTTGCCCTAAAACAAGTCATATACTGAATCCCATGGACCATCCTCCATTTCTCCATCGTGCTGCTGAGTAGTGAAAAGTCGGTGCTTGAGACTCCTTGGACAGTCCGTGGGGTATCGATAGCTTAGGCAACAGGAATCGGTCACCCTGCGGGTGAGGAGGCAGCGGGTGATGGGTCTGTGCTATCAGTGAGGGTGTCCTGTGCCCCCGTCCCCTTTCAGTCCCTTGTATCCCTGCCATGCGAGGGATGGCAGCAGTGCTGAGGACACTACCCAGCTTCCTGATAAGTTACCGACAGAATTGCCCCCGGCTGACAAGAGGGTCACCTGGAAGCCAGAGGGTCTGAATCCTCCCGGGAGCACATTGCTTTCTACCAACGGTTAACAAGTGTCCTCAAAGAAAGCCACTTTAGCTGCACGTTCATACAAGTTGTCTGGTAAGATATGTGTGCAGTCTAAGACTTGGAAAATGGTCCTGAAGAAACACGCCACTTTGAAGGTAAAAACCAGCCAGGGGATCCAGAGTTTCAATGTCTGTCATGTCTGTTTGCCCAGCCAATGCAGAGGGTGGTGGACACACGTGGTCACTGCCTTCACCACGATGGCCTTGGCCTGGCGTCACTGGCCGAGCTTCGCCATGGTGCATATTATGTGCAAAGGTGCCCAGCACCTGCCCGTGCTGCCCAGGAGGTGAGGGACCTCCTCTGCCACCTGTGGACCATGGTCATTTCCCTGACTTCGTGAATGTGTCATCTATTGAACCTGTTATTTCTCCATGTTGTTCTTTGCAACTTTCAATTCCCCCATTTCTGTTTCTTCTTTTGACAGACGGAGAGCACTACTGAAATTCTTCATCTTACAGCCCACGTTCCTTGACGTTAAACCAAGTGTTTTTTTAAAATCCTGGGTCTTGTTCTCTCGAAGGCTTTCTAGGGGTCAATGCCAGTGGCTTGGTGAGGTTGACACCACAGTGCTTGACAAGATGCCACATTCTACACAGGCCTGGGGCCAGCTCTGGTGTCTGGGAGAGAAGGCCGGGGCTGCCACACAGGAGACAGGAATGCAGGTCAACTACAGGGGTGAAGCACGGGGATGAGGCCCAATGCAAGGAGCACGCCAGCTGTGAGCCACTTTCTTAGCAGAGGCCTCTCAGTGAGGGATGACCAGCGCCTCTCAGGAGGAGCGAAGAGCCGCAGCTGACCGTGTCCACAGAGCCTGTGGCCTGCAAGGGGCACCTGTCAGCACATCTGTGGGCCTCAGGTGTCAGAGGGGGCCATAGGCAGCCTCTCCAGGGATGTCACCTTACCTTGGGCTGTGGCCTCCAACCCTCAGGCCACCACCGTCCACCTATTTCTGGGTTCCAACCCAGCAAGGTGCAATCCTGACTTACCTATAATATAAAATGAACTCTTACAACTCAACAATAAAACGCAAATACACCGACTAAAAATGGGCCAAGAATGAATATATATGGCTCCAAATAACATATACAAATGGCCAATACACACGTGAAAATATGCTCAACATCAGGAAAATACAATCCCAACCCACAATGATATGCCATTTCAGAACCACAGGGTGGTGGGTGACTGGTCTTGCTCCAATGTCACTGGGATTTCCCAAGAATGCCACGGCTTCTTCAAAGGGATTTATTTGAAGTGGTGAAGGAGGAGGGCTCTGGAGCCAAACCTGCACGGTGCTGTCCAGGCTTCCCCAGTACCTGGTGTGTGACCGGCACTCAGACACCTGACCTCCCTGAGCACTACTTGTCACAAAAAAAGGGTGATACGTGCCTCACTCCAGCTCTCTGTGGAGACACAATGAGCTCCAAGGAAGTAGAGCACCAGAGAGCACCGAGCACACAGGGAGCATATGCTGTTATGAGCATCATGATTCCCTTGGAGGTTTGACAGGATGACATTGTCCTTTTCACTGATGCTACTTCAGTCACTACTAACTCCTTCCTGATTGCTACCACATACACTGTCCTTGCACAAAGTCACGTCAAGTTTGTTTTTCTGTAATAAAGAAGGTTGGCTACAATGAAAATTTGAGATATCTCCTCCTTTCCCTTCCCCTTGGACCTACCTTAGCATCTTCCAAGACTAATGTGCAAATCCCTGCAAGATTCCATGTGGCGAATGGAGCTGCACTCTCATCCTGGAAGGAGAGGCGATGGACCTGCAGTCTCCCCCACTATGCAGGTGCAGGGGAGATGTCAGGGTTCACCGAGCTCAGGGTGGGTGCAGCACCGGTTCTGCCTCCTCCGGGGAACTGTTCGTTCACAAGGACTCCAGGGGCAGGAACAGCCAGGCGAGTTAGGACAGGAGCAGACACACGTGAGCACCAGGTGTGAAGCTGATGATGATGACTCCCATCCTAGTCTGAGGGCCCAGCCCACACAGGGAAGACCAAGCAAGTTCCCTTCAAACACGACTCTCAGTGTTCCTAACAACCTGAGAGAGGGATGTGTCACCCTGTTTCGCGACAAAGACCCTGAAAGCAGAGAAGTCTTGGGACTGAGATGAATCAGAGAATGGCGGGTCCAGGTTCTGCCCGAGACTCACCACATTGCATCCATTGCCTGCCATGGGCACCGAGGGTGCCCACAGAGGGTGGGAGAATAGATGGGTCCTCCTCCTTGGATTGGATGAGATGCTCCCAAGAGAAATCCCTCAAGGGACTTGGTATCCTCCTCGCCCACTGTCATTTCCTACCCCTTAAGGAGGAGCCCCCTTTCTCTCTTCCCAGTCCACTCCCTCTTGTTCCGTGTTCACTACCTCCACCTCCCTCCATATTCAATCATCCCACTGAGACCAGAGGAGCTTCACCTGCAATGAGGCACAGAGACAGAGAGCCTGTCCTCTGAGGCCAAGCCTTTTCCTCTCCAATCAGGCCACCCACACAGGAAACCCTGGAAGATCTGAGGATAGCCCAGCCTCGTTGTCTGACTACATCCAGGAAGCACAGAGAAGCTCCCTACACACAAAGGCTGACTCTGTTCTGGAAAACTGGTTAATGGCCCAGAGGGATGAAAGCCTCAAAAGCAGGTCCCCATCCCCAGAGGGCTCAGGGTGCAGATGATGATGGGACATCCTTCACCCAGCCTGGTCTTGGGAGTAGGGATGCTGAGAGGGGTTCCTGGTGATTAGAGAGCTGTATGATTCCAGGAGCAGTCTGAAGGAGGTCCTGTCAACCTGGAGGAAGGGACTAGAAGGTCACCTGTGTATCCATAGTGCCCATGACCTTCCACATCCTTCCTTCCTCTCAGGTCCCCCTCCATGGAGCAGCACAGACCCGAGCATGGAGACAGCGGCTCCCAGAACACTTCTCAACAAAACCATCTTTATTCATAATTTACACACGATACCCCAAAGGTGCTACTCTTACCCCACCCCTATCCCCACCCGCCTCCTTGTATCCCTCCCGCCTCCTTCTATCCCTCCGGCCTCCCATGTCAGTAGACTCGCCAGGATCAGGCCTGGTATGAGGAGGGGCCCCTTTGGCTCCTGTGGGGAACAGCCCCATCACATCTGGCCTGGCCCCTCCGGGGGGCTGGCACCAAGAGGAACACCCCGATGCTCCCTACTGGCTGCAGTGCAGCATCCTTCTCTTCCCCATGACAAAGGGGTCCCACTTTCTCTTTTGAGGCTGTGAGGACCGGACTGGCCCCAGAGCCAAGGCTGGCCTCCCAGAGACCCTGAGGTCTGTGCCGAGACGTGGGGTCTTCTCAGCAGGAGCTCGGGCTCCATCCAGAGCACGCTTCCTAGACTTGGCAGCTGAAGGGTCTTGGCGGCTGAGGCCTAGTCTCTGGTCAGACAGGGACTGGGGAGCTCTCCGGTTCCCCCGACCTCCAGGGAAAACAAAACCCGAGGCAGAGACAGGACTCTGGGGGAACCGCCAGGGCAGCAGGCTGTTCTGAGAGTCCAAGAGGAAGGACAGGCTGGGGAGCACTTCCTCATCCACACCGCACCAGTCCGCTGGCCTGTGAGTCTCCATAACAGGACAGGTCTCTCCGGGAGTGGAGGCATTCCTGGGTCCCTGCCGTGAGGCACTGCGCCTGGGACCCTCAGGAGGAGAGGGGAGCCATCGAGCCCGGAGTGCTGGGGACTCCTGACATCCTGAAGACACATTAAAGACTTTGGGCCTAGACAGGTGGGCGTCTGCTCGACAGTGCCTTTGAGGGTCCTTGATGTCAGCCTCTGGTGGGCAGGCCATGTCACTGAACCCTAGCTGGGGGCCACAGTCATGCCTCCTGGCAACTTCACTGGCCTCAGATACAGAAGGAGGTGAGTCCAATCGGGGTTCACGATGGCTCTGGGGTGCCTGCTCGCTCTCCTCCCCCTTCAACACCAGCTGGGAGGGAAGAGGCAGACAGTGACTGCTCTGCACACATTTGTGAGAGGAGGAGGAGCATCAGCAGCAGGGCTGATGGGACAGTGGCTTTGGAGAGAGGAGGGTAGTGGGGGACCCTGGGACTCAAAGGCAAAGACACACATGTGGCTCTCCTCCCATCATCCTGTGCCATACTCCCAGCTTTGTGTCCTCCCCTCCTCTTCTGGGTACCCCATCCGCCCCTTCCTATAGTCCTCTCCTTCCTGTCTTCCTGCAAGGCACCCACGCCAGAGCTGGCCCCTTGCACACCATGCCTGCAGGCACGGGAGGGGTGGACAGAGTCATTGGGTCCTTCCTGGCCTGGTTACCTGGGTGCTCCCACCCATGGCTCACCTGACCCGACCTCATACCTGGAGTCCCTCCCTTCCTGGCTCAACCAAGGTCCTTCCCTCCCCGCTTATTTCTGGGGTGTCTCCCTCCTCTAACAAACCAGAGGTCCCTCCATCTCTTGGCTCACCTGGGCCAGAGTGAGTGCTTCCTCCTGCTTCAGTTCCTCAGCTAAGACTACGGGATCCAGCTGTGGTTCTGAGGAAAGCAGTTGTTCCAGGAATCGGGGGTGAATGACCTCCTCCACCTGCCACAGAAGGAAGAAGCTGTAAGCAGTCTTGGAGTAACGTGTTAGTCAGCAGGACCGGGGGAAAAGTGAAAAACCTAGGACCCACGCCATCCTCATGCAGAAGGTGAGTGTTTTACACGGTCATGATCATCACACACACACACACACACACACACACACACACTCACACCAGGCCCGCACATAACTCAGGAACCCAGAGCTGGGTGCCAGAGTGCCACTCCCTGGAATCTTCTAGACCCCAGAGCTCTGAGCCAGCCCACCTTGGTGTCAAAGTCTTCCTGGGAACACAGCTCGTCAATGTAGCTCAGGAGACCCGAGGCCGGGTAGGTCCCATCGTCACCCTGCGGCGGCTCCTCTAAGTCTTCTTCCCATTCTCCACCTGGCTCTCCGGTGGCTGAGTGGGCCGACCCCAACAGCTCATCCATGATGTCCATGTACTCTCTCACGGCCTCAGGGGGAATCTCCTCTGGTGTCTTGGTCTCCCGGGACCGCGGGGATCTGTGTGCTTGCGGGTCAGCAGGATGGGCTCTGGGTATGGCCGTGCTGGGAACACACCCTGAGGACGAGCGAAAGGAGGAGGGAGTGTGAGGGCCTGCAGCTTCCACCTCCTGAGCATGAGATGGTGACAGCAGTGGGATAGAGTGTTTGGGGGATGCTAACATGAGTGCTGTCGGGTCAGGACCACCTGAAGCCCTGTGACTTGGGAGGGGACAGGGCAGCATCGAGGAGAGACACATGTGAGTAAGTGTGGAGCCACAGTTACTCTAAGGTGCCTCCCATGCCACCCTTCTTAGCTGACTTCACGCTGCATCCTGTGACAGCGAGTTGGGAGAGGGGTTACGAAACTTGACCAGGTCCAGACCCCGTGGTGGAAAAGGGCACCTGAGACCCTGGCTCCCGTGGCTGTTGTGGTTGAGAGAACAATGTCCCCTTGAAGCAAAGGACCGATGTGGGCACAGTGTTCTGCCCTGAGCCCCAGATGCCTTTGGCCATGGGAACTCGGTGCCCTACCTGGCTGCGAGCCCACCAGTGGGACTGGGGGCTCCCAAGGATCAGGCCTTGGTGGGGCAGGGGGAGGCAGGCCCTGCTCCGCCTTCATCCACTGCAACTTCTGAATCTGCATCTCCTCCTCCTCAAACTCCATGAACCTGGGGGGAGAGGGAGGCATGAGCCAGCTGAGAAGGACGCCGGCCCGGAGCCCAGCAAAGGCAGCAGCTGATGGAGGGATGGCAGAGCAAGTGCCTTGACGCTGTGAGGGCCCTGTGCTGGCTGAGACCCCGCCTCCCAACACCCTCTCTGACAGGTACCACCAAAGGGGACCCTGCCTGAAGTCAGCGCACCCCCGCCCTGCAGCCCTCGGGACCCCAGATGCTGGCTCACTTTTCTGCCATCTCGTAAAAGATCATCCGGTCAAAGTTGCTCGTGTGCTGCCATTCCCGCATGGCCCGCTTCAGTCCGTCCTCCAACGTCATGGTGGGCTTCAGACGGGACAGGGACCGGAGCACTGGGCTGTAAGCCATCAAGGTCAGTCACGGCCTACAGCCCGGCGCCCACCCGCCAGACCCACCCAGCTGTGTAGTGCACCCGGGCCCCCCACAGCATGACTGATGCAGGTGTGGGAGGAGGAGTCTGGGTGTGCAAAGACAAGCCCTCCCACTACTGTCATTGCTGCCTCACAGTCACACCGGCCCGTGAGCCTGGACTTGAGGCTGACTGTGCACTCGCACCCTATAGCAGGGACACTCTGGCTTTGGGAGGTCTTTTCCTCTTCAAGATTGCCCGTTCATACCATAATCACTATCATTAATGCGGCATGGCCTGTACCAGGCAATCTGCGAACACTTCATAGATTAACCCAAGGAGTCTCCTCTGCAGGCCTCTGAATTAAGTAGAATTGTCCCCTTTTATACAAGGGACCAAGGGTGCCGAAGGAAATGCCTCCCACAGTCACAAGGCAAGTAGTAGTAGGAGCTGGACTCAGGCTACTGGGGTCAGTTGAGACACGGCACCTCAGAGGAGGTCATGAACGGGACATGTGATGTGTATTACCAAGGACATGCCTTCTCAGAGCGTGGACACCACCCTCAGACCTTCCTTGCTGTGTCCCAGGATAAGGCACGCTACATGCCCATCCACCGTCCCCTCTATGTGAAAGCTCCAGCTGAGCTCCCCGTGCCCCTTCCCAGTGCACTCACATGAGGAAGCAGGAAAGAGCTTCTGCATCGGAACTCTGGGGTAGGTGTCTCCAGGCCAGGGCCTTGAAGCGCTGCCAACATCGGAAGTTCTCATACACACTCTTGGGGTTACGTGAGATGTCCGGCATGGCGTTGGACTGGGAGGTGGCCAGGCTACCCTCTCTGGGAGCCCCATTTGGCCATGGCCCAGAACTCACTGGGGAGATGATGGAAGCCTGCTGGGCAGCTGGTGGTGGGGCCTGAGGAGGAAGGCCTGGGGACCAGCTGCCCTGGACAGCCTGGGTGCCCCCAACAGCCGGAGCGAACATAACGGTCTGCATCGCAGAGGCTGTCAAGATTTGGGGTGCAGGACACACAGCACCCCCACAGAGGGCCCTCGGAGCACTGCAGTTGAGTGGGGCCTGAGTAAGGACCAAGGTCTGAGTGTGGGGCGGCTCTGCTCGCCCCACTTCTGATCTGACCTGGTAAATGATGTTGCCAGCCCCAGTCCCTGTGGGGCCATGACCAGCATCTCCTGCCACCGAAGGTGTCCCAGGGAAAGCCGGCAGCACCACGGGCTGGCCAGGAGGAAATGACGGTGTCATGAGGGGTGGCAGGGGCTGCTCCCCGGGTGGCCAGTATGCGGGGTCAGCAGTGGGTGGCGGAAAAGGCAGCGACAGGAAAGGAGACGTAGAAGCACCAGGGCTCATGGTCACTGCCGGTCTGAGCACTGCAGATGCTGTTGAGACAAATGAAAGGGGTGAATGGAGTAGGACAGTCAGTAACCAGGACAGAGGCGCTCTGCATCCCCTTTAGCCACAGGGGAATCAGAGCGATGAGTCTCAATAGGTAAGGACCCTTTGTACGGGGAAGCTGAAGTTTGCAAATGCCCTCGGGTGATTTTTCATGCTCTGACCTCAGGTTGAGAATTATTCCACTGGGGAGCTTGCGCCCGTGCACCACGGCTCCCTGACCACTGTCTGCCTAGCAGAAACCGCCCCGCCAGCTCTGAGTCTGGGAGCCTCCTAAGAATTCCCTGACCTCTGACCCTGCCAGCCTCAGAGGCTGTCTCCCAAGTCATGAAACTGGGCAGACATCTGCTCTGTGGAAAATGGACATAGACAGACTCATTAGAAGATAGGGACCTTCTCCAAGGTAAGTTGTAGGCACCCAAAGTGCCTTCGTGAACAGGCAGTGTCTAAAATATTAGAGCCCCATCTCCCCCTCAGTCTTCCTTTTCCAGAGGCTCAATGTAAATCACTCTCCTTCTTCCCCGGCCAAGCACAGAAAACAAAAACACTTGAGGAATGGCTCTCCACAAGGAAGCCCCAGGAGCCCTGATATATCCCCTAAACACCCCAGCCCAGCCTGTACGCACAACTCAGAACCAACCACAGCAAACACTTAACATGGGACAGATTCTGCCACTCTATGCCCCATGCTCAGAGTCGCTGCCACCACTTAGCAGCTCTGTGCCCAGGAGAGGGGTCTGCGAAGTAGGCGTTGTGTCCCTTAGATTCTGTCATTCACAGCCAGCAAAAGCTGCCGAGGATTAGAAAAGGGCCAGGCAATGGAGAGCAGTGGGGCTGTCAGTGGAGGTTTCCAGAGAATTCCACAGCTGCTGTCACGTTAGATTGGTTGTGGGTCTGCAGACTGTCCATGGCCCTTCCCCTCCCAGCTCCCAACAATGGAAAGTGAAGACACAGTAAACCAGGTGTCACTGGGACACAGTTATCTGGGACACATTCCTGCTCAGAGGAACTCATGCAGACCCTATTAGAGGAGAACCAGGTACACACCACATGCACCTAACTCATCAGGACAGGTGTTCTAGCGCGTTTCATCATAAGATGGAAGATCGTCTTCCTGCTTCTGTACTACTCTCCTAGCCCCCTTTAAAAAGCAATCCACCTTCACAGACGTTCCACCGGAAAACCTACTACACTTTCCATCCGTTCCCTGTCCATGAAGCAGTGACATGGAATTAGAGGAAACTCGCATCTCCAAGGTGCAACACAGGGCTGAGGAGACGCAACATGATCAAGCAGGTCTGAAGAACTGATTTACACAGAGGGAGAACAGTTCAGAACAACTCACGGAACCCAGCCCCATCTTGATGGAAGTTACACAGTGACCCTGCCCCTGTTGAATCCAAGACAATAGCGACCTGGACTGAGAAGAAGTGAGCTCTGGGCAGGAAAAAGTGAAAATGCTCTGGGCTGCAGCAGTTAGAGTACCTTCCAGCCTGGCTCTGGGCGAGGACATTTCACTGTAGACCGGGCCACAGGCAGCCCCACGGGCAAGTCTCCGGCTAAGACCACCTCTCCCCACTTCCCCATTCGATCTAGTGTGCTCTGTTCACAGCCCTTAGAAAGCTATTGTGGGGCAAGCTCCAGCTGCCTGAAGAACATGACACAGAGCTCGGCTTTCCCCGTGACCCTCCCGGTGCCACCAGCACGACATCACCCATTACGCCCTACAGACGCATGTCCAAGTGGCTTGTCTCCCCTCTAGAAGGAATCAATGTGTCCGCTGCCGTCCTTTCTCCATACCAGGTGTTTCCCCCAAGTTGTCCTGATCCACCTCTTAGGAGCCCTGCTGTCCATTGCCGTCTGTCACAGGTTTCCACTGGCTCCCAGCCTCCCCAGGTGATGTGCCCTGTCCAGTGCTAACCCCTTCCTCTACTCAGTCCAAACTGTTTCACCAACCCAAACTATGTCACATCTGTATCCCAACCATTTGAGGGATGATAGGATCTCTAAACATGCTCCCCTTCACCTACAGGCTTACCTCCTTTTGACGTCATCCCCGCAGGCTGAGACACTGACCGCACTCCACAATCAAAAAAGTCAAGTCCAAGATCCAGAGAGAGTGACCTGCTCCAGCAGATGCTCAGCATCCAAATGAAGGAGGGAAAAGTTTGAAATTAAACAGTAGAATGTGGAGCTCAAGACATTCCGCAGTGGGGGAGGGGCAGGGGAAGTGGGCCTGGGTGGGGGTGGGGAGACATTCCATGAAGGGCTCTGGCAGGTAGGCAAGAACCAGAAGCACCTTTCTAATTGTAGGGTGGCAATACAATTGGTGCGTGCCTCTTGAGGCTATTTATGCGTTGTTTTTGTAGAGTCAGAGCACCGATGTTTTACTAGATGTTCTCTTTCTTTCAATTCTTTGTCCATCATCCTCCTGGTAGTTTTATGTCCCTCAACATGCTTTCTACCTGGCTCTCGGCTTCTTTCAACACAGGCTACACTTTCTGAACAAAATTCACAACACATTGTCTGATAAATCCTGGGGTACTGATGGCCACATGGAGCCCAGTGTTTGAAAGTAGGATTGACTCAGCAGACCCTGCATGTTGGGTAGCTGGGGGCACATCATTCTTTGGAAAGGAGTCCTGTGGCCCCAAGTGGCGATCCGTGCTGGAAGCTCTGCAGACCCCAGCAGGCCCAGCCTTACTAACCATCCCTTTTGCTCCAGTCCACCAGAGTCAGGCCAAGATCCGAAATCACTCCTTTTTGTTTTTCAGAGTACCGTATCGTTAAATGTTTAATTTTTTATCATTTACATGATTTTAATGTAATGTTTTAAATAAGTAAAGCTTTCGCATACTTCACAGTCAAATTGTGCAAAATGGAAAAGGAAGTGACGAGTTTTCCTCTTACCCTTTCCCCCGGCAACACAGACTTCTTTCCCACAGCATGCCAGTGTTATCTGTTTCGTTTAAATCTTTCCAGAGATGTATTATGTGACGAAAAGCAAATGCAACCTATTTTCAGTTTTTAAAATGCTCTCACTTTTTTTCAGGATAAAGATCGATGTATGTTCTGATATATTTGCAGGTACTTATAATGATTGTCTTTGTACTGGTAATGTGGCTCCTCTATTTATTTCTGGAGGCTAGATTCCTAGAACAAGAAGTTCTCCAGTCCCTTAAAATTCACACTACCTGAAAGGATAGTTGGCCACATGTAGAACATAATGAATGCCAAGTGAATTCGAATTTCAGATATACACTGGGTGTATTTTAGGGTGATTGTGTCCCATGCAATATTTTTTACATACTCTTGCTGCAAATTTCTTTGTCGTTTTTCTGAAACAGGGATCCTGTGTTTTATCTGGCAAGTCTACAAAAAAGGAATATATTAAGCTATTATGAGTTACTCACCCCTGTACAGAGCGCCAAGAGTGCATCGTAGCTCTATGCAAAACACAATTGCACGCACTCTTGATTCTACATGCTCTTTGGTTGATTATGAAATTCGGAAGAGCCGTCATACAGCACTGAATGTCTATGCTTAGTGTGGGTAAGGACAGAAGTAAAGGATGGGAAGGCAGAAAATCTTCCTGAGCCCCACGCTAATGGGGCTTAACATCTTAAGGTTCTGGTTTTCCTAGTGTTAAAAATCCACTACACATGACATGAATATGCACGTGACACAAAGGCAGAGTGCTGTCCTCCATGTTCAATCACCATTCACACAAACCTGCTTCCATCCAAGTCGTAGCTCCCAAGCCTGAGCATGAAAGCACCGTTGATGCGCTTCCGAATTTCCTCTTCGCATCATAGACCCTGGCTCTCTGGAATCGAGGCCCATCATCGCATGGGATCCCATCTTCATATGATGCAGGGTAGCACCCCTTTAATAACACTTGTTTCTCATTTTCATATTGTTTGTAAGTGTGAGTTTATCCCTGTGTAAATGATATAAAAGCATTTGTGTTTTGTGTTGTGACAGGAAAGGATTGTCAGGAAATCGGTCAAGGGAGACCAGGGGTGACATCTTCAGGGGATTGTAACCAAACCTTTGGGAGACAAGCTTCATTCCCTGCTGTAGCAGCAGAATTCCTACTGATGGTAGGGCATTGGAGAAGGGAAGAGAGGTTTAGAAGGACTGTTCCACACCGTGAGCATTCACCAAGAAGAACTACTATTGGCGCTTAAGAAGTTTCTTGCCCCCTGCAAGGAAAAATTGTCTCGAGAGAAGATGAGGTGAGAGCCATTCAAGCAAAATCACAGTGAACTGCATTTCGGGGGAAAAAAAAATCTTGTTGGAGATTGAAAAGAATAAACAACTTGACTATATTTCTCAGGACTTGAGCTTTTATCATCGGGAATTCTGACATAATGTTTACCTAGTAACTTCTTATTAGAGGTATGGTAAGGCAACAGATTGTTCTCAGGTACTCACTCACTCAAGAAAGGGAGGCTTCCCTGTTGCTTCCTCCCCTTGTCTAGTCAGTCAATCAATTATTTACAAGATTCTCACTCATGGCTCTGATAGGATTTGAATGAGTGTGCTCAGGGTCACTGACAAAAATTGTGTCGGGGAAAAATCATCCGGTTCCAGTAATGCGATTCCTTATGTACTACGTGAAAGTCCTAGAGCCAAGAAGAAGATGTAATAGGTTATCTCAAATGGAATTTGGGAAGACTGGTCATGCAAGGTGGTAGTTAAATGTGCTTTGGACCCTGATCTCTGAGTATTCTAGCAGCAAGGTCAAGGGCTGGCATTTAATGCTGATAAAAAACATCTCTGAATATGAATCACAGGCCTCAGACGATAGATGATCTTCCACCCAAACATGGAACATTGGAGGTACAGTGAGATACCATGTTTGTGTCTTGTGGAGTTTTCAGTCTGTGCACTTGGAGAAGCTTAGTGCTGTTAGGTGTGAGTGTTCCATTGAGTTATGCTATGAAGTGAGAAATGCTCTAATCTTGCCAATGACCAGAAAGAAGATCTGAAATTTCTTTGGAAAGTATTATAAACTCAAGTTGGTTGGGTTAATATATGCAAAATAAAACAAAAAACCCGAAGGAGGGCAAAATTGTCCCCACTCTGCCTGCTAACGTCCACTGAAACTGGCCCAGACTGTTCATTCTTGATCAATGTTACAATAAAAACCTTGCAAAGGAAACATCTGTGAATCAACATTTATTGAAAACCCTCCAGATACTAAATGAATACACGAAGGAAAACATTCTAATACAGTAAATGCGTTTGGGAAAACTCTAGGGATGGAGTCAGGGGTGAGTATGTCTCAGAGTGTTTCCCAGGTCTAAAATTCTTTGCCAGAATTGTTTAATGGAACCTTCAGTCTTGCTAGGGAAAAGGACCTAATAATTTAGAAACCACCGAAATGCAGTCCAAAGCGCGCGAAAGCACTTGCCTCAATTCGAGGATAGGTACTTTAGGTAGAGCTCTCCACAACTCTTTCAGGAGGCTCCTATCTAAGGGCATGGATTGCAAGTTTACAATTTTAAGGACGGAAGGGCTCAGTTCACACGCGGTGGTTTAGGGATGTCCAAGCACAGTTGTGAGTAGGGCACGCGTCCCGAGAAGCTTCACGGGGCACCCAGCACCTCCCTTTCTTTCCTCTCCTGCAGGGACAGTGGAGGCCAGTTCCTGCTTCGCCTCGCGCCGGGACGCACACGCACGGCCCCTGGAGCCGGGCTCTCGCGGGCGTGGACCGCTGTCCTGCAACAGCTCCCAGGGTCCGTTGCTGAGGCTCGCGGTGGCAGATGCGCATGCGTACCCGGTTGGGTGTGGGCCCAACGGCCTTCCTGGCTCCGGGCGGTGCCTTGCATGGCGGCCTCCAGAGTCAGTTATGTAAATATGGAGGTCACTGATGGCCGCACTCTGCACCCCGCAGGTATCGCTGCTCTTCACTGCTGTTCAGGCTGTGGGCTATTTGCCTCCGGGGTCTGTGGGTCTGTGTGGGGTGATGCCCCCCATTGTGGGTTCATGGCCCCACAGGGCTCACTCCGGGTGCTGTTTACCCCAGAGAATTGGCTCACTGGGGACCGGTTTAGTGATTGCGGGGCCTGCAGTGGAGGCTGGTCATGCGTGTGAGCTTTCATACTCTGTGAGGGTCATTCTGTGTCTCCCACATTCTGAGTAATACAAGAGCGAAGGGGCAGGTCTTCCCAATTTGAAAATTGTCATCCTGTTCAGCAAGAGTAGCTCTGGTCATTGAGAATGAGTGGAAATGAGTGAAGCTCTCCTGCAATTTCTCATAGTTTTGTTACTGGCGCAGGGGTCCTCACCTCTGTCAGGATAGAAATCAGAGTGACTGAACCAGTTTTGCAGAGAGAAAGGTTTATTGAACCGTAATGTTGATGCACCAAGGTATTACACTGCCCAGGGGAATGCATGTGGCTCCCCCAGCCTTGCAGGCATGGTGGTTTTAAAGGCTCTCAGGGTTGGAGGCCACCCCTTCTTCTTTCCTTTTTTCCTCCCCAAAGTATGTTGAGATGGGTCCTCCACTGCTCCTTCGCAGTGTACATGCATGCTACTACATGAGTTGCATCTCTTTGCCTTCTTAAATTACCCCTAGGGGAGTATTTTTTAATATGAAAATAAAGAAAAGTTTACTATAGGACAGTTTTTTTAACTACTGTGCATGCATGACTTTAGGAACTTTCCCAGGGCCTGCTTACCTCTGCTGCAATTATGGTTCTGTAGGTTTATTGTTTCTTATTGGCAGGACGATGTGGCTCAAGGTTCAGCTGCACGTTCAGGCAATGTGACTACCCTATGTGACTACTGACTACAGTTTCACTAATGCCTTCTTTCCTAACATGAAAATATCAGCCAACAATTTTGTTCAAACTTCACCCTCTTTTTTAAATTTCACTCTAATAATAATGAGCTTTCTGTCAAATTACAATGGAATTGCAAGCATAGGTTGTTTACTGATGCAAGAGTTCAGCAAAAATCAACAAGATTAGTATCCACACTCCCTTTAGAGTGAGCTGATATTAGATTAAGTCTTTGCCAGCATACCGTGGCAGGTGCATTTGGTGTTGAATGTGGTTTTTGTTTGTATACTGGGGGAGAGAAGATATGTGTGTGTGTGTGTGTGTGTGTATGTGTGTTCATGGGTTGGGTTTCAGTGTGTGTATTTAAGGTTAAATTTTGTGCATGTTTTTGGAGATGGGGAAATTGTGTGTGTTGTGTGTATCTAGAAATGTGATGTTGTACTGTGTATTTGTGGATCTCCTTGCATTGTAGGACTTTATGGGCAGTGGGTGGTTTTGTGCATGTCATTATTTTGGAGTCTGTTAGGACTGTGTTTACATGATCCTAGTTTGAAGATTTATTTGTGTATTTATAGAGTTGGCGGGAATCTGTTAAGTGTATTTGTATGTGTGGGTAGTTGATGTCTGTGGATATTTGCGGGAAGTGTAAGTAATGAGTGTATTTTTGTGAGACTGAGTGGGGTTGAGTTTATTTAGATGATCTGAGATTAATTCAGATATACGCAAGGTGTTATGTTTATGCATTTGTAATTTAGGACTTTGCGTGTGTGTGTGTGTGTGTGTGTGTGTGTGTGTTTTCTGAATGTTAGAAATTTGTGTGCCCAATGGTGGTTTTGGAAGGTTTAGCTGCATGTGTATATTGGCAATGTTGGAAGTGCTTGTGTATATTATTTTTGATGTAGGATCATGTTTTTTGCATATTTTTGAAATGTGGAGGGAGCCTTTGTACTTGTTCAGGGCATGCTATGTGATTATATGTGTTTTGGTGATTTTCAGGAATATTGAGTATATTTGGGTGTGTGAGGGCAAGGTGTACAACTAGTTTATGGGACTGGTGGCATGTCACATATGTGCAGGTGATTGGTGGTGTGAGGTTTATATGAATCTGTATTCTGAAAGATGGTTGGGTTATTTCATTGTGAATATTTGGGAATGTGAGATTATGTACTCGTAATGTACAGGTAGCATGAAGTTTTATGTGTATTTGGGGTGTAGGGTGGTATGCTTCCATATTTGTAGTGTGTGCTGGGTAACTGTGGGTACATTTGGGGCTTGTGGTGAGAAACGTATATTGAGTTTATGTGTATGTGTTCAAGATGCACAGCAGATTGGATAAATATTTTCTAGGGCATGTGTATAATTTGGGATTTGGAAGGGGTTTACGCGTATTTATATATGATCTGCTGGAGATGTTTCCTTGTGTCTTAGGAGTGTATACTGCTTTGGGTGTACGTGCAGCAGTGCGTGGGTGAATTACATAAGTTTGTTCATAAGGTTTGGGATTGTCAGCAATGGTCCAAGTGATTTCCTTTGGAAAATGCTAGAGTTTTTGTATGTGTTTGGGAATGATGGGGATTGTGGTGGTAATGTATTCTGGTTTTTGAGTTTTGTGTGTATCTGAGTGTGAGGGCTATGTATGCATGGATAGTTTGTGAGTGTGTGCATAAGGGCTTTGTATGTGTATTAAAGGGTTTAGTGATCCTTTTGTGTCACTTCTGGGATGCAGTGGCTGATTAACTTGGAGGGACTGCTTGTGTGTGTATTTTCAATGTGTGTGGGGTAGTCTGGTTAAGTTAGGTTGTTTGTATCTGTGTATGTATTTGGATATACAGGGTTTATGGTGTGTGTGCTCTGGGAGATGGGAGAGGTTGAATGTGTATATTTGGAAACAGACAGGATGTGTAGGTTTGTGTGTTCAGGAATTGTGGAGTGTGTATATTTTAGGTTTATGGAATTATGTGTGGGTATTTTTGGGAGTGGATCATTAAACAACCGTAGAATTGTATTTGAGGGTCTGTGTGTCTGTAGGATATTCATTGTGAACATATGGGTAGTGTGTTGGTGGTACATGTTTGTATTCAAACACATTTTGCATATATATATAGTTGTATATGTGACTTATGAGTATTCAGGATGAGAAGGGTTTTGTCTAAAACTCTAGGTAGTATGAGGTAGATTGTATGTGTATTCAGGTTGCAAGTAGCAGTGTGTTTGGTGTATATGAAAGATTGTATGCTTTGAGATATGTTCTGGAGATAGGTAGTATGGTTTTGTTTGTATATTTGGGGTGAGAGTTGAGGGTGTTATTTGGATTGCAATTGAATTATGTGCACATATTCATATGAAGGGGTGTACCAAGAACTAGCAGTGCCTTCTCATGCAGAATTTGCTGTGCGCTAAAATCAGGTGGGCTACAGTTTTGTTTTTTCTTTTGATTTTTTGTTTTTTTCATCTTTATTGAGAAATAATTGACATACAATATTGTATAAGTTTAGGGTCTGCAATATGATGATTTGATATACATATATATTGCAAAATGATTACCACAAGAGGGTTAATTAATACTTCCCTCCCCTCACCTTTTGTGTGTGGTTAGAGTATTTAAGATGTTGCTAGATAGGAAGGGGGTGAGGGTGGGAAAGAAGGTGAAGAGATTAGAAAGTGCAAATTAGTAGTCACAATATAGTCATGAGACTATGAAATACAGTATGAGGAATATAATCAACAATGTTGTAAAGATTATGTAGAGTGCCAGATGGACTTATCAAGGGGATAACTTCATAGACTATGTAGAAGCCTGACCAATGCTCTGTATATCTGAAGCTCAAGTAAAATAATGTGTAATGTCAATTATAATTATATATAATATATATATGTGTGTATTGTGTATATAATATATGTATATATATATATAAATACACACACACACGCATATACACACACGGTGCCAAAAAAATGTATACACATTTTAAGAAAGGAAAAAACTATTAAAATTATGCTGATGGTAACCACTTTCAGCACCTCTTGTAATTGCAGAAGTCAAACATGACTTATATTTATCTTTTGTTAATGGTATATATTATTACAATTTTAATACAGTTTTTCCTTTCATAAAATATGTATACATTTTACTGGCACTGTCTGTGTATACGAGTGTGTGTGGGTGGGTGAGTCTACGTCCACACACACACACACACACATAGACACACACACACACACGTACACACACAAGAGGTCTGACAATTAAGTTCACGAACTTATTGCAATGATGTTGCTAACCTTTCTTTGATATCAGAGGGGTTATTCATTATGAATTTCTACCAACTGGACAAACAGTTAATCAAGTTTACTATTTGGAAGTGCTGAAAAGTCTGTGTGAAAAAATTGGACAAAATGACCTGAACTTTTTGCCAACCATTCATGGCTCTTGCATCACGACAATGTACCGGTTCACACGGCACTGTCTGTGAGGGAGTTTTTAGCCAGTAAACAAATAACTGTATTGGAACACCCTCCCTACTCACCTGATCTGGCCCCCAATGACTTGTTTCTTTACCTGAAGATAAAGGAAATATTGAAAGGAAGACATTTTGATGACATTCTGGACATCAAGGATGATATGAAAACAGCTCTGATGGCCATTCCAGAAAGTTCCAAAATTGCTTTGAAGGGTGGACTAAGTAAGCACTGGCGTCGGTGCATAGTTTCCCAAAGGGAGTACTTGGAAGGTGACCATAGTGATATTCAGCAATGAGGTATGTAGCACTTTTTTAGGATGAGTTCACGAACTTAATTGTCTGATCTCATATATATATATATACACATATATATATATGTATATATATATATATGTATATGTGTATACATTTAAAAAATTTTTTTTTACAGGATGTGGAGTATAGCATAGGGAAGATAGTCAATGGTATTGTAACAACCATATATGATGTCAGAGGGGTAATAGACTGGCAGGGGCATATTGTAAATGTCTAATTATTACGTTGCTTTGTACACCTGAAACTAATAAAGAAAAGAAAGAAAAAAATCTACTCTTAGCAACTTTCAAGTATATAATACAATATAGTTAACTATAATCGTAATGCTGTAAATTAGATTCCCAGAACTTAAATTTATCTTATAAGTAGAAGTTGGCACTGTTTGACCAACAGCTCCCCATGTCCCCTAGCCCCTAGCAACCACCACTCTGTGTTTCTATGAGTTGGGTATTTTACGTTCCCCATATGAGTGATATCAAGTATTTGTCTTTCTGTCTGACTTTGTAGCTTAATGTTCTTGAGGTCCATCCATGTTGTCACGAAATCATGAAATAGCATGAATACCTTCCTTCTCATGGCCACATAATTTTCCATTATATATGAGGTGTGATCACAAAATACAGTGAATGTTTAAATAAAATTTATTTAAATTTATTAGGGTGACATTGGTAAGTAAAATTGTATAGGTTTCAAGTGTACATGTCTATAATACGTCATCTATGTGTTGCATTGTGTATTCACCACCCAGAGTTAGTTCTCCTTCCATCACCATATATTTGATCCCCTTTTCCCTTTTCTAGCACCTTCCCTCCTCTCTTACCCTCTGGTAACTACTGCAGTGTTGTCTGTGTCTATGCGTTTTTGTTTCTTTCTTTGTTTGTCTTGTTCCTTTGTTGCTTTCAGTTTGTATCCTACATATGAGTGAAGTCATATGGTTCTTGACTTTTTCTGTCTTATTTTGCATAGCATAATAATTTCAAGATCCATCCATGTTGTCACAAATGGCAGTATTTCATCTGTGCTTATGGCCATGTAGTATTCCATTGCATATATGTACCACATCTTCTTTATCCAGTCATCTGTTGAAGGACACTGATTATCTCCATATCTTGGCCACTGTAAACAACGCTGCAATGACATAGGAGTACATATATTTTCTGGATAAATATTTTCAGATTTTGGGGGTAGATACCCACAAAAGGGATTGCTGGGTCATATGGTAATTCTATGCTTAATTTTTTGAGGACCCTCCGTACTGTTTTTCCATAGTGGCTGTACCAATTTACATTCCAGCAGCAGTGTATTAGGGTTCCTTTTTCTCCAAAACCTCTCCAACACTTGTTATTTCTTGGTATTACTTGTTGATAACAGCCATTCTAACAGGTGTGAGGTAGTAGCTGTTGTGGTTTTGATTGGCATTTCCCTAATAGCTAGTGAAGCTGAGCATCTTTTCATATACCTGTTGGCCATTTGTATGTTTTCTTGGAAGAAATGTCTGTTCAGGTCCTCTCTCCATGTTTTAATTGGATTGTTTTTTGGTTTTTTTCTGGGGTTTTTGTTTGTTTGTTTTATAGTTGACTTAAATGAGTTCTTTATATATTTTGGGTCATTGCCCCTTATCAGAGGTGTTTGCAAATATCTTCTCCCATTCAGTTGATTGCCTCTGTGTTTTGTTGATGGTTTCTTTTGCTGTGCAGAAGCTTTTTATTTTGATATAGTCCATTCATTTATTTTAGATTCCCTTCATTTTGAGGTCAAATTCATAAAATCCTCTCTAAGCCCAAGGTCCATAAATTTTGTACCTATGCTCTCTTCTATTCAATTCATTGTTTTGGGTTTTATATTTAGATCTTTGATCCACTTTGAGTTAATTTTGGGTATGGTGACAGATAACAGTCTAGTTTCATTCTTTTGCATATGGCTTTTCAATTTTCCCAGCACCATTTATTGAAGATAAAATTTCTTTTCTCCATTGTATATTTTTTGGATTCTTTGTCAAAAATCATCTGCCCATATATACATGGGTTTATTTTTGTGTTCTCAATTCTGTTCCATTGGTCTGCGTGTCTGTTTTTCTGCCAATACCGTAATGTTTTGATTATTGTCATTTTGAAGTATAATTTGAAGTCACAGAATGTGATACCTCTGGCCTAAGTCTTTTTTCTCAGGATTGCTCTGGCTATTTGGGGTCTTTTGTGATTCCATACAAATCTGATTTTTTTTGTTGTTCTATTTCTTTGAGAAAATGCCATTGGGATTTTGATGGGGATTGCATTAAATCTGTATATTACTTTGGGTAATATGGCCATTTTAACTATGTTGATTTTTCCACTCCAGGAACACAGAATAGCTTTCCATTTCTTTGTGGTGTCTTCTCTAGTTTCTTGTAATAATGTCTCGTAGTTTTCAATTTATGTCCTTCATATCCTTTGTTAAGTTTATTCAAGGTATTTTATTCTTTTGTAAAAGGATTTTTTTCTTCTGAAATTTCATTGTTATTATATAGGAATGCAATGGATTTTTGTACATTGGTTTTGTAGCCAGCAACTTTACTGTATTTGTTTATTGTTTCTAAGTTTTTTGGTGGTGTCTTTGTGGTTTTCTATATAAAGAATCATGGTGTATCCAAAAAGTGATAATTTGATTTCATTCCCAATTTAGATGTCTTTTATTTTTTTCTCTTGCCTGATTGCTCTGTTTAGGACTTCCAATATTATGTTGAATAACAGTAGTAAGAGGCGGCATCTTTGGCTTGTTTATATAATAATCCATCCCTCAGCTCCACATTGTTTCATAATCTAAGTTGTGTGTTATTTGTAATGCCTTAATTTACAGTGATAAAACAGTGAAGCCAGTGATAAAACATTCTAAAGACCTCAAAACCTACAAGGGCACGAAGTAGGATTTCAAAGCCTATTTCCTGCTAGTTGGCCCACTTAGTAGGCGAATGCCAGGAGAATAGAGCAGAAAAGGAGAAGCTTCTGACTTGTTCAATCTGTTTGGTGACTAGACATTGACATTCTGGCCACTTTTGATACATGTCTCTGGCTGTCTATAAAACTTGGTGTTATCGACCCACATACAGCAATGTGTGCACAAGTGCACAGACCCCACACACACACACACATGCATTTAATAGCTAATGAATATCTAGGGCTATGCAGTTATGTAACCCCATGTTCCCTAAAGTACACTGGAATTCACCCCAGTTTCAGTTCTTGGGCCATCTGTGGATAATTCCTTAAACACAGCTGTGTTTCCTTGCATTGTTCTGAGGTGTCCCACACATAGGCTTTTCCTACTGTCCCCAGAATAAGTGGTCCTAGAGTGTTTAGTACCAGGGGGACTACTGGGAGAGGTCATTTGTGCATTGGAGAACTGCTGCTAGCTTTGCATGGTTTATGGAAATAATTGCGTGGGGGTGGGGGTGGAGTAACCTGAGTAAAAGTCTACTGAAACTTTGAGCCAAATCTAAGAGCAGGAAATACATTGGAAGGTTGGATGGGGAGAAAGCTTGTGATAAGGGAGGTGTCAATGAAAAAACATCCAGCCTAAGAGAAAGCTTGTAAGAGTTTATTTGAGCCAAACTGATGACATAGAGGCAAATTGCTGGGAAGCAAAGTCCCAACGGATTGAGAAAATGCTCCAGAAAATGGCCATTTTGCAACTTATTTTATACATTAGAATCAAAGGAGGAGGTTACATGAAATCCATTGGTTGTAGATTAAGGGGGTGGGAGAAAGCAAAGCGGGGAACTGTCTGGGGTTGGATAAAAAGTAAATTGGAGAGACACACACTTCTTTTACATTGGTGGGTACAGGATAGTTAATAGCATTTTACAGCACATACAGTAGTATTTGGGGAACAAGATAACAATGAGGGATTCTGTAGTCTCCTGCTCTGGTGTGGTGGGTTGTGACCTCTGGGGGGTCTGGAAAGGGGTTAACCTTACATTCCAAGGGTATGTTACCCTAGATGCAAAAAAACAAGCGATAGGCTCATTTAAGGTGAAGACTGACCTTTGTCAAGGAAGCTACAGGGCAAGGACCTGACTTCCCTCCATGGCCCACCTTAGTTAGGAATTTTTATGTTCACGCAATCCTATGTGATTATTTTCAGTCTCCTGAGCTTGTCAGGTTTAACATGTGGCCCCTTCCATAGAGGCAATTTGATTCTCTTTTAGGTCCACCAGGCTCCCTCTGCTGCCTGTATACTCTGTTCCTAGGAAAAGTAAGTTTGTATGGCTTTAGTGAAATCCCAATAGTGTGAATAGGTGCACATGTTATAGTCAAATGAGGTTGGGTGTTGTCCACCTCGCACTCAGAACCTGGATCAACTAAATGTGTATGTGCTCAGCCCACCATTGCCCACACATTTGTTTGACTAGTCTCATATAAGCGCGTTGGATTGTTGATGCTCTTGTGGGATGTCAGTGGTGAGGGGAATAGGCTCATCTTGATGAGTGAGATTTATGGGAGTTTGGCCCGAGGAGGGGTTTAACGCCATGTGTAGTAAAATCAGGTTGTTGAAGTCAAGCCCAGCGTGTGGTTTTAAATGTATAGGTAGGTATTGCTATGATTAAGGCCATATGCAGGTTTGGTTTGGTGGGCAATTGTATGTTCCTTCTTGCTCAGATTGGTGTGCCTTAGTGAGTGAGTTTCCATGCGATTGCCAGTAGTAAGTAGAATCATTGTGTTCCTGTGGGTATGCGATAGGTTTCACAGGTACTCTCAGCAGTCTGAGAGTTAAAAAATGTTAATTCAGCCATGCACAAAATTAGATCCTGAACTATGAGGCACTCACACATGGGATCCTCACAGGTGGTCCAAGTTAGTTCAAAAATGGACATCAATTGTATTATACATTGGCCCATTTCTGTCCTTGTTTATTACAACATTGCTGTGTTTCACTGTGGGACCACCTGCTCCACTGTAGAGGAAACTTTTCTAGGGCAGATGTTTATACAGCCTTCAAAGCCTCCGTGGTGGGCTCTTGGGAGGCAGTGGTGTGACTACACCAATAAATTTTCTCCCAGGTTAGCTTCACTACTGGTCTTTTCATTATTGTTTCTGTCTTCTGTAAGGTGAGATATGTAGATTTTTTTAAAAATCGAGATGTGATTGACATATAACATTGTTTTTGTTTTAGGTGCACAGCAATTTGAAACATGTATATACAGTTGACCCTTGAACAACATGCATTTGAACTGTGTGGGTGCAGTGATATATGGATTTTTAAAGTCCCTAAGTTCTTAGAAATGCCTACACACAGGTAATAGTAGGTTGTGTACCTTGCCTTGCCTTCCTTGTATATACTGGTTAGCGTCCAGGGAGGAGGTCCACGGTAATGTGCCCTTGTCCACTTTGTTCCTGCAGTTTCCATCTGCTTCTGTAAATGAGGCTCATACCAGAGAGGAAGAGAGATCATTGTGACAAATAGAAAGAGAGGCACAGAGTTGTAAGGGCATACATTGTTGACAGAGGTTATATTTGTCATCATCTCAGGGATTAGTAGGAGATAATCATTTTATCACTGTAATCCCATAAGGTTTGTTGGTATTGTCTCTGAATTACAGAGTTTTTCATCTGACTGCACCAATCATGAGCATGCTGGTTGTAATACTGGGTGCACACTATCTCTGGGTACTCCTTAAATGAGACTTGTAGAGAGTGCCTCATTGCTCTGTTTGTTTAATGGCACTATTTAACAATAGTGGAGTGGGTTCCATCTGATTTGGAGTAATAGTTGGTCTACAGGGCTTAGAAGGCACCTGCGAGTCTCATGTGTTATCATAGAGTCTGACTTAACCAGAAGGGGTGTTGCCAGCAGCAGTAGAGCTAGGAGGAGGGATGCTAGCTTCTGTGCTGATTGGCCAACCCAAAGAGTCAATGGTGTGGTTCCCATTTTCCCCAGTCTGACCTGTGTTGTGTGTCTCTCTGTGGTATGCTTGCCAGTGGACATGGAATGGGTGTGGGTAGAAACTTCTCAGGTAAGGAAGTGGCATAGCAGCAGAGTGGGGGTTAAAGTCTGAGGTGATCTTCAGGTTCTGATGCGGCTAGGAGTAGGGGAGCTGATTGTCTCCTGAGCATTATACAAATGCTGTTACCCAGTATAAGCGTAATTAGTTCCATCTCCTGGGTGTCGGGTGCAGGTCCATGTTGGTTCCACAAAGTACATGGGTGGCCTCTCCAAGTGATGGTGGGTGGTTTGCTTGGTTCACACTGACAATGGGCTGACTCAGGCTGAGGATGGCCCCAGAGCCAGTGGTCCACATCAGCTCCTTATTAAGACCAACGGGGAGTGGTCATGTACATGGGCTGACGCTCCATCCCCAGATGACTCAGCGTCTCCAATCTCCAAGGTCAGTTCTAATGTTATGTATGGGTGCACTTAAATACTGGTGCTACCTCTTGGCCAGGCTAATGAGACACAGGAGGAGGCTGTGAAAATGTAGACTGCAATATAGAAAAGAGTGATACCATCTAAATTGATGCAGAGGCATTCCAGATTTTGAGTCCCAACCACTGAAGACCATCCAGGTTAAACTGCCAACTGATTGTCCTGCTGACTGGGTAGACCCCATGCCAATTCCTTGATTATAACCAAAATCCTGCCTTAAGTGCCACTTGTGATGAGTTTGAGGATTTGGGGAAGGGGTTATCAAGGTAAAGACAGGACTATGGGATTGCAGTGGCCCATGACGAGCTTTGTTTGACAGTATTTTGACAGGTTGCCTGAGAGAGGAAGTCCCTCACACAGGACACTTTCCAGAGACAGCTGCATAGCACCACCACTCAAAAAGGGAAGAGGGCAAGGGAACTGCTGAGAGGGAGAAATGGGAGAAGAGCTTAGTGCTGTTGCTCAGCAGTAAAATGGAGAGTCTCTGGACCAGCGCCTTCCAAGGAGCAGCAGCAGGTTAGAATCTTTTATACCCTAGAATTCTTCTTGTGTATGGCTAGCAGATGTTGGGTACAGTTTTGTGGAGTATGCAAAGCAGGCAGTCTCTAAATGGCTAAAAGTATACTGGTTTTGGCTGCATTTAAAACAATTGGATGTGTAAAAATTTGAGTTTGGTGCTGATGGACTTTCAACTAACAATCTCAGCTTGCTGTGAAGAAATATTTCAGGGGCTAATATACAGGGCATCTTTAGCTTATTTATGGTGTGTGTGTGTGTGTGTGTGTGTGTGTGTGTGTGTGTGTGTGTGTGTAATTCCAATAATAGGGACTAGGTCTCCTTGGAGAATGGCTGATTCCAGATGAGCTGGAATGTCTTATAGTGCCAAAAAGTAAGGAAATGATTAATGATGGGAACATAGCAAAAGGATACAAGAGAAGGAGTCACTCAATGGAAATGACAGAATCAAACCTCAGACAATTCTCACTTCTATAAAATACTGAGACAATTGACAAAAACTGTCAGAATCATTTTTTCTCAGAACCCTGGAAATTAGTTACAGGTTTGCTGAAAGCTGGGAAGCGTTTATTCAAGGAAAACAACAGAAACTCAGTAAGAATAGAATTCATTGTGCTTTTTTAAAATTTATTTATTGGGGTGACAATTGTTAATGAAATACATAATTTCAGGTGTACAATTCTGTATTACATCATCTATAAATCCCATTGTGTGTTCACCACCTGGAGTCAGTTCTCCTTCCATCACCATATATTTGACCCACTTTACCCTCATCTCCCTCCCCCCTACCCCCTCACCCTCTGGTAACCACTAAATTATTGTCTGTGTCTATGAGTTTTTGTTTCTCATTTGTTTGTCTTGTTCTTTTGTTGTTTTTGGTTTATATACCACATATCAGTGAAATCATAGGGTTCTCTGCTTTTTCTGTCTGACTTATTTCGCTTAGTATTATACTCTCAAGATCCATCCATGTTGTCACAAATGCTCCTATATCATCTTTCCTTAACGCCGAATAGTATTCCATTGAGTATATATACCACAACTTCTTTATCCATTCATCTATTGAAGGACATTTTGGTTGTTTCCATGTCTTGGCCAATGGGACTATATGAAACTTAAAAGTTTCTGCACAGCAAAAGAAACATCAACAAAATAAAGAGGCAACCAACTGAATGAGAGATTTTTGCAAACAGTTCCTCCGATAAGGGTCTAATATCCAAAATATACAAGGAACTCATGAAACTCAACAACAAAAAAACAAACAACCCAATTGAAAAATGGGCAGAGGACCTGAAGAGACGTTTCTCCAAAGAATTCATTGTGTTTTAACAATGCATTCCCATCCCGCCTCTCCAGCCCCACGGTAGCCTTATGAACTAAAAAGTCCCCAATCATAGCGAAGAAACAGCGACCTGATAGCTACTGGAAGCGGCAGAATGAGGTTGGAGCTTTTTAAAACCTCCATTCCCAGAGAATTTTTATCATTATTCATTCTGGCTGATCGTTCCCTGAAAGACCCTGCTTGCAGGGCTAACTTTATTTGATCTTAGTCAGAGTTCACCCAGTGGGAAAAGTCTTTTCCTTGAGGGTGTTTGTTAAGAAAAATTACAGGAAGTTATCTAAATTTATAACTAATAGTTATAATATACGTCAAATAGTCTAAAAGGAAAAACTGGGGATGAGATGTTCACAGGGGCTTTGAGAAGCTCCTAGGAATCCAGAAAGCTACTAATAGCTAAGAATTTAAAAAGCAGAAAACAAACAAATAACAAGTCACCTCTCCCAGGTTTTACCGATTGATTCTGCGTGTGGGTATTCCTTTATAGCTTAGCCAGGCTATATGCATTCTGCCTTCACCTTCACTTCCTGTTTGTACAGAGCCTGGAGATGAAAGCTGAGGATCACCTCATGTCTTTTCTGTGTCATGTGTCATGCCCAGGTTATATACATGTCTTTCTAAATCACCCATTATACACAGGCACTTTTGAATGCCTCAATTTCCTAAAGAAACTCCTTAGCTTTTCTTCCCAGGTTTTGGCATGTTTATTATTTGCCTCAACTGTAATCTTGCACCAGGTTGCAGCAATTTGTTCATTTTCCTTACAACATTTTTGAGGACTGCCCTCTATGTAGCCTATTTTCGGGTCTGAGAGAATTCCAAATGAGGTGAAACAGACAAGCACCTCTATCAGTCCCTCATGTAGTCTGTGAGAGGTCAAAGCAGACAAATGTTTCATTGCAAATAAGGTCTTCTCTGCTCCCTCTAGAACCAGGGACCAGGGTTCCACGATGGGAATGCAGGCTGCCTTCTTCAAGACTGCTGCTAAGCTGACAAGGGGAGTCGGTCAAGTACAAGTAAAAATACTACAATGCTTTCCTATCATTTTAAAATTTACTGTTTTTATTCGGCATTTTTTTAGTGGCTTGTAAACCTCTGTTTTCAGCAATTCTTACAATTTACAATGTTGATTCTTACAATTTTTGCTCAATTTTTCAGTGTTTCTGTAGAGGTATGGGGCTTGGGAACTATCTGCTCTGACATTTTTGCTGATACCACCCCTTTAGTATTCCTTGTAAGGCAGGCCTGTTACGAATGAATTCCTTCAGTTTTTGTTTAACTCAAAATATATGAATGTTCCTTCATTTTTGAAGGAAAGTTTGTTAGCTATAGAATACTTAGTTGACTGTTTTTTTTCTCTCTCAGCACTTTAACTGTGTCCTTCCACTGCCTTCTGGCCTCCATGGTTTCTTATGAGAAATCAACTGTTAATCTTACTGAGACTCCCTTTTACATGATGAGTTACTTCTCTGTTACTGCTTCAAGATTCTTTTATCTCTGGCTTTTATGATGTATCTAGTATGGATCTCTTTGAATTTATTCTTCTTGGAGTTTGTTGAGCTTCTTGAATGTGTATTTTAATGTTTTTAATCAATTTTGATAATTTTCTTTTTTTAAATTAAAGTTTATTGGTAAAGTTACATAGGTTTCACGTGTACAATTCGGTAATACATTATCTCTATATCACATTGTGTTGTGTGTTCACCACCAAGATTCAGTTCTCCTTCCATCACCATATATTTGACCCCGTTTACCCTCTTCTACCAGCCACCTCCTCACTGCCCTTCTAGTAACTGCTAAACTATTGTTTATGTCTTTGAGTTTTTGTTTCTTTATTTGTTTGTCTTGTTCCTTTGTTGCTTTCAGTTTTATATCACACATATCAGTGAAATCATATTGTTCTTGGCTTTTTCTGTGTGACTTATTTTGCTTAGCATAATAATCTCATGATCCATGCATGTTGTCGCAAATGGCACTATTTCATCTTTTCTTATGGCAGAATAGTATTCCATTGTGTATATATACCATATCTTCTTTCTCCAATCATCTGATGAAGGACACTTTGGTTATTTCCATATCTTGGCCAAGGTAAATAAAGCTGCAATGAACATCAGAGCACATATAACTTTATGGATAAATGTTTTCATATTTTGGGGTAAATACCCAGGAGAGAGATTGCTGGGTCATATGGTAATTCTATTCTTAATTGTTTGAAGAACCTCCATACTATCTTCCATAGCGACTGTACCAATCTGTATTCCCATCAACAGTGTATGAGGAGGGTTCCTTTTTCTCCATAGCTTCCCCAACACTTGGTATTATTTGTCCTGTTGATGATAACTGTTCTAACTGGTGTGAGGCAATATCTCATTGTGGTTTCTATTTGCATTTCGCTGATGATTAGTGATGTTCAACATCTTTTCACATGTCTATTGGCCATCAAACTAAAAAGCTTCTGCAGAGCAAAAGAAACCATAGACAAAATAAAGAGGAAACCAACCGAATGGTAGAAGATATTTGCAAACAACGTCTCCTATAAGGTGCTAATATCCAAAGTATATAAGGAACTCATACAACTCAACAACAAAAACAAACAATCCAATTAAAAAATAGGCAGAGGACCTGAATGGACATTTCTGCAAATTTGAGAATTTTCAATCACTATTCCTCAAATGTTTTTTCTGCCCCTTTCTCTCTCCTGTCCTTCAGAGAATTCTGTTGTGCATATGCATATTATGTATATGCTTGATGGCATTTCACAGGTGTCTCCAAGCTGTGTTCTTTTATCATCATTACTTTTTCATTCAGTTTCTCAGACTGGATAATCTCAATTGACATATCTTCGTATTTTCTGATTCTTTCTTCTGCCACCTCAAGTTTACTATTGAGCTTTTGTATTGAATATTTCATTTCATTTACAACTTTCAAATCTAGACCTTATATTTTGTTCTTTTTCATAATTCCTTTCTCTTTATTGATACCCTCTATTTGTTGAGACATCATTCGCCTGGTTTCCATAAGTTGTTTTCCCATGTTATAAAAGGCCTAGCTAAGTATTAAATGAGTACTCCAATACAAAGTCAATCTATGAAGAGTGGGAAAGTATTATTCATTCATTCATTCTTTCATTCATTCAAAGAAATATCTTTCAAAAACAATAGTTGACCATAAATTAAAGGAGCAGCAGAGGCCAGAGACTTCAGAGACCACACCCAACAAAGAATAGACTTTACAAAAAGTTTATAAAAATAAAAGTCACTAAACAAACTACTACATCCCATAGCAAGTAACAAAAACATACCCTAATGAGGCAGAAGAATCTGGTTTCCAGAGTTACCATATTGTACTATTTAAAATGTTTAGTTCTCAACAAAAAAATTACCAAGTATGCAAAGGAACAACAAAGTATGGCCCATTTACAGAGAAATTAAGAGCAATTTGTCCATGAGGAGGCACAGACATTGAGCTTGCTAGACAGAGATTTTAAATCAACCGTCTTTTCTCTTTTTGAGTAAACACCATGTTGTGTTGGGGAGAGTATTTACAGGGGCAGATAGAAGAATGCGAGTCATGGAGTGGAGGACATTGTGGTTATAAGGCAGACAAGGGGATACAGAATGGCCTCTGTACCCACCCCAACCCTGGGAGGGGCAGGAGAGCAGCCGGGGCCAGGGAAGATGGGCTGGGAGAGGACAGTGGTGGGGACTGAGTGCCTGGGCTGAGGGGCTCAGGGGCTTATAAACATTGACCACTCTCAGAAGGGGATAGAGTGGGGAAGGATGCCTCTTAAACTTCCTCAAAGGGTTAAGGCCTCTTCAGGATCAAGGTCTCTAAGGGTATTGGGAAGGAAAAGAGGGGAAGAGTGTTCTCCCCATTCCCCTTGCACTGGCTTCAGTAGGGGTGGAGGTAGTTACATTCAGACACAACAGTACTGCCCCCAACACTTCTAATGCCGTCAAATACTAGTTCAAGGAAAAGGGAAGCTGGAGGGCCAGAAGCAGCAAGTCATTTCCCCCATCCCTTCACCCTCTTACTGCTTGAGAGAGAATATTGGCTTTTCACAGATGCTAACACTATTGAAACCAGGGAGATGCAGATAGAGGGAGCCCCTCCACCCTGGAGGCCAGCTTTATCCCCCAACACTGACCCAGTTATCACTTTGGTGCAAACACACACACACACACACACACACACCACAACCACCACCACCACCAACAACAACAACAACAACTGGTCTCTCTGGGAATGGATGGGGGGTGGGGAACACTGTGGCCCTCCACATTTTGCCAGGGTAGGAAGCATAAATACATTTCTGGAGAGGTGGCAGTGGCAGAATCCTGCCTTAATATTGTACTCTGAGCAATGAGGTCAACAGGAGACGTTAGATGAGAAACCCAAAAGATACAACAAACTGTTAAAAACAAACAAACACCCCACAAATGGAGATAAACCCAAGCAGGTGACTGGGGATAAGTTGGTGAGCAGTAGAAAGATTGCCTCCCCCTGACCCAGGAAAAACAGACACTTCTATTCTTTTTTTTTTATTATTTATTTATTAGTTTCAGGTGTACAAGACAAGGTAATACTTAGACGTTCATCATTTATATCCCTCACACTGTGAACCCCCCTCCCCCCATCCACTATCCCTCCGACCTCACACTGAACCATCACATTATATATATAAAATTATAGTTGGCATTCATTAATGTTTAGCTTCTGGTGTACAATGCCATGATCAGGTATCCACAGTATCCCTGAGGTGGTCTCCCAAATAGGACGCATGTCCATTGGATACCCAACAAAATCTTTACAACATTATTGAATACCTTCCCCAAATTAATTTTCAAAAAAAACCCTGAGGCCATCTTGTGGTTACCAGCTGCTTCCAAATCCCTTCACCTTTCCCCTTATCCCCAACCCCCCCACACACACCCATCTAACAACTCTCGGTTTTTTCTTTGTGTCCCCAAAACTGTTTCTGATTAGTTCATTCACATAGTCTTTTCTTTAGATTCCATATATAAGTGAGATCATATGCTACTTGTCTTTCTCTTTCTGACTTATTTCACTTAACATAATGTTCTCTAGATCCATCCATGTTGCTGCAAATGATAAGATTTCTTTCTTCTTTATGGCTGCGTAATACTCCATTGTATAAATGTACCACAGCTTCTTAATCCAGTCATCTACCGATGGGCATTTCGGTTGTTTCCATATCTTGGCTATTGTGTAAAGTGCTGCAATAAACATAGGAGTGCATACAGATTTTTGAATTGGAGTTTTGGATTTCTCCGGGTAGATGCCTAGGAGTGGAATTACTGGATCATAGGGTAGTTCCATTTTCAGATTCCTGAGATACCTCCATACTGTTTTCCATAGTGGCTGCACTAATCTGCAATCCCACCAACAGTGCACTAGCGTTCCCTTTTCTCCACATCCGCGCCAGCACTTGTTGTTTGTTGATTTATTGATGATAGCCATTTTGACTGGAGTGAGGTGGTATCTCATTGTGGTTTTTATTTGCATTTCTCTGATGGTTAGTGAGGTTGAGCATTTCTTCATATGTCTTCTTGCCTTCTGTATGTCCTTTTTAGAAAAATGTCTCCTCAAGTCCTCTGCCCATTTTTTAATTGGGTTGTTTGTTTTTTTGGAGTTGAGTTGAGTAAGTTTTTTATAGATTTGTGATATTAATCCCTTATCAGATATATCATTGGCAAATATCTTTTCCCATACAGTAGGATCCCTTTTTGTTTTATTGATGGTTTCCTTTGCTGTGAAAAAACTTTTTAGTTTGATGTAATCCCACATGTTTATTTTTTCTCTTACTTCCCTCGCGCGAGGGGATATGTCAGTGAAAATCTTACTCCGGGTAATGTCCATGAAGTTTCTTCCTATATTTTCTTCTAGATATTTTATGGTTTCAGATCTTACATTTAAGTCTTTAAGCCATTTTGAATTTGTTTTTGTATATGGTGTAAGGAGGTGGTCCAGCTTCATTTTCTTGCATGTGTCTGTCCAGGTTTCCCAACACCACTTATTGAACAGACTGTCTTTACCCCATCGTACATTCTTGCTTCCATTGTCATAGATTAGATGGGCATATAGGCATGGATTTACGTCTGGACTCTCTATTCTGTTCCATTGATCTATGTGTCTATTTTTATGCCAGTACCATGCTGTTTTGATTACTGTAGCCTTGTAGTATAATTTGAAATCAGGTATCATTATACCTCCCACTTTGTTCTTATTTTTCAAGATTGCTGAGGCTATCCGGGGTCTTTTATGGTCCCATATAAATTTTAGGATTATATGTTCTATTTCTGTGAAAAACGTCGTTGGTAGTTTGATAGGAATTGCATTGAATATGTATATTGCCTTAGGCAGTATGGACATTTTAACTATATTAATTCTTCCTATCCATGAACATGGAATGTGTTTCCTTCTATTTATGTCTTCTTTCATTTCTTTCTTCAGTGTTGTATAATTTTCTGAGTACAGATCTTTTACATCTTTGGTTAGATTTATTCCCAGATATTTTATAGTCTTTGGAGCAATTGTAAATGGAATTGTTTTTTTAATTTCTCCTTCTGCTATTTTATCATTGGTATATACAAATGCAACTGATTTCCGAATATTAATTTTATATCCTGCTACTTTACTGAATTCATCTATCAGTTCTAATAGTTTCTTGGTGGAGTCTTTAGGGTTCTCTATATATAGTATCATATCATCTGCATATAATGATAATTTTACTTCCTCCTTACCAATTTGGACGCCTTTTATTTCTTTCTCTTGTCTGATTGCTGTGGCTAGAACTTCCAGCACTATGTTGAATAGAAGTGGAGAAAGTGGGCAACCTTGTCTTGTTCCTGATCTTAGGGGGAATGGTTTTAGCTTTTCCCCATTGAGTATGATGTTAGCTGTGGGTTTGTCATATATGGCCTTTATTATGTTAAGATATGATCCCTCTATTCCCACTTTCTTAAGGGTTTTTATCATAAAAGGTTGCTGTATTTTATCAAATGCTTTTTCTGCATCTATTGATATGATCATGTGATTTTTATTTTTCATTTTGTTAATGTGGTGTATCACATTAATTGATTTGCGGATGTTGAACCACCCCTGCATACCAGGGATGAATCCCACTTGATCATGGTGTATGATCTTTTTGATGTATTGCTGAATTCTGTTCGCTAATATTTTGTTGAGAATTTTTGCATCTATGTTCATTAGAGATATCAGCCTGTAGTTTTCTTTTTTTGTGGTGTCTTTGTCTGCTTTTGGGATCAGGGTGATAGTGGCTTCGTAAAAAGTGTTTGGGAATCTTCCTTCCTTCTGGATTTTTTGGAAGAGCTTGAGGAGAATAGGTGATAATTCTTTTTTGAATGTTTTGAAAAATTCACCTGTAAAGCCATCTGGTCCAGGGCTTTTGTTTGTTGGGAGATTATTGATTACTGATTCAATTTCCCTGGTGGTAATCAGACTGTTCAGGCTTTCTGTTTCTTCTTGAGTTAGCCTTGGAAGGTTGTGAGCCTCTAGGAAATTGTCCATTTCTTCCAGATTGTCAAATTTGTTGGCATATAGTTGCTCATAGTAATTTCTTAAAACTTTTTGTATTTCTGTGGTGTCTGTTGTCACTTCTCCTCTTTCATTTCTGATTTTATTAATTTGGGTCCTCCCTCTCCTTTTTTTAATGAGTCTGGCTAAAGGTTTGTCAATTTTGTTTATCTTCTCAAAGAACCAGCTCTTGGATTCATTGATCTTTTGTATTGTTTTTCTGTTTTCTATTTCATTTATTTCTGCTCTGATCCTTATTATCTCCTTCCTTGTGCTCCCTTTGGATTTATTTTGCTGTTCTTTTTCCAGATCCCTTAAGTGTGAAGATAAACTGTCAATTAGTGATGTTTCTTGTTTCTTTAGGTAGGCCTGCAGTGCTATGAACTTCCCTCTTAGGACTGCTTTCGCAGCATCCCATAGATTTTGGGTTGTTGTGTTCTCATTCTCATTTGTCTCAAGATATCTTTTGATTTCTTCTTTGATCTGCTGCTTGACCCATTCATTATTTAGCAACATGTTATTCAGCCTCCATGAATTGGTGTATCTTCCTGTTTTTTTTCCCCTGTAGTTCATTTCTAATTTCATAGCACTGTGGTCAGAGAAGACAATTGGTATGATTTCAATTTTCTTAAATTTATCAAGGCTTGTTTTGTGTCCTAACATATGATCTATCTTAGAAAATGTTCCATGTGCACTTGAGAAGAACGTGTATTCTGCAGCATTGGGGTGAAATGCTCTGAAAATATCAATTAAATCCAACTGCTCCAAAGTATCATTTAAGGCTGTTGTTTCCATATTGATTTTCTGTCTGGAGGACCTGTCCCTTGTTGTCAGAGGTGTGTTGAAGTCCCCTACTATGATAGTGTTGCTGTTGATCTCTGTCTTTATGTCCATCAGTACCTGTTTTATATATTTAGGTGCTCCTATGTTAGGTGCATAGATGTTTACTAGGGTTATGTCCTCTTGTTGGATTGATCCCTTTATTATTATATAGTGCCCATCTTTGTCTTTTAATATGTTCTTCATTTTAAAGTCTATTTTGTCAGATATAAGTATTGCAACTCCAGCTTTTTTTTTGCTTCCATTTGCATGAAATATGTTACTCCAACCCTTCACTTTCAGCCTGTGTGTGTCTTTTGATCTGAAATGAGTCTCTTGTATACAGCATATACAAGGGTCTTGCTTCCTTATCCACTCAGCCACCCTATGTCTCTTGATTGGAGCGTTTAATCCATTTACATTTAAAGTGATTATTGATAGGTACATAGTTATTGCTATTTTTAAATTTGTAGTAAATTGTTTTCATCTTTCTTCTATTTACAGAAGTCCTTTTAGTATTTCTTGCAATGCTGGCTTGGTTGTAATAAATTCTTTCAGTTTGTTCTTTTCTGGGAAGTTTTTTTATCTCTCCATCAACTTTAAATGATAGCCTTGCTGGATAAAGCAATCTAGGTTGTAGGCCTTTGTGTTCCATCACTTTGAGTATCTCCTGCCACTCCCTCCTGGCCTTCAATGTTTCTGTAGAAAAGTCATTTGATAGTCTTATGGGAGTTCCCTTGTATGTCACCTTCTGCCTTTCTCTTGCTGCTTTCAAGATTCTCTCTTTGTCTTTAAGCTTTGCCATTTTAACTATAATGTGTCTTGGTGTGGGCCTGTTTGGGTTTATCCTGGTTGGAACTCTCTGCACTTCCTGGGCTTGTATGTTGGTTTCCTTCATCAGGTTAGGGAAGTTTTCGGACATTATTACCTCAAATATGTTCTCAATCCCTTGCTTCTTCTCTTCGCCTTCTGGTATTCCTATGATGCGCATGTTGTTGCGCTTGATGTTATCCCAGAGGTCTCTTAACCCATCTTCATTGTTTTTTATTCTTTTTTCTTTCTGTTGTTCAGTTTGAGTGATCTCTGCTAACTTGTCTTCTAAGTCGCTGATTCGATCCTCTGCTTCATCTAACCTGCTGGTCATTCCTTCAAGTGAGTTCTTAATTTCGGTAATTGTGTTCTTTAGTTCTAGCTGGTTGTTCGTTAAGATTTCTACATCCTTTTTTAGTTCTAACTGGTTGTTCTTTATGATTTCTATATCCTTCTTTATGTCTTCTCTAAGCTCCTTAAACATTCTTATCACCAGTGTTCTGAACTCTGTCTCTGACATGTTGGTTACCTCTGCTTCATTTGGTTCCAGTTGCAGACACTTCTATTCTTGACCGCCCCCCCCACACACACACACCTTATCCAACACTAAAAAACATGTCGGGAACAGAAAGGGGAGAGGCCACTCACTCCTCTCCAGTGTGGTCAATGGAGGGGTCAAGGCAGAGCTGGGTGGTCCATATCCCATATACCCAGCCAGCTGTGGGGGGTCTCCCGTCTAATAGCCCCCCTACACACTGCAACCTGAAGCCCCAAGCTGCCCACTCCCTTGGCCTCCCAGGCCCTTCCTCTTGTCCCCTTCACATTCATTAAGTGGTGCCTCTCTCTCCACCTCCTGAAGGAAATTTCCCCCACCTCACTCCAGGTTGAGGCGAGGGGTGTTCAACTGTCTTAAATATAGTCGAAGAGTTAAAGGAAACCAGCAGAGAAAAATCCCTCAATGTAGAGTATTATATAAAGAAATCAAACATATTCTAAAGCTGAAAAATACAATAACTGAAATGAAAAATCCACTAGAGGGTTTTGACAGCAGATTTAAACAGAAGAGTCAGAGAGCTTGACAATAGGATGATTGAAATTATCAAGTCCAAGGAGCAAACAGAAAAATAAACAAAAGACAACAGAGCCTAAGGGACCTGTAGGACACCATCAAGAATACAAACATATGCATTATGAGAGTCTTATAAGTAGGAGAAAGAGAAAGGGACAGAAAGAATATATGAATAATCAAAAACTTCCCCAAATTGATAAAATTCATGCATCTTCAAATCAAAAAAGCTAATGAACTCCAAGTAGGAAAAACTCAGAGACCCATACCAAGACATAATTAAAATATCACAAGCTAAAGAGAGAGTATCTTGAAAGCAGTGTGAGAAAGAAGTGACTCATCCTCAATAAGATTAACAGCCAATTGCTCAGTAGAAGATTCCTTGGCCAAAAGGTAGGAAGGTGGCATATTTAATAAGTGCTGGGGGTAAAACACTGTCAACCAAAAATTCAATATCTGGCAAAACTGTCCTTCAAAAAAAATGAAGCTCAATTAAGATATTATGAGATAAGCAAAATCTGAGGAAGTTTGTGGCTACTAGACATGTCCTTCTTTATAAAAGCTAAAGTGTGTGTCCTTCAGGTTTACATGAAAGAACAGTAGATAGTAACTAGAAGCCACATAAAGAAATGAAGAACACTGGTAAACATTACTACTGAAGAACAAAGGGAATAAAGTACAATTTTTAAAAATACACAGTGCTGACATAATCAATTATCCATATGGGTACCCAAATTGTATGCAAGTATCAATTCCATGACATGTACAAAAGAAACTAAAACATTTAGAAGAGTGAACATATAGAATATTTTTTTTACTGTGTGGTATGTGAGGGTTGCCTGAAATCAGCATAGACATACAGAAATCAGTATAATCATATTTTTGGTTTTCACTCTCTCTTTTTTTCCTATGTGATTTAAAATATGTGTAAAATAATGACTAAAGATCCATATTAATGGACACCAATGTATACAGATGTAATTTGTTAAGCAAAAACATAAAAGGTGAGGGATGAGCCATATATATATATATATATATACACACATAGGAGGACAGTTTTTGGATTCTATTGAAGCAAAAGTCTCCAGATGTCCCCAGAAAAAAATTTATGATCAAAACCTCCTTAATCCACTTTATATGTAATCACAATCTTGAATTTCATGACATTCATTGCTTTGCTTCATGCTTTTAGCCCCTATGTTTACATCTGCAAACAATACAATTTAGCTTTGCTTATTTTTGAGTTGTATATAGATGGAATCATACTAGATTTATTTTTTTGTCTTTCTTCTTTTGTTCAACCTTCTGTGAGATTCATCAATGTTGTTGCATGTAGCTCTAGTTTGTTTATTTGCATTGTTTATTATTCCTGATGTGTGATTCTACCACAGCTTATTTATCCATTCTACCATTTGTGAATTTTGGATTATTTCTAATTGGGGGCTACTATGATGCTTTTATGAACCATCTTGTTCATATATCATGGTTCGCTTGTCAAGAGCTTCTCAAAGGTACAATTTTAGGAGTGGTGATAGAAATATCTTCAACTTTACTACTTAATAACAAACTGTTTTCTAAAGGGACAGAACAATATGCACTATGTCCAGTGCGGAATGAGTTCCTGTTGTGACATACTGAACAACACTTGTAACTCTCAAGCTTTTTTTTTTCTTCCCAATCTGAGGGTATAGAGTGGTATCTCACCATGGTTTAATATGCACTTCCTTGAATAATAATGGTTTTTAAGTAAAATTTCATATAATTTGGCCATTTTATGAAGCACACATATTTTCTATTTTTTGCCTGCTTTTTTCTCATTGAAGAGACTTTGGGATATATTTTTAAATTTAGAAAAAATATACATATATACTCTACATTTTAATTCTTTGTTGTTTATATATGTTTCAAATATTTTCTGACACTCCTTACTTTGTTTTCAATTTTTAAATGGTACTTTTCATGTATAAAACTTTTAAATTTTAATTAAATTATAAACCTGTTCCTTAACGGGTAGTTCTTTCATGACCAATTCAAGCAACCCTAACATACCACACAGAAAAAAATATATTATTCTTTATATTCACTCTTTTAAATGTTTCATAGTTTACTTTGTACATGTCATGGAATTGATACTTGGATACCACTTGGGTACCCATATAGGTAACTGATTATCCCAGCACTGTTTATTTTTAAAAATTATCCTTTCTTCTCTTTGTTCTTCAGTGCCACTTCCCTGTAATATCATTCCCATATATTCATGGATCTGTTTCTGGGCTCTCTATTCTTTCTCTATTCCTTGAACTCTCTCTCTCTCTCTCTCTCTCTCTCTCTCTCTCTCTCTCTCTCTCTCTCTCTCCCCGTCTCTCTCTCTCTCTCTACCCCCCACACCAATATGGCGCTGTCTTAATTTTTTTTATAGTAAGTGTTGATATCACACCTTAATATCATTTTTTGAGTATGCCTTAGCTATTCTTAGCCTTTGCATTTCTGTGTATATTGTAGAATCGTATTAGCAAGTTCAGAAGGAAATGTGTTGAGATTGCTTTGAATGTGTGTGTGTGTGTGTGTGTGTGTGTGTGTGTATCTGAGGATATTAACATATTTTCACCAGAGTCTTCTGATCCAGGAACATGATATTCTCTATTTACTTGGGTTTTCTTTAATAGATCTTATTAGAGATTTATAATTTTACCTCAAAAGGTTGTGCACACATTTTATTACATGTATTCCTAGGTATTTTGAAAAATTTTATTCCATTGTGATTAGTATCTCTTTTACTTCATTTGTAAATTGCTGATATGTAAAATTGTAACATGGTAGATTTTAATTTTAATTTGTTCATTTTGTATCCAGCAAAGTTACTAAAATATCCTATTAATAGTTTACCAGATTATTTGTGATTTGCTCATAAATTAACATCTTATTGTTGTTTCATCCTTTCCAATCATGATACATTTATTTTTATTTACCTTGTTGCTCAGGCTTACTTCTCCAATAAAAATTTTAAACAGCAAAAGTAATAGTGGCTTGTTTTGTTCCTGATTATAAAGGGAAATATTTCAGTGTTGTACCAGTAAGGATGCTTTGTGATAGTTTTGATGTAGACACATTTCTCAAATTAACAATTACCCTTTATTCCTTGTTTGCTAAGATTTTTTATCAATATAAATGGATATTGAATTCAAGTAAATAAATTTATGCATCTTTTAAGTTTATCATACGATTTTTATCCTTTAATCCGTTAATGTGATGAATTACGTTGACAGATTTCCTAATATAACAACCTTACATTCCTAGGATATTCCTATCTTGACAATGATATATTGTCTATGATGTATTATTTATATTACTGGATTTATTTTTAAATTTTGCACCTATGTTCATAATTGTCACTAGCCTGTAATTTTGTTTTAATGCTTTTGTCAGATTTTAGTATCATTTTATGCTAGCCTTATAAAATGTTGGGGAGTGTTTACTTATTTCTATTGCCTGAAAATTATATAAGATTTGGAGTTACTTTTTCATTAAATATTTAGCAGAACTAAAAAGTGATGCCTAGAGTTTTATTTTAGGGAAAGCTTTTCTTTTCCAGTCAGGTTTACTGAGGTATAATTTATATGCAGTTCATTCACTCTTTATAGGTATACAGACAAAGATACTCGTATATACATCACATGCCACAGGCCATTTCCATTAACCCCAAAATTTTCTTGTGCCCCTTTGTGTTCAATCCCCTCTCCTTACCCCCAGGTCCAGAAACTACTGACTTCGTTTCTGTTTCTATAGTTTTGCATTTATTTTCAAGAATGTCCTATAAGTGGATTCATACAGTACATAGCCTTTGTTACTGACTTCTTTCACTTAGTGTAACATTTTTGAGACTCATCCTTGCTTTTGCATTTATCAAACTTTTGTTCCTGTTTATTGTTGAGTAATATTCCACTATGTAGGAAACCACAATTTGTTTACCTGCTCACCAACTGATGAACATTTGGGTTGTTCCTATTTTCTGGCTATTACCAATAAATTTCCTATAAACATTCGTGCACAATGTTTACATAGATGCAGTCAGCCTGCAGAGGCAGATCTGCCAAGTTTGGTCTGGATGTCACGACTGATAATGCCACCCACACACAAGAAAAGACTTCTTATTCACATAATGAGGCTTTTTGGGGAGAGCAGGATGGCTACCAAGCAGGCCCCAAAAATGACTTGAAAGATCAAGGAAAAGAGACTTGGTTGGGGTTTTTATGGTGGTTGGGGGTGGGGCTAGGGTGAGGGCTCCTGAGCCTGGGCAGGGACTACTTGATGGTTGAAACTCCCCTTTTCACCAAGTAAGGGCTGAGCTTGTCTGCTTGCCTAGATGTGGGGAAGAGGGTAAGAGAGAGGTCTTAGGTTTAAAAACTGTCAACAACTTTTTTTTTTTAAAGAATAAAATGCTAACCACCATCTGAGCCTTCAGCAAGTTATAATCTGTTTGCTGGTGGCGAGTCTTGCCTTGATGTTGGTGGCTGATAGATCAGGGTGGTAGTTGCTGAAGGTTGGGGTGGCTGTGACAATGTCTTGTTTTCTTTTTTTTTTCCTCTTCTCCATCTCTCCCCCATCCCCCCTCAGGTTCAAGCTGTTGTTTCTCAGTCTAGTTTAGTAGGACACAGTGTAGTTGAGTAGGACACATAATATCTGGCCCATGCTGGTATTATGAGCCTGGCGTGCCCCCGGCTGAGGCAGTCAGTCACTGGTCATTGGTCGGCCACTCGTAGCAGCTCACAGCAGCTCATGGCCTCACACAGCAGCCCACAGCTGCTCACGCCAACCTCCAGCTGCTCACCGCATCCCAGCTCCAGGGAGAGCCATTGTTCTTAGCTGTAGACGGCGCAGCTCACTGGCCCATGTGGGAATCGAACCAGCGACCTCAGCGTTAGGAGCACGGCGCTCCAACCAGCTGAGTCACTGGGCTGCCCCAACATATTTTTTAATGGAGTTAGATTCTTTCTTACGGTACTCATATCGTTTTATTACTCTTGGGTAAATATGTGGAAATAAGATCGCTGGTTCATGCGTAAGCGCATGTTTAACTTTATAAGAAACTGCCAAAATAATTGCCAAAGTGGCTGTGCTATTTTGCATTCCCACCAGCAACATATGAGAGTTTCTGTTGCTCTACATCCTTGTCAGCATTCATTATTTTTTCTCTTTAAAATTTTACCTGTTCTGGGTTAGGGAGACAACACAATTACTGGAACAAATGGCTGCTGATCATCTCGTTAATCAAATAAACGTGAACCTTGGGAGAAAAAAAAAAAAAATTTTACCTGTTCTAGTAGCTGTGGTTTTAATTTGCATTCCCCAATGACTAATGATACTGAACATTTTTCTTGTGCTTATTTGCCACCCACATCTCTGTTAATTTGAGGGGGAACACGCAACTCTCTTCAATGCTATTTTTAATGAACATAAGACTATTCAGTTTTCTTATTCCTTCTGGTGGGTAATCCTTTCCTAGGAATTTATTCATGTCAACCAAATTAAGAATTTATTTGTATATAATTATTCATAATACCTTCTGCTTTTCTCCTCTTTCACATTCCTGCTGTTGGCTTTTTGTGTGATCTTTTTTTTCATGTTTGTTAGTCTTACTAGGGAGTTGTCAATTTAATTAGTCTTATCAAAAAACCAAATTTTAACGTTTGCTGTTCCTCTGTATGTCTTTTTTTTCTATTTTCTTAACTTGTTTTTATATTCATTTCAATTTTAAACTCAGTTTTGTGTTCTTTTTTCTAACATTTTAAGATGGATGGAGGCACATTAATTTTCAACCTTTTCTTTCTTTCCCAATGTAGGCACTTAGGCTACAAAATTTCACCGAATACTAGTTCAGCTGCATTCTGCAGGTTTTGAGACACATTTAGCTCAAAAATTTTAAACTTCTCTTTCAATGTATTCTTTGACATGTGGTTATTTTATAGTATGCTTCTTAATTTTAAAACAAGAAAATCTGATTATGTTTTTGTCATTTATTTCTAAAATAATTTTATCGTGGTCAGAGAACATACTTTGAATAATATAAATTCTTTAACATTTACTGAGACTTGGTTTATTTCGCAGTACATTTTTTGGTCAATGCTTTCTGTGTATTTGCAAAGAAAATGTGTTCTGGAGCTGCAGGTGTGATGTATGTATTGGGAAGGACGCTTTGTGACCTAATTCTTAGATTCTCTGTGACTTCTGCCTGTTTCTCTCTCTCGGTCAATGACCAATCTGAGATTAATTTCCTCTTTAGTACTTAATGAAGTACAATAACATGTCACTTTAGAAAAAGTAAATGACAGTCATCCTCCAACGTAAGGTATTCGCTGAAAGCCAGAGAAACTTGCCTTCTGCCACCACAGGGCAGACTGCTGAAAATCTGACTGGCATCTTGTGATAAGAGTGGCAGGGCTGCAAAGGAGACTAATGTACAGTCTTAGCAGGTCTCTTGTAAAAATCAGGCCCAGATACGGAAGGAATTAGGATATCTGAGTGAACAATCTGAGAATCTTGACTCCCTCTCTACCCTCCCCCCTCAATTTCCCTTCCTGATGGCAGAAACAGCCCCCTCCACATTACCAGGGGTATTAGCCTCTCCCGAGGGGGTTGTCTTGCACAATGATGGTCTTCTCAGGGCCCACCCGTCACTCCTTATTGCTTCAGGGCTAGTACCAAGAATCAGGGACCAGCAGAGCCTGGAAAGAGAAATGCAAACCCTGCTTGGGGAAGAAATGCCTACATAGCAAAAGAGTTATAAGACCTGCCTAATAATCGGACATGGGGCACGTGTGTTAAAGGTAATCTTGGTGTTAGATGAGGGAAGGTAGAATTTAAGACTGGAAGGAGGTAACTTACTGACATGAGGCACTCACCTTTGATTAACGATTATTACTTGGGTAAAAACACCTGAAGCCATCCAGCAGAGTCCATTACGTTTGTGACTGAGTTACAGGAACTTTACTCAAAAGGAACTGACCTTCCCTTCAATCAGTGTGCTCTGGATCTGTAAGTTTAGAGCCGGGAGTTGGGTGTGGGACCTTAACTTTCCACTGAGGTTCACTAATTCTCAGTTTTTTTCTGTTTCTATAAATAAATAGCACTCTCATTGGTTCTCCATTTATATCACCCCTAGGGAACTATGGTGTATCAAACACCACCTCAGATCTCTGCAGGTCAAAAAGCACCTTGATCACCACTCCAACCCTGCTTAGTTGGCCAGGGTCACCATGCACTGGGAACCTTCCCAAAGGCACGTCAGGACATTCCTCAGGTGAAGAGCAAGTTGCTGCACCTCAAATATCTCACCGCTTACAAAAAAAGTTTTGGTGGATCTCTTTGAAATTTGAATTTGGAGGAAACAAGTCCCAAACGGGAATACTGCTCTCATTCATGTATTAGCTAACCTTGGGCTCTCAGTGATGACAGGCCCGAGTTCCTGGGGATAGGAGTGGAGACAATTCTTTCAGGCATCACAGCAATTTTCCTCTTAAGTGGAAGCTGTGATGACCACCCAACTACTCTGTTCTTTGTCAGTGGCCCAACAGGCAAAGAAAGGAGTGACTATCACGACTGGGGTTATAACTGACAATCGGGGACTAGGACTGCTAGTACTGGTATGTAATGGGAGGAGGGCGGAGTGTGTCTGAAAGCTAGAAATAACCGGGCTTTCTCTAAACTGAATCACCCAGCAATGAATCTCAGTGAGCACAGAAACAAACATGACCATCACCTTGGGGATGAAGGTCAGGGTCACCCCACCAAGTAAATAGCCGAGACTGCCCAATGTACCATCAGACTGAAGGGAATCCAGCAGAGGGGCCTCTCTTTTTAACTAACACTCTTGTTGTAAGCTTCCAGACCAGAACTGGCCACCACCTGGGACTCTGATCACACTTAGAGTGAAGATGCCTTCATTCTCCATGGAGGAGGCGTCGTAGTGTAGTCGGAGGGGCGTACATATTGGGAGGATCTGAGGGGTACAAAGTGTGGGCTGAGTTGGGACATATGTATATCTTCTCAAATTCCGCCGAACACTTCCTTCTCTCCCATCGTTGGCACCTCATCTGCACCAGGGTGCCTCCACTTTGGGGAATGACTGAGACACACACTGCAGCCACCTAGGTGCTGGATGGCATGACTGGAGGTACACAGCAATTGGTCCCATACTGAGCCAGGACCTCAAAACCTGCACTCTCGGAGTCAAGGAGACTAAGATGTAAACCTACACACCCCCACTGCCAATTGCAAGGAATGATAGAGAAGGCAACCTTGGTGTTGATCAGAATAGGAGATGAGCTGGGGAGCTGAAAACTGTGACCCTGAACCTGCTGTAGACAGATTGCACTACTGGAACACATACCTGGGATTGGCCAAAGTCCTTCAGACTGTGACCAGGGGAAAGGCAGCCTCTATCCTTAGGATCCTGCATCGTCATATGCCCATAAACACTTGGCATCATCTGTCTAGCTTTCTCTACTTTTCCCTTTTATGGCCAGCCTAATAGTGTAAAGTGATGTCATTATTGTTTTATTTTGCTGTGATTACTAACAATTTTGAGAATTTCATCCTATACTTAGGGTTTGATTTGGTTCCTTCTGTAAATTACATTTCCTATTAGCTCATTTTTGGAGCTGCTGTCAACGGCATGTCTTTTACTTTTGGTTATGGTGTCACTTGGACAAAGGATTTAAATTATAACAGACACTATTTTGTTACAGGTTTTGCTTTTGTATTATTCTGCTTCAAAGGCCTCTCTTTTTCTGAAAGTTTTCTCTGTAATTTTATTTTTTGTTTAGATCCTTTACACATGAGAAGCTTATTTCTGTGCATGGTTATGAGGAGGGAATCTGATTTTATTCCATTTGGATAGCTAGTCCTTTCCACATAATTTACTGAAGCATTATTTTTCTACTCTGATTTGAAATATCATCTATATTGTATACCAAATTTCAAAATATACATGGGTCAATTTCTTGATCCTCTATGCTGTTTGTCTATTCATGCAGATACCACTTTGTCTTCATAACTCACAGGGCAGGTCTCCTCATCCTCCATCCTTTTGTTTCTGTAAGATTGTCTTGGCTATTCTTGCACCTTTACAGCACCATATACATTTTATAATCATTTTCTCACTTTCTACTTTAAAAACTGTAGCAATTTTATTGGTATTGCTTTCAATGTATGGCCACATTAAAACAGTAATTCTTCTATCAATGAACATTGAATCTCTTTATTGTTCCAATTTTAGTAGATGTGCTGCCGAAGCGAGCTCAAGAATCTCTTTATTCTTTAGAAAAGCTTTCTTTTCTCCATAAAGTATTTTTGTTAAAGATTATTCCATATTATAGCTTCTGCTGTTACTGTGAATGGGATACTTTTCCTAATTGTTGGTACACTAATTTTAATATGTACCTACTCACCAATCATGAGGAATTTTGCTAATTCTAATAATTTTCTTGTGTTTCTACAGATAATACTGTTTAGAAATTATGGTAAATATACTTCTAAGTTTTTAGAGCTTAATTTTGGTTTTTCAAAAAATACTACATTTATTAGCAATAAAGGCAATATTGGTATTATAAAGGCAACCTCCAGGGCAATACTTAATTGTGGTGGTAATGTCATCGTTCCATTTTCCTAATGTCTCTAGAAATTTTTCTAATTATCATTAAACATGTTTACTGTTTCTTTTAGATTCCTTTTATCAGATTAAGAAAATTATCTTCCATCCCAGTTTCATTGAGATTTTATTTCTACTTCATCTATCTTTAAAAAATGTTTTAAATCCTATGTGTGTGTGTAGTCAAAGGGACTCTTTTAAAAAAAGGAATTTGAATTATGGTTAGCAATTAATATTTTATGACTTGTAAAGATGTCACTTGTGGCCAAGCACTAGGAAGATTTTTTTCAGTGTTTTATGTTTTATACAGAATAGGTTGGGCTACATCAGCAGTTAGGTGAAGGATCTGAGGCAGGCTTGCAGAGGCCCACATGCTTCTGTAGGAATCAAGAGGGGCCAGTGAAGTCGTCACGTTCTCCAGGGGCACGGTACCCACTGCGTGCTGTAAAGTAAGCCTTCAGAACTTGGATTTACAGGGTGAGAGCATACCATACTTCCTAAGTGTCTCTTTGCGGGGCCACGGCATCACACCTCAGGAGGCCATGTTTTCCTGATAAGAAAATATCGGCTGCACAGCTCAACAAGATCCACAGGCGCTCCCAGCACTTCCTGTGTTGCCATGAAGACTCCCTTCCAAGCCTCCCGCACACTCACAGCAGGGTCCCTAGAGCTGCACGAGTTCTTGAGTAGGGCTTCCATACCAACACAACCCGACCCTAATGAGACAGCTGAGGACAGAGTGCCTGGACCTGATTAGCTGCCTTCCTCTAAAAAATGATCAGGACTGTTTTCCTAGTCACCACGGGTCCAAGGCTCTCAGGCGGACCCATACACTCGACTAACTTTCCCTTATCTGATCTCCAACCTCTTGCCAAAACCCCAGATCCTTTCCCTGTCTTCAGCAAAACCCCTAGTATCTCAGCTGACCTGAGTTTTCCCTTCATCTTCAGAAGGTAAAGCTATTTCTTTTCTTGCTGTGTTATATTTACTGCCACTGATTTCTCCTCCCCTTTTTCTTTCCTCTTCTACTGTATTAGGACGTAGAACTACTGCATCACAGCTCAGTCCACGAGTTTTAGAATATCAAGCAACATTGTGACAGAAATAAGAGAGATACACACCCCTACAGAGCTAACAAAGACCTTGGGTTTTCAAACATACCAGTTATGTTTGTTACCACGAGGGGAAGCTGGGTAAGGAGCATACGGGAGTTCTCTATATTGTCTTTGCAACTTTTCTGTGAGTCTAAAATTACCCAAAATAAACCTTATCTTAGCTTTAAAAGAAAAAAAAGGCTTTGGATTTTCTTTTGGAGAAATGATTGCATCCAGTCTTGGCTACGCAGCATACAGTTGCTATCTGTTAGGTTAAAAAAAAAAAGTTGTTAAAGTGCAGATATAGGAAATAGAGTATATCTGGGTATTGGGTAGCCATAGCAATAGTAAACTGCGGTAGAGAGCTTTGTATCCTTATTTTCTATTTTTAAGGAATCTTTCCTTCCTACTTTTGAAGAAATCTTCACTGTGTGCGTCTGGCTTGGGAGCACCTACTACTGAAGCAAAGGGGGTCAGACTCCCCATCCTGGCCTTGATGTCGTGGGCATATGACCTTGTCAGCAAATTACACACACACACACACACACACACACACACACACACACACACCTCTGGTCTTCTGAGTCTTGAGTTGTCATACTCCCTCTGGGGCAGCTGGGAAATTTACGGATAGTGGCAGTGACCAAAGTTCAGTAGCACCAATATGGTAGAGCCAGGGGGGTGTGGTAGTGCCAGCAGCAGAGCTGGGATGGTCCAAGCCAGACCTCAGTAGAGCAGCCCCTTGCTGTTGCCTGCTGCCCTGCTCCCCTTGGTTCCAAGCCTGTTTCTCCAGCCTTCTCATTGACTTAGTGAGCTACTCTTTCCTTCCAATAAATTCCTCTCTTGGTGTTACTTAGCCAGCTGGCTGTTCCTCTTGCTTGCAGAAAGAACTCTGAGTGACACGCTTGACCAGCCAGAGCTTCTGAGTGGACCAAGTCCAGGGGCAGCACTGTCACAAAACACAAGTCTCTCTACAGCTATGCGGCATGGTGCCACAAAACTCTTCTACATGACAGCAAAAACTATTTATCAGTGTGTGTCTAAAGCACACTACACAGAATACGAAGATAAAAAAATATTTACTTACATATTTGAACAACACGAACAATCCCAGCACTGTAAATGTAGGCTTTCTAGCGCCCCCATCAGGCATTCTCTCCTCTCTGTCACTGTCTGAATAGCACTGGGCAGGTTGCTGGGCACCTCGGCCACAGCTAACAATGGGTTAATGACTCTCCTGTTGTATTTCCTGTTCCTTGTCTGAAAAACAGATGATCATACCCACTACACTGGCTTGCTGTGAGGATTTAAAAATAAACTCACATAACACAGTGCTGGCCCCAGCAGTACTTGCGAAGTACTAATTCCTTTCCCAACGCTGATAAAATAATCATGTTAGTCTTTGTATGTATATGAGCTCTTCGCCAAAGTGAGATGATCTTCAGTCAATGTGGTCATCTCAGCCCTGTTGCACTTGGAAGTAATAGGACCTTAGAATACTTGTGCCGACACTTCTGGCTTCCACGCCTACAATGCTCATACTGTCACTTTCCACGTGGGTAAATCCTCTGTGAAAGGAAGGACACGCTGTGTGTTAACTTGAGACAAGGACAAATGTTTAGGTAGAAAGGCCTTCACAGGCAACCTCGTACCTCCTCCACCCAGCCCACCCGTTCGCATTTAACCTGGACTTGGACTCAAGGATGTACCTTCATTTCTAACAATTAGCAAACACCATCACATTCTGTAGTGGGAATATCAGTTTTGGACCCTCCTGATAGTAGCTGCCTGAATCAGTGATTCCGGCTATTCTGGAAACTTCTGATACAGGAGGAGGGGTACCTAATCCAATGTCAGTAGGTGAGTCATTTCCCCAGAATTTAGAATCATCAGTTCCATCAGTCTCAGTGAAGATGTAAATACAGCAGCTAATGGGACCATCACTTTCCACAATGTTACATGTGTCTGCCTTGACAAACGTACTACGTGCTGCTCTGTGGCTTGAGAGAAAAATGAAGTAGGTGTGCAGGGAACCAAACCATGAAAAACTAGAGAAGGAACTTCCTGAGTTTCCTACAGAAGCCCAGTTTGGGGCTGTAGATTACTTCTGAAATACTGCTGCTTTGGCCTTTGTGAAAAAAAATTCCCTGCTGACTTACTGAGTTTCTTTAAGTAGCAACTAAAGTTCTATGTAACTTAGAAATTAATAACAAAAGTAGAATGTGGCAGTTTCCAAACTCTCAGAGAACTGCTCAGGGGCTGAGCAGGGGGCAGGGCAACCTGCTCCCTGATAACCCAGCCAGCCAGTGGTCATCCTGCTGTTTTTGGCTAAGAAGGTTGAACTTGCATCTGTTTTCCTTTTCTCTTTAGAGAATTCCTCCTCTTTTCTTCAATTGATATTTTGGTAAATTTACAGTTTGGCCACTATCACTACGATCCAGTTTTAGAACATTTCCATCACTCCAAAAAGATCTGTTGTGCCTGCCAGCAGTGAATCCCATCCTACTCCCATCCCCGAGCAGCCACTCATTTACCTTTTGCACCTACAGCCTTGTCTTTTCTAGATGTGTCATGTAAATGGAAGCCTACAGTACATATCTTACATATCTGGCTTCTTTCATGTAACACAGTGTTTCTGCAGCTCGTCCATGTCGAGTGTGTGTCAATGTGCCATTCCTATTTATGGTTGAGTAATATTCCCTTGTATGGATGTACCACAGTGCATTTATCCATTTACCAGCTGATAGGCATTTGCACTATCTGCACATTTTGCATTCAGTAAAGCTGCTAAGAACATCTGTGTACAGTTTTTGTGTACATGTGTGTCTATTTCTCTTTGCATAGACATATGTCTATTTCTCTTGGGTAGATCCTAAGGGCATGCGATAGGTTGCTGGTAAGTTTATATCTAACACATTTTCTTTAGAGAATCAGAATACATATTCACAGATGACAATGTTTTAGGAAACTGTAAAGCTCCTAGAAAGTATTGGTTATCGCTTGTAGCATTCACTAAGGTGCTGGAAAAGAGATAAAATGCTGCCCATCTAAAAACTTACAAGAACAGCATGAAGCAAGATTTCTGGGTGTATTATTGCCAAATGAAGCTCCCAAAGAGAGATTACCATTCAATTAAGGATTTCTGGAGGAAGCTGTTGTGACTAGGAAAGGGGCATAATTTTAGGTCATGAGCCATTCATTCCAGGGTCCTCATTAAAGGATGTTTTTGAGATGTTTCTAAGAGTGCTACTTACGTTCTACAATGAGAACAGTGTCATTTCAGTGAATGGATGCGTTTACCATTTTATAATGCCTGTAGTGCAGTGTTTGAAAACACATGTGAAATAGAAGATTTCATGATCATTTGCTTGCCACGACAAGCACAGTGTAATACAGTGAGTGGATGTGTTGAGCTTTGTGTGATACCTGAAATGCAGTGTTTAAAAGACATGTACAAAAGAAGCTGCTAAAGTCGTACTTGCTTGCTAAGTTGAGAACATGTTACTTCAGTGAAAGGATGTGCTAAGCACTCAGTAATAAATGGCATATAGTGATGCAGTGGTGCGGTAAAGAATGCAGATGCAGTACAGAATTCTTTAAAGACACACACACACACACACACACATACACAAAAGCACATTTGTGAGGCCCAAATCTAAGCACACTCCCGTGAAGGGCGACCTGACCAAGGCAACAAGAACAGGTGTTTGCAGGCATGTTTGCAGGCAGAAAGGTTTTCCTGCCACTGGAGGGAGGTAATATTACTGATAGCTACAAGTGGTTGTAGGGTGTATGGTGAGCACCTCCACTGCCTGCGGAGCCTGCTTCACAAACGCTGGCCTCTGACCAAAAGCAGACAAAGCAGAGCAAGGCCTCGATCAGAGTATAAATTGGCAAAAACACAGCACTTCACCGCTTGCAGATGTGGACATGGGACGGAATGGCTCCCAAACACTTAGGTTCAGCCCAGGCGTCCAACTTCAGAGGAAGTGAGTGAGGAATTCTGAGTGAAGAAGTTGTTGATGCAAATGTTTTTCAGAATGCAGAGCACTGAGTTGGCCTTTATGCTTTGTTTAGGAAGGCAAGCAAGGGTTAAAAACTACTTACAGGCCAATTCTCATAAAACTCATTTGCATCTCTCCTAATTATCTTATCAGAAAGTTGAGTTCATATACTGAAAAGAACTAAGATTCTCCTGTATTAGGAGTTTGCTTTAGTAATTATCTTCAAACAACTACTGATTTAAAACTCAGAAATTAAGTAAATTTGTTACAGAAATCTGTAGCTTTTGAAATATTTGGTTTGCGGCATTGTATTTTTTCATTCAAGATTGTTATGATGTTTGTCCCAGCAGGTTGCATTTGCCCCATCCCTCATGACAGCTAACTGACAACTGTGAGGTCAGTGATGTCCCCATCAGGAAGCCAACTGGAATATAAAATGTGTAAGCCCTGCCCTCTTTGTAGAACTTACTCTGATGAGAAAGAATGTAAGTGATTCCAAAATACTAATTTTAAAACAAATTGCACCATCGCATTCTTTTGGACTTTTACAATCTTGCCCCCACTGACTCCCACCGCCACCTGGGTTTGGTAAATGAATTCAGGATTGTGCAGGTTACGAAGGGAGGGAGAGAGCTGGGCTGCAGGGCTGTGTCGGGGCCCACCGCACGCTTCACTGTGCGTCCCTGTGGGAATTTGGACAAAATATCCACATCTCTGAGCCTCCATTTCATCTGGGAAACCTGGGTGATGTCAACTGCGGGTGCTGGTTTTGTACATTAATGGAGATCATGCAGATGATGCATGGCATTTTTTTTTTAATTAATTTTATTGGGGTGACAATTGTTAGTAAATTTACATAGATTTCAGGTGTACAATTCTGTATTACATCGTCTATAAATCCCATTGTGTGTTCACCACCCAGAGTCAGTTCTCCTTCCATCACCATATATTTGATCCCCTTTACCCTCATCACCCACCCCCCACCCCCTTACCCTCTGGTAACCACTAAATTATTGTCTGTGTCTATGAGTTTTTGTTTCTCATTTGTTTGTCTTGTTCTTTTTGGTTTATATACCACATATCAGTGAAATCATAGGGTTCTCTGCTTTTTCTGTCTGACTTGTTTCACTTAGCATTATTTTTTTTAAGAGGAGAAAACAGATTCTGACCAGTGACTTTCCTTGGGTCCCCAAGTAGCAAGGGGAAGGCTGGGCTGAGACACATCCTTTCCAATGGTATCCTTAAAAAGGTGCTGCTGGGAGGCCTGAGAAGGCTGTCTCACAGGCACAGGGAAGGAATCAGAAGCAATGACCTGGCCCACCGGTGGGACCTCCCCGAGCAAGTGGCAGCAGCTCTTGAGGACGGGAAATTTATTGTTCTTATTCCACATGTAGACTCGCAAGGAGAGGTCGAAGGAAGAGGTGATGACTCGGCTCTGGTCCTTGAAATGAAAAGCCACATGTGTTGGGGACGTGGGCTCCCAAGGCTGGTCTCCGAGCCGCGGGCGAGGCGGGCACCACACTCACCACTCACATGGATGTGATGGGTTTCTGGTGGTCCTGGAAGGCTGCCAGCTGCAGGCCGTGTATGGTGAAGAGCACCAGCTCCGACCCGGACACCAGCAGAATCACCTGGGAGCTGTGGCCCTTCATAAGGTGAGGGGGTATCATGGTGTCTGGCAAGACAAAACTTGCGACAAAACCTTTTTTGATATCAGATTCATAATGATTTTTGATTCATTATGAATTTGTACCAATTGGACAGTCAACCATGTTTATTATTTGGAAGTGCTGCAAAGGCTGTGTGAAAAAGTTAGACGACCTGAACTTTTCGCCAACAATTCATGGCTCTTGCATCACGACAATGCACCAGCTCACACAGAACTGTCTGTGAGGGAGTTTCTGGCCAGTACACAAATAGCTGTATTGGAACACCCTCCCTACTCACCTGGACTCTTCTCTCTTTACCTCAAAATAAAGGAAATATTGAAAGAAAGACATTGTGATGACATTCAGGACATCAAGGGTAATACGACGACAGCTCTGATGGCCATTTCAGAAAAACAGTGCTAAAATTGGTTTGAAGGGTGGATTAGGCACTGGCATCGGTGCATAGCTTCCCAAGGGGAGGACTTCGAAGGTGACCGTAGTGATATTGAGCAATGAGGAGTGTAGCAATTTTTCTAGGCTGAGCTCGCAAACTTAATTGTCCAACCTCATGGTTCCATTTCATGCCCCCTCATTCATGCTGTCATTGTCAGATTACATGTTTAAACATTATGTATCCAACATAGATTTATATAGTTAGTGCTCTATGCAGTTGTCTTTTAACTCACATTGGAGAAAAAGTTACAAAAAAATACATTTTATACTGCCTTTCATACATGCCTATATGGTCACTTTACAGTGCTATTTCTTCATGTGGATTCAAGTTCCTGTCTAATGTCCTCAACCTGAAAGATTCCTTTTAGTATTTATTGCAGGACAAGACTAACAACAAATTCTCTGAGATTTATTAATCTAGGAATGTCTTAATTTTCTCCCTCACTTTTCTAGATACAGAATTCTGGGTGACAGCCTTTTTCTTTCAATAAGTCATCCCGCTACCTTCTGGGCTCCATGTTTTTTGTTGTTTTTTTTATGAGAAATCAACTGTTAATCTCGTTGGAGGAGGAGGGTCCCTTGTATATGATGAATTGTTCTCTCTTATGCTTTCAATTTGACTTTCAAATTTGATTATGTCTCTCAGTGTGAAACAGTTTCACTACTTGCAGTTCATTGAGCTTTTGGATGTGTAAGTTAACACTTTTCATCAAATATGAGAAGTTTGGGGCCATTACTTTTTTAAATACTTTCTCCTCTCATTCTGGGATTCCTATTATGCATTATTGGCACGGTTGATGGTGTCCAACAGGTCTCTTAGGCACGATTCATTTTTCTTCATCTTTATATTCATTCCATTTCTCAGATTGGATAATCTCAATCAACCTAACTCCAAGTTCACTGATTCCTTCTTCTGCCTACTCAAATCAGCTCTTGAATTTTTAATTTGATACTGTACTTTTCTATTCCATAAGTTCTAGTTATTTTTCACAATTTCTCGATTGATATTCTCTATTGAATGACACATTATCCTTCTACTTTCCTTTAGTACATGGTTTCCTCTAGTTCTTAGGACATACAGTTGACTTTTGAACAACATGGGTTTAAACTGCAAGGGTCCACCTATAAGTGGATTTTTAAATGTATTTTCCCATGATTTTTTCTCTAGCTTACTTTATTGGAAGAATACAGTATATAATATATGTAACATGCAAAGTATGTATTAATCGACTGTTTATGTTATCGGTAAGGCTTCTGGCCAAGTGTAGGCTATTCAGTTTTTTGGGAGTCAGGAGTTATACACGAATTTTTAACTGTATGGTGGGGGTTGGTGCCCCTAAACCCCACATTGTTCAAGAGTCAACTGTACTTAAAACAGCTGATTTAATGTCTTTTGTCTAGTAGGGCCAATGTCTGGTCTTCCCTGGGGACAGCTTCTGTTGTTTGTTTTGTTTCTTGCATTATTAGCCATACTTTAATTCTTGGTATGACTTGTAACTTCTGTTGAAAACTGAACATTTTTAAATGACATAATGTGGAACTCTGGAAATCTGATTCCCCTACTCCATGTTTGTTGTTTTTGCTGTTTGTTATTGTTTAGTGACGTTTCTAAACCAGTTCTAAAGTCTGTATTCTATTATGTCGGGCCACTTGTCTCTGCTCAGTTAAATTAGTGCTAATGACTGAACAGAGATTTCCTAAACATCTAGAACCACTAAGTCTCTCGGTCATTGCCAAAGGCTCTGTGCATGTTGGGGCATACGTTCAACACTCAGTCGGGCAATTGACTACTCTGCCTTAGCCTTCACTTCCTGTGTGTACAGAACCTCAAGGTCAGTCAGAGGTGAAAGTTTAGAACCCTCTTAGGTATTTCCTGAGTTCGCACAAAGCCCTACATGTACTCATGGCCTTTTAAATTTCTAGGAGTATGTCAGAGCTTTCCAAAACCCCTAAGAACATCAGATTCCCAGCTTTTTAAGTGTTTTGGTTAGACTATTGTTTCTGTAACTGCCATCCATCATCTCTGAAAGCCACAAAGTTAACCAACTGTCTGTAGTTATTTTGGCAAATGTCCCAAGGTAAAGGCTTTTCACACTGGGTGAACTCCGTCAGGCAAAATGAAGAGAATCAGTATGTGGGGTCTTCCAAGAAACACCAGACAGGTCAAATAATGACAATTCTCTGGTAATGACACTTTGAAGACTCTCTAATCCCATTCTTCCCCCTCAGTGACTGTCAGGCTCCTGGTTTTACTGTGATTGTGAGCTGTTGATATTCAAGGCTAACACAAAGCTGGAGGGTGGTTACGGGAATGGAGCAAATAAAAGCTTGCTGTCTTTACTGAGCTTAAGCCATTTTTTCTTGAATAAACACTTCCCAGACTACTGCAAGTCTCTGGTTAATTTCCAGAATTCTATAAAAGTTGATTTTGACAATGTGTCAGTTTCTTCATTACTTTTATGGAAAAAAATTTCAGGGATCATTAATCCACCATTTTCCAAGAGTCTGCATTCTTAACTTGTGACTACGCTCATAAGATTGTTGAGGACAAAATATCAGCTCACCCACACTGTAGAGAATACTGAATCCCCACCTACTCAGTGGGCATAAAAGTGAGTGAGACATGGCTCTTGCCTTAGGGGCACTCTCAGCTGGTGGTTAAAAGGAGGATAAGAAAGAACTAAAATTGAAGGGAGAAATAAGTTTCAGAAGGGACAGCTTATGGTGCCACAAGACCTGAGCATGAGTGGACATCTGGCTGAGGGAGAATGAGGGAAGCTTATGGACAGAGGATTTCAGTATTTCCAGTCACCAGAGCTGATGTGGCATCACAGGGCTTGAGTCCAGCACTCATGTCTCACAGGGGAGAACGAGGTCAGGTGGGAAATAACTGGCTAACAGCCCATGGCCCAAACAAATACAACAAGGAGTCTCTATCCCACCATAGCCTGTACACTCAACTGACCATGCATGTGCCAGGCTGCGTGCTGACAGAAATATACTTACCCATGTCACTCAAATGGAAATTCCTATTCCAGTTTATCAGCAAAGATGAGAATGAGAACAAAGACTAGGGTTTAGAGTTGGCATCCTACCCATTTTAACAGGTGAACGTTGCTCTGCAAAGGCTTCCACAAATAGTCACACCAATGCATAAGTCAATTCATTTATTCCTAGTAACACAATGTCTTTGAGAGTCACATTTGGCAAGACATAACCTTGTCCATTTACCTACAGATAAATCAATTTCCAGAACTAAATGTTATATCTAAAGTATATTCCCCAAATTGTTGAGATACAGACTGAAATCCAATAAAAGTTCTCTTACTTCAAAAGTGACTAAAGAGATTGACATTTTTCTAATTAATATTAACAATAAAAAGTGAAAAAAGGCAACAAATACAACAATGCTATATGATACTGAAAACTAAATATGACAAGATTGGCATTCCACAATTCTAAAAATACCTTAATGCAGTTATCCTAAAAATAAAAACCATGAAGCAAAGATTCCCTCCATGTTTGGAAGAACTTTCATGAGTGAACAGCTGTTTTTCATCATGAGTGACAAAAACTAAGTACAGCTCCTAGTTGACAGTTAAGGCTATAATCTGTCCTATATTCCACAAGAGGTAGAAGATCTGACACATCTTGGGGCAAAAGAAAAGCTGTCAAGTTCCAAAGGAGAAATGAATAGGAAAGAAAAATTCAATGATTTAATGATTAAAGTATTTATTTTCAACTTTAATTTTTTGAGTTTTATTTTTTAAGTTTTTATACCATACATGCTTTTATATAGCTAGGCTGTTACATCAGAGTTGAATTAAAATAAAAGTGGTTTACTTGTCTGTTGATTTGTCTTCCATCAGCCAGTTGCGATCATTAGCTGTACATTTCTGCCCCTAAGTTTGGTACCTCTGCCTTATATCAACCTCCCATTCAATTAATAAAATCTCTTATGTTTCAATATACTATTACAAAACAAACAGTCTTATGCTCCGAACCAGGGAGCAGTTTCCTGCTGGTAGGGGCTGTGGATTGTCCTTTCTTGTGTACTCAACAGAGCCAGAAACACAGTGAGTTCTCAAAAAACTTATCCATGCACCCATCTCTCCTTTGCAGGACAATCTTCTGACCATATTTGGCTCTTCCTTTACTCACCTCCACAATTCCTTGGTCCTTGAAACCTCATTCCAGACCTAGAACAAGAGGGGAGAGAAGAGAGTCAACATGCAATTAGTACCTAGCCTGCCAGGCTCTGTGGAGAGGACAGAGAGGTAAATTAGACCCAGTGGTTACATTCAAGAAAACTTACCCTGCGGAATTAGAAACATATTCAGATAAATAAAAATCACTAAATGAGTGAGGAAGGAGAGAATGACCAACTTAATGGGGCCCCTTAGCTGATTGCTGATCAAGTCCCAAAGGATGAGTCATTGTACCCTAAGAGACTGGCTGAAGTGTTCCAGGGAGAGACAGAACCGCCTTAGCAGATTCAAAAAGGTGAGAAAGATAGTGAGTAATTTGCCTTACTTAGAACATAAGGTTCTGGAAAAGTAGCTGGAGACTGGCTTACACCAATTTCCAGAAGTTTGTAATGGGAAAAACAGTGAAAAGCTACTTGAGAATTGCAAATGGAGGAGTGGTGGGTCAAACTGTTTTAGGAAAATCACTCTGGCTGCTGTGAGAAGAAAGGACTGGAAATGAAAGCAGAGCAACAGGCTCCATAAGAAGGCTGCTACAATGGAGTAAATTAAGCCCTAGAGATGGTAAGATGGAGGAATGGAACAGCTGCGGGGGGGTGGGAGGGATGGGGGGAGAGGGCACTATGCCAGCCCTGCTCTACAAACTGCCTTCTGAAGTATTTGGAAGAGGTTCAGGTGGTCCCTGGAAGGCCCACACCTGCAACCTAGAACTTCCTGGCCTCTCCGCCTGAGCTACCCTGGATTCTGGAGCCTACACAGCTTCAATGGAAACCACCTGGAGCATTCTGTGGCCCAGCCCCACTGAGGGTCCCATCCTAGAAACATGGCTCTCCAGGCCCTGGCAGACCAAAGGACCATCCTCTCTGAGCCCAGGCTCTCACTTCCACAGCCCTCGTTCACCTTCTAGATCAAAGTTTCTCATCCCATAAGAAGTCCTTTTGGCTGGTACAAACATAACGTTTCTGAATGACATTTTGCAAAATCAAACCAGGCGAGGAAATTTATTTCCTTTTTGTATAGGTCCCAGTTCAAAACCCAACTGAAATCTTGTTTACCACATGTAGAATTATAATATGTAATATAACCTGCAAAATAAATGCTAACCACATTTAAGGATCCCTCTGTTAGATTCTGGCCTTAATTATACATGGTGACACTGGGATTAACTGACTTCATTTCACCTAACAGGGAAACTAAGACCTGGAGAAGTTGGTGATATCAAAAGGTATAAGGCACCTCCCTTTCAAACTCTGTCCCTGTGCTACCCCTAGTCTGCTGCTGTGAAAACCAAGGATCCAATTCCAACACTGCTCCAGACTACCTGGGTGATCTTGGACAACACATTCACTGAATATCTTCCTTACTGTTAAAAATGCGGATGAAAACCCAGTATTTTACTTGACACATTTAAAAATTATAATTACAGAATTCAGGTAAGGATCTGTTTATTAATGTTTTTGTAAAATTATATAACAAAATATTCTGAAAGTAAAGAATTTCATTTAATCAACAAATATTTACTGAAATTACACTAAATGACAAGCCATACAGTGTGCTAGAGACACAGGATGTAACAAGGATGTAAAAGACTACATCCTTGTTCTTACGATTGAGTCTAGGAAAAGTAGACATTAAACAAATGCACCCTACAACAACCGTTTAGTTACAGATGTGCTGAGTCCTAAGGAAGGGCTCAGCGCAACAAGGGATGATGCGCAGATGAGACGAACGCACTCAATGGGCACGTAGCACATAAAGGACGATGATGCCAGCCTCTGGGAAGGAGCATCCCTGAGTCCGGAGGAGGAGGTCGCCACTCAAGGGGGTTGTGGTGTGATTTTCCGGGGAAGAGCCGCGAGAGAAATTCCAGAATATTGCAGAAGTGGGAGGAGAAAGAAAACCGATCTCAGGGGTGAACCCTGATGGCTGGACGCTTGATCCGAGCGCCTGGCGCACACCAAGCGCGCGGGCGCTCCAGACGCAGAGTGGCAGGGGGCTTTCAGAGACACCTCCAGAGGCTTCCTAGGTCATCACCTTGAGGGCCAAGAGCGCCCTCTGCTGATCACGGATTCAGGGCCGTCGAACGCCGCCTCCCAGGTGGGGAAACTGGGGCCCAGGGCAAAGGGCCGGCTTTGGACAACCAGTAACCATGAACCGTGCCTTGCCTTCCTCCTGGGCGCGCTACCTTGTCCACCTGGGCGGCGCAGAGCAAGTCTCGGGCCTCTAGGAAGGAGAAGACGTGCAACAGTTCGTGCAGAGCGAGGGGCAGTTCCATCTCGTCCGCCGCCCCAGCTCCGCCCCGCAGGCAAACTCCTGCCAGCCCGCGGCTCCGCCCCTCAAGCCTCCAATCCCCGCCCAACCCTCCGTACTTCCGCCCCGCAGGTCAATCCCCACCTAGCCCAACGCGCTTCCGCCCCCGCAGGCAAAACCCGCCCAGCCCGCTACGTTTCGGCCGGTTCAACCAATCCCCGCCCAGCCCGCTACGTTTCGGCCGGTTCAACCAATCCCCGCCCAGCCCGCTACGTTCGGCCCGGTTCAACCAATCCCCGCCCAGCCCGCCGCGCAGCCGCACCACTTACCGCGCTGACGCCCCATGGGATAGACCACCAACCGGGCTTCTCCGTAGCCTTTGGTTTGCTTCTGACTTTACCCTTGGACCTGGCCTTTCCCTGACCTGCCCTAACACTCGCCCATCCCCTCATATTGACATTCACAGTCGCCCTGATCTTATTCCTAACACTGGCACCTCCTGTGCCCTTGCGGTGGTGCTGGCTTGCTCCTTGACCTCACCCTTGCCAAGTATATGTGCCTTTTTGACTTGGACCTCTCACCTGGCTCCTGCCTGGCCTTCACCCTGACGCTGACCCTCTTCTCAGCCTCGTCCCGATCATCACCCTAGTCCTTACTAGCATGTTATTCACCCCTACCTTTGTTCCTACCCTCACTTAACCCTGATCTTGACACTCGCCCTCACCTTGAACTGTGCCGTGGCCCTAACCCTCAGCCTCCCTCTTATCTTGGCTGGCCCTGGTCCTAACTAAACCTGGTGTCTCTCTCACCACGGCCCCTAACCTGGTCCCCACCCTCGCCGTGGGCCCTGACCCTGGACCACACTCTGGACTTGGTCCTGGCCAAGTTCAGATCAGTTAGTGTAAGAGTGAGTCATGATCAAGTTCAAGGTCAGAGCAGGTCATAGTCAGGATGAGGGTAAGGTCTGGGACAGGACGATAAGGGTCAGAGTTAGAGTGAGGGTGAGTGTCCAGTCAGGGTAAAATTCTGTATCAGGTTAAAGGCCAGTATGAGACAGAGGTCAGTGTCATGGTCAGTGCCAGAATTTGGTTCAAGGTTAAAATCAGTGTATGGGAAATTTTAGGCCAAGGTTATGTACAAGATCAGTGTGAGAGTCAGGATCAAGGTCAGGCTGCGGATCCATTAGAGGATAAGAAAATATGAAGGTCAGGGTGGTTACTGTCAGGTGAGGTAAATTGAGAGTTGGACGCAGGTTGACAGTGAATGTCCAATTCTGTGTAGGATTCAGAGTCAAGGTCAGGGTGAAGTTGATGTTCAGGATTAGGGCCAGGTTCAGGTTCAGGGTCCAGATCAATGTGAGGATAGGGTCAGTGTCACGTTCAAGTTAGTTTTCAGGTCCCAGTGAGCATGATGTTCATTGTCAAGGTCAATTAAAAGTCAAGGTGAAGGTCGTTTTCTATTGCTGCTGGAAAGAGTTAAGACCACTCCCCACACCTCTCTCTCTCTTGAACACATACCCACCTGGATATTCTTTCCATTTCAAGGTTTGTACCCTTAATCTCATCCGCAAAGTCCTTTATTCATAGGTTAGAACATGGACATCTTTAGGGGCAGGCATTATTCCACCTACAGCAGAGGGTCAGAGTTAAGTTTATAGTCAAGGTCAAGGATGGGTCAAGATGTGGGCTATGACCAAGCTGAGGATAAGAATCACCATAACGCTGAAGGTCAATGTCAATGTGAAGTTTGATTTCAAGGTCAGGGTCCAGGTCAGGTTCAAGGTCATGATGGGATTAGGGTGAATCGATGACAAGCCTAGTGTGAGTTCAGGTTCTGCTCAAAGTGTTGGAATGCGGATCAAAATCAGGGTGAAATTGAGGTCTGGGTCATTGCCAGGTTTGAGGTACAGACTAGTTTCAGCTTGAGTATATGGTGCAATTGAAGGTGAGGCTCAAATCAAATTCAGGGTGGGTCAGTACGAGGGTCCTTGTTAGGGTGAGGATTCAGTCTAGGGGCAGAGTGAAGTTGAGAGTGAGAATCAGACTGAGGGTAGAGTCTGATTTGTGCTAGTGTTCTGAGTCATGAGCAGTGTGACAAACTCTCATTGTCAAGTGTAAGTCAAGATCAGGATAAGTGTGATAGCCATGTTAATGCTCAGCATTGGGATCAGGGTCATGATGAGCATCACAGTATGAATGTCAGAGGGTTGCTGTTAAGGTGAAGGTGATGATGGCCAAGTTCATGGGCAAGGTTAAGTTCTAGGTTAAATGGAGTCAGAATTATGGTGAGGGTGAGGGCAATGCCAAAATCAAGGCCATGTATGGGTGGGTAAGGGTCTGGCAAAGAATTGGGTGAGGATGAATATGTATGTCAGCATCAGGATGATGAGTAAGGGTCAGGTTCAGTGTAAGCCTTAAGGTGAGGGAAGGTCAAGGTCAGGATGGGGTAAAGTTTAGGGTCTTATGTGAGTCGGGTTGGTTGAGAGTCAGTGGTCAAGGGTGTGGGTACAGGCTCTCAAGTATGTGGAGGTGAGAGCTACCACAAATTGAGCTAGACTGCAGCTTACAGATGTGGCTGGAGAAACAGGCAGAGGCCGGATCCCGAAAACATCTTTCAAGACCTGAGACAGTCACTTTTCCCTGAAAGCAACAACTAGAGTTTACTGTTTTATATTCCTTCTAAAAGCAGTGACTGTGGCAATGTTAGCCACCTGTGCCCTCAGTGCTTACAGAAGTCTATCCACATAGAGCATAAAACAAGTCTTTTAGGAATAAATATTACTATGAATAAATTTCTCTAGTCTGTTTTTATCTATCCCCAAACCAACACCACTGTCTCAATTATTACAGCCTTATCATGTGTCTTGGTATCTGATAGGGTTTGTCCTTTCATCATTTTTCTCTTCTTCTCTTTTGTTTCCGCCACTTCCTCCTCTCAACCCTTTCATTCCCATGTATATTTTATATTCACCTTATCAAATTATTAAATAAGAAAAACAAGAGCCAGATGGAATTTTATTGGGATTTACAAATGAGTTCCAGGAATGCCTGTCTCCTTACTTGCTCAGTATCTCTGTGTCAGGAGGCATCACATCTGGTCCTGGCTCACCCTTCTCCTGAGGTGTTAAGTCTGCAACCTGAGCCATCTCTGGGCCTTGACTTTTGCCACCTCAACTCCAAATGGGAGCTCCATCATATGAAGTCCCTAATACTAGAGTAGCCATGAATGGGGCCACTTTCCCAGTGACCACAAAGAAGTGAGGGCCAGATGACGCCACTTCCCTTGCTAGGAATGGAAGAGAGGCAGATGCCAGCTAGAGCTACTTGGGGTTTTATAACAAATCTCAAAACTGAATTATTGTTAATGTCTCTGAGAGCAAAAGCAAACCAAACCTCCCTTCCCAGTTGGGTTTCGACATGAGGACATCCTACTCTATGCCCTCACAGATGGCCCTACCAGGACCACCCCTGACCAGGAAGGCCGGGCCTGGAGAAGCAGCACTACGGCGGGCACAGCAGCAGGCTCACTGCTCACTTGGTAAGTCAGCAGCACACAGAGAGGAGGCCAAGGCACAGTCACGGTCTCCTTCTCTGCTGGGGCGGGACATTCTCATCGCCTGCCTGGGACAGGACCAGGTATGGAGTGAGCCTAGGGTGGCCATGGGGAGGTCATGGGAGGTTCCTGAAGCAGAGGAACAAGAGGCCCGAATGGCCCTGGGGGACAGACTGATGGGGCCTGGCCCAGCGGCTTAGCCCTCTGGGATGAAGGGCCGAATCAGCTCCGGGTTCAACAGTGACTCCTCGAGAGGCCGGTCCACGTGGAAGTCATGGATGTGGGGGGGTCCTGGGTGCGCCTTGGGGGCCGGTCCCCCTGGGCGCTGGGGAATCGGCAGCTCCGAAGGGTGGGCAGGCAAGGGAGCTGTGAAGAAGTACTCGTGCAAGAGGGCCTGAGGGTGGTAAAGGATAGCAGAAGGAAACCGGTCACCTCCCCATCCCAGCCTCAGCTCGCTTCCCTGATGGGGAGACTGAGCGCTGCCCTGCAGAGGCTCATTCCTCCATTTGCTTATCCACTCAGCTGACTCACATCTCTGAGTGCTGACTGTCTGAGTACTGCTCCAGGGGATGGGGACACAGCAGTGAACAGAATCTTCCCCATAGCCCGGGGTGGGGGACAATAAACAAGGTAAAGAGGTAAGACAGTCAGTGTCAGATGACTAGTGCTGGAGAGGTGGCTGGTCTGAAGAGTGGTGAGAGGAGGCCCCCTGGGAGGTGGCACTTGAGCAGAGACAGGACAGGTGGGTGAGTGAGGTCCAGGGACAGAAGTACACAGACCCCAGGACATGGACGGGGCCCTGGGCCCCGAGGCACAGGAGATAGTCCTGAGTGTGTGACACCTGTGGGCCACTAGGACCTGGGCCTGTCCTCTGAGGGAGGCACAGGAAGGCCCTGCAGACGAGGGTGTGCTGGCCGGCCTGGACGCAATCACACTCTCTGCCAGGTGGAGGAGACACTGGATGGGCAGGAGGAGCAGACTCTGGGAGGCAGTAGGGATGTGGCGGTGGCTTAGACTGGGGGCAGCATCAGGGGGCTGAGAAGTGCTCAGCTGGTCTCAGTAGGCCCTGAAAGCCCCTGGACATGGCTGCTCACCAGATGTGTGCATAAACACACACTGCTAGTACCCCGGGTGGGGAGGGGGAAAGGGTGGTACACCTGACAGAGCCCATCAGCCCATGGTCCTCCCCTCCTCCTGCCCTGCCACACCCCACCCTCCTGAGTCCTCCTCTCCAGGCCTCTGCTCATCGTCTCTCTTGGGGCAACACCTCCTGTGCCTAAACCTGCCCTCCTCCAGGAAGCTGCCAACTCTCATAGCCTGGCTGCCCTGCTCACCACAGGGTGGAGACCTCATGGGGAAGAGGCTTCCTCGGCTTGTTCACTGAGCCAGGGCCCAGGATAGTGCCCAGCACATGCCAACGCTGAGTAAATACTTGCTGAATGAATGAAGGGATTAAGGAGCAAGTCACCAGTAACTGGCGGTGTACTCTTCTGCCAGTCAGCATGCCCTTCTAACAGGCTACCCCTTCCCACCTGTGCCCCTCTGGGGCCTGCTCAGGACAGGCATATTGGCTCCCCATCCTCCATCACAAGTTCTAAGTGACCTCAACCTCCTGGGACACATGGACTTAAGTAAGGAGATCAGGACACCAGGGGGTCACCCTACCTGGGAGGCTGAAATGCGCTGGCGTGGGGGGTAGAGGAGAAACCGCCCCAGTAGGTCCAAGGCCTGTGGAGATGAGTCGGGCAGCACCTCCCCTAAGGGCACAGGTGCCTGCTCCTTGAAGGAGATCTTGTTGTAGTCGGGCAGCTCTGTGACCTCCTGAGGAGAAGGGGGCGCCTCAGGACCAGCAGCCTGCCACCTCCCTCTGTTGTCAGTCCTCACTCTGTTGCCCACCTGCTCATGCTTCCTGGCTGCTCCCCGATCCACGTGCCCTGCTGTCATCCCATCACTCATGTCTGCACACTCACTCCATCCTTCAGTCCTTCATGCCCCTACCCTCTCGGTCACCTGCTTCCTCCCCAGCTTGGTGACAACTGCAGTGTGCTAGGAGCAGGCAGGAAGGGACTTGGGACAGGACACAGCCCTCCTGCCTCCAGCTTGGTGGGGGAGGAGGGGTCCCCAAACTGGACCAGGACAGTGGTCTGGGATTTCAGGGCGGCATGGGGCCATGAGAGAAGGTGCAGGAGAGGGGAGCCGCCAGCTGTTGGGGAAATGGAGGACACCAGCCCCCACCCATCCCCACCACGGGCCCCTGCAAACCGGCCAGACTTGAGGGCTAGGGGTGCCCAAGATGCGAAGCACGCAGCAAAGCTGTTCGATGTCATTCTCCCCGGGGAAAAGCGGGGACCCATTCAGCAGCTCCCCCAGGATGCAGCCCACGGCCCTACAGATACAAAACCCAAAGAGCTCACAGACTACACATGGACATGGATCTCCCCACACCAGATCCATCACTCCCCACTGGGGACACAGGTCTCCTCACGTCAGCACCCACCTCACACTGGGGTCAAGGCACCCACAAAGTAGCCTCGAGGCTTCATAGCCAAGAATACAACCCCCAAATAATCAAAGACTTCAAGTCTAGAACACAGAGCACGAACCCCCTTTCCAAGCATCTCTCAGGCCTCAACTCTGGAACACACAGCAACCCCTCAACTAACCTGAGAATTCTTAGAGCCTCACGCTCTGGAACACACAGCCACCTCCTCACATTGGCCACACCTCCAAAACAGCCCCCAAATCTCAAATTCTTAAACATGTACAAACCATCCTACCCCAAATAAAGGCTCAGAGCCGTCAATCCAGGGACCCAGGACTCTGGATAACTCCGGAGTTTGCATCCTGGGTTATAACCCCCTGCATAGCAACGTAGACCCCCCACGCCTCAGACCACCCCCCCACTCCAGCCCAGAAGCTTCCCACTGGGACAACCACTCTGATCCCACCCAATCCCCACCCAGCTCAAAAAGGTCAAAGACTGATCCCAACCTCCTCAGAGATACCCTAACTGGGGAAGACACCCCAAGGCAACCTACAGCTCACAGGAGGAAAACAACTCCCCAAATTTAGACCCCAATACCCAGGAGGAAGAGGTGACTCCATGACCCACATTCCCCCTTACCACAGGTCGACGCCCTGGTCATACTGGCGGGCACCGTACAGGAGCTCGGGGGCTCGGTACCACCTGTGAGAGGTGGGCAGGTGGTCACTGGTCTGACAGGAGGCTTTCCCAGGTCACCTCAGCCCCCATACCAGGCTCACGAGCAATGTCTGGACAGAAGGTCCAGAAGCATCTCTTCCCCAGTGGGAAGGCTGGGGCCTATCCACTGCAAGGTTTTGCCTGGAAGCCAGCCCTCCCTACCTGGTGGCCACCTGGTGAGTGTAGAGGCGGCTGCCATCAGTGGAAAAAACCCGGGCCAGGCCAAAGTCTGCTATCTTGAGCTGTCCCGAGGCACTGATGAGCAGGTTGGCCGGTTTCAGGTCCTAAGGGCACCAAAGGAGGTGTCAGTTCCTCAGAGCCCCCAAAGGACCTTGGGACAGCATCACTTGGAAGGCTGAACAGCTGGATCAGCCTAGGTCCCAAACCCTGCAGTACCACACCCCGACACTTACTCACAGGCCCTGCTCCCTCTGTCCCACCCCTTCCACCCCCACACACCGAATGACCATGTGTTTTTCAAGGGCTGGCCCACCTCTAGCCCAGCAGGTCCCCAGGCCCCGCCCCGCCCGCGCTGGGACTGACCCGATGCACGATGTTGTTGGCATGGCAGAAGGCGACACCTTTAAGGAGCATCTGCAGGTAGCTCTTAACTTGCGCCTGAGCCAGCGGCCTCTGGGCGTGGCGTACCACCTCGGCCAGATCTGACAGCATGAACTCGAAGGCCAGCACAAAGCCTGCCCCATGTGGGAACACGGCCTTCAGCTGTACCACCTGCAGGTAGGGCATCCTGTCAGCTCCCGACTCACATGACTCAGACTCTGGGACGCCCAGCCCTGGCCCAGGCAGAGGACAAGGCAAGCAGATGAGGTGACATGAGATCTGAGCTCAGGACCAAGGAGCTGGTTCCCTCTTGTTGCTCCCCTCTCGAGAGAGAAGGCAGGTCCCCACTCCAACACTCCAAACACACTCAGGGAAAAGGTCTAAGGGAGGCCACTTAGGACAGTGTCTGGTCCCCCACCCAGCCCACAAACTGGAAAATCACCTGGACACACACACACACACAGGAGCCCAAGTCTCCTCTTGCTTCCTCCATAGCACCGAGAGAAGGCACTGGCCTTCTCTCACAGCTCCCCAGCACTGGGACAGCTAGAGACACATCGTATGTACTTCCTGAGGGACCGTGGGGCCACAGGGGTCGGGCTGCACAGCAGTGAGCAAGTGCAAGGGCTGGTGGGTCCTTCAGGACCTTATGGAGCTCCCAGCACAGAGGACAGACGACTGACAAACGCGTGAACAAACATAGGGTACGTCCAGGTTGTAATGAGGACAGAAGAGAACAGATGGGGTGGTGTCAGTTATGCAGGGAGCTAGGAAGGAGCTCTGGGCAGGGGGACAGCAAGCACAAGACCCCAAGGCAAGAACAAGAAGGAGGCTGAAGGGACATGTGGGGTCATTTAGGGGGAGGCTGCCTGCTCTGTTCTGTGGTCCCAGAGCCTAGACAGGGCTTGTCACAGAAGAAATGCTTAAGAAGTTGTGTTGAATGAACAAAAAGAGGGGTTGGAAGAGGGCAGGAGCAGATGGTGACAATGCTCTTGGTATGAACAGAGGCCACTAGGGCTTTTCAAGCTGGGGAATGAACAATTTTAACTATGTTTTTTGACTGTGGGGTGGGGGCAGCAGTGGGGAGGCTGCCATAGTTCTTCTGGTGAGAGGTGAGGCGGCCAGTGTGAAATCTAAAAGTTTCTTTAAAGATAGACCCTTCAGGCCTGCTCACCCACCGGAGGTGGGACCTAGTCACCAGCCTTGTGCATCCTCCACCTCTGCAATGCACAGGCTGTCAATAAGCCCTTCTACTTTCCTCAAAAACCGATAATGGCCTTATTGCTATTTTTCTGATTTTGAGAGTAGTATACACTCATTTCACAGATCAAAACAGCCACAGACATTCAGATAATACACAGATCAAAACAGCCACAGACATTCAGATAATACACAGATCAAAACAGACACAGACATTCAGATAATACACAGATCAAAACAGACACAGACATTCAGATATTTAAATAATTTTTTAAAATTCTTAAAAAAAAGGAAAAACCGTACCACCTACATTCCACCAGACTTTACAACAAACACACACACATATATATACATCACATATATACTCGTATCATATTTTCATACAAAACCAGATGACACCAAGAGTTCTATAACGTGCCTCTGTCACCTAATATATCATGGACATATCCAGAGATAAAAGAACGAATCACCCACCCAAGGTCGACCCAACCTTATCACTCCCCAGGAAGTTGAACACATTCTCTACTCCTGATATTGGACAAATGAGTGAACAAACCTATGGGGTACGTCTCGGCTCTACTGAGGACAGAAGAGAACAGATGGGGTGGTGTCAGTTATGCAGGGAGCGAGGAAGGAGCTCTGGGCAAGGGGACAGCAAGCACAAGACCCCGAGGACAGGAGAATGAACCATGAAGAGAATGATGCTGGGGTGTAAGTTGTCCCTCCTCATGTGCCCACAGCCCCTCTCAGCTCTGTCACAGGACAAACCACACCAGCTGGGCCCTGTAGCTTCTGTCCTCCCCTACCACACCTAAGTTCTCAACAGCTGGATGAAGGCCAGTTCCTCTCAGTGTTGCCAGTACCCAGCATAGGATAGGGCTTACAGGAGGCCTCAAAGTTAAAACATCCTGACTCCTCAATCAGACCTGGGTGAAAGCCCCCATGGACAAGCTGAGCGCCTATGAGCCAGTGGCTGAGCCTGATTCCCTGGCCTGACAGAGGGAGATCCTGAAACCTGCCTTGCAGAGTAATGGAGCAAACTCAGAGGGACAATGTACGGAAAGCACTTAACACTGCCTGCAGAACCTAACAGCAGCTCAATAGGTGGCAGTTATCATTACCATTAGAAATCGCTAAACATTTTGAGAAATAAGGCATAAGTTACTGAATGAATGAATGAATCAATCAGTCAATCAATCAATGAAGACACAAAGAAGTGGGTGAACAAGAGAGTGAATGAGTGAGGAACGAAATAATTGGGTGAATAAGTGGCTAAGAAAGGAAATGGGGTGAGGAAGCAGATGGGGGGGGCAGAGTGGGTGTGGGTGCCCCCAGAGTGGGAGTGAGTGGAGGAGGGCAGGAAAAGGCGTCCCAGAACCCCAAGCCCCACTCACATACTGATTGTCCTCCATCTCCTGCAGGGCCTTGATCTCCCGCAGCGCCTGGTTGGGGATGCCGTCCTCCAGCCTCCGCAGAGCCACCTTCTTGAGGGCAACGATCTCTCCAGTCTGTGAGGGACAGTATGCAGGCACTGCCACCCCACCCCCGGCTGGGAAAGGGGCGACAGGACGAGAAATGTGCCATCTGGGTGGAACGCAGAGGCCTGAGGACACCATGGGGGTGGAAAGCACCTCCCAACCCCCTTCTGGAGGGAAATCACCGCCAGCCTGGGACCCAGCAGTCGCGGGGCTGGTCAAACAGCTCAGGAGCATCCACTCCACGCCCGCAGGGGACACTCGCGGGATGCCTACTGTATCACTGCTGGTGGTGGGCAGCTGGCCGCAACCTGGACGACCTCCCTCTATAAGGGGTTAAAGTGAGGAACACACGCCAGGAAGACCCAAGCCTGGGTTTGGAAAACGGATACATCTCACAGCCAGAAATGAATGGAACCCAAGGAGGAAGAGCTGGGCGGCCCACGCGGGGCGGCTCACCTCCACGTGCTTCGCCTTGAAGACGATGCCGTGCGCGCCCTCCCCAATGCGGCCCAAGATGCAGTACTGGTCCATCGCCGGCCCCTCCTCCCGCGCCCAGACGCGCTGCCTAGCAACCGAGCTGCCTCCGAGAGCCGGCCCGGCGGCCTAGTGCAACTGAGGACGGCGTGCGGGCCTCTCCTGCGCCTTCCTGGGCCCCAGCCACCATGCCACAGGGCGCTTCATTGGGCGGAAGTCATCCGCAAGGACGCAAAGCCAACGCCCGGCCGGGAGCAACGCCAGCCGCTTCCGCGCACCGCCCCAGGGGCACGTAAGGAGCTACGCTGGGCACGCAGCGGCGCCGGGGCGGGGCGGCCTGCGTGATGGGGCGGAGCCGGCTCCTCCCCCGTCAGGCCAGCCTCCCAGCCGTGACTAGAGGCGCCACCTTCAGCAACGCTCAGGTGCCCTTGTTTTCCAGCTACGCGACCTGGAGCCCATGATGATGAAGGGAGACGGCCGGGGCTGAGTTGTGGAGGGAGCGTGAATGGGGTCTCCCTCCTGGAAAGTCACTTGGCAACATGTAGAGATACTTTTTAATTAAAAAGTTCAAACTCTGACCCAGAAAGTCCACGTCTAAAGGTTTCTCATGAGGAAACATTTGGAGAAATTTGCAGCTGGAGTAATTTTAAGAAATGCATGCCATCCATCAAAGGATGTTGATAAAAAACACAAGTAGCTCTTAAACGTCTGAAAAGATTCTCAATTTCACACACAAGATAAATGCAAAATAAAGTACAAATTTTCACCTATGGGATGGCTAGGTTCCAGACCTAACAGACCCTTGGCCAGGCTGTGGGAAAACAGGAGCTTATACAGTGCTGATCAAATTACAAATACGTATCCCCTCAGACTCAGCAAGCCCACTTCTAGAAATTGCCCCAACAGGTATATTGCACACATGTAAAATAATATGTGCGAAGTTATCAAATGAAACATTGTTTGAATAGTAAACTATTGGAAATACCGTACAAGTCCATCAGTAGGAGACTACATTGTGATACACTTATCAGATGAAATTAAGCAGCCTTAACAGTGAACGAGAACACTTTTTATGTACAGTTATAGGAAGATGTCTAAGATATATTAAGTTAAGAAGGCAAAATGCAGAACAAAGCATATAAAAGTACCACTAGCTGAGTAAAACGAAAAGGAGTGAAGAAGATAAATAAGGCTTGTTTGTGCTTTACAAGATATCTGGAAAGATAACCAAGATTTCAGGATTGTGGTTACCTGGTGGAGGAGGGACTAGAAGAGTTGGAGACAGGATAGGAGTCAAGCTTCTCACTGGGCCTCTGTACTCTTTGGGTTTTGAACCATATAATGTATTAATTCTTCAAAAAAGTAAATATTTTCTGGTTCAGAAATTCCACTGTTTTAACAATTGCAGAAGAAGGCCTTGATGTCCATACAGTGATGTTCACCCTGTTTGATGATAGCAGAGGTCAGATAATAACCCAAATATATTTTGGCAACTCTGGAAATCAAAGGGATTATCTTCCCTCGCCAGGGCTTGCTGTTGTTGCATTTTGTGTTTTGTTTATTTAGTATATTTTCTGTCCTAATTGTATAATGTTTGTTTTCTTTATCATATGTGGCCTCAAAAATCTCTGATCAGTTAGCTTAGTTGTCAGCTGATAATTTGAGAGAGGTTTTCAGTATGTTTCCCAGTCTTTGCCAATGGGCTGTGTGTGTGTGTGTGTGTGTGTGTGTGTGTGTGTGTGTGTGTGTGTGTTGAGGCCCACCTGAACACTCAGCCAGGCAGTTGACAACTCTGTCTTAGCTTTCACTTCCTGCTAGTGCAGAACCTCAAGATCAGCCTTTTTTATTCCCCCCTTCCTTCGCCTCACCCCCCATTCCGATTCAAGCCGTTATTTCTCAGCCTAGTTGTGCAGGACACAGCTCCATGGCCCATGCTGGTATTATGAGCCTTCCGCTCTCCCTGGCTGAGGTAGTCGGTCACCAGTTGTCGGTCAGCTGTTCACAGCAGCTCATGGCAGCTCTCGCCGGCGGCCAGCTGCTCATGATGGCTGCCGGTCACCCATGGCAGCACACGGCAACACACAGCAGCCCACGGCTGCTCACGCTGCCCACTGGCCACTCACGCTGGTCACCAGTCGCTCATGGCAGCACAGGGCAGCACACAGCAGCCCACAGCCGCACACAGCAGCCCATAGCCGCTCACGCTGGCCACCAGCCACTCACACTGGCCATTGGCAGCTCCTGGCAGCACACGGTAGCACATGGCAGCACAACAGCCCGCGGCAGCCCACAGCAGCTCATGCCAAAGGTCAGCCTTTTCAGGTCTTTCCTGGGCACATGCACAGCCCTGGGCATGCACACATCCTTACATATGTATTTGACCTTCTAGAGCCCCAACAATATGACAGAGTTTTGCAAAGCCCTTATAGGCATCTCATACTTCAGCTTTTCCTTTGAAGCTTTTTGATTAGCCTATTATTTTCCACACTGTCATCCTCTTCATTACATAGCTACAAAGTGAATCAATTGCCTCTAATATTTTTAACAAACACCCCACAGTAAAAGCTTTGCACTGGGTGAGGTGCAAGCCAAGTGAAATAAAGATAGCCTTATGAGTGGTGTATTCCAGGGAACTACCAAAGAAGCCAAATAATGACCATGCTCTGGCAATGAGATGTGGAAGGATCTCCAACACAGTCATAGAGCATTATGGTCCCTTCATTAGCTGCCACGCTCCTGGTTTCCACCTAGATTGAGAACTGTTTGCTTTCAAAGCTACTGTGGGGTTAGAGAGTAGGAAATAGGAACAAAATAATTGAAAACATCACAAACCTTGCTGCTCTTACTGAGATCCCATTGTTGTCCTTAAGTAAAGACTGCCTGTATTGCTGTACATTTTTGTTTAATCTAGAGTTTTGAAAATGTTAATTCTGACCTTTTTTTTTTTTTGCCAGTTTTCTTATTGCTTTTATGTTGGAGGGAATTTTCGGGGGTTTAGTTTGCCAAGTTTGCTGATGTTTTCCCTCTCCAATCTATGTTTAACTTTTATTTTTATTTCATTGCACATAACTTGGCCTGGTCAGTCTAGGTGCTGTGTGAATTCCCCAAAACAGAGGATTACACAGATCCAAAATGTCCTGCAGCAGGGAACTCATCGGAATGGCTAAAGTCCAACAATATGTCAGTTTTAAAGTTTCATTTGTAGTTTGTTTCTTTTTTTTCTTTTTCCATTCTTATTACCATTGAAATCAAGTTTAGTAGAAACAACCTTAGTACATACAGATGAGCAAAAGGACATGACATTCCTATAATCATGTCCACCAGAGGATAGCCCCTGCTGCAACCCAGGTGTATATCCTGCTAGATTTTCACTCTCACTCTCTTTCCTATAGTATACATTTATATACTTACTCTCTCAAAATATTAGGTTGGTGCAAAAGTAATTGCGGTTTAAAAGGTTAATAATTGCAAAAACTGCAATTACTTTTGCACCAACCTAATAGATTTACATATTTATTCAACAAATTTGGGCTCATTCTCTGATAGTGTTTGGTGGTTATCATAAATTCTAATTTTGATTTAAAATATTTGAAAAATTAATAAGTTCATCAATTAAAATATAAATATTAGCACAGATATACAGTGAGGAGGCAGGCTCTTTTCTGCAGCCAACATGGCCAGTGTCCAGTGGTTCTTTCTTGACAGAAGTGGTCTGTGTGAAAGTGAAGGAATGTGAGTGAATAACCAACCGCATGCCCTGATGTGAATTTGAATGCCCAGGCTGAGGTAATGGCAGAGCAGTCAAAGAAATACTTTAGCCTCAGACCTCTGCCTTCCCTCACTCAGCCTCCAGCTTCCCACAGTCAAAAACTTATTTGCTTATCTGTTCCTCTGTGGCTCCACTGACAGTTTGATTCCCAGTGATGTGATCAGTTCAGGAGCCTAAGATTCATCTGATACTTTCTTGTCCGTCAGCAGTAATGTTAATGGATCGCTCATTTCTGGACTTCATTTTCTCTTACTTTATATCCCTTCCCTCCTTCTCCTCTTCTTATTTACTGTATGAATGTGGGCGTGCCTTAGCACCTAGATCAATGAGGACTATCCATCTCACAGAGCTGCTGTGGGAATGCAGTGGAATAGTGTGTGGAATACTCTGACCAGCACTCAACAGTGAGTTTTCTCTCAGGAACTGGTAGGTCTCATCGAATCATAGAGAGCTCTGTGGAACCCTATGTTATTCTGTGTTTTCACTTTCTCAGGCGACTTTCAAGCCCAATGGCAAACAAATGAGACTCAGAATATAAACCCTCTTGGCTAGTTACTCAAAATGGGATCTGCAGAACAGCAGTCCTGGCCTCTCCTGGGAGTTCAGCAGCACCCCAGACATACTAAATCCGCATTTTTAATAAAGTCCCGGGATGACTCAAATACATGTTAAAGATTGAGAAGGACCACTCTATAAATTCCCCTGTGTGAAAAGCAGAAATGTCTACTCCAGTGCCTGTCGTTCCCTCAGCTAAAGGAAGAAGCAACCGCTGTCATAAAGGATGTTTGTGTGGAGTAAGTATATTATTAGCCAATGTTTAAAAAATACAACTGATAGTAAAATCTTTCAGCTCCCCTCCATAGTTGTTCATCTCCCCAAATTCCATATTTTCTCCTGTACGAAAACTGAATCAGTGGCTTCCCACCATTCTTAACATCCATCAAGTAATTAACCAATAAACCTCTGTGAGTGTCTATGATGTGCCATCCTCAGAACAGGGCTACCAACTGAAGCTCCAACTTTAAAAAGCTGCAGTTGTTCTTATGACATTGGTTTCAGGTGTAAAATTCTTTAATAGATCATCTATATATCACATTGTGTGTTCACCACCCAGAGTCAGTTCTCCTTCCATCACCATTTATTTGATCCCTTTTACCCTCATCTCCCACCACCACCACCACCCCTATCCTCTGGTAACCACTAAACTATTGTCTGTGTCTTTGAGTTTTTGTTTCTTCATTTGTTTGTCTTGTTCCTTTGTTGTTTTCAGTTTTATATACCATATATCAGTGAAATGATATGGTTCTCTACTTTATCTGTCTGGCTTATTTCGCTTAGCATAATAATACCACATCGTCTTTATTCATTCATCTATCGAAGGACACTTTGGTTGTTTCCATGTCTTGGCCACCGTAAATAAAGCTGCAATGAACATTGGAGCACAGCGTGTCTTTATGGATAAATGTTTTCAGATTTTTTGGGTAGATACCCAGGAGAGGGATTGCTGGGTCATATGGTAATTCTATTTGTAATTTTTTGAGGAACCTCCACACTGCCTTCCATAGCGGCTGCACCAGTCTGCATTCCCACCAACAGTGTATGAGGGTTCCTTTTTCTCCACACTTGTTACTATTTGTCCTGTAGATGATAGCCATTCTGACTGGGGTGAGGTGATATCTCATTGTGGTTTTTATTTGCATTTCTCTGATGATTAGTGATGTTGAGCATCTTTTCATATCTCTATTGGCCATCTGTATGTCCTCTTTGGAGAAAAGTCTATTCAGGTCCTCTGCCCATTTATTAATTGGATTGTTTGTTTATTGTTGAGTTGTATGAGTTCCTTATATATTTTGGATACTAGCCCATTATTGGTGGTGTTGTTTGCAAAAATCTTCTCCCATTTGGTTTGTTGCCTCTTTATTTTGTTGATCGTTTCTTTTGCTGTGCAGAAGCGTTTTAGTTTGATATAGTCCCATTCACTTATTTTAGCTCTTACTTCCCTTGCCTTTGAAGTCAAATTCATAAAATCCTCTTTGAACCCAAGGTCCATAAGTTTACCTATGTTTTCTTCTATGCAGCTTATTGTTTCAGATCTTATATTTAGATCTTTGATCCATTTTGAGTTAATTTTGGTACACAGTGACAGATTGCAGTCTAGTTTAATTTTTTTGCACGTGGCTTTCCCATTCTCCCTGCACCATTTATTGAAGAGGCTGTCTTTCCTCCATTGTATGTTTTTGGCTTCTTTGTCAGAAGACATTTTTTAAAGAAATTGAAGAAGACACAAAGAAAAGCAAAGACATTCTGTTTTCATGGATTGGAAGAATCAGCATAGTTAAAATGGCCACATTATCCAAAGCAATATACAGATTTAATGCAATCCCCATCAAAATCCCAATGGCAATTTTTAAGAAATAGAACAATAAATTATCAGATTTGTATGGAACCACAAAAGACCCCGAATAGCAAAAGCAATCCTAAGAAAAAAGAACAATACTGGAGGTATCACACTCCTTGACTACAGTACTACAGAGCAGCAATAATCAAAACAGCATGGTACTGGCAGAAAAACAGACACACAGACGAATGCAATAGAACTGAGAACCCAGAAATAAACCCACATAAGTATGGACAGATAATTTTTGACAAAGAAGTCTCTTTTTTTATGGAGAGAACTTACTATAACTTATGAGTGTGTACTTCCTTTTTATCATATTATTTGTAATCAATTATTCACTTACACTGTTTGTGGTGTGGTACAGGGATGTACTTTTTCTACATGGAAAGTCAATCTTTCTAATGAAATTTAATGTACAACACATTCTTTTTTTTTTTTTAACAGGACTTTATTGGGGAACAGTGTGTACTTCCAGGTCTTTTTACAAGTCAAGTTGTTGTCCTTTCAATCTTAGTTGCAGGAGGCACAGCCCACCATCCTTTGCGGGACTCGAGGAGTTGGACTGGCAACTTTGTGGTTGAGAGCCCACTGGCCCACCGGCAGCCTTCGGAGTTAGGAGCATGGAGCTCCAACCACCTGAGCCACGGGCGGGTCCCCTACAATACATTCTTTATCACATAGTAAATTATACAGATGAAAAGTTTAATTATAATATATCTTTGCATTAATTAATTGCCCTTGGTTCATGCTGGAATAAAATATAAAAGATTTATACACCAAATGATCACTTTGTTGGAATAAAAAAGGAAACATTTGGAAGGGCTTTGTAAAACATTAAATGTTTTTCCTGTGTCAGGCAGTGGAACTAAGTCTAAGTTCCAATAGTCTAAGATTTGAGAGGTAAAGCTTGGTCTCCTGATGCTAATACTTTAAGTGGTGTCATACATTTTGTTTCTGCTTACTCCAAATTTTCTCAGCTTCATCATCAGTAGAAGGAGACAGAACAGAAAGAAAACTTATTATCAGCTATGAAAATTACTCCCAATCAACAAGCCATTCTGAGTAATATGTTTGAAAAGAATCCTTACCCTGGTCATCCTAATAAAGAAGAACTAGCTAACAGTGATGATGGTGAAATGTTTATAGGCTTCGTACTTCTTTAGAAAGATCCCTGATATTTATAGTTGCAGTATCCATGTGTCACTAAGGGTCTACTCAGAAGATGAAAACTATTTAGTAATTTGAATAGGAAAAGTTTACAGTTGGCCCTCAGGTGGTTTGTATTCCCCTGATATGAAGTCTCTCCATCACGTGGGTCTGATTCTAAGGTTTAATGGTACAGAATGCATTTTTCCATACTGCATGGCCTCAAAATGAAGCCAACTATTCTTACTCAGGATTGCAGCAAGCTAAAGCAATTTGTTCTTACTGACTGAAGGTCTTCAAGAGGTTTCCACGAAGCATGTATCACAAAAGGATTTCTGACTAAAAATGATTGTTACCTTACCTCCTTCGAGTCTCACATGTCACATCTCACCCTCAGACGAGCCCAGGTCACCTTGTTTAAAAGTTCTGATCATAGCCTTGACCCTCACCCCTACATTCACAATTATCCTATCCCTGTGCTATTGTTTTCTTTTTCCCATTGTGCTTAGCACCTTCTAATATACTATCTAATTACTTATTATATTTATTGTAAGTTTCCACTCACAAAATGCAAGTTCCATAAAGGAATATTTGTTGTTTAATTAAAAGATGTATCCCAAATACCTGGGAGAAAGTCTGGCTTTCAGAAGCACTTAGTAATATTTGTTGAATGAATGCATGTAGGGATTTTCAAAAGTGATATCTTTAGAACTTCACCACTGGGTAAGCTGGGACTCCTCTATTAAATGTTAATAAGCATTTGTGGCAAATGATCATGTTTCCTATAATTGTTTTTAATCAATGTTCTTGTCTGAAACTTATCCTTAATGTAATATGAAAAATTATAGTCAAAAGAAAACCTGCAATATATCATTCACTTTTTAATCTTGATTTTTAAATTTGTAAAAAGAAAAGAAAAAGTTTATTATTAACTATAACAGGGGATAGGAGTAATGAGAGATAGGCTAGTAAGAGGTAGAGAGAACTTGAAAGAATACAGGAATAGCAGATGTATGGAGCAGCCACTACCCTAGGACTGAGGTAGAATGCCCTGGTAGAGGTCCCCACGTTCTCCCCTCACCCTTTTTTCGCCCATTCCAGAAGAGGGTCTGGCTGTGACCCACTGAATTGCAAGGAAGTCACTGGAGTGCCATGCTGGTGAAACTTGCCAGAATCCTGCCCTTTGAGTTTGCCATAAATCCACACTCTAGGTACTAGGGGAGGTATCTCACCAGAGAGACTTTGCTATAAAACCATTGAGGACGGTGTTGGAGGCAGCTGTGGACCGCTGGGTGTAGGGCACTGCAGGAGCCAGATGCTGGAGAAGCCACCACACCACATGAGCTGGACACTGGAGAAGCTACCTATGCTGCAGGAGCTGAAAGCTGGAGGAGCTGTATGTGCAGGAGTCGGTGAGCACGGGAGAAGCCTGGCAAGCAAGCACCCTGGAACCAGGAAGGAAAACCCTTCCTCCTTCCATGTCTCTCCAGCTCCCTCTGCTGACAGAGATTGCTACCATCATGCCAACAGTCAAAGGAAAAACAACCAAGTCCATTGTCCAGAGGAGGCAATGAGGGTGAATTTGGAGTGGAGAGGCAACAAATTGATAACTGGCAAGAACCCTGAGGCTAGAGAAAGGGATAGAGTGGTTTGATACCAAAGAAGTGAACACAGTAGAAATCAACAATCTTATCACCCAGAGAAAAAGTGTTATTATTATTATTTTTCATTTCCGATCCTTTAAACTGATAGGAATATATATTTTATGTGTATGCATAACATACTATATGAAATATAACAGTAATATGGACATTTTAAACATTTAGGATATTATTTACATATGGATACAAAATCTCATTTATATAATATTATTTGTTTAATGTAACTCGGTTTCTTTTCTGGATGAGAAAAATGAATTTCACAGCTATTGATTGATTTGCCTAGAGTCCTGAGCTGGCTGGAAAGTGTAGTGATTAAAATCCAAGTTTCCAGATTTTTTTCTTGTGACCTTATGAACATCCATCTACTCATATCTAAGGGTGAGGGCAGCGAGGGGCAGGAAGCAAACTGGTATTTCCAGCTGAGGGACTAGAGAAAGTTCAAGGATGGAAGTGATAGAATTGATTTTCACTTGATTAAGGGCTTTCCCCGCAATGGGAAAATTTGACTAAAGATTAAAGAGTCAAGGTGTGGGGTATAGGGTCCCACAGAGTACTGTGGCTTGGATAGAAGAAACGTGGGCTTCTTACTTTGCATTGTAGGGGCAGCAAAACCAACTCTGTCCATCTTGGGTTTTCAGCTGGGGCTCTTTAACAAAGACAGATTAACAAGAGAAAAACAAACAGTTAATGAACATGTGCAGCAAACATCACACAGCAGAAACCTCAACCAACAAAAGCAACTCACAATAGTGGCTTAGAACTCCAGCTTATATAGCATCATCAACAAACAACAATACATTTTTAGAGAAATGACAGGACAAGGGAAGAAGCTTTCAAAGGTGGCAGACTATGGGAAGGGTAAACATATGGGATGGAACTGAGGGAGAAGGTTTATTTGCAGATTCCTCTGGTGCCATTTTTGGGCTGAAAAGAGTCTATCGCCAGTAAAAGGAGAATTCATTTCCTGCCTTTAGGCAAAGGAGGAGCTATTTCTGGGTTTACACTTCCTAAATGCCTGTAGCTCGAAATAATTTTTATGTGAAAGGCATATTTAGGGATGACATACTCTGATTTCCTTCAGCCTTCTTGGAATTGTTACTTTATTTTTCATTTTCCTTCTCAAAGTTGTCTCAAATCAGTAATAACTTTAGAATTGGGTCTTAAAATAACCACCTTACTTTATGAAAAAGGAAGTGATGGGACTGGAGACAAGTGAGAAAACCCATAAGATCTGGTTCCCAAATAAAAGGGCCATACTCCCACTGAAGAGAAGTAAGAGGTCATGCTGTTGGGAGGCAGTGGTACCCCTGTGAAAGGCCTACCCCAACTGGAGGTGCAGGGCTTCTGGCAGGATTGGGGACGCCCCGCCCCCAACCCACATAACCTAGACACCACCCTGTAGCGGCAGGAAAGCAGTCTCGTGGTTTCTTTAAAAATTAAACATAGAATTACCACGTGATACAGTAATAATTCTATTTATTATATACCCAAAAGAATCATATATACCCCAAAATAATACTCAAAAGAATTAAAAGCAGGCACTCGAAGAAATACTTGTACACTCATGTTCACAGCAGCATTATTCATGACAGCCAAGAGCTAGAAGCAACTCAAGTGTCCATGCACAGATGAATCAATAAACAAAATGTGGTATACACACAGTGGAATATTATTATGGAATATTCAGCCATAAAAATAAGGGAATTTTGACACATGCTACAACACAGATGAATTTTGAGTACATTATGCTCAGCGAATGTCAAAAGTTTAACTAAAGTACTCTGTGGTACTGCTGCCCCAGCACCCATTTTGTGGCCAAGCAAACTGCAGGGGCCTGGTACGGACACTGGGCCCTCCCATGAGCCACGCTTAAACAGCCTCAGAGTCACAAGTGTGGGGAAGTCCCTGATAGGGCTTCCCTTTGAGCAAGTCTCCGTCACCTCCAAGGGATCCTTTGTGTACACCCCTTAGAGCAGACCCTGTGGTGCTTACCAAAACCGTGCTCATTTTTGTTTTGAATTGACCAGTCCGGCCCTAGCCAGGGAACCCAAAAGCACTCCACCCACGGACCCTAATAAAGGCATGTGTGGCAGGTCCTTGCAGCACCCTGCCTTGACCTCCTCCAGTGGCCCCTCACTTCCTTCAGGACCTGTGCGTAATAAACTTCTCTATAGTATACCAACACACTTGTGGCCTTTTGTTGAACTCTGGTTCACCATCCTACATGCTGGGGCTCCACTTAACAAATGTTAATTTAACGAAGTCACAACAGTGAAATTAGCCAGTCACAAAAGGACAAATACTGTAAGATTCCACTCATTGAGGTCTCTGGAGCAGTCAAATCCATAAAACCAGAAAGTAGAATGGTGGGTGCCAGGGCCTGGAAGGAGAAAGACGGAAAATTAGTGTTTAATGGGTACAGAGTCTCAGTTTTGCAAGATGAAAAAACCTGCAGATGGTGGGTGGTGATGGCTGCACAGCAAAAGTATCTAAGCTGCTGAATTGTACACATAAAAATGGCTCAAATGGTAAATCTCATGTTATATTTCACCATAGTAAAATTGTTATTTTCTTTGGTATGATAGTCCCTAGTCCCCAGTCAAGGCCACAATTTTACAGAGCCTGTAGATTTATGGATGGCAAATGTCTGTTCCCATTATGGCTTGCCTTTTTCTCTTTAATCTAGTTTTTATGATGAACAGAAGTTCTTAACTTTAACAAAGTCAAATGTATCATTGCTCCTTTTCCTGTTTATGTCAGAGCTCTTTGCCTAGCCCAGCGTTTGTAAAAAAGTAACAGGAGAATGGGCAGGTGGATCTCTTGCCCCAGGCTAGAAGTGAGAGTGAATACACAACCAAGTGGGTATTAAGGTTTGGTTGCATCAGGACTACAGGTTCTGCTCTAAAAATGTTCCTCCTCTCTAATGACTTCTGAAGATTTTAATATCATAATTTGTGACCAAATATCTAGACCCTTCTGCAATTTGGTCTCTGACACTCCTTGAGTGACTAAGTTATTTTGAAGTTTAAACTCTGTCTACCAGAAATATTTCACTCCCTGCATTGTCTGTTTCAACACAAAATTTGCCAGTTTATCTTGCAGGCTCTAAGGGAAACTGAGGCATTGGCCGCAGCCTTCTGACCCTGCACCCCATGTCTTATAACTCCAACCATTGGCCATATTCTGCGACTTTACCTGCTGATCAGGAGTCAACCGAAACTAACCATTGTTCTCATCTCTTAACCACTGAGTTAGCCAACCATTGAAAGTCCAGTTGCCCCTACCAATCAGAAAACGAATGATGTAAGTTTATGGTCTTGTATCCGTAGCAACCCATCCCTTTGATCATCAGCCTGGCAACTCTCACCTTTAAAACCCTTGTCTTATTTTTCCCATCTCAGAGCTTGGTTTTGGTTCATGTCGAAGGCTACACATTCTCTCTTTTGCAAATCGTATCAGAATAAAACTCTTTTTATTCGTCAGAAGAGTCTTGTGGAACTTTTATTTACCATGCTTTCCCAGTTGCAGCCCTTTGTCTGATAAATTCAAACAGGGGCAAGCTCTTCCCTGACTGCTGAGTGCTTAGCAGATGAGACCCCCCTTCTTCTCCTGAGACCCTTGGTCTGTCCTTGGGAATCTTTCCCAAAGGGAGCTGCCCTTGCAGGCTTTCTGGCCAGCCAGGCTGTGTACAATGATCCTGCTCAGCTGTGATCAGTATCCTGTTCCATACAGCTCACTGTTGGAATCTTGCCAGCAGAAAAAAGTCCCTGCAAGGACATTTACTGTAGCTCCAAAATATTGAAAAGAATGTACATGGCTATCAGTGGAGGCAGGGTGAGCTAAAACAGAGTAAATCCATACAACTGAATGTCTGCAGCCATTATGTGCTGCATGCATCTCTGCTGAGAAGAAATGATGTCCAAGAGAAGGAAACACATTTTGCAGTCTAACAGATTTAGCATCCTTATGTTTTTGTAAAATAAATAACATCTTATGTGTATAAATACAAGAAAATTTTGGAAGAACAATGTCAATGGTTGCCCCTGGGGTTGCAATTGGAGGGGTAGGGATTGGGGGTAATGGTGAGGGGGGAGACGTTTTACTCTAATTTTATATCATTTGTAAATCTGTGTGGGATTATTGTTGGTTTTAACTTCATTTGTATGGTATATTTTCCTAATGAAACAAATAAAACAAAATTAAAATAAGTAGGAAGGGATTTGCTTCATTTGTCTGTGTCCTTACCTTCAGACCCCAGGTTTCTGGTGACATAGAATGAAATGTTATATGTGTGTCAGAGTTGGATGACTTCTTGAAAATCATGATTCAGCATCCCCCTTATCCAGGATGGTGCAGGACTATACCTAGACTCTGAAATTCATTTTAAACCATTGGATCTGCCCCAGACCTATGGTAATTTATGGTAATTTTCTGATTCATAGGTATGTCCTCTCAGGAAAAGAAATCTGGAGAAAAGGCACATCAAAAGTTTGGAGGAGGTAGTGCAACCTGTCTTCCTGGAGTCCTGAAGTACTTGGGTGGTGCTCAAAGCAAGCCATCTATTTGCATGTCAAAGGCTTTCAGAAATGACCTATTGTAGTCACCTTATTTCTCTGTGCAGAAAGTGAGGCCCAGAAAGCAAAATGTCTTACCAAAGCCACATGCTCCATCCTTAGGCAAGTTCCCTGACAAGGATGGGGTGAGAGCTGGTCCTGTCTCCACTAAGGAAACAGTTCACAATCTCCAAAATGCATCTCCCTTTGGGAACTTTATCTATACACCTGGGAAGCCATCAACTCTCCAGGTGTTCTGGGTCCTGGTTGTCTCTTCCGGAGAGGTGGGGAAGGGGCAGAGGATCCAAGCCAAAGATTGTCAACTGCTTCCGAGGGTAATTTGGGGAAAAGATGAGAGGAGGAAGGACTTAAACATTTGTCTACAAGTGCAGGAACCTTAGCATGCCTCTATGTGTTGCCATGGAAACACAATGAAGGCGCCATCCCAGGGCCTGAGCTGGTATCTGGCTGGACTGCACAGATGCCCAGGCTGCTGGCAGCTTTAGAGCCCATCGTCGGCACTTCCATCTGGAGCCGCACTGCCCGGGAGAAATACAACTCAAGACACATATGTAGGTTTCAATTTTATAGTAATCACATTAAAAAGGTAAAAAGAAATAGGTGATATTGATTTTAATAATTTATTTTACCCAATATGTCAAAAAACGTTACCATTTTGACCATGTAATGGATATAAAAATCACTGAGCAATTTTATATTCTCTTTTCCTGCTGAGTCTTCAAAAAGCAGTGTGAGTTTTGTGCTCACAGCACATCTCAGTTCGGACTTGCCATGTTCAGGTGCCCAATGCCACCATATTGGATATAAATGCCCTCACAGCCTGTTTCAAGGGAAGAAACAGGGCAGCAGTTCATGGCGAAGACTGGCTTGAATCCCAGGACTGCACCTTCCAAGGTGCAGCTTCGGAAGGGCCTGACCTCCACTCTTGAAAACATGGAGATGAGGACAGTGGTGATGACCAATTCACACAGGGTAGGGGTTGGGACAGGGCTTGGCCCAGAGCAAAGGTCCAAACAGTCAAGGCCTTGAGCTCTGAATTCGTCCTTCTGTGGCCTTTCCCTGTCTGCCATCTGGTCTCTGCTTTGATCCATACTTTCCTATAAAAACTCTTGAGTTTCTCCCATTCTAACACAAGTTCCCCTAAAACTCGTTTCCACCCTTGGGTAGAACTCCTTCTGTTCCCCTGAAGACTTCGACACAGGTCATAATATACTGGCTTTCCTCACTTCTGCACTGCCCAGTCATCTCTCTCCTCCTTGCAAAAAGCTTCACTCCCACCACTCTGCAAGTGCAGTTAATCTTCTTAAACATAAGAATTAGGTCTTCAATGACTCTTGGAGGCAAGAAATAAAGCAAGAGTTTTCAAGGGTAGAAGAGGCGGTGGTGGTCTTTGGAGGTTGTGTTCTTAACCTAAAAATAAAAGGCCCAAGTGAGAGGTAACAATAATTTATCAGAGATCAAAAGAATGCCTCTTTGGGATTCAGGCAGAAGCCTAAATAATGTTCTGATTAGGAGACAAAGGCAATGGGTATTTTTATGAGAAAAGAAAGGGGAACAATTACATCAATAAAAGGAAGGCATTTCTATTGGTGCAGACAAGCTAACATAGTGATGCTAACTCTACATAATGTTTTTAATTTTCAGTCTGGTAGCCATAACATTTGCTTTCTTGTTATCCTTGCAAATTTTGGATATGATATTGATTTAGGGCCAATCCAAAAGTTGTTTTGCCCTTTTTTAACATTCCAAGGAATTGAGGCATAAAGACGTACAAGGCTGTTCCTCTGGGATGGCAACTCCAGCTCTATTTCAAAGTGGTTCCATTTATTTATTTATTTATTTATTTATTTATTTATTTATTTATTTATTTATCTAACAGTGTGAAGTGATGTAGAGTCATGTTGGGTCATTGTGGTGTTGTTTGGGGTCTTGTGGGGTTGTTGTGGGGTCATGGGGTCCTATAGGGTGAAGTGGGGCACAGAGGTGGTCGTGGGGTTGTATGGGGCCACATGAAGTCACATGGAGTCATTACAAGGTGGTATAGTGTCATATGAAGTGGTGTGGGGTTTCATGTGGTCATTGTCGGGTTGTTGTGAGATTGTGTGGGGCCATGTGGGGTCACTGTAATGTTAAAAAAAACAACAATATACTCAAAGTGGAGTCACTTTTGCTAAGCCCATGGAGACTTAATGTGACGAGAAGAAAAAAACAACAACCCCGTGCCTCAATTCAGCTTAGGCAAGCTACCTAACAATGGAAGATAAGCAGGTCAGAGCAAAAGTGCTGTGGGAAATTTTCGGCCACCCGCACATATCTTCCGTTAAAAACATGTACCCAGTCAAGCTTACCCCAAAACTGGATATCCTTTTGCTGCAGCAAAGATAAGCAGAACATCCCCTTAAAGAAATCTACCCCTGAGAACATCCCCTTAAAAAAAGAAACAAAACAGCACCCCTTTTTGTCTCCAAGACACATAAAAAGGGACGGGAAACAGTGCTCGGGGCTCTCGCTCACTGCTGGGTCAGTGGAGGCTTGAGCCCAGATTCGGATCTGTAATAAAGGCGTTGTTAATTTGTCCAATTCGGCTCCGTGGTCATTTCTTGGGGACTCGCTCCGTAACACTTAATACCTAACCTAACTGTAGTTTCAGCCTCTCCTAGGAGTGGAATTTTAAATCAACCAGTCTGGAATTTCCTGATCAACACTAGCAGCTAATCTGCCTGATAAGACCCCTTGCCTTCTCCTAGGAGAAGGTGAACTTGCCTGAAATAATCCACTATATAGAGCTTTAATTATGAACACAAAATGGGCTCTAATATTCCTACAATTATGTCAGTGACAAAGTGACAGTCATGCCAGAGCATCACATGAAAGGTATACCTAGTGAACACCCTAACCAGATAACTCCAGATGTAGGGTAGAGTGTGACCATCTGGACAGCTTTATTAGACTGCAGATGAGCTTTATGGGACCGCACATGGGTGCATCGCAACCAGTCTTGAGCATAAAATCAGAAGCTCTCTGATGTCTCATCACTCAGGCCTCAACTTATGAGCTGACAGCCACATCTGCACTCCTCCTACGTGGAGTACTGAAAGCCCTGCATCCTGACCTTTCTCACCAGCCCAGCCTGACTCCTGACACGATGCACGCCAACGTCACAGGGACTCTCGCTGAACACAGATTTCTCTCTCATCCTTCTTTCATAAAAGTCTGTTTGCCTTGCCTAATCCTGTTGCTTATAAACCTGTGTGACCCTCTTGTCTGCTCTACCTTGTCTATTGGAGACTATCCTTTGCCCCGAGCTTTGGTTAATACCCATGGTAAATTGAGTCAGTGGGGCTAGATCCATGTCTTTAGTCTAATAGAGTCTGACACTGTGGCAAGACACAAATGTGTGTGAGACTGCTAGTTTGATAGTCACGTCCTGCTCACGACATCCACTCTTTTAACTTTCTTGTCCTGCACCTTTCTGCCTATAAAAACTTTCCATTTTGTACAGCTCCTCAGAGCACCCTTCTATTTACTAGACGGGTTCGTGAATTGTTTAGTTATAACTTTAAATTTATTCAATTGGATTTTTCTTCTTTAATACCTTAAACTTAGAGTTAGGTCCTAAATGTGATTCTAGGAGGCAAGAAACAAAGTGAGAGGTTTCAAGGGTGGAAGAAGTGGTGGTGGTAGGTCATTGGGACTGGTGTGGAGGCATGTTGGGTCACTTGGGGTCTTTGTGGGGCCATGAAAGTTTTGTGTAGGGTTGTATAGGTTCATATAGGGTCATTTAGAGGTCACATTAGGGTCTTGAGGGTTTATGTGGGGTCATATAAGGCTGCATGGGGCCCTGTGGAGTCAGGTGGGTTGGTGTGGAGCGCAGGGGGTCATTGTGGGTTCCTATGGCATTGCATGAGGTCATTTTGCGGGTGGTGTGTGGTTGTTTGGGGGCAGTTTGGGGCTGTATGGGATAGTATGGGGTTGTCCACCTAAAATCTCTTATCCTGCTTACATCTATTTAATTTACTTATTTTCAACAATTATGTGTCAATGTAAAAACCAAACCTAGAGAGAAATTTTGAGAATTTGAGTTTATTTGAGCTAAACTGTTGACATGCCAGAAAGCAAGCTCTGGAGAATGAGTTTTTCAGTTCTTTTCATACATTTGGAATTAAGGAGGGAACTAAGGAGGGAATTAAGGAAGATTACATGAACGTAGGCGAAAGCTCTATGATTGCATTACAGGATAGTTAACAAGATCATTTGCTCCCTTGAGGTTGGTGACACCTCAGAGGGGTCTGAAAGAGAGGATTACTCTGGCATTTCAAAGGTGTGTTAACCTAGATGCACAAGAACAATAGACAGGGCTTGCTTAAGGCAAACATAAACCTTTTACAGGCCTGGGGCCTGACTACCCCCATGACCTGCCCAGATGGGAATTTATGATTAGATTACCCTATAGGTTACTTTTAGTCACTGAACTTGTCAGAGTTATTACATAACCACTTTTTTGTTCACATATGTTTAGAATACTTATGAAAATTTCATCATACTGTGTTATTTTTCTTACTGATAAATTCTGTAACAGATAACATGAATTTGACTAGGAAACCGAAGTAGAATAAAGTTGTTTATCTGCATTATATTCAATGCTAATAACTCTTAAAACATGTCTATTTTAATTAAACAAAGAAACTCAAACTAACTTTTTCTTATTAAAGATTAATCTTGGATCACATGAACTTGAAAAGCATTTGGGTTAGTCTCTATATTTCTGAATTTTAGAATACCCAATCCTTACAAGTGCTTGCCTCAAACCAATTATTTTTAATTTATTAAATTAATTTTAATATCATCAAAGATAGAAAAACATCTCACATTTACAACACATATAGGCACACACAGAGAGATGCAGAGACTTTTTAGTTAATATTTTGGAGAAGTCACTTAAGATGTTTTTATATGCCCAATTTCCAAATATTTCCTCTCTCTCTCTCTCTCTCTCTCTCTCTCTCTCTCTCTCTCTCTCTCTCTCTCTTTCTCTTCTTCCTGGTGAAAAACTTGCATTTCAAAGAATGACTCTTAGGTCTTAGAGAAGATGGGGTGGGAAATCTATATCACAAAGGTACAGAGAAGGTATCCAAGTTTTCTCTAAGATGGCATTTTGGTGGCATATTTGCAGGATAATTCTGTTTCCAACATCCAAATATATACAAGCATTTTGAAATGAATGGGAGAGGTTTGGGGAATTGGCGAAATGAGGGTTTTGCCATCTTGCTTTCTACATCCATTTTTGGGTTTCCTCAGGTCCTACCAACATGTGCACAAACTGGTAAAGATCTGGCAGCCTGGGGTTACATGCCCCAGTAATAACTCTAAATTGTTCAAAAAACTTTTGGGGCGCCTTCCTAGGTTTAGGAAATTATTTAATTGCAGCCCTTAGTTCAGTTTTTGACCAAAGGGTAAAGGATACCTGAAAGGGTTCATCTGCAAACTTGGGTAGTTTTATTTTAAATGGTAACTGTCTAATAGTCTCTTCAGAGTGGAAAAGCAGGAGTTCAGACACAGAATTAGTAAAACAAGAGTTAAGAAAGGAAGGGAAGGAGCCATGTCCTTAGTCTGTCCTACCATCTTTTGTCTTAGGTACCTTTTGGATCTTTAATTTTACAGTAGTCTTTTGTGACAAGTCTTTTAATGAAACATTTTGGAATCATGAAATCTTTTGTAAGCTTCTGGATTCCAACTAAAATAGTTATCTCATTTTTTTTGTTTGTTTAATTTGGGAACCTCACTTTTTAGTGTACTTTGTAAATGATTTTGTTTAACTGGAACGCTTCTCACAATGGCCATTGCCAACTCTAGATTATCTCCAGTAAGGAGATATTTTGCCTCCTTTACAAATATCTGCAGCTTCCAGGACTGTAGTTCTTACGCATAAAATAAGCAATTATGTCAGAAGGCAGTACGCTCAATTCTTTGTATACAAAGGATCCCATTTCTTAATATTCACCTGAGGCCTCCTGCTGGACCCAGTCCAGCTCAAATAAGACCCAATCCAATTCTTCAATCAGACCTAGTCCAATTCCTGAATCAGACCTAGTCCAGTTCTTAAGCTGGACCCAGTTCAACTCCAGCCAGTAACCACCACCAATTCCCATGGAACCTTGGATTGGGGAAAGGTTTGAAACAGCACACCCCAAGGAATGGGGATTGCAGACTGATTCCAAAGAAATAGGAAATTGCAGACTAAACCATCAGCAGTTCCCAATTTGGAATTCAGGGACAGAGCTCAGAGCTGTGGTTTTCCTCCGGGAATTGCAGTCTGAAAGGCTAGGGCCTTGGCTCTGGGTAGAATTGTCTACTAGCTCAAGCAGACCTGCTTTGTAAAGGAAAGCGAATTAGATCAGGGGATCAAATGCAAAGAGAGAGTGGAGCTCAAACCAAGAGGGTCTTACCAATAGCCCTTGGAAAAGGTGAGAAAGACAGTAAACTTAAAATGGGGTTTGTGGGTGCCACACCTGTGTTTCTCATTGTCTCCAAATGCCATCAGAAGTCCTTTGGTCTCAATACTGACACCAAATCTGTTGAAAAACAAAATTCAACTGAGTAAAATTGAAGATCTAATTGGCTTTATTAAGTGATTCATGAACCAGGCATCCCATCTAACAAAAAGAAGGGTGCTCTGAGGGGTTGTACAAAACAGGTTTTTATAGGAAGAAGGGTTAGCAAGGGAGCTATGAACAAAAGAAAATAAAGGGTTAGCTTTAGACCCTGACATCTTTAGGGGAGAAGGGAATGATAAAGGTTTTTATGCAAATTGCCTCTGATTTCTATAGGAGGGGTGGGAGTGGGGGATGAAAAGAATCCATGTGACAGGTTACCTCCTTGGTGTTGACCAGAAAATTCCAGACTAGTTGATTAAGATTATGTTTCTGGGAGAGGTTGAAACAGCAATTAGGCACGGTATTAAATCCAGGTTTGGTATGATGGACTTTCGCACAAGTGATGCCATTTTGAGCCTGTGGTTTTCTCTTTAACAAGGAGGACAGGCCAGAAGGGCAGTGCCCATTCATCTCCCAGCTTTCTGGACCATGGAGCAAGAACTAGATTTCCTAGCAGTGCACTGAGATGAAATTCTCCATGGGAAACTATCAGGAAGGCATTATATGGTATTTTGAGTCTGTCCTCTCAGCAGCTCCCAAGGATAGTTCCCATTCTATTCAACTCCTCTATCTTTTCAAAGGTACTTTTGGTATTTAAATCTTTGAGCTCAGCACAGACTTTGATGAAAATAATTTCTTTTTCTTTGTTTGTTTTCATGAGGTAATCCCATGAGAATACCCAAAACCATTTCATTTGCAAATTAACTCAGCCAAAAAAAAACCAAAACAAAACTGTTCAAAGGGGAACATCTGATGGTCATTAAAATGTGGTTGTTGATGGTTTCCTTTACTATGCAGAAGACTTTTACTTTGATGAAGTCCAAAAGAGACAACCTATTGAATGGGAGAATATATTTCTAAATGTGTATCCGATATCCAAAATATATAAGGAACTCGTACAACTCAATAACAAAGAAATAAACAATCCAACCAAAAAATGGGCAGAGGACATAAGAGACATTTCCCCAAAGAAGACATGTACATGAAAAGATGCTCAACATCACTAATCATCAGGGAAATGCAAATCAACTACCATTAGAAACTACCTCACACCAGTCAAAATGGCTATTATCAAAAAGTCAACAAATAACAAATGTTGGCAAGGATGTGGAAAAAGGAGAACACTTGTACACTATTGGTGAGATTGCAAATTGGTGTAACCACTATGGAAAACAGTATGGCAATTACTCAAAAAACTATAAACAGATCTACCATACCACTCAGCAATTCCACATCTGTGTATTTATCTGAAGAAGATGTGGTACATACTCACATATACAATAGAATATTACTGGGTCATAAAAAAGAAGGAAATCTTTCCATTTGCAACCACATGGATGGACCTAGAGGGTATTATGCTCAGTGAAATAAGTCAGATAGGGAAAGACAAATACCATATGGTTCCACTTACATGTGGAATTATAAAAAAAACAACCCACGAAAAAACAAAAAACAAAACAAAATAAAGAAACAACAAGCAAATGAACAAACAAAACAAAAACAGAAGCATAGAAACAGACCAAAGGGATGGTTGCCAGAGGGTGGAGGCTGGGAATGGGTGAAAAAGGTGAAAGGGAATATAGTCAATAAAACTGTGATAAGGTTCCATGGTGAAAGATTGTTGAGATTTAGTGTGGTGATCACATTGTAAGATATGTAAATGTCAAATCACTACATTGCACACCTGGAACTAATATAGTATTGTATACCAACTATACTTAAATTAAAAAAAAAAATGTGATTGTAACTAACACCCTACCCTGCTAATCTCCAAAGTGAGATAAGCCAATTGACAGCAGCTTCCCACCCTGGGCCTCTAGGCACTGCTTTCTCTCCTGGTACCTGCAGCTAGGGAACAGTTCTCAACTTAATGTTCTTTTTACTTACGTGGGTTTCCACACTACTAAACAAACAAACAAACAAACAAACAAAAAACCCTGGGACTCGATCAGATCCTCCAAATTCAAGAAAAAGAATCTCTGATATACATCATAAGCCTATATCAAAATCTTGACTCACCACCTTCTATGTGCTAGGCAGGCATAATTGCAGCTGCTTTGTAAAAGCTCCTTTAGTGATCAAAATGTTGCATGGACTGCACGACAATTTGGAAGCAACTGATGAAGAACAGAGCAGAGCGTCCCGGGCAGCTGAGTAAGAAAGGTGACTCTCAGCCCAAGTCTACTGCTGAGGAGTTGCTGCCCGGCCCGTAACTCAGTCAATAATCCTTTCGTGGCCTGCTTCTCATTAGTGACTTCATGGTCTGCACCTTCGCGGATGGATCCTGTCTCCTAAGCCCGGCCGTACTAGGTGCGCTGACCTCTCTACAGCTGGGTGATGCCAGAGCTGAGCATCCCTGCACTCCCAGCACTCTGTCCAAAGGAGGGACTATTAGGGTGGGTCTTGAAAGGTGCTTAAAAGGGGCTTAACTGGGCGGGCCCCTGTACTTTCCTAGCGGACTCCAGCGGGGAAGGAGGCAATTCCCACCCAGATCCCTGTTTCCACCCAGGTCACTGCTGGTCGACGCAGCACAGTCTGGACATGACTTCTGTCGGTGAGTCCCCTTGCGGAGGCCCGTGGAGGCCGGGGGGGGGGGGGGGGGGTCCTGTCGCTGGGTCATCTCTCTTGGGTGATATCTTGTGGGTTCAGAAGAACAGGTCCCACCAGATATGGTTTGAAGTTCACTGTTCACTGACATTTGGCGTTGACGTTGGAAAGGGGGGAGGCTGAGCACCAAACCAGACCCTAAAAAGTTGCCATAGAGAGGGTGCTCAGGGGGGTAATAGGTGCCCAGGCCGTGCAGTACTTTTTCAACGTGTAGAAAACTCCCTTCTGCGGGTGAGACGACCTCAGCGACCTCTGAGCAGGGCTGAGAGGAGAAGTAAGCCTGGCTTCTCGGGGGCCTTGTATTTTGCCCTTGTTTCTCCATGGAGTAATTCCACTTTGAACAGAATCACAAGTCGGTGAGCCCAGCTCTGATGGGACTCAAGGGGCCCAAAGCTAAAACTGAGGGGGATGGAGCTTCCCCAGGTCACAAGGGAAAATACGTATGTTAATATAGAGAGATTAACGGATGTTAGGTTATTCTCACACAATTTCCTTATGTACTGGTTTTTGGCATCTCCTAATATTTGTGGACTTTAGGTCCTAGCACAGGTAGAGGTGTGTGTTAATGGATTCTTGGCAGACCGGACTGTGCCCATGGCAAGCTCTAGATGTGCTCACCGAGTTGTGAGTATAGTTTATATGGCAGACATTCCCGTGCTCCCCAAGAACTGCTGGGAGCTGAGGGAGAGTGGGGAACGGATTTTGCAGAGTACAGGGCATCAGCGGAAGAATCTCAGGAGGGCCGGGAGAGCTCTGCAAAGTGGCCCGAACTTTCCGCCTGCAAATTCCTTCCCATCAGAGACTGCAGGCTCCACTCCACACTGCCCTGGAGCAAGTCTCGGTAGACCTCAATGTGAGTACTGAGACTGAAGTCCTCACGTGTGTGTGTGTGTCTGTCTGTCTGTCTGTCCCAGGGCCCCAAGAAGGCCGGAGACGCAAGAGGACCAAGTTCAACAAAAACCAACACAAGGTTCTTATCGAGGCCTTTGAAAACGACCGATACCCTGATATCACTGTCCGAGAAGAACTAGCCAAACGAATCCAGATTCCTGAGCCAAGAATCCAGGTGAAGTATAAATCTGCGCTCTTTGACAGGAGGGAGAGGCAGGGTGAGGAACCAGCAGATACTGAGAGCCTGTTTAAACAGGCTTTAAAAACCCCCACTTTGAGTTAATCGTCTGAATGCGCCAACGAGGTAGGCATTAATCCCAGTCACTGGGGTGGGAAAGCAACGATCAGCGAGGTTTAGTAACTTAGGTTACAGGTCTGGCAAGGGGTATAGTCAAACTGGGTTATATGGGTTATATCTGTCCAATATTTACCATGTTAGAAATTGAAACAGAAATTTAAAAACATTCACTAATTTAAAAATAACCACAATAAAACCATTACATGTTAACCTATTTTTTAAAGAAAAACAACTACGTTCTCACAGACAGAATATTTAGTGAGAAGAATGGCCGTAGAACACCAGCATCGGAGGCTGGAATCCCTGAGCCACTTTGCACTTTATCTGTGGCCCTAGGTTTCCAGCCTCTGGGAGAGAAAAGTTAATAACAGCAGATCATATCTGGATGTGGTTTTGTAAAGAAAATGGTTTCACGTCACAGGGTTTTCAAACCAGAACTATCAGGGTCTCACCCTGACAGAATTTCTGGGAGTAGGCCCAGGCTGTGGAAGTTTTTAAACCACCAGGTGACTCCAGTATGCCGACCCCTGCCCTACACCTGCCCTTGGCCTGGACCACTTGTTGTGATGACCATCACCTGGAGAGCTTTACTGTACTGATGTCTGGGGTTCCACCTGGTCTGGGGGAGTCCTGAAATCTCTCCAGGTGTTGCTCATGGGTACCAGCTCATGGGTAACAGTGTGCTTTAGGCTCCAGGGTTCCCTGTCCCACAATTTCCCATCTAGTCTCTTTCGAGGTGCCTGATGAAGATGGTGGAAGGAATCAGTCTGCTGGAGTAGGAATGAATATAACATCCATGGAGGGTTTGCTATGTGCTAGGCACTCTGCCAAGGATTTTATTTTTTAAAAACTTTATGTAACCCCAGAAATAAGTATACCACAGCCCAGAGGGGTAGAAGGGTTACCAACATGCCCCAGTACATGCAGAGGTAAACGTGAATGGTGAGGGCCATGGGACTTCCTATTTTTGCAAGCCGTGGTAACCTGAACTGAAACTTTCCAAAGGAATTTCCATATTTTTCTTACAGAGCACCTCCCCCCCACCTTCTGAACTTTCCAAAGTGAAGTGGGATACAGAAAAGCTTAGTGATAGCCCTAAGCCAGTGACATTTGAGTTAAAATTGAAAGCCTGCAGAAGGTGCTTATCAGCTGGGTGAGGAACTTGACTCTGAGGAAGGGACAGGCAGCCTATCAGGCCTTCGTCACAACCCTGAGAGGTAGTTATGACTTCATGACCAGTTACAGACAAAAGAGCTGGCCCTGAAAGTTCAGTAAACGTCCATGTTTACAGCTCCCAGTTCCTGGAGCCAGCATGGGAAACCCTTGAGTTCACTGGCTCAGCTGTATGCATGCCTGTCTCAGAAAGCATCTGGGAAGAGGGAGCTGTTACGCCCAGAGGGCCTGGCAAAATTTGCTGCTGGAAGATAGGATTAGCATTTGCAAAGCCCTTGAGGGAAGAGTGGATTGACTCAGGTAACAAGCCAGCACCCAACACCCAGTGTCTACAGGTTGGAGGGAAACCTCAGATCCAGGCTGAGAATGCTGGCGCCACAAACCCGAGGGGCATTGGTTTGGGGAACATAGTTGGATCTGGTCCTGAGTTGGAAGTAGGCTATCACAAGGGTGGAGGTGAAGGGGCAGTGCTCAGTGGGTGCCCATTTGGGGAGCAAGTGTACAAATGTGCTCACACACATGTGTATGCAAGGTGGGTGCTTTGGGAAAGATTTCCCCAGAAGGTAGGTTAGGCCACACAATGAATGGTTTAAATCAGCCTAGCCAAGGATTTTGCTTTTATTTTAAGCTTTAGTAGAAATTTTATTTCAACTGTTTAACTTTAGGTCACATGCTACTTGGTGATAATTTTAGTACTGGGTTTAATTAGAAAATATCTTCTCTCTTTCTCTCTCTCTCTCTCTCTCTCTCTCTCTCTCTCTCTCTCTCTCTCTCTCCCTCTCCCTCTCCCTCTCCCTTTCCCCATTCATGCCCTCCCCTCCAGGTCTGGTTTCAGAACCGGAGAGCTCGAATACCAAAGAACGCTCAGAGGAGACCCAGCAAGGAGACAGAGGCTCTGGTTCCACAATCCCTTCGGGGTGGATGCTGTGCTCCCGACTGCTCTAGCCACCGGGGCCTTCTCCCCAGAAATGACTTCAGCGTAACTCTCCAGAGCTATGCCAGCCGATTCTGGGAAGTGGAGGGTACTTCTGGTCAAGCCATCCTCTCAAGGCATTCCAGTGTCCTGGGCATGAATGTGGCCTCTCCTGACCTGGAGACTCCAGCCAGGGCACTGGGTGAGCCATCTGGAGACTTCCATCGCTCTCCCTCCTCGGGCTTGAGCCCTGCAGCTCTGGGTCCACTTCATGCTTCCCAACGGCCCTTCTCACAGCTGGCAGCTGGAAGCACAGGGACTCATCTGGGGGACCCCAAGCCGGCCCTGACATGTGGGGACTGGGCCCAGCAACCTCCCTCTGATGAACAGCAGCCATGGGGGGACTGGTAGCCTCCACCTGCTCTGGAGCCAGGGATGGTGCCCCAGCAGCCACTGTCGCAGCACCCAGGGGCCTGGGAGCAGCCACCCCTACCCCCACCCCCGCCCCCTTCACCCCAGGGACACTGGCCAAATCCTGCTGATCCAAGTCCTCTCTGGATTCATATCAAGGCAGCGGGGGTGCCTGCTGGCCATCAGGAGCAGTTTCCATCACTTCCTCCAGGACAGGAAAACCTTGGTGGGAGGCCCGGGGGCACCCTGGCCCCTACCCACTGCAGTTTCCGGAGCACCACTTGAAGCTGCCACCACAGCAAACAGTGGGAAAGACCTAAGTAAGTGCGAAGCCATCAGAAACAGTAAATCATCTGTGGTTCCTCCACACATTTACTACCATGCAAAATTGAAAAGGGGTGTGAGACGTGAACTGGCATGGAGAGGTCTCCCAGACATCTCCTCAGAGGCAGAGGACCTAAAGGGTTTCCTTAGATAGGAGGAAAGGGAATTAAACAATCTCTGTCCTGGCTTTTATTGACTTGTAAACATGGGGCACTTACAATGTTCTGTAAACTCTTGGCGAGAAGAGGCCAGGGGTTAGGGGGTTAGGGTGAGAGTGTGAAACTGGATCTAACAATAAAGTGTTGACTCAGACCGTGGCCAGTTCTATGCATCTTAAATCCCTCTTCTGCATGTGCAGGGTGACCCCTACCCTTGGCCTGGTCTTCAGTGCTTCCTGACCAGTTCTTCCCACTTCTCCTTATGTCCAGCCAAGTGTGTCTTCTTTCTGGACCCTGAGCAGTTTCCTGAAAACCAGCCCTCGTCTCCCAACTTACCCTGCAGGGCCTGACTCAAACCCAGGTGGGAAATGAGCAGATCTAAGGAAAGAGTTTGGGATGATGAATGGAATGCATGTCTTCTCTCCAAGTCACAATCTGGTCTTGGCCCCTTCAATACCTACCCACCTATGCAGAGAGAAGGGGAAGGGGGCAGGTGAGAGAGAGTGGGGAGCATGCCAACTCAGACAGTCTGCTTAGCCAGGAGGACTGATAGTGATCCTTCATGGTTAGGGAATTCATGAAGACCACTTTCATTCACTTGGGAGACCATACCCTTAAGGTTACAGAGATAAGTTAGCGTTACTCAATTTATAAACAAGGATCTGGTGTAAGTCAGAGATGAACTGGGGGAGTTTTAAGTTGCTCTGCACAGTCTGAATAAGAAAAACCAGGAGCTGAGCACAGGCTGCTTGTCCGTAGAAATGATTTGTCAGTCACACATTTCACCTTTGCCACTTTACCACTGTGAAGTTAAGGAAGGGTGGGTGCATTCACCAACTGCCGGGACATTGAGGGATGGTGAGGCAGCAGCCTCTGGGTGTGAGCTGCTTGTCCTCCTTTGTCAGGTGAGGCCTGGGATGGCCTTGTGGCTCTTGGCCCCTGCCTGAATAGAGTCTAAAACGAGCTGAGCACTGCAGGTTTTGATCCAAACCACTTAGGTGTTGATCAGTAGACAACTTTCTAGACTACAATCCCAGGGCACCATTTTTATTCCCCAAAGCACAGTCTCAACTGAAAAGGGGTGTGACTCCCATGTTTCTGTTCATGAAAAATGTTCTGGATTTCCCAGGGCCAAGAGGGAGGTGAGCAGGGGCATGTGGCAGGGGACGCCATGGCTGTCCTGTTCTGATGGAGCAGAGTGAAGGCTGCTGACCTAAAGGGTGAGGTTTCCTCTTTGACTCTTGTCTTTCTGCCTCTAAAATACCTTACAACATGTGAAATGCACACTGGGATGGATTCATAAGTGTTAGTTGGCCCTTATATGTGCCAGATTGTGGGAGGGACTAGAGAAAAGACTGATTCTTCAACCATGTATCATACGCCTAAGGTAATGCTGGGTGGGCACATGAGCAATGTTCTTTCACTGACATAAGACCTTGGCATTTCAAAGCATCCTGCCGAGGCAAAAGAGCTGTCTTGTTTTCTCTTTCTTCCTTTCTTCCTTTCTTTCTTCTCTTTCTTTTTAAATAAGTATCACAATCGCAACATGGCTTCTTCTGTATATCCTTAGTTATAGGTCTTTTGTTCAGCTAGACTTCAGGCAATTCTCAATGATAGTTGCTCTATAGTTTAGTTGTAATTTTAGTTGTGGTCGTGAGAGGAAGTGAGCACAGCATTTACTTACTCTACCATCTTGACCGGACTCTATTTTTCTTATATTCTTTGCAGGAAATTTGTCCTCACCATGGGGAAGGTTTTTAGGGAGTTGGTACTTGGTAGGAAACGCTTTGGGATATACCACTGGATGCAGGCTTACCAAGGTTCCACGCTCCTAGCCTTCCCAAACCAGTAACTGCCTGGTTAGCTGCCTCCCTCCTTTCCCAGGCTCTTTCTGCTGTCTGCCAGGCAGTTGATCGGAGGAAGCCTGAGGGGCAGTTCCAGCTCTTGCACTTTGTAGATGTAGGGCATGGGTAATATTCATCTTTAGAGCCCAGTTTTCTTAATCACGGGGTGGCATATGAATGCCCACTTGAGCTAAGACAATGGCTCCAAGCATAAAAGTAAACAGAAAAGAGACTGCTCTGCCATTAATACAGGAAAGACAGTTACCATGGACAAAACTCAAAAGGCAAATGTCAGACTGGGGGGAGGGGATGACAGCATTTATAATGGGAGAGAAATTAATAAATTTAGATCACGATGAATTGTACTCCACAAAATGGAAGTGTTTTTATAAATGGGCAATAAATACTTTTTTTAAAAGTCATCGTTCTAAATTTTAAAAGCAATACAAAATAGTAAAATGTCATCTTTTACCTATTATATTGGATTAAAAAATAAAAATATTTGTCTCATGGTTAAATATGTAAGGAAATGTGTAAAAGAGCTTTATAATAGTAAAATCGAAAACAAGTTTAACAAAGGTAGAATGGTTAATAATATGGATCTTCTAGAACATGAACTACTATGCGCTCATTTCAAACAGTGTCCTAAATGAGTAATGACACATAATCTTGTTTTCAACAAAAATCATTTAGCTAATGAAATCCCCTATTTACAGAGAAAGAACTGAGTAGATAATTAAATCCAACTTCCTTCTCTTTTCATCAAATCTCTCCAGATTACTTGTAAAAGCCTCTAAAGGAACATCAAGGTCAGTCAGATGAATCACAGGAGACTTCTGAAATGCTCCTGGTTCTGGTTTGGTTCAATAAGCATTGGGGATTGTCAGACAGAACCAGAGGAACTAGTCCCTGTGAGCTCCAACTGCCCAGGGGCAGAGAGAGTCAGGCCAAACAATGAAACCAAGGGAGCTGCCTTCATCTTTCCTACCCTCAGGAAACTTGTCAAAATCCCTGGAATGCATTTCACTTCTGGAAATCTCCCCTTATCTATGCATCTTTGCAGCAGCTCTGCGGGCCTGGCAGGCCCCCTTCCTGGAAGGTGGGGGAGAAGGGATGACAGAGCAGAGCTAGGAGGTGGTGGAGGGCCTGTGTTCTCACTTGCATTTGGTTCCCAGAGAGTTGGAGAATGGATAGGTGAAACCAGCCCCCAAGAAACTCAGTGTGGGGCCTGCGGGTTTTCGGAAGAGGATATATGAATCAGCTGTGAGGGGTAGAAGCCCTACAACTCCATCTGAAGTACCTCATTTTGCATTTTTTGTCTCCCAGCTAAAATTGTCTAATGGGCATAGATAATCATTCCTGCCTACCTCACAGAATAGAGTTGAGAGAACCTTGTGATGTAACAAGTGCTGGGTAAGTAGGACACCTGTGATTTTGTGTGATGAATTGAGAATGCCCGTTCAGGTTTTTCAGAATACAAGTATGTTTGCTGTCAATTTAGAATGATCAGCAAATTAAAGGTAGAGTTGGGAAGTAGTTATCCCCTGGACACAACAGCTTTCCATTTCAAAGTCCTTTCTCCAAGGCCTAATTCCAATTTCTTCTATCTGCTAACCTCAGACTAAAAGTATATATTCCCCATGATGTGTTTTCTCACTTCTTGTCCATTTCTCAATTTCTTTAGCATTTTTCATTGCCTGTCTGCTGCCTTTGCTCCATACCTGGACATCCAAATCCCTCTGCTGGGTTTGACTATGGAGAAGCAACTGGAGGTTTACCCCCACTCTTTGAAATTCTTTTATTCCTTTTTTTCCCTTTATTTTTTTTATCTGTCACAAAAGGAAGACTTTTTTTTCTCCATTCTCTCCTCACCGTCATCTCTTCTTTTTGTTAAAGACAAACACCCATGGTATTATGATGACACCATCTCTTCTCACCCACAGAAATTTGGGAGAGTGATGGGAGGGAGTCACCACAATATCCCTCTGCCCAGAGCATCCTAGCCTCTGTCCTGCCTGTCCCAAAGGATTTTGCAGGCACTGGCGAGGTGACAGGGCTTGAACGCTGGCTCAGATTTTAAAGAGCTGGAAATGGTTCCATTTTTTGCTGCAATGAGTCTCAACAGAGGGGAGTACACTGGGCAGGCATTTGGTGACATCCCTACCCGCTCCATTTTAGAATGACTTTGAGAGAATTTGGAAAACCACCAATAAAAATAATTGTTGCTAACAATAGCTCACCGTCAACTTGCAGGGTTCTCCCTTGCAAGAACTGCATTCAATTTCCCTTCCTGTTCCCAACATTTCTTCTCCCTCCTGTCTCTCTTTCTGGAAATTCTACATGACATCGGGATTCCTAAAATTAATCTCCGATTTTCTTAATTTCTTCTGCTTTCCATCTCTTTGTACTCTCCTTTCTGAGAGCTTTCCTCAACTTTCTCTTTCAACCATTCTATTGAGTTTTTGATTACTCACACTTTCTGTTTTTCTTTGTTCTGAATGCTTTTTAAAACAGTGTTCTCTGTATTTTTCATGGATATATATCCCTATCCACATATACTTTAAATACAGGTAGGTATAGATGCATAACATCCTCAAAGATTATATGTATCGGGGGTGCCAAAAAATGTATACACATTTTAAGAGATATTATCTGTGCTCAAGCAGTAGTTCGTCGTAATCAGAAGTGTCTGAACGCTGATGGTAACCACTTTGATCACCTCTTGTAATTGCAGAAATCAAACGTGACTTGTATTTGTCTTTTGTTATTGGTATATATTGAGTATTACAATTAATACAGTTTTTTCCTTTCTTAAAATGTGTATACTTTTTTTTTGGCACCCTTTGTATGTGCACATAATAATAATTTTAAGGTTTTTCTTCTTTGTACATAGTTTTGTTCCCCCACGTTGATTCTTTTTACTTGCTTTGAACCTTATCTTCCATTTCAGAGGTTTCATCTGGTAATCCATGGTTGACTGCTCATAATTAAACATATGGAACAAAAAGCTTACTGTATGTTCTGTAAGTGGGCATGCATTGTTAACCTGCCATTCACTGTGGGATGAACTTGGTGCACCGTTTGTTGGAGAACCCAACAAACTTTATTTATCTGTCCCTTTGGTTCTCCCTTAAATCACCAAATAACCATGAGTCAATATTATTGGGTTTTTCCCCATGTGCTGCTCAGATTCCCAGAAAGTAGTATCCCATCTCCTGTTGGAAGGTTGATACCTGCATTTTAGCATAGGGCCGAGAGAACTCGAGAAGCTCAGCAATTGGTTTGTATTCACCTAACCCATCACTTTTTGAGTAATGTCCTCATGCTCAAGTGTTCTGGTCAGCCTTTAGCCCAAAGCTCCTCTCCAGAGAACAGACCTCCACGGTCTGTTGGATGTTATCCATCTCTGTGGGGTGGGGAAGGGGATTAGTGAGCCAGCTGTTTCTTAAACAGTACTCACTTTGGTCTTAGAATTCAGGTCTCTTAGGTTTTCAAAATCAGTTATTGCTCTTGCATTTTCCAGCTTCCAAAGTTGATTGATGTTTTCTCATTTCCTACTGAGGGACTACTTTACTTTCCAAAATGACTGCCACAATCTCTCTCATCCCACATGCCCTTCCTACAAGAATTTTGACACTGCAGTGGTTGAAAGTGTGTGGATAGACTGCTGGGTTCAATCACAACCATAACATTTAAATGATATTTGAATTTGGGCAAGTCACTGACCCTCCCTGTGTTTAGTTTTCTCATTTGAAAACTGGGAATAATAATAGGGCTGTCCTGAAGACTAATGTTTACAAAGCATTTAGAATTTTATCTGGTGCATGGTAAGCAATCTATGTTAACTATTACTGTAATTATTTTAAAAAAATCTACTCTGACTTTATTTTTGCTTTCCCCCACCCCCCGGACTCCTAATATCGAAGAAGGAATATATTATCTTTTTCTCTTGAACAATCATCCCGGATGTTGATTTATTTATCTGTCCCTTTGGTTCTCCCTTAAATCACCAAATAACCAAATTTAGACTTCCTTGACCCTTTTATGTATATCTTTGCTTCATTTTTAATTCATTTCTGGTATTATTTTTATTTTTTTCTGCCTTTTCCTTTTTAAAATATATTCTTTTGTTGTATATTTATTTCCATGTAGTGCTTTTATGTTTTAGTATGTAGTTCAAACATATATTAAATTCAGGTTAAGTGTTTCCCAACTTCCATTATGGTTTCTTCTTTAGTCCATGAGTTATTTAGAATTATTGATTGGTTAGTGTCTAAGCATATGAGTATTATTTTCTTAGTACAAACTTTTTTTTTATTGCTTTCTTTTCAATTGAGTTGTGGTCAGAAAATGTAGTCTATATGACACTAATTCTTTGAAATTTGTTGAAACTAGCTTTATCGTCCAGGATATGGCCAATGTTTCTATATTTTCCCATAAATGTTTGGGAAATGATGTGCATTTTCTAATTTAGGGTACAGTGTTACATATATCTATATGTAGATCAGGTTTGTTATACAAATATTTACTAACTTCCTTTTATTTAATTTGTAAATCACTGAGAAATATCTTACTATGGTCATAGATTTTTTTAAAGTTTCTCCTTGGACTGCTTTGAGCTTTTGCTTCATTTTTTGAAGTGTTATGTATTATTTGGTACATACCTTCTAAAATTGTCGTATTTCCCAGTAATTTGAACTTTTAACTGCTGCTAATAGTTTTTGCCTTAAAATCTACTGTCTGATATAAATGGCTGGATCGGCTTTATTTGTTATGTTTATCCAACCTTTTACTTTTTCTCTTCTCTGTAGACATTTATCTTTAAAACTACCTATAACTCAATCTTGTATTTTCAGACAATTGGGTGATATATTTGGATTTATTTCTGCTATTCTATTTTGTGCTTCCTATTTAAGCTGATGTTTTCCCTCCCTCTCTTTTTCTGCTTTCCTTCACATTGTTCAACATTTTTTCAAAATTCCATCCTCCCTTCCCACCAATTTGGAAGTTGTGTATTTTTAAAAGGTGGTTAAAATTTTTAAAAATGTTTACTGAAGTTAACAAGTTTATAAATGTACTATATATCTCTTAAACTTTATTATAAGTTTAATAAATGTCTCTATACTACATTTAAAACACCCTCCTCCCATCATTCCCACATACAGCTTACATAGGAATTTTATCCAGTATCTTTATGTCACTTATAAAAAACCAAAAAAACAAAAAACAATGGCAAAAAAAATCACCTCTCCATGATTAGATTACAAATACAAATTTTTGTTTATACTTACTAAAACCCCTTTAGAGTTACCAATGTGTTTGACAGTTTCTTTGTTCATCATTCCTTCTTGCAATTCAGTTCTTCCTTCTGAATAATTATTTTCTTTCTACCTAAAAAACATAATTCAGAAGACCATTTAGAGAGAGTTTGTTGGTCGCAAATTCTCTCCAATTTTGTTTGAATATGTTGCTTTTCACCCTCACTCTTAAATAATTTTTTTAGAGAGGCATACAATTTTTAGTGGACATATTTTCTTTCAGCTCTTTGAAAATATTATCCCACGATCTTCTGTTGATGCCAAGTCTGTTTTAGGTCTAAATAGCAATTCTTTTGATGATTTTGCTGCTATTATTTCTTTGAATATTACTTCTCCCCAATTGTGTCCATGTTTTAGTTCTGAAACATTAATTCAAAGACATCCTTACATCATCCATTGACCATGTCCTCTCTTTTACATTTTCCATCTGTGTCTCTGTGCTGTAATATGGATAATTTCTTTAGATCTGTGTTCTAGCTCACTAATTCCTCCTTCAGATACATTTAATATTCTACTTAGTCAATTGTATTAGTCTCGGAGACCAAACTTTTATATAAAACAGACACACACATTGATAGCTTAAGCACAAGAGAAGTACACTTCTCACTTACATAATGGTCCACATTGGTGGGAAGCTCATCTCCACCCAGGTTCCTTCCAATCCTTGGCACTGTGAATAAGGATTGTCAAGGTGGAGTCATTTATGTCAGAAGGACTAAAGTGGAGCCGGGAAACCATGAAGAAGTTTGTCTTACACATGTTCCACCCAGCATGTTTCTTCATAGACTTTTGAAGTTCTCAACTATGTCAGGACCTTATCTCTTCCTCACCATGACAACCAGTTCATCTACATTCTTTACTTTGAAAGGAGCCAACTCGCTTTGCCAACCAACATCCTTTGTTTGTATGTTGAACTCAACCAATCCCAATTAACCTAACCAGAATTCTTCATTTACATAAAGAGGGCCAGGCGGAGAATGACACATATAACCAGAACCATTATAAGCTCTACTTTGCTTTGTTCTCTTCAGAGCACACTTTAAACTGCTACCTGAATTGGTACTTCCTATTGGCAACCTCTGACACTCAAATAGATGCTTTTCATTTATCTTTTAGCTTAAGCTTCTTTTTTGGTTTACAGTGCTGTCAAGGCATCCAGTGATGAAGGGAAATGAAGCCCAGAGCTTACACACTCAATCTCCTAAGTGTCTTAGCTCAGAGGAGGCACCCACCGTATTTCCCAAAACCTTGTAAAGACCTTCGTCACATGGTGGCACCAAGTAGCCAATGAGGTCACAAAATGTAATTTAGGCATTTTCCTAGCTTTTATCCTATTATTTATTACACAGTGAATTTATGTGGCTACATAGGAATCTTTACACACCCATCTATTGGTTTTCTAATTTTAGTAAATATAATATTCCTTGGTAATTTTGATAGCAGTCTCTTCCTTTTTTATTTTTCCATATTTTATTTCTTTAAATATTTAAAATACCTTTTTCTTAATGTACCTGACTAATTTAATTATTTAAAGTTATTAGAATTATTATGATCTTTATTTTTTCTGCTGACGCACTCATGGCTTACTTTCTCAAATGTTTGAAAATATGTCCCAAATTGATCAATTTTAAGGAAAACTTGGGACGCCACCACACTGGTTAATTTAAAAGAGCAGTTAAAATCATCTTCCCAGTTGTATTTTATTTATAGAATATTGGTTAATTGTGGGGTGGATATGTAATGTGTTAGGTTCCAGGAATAAAAAGTTGATAAAAACAGTTCTTATCCTTAACATACTCATAGACTTGTATAGTGAGATGAGGCAGAAAGATTTGCAGAGAGAAAACAACGTGTTCACAGCTGGTAGTAAAATAGGTTAGGTCAGAGTTGTTTTTTCTTCTAGGAGTAGGCATATTAAGGAAATCTTATTGATGTTGCTTCACCAAATCTAGCAAAACAAATAGGATTTAGCCAGTTAAATTGAGTGAAAGAATATGTGAATCCCCCAAACCCAGAGACAGCAGAAGTGAACAGGAGAAAACCTGTGCAATGTCTCATGCCATTTGGGGAACTGTAAATTACTGCATAAGTGCTCAATCAGGGTGCTAGATGAAAATGATTAGAGAATGCCTGTGGGTTTCTGTCGCTGTCCTATGAAGCATGTACATTCATGTTCCCAGTTGAGGTCGTGGGTAGGATGAGAAGGCAGCCAGCCTCAGGTTCATCTTCCCTCAATCTCCATTGCAGATCCCCATGCACTTGCCTTTCCTCATCCATTATTCATCGAGAGCTAAAGAATGTCATTTTGCTAGATGCCATTTTTGAATTAATGGTTCAGTAAGCAACCAATGGAACTTTTGTCAATCCATGAGATCTCACATGCTCCCAGAAGGAAATCAAGGAGAAAAATGTGTTATAAGTGGAACTTGTATTTACACATTTTAAATACATTATAAAGTTTCAACTAAAGTAACAATGGAATTGACAAAAAAAAAAACAACCCACAAACAAACAGACAGCTCAAAAAATAAAAGTTAAAGTAGACATTAGTTTGTATACAAAGTAAGTGTATGGTAAAGACGATATTTACATCCTCAGAGGAGGGTGGAAAATGAAAACAACAAAAGTGACAGTTTTTAAAATTATTTAGAAGAAATAATCCAATAGATTAGATCTGTTATCTATACCATTCACCAAAATATGTCAAGGAGAAAAATGTAATTTAAAAAAGTAACAATAAAATTGTTAAAACAATGAAATAAATAAAACAATGAAAATGACATCCACAAAGCAATTTATCTTACCTGAGATGGGGAAAGCAATTTCTAAACAATGGGAAAAATAAGGGCAAAACCAAATAACTAGATTACATTAAATTAAAGTATTCTCCATGACAAAAATGTCAGAAATAAAATTAAAGGACAGTGGATACATTCAGAAAACAGATTTGAAACATTATGACACACAAAAAAATTGATACGAAATCAGCAAGGAAAAAGAGAACCAAAATATAATTTTTTTTTTAAGTTCCCCAAATTAATTTTCAGAAAACCCTGAGGCCATCTTGTGGTTACCAGCTGCTTCCTAATCCCTTCCAAAATATAATTTTTAAAATTTTGTGATTAGACATTTAAATAAAGATGAAAAAGACCAATAAACCTGGTCATTCAATACCTGAATTTCCTCATCTGTAAAAAACTGGATTATAATACTATCTAACTCTCTAAGGTTGTTCTGAGATCTAAAAGAAGTTAATGCCTGGTCTGATTTGAATAAGTATTTACTCTTGTTATTTCTCCTTCCAGTGTCACGCCACCCACATAAAAGTTATAAAAACCAACAAAAACACAGGAGAAAAAATGACCAGGACCCCAAACAGTACACTAGGAGCAATTTTCACTAAGAGAAAAGTTCAAATCAGAAAGAAAACATGAGCTTCATTTCTTCAGCATCCATTCTGCTTTAATCCACGCTAGCTCTGTTTAGCCTACTAGAACTATGACTCACCTGCATTCTTTCCCCAGACCCTCCTACCTGTGCTTATACTGTATGTCCTCTTCTTTTAATCATTAAGCCCTTAGGACACTGGGTTCTGGTGAGCCTCAAAATCACTGAAGAATAAAGCTTCAGGTCTATCAACCATGACTAGGATATAATAACTAAATCTTAAACAATGAGTAAGGTTTTAATAAAACAAAGCTAACACCTTGGCCTCAGTTACATTTCACATCTGGACTCATGAGAGTGGAACAGTCCCACAGACCGCATCCCCTGGAAACAATGCTGTGACAGACGCCAGGACCTGAAGCCCTGGTCAATTGCTCCCTGCCTTATCCCCGACCAATCAGTAGAGCCCACAACCCCAGTTCCCACAGTAACCCTGATTAATGATTTTTCCCTTCTATAACCTAGCTGCTAGAGGCCATCAGGAGCCAGGTTTCTGAGAGCCCTGGCTCACCTGTATCAGGACTTGGTGCCAACTCCCTAAATAAACTCCCTTTACTTTCTTGGCTACAAACTCCTGCTCATGTTCTCTTTAGGCTTGGATGCGGGTAGGCAAGCGGACCCCTTTTGAGTCTGTGGTAACACCACCCCACTATTATTTAAAAGTAAAGAAATATATATGAATGTGATTCAATCTCTTAGGGTTTCTAGCCTTAGAAGTACTGAAAGAACTCTCAACAGAGCCATAGATTCCACTAAGTGTGGGGAAAAAAGAATATTCCTACGACATTTCACAAAAATAATGAGATGTCATTTTGTCTATCTAATGAATAAAACTTCAGAAATATTTAAGACTTAACACAAGTGAGGTTCTGATGGACTGTTATGTTCACATTGTACGTGGTAAACTTGTACAATTTTTAGAAAGCAGTATAAAAATATGCATTGGCCTTCGCAGCATTTCTTCCATTTGACTGAGCAAGTCTTTATTTGTTTTTTTTTCTTTTTAATTAATGTTTATTGGGGTGATAATTGTTAATAAAGTTACATAGGTTTCAGGTGTACAATTCTGTATTATATCATCTATATATCACATTGTGTGTTCACCACCCAGAGTCAGTTCTCTTTATTTCTGGGCTCCTTTTAAGGATATACTTAGAAATAAAGCCAAAGAGTTAAATACAGAGATGTTCATGGTTCATGGCATAATTTTTATACCAGCAAAAAGAGAAATAGTTAAATAAAGGAGGGAAAATTCCAACAAGGTTAACATTTGTTTCTCAAGCACGTAAAACTCCCTTTCTCTCCTGGCTGCCAGCGTATCCCTTCTGGGAGAACTGACTCCCCAGAGAGCCTTGCACACAGTGAACCAACAAAATTAGTTCAACTCGTGCTGACGAGTTGAACTAATTAACCGCCCCAAAAGAATCTCCCTTGCCCTGTGTTTGAGGTGCAGCTGGGAATATGGAAGCATACCTCGGAATCTGTGGAGTAGGTGGGGGGGTTTGCTTCCCACACCTCCCTCTGTGAGCAGAAAAGGCTAGCCAGAGGTCAGCTTAGCAGGAGTTTGAATGACTGGAAGCACAGAGCTCCATGAGTAGATGGAATATCTACCCAGGCAGGGCTTGGATTAGGGTAAGGAGAGCAAAGCATTCCCTTGGGGGCAAAATTTAAGGGTGATGCCAAAAACTTCAGTAATAAAGATGAATAATATTTTAATATGACATTTTAAAAATCAGCACTAATGCAAAAAATGAAACAAACAACCACAAAAAAGCCCCCAAACAAAAAAACCCATGATAAAGAAAACATTAAATAAAGGCAAGATCTCACAGTAACATGCTGAGCCATACCAGGGTCTAAGGCAAAGTCCATCCCTACTACATTTTTTTGTGTTTTTATAAATGGTCTTTTTTTTCCCCCAGAACCTTAAAGCAAATGAAAAAATATTGAGAAATTGAAAGGTAGGTTTATTTAACATGTACCTGAGAAGATAGTGAAAGGTAGACCTGGGGTGACATCAGGGCAAATGTCAAGATGTCCCCAGGGTCCTCTAAAGATGAGTTTAAACATGAATTCACAGGGCACAACGGAACACGATTTTCCTTGAGCAAGACTTAGTAGACACAACAAATAAAAGCTTTTCCAACGTGTGAATTTAATATAAGAGAAGGGTGATCCAAAGTATTTTTTTTTAAGTGTGTTTAGTAAGACGATTAACCATAATTAGCCTAGTAGAGGACACTCTCACCACAACCCCCAGGACATAGAAACCTCTAGGTGGCACTACTAACGATAAGATACCAGGGAAATTGGCAGAGGATTTAAAAATGTCAACAGGGTCAATGACAGAACAATGGGAAAACGTAAAACAACACTTGGGTTTGGGGCACCTCAGGGTGCAAACTGCAAAATCAAGTTGCCATCTGGGTTCTCAGGTCAGAAACCTGACTCCTGATGGTCCCTCTCACTGAAGTGCCCTCAGTCCTCTCATCACAAGGTCCTGTTTTCCTATCTCCGTAACGTCTCCCAGAGTCCTCAGCTTCTGTCATCTCAGGTCATCATGGTCTTGGAATCTCTTCATCTTGTGGGGAGCAAGGCATCGGCCCCCTAAACAAGCCCATGCCCAGGTGGGCATGGTACAATGTCATTTAAGAAAATTTGACCGAGAATCACAACTGTTGGAGGGGGAGGTGTCACCTCTATGTCAATTAAAGCCAAACAGAAAACAAAATCTCCACAAATAGTTCCCTTCTACACACCTTTACTACACAATTACTAAAGTGAATTCCAGATGGACAAGATTTAGGAAAATACTCTGTATTCTCAAAGGTTTGTGGTGGGCAAAATTCATTTTAAGCATGATTTTGAATTTAAATGCCATACAGTAAATGGCAAGCAGATTTGAGAATTTTTTAGTTTTTGTTTTGATTTTATCATACTAGTCCATGTGTTCTTTTTTAGAAGTAGAATGTTTTTTTCAACACTTATAAAAAGAAAGAGCAGTGTCCTGCTTCAACTCTCCACACTACAAATTCTTGTTCTTAGAAGCAAAATTTTAATCTCTCAGGGGTGTATTACGGTTTTATGTCTACATTTATACATGATAAACTTATAATGCTATAAACTTATAATGCTATTTCTTGATTTCTAGTTTTATGTATTACCCTGTTGACTTCTTAGTATGGCAGATGAGAATGTAACTTTCTGGCACTTCTTCAATATTTACTTTTTTCCATTCTCCCATCATACAATATCCTAATTTTTAGGTAAATTACAGTGTTTACATTATAATGATCATTTATTTACAGTATGTTAGTCATATTCATAGTGTATCCTGATTATGTTCTCTTTGTGGTGCAACCATTCTTTCTCTAGGCTTAATTCTTCTAGTCTGCATAAATCATTCATTAATCCCCCATCCCTCTGATGACTTTATCAATCAAACACATCAGACAGTCTCTGTTTGGTCTTTCCTCTTCTCCTTTCTTTTGAGATATTGCTGCTGGAGACCTCAGCTCCCCTACTTTGATCTGTATTACTTACTTTCTACAATTCTCTTCTCACTGTCTTTTTTCTGGAATTTTCCTTCTCCATCCTCTTGGAACTTTCTTCCCCCTCTTTCCTATATCAGAGCTCACATTTTTCAGAATCTACTCGTATGTCATTCTTTTCCTTGGTTTTCTCTGTCATTTTTGTGCAGCATACTCTCAGCTAACTCCCTCAGGATGAGGGCACGAGAGTTCAGTTTTTGAGACTTTGCATGTCTAAAAACATCAGTTTGGCTGGATACTTACTGGCAGTCGTATTCCTCACAATCTTGAAGGCGACTCTCATGATCATTTATAGTTTGTTGATGAGACTGCAATGTCACCCTGATCCCCAACATTTTGTATGTAAAGTGCTTATTTTTCTCTTTGAAGAAAACCAGAGTGTTTTAGAATCTTCTTTCATATTTTGTGTTGCTTTGTGTGCATCAGATTGCATCTATCTTGCTGGGCATTTAGTGACTATTTTTTTTTTACTCACTATTTTATTTATTTATTTATTTATTTATTTATTTATTATAGTTCTCACACATACATAGACACACTTTTTTTGACTTGTAAGAAAGGCATTTTGAAAATATATTACGTTATGGTAATATGTCATACATGTTCATCACTAGTTAAAGATGAAATACTTAATCATGTCACCTTTTGTAATGTAGGAGACGGTTTATTTTAATAAATAAGTACCAAATAAAAATAATGTAATTTTTATAAAATCTGGATATAATTCTCTAACTTGTATATAAAAAGAATTATGAGGTTGTTGTTCTTTTTATTAGTTTCAGGTACACAAGACAAAGTAATACTTAGAATACTTAGACGTTTATCATTTATATCCCTCACACTGTGTGGACCCCCCTACCCCCATCTACTACCCCTCTGACATCGCACCGAGCCATCACATTTCCACTGTCTCCACTCCCAATACTGTACTCCACTTCTTGTAAGTATGTATATACATACATATACATATACATATATATATATATATAATTATAGTTGGCATTCATTATTGTTCAGCTTCAGCTTCAGGTGTACAGTGCAGTGATCAGGCATCTACATCATCCCTGATGTGGTCTCCCAAATGGGGCAAGTGTCCATCGGATACCCTACAAAATCTTGACAACATTATTGATTACATTCCCCAAATTGATTTTCAAAACCCCATGACCATCTAGTAGTTACCAATTGTGCTTTCTAATCCCCTCACCTTCCCCCTTATCCCCACCCCGCCTCCCATCTAGCAACCCTCAGTTTTTCCTCTATGTCTCCAAAACTGTTTCTGATTAGTTCATTCACTTATTCTTTTCTTTAGATTCCACATATAAGTGAAATCATATGGTATTTGTCTTTCTCTGTCTGACTTATTTCACTTAACATAACCATCCATGTTGTTTCAAATGGTAAGATTTCTTTCTTCTTTATGGCTGAGTACTACTCCCTTGTATAAATGTACCACAGTTTCTTAATCCAGTCATCTACTGATGCGCATTTTGGTTGTTTCCATGTCTTGGCTATTGTGTATAGTGCTGCAATAAACATAGGAGTGCATAAAGATTTTTGAATTGGAGTTTTGGATTTCTCCGGATAGATGCCTAGGAGTGGAATTGCTGGATCATAAGGTAGTTCCATTTTCAGATTTTTGAGATACCTCCACACTGTTTTCCATACACCAATCTGCAATCCCACCAACAGTGCACAAGTGTTCCCTTTTCTCCACATCCGCGCTAGCGCTTGTTGTTTGTTGATTTATTGATGATAGCCATTCTGACTGGGGTGAGGTGGTATCTCATTGTGGTTTTTATTTGCATTTCTCTGATGGTTAGTGAGGTTGAGCATTTCTTCATATGTCTGTTTGCCATCTGTATGTCCTTTTTAGAAAAATGTCTGTTCATGTCCTCTGCCCATTTTTTCAGTGACTATTTTTAATTTGGAATTTCATGTCTTTCCATGTTAGAAAATGTTCTTGTTCTTCTTTGCTGATAACCTCCTCTCTGTTTTTTTGACCCTCGTTTTTAGATTCTACTAATTTGATTTTAGCCTCCCAAACCAATCTTCTAATTTCTTTATTTTCTTCTCTTGTTTTTCATCTTTTTGTGCTACTTTGTGAAATTAAAAAGAATTATTCTGATCCTTCAACTTAGTTTTTAAAATATCTATTTTGTTATTTAAAGTCTCATTTTTGTTCTCTGGAAATTGCTTTGAATCACTTCCCGTTATTGTGTTATGGAGTTAGTATCTTTCTTTTATCACTTGAACATACTATACTGTGGTGTTTTGTATTTTTTCCTGCTCTCATCTGTTTTTACTTCTTACACTTAAAAAAAAGGCTATTTGTGTTGGTCTGTGTCTTTCATGTTAGAGCCTTGCTTCAACTACCTGATGATCCTCAAATATTCATTCAAGTTTAAGAGTGAGGCACTAAAAATCTGATCAAAATCTTGGGTTACGACCTTATGATTGTGTGAGTTTGTCTGTTTGAGGTGCCGATGAACCATTTTAATTGAGGGGACCCTTACCGCCAGTCTATGATGTTTTTCTCTTTTGCTGGTCGCCTTCCTAGAGAGAATCCTCACCTCTTCTCTTTGTCCCTAGAGCAAGCCTACCTGCTGGTGCTCTCAGGGCTGAGTGGGAATAGACAATTGGAATGGGGGTATCTCACCATTTATTGTGTACATTTTCATCTATTTCTTTTTCTAAGTGTCATCCCCATTCTCAACTTTACCTCACATCCATGAAACCAGAAACTTTCTGGTCAGTATTTGGCCTTGGAGATGGTTGTCCATGTTGCTAAGCTGCGTGGGTGCAAAGGAGATCAAGGGCTGCTCCGTGAAGGGTGCTGGGGTGGAGGGTGAGAGAGTGTATTCATTTGCTTCAGTAAGGAAAGCTGTTAAATTCGGAATTATTTCATGATTTAGTTTACAATATAAAACACTAAATTTTGCAAAATTCCTCATGTTTTGTTTTTAATCGGACAAACCATGACAATGGGTAGGATGTCATCAACACATCTTTTAAGACCTTGTTGATGAAAGTAGTGTCTGTGTATTTTCCAGGCACGCAGCATTACCCCTGATACGCTGTCTGTCGACACTATCAAGAACCCTGCTAGAGGCCCCTTGAGCTGCTTTGAGGAGATGCTTTTGGGATTTGCAATTGCTGAGGGCAAAAATTCCAATGATACATTCAGTCACAGAGAATTACTAACAGCATGCATCTGGGGTCCCACTGGATCTTCAGCAAGAGAAGTTTGTTTCAAGACTTCCTTGAAAACTGGACCCATTAACTCCCATTCTGACCAGCAGACTAAAGAAGAATTGATTCCCAGGACTCTCTGGGTTATCTAAGTTTGTACATTCCCACTGTGAAGTTGAGTCGACAGTCTCCCAACACATACATGAGGTCTTAAAGCAGCATCTTCATCAAGATTCTCCTCTTCTTTTTCTTCCTGGCAAACTCTGCATTCCATGGGAAGTAGCTCAGAGTAAGCAAATGGGTGACGCGCAGTGCCTCTCTTGCATGGTGACAAAAGTTGGTCCTTTTTTGACCAGATCTGGTTTTTGTACGTTGTTTTAATGAAATTATCGGCCAAACTCAATACGTATATCTATGTTTCATGTTCTTCAATAAAATATTTACTTAAAATATCCAATATTGATAAATGTTCAGAGAGGTACAATAATGTGCTGTGGTAAAGGCTAAGCAGTTTAGACTGGGGTTATTGGAAAGGCTTTTGATGAGTTGATGTTTAAACTGAAATCTGACTGCTTAAGAAGCCAGTGATGGGAAGATGAAGGGAACTTCCCAGCCCAAGTTCACAAGGAGCCGTTCCTGCAAAGGGGTCTGCCTTTTGTCCTCTTTATTTCTTTAGTAATATTGTATGAGAATTAACTTCCAAGACTGTGTGGCTCGATTTGATGTAAGATTAGTTGTGAACTTTTAGATGGAGGTTTTTTCTCACTTACCAGAGCCACTCTTATTGTTTTTGAGTCCTATAACCTTTCTTCTGAGATAGATATCCTGTCTCTGCTCCCCATCCTCTTTTATCTGGACCCTTTCTTTCCCTCACCTCTCTCGCCACTGTAGCCCAATCCCACACCCAGGGTTTCCTTCAGTGTGGGGCCCTGTCCCGGAAGCAAGCCCTTACACCCAGTTCTGAGAGCTCAGGGGGTTGCCCTGCCGTCCAGCAGCCCTCACCATGGGTCCCTTGCCTCATCCAACTGGGCAAATGCATTCTGGGCTCACCTTATCACCTAGTTTTGTCCTAAGTGATGCTCATGGGTTTTTGGTTTTGCTTCCTAGCTTCTCTGTGTTTATGTGAAGATTTTGTAAAATCCCTAACTAGGCGGTTACTGCCTCCACATTCCTGGGTCTCCCTTGTAAAGATCTCTGGGAAGAGAGAGTCTCTTATCTCTTTTTGACTGTTAATTCTCCAGGCAAGGAATTTGCACTGCAGTGTGAAATAACTTACTTCTGGACCCAGCTCATTTTCTTTTAGTCGGCCACACGGGGGAAACATGGAACACCTACTTTGCATGCTCACACGGTCACTCCCCAGCTGCACCTAGTCTACTGCCTGTTCGTCTCTCCTCCATGGAAGCAGCCCTACCCTGTCTGCCAAGACACAGTTTTCTTACAAGATGGAAACACCTGCTCCTACTTACAAGGTGGAAACACCTGAAGTGCCCTACTCCTCAGGGAGACTCCTGATAAAGATTGAATAGTAAAAAAATCTGCCATTCCTGCAGACAGAAATGAGTTTCCATATCTTTAGGAGTTTTATTTTAGAGAAAAATCCAGTTGTTTCTGTTCCCTCTATTGCTTCACTACAAATACTAACCCAGTGGGCTGGTCCTCTCAGATCACCACCTCTGGATTTGTCTGGTACATCTGTGATTAGAAGATGGGGATAAGAAAAGAAAAATGATCAGATTTGGATAGTTGGGAGCTGGCTTGCTGACTTAATTATTTTCTCCATTTCTCTCTCAGATCTGATAAGAAAAAAAGTCCTGTTTCTATATATGAAGTCTCACTTTTGTACCCAAAGAATGTTTTCTTAAGAATGCATTTTTAAAAATTCTTTCATGACATTTTCAAACTATAATTGATGGAGGTAGTAGCAAAAAATAAAAACAGGAGTGTTCTTACAGATTCCTTGATTAAAGAGACCTCGTGGCAGCACATTTAAAAGCTATTTTTGGGGAGGCATCTTGCAGTTCTGAAACTCCTACTTAGAACCGGAAGGAGGAGATGACCACAGCCCATTAATCAATATCCAGATGGGAAGGAAAGGGCTGGATCTGGCTTTTTCTATTCCTAGGGGTTCTCACTACATGTCTTGAAATCCTGTAACAACCTACTGGTTCTGGCCTTAACCTGAATATGAGGAAATGAAGCCAAAGATCATATGGCAGAACACTGCCATAGTTTCTGACCCAGCAGGTCTTGGTGGGGCCTGAGAATTCGCATTCTGACAAGCTCCCAAGTGGTTCTGATGCTCCTGGTGGGGAAGCACTTCCAGGACGATTCTGGAGGGGCTCACCTGTCTATTCCAGAGGTGGTCCACCAGATGGCGCAGTGGGAGCGCCTTCGGACTGGCTGTCACATCCAACTCTTCCTCTCACTGGGCACCTGTGCTCCAAGGGACTCTCTCCGCAGCCATTGATATCCTCGACCTTGCAGGAGGACTTTTTCCTTAAATTCTCATGATCCAACTTCAGCTTTGGCATTTCAGTCCTCAAAAGTAATAAAGTGTTAAATGAAACAAGCTGGTAATAAATAAAGCAGTAACGAACTACAAATCTTTATTTAATATGGGACCGTTTGGTACCAACGTGATCAGCATATGCAAAATAGAGCTGAGGAATATGAAAGGATATTACTTTTGCTTTCTTGTTCTTACAATTTGTCAGTCAACAAAGGATCCATTTACTTGTGAAATTAATTTTCTAACCATCTGTCGTCCTTCTTCTTAACTCCTTATTTTTTGCACAGTGCAATGTGTGCTATTTTTGTTTAAACTATACTTGTAACAGACAGAAAGATAAGCATCAGGGTTTGCATGACTCAGCTAGGTTAATCGAAGAAAATGTTTACTATTTAGGGAGAAGGAAAGCTAATTAAATATGTAACTATATATATTAGAGAAAACTAACATAATTAAATTATAATTTTGAGTGGCACAAGTCGATGTGGTGATTAAAAGCAGGAGTCATGAATAAATAAAATATTTATTAACTGTATAGAAGACTGCATGATCGAACTTTGCAAAAATTTGTGATGTTACGTGTATACCCTGTGAATTTCTGTCCAAAAATCTTAAATGTTTGGGGCAAGCTGTATAAGTACATTATAAATTAGATTGATGATTTCTAGCAGTTTTTCTCCACAAGTGATGTGGAGAAAGCAATTATCAAGAATGCACCTTTGTGGAGGAAAAACCTCTACTAAAAGAAATACTCATAAAAGACATGGGGGAAAATGTCAAATTATTTTGATATAAGCAGATTTCCAAACACTTGATTAACAAAGAGTGTTTACCAGAAATTTTTTTTTCTGCATGCTTCATCATATTTTAAATTAGCAAAGAATATTGCCTTTTATCAATGCCAAGATGAGGAGAGATAAATTTTGCATGTTGCAAGGAGGAAGAAAATAGAGTAAGAAAGCAGATAGTCTTTTAGGATGATTCTTGGCACATCTAGAGCCTGCAGTAGCAAATGGTAATTTGGCCAGTCCTTGCACACTAAGTACACCCAGGGCCCATCCCTCAGATGTGAGCTTTTTGTGTTCTGTTTGTTTAGAGGGAGAGTGGAATCAAAGGACAAGACAGTAAAATGCATTGAGAGGGACAACCTTAAATTCAGCCACAGGTTAATTTAAGGTGAATTTCAAATCTACAATTTTAATTGTCATATCTGAGGTATATGTGCTATTCAGTCTCCTTCCTTATAAAGGAAAACCTGCATTCCCACGGTGTTGGTCAGCACAGGCTGACGGAACAAATACCACAGACTGGGCAGTTAAAACAACAGAAATTTATTGCAGAGGTTGGAATTCTGAGATCAAAGTTTTGGCAGGGCTGGTTTCGTCTGAGGCCTCTCTTCCTGATTTGCAGACGGCTATCTTCTGCCTGTGTCCTCCTCACATGGTCTTCCCTCCGTGTGTCATTTTACATTATCTCTGTAAATACCATATCTTCAAATACAGTCACATTATGTGCGGGTTAGGACTCCCAGCATATGAATTTGGGGGGACCAGAAGGTGGAGTGTTATGGCCCCCCAAAATTCATAGCAAACGAATACACAGGTCTTCTAGACATGAGTGACCTGGGAGAGGCTTTGCCAGAAAGTGGGTCCGTGACTCAGCAACCATACTGGTGTCTTTCCCTCTGAAGAGGACAAATTCCAGTCAGTTATTAACCACGCGAGTCAGGTGTTTTCGGCAAATTAGGGGAATGAGAGCCCAGTGGTAGGCATTCTACTTCCAATGAACAAGATGTTGATGAATTAAAAATGTTTAGCAACAGCTAAATCACAAATGCTGATGACAGACTAATGCCTTTCATTAAAAACTAGTGGTGTGTTTCCTGCAGTATAAGAGAAGCTAGTATGTAGCAAACGTTGTGGAATGCTGTGGGAAAGGATTCTTTTGTGCCCACAGCCACAAGCAGAACTATATTCTAACTGGCCGTGACTGTCAACCCATTCAGCTGCTCATGCTTCTGGACTGAGCACTCTGAAGAGAGCAGAGGTGATGGGACTCTGGCCTGGTGTGGGGTAACGAGACCTTGCATCTTAGTTCACAGGAGCACACAGTGCTTCTGCCTGGAAAGGGAGGCATGTACACTTCCAAGAAGGCTGGGAGACGAAGCTGCAGAGGGTGCACAGCTGGGTCATGGAGTATCCCTCTGAGAGTGGTCCCAGTGCAGGGACGCCAAAGGTGCAGGCACATCAGCATACCAGGAGGGCATTTGTGGCAGCGTTTCTCAAAATGGACCCCTGAACCGGCAGCATCAGCATTACCCGGGAATGTGATGCAAATGCAGATTCCTGGGCCTCAGCCCAGATCATTGAATCAGGAATCTGAGTTTGGGGCTGGCACTCAGTATTTAAACAAGCCACATATAGCAAATAAAAATACAAGTCACACAGTTAAATTTGAATTTTAGATAGGTGATGAATCATTTTTTAGCATAAAATGTGCATGGGACATACTTATACCAAGACAATGACTTATCATTTACCTGATATTCAGATTTAACTGGGGTTCTGTATTTGATCTGGCTGCTCTCCTTCCAGCAGATTCTGACTCATGACAAAATTTGGGAACCCCTGGCATAGAGACTTTGTCTCAGTCAGAAGCCCTGTTCCAGCTCTTCCCGTGATGATGAACTCCAAAGTCTTATTTCTTTAGATTCCCCCTGAGTTTTATCTCTCTCTGTCCCTTTTAGAATTAGCAACTCCATGTTCTACACACTTCTTTTACTGAATCTGAGCTACCTTATCCAATTCAAACAGACAGAATGTGGTTGTGTTTTCATCTTGTGGCTACCAAAACATATTGAAAATATAGATTTTATTGGGAAAAATAACGATATTTGCACTGACAGCATTACTATTTGTTCCCACCCAAGCCGACTCGAGAGCATCCCTGTAGGCTCCCCAAAAGGTTCTCCAAAAAGAGTAGGAATGTCGGACACATAGCCATCTCCCAGATCACTCTTGTTGTTAAAATGCTCCATGAGACAGTGCGTTTCTGGAATACAGAATTGCAGCCATTAATGCTATCATGTATTTTACTATCAAGGTGACAAATCATTATGGAGGGATAAGGTGTCAGATGCGCTAATGTGAACCTTGGACAGCAGACCAACGCACAGGGGGTGTGCCGACCAGGTGTCCTGTTGCCTACATGGCAGTGGGTTTAGAAGGTCTGGGAAGCGGGTTACAATGCATGTTTGTGGAATTCTGAAAGGCAGAAACAGTTATTGACCATAAAACTTTGTTTCCAGTTAAAAGACTGAACACCTCAAATACAAGGGGCAGACAAATGGAGTGTCATATTGTTTGTGACAGACAATAACTACCGAACCAAGGCTGGTTGAATTATTATTTTAATTGAGATATAAATGACATACAACATTATATTAGTTTTAGTGTATGACACAGTGATTTGATATTTGTATATAATGCCAAATGAGCACCACAATAAGTCTAGTTAACATTCATCACCACACAGTTACATTTTTTCTCTCTTTTTCTTTTTTAAAGTTTATTGGGGTGACAATTGTTAGTAAAGTTACGTAGGTCTCAGGAGTACAATTCTGTATTACATCATCTATATATCACATTATGTGTTCACCACCCCGCGTCAGTTTGCCTTCTGGTAAACCTCCTCCCACCCCACCCTCCTTATGACTTCACAGAGCCCTCTGTGCTCCTGATCAGAGCTCACAGCCGTGGACCAGGGAGGAAGCAAGCGTACATGGTAACCCAGGTTGTGGAAATGACCAAGAAGTACGTCAAGAAAGACCACTGTGTCAGCCACCTGACTCTAGATGAGGTGGTTAAGGAAAGCTGTCTGAATGCATTTGTCGGGGTTCTCCAGAGAAACAGATCCAATAGCATAAGAGATAACAGATCCAGTGTGTGTGTGTGTGTGTGTGTCTGAAGAGTGGGCCAGCAGGAGAAGAGTGGAGACCCAGAGAAGAGTTAATGTTGCAGCTCAAGTCCAAAGGCCATTTGGAAACAGAATTCCCTCTCTTTGGGACCTTAGTCTTTTTCTTAAGGCTCTCAACTGATTGATGAGGCCCACCCACACTATGGAGGGCAATCTGCTTTATTCCAAATCTACTGCTTTAAACGTTAATCTCATCTGCTAAATACCTTCACAGAAATGTCTAGCAAAATGTTTGACTGAATATCTGGGGGCTGTGGCCCAGTGAACTCAACACATGAAATTAACTAGTGTACTGACTAAGTGAAAATCATGTAGCATGGCCCCATTATGGGAGAACATTCCAGAATGGAGCACAAGCAGCCCTGGCCTGGAGCTGGCCTGGAGAAGGCCTGGGCGGGGCTGTGTGAACTGCAGTGTCACAAGGGAAAGAGGTGTGAGAGAAGCCTGGATCATCAGTCTGAGGCCACATCATGCAGGGCCTGAGGCATAAGGCAAGGGCTTTGAATTTATTCTGAGAGCAATGGGGAAGAAGCTGCTGAAGGGAGAACAAATATGTGTGGAGTTAAACGTCAGGGCTACATCTGAGAAGATCTTCCAGTTCTATGTGCCAAGTGCAAAATGGGGTGCCAGGCAGACAAAATGTTTGCCTTGTTGAATAATGAAGGCCAGATACTAGTCAATGGGGAAGAAGAATATTAAATGCATAATGTAAACTTTTCCTTACACCGTCACAACTGAAGGATACTTTAACCATGACTGGTACCTTAACTACCACTCTTAAACATTTTTACATTATACTTGTACATATGTTCCTATTTTATATTTTAAAGGACATTGCACTGTATTGTTTTACATTATAGTGCTGAGACTCTAACCAAGACAAATTTTCATCTAGGTCACAACTGGAACGTATTTTTTTAGTGTCTGGGAAGTCAGTTTCTCTTTCATAATGACAATTATTACAAAATTTTCTAGGAACTTTAATGTTTTCTTTGGAATGCTTCATACAGTCATTACCCGATTTACAAGCAGGCACTGTTTAGGACTTTGAACAATGTGTGAAATAATTGGCCCTTGGCTCTCACAAAAGGCTTAGGAATGAGCAGCCAAAGCTTAAATATTTATTGGGTGTTCCCTCAAAAGATTATCAAGATGCCCTTTAAGAGTCCTTGAGAAAAAGGAGCCACAGGGAGTAGGACTGAGCATGAGAACCAGGCCCCCCTGCTGGTGTGTAGGGTCTGCAGTCAGAGGGAGCCTCCTCCAGAAGGAATCCAATGGGTCTTCTAAGCAGTTTCTATTTCTAGCTCCTGTTACAAGGTGCGGCTCAGGCAGGGAAGTACTTGAGAAAAAAAACCAAAGGTTGCAGCAAGTGGATGAGAGCTGGCTCTGCCTCTGGGCATGTTCCCCAGACCTACAGCATGTTCTGTAGGCCTGAATGCCCAGCGTCCTGTGACTTGAGGGAGGTAGGTCCCCTCTGTGTGGATTTGCTAAGTGGTTGAAGTCACCAGAGGGCAGCGCAGAGAATATCAACAGCAGCCATAGACCATCTTCCCAGAAACTTCATTATCTTCTCTCTTTACTGTTGTGGAGATGCCCAGCCAACTCTGGCAGCGACAAGCGACTGTCACAGAAAACAGGACACTAACTTATTTCCTGGGCAGTCAATGGCATTTCTGTTCCTTTCACCAACGTTCTCTACCTGGCTGTGGCTGGGCCCCCCACCTTCAGTCTGCGGAGTCCTCCCAAACAGCAGGTGAGACAAAGGTCACTCAGTCACAGAGGGGTCTAAATAGGGCCCCATCACACCAGTGGCCTCCAAGGTTTCCACAAAAGCCAAGGATCATTTCTCAGGACTTAAAGTTCAGGAGCTTTTTTTCTCTACAAGCAGGCATTTTCTAACACAAGCTAACCATGTAGATGGAAAATTGAGGAACCTGGGAGAATTTTTTTTTTCAGGACGTAAGAAGAAAGATAATTGAACTAAATAAAATCAGAGACACGAGCCCACGTTCTTTGCCTAAACATAATCTTATTTTGAGCCTAATGGACATAAATACATGCTTTCATTTCTACACATTTACTTTCTATAGAAATTTGCTTTTGTGGAACAGCTGAGTTCATGTGTTACAGGTAATGCCTGCGCTGGTTCTAGGCTCTGAGGACAGCAGGGGAGGTAGGAAGCTAGGAAGCAGGGTCCCTAACCTCTGTGGCGGAACCCAAACTGCCTGGCCCACTAGCCTCAGCACATTCTGTGAACTACCAGGTCTCTTGAAAAATGTCTCTTTCTGCTGAAGCCAACCAGTTGTTCTCTGAGGTTTGACAAAAAGAATCCCAACTAAAATACATCATCAATCTCCAATAATATGCATTTTCTATCTTCAGAGTAATTATTTAGAAATGAATTTCTCTTATGAAGAAATTTATTTGACATACAGAAATTCCTGAAATTTGACTTAAGCTTCATTTTCTCCTATTAAATTCCAGAAAATTAAATTTGACAATTTTATTTAAAAATTGCATGCATAATATAATCCCATGTTTGCAAATTTTTTTCCCTATTCTCCTACCTACTGTTAGGCACACAGAGAATGTTGTTCTCTAAATGCGGCCTAATACTGCTGGTTTTGGTTGATGGGAGTTAGGGTAATATTTATATTCTTGTGGGGTTTTTTCTTCTGTATCACGTGTGTGTGTTTTTAAAATAAGAATCATCTATCATTTGGAAAAAATAATAATGTAGTTTTAAAAGCATATTCTCAAAAATTTAATAATGTGAAAAGAAAGTAGATTATAAAATTGCATATTATGATATTGTGCAATTATATATAGAAAAAAGATTGGGAAGAAATATATTAAAATGTTTCTAGCTATTTTTGAGAATTGAGGTTATAGGTGATGTTTTCATAGCTTTTTTGGTATTCTAAGTATTTAAAATTAATATATATTACTCCTTTGTATTAGTCAGTGTTCTCCAGAGAAACAGAATATATAAAGAGAAGAAACAGGATATATAAAGAGAAAGAGATTTATTATAAGGAATTGGCTCATGTGATTATGGAGACTGAGCAGTCCAAAGATTTGCAGTTGCCAAGCTGGAGACCCAGGAGATCTAATGGTGTAGTTCCAATTTGAGTGCAAATATGAAGGCAGGACAAGACCAATATGCCAGCTCGAAGACAATCAGGTGGAGAGAAAAAAATCTCATTTCCTCTGCCTTTCTGCTCCACTCAGGCTCCCAATTTATTTGTTGAGGCCCACCCACATTAGGGAGCATGATCTGTTTTACTCAGGCTGTCGATTTCAATGTTTATCTAAACCAGATACACCCTTGCAGACACACACAGATCATGTTTAACCAAATATCTGGATATCCTCAGCCCAGTCAAGTGGACACATAAAACTAACCATAGAAGGAGAAGACATAGGGTGATCTTTCAAAAGCAGCATCCAGGTAAGTCAAATGGCTGCTTATTGGAAAAGTTCTATATGGGGTGGGAGGAGGGAACCCCATGTTGAAACCTTTCCCAGGACATTGGTCAGTACTCTGGATAACTGCACTGCATTGTGGTGCAAGAAAGGTACTTAATAGCAGAGGTGAGGAGGGAGAGGGTGTTGGGCCCCGAGGAACCACTGCTTTAGTTATCATAGATCCATTCACAGACTGCACTGAGAATCCAACACTGTACCAGCATCTCTGTCCTCCTTACCACACCTGCAAGGAGGGGCATTATGTATCTTCACAAATGGGGAAGGTGAAGGTCAGAGAGCCACATAACCCGTCCAAAACCAAGCAGGAAGCAAAGGCAGGAGAGGGATTTGAAACCAAGAGGAAAATGAAGGACAGTGGCTGGGAGGGTTGAGCATGTGCTTTCCTGTTGAGCCTCCATTCCTCTGCCTCTTTTGGACGATGGGCAAGAGCAATTGGATTTTTTCTTTTTTAATCAGGGCATCCTTATTACAATACACACACATACACATATACAGCTGCAATGCATTTTATATGTAGTTGAATGGGATTGAAATATTAATCCCTCACTAATTAACAGAAAATTGGTACAGAAGACCCAGAAATTTTTGTTCAAGGTGTGACCAGAGAAAAAATGAATTACACATCCTGGGGACAGTCTCTTACAGAAGGGCTATTGTTGCTCCAAAAAAGAATTCCATGGTATCTTGTCTTCCAGGGCAGGTGGAGAACAGTACTGTGGTGAGGAAGGCTATCTTTGGTAAAATTCACATTTTTGCTTGTTTTTTAAATATAAGTCATCTATTAGACTTTGCAACACTACTGCTTTCTTTCAAACAGGGACCCTTGGGGATTCCCCATATTTAGAATTAAATTAAAACAATCTATCCTATCTCACCAGATGTGCCATTATGTCTGGTTTTAGTAAAACTGTGAGGAGAACAGACATTTGTCCTGAGAGTGACGCATTTTAAATATTGCAATAAGATAGGCTCTCATTTGCCCCAAGACTAGATATCTTTTTTTAGCCAATAACGTTTCAGGTTCCTAGACAAATGGCAAAGTCAATATTTTTTCTTAAATATGTCCTTATGCCTGGCTGCCTTCTTACTGCTGGATGTACTAATCTGGTGTTAAGCATAAACATTTGTACGTGTAGCTGGCAGTCCACACACCTGGGGGGTTAGTAGCTGTGCATTTATGTTCTGCTACAACTTAACTTCTGGAAAGAGCCTACTGTCTTCTTTGTGTAAAAAAAAACTTGTTTATGACAAATTGTTTATGACAAAATTTGAATTTTGGCACTCGCCATTAATGGTTGTGAGATTCGTCTTCTCTTCCAAACTATTATTTCTGCTGGGACTTTCAAAGTCCATTTTGACACTCAGAGGCTAAGGGACCATGCTGCCATCTCATAGGTCTGTCCCAGCCCCCTTCCCCAGGACAGGAATTGAGGGTGGGTCAACCAGGAAGAAAGGAGTGAACAGAAGTAAAAACATAATGGCCAATGTCAAACTAGACAGTTACTGTGACCGAAAGCCATAACACACTCACTGACAGATCTCTAAAAGAGTTTTTCCAATTTTAATGAAATTCTCTTCTTAATTTCAGGAATATCCAAGAACTCAAGGTAACAGAAATGAGATGATTCATTCCACAAAATGAAATGTAAATGGAAGGTCCTTTGGTTCATTATCAAAGCAAGGGTTATTGTAGCATTTATAATATTCAGTTTTATTTGATACACTTAGATGTGACTTTACTAGTCACCATTTTTATTTTATTTTATTTTATTTTATTTTATTTTTTTACTAGTCACCATTTTTAAAGTCACATTTAAAAGTTTTAAAAATTTAATTTTATCAACACTGTTAGCAGCAGGTTCAGCAATAAACATCATAGAAATTTAAAGAGATATTTGAAGAATAGAAGTGTAATATAATCTAGAACAACTAGTTTTCTAAATACAAATCATTCCATATGATCAAATTTTAATTTTTCTTTTAAAAATGAAACAATATTTCGTGACACTATAAACATACATGGGGTTCTTTGTAATTTTACCTTAAGTTTAGTTTTCCTTTTGATTTTATGAATCTTTTAAACATCAAACATACACGTGGACACGCATGAGCGCAGACAAGCATACCACACGTGCACGTCGCAGGTCAATGAGAATGTGATTTATCATTTTCAACATCTTTTCTGCCACAACAATACCAACTATTATTCAATCCAGAAATGCATGGGAAATTTCCTAAAGGCAAAATTTAACCATAACTGTTAGTTTTTCTTGTGGTTACTTCCAAAATTCTAAATAAGAAACAATATACTTACTGAGTTTACTAATTTTTCAACCTTGATTTCTTTTGTGGCGACTTTCCATTATGACAAATGAAGGTTTAGCTGATTTGTACTCTTATCCTCTTCCTCTAGATTGTTGTGGTTATATTTTTATAGTCAGTTTTCCTTTAAGTTAACTATTTAGCTTTAAGCAGTATGCTTGAACTTGAACTTCTTGTTCTGCGGCAGTAATTGCTGAGACAGCTAGGGCTTGGCACCCCACCCCTCCCTCTATCTTTCCCCCCACCTTATGCATCCCACATTATTCCAGCTAGATATGAATTTATTTTTGAGGTGATAGATTGTTGTTTTCATTTTTCACAGTTGGTATAGTTTATATACCATAAAATTCACTCACTGTTAGTGAGTGTATAATTTAATGATTTTTGCAAATCTTTAGAGTTCTGTAACCACTACTTCAATCCAGATTTAGAACACTCCCTTCACCCCAGTATGCATTTATTTTTATGCCAGCAAAGGAAACATCCTATAGTACATTCTCCTTGCCATTTTCTGGGTTTCATCTAGAAGTGGGCTCAACACAGAGCATACAAGTTCTGACAATTAAGTTTGTGAACTTGTTGCAACAATGTTGCAAACTTTTTTGATATCAAAGGGATTATTCATTATGAATTTGTACCAATTGGACAGTTAAGGAAGTTTACTATTTAGAAGTCCTGAAAAGGCTGCATGAAAAAGTTAGACAACCTGAACTTTTCACCAATAATTCGTGGCTTTTGCATCACCACAACGTACCAGCTCACACAACACTGTCTATGAGGGAGTTTTTAGCCAGTAAACAAATAACTATATTGGAACACCCTCCCTACTCAGCTGATCTGGCCCCCAATGACTTCTTTCTTTACCCAAAGATAAAGGAAATATTGAAAGGAAGATATTTTGATGAAATTAAGGACATCAAGGGTAATACGACAACCATTCTAGCTCTGATGTCCATTCCAGAAAAAGAGTTCCACAATTGCTTTGAAGGGTGGACTAGGCACTCGCCTTGGTGCATAGCTTCCCAAGGGTAGTACTTCGAAGGTGACTGTAGTGATATTCAGCAATGAGGTTGTATTATTTTTTCTAGGATGAGTTCATGAACTTAATTGTCCGGCCTCATATAAACCTAATCATAACTGTGTAGGAACGGTCCCTGCTGGCTGAGTTGTGGTCTGGTATTCCATCTCCTTCTTACAGGTTTGGTTGAATGTGCCTATGACCAGGATGGGTTTCCTTTGCTCTTGTGTTTGCATTTCTTTTTTCTGCTAGTTTCCTTCTCCTGATCAGGAAAGCTAAATGGAACTGCTTGTGTGTGAAAGGGACAACATTCAGGTTGGGGGTCCTCAGATGGCAGAGCAGAGAGGGCTGTACTTGATGCCATTGCTCACATCTGGGGAAGTCCTTGGACTTCTTTGGAAAAGAGTCTTGGGGTTCAGGGCCAGGGGAAACTGTCCCAAGTCTGGAGCTGGAACACATATTCCTTAAAGAGATTCCACTAGTCCTGGACCTCCTGCCCCACCCTCACCCTGAGCCCTGAGGATACCACCTGTGCCCCTACTCCTGCCACGTGGGTTTTGCCTGCATCTTCTAACATGGGCAGGTGTCAACCTGCCTTCCATCTTCCTGAAATCTGTTGAAGTCTTCAAAGGCTGATGGTCTCTTCCCTCCACCCTGCTCCCTCTCCTTGCTCCCCACAGATTTATTCTCACTTGGATGATTTTCTTGAGAGAGAGGAGGAAAATGCGGAGTCTCATTCTAAGCATCCTGAGCCACAGGATCCAGCCTTTTAAATGAGCTCCCCCTTTGGCTTGATTGTCCCAGACATTAGAAGAGTGCAGCATCCCCCTTCCTCTTGGGGTGGGGGAAAGCCCGGCTTTTTTCTTTTTCTTTTTTACATAGAATTAGGAAAGAAAGGGCTGGAAAGAGACAAGTGGCCATAGGAGAGAAGGCAATGGGCCTGTTGACCCTCACGGTGGGTGGTGTGATAACTCTTGTGGAGATGTTGGGGTATAGGAAGAAATGTTTGGCTATATGCCTCCTAGAACAGCAAAGCCAGGGGCAGCTCCCAGCCTACAAAACTGCGAGTGTGCTGCTCAGAGGAAAATGATGCTCTGATCATTTGCTTTCTTTCTCCCAATACCATCAATGGCTCTTTAATCCAGGAGTCACATCATATCAAAGCAGACATCTGCTCAGTGTCTCTGTTGACTTGTTTTTGTTTGTTTGTTTGTTTTTAAATTTTATTGGGGAAGGGGAACAGGACTTTATGGGGGAACAGTGTGTACTTCCAGGACTTTTTTCCAAGTCAAATTGTTGTCCTTTCAGTCTTAGTTGTGGAGGGCGCAGCTCAGCTCCAGGTCCAGTTGCCATTTTCTAGTTGCAGGGGGCAGAGCCCACCATCCCTTGCGGGAATCAAACCGGCAACCTTGTGGTTGAGAGCCTGCGCTCCAACCAACTGAGCCATCTGGCACTGGCCCATGTGGAAATCAAACCGGCAGCCTTCAGCGTTAGGAGCTTGGAGCTCCAACCGCCTGAGCCACCAGTTCGGCCCTGTTAATTTGTTTTTGTGAAATAGAACTGTTTCAGCAACTGGGGTTCAGTCAGAGGCCAACAGGGAGTCTGCAAACCCAGCGCTGCCTGCTGGAAGCCTTCTCTTTCTCAGGCCACCACCCCATGCTCCACTCTCCTCCCCAAAAGGGCAGGGGTTCCAGGTTAGCTGCGCCTGCACCCCTCCAGCCCCTCTTCCTTCCTTGCCTTGAAACACCACACATTGCAGATGCAAGGAGAACATTTGCATAACTAGACTCTCGAGTTTTCATCACATCTTGGTGCACTGACCAGCCCCATGTTCTTCTCTTTTTCTCTTGGGCCAAACTAGAGAGAGGACTGCTCCTTCTGGCTCCAAGAATTCCCAGCCCAATCCAGTCCCTGAAGCCCTTCCTGGAGCCATCTGAGCCTCATGGTCCGTCATAAGCCAGCTCAGCATCCTCCTCAGGTAATGACGTACCTCCCTTCTGCTCCCCCTGAGGACATTTCTCCCCCTGGGAACTGTTCTGGTCAGCCTCCTGCCCATCTACATATAGAAGGCAAGGTGCTTCCCCCACCCTGCTTAACCTTGTGTGTTCAGACTGGATCTCCCCTGGGGGTCCTTCCTCAGTTCCTCAGTTCCTCATCCCTCCCTGTCTCTCCAACATTATATCTGCCCTAATTCTTAGAGGCCCCAACCTCCTCTCTCATTCTCACTGATGCCATTGCTTCCTCTGTCACAGAGGGGAAAAAAAGCAACGAAAAAAACACTTCCATGGCTGCCCCTCCATGGCCAATTCTACCCTCCCGCCTTGCCTGCGGGCTTTATGGAAGGGCGACAGCCCAACATGGGGCACCTCTGCTGAGCCTGGAGAAAGTGGTTCTCTTCACCCACTTCCTCCCTCCACACCAGCACGGTCTCCTTCTCCTTCCCCTCCCCCTACTTTTTTCTTTCCTTCCACTCCCATGGAACCTTGAATATTCTGTCCATTATCTCTGCCTCCAGTGTCTCTCCATCCAGGTAGGGTCCAGGTCCCACCAGGCCATTAAAACTGCTCTATCCAGGTAGGGTCCAGGTCCCACCAGGCCATTAAAACTGCTCTTTCCAAGCCACAGTCCAAGCGGACATTTGGACAGAAAAGAAAGCTGTCTTCTTCCTGTGTTCCCAAATGGTCTCTTTTCTGTGTGTTTGTATCCTAATCTCCTCTTCTTATGAGGACACCAGTCATGTTCGATTAGGACCACCCTAGTGATCTCATTTTACCTTAATCTCTTCTGTAAAAACCCATACCCAAATACAGTCCTATTCTGAGGTACTGAAGGATTAGGACTTCAGCCTACGAATTTGGGGGACACAAATCAGCCAATAACAACACCCAACACTCAACCTCCTGAAAGCACAAGAAACTTTCATCACCACCTGCTCCTTGGAGCACCCTCTTAGCTGGGTTCCTGGCTCTACTCTTCCCCTTCCTCCCTCTGGGCTGCTCCTTCTCAGCCACCTTTTTTGGTATGGCCTCATTGCCCTGGCTCACTCCAGATACAAAGCAAAACTCCTAAATCTGCCCAAACCCCTCAGCGCCTCTCACACTCACACCTAGGAGCTTCTTTGAGGTTTCTGCCTGAAACTGTCACAAGTGACCCTGTGTACCGAGACCAGGTCCTGGGTCCCCAGCCTTCCCGGGGTCAGTGTGTGGCAACCTGTTCCTCCCCAGCCTTCCCGGGTCAGTGTGTGGCACCTCCATCCTTCCAGACATGGAAGTTATTCAGGACAAGAGCTGCATCACCCTCATGTCTTCTCTCCCACATCACACCCAACCCCCTAAGTGGGCCTCCACTCTCAGGATACAGCCAGACTCCCAGCCCCTAGCCTCTCCAGCGCTACCCAGTCACCTCAGGTCTTCCTGTGCCCTTCCAGGACCAGGTAGTTTCTACAAATGTAGGTGAGCATGTCCTGCTCTCCTTAAAAGCCCCCTGCAGCTTCCAGTTTAGGAATAAAAGCCAAAGCCATGAAATCCCTCTGAGGCCCACCTGGCCACAGCTTTTCTGACCACATCTCTTGCTCCCTGTGCTCTCCCTGCAGAGCCTCACACCTCAAGGCCTTTGCACTGGTTGGCACCTGCTATTCCCAGCCTGGACTGACTTAAACAATAGACATTTATTTCTCACAGTCCTGGAGGCTGGAAGTCTGAGACCAGGATGCCAGCATGGTGGAGCTCTGGAGTAAGCCTTCTTCCTGGCCACCCCCTTGCTGTGTCCTCACATGATGGAGAGAGCACTGCGGTGCCCCTTGCTTTTCTCCTAGTGCACCCGTCGTATCACGTCAGAGCTCCGCTTCTAGACCTCACATAACCTTAATAACCCCCTAAAGGCCCCGTCTCCAAATGCTGTCACATGGATTCTTCAGGCTTCAATGAATGAATTTGGTGGAGGGAGGGACACAATTCAGTCCATAACAGTCCATTGGCCTGGAATGTTCTCCCTTGGAAACCTGCAAGGTGACCCTTTGCCCCTCACACCAGGTCCTGCTGCTCTCTAAAATCCTCTGTGGAGGTGTCTTGCTTAGCACCACCTGTATTGATTTGAGGAAAAACTCATCACCAAAGGAAGATTAGACAGCTGTTGCCACAGGAATGGGCAGTGGGTGCTGGCTGGTATAAAGCAAACGTACAGCCAACAACCCAAAACAAGAAGCCAGACACACAAGGACAGTCGCCATTTGTAATAGGATGCCAGCGTTGTGTCACCTCCAGGGTCCCACAGAGCTGCATCTCCAAAAGAGTTACCAGATGAAGTATGAATTTACAAAGAGCTCCAGGATGGGATCATGGAGAAAGGAGCTTTCAGAGTCTTAAAAGACAGACATCTTTCAAGTGACTTGTGCTGAAAGCTTGCTGAGGGACGCTCCACAGAGTCTCTGGAGTGTGGGGGCACAGTGGCTGGAGGGTACTCCTGCTCTGGGAGCATGGCAGACAGAACAGATGGTGTGGTCCACCAGTGGTGGTATTTCTACAGCACCCACCTGAGCCCGTATGAGTCAGCAAGCTCTCACCACCTTGCCCTCTTCCCTCCATGCACTCCAACCTGAGGAGTCCAACCATGGAGCCCTCAGCTAGCAGATAGGGAACCAGAAAGAGGGAAGGACCGCATGTAGACTTTACAAATTAGCTTTATTGAGAATACTTATGTACAATGAATCACACCTATTCAAAATTTTGACAAATATGCACATTCTTGTAATTACTACCACAGTCGAAATCTGGAGTGTTTCTGTCACCCCAGAAAGTTCCCCGCTCCTCTGTGCTGCATGTTGTTACTAAGTCATGCGAAATGCCATTGCCTCCCTCCAGTTTTGGTGTGCTCACTTTATTTTACCAAAGGCTGAAAAAAATGTAGGGATGGTGCGGGGAGGGGGCAGCAAGACCTCAGTTCTCTCCCTTTCACCTGCTGAGGCCCCATGGACTCCTCAGGACTTGTGTGTTCCCTGAGAGAGAGGTCACATCGGGTTATTTGCTGCTTCCTACAGCTTCACACCACATTTGGTGCTTATGGTGAAAACGCAAACTAAGATAAGAGGGACTCCTGACAGGCAGGGCAGGGAGCCACAGCAGAGCTGTTGGGAGAGGAGAGAGCTGGTTTGAAAAGGACTATTCCACATGCCTTAGAAAGTGATCCCGGGTGAACTTGGAGAGAAAGTGTGAAAAATAAAACAAAACAAAACAATGTAGAGCCCTTGTTCTCAAGAAACCCAGACAATTTTGTCTGTATGGTGGAGACTCATGATTTACTTAATTTGCTCAACTATCAGTCAGCACGCATTGTGTCAGGGGCTATTTTTAACACCAGTGACAAGACGGTTAGCAGAGTATACTTGGTCAGTCTGTGGATGTCATCAAGCCTCAAAGTACATGCTTATCCTAAAGGCAGCCTTCCCCAGTGTATGGTGATTCCAAACCACAGCCCTCTGATCACTGCACATCTGCTTACTGAGTCACTGGGCTGGCTCAACTGGCCAGCTTGCTTGGTCTCTGCTTGCCTCTCCCTTGTGTCTGTGGTCAGTCACGGGGTAGGGTGGCAGCTGGCTGATGCAGGATGGCTTTACTTCATGACACAGGGAATCTCGGTTCTTCTCTATGTGACCTCTCAGCATGCAGCAGGCTGGTTCGACTTGGTGGTCTTGGAGGTCCTGTCACAGCAAGAGAGCAGGTCCCAATACCACACACGTTTCAAACCCATTTCTGTATTATGTTCATTAATTCCCCATTGACCAAAACAAGTCCCATGGCCAAGTCCATTGTGTAGACTCCACCTCTTGTCAGGGCCCTCCCCAAGGTCACATTACAAGGGTGTGGGTTAAAGGAGTAGACGGGAAGGAAAAGTATAGGGTATTGTAAGAACACATCACAGGGCTCAGACTCATTTTTAGGGTGGAGAAGACCTCTGTGACAGTGGTGTTGGGCGAAGAGATGATGATGCGTGCTTGCTATCTTATGAGAATCTGTGTGCAGGTGAGTGGGGCATGCAAGGAAGAGCATTCAAGACAGAGGAACCAGTGTGTACAAAGGCCTCAAGGCATTCAGAAAGGTGACACAATCCAGGGTTGGATGACAAGATAAGTAAGTCATCAAGGATTAAACCACATAGGACCCTGAGGGCCAAGCTATGGATTCTTATCTTATGTAGCAATGGAGGCTGGCGAGAAGCAGATTTGGGTTTTCATGATTACCCCAGTGTGGGAGAAGAAAGAGTTATGACTGAGCAGAACATAAGAGTATGTGTGTGGGAGAGCAGTGAGAAGGATATCAAGGTTGTCCAGGTGGGGGATGATGGTCTGAAACAGGATGGTGGTGAGAAGGAAAGAACTGAGTGTCCAAAGGTGTGCAGACGGTCAAATCCAGAACCCCTTTTAGATGTGTGGTAGTTTTAAAAATTGCCACAAATTCTTTGCAGCTCCTCCCATCCAGCAGTGAGGTCTATGTCCCTCCCTTTGCATCTGGCAGGCTTGTGGTTGCTTTGACCAATAGAAAGTGGTGACTCCTAATATGGGGCCAGAGAAGGCCATGCAGCTACTGCCTCCTTTACTAGACTCTTGAGGAGCCCTCAGATATGAAGCCCATCCCATTGAGGCAATCATCCTAGGGGGAATACCAAACTCCACAGAGTTCCAGGTCTGGCAGGGCCCAGACTTCGAGTGACCCCAGTACAGGCACCAGATGTGTGAGTAAAGAAGCCTTCCAGTGGTGCTGCCTTGCATTTGAGTCCCCCTAGCTGGTATCCCAGACCCTTTGGAGCAGACAGGCCATCTTCTTGGGGTTCTGATTACATTCCTGGCTGCAGAATTCAAAGGGCATAATAGAGTGGATACTGTCTATAACACTGATTGGAGGGGGTTGTTTTGCAGCAATCTATAACTAACTGGACAAGGAGAAATATAGGGGAAGTATTGGGGCAACTCAGAGAGAAAGAAGATGGTGCATGTTTGCTATTTTGTTTCTTATCAGTAAAAATTATTTCTGTTGAGGAAGTGGGATGTCAAGAATGAATGTGAGGAACCAGGAGCTCATTGCTGGAACATTGCATTAGATGGCAGCCAATTCAAGCATTATCTGAAGCTGTGAATGAAGTAACACTGTGGAGCTGGTGATGAATGGGCATGAGACTTATGAGCAGATGTGGGTGGGACCATCCCAGAGGAGCGGGGTGGTCTGAGTCTACTGATAGCTGTCCACGAAACACGGGTGGAAGTCCACTCTGCCTTGGAGAGTGTAAAAATACTGGCTTCTAGATCAAAAAGCGCTCTAAGTTCAGGACAGAGAAACACATCTCTTATAGAAAACTATAGAACTTGATTATGTTTCTGGAATATTTATCCTTCACTTGTCTTTCCAAATGAGTAAAGACAAACTCTAAAGAATATTCATTGGTTTTAATAATTTTGCTCTTTGGAAATTCAGCCCTGAGTTTCCAGGGGAATGAAAGGTACATGCCTGAAAGGGCTTTTCTCTTGTTAAAAAGTGTGATTACAGGATTACCCAGAATGCTCTGTTTTACATTTTCCCTGTGGCTTTCATTACAGCTGTTCCTTCCTCAGCAGGTTCCATAATTATACAAATGTCTTAGCCTTTCAAGTGTTTCATTATTCATTTGTTACTCACAAGGCCTGTTCAGCTGCAGAGATGGCTCACTCAACACACTGCCTGTGGATTAATTTTTGACTTGGGTCTTTTATGTTCCTTGGGAAAGATGAAATGGAACACAGCATTTTATGTTCTGACTTTCCTTTCTTGCAGACCTGGCTTTTACTCTTTATCACCTGTATGTGTGAGTCTGCAGACTATTCAGTCCTTGATTCTCTAGTAACAATTGATTGCAAATTGTAGGCACCATCATTGAACGTAAACTTGCCTGCTTGAAATATTTCATTTCCTGTCATTGCTTCATTTAGGTGACAGTCACTTTCCCACCCTTGGGGTCTCATTGCCCATGGCACCATCTATTTTTCCTGCTTTGCCATTGTGTGATAAAAGGTTCAGCAAAACCATTTCAGAATCTCAATTTCCAATTATTAATGTTTTTTATATATATTTTTAAAAAGTTACACAGTACTTCTGTCTCTATGTCCTCAGTGATACGTATAAGGAGGAATAATTCAACGATGTGAAATAGAGAAAAATGACAAACTCTTGGCATATAGTAAGTAATACTACCTTTTATTTATTTTTATTTATTTATTAATTTATTTTTATTATTATTATTTTTAATTTATTGGGGTGACAATTGTTAGTGAAATTACATAGATTTCAGGTGAACAATTCTGTATTACATCATGTATAAATCCCATTGTGTGTTCACCACCCAGAGTCAGTTCTCCTTCCATCACCATATATTTGATCCCCCTTACCCTCATCTCCCACCCCCCACTCCCCTTACCCTCTGGTAACCACTAAACTATTGTCTGTGTCTATGAGTTTTTCTTTCTCATTTGTTTGTCTTGTTCTTTTGTTGTTTTTGGTTTATATACCACATATCAGTGAAATCATAGGGTTCTCTGCTTTTTCTGTCTGACTTATTTCGCTTAGCATTATACTCTCAAGATCCATCCATGTTGTCACAAATGTTCCTATATCATCTTTCCTTAACGCCGAATAGTATTCCATTGTGTATATATACCACAACTTCTTTATCCATCCATCTATCCAAGGACATTTTGGTTGTTTCCATGTCTTGGCAAAGCTGCAATGAACATTGGAGCACACATGTCTTTATGTATAAATGTTTTCAGATTTTTGGGTAGATACCCAGGAGACGGATTGCTGAGTCATATGGCAATTCTATTCGTAATTTTTTGAGGAGCCTCCACACTGCCTTCCATAGCGGCTGCACCAGTCTGCATTCCCACCAACAGTGTATGAGGGTTCCTTTTTCTCCACAGCCTCTCCAACACTTGTTACTATTTGTCTTATTGATGATAGCCATTCTGACTGGGGTGAGGTGATATCTCATTGTGGTTTTTATTCGCATTTCTCTAATGATTAGTGATGTTGAGCATTTTATCATATGTCTATTTGCCATTTGTATGTCCTCTTTGGAGAAATGTCTCTTCAGGTCCTCTGCCCATTTTTCAATTGGGTTGTTTGTTTTTTTGTTGTTCAGTTGCATGAGTTCCTTGTATATTTTGGATATTATCCCCTTATCAGAGGCACTGTTTGCCAAAAATCTTCTCCCATTCAGTTGGTTGTCTCTTTACTTTGTTGATGGTTTCTTTTGCTGTGCAGAAGCTTTTAAGTTTCATATAGTCCCATTTGTTTATTTTACCTTTTACTTACATTGCCTTTGGAGTCAAATTCATAAAATGCTCTTTGAACCCAAGGTCCATAAGTTTAGTACCTATGTTTTCTTCTATGCAGTTTATTGTATCAGGTCTTATGCTTAAGTCTTTGATCCATTTTGAATTAATTTTGGTACATGGTGACAGATAGCCGTCCAGTTTCATTCTTTTGCACGTGGCTATCCAATTCTGCCAGCACCATTTATTGAAGAGGCTGTCTTTCCTCCATTGTATGTTTTTAGCTTCTTTCTCAAAAATTATCTGTCCATATTTATGTGGTTTTATTTCTGGGTTCTCAATTCTATTCCATTGGTCTATGTCTCTGTTTTTCTGCCAATACCACGCTGTTTTGATTATTGCAGTCCTGTAGTACAAGCTAAAGTCAGGGAGTGTGATACCTCCAGTAATGTTCTTTTTTCTTAAGATCTCTTTGGCTATTCGGGGTCTTTTGTGGTTCCAAACAAATCTAATGATTTTTTGTTCTATTTCTTTAAAAAATGCCATTGGGATTTTGATGGGGATTGCATTAAATCTGTTTATTGCTTTGGGTAATATGGTCATTTTAACTATGTTGATTCTTCCAATCCATGAGCATGGAATGTCTCTCCATTTCTTTGTGTCTTCTTCAATTTCTTTCAAAAATGTCTTATACTTTTCAGCATATAAGGCCTTCACATCCTTGGATAAGTTTATTCCTAGGTATTTTATTCTTTTTGCTGCAATTGCAAAGGGCATTGTTTTTTTTATTTCTTTTTCTGAGATTTCATTGTTAATATATAGGAATGCAATGGACTTTTGTACATTGATTTTGTAGCCAGCAACTTTACTGTATTCGTTGATTGTTTCTAATAGCTTTTTGGTGGAGTCTTTAGGGTTTTCTATATATAGCATCATGTTATCTGCAAAGAGTGCCAATTTAACTTCTTCATTCCCAATTTGGATGCCTTTTATTTCTTTCTCTTGCCTGATGGCTCTGGCAAGGACTTCCAACACTATGTTGAAAAGCAGAGGTGATAGGGGACAGCCCTGTCGTGTTCCTGAATGTAGAGCAAAGCGCTTCAGTTTTTCACCATTAATTATGAGATTAGCTGAAGGCTTGTCATATATGGCCTTTATTATGTTGAGGTATTTTCCTTCTATACCTATTTTATTAAGCGTTTTAATCATAAATGCATGTGTATCCTGTCAAATGCTTTTTCTGTGTCAATTGATATAATCATATGATTTTTGTCCTTTATTTTGTTTATGTGATGTATCACATTGATGGATTTGCGGATGTTGAACCATCCTTATGCCCCGGGGGTGAACTCCACTTGGTCATAATGAATAATCTTTTTAAATGCATTGTTGTATTCGTTTTGCTAGAATTTTGTTTAGGATTTTTGCATCTGTATTCATCCGAGATATTGGTTTGTAGTTTTCGTTTTTTGTGTTGTTCTTACCAGGTTTTGGTATCAGGGTAATGTTGGCCTCATAAAATGAGTTAGGGAGTACTGTCTCTTCTTCAATTTTTTGGAAGAGTTTGAGCAGAATTTGTATTAGATCCTCTTTGAAGGTTTGGTAGAATTCACTACTGAAGCCATCTGGTCCTGGACTTTTGCTTTTGGGAAGGTTTTGGATGACTGATTCAATTTCGTTACTGGTGATCGGTCTGTTTAGAATTTCCAGTTCTTCATGGTTCCGTCTTGGAAGGACAAGTTTCTAAGAACTTGTCCATTTCTTCTAGGGTATTGAATTTGGTGGCATATGGTCCTTCATAGTATTCTTGGATGATCCCTGTATTTCTTTGGTGTCTGTGTTAACTTCCCCTTTTTCATTTCTGATTTTGTTAATGTCTTCTCTCTTTTTATCTTAGTGAGTCTAGCCAAGGGTTTGTCAATTTTCTTAATTTTTTCAAAGAACCAGCTCTTTGTCACATTAATGTTTTCTATTGTCTTTTTGTTCTCTATTTCATTTAGTTCTGCTCTGATTTTTGTTATTTTCTTTCTTCTGCTGACATTGGGTTTCATTTGTTCTTCTTTTTCTACTTCTTTAAGGTGTAACACGAAGATATATTTTTGGGATTTTTCTTGTTTCTTGAGATAGGCCTGTAATGATATAAATTTCCCTCTTGAACTGCTTTTGCTGCATCCCAAAAATTTTGGTGGGATGTGTTTTCATAGTCATTTGTTTCTATGTATCTTTTGATCTCTCCTCTAATTTCTTCTTTGACCTGGTCATTCTTTAAAAGTATGTTGTTTAATCTCCATGTATTTGTGGTTTTTCCTGCTTTCTTTTCACAGTTGTATCCAATTTCAAAGCGCTGTGATCAGAGAATATGCTTGGTATGATTTCAATCTTCTTAAATTTGCTGAGGCTGATTTTATGTCCCAATATATGGTCTATCCTTGAGAATGTTCCGTGTACACTCGAAAAGAATGTATAGTCTGATGTTTTAGGATGAAGTGCTCTATATGTCAATTATGTCCATTTGATCTAATGTGACATTTAGGGCTGCTATTTCGTTATTTATTTTCTGTTTGGATGATCTATCCATAGCTGTCAATGATGTATTTAAGTCCCCTAGTATAATTGTGTTTTGGTCAATTTCTCCCTTTTGTTCTGTTAGTAGTTGCTTGGTATATTTTGGTGCTCCCTGATTGGGGGCATAAATATTGATGACTGTTATGTCTTCTTGTTGTATAGTCCCTTTTACCATGATGAAATGTCCATCTTTGTCTCTTATCTTTTTCACCCTGAAGTCTGTTTCATCTGATATCATTATGGCTACACCTGATTTTCTCTGGGTACCATTTGCTTGGAGTGTCAATTTCCACCCTTTCACTTTGAGTCTACACTTGTCTTGTAGCTGAGATGTGTCTCTTGGAGACCCCATATGGTTGGGTTTAGTTTTTTGATCCAATCTGCTGCTCTGTGCTTTTTTATTGGTGAGTTCAGTCCATTTGCATTTAGGGTGATTATTGATATGTGAGGATTTTCTGTCATTCTATTTTTAGTTTTCAGGTAAGGCTGTGTCTCCATTGTTTCTTTGCCTTTTTGTTGTTGTCTGTTATTTCTGTGTGGTGGCATTTTATGATGTTTCCCTCTGTTTCTTCATTTATTACAATGTATATTTCAGTTCTGGATTTTTTTGAGTGGTTACCCTTAAGTTTATGTAAAAGAAAGTTTGATATTTAGAGTATTCCATTTTCTTCAGTACACTTACTTTCTCCATTCCCATATTCCTGTTCAGGCCTTTACTCTCTCCCGTTTTATGTTTTGGTTGCCACAAATTGTCCTTGTTGATGGTGGTTGAATTGCCTCTTTTAGTATTTCTTGTAGTGCAGGTCGTGTATTAGAAAATTCCCCCAGCTTCTGTATGTCTGGAAAGGTCTTTCTTCCTCCTTCATATCTAAAGGATATCTGTGCTGGATATATTATTCTTGGCTCATAATTTCTCTCTTTCAATAATTTGAATATTTGGTTCTATTCCCTCCTGGCTTGTAGAGTTTCTGCTGAAAAATCTGATGATAATCTAATGGGCTTTCCTTTGTAGGTTACCGTCTTCTTTTCCTTGGCTGCCTTGAGGAGTCTTTCTGTTGTTGATTTTAGACAGCTTCAATACAATGTGCCTTGGAGAAGGTCTGTTGGGAATGAGGAAATTAGGTGTTCTATTTGCTTCTTGGATTCGAGGATCCTGTTCTGTCCACAAGTTTGGGAAGGTCTCATCAACAATTTGTTTGAATATATTCTCTGTTCCCTTCTTTCTTTCTTCTCCTTCTGGTATGCCCATTATTCTTATATTGCTCTTTCTGATGAAGTCAGAAAGTTCTTGTAGAGTTCTTTCTTTTCTTTTAAGTCTCAAGTCTGTTGCTTCTTCCATCTGTGTCATTTCCAGGTTTCTATCTTTGATGTCACTGATTCTTTCCTCCATCTGGTCTACTCTACTATGTAAGCTGGTTATTTCATTCTTGATTGTTTCTATTGAGTTCTTAATCTCCAGAAATTCCATTTGGTTCTTTTGTAAAATTTCAATCTCTTTTGTAAAATGCTCATGTTGTTCTTTGATTGCATTTCTGAGTTCATTAAATTGTCTTCCTGTGTTTTCTTTCATCTTGTTGAGTTTTCAGAACTGCAATCTTGAATTCTCTGTCATTTCAGTCACATATTTCCATATCTTTAAGTTCCTTTTCTAGAGACTTTTCACTTTCTTTCTGAGCTGTCTTGTTGCCTTGGTTATTCATGACAATTACTGATTTATTATTTCTCTTCCTAAACATCTACAGGAGTGGGTTCTGCAACAGGTTGATAGGAAGAGGTCTCTCTTTTGTTTTCCAATTCTTGTTGGTAGAATGTTTCATTTTCTTGCTGACTGTAGCCTTTTTTTTTTCTCTCACACAGTAGTGCTATGTTTTCTCTGCACTATTCCAGCTTCTCACACAATGTGGGGATTCAATGGGAAATGGGCTTCTCCTCTGGTAACAGTTCACCTGGGTCATAGGGTGCCACGTCGTTGTGGGGATGCAGTGAGCTTTTGAAGTTCCAAAGCTCTTTCTGCACCAGATTCAGAGCCCTTATGTTTCAGCAGTTCTGTTTACTCCTGCAGGGATCTGCACAGATAGGTAGGGCCAGGGGCGAGGTGAGTTGTAAGAGGTGGCCCAGAGCAATGGCAGCGACCACCACCATAGCCGGTCCCGCTTCCACAGCTCCCTCCCCTTTGTTGGGACTAGTTGGGCTGCGAATCTGTGTCTGCGGTCCACAGTTCTCCTAACAGCAAATATTCTGTTCTTTTGATCTGACACTGCTACTTTATCGCTTCTAGCACCGGGCAGGTGGGGGCGGGGCTAGCTCTGGGAGGGTAGGGAGGGGGCGGCTAGTCTTAGTGCCTAAGACTTCCATTCTCTGCTTGGCAGTGAGGGCTTAAACCACCATTTTCAACCTTCTTCCCTCAGTCTTTACTCTGAGGTCTCTGCCGTGAGCGTTGGGTTCAGCCAGGTTATATGCTGCCCCCTCAGCCCTGTGGGCCATAAGCGGAGCCCTAGCAGTCCGAGTTGTTCCCTCTCCCACAGCTGCGGTAGTTCTGGGGTGCAGCGAGCTCGGAGCACTGAGCTAGGTCTGCGTCCTACGCCCGCCCGGCTCAGTCTCCACACTTCTCCCTTCCCCCCTTCACCCCTTGCTCGTGGGATTCGCCCACCTTTAGGTGGATTCGGTAGTGGGCCTCTTCGTCTTTCCTGTCTGCTGTGCAGGGAGTCCTTTGTGGAGTTATTGTTGCTCGATTAGTTGTAAATTCCAGGGGAGCGTTACAGAGGCTCATCTCACTCCGCCATTTTGATGACGTCTCTGTAATAATACCTTTTAAATGCTAATTAATCATTTGGCCATTTAGTTGTCATTTGAAAGAGTTCAGAAATTCAAATGCCTACAGAGGTAAGTAAATAGAATAGATGTGGGGGTGGGGTGGAGTGTGTAACAATAGGAATGAAATGTAACACATTTATTGTCAGACACTATTTCATTAAATTAATATTTTCTTTAGAGAAAATTATAGATTCACATACTGTTGTAAGAAATAATACAGTGACATCTCCAGTACCCCTCACCCAGTTTCTGCTGATAGTGACATCTTACAAAACCAGGATGACAGCACAACCAGGACATCAATAGTCACCTAATCAAGACACAGAACATTTCTACCACAGTCCCTAACCCCGGTACTGATTCATCTTCACTAGTCTGTTCTCCATTGCTATAATTTTGTTATTTCAAGAATGATATACAAATGGAAGCATATGGTATGTATCCTTTTGGGACTGGCTTTTTTTTCCCACACGAACTCCCTTGTAATTTGTTGCACAAACCAACAGTCAGTTCTTTTGGCTGCTGAATAGTGTTCTATGGGCTTGAGATACCAGGGTTCGTGTGACAATTCACCCTCTAAAGAATGACCATTCATCCACTGGTTGTTTCTAGTTTGGGCCTCTTATGAATAAAGCTGCTCTGAAAATTGGCATATAGGTTTTGTGTGAATATAAGCCTCCATTTCTCTGGGATAAATACACAAGAGTTTACGTGCTTGATTGTATGGTAATTGCATGTTTAGTTTTGTAAAAACTGCCAAACTGTTTTTCAGAGTGACCACCAATTTACATCCCCACCAGCATGCAGGAATGATTCAATTTCTATCCATCTTCACCAGCACTTGATTTTGTCAGCATTTTTTATTTTAGTCATTCTGTTGGTCTGTGGTGATATTCCATTGTGGTTTTAATTTGCATTTCCCTCATGGCTAATGGAGTTGAGCATGTTTTCATGTGCATCTTTCACCTCTGTACAGCATCTGCAGCGAGCATCTATTCATGTCTTTGCCCGTGTTCTAATTACATTATATTTTAAAACACAGGGCAGAGCAGTGGAGCATGTCTTCGTTCATAGAGAGCCTGCTACACGATGACCATCTATCTCATAGAGACTAAAAGCCACTAAAGCTTTTCCCTTCTAAGAATTTCACAATGTACTAATGCGCTCAATTTAATAATCACTGATAAACGTCCTGAGAGAAAAGTAGTCTTTGTTTGCCGTCAGCAGAGGGACTCTGAAATCCAGGGTCATGAGCTCTCATAGCCAAGAAACAGAAAATACATCTGCCTTTACCCAGCGTCCTCCTTGCTCTCAAAGGCAGGGAGAGAGCAGGGAGCTGCGAGAGGCAGGGCAGGGAAAGCACATAGAATCCCAAATTCCTTCCCTTTGTCCTGGATACTGAAAATTTCACTTCAATCTCAAGTGTTTTCTCAAGCTAGATTTCCCTGGTTTGGGCCCCAAATCTGTATTTTTAGCAAGTTTCCAGGTCATTCCTATCCTCTTCTGAATTTGCAAAACAGTGCCTTTTATATTTTCTGTGCTTCCATCATTCCTCTGTGACAAGGGAGGTCCTTAGGGAGATGGGCTATCAGGCCCTAAAAGTGTTCTTAATTCTGTTTAGTGCATATGCTGTGGCCTCGTGTGACTGAGGTTAATAGCAGCCACCACTGTGCCCATCCACATCCCCATTAAAAGTGCTCCTGAGTGTCCACATGTATGTGTTCTTAAATCACACATGTCCTATTTGTCTTATAGAATTTAATTTTCTGATTCCTACTTTCTTACCAGCTTACGCACATTTTATAAGCACAAATTCTTTGGGGGAGGGATACAACTGGCTTTGTGAATACTAGAAATTGCAGATTATTTTTTAAAGCGTTTCTAAAATAATTTGCGAGAGATATTCCAAATATCCTAATCAGGAATCCTCTGCTTCGTACCTTAGGAATGGATTCTCAATAGAAAGAGGAGTGGTTTCTTGAAATCCTAACCTGCCAAAAGCACCGATAGAACCCACTTCACCTAAACTACTGCTACGCTCTGGTCAGTTTTAATCATGTCCATCCTGAAAGGGGCCTGCCTGAGACATCAGCCATTCCACCTACCTCATGTTTTCATACCCAAAGCCTGGATAAGAGAAGCAGCCTAAGATCCCAGTTGTGGCAGGACAAAGCTTAGGACACAGAGATTTTTAAGATGTTTTCTCCTCAATTGAACAGACATCCAGAAAAGAACTTGCTTTTATACAGAACTCAAACGGGCCAAGGGTGGGCTTGTCCAAAGATCTGTGTGTGTCATGGAGGGGCGTGGAGCCTGTGTTGACAGGACCATTTCCAGACATATTCCTCTGTCCTCCAGAACACAGGTCCACCTGTCTAGGTGGCTGCCTCATGGCTCAAGAGGAAGGAAGGAAGCATTCAACATTCTTGGCTCTGGGGGACGAGGCTGTAGATTTCCCCTCTGTATTCCACGTCACCCAGCTCAAACGCAGTGTGCACGTTTTCATAACCACGTCAACAACAAAAGGACACACACGCGAGGACTCCCGGGCCCATCAGAATCACTGTCTGAGCTTCCGGTCGGTCAGCAGCATCCCTGGCCTGCAGTGGGATGGCCCACGGGCCCAGCCGGAGGTGGCATCCACCTCGGCAGCTCCTGGTCACATGTGGCTACCAATCGCTTGCACTGTGACCAGCTGACTTTGAGATGTGCTGGAAGTGTAAAATACACACTGGAGTTTGAAGGCTTCCTATGAAAGAAATATGTAAAATAGCTCATTAAAATAGTCTGTGTCAATTCCATGTCAAAGTAATAATGTTTTGGATATACTGGGTTAAATAAAAGATAGTATTGAATAAGTTTATCTGTTTCCTTTTAATTTCATTATGTAGCAACTAGAAAATTTTAAGTTACAGATGCAGCTTGTGTTCCATTTCCAATGGACAGGATTGCCAAGTGAGTCGCAAGCTGCCTCCCTCTCACTAGTCCAGAAGCCCCCGCCACTGAGAGGCAGCCCTGATAGCTCCATCTGTCTCCTTACACCAAAGTATTTTTGTTCATCATACTTTACCTGACTTCCTATTTGTTATTTTTGTCTCTGCAACTAAAACAAAAGTGCTGCAAAGGCGGGACTTTATATTCACCACACTGTGAACAACATGTGGCCCCTAGTAGATGCTCAATAAATGTTTGTTGAGAGCTTTTATGGAAGGAAAGTTTCCGTTGATGATTCAATGCTATATTCTGTAAACACTTAGTTAAACAGATGTTAATTTTGGAATGTGAAATTTTCCTTTTCTTTTCCAGACCTCAGTTTCACAGGCCCTAAGAAGGTTTATAGATTCTGTATAGGCTGTGTGACTAACTATCTGCCTGCCTCTCTTTCCATTTTAATGATCATTTTGCTTCTTTGGCTCTTAGTGCCTCATGGATATAAGCAACTTGACCCACAGTCATCAATGGAAATTAGGTCGATATTTTAAAACTATATTTTTAAAAGCAAAAACTAGCAATGAAGAGCTTGGTGAAGACTTGAGATGGCTGCCATTGATCTTTTCTCTGCACTTTGGCGTCATGTAATGCACGATTAGGAGGCGAATCCACCCACAAGTAACAGGAGAGGCTGCTTTACTACCTCACCACTGGGCTCTGCATGCTTAATTTGGTATCTCTACTCTCTTACCTTGGCATTAAAATACTGAGAAAAGACAACTTTGCAGAGAGGAGGACTGGGGTCCTTAAGAAGAACCGGGCTTCTCCTTATTAGAAAAAAGTAAAGAGAAGTCAGTGGGAAAACCAGGGATCCCACAGTGCCTGGCCTCTCCCTGCCAGCACCCATGGCCTGCTGTGCGGGGCCAGGACAGGAATCACCATCTGGACTTCAACTGCTCGTCAGGAAAACCCATTGAGTGTCATTGTTGCCTTCTTGCCTGCATTTAAAGCCCTTTTGTCCCCATTGAGCTGGTGCTTCTGCATTTGGAGCTTTTACTCCAAAGGCAAGGGAAGTAAAAGCTGAAATAAATGAATGGGACTATACCAAACTTAATAGCTTCTGCACAGTAAAAGAAACCACCAACAAAATAAAGAGACAACCAACTGAATGGGAGAAGATTTTTGCAAACAGTGCCTGTGATAAGGGGCTAACATCCAAAATATACAAGGAACTCATGAAACTCAACAACAAAAAAACAAACAACCCAATTGAAAAATGGACAGAGGACCTGAAGAGACATTTCTCCAAAGAGGATATACAAATGGCAAATAGACATATGAAAAAATGCTCAACATCCCTAATCATCAGAGAAATGCAAATGAAAACCACAATGAACCTCTATGTAACCTCTATGAAACCTCTATGAACCTCTATGAAAACCTCTATGTAACAAGAAGAATACAGGTTTTGCTGGCTATCCGAAAGTAGAGTGTTCCTATGAAATCTTTCATAAGCTGAAATGGCGGAAAGCAAAGAAGTAATTACCATTAAATTGCATGGAAAATATTCTGAGTGTTCCCAGACCCAAAATTCAACACACACACAATGTCTTTATTTTGTTCACCATGATCAAAATGCTTAATTATGTTGTTTTATGCTGAGAGACACCCTTTATGAGCTCTCTTAGGCTTTTCTGGCACCTTAGGCCACATCTTGCTAATGAATGCACACAGTAAATCAACATAAAGCCCATGAAAACATAAAGATGTCACAGACATAATTCAGAGCTTCAGCAGCTTGATGCTGAGATGCTGAGTGTGGTTCAGGGGAAAGAACTTGGTGGCCCCACTCTATAAAGTCTCTCTGCAAAACACACTGAACGTTATTTTTGCTTTTCACCTTTTTCTGTAAAAAATAAAAATCCTCTTAGAATTTCTTTGGATTAGTGAAAACAGGTACGAATGTAGGTCTTTTGTAAAAGCAAAGTGGTGTCACTTGAATTTTCGAAAGTCAGGGGATACCTGTACTCATACTGTGATGCCAACATTCTCTTAAGTGCTATGTATTTTATTTTTTTACTCTTCCACATCGATTCCTCTGTTTGTTGGATGTAATTAAACATTTAAGAAAACCCAAAAGGCCAACCCTTTCAAACAATTGAAGACACAAATGAGCAGTATGATACAAAGATGAGTCAGTAACTCAGAACTGCGACCTTCTGGGATGAGGCAGGCTGGGTACTTAACAGAGTGCTTGGCTGCATTGGCACACAGTGCAAGTCAACTGCGGAGACTGTCAGGCTGTCATAGGAGAAGGATGCCTGTTATAATGTCCACAGCGGCCAGTAGATGTCATCACTCTGAACCTCACCTCACTCCCATGAAAACATTGCCGAGGTATCGGCCAAGGGGACAATTCCTACTGCAGTAACATAGTATGAATTAAAACTGTTCCATTAAAATTTTTTGCCAGTTTTATTAAGATATAATTGTCATGCAGCGCTGTGTAAGTTTATGTACAACATAATGACTTAACTGACATTTATTGTGGAATGGTTTCCACAATAAGTTTAATTAATACCCACAATCTCATATAGATACAAAACAGAGTGAGAGAGAAAGAGAGAGAGAAAAAGAAAATTGCTTTTTTTCCTTGTGATGAAAACGCTTAGGATCTCCTCTCTTAACAACACTCAAATATGTCACACCGCAGTGTCAATAGCATCATGTTACACATTTTACCTTATAACAGGAAGTTTGTACCATTTGATCACCTTCTTCCCATTCTCCCTCCCACCACCCTCCTCTGGTAACCACAAATCTGATCTTTTTTTTTTGTATATATATAGGAGTTTAGGTTTTGATTTTTAAGATTCCACATTAAGTAAGATCGTACAATATTTGTATTTACTTGTTTCACTTACTATAATGCTCTCAAGGTCCATCTATGTTGTGACATCTATGTTGTCACAAAGGAAAGATTTCCTCATTTTTTATGGCTGAATAATATTCCATTATATATACCACAGCTTCTTTATCCATTTGTTTTGACTCTCACTCATTTTTTTACTTTCCTATCCAATTTTTCAATTTTAAGCATAATATAAATTTTCTAAACCCCATAGCGTATCTAAAACTCTCATATCTTGGAGGGATGTGAAATTCTAACCCACCTTGGAAAGTTGCTCTTGTCATTTATTTGACAAATGCCCACTCCATGTGGTTCTGACTTCTTTCTCTCATTTCTAAATATCTTTGAAAAACTTAAGCATGTTTTCATAGTTGGCCATATCAAACGGTATGATAATAGGCAAGCGATGACTTAAAATACATACATACGTGCGTGCACACACACAAATATATACTTTATATATGAGGTCTGACATTAAGTTCAGGAACTTGCCACCGTGTGCTCACATTGGCAGCACTGTACAAACGGCTCGGTAACCATAACCTTGGTATATCAGTGCCTCACAGCTGTGTTCATGTGGACATGTGGCGATGTCTTGCTGAGTGGCATTTATTATTGTCGTTTCATGTTTTCGTGTGCCATCATGAAAATGTCTGAGCTTGAATTAGAGCAACGAACAAACATTTAATTTCTTGTTAAACTTGGCAAGGGTGGAAGTGAAATCAGGGACATGTTAGTCCAAGTTTATGGGGATAATGCCATGAAGAAAATGGCAGTGTGCAAATGAATTAAATGTTTTTCTGAGGGGAGAGAATGCATCACTGATGAAGAGAGGTCAGGGCAGCCAGTAATGTGCAGAACTGAGAAAAACATTGCAAAAATTCATCGAATCGTGTGTCCAAATTGTTGGCTGATTATGAGAAGCATAGCAGACCAAGTAAACATCAATAAAGAAACAGAAAAATCTTAACTAAAAACTTGACATGAAAAAGGTGTGTGCAGGGAAGGAGGAGAAAAATGGCGGCGTGAGGTGAGCCTCTGTAACGCTCCCCTAGAATTTACAACGAATCGGACAACAATAACTCCACAAAGGAAACATAAAAAGGGGGAGCGTAAAGGCCTGAACTGGAATATGGGAATAGAGAAAGTAAGCGTACTGAAGAAACTGGAATACTCTAAATATCAAACTTTCTTTTACATAAACTCAAGGGTAACCACTCAAAAAACATCCAAATCTGAAATATATACTGTAATAAAAGAAGAAACAGAGGGAAACATCATAGAATACCACCACGCAGAAATAACAGACAACAACAAAAAGGCAAAGAAACAATGGAGATACAGCCTTACCAGAAAACTAAAGACAGAATGACAGGAAATCCTCACATATCAATAATCACCCTAAATGTAAATGGACTGAACTCACCAATAAAGAGACACAGAGTAGCAGATTGGATCAAAAAACTAAACCCAACCATATGCTGCCTACAAGAGACACATCTCAGCTACAAGGACAAGCATAGACTCAAAGTGAAAGGGTGGAAATTGACACTCCAAGCAAATGGTACCCAGAGAAAATCAGGCGTAGCCATAATGATTTTCGATGAAACAGACTTCAGGGTGAAAAAGATAACAAGAGACAAAGATGGACATTTCATCATGGTAAAGGGGACTATACAACAAGAAGACATAACAGTCATCAATATTTATGCCCCCAATCAGGGAGCACCGAAATATACCAAGCAACTACTAACAGAACTCAAGGGAGAAATTGACCAAAACACAATTATACTAGGGGACTTAAATACATCATTGACAGCTATGGATAGATCATCCAAACAGAAGATAAATAACGAAATCGCAGCCCTAAATGACACATTAGATGAATTGGACATAATTGACATATATAGAGCACTTCATCCTAAAACATCAGACTATACATTCTTTTCTAGTGTACATGGAACATTCTCAAAGATAGACCATATATTGGGACACAAAATCAGCCTCAGCAAATTTAAGAAGATTGAAATCATACCAAGCATATTCTCTGATCACAAAGCTTTGAAATTGGATATCAACTGCAAAAAGAAAACAGGAAAAAACACAAATACATGGAGATTAAACAACATACTTTTAAAGAACGACTGGGTCAAAGAAGAAATTAGAGGAGAGCTCAAAAGATACATAGAAACAAATGACAATGAAAATACATCCTACCAAAATTTTTGGGATGCCGCGAAAGCAGTTTTAAGAGGGAAATTTATATCATTACAGGCTTATCTCAAGAAACAAGAAAAATCCCAAATAAATAACCTCATGTTACACCTTAAAAAACTAGAAAAAGAAGAACAAGCGAAACCCAAGGTCAGCAGAAGAAAGGAAATAACAAAAATCAGAGCAGAACTAAATGAAATAGAGAACAAAAAGACAATAGAAAAAATTAATGTGACAAAAAGCTGGTTCTTTGAAAAGATTAACAAAATCGACAAACCCTTGGCTAGACTCACTAAGATAAAAAGAGAGAAGACACTAATTAACAAAATCAGAAATGAAAAAGGGGAAGTTATCACGGACACCACAGAAATGCAAAGGATTATCCAAGAATACTATGAAGGACTATATGCCACCAAATTTAATAACTTAGAAGAAATGGACAAGTTCTTAGAAACATATAGCCTTCCAAGGCTGAATCATGAAGAACTGGAAAATCTTAACAGGCCGATCACCAGTAACGAAATTGAATCAGTCATCAAAAACCTTCCCAAAATCAAAAGTCCTGGACCAGATGGCTTCACCAGTGAATTCTACCAAACCTTCAAAGAGGATCTAATACCAATCCTGCTCAAACTCTTCCAAAAAATTGAAGAAGAGTCAGTACTCCCTAACTCATTTTATGAGGCCAACATTACCCTGATACCAAAACCTGGTAAGGACAACACAAAAAAAGAAAACTACAGACCTATATCTCTGATGAATACAGATGCTAAAATCCTAAACAAAATTCTAGCAAATAGAATACAACAATGCATTAAAAAGATTATTCATCACGACCAAGTGGGGTTCATCCCCGGGGCACAAGGATGGTTCAACATTCGCAAATCCATCCATGTGATACATCACATAAACAAAATAAAGAACAAAAATCATATGATTCTATCAATTGATGCAGAAAAAGCATTTGATAAGATACAACATCCATTTATGATTAAAACACTTACTAAAATTGGTATAGAAGGAAAATACCTCAACATAATAAAGGCCATATACGACAAGCCCTCAGCTAATCTCATAATTAATGGTGAAAAGCTGAAGCCCTTTGCTCTACGTTCAGGAACACGACAAGGTTGTCCCCTATCACCTCTGCTTTTCAACATAGTGTTGGAAGTCCTCGCCAGAGCTATCAGGCAAGAGAAAGAAATAAAAGGCATCCAAATTGGGAATGAAGAAGTTAAATTGTCACTCTTTGCAGATGACATGATGCTATATATAGAAAACCCTAAAGACTCCACCAAAAAGCTATTAGAAACAATCAATGAATACAGTAAAGTTGCTGGCTACAAAATCAACGTACAAAAGTCCATTGCTTTCCTATATACCAACAATGAAATCTCAGAAAAAGAGATAGAAAAAACAATTCCTTTTGCAATTGCAGCAAAAAGAATAAAATACCTAGGAATAAACTTAACCAAGGATGTGAAGGACCTATATGCTGAAAACTATAAGACATTTTTGAAAGAAATTGAAGAAGACACAAAGAAATGGAAAGACATTCCGTGCTCATGGATTGGAAGAATCAACATAGTTAAAATGGCCGTATTACCCAAAGCCATATACAGATTTAATGCAATCCCCATTAAAATCCCAATGGCATTTTTTAAAGAAATAGAACAAAAAATCATCAGATTTGTTTGGAACCACAAAAGACCCCGAATAGCCAAAGCAATATTAAAAAAAAAGAACAATACTGGAGGTATCACACTCCCTGATTTTTCCTTGTACTACAGGGCTACAATAATCAAAACAGCTTGGTATTGGCGAAAAAACAGACACATAGACCAATGGAATAGAATTGAGAACCCAGAAATAAAACCACATAAATATGGACAGATAATTTTTGACAAAGAAGCTAAAAACATACAATGGAGGAAAGACAGCCTCTTCAATAAATGGTGCTGGCAGAATTGGATAGCTACGTGCAAAAGAATGAAACTGGACTGCTATCTGTCACCATGTACCAAAATTAATTCAAAATGGATCAAAGACTTAAGCATAAGACCTGACACAATAAACTGCATTGAAGAAAACATAGGTACTAAACTTATGGACCTTGGGTTCAAAGAGCATTTTATGAATTTGACTCCAAAGGCAATGGAAGTAAAAACTAAAATAAACAAATGGGATTATATGAAACTTAAAAGCTTCTGCACAGCAAAAGAAACTATTGACAAAATAATGAGGCAACCAACTGAATGGGAGAAGATTTTCGCAAACAGTTCCTCTGATAAGGGGCTAATATCCAAAATATACAAGGAACTCATGAAACTCAACAACAAAAAAACAAACAACCCAATTGAAAAATGGACAGAGGACCTGAAGAGACATTTCTCCAAAGAGGATATACAAATGGCAAATAGACATATGAAAAAATGCTCAACATCGCTAATCATCAGAGAAATGCAAATGAAAACCACAATGAGATATGACCTCACCCCAGTCAGAATGGCTTTCATCAACAAAACAAATAGTAACAAGTGTTGGAGAGGCTGTGGAGAAAAAGGAACTCTCATACACTGTTGGTGGGAATGCAGACTGGTGCAGCCGCTATGGAAGGCAGTGTGGAGGTTCCTCAAGAAATTACGAATAGAATTACCATATGACCCAGCAATCGCTCTCCTGGGTATCTACCCCAAAAATATAAAAGCATTTCTCTATAGAGACACGTGTACGCCAATGTTCATTGCAGCTTTGTTTACGGTGGCCAAGACATGGAAACAACCAAAATGTCCTTCGATAGATGACTGGATAAAGAAGTTGTGGTACATATACACAATGGAATACTATTCGGCGTTAAGGAAAGATGATATAGGAGCATTTGTGACAACATGGATGGATCTCGAGAGAATAATGCTAAGTGAAATAAGTCAGACAGAAAAAGCAGAGAACCCTATGATTTCACTGATATGTGGTATATAAACCAAAAAGAACAAGACAAACAAATGAGAAAGAAAAACTCATAGACACAGACAATAATTTAGTGGTTACCAGCGGGTAAGGGGGTGGGGGGTGGGTGATGAGGGTAAAGGGGATCAAATATATGGTGATGGAAGGAGAACTGACTCTGGGTGGTGAACACACAATGAGATTTATAGACGATGTAATACAGAATTGTACACCTGAAATCTATGTAAATTTACTAACAATTGTCACCCCAATAAAATTAAAAAATAAATAAAAAAAAAAAAAAAAAAAGGTGTGTGCAAAAATGGTCCTGAAGGAGCTCACGCATGAACAAAAGCAAAGGAAGAGTTGAAGTTTGCCAAGACCTTTTGGAGAGGCAAGACGACGTTTTGGACTATGTTATCACTGGTGATGAAACATGGGTTTACCAACACAACTCTGAAACAAAGCATCAAAGTGCACAGTGAAAGTCAGCCAATTCTCCACAACCAGAAAAATTCTGTCAGTCCAAATCAAGAGTCAAAACGATGTTGCTAAACGTTTTTGATATCAGAGGGATTATTCATTATGAATTTGTACCAACTGGACAGTTAACCAAGTATACTATTTAGAAGTGCTGAAAAGGCTGCATGAAAAAGTTAGACAACCTGAACTTTTTGCCAATAATTCATGGCTCTTGCATCATGACAATGCACCAGCTCACACAGCACTGTCTGTGAGGGAGTTTTTAGCCAGTAAACAAATAACTGTATTGGAACACCCTCCCTACTCACCTGATCTGGCCCCCAATGACTTCTTTTTATACCTAAAGATAAAGGAAATATTGAAAGGAAGACATTTTGATGACATTCAGGACATCAAGGGTAATACAACAACAGCTCTGATGGCCATTCCAGAAAGAGCTCCAAAATTGCTTTAAAGGGTGGGCTAGGTGCTGGTGTCAGTACATAGCCTCCCAAGGGCAGTACTTCAAAGGTGACTAGTGATATTCAGCAATGAGGTATGTAGCACTTTTTCTGGGATGAATTTTTAAACTTAATTGTCAGAACTCTCTGTGTGTATATTACACACACAGAGAGAGAGAGACAGAGACAGGGACAGAGACAGAGACAGAAATGGAGATTTCTAGAGCTAAGAATTAAAGCTAAATTAATCAAAGTCATGAGTACCCTTTGTTTCACCTCCGCTCAGCAGCCTTGCATCTGGCGCCTCAACATAAGGCTGGCACGATCCCTTACCCTTTCTCTTCTGTGTCCCTTAGCTTGTGTATGCTCATCTTACTCTCCACACAACCCCACCTAGAGCCCTCCAGAGCCCACCTTTCCTGAGCAGCCAGCTCTCACCTGCACATGGCCTTATGCGTGGCTGGTTTCCTGGTGGCCGTCTTCTCCGCTCTGTGGCGAGCCAGCCGCCACAAGTCGAACAGTACCTGAAAGGGGGAGTGGGAATCAAAAAAGAGACACACACACTCATGATGATGCGGCCGGTCTCCAGTGATGCTGAAGCGCCTGATTTAATCACCTTCACCAATATATACCCTATGGGTACGTGCAGTTTAACAATCACATGGGTGCATTACCTCACAGAAAATAAATTTTTAACTTTTACACAGAAACTACAGAATCATCACAAAGTTCCCCAGACATAATTATCATATGAAAGAGACTACCAAATGTCCTGATAGCCACCAGTTATCTCTGTCTGGGAAACCGGCCAGTCCCACCTCATTCCTCAGCAACTTGCAAACACTCTCAAGGTTCTTTGCAGAGATAATGCCTTAGGAGCCGAAACAAGTTAACTATATACTAGCCAGCTCACAAGATTCCTGAGAAACAAGAAATCATGGCTCCCCACACCGCTCTGCATGTCCTATGTTCCTCTCCAAAGGGAGCATCTGGTCAGGGCGCCTGATTTAACTCTGACTCCCCTGTGGGATGGAGTGTCCATTTCCTTCTCTTGGAAGACACATCTTGCCCTTAAGTGTCCAGTTAACTAATTTGTAGCCCATAGAAAGACGAATTCTTAATCCTCCTGTGCCTCAATTTTTACAACTGTAAAATGTGGATAATTGTGGTGAGATTTACTGAAAAAACCTTGTAGGCACACTGGGGATATGTGAAGAATGTGAGTCCCTTTTCTCACCTCTGCTCACTGGTTTCATCCTGAACCTAAGAGTCGAGGTCACTCAGTTCCTCATGACTCCTCACATAATTGAAAGCAAATATTTAAGTCTTCTATTTTCTTTTTGGTCACACCTCAGATGCCATGGCTCCGGGGTCCTGTGCTATGGCTGCTCTCTGCTGAAGGCATCATTCTCCGTCTCCCTTATTCAACTTATGTTCTCCCTTAATACAACTTAATTTTCTAATAAAACCTTCAACATTACACATTTAGAATTGAGAGATCTATAGTTTGTCAGTTTGGCATATTTTTAAATAACCAAATGTCTAATAAAATCACTTTGAAAGAAAAGTATCTCAAAGAATTGTTTTGTTAAATGTTAAAAATTCAATGAATAAAATAAAAGCTTTTCAGACAAATGAAAGGTGGGTACAGTTCCAGGAACTATGATCATTATTCAAATAAGCTCTTCCTTCCTTGCATTATTACTGATATTGCAGCTTAACTTGATAAAGATTTATGAGAAATGAATTCACGCTTTATGTATTCATTCATGCAGAATAGTTTTCAATATTGCAACTTGAAATGAATTAAACTATGATTTAGATCATTTTCAAGAAAATATGTGACTTAGCTTTTTGCAAAGGGAATGAGGGTCTTTGCATTATAATAAATGCTTCCTTTCAATATCTAATTTTGCAGGAAATGCTTGTTGGAATTTGACACCTGGGAGACAGACAGCAGGAAGAATCCAGTGTCCTCCACCCTCACATTTCCAGTGGGGGTGGCAGGGTTCAGGTGTTGGGCGCAGTCCTAGCTTACCAGTGAAATACAGACAATCCTGCAGTCAACTGTGAAGGCTTCGGAGGCTTCTGTAAGGATTCCATCCAGGGCCCATGCACCTGCCCCTTTACTTTCAGGTGTGGGCTGCCCTGGGTTGGTGGTCTGTGGAGATAAACTATTTGTCTTTCTGTTACTCTGGTCATACCATTAAGATTGGCTTGCCCCACATCTTCTCACAAGCTAGAAAATTACCCCTGCAAGATGGGAGCTGAGACGTGTCACGAGAAGGTGCTAGTACCATCTCAGGTCCAGGCATTAAGGAATGGAAGTGAAAAGTCTGGTGAAGTGCCAACGTTCAGATGCTGGGCCCAGCTTTAAACACCCGACAGTATTTTCTGTCAAGTAACTTTATGTCAGAAATGGAATTTTATGGCCTAAATGAAACCGTATATATTTTTTCCTTTTTGTAGAAAGTACTGAGACTTTCATGGTATGTCTGTTGTTTGATGAAAAAAAGGTTCTATGAAAAGGTGAGACAAAACAATTCCAGAAATTTCCTCCTTGGAGAAAATTTTTTCTGATGGAAAGCATGTAGCGAAGGTCTTCGGTGTATGAAGGGCCAATCCCAGAATTTCCTGTCATTCTGAGCAAGCAGCTGTGTTGGAGCCTTGACCACACTGTGATGCCAAAGAGGGTGCCTGCTGGCTACGTGGGCAGCATGCTCCCAAGAGTTCACAGTTATTTTCCATGGACCCATAGCTATAAACTCAAGTTAACCAAACTCGCAAGAGATTGATGTGTAAACCAAAATGCTAATTTATTACTTTCCAGTGAATAAAGGACAGAAGCTCAGTTCTGCTCTTCAGCATACTCTCCCTGTAATATGGAAAACCGATGATCCTTGGGAGGCTGTTTAGGGTGGAGAAGTGCCATGCATGAGCCATCTGCATGGCATCTTGCCTGATGGCAGCTGTAGAGAATTGTGTCCTATGGTGGCTGATGCATTCATCACTCCTATACGTGGACTTCAAATGCCTGTTGGCAGAATACTTTCTCTCTGCATGTGGTCGAAACACTGAAAAGTCCTAACTTTGTAGGGCCCTCTGATCTACAGTACTCACAATTGTTTCTTTTCCATTAATACTGACTCTTCAGACAAGACACAACATATATGTTGTGATTTCAACTTTCCTGAGCAACAATCACATTTTAGTCCTAACCATCTGTTTCTCTTCCACCGGATTCACACCTCTGGATCATACCTGAGTATTCCCAATCCCTCCAGTCATACAGTTATTGATGATGTTTTAGGATGATTAAATCTTCACTTTAAGAGAGTCACCATATTTCTAGGTTGTGTGGAAAATTGATCTTATTTAGCTATATCTTTACTGTTTGTATTTTGGAAGCTGGCCCTTATCAGAAAATTTGTTCAGTTATTCTTGCTATCCTGTTGCTTTTCGTTCAGTTTTATTATAGGGAACATAATATTATTAGTTTAAAAGTAAATCCTGGTGGGGGAAATGTCTGTATTCAGTTGGGACTAAATTAAGGAGAGGACAAAAGTGGGAGGGGGGGAGGCAAAGAAAGAGAAAAAAAAGCATCATAATCAAGCCTTCTACCTGGCAATCAGCAAACATATGTGAAGTAGATCACACAAAATTGAAAACATTTCTATTCCAACCCACAGAATATTCAGTGCCTATTCAGACTAAGGGCTAGAGGAACGCTATGTCAGTTTTGCAGGATTTTTACATATCTTGGATTTTCACTGGAGTGTCGATCATGATATTTTTAACCAGCTAATGAAGTCTGCCTTTATTTATTGTATTATTCTGATAATTAGCACTAATTCTTCATCTCCTATCATCTGGATGGTAAAATCGATATTATCATCATTCCACTATCTATTCATGCTTTTGAAGCCACAGAAATTCAGTATTATTTCAAGTATATAATCCCTTTGCATCATCATACATGAACATTGTCTCTCATTGACTTTTGTAAGAAATGTGCTTTACCTGGTACTTTTCTTCAGCACCAACAGAGTAGATCTTATTTTCTAAGACACGTATTTTTATTTCAAGTTTGCCCACTGTAAGTGGAGATGTACTGGATTTTTTTTTTTTAAATACTGAAAATGACTTTTCCTTCCTCCTTTCCTTTCTCCCTCTCTCCCTCTAACCCTCCCTCCCTTCCTTCTCTTCTCTCTGTCTCTCTCTCTGTCTCTCTCTGTCTCTCTCTGTCTCTCTCTCTCTCTCTCTCTCTCTCTGTCTCTCTCAGGCGAGTTCTGCCAGTTTGCCTTTGTTCATATAAAGGATCGTTTCCACCATTGCAGCTCCATCTCTTTTGGATGCACCCTTTGCTTCCTGCGACATGGCTTCTTCTGCTTACTGTGAGATGGTCATGTGATTCTCACGGACTTGCTGGTAACTTTTTTCAAAGAGTTCTAGGTAAAGAAGTGCAAAAATCCACGCCACATTCTTCAAAGAACTACAGTAAGTCCTCACTTAGTTTTTTATAAGTTTTGCAACTTTCATATAACAAAACCAATTGAACCATAGGCTAATTGATGTAAATAAAAGTTAGGTTCCTGTGGCATCTCATCAGTATTGTAACAAAATGATGTTGAACGACAATGTTATTAGAGGACCTGATGTACACGTATTACTGGGAAAAACATGTTTTTGGTTTGTATCTCTTTACTTAGACCAGTGGTGGTAAGAAAAGTGTTGGTCTGGAGAAGTAGCCTTCAGCCTGCTGGTGCTAATCACCTTTGTCTTTCATTCTGGTGGTGCCACTCCCAGAATGGGAGGGGTTCCCACATTGGGTCCAGGCTTTCTAATGGCCCCAAGGACACAGCTTGGCAAAGGTGGAGCCAGCTTTGGACACTGAGGAAAGGAAAGGACAGGACAGGAGAGGAGAGGAAAGAGGAGAGGGGAGGGGAGAGGAGAGGAGAGGAGAGGAGAGGAGAGGAGAGGAGAGGAGAGGAGAGGAGAGGAGAGGAGAGGAGAGGAGAGGAGAGGAGAGGAGGAAAGGAAGGAAGGAAGGAAGGAAGGAAGGAAGGAAGGAAGGAAGGAAGGAAGGAAGGAAGGAAGGAAGGAAGGAAGGAAGGGAGAGAGACAGAGAGAGAGAGAGAGAGAGAGAGAGAGAGAGAGAGAGAGAGAGAGAGAGAGAGAGAGAGAGAGAAAGAAAGAAAGAAAGAAAGAAAGAAAGAAAGAAAGAAAGAAAGAAAGAAAGAAAGAAAGAAAGAAAGAAAGAAAGAAAAAGAAAATGCACCTTCTTTGTCAGATCACTCCCTACTTTGACTCATCCCCTCATCTTTGGATGTTCAATGTATTACTTTGAAATGGATTCTAAAAATAAATGCCACTGGAGGGCATTGTCAAGTGTGGATGGGGAAGAGGCTATTTCTACATTTGTCCCTCACCTCACTCCCTGCCTGCACTGCTCACACGTGTCCAGAATGCCTTGCTTTCAAAATTAGCTGAGAAGTAGCATTTTTTTCTTCCAAATTTTGGCAGAAAATTCTTAAAACATAGACTGATTTTTGACAAGAGCAACTCACAGTGTGTTCGAAGGCAAAATTCTTCTTCACCAACGCTGTTCAGAGCCCAATTGAAAAGGGAAGTGCTGTTGCTAATAGCCCACTTGGATTCAATGGTCATAAATTTCAAGTAATTAAGTACCTGCCTCAAAAAGACAATTATGCTTCAAAATAATTAATTTTGTAATTTTTGTCTCCACTAAATTGACTGCTTGACAGTTATTTTGGTGTCATGTGAATTTTACCATCATTGAACAAAAATAGCTTCCTTTTGTCCATATCAGTTAATGCCACCCTCTAAAAGAAAATCTTGAGGCCAGCACATGACAATTTTATGACAGTTGGGACATTTTAATATTTTTGCAACATTCTTTTAAAAAATGAAATGGCTTAGGGTATCAGATGGACACATGTCTTATTAGGGAGACCACTTCATAGATGGTATAGATGCTTGACCACTGCACTGTACACCTGAAGCTGAAGTTGAATAACATTGTATGTCAACTGTAATTTAATATATATAGTCACTAGATATGGAGTACAGCATAGGGAATAGAGTCAATGGAATTGTAATAGATATATATGATGTCACAGGGGTAATAAATTGGGGGCAGGGGATTACCACTTTGTGAGGGGTGAAATGTCTAACTATCGCATCGTTTCGTACACCTTAAACTGAAAAAAAAAAAAGTGGCTGAAGCCACGTCGTAGTTGAGGTTCTCTAGAAAACAGAGACTGCAGAGAAATTTGTAGACAGGGGTCTTTGAGGTGCCCTTTTGGGTTCTACCCTGTGAGGGAGTGAGGGCAGTAGGACTGGGCAGGGTAGAGTTGGGCTGTGATGTGGGTGCAGCAGCAGCCACAGTGGACCATGGGGAGTCCCAAGGAGGAATGGCCTTCCTGAGTAGCTCCTCTGTGAGGCAAGGAGTCCAGGCCTTTCACCCTCCAGAGAGGGGATGTGATCTCAGGGAAGCTGTGTCCTTCATTGAGGGCAGTTCCCAGGAAGGGACCTAACTGGGGGCCATTGGTAGAAGAAACTCCCAACATCTGGGTAATGAGAACCTTGGTCCCGAGGGGAGATCAGGCGGCACACCAGCATTCACCACAGCAGTTCTCAAATCACTTATGTTCTCCTCTTCTTCAATATGGACCACAACAAAATGCAAAGGAAGACTGGAAGCAGTGAGGTCTGTGCAGAGCCTGTCTTTGCTGTAACCATTTGATTTCCATGGCCATCCTACTCACTGACTCCTCTGCATTATATCTAACACCTGCATTGTTTCACCTGGATAGATCCTTTCCCACATTTTTCAAATGACAGTTTTATTTGTGGCCTCGCTGAGTCCGGAATAGAAACTATGATTTTAGCAGTTTTTAGAATCTTGCTCTGATGTGCTCTGGGAGAAACTTGAATGCGTGTTTTTTTTTTTTTTTTCTTTAGGCAAGATGCTTTTGACATATCAAATTAAATCTCCTCAAAATAGTCTCTGGAAGGAAAAAAAAGTGTTGGTGATTCGGAACTTCTGCAGATTATAGTACTACAACCTCAAATGAAGGTATGTATTTAGCACTTAATTTTTTTTTAATGCTTTGTGATTTTCTGTTTCTGAGAGGGTTATTTTGAAGAACATTATTTTTTAATTTCAGTTTTATTGAGGTATAATTGCCAAATAAAATTGTAAGATATTTAAAGTGTACAACCTAAAGATTTGATATACATATACATTGTGAAAGGATGTCCTCCTTTGAATTAATTAACACATAAATCACCTCACATGTTTATCTGTTTTATGAGAACATTTAAATTCTAATTTCTCAGCACATTTCATTTATACAATACAGTATTATCAACTAGAGTCATCATATTTTAAATTAGATCCTTATACTTATTCATTTTATAACTGAAAGTTTGCACCCTTTTACCAACCTCTCCCTAATTATCCCACACCTCAGCCCCCTGCTACCACCATTCTACTCTGTTTCTATGAGTCTGATTTTTTTTAAAGATTCCACATATAAGTGATACTATGCAGTATTTGTTTTTCTCTGCATGGCTTATTTCACTTAGCATATTTTTCTCAAGTTCCATCCATGTTGTCGCAAATGCCAGGCTTTCCTTCTACCTCATGGCTGAATAATACTCATATTAACATGAATATCTAATATGTATATCTATATACATATAATCATATCTTAATCCATTCATCTGTTGATGAACACTTAGGTTGTTTCCATATCTTAACTACTGTGAATAATGCTGCAATGAACAAGGTGGTACAGATATCTCTTCAAGATTCTGTTTTCATTTCCTTTCAGTAAATACCCAGAAGTGAGATTGGTGTGTCATATGATAGTTCTATTTTTAATTTTTTGAGGAACCTCCATACTGTTTTCCATAGTGGCTGCACCAGTTTACCTTCCAGCCAACAGTGCACGAGAATTACCTTTTCTTTACATCTTTGCCAGCACTTGTAATCTCTTATCTTTTTCATTTAAAAAAAAAAATATATTGGGGGACGGTGTGTTTCTCCAGGACCCATCAGCTCCAAGTCATTGTCCTTCAATCTAGTTGTGGAGGGCGCAGCTCAGCTCCAAGTCCAGTTGCCATTTTTCAATGTTTAGTTGCAGGGAGCACAGTCCACCATCCCATCCGGGAATTGAACCGGCAAGCCACAACCTTGTTGAGAGCTCACACTCTAACCACCTGAGCCATCCGGCCGCCCCTCTGGCAGCTCAGCGGCAGCTCATTGTCTTCAATCTAGTTGTGGATGGCACAGCTCAGCCCCAAGTCCAGTTGCTGTTTTCAATCTTAGTTGTGGGGGGCGCAGTCCACCATCCCATGCGGTAATTGAACCAACAACCTTGTTGTTTAGAATTGTGCTCTAACCAACTGAGCCATCCCACTGCCCCCTCTCTTATCTTTTTTTTTTTTTTTTTTTGATAATAGCCATTCTAACAGGTGCAAGGTGAGATCTCATTGGGGTTTTGATTTGCATTTCTCTAATGATTGGTGATGCTGAGCAGCTTTTCATGTACCTGCTGGCCATCTGCGTTTCTTCTTTGGAAAATGTATATCTAGTTTCTCTATTTTTTTGTTGATTTTTTTTTGTTTGCTATTGAGTTACATGGATTCTTTACATATTTTGGATATTAATCTCTTATCAGGTATATGATTTGCAAATATTCTCTCCCAATTTATATAGGTTGACTTTTCATTCTGTTGCTGGTTTCCTTTACTGTGCAGAAGCTTTGTGGTTTCACTTGTTTTTGCTTTCGTAGTTTTTGCTTTTGTAGTTTTTGCTTTTGGTGTCATGAAGGTAAATATTTTAATTAAAAACATAACAGATTCAGTTTAAAAAGTGAATTGCTATTAACACTCATCTTCTTTCTTTATGTCAATAGCAAAGACCATATATTGGTCTTTCAAAACCTTTGATGTGATGAATAGAACCTATAAAATAACACTATTCAATCACTAGTGCCTCTTTTAACAGTTACCATTTATATTACTTTGCATATAAGGAATATCTCTAAGCAAAATTCTCAGAATATTAAAATCAGTTGCTCAATAAAAGGATATTTCACAAGAAACTATACGTTTATTACTTTAACCTAATGCTTAGCTAAGTGCTATCAGTAACTAACCTCTTTACTCTAAATGTCCATTCCCCATTGACTTATGGGAGAACTTTCTAGAAGCTGATATCTGTTACCCAAGACAGCATGAATCCAAACTTGTTATGTGCTGTGTCCCAAGGCCCCCACTACCTCTCTTGTGCACTGTGTCCTTGGCAGTCCAATATTGGCACCTTGGCTGGGCTTGCTTCTGGGTGCAGTTCCTACAACATCAACCTTTTAAATTAAAAAAAAAAAAGTAATTAGTCAAAGGCTCTGTCCATAGACCTAGGAGAACCATGGAGGAGTGAGAACTGAATCCTTGGGTAGTGTAGTGCTCCAGGGTCACCCTGAGACTCCGGCCTTGCTCTGAGGATGAGGGCATTATCATTTCTCTAGAGCAGGGTGGCCACCCTGCGACTGCCTGAAACCAGGTGCTGTAAGTGAGTGGATGGATCTGTAAGGGCCTCAGCAAACGGAGAGCTCATGCCCACCCAGTAAAGTGGTCTTTTCTTGGTCCAGGCAGTTCTTGCCATGCTGACGGCTTGGAACTGCTGATTTTTCTGGAAAGGCCAGAAACTAGACATTTTAACCACTCTAATTTTATATGTTGGCAACTATTGACATTTTTTTCAAAAGAACAGTGTGTGCCAAAGAAAACAGATGTGAGGTCCCACACGCCTCCAATGTGCATTCTCCTCTAGCGTCCCATTGTCGCTGTTGCTGAAGTAGGACAGAAGGAAGGCTCCCTGCCTGGGAAGGACTGCCTGTCTGCTGTATGTCAGCAAGTGTATGAGATACTCATCCAAGCTTGGCTCGGCTAGGAAGTTGATAGATTTAGCCGTTCAGCTGGTCAGACTCATTACAAGATATGTTTTCTTTATGTAGTTTCAGATCATCAACTTAAAGTTTGGTTTTAGTGAGAGCTCTTTGGAGTGGTTCATCAAATGCCTATGAAAACATAAAGGACAGAAAGTCCCACAGTGCCCCTCAGAGAATCTATGGCCCAGAGAGATTCACACGCAAATGCAGACCAGAGTAGGCAGCTCCACCACTGGCACCAACAGCTGCTGGCTTCTGAATACCTGTCTGTAACTACTAAGTACCCTACCCTTTCCTTGTATTTCCGCATGTTTTCTTGTTATGTGGTCCGAGAAAACTAGGCATAAGAAAACTAGGAAGCGTGGATAACCTGTTTACATGTGCATATGAAGGGAAAAGTTTTCATCATCTTTCCTGCTCCTGCTCTGCACACTAATGAAGACCTCACAAATGTGGACCTTTACAATCGGGGGCCTTCACAAATGCACTGAGATGACCCCAGCAGGATCTTCTCTATCTGCTACCATCCTGTTTATTGTGGTAGTAAAGTGGTTGTCTTCTGTTCTCATATGATCCAGTCCCTTTTCCCAGTGTGACACAAAATGCTTTTGTCTTAACTCTGCCTTCCACTTCTGTTCCCAAGTAGGAACCAGTGAGCCAAGAGGTCCTGCCAAGCAGCTACACTTCCCACTATGATGCCTGTTGGCTGCCAGTATTGTGGAAATCAGAAGGTGAGAACTAAGACTAATTAAGGAAGATATATTCTCATCTCCCTGCACCCAGCAAAATATATAGCTAATTTCTTAGCATTTCTATGAACTAGAAAACTCCTAATAATTTTAAGTATAACCTATTAGAATGATGGCAAAGGCAATTGAAATGGGACATGGCTGTCTTACATCCTTTGTCCTTGACAGACACTTGCTTATTTGTCAAACACGTGTTTCTATCTAGAAGAGTTGACACACATCACCACCATAGAAGCTCTGCTTACATCATCTTTGTAGTGTTGAATTGGTGGACGAGTTCCTGGGGTGAGAATCACATAGTCTGTCGTGAAAAGAGCACATTCATATTTAATCACCATGTAAGAGCTTTCAACTCTTTGCTATTGGTGTAAATTACTCCTGAATTACAGAGCAAATATCCTCCAACAAGACTAACTCTTTTCATGCCATATTGCTATGAAGGCTGATGTGTGAGAGTGCCGTGTGCATTTTGGAGCCTCCCTTTATAAAGGGCATTCACCATAATTTGACACCTGCCACTGAGCTACCTGTGAGCCTGGCTTTGGGGGCATAGCCTATGAGCTGGGTCATCCACTGAAAGAGCCAGAAACAGGCAGAAAACTCTTAATGTTGCGTCACCAAGCAAATGGGGAGAAGATGAATCCCTCAGTCCTGTTTGGAAAATGTATTTGTGAGGACAGAGCCCCAGAGAGCAGTTTCCAGGCTCTCGGCCTCACGTGAAAAGGTGCTGGCTCGGGTAGTAGATGGCCATCAGCTGTGGCTAGTTGGCCGTCAGCTGTAACCAGTGAGCCATTGGCCATTGATATAAGTTGCGCAGCTACGTTGGAGAGTCGAGTCAAGGGGAGTCAAGAGAGTCATTGGTCGGTTGGCAGAAAAGTGGACAGCAGCTCGCACGTCGTGTGAATCCAGCCTCCAGTGAGACCATAGTGGTGTGACTCCCCTACCTATGGCTCCGTGGGTGTTCCTTTTTGGCCTCACCATGTCCTGTGTTCTTATGTGGGGAGTGGGAGCTGAGACCCCGCAGGCCGCCCCGTGACAAATGGCACAGCGAGCAGGGTGTGGTGTCGGCCGAAACTCTCCAGAATGTACTGGAACAGATTATACGTATAAAAGCTCAGTCTCGTAAGCAGGGTACGGTGCTGGCCAAAACCTACCAAAGCATGGTGGAGCAGTTTGTGCGTGTGAGGGCCCAGCTTTGGGAGGCCCATGAGGAGAGACACCGGGAACGGGAGGCGCAGTCTGCCTGGGAGACTTAAGCCTCCAGCTGGCACACCATCTTTTTGGCCATGGACAGCATTGCCTTCATTTTGGTGATCTGCTGCGGCCTTAGGCTCCGAGGTTGTGGACATCTTACACGGAGGCCTCCACCCACTCAGACACCTGGCACGGCGAGCAGGATTCCGACCAGGTAGGAATGGAGTCTGACTCTGGGCAGGAGGACGTGTGGCCCCCACACAGTGTGTGGTGCCCGGTGGCCACTGTTCTCAGGAGTTGGACCCCCCCCCAGGAGGGGTGGGAGGACAAGGATGGCTCTCCAGCCAGTGTGGAGAAAGCCCTGCAGGCTCTGGCTGAGGAGGAGAAGGTTACAGCCGGCCGCGTGGGCTGGATGTTCCTCACGACCTTGAGTCTCAACACGGAAAATGCGCTTAATGGAATAGAGCAGGTGCCGGACCAGGTGTCCCGGTTGGAGGCGCTGGAAGCTCGGGTCCAGGTCCGCCTGTTAGAAGAGGGGCCCCAAGGTGGAGACTCTGGGGCAGAGGCGGAGGAAGCGAGTGGAGACAATGTAGCTCCCAACCTCCAAGCCCGGCCAATCTTGAAGCAAAGGGTAAACCGTGAGCAACCTTTGGGCCCCGGGGGCATTGCTGCTGGCAACCCAGCTGTGACTGAGTTCACAACCTACACCCCTTACACTCATACTGAGTTGGAGGAGCTGGGGAGGCGGTGCCGACAGCACCCTGGAGAGCCAGTCTCGGCTTGGCTACTACGTTTATGGGATGAGGGAGCAGGCAACATTCTCTGCTCCCCAGGTGTGATGGAAAAGCTAGCCTTCGTGACAGTGCATCCATCCCTGTGACAAAGGTTACAAAACTGCCATAGGTTGGCCCAAAACCAGGGCAACAATTCTCTAATGGAGTGGCTCACTTCTGCAGTACACACAGTATGGGGACAGGCTGGCGAGCTGCCAGACTCTGTGAGTCAATGGCAGACATATACGGAACTTACGCAAATCATCCGTGAAATGGGTATGAGACATGCTATTTTCAACCCTAATAGGCAGGGGCCGGGTGACTAGCTTTTTAGAGCCAGCGTGAGAAATCTGGTTTTGGATACTGTATCTGCGAGTGCTTTTGGATCCTTGGTTGCCATTCTTACATGTGGGGCGACGGATCCATGAAGTTACAACTGCCATGGCCACCCTAGGGGATGTTGAAAGCTGGAGGTGAAGGAAGTTAAGACAGGAGGTCCGAGCAGTGGAGACCTGGATGCCCAAATCAAAAGTAAAGGGGCGAGGTCGCGGGCCTCAGGGAGTAACAAGCGCACAGATGTGGCGTGATCTCGTGGCAGCAGCGGGGGATCGGAAGAAAATAGACCGACACCTCAATGCACTCCTGCTGGAACTTTGGAAACAGTTGTGTCCAGAACAGCAATTCCGGAGAAGCCTAAAGGAGAAGTCTGGGAAAGCGCAGGACCTCCAGGACTTCGTGCAGCCGCTTGAGGCCAACAACTTTCAGCTTGATTAGGGGCGGGGCCAAGGTACCCGGTCAGAGGGGACGAGCAGGGACCGGAGGACCCACGTGGAACTGTCCATACATTGGTCCCCTTCTAATGTGCGGAGGGTTTTGGCTCTAGTTGACACTGGTGCAGACTGCAGTCTTGTTTATGGGAACCCAGAACTGTTCCCCGGACCAGCAATCTGTGTTGATGGCTACGGGGGAAAAGACTGTGACTGTGAAAGCCATTTCCTTACCACTGGGTATAGGAAGGCTTCCCCCTTGTACCTACAAGGTTTATGTCTCCCTTGTTCCAGAGTACATTCTAGAGGTGGACGTGCTACATGGCCTCAGCTTACAGATGTCGGTAGGAGAGTTCTGTCTCTGGATCCGAGTGGTGAAAGCGGTGACACATGGGCATGCTTGCCACCCTCCTCAAGTGTTGCCACAGCCCTGGCACGTGGTTACAGTGCGACAGTACCGCCTGCAGGAGGGCAGGAGGAGATTGGTCGTACAATATTGGAATTGGAGAAGGCACATATTGTGAGGCCAACGCACAGTCCCTTTACCTCCCCAGTATGGCCTGTCAAGAAGCCAGATGGGACCTGGCGAATGACTGTGGACTATAAGGAGTTAAATAAGGTGACACCACCCTTGCATGCTGCAGTGCCTTCAATTCATGATTTAATGGATCGTCTGACTGTCCGCCTGGGAATGTATCACTATGTAGTGGACTTGGCCAATGCTTTTTTCTCCATTGACATTGCACCCGAGTGTCAAGAGCAGTTTGCTTTTACTTGGGACGGGTGGCAGTGGACTTTCCAAGTCCTTCCGCAAGGATACTTGCACAGCCCCACTATCTGCCACGGGCTCGTGGCCCAGGATTTGGCACAGTGGGATCACCCGTCCTCTGTGGCCTTGTTTCATTATGTCGATGATATTTTATTAACATCAGGTTCTCTTTCTGATTTAGAGCAAGCAGCCCCCTCTCTTCTCCGCTACCTGAAGTCACGTGGCTGGGCGGTGAATGAGGAAAAGGCCCAAGGCCCTGGCTTATCCGTCAAGTTTTTTGGGTGTTGTGTGGTCGGGTGAGACAAAGGTCATGCCTGAAGCAATTATTGATAAGATACAAGTCTTTCCTCAGCAGACCAAGGTCTCCCAACTGCAGACGTATTTGGGTGTGCTAGGATATTGGCCAGCGTTTGTACCCCATTTAGCACAAATGGCAAGGCCCTTGTAGAATATGATAAAAAACGGGGCCTCAAATAGACATATGAAAAAATGCTCAACATCACTAATCATCAGAGAAATGCAAATAAAAACCACAATGAGATATCACCCCAGGCAGAATGGCTATCATCAACAAGACAAATAGCAACAAGTGTTGGAGAGGCTGTGGAGAAAAAGGAACCCTCATACACTGTTGGTGGGAATGCAGACTGGTGCAGCCGCTATGGAAGGCAGTGTGGAGGTTCCTCAAAAAATTACAAATAGAATTACCATATGACCCAGCGATCCCTCTCCTGGGTATCTACCCCAAAAATCTGAAAACATTTATCCATAAAGACACGTGTGCTCCAATGTTCACTGCAGCTTTGTTTACGGTGGCCAAGACATGGAAACAACCAAAATGTCCTTCGATAGATGAATGGATAAAGAAGTTGTGGTATATATACACAATGGAATACTATTCGGCGTTAAGGAAAGATGATATAGGAACATTTGTGACAACATGGATGGATCTTGAAAGTATAATACTAAGCGAAATAAGTCAGACAGAAAGAGCAGAGAACCCTATGATTTCACTGATATGTGGTATATAAACCAAAAACAACAAAAGAACAAGACAAACAAATGAGAAACAAAAACTCATAGACACAGGCAATAGTTTAGTGGTTACCAGAGGGTAAGGGGGGTGGAGGGAGGGAGATGAGGGTAAGGGAGATCAAATATATGGTGATGGAAGGAGAACTGACTCTGGGTGGTGAACACACAATGGGATTTATAGATGATGTAATACAGAATTGTACACCTGAAATTATGTAATTTCATTAACAATTGTCACCCCAATAAATTAGGAAAAAAAAAAGGAAAAAGAAAACTAAAGAAACCTCAATGAAAAGAAAACGGGGCCTCATGGGATTGGACAGAGGCTATAGAGCAAGCCTTCGTTGCCATGAAACGGGCAGTGCAGTAGGCACAGGCTCTGCAAGTAGTGGACCCCAGCAGCCCATTCGAACTTGATGTTCACGTAACTCAAGAGGGGTACGGTTGGGGCCTCTGGCAACGGCAGGAGTGTCTCCAGTTGCCAGTGGGATTTTGGTCCCAATTATGGAAAGGAGCGGAGGTCCTCTACTCTCTAATAGAGAAACAGCTGGCTGCTGTGTATGCAGCCCTAGTGGCCACAGAAGCCATCACAGGAGCGGCATGGATGTTAGTTAGAACAACCTATCCCATCCAGGGGTGGGTGCGTACGTGGACCCAGGGACCCAAAATGGGGGTGGCACAGACCACCCTCGCCAAGTGGGGTGCCTACTTGGAGCAACGTAGCACCCTTAGCTCAAGCCCTTTGAGCACAGAGCTACAACAGGTCCTGGGGCCTATGGAGCTTATAGCCCAGACTGAGCCAAGCCCTCTGCCTAGAGGGGAGGACTTGGAGCCCTTGCCCTACAAAGAAGGACAGACCCCAATACCTGAGGATGCCTGGTTTACCGATGGTTCTAGCCGAGGGGCTGTAGTTGGACGGCTATTTATGTGCAGCCCAAAACAGACACCATTTGGTTTGACACTGGGACGGGCCAGAGTAGCCAGTGGGCTGATCTACGGACTGTGTGGATGGTAATCAGCCACGAGCTCGGGCCCCTAGTTATTTGTACTGACAGCTGGGCGGTGTTCCGGGGCCTAACATTGTGGCTTCCCATGTGGAAACACCAAAACTGGTTAGTAGGACAGCATCCACTGTGGGGTCAAGCCATGTGGCAGGACCTCTGGGACCTAGAGCAGAGAAAGGAGGTGACCCTTATGCATATCACAGGTCACTCCCCCTTAGTGTCCCCGGGTAATGATGAAGCAGATGCCCTAGCACAGGTCCAATGGTTAGAATGGGCTCCGGCCACTGATGTGCCCCATTGGCTGCACAGGAAATTGCAGCACGCTGGAAGCCGAACCATGTGGCAGGTGAGCAGACGCTGGGGTCTGCCTTTGAAATGGCAGGAGATAGCAGATGCCTGCTATGACTGTGCCGTCTGTGCCTAGGACAGCCCCCAAAGGCAGAGACTCCCCTAGGAGATTACACGAGCGAGGGTGCCCCTCACTCGCTGGCAAGTGGATTACATTGGACCCCTGCCTAAGGCCCGCAATGCGATATACGCATTCACAGCAGTGGACACTGCTACGGGGTTGATGTTTGCTTGTCCGTGTCCGGCTGTGGATCAGAGGCATACAGTGGTCGCTCTTACACGGCTGTGCGCCCTCTATGGGCGCCCCCAGGTCATTGAAAGTGACAGGGGTACCCATTTTACGGGGCAAGAAGTGCAGCGCTGGGCTGCCAGGATGGACGTGCAATGGTTGTTTCATGCTCCGTATAACCCACAAGCAGCTGGCATGATTGAACACTACAACGGCCTTTTGAAGCAAGGCCCCCGGGTGTCAAAACACCCTCCCACGATGCGTGACTGGGCCTCACGTCTATGGGACGTCCTGAGAGTCCTGAATGAGAGACCACGGAAGGGAGGACCGGCACCAGTAGAAACTCTGCTACATCGAATGGCCGCTCCCATTCAATTACAAGTTACCACCAGTGAGACTCTGTTAAAGCCAGGGTACGGCAGGAATGGAAACATTTTGCTGCCAGCACCCACATGCTTGAAAGCAGGGGAAAGGCAGCAATGGACTTGGCCCTGGCAGGTCAAAAGCCCCCACTGTCGGTGGTTGGGCCTGATAGCCCTATGGGGGGCTGGTTTGACTCATGATTTGCAAGTGACGCCAGGGGTGGTGGTGGAGTGGCCACCGCAAGTGACTGTAGTATACGGAGGTCCCGATACTGGGATGATTTTGCGGGGAACCTATGTGCTCACACTATGACCTATTATGGGGTCCCCTGTTCTGTTACATGTTGAAACTATGCAAGGGACCCCAAGCACTGCCATAAAGGTCTGGTACCACAAACCGAGAAAGGTGCCAGTGGCAGCGACCCTCCTTTCCCAGGACAAAAAGCTAGCGTGTATCCTCCCATGTGGAAGAGATTTGCCATTATTGGTTCCTAAGACTACCGTTTCTTTTTGTCCATAGGTGCCGATAGGCTAATATGGCACAGGGACCCTCACGGAAGACGCTTGTTGTGTAGATTATCAGGCGAGACCCTGTAGGGGTGGACTGTGGGGACAGAGCCCCAGAGAGCCGTTTCCAGGCTCTCGGCCTCACGTGTAAAGGTGCTGGCTCAGGTAGTAGATGGCCGTCAGCTGTGGCTAGTTGGCCGTCAGCTGTAACCATTCAGCCATTGGCCACTAATATAACTGCCGTGGCTACGTTGGAGAGTCGAGTCGAGGGGAGTCAAGGAGAGTCATCGGTTGGTTGGCAGAAAAGCGGACAGCAGGTCGTACGCCGTGTAAATCCAGCCTCCAGTGAGACTATAGTGGTATGACTCCCCTACCTATGGCTCCGTGGGTGTTCCTTTTTGGCCTCACCATGTCCTGCGTTCTTATGTGGGGAGCGGAAGTTGAGACCCCGCAGGCCACCCTGCATGACAGTATTCTAAAAGACCATGTAAGTTTAAATAGACAAGACATTAAAAATCATTAAGAATTCTTATTTACCTCATCTCTTTACAATATCTCAGGCACTACTACTTACAATTTTCTGCTCAAGCTTATGATTACATTTCTGTGTACAGTAAAGTGACATGGGCATTATTCAAAGGGCATTTTTTATTGTAGCTGGGCGTTTCAAAAACCTAGGCACATAGATTATACTGGAGCATTTTAATAAATACTTTTAATGGTGTTACAACAGAACAGAAATCATTTTCAAAGTTAAGAATAACTCCATGTGTAATATTATCCAGGTGGTTCTCAGAGACAGGCTTCCAAGGACTCCTTTAACATAAAGTGTGTAAATTATATGCTTTTTATTGGAATATTTGAATATCAGTTTGTGGCGACAGAGTCCCACAGAGCAGTTTACAGGCTCTCGGCCTCGCGTGGAAAGGTGCTGGCTCGGGTAGTAGATGGCCATCAGCTGTGGCTAGTTGGCCGTCAGCTGTAACCAGTTAGCCAATTATCAACCGTTATAACTGCCGTAGCTGCATTGGTTGGTCAGTCAGTTGGTTGGCAGGCGGAGAAGTGAGGCAGACTGAAGGTTGCAGGTCGTGGGACTCCAGCCTCCAGTGAGACTACAGTGGTGTGACTCCCCTACCTATGGCTCCGTGGGTGTTCCTTTTTGGCCTCACCATGTCCTGCTTTCTTATGTGGGGAGCGGGAGCAGAGACCCCGCAACCCGCCTCGCACGACAAATGGCGCAGCCAGCAAGGTCTCCCGCTTAACACCGTTCATCGAATCAAAGAAGGACCAACAGATATAACAATCACACAATTTCAAGAAGCAGTTCAAAAGATTATAGCCTCATTTCTTCTGGTTCCACGGGCTCTTTAAAATAGATCTTTTGGAAAGAGGTTCCCTATTACAGTGATTTCTTACTTAATTTGGTTTGTTTTTGATGGAAAAATATGTTTAAAGTATGTTTATTTTTTTCTGCAGATTTTCATTTAAATGCATTAACTGCCTTTCTTACTAAAATCTATGGAGCCAATTTTTAACCTCCCCAAAGACATATTCAGATAACTTCTATATCACCTGTCCATTGACAAATTCCAAAACATGTAAACTTGGATTTGGCTTTTCAAATGTCTGTACAGTGGCTTCTTGTTTTTTAAAAAAGCTAGAAATATTATGAAAGTTAGTACCTCTGGGAGGAGTGTGGATTTCTAGAAGCTTCATTCCTATTTCACCTCAGGTTCAAGTGAATGCAAGCGTAAGCATACCTGGGCTCTGCTCATGACCCACCTGCCTGGAAAAGCAAGTGCCGTATGCATTCTGGTCTGTTACCCCAGCCTCGGGCCTCATCTTCCTTTTTAATTGTTATCAGCTTCAAATTATCTCCTAAGCATCATTCAAAGGTTATTTGCATTGTAATGTACAGAATTCCAAGAATGTACCTCATGTAATTGATTGAAATTGATCAATTGAAAATGTAATTGATTTCCCCCAAAAGAAAATGTTCATATTAAAATCATGCTAACTAATAAAATAGAGAGACTCCCATTTTTGTGGAAAATGGCATGTCCCTAGCTTTCATTCCAAAATGAGGAGGAAAGCTGATTTTCTGAGGCTGAGACATATCCTGGTGACAGTTCAAGGAATGTTTGATCTGATTGTCTAATTGTAAGAATGAAATAATAGAGAAACAAGCAAGCATGAAAGATGTGCACTTAAGGATTTGGAAGTGAGACTATCATTAAGAGACTGACATTTTATGATGGCCATCCCAAACACCTAACGATACCAGATTTTGGGCTTTCAACTTTATTTTTCAGTTTAGTTCTAATCTATCACTGTTGTTGTTATACGTTGTAATTTCTGTGGCATAGGAGGAGGAATCTGTCTGTGGTTGCACCAGCAGTATAAGGGCCATCAGACACAGTTGTACTTCAAGCCATTCTGAGCAGGTGTTGACATAGGGGAACACTTTCTGCTCTATTCTTACGACTATTGGGAGCATCTTTACTTTAATTCACATTAGCATAGGTTCTGAGAAGTCCTACACCAATAAACCAGCTTAACTGCTTTTGTCCTTTTGTTTTCCAAAGTCAGTTCACCACAATCTTACCCCTAAAAAAAGGAACACATTTGAACGTATCATAGAACACTCGTTAAAAAAAAAAGAACTAACATTATATGGTCCAATTTACATAAATAAAATGTATCCCTTTTAAGGGTACCATTCGATGCATTTTCACAAATGCACGCAGTCGTGAAACCACTGTCCCAATGGAACCAGAGAACTCTGCCATCGGCACAGAGGTTTCCTGGTGCTTGGTTACAGTCCATCTCCACAAGCCCCGCCCCCAGTGCTGGACCACCACTAATCTGATCTCCATGATTATGAGGTGGTTTTCCCTGCCCTAGAACTTTGTATAAATGGAATCACACAGCACATGCTCCTTTGTGTCTGTTCTTTTTCATGCTACATGATGTTTCTGAGATCTACCCATGTTGACTGTTTTTATTGCCGAATAGTATTTCATTGTATGAATAGATCACCTTTGGCTTATCCATTTTATGTTGGTGGACATTTGGTTTCCTGATCCTGGTGCTTTTCAGTTCATAGCTTGGAAAATACTGATGTAGAGGAGTGTTACAGAATCACATACACATACATTCAGAAACCCCGACAGCTTTATAACAGGGTTTCCAGTGGAAGTAAACAAGAAGGATGCTTTTTCAATATTTCTCTGTAAGCATGTATAGCAAGGGTGGTTTACAATAATTTTTGAAGTGATCAGTAAACTAGAGAGATATTTTATGCAGAAGAGTAGATATTCTTAAGGCAGAATCTCAAAGGCGTATAGTTTAGACACCCAATTTATTTGGTCATTTTCCCTGAGAAGGATTTAAAAATTTACTTTTACATAGGCTTTTAAAATATTTAGTAGTTTATATCAAAACATGTTGAATACAAGAGTCAATTTTAAAAATATAAAAATATGCCAACAGTAAAGGCCAATATAATTACTGAGCTTAAAGTTTGACTGGGTTCTTCTGGTGAGAATCCACACCAGAAACGTAAGCCATGCTATTCTTGTTAGCAAATGACAAAAACATGTAATTGCCCTCAGAAGAGATAAAATTGTTGTCATAATTAAATTCTAAAATTTATATGAAGAAACAATTCGTCAGTTCAACAGATAAGTTTTAAAAATTCAACTGGCCATCTGACAAACTAGTTGGCTTTCTCTGACTAAAGTGACCCCATCATTTAGTCTGGGGCACTGCCCATCTCACCTTGGTGCCCGTGTGTCCTGATGGGGACATAGGACTCCAGGCTCAGAGGTACTTAATAGAAGGAGGTCTGAGTGGGGACTTAGGCCATTGTACAAGTGGGCATATGTGGGACCATTGAAATGTGATATAAAATTTCACAATGAAAACCTTGCTTATACACAACTCAGAAAGAAACTGGATTTTAAGATGGTACACAAATGTTAGTTAAGAGTGAGACTGCATTATAAGACTTCAAAACTGTGGGTTTTTTATTCTTACATTTCTTTGTGAATTTTAACTAGAACTCTGCTTTCTTGGGGACCAAAGTTTTTACATGTGCATGAGCAAGAAAATTTCTGAGGTAATAGGAGACACAGAGGTGACTTTCTTCTTGTGAAAACTGACCTGTCCATAAGCCAAGAAGTTGGAGGAGATGCATGTGCCCACTCCACTCTATTTATTCCCCCCGCAATTAACAAAAAGAAAAACACACAAAGTTTTTTCAGATTAAGCATATGTATGTGTATATATGCAAATTGAACTTTCGGTTTTCATTTATTTTTTTCACTTCAGACTGGTGGAAACATCACTAAAAATGTCTTCCATCCGAAGACTCAAAACTTTTTTATTTATTTCTTCTTTTCCTCCTGAGGATCCTGGAGCACTTTACATGGATTGTGATGCTTCATAAGTAACATCCCTTATAACTAGCTTATAAATTGTACCCTAAGTAACCAGAACATACCACGGAGTAGAATTTAATTTGTCATGACAGAATTTGGTCACAAGACACTTGACGGAAAAAATACTGACTGGATAAGGGAACTATTATTGTTTCATCTCATATAATGGCTGATTTTTAAAATTACATTTAGTGATTTATCAGCAAATATGACAAATACCCCCGTGTTCTAGCTATCCTAATTAAAATGCTATTTTTAGTAAAATGTATCAGAAATCTCTTGGGCACAAATGACAGAAACTTTAGTCCCAAGGGGGGGGGAAAATGGGCTCAAACCGCTGAGAAGGGGCTGATTCGGCGGTAGATGGCGCCCGCGAGTCGGGCTCAGGGTCGCGCGGTGGTCCTGAGAGCTGGTCCCTGCTCCGGCTGTGTATCGATAAGTATTAGCGATTGCTGTGCACAGACTTGTTTTCAAGGCCCGATACGCAAGACACACCACCACAAGCCAGGATGAAGGGGTTAAAGAGTTTTATTACAAAGTGAAAGTAAGTAAGACAAGACAGAGATTAGAGGAATATATTATCATACCACTAACAAGCAAGGAGGCAATTCATCATACCACCAGGGCCCGGTCAATTAGCGTCGTAGAAACAGCAACGGCCTTTCATCAGCATGGGCAAAATCCCAATCGAGTGAAGTTATCAGCACGGGCGAAACATCATGCTCAGAAACAGCACCGGCCCTTCATCAGCACGAGCAAAACACCTTACAGCAGCCCAGGCGGCCTGGGAACAACAACTGCTGCTGCTCCGCCTCCACTTTCTGGGGTTTTTTAGGACTTCACTAACAACAGCGGCAAGGAGCCAATAAGCATACGTGTTAACAACACAAGGAACTGGTCTCGGATCTGGCTAGGAGCCGGGACCAGTCCTTGGTATGAGATTAGATGTATCAGAGCTCGGCCCACCTGTACCAAGGCGAAGGCCAGGCTCCACATCCTGTAAATATTTTCTTGGTCCTTGGGAGGGTAGCCAGTCCTTCCAAGGCCAAGCACGTATCCCAGCCACTGTGAGAGTTTACATCCCCAAATGTTCCCAGGCAGACCTTCATATATTCTATTCCTTACAGGCTGACAGAAGGCAGCTCTCCGGTTCCAAGGAGAAAAGAGCATCTCCTCAGGGCTTCTGGTAGAGGGGGAGCAGGAACTCTGCCTGTTCTGTGGGGCTGCATACGCCCTCCTAGATCTCTCCTGTGGCCAGGGAGGTGGATGTGCAAGGGGCCTAGCACAGCCCTGGCCTAAGAACAGAGGGCTGTCATCTACTCCCAGAAGGAGGATAAAAGGGTACTGATGGGGAATGAAAAATTCTTCTAAAAACAATCCAGATATTATGAGGCATTCTCAATCTAAAACGTTCCTGACAGTGCCTTGCAGGTCCTTTCAATGTTTTCCCTTCTCTTGGGGAGACTGTCATGGCTGAGCTCTTGCTTTCTTTTCGTTTTTATTTTTATTATTTATACAATCAATTTTATTTTAAATTTTTTGTTTTATTGTGATAAGAACGTTTAATATGAGATTAACCCTCTTCACAAATATTAAAGTGCACAGTATAGTATCATTATCTATAGATACTGTGTTATGCGGTAGATCTCTAGAATTTATTCATCCTGCATAACTGAAATTATACCATTGAACAGCAGCTCCCAGTTTTCCCTCCTCCCAGCCCCTGGTACCCACCGTTCTACTTTCTGCTTCTATGAATTTGACTACTCTGCGGGCCTCATATGTGTGGAATCATAAAGCATTTGTCATTCTGTGATGGCTAACTTCATGTAGAATAATGTACTCCAGGTTCATCAATGTTATAACATGTGTCAGGATTTCCTTCTTTTTTAAGGTTGTCTAATATTCCATTGTATGTACATACCTCATGTTCTTCCATTCAACAGCCAATGGACACTTAGGTGGTTCCCACATCGTGGTCATGTGGCTGAGCTTTCTTCTCTCTCTTCTCTATAGATGGATGAGGTATAATCCAAGCAGATGTGTGTCACTTGCAGCAACAGTTTAGTGAGTGCTTGAATGTTCATGGATCTCAGCATTTATGAACCCTACCCCCTTGGAAGATCTTTCCAGGCTTTTCAGAACCAGTGAAGCTGGGGCGCAGACATGTCCCCAAATACCCATTCCAATGTAGCACTCTGACCTGAGGCTCCCCTCAGATACTGGCCATGCCTCACATTTCAGAGTCTCCGACATGTGGCTGAATGTGAGCATCCACAATTCCCTAATTTGGAAACTTGATGGATTTGCTGCTTCAGAAAACTGGAATGTAAATATTTTCTCTTGCCTTCTGGGAGGATAAGAAAATAAAGACTTCACCATCATCCAGGAAAAAGAGACTGGTTTTAATCACCATCATCCAGGAAAAAGAGACTGGTTTTAATAAGTCATAAAAAGAACTTTTACGATTAAGGAGAAGTAGAGTTTCAGAAGGTGGGGTGGAAGAAGTCCCCGAGGGAAACAGGAAGAGGAAAAGAAATGTTTTCCTGAAACAGGACAGACATAGAGGAGAGTGAGAGGCTTTGCTTGGCATGCTGGCCTTATGGGGCCCAGGCCTCCAGATTGTATGCCTCCATCTGGTCACCCCACATGGTGCCCCATTTGGCAAATGTCCCAGGACACACACAAACCCAAGGAGAGAGGTGAAGTACAGGATATGCAGTGAGGTGATGGTGGGGAAGCCCCAGGCTTCCTGCCCCACTTAGAATAAAGCTGGGACCGCACTGTGGCCGACACAGTAGCAAAAGAGCACCCCCATCAGTCTCTAGCACTTTATCCTGCTCAACTTTTCTTTGGTATCATTTGGTATCATTCTGATATTATTTAGCACATATTGTTAAATGAGAATGTAGGGTCCAGAAAACAAAGAACTTTTCTATTTAATTTTGCTATTTCTGCAGTGCCTTAAAAAGTGCCTGCTGTTTAGTAGAACACCATGCTTACCTAATATTTATTTTACTGTGAGAACAGCTTTTTCTTTGACATCGTTTACTCCCCTCCCCAATGGTTGGAGGCAGCAGCAGATAACGCTATAAAGATGGACTGTGTGAGCCTAAAACTACTATTTAAAAAAGAAGTTTAGTAATTAAAAGAAAAGAAAGGATGAGTACTAAATTTTGGACAAAACTGAGGAGTCTGTAAGGACTGCTAGTTTTGTAAAAAGCAAGTGATTCTTGCTATAAGACTTACCACCATTACTCTTCTGTCTCTCACCCCTAAACTGCAGGAAATTGTATAATGAGAGGTTAGTGCCAGTGACCAGGGAAACTGAGCTGCCGATTTCCCATACTCATTTCAAAGGTGAGTACGGTTCTTACATCATCAGCCTTTTGGCCTGGATAGTCTATCAGAAAATATCTATCACACTTGAAAGGGGTTGTCTTAAAGAGGTCTTCTCCCAAGAACTCTGCAAGGCCTTTGGGAATGTGGAGATGGACAGTGGGTGACACAAGCATGTGGACAACTAAGTACCTTATAGTCCTTCTTAACGATGAAGGTGTTTTTATCTTGATTCCATTTTCAAAACTTTTCTTTATATGGCTGGTCTCTTTGGGGGTAAGTGAAGAAGTGTGTTTGAGACGAGGCACTTCTCTTTTGTAAAAGCATTGTTTCAGAGTATCTGAGAACAGCTGTGTGTGTATTTTCTAAATGAAGAATAATGGGGGGGGTGTATTAGTAAGGTTTCACCAGAGGCACAACTGACAGGATGTGTGTATATGGAAAGAAAGAGATATAAGGAATTGGCTCACATGATTATGGTGGCTGCCAAGTCCAGAATCTGCAGTGGGGGCTGGCAGTCTGGAGAGCCGATGGTGCAGAAGGAGTCTGAAGGCTGTCTGCTGGAGAATTCCTTACTTGGGGGAGGTCAGTCTTTTTGCACTATTCGGGCCTTCAACTGATTAGATGAGGCCCGCCTACACTGGGGAGGCTTTACTTAGTCTTTGGATTTAAATGTTAATTTCATCCAAAAGTACCCTCACAGAAACTCCCATAGTAAAGTTTGACCAAATATCTAGGCACCTCATTGTCCAGCCAAGTTGACACATAATATTAATCACCACATTCCTTCCTTCAGCTTTCCTTTCCTTTCCTTCCCCTTTCCTTCTTCCTTCTTTCCTCCCTTCATTACTTCCTTTCTTCCTTCTTTCTTTCCTTCCTTCTGTCTCCATACATTTCTCGAGTCCTTTTATATCATAGTCTTATTCTCTACTAAGTTGTATCATGAATCCTATTCAATCTAAACTCACATTCATAACAGAAAGTAGATTGATACCTAGATATTTGTCCTTAATAAATAATTTGAGGCAGGGAAAATAGATATTTAATATGATCCCTTCACCAATAAGTGGTACTGGGAAAAAAAATCAACGGTCCTTATCTTCAGCATGGAGGCTGTTTTAATGTGAAATCTATTCCTTTTATAATTATACGCCATTTAATTTTGGTCCATTTATTGATCAAAGTTAAATAAACGTTTTAATATCTCTGATGTAGTTTTTAATCATACATAATTTCATGATATTTTTCACATACTAAACTGTCTCAATCCATCTAATTAAGGTATATTTTGAAACTTTCCATATAAAATGTCACACACAAATTTTATTTATGAATATGAATATAATGTTTAAATATCATCATAATCTAGAAGGTCTAGACTGATAAGTGAGGGTTAGTACTGGGCTGTAAGTCCATGATCATAAAAGTACAAATATTCAAACTCATTAAAAACTGCATGGCATTTTTTAAATGCATGGCAAAACGAGTCACAATAACAATAAACCCCCAAACCACACACACACACACACACACACACACACACACTCTCATACTCTGTACTAAGACGCTGGCAGAGGCATGACAGGAGACACACACGCAGATGCCGTTGACCTCCAGACCAATGGCCTAACTAGATTACGCATTAACAGGCAGCTATGACACCGCAGAGTGCATACCGCACCCAAAGAAACTCGCCAATTTTATCTTTCCTCCTGCAGTGGGAAGAGGAATTACGAAAATAGTAAAGGATTTTAAAGACAAATGTTATCACTATTACATAAAACCAGAAGACCACTTCATTTTAAGAAAGATTTGGTAGTCTCAGAAGCTTTAGATGTTTTATGATCTAGTCAACAATAAGTGGCAGATGAATTAAAAACGTACTTGCATTAAGTTCTCAGCTAAGAAGTAAAGCTGGGGTGTACCAATTATTTCCAGCAATACTGGAAGGGACAGAGCTTTTCAGATCTTTGGCTTTTTGCTCTGGTCTGAGCTCAACATCTTCTCCCTTTCTCCTGACCCACTCTCCCAGCCACTTTGGGTTATCTCTCCCAGAGCACGCTTTAGATATAATATCTATCATTCTGGCTTCCATTTAATTTATTTCTAGGAAAATCCAGACACAATTTTACCTGCAAAATGGGGAGGAGAGGAGAAAGCATCATATGTCTTATATTAGCCACAGAAACTGAACAGGTTTTATTTCAGGCCATAACTCATTTGAGAACACAAAGAGAACTTTGACCTTAACCTTAATCCATTTGGTCTTATTTTAACCTTGTGCTTACTTTAAGGTGTTTTTTAAGTTCAGACTTAGTCAAACATGACATTTTTGTTTCAGAGAAAAACTCATTTTTGGAAGGCAAAATAATTTATTTGGAGTACAGAATAAGACATCCCTGGGCTTGAATCTCAATACAGCCATTTACTTCTTTTATAACTCTGAGCTAGTTACTTCTCCTCACAAAGCTTCAGTTTCTTCATTTAGAAAGTAAGAGTCTCAGCATCCTTTTTTGGTTTCCTTAGCCTTGCCTTCGCTTCCACATCTGGTCCTTTCATTAACGTACTGATTTTCAACTTTTACTGGCTATTGGAATCTCCTAAGAAGCCAAGATCATACTCCCAGGACATGGGGAACTCGAAAGCTCCCAAGTGGTTCTAAAAGGCGGCCATGGTTGAAAACCACTGTGTTCAAGTCTCTCATTTGAACCATCTGATGTGAATTCTATTTTCTGCAAGAAAAGGAAATAAAAGGCATACAGATTGGGAAGGAAGAAATGAAACTGTCTCTATTCACAAATGACATTATTGTGTATGCAGGAAATCCCACACCTTCAAAGTAAGCACAAGATGCTCCTCCTTTTAAAACAAGAACAAATGGATTAAATGATTTGAATCTGGATAGAAAGGTTAATTCTTTTAATTACAGCTCACATCGGTTCCCACGAAATAGTCATTAAGAGTCTACCATATACAGACTCTGGTAGGCTGTAAGGATATAAAAATTCAACGAAATTCCCTGTGTTTAAGCTTTTTAACGAAAGTGTAGAAGATGCATTTAGAACCCGTATCCAAATAACAGAGACCTTGCTTTAAGGACTCACATTGTTATCCATAATCGTATTTGTCATTATATATATTGTTCTGAAAGTATACTGTAGACAGTTGTGGGGACAGACCTAGGAGTGCAGTTTCCAGGCTCTTGGCCTCACGTGGAAAGGTGCTGGCTCAGGTAGTAAATGGCCATCAACTGTGATTGGCTGGCCATCAGCTGTGGCTAGTTGGCCGTCAGCTGTAACCAGTGAGCCATTGGCCACTAATACAACTGCTGTGGCTACGCTAGCAGAAATGGGGGCTAGCAAGAAGATGGTGGCTGAGCTAGCAAGAGTGGATTGCAGTTAGCACGACGGATTGCAGTTAGCAAGTGAGGTTGGTTGGCAAAGAGAAGTGGACAGCAAGTTGCGGATAGTGTGGCTCCTGCTTCCTGTGTCTCCAGCCCAGCCGCCAGCGAGAATATAGTGATATGACTCCCCCATCTATGGCTCCGTGGGTGTTCCTTCTTGGCCTCACCATATCCTGTGGTCTTATGTGGGGAGCGGGACCAGAGACCCTGCATGACACCCTGCATGACAGTAACATAGGAGAAAATCTAGGTGACCTTTGATTTGGCAATGAGTTTTAAGATATAACACCAAAGCATGATCCATGAAGGAAAAAATTGGTAAGGGGAACTTCATGAAAAAAACAAAACCAAAAAACTTTTCCAATCTGTGAAAGACATTGTTAAGAGAACATGGAGGAACCTTAAATGCATATTGATAAATGAAAGTAGCCAATCTGAGAAAGCTACTTCCAACTCTGGCAAAAATTTAGAGACAGTAAAAAAGATCAGTAGTGGTTGTAAAAAAAAAAAAAATCAGTGGTTGCAAAGTGTTGGGGGGAAAAGAAGGGATGAATGGGTGGAGCACAGAGGAATTTTAGGGCAATGAAACTATTCTGTGATACCGTAATGATGGATTTGTGACGTTATGCATTTGGCAAAACCCAAAGAACTGTTCAGTACAAAGAGTGAACCCTAATGTAAACTATAGACTCTAGCTAAAAATAATGTATCAATATTGGTTCACTCATAAAAAATGTATCACACCCCTGCAGCGGTGTTAACAATAGGGAAAACTGAGGGCAGGGCTGAAGGGAGTTTATGGGAACTCTCTGAGGGAACCATAAAGAGGGAAACTTTCTGCTCTTGTTTTTCTGTAAACCTAAAACTGCCCTAAAAAATAATGTCCATTAATTTTAAAAAATACACTACAGAAATATTACGGGCTCCACTATTTCTCATGAGCATCTAAAGTTTTGAAAAAATGTATTAATAAAATCTGATTGATTAGGCATAGTAAAATGTCAGAACAAAGCAGGTGGAGGAGCATTAATGGTCATTTGTGTCTCTGGAGCAGGAAGCATTACTCACTACAGTGGAGAGACCTCTGAGAGGCAAAGCCCTACTAGGTTGCAATGTATCTGGGCTTTCCCACTGAAGACGAGTGCAGTCCAAATGCACTGCTGGAAATGTTGCCTTGAATTTAGTTTTTAGGATCACTGGAAAGACTCATTCTTACAGGTTTGAAGTTGGACTGCATAAAAAGTAAGTAAGATAATTTGGGTGGGGTGCAGTGTGGATCTCATGAAAGTCTCTTCAGGCTTTATTTTCGTCAGCTGCAAACAAGGGTGAGGATATGGATGGTTTGGAAGGTTCCTCCCAATTCAGATGATATCAATCTTTAATATTTAGGTGCAATAGGAAAAATAATTTAAAATATGTTGGGAGATAATGGGTCGTAGACTTGGAGTTGTCACTCAGGAATGGAATTTTCAATTTTTCAGTTGACCCCTTAAAGGCAGGGCCCACAGATTTGTCTGTGAAAGGTGAGATAACAGGTGCTCTGGGCGTCGTGGGCCATGCCCTCTAGTCAAGTGTTTGACTGCTGCTGTGGGGAAAGCAGCCACAGATCCCTGCCATTTATCAAGGAGAGAGGATGAACTTGGCATTCACTGTCAGCAGGAAATGAATTCTGTAATTACTCTTAACAAGGGAGATCCCAGACTTTCTGAAGAGCTTCAGGCCGACATGAAAATTAGCTCACACCCTTTCTTTGGATATAAATGTAAGTTTATCAGTTGTGGTTTGTTACAATATCACAGGAAGGAGGTGCCTTAGAAAATATTTTTTTGAATCCATGTAGCTGAAATGAAACAGTAATCCATGGTTGTTTCCTTCACCTGAATGACCCATAAGGATGATTTCCTACATGGTACGAATGCCATAGGTCATAACTTGACTCCCCTCCCACACTTCTTTTTGCTTTGACTTTGTGTTTTTAGCTTAAAAGTCTCCCTCTGAGGAGAACAATATGACATCAGGAAGATTAAAACTAAAGTGATAAATGCTTGGTATTTGAGACCTGTTATCAGAGGATAAATGGCTCCATACCACTTGCCCAGGAAACGCTGGACAGGGATACAAATTTCAGTGTCTCTTTCAGTGCTTTCTCCCATGTGTGGCATACAGAGATAGCTGTCCCTAACATGACACAGTTCTTCTTCCATCCCTGCCTCCTCCCAAAGGATTTGAAGAGATGCTAGAAAAATACAAAAGGGGTGGGGATGGGGGAACTTGGCTCCAAGCCAGAAAAGAGAAACTAATACAGAGAGGAAGAAAACCTGACAACAAGCCAGAGTGCAACACCCACCACGCTATTTTTAAGCCAAGTGCAGAAATACAGCAATGTATTTAATTAAAAATAAAAAATTACAACAATATCAGTAAGTAATCAGAAAATTATGGAAAAGATATTTCCTCTGCTTGGAAGATGGAACCAAGAACCAAGGTGAAAATTCTGGTTGTATAAGCGTCTGGGGGCTAATGACCCACAGAGGGTGGTTCTTGGTCCTGTAGTTAATTGCTGTATATGAACATGAGTGTTTTGTCCTTTAAATTCTTAAATTCTGTCTCGTAACCACCAGATGGTCCCCTGTCATCTTGCATAGTTATCTGTCACTTGAGCAGTGACTTATTTATTATACTCCAAAAAGTATTTGCAGAATGAATAATGAATTGGTACTAGTAAAAATATTCATTAGAGTCCTGTTTCTGAAAGTGATTCCTGAATATATCAGAGCATTACCTCGTGTCCCTGAAACTTACGAACTCAGAAGATAAAGATTTGTCGTGGAGCAGACCTATTCAACACCGGCTTCCCGATGAGATGAGACTCTGTGCTTATTAATTTTTCCTAAGTTTGCACACACTGAAGAAAAGCTTAGTGTAATTATGAAAACGTAGGCAATCTCCTCACCTGCAGCAGCCCTGCACACTCGTAACCACTGCAAACATTTGATTTGTGTTCAGCCTATTACTATTCACCTCAGCCCCACAAGGAGGGCAGCGGCTCAGTTCCAGTGAAGTTGTCTGTGTTCTTATCATTCCATCATCGCAGGTCTGTCTTGTTTTATCCATTTCTTTCTTGGAGTGCGGGTTTGTGAGAGTCAGGGGTCTTCCTTGCTAAGACCCTCAGCTGGGCTGTGGCTGTCCCCACCACCTTGCGATTTTTAAAGTGAACTCTGGGTCACCTGAAGAAGCAATAAAATCAAACCTCATTTTCACAGCAAGATGCAGAACAGCTGCCCACAAAAGTGGCTCAAGCAATTCCTGTGCTTCTGGGTTGAGGAGAGGGGCGACCGCAGCTTGTTTCCTCCTGGAGGTTCTTACCCAGGACTGCTTAGTCTCCCCGAGGAAATGTAACTAAATTTGGCTATAGCTTCGTTCTGTGCTGCATTTATTTGGAAAAGGGAGAGGAAGATAGGAGAACAGAAGAAGGAGAAGAACCCACACCACGTGTTTCTTCTTTCTCATGTTGGGCATGAAAGGGTCTTACCATGGACACAGCTAATTTAAATCATGCTTGTGGGTGGTGCAATGAACTTTGTCCATGGACTAGGATGTGGTCACAGCACTTCTGGAAAGAGAATAACCCCTTGAAAACATTAGCTAAAGATAATATTTAAAACTTGCAGGGACCATGGTTGGATCACCTCTACTAATACCGATGACAAGAACAGAAGAAATACAACATAAAGATCACCAGGCAGCCAGTGAAGAGATGGGGGAAACTGAATTCTCAGCCATCACCTCTGAAAAGTGATGCTCAGAGATAGAAACGGAGCAGTAGACTTGGTTTGGAGAAGTTTCTAACCTCAAATAAGGAGGGAGAAGTGGGTGAATAAACCCAGAGGATTCCCCTCTTCCCTCCACCACACATTATTGAGAAAAGGAGGTGAAGGGGGAAAAGGTGCAAAGGAAACCTGGGACAGGAGAAACCCCTTGATCTGACTGAAGGCGCAGGATAGGGAGCAGCGACTAGGGCCTCCAGGCTCACACTGTTTCAAGCTAGGAGGAACGCAGAGAAAAGGTAAAATTATTATACTCACAGACAGCTCCTAATGCTCATGAGTAAGTAGACACATACCAGAAGGGAAGAGAAGGAACAAACAGAACTATCCGCTCCTTGGAAGAAGGAGTTATCAGGGAAGAGGAGGAGAGATACTAGGAGGGATGATATTACAGCACCTTTCTGGGAGAGATGACTCCCAGGAGCAAACGCAGAGAGAGGTAAAGGCTCCCAGGCAGACAAAAGGAGGTGAAACCCAAACCCAAGGGGTCAGTCCATGGAGATAAATGTGTTTGGCATTATGGGTTAGCCAAATCACAGAAGAAATAGGAGCCTCAGGAGTCCCAGCCCAGCTGAGCTGCCCCATCCTGAAGTGGTCGCACCCGTGGAAGGTGGGAGGACAGAGGGGTGACTGTCCCCCGTCCTCAATGCTCTCCGGGTGGATGTCTATAGGCAGCTTTCAGGGTGGTGGGGGGACACTGGAACCCTTTTCAGAGGTTGGAGCTACCTCAGGTAAGGAAGATGGCAAAGTGGGGACTTCTCAGACCCCTCTTTTCTCTTAAACCTTAAGGAAATGAAGAACAGCAATGGAAATTCCAGCGAAATAAAAAAAGAACAACTCCAAGGCCAAACTTCTATACTGAAAACAGGAGGAATTCAGAAGCTGTGAGGCCATGACAAAGACCAGGCCTCACACGGAGCTCCAGGAGCAGCAAATGGGTCAAAACAAGCCAGTGCTCTTGCACTGTCACCCAGCGAGCCTTGCTGAGTTTCACAGAAGTACCTGCTGAGAGAAAAGAGTTATATCGATGTGAGGTGTTTGACAATTCTAGTCCTGTGATGGCTACTATGAGGAATGGCAGACCTGAAGACTGTGTGGGGGAACATTCTCTTTCTGGTTGCCATGGGAGCACAAAGAACAGAGGACAAGCCAACACATGCTGGGCTTATGTACAGTTTCATTACAGCCTTATCTTCTGTGTTTGCAAGAAGATCTCCTAGGTCAGTGGCTTTCAACCTGTTTTGCTCTGGACAAATACATTTTTTGTGACACAATCACGCAAATATGTTTGTATTACTAACAAAATTTTCACTTCAAAGTACATACATACGATGTATTCTGATGTTTTCTCTGTAATTCTACCCTATTTTTTCAATGCAGCTGTGATGATAAGACCCTAAGATGAGCCCCCATGATTTCCACTTCCTGCTGTTCACACCTTTGTAAAATCCTCTCACCTTGACTAAGGGCAGAACAATGCCTCATCAGTGTCAAAGTCATTTCTGACCAATAGAGTCCTGCAAAGGTGATCGCATGCCACTCTTGTGATTGCGTTACATTCTGGATGACTGTTGTCTTTCTGACTAGAGTGAGAGCATCTCCTTGAAGAAGTAAACGGTTATATCGAGGAAGCCCATGGGGCAGGGACTGTGAGGCATCTCTAGGATCCTACGGCAGCCTTCAGCCAAGAGCCAGCACAGAACAAGACCGTTGGCCATGAAGCCACAAAGAAATCAATTCCACCAACTACCTTAATGAGCCCGCAAGTGGATGCTTTCCCCGTTGGGACCCCAGATGAGACTGGGACTCTGGTTGACACCTGGACTGCTGCCTATGGCATCTCAAGCAGAGGACCCAGCTAGGCTGTGCTCACATTTCTGACCCACAGAAACTGCGAGATAACAAAGGTGTGTTGTCTTAAGCTGCTGAGTTTGTGGTAAATTGTTACGCAACAATAGAAAATGAATTCAGCAAGTCACAACCCACTATGTGGGTTTCATTACCCATTCATGAGTAGCAACCTGCAAGTTGAAAAACACAGACTCACTCAAATGAAAGCTACAAATACTTTCAGAATCTGCAAGATGTGGCCTTATGCCAACAACAAATCTTTCAAATATATTTGTTATAGGAAATTGAATGTACGTGACTAAAAGTAGCATGTATATGTTTAACACTATGCTTCCTTTTTTTTTTTCCTGAACTAAAAGAAGAATCAAGTATGCAGATTTTTAAAATATATTATTTCTATGATGTAGAAAATCATTGTAGAGGGGTGGCCAGTTAGTTCGGTTGGTTAGAACGCGGTACTAATAACATGAAGTTTGCCTGTTTGATCCCTGCATGGGCCACTGTGTGCTGCGCCATCCTTAAAAAAGGAAGGAAGGAAGGAAGGAAGGAAGGACGGAGGGAGGGAGGGAGGGAGGGAGGGAGGGAAAGAAAGAGAGAGAGAGAGAGAGAGAGAGAGAGAGAGAGAGAGAGAGAGAGAGAGAGAAAGAGAGAAAGAGAGAAAGAGAGAAAGAGAGAAAGAGAGAAAGAGAGAAAGAGAGAAAGAGAGAAAGAGAGAAAGAGAGAAAGAGAGAAAGAGAGAAAGAGAGAAAGAGAGAAAGAGAGAAAGAGAGAAAGAGAGAAAGAAAGAAAGAAAGAAAGAAAGAATCATCATGGAGCCATACCCTGGTAATGTAATTAGACTTCAAAAATAAAGAAACAATAATTTGAGAAAAAAATAACAGTAATTTGGGCATCTACTAAAAAAGACCAACTGTCTTAAAAGGAGTAAAATAATAAGACTTGACTCAGACTTTTCACCCACAATGGCTGCCAAGCCTGACAGATATTTGAGAAAATCTTATTTTCTCTTCTTGCTGAGCACACGGCATTTTCTACATTTCCTAATACCCAGTGCAGATAGGTGGGTCATTGTCTACGTCTGACTGACAATAAGTTAGTGAAGCCTAGGCTTTTAGAAAAGCAGCTTTGCCCTCTCCTTACGCTCCCTCTGCTAGCTGGACACCCAAAAAAACTAGGCCCTAGGGACTTGTGCATCCACATTATGAAAGAGGCCTAAGTCACTGAATTACCAAATGAAAGAGTGCTTCACTGTCAATCAGAAACATCCCCTTATAGTATTTTGTGAGAAGAAATGAACTTTTATTTTGTGTGGACCATAACATCATTGGGGATCCATTTTTATAGGTGTAAGCATTAGTGCAACTAGCACATCAGCGTTCAACACTAGAAAAGACTGAAGCTGTACTTATGAAGAACTCAGGGAAGAAAGCATGGCCCAAGAATGTTGCAGTTAGCAATTGCCCAAGGGTATAAGCAACAAACTTTCTCAAGTTTGCAATAATTCAAGAAACATAGTTCTCCATGAGCCTTGTAAAAGTAACCTACTGGGAAATGAGCTTTAAGACATTAAAATTCTACTACATTGTATTCTGAAACTAACATAATATTGTATGTCAACTGTAATTGAAAAATAAAAAGATTAAAAAAAATTAAATTCTAACAGAGAAAGTGTAGCAAAAAGATTGACTGACCATAAGCCTGAATACATTTAAATGTAGAATTAAAGTTTTACAACAAAATGTCAACATTAAAAAAAAAATGACAGTGTAGAAATCAAAAACATCAAAACCTTGAAGGTATAATTGTAGAGAACGTGAAAAGTCGTTTACAATCACTACGTCACCATCGTTTAGAGTCAGTGACATAAAGATATTTTCAAATAACTCAAGCAATAATATAGGTATAATTTTAACCATAGGCATACAAATAAACAATAGAAAAAACTAGGAATCATAATACAATCAAGAAAAATGGGTGGTAGAAAGAAGAAAGACTAGTGAAGGGAGGTGAGAGACAATAAGTATATTAATTGCCTCATTGTTCATACAAACAAATCTATATTTTTAAGATATTATCTAAACAATGAATTAAGTAATTATACAAAATAATTGTTATAAAGGTAAATCTATAATTAAGAAAAAATCACAAACTTTCTAAATTATCAAAAACATTATAAATAAAAGCATTTAAGATAAACAAGAGAAAATACAGCCTTTATAAGGAAAGACAATTTTTTTTTAAAAAAAAGAAGCAGTACACAAGAAAGTTTTAGTATATGTGCTGCCGAAGCGAGCACAACAAGAAAGTTTTATACAAAATAAGATGACAGAGCTGAAATCAAAGGTATTTGCCATATCATTAAGATCTAATGGTACAAACTTATTCATTTAAAAAATCTCAGATGGATGTTAGGAAACTTAGATATCCACATGGAAAACAAGGAAATTGGACCCTTACCTTACACTATATACAAAATGGATCAAAGATTAAAAGTATTAAACTCTTAGAAAAAAACATAGGAGAAAAACTTCATGACATTAGTATTGGCAATGATTTCTTGGTTATGACACGGAAAACACAGGCAACAAAAAAATTAGTAAATTTACTACATTAAAATTAAAAACTGTGCATCAAAGAATATAACCAACAAAGGGAAAAGGCAACCTATGGAATGGGAGAAAAATATTTGCAAATCTTATATCTGATAAGGAGTTAATATCCAGAATATATAGAGAACTCCTACAATTTAATAACAAAAAGACAATGTGATTAATAATAGACAAAGGACTCCAATAGACATTTTTCCAAAGAAGATATACAAATAACCAATAAGCACATAAAAACATGCTCAGCATCACTAATCATTAAGAAAATGCAAATTGATACCACAATAAGATACCCCCTCAGACTCATTAAGTTGGCTACTATCAAAAAAGCACATAAAATACTAAGTGTTGGCAAGAATGCGGAGAAATTGGATCCCTTGTACACTGTTGATAAGAATGTAAAATGATGCAACTGGTATGGAAAATAGTATGGTGGTTCCTCAAAACATTAAATGCAGAATTACCATATAATCCAACAAATCTATTTCTGGAGTCTATATCTATCTATATCTATATCTATATCTATATCTATATCTATATCTATACCTATACCTATACCTATATCTATACTATATCTATCCAAAAGAACTAAAAGCCAGGTCTTAAATAGATATTTGTACATCCGTGTTGCCAACATCATTGTTTATAACAGCCAAAAGGTGGAAGCAATCCAAGTGTCCTTCCCTGAATGAATGGATAAACAAAATGTTGTATATACATACTATGAAATATTATTCAACCTTCAAAAGGGAGAAAATTCTGACATATGCTGCAGCATGGATGAACCTTGAGGACATTATATTAAGTGAAATGAACCAGTCACAAAAAAGACAAATACTGTATTATTTCACCTAGATGAGGTACCTAGAGTAGTCACATTCATACAGTTAGAGAGTAGAATGGTGGGTGCCAGGAGTTGGGAGGAGGGAAAATGAGAATTGTTTAATGGTTAGAGATTTTTAATTTTGCAAGATGAAAAACGTTCTGGAGATTAACCATACAACAATCTGAATGTTCTTAACAGAACTGAACTGTACATTTGAAAATGGTTAAGATAGTAAAATTTATGTTATGTGTATTTTACCATAATTAAAAATAATCTTTAAAAACTCAGGTGGAATCACCAAACAAAACCTAATATACAAGGTGTGAGCAAGCAATACAGTGAATGTTTAAATAAAAAAAAAAATTATTACAATAAAGGGCACATTGCCATTAATCCCCCTTAAAACCCTCCCCCTTGCTTTGAACACACTTATCCCATTGTTCTTGCCGCTTTCGGAAACAGCTCTGGAAGTCCTCTTTTGTGAGTGTCTTTAGTTGTGCTGTTGTGGCTGCCTCGATGTCCTGAATCAATTCAAAATGTTTATCTTTCATGGTCATTTTGACTTTGGGGAAGAGCCAGAAGTCGCCCGGTGCTAGATCCTGTGCATAAGGTGGATGAGGACTCATGTAATGTTTTTATTTGACAGAAATTGCCATATACCAGAAGCGATGCGTGACAGAGACTATTCTCATGATGGACGATGATTTATGGCACACTTTAAAACACACCCCTCAATCGTAGCTCACACATGAATGACTGCACCAAACAAGTTGAAACGTGTCACACCCTGTTAAAAAGGTTCGACGTGCCACTTCCCATATCGAAGAGCCCTGCCTTTCTGTTGGATGACACTCAGCAGCAGAGTTCACCATATTTTGTGATCAGAGCGGAAAGGCTCTATGTCACACATCATTTCAGGCACGGCAATTTCTGTCAAATAAAAACATTACAGTGTGTCCTCATCCACCTTATTCACAGGATCTGGCACCGTGGGACTTCTGGCTGTCCCCCAAAGTCAAAATGACCATGAAAGGAAAACGTTTTGAATCGATTCAGGACATGGAGGCAGCCACGACAGCGCAATTAAAGACATTCGTGAAAGAGGACTTCCAGAACTTCTTCAGAAAGTAGTAAGAATGATGGGATAATCGTGTTCAAAGCTAGGGGGAGTATTTTGAGGAGGATTAATGGCAATGTGTCTTTTACTGTAATAATTTTTTTTTAACATTTACTCTATTGTTTGATCACACCTCGTATATAACACATATAAAAAAAGTTCTAAAATAAATAACTTAAATATTGAATGTAAAAGATGGACAAACACATACCAGGCAAATGAAAACAAAGACAAAGCAGGGGTTACAATGTTTCTAAGGGAGAAGGCTGTATTTAAGACAAAGAGCATTCAATGTGATAACAGAGTGCCATTTATAAATAACAAGACTTACAGCACAGTGTACCAAATAGCCCAGGATCAGTGAATGTTACCGGAATGCTGCAAGAAATACAGAGATATTGACAGAAATATGTTGAAATTAGAATGCTTTCGTTCACCCCTCTTAATCCATGGCAAATCAAGTAGGGAAAAATAACAACAATTAAATCTAAAAGGGCCAAAAGGACATAAAAAATAAAGTAGATCTAATTGATTCATATAAACCCTGTTCACTATAATAGAGAATACACCTTTTTAAAGTGATTATAAGACAGGCAAACAAATTAACCATATATTTGCCTAGTCCATCAGATAGAAAATTTTAGTTGCATAGTCCATCAGTTTAGCAATTTTTACCTACAACATATAACTATTCATAAATTAGATAATTGTGTTATTGACAGTTTTTAATTTTTAAAGTAAATGCAAAAGTTTTAATACTTTTTTAAAACTCCCCAAGCATACATCTTTTGCATCCGTCTTTGAATAATTTTGCATTGAACCACAAAAATGGCCTCAGTAGAAAGACAAAGGCTACATTTGGCTTTCTCTGATCTTAGTCAGTAAAATTAAAATTAATTAAAATGATTAGAAAAAACCTGCTACTTGTATATTTTTCTAAAATTACATTTGGGTCAAAGAAGAAATTATGATCAATTACCTAGTTGATAGAAAAACATCAATGCTAGAGCTAAGGCATTGCTCAAAGAAAAATTCATACTCAAGTATTAATTTTAATAAGCAAAAAAATGGAAATAAGTAAGTTAAGCATCCAACTCAAGAAGTTAGAAAAAGAAAATATTTATAAAACTAAGGAAATTAGAAGGAATAAATTAACAAATATAGAAAAAAGAAAAAATGGTGAAACGTATATCTAAGGTCAGCCAAAATATATAAAAGAATAATTGAAAACCTAATAAACAAAATAGATTATTTTCTAGGAAAAATATAAATGAAAACTGGTTACAAAATATAAATAATTCAAGTATCAAAAAATAATGATAGAATGTGGGGAGAAAAGGGTACAGTGTTTTCACAAATGAAGTCTACAGACCTTAGGGAACACATAAAGAATAGATATTTAAATGGTTCCCAAAGCATAGAGAAAGAGAAAAGGAAACACTATAAAAGTTTTATGAAGTCAGCATAATTCTGATACCAAAATCTGAAGTGAATAGTTCCAAGAAATAATATTACAGGCAATCTCAAGTATAATTACTAATGCAGAAATCCAAAGTAAAATATTAGCAAATAGAATCCAACATCACTTTATATCATGATCAATTGTTTTCATAACTAGAATACAAGGATGGTTCAGCATTAGAAACTTTATTAATAAAAGTAATCATTTGTATAGATAAAATTGGATAAAAATGTGATTATCTCCATAGATGTTGGAATGAAATTTGATAAAATTTCAAAACATATTCCTTAAAAGCTCCTAATAAGAAATGGAAAGAAGAATGTTTTCTTAATAATTGATAAAAATGTAATACTATATTTAATGGGGAAATACTGAAAGCATACCAATAAGGTAAAAGTAAGACAAGGATGTCCACCATTTTCAGGATTGTTCTGGAGTACTAGATGATGAAAAATTTTTCACCATGGAAGAAAAGAGACACAGGTGTAAGGTAGAAGTTAAATAAAAATCTTATTACCCTGAATTTGAATTATAAATATAAACTTATGATGTGTGTTTTTTCTTAAGAAACAACAACAACTAAATTTTATTCTAGTTCTGTCCACTGATAAATCTGGAAACATAATCAACACAAAGCAAGGAGCTTCCCTAACTCCCAAACTCTGGTCCATATTAGTATTTCCTACTTCAGTGAACAAAGTCTTGAACAGAAGACCAATTACTGGTCAGGGGCAGGAATGACCTGAAACATCTTGTCACACCAGATAGCATAGAAGCGAGGTTGTATCAATAGGACTCAGGAGCCAACTTGAAGACTCTCTCACTGATCAAAACCTGATCATCAATAACACGATGGATTGAAGCACACAAAATATGTTTAAACACAATAATACTAAATAATACTAATACTAATTCACAATAATACTAAATACATAATACTAAATAATGCTAAACACACATCTTCCCTCCCAAAAAGGGAAAAGAAATACAGAAAGTCTATTGGTAACCTCTGGAAAATGCTAAAGGGGGGTGGGAATCAGGCTTGTAAGCTTTTATCTCACCTTTTCTTTATAAATTAATGTAGACAAGAAGAAGCTAGTATTCCAGCTTATAAATGAAGATAACTACTGATACAACTAGAATATCACTAATCTCTAATGAATTAATGGATCTAAGCAATGAGCATAAGTAGTTGCTGACATCACAAAAAAGAGAGATAACCACTCATAACGGGCCTTCTGGTGGAAGAACACAGCATGTCTGAAACATGCCTGTCCAAATAATTGAGCCAGAATCCATTGAAATCCCTAGATCTGCCTACTCATCTATCAGAAATACAGAGAACAAAGGAAAGTGTTAAACATGATCAAGAGAACTATACACTGTTCTCATTTACAAATGCGAAAGTCTTAGGAAGATATTAGTGAATGGAGCTCATCAGTGTGTTATAAATCATAAACCATGGCCAAGTAGAAGATTATCTTATTCATGTAAGGATGGCTCAACATCAGGAAATCTACCAGCATAATTAATCATATTAAAACTCAAAGAGAAAAAATATATGATCATTTCAAAATTAACTCTTGATTGAAGTCCTAAGTATAATAAGAACAGAACATTTAAACTACTCAATAAGCTATATAAATGTGTATATATATATATATGTATATATATATATATACATATGTGTATATATATATATATACATATATATAACTTAATGGAGAAATATGCCATTAAAATCAGGCACATGCGGTTGTGCACTATCTTTATTATTTAATGTTATTCTCATTATTAAATTATTATTATTACACAAAAGAAAGAAATAAGATAATTATAGAAAAGAAGGCAAAATATTATTATAGTATTTATACATAATATGATTATATGCCTGTAAAATCTAAAATAAAAATTTTATTGTAAGGAATAAAGAATTCAGCAAGATGGCTGGATCATCATCATAGCTAACCATGTGTCAGGCACTAGGCTGAGTATTTCTTATATATGAACTTGTTTAATTCTCATAACAATTCTATAGAACAAGGAAACCGAGACACAAAGAAGTTAATAATTTGCCCAAGGCGCACAGCTGGTAAGTGGTGGAGCCAATAAACAGAATCAATGATGTCCATATTTACAAACAATACCCACTTTAAAACTTTTTCCATTGATAACAACCTTATTAGAAATATCTAGAAATGTGCTTATCATGAAATGAAGAAGACCTATGTGAATAACACTTTAAGAGAAAAGGAAGAAGACGATGAAGAGCAGAGTAGTTGAATTGTTGGTGACCCCTAACCTGTTTGTCTAGACCACTGGTGTCCAAAGTCCCATGTAACTATCAGATCTTCCTTTTGGAATGAGTGTTGTGTGCATCTCCATCACAATGAGGCAGTGGGGGTGTCTTGAGAAGTAAGTAAAAGTTCCACCGTCAGAGTGACACCCACACTCACTCATTTGCTCTCAAATGATTGAAGCTCATTACAGTTTGCTTAGGCCCAATTAAGAGAATTTATAGGTTCTTATATTAAACTGAGAAACTTTTCATTAAGAATCATTGTAATATGTGGAATAATCAGGGAAGTCTTTTGTATTCATGGAATTTGCAGATTATCTCAAAATAAAATATTTAAATAAGGAATTTAGCTTAGACGTTATGACAACATGTTCCCATGTTGCTAAATTTTTCAATAACTAGAAGTGTCTCTGAGTAGTTTGTTACCTGAAAGATATTTTCAAAAACTGATCAGGTGTAATCTTCTCTTTCAAGGTAAATTTCAGGTTTTAAAAATAAGAAAAAGATACTTTCTCTTAGATACTTCCACATTTCTCTCTTTCTTTTTTTTTTAAAAGAAAACTGCTTGGATGAGAACATTTTTGCTGCTCATAGGTAATTTTATGTCACTGTGAGAATTCTTATAACACACCTAAAAATTGAAGAATGGAGTTTTTTCAACATGTTTTGAAATCTACCAAATGAAGAATCCCTTGACACAATTTTTTTATGCTTCTAGAGCAGGATTCTCAAACTTTAGGGTGCATCAAAATCACCTAAAGAACTTGCTGAAACAGAGTGCTGGGCCCCTCCCCCATGTTTCTGGGGTCTGGGACCTTCTGTCATGCTCCCAGTTGACATTGCTGCGACTGGTCCAAGGAAAACACTTTGAGAACCACAGGCTTAGACTAGGCACACAGTCTAGGCCCCTTGAAGGTAGAGACTATATCTCTTGGATCTCTCATTTCACATAATATTCATCACCGTGACTCACAAAGAGCTGCTCTATCAGCTTTGTTAGTATATAATTTCTGGACTTCAAAGGTGTGTCATAGAAAATGTCATACATATCAACCTCCTAAAGAATGAATCACAATTTACAATGAAAACAACAAAAGGAGTGAAAAAGAGCATATCATCTGTTCATAAGTCCGCCTGCTTCGTCAGTGAATAAAGTAAAGGGGGAAGGTGTAAAGTTGGGTGATTTTTAATGTCATGATAGGCATCAAGTTGTTAGAGTAATTATTTCAGTTATTATACAAGGAAGAAATATTTTTTACTATAGTGTAGTTCTCGTGATCAGTAGGTTCAGTGTGAGTGTTTCGTTAATTACTAATGGGAAAACCAGTACAATTAATGTCCAGCTGAAAAATGTCAGACACAGAAGTTAACGCAACGGGGGAAACAGCTGTGTGAAGGGCGGCTTGCAAGAGGCTGCCTGCCTTCGAGTCCCAGCTGTGTTCTTGGGGCCTGTGTGGATTCAAGCACTCAGTTTCTTCCTCTGTAGAATGGGCACAAAAATAATCACACCTGCTTCAGAGGGTCAAGTCCTCAAAGCAGCACGGGGCACAGAGTAAGTGTTTGTTAAAAATGAACTCGTAGGGGAATATAAATTGGTGCAGCCACCATGAAAAACAGTATGTGGGTTCCTCAAAAAATTAAAAATAGAACTACCATATGATCTAGCAATTCCACTTTTCAGTATTTACCCAAAGGAAATGAAAACACTAACTCAAAAAGCCATATGCACCCCCATGTTCATTGCAGCCTTACTTACAATAGCCAAGATATAGAAACAATCTAAGTGACCCGATAGATGAATGGATAAAAAAATGTAGTATATACGAGGTCAGACAGTTAAGTTTGTGAACTTATCCTAGAAAAAGTGCTACATACCTCAGTGCTGAATATCACTATGGTCACCTTCGAAGTACTCCCCTTGGGAAGCTATGCACTGATGCCAGTGCCTAGTCCACCCTTCAAAGCAATTTTGGAACTCTTTTTCTGGAATGGCCATCAGAACTGTCATTGTATTAACCTTGATGTCCTGAATGTCATCAGAATGTCTTCCTTTCAATACTTCCTTGACCTTCGAGTAAAGAAAGAAGTCATTGGGGGCCAGATCAGGTGAGTAAGGAGGGTGTTCCAATACAGTTATTTGTTTACTGGCTAAAAACTCCCTTACAGACAGTGCTGTGTAAGCTGGTGCATTGTCATGATGCAAGAGCCATGAATTGCTGGCGAAAAGTTCAGGTCATCTAACTTTTTCACGCAGCCTTTTCAGCACTTCCAAATAATAAACTTGGTTAACTGTTTGTCTAGTTGGTACAAATTCATAGTGAATAATCCCTCTGATATCAAAAAAGTTTAGTAGCATCGTTGCAACAAGTTCACGAACTTAATTATCAGACTCCATGTATCCAACAGAATATTATTCATTTATAAAATAGAAGGAAATCTTGCCATTTGCAGCAACAGGGATGGACCGAGAGGATATTATGCTAAGTGAAATAAGTCAGACTGAGAAAGACAAATTCTGTATGATCTCACTTATACGTGGACTCTAAAACAATAACAACAAAACAAAAACCAAATTCATAGAAACAGAGAAATGGGACGGGTGAAATGGGCAAAGGTAGTCAAAAGGTTCAAACTTCCAGTTATAAAATAACTTGTTAAGTCGTGGTGATGTAATGTACAGCGTGATGACTATAGTTATAATAGAGATGCTCCTTGACTTACGATGGGGCTGCATCCTGATAAATCCAGCGTAAGTTGAGAGTATAGTAAGTTGAAAATGCACTTAGTACACCTAACCTACCGAACGTCATAGCTTAGTCTGGTCTACCTTAAACGAGCTCAGAACACTTACATTTGCCTTCAGTTGGGTAAAATAATCTCGATGCCGCTTCTTGGCGTCACAAGAAAGTATTGTACTGCATATTGCTAGCCTGAGAAAAGATGAAAATTCAAAATTTGAAGTATGGTTTCCACTGAATGAATATTGCTTTTGCACCATAATTGTCTGAAAATAAGTTGAATCATGGCAAGTTGGCAAATGTCTGTACTGTATTTTATAGTATTTCAAAGTTGCTAAGACTGTAGATCTTAAGTTCTCATAAATAATAATAATAATAACAATAACAATAATATTAAACTAGGAAGGAGTCTTCTCAGGTTAGTCTATGCTGTCAGTGGCCACATTTTTCCAAATAAAATTTAGAACAGGGGAGACACTTAGGCCACTACTGGGAATAAAAAGCTCTCAAAAATTATGTGATCCCCCAACATTTCTCAGGGTTATAGAAGCCACAGGCAGTATATTGTGCAGAAAGAATGTCTTGGACACCCCAGGTTGTCTAGTATCCATGTCTGTATATTCCCAGCCCATATCTCCTTTCTGCCCCAAAATATCCTTTGTCTCCGGGAAAGAAGGGAAAGTGAGAATAAACAAGGAAAAACCCATATCTTCATCAGCTTTTTCAGTCATGATGTGGGTAGATTGTTCTGGAATGAAAGTGATTTCATGTTAATGATCCTCACGGAAACCCCTGAGAGCCCACATTTTGGCCCTGCAGCTTTAGTGTATGTGAACAGAATAAACCAAAGGAAACCTAACAAACAAGGAGGAAATCTCTCAGCAACGTTCTTCCTCTTATAACAGATTAATAGTTCCACAGAGAGCCCTGGAATTCACTGGAAGTCTTTGCTTTTGCTTCTTATAGTAGTGAAGGGAGTCACTGACCAGCAAGGAACAAAAGAGCAAAAATTACTCAAAGATGGTGTTTTCTCTGCAATGAGAAACACACCTCAGTCACATAAGCAAAGACAAGGAGTCAGTCCCAAATTAGTGATACAGAGAACCAAGGCCGCAGAGGGAAAAGGTTAGATGTCAGACTGCTAGCCTTCTGGCTACTTCTCACATCTGGCAGTTTATTTCTGCAGACTCAGGCACGTACCTGAAGAAGGCAGCTGGCCCTCAGGAGAAGCTTCAGAAACTCTCTGCACCATCCCTTCTATACAGTCAGACGCAACCCCTTCTTCCCTTTCTTATTTACTTGTTTACTTCATTCATTCATTCATTCATTCATTCATTCATTCATTGGCTGAGAGGGTCACATCTAATTGTGTGTTGTTTCTTCACCTATTATGAGATTTCCTTACATACACAAAAGTAACAAGAAGCATATAACGAATCATTGTGTATCCATTACCAGCTTCAAGTATTATCGGCATTGTACTGTCTTCTTTTCTCTGTTCTCCACTCCCATTCCCCCCTGCCACCCAAGGTTTTCATGGAGCATTTTAAATCAAATCCCCAAATTTCACTCTTAAATATGTAATATGTCTTTGTAACAGATAAGCACTTAAAAAAAAAAAAAGCCTAACCAAAATACCTTATTATACTTCCCAAAACTACCAATAATTTTTTGATGTCATCGAATACCCAGTTTAATTTGAAATGTCTCAAAAACTGTCTTCTTACAGTCATTTTGCTTAAATAGGCTGCAGTCAATGTCCACACAGTGCCTTTGGCTGACAAGTCTCTTAAGCTCTTCCAACACGTGCCATTTCCCTCCTTCTTTCTGTGTTCACACCATGTCCGGCCTGCTCTTTCCTACAATCTCCATCTTGCTGAATTGCATCCTCACGGTTGTCAAAAGTTCAGAAAAAAAACCCAGAAGTAAAACCAATGAATCGCTGAAGTAGTCACTGGTAAGAAGTTTATTGTGCACACACCAGAAAGACAGTTTGCACACTGGAAGCACACAGACCAAAACTTGGGATGATGCTTAGAGGCGTACGATTCTAAAGCAGCTCATATTGTGTGGAGAGAGCGACTGTTTATTCCTGAGTGACTGGTCTCAATAGTGGGATTTTCTTAAATGAAAAGGAATTGGTTAGTTGTTACCTCATTCAATTTGGGGGGACCATTTTTTTATTATGTTATTAAACTATAGTTCATATACAGTATCATATTAGCTTCAGGTGTTCAACATATTCAACATTTGTATACCTAATGAATATTAGTATTAGTAATATTAGTATTAGGTCACCATGATAAGTTTAGTAACCATCTGACACCGTACAAGGTTATTATGATACTATTGACTATTCCCTATGCTGTACATTACATCCTTGTGACTTATTTACTACACTTGATTTTAGCCAAAAGGCCGAGAAGCGATGTGACTTATTTTATAACTAGAAATTTGTTCCTCTTATTCCCCTTCATCTTTTTCCCTTTCCTCCCCCTCCCCCTCGGGCAACCATCAATTTATTCTCTATGTCTATGACTCTGTTTCTATTTTGTTTTATGAAATAAGTCAGATGGAGAAGGACAAATACCATACGATTTCACTTATATGTGGAACCAAAAACAAAAACAAAATAAATGAACACAAAGCAAAACAGAAACAGACTCATAGACATAGAGAACAAACTGGGGGAACAAGTTAAATTTCGCTTATGGTTTTCAGACGCATAAGCAATAAGTGACCCACATCAAGTTAGCCTCACTTGTGTTGCAAAATAAGCTACATTAAGCTTCACTTGCATGACTAAACTGGTTTTGTCTGCTCAGGGAATTTTCAAGTTTGATCTCCCTTTTGTTTTTGATTTTGACACAGTGTAACTAACATATTCCTTTGCTCCATGAGTTCCTGTAAGCTGGCGTTTGGAAGTGTTTAGAATGATTTGAACTTTTTAGCATAAACATTCCATAATTGGTCCTGGTATTTCCTCTTGCACCACTAATGTGATTGAGCAGTAGTACCGTAGTGTGAAGTGTTGTCAGCCTGCTCCGCCACCAATTTCGTGGTTTTAACATTCATTTATTGCCCAGATCTGTTTTTCCATTAGTGGTTGCAAAATGATGGTTGTTCTATTTTGATTTTTTATTCTGCCTTTATTAGCCAGAATTCTTTTCTAATTATTTGGTTGAACTAAAATACAGTTTGTAGAGGAAAGGCAGAATACATCATGCTTTCTCTTTACAAATTTTCAAAGTAATTGGGAACCTATAAGGAAACCAACAAGACTTTCTTCTTTTTTATTGTTATTATAAACACGTAGAACTGTATGCATCTGCTTTATTTCAATACATTTAAGTCATTTATTGTCAGCTGTGCATCGGTGGTCCTGTCTTCACCCATGAAAGCTCCTCCAGGTTGGCTCTCGGACACAGCTCCTTGGTCTTTGGCAATGTCCCTATTTTGGGCCACAATACACTGTCTCAGAATCATCTTGTGCTGTACCTGCCAGAGAACAGCGGTTTCTCCAGCACCTCTGGCTCCTGATAGTGAACAATTGCATTTGGAGACCATAGTCTGGGGACTCGGTGTACTCACTGTGACTCTCTTGTCTTTGATTCTAGGCTTGTGTGTGTGTGTGTGTGTGTGTGTGTGTGTGTGTGTGTGTGTGTAAGATCACATTATGAGCTAATACCTTTCCAAATCAAATGTTAAGTTTTTAGGGTATTTACTTAAGTCTGATTATAAAGATGTATTCCTTTTTTTACATTGAACATCTTGGTTCCTAAGGAATTTTACGTATTAATAATTATTTATTTGATCTTTCTGTCTCTGTTTCTCGCACATATACAGGTATATGTGTGTGTACATACATTTGTACATACCTGTGTTTTTCTATGCTTATGTCTCTATGCAGATGGTTCATAGAACAATATCAGTAGTACTATTAGAAGTAAAAATCTATGATGAAAGAAAATTTGTTCACTGAATGACAAGAAGCCATAGTGATGACAACTGATCTGAAGTGCATGAAGAGTTATCAGGAGGAGTTTCAATGACAATGACAACAAAATCAAGAGGAATTAGTTTAAAGAGAGTGTAGGTTGTGTACTTAACTGACTATGAGATTGCTCTGAAACCCAGACTCTGAAACCATGTTCTCAGAGGACTCTTGTCAGTAGGATGGTTAACAACAGGCAGTTATTGGTGTCCAGAGTTTTAGGTAAGACGTGATGGAAAGATCTTTGCATGTGCTTAATGCTTCTAGGAGGTTTTACATATGCATAGAATATGTTTGAGTTGGCTGTCTTGATTTTTTTTAAATTTATTCTTTTTTTTTGGATTTTCTGTTATTTTTTATTTTCTTTTATTTTTTTAATTTATTGGGGTGACAATTGTTAGTGAAACTACATAGATTTCAGGTGTACAATTCTGTATTACATCATCTATAAATCCCATTGTGTGTTCACCACCCAGAGTCAGTCCTCCTTCCATCGCCATATATTTGATCCCCCTTACTCTCATCTCCCTCCCCCCCCTTACCCTCTGGTAACCACTAAATTATTGTCTGTGTCTATGAGTTTTTGTTTCTCATTTGTTTGTCTTGTTCTTTTATTGTTTTTGGTTTATATACCACATATCAGTGAAATCATATGGTTCTCTGTTTTTTCTGTCTGACTTATTTCACTTAGCATTATACTCTCAAGATCCATCCATGTTGTCACAAATGTTCCTATATCATCTTTTCTTACCGCCGAATAGTTTTCCATTGTGTATATATACCACAACTTCTTTATCCATTCATCTATCGAAGGAAATTTTGGTTGTTTCCGTGTCTTGGCCACCGTAAACAAAGCTGCAATGAACATTGGAGCACATGTGTCTTTATGGATAAATGTTTTCAGATTTTTTGGGTAGATACCCAGGAGAGGGATTGCGGAGTCATATGGCAATTCTATTCGTAATTTTTTGAGGAACCTCCACACTGCCTTCCATAGCAGCTGCACCTGTCTGCATTCCCACCAACAGTGTATGAGGGTTCCTTTGACTCCACAGCCTCTCCAACACTTGTTACTATTTGTCTTGTTGATGATAGCCATTCTGACTGGGGAGAGGTGATATCTCATTGTGCTTTGTATTTGCATTTCTCTGATGATTAGTGATGTTGAGCATTTTATCATATGCCTATTTGCCATTTGTATGTCCTCTTTGGGGAAATGTCTCTTCAGGTCCTCTGCCATCCTCACATGCTGCCCGGAGCTCCCTCTCTTCCCAGTTTTGTTTTTGTCTTCTCCCTCACTTCACTTCCATTCTACTTTGCCCAGTGCAGCCTTTGATCAGATACAAAGGCATCTGGTACCTTCCCAGTCCTTTAAGTCTACAGACTAACTAAAGAAATAAAGGACCCCACACACACACACACGCCTCTCACAGTGATATTCCAGGTGAGACAACCTGGCAAGACCCAGATGAATAATACAAGTGTTGCTATTATCGATTGTTACATACAAACCACCCAAACTTTGGGGCCCATGGTCCACTGCCAGCTTCCTAAGGTGGAGGATAGGGTGAAGCATCTAGCACTTTCCAACCTGGTCTTGGAAGTTTTCCAGCATCAGTCCCACCAAATTCCCTTTGTCACAAAGCCTGCCCAGCTTCAAGGGGAAGAGATACCACAACCACTGCAGGTGCCTCACCCAGTCAATGAAAGGTCACATGATGTCAGGCTTGGCAGCTGGGCACCTTGAAGGAGAGGACTGGAAAGAGCGTGGAGCTTGGATGGTGACAGTGCCTCCCATATGGATGGGCCCACAGCCACCGGAGAAGGGCAGGGAGCCTCTAGGATGGGTGCCCACCTTACGAGGAACTCTGGTCTCCTATTGCTGTGCAGCAAACAGTCTAAAGTTATAGGCTTAAAACAACAATCAGTTTATTACAGTGAGATTTTGTGGGCCAGACCCTGGGGCAGGGCTCGGTGGGCAGTGGCTGCTTTTTGGTGTGGATGGGAGCCAGGCGGTGGAGTCCAGTGGCTGGATGACATGGTCCACAGGGTCCAAAATGGCCTCCCTCACATGCCTCATGCTGGACCCTTCTCCCAGAGGACACATGGTCCAAGATGGCCTCGACAGCTCTCTCACCTGGTACAGCATGGATTCTCACACTCTTAATTGGCCAGAGCACTCACAGGCCAGCCCAGATTCAAGGAAACAAATACATCTCTCCATGGAAGAGTGTTAAAGGGTCTGCAGCGGTTCAAATTCGCCATACAGACTACATTGTTAAGCAACAAGGTTGGGCAGGCAATAACAGTGAGGACCCTACAAAGCCGAGTGAGTTTATTCTACTTGGTACTTCTCAAACATTCCACCAGGTACTCCCACTGACAGCGAGCTCACCTGCCCACAGAGAGTTGGGAATAAACCAGAAGCCATAAGTGAGAAACACACTCGAAAGTTCATGACGTTTATTTTCCACAATATAGATGTTCGTTTTACTAAAAAAAGCAATGTTTTAAGAGCTTGCCACTAGTAGAGTCAATGTCTCAGGGGCCTGTGCTTGCCCATGCCCTCAGTCAGCGCTGGGGTTCCCTGCCTGTCTTCTGTGGGTGTAAGCACTGCAGGATGAGGGACACAGTGGGAGAGCAGTTAGCGTCCTCAGAGTGCTGGCTATGGATTTCAGGGGTGCTACTCAGACCACGGCAGATGGGACTGACAGCCTAGAGGCTTCTCACAAACCAGTTACACAATATTCATGAAGTATCGCATTTTTATCTTTTCTTTTAATATTTTTTTTCTGATTACACAACTAATATGTGCTCATTAAACATTTTCTAACAATTTTTAAAAGCATAAGAAAAAACCCTGAGATCCCACCAAACTGAAATAACCACATGAACATGTGAGTGTCCATCCTCACATATAGATGTCTAGCATGTACACACATACTTCACTTGAATAAGATCAACATCTAGAAACAAGTTGCTGTTTCTAGCATAGACAACTCTCCTTTGACTGGCTATTTTTGGAGTCCCTCTCTTTCAAACTCTTTTTATCCCACTCCCCACCAAGTAAGTCCATTTCTTTTTCTACGTGCATATAATCATATGCTGACATATTAAAACAATTCTGTGTTTCTATTGTTTTATTTTGCTGAAAAGGATTAAAATTTTACGAACTTTTTTGTATCTTGCTTTTCTCACTCACAGTTTGGGAATACTTCCTCCCCACATGAAACAGAGCTCATACATTCCTTGTGAAAGTTACATTATATTTCATAGAATGTATATCCCACAACTGATCCCAGCATCTCCCAACTGGTGGACAATTACTTCACTTTCAGGAATCTTGCTATGTGGCATTTGTAGAACAGTGCTGCAATAAATATTCTTACGTTTATGTATATGTAGATGCTCAAGTGTGGTCTAGAGGTATTACAGGAATGTATATGTTTAATTTTAATACAGATTGTCAGATTAGTCTCCAAAGGACGATAGCCATTTACAGTCCTACCAGCAATGAATGAATATCCTTTTCCACACGTTTCTACCAGCAATAAATGTTATCTTTTTTGTAAATTTGCATATGCTAATTTAGCATAAACTTGACAATAATTTATTTCTTTTTATAGCTATTCATATCTTTCATTTTTATTTTTCATATTATCAAGTGTTGTTTATATATTATGGCATTAGTCACTTATCTTTCACATCCATTGCAAATATTTTTCCAATTTAACAGTCTTTTGACTTCTTTGGTATCTTTTGTTATTTACATGTATATATTATGTGTATGTATAAAGCAGGTATATATTTTTTAAAATTTTTATGAAGTCACCTATGTCGCTCCAGAGTTCCTAGTTTTTAGTTTGGGGTTAAAAGGTCCCTTTGACCCCCGGATTTATATATATTTGCTAAACATTGTGTTATTTTTCTATTTATCTTTCCTTTTCTCCATCTGTAATCGTGTGTATAAGTAGTATCCAACTTTGTTTTCCCAAATAAATGGCTCCTGTGCCTAAACCATTTATTAAACAAGCCAACTTCCCCTCTGAGCTACAGTCGCCGGTGACATGCTACCTGCCAGTGACGCCCAGGACCTCCTCTGCCCCACAGTGAGCGCCACTGCTCTGTGTCCATTCCAGTGTCATCACTATGCTGTCCTGACTATTCACTCTCTTCCCTTTTTAGTCCAATTTCTACATTGTAGCAGCAACATGGAGGTCTCCCCCCAAGTCTAGTCCCTTTTTCTCCTGAGCACAGATCCCAGGACAGACAGAGGTGACTCAGGAGGCCATGTAGGGTGATGGCAATATCTGGGCCAGAGAACCGCTCACTTGCAGTCCACACCTTGATTTCTGTGTGAGGAGATCTACTTCTGGCTTCTAAACATCTGAATTTCTGGGCTCTCTTTGTTATTGCAACCTAGCTCACCCTAACTAATGTAAGTGTATACAGGACCAGAAAATCACACCAAACCAAAGGCAGAGGGGTGAACAACGAGATGGAATTGCCTCTCCCCAGCAGGGGCTGTGATCCTTGGAGCTTCCTACTCAAAATGCGGTCCCCTGGGAGCATGATGGAACAGCAGAATCACAGGCCTTGCCCAGCCTGAGGAAGGAAAGTCTGAGTTTTCACAAGGCCGGGAGATTAGAAGTGCACAGCAGCATGAAAAGCAGTCCTGTGGCAGCCTTTGACCTGATGCTGGCTTGCTTATCCCAATTTCATCTGCATATCTCAAAAGAATGTGCTTATCTCACCCTACCTTGATTTACAACATTTAAATACTAGCTATAGGCTTCAAGCAATTCAATGTAAGACTCATTTGCAGTAACCCAACTTTCTTCTCAGTTCCCAATTTTCCTAGACAAGAGCTCTCCAGGTTCCCCCCTCCCCAAGCCTCACGCACACAGATGCAGAGCTGTGGGGTGGCATGGGGGTGCAGCTGTCACAGCTACCCACCAAATGTTAACCACTCTCCCTGCCTTTACTGCCGCACCCCTCCACACTGCACTGTCGGGGTAGAGTCCCCCCAAGCAGGCCTGGACTTGCCTTTGGGACTGTAGCCACTGGTCCTTCTCCTCTAACAATGTCTCTGATCTATTTCCCAGTATCCAAAATAAATCGAAGGTCTGGATCTACTGTTCACATCACTTCCCATTCTCTTCACTCTTCATGGATTTTTTCTACAGCATCGTTTTTTCATGGATTGCAATTGCCCTGAACCATCTTGATAACAAGGCTTTCATCAGCGGAGTGAGGTAGAGGACAGAGGCTCCCAAACATTGGCCCATGATGAGTGAGAAACCAAGGAGAACCAGAAACCAAGGAGACAGGACTTGGAGGGAGCCAACCCCTAGTCACCCTGATCTCGGGCTTCCAGCCTCAGAACTGAGGGAAAAGAAACTTCTGTTGTCTGAGCCACCAACAGCAGACTATAGGATGCAGAACTCTTAAGCACGGCCCAGAAGAATGAGTTGTGGGAGACCAAAATTGGCCTAATAGAATTTATTTGGCGTGTTTGAACTGAGGCAGGTCAGGCTAGAAAAGACCATAACCTCCCTGAGCAAAGAGGGGTGTGGAGCTTTATAGGAGGGGGTAAACGAGGCTGTTCCCCCTTCAATGTTTCAGGGGGTTTTCGTTGACAAAGGGTTTCAGGGCGTGACCAAGGCCTCCAGCTCCGCACCCTGGCCCCAGGTCACCATCCGCACTGCCCAGGCGCCTAGGAGGTAAAACAAGACAGGATCAAGACAAGATGGCTTTTAAGATAAGGTTTCTGCTCCTGGCCTAAATATGGCCTAACAAACCCCAGCTCACCAGTGCTTGTCTTTGTGTATACTGCAGGTACAAAGCTTTTGCATAAATGACACTTGAAAACAGTTGTCGCTGATAGAGCAGTAATCATCTACAAACAGATAGAGTTATTTTAACCTTGAAATAGACTATACTCTGAATGAGCAGCTTTGCTGGATTGCTATTCTTCAGGGGATTTTGTTACAGAATGTTTCTCCAATTCCCACTCACCTTAGCTGTTCCAGTCCACAAGCAGATGAGCCAGTGTTTTTTAAGTCACTCCTCTTGGCACTGAAACAATTTAAACGAATCAACGTTCCTCTGGCCACTTGGCACATGACCAGTGCAGGGGAGCTGGTGGGATGAGTTGCAGGAGTTTTAGGAATTCCAATCAGAAGGGGACTTGGTATGGAAGCTGTGACAGACTGGAAGGAAGGGTCAGTGAGGTGGCCCCAGTGAGGGCAGCACCGAGGTGGGAGTTTGAGTATGTGAGCATCTGGCACTGGTCACAGGGTGTGACCACCCCCCGTTCCCCCCCCCCCCACACACACACACACACAGCTCCCCGCAAGGCTATCCTCAGCTTTGGGAACCAGCATTCCACAGTGTCTGCCCAGAGTGTCACTCCCCCCAGGATCCTCAGTGGTGCCGGGCTTGTTGACGGCTCGGGGGCCTTTCCTGTCACTTACTATAGTGCCTGACTCACTCACATAGTGAATGCACACCATCTTCTTACAAAGGCTTTTCATGTCTCCAGTATTTTCAAGTAGAGAATTACGTTGATAATTTTGGACTTGGGCACAAATTGGTTATAATACCATTGATTTTTGCAGGATAGTGAATTGGGTGTTTCAAATGTCTTTTTAGGGGAGGATGGACTGTTTTTGACAAAGTTGGCAGCCACTGGTTAGGGAACCACTGGTTAGGGATGTGACCCCTTCCCTTCAAAGGCTTCGAGTCTCTTTACAAAATTTTCACCACTCCTAAATTCCTGCTTTCTGTGCCCAGAGATAAGACAACTTTTGTCATGCCAGGTGGCATGCTAGGTCTCAGCCCCCCCCCCCCCTCGCACCACACAAGAATGCATGATATGGTGAGACCAAAAAGGATCACCAACGGAGCCATAGATGGGAGAGTCATACCTTTACTTTATAGTCTCGCTGGCTGCTGGGTTGGAGACACAGGAAGCAGGAGCCACACAATCCGCAACCTGCCGTCTGCTTCTCTGCCAACCAACCTCACTTGCTAGCTGTAATCTGCCATGTTAACTGCAATCCGCTCTTGCTAGCCCAGCCACCATCTTCTTGCTAGCCCCCATTTGCTGCTAGCACAGCCACGGCAGTTATATTAGTGGCCGGTGGCTCACTGGTTACAGCTGACGGCCAACTACCTACAGCTGATGGCCATCCAATCACAGTTAATGGCCATTTACTACCTGAGCCAGCACCTTTCCACATGAGGCCGAGCGCCTGGAAACTGCACTCCTGGCTCTGTCCTCACAACTTTCCTTAGGCATCTAAGGAAGGCAAAGTTCTTCTTTTGCTTTTATCCTTAGCCAGATCTGCCTACATCCCTCAACACATCCAAAATTCGCTCAGAGATGACAATGCTGGTTTCTGGTGGGGCAAAGAAAACCATCTATTGTTTTACCTTATGGGTCTGGGAAGGGAAGGAAGGACGGAAGGCAACACAACAGTGATTGAGCAGCTAAGGGACCCTCAGTCCTGGGCTACGCCCCTTGTACACGTTCCTACATTTAATCTTCTCAACAGCAGTTCCCGCTTTATTTTTCTTCCTGGCAAATTTCAGTTTTATAGTCAGAAAAGACATTTAAAGATCTTTTTCTACCTATCCTCAAAAAACTGAGTAGTATCTTCCTTTTTAAGCTTAATTCATCTGACAGGCCAGGAAAGGGAGAGAGAGAGACAGAGAAATCCTTTGAATTTGCATATCTTTGATTACTAGCAAAGCTGATAGTTTTTGCATACAGTTATTAGCTTTTTGCATTTCATCTTTTGTGACTTCAATACTCATGGATTATACTAGTATCTTCTCCTTTGGGTTTTTTTTTTTTTTTGATCAAGGTGTAAAACCTACTTGTATATTAATGTTTTTAATCCTTTGTCCGTCACATATGTTTCAAATGTATCTTTGTCTTTAAACTTTGTTCACTGTTTTTTTATTACAGGGCAAATGTCTTTATGGGAACAAATCTAGTCATCTTTCTGTGCGTAACTTTTGCCTTTGTTGTCAGGTCCAGCAAGGTCTTCTGCACCCTAAAAGATCATGTGGATATTGGCTTTTATGCTATTTTTATAGTTTTGTTTTATTTTTGCTGTTTACATATTTAAACCGTTTTTGATTCATTTTGATGTAAAGCACGAGAGAAGGATCTAACTGTTTTTCCCCTAATGGTTGGCTGATTGTAAAATCACAGTTGGGTAATTCCTTTCCCACTGAGGTGAAATTCTTAATTGTATAAGACAGTTTAATAAAATCATGCATATTTCTGTGTGATCTTGAACTTCCTTATTTGTTCCACTAACTTGTTGGCCCAAACAACAGTACCATACTAATTCTTACAAATTTTACAATTATATTAAAAATTCCCTAGGAAATGTCACCCTGATTGTTTTTCTTTTTTAGAATTTTCAAGCTATTTTTCTATATTTATTTTTTCTGAATGAACTTCAGGACTTTTTGTCAAATTCCTCTAAAGACACTTTGATTTGAATTTTTTTTAACTTCTAAATTTATAAACAATACTTGGTTTCACATCCATAAAGGGCATGCCTTTCCATTTCAGTAAAAAAGTAATAGCTAGGAACATGGACTTTTCAGTTATGTAGTCTGTGTTCAATCCAAGCTCAGACTATTTCTTATTGTGTGACTTTTATTGAGATATTAAACCTCTCTGTGCCTTAGCTTTTATACATGAAACATGGATAATAAGATTATCCACGTCATAGGGTGGTTGTGAAAATTAAATGAATATGTGTTTGTTGGTGGTTAGAATAATGCCTGGCACATTCTTAACAGATGCTAACTTTTCATGTTTGTTACTTTCCTCACTAATATTTTGTAGTGCGCTCCACACAAGAACACTGGGAGGATTAAATGAGTTGATATGCAGAAAAGACAGAGCAACACACGCCCATAGTAAATACTCAGTTCTGCTGTCTTTTTAACATCAAATGGCGGAGCCACCTCTTTCTACCTCTACTTGTCACCTTTCAGGGTTGTTCCAACTTCAACATTTTGGGAACAAAACACAGGAAAAACACCCATTTGGGACAATGGCCCCTATTTGTTGTACACTAAAAATCCCCCCTCGTGTACTTTCATGTATTTCAAGCCCGAGATTGAGTCTCTCTGAGAATATATAGTCCTGGTGAGGGAGGGAGGGGGACCGGGCACTTCAGCTGCTTTGTTTTGTTTTCAATTTCATTCCCAAGCTAAGGCTGTGCTTTATGAGTTTCAGCTGGAATGGAGTTCTCCCACTTCCTGAATCTGTGAGCATAAACGTTGTACCAGAAACGCTCTGAGACCTTAGTGTATAGTCGTAGCTGCAGATCTTTTCACTCCAGGAAAATCGCAGCATTAAGTTGCATTCCTTGTGGCTCCCCCACACGAGCAAATTCCAGCAGTCCATGAGTTACACTCTGAGTTGATACAAGATGCCCTCATCAGCAGCAGAGTGCACACACATTGTCAGTCCCCTGCAACCGCTAGTCTCCACCGCACAGATATTTCCTGTGGCTTTAAAGGATTTGCTTCCCACACATCCTCATTTGTGGTTTTTAAGGATTTGTTGGATGTAGTTAATGAGCAACAGCAGCCAGCCCCACATACCTGGCCTGCCATGGGATTTTAAGAAAGACGTTTTCTTCTCATTGATTTCAAACAATAACAAACAGAAATTCACACACACAAAAAGTTCCACGGGGGCTAAAACTTGAAGCTCTAATTTTTTAAAATTTTTATTGGGGAAGAGTGTGTTTTTCCAGGACCCATCAGCTCCAAGTCAAGTCGTTGTTTTCAATCTAGTTGTGGAGGGCGCGCCTCACTGGCCCACGTGGAAATCGAACTGGCGACCTTGGTGTTATGAGCACTGCGCTCTAACCAACTGAGCCGCCCGGCCGCCCTGAAGCTCTAATTTCTAATGGTAGCTGGCTCACAGGTCAATGTGCTCTTAGTTAAGTCAATCTTCTTGAACCTAATTTTCACTCTGTGAAGAGGGTCATAATAATCTCACAGTAGTTTTGATACTCATTAATGTAAATAATTATGCAAACCTCTGTAATTTTCCATAAGGACTGTATTAGTTAACTATGGCTGCCTACAAATTACTCCAAGACTCACAGTCTCTGAGCTCGGGAACTCAGGAGTGGCTCACCCGGGCAGCTCTGGCTCGGGATTTCTGATGAGGCTGTGATCAACCTGTCACCGGGGCTGCAGTCTCATCTGAAGGCTTCACGGGACTCAGGGATCCACTTTTAAACTGTTGTCACCAGGTGTCAGCTTCTCACCAGCTGTGGTCTGGAGGCCTTGATTCCTCCCTCATGCGTCCCCCAGTGCAGGTGATGGAGAGAGAGGACCCAGCACCAAGACAGCAGTCATAGGTTTTATTCTGACCTAACCATGTAAGCGACATGTCAGCACTTGTACTGTATTGCAGTGATCACACAGACCCACCTGGAGCCATGTTGGAGAGGACTCCACAGGGTATGAAAGCCAGGAGGTAGAGTTTACTGGGGGCCATCATGGAAGCTGGCTACCACTAGTACCATAGAAATGCTCTCCCCAGTGAGTGCTGGTGAGTTAGGTACCTCCAGGAAAGGGCATCTGGCCTCCCAGACCTGGAAACCAGGGTTCTGACCACAGCGCTCTCAGACCTGCCTGGTGATGACTGCCAAGGGCAAAGTCAGTGTCACCTGGCCTGACTTTCGTCTCTTTCTGTCTTGCTGCACAGGCATGCTAAGAAGGGCGGGGGAAAGATCTTGGGCCAAATAACACAGGAGACTTAAAAGTAATTTTGTCTACACCTCAAGGGTTTCTGGTCCTGTTTCAAAGAAAGGAATGCCTAATGGCCATGTCTGCGGGCAGGTGATGGGGGCACAATTAGTAAAGCTAATAGTTGTGCAGCTCAGTAGACTATCTTTGAACCTAAAGTATACCTTTCCCCTTTCCTTTGTTTTTCTCTCAATCTTCTTTAAAATGAAGATTTCTTACTGAAGTAATGGTCGTTAAGTTCAATGGAGATTTCAAAAAACCCTTGATTTTGAAATGGTTGAAGACTGACAGATAGTATTATAACAAATACTCTAATGGAAGAGAAAAGTACTCATCTCATGCTTTCTTAAAAAAATTCTTATATGAAAAAGTCAGGGCAATTGAAAATCAAGTCAGATAGGCTGCATGTCTCCTGTACCATGTTGAAATGTTCAGGGATGGGTGAGAAGTCCTGTTCAGACCCGTTCCTAAGCCTGTGCTTAGCAGATGTGCTGCTCCAGACCCCAGTCAGGGTCTTTGTGGGGTACAAAGCTGAACCAGAGACATGACCTGCCTCAAATAACTTCCACTCTACAGAGGCAGGTAAAGACCACATGCAAATAACTCACACAGGCTTGATGGAGAAGTCAAAATGATCTGGGAATTCTGGCGGTGGGGGGGAAGTATTAATACTTGTTGGGAAGATTCATTTATCTTATGCATGTTTATTGAGACCTGCTATGTGGCCAGCAGCAATGAGAAACAATGCAGTCATATAGGAAGGATCTGGAACTAGGAGAATCAATAGCACGTGAACACTTATTGCAGTGACCCGCGAGGGCAGGAAGAGATCTGTGAATGGTAAAGAAATTGGATCACGGAGAAGCCAGTTTTCCCCAGTGGGTTATTCGAAGCTCTACAGAGGGAGTCATGCCTGGAGAGAGTGTTGAAGGATGAGGAGAGGATGCCAGCTGGCAAGGGTCAAGTAGATTGTATGGGAAGAACATTCCGGAAGTTGCTGTATGTACAGTAATGTGAAACCATAAAATATCCCAACATATTCTAAGAATTACAAGTGCTTCACAGTTGTTGCATTTACAGAATATAAGGGAGAAAGTCAGGCAGCAGAAGGGCTCATATACATATGAAGGAATACGAATTCTTTTCTGGAGGCAATGGGCCTCCATAGGAGTTGGGGAACAAACCTCTGAGAATCTGAACAAAACTACGGACACATTCCTCAAACTGATGTGCACACAGATACAAGTGTGCCTACAATTTCAGAGGGTCCACGGAGCCCTAGGGTGTGAGGACAAACACCCCCTGACTTTGAACCCCACAAACCCACTGCTACAATTCAAACTGGAATGAGACTGTCAGATGCTCATTGCAGAACCTGCTCCAGGGGCCACAGTGGAGGGGGGGTTTCTGGGGGCGGAGCAGGAGGCAGGGCAAGGCTGGTGCAGGCGTCTCCAAACATGGTGAAGGGCCCAGAGACCAGCGTGCACCCAGCACTGAGACATTTCGTTGTTTCTAACATGTCGAATGCGTCACAAATTTAATACCAGCTACTTGGGAAAAAGAAAAACTCCACATTAAATGCAAATTATTTTGTAATCTAGTGTTTTTCTTCGAGGATTTTCATTTGGGGCAGTGGAAACCAACTCTGATTAATTTAAACGGAACAAAAATGGGTTTTCATCTTGGGAACCGTGGGTATCTCTGAGAAACAACGGGGAAGCTTGCACACCAGGCATGGGAAGGATGCCCTGGGTGCTCAGGAAGCTGGAGTCCTGCACACGGAGGATCCCTGTGTGTCTACCCAAGATTCTCTTTCTCAGGAGCAAGTATCCCGAAGGCATATTTGGATCCAGTTGTAATAGGCAGCCCCACCCAATCCATGGAGTGGTGAAGAGCAGTGCCCCAAAGAAAGTGTGTGGGGTGGGGAGCGTACTATTGTTAGAAAACATAAAAAATGTTTACAAAACATAGAAAAGGATGATGGTATTAAAAAAACAACAGATTTGCACCAAACTGACAAAAACACACATTAATTTAGACCTTGATGTTTTCTTCTTCATTATCAGACCTTCCCTTGTTCAACAAATATTTACTGAGTGCCTACTACACACCAGGCACTGGAAATGTCAGCAGTGAAAAAAGTAGACACAATCCCTGTCTCCCGCGGGCCTTGCACTGCAGTGAAAGGTGGACTCTCAGACGTAGTCAGCGTCGGACTCTGAAGAGCCCAGGGTGCCTGGAGTTGAGAGACACGTGTCATAATCAACTCAAATTCTTGACCTCTACCACCGTTAGAATCACCAATACAGTTTTGAAATCCACTGGAGAATCCATAGTTTCATCCATATTTCCTATTTAGTTGAATCCAAAGTTTTGTCTCTTTTTCTGATTACCTGTTGCTGGAAGTCATCTGGAGGTTTCTTAAGAAGGGAATTTGCATGCCTACGTAGGGAACAAAAATCAGGCACGAGAGACATGATTCTGTCGTCTGCCTTCAGTTCCATTATCGGGTAGTGCATGTCCACGCAATCTTACATGCTGAAAATTACTTTCCCTTTCAATGTTGCATCATGATGTGACTTTATAGTAAATATCAGAGACACCCAAATTTAAGCTAAACCTTAAATTGTTAGTGTCACCATGGGCACAAACAATGGCTATTGCTCCTGTAATGACACCACAGTTCACCTCCTGGCTGTTGGCTGTGTCTGGGTTTCAGAAATGTCAGATCGTGAACAATTGTGTGTCTTAGAATGGGCAGTACAGTACAGTCAGTAGGCAGCCAGAATGTAGCAGGAATAGGCTGGCAGAAACAGTCAGGGTATGTCACACTGGGCTTCTCTCCAAAGTCAGGTCAGTGGAATTCCCACATTTCCAGGTTTACTGAGCTGCAGGCATCGCAGAGCAAAGAACTGAGCCATCCATCCAGCTCTGAGAATTCTCTCTGAGCCAGCAGCACCTTATGATGACTGCATACGATGCAGGCAAAGATGTGTGCACCCCCTATCCTCCTGCTGATCCCATTGGGCCCTCAGCCAAGTGTCCAGACCCTGGATCTCATCCCCCAAATCCTAGCTGCCCCCAGCTCTGCCTCCCTTGAGCACAAACTGAGTAAGTCACAGAGGTGGTCTGTGGGAGGGGAGGTGAGCAGCATGATCCGGGGAGGTGGACAGCCTAGGTTACACCACAGATTCCTTTGGGGAATGTGGTTCCAGAGAGCCAGGGTGAACTGCAGGGTAATTGGGGCTGGTGGGGAGACTGGAATGCAGCAGCATTCCTCTGTCGGCTCCCATGACGGGCTCTGCAGCGCTGGAGGAGATCCACAAATATTTGTCTGGTTGCATAGTTCAAGCATGTGAAAGTCAGACCCGAGAAACCTGCTCGTTAGAAACTCTCCAGAAACGCTATTTGAACTGCGACCCCTGGCACTCCCTCTCCTCTCAGCCCGGTTTTCAATCTGTTCTCCATTATTGAACTTCACATGCTTTTGCGGACTTTGCTAAAAATGTGAGTCCTCCCTTGAGCCCCCGTCACCCAGCTGTCAGTGTGTTCCTCTGAACGTCACTGAACAACTGCCCATTGCTTTTAGGATTGATCCGAGGAGTTCCTCCTCCCCACAGAGGAGAATCCCAAATGGGGCCCCCTCTGTGTAGTGCAGTGGGAAGTCCCCTGAGCCAGACCTCTGTCCCTGGGCCATATGGGCCTCTGCTGCTCCCTGAAAAGGGAGAGTTTCCCACTGTTCTGGAATTCTTGATTGCTTTCACATCTGTGTGTGTGTGAGGACAGCCATGGTGCCCTGTGTCTGTCACTGCTCTGACCAGCTGTTCCCAGTCAGGCGGGTTTCAGCAAGTGAGTGGTCCCTTCCCTCCCAAGGTATGCAGAGTAGTCTGAACCCCAGACCAGGATCCATGTATACCCCTGAAGCTGGAGACATGAGAGCCACGCAGGTGTGACCCTGTCAGGGTCCATTAGATGATGAAAGCACTAGTTGGACCTCAGGATGAAACTGTCTTTAGGGAAACCATCGGGGGTGCACCTGCACTGGGGTGGCTTCCCAGCCAGAATAGCATGTAGGATGTTGCTGCCTGTAAGGTGTGTCTTATATCTGTGTGGTCACTTCTGCATGGGCTCCAGGCTCTGCCCTGAAGTCCAGGGACAGAACTCCTGGGGCCCAAGAACTTGGATGGGAAAAAAATTTACATCTTTATTTTCACTAATTTGGAACTGCTGTTTAGAGTTCCTTCCACTATGACTATGGGTATGTATTGATAAGTATTAGCGATTGCTGTGCACAGACTTATTTTCAAGGCCCGATACGCAAGACACACCACCACAAGCCGGGATGAAGGGGTTAAAGAGTTTTATTACAAAGTGAAAGTAAGTAAGACAAGACAGAGATTAGGGGAATATATTATCATACCACTAACAAGCAAGGAGGCAATTCATCATACCACCAGGGCCCGGTCAATTAGAGTCGTAGAAACAGCAACGGCCTTTCATCAGCAGGGCAAAATCCCAATCAAGTAAAGTTATCAGCACGGGCAAAACATCATGCGCAGAAACAGCACCGGTAAAAAATCAACACGGGCAAAACAGCATGCGCAGAAACAGCACCGGCCCTTGAGCGAAACACCTTACAGCTGCCCAGGCGGCCTGGGAACAACTGTTGCTGTTGCTCCTCCGCTTTCTGGGGTTTTGAGGACTTCACTAACAACAGCAGCAAGGAGCCAATAAGCATACGTGTTAGCAACACAAGGAACTGGTCTCGGATCTGGCTAGGAGCCGGGGCCAGTCCTTGGTACGAGATTAGATGTATCAGAGCTCAGCCCACCTGCACCAAGGCGAAGGCCAGGCTCCACATCCTGTAAATATTTTCTTGGTCCTTGGGAGGGTAGCCAGTCCTTCCAAGGCCAAGCACGTATCCCAGCCACTGTGAGAGTTTACATCCCCAAATGTTCCCAGGTAGACCTTCATATATTCTATTTCTTACAGGGTAACAACCCACAGGACCATCAGTGCCGCTTGGTGCTTTGTCAATAGTAGAAGTCTCAGTCAGGTCCCCTCACCCTGAATCACTGGGTAAGCTCATCACCATTGAACATTACCGTCACCATCAGACCCACTGCAGGGGCTTATTCACTGCATTAACAAAGAAGCACCTGTGTTACCACGTCACAAACTTCCTTCCCATCCTCTCACCATGATTTCCAATAAAATGAATCTCCCTTGTAACCCTAAGTGTCTGTTTGAAGCATGATCCTGAGCTGGGATCTCGCAGTGGCCTCCATCAGATTATGCCCCGCATCCCTGGACCTCACTTCCAATTGCTGGACAGTATCTTTGGATCCATGAAAGGCCACAAACGGCAGAAGGGGTGGGAATTGAAGTGTCCATCCCGAATCCTCCCAAGGGCTGGGGGTTGCTGTAAACAGCTGGCTGTCTCACCTCACCTCTTGGGTGGGTTTCCCCCAGGATTCACTGCTGTCTACCCCCAGGGGAGTGGGCTTCATGGTGCAGGGCTTCCCCTGCCCAAACAAATGACCTGTTCTCGACTTTTTGTTTCTGAGTGCACTCCTGGGAGAATGCAGACTTAGTGTGTGGACTGCATCAGGCTACTGAGGGGATTAGGGCCCCAAATGGATTAAGGATTCAAGGTACTGGCCCCCCAACCCCTGGTGGTTAGCTTAAAATCTTATCTTTCTCCAGGTGCCTCCAGGGCAGCATTTCTCCAACTCGAGTGGGAAGGACATAATTTCAGAGATTCACAGTTTCTTCATAAGAACTTTAAAGATTTACAGCATCATTTAAATGATAATCTTTGAAAAAATATATCATTACATGTTTGGAATCATTTACTTGACCCTGGTAACCCAGTAACATTAGGAGATACCAGTGCCACGTCTGCATGAGTGTTTGTGATTGAGTGGCCACCAAGCAATGTTCCTTGAACTATCACAAGAACAGACACAGATACAACGTGCAAATGACACATTCTAGGCAAGAGAAGACCAAGAAAGATGACAGCAGGCTGAGACAAGTTCTAGTGGGAAAAAGATGGATAAAATCATCACATGTCCAGCACAGTTCAGGTGTGCAGGCTCAGAACACACATCATAGCTGTGTGGACTACAGTGACCTCTAGAGCCAGACTGAGTTGGAACAAACATAACATATTACTCTTTCATTTTGTTTCCATTCACTTCACACATTTTATAAGGTTTCATAAGAACTATGAGCAAAAGGTGTTCTATGAAATTGGTATATAATTGTTGCAGTTATTATTGCCTTGTAACAAATCACTCTACACTTGGCAGCTTAGAACAACTGTTTTGTTCCTGATTCTGTGTGTCAGGAATTCAGGAAAGGCTCAGCTGGGCACTTTCCATTGGGGGGCTGGAGTCATCTGAATACTAATCTGAGTCAGACTTCTAAAACAGCACATTCACGTGGCTGACTGTAGGCTGGGAAAGGAGTTGGGGCTGTCAGTGGGAACACCTGAGATCGCCTTCCCAGCACGGCAGCCTCAAGCCAGTTCCATGGCAGCTGCATGGTCATTTCTGATCCTGTAACCCCAGTAGATGGCACCACTTCCACCACACTCTATGAGCCTGCCCAGAATCAAGAGAGGGGTGCAGATTCTACCTCTTGATGAGATGAGTATCACAGAATTCAGGAAGCATGTTTGAAAAGCCACAATATTTAATATTATAATAAATACAAGTCAAAAATATTATAATAATCCCCTCTAAAGGGGATTCAAATTTGGAAAACATGGACTGGGGACTACGGGGAACCTATAAGAATCCTATGGTGTACTGAAGACCTGGATATCCTACCACACAGTCCAGCTGAAGGTCAATGAGCTGACCACTTCTCTAGAAGGCTTATGTTGATCCTCTTAAATCTAAAAAGTGTGAATGGAGCCTAGAGTAGCTAAGTAAAAACAAACTGCAAAAGAGGAGAAAAAATTACAGAACAAATGTCTGGAATCCTTGTTCTAAAAAAGGAGATGGTTAAGAGGAAACCACAATGCTCCCACATTTATCAACATTTATCTAAAACGCTATAGTTTATTATAAATACTATCACTTGATTTTCTCATCTGATTGTATTTTATATATGTAACTAAATGTACCACCAAAAATAGAAACCCTGGGTTATGATGTGCTTAGAAACCTCTGGAAAGAATTTTCCTTCCCTCATGCATAAGAAAATGAGAGGGAGGAAAATTAATCAGAAAAAAAAGTGAATGAAAAAAAAGAAAAGAAAACTCACCAACTGCCAAATAAGAAAACGTGCATAATTAAATGCACCCAGCCTAAGAAACTGATGAATGAGGTGGATGAGGACACACCATAATATTTTTATTTGGTAGAAGTTGCTGTACCAAAGCGATATGTGACATGGTGTCTTTCCATTGTGATAACAAAATACGGTGAATGCTGCTGCCGAGTGCCATCCAACGAAAAGGCAGGGATTTTCAATACAGGAAGTGGCTCATCGAACCTTAGCAACAGTGTGTGACAAGTGTCAACGTGTTTGGTGCAGTCAGTAGGGGGGTGAGCTATGGCTGAGAGAAGGTGTGTTTTAAAGTGTGCCCTGAGGGAGCATTTTCTCAATCCATTGAGATTTTGCTTCTGGCAATTATAGTCAGTTTTATAATAATAATAATAAACAAAGTGTGCCGTAAGTCATCTTCCATCCTAGCAATGCTCCGTGTCACACATCGCTTCTTGTATATGGCAATTTCTATCAAATAAAAACATTATGGGGGGTGGCCAGTTAGCTCAGTTGGTTGGAGCGTGGTGCTAGTAGCACCAAGGTTGTCAGTTTGATCCCCACGTGGGCTACTGTGAGCCCTGTCCTCCTTAAAAAAAAAATTATGGTGTGTCCTCATCCACATTATTCACAGGATCTGGCATTGTGTGACTTCTGGCTCTTCCCCAAAGTCAAAATGATTAAGGACATCAAGGCATCCATGACAGCGCAACTAAAGACACTTACAAAAGAAGACTTCCAACACTGCTTCAGAAAGTGGCAAGAACGATGGGATAAGTGTGTCCAAAGAAAGGGAGAGTATTTTGAGGGGAATTCATGGCAATGTGTCTTTTACTGTAATAATTTTTTTTTAAATTTAAACATTCACCATATTGTTTGATCACATCTCGTACTCAGCTTTGCTTTTGTAGGGGAGAAGAGCCCTAGAGAAGGTCAAAAATGGGTTTTGCTAGCTCCAATACAACTTATTTACAAGAACAGGCAGTGGGCCGGAATTTGCTGACCCTTGACCTAAGACACTACTTGCCTTTTTCACACTCATTCTCTCAAAAATGTGCAGGAGAGTTTTCCAGAAGCTAAATGACATGTGATACCACAAGAGACTGAATGTGGAAGCAGACACGTGAGTTCAGCTGTCTCCCATTAAACCAGATGCTAAAGTGATCTGTAAAAATTTCAAACATCACTCTTCTCAACTAAATTGATTTTGTTTTAGAAAATATAGTTTTTTTGTTGTTTTTTATTTTTAATAAATGTTTTATGTTAACATTGAATGAGCTTGTTATTGCCATTTTTCAAATAATTAATAAGTAGGTTAACATTTTTTGGTTTTAATTCTAATGCGGTAAATGCCTGTAGATATGATCCACATGAACAAAAATTCTTTGAGGTCTTCTATGACTTCAAGAATTACACTAGAAATAAATAGTAACGGAAGGCTGTAGACACCCACAGAACTGGCCTCTCCTTGGTTTTCTCTTTGTTCTATTTGATCTTTCCTTTCTCTTGGTTATCTCTTCCCTTTAGTCCTGGACTGCCCACTACGTACCAGAATAAACCACCTCCTGGTGACTAGTGCCAGATGTGGACAGTTCAGGCAATGTCTTAGCAGGGATTTTAAAAGCCACCTTTGCTTAAGCACTTCCAGGAAGTGTTATCCTGAACTGGATGCTGTTCCTTTTACCCCCCCCACCCCCCAGGCAGAATGATTCCTGATTCACAAGTGAGAAAACTCAGGGAGCTAGCATACTTGCAGCTTGGAGGGTAAGTTTGGGGCCCCAATGGCTGCCTGTTCCTTCCCTATGCTGCCTGCCTCACCTCTCACCTTCCCTCCACCTCCCAGAATGCCCTGTACCTGAACTTCGCTGGTGGTGGCCAGCGGGACCTGATGGTCTCTTGGGTAACAAGGGGAATTTTCCTGAGTGCAAATTGCAGGAAATGGAATATTTATGCTAACCTAAAAATAAAAGTCCTTTCAAAGTGAGAGAGCAAGTGTTTATTGAGATTAATACAAATACCTTTTCAGGACACACTGATTCAGACAGAAACCTAAATAGTGTTCCAATTAGGAGACAAAGGCAGTAGGTATTTATGAGAAGGGGAAGCGGAACAATTACATCAATAGAAGGAAGGCATTTCTATTAGTGCAGATAATGTAACATAATGATGTTAATTCCAAACAATGTTTTTAATTTTCAGTCTGGTAGTCATCAGTCCAGTAGTTATAACGTCTACTTTCTTGTTATCCTTGCAAACAGTTCTTTGGGGCACAATGTTCCTTTAGGCCCAGTCCTCCTGTTCTAACATTCCAAAGATTTGAGGCATAAGATGTGCCAGGCAGTTCCTCTGGCATGGCAGTTCTGCCTCCATTCTAAAGTGGCTCTATTTGTGTTATGGTTTACACTGCAGTACCATTCAAGCAAGGGTACTTTCCATGAAAAGCAAGAAACAAAAAAAAAAACACAACTCTTTTACTCGAATACCTGGACAGAGTTCCACTACAGGAGGGCACCATCCTTGTTTTCTGCCTCCAAGACCTCAAGACAATGGCATTGAAGAAGCCAATTCATTCAAGTGAAGGGTATCCTAGTGAACATAAACGTTAGGACAATTCTGGAAGATGAAGCACTTCCCTGAATACATAAGGGGGTCCTGGAGGAAAGGGGCAGTCGATCAGCTAGAGGAAGCGGCTGCAGATAGCCCATGTCAGGAATGAGCCGAGAACAAGGGATATCTTTGGAGGTGACTCTGCCAGCCACTGTCTACCCAAAACCCATCATTTCCCTGGCAGAAAGCAATGGGAATTTTCCTTTTAGAAAGTGATGAAATGGTCTGCGGATAACTGAGGAAAATGTCAGGATGGGAGCGCCAAGTCCAGTGCACCTCAATTCTGACATTTGACCTCAATTACCACCCCGTCACTGCAAAGTAGACAGGTTGATCTGCAAACTCTGCCCCAAATACAGAATTCTACCCCGTGGAAAGTGGGGAGAGCTAAAAGGAAAACCAGTGGTAGAGGAAACCCACCTCAAAAAATCATCTCAGAAAATAAAGAAAATAAAATGACCTCAGGCACTCTAAATGGAAACTAATGATCACCAGACATATGAAGATGAAATACGGTGGAGAAACAGAAGGCCCAAGACAAGCGGAGCTGACCTGGGAGATGAGATGGGAAGGGAATAAATGAAGAACCTAAAAGTCATCAGTGAATCAACCAACAGAGTAGACACCTTCTAATTAGCATCATCAAAGATATGTGGAACAGAACTTCATCTAAAAATAGGAAAAACATATTATGATAGTATGAAAGTGTTCTTAGAAAGTGAGACACAACCACTGACATTTAAAAACTAATAATGGAGGAGGTGAAAGTTGAAGAATCCTCAAGAAAATACACAAAAAAGATGAACAGTTGGAAAATTTGGAAAAAGATTAGATTGAGAGAGAACCAAAATCTGTCTAATAGGAACTTTAGGAAAAGACCAGAGAAAGTAATTTTTTAAATTTACAAAAGTTTTTAAAAATAATAAAATAAAATGAAGAAATAATAAAAATTAAGTTAAATTAAAATTATTTATTGCAAAATATTTTGAAAAAAAGAAAGAAAATTTGCAGTCCAAGTCAAAAAGTCCACTGAGTATTTTGCAAATGAATGAAAACCCTCACTTACAGATATGTCACTATGAAGTGTCAGAACACTCAGAATAAAAGGAAGAACACACGTGCCCAGAGAGAGATGTGATCACATCACCCGCAAAGGAACACACTCTGGCTGGCATCAGCAATGTTCAATTCTAGACAACTAACCTTGAACCTAGGATTTGATATGCAACTAAATGACCGATGCTGAGTAAAGTTGCAAACTGCGACAGCATGGCTGAGTTTCAAAAACAAGACTCCAAGCCAAAATTGACGCCAGCCAAATTGCACAGGGAAGGGAATCTTAGTGAGCATAAATGTCACTAGAGGCTTTGTTTATATGAGTGCTGGGGTAGGAAAACACCTGTGATGACACATATTGTAATAGTGGCTCCCTGAGAGTAGGGCGTATTGAGTGGACAAGGCCATGACCAAGACTTCTAGGGTGACAGGTAGCAGAACATGCCACCCCAAAATAGGCCACTCTGGCATCAGGTTAATTTGAGCTGAAGACAATTGAGAAACAGCAGAGACAGGAGGAGCTCTCTGCCCGCCACTCTCCCCCACCTCCCCAACTGCCTAAAACAAGGAGATAAATTCCCTTTTGCGAAGGTGCTCATCCAGTATGGCAGAGGCTCGGGGGTGCCTCAGGGTTCTCCCGAAACTGCCATGGTTCTAATCTGAAGGCTCCCAAAGCATCTCAATGTCTTAGAGAGGTAGGAAGAGAGCTGTACAGCAAGAAAGTGAGCCCAGAAGGCAGTTTTCTCCATGGTCATGCGGCCTGTTGGCAGTGGTAGACCTAACACTTCCCATCACAACGCTGCCTGGGAGACAGCGTCCGGCCAGGAGAGGGAGTGGAGCTATGGGTGACAGGGACCCAGAGAGAGTAGTGTGGGTGGGGTGGAGAGGGCAGCCTATGGGCCTGTAGCCAAGTCTCCACAGGAAGACTGCTCCACAAGAAAGGAGAGAAATGTGGACATCAAGGGGCAGCTCAACATTCCTGAGTGTCAGGCATGAAGTCAATATATTGTACACGCTTTGGTGCCCTGAGCCCCCAGATGTTACTGTGCTGTGTTCTCCCTTCGGTGTGTAAAGAATTGTGGCACAAGATAGTGAGAAGTCAAGGTTAGATATTTTTTTACCTAAAGTGTCTGTTTAACATGATCGTGGTGTGATTGGTTGTGAAGATCAAGACCCTCACAGGGGCTCTGTCTGTGTTACCCTTGGCACTCATAAGTGGGCATCTTGGCTCTTTATTTATGTTTCCTAAGTGACCAGAATCACCTTGGACCCTCTTTGCTTTTGGCAACACAAACCAGACAGATTGGAAAATGGTCTTTTCTGCTGCCTGGCTGCTCATAACTTCCTACCCAAAGGTGATTACATTACTCTATTTATTCGGGAAACATTTGCTTTCCTAACGCTGATTCTGCATTCCTGCCAAAATTGAGCTCTCAGCTTTGAGCAGTCCCAACCAGAGTTGGCCCAAGGAGATTCCTGTGACTCAGGAACGAGAGTCAGACAAGGCCGCATCCAGCTGTTGACCTGTGTTGGCTTCCTCTCCGGGAAGATGAAAGGGGAAGTCATCACACGTGGTTCAGTGGTGCAGAAACTCAGACTGAGCATGTGTCTCACCAGAAAACATTTTGGAAGCCAGGTTTTAATCAACAACATTAAATAAATCACAGATATTTTAAGACTGGTGAATTCCAATGGTAGCCTGTCTAGATTTGCTCTAAAACTTAAAACTTAAGTTTTACTTGTGAGATGAGAATAGCCTAAAATGTCAGCATGAAAAACAAAGCAAACCCAATAGTAACAGTAACCACAAAAAGTAAAAAAAATTAAAACTAAGTAAGACTCTTCAAGACTCTTTGGCAAAATTGTATTTTAAAAAAAAGCAAAAACAAAACAAAACCCTCTACAACTGCTCCCCATTTTGCACAGGAAGGTGTGTCTTCAGCCTCCGGAACATGGTCTGGGCTGGTGCCACTGGCCCCTCTCCTGAAGACCAACTGCCGGAGTGAGATTCTGTACACGCAGCAGTGCTCTGGAGGGTCTGCCCTGTCACCCTTTGGTGACAGAGCTGAGGCGAGAAGCACTGTGACACAGTGGCTATCCCTCCAACACCCCAGTTCGCGTCCGGCGGGCATTGACTCTGAGCATTTACGCATTGGTTCCAATGACCCTCATGTTACCACCCCCAGACACTCACTGAAACACTGTTTTTAAATAGATTTTACTTTTTAGGGCAGTTTTAGGTTCATCGTAAAATTGAGGTGAAGTACAGAGATTTCCCACATACCCGCTGCCCCCACACATGTGCAGCCTCCCCCACTATCGACAGCTCCCACGAGAGGTACATTTGATAGAACTGATGACCTACAATGATATGTCATCATCACCCAGGGTCCGTACTTTACATTAGGGTCACACTTGGTGTTGCACACTCTATGGGTTTGGAAAAATGTATGATGACATGTATCCATCATTATAGCACCATACAGAGCAGTTTCACTGCCCAAAAATCCTGTGTGCCAACTACTCATCCCTCCACTGATCTTTTTACTGTGTCCACAGTTTTGCTTCTTCCAACATGTAATATAGCTGGAATCATATAGCATGTGGCCTTTTCAGATTGGTTTATTTCTCTTAGTAATAAGACCATACTCCTATTTCCTGATTAAAGAGCAGAACTAGCTATATAATTTGTGGGATTCAGTGCAAAATGAAAATGCAGGGCCCCTTTTCAAGATTATTAAGAATTTCATGATGGACACAGCTGAGCATTATCCAGGCATGGGTGCAGGCCCAACTGTGCAGGCCTCGGCCCACAGAGCTGGCTTCATGAAAACCAAGGTGGTAAAGCATGTGCCCACGGTGTGAGTGGGTTCTTGGTGTTTCTCAGACTCCCAAAGCTTGGAAATGTAAGCAGAAGAGCTTACTAGCTATTATTGTTTTCACAGTGTTTCCACATATGCTGGTATCGTCAATGCTCAAATGCTTCCTCTGACTACATAGTTCAAAGGACTAGAGGTACGGAGGCTGGGTATTCATTGTCCTTTGTCAACCTCTTCAAAGGACTCGGGGATCGATAACTGGCTCATCAGAATAGAGTCCACCTGGTGCTGCTGGGTTCTGTAGCACGAAGCCCCCTCAGTGCCCAGTAATTGGCAATGGACCATTTTTCCTGGTAAAAAGAAAACAAGCATCCCATGTGATGATAGCATCTTGAATTATCTGATTGATGACTAGGCAGGCTTATGTATTTCCTGGCAGCATGATATGAATTTAGAGATACTGCAGCTGAGTGGTGGGTGGCACGTGCGGTCAACCAGTTTCCTGCTTATGAAATGAAGTATGCCAGAACATGGGAAAGCAGGGCCGAGGAGGGCACGTGGCAGCATGGGTATAAATCACTCTGTCTACCATACATTTGTTCTGATCCCCACACTATTGTGAATTCAACAATGAGCATGAGAGCTGTCACTCCCTCTCACTGTCTCTGAAATGCTGGTACTTTAGAATTCGTGCAGCAGTGCAGAAAAATGAGAAGAAGGTTCTATCTCAACAGTGCTGGCCAGAACTGGGGGGAAAGGGGTTGGACAGGGGCAGGTGAGGTCTGTAGAGAGGTTGAGGAGACTAAACAAACTGCCCTCGGGTGGCTCTGAGTGTCACTGGGGTACATGGATGCAAAATGTATCAGACAGCTCAGACTGCAAAACAAACACCACCAACTAGGTGGCTTAAACAGCAGGTATTTATTGTCTCACAGTTCTGGAGGCTGCAAGTCCAACGTCAAGGTGTCAGTAGTGCTGGTTTCTTCTGAGGCCTCTCTCCTTGGTTTGTGGACGGCCATCTTCTCCCTGCAACCTCACGTGGTCATCCCTCTGTGACTGCCCATGTCCTAATTGCCTCTTCTTGTAAGGACACCAGTCTCAGATTAATTAATCAATTACATGATAAAGGACACAGAGATTTGGGAGTTGTAGGCTCTACCTAGAACATAGAAATGAGGCTTGGAAATTGTCCTTTGGAATTACAGAATGGCTGAGTATTAGGGTGGTGGAAACCCATTCTTGTTGGGGACCACTGAGGCTGCACCACTTCCCCATGGCTGTCTGGCCAAGCAGGGCTGGCTTGCCGTTGGTGGTCTGTGTCCCAAGCCACGTCCTGGTTAAACTTTCCTGACCACAGAGAAATTGCATCATGTACACACTTCACTTACAAAAATATAGTTACACGAGCTAAGAATAAAATCAAAACAATGGTAGAGGAATGCCTTGCCTTACTGTTCCTGGCTTTTGTGCTGCAAGGACCCTGGACCTGGTGGGTTAAGCTTGCAGTAAGGGTTTTTCAGTAGTAATTGTCATCTATATATGTTCTAATTACACTCTCACTCTAGACACAGCTCTTATAAGATGGAACTCTACTGGATTCTCACTTGTTTATTCCTAGAGAATAAATTGGGATTATCTCATCAATTTGTAAATGATGACATGCTACAGAGACCACAATGACTGAGCGTGTGGCTCTGGCATTATTAGCCTTGTGACCTTGGGCAATTCTGCAAACCTGCTTTTCCTTTGCAGTGTGGAGACACCACAGGTGCCCACCTTACAGAGGTCTGCACCCAGACCTGCAATAACTTAGACACTCACCTCTGGCAGGAAGGCGTCCACCTTCCTGTCAAAAAGCAGCACAGTGTGGAACTTTACTTTGGCCAGAACTGTGAGGCCCCCAGGACTCCACTTCCATCAACACCACCATCCTTACACACCAGCTCACTGACCAACTGGTACACTCTTGCTCCTGCTGCAGCTCTGAGCTCTGGGCACCGGGACAGGCACAGCAGTGGGTAATGCCCAGATCTGCAGTGTCACTGGGCCTCGCAAGCCACTGGGGGCAGGGTCAAGACTGCAGCAGCAGCATCTCCAAACCGAGCCAAGGGACACTGTGATTAATAGCTGCTCTTGGATCATGGCCTTGGACCATGTTGGTGAAGCCCAAAGATATGGTGGTGGACACCACCCATCCTTTAAGTATGCTCACAGGGCCTGCAGATCAGAGGTTTGGACAGGACACCCCAGGATGTCTTGGGCTCAGCTGGCAGGACTGAGAAGGCTGGAGGCTGGATTGGAGGCTTCTCTACGCTCTCCTGGAGCTGAAGGTGGGCTCGGTTGGGACTGCCAACTAAAAGGCAGCACATGGCTTGGGCTCCCCACAGCTGGTAGCTGGGTCCCAAGAAAGGGTGAGCATTTCAAGAGCCCCAGGAGAATACTGCGTGTGTTTTTTTGGCCTCACCTCCCAAGTCAGGCACCATTGCTGCTCCCACGTCCTGCTGGTTGGGAGAAGTCACTGGGGCTGGCTCACATTCACGGGGCAGGAATTAGAGGCCACCCTGCCGGGGTCTGTCCACAGTCACTCATAGAAGAGCTGGTGGCATGAAAGATATTGCTGTGACCATCTTTGGAAAATAAAATCTGCCTCACTCCCCATGTCAGAATAATTTAATGAATAAATAAAATAAGTAGAATTACAAAGGAAACCAATTATACTCGAATACAATTTACAAACATAATTTGTGTCATAGTAATATATGTGCTTCTCTATTAACACATTAGAAAACCAAGAACCAATGGTGGGTCTAATGGCCACTAATTACCAGTTTCAAGGCCATGATGAGCTACAATATTTTGAGAAATCCACCGCAACTGTAATCCGCATGTATCTGTGATGTGCTGTTGGTGATGAAACCACAGGCCCAGCAGAGTCCAGTGGTTTGAGGCTTCTGTCAAGCTTGAATGTCCTTTTGTGTGTACATTTTTTGTTGGGATTATAAGTATGGAGTAATTTAAGGAGAATCAACATTTTAAATTTTCTGTATTTTTACCCCAGAATGTATTATTTCTTGTATTAAAATTCAAAATTTTGGGGCCAGCAGACTGCCTTTGGACTTGACCTGCAGCATCAGCTCTTCTCTGGTTCTCCAAACAGCCGACTTACCCTGCAAGTTTTGGACTTGGCCAACCTTCATACTCGTGTCAGCCAATTCCTTCAAATCTCTCCCTCCCCACTCCTCTAGAGATTGATTGTGGGTCACTTTTTTCTTTTAAATACATGCATACATCCTATTGGTCCTGTTTCTCTGGGGAACCTTGACTAAGATACCCTCAAACTCATAGTTCTGTCATAATAATATAGCAAACTTTATTGTGATAGGCTTAGCCTGTCACTAAATGCTACTGGAATGAATACTCTTCACCTCTCATGCTGCTTAAATTCTACTTCCTTGATAATTCCTAGGCAAATTAACGCTTTTAAATGTTATCAAATGTAAAAAAACTGCTTCCCATCTACAGCAAACAAGAGAGATGTCCTGCACAAGGGCTACCGGAGTACAAAACAGGTAACTGAGAACTCATCCTATCCTGTTGCTTCATCACTCTCTCCACTAAGAGTTTGTGGTCCTCACTACCACTACAACTAATAAGCACAATCCCATCACAGTTGATCTTTACTCTCTTCCCTATACTGTCCTTGTTACTTCTTTCTAGGCCTGTCTACCTCATTACTTCTTGGCTTTCCGTTTATGAACATTAAGCAGAATGTATCTTCATTCCCATGGCTATGTAGATATAATCTTAATCCCAGCATTGTTCGCTTGTAGATAGGTTCTCAAAGGCTGCTTCTTCACTCATTAAAAAAAAAAAAAAGAAAAAGAAAAATATTTTCCCTCTCTTCTTTGACTTCATGCATGAAGCCATTTTGAACATCTGAGGGTTCCAAGCAAACAAAATTCTGACTTGCTTAGATTTTGTTGTATGTCACTTTCTAGCACTTTTTATCTCAAGCCAGTTGTTTTATATGATACAACAGTGTATGCCTATAAACAGTAGAAAGGAACGTCAAAAAAAGACAAGTATTTGTTTTAATTTTATTTTAGAGATTATAGGTCAGTTTTTTCTTTTAAACTTACTTCAGTGTCAGATACACTTAAATGGAAGCAAGAGGAAAAGATCGATTTACATGGTTATTTTACAGACATACAGCCTGATAGGAATACTGACAAAACGAAATCATTCTGGATTGTAAACTATTTCTCCTAAAAATAATGGGTTTCCTATAAATTGTGTTCGACTTTATCAATTCTATTATTTCCAGATTCAGTGGGATTCTATGATGTCAAATAAGTAGATCATAAAAATGAAAAATACTAAATTATACTACTCGCTCTCTAATATAACTTTCAACTTGGATTCTATTAATCTATTGAATGACATCAAAAGAGAAAACAAATTTACCAAACTGACACCGTTGACCTCTGTGAATTTACATAAATTTAGGCAATGATTCTTTAGGTTGAAAAACACCTCTGAAAAGCAGAACAGCAAATGCCACATATTGTTTTCAAACTGGATTTACTAAAATAGTTGAAGACGGAAGTAACTATGGGTCTTAACTAGGAGTATACATTAGAACCATCTGAGGAACTTCCTGAAAATAATCATGCTGAGGCCTTATCCTCAGGATTCTGAGGAGGCATCTAAACTTAAAAAATTTCTCCAGGTGATTTTAATGCATTTCCTCAATAGGGAAACACACACTCAACAGTACAAATTACAGCTAGTCCTAAAGGGTCAAAAGCAAAATTACAAAGAGGAAATCAAGAAATCACCAGTGTCAGGAAACTTTGCCTGGGCTCCACGGGCAAATATCAAATTGTGAGGCCAAGGCACTCAGATTTCAATGGTATTTGCAATCATGGTTATTCAAATTGAAAGAAATGTTTACAAAACCCCTCAAATAAAGAGATATTATACTAACAGTAATAAGATGTCAGCCCAACATTTTGAAATAAGTAAGCATTTTCTCATTATAGTTAAGCTTTTATTAAAGATTTTTTAGGAGATCCAAAATGGTGAAGTAGATCAATGCTATGCTTGCCTCACCCACCCCATGAACATTAAATTAAATTTAAAATTAAATTAAAATTAAAATTTCAATCAAAATATAGAACAATCAACCTGGAAAAACATCTGAAGTCTAGCTGAACAGAAGTTTTATAACTAAGGCTATAAAGAAGAAGCCACATCAAGACTAGTAGGAAGGGCAGAGACATGGAACGCGCTGGCCCCAAACCTCCCTGGGGCAGTTGAAAATCTGGAGGGATATCTCGGCCACAGAGGATCCTCCTGGAGAAGTAAAGAACCCAGCCCCACACCAGTCTCCCCAGCCCAGAAGAGGAGCCCAGGAAGAGGAGCCCCCCACAACATCTGGCTATGAAAAACAGTGGGGACTCTGACTGCTAGAGTGGGACAGAAGGCTGTTAAAGTGCTTGTGCACAGACTCATTCACTCACAGGCACTCACCCTAGGCTCTAGTGGAGGGACAGTGACTCCAGCGGCATCAGAGACATATGGGGAAAGACTGAGTTGTGTCACTTCCAGCCAAGGACTAAAGGGACAGTCACCATTTTCCCTGTGTGGGGTTTTCCTTCAGAGTAGGCAGCCGGTGGGAAACATCTTTTCTGTGTTGAGCCCTCCCCCTTCACACACACAGCCAAATCTGAATCTGAATTGGTCTGGTGAACTCTGCTTGCTCCACCCTGGTGACTCACTGAGACCCTGCCACACCCAACTCCATACTGCAGGAGGATTTATCAGCTGAACTTTGCCAGAGCCAGCAGGTGGCAGCAAGCCTCAGAGTGTCCTGGCTTTTTGTGGAGCTACCCCAGACCCAGTACTGGTGGCAGCTGTCCTTGGTTCACAGCATGGCCTCTGCCATGTGCCTCCAGGTTTAACACAGGCAGCAAAAAAAACACAGATCACTTTGTAGCACCTACCAGGTAGTCCCCGGAAGTGGGTGACCTGGGCCTGTACCAAAGCCCCTCCCAAGAGGCCCCAGAACATAGTTGGCTTCAGACCACAACAGAACATGATCCAGTCAGCCGCACAAATGGCACACCCAAAGGATGATCTCAACAAGCACCAGAGAATACTGGGACAAATCCCGTTCTGTGGGGTAAGACCCTGCACAGCAGCCTGTAAGCTGTGAACATGGCCAAACCCCACAACCAGTCAGCCTGAGGGTAATTCCACCAACTGAAATGCCAATAGCAATCAAGGCTCAACTACATAAAGTGGGTACACACAACCCACATGAGGGACATTTCTGGGGCCCTGGAGGTGACCAAGGAGACTGTGTCACTGGGCACCTATTACATAAGGAAGATGTTATAGATTTACCTAATACATAGAAACAAACACAGAGAAGCAGCCAAAATAAGAAAACAAAGAAATGCATCCAAAATGAAAGAATAGGAGAAAACTCCAGAAAAAGAACTAAACAAAATGGAGGTAAGCTACCTACCAAAAAAAGAGTTCAAAACACTGATTACAACGATGCTTAAGGAAATTAGTGAGACTTTAACAAAGAGATAGCAAGCATAAAAATAGACCTAGAAACCATTTTTTAAAAAGATCAGAAGTGAAGAATACAAAAACTGAAATGAACAATGCACTAGAAGAAATCACCAGTAGACTAGATGAAACAGAGGATCAAATCAGCAAATTGGAAGATCAGGTAGCAGGAAACACCCAAGCAGAACAGTAAAATTAATTAATTAATTAATTAATTAATCAAAATAAAATAAAAGAAGATGGTTTAAGAGATTTCTGGTACAACATCAAGTGTAAGAACATTTGCGTGATAGGGTACCAAAAGAAGAGAGAGAGCAAGGAATTAAAAACCTATTTGAAGAAATAATGACAGAAAACTTCCCTAATCTGGTGAAGCAAATACACATACAAACCCAGGAAGTGCGGAGAGGCCCAAACAAGATGAACCCAAATAGTCCCATTCCAAGACACATCATAACTAAAATGTCAAAGGTTAAAGACAAACAGATCTTAAAAGCAGCAAAGGAAAAGTAATTAGTTACCTACAAGGGAGCTCTCATAAGACTGTCAGCTGAATTCCCAACAGAAATTTTTGCAGGCCAGAAGGAAGTGGCACGAAATATTCAAAGTGATAAAAAGTAAGGACCTACAATGAAGATTATTCTACCCAGGAATCACTTAGAATTGAAGAATAGATAAAGCTTCCAGACAAGAAAAAGCTAAAGGAGTTCATCACCACCAAACCAGTATTACAAGAAATGTTAAAGTGACTTGCTTAAAAAGAAGAAGAAAAAAAAAAGATCAAAATTATGAATAATAAAATGGCAATAGCTACATATCTATCAACAATTACTTTCGATGTAAATGGATTAAATGCTCCAATCAAAAGACATAGAGAAGCTGAATGGCTAAAAAAATAACACCCTTACATATCCTGCCTACAAGACACACAGAGCCTGAAAGACACACACAGACTGAAAGTAAAGGGATGGAAAAAGATACATCATGAAAATGGAAATGAATAAAAAAGCTGGGGTAGCAATACTTATACCAGACAAATTAGACTTAAAACAAATGCTATAATAAGAGACAAAGAACAACCCAGTAATCCCACTTCTGAGTATTTATCCTAAGATACCCATAACACTACTTTGAAGTGACATGTGCATTTATATGTTCATTGTAGCACTGTTTACAACAGCCAGGATATGGAGGCAACGTGGGTGTCCATCAATGGATGAATGGATAGAGAAGAGGTGGTATATATATACAATGGAATATTACTCAGCCATAAAAAAGAATGAAATCTTGCCATCTACAACAACATGAATAGACCTAGAGGGCACTGTGCTAAGTGAAATAAGTCAGTCAGAGAAAGACAAATATCATGTAATCTCATTTATATGTAGAATCTACAGAACAGAATAAGCAAACAAGCAAAACAGAAAGAAACTCATCGATACAGAGAACATTTTGAGGGTTGCCAGATGGGAGGAGGGTTGGGGGATGGTGAAAAAGGGGGGTAACGGATTAAGAAGTACGAATTGGTAGTTACAAAACTGTCATGGGTATGTATAGCAGCATAAGGAATATAATCAGTAGTATGGTAATAACTATGTATGGTGTCACGTGGGTATTAGATTTATTGGGATGATCATGTCGTAAGTTATACAGATGTTTAATCACTATGTTGTACACTTGAAACTAGTATAATGTCGTATGTCAATTATAATTGGAAAATAAAAAATATTTTAAAAATATACATCAGTACTTATCTATGATTAAAGTTTATTTCATTCTTTCTTGCTTGTCTGCTTTTTTCTGTATTTTATGAACACGTATCACTTCTATAAAAAATATATGACAAAAGTGTATTTAATTTAAATTAAAAAAAGGAGTGTAGTCTGGGCTCATGGTCATGCCTTCTGGGACCTGCACTGAGGATAAGCTGACAGTCTGGAAGGGAGGAAGGGTCCACTTTCTGGGGACCCGAGAGCTCATATGGCTTTACGTTCCCCTAAGCTCCTGCCCAAATTTAAAATCCCTTCAGGGCTGATGTGAAAAAGGGATAGGTCATAGATGAGGCAACCCCCGAAATGATCCCAGCCCAGGGGCTAACCTGAATATTATTAAAGGAAGAAGGCCCTGTACAGATGGAAAAAGAAAAGTGTAATTTTAAGGAAGAGAAACCAATAGACATTTCAAGGACTTGAACTGCATTTCTGTACTTCTGGGAACTTGGGTAATTCTCACTTCACAGGTATTTTCAGAAGAAGAGCTCTGACGGCCTAGCATTGGAGAATCTAAATAAAAATGTCAGCCTCCTTCCCACCTTCATTAGGGTTCTGAAAAATTCTCATCCATGTGCAGACCTTCCAGGCTTCATGGTTTCAACATATTTTCATAATTAGTTTGAAGACAGATTCACAGCTTCATTAGAGAATCTTGTCACTTACAATATTAATTGCCATCAGATATTGCAGTAGGTGTATTCAGAGGATATCACTGTAGCTGTAATTTATAAGGTAAGATGCTATAAAACTAACTCAGAAACTCTGATTTGCCCTCTGCTACTCACTGACATTCTTAGTTTGTTTTCTCATGAACTTACATGATTAATGAAATAACACTATAAACAAAATGCCCCAAACATGTATAGTTATAGTAATACAGCAACTGTGACAAGTTATTCAGTCCTGTCTTGCCCAGACCAATAATTTTCTTCAGATTTCACATTCATAAAATAAAACTGTTTCCACATTCTGGCCAGGAGTATAAATTTTTTGCTTTTCCTAACCAACCCATGTTTTTAGTTCCCATCATTTTAGTACAAGACATTCTGAATATACAAACCTACAATTTCTGACTATTGCTCTACATGCATTATGAATATCTGAGATGGTAAATAAAAACCCTTAAAAACAGTGAGAGTCATAAATCAAGGAAGCGTCACTAATAAATGCTCTGAAATATTGCACAACAGAGACACCCGTTCTTTGAAGAGCCCTGTGTCAGGGCTTGGGTTTGAGAAAGTAATTATCTGTTCCACTGACAAACGGGCTGGGATGGTCCCAGCACAAGAAAGCCCACATTTACAGTGGGACATAGATAATACCTACAGAGTGTAGACAATGTTTCTAATAGAGCCCACACAAGGTAGCTGCTGAAATGACCAGCAGTTTCTCCCCTGTACATCCCAACACACCTGGTAAGGTGAGTTTGTCCTTACCATTGACTCCTCAGACCCATTCACCTCATTGCACAATGTGATGGAGACACTTATTGGTGGACCCACCCTTGACTGGGCACCTTCTGTCCAGCCTGGAGCTGATGGTACCTCCCTGAACACCCAGAGCAGGCTTAGCTCTGTAAGAGGCCACCGCTCGCCCTTGCTGAGTCTCCTTCAGGCTCCTCTGGGGCGCGTCTTCCCCTTGCTGTAAGAAGCTAATTAACCTAGAGGGTGTGTCTGACAAGTTGTCTAAAAGGAAGTTTAACACAGAAGAGGGAAATGTTTAAACAGTGGGCCAAATGTGACTTCCCCCAGCCTAATGAAAAACACCTGAAGAATTAAACAGATCACCTTCAGACCATGCATATCTTTAAAAGCACTTCGTTCTGCCACTTCCACCCACATTTAAGAAAACCCCACTTCCACCCTTCGGAGTTTCCCTTCCCCAGACCCATTTCCTCCCCCAGGCCCAGGATGGAGGTGCAGGGAGGATGGCCGGCTTGGGGCTCTCTAACCCACAGAACCTGCCAGGCGATAGGCCCTTCAGGGTCTGCAAACTCAGATCGGTTACAGAACACTCACTTTATCCATCTAATTGTCCAGTGGGCACACGTGCCAAAGACAAATATAATTCTCAAGAGAAAAAAATACATATATGTATACATTAAACGTCTTACTCTTTTGCAAGGGCCACCTCTTCTGGTGACGCAGTGCCTAGAGACAGCTCTAAAATATTTGTGTGTTAGTTGAGCAATCCTCAGCAAGGACTGCCTCATGACCAGCTTGTGTTGGGATGCACAGGGCAAAATGAGGAGTGTGCTTCATTTTCCAGATATGCGAGCAGTCAGGTGGGCCGTGTGCCTGTGTTCTCTGCAGACCTATTGCCGTTCTAATTAGAGCTGCTCAGGGGGCAGCGGTTCATCAGAACTCTAGACATTGGCAGGGGGCAGAATTTGGAGCCCAGTGCCTGTGGCAAATAAGACAAACGAGCCAGCTCATGAGATGTTTTTCATAGTGGCACCTACTCTGTATTCTGACTCCTACAGGACACCATTCAGAAAGAGCCTAATGGGGAGCGCGCATTTTATCTGGTTCTTTTCATGCATTTAGGGATTCAAGCTAAGCGCCAGAAAAGTTGTAATCAAAAGAGAATCAAAACTGTAACATGGAGGGTTGCAGTACACTTTGATTTATATAACAAACGGGTGTTAGTTTGGATATCCGAAAAATAGTTATAAGATAGCAACAATACTACAACAAATAAAAGACAATAAAATATGAATAAAATGCCAGTTTACTCTCAAAACAACAGGGTCTTAAACAGCATAGAAGTTTATTTCTAATTAGAGAAAATGTCTCTCATGAAAGAATATGAGTTTCCGGATTGGAAGGGTCCCTAGCACAATGGGTGAAAATAGTCCCACATTAGAACACTGCACTGTGCAATTTACAACCCAGGGGCAAAATGAAGATTTCTTTTGGGGATAAAAGACAGGTCACTCACAAAAGATATGAATCAGAATGGCATCAGATTTGTCAGTAGCTGGAAGACAATGGGGTCATGCTTTCAGAACTGTACGAAAATGACATCCTGGACTTGTATATCAATCAAACAGAAGAATAGAATAATGTTTTCAGACATACAAGTTGCCATGCATGCTTCCTCCAGGACTGACTGAACAATATGCTCAACCAAAACAAGAGCGTCAACCAGGGAAAGGCATGGGGTGGAGGAAACAGAAGGTACAACAATGGACAAAGGAATCCCCAAGGTGATGGGAAGGGACAACCTGGACAGCAGCAGAGCCAAACATAGATAGGAACCAGTCCAGTTTGGACCAGCATGACCCAGAGAAAGGAGAGTAATCGTCACCAAAATCCTTGTTGGTATTTTATTGTCTTTCTAACGAGAGAACTCCATCAGGTGAGCTTGGCACTGATTCTTACATATATTTTGTTTTGATCATGAGATGATACATGTTATGTTCCTTTCCTGTCTCCGTCAGCACTTTCATTTTACCCCACAAAGTGTTTCATTTGATGCATGCCTAAGAGCTGGACATAAGCCATGGGAAGCTCAGAAAAGTGAAATTCAGACCAGCCCATTTCTCTGCCCATATTCTTGCCAGATATACAGGTCCTGGCCCACAGGTTAGCCCTGCAGATGCCCCAAATGGAGTGAGTCCTTATTTTTCAAAGCTCTCTCTTAACCTTGCCCAAAACCAAAGCTAGGTTACTTCCAAGAAATTCTCTACAGCTTGTCTTCCCCTGAAAACCTTTAGCTAGCACAGACAATACTGAGCTTCCCTTATCTAGCTAGCTTTGTATTTGCTACTCAGATTTCAAAGCTAAGCAATTTTTTCACACTATATTTGCAGATGGAGAACAAAAGTTGGTGTAGCTGTTACTTCTGGGTGGAGGGAAAACCCAGAAATGTATTAAAATTATGCTGCTGGTAACCACTTTGAGCACCTCCTGTAATTGCTGTACACCTGAAACTAATAAAAAAAAAAAAAAAAAAAAACCATGACTTGTATTCGTCTTTTGTTATCGGTATATGTTATTACAATTAATACAGTTTTTTCCTTTCTTAAAATGTGTATACATTTTTTGGTGCCCTTTATATATTAGTTTGCTAAGGCTGCCATAATAAAGCACCACAGAGGAGGTGGCTTAAACAACAGAAATTTGTTTCTCACAGTTTTGGAAGCCGGAAATCCAAGATCAGGGTATGGGCAGCATTGGTTTCTCCTGAGGCTTTCCCTCTTGAAGTGTTAATGGCCATCTTTTCTTTGTGTCCTCACGTGGTCTGCTCTCTGTGTGTGTCTGTGTTCTAACCCCCTCTCTTGGAAGGACACCAGTCAAATTGGATTAGAGCCCACCTTAACAAACTCATTTTTACCTTAATTACCTTTTCAAAGTCCCCATCTCCAAATAGAATCCCATTCTGAGGTCCTAGGGGTTAGGACTCCAACATATGAATTTGAGGAGGGCACAACTCAGCCCATAAAAGTATCATAATTTTCAAATTTTTATAATAAAAATGTTAAAGAAAAAAAAATACAAAGTAATAAACAGTTCAATAGGCAAAATAAGATAATATATATTACAATTAAAAATTTAAAGTAATAAAGATTTCCTAAGAACAAAAACATTCTCTCACATAACCACAATACAGTTATCAAAGCCAGGAAATTTAACATTGACACATGCTATTAGGTGATCCACAGAACATTGTCTACTTTTGTCAATTGTCCCAGTAATGTCTTTCATGATCCTTTTTCTTCCTGGTCTATGATAAAATCCAGGATTGCCCAGTGCATTAAGGCTCATGTCCCTGCAGTCTCCATTAATCTGGAAGACAGCTATGCTCACCACTGACCACCAACGCCAGCCACACTAGTCTCCACTAATCTGGAACAGTTTCTCAGCCTTTGTCTTTCATGACCTTGTAGTTTTTTAATTACCGTCATTTTTTAATTAAAATTATTTTGTAGAATGTCCCTCAATTGGGGTTTGCCTGATGTTTTCTCATAATTAGATTTTAGAAAGAATACCATCAAAGTGATATTTAGTCTTTCTCAGGGCCTTATATCAGGAGTCAGCTTGTTCAGGAGTCAGGAGTCAGGTACCAGTTTGTTCCCATTCTGGTGGAGTTAACTTTGAGGGCTTGGCAAAGGTGGTTTCTACCAGATTTCTGTTTTGTAAAGACACCACTTTCATTTTCAGTAATTAGTAATTAACTCATCAAACTTTCACTCCCTAGTCTGCGCACCCATCAACGATTTCTTCGTTCCATCAGTCCTTCCATAGGATTTTTTAGTATGCATTCCACCATATCAATGCTGTAATCCATCATTGTTATTAATTATCCTGATGTTCAATCATTCCAGATTTGATGCTAGTGCCCTTTCCATATGTCTCCATCATTCTTTAAAGACACAGAAATATTTAGGAGTGAAGTAGCATGCTGTCCTCAACTTACTCTGAAATGATGCCAAAAATATATAACGAAAGGATGTACACACGCACAAATGCACACAAATACACATATAGAGATAGAGATAGAAATGAGAGAGAGAAAGAGAGAAAAAGAGAGAGAGAGAGAGAGAGAGAGAGAGAGAGAGAGAGAGAGAATGAGATTACAAATGAGGTGATTTAAAACAACAGACATTCTCTCACAGTTCTGGAGGCCAGAAGTCTGAAGCGTGGTATCAGAAGGCCATCCTCCCTCCAAAAGTCCAGGGAAGGAGCCTTCCTGCCTCTTACAGCTCCTGGTGGCTCCGGGCACTCGTTGGCTTTTAGCTGCAGCATTCTAACCTCTGCCTCCATCTTGACATGGCCTCTCCTGTGTGTGAGTGTCTCTGGGTCCTCTCCTCTTCTTATAAGGGCACCAGTCTTTGGATTTAGGGCCTAACCCAAATCCAGAATGATTTCATCTTAAGATCTTTAACTAATTAGATCTGCAAAGACCCTATTTCCAACTAAGATTGCATCCTGAGATTCTAAGTGGACATGAATTTTGGAAGGTCGCTACAGAGGTCTTCACAGGTTAGAAAGCTGAACCACAAATGTATCTCCTGGCAGCAAAAGGGAAAAGGGAATTACAGTTGCATAATTCTCATTATTAACAAGGAGGAAGCAAGCCAGACCTCAGAGGGCAGCAAAGCTCTTTCTGATGCTAAGTTCTGAAACATCTTCTGTGAGATTCCCTGACTAACATTGTCAGCGTCACCCGGGAACTCCTTAGAAAGGCAAGTTCACCCCACACCTACTGAATATGAAATCCTTGGAGTGAGGCCCATCGATCACTTTGGAGGGTTAAACCCTCCAAAGTGATTCTGTAGCTCTCCCAAGCTCGAGAAACTCTATAACAAATAATGTCCCCAGAGACAATACAAAAGTAACTGTGGTTCCATACAACTGTTTCTTATAGCATCCTTTGTGTGTTACAAACTTAAATAGACGCAAAACCATGACAACAATACCCACAACCCTCCTAGTAGGGGGGAGGGGAGAAAAATTCAAATAGCTCAATTATGTTACATGGGGACAGTGCATCTCAGCAACATGTGCATGTCCGGGGCAGCTGCTCTTGCAAAGCCAGATCCAGATTCTCCCCACAACGCAGTAGCATGGGGCTGCCAAGGCAGGGGTCCCAAGAGAGGCCCAGGCAGAAGCTGTGTCACCATTTCTGGCCCAACCTCATCAACCAGGGAGGTAACCTCTGCAGCAGTTGCAAAGTTCTCTGGGTCCAAGGGGAAAGCACAGATATGCAACCTCTTGGTGGTCAGTGACAAAGCTCAGAAGAGCCCATGAGACCAGAATGTAGTTATGACCAGTGTGAGGCAACAGTGTGTCATTGAGACAAAAAAGTCAACAAAGAATCATGAACATCAGCTTTCCCCACTCTGGATTGACTTGAGGTATTCCTGCATCATCCCACACTACAGCCCAGCTGTCACGTAAAACAGTGACCACCACCACTGTTAAATTGCTTCTCAAAGAACGCTACTCACAGCTTCATTGTTTTTCTTTGTTGGCAGCAAATAAGTTTCCTTTGATCATGCTTTGAAATGTGGCAGAAAGTGATTCTTTCATTTTCAAAACCTTGCAGCAGTGATAAAAAAAATTAAATAAACTAAAGAAATAAAGCAGCGATTCCTAGCATCCACATATTGCAAGCTGGCTCTGCATTCAGCTTCATAGTTTCCAGAATTCAAATGTATCCATGAATACGCATGAGCATTCCATCCAAATGTCACTGTAAGGGCAAATGTTTCTCCCCCTGCTTTAGTGAGTCTTCACCAAAGAAGCATTTATAGAGTAACCTACTCTTCACTCATCCAAGAGCAACCCTGGAATGTACACAGGTCCTGCAGACACAGCTGTTGGCAAAGTACAGCTTGTGCTGGCCACTGACACCCAAAGCGCAGGCCAGATGCAACCTTCGCTGGACTGAAGGCTGTTTATTCTACAAACCCCTTTATTCACACCAACACACCGCTCCAAGTTGCCACCCTGCCCTTTAAGCCCTCCTCTATGACTCCAGGTTCCCTGATTCTTCATGGGCACATGGTGGTAGGAAATGTCTCCCTGCACAGACCAACCACACTCACCAGGTGACGCCACCAGGTGGTCCCGCTGCTTCCTGTGCCCTCCGCTGCTATCTCCCCTCTGATCTATTAATGAGTAAATAAATCTCCATTGTCTGGATGAGAAAAGAAAAACTCTTCCTAAGTCCTCCTATAGGGGAGGAAAAAGTTTTTCCTCTACCCAACTTAGGTACATGGGCTGGGGCATGCAAATTAACTGACAAAAGACAGATCAACAAGAGAAGCAAACAGTTTAGTAACAGGTGCAGCGCACATGCAAGAGATACTCAGTGATGAGTTACTCGAAGGGGTGGTTACAACTGAGGGCTTATATAGCATCTTCACAGAAGAACTGTAGATTCGCAGAGAAGTGACAAGAACAGAGGGAGCAAGATTTGTGCAGACCCATCGTGGTGCTGACTGCACCTCTTCTTCATGGTCATAAAACTTTCCAGGGAAGGTGGACCTAATGGCACCCTCGTTTCTCAGAAGTTTCTGCTTTTAGTCAGATGAGCTATGGAAAGGTGTCTTCTGCATCTCTGTTGATTCTCATTTGCCTCCAGCTCAAAACAATCCTGTGGCAAATGGCACATTTGGGGTGGCACATTCCTGTCCCCTAAACTTCCATGAGATAGCTTGGTTTTCCTTGACAGTGTCCCAAACCTTGAAGCCATCTCTAAGAGACAGCCACCTCCTCCGTCTTTCAATTATTGCGGACCAGGAAGGGCAATTACATTCTCCTGTGCACTGTCTTCTCTGCTCAGACACTCTTGTCTCCTCTGGGAAGTCGTCACTGGCCACACCTCCTTGCCAGGTCGCCTCTAGGGCCTTCACCTCACACATTAGTGCTTTCATCATTCTCAATGATAATCCTTCTAAAATCTTCCATGCCAAAACTCTTTTTCTCCACTCAGTTACCCTTCCTTCCAAGCCTGCTAAGCAGGTGTCAGTATCTGGCCTTAACCAATGAGAAATTGAGACTTAAGAGGTGCCTGGGCCAGTCCTCCAGCCTCTCAGCCCGTGTGACAGAGTACACGCCAAAACCTGGGTTCCTGGCTCTGCTCCATCAGCCACCACACCAGCACTGTGCCTGTTTCCTCCACGAAGGTTTTTATGGCTGGCCCAGCCCAGGGTGACTGTGGTTAACCACAGTTGGGGGGACAGTCTGTCATCATCCGACGCCCTCCTGCCCTGCTCCCAAACCACTGCATTTGCGGTGCCTCTGTCTCCGCTCCACAATGCTGTGGAAATCTTGTCCACTGTTCAGCATTGTGCTCAAAACATGCACAGTCCACCCAACTTTATTAGTACATAGAAGTTGTTCTCAGAAATGAAAATAAGTTCTGGTGCATGGTTTTCACACACAGCACTGTTTTGTCCCTGTGAGTTGATAGCAGAGAAGGGCATTAGCTAAAGTGTTCTGCATAAATTGGGGGCTGGGAGGGAGGGAGGCAAGAAGATCTGCAGCTCACACTCACATAGGAAGCAGCCTGTGAGGCTGAGGAACCAGTCCTCATTTCTTGGAGAGACATCTCCTGGGAGACTGCTAGAAATGCAGTTTCAGGCCCTGGGTCAAAACCTCCACTTTCAGAAGATTCCTATGTGATCAGTGTACATATTACATACAGGTTGAGGGACTTTGGGCTGCACAACAGAGAAGTTGGGAGGGGGCACCTACAAAGGAGGGGAAGGCCTGACATCCAGAGGTCATGCAGGGCATTCCTATACTCTAGTTCTTTAAGGAGCACCCACCTGTCCATTTACTCTCCTACAGGCTGAGAAAAGCTGTGGGGACCTGAGCAGGGGTTTTTCTCATGCTTCTGACACCAAATGCGTGGTGTCTTTTTCTGACTCTCTGACACAGCTGGGTGTCCTGGAGTGAGTAGAGACCCCACAGGTTAAGGACTCAGCCCCACAAGACTGTCCCCTTTAGACACCAGACTCAAGTCCCAGGTCGTCACCTGTACTGACAAACCAGCTGTAAATTCATGGGGTTCACACACACCCTTCCTCAGGTTTGATGATTTGCTAGCATGACTCACAGAACTCAGGAAAGTGCTTTTCTTACTGTGACTAGTTTATTACAAAGGCAACAACTCAGAAACAGCCAGATGGAAGAGATGCAGAGGGCAATACTGGGAGCTTCCACACCCTCTCTGGGTCACCACCCTCTCAGTCTGAATCCTACCCTACAGGACCTGTGAGTGTCTTAACAGGCCTGCGTGAGGCACTCACTTTGGGACAGTTTGCCACAAGCACTAGAACTTGAAGCGATGTGCCATTTGGGAGTCTGGGGAAGCTGTTCTCCTCACCTCCTTGGGGATTTTCAGGATTTTACTTCTTAGGAACTGGTCATTTTGGCACTCAGGGAATCTGGATGAGAAGCGGGAGGGAAAGCACCTGGCCCCTCATCCCACAGCCAGAATGGCTGTGGCTTTCAGCCATTTTAGTGATTGTCTTCCAAGAAAAATTTTCCCACCAAGAGATTCTCCAGGTCCTGAGTATTCTTAGGCTTAAAGAAAGCTGGAATATCCTTCAATTTACAGATGAGTAAACTGAGGCCCAGAAAGGGGAGATGCGAAGATAACATAGTAGTTGGGGACTGGCACACCCTGCTAATCAACCTCTACTTGCAGTTCTGCTTGTTTCATGCCCAGGTGGCTTTTTGTATCCCATAGATCAAGAAAAGGAACAAGCTTCCTTTAACATGTCGGCTTTATTCCTGCTTTCCAAATTTAGCCCCTCAGGTTGGCAACTAGATGTATTGGGCGGTGTCTAAGCAATACACCTGTGTTTCTCATTATATCTTTCATCTCCATGGTTTCCATACTTCCCAACTTTTATAACCCATTTCGTTATTACATCTGAATGACTTTAGTGGTGAGCTAAAATAACAACCGGATATTCACATCTAAATTCCTAGCAGTCAGTGTCTAATGTAGTTATTCTTAGTGTGTGGTATTTTTTCCCAAACAAGAGGAGGCCTAATTCCAGTAGACTCAGGTATAGAGTGCCCAATCTGCAGTCAGAGGCTCTTTTTGCCATAAGACGTCATGTCCAAAACAGGTCGTAGTAATGTGAAAGCAGCCATCAGTGTGGGGGATACTCAAAATCTCTTGAAAATATACTGGTCAGATAACTAAAGCACACCCATTTGGAAACTCTCATGACAACTCGTGTTGAAAATACGTGTGTTCCAAGTAGAGAATATAAGAAGACGCAAACTCCTCCTGCAACATTTGGCACAGAGATATTCATGAAATAAGTGAATATTAACTACAACCTAACCTTTCTGCTATGCCTCTGGGTCACCCTTTTGAACAGTCATTTTGCTCTCAAAGAGTAGTATTCTCAGAGACAGTGGAGCTGTTTGCCACCTTTATCTTGTCATGGGAGACATGAGATTAACTGGGAAGGCAATCAGAGCATGGAGAAATGGTTCCTGGATCCAAACAGTGAGAGACGGTGCCTGGATACCATGGGACATTCCCCTGCACTGACAGATGAAAAACGCTGCTTCCCTTTCCATAACTCTGGACCTTTGTCCATAAAGCACTCTACCTCACACAGGGCCCAGCAGTCTTGTAATACATTGTTAGTCAGAATTGTTTCTAGATGGGGTCTCTGCAGCAGCCTTGGTTGGTGGTCAGGACATCAGAAGGAGAAACCAGGCTCCTACATCTGTGCCACTGGCTGGAGGAGGCTGTCTGTGGGGTGCCTGGGTTCCCTGTGTCACGGCTTCATACATTCCTCCACCTCCCGTGGACTCCAGGCCTAAGCCACAACCAGCAAATGCCTTTGAACATCTTGTCCGTCCTGCATATAAGAATCGTACAGTTTCTCATCGCTACAGAGCAGACATTCAAATTACAACCTAAAAATCATTTCAGCTTGACTTATTAACTTGTTTTTATTGAGCCTTTGGATTTCATGAAAAAAGTCAGCTTTCATCTTATTAACAACTCTGGATCTAGAAGTTGGAATTCCTTGTGATTCTGCAGGCTTACTTATTAGACCCCAGCTCCTTTTTCTTTTTCTTTCTTTCTTTCTTTTTTTTTTGCGGTGGGGCGGGGGACATCTCTTTCTCACAGTTAGCATTTCAGAGGTTAGAGATTTAAGGTGCAAGTAACAGGAAACATGGGCTCAGAAGGAGGGACCCCAGTCATGTGTGAGTCCTCAGGACCTCAAAGAACTCTCCCAGTTCACTTTTTTTAACTCAGTTGCAGCACCTCCTTCCATGACCCAGCTCCTGCAAATGCCTGGGCATATTTGGACTTAATTAAATCCTTCCTGAGAAGTCCTCCAGCTCCCAGGGGTGCAGCTCAGCCATACTTTTACTTCATTAAAGCAGGTATCCACTTGTCCCGCATTCCAATCATCAATAAAATGTCAGCTAATTGATTGATTCTATGAGGTCACTGAACTTAGTAAAAGTAAAATACAGGCATACCTCATTTTATTGCATTTTGCTTTATTGCACTTAACAGACGTAACATTTTTTATGAATTGAAGGCAAGACCCTCCACCAGCAGAAAGATTATAATTCATTTTATTGCGGTGCTCTGGAGCCAAACGTGCAATATCTCCAGGGTGGACCTGTAAACAAAACTGATTAATGTGTGCATGAAATCATCATCCTTTACTCCTCCAGTTGTTTCTAAGTTTTCACTGGTTTGGGTCCAATTTCATCACCATCCAGCTGAAGCGATGAACTCGGCTTCTGACCTAGCGTCTGGAGGCAGTTTTAATATCGCAGCCATAGGTGGGCCACCTCTTGGATGTTCACCCTCCTTAATGATGCCATCATTGTACAAGTGAAAATGCGTGTCTGTTTATCATTCTTGGGATTTCACCTTCTGCTGCCCTTCCTCACCCTGATGTGTGATTTATCTTCCATAGGTCATTGCCACATCTTCCATTGTTTTCCTTCTCTCCCTAATTAAATGGGAGAGTCCTTGAGGCAGCATTCTGCACCTCACACAATGCCTCGCACAAAGTAGGCTTTCAGTAAAGAATGGTGAATAGACAGCTGGTTCACAGTATTAGATTTTAAAAGGCAGAGAGAAACCAAAAGTTTTTTTTCCTTCCAGCAGCAGGCATGCAGACTCAGTGAGATTTATTTCCGCTGAAAGTCTCAGCCTTTAAAAGGAAATATTAAACTAAAATGTCCCCTCCACACACGAGGCATCACACCCGTGAAGATTATTTTTGTGTTAAGAGCCTCCAGCTCATGCCTGGCACCCCACGTCCCAAGCCTTGATTGGAGAGATGTAGGTCACTGCTCACAACGGAGGTAAAACATGAGTTACTGGGTAGCCTTAATCAAGAAATACTACCTTAACAAGCACGAACAAGAATGCTCTGACAATCACTATCTGGAAAAACAATAAAAAGAACATTTATGCTGTAGCTATTTGGGAAAAGCAGTAGCATCTCCAAGGGAACATTGGCTTTGATTTCCAAAGGGGTCATCCCGAAGTTTGGTCCTATTAGGTTGCACCTCAGAGGAACTCGTTCCAATGTATCAGTGTCAGACGGCATGGGTGGGGTTGGTAGTTGAGTTCTGGAGTTACATATGGGTGATCTATCACAAAATGGGGATTGATGGTGGGCCTGTCAGAAGTCATCTGTGACTTGGCATATCTGTCAACTTGGCGAGAAAGAAAGAAATTGATTTGCAACATAGGGCAGCCTGGTAGTAGGTTTTGCAGACTTTTCAGAGGATCTGAGAGGAGCATCACTTCTGATTTGGACAACCCCCCCAAGCCCAGATGCTTGGACTCCTTGATCTGAGTGGAAAGTATGACTCTAGTCTTAAACCTTTGTTTAAAGTGAACAGACTAGCACATACAGGTTTAGGTTCTAAACCTCAGCCAAATAGTAGCATTTGGAAACTACTCTTAAAGCATACTATTCTGTATTAAGAGTTTGCCAAATTCACACTGTATTCAATCTGACCATTTAAACATAGATCTTTGTAATGGGTTGAATGGTGGTCCTCCAAAAGACATGCCCAGACCCAACCTTCCTGCATGTGGGAATGTGACTTATTTGGAAAAAGGATCTTTTCAGATGTGTTAAGTCAAGGATCTCAAGATGAGATCATCCAGGGTTAGCGTGGCCCTAAGTCCAATGACTGGTGTCCTTATAAGAGATAGAAAAAGAGAAAGAGGAACAGAGAGAAGAAGGCCGTGAGAAACAGAGGCAGAGATTGGTGGGATGTGGCCCCAAGCCAAGGGATGACTGAATTCCAAGAAGCTGGGAGAGGCAGGAAGGACCCTCCCCTAGAGTCTCTGGAGGGCGTGTGGCCCTGCAACACCTTGATCTCAGACTTCCGGACTCCAGAACTGAGAGACAATAAATTTCTCTTGTTTGAAGTCACCTGTTTTGTGGTGCTTCATTAAGACCGGCCTAAGAAACTAAAAGGACCTATAAGAAATTTTATTTTTTCAAAAGGAGAGTGAGAAGCTGAAAATTAAAAGCTGGTTTTACAGGTTTGAGGTTTGTTTTTGTTTTTCAAGTCAGTTTTTAAAAACCCGCCTGGACATTTGAAGCGAGGGTTCGCAGTGTTTTTCCCCCAGGCCTGGTGCAGCGCTGTGCGTCAGCAGATCAGGGCCCGGGTCCTGGCTGATGGCCCTGGGTGAGCTGGGTTCACGCACTGCCCTCAGTGTCAGTGGCTTCTCTTTGTACTCCTCAGGTATTGTTCTGGGGTCTTGCCACATTTTGGTAGTCGCACTAGGAACTGTGTCCTGCCCCTTACAAAGTTCTCATCTTTGCTTCTTGATTCTTTTCCCGGGCCTGTCATTTTGTTTTTTCCTCTTCTGGTGAATTTCCACTTGTTACTGAAGAGAGTTAACTCTGAGTCACCATTCTGGGTCCAGCCGGGGAAAATCAAGCCTGTGAGCCCAGCGTTTTTCCTCCTTTTGGAGAGAAGGAGGGCTTTCTACTGCAGTGTGAGTGGGGTGGGAAGTAGGAGGGGGTATTAGTGAGGTTTTTCAGGGGTTTATCTAAATTTTTTAATTTCCCTAAGTGCTGTTACAGGGGTAGGAATCATGTTTGTTGTCTGTCTGTCTCCAGGAGGGAATTCTCTACCTTCAGATGAATAAATGTATTCTGCAACATGGAGGAGGGAAAGACGATAGTGCAAGGGGAGAAGAACCAGGTCCCTGGACCCAAAACTTACTTCCAGCAATACCTGTGTGACATGTGACCAGGGTAGTGAGCAAGTCTAAGGCCCCGGTCCCCCACCTGTGCAGTGGACCCTGGTGGTCTCTGGTGGGGACTCCATCTGTTTGCTCGTCTGCTTCCCTGATGTCTGTAGCTGTAGACCCTTGAGGTTCCGGCCCACAGTGCGGAGCTGACGGATGTGGAGTGACCTCAAAGAGATGCTTCTTATCTGGTTCCCCCTGGCCTCTCCTTTCCAAGCAACATGGCTTTGTAGCCCATTTTTGCAGAACGGAGACAATAGAGAAGGATCTAGAGAGGGAGAGACTGAAAATGACCTCATTGACACTCAAACTTTTTATGCAGAAAATAGTTATTCCTTCACATAAAGTAGAACTCTTACAGATATGAAAATTCAACCTAATTTTTAACCTTTTGTTCAATTGAAAATCAGCTCTATGTAAGGTTTTGTTTTTTTCTTTTTAATGGTGGCTGCTCTTGGAAGAGAATATGTTGGGATATTTATTATGCAGAGTCACATGTGTTTGCTAAAGGAGAAGACACTGGCCTGCAGAATCCCACTTAAACCCTCTTAATCAAATGCACTTAATCAACACCCTCTCCTGTCCAGGAAAAGCAGCCAGCAGCCTATGGGTATGTTTAACCCATCCGATAGACCTGACGTGGCGGAGCTGGCACCAACTCTCCTTGAGTCATGGTGGGTGTGGGCTTCTATTCAAGTCTCTGGATGGCCTGCTTGGCTGGACCCCAGTCTAAGAGTCAGTGTTCATCCAGCTGCATTATGTAAACCTAAGGTGTAAAGCCCTTCTGCCCTCCCGAGTTCTTGCCACAGAGAATTCAAGGTCCACAGCATCTTCAGTTTGTCATTATGTACTTAATTCATTGGTACAAGAAGAAATATATCAGGCTGTGAGTTATCTGTAGACTTCACGCCTTTTCTGTTAAGCTAAAATGTTCCCAGATGCCAACATTCTTTAGATCACTTACTCAGATTGACAGAGCAAGAGAATTATCTTTCTTTGTAGAAAATCCATCCCAGTCATTTATTGAAGAATTTGCTATCTGTTATGTTACCTCTCGGGTGAAGAAATCTGTATTTTTCTCCATAGCTAAAGCAGTAGAGCAGGGGTGTGGGTGTGTTCACCTATGTAACACCCCATGCAAAGGGACAGACCCCGTCCAAGGCCTCCCCACCTCCCCAACGAGGAATCTTCCCCCTGGCTTGCCCAGCTACCATATGTGCCTCTCATCACTTTATATAGAAAACAAAAGATTTATATTTGTACATCTTTGAGCTTTTTCTGGTTTACATTTCTGGTTGTAAAAAGCAACTTTATTTCTTGTGGGCCCATCTGTGTTGTAAAGTCCCCTGAAACCTCCAGTCTGGGAGAATAGATGCCTAATTGCATGTTTTTTATTTCATATAACATTTGAACATGTTCCGTGGGGATTTTACTGAGGTCCTATTAGGGAGCAGCAAACAGTAGTAAAATTGGCAGTCAATTTTGGAACACAATCTTAGGCAAAAATGTTTACCTAGACAAAACCGGTACGGTAATCATGTTTCTTTATGAGAAAAAAAAATTAGATAAAGACAACATTGTCCAAATCTTTATTCAATGATTCCCAAGGTATTTCTACTCTGTCTCAAGGCAGGGTAAGCCAGCTGCAGTCTTTATGGGCGAGACAACCTGGGAGTGATCCAGGCCAGAAGCTTGAAAGCTGGGCTCGCCCCCTGGTCACTGAGCCCGCCATAAGAGGGGCCATCCCCAGGGAATACCAGTGTGGGAGTCCAGGATGGTGGATTGTGTCTCCAAAAAAGACTACAACAATATCCCCCACCCCATTTGCTTTTGTAGAAGTGTGAGGTAGAGTCGAGTCCCTCCTTTTGCATCTGGATTGGTGCTGGACAGGCTCTGACCACAAGAATGCGGGAGAAATGTGACTGCCAAGATGGGGCCGTGGGAGAGCTGGGCTCCTCTTTCTCCCTTTGTAGCCCTGAGCACCATATGAAGACCCACTTGGGGAGAGAGAGTTCCAGCTAGCCCTCAAGCTTCAGGCACCCTGGCGGCACCAGGGTTGTAAGGCCAGCCCCAGGGGTCCCAGCCCCGAGCTGATTTGCCCACCAACACAACGGGGAGCAGGACTATCCAGCCAAACCCTACCCCAGCTCCTGACCGACAGAATTTTGCAGAAATGAAATGATGCTTGTTACTTTAAGCCACCAAGTCATCCAGTGTGGTTTGTCACCCAGTGAAGCGGTCTAGTGACTTGAAGTAACTGGGGTCCCAGCAGCCTGGCAGTGAATGGTGTCAGGGGATCCAGGCTCAGTGGGAGGTGAAGCGTGTCCACCTGGATAACATGCCACACAAGTGGAGTATTCACTGTCACAGGCCCGTGTCCCAGAGGAGCCTCGAAGCAGACAATGCAAAAAAGGCAGACAGGAGTGCACACCCTAGAGCCTCAAGCACAGAGACTAGTTTCTAAAATAGGTGGAGACACAATGAACAGAACTGAGGCCTAAGGTCAGAGATGTCAGCAGACAGGGATTGAACCCCACAGAATTGGAGGAAAGGGATTTGAAGACCCTACATGGCCGCAGACTGGGTCTTAGCAACTGAGTCATGGATCTATGCACAGATGAGATAGAAAGGCCCAGCTCCTATAGATCAGGGAGGGCTGGGAATAAACCTCATGGTTATGGTCAAATGATTCTGACAAAGGCTCCAAGAGCACTGAATGGGGAAAGAATAACCCTTTTAACAAATGGTGCGGGGGTGGATGGGTGAGGGAATAGACATCCACATGCAATAAAATGAAGTTGGACCCTTACCTCACACCATGTACAAAAATTAACTGAAAATGATTCGTAGACCTAAATGTAAGAGCTAAAACTGTAAGACTCTTAGGAAAAAACAAGAGGAAGTCTTCATGATTTTGTTTTAGGTGATGGTTTCTTAGGTATGACTGTAAACTCTGTAAGTTCATATATCTCATGAGTATACTAAAATGCACAAGCAGTAGGAGAAAACATTGATCAATCAGACCACATTGAAATTAAGAACTTTTATGCTGCAAATGATAGCATCAAGCAAGTGAAAAGACAACTCAGAAAATGAGAGAAAATTTTAGCAAATCATGTATCGGATGACAGAGTTATATCCAACAGAAAATGAGCTCCTACAACTCAATAAGTAAAAGACTTAAATTGGGCTATTTGCCCAATTTAAAAATGAGCACAGGATTTAAATGGACATTTCTCCAAAGAAGATATACACAAATAGTCAACAAGCTCATGAAAAGATGTTCAACGTCATTAGTCATTAGGGAACTGCAAATCAAAACTACAGTGAGACATCACTTCACTCACACTCACTAGAATGGATATAATCAAGAAGACAGACATAACAAATGTTGGCAAGACTGTGGAGAAATTGAAGCCCTCCTAAAGTATTGGTAGGAATGTAAGGCTGGGTTGGGGGGTTTGGTGGGAGAATGAGGATTGAATGCTGATAGGTATGGAGTTTCTATTATAGAGGATGGACAAAAATGTTCTAAAATTAGATTGTGGAAATAGTTGCACAACTCTATGAATATACTAAAAAACATTGAATTATATACTGTAAATGGATGAATTTTATTGTGAAGGGTAGCAGAACATGCCACCCCAAAATAGACCACTTTGACATAAGGATTATTTTAAGCTGAAGGCAATTGAGAAGCAGCAGATGCAAGAAAAGCTCTGGGCCCTCCTCTATTTGCCTCAAAGCAGAACATACATTTGCAAAGGCATCTCCTCCTCCACCCACCCTTTCTCCACTAGGAAGCACAGAAGTTAATCACTGGAAACAACTTAAGACCCTGATTAGCCCTGACACCCAGCAGAAGAATCGACATTGCAGGTAGCCCTTAGCTTCCATCAATTTCTCCATGTAATATTTACCGTCCCACAAAGTCCTTTTCTTCGCTTTCTCTCTTTTCTGAAAATTTATAGTTGTTTTGTAGAATTGCTATACAAGCCCAGATTACTTGAGTTACTTGTCTCGGAGTACTGCTGCATGTATGTCTGTTGTTAGGCTAACTTACAAAATCCCAGCCAACAAACCTAAGATGGATATAGGGAAAACAGTTTTCCTGCCCTCAAAGGTATGTGAATTATATCTCAATAGAGTCGTTACAAAGACAAAGGAACAACAAAGCCCAGCTGTAAGGGAGGAGATGAAAGAAACTGGGAACTTGAATTAATTCAGACGTTACCCCATCTACCGGTTAGAAGGGCCAACATGGTACTCAAATGGTGACAAATGTCCATTACCAGGATAGCGGGCAGGTAAAATGCAAGATTTTAAAAATGGTTTTAATATAGTAAAAGAAATGAAGGATTTAGATTAATTCTTTTAATAATATGATTTTTGTGAAGTATTTTATCTATTATGTGTTTTGATAAATTGACCATCCAATAATGACAGGTAAGACATGTAGGTACAATTATAGTTTATCTGAGGGTCTAAGATTCAGTCGATGTGTGATAGGAAAAAAATATACCTAAATTCAAATTGGAAAAGTCAGTCTCAACTCACAAAAACAAAGCAAATGCATTTCCCCTGTTACAAAACTTGCCTCAACTGCCCACCATCATTTCTTATGTGTACCCATCCTTTGGTTCATGATTCTACTCTCTGCTATGAAGTTCCAGCGCTTCTTAGACAATAGTTGAGTCCACAAGGCAGAGAGAACCCACAGCAGGACTGGCACCCCTGCTGTTGCCAGGAAGCTATGGTGCTCTTAAGGATGTCAGAAGGGTGCTAGAGGGACAAAGGAAGGAGCTCACGGAGACTCCCCAGTGACTACGCTCTGAGGTTTCTTCAACTATCAAACACTTTTCCCTTTAATTAAAAGAAAGTGAGTTATAAAAAGCAGTATACAAAAGCATCCCTCTGCCCAGAAACTTATAAGCACACCTGTGCTATCAAACTTTTAGATTTTTTAAATCAGAGGTCTTAGAAATGTAAGCTGGTCATCTTCCCTCCCGTTTCTCACTTAAAGAAGAAAAAGTTCAAAGAAATCAGTTTTACCTCCTCTGCTAATGTAGCTGCAGTGTCAGCGCAGAGGGCTGGCCGCTGTGTAAACTGGCTGTCCCTTCATAGGAACATCACAGTCTCTATGCGTAGGGAGTACAGTCAGTGGTATTGTGACAGCTCTGTACGGTATCAGAGCGTGGGCAGCGGTGGTCAGCACTTTGTAAGAGGTGTAAATGTCTACTCTTTGTGTTGCTCTATACACCTGAAACCAATAAAAACAAAAACATCACACTGTCTCTATCTGCACGCATTGTTTGCCTAAGTGCTTACTGAAGCTTAACTAGGTCAGTGGTGCTATTTTGTAAAATAAAGGACAGTCTCCAGTCACTCATTCCCTGCCTTTGTGTCCTGTAGAAACCTGGAAATAGTGATCTTCATAAAAGGAGTGCTGGCCAGTGTTAGTACCGCCTCATCTGGGAGCGGACTCAATCCCCTGTGCCCAGGACACGGCCCTTGTGCTTGCTCCTCCACGTGCAGCAGTGTCAGGAACGCCGCCTGCCTCCAGGAACCAAAGAAAAGGAGCCTGTGGGGAAAGGCCAGCTCTTGCCTGCTTCTCCCTCTGAGCCATTCGCTGCCTGTCCTCCCAGGAGAGAGAACAGCCCCTGCGGTTGCACAAGATCCTCTAAGAAAGACAGTGTTAGAATCTCTATGTATAGTCATTTCTCATCTCGTTATTTTACATGTATGTTTTGGGTAAATTTTACCAATGTCCGTAAAATGCCTGGGCATAATTTATAAATAGATCTAATGTTTAATAAGTGAGTACATGCGCCTAAACTTTTTTCTGGTTGGACAAGACCACTATCCAAAGCTCTAGGTTTTCTTTCCAGTTCTGGTGAAAGGAAAACCATTTCTGAAATCAGACACTCATTTTATCCTTCCCTTCTCTACCTGCTGCCGTGAATTTCATCCTCCTGTCCCCCAGTATTCTATTTCAATGTTAAAAAGTGTGATTGTAAATTATTGCAGTATCGTATTGCATTATTTAGTTAGTTCATTTTGTTGTACATATTCTGCAGGGTAACGTCACGAGTGTACTGTTTCATAATACACTCAAACTATCAGAGTAAAGACAGAAAAAGAAAGCGTAGCAACCCTCTGCTTACTCAGCGAGATTCCTGATCTCTGTCAGGATGGTGTTATCAGCTCACAGAGGCCCCGTAAGCAGGAGAGGCATTTGGGTCTGGGGAGGGCTGTCTCGGATGTAACCACCCAAGTCACAGACATTCTATACAGACCTACCTTCTATATGCATCTCCCTGTGAGAAAAACATTTTGTTAGAATGTGAAATGAAATGGAAATGTCTCATGTTAGTCCACCTTGCAATGGGTTAATTGAAGGTAAAACGTGAAAACGAGGGTGTCATTAGAGAGTTTGGGGAGTTCTACATATGAGGAATACTCTTTCCAAATGTGATTTGGGGTGTGGTTTTTTCACGTTCTCTAGATGTTTTCCTGTCACCCGCTGTAATTCATCTAGATGGTGGTGGGAGTGGGGAATTGCTGGGCCATGCAGTAGCTTTATTTTTATGTTTTTTTATAGGAACTTCCATACTGTTTTCTATAGTGACTGCACCAATTTGCAATCCCATCAACAGGCCCATCATTTATTTTCAAATAAAATAAAACAGAACAGAATGAAATAGAATGGAAAGAAAAGAATAGACTAGAACAGAACAGAAATTAGTAAATGGTAGAATTATATCTGCAAAACTCTTGTTTTATTTCAGTCATGTATATGTGAGGGCGCACAGTATTTTGTTGCAAAACATATTTTTTTTTAATTTCTGAAAACATTGCTATGCTATGTGGCCTCTTCCTGACTTTCATCAAAACTGTGACATGTGACTCTCAGTATCTCTCTCCACTCTGACTTCTGAAACATCTGGAGTGATTTCAGTATCCACAAGTCCTTCCAGTAGCTAGTTCTTATGGTTCCTTAACACCAGATACATTCATCTCCATTTTAATTCATCTAGCTGGTTCATAGCTAAATCCTAGGAATTATCAGTTCTTAGGAATAGCTCAATTATAAAAATGTAAATTCTCATGTTTACTCTTCAAACAACCCCCTAGCCTTCCATATTTCTTACACTGTGTATTAGTCCATTTGGACTGCTATAACGGAATAACATAGACTGGGCAGATTATAAACAGCAGAAATTTACTACTCAGAGTTCTGGAAGCTAGAAGTTCAAGATCAAGGTGCCAGCAGATTTGGTGTCTGATAAAGGTCCACTTCCTGGTTCATTGATGGCCGTCTTCACACTGCATCCTTACATTGTGGAAGGGGCAAGGGAGTTAGTTCTCTGGGGTCTCTTTTAAAAGGCACTGATCCCATTCACGAGGGCTCCACTCTCATGGCCGAATCCCCTCCCCAAAGCCCACCTCCTACCACCATCCCATTGGAGTTAGGATTTCAACATATGAATTTGGGCAGCGGGGGTAGGAGGGGACCACAAACACTTGCTCCATAGCGCACTGCCATATTCCCAGGCCTGATTTGGAGTTCATCGTGTCCCTTGATTCTTTCTCTTTGTCCCTATGTATTGTCTGTGTCCTCTTGTCCCTGTCTTTCGCTCCTCTTCTGGCCTTATTGACACCCCAGCAGCCTAGATGCTTTGATTGATGACACCAATTCTCTTCCACCTGCATCCTCTACTCCCTTAGCTCGTATCCTTCTGCATTCTCCTGACCCTGAGTCAATCTCCAGTTGATCCTACATTTTGATGCATGCCCTGAGGATTATAAGCAAGCAAATGGTGGCACTACGAATGCTGTCACCATATTTACTGGTCCATTAGTGCCCCTTGACATCTAATATTTGACCTTGGCCCTACCTGACATATAAAATAGATCCCATCAGCTCTCCATATCACACCTGCAAACACATTGACAATCTCTTCCTTTCTAAATGACCCCAGGTCCATGGTTCATCCTCCTGCCTGTGCTCTCAGCCCCACCTCTTTCTCCTCACTCCATCTTCCTTCTCCTGTATTTTCATCCTCTTGCTCTCTACTAGTGATTTCCTTTCAGCCTACGAACATACTCACATCGTTTTCATCTTAAAACTCACCCTCCCACCAGTTTTGCACCTACAGCCAATGCCCAAACCCTCGCCATCACATTGCAATGAACACACTCACACACACACACACAACACGCATGCCTGAATCATTCAGTCTCCATTCCCTTTTCTCCCAGTCAGTCCTCTGAAATTGGGCCTTTGCCCCTACAGCTCCATGGAAACTGCTCTTGTCCAGGTTACCAATGCCTTCCTTGTGCTCAAGTCCATTGAAACGTGTCTGTCTTTATGTTATTCACTCTCTCTGAGCATTTGGAATTACTGATCACTGCCGTCGTCTTGGAGCTTTCTTCTCTAACTTCTGTGACTCTGTTTTTCTGCCTCTCGTCTCAGGAATCTTTCTTCATCATTACTTTCTCACTGGTAAGAGTACTTTAAAAGTAAAGTTTGAGGTGTAGTTTAGTTTTAGAATGGAAGGAAATAGCCTATGTGAATTGAATTGACCAATTAAAAGTTAATTTTCTCAATTAAAAACATCATTGAGATTTTTTTTGGACTAGATTGATTCTAAAATTCACATGAAAAATGAACAAACAAGTATAAGTGATGCAAGAAAATCTTAAAAAGGGGGGAGACGGGCAGCTGGGTGGCGCAGGTGGTTGGAGCGCTGCACGCCTAACACTGAAGTCACCGGATCGATTCCCACATGGGCCAGTGCGGTGCACCCTCTACAGCTAAGATTGTGAACAACAGCTTGACCTGGAGCTGGGCTGCTGGGAGCAGCCGGCCGGTGGCTGACCACGAACTGGCTCAGATGGGTAGAGTACAATGCTCGTAACACCAACATGGGCGAGTGAACTGCGTTCTCCACAACTAGACTAAGAACAGCAAAGGCTCGAATCAGAGTTGGGGGAGGCAGGGGGCAGGTGCAAAAAAAAGTGGGGGTGAGACAATGAGGTGGAAATAGTGGTGCTACGAGATATTAAAACATATTATAAAGCCTCAGTAATTACAACAGCATGGTACCAGCACATGAATAGACAGAGCAGTGGATCAGAATAGGAAGTCTGGGAGCAAATACAAATATACACGGGAATTCTGTTTATGATAAAGTGACAGCCAAACCAATGGGTAAGGATGGACTCTCAAATTTTTAACGTCCCCCTTCCTGTATTTTCTGCCTCATCCTACATTTTTGTCTCCTTTCCTTGGCCTTTAAATACACTCAAGTGTCTCACTAAAAATCAGAAAACAAACAACCCTCCCTTCCTTCCTGTATCACCTTATTTAACCACTTTTTCTCTGACACTTTACAGCCAAGTTCCCTTGAAAGAATAGTTTTTACCCAGTCTCTACTTCTTCCCTTTGAAAAAACATTTTTAAAAATCTATATTGGTTTATTTTTAGTTATGAAGTAAGACAATATAGAAGACTATGCGTTTAATAACTTTTGAAATATGAGAAGGAATAGGTGGTAATTAATATCGGTTATCTCAAGAATGTAATTACAAGGATCTTTTTCTTTTTTTAATTTTTATTGGGGAACAGTGTGTTTCTCCAGGGCCCATCAGCTGGAAGTCGTTGTCCTGCAATCTAGTTGTGGAGGGCGCAGCTCACTGGCCCATGTGGGAGTAGAACCTGCAACCCTGTTGTTAAGAGCTTGTGCTCTAACTAACTGAGCCATCCGGCCGCCTCACAAGGATCTTTTATAGTCCAAATCTGCACTAACATTACAACTGCCACTGTCTCCATATGGCTATTGAGCACCTGAAACGTGACTAGTCTGAATTGAGATGTGGTATAAGATACACACTGAATTTCAAAAACTTAGTGGAAAAAAAGGAATGTAAAACAACTTTTTAATAACCTTTTCTATCGATTACATATTGAAATAACATTTTGATATATTATTTTAAGGGGAAAGTATTATTAAAATTAATTTCACATTTCTTCTTACTCTTTTTAATGTGATTCCTAGAAAATTTAAAATTACATGTGTGGCTTACATTGTACTTATTGGAGTGCACTGGTTTAAATAGTTTGTGAATGGTTTGAATTTTGCAAGAGTGAGCATACATTGTTTTCACATTCAAACTAAAAGATGCTTTCAATTTTTTTGTCACATTGTGGTAAAAATATGTAACATAAAATTTACCATCTTAGCCATTTTTAAATGTACATTACAATAGTATTAACTGTATGCACCTTGTCGTGCTACAGATCTCTAGAACTGTTTAGTTTGCAAAACCAAAACTTTATACCCATTAAACCGCAACTCCCTACTTCCCGTGCTCCCAGTCCTTAGTAACCACATTCTGCATTGTGATGCTATGTGTTTGACTATTTTAGATTCCTCATGTAAATGGAATCATGCAACATTTGTCTTTTTGTAATTGGCTTATTTCACTTCACATAGTAATGTCCTCAAGGTTCATTTATGTTGTAGCATATGACAGGATTTCCTTTTTTAAGGCTTTATAGTATTTTACCATATATATATAAAACACATTTTCTTTATCCATTCACCTGTCAATGGACATTTATGTAGCTTTCACTTCTTGCTGTTGTGAATAATGTTACAATGAACATGGGTGCACAAATATTTGTTTGAGATCCTGTTTCCAAATCTTTTGGATAAATACCCACAAGTGAGAGAAATGTTTTCATTTCTTAAGTTTTTCTTCCCTTTCATTCCCTCTTTGACTCTCCTTGTTCAATGTTTGCCCTTTATAATCTTCTGAAACTGTCCTGGCAAAGGTCATTTACATATTTAGAAATGTTGCAAATCCAGCAGTCACATTTCTACCTTATATTAAGACTACATGACCTGTCCACGGCATTTAATGCTGAGTCCTTCACGAAACTCCATCTTCCTTGGCCTTGCATTTAGTTTTCCACCCTCCTTCCTAACCATCTTTCCAGACTTTTACTGGCTCCCACTCTCTGCTGGCCTTTCAATTTAGTATACTACAGGACTGTATTCCAAGCAAGCTTTTCAGCTCACACTTGGTGTCCTCATCCTCTTCCCTAGCTTTCTCATTGGCTTCAAATCTGTTTGGTCCTCTGACACCTAGAACTCCACATGACCTCTGACGTCCTATCTCCCACTTCCTCTAAACCCACACTTCCAACCTGCTTCTTCCTGGTTTTTCTTTTCCTGACACATCCTGTTTCTATCATCTTACTCATTCCCAACAAGAATCTGGGGCTGAGCCGAGAGGACTACCTCTCTCTCATGCCCATGTCTAGTTGTTCCCTCAGGATTATCGACTCTACTTCCTGAATGTCTCTCAAGGAAGTCCATTTTCTTCATCCCTATGGCCATTGGTCTAATTCAGACCTTCATGCTCTTACCTATTGAGAAACCTCTTAACTGGCATCTAAAGGTGTTTTTATATACTTAGTATCATTATGTGAATAAAATATAGGAGGCATGCAAAATCTCCCAAATAATTTTTAAGGTAACAACCTAAATAGTGCTTTCCAGAAATCTCATGTAAATGCTATTCAGGAAGTATGTTCCCAGCATTTCCTTTATGCCTGGTACCAGAATGGGTTCAGGGAATGCCAAGATCAATAAGACAGTCTTTTTCCCTTAGGACGTCACAAATTAATGGAGGGGCCCGGCATATAAATGCTAATAACGATAATGCATATTATTGTAATTGATGCCAAGTGTAGTAGGACAACACAAGAAAGGGTGAATACCCAGTTCTTTCCAATATATCTTTCATACCGGTGTCAGAGAGATCTTTCTAGATAGGATAAAGGCCAAACTCCCTAACCTCATCTAGACAGGCCCCCTGAGACCTGGCTTTTCATCCCCTACGTGTCCTTCTTAGCCCCTACTCTTCAGCCATACTAAATGCTTGTGAATGGTCTGGATTTGCCATGTTCCCAGGCCTTTGTGTTTGCTGTTTTGCCAAAAAAGCTTTCCTCTTGCTTGTGTATATCTGGAGAGCTCCTCTCAATTAAGCAGCCCCTCCTCTATGAAACCTCCCTGCCCTCTTAGGTTAGACAGTCACACTCCTTCCCTTGTCCCACTAGACTTGGAACCTGCCTTTATTATGGCACCTGCTATAACCAAATTCCCTGATTCATTTATTTTACAACAGCTTTACTGAGATATAATTCACATATCACACAATTCATCCATTTAAATTATACAATTCAGTGGTTTGTAAAAGAATTATGTAGCAATCACCACAATCCATTTAAAACACTTTAATTACCTCTGAGAGAAACCCTACATCCCTTAGCCATCACCACTCAAGTCCCCTATTGTCCCCAGCCCTGGTCAACCTCTAATCTCTACTTTCTGTCTCTATAGATTTGCCTTTTCTGGACATTTCATTTAAACAAAATCACATAATGTGTTATTTTGTAACTAAATCCTTTCTCCAGGAATTATGTTTGCAAGGTTCATCACTATTGTAGCATGTATTAAGACTATTCCTTTTTAAGGCTGAGTAATATTCTATCACAAGGATATGCCACATTTTGTTTATCCATTCATCAGTTGATGGACATTGGGTTGCTTCCACTTGTTGCTGCTGGTATAGTGTTACTATGCTAAAGGTCCAACTTATTGCTGCACAAAAGCCAAAACTCGAGGTTGGTGGAAAGAAAAGCCGGTTTATTGAAAATGCTGGCATTCTGGGAAGATGGCAGACTCTTGTCCAAAGGCCATCCCCACGTCCCAGCACAGCCAAAAGATTCTATAGGCACTTGAGAGAAGAGGCAGAACAAAGGAAAAGGGGCAGGGAGGCGGGGGGTGGGGAGAATAGGTGGTCTTGGTCCGGAGTAAAAGAGTCATTGAAAATGGTCTGGAGTAAACAGAATCATGGAAACAGGCATGCACAGTGAATGTATAGTAAACAGAGTCATTAAGGTTTGGCAGGAGAGAAGAGAAGCAAAGAAAAGAAAAAAAAGCTTTCAAAAAGTCCCAAGCTAAACTACACTGTTAATTCAAATTACACTAGAGGCTTAAATCTCAGAATAGAAGATACAGTGTCACCCTTACATTAGGAACATTTATATATAAGTTTGGTGAAGACATATGGTTTCATTTCTCTTGGGTATAGGAATGGAATCCTAGATCATGTGGTAACTCTATGTTTAGCGGTTTGAGGAACTGCCAGACTGTTTTCCACAGCACCTGCTTCATTTTAAATCCTACCAGCAGTTTATGAGTGTTCAAATTTCTCCACAATTTTGTCAACACTTGTTATTATCCGTCTTTTTACTATAGTTATCCTAATGAGTGTAAAGTGGTAAAGGAAACCAAAATTTTGCCATCCTGAAGCAACCTTTTGGAATATTGACTTTAACTATTTATTAAGAAACAAACCTCAGAAAGAACCTTTCCCCTTTTCCTGCCCAAGAGATTCAGACAGAGAAACCTACTTTAAGGAGGGAACCCTGGCTTAATCACCTTAAGAATTTTCATTCTAGCATTAATCATGAAGAGTCCAAGCCTATTAGCTAGATATCCCCTGTGTCACATTGTTTCTGAATTGCCTAGCTAGAATGTTCCTGCCACGTATGTTCCTTCTTCCTCCTAAATCGCCCATCCTGACTTCTGAAATCTAATACCCCTTCTCACCTCCTTTCTCCTTTATTCAAAAATGTCCTATATACCCAACGTTGCCTCAGTGTCTTTGGAATTTCCATGCTTATGTGAATTCCCCATGTGTGTATTAAAATTTTAATTTTCTCCTTTTAATCTGTCTTTGTTAATTTTATTATTAGCCCAGCTAGAAGAACTCAGAAGGTAGGAGGAAAAGTATTCATTTTTTTTAGCCCCCACAGATATCTCATTATGGTTTTAATTTGAATTTCCCTGGCAGCTAATGATGTTGAACATCTTTTCATGTGTTATCGGCCATTTATATAACTGCTTTGGGGAAATGTCTATTCAAATCCTTTCTCCATTTCTTGAGTTGTTTGTATTTTTGTAGTTGATTTGTAGGAATTCTTTATATGTTATGGATATTAATCCCTTATCAGACATGTGATTTACAAATATTTTCTCCCATTCTGCAGGTTGCCTTTGATATTCTGTTGATGCTGTTCTTGGAGGCACAAAAGTTGTTCATTTTGATTGAGTCAATTTATCTATTTTTTATTTTTATTGGCTGTGTTTTTGGTGTCATATCAGAGAAACCATTTTCTAATCCAAAATCATGGATTTTCTCCTATGTTTTCTTCTAAGAGTTTTATAATTTTAAGGTCTTATTTTAGGTCTTCAATCCACGTTGAATTATTTTTCTTTATGTAGTGTATGTGAGTCCTTTGCCTATTTTTTAATTGGGTTATTTGTCTTTTTATTATAGAAATAATTCATTTATTTCTAAACATTTATACAGTTTCTTTATTTTGTGACTTCATTGGAGCAGAGCCTGTCTTCTAGATAGTGGCATCCCCAGGGCTCAGCCTCGTGCTAGGCATACAGTAGATGCTGAAATATTATTTATTGAATTGAGTTTATATAAGATTTATGAACAGTGCTATTCTCGTTGTTGCCTATGAAAGTGTCTGACAAATTTTGCATTCCATCTAATATTCAGGGTTTGAAATCACCTACAGTGCCTGATTTTATTGCATTTCCTTAATGTTCTTCACTCATTTGTGGGGTGAATTTCTCTTGTACTTTCAATCTAAGCCTAAATCCTGCTGGTTTCAACTTCTTTCCTTAGAAGACTTTCATAGTCAATTCTCTTTCTTTTGCAATCCTCCTATACAAGGATATGTGGGTAAGGGAGTATCCAATTCAAGTGAGGCCAAGTCCACGTGTACAGAGGTGACAGGCCCCATGACAACCTACATAGCATCTTGTTAAATGAATAGCCACTCCTATGCCCACACATACCCCGAATTGCCTGACCTTTAAATTTGGATGTTTATGAGAAATTGCCTAACTTTTATTTTTTTTAACTTTTATTTATTTTAAGTGTGTTTTTCCAGGACCCATCAGCTCCAAGTCAAGTCATTGTTTCAATCTAGTTGTGGAGGGTGCAGCTCACAGTGGCCCATGTGGGGATTGAACTGGCAACCTTGCTGTTAAGAGCACTGTGCTCTAACCAACTGAGTTAACTGGTTGCCCCCAGAAATTGCCTAACTTTTAAGTATTATTAAAAAAAAAATTTAAAACATAATTTCTAAACAAAACACCTCAAAATGACAACAGTTTGCATCTTTGATCTTATTGGTATTGTGGATGAAAAAAGGACCACATACTAAACCTGACAAGCTCGGGGGAGGCATGCATAGCAGGCCCTACAAACTCAAAGACTGAAATAAACCACACAGCGTTAGGCATGGCCAGAGGAATGAGTCATGGGAGACCAAAATTGGTCTATTAGAATTTATTTGGCATGTTTGACATGCAAGAGGTCAGATTAGAAAGGACCGTAAACTCCCCAAGTAGGGGTATGGAGTTTTACAGGGGGAGGTAAACGAGGCTGTTCCTCTTCAATGATTCAGGGGCTTTTCGTTGCATTGTTTATCACAACTGAGGGTTTCAGGGTATGACCATGTCCTTTTGCTCCATATCCTGGTTCCCATGCCATTGTCCAGGAATGTTCAGGTCTGTTGATCATGGGCTCCGTGCGAAAAATGCAAGCCAGCAGGTACAAGCAACCAGGGAGAAAGACAAGATGGCTTCCAAGATAAGATGGCTTCTATTCAGCACATTCTGGGTAATTTCTTTAGGCCTAAGATGGTTTCTGCTCCTGGCCTCCTCCAGGCCCAACACATATAATAGTCTGAACATAAAAATTCCTAGCCCTAGTTAGGTTCGATTCCCACGTGAGCCAGTGGGCTCTCAACCACAAGGATAACAGTTCAACTCCTCGAGTCCTGCAAGGGATGGTGGGTGGCATCCCCTGCAACTAAGATTGAACACGGCACCTTGAGCTGAGCTGCAGCTGAGCTCCCGAATGGCTCACTTGGTTGGAGAGCATCCTCTCAACCACAAGGTTGCCGGTTCGACTCCTGCAAGGGATGGTGGGCTGCGCCCCTGCAACTAATGATGGCAACTGCATCTGGAGCTGAGCTGTGCCCTCCACAACTAAGACTGACAGGACAACAACTTGAAGCTGAACGGCACCCTCCACAACTAAGATTGAAAGGACAACAACTTGACTTGGAAAACAGTCCTGGAAATACACACTGTTCCCCAATAAAATCCTGTTAAAAAAATAATTCTTAACTAAATGCGGGTCACTGCCCGTAGTCAGATACTTAGTCTGTAGCTTCCTTGACAAAGGTCAATCTTATCTTAAGTGAGCCTGCCTATTGTATTTTTGCACCTAAGGTAACATACCCTTGGAATGTCAAAGTAACCAGTTCTTCTAGAACCCCCATAAGGGGACACAACCCACCTCACCAAAGCAGGAAAAGTACAGAGTCCCTCTTTGTTGTTCTTGTCCATTGATTACCATCTGTCTGTGCTGTAAAAATCCTATGTTATGCAAAAATCCTAAACAAAATTCTAGCAAATTGAATGTAACAATGCATTTAAAAGAATATATATGTAACAATGCATTTAAAAGATTATATATCTCAACCAAGTGCGGTTCACCCCAGGGACACAAGGATGGTTCAACATACGCAGATCAATCAATGTGATAAACCACATAAACAAAATAAAGGACAAAAATCATACGATTATATCAATAGATGTAGAAAAAGCATTTGACAAGATACAACGTCCATTTATGATTAAAACACTTAATAAAATGGGTATTGAAGGAAAATACCTTAACATAATAAAGGCCATATACAGCAAACCCTCAGCTAATATCATAATTAATGGTGAAAAACTGAAACCCTTTGCTCTACGTTCAGGAACACGAAAGGGCTGTCCCCTATCACCTCTGCTTTTCAACATAGTGTTGGAAGTCCTAGCCAGAACAATCAGGTAAGAGAAAGAAATAAAAGGCATCCAAATTAGAAATGAAGAAATTAAATTGTCACTTTTTGCAGATGCCATAATGCTGCATATAGAAAACCCTAAAGAATCCACCAAAAAGCTATTAGAAACAATAAACAAATACAATAAGTTGCCAGCTACAAAATCAACGTACAAAAGTCCATTGCATTCTTATATACAAACAATAAGATCTCAGAAAAAAGCATAAAAAAATTCTTTTTGCAATTGCAACAAAAAGAATACATTATCTAGGAATAAACTTAACCAAGAATGTGAAAGACTTATATACAGAAAACTATAAGACATTTTTTAAAGAAATTGAAGAAGACACAAAGAAATGGAAAGACATTCCGTGCTCATGGAGTGGAAGAATCAACATAGTTAAAATGGCCACATTACCCAAAGCAATATGCAGATTTAATGCAATCCCCATCAAAATCCCAATGGCATTTTTTAAAGAAATAGAACAAAATAAATCAGATTTGTATGGAACTACAAAATACCCCAAATAGCCAAAGAAATCCTAAGAAAAAAGAACAATATTGGAGGTATCACACTCCCTGACTTCATCTTGTACTACAGGGCAACAATTATCAAAACAGTATGGTATTAACAGAAAAACAGACACACAGACCAATGGAATAGAATTGAGAACCCAAAAATAAACCCACATAAATATGGACAGATAATTTTTGACAATGGAGAAAAAACAGCCTCTTCAACAAATAATTCTGAGAGAATTGTAAAGCCACATACAAAAGAATGAAACTGGACTGCTATCTGTCACCATGTGCCAAAATTAACTCAAAATGGATCAAAGACTTAAGCATAAGACCTGAAACAATAAACTGCATAGAAGAAAACATAGGTACTAAACTTATGGACCTTGGGTTCAAAGAGCATTTTATGAATTTGACCTCAAAGGCCAGGGAAGTAAAAGCTAAAATAAACGAATGGGACTATATGAAACTTAAAAGCTTCTGCACAGCAAAAGAAACTATTGACAAAATAAAGAGGCAACCAACCAAATGGGAGAAGATTTTTATAAACAACACCTCCTATAAGAGGCTATTCCAAAATATATAAGGAACTCATACAATGCAACAACAACAGAAAAACAAACAATCCAATTGAAAAACTGGGCAGAGGACCTGAAGAGACATTTCTCCAAAGAAGACATACAAATGGCCAATAGACATATGAAAAAATGTTCAACATCACTAACCATCAGAGAAATGCAAACCAAAACCACATGAGATATCACCTCACCCCAGTTAGAATGGCTATCATCAACAAGACAAATAGTAACAAGTGTTGGAGAGGCTGTGGAGAAAAAGGAACCCTCATACATTGTTGGTCGGAATGTAGACTGGTGCAGCCGCTATGGAAGGCAGTGTGGAGGTTCCTCAAAAAATTAAGAATAGAATTAGCATAAGATCCACACCTCTCCTGGGTGTCTGTCAAAAAAATCTGAAAACATTTACCCCTAAAGATAGACGTGCTCCAATGTTTGTTTTCAGCTTTATTTACGGTGGCCAAGACATGGAAATAACCAAAGTGTCCTTCGATAGATGATTGGATGAAGAAGTTGTGGTATATACACAATAGAATACTATTCTGCCATAAGAAAAGATGAAATAGTATCATTTGTGACAACATGGATGGGTCTTGAGATTTTGACACTGAGTGAAATAAGTCATACAGAAAATGTCGAGAACCATGTGATTTCACTGATATATGGTACATAAAACTGAAAACAACAAAGAACATGACAAACAAATAAAGAAACAAAAACTCATAGACACAGACAATAGTTTAGTGGTTACCAGAGTGTAAGGGGGAGGTGGGTGGTAGATGAGGGTAAAGGGGATCAAATATATGGTGGTGGAAAGAGAACTGACTCTGAGTGGTGAACACACAATGGGATTTATAGATGATGTAACACAGAATTGTACACTTGAAATCTATGTAACTTTACTAACAATTGTCACCCCAATAAATTTTCATTTTAAAAAAGTGAATTCTTAATTATCCTGTACCCACTAATGTAAAAGAAGTATCTGTCTGTTCAATTTACTTTTTATCCAATCCCAGAGATTTCCACACTTTGCTTACTCCCACCCATTTAATCTACCACTAATAGATTTCATGTAACCCTCCTCCTTTGATTCTAATGTATAAAATAAGTAGCAAAACTTGCTATTTTCTGGAGCATTTTTTCAATCTGTTGAGATTTTGCTTCCCAGCCATTGTCATCAGTTTGGCTCAAATAAACTCTCATAAGTTTTTTCTTAGGCTGGATGTTTTCTCATTAACAGTATTTACTCAACTCTTGATTCATTACTCATTCTGGTTTGGGTTCCAGTCTTAAATCTACTAAATTTCTTTTGCCAAACAAAGTGCTTATTCTGAAGCTTATCTTAGCTTGTCATTACTCATTATTTATACCATGTTGAGTTAGTCCCAAACATTGTCAAAACACAAGACACTGGATGCCTGACCTAAGGAATTTCTCATTTCCCATGCAGGGTCAGAAAATTATTAGATTTGACAAAGAAATCTCTGATGGACCCCTGAATGGGGATAAAAAACAAACCTGCCCAAAGGAGCACTTTAATCATATAGTTGTGTCTTACCTATAAGCCCTTCTCTGAGGAAAATAATGACTTTTAATTCATTTCTCTCTGGACAAATTTTCTTTTCATTACGTGAATTTGAGGTTTACAAATAGTTGTTCTATTTTTTTGAATGGTTTCTAAAACTGTTTAGAATTTTGCCAGTGAATAAACAATGCTTGCAGTAAGTGCAAAAGTTGTCGTTCATGGAGGTCTGGTCTCAGAAAGATAAAAGGGGCTCTGAACCATGGTACACCAAGAAGGAGTTTCAAGGAGATGCCAAGCAATTAATTGAATTGTGTGTGTGTGTGTGGGGGGGGGGGTTGGTTAGCTCAATTGGTTAGAGCATGGTGCTGATAACACCAAGATTTCTGGTTCAAGCCCCTCATGAGCCACTGTGAGCTGCGCCCTCCTTAAATAAATAAATAAATAAATAAATAAATAAATAAATAAATAAATTTAAAAAATGAATTATAGAAGAGGAAATCTTTTCTCTTCTTCCCTTCTAGGTTCTTTTGCTGGTCTAATAATGAAATTGACACGAGACAGATTAAATTGGAGAATACCAATTTAATTTTGTACATATGGGAGCCCCATAAAAATATGAGACTCAGAGAAGTAACCAAAACAGGCAGTTTTTATACCTTTTAGATAAAGAAACAATAAATGTGTGAAGAATTGACAAAATTGAGAAGTTTGGGCTTGGGGTAGTAAATTGGTGAGAAAGTAAAAAGTTTTGTTTTTACAGCCTTCCCAGCCCTAAATTTCCTGTCTCTGGTGGTAAAGATGTGTTCTGCCCTCCTGTTCCATGGCAGGTACCATTCACTTGGGAGATTTATTTCCTGCTTTCAGGGGACAAAAAAGTTCAGACTGTCCTCGCACCAGCTGTTTCTCAAGCACTTTAATTCACAATAATCAATATTCCAAAGTGGCATAGATTTTTTTTCACATTTTATTTCATTTTATTTCATTTAACATATTTATTTCATTTTTAATTAAACTTATTGGGGGTGACAATGGTTAGTAAAATTACATAGGTTTCAACTGTACAATTGTATAATACATCATCTATACAAAGTAGCATATCTTTGGGTGACATGCTCTGAACCCCTACAATGATTATAAGCTTCTCAAATATAACGTGGAGAGAGTTCTCTGATTTTGCCTCTATTCTTGCCTCTCTCCCTCTCCTCTATCTCAGTAAGTGGCCATACCATTCACCTGGTAGTCAGACTAAAACTTTTCTCTCCTCACCTCAAGTTCATCCCCATTCCATCAACATTCAAATGTCCAAAACAATTCAACTTGGTAAATGTACGCATATGCAGCCAGTATTTGCATCAGAACCTCCCTGCTTTACCCTCCACTCTCTGGTGTCCTTGCATCTTGGTGTCTGCTGTGGTGTGCACTGGCTGTCACCTCTAGGCACCAGTGAGAGCAGAAGGGAAGGGAAAAGGACAGGTGTAAATAAGCACCTGAGAGCAAACACCGATAGAATGAGCAATGCTGATGGATAAGCACATGCAGAGGAAAGATCACAGCCCATTTCTGAGACACAATGCAGACAGGAGAGCACTGACGGAGGAAATCACAGAGAAAATCAACTAGACTAGGAGTTACTGTTTGGTGGGGGGCAGCATAGGAATAGATTGCTCCGCCTGTAGAATGCAAGGTGGGCCCAGGGATCAATAGTTGGGGGAGGAGAGAAGAATGGAACTGCAAACAAAGTACTGTCTGAAGATCTGAGTACAGAACGGTGAATATCCCCCCACCTCCACCCCATCTCATGCACTGAGCTGCCAGGACAATTGGCTAGGCACTGACCCAAGGCACAGAGGAATGTGCCCAGTCAGGGAAGGGTTTGGGCAGCTCCTGTGCAGATGCGCAGCGAAGGCCGCTCTGTGCTGGACTGCGGTTGTTTGTGAACAAAGCCCCAACTTAGCCTCAGCCACTTCTCTGCCCACTCCTGCTGAGGGCAGTCCAAGTCAGCAGTCCCTGTTGAGGTACCTTTATGGGCTCGCCAGAGATGAGGGAAAACTTGTGGCATGAAAGAAAGCAACCAGGATTCTGAAGAAAGAGTGGAAGGCGGAGACAGAAACAAGGAATTCAGAGAACATAAGAACATAAAACAGAGAACATAAAAGAATAAAACCTCTTTGATCAGTATCATCGGAGAGACTTTAGGAAAGATTGCATCCACAGAACAAAAGCATAGCACTATGAAAAATGAGCCCTTTGAGAATACCCATTAAAAAAAAAACCCTCTGGAAATTAAAATTGTTTTGTAAAAACTATAAAATAATAAATTTAGATGGAAAATATCTTTTAGGAAATCTTAGAGAACACAGAGAAAAAGAGGGGTCAAAATATGACAGAAACAGTAGAGATAAAGATGATTAAACCAGGATTAATCCAGGTACAATGCCTAACTAGTAGGAGTGTTGGAGACAGAGAGAGAGGGAAAGAGGAAAGAGAAGGACGAAGAGAAGGAGAGAGGAAGAGAGAGAAAAAGAGGAGAGAAGGGGGAGAGAGAGACACACTCAAAGAAGGAGAGGAGAGAAGGAAAGAGAACATAAAAATCAAGGGTAGAAAATTATCAAATAAATAATAGAAACCTTTCCTAAAGCTGGGAGGAAAGACCCAATCTTCAGATTGAAAGAAGCATTGGTAATATACATCGGTATACCACTTTGAGGAGCAACTTGACAGTAATTGCTGCAGCTGGCTGCCCACATGCCCAGAAACTCTTCTCTTAGTCTGTCCTCTAGGGCAGAGCCTCCAAACTGGAGCCCCTGATGTGCCCCAAGTTGGATGCAGACGTGTGGAGTTTGGTCTCTGTCGTCAGGAGGCTGAGCAGGGTGGCACTACAGGATCGGCACTCCCTGCCAGGAGCAGTGCCATCTGCACCGGTTCTAGCCTGCAGCAGCAACAGTAGCTCTGTGTCTGGTGTGGGACATGACCGTGGGAGGCCAGGAGCTTAGGTATGGAGCCAGTTGAGAAGTTATGGACTAAAATGAAAAACCTGTGATTATAAATAGTGACATTGTCACTATTGTCCCTCAAGAATTACCAATGCCGTTTCCATGCACAAAGGAGATTTGTTCATAGGGTCCTGGGAACAAGACACCGAGTTTCATCTTCACTGTAAGCAATCTGGTAGCTTCCACAGTTATTGTTTTGAAGTACTACCCTAGACTACTATGTCTCATCTAAAATTGGTGCTTTTTTTGCAATTGCAAAAACACAGCATTCAACTGCTTTGTATAGCTGTGTTGCTTCATACAAGATAAATGTCCTATATCCCAATAAATTATTTTTCTATCTTATGAAAATATTTTTGCCCTGGAATGCTATGGATTCTTTTTTTTCAGAATTTAGAATGTTAAACATAGGGTGGGGGTGGGGGCAGAGGGAGTTGGAAACTTTTAACTACCAAAAAGAAATTTCAAGATGTTCTATACTTGGATATGTAATTTCATTAGTGATGTATTCTCTTTTTCCTTTTTTATTTTTTGATGTTTGCAATGACTATTTCAGAATTCAAAATTATGAACTTTATTTTGAAGATTTTGTAAAAAATAAAATTGTCTACTTTATAATATTAAATTTTCAAATACAATAAGAACACATAGTAGTTGAGGTCCTGGCCAATGTGATAAGATAAGGAGAAAAACACTAGCAAGTGTGAATAATGAAATGATTATCTTACACACGAAATTCAAAATGATCAATAGAAAAACTAGTGGAAGTAGTAGAAGAGCTCCATTAGGTTTCAACAAACAATAATCACTAGCTTTTCTATACACAGGAACATTAGAAATTGTAATGCAAAATAATCCCCCAAAAAACTAGGAAAAATTTACCAAACTTAATTAGTAAATTCAGCCAATGTCAAGCCCAATGAAAGTTGAAAAGTGAATTCTAAAATTCTTCTAAAAGATAAAATATATAAAATCTGCCTAGAAAAATGTTGAAGGAGTAGAATAATGAGACATACTGTCTTATCGCATGTATGGCTTTGAAATGAAAACAGAGTATGGCTTTGGCACTTCTGAAAGCAACTTGACCAGTGGGAATTTAGCACATGAAAAAAGTCATAGTTCAAAAGAGTAGAGAGGGCATGTCCGGTGGCTCCGTCGGTTAGAGCTCAGTGCTCTTAACTCCAAAGGCTGCCATTTCGATTCCCACATGGGCCAGTGGGCTCCCAACCACAAGGTTGCCGGTTCGACTCCCACAAGGGATGGTGGGCTGTGCCCCCTGCAACTAACAATGGCAACTGGACCTGGAGCTGAGCTGCGCCCTCCACAACTAAGACTGAAAGGACAATAACTTGAAGCTGAATGGCATCCTCCACAACTAAGATCGAAAGGACAACAACTTGACTTGGAAAAAAAAAAAAGTCCCAGAAGTACACACTGTTCCCCAATAAAGTCCTGTTCCTCCTCTTCCTCAAAAAAAAAAAAAAAAAAATAGAGAAAAAATGGATTAATATTGTAAATGGTGTTGAGACAACTGTCTGTCCATATAGAAAAATTGGTATGTCTTCTCAGTTTAAGAATCTCATATTCTTAGAAATTTGTATTGACTAAGAACATAAATGTAAAAAGGTAAAATTATAAAAGTACAGTTGACCCTCAAACAGTCCAGGTTTGAACTGCACAGGTCCACTAATACATTGATTTTTTTCAATTAACTGTAGTTACGTTAACCTGTGCAATTCAAACCCACATTGTTCAAGGTCAGTTCAAGAGGTTGGTTTCCCTAAGCCCCTACCACCCATGTCGCTCAACAGTCAACTATACCGTTGAAACCAAGGGAGAATTTGTTTTTATGATTGTTAGATGGGAAAGTACTGTTACAGACTGAATGTCTGTGTCTCCCTAAAATTCATTTGTTGAAATCCTAACTTCTAGGGTGATGTTTTTTGGAAGTGGGGCTCTTGGGAGGTGATTAGGACATGAGGGTAGAGCTCCCATGAATGGGATTTATGCCCTTATGAAAGAGACTCTGGAGAGCTCTCCTTCCCCTCTGCCACATGAGAACACAATGAGGAGATGGCTGTCTATGAAGCCGGAAGTGAGCATCTTCAGGCACCAAATCTGCTGATGCCTTGATCTTGGTCTTCCAGATCCCAAAACTGTGAGAAGTAAATTGTTGTTGTTTATAAGCCACCTGATCTGTAGTATTTTGTTGTAATGGCTCAAACAGACTAAGATAAAGTATGAAGTATGATCAAAAACTACGGTGAATGCTGCTGCCGAGTGCCCTCCAACAGAAAGGCAGGGATCTTCAATATGGGAAGTGGTGCGTCGAACCTTAGTAACAGTGTGTGACAAGTTTCACCTTGTTCGGTGCAGTCATTGGGGTGTGAGAGGTGTGAGAGAAGGTGTGTTTTAAAGTGTGCCACCGTGGGCGGCAGTGTTGATATGTCTCACGGAAACAGCCATGGCGGGGGCGGCTGCCAGTGCGCCGCTGGTCAGGAGGAGCCACGCAAGCAGCACGATCTGGCCTATGATCTGCACCTGCGCGTCGACCTGGAGCGTCTGCAGTGCCTCAATGAGCGCCGTGAGGGCAGCGGCCACGGCGTCTTCAAGCCGTGGGAGGAGCAGACCAACCGCTCCAAGATTTACAGGCAATGTCAAGCTCAAAGGCATCATTATAATGGGAGAGGATGATGACTCACACCCCTCTGAGATGAGACTGTACAAGAACATTCCGCAGATGTCCTTTGATGATACAGACAGGGAGCCAGATCAGACCTTTAGTCTGAACCGGGATCTTACAGGAGAATTAGAATATGCTACAAAAATTTCTCATTTTTCCAATGTCTATCATCTCTCAATTCATATTTCAAAAAACTTTGGAGCAGATACCACAAAGGTCTTCTATATTGGCCAGAGAGGAGAATGGACTGAGCTTCGCCGACATGAAGTGACCATCTGCAATTATGAAGCATTAGCCAACCTAGCAGACCACAGGGTCCATCAGGTTACCCCACAGACACACTTCATTTCCTAAGGGCTGGCCAAGGCTCCCACAGAGGCCCTGTGTCACTGAAGATATATGACAACCTGTTGGGAAAGACAAAGAGATGGGATTCCAGAGGAGTTGGCTGCTCAGCCTTTGCCAAGCTTTATTTTTAGGGCTTGCTGCAGAAACCTGGCCTATGGAAGATACCACACCACCAGGAAGGGTTGTGTGCATGCCAGCAGGCAACCGTAGTTCTCTAGGCCCCTGGAGAAATTGGGTCTTGGGCTGCTCAGCATCTGCAGTCATGGAGAATGCCTGCCTTTCCAGTCATTATGGCCATGGGATTTCAAATGTTTTGTTTTGTGGCAGAATTTTTGTGTGACTTGTTCTCTTTTTTTGTGTGTGTGACTTGTTCTCTTTTTTTTTTTTTTTTTTAAAAAAAAAAAGGAAACTATTCCTGGGCTGCAGTAAACTTTCTGAAGCCTCAGCCTTGTGTTTGCATTAGCTATCAGGAGGGTCTCCAACTAGAAGTTCACGTCCCAGCTTGCTCCTTCTCGTCACCGGCAGCATTCTTGTCAAGTTGCCCAGGTTGGAGTTGTCTGTCATGCATTAGTGTCCCATGGTTATAGCTAGAAGAGCAGGACTCTCCTGGTGATGCTTAATTAATAGCTTGAGGAGAAGGTCTTTTTTCCTCCTACCTAGGTCAACAGTCTGGGGAGAGCATGGGCATCATTACTATGTGGGTATCCTGGTCGAGGAAAGATTGGGACTTAGGTAAGAGTCCCCTTGGGACATTCTTAATGTTTATTAGCTTCTAACTAGTGTTGTAAGCCAAGTGCCAGAATTTGGAGCTCTCATTTCTTCTGTTCATGGCTTTTTATTCACTGTGACTAATAAGCTTCCTAATAAATCTTTGCCAGACTTAAAAGAATTTTTTTTAAAAATTAAAAAATAAAAATAAAGTGTGCCGTAAATCGTGGGCCATGAACAATGCATTAACATGAAATGGCCAAATGGTTTCATCCTCCATCATGACAAAACTCTGTGTCACACATCACTTCTGATACGGCAATTTCTGTCAAATAATAACATTACGGTGTGCCCTCATCCACTTTATTCACTGGATCTGACAACGTGCGACTTCTGGCTCTTCTCCAAAGTCAAAATGACCATGAAAGGTAAACGTTTTCAATTGATTCAGGACACGGAGACAGCCATGACAGGGCAACTAAAGACACTCACGAAAGAGGACTTCCAGAACGGCTTCAGAAAGTGCCAAGAACAATGGGATAAATGTGTTCAAAGCAAGGGGGAGTATTTTGAGGGGGATTAATGGCAATGTTTTTAAAAAAAACAAATGGCAACATTTGTTTTAAAATTTCAACATTCACTGTATTTTTTACCACACCTTATGCTTACTAATTAAAACATGAAATACTGAAGACGTAAAGAAAATAAATTAATGGATTCGGTTGTATTTAAATTTAAACTTCTATGCAGCAAAACACCATAAAAAAGTTAAGCAAATAATGCACAAAAACTTTTTACAACATAAAAAGAAAAGTACAATAACCTAGTAGTGGAGAAAGTGTTCAAATGACATGAGTAAGCTATGTAGATAGTGAGACATACAAATGGTTAATGAAAATGTTTTCCCTTAACAATTATCAGAGAAATGTAATAAAATAGTGAGATATCATTTCAACTAATTAGGTGGGCACAAATATTAAAGATTAATAATATCCAGTGTAGGGAAATGCTTGTGTACATATCTGGAATGGGGAGGAAGACTTATTCTCATTCATTTTTGTTAGGAGAGTGGTATAAAACTTTAGAGGAACTATTTGGAAGTACCTATCAAAATTTAAAGTGTACATATATTTCATAATAGAATTACATTTCTAAAAAGCCATCCTAGAGAAATACTCATGTGTGTATAATGGATGTTTATAGAAGTATTGCTGACATATTAAAAAATGGAAATCCCTAAATGTCCAACAGAAGGGGAATTTAAATAAAATGTGGCATCCTAATACTGTAGAAAACTATGTAGTAATTTTTTAAAAATGTAAGAAATTTCAGTGCAGTACAGAAGACCAATGGCAGGTGCCAGCTTCTCCCTCTCCGAGGCCTCTTGCCTGGAGCAATGGCATCTTCTTCCCGGGCTCCCTGCTGACACACCTTGAAGTGGAGCATGTGGTCCTTTGGGGGTCCCCTGAGCTCTTTCCTAGTCAAAGCTCACTGGGAAGACCCCTGGGAGGATGTGACCTCTGTTCAAAACTACAGCACAAAATTCCATCAGCCACTGAGCCCGTATGCAACAAATATCCACAGATCACTGTGCAAAGACAAAGAACCAACCGTTTGCCAGAGAAATACTTACATAAACAAATGGCTGGGCAGGGGTAGAAAAAGTAATCTGGGAAACAATCTGTAAGTTAGAAAGTCTCTAACATACTTGGAGAGATTTAAGATATCACCATAAAACAATACGCAGCTAAACGGGGAGTTAGTGTTTCATGGGGAAAGTTTCAATTTTGCAAGAGGAGCAGCGTTCTAAAGATTAAGGATGGTGATGATTGCACAACAGTGTGAATGTACCGAATGCCACTGAACTGCACACTTAAAGATGGTTAAAATAGTAAGTTTTATGTTATGTGTATTCTACTGCAATTTAAAAAATAAAACCAGGATATTATAAGCGATGAATAACCAAAGACAAGGAACGGTTTCTGACTAGAAGCTACTTGGCGTTGTGTTCCTGCAGCTGGTGGTAGCAAAGGAGATGTGACAGGAAGTTACTGGGTTTGACATCTGGGAAAGCTCTGGAAAGGAGATGCATACCCGGGATGTGTCTGCTGCAGACCAACAGCTGAGTTGGGACCAGCAGGAAGGCAAGCCGGAGGCAGAGCCCTCAGCCAGGACGTGTAGCTGTGGTTCTCCACCAGTCACCACCAGTTCCCAACTCTGCTTTCTCATAAGCTTGTGTGATGTGAGCCACTCTTATTTGAGGTTATATGCAGCCAAATGCAACCCCTGATACATTCATTTTAAATTCTGTGTCCCCGGTAGCACCTGTCAGAGTTCTGTAGAGCCATCTCTTCACAAATACTTGGGTGATACAAATGGGCTCCTATAGTGGATTATATCAAACTGAGCACAGCACACCAAAGGCATCTCTATCTACTCTGAAGATCTAACAAAGGAAACTAGGAACCTCCCCCAGGAGGAAGTGAGGACTAATAACCCTGTCCTCTGCCCCCAGGCACCTCCTACCAGCCCAGACTAAGAGGAAGGTGTGTGGATCACACACATACACACACACACATACACACAGACACACACACCCCACAGATGAGTCAGTAAGACAAAGCCCCCACTGTAGATTTATGTGCTTCCACCCCTTGGGAAGTCAGCTGCCTGAAGCCAATCAACTTGTGGGCATTAGTGCCAGGGAGCAGGTGACAAATCACCCCTGCTCATTACAGATGAAGCCAGAATGCCTCAGCTGTTGGGGAGAGAGGTGTTAACCCCTCACCATCTGTTCCCATAGTGGGGTCCTTCATGAAGACTGGAGGAGAAATGTTTGCCGTTATTCTTCGAAGTTAACAGGGATCCCTTATTCCATGGGCACAGGGGACAAGGGAATTCTTAACCATCCTCATTAAAAAGGACTGTTAAACCATAACTCACACAGCTCACGGAGGCACAGAATAAATGTTTGAGCTGCTAGCCCTCATCTTTCGTCTTTGACGTCAGATACTTGGGCCTGGAAAAGCTCATATTTATCACTAAGTTAGCAGCTAATTTGGGAACTTAAATCCATGCGTGGCAGTGTACAGGAGTAAAAGTAATTTTTTCTTTACCCTCTGATTTCTTGGCTGAGACCATCCCCTTCCTCACCGCCATACACACACAATAAGAGATTGACAAGAGGAAAACAAACAGAAGTTTATCAACACGTACACTTCATATATACATGGGAAAGACCCAGGAAAACTAAGTAACTCCCCGTATGGCCCAAGCCACCACCTTAAATACCATCTTCAGCTAAAAGCAAAAGAGAGATGTTGGAGGAGGAGGCAGCCACTTTTGGGGGATGAGCAGGAATAGCAGGATAAACAAGGGTAAGGTTGTCAAGCAGATTCTCTCGTGATTTAGAGTCTTCCTCCTCTTCCTGGTTCAGAGAGGGAGCCAGCTACAGGTGGAATTTCCTTTATAAATGTAAATGTCCCTTACAAAAAAAGAGACTTCGTCTGCTCTTTCTCAAAATCATGCTAGAGCCAAAGAAGCATATTTTGAGGTGGCATGTTCTGGTATCCTTTAGTAAGCTCTAATATACACCTATAAGAAAAATTGATAATCTTGATATTTTTCCCAAATAACTACAAATTCACTATCACTCAGGAAAAAAAAAAAATCTAGATGCTTGAGCATGTTGCTGCAGGCAGAAAGAATAGGGCCCCCGGGGAAATAGGGGGAGGCAGGGAAGGAAGAAGTGCAGGAAAACAAAGGAGGGAGATGAGATTATTCTCCAGAAAAGGTGCAGCTATCAGACCAGCCAGAACTAGATTTCAGTGGCCAAGAACAGGGCCAGGACACCATCTTGCCCCTCAAGGTGAACTTTAGCTGATTGTAATTGATTATAATGTTATTAGCATTATGGGCAGGGAAAATCTCCACTCCCTGAGCCTTCGTGGCAGTTCCAATTAGAGCCAAATAAGGACAAGAGAATTCCTCCTCTGAACAAGAGTGGTCAGTGAGGACTCACCTGGGAACACCTATAACACCACCCCTAAATTTTGAATATTTCATGCCCTCATTTTGAAGGTAATAAATTCCTATGCCCCTTTGTTCTTTGGGGCAGTTGCTCTTCTGGCCTGCCCACTTCTGCTATTTGGGAGTGTACTGTTTTCATTTAATAAACCCACTGCTTGCTTAGCTTATTTGGTGCATCCTTGAATTCTTTGCTGTGGTGTATAACTAGAACCCATTTTTTGGCGACATCCGTAGCAACTATGAAGGTGATGATTCTTCGCCTGCATCTAGACTGAACTTTCCTCAGTAAGAACAAAGTCACAAGCCACTTTTGCTCTCTGCTTTCTTTCTGAGGCTGGAGGCTGCTTTTGCTGTCAGCTCTCTTTCTGTTTCTGAGATCACTCCTCTCACCTACTCCCTCCAACTTCCTCTGTTTGTACAATTACTCCAGGAAGGCTTCAGCCGCATTGTGGGGAGGGTGAGACACTTAAATGCCAGAAGGGCTCCGGCAGCTTGAAGTCTCCAGTGAGAGGATGAGTTGGTCATGGATTGTGGTAGATTGTCACTAGGCCTCTCCACCAACCTGAAGACAATATTCATGCAACAAGGTACACAGTTCCACAATCATACAATCCTCTCTGCAGCAACAGCCTCCTGGGAACCAGTTCTCCTAGCTTTATCTCCACTCTCACTTCTGTAAGAGCTTGTTGTCCAAATTGTTTTCACTTTCCTGCATCTATCTCACTCTTAGTAGACTAGTAAATCTCAGGTAGTCATGAATGACCAACTGAAAGCTTGACTTTCCTCTGCAGCTGAAAATCACACTTTGCTACTCTTTTTCTTACTGGTGGGGCTCCGGAGTCTGCCTCTTTTTTCTGGACCTGACCTTCATGCTGTCTCAGCCAGGCTTATATTAAGATAGAATACCAATCTTTCCACCACAGGGCCAGAAACCTGAAAGACATGGAACTTTGCCACGATGGAGGATGAAACCGTTTGCCTATTTCATGTTAAGGCATTGTTCATGATCCATGATTTACAGCACGCTTTATTTTATTCATTTTTTTTAATTTTTATTTTTTTAAATTTTATTGGGGGACAGTGTGTTTTTCCAGGGCCCATCAGCTCCAAGTCGTTCTTCAATCTAGTTGGGGAGGGTACAACTAGAGGGCCATGTGGGAATCAAACTGGCAACCCTGCTGTTCAGAGCTCACGATATAACCAACTGAGCCACCCGGCTGCTCCTACAGTATACTTTAAAACACACCTTCTTTCAACCAGTTCACACCCAACTGACTGCACTGAACAAGTTGAAACTTGTCACACACTGTTACTAAGGTTTAATGCACCGCTTCCCATATTGAAGATCCCTGCCTTTCCATTGGATGGCATTTGGCGGCAGCATTCACCGTATTTTGTGAGCACAACGGAAAGGCTCTGTGTCACACATTGCTTCTGGTATAGCAATTTCTGTCAAATAAATCCATTACAGTGTATCCTCGTCCACCTTATTCACTGGATCTGGCATCATGCAACTGCTTGCTCTTCCCCAAAGTCAAAATGACCATGAAAAGTAAACATTTTCAATTGATGCAGGACATCGAGGCAGCCACGACAGCACAACTAAAGACACTCACGAAAGAGGACTTCCAGAACTGCTTCAGAAAGTGGCAAGAATGATGGGGTAAGTGTGTTCAAAGCAAGGGGGGTATTTTGAGGAGGATTAATGGCAATGTGTCTTTTACTGTAATAATCTTTTTAAAATTTAAACATTCACTGTATTTTTTAATCATATCTAGTATTTATTTACAGTCCCACTAAGAAACTTTCAGATACCAATACCATCCACGTTTTAACTTCCCTAGAGGGTATAAAGTCTCCAAGAAAAAGGCCCAAATTTCTTCACAGCAGGTAGAATACCTTGGATAGATTTTAACTCCTGCACACTGAGCTCTAACTACTAAGAAAACGGAGGCCATTTCCCAGCTTGGCCCTTCTCATACAAAAAAAACAACTTAGAATCTCCCTAGGTATGACAGGATTCTGTGGGACATGGATCCCGGTTTCAGTGTCATGGCCAAGCCTCTATCTGAGGGCCTAGCTGGGTCAGATGCCGCCGAACCATTAGACTGGACTTAAAACAACAAAATGCCTTTGAAGGTATCAAGCGGTTCTTAATGTCTGCCCCAGCCGTAAGCATACCTGACCTCAACATGCCTTTCATCCTCTTCACTGCGGAGAAGCAAGGAACAGCACTGGGAATACTGATGTAACCACTGGGACAAGATTTCCAGCCAGTTGCTTACTTTTTCAAACAGCTGGATTTTATAGCCAAGGGATGGCTAGGAAGCTTGAGCAGTGGCTGCTGCCACAGCCCTCCTAGTGGAAGGAGCCACCCAGTTAATCCTGGGGATGTCAGTAGAGGTTAGGACTCCCCACCAGGTACCAGGAGTCCTAGAGACTAAAGGCCATTATTGGCTCAGGGAAGGACACCTTACCAAACATCAGGAGCTCCTACTAGAGTTCCCAGAAATCACCTTAAGACACGCCAAATTCTTAACCTGGCTCCCTGATACCTACAGGGCCTCTAGTGACTATAATACTACTGTTAATGTTTGAACCCAATCTTTTCAATCTCCTTGTTAAGTAGTGTCCTCTAGAATACACCAATTTCATCTCCAGAGTTGTCCACCAAGGATTCCAACCTGTCCCTCCTGGGATTGGAGAAACCATGCTAGCAGCCGTTTGACCAAGCAGCCAGTCCAGTCTTTGTACTCTCTCAGGGCTACCCCTTTCACCAACCTATAAAGCCTCCATAGCCCCCTCCCCGCTGTAATAGAATAGCAAGAAATTCTGGTGCCCATGGGGGGATGATGCCCCCGTTAGCAGGAAGCAGTTTCAGAAGATGGACTTTTGTCCCCAAATTCCTTGTAAGATCATAAAGACCCAGATTTCTTGAGGAAGGAATGTTACCATAGGCAGAAAGAATAAGGCCACCGGCAGAGAGGGGGAGGAAGGGAAGGAAGATGTGCAGAGAAACAAAGGAAGGAGGAGATCAGATCATTCAGAAAAGGTGCTGCTACCAGAATGGCCAGAACTAGATTTCAGTGGCTGAGAACAGACCCAGGGTGCCATCTTGCCTCTCAAGGTGAATTTTAGCTAATTGTAACAGACTATAGTACTGTTAGCATGATGAGCAGGGGAAATCTCCACCCCTGTGCCGCCATGACAGTTCTGACAAGGGCCAAATAAAGACAAAAGAATCCCTCCTCCTAACGGAAGGAGTGGTCATTGAGGACTCACCTGGGAACTCCTATAACACCACCCCTAAATTTCAAGTATTTCGTGCCCTCATTTTGAGGATAACAAATTCCTAAGCTCCTTTGTTCTCCAGGCCGTTGCTCTTCGCCTGGCCTGCCCGCTTCCACTATTTTGGGAGTGTATTATCTTCTTTTCTTTTAATAAATCCACTGGTTGCTTGGCTTATTGAGTGTGTCCTTGAATTCTTTACTGTGGTGTATATCAAGCACCTGTTTTGCGGCGACAATTGTGTTTTGTTTGGTTGAGTTTTTAACTGATCTGGTATTTATAGCTCTGTTTCCCTAGTGAAATGGGTGGTTTTAAAGGCCACTGCCCGCCCTCCAGGCCTCGGCCCCTCCTTGCCACCCCGCGCACACACACATACACACCACTACTTCCTTTTTTCTTAATTTTCCTTGACAGTTGGGCCCTGGTCTCTAGTCTCCAGGTCAAGAAGAAATGACACTCTAGGAAGGTGATCTAAAATGTTACTTTAAAATTTTATATGTTTTCTACCCTGGGTTTTATATAGAACTTTTAATAATCATAAGGTAAATTGTGTTGTATTAGATTAACACTTTGGATTCATTTTTGTCTATAAATCTTATTTGATGTCTAGAATATTTTTTCCCTAGAACTCCTTTTTTTTAAGCTGTAGAGATATATTATCTCCATATAAGCTATAAAAAAATAATATCAATGAAGCCACTTTTAAATGGAGTCAGAGCAGTTATCTCAGAGGAAGTCCTTTGCACTTCCTATTCCTCAAATGTTTTGGAATGTTAAAACAGGGCAAAATAACCTTTGGACTGGGCCTAAAGCAACATTGTATCCCAAACAACTGTTTGCAAAGATAAAGATAACAAGAAAGCAGACATTGTGAGTGCTGCCTGAAGATTAAAAACATGCTTCAGATTTGGCATCCCTGTGTTAGCTTGTCTGCACCTATAGAAAAGCTTTTTTTCTATTCATGTAATTCCCTCTCTCATAAATAACCCCTGCCTTCCCCTGCTAAGCAGAACACTCTTTGCTCCTCTGCTTGAATCAGTGCTTCCCCAATGGCTATTTATTTGGATCTCACCCCAAAGTCACACTGTCCGAAGTTCGGTCACTTGCAGGAACAGAACAAGAAGCATCAACTAGACTGTCTCTGTTTCTTTCTCAAACAAGCTAAAAAAAATTATTCTGACACTTGTTCAAACAGTAAGGAAGACTTTTTTCAAAACTATTGCAATGGGGGCAAGAATTGTGTCCTACTCCAAATGCAGCAAAGGTGCTCAGTGAGAGGAGACATCCATGTGGGGGATTCCGGTTAAACAGACTTAACAGGATTCGTACTGAACCCAGCGAGGGTGATTCAACCTCAAGGTGAGGGGTGAGGAATTTGATCAGATGTCTAGAGTGGGGGATCTGGCTAAACCGACTTAGCAGGGTTCTTTGCAAATATTGTCTTCCGCAGGCCAATGACCAGGAGCCTTTCTAGTATCTACTCAAGGAGAGTCTTTGTGAACCAGCAGATTTAAATTTGGGCAGCTAGTGTGTGTGTGTGTGTGTGTGTGTGTGTGTGTGTGTGTGTGTGTGTGTGTGTATGTACACATACATGTGTGTTTAATTGTGGAAATAGAAGAAGCCGAAACAAGCTTATTTTCAGCTGAGGCAGGTCGCTCCTCCAGGCAGCATGGGGATCTGCCCCCACGGTCTATACGGAGATGTGACCCATCAAAGTTGTGCTCCATTTGCTTTTTTGGAAGTATAACTATAATCTGCCCCCAGGGACAACCAGCCAGGGAAATTTAAAACAAGTGAGACGGGGGAGTGGCCCACACACACTATTGTACTCATCTGTTTCCTCCTGCAAGACGCACCTTGCGTCATCCCCACAATGTTGGGATGATCTGCATCCTAAGCCCTAAGGGTGAGACCTCTGTGAACCTCAAATGAGCCCTGAGAAAATGCTGCGGATCCAGCCCCTGTCCTGGGGAGCCTGTGGCCTGGGAGAGGAGGTGGGAAAGCAAACACTCCCAGGGCCCTGAGGAAACCGAGGATGGGGAAGCTGGGGAAGGAAAGAAGACAAGGGGAGGAGTTTAAGTCAGAGTAAAACCTGGAAGGGGCTTGAGGACTATTCCAAAAGAAGGAACTAGGAGGTTGGATTCCAAGCGTGCTACTTATGTGTCACCAGACACGGAACTCAGGCAGGCGTGAATCAATCACACAGAACAGACCATTTGAAGCCTATTGAGCAAAGAGATTCCATTGTAATGGCCATTCCCATAATTAAACCTGTGACAAACTAGCCACAGGTTGTACTTTACAAAAGTTAAAGATAAACATTCTTCTATTCTTCTTGTACCTTGCTGAAGTTAAACTTACCATTGTTCTTCTTTCCTCCTTTTCCCCCGTACCAGAAATTTTCCATGGAAACAAGAAGCACATATAAACACTACCCCGGTGGGTAGAAGGGGTCTTTCTTCCACTAGCAATTAGAGACCGTCACTCCGTGTGTGGGATGGCCTTTCCTTTCTTCCTCTCTGCTAAATAAACTTACTTTCACCTTAAACTCTACATCAGCTCATATTTGAATTCCTTCCTATGGGAAGCCAAGGACCTTCTTAGCCCAGGGCTCGAGTCCCCACTCTGGGGATTCGCTTCGCCGGCATAGAGAGAAGCTTTCCTCCCTCCCAACGCTCCCGATCATAGGAGAATTTGTTTTGCTGTTGTGTTTAATCCCAGTACTTTTCCAGTGCCTAGCTGACTGCTGGCACGTAGATGCTTAAAAAGATTCAGCGAATGAACAAACCTATTCTTCCTCTCAGAAAGTGAAAGGAAGTCACTACTTTGTGGCTCCATGAGCTCCTGGCTGGTGTGGCAATGCTACCTCCTGTCTGCCGCTGCTCTTTTGTATTCTGAGGCACCAAGCAAGTCCCCAAGACGTTGATGAAGATGTCCAACCCCTCTAGGAGGGAAGGGTATTAGCTCTGCAGGGAAGAAAACAAACCCTTTCCCTCTTCCTCCCTTTGTTCTCCAGCTGCAAATTAGAGTGAAAAGACGTAGATTAGGAGACAGTTTATTAATGTGTGCAGAGCACAGAGACAGGGGAAACTCAGTGATGAGTGACTCAAAGGGGTGTTTAGAACTTGGGCTTGTGTGGCATCTTAATGTAGGGGTCAGAACGAGTGGCTCCGAGATGCGCGTCTGTGGTGGGCACAGCACTGAGGGCTGAAGGACCCTCCGAGCTCAAGAGCTGCTGCTTTTCCCTTAACTACCTTAGAAGTATCTACATTGGGAGCCTTGCCCATAATAAGAGTTATTACCAGAAATAACATGAAGGGATCCAAAACTTTGCCACCCTGAAGCTACTTTTTGGGACATTGACTTTAAACTGTTTATTAAGAAACAAACCTCAGAAAGACCTTTGACCCTCCCCCTTCTTTCCTGCCCAAGAGATTCAGACAGAAGCTGCTTCAGGAAGGAAATTTTAGAAAGCTGCTTTAGCCTAATTTGAATTAAGTATGGTAAATAAGAAGACATCAGGCAGGCACCTGTTAAAGTTCCTGCCTTTTCTTCAAGTACCTGTAAATCGCCCATTCTCACTTCTGAAATCTAATACCCCTCCCCCCTTTTCTTTCTCCTTTGCCCTAAATATCTTATATGCCCAACTCTGCCTCACTGTCTTTGGAATGTTCATGCTTCTGTCGATCCCCCATGTGCATGTATTAAATATTTGATTTCCTCCTCTTAATCTATCTTTGTTAATTTGATTATTTACCCAGCTAGAAGAATTCAGAAGATGGGAGGAAAAATATGAAATTTTATTTTAGCCCCCACACGTTTTATGACCTATCTATATGGCAGGGCAAATTACTGATTATTGAACATCTGCTCTTTTTATCATCCTGCAGTGACCTTCCTCCCCTCTGAAGCCGCAGCCGCCCTTACCTCATTCTTAGCTCAGGATGTCTTAAATACCTCACTTACCTTTCTGGCTCTGAACATCTCATGTAGTGGGGTCTCCAATTGTCTCATGTTTGCGGGGTTCCCGTGCACAAGAAGTTAAATTTGATTTTCTCCTCTTAATTAGTCTTATGTCTTAAATTATTTAACCAGCTGAAAGAACCGGAGGAGGAAAGGGAAAATTTTCCCCTCCCCACATTGACAATCAACAATAAATCTGTAGGGCAGCCAGATGGCTCAGTTGGTTAGAGCGGGAGTTCTGAACAACAGGGTTGCTGGTTTGATTCCCACATGGTCTACTTAGCTGTGCCCTCCACAACTAGATTGAAGACAACGACTTGACTTGGAGCTGATGGGCCCTGGAAAAACACACGGTTGCCCAATATTCCCCAATTTTGAAAACACACACACACACAAAACAATAAATATGTCGACTCAGGAAAAGGTGTTCAGGTTTTCGACTTAGGAAAAGGTGTTCAAGTTTTAGTGGTGGCAAACCTGGGGAGCTAAATATGTGGGGGAATGCACGGAAGACGGGTTGTTTTAGTAGGTTTGTTATGTAGATTCCTCTCCTGCCATCTTTGGGCTGGTAGGAGAACAGAGTCATTTCACCTAATTAAATAAGAGTCGATTAAATAAGAGTCCAGGTCATACTCTTCCTGGTACACTTTAAAATGGGGATTTATGTCACGCTTTTAGGCAGACAGGGGAGGACAGAGATTTTTGCTTGGCATTTGCTCCTTCCCAATTGTCTTCCTCTCAAAATAACCCTGATGCTAAGGTGACATATTTTGGGGTGACATGTTCTGATCCCCTACAGCTCTTAATCATTCCAAATTTTGAATGGTGGCCAAATCTGCAGTGCCCCGGTTTCAGCACAATCATGGGGAACCAGAATTTATATCCCAGTAGTCTAGCAGAGTTCAGATCTCTGGCATTATCCCTTCCAGCTGGAGAGCTATGGACAAGTTCCGCAGTCTCTCCGGGCCTCAGTTTACTCATTATTCAGTGGAGATATAATCCTAAATGCCTCCTAAGGCTGTTGTAAACACAAAATGAATTAGCATATATGGAATACTTAGCATATTACCCAGCACATAGTAGGTACTTTATAAACGTCGCCTATTATTATTATTTTTTTTTATTGGGGAATATTGGGGAATAGTGTTTCTCCAGAGCCCATCAGCTTCAAGTTGTTGTCCTTTAATCTAGTTGTGGAGGGTGCAGCTCAGCTCTAAGTCCAGTTGCCATTTTCAATCTTAGTCTCAGGGGGCAACCATCCCATCCAGGACTTGAACTGGCAATCTTGTTAAATAAGAGCAACCTTGTTGTTAAGAGCTCTGCACTCTAACGAACTGAGCCATCCAGCAGCTGAGCAGCAGCTTCTTGTCTTCAATCTAGTTGTCGAGGGAGTAGCTCATTGGCCCAAGTAGGAATCGAACTGGCAACCCTGTTGATTAGAGCTGGCACTCTAACCAACTGAGCCATCTGGCCGTTCCCCTCGCTTATTATTATTTAGACATGAAAAGAGTATAGCAATAATTTGTAGTCATAGAAACACTTTGGGGTGAGTGAACTTTGGGGTGAGTGTACTTCTTTACAGATTATATGTGGATAAGGAAATTTCAATCTTGCTGAAAGAAGCAACAACCTTTATTTAGTCCCAGACAGAAAATCTTGCCTGAAGAAAATTTCACACTGACGCAATTAACAAGGAAGGACGCAGAGAAAAAAAGAACTTTGATGATATCGTGGTAGGATTTATTCAATTTAAAACAAAAAAAGAACTACAAAGGTAGGAAGTCAGTCACTGATAAGGTTAATAATATCAGGAGATCGCTTTTAAAAATATAATCTTTCATTGCCTGATAACATCTTTTTAAAAATCCATTAATTAATTTTTTAAAATTAGTACTGTATAATGCTCTTTGAGTTATTTTTATTTAAAAAATTTTTTCAATTACACTTGACCTATAATTAGTTTCAGGTGTACAACACAGTGATTAAACATGTATATACTTTATGAAGTGATCACTCCAATATGTCTGGTACCCATCTACACCATACATAGTTATCACAATATTATTGACTACATTCCCTATGATGTACATTGCATCCCCATGACTGTTTTTATAAGGCGATCTCACTTAATAAAATCTCTAAGGGGCACCTCATCAATTGTATCCCTATTACACTGGGGTTCTGAACACCTTGAGAAATAGGACAAAATAGTAGTAAGTCATAGCGCCCACCTTCATAATACTTACCTTCTCTACTTCCTCATACATTTTGGTGTAAGGAGTAATGAAAGGAGTAGTTTCTAAACTAATTTTGTAAAAACAGCTAGTGTTCCAGATAATGGAGCATTTCTCAGCACTAAAATGAAACGAAGTATGAAGCCATGAAAACACATGAAGGAAACTTAACTGCATATTCCTGAGTGAAAGAAGCCAATCTGAAAAGACTACGTACTGTATGAGTCCAACTCTGTGACATTCTGGAGAAGGCAAAACTAATGAGGTAGTGAAAAGTTTAGTGGTTGCCAGGGGTTAAGGAGAGGTAGGGATGAATGGGTGGAGTGCAGAGGATTTTTAGGGCAGTGAAACTGTTCTGTGTGATACTATAATGGTGGGTACATGGCATTGTACATTTGTCCAAACCCTCAGAATGTACACCAAGAGTGACCCTAATGTAAACTGGACTCCGGATAATGATGATCTGTCAGCGTGGATTCATCAATTCTAACAAATGCACCACAGTTGTGGGGTGTTGATAGTGGGGGATATATGTGTGGGGGTGGGTGGCATATGGGGAATCACTGCCCATTCTCAATCTTGCTGTGAACCTAAAACTACTCCAAAAAATAAAGTCTACTTTCTAAAACTGTACTAAAGATGTAGAAGGATAACTTTACAGCTAACAGATTTGCTCAAAGTTCTAATGAAACTTGTTTACAATAAAATATTCAGTCAAATAGCATAAAAAATAGCTAGGGCTAGCAATAGTGCCAATAAAATGCTAATTCATTTTCTGACACATATTTGTCAGAAAAATTTGAAACTTAGTGTGAAAGTGTACGGGTGGGGCAGTCAGGTTGCTCAGTGGTTAGAGCACAGTGCTCATAACACCAAGGTCGCTGGTTTGATTCCCACATGGGCCAATGAGCTGCGCCCTCCACAACTAGATTGAAGACAATGACTTGACATGGAGCTGATGGATCCTGGAAAAACCCTGTGTTCCCCAATATTCCCCAATAAAAATTTTAAAAAAATAAAGAAAGCATTAAGGGTGAAATTCGGTAAATCAATAACGGAATTACACTTAGCTAGTTTGCGGTTTACCTCACCGCATAGCTCACTATCTAGCCACTTGTAGTTAGACTTGGTTTGCAGTTTAATCCACCCTGATATTCAGCTATTTTCTCTTTGTTTTTCCCCTCACTAATTAACTGAAAAACTGCTTTGTTCCCTTTCTCAAGGCTACCCATATCTCGTTACTCTATTTAATTAACAAAATCTTAACCTGGAAAGGGCAATTTCTTAATCCTCAGGCGCCCGGACACCAGAATACATGTAAAGCCCCAGGCCTCTGTGGTTCAGTCCAAGTCCAGAGTCCAAAGATAATATTATCTTAAAACAGACCAGACCCCAGGAAGGATGTCAGCTCTCGGACCTGCCTGACTGTTTCCCCCTTTCCTTTGTTCTTCTTGTGCACCTATAGGAACTTCTGACCCATCTAGGAACAGGGAGATGGCCTTTGGGCAAGAGTCCGCCATCCTCCCAGAATGCAGGCATTCTAAATAAACCTGCTTTTCTTTCCACCAACCATATCTCTTGATTTTTAACTTTTTCAGGCGGTGGGCGGTGTGCAGCCAGACCTTAGCATGGTATCAAAAGTAGAATAAATGTGCATTTACAAAAACACTATCTTTACATGCAATTCCTTTGATAAAATAGGAAAACGATGTGGAGAAATCATGTTTCTGAGGAAAAATTAAGAAAAGGGAAAGAAAATGATGTTGCTAATCACATTGAGAAGTGCCATGAGCACTGATTGTCTTTTACTTGACACTTTGCATGAGCCCCTCATCCCTGCATCAGAGCCCCCTCGGGGCAGCCATCACCCACCAGATCAGTTTCTGTTTAGTTGTCATCTCACCTGATTCGGGCATCAGGCTGGCACAGATCAGGGGCCTGGGGCTGGGCTAAGCAGAGTGACCCTTTGGGCATTTACCTTAATTTAAGTACACGTGACTTCCGGTCTTTGATTATCCAGACTTGGAGAAATGAGAAGAAAATTGCAAGCATACTGAAAACCTTCAAGTCTCCCACTACTGTGTGGGTTGTTCCAGATTTCCCTGCAGCTCTGAGAAGCAGACCTGGTGCTTATTGAATAGATTAATTAGAGAAAGACAAAGGGGTCCAAAACGAAAGATGTGGTGCCTCTTTGCTGTGGCAAGAGATTTTTTTATTAAGGATAGTACCTCCTTTTATGGGTGGCACCTAGAGTTTCTTCCTTATCAACACCTTCCATTAAACAAGAGAAAATGTCTGCTCTTGTAAAAAGGCCAAGTGCCTGCCACTCACATGACTTCTCCCCAACAACGATGAAACCTTCTTCCTTAGAATGCTGCAAAGCAGCCCTTGAGACAGGAAGTCCCTTCAGAACACTGGAAACTGGCAAAAACATCCCCATCTGTAACACCAACTATGGCTGTGCTGACGATGCTCTGGGTGCAGCTGAGAGTTTGCAGTCTGGCAGCCAGCGTCCTACCGTCCTTTCCCGTAGCTCTGAGTCTAAGACCAGCAGGTTCCTTGTGAGCCCAAATCCTAGTCTGCAGTGAGAGCTCTCGCACACCGGCCCTGCTGTGCCAAACTTCAGGACCATTACTGAGCTAGTCCTTCTAGGCCAGTGATGCCTTGCACCAACAAGGTGATTCAGTTGGAAAGTTGGAGAATTCTGGTAAGTATGGCCCTTGTCTTGGTGGAAGGTGGTGTGTGAGCCTATATCACAGCCAATGCAGGAATTACAGGGCAGCTGTGTGTGAGTTAGCCGGCAAATGGAGAGGGCTCCCCAGTTGGGATGAGGCAAATGTGAATTGAAAAGAGCTTTCAGTTTCCCCTGTGAAATTAGGAGGAGAGACTTCTTCCTTTCCCTTTTCTTCCAGAATTTCTTTGTCCTTTTCAAATGCATGTTAAGTTTTTAATTACCAAGTATGCTTCTTACCAGTCTTAAAGGAATGTTTCCTGAGGCCCTGGGCTTGGGCCTCTTTGAAATGTCATCATCAAGGCAGAGAAGCCCCCATCCTCCAGACCCCCAGAAGGAGGTGGGCTGCCTTGTCACCTGACTCCAGACGGCAAAGCCTACCTAAAGTGAGGGATTATGGAGCACAAAAGAATGAGACTTCTTTCAGTCTTTGCAATCCTTTTAGTAGATTGCTTATAATGTGCATCATACTCTGGTTTAATGCTTATTTGGTAATAACATTTTCTTTCTCTTCTACCTTTGTGGAATGGTTTTCTGGGGTGGGAGAAGATTTTATTTGCCACTATGTTTCCCTCACATTGACAGAGAACAATCCTCAGTGCACCTGCACCAGAGCACATGCAGGTGGGTGCAGACTCTTGGCCCCACCCCAGCAGGAGCTCCCTTCCCAGGGGTACTTTGGAAAAGACAAAGGCCCAGAGGAAGCCCAGCCAATTACCATCAATGAGAATCTCTGGGCTAGGGCTGGGAAATCAACATTTTAAAATAAAACATTTCCCAGTAGATTTCCAGCTTGTGGGCACAGCTAAGATTCGCAGCTCTGGGAGACCAAACACACCCATTCTCACTGGAACTGGAGCCTCGCAGAGCTAAAGGAGTCAAAAAGGGCCTAGATCCCCATGAGGGTATGCCCCATGTTTTCCTGGTCCAGGTCTCTCAAGCTTCTCTGTCTCCTTGTCCTTTCCAAGCCTTTGGGAACAATAGGTTGCTGTTAATTTCATTTCACTTAAGTGGAGCCGGGCCCCTTGTTAACTTTCCAGTCTTTCCTCCTGTTGAAATTTGTGGTAATTTCTGGGGGAGGGATGCAAATAAAGGGGGAAGCCATGTTGGTCCTGGCCTCTCTTTTTTCCACGTGGGTGGCCGGTTGGGACACTGGCTGGCAAGTCTGCATATACACACTCCTTGGTGGCTTTTTTCCTTTTCTTTTCCCAAATAAACCGTTCTTTTGGTGGATTACCTGGAGAATTATTTGTCCAGTAGAAATAACTGACAATGAAAAACCTAACATAGGTATCCTAAGTGCAGGGGAGGAAAAAAGTTGTCCTCAACCCTCACAGGGTCCCTGGCTTAGTCTGAAAATTAAACTGATAAAGGCAGAATAACAGGAGAAAAGCATACAAATTTGTTTAATATAAGTTTTACGTGACATGGGAGCCTTCATAAAGAAATGAAAACCCAAAGAAACCTGGGTTTTTATGTTAGGGTTGGTGAAAAGTAGGTGGTTGTGGAGGAATATGACAGGACAAGAGTAAAAAGTCAAGGTAGTGAAGTGGGGGAGACAGCCAGTCCTGTTCATTCAGAATCTTCTCAGCATCCCTCCGTCTTGGAGCTAAGGAGGCTCCTTTCCTCCAGGTACAGGGAGGGCACCTTTTACCCAAGAGTCTATGACCTGCTCCAGAGGAAAGGGGAGGTCAGAGAACCCTTCCTGTGCCTGTTATTTCTCAAATTCCCTCACCTTAAAATATCAATATGCCAAGAGGCAGAGATGTCCTGAACCCCATGAAAAGGAATCAATACTTTAAGTGTATACTGAAAAAAATCTATGAGTTAGGTTTTTCTAATGCTTCAAAGCTTAGAAAATTCAATTCGAACTTCTTAAAACCATAGCCCTGTTAAAGAAAAATATATTCTAACACTTGTTAAGATAGTAAGGAAAACTTTATTCAGGATTATGGCAATAGGTGTCGAAACTATTATAACAGGAGTAAGAGATCAGGCCCAACTGTGAATGCAGGAAAGACGCCTCGGGGTTTACAGGGGACAAGCAGAGTAGTGGTCAAGTCCATGGAGAATCACTAAGAGATAGCTAGAGTGGGGGATTCATGCTAAAGCTACTTAACAGAATTCTTGCTGAAGGCAGGCTGGGGTTGTCAGACATCAAGGGTACACAGGGCGAGCAGGTAGTGAAAGAATTAGGACACGCCACCCCCAAATACGCCACTTTGGTATATTGCTTATTTTAAGCTGAAGACACTTGAAAAACAACAAATGTGGGGACTTTTTCTGAACTTCCCTGATTAACCTAAAGAAAGAGTCTCCAAAAATAACTCTATTGTCCTAAATTTCCTCCCTGGGAGTTCCATCCACCAGGAGAGGATACTAGAGGTGACAACCACATCCAAACAAAATTTGTCCCAAACCTCCTATCTATTCTTCTAAGGGCCCAGTCATCTTTCCTAAACATCATTGACTCTCTCCTAAGAGGCCCACATCCCCTATCTTTCCCCCTTATTAAGATGGTATATAAACTCTCACTGCTTTTTTGGGGTATTCACTTTTTTTCCTGTGATGCCTCCATGCATATAATATTAAAAATGAATGAATTTTTATGCCTTTTCTCCTGCTAATCTGCCTATTGTCAGTATATTTCATAGACTCAGCCATGGAACCTAAGGAGGCAGAGGGAAAGTCTTTCCTCTTCTACAATATCGAAGATGGGGAATTTTCTTTCGACTGACTCAGTAGGATTTTTCTGTTTGTTTCTTTCTTTGTTTAGCAATCTTTTTATCATTAGGGCATTTATTACACTTTTTTCAGAACAAGTATAATTTACAGAAATTATACAGGCAACTTTTTATTAACTAAAATATCTAGCAATATTTTATTTAGCTGAAATTTATTTCAATTGTAAAAACCATCTCTGCTTACAAAAAAATAATAAAAAAACATTGAATTTAACTTGCTTCTACAAATGCCCCAAGAAGTCTTAAGCTAAACAATATTTTAAGTAGAAAAAAACTAATTTTTAAATAGTTTGGTATACTATTTCTGTGGTTTAAATACACATATTACCTGGTTTCTTTTACAGGAAATCTGACTGGAAGTTTATTACATTAAGCATTGTAAAATAAATGCAAGAGTTAATCACCTTTTTAACAAAAATACTCTGTATGCAATAATTACAAGTATCAAAGATATTATTTACTGGTTGATAATTGACTGCTACAAAATATGAAACAAAATACATTTACTAGATTGTTTCTCAGATACCCCAAGTGAGGATTTTCCATAAATAAAAGCTGCGAAGCAATTCATGTAGTGATTAGTTTAGGTCAATTCTTTTTTCCTCCCTGTTATTCTCTTCCTCTTCCTCACTGTCTCTACCCCCTGCAGTGGCACCATATTATTAAAAACATAAGTATCTTGGATTTATATATCATTTGAGTTATTTCAAATGATGTACAGCTCCTCATGTAAAAAAGATGTTTTGACTCAGCAGGATTTTGGCTACAATCTTCTTAGACTGAATAAAGATGAAACAGAAAATCTGAATAGACTGATTATTACCAACAAAATTGAATCAGTAATCAAAAAACTCCCACAAACAAAAGTCCTGGACCTGATGGCTTCACAGGTGAATTTTACCAAACATTCATTGAAGAATTGACACCTATCATTCTCAAGCTATTCCAAAAGTTCAAGAGGATAGAAGGCTCCCAACCTCATTTTACAAGGCCATCATATCCTGATTCCAAAGCCAGACAAAGACATTACAAAAGAAGAAAATTATAGGCCAATATCCCTGATGAATATAGATGCAAAAATCCTCAACAAAATATTAGCCAAGAGAATTCAACAATACATTAAAAAAATCACACACCACGATCAAGTAGAATTTATTCCTGGGATGCAAAACTGTTTCAATATCTGCGAATCATTAATGTAATGCATCACATAAACAAAAAAGGATAAAATCATATTATAACACCAATAGAGACAAAAGAAGCATTTGACAAAATCCAGCATCCACTTAAGATAAGAATGTTCGGCAAAGTAGGGACAGAGGGAACACACCTAAACATAATAAAAACCATCTATGACAAACCCACAGCTAACATCATATTGATGGTGAAAAGCTAAAAGTGTTTTCCTTAAGATCAGGAACAAGGCAAGGATGCCCACTTTCACCATTTTTCTTCAGTACAGTACTGGAAGTCCTAGTTACAGCAATAAGTCAGAAAAAGAAATAAAAGGCATCTAGATTGGAAAAAAAGCAGTGAACCTGTCATTATTTGCAGATAACATGATAATATAGAGAGAGAACCCTAAAGATTCCACATACAAAAAAACCCAAAAAACAAAACAAACAACTATTAGAACTGACATATGAATTCAGTAAAATAGCAGGATACAAAATTAATATTCAGAAATCAGTTGCATTTTTATACACCAATAACAAAGTACCAGAAAGATAAATTTAGAAAACAATCCCATTGACAATTGCATAAAAAAAAACTCCTAGGTATAAATCTGAGCAAGGAGGTAAAAGACCTAGACTCAGAAAATTATAAGATACTGAAAACAGAAATTGAAGAAGATACATATAAATGAAAGCATATGCTGTGCTCATAAATAGGAAGAATTAACATTATTAAAATGTCCATAACACCCAAAGCAATCTATAGATTCAATGCAATTGCTATCAAAATACCAATAGCATTTTTCACAGCACCCAAACAAATAATTTTAAAATGGAACCATAAAAGACCCCCCAATAACCACAGCAATCTTGAAAAAGAGGAGCAAAGTTAGAAGTATTGGGGTGGCCTGTTAGTTCAGTTGGTTAGAGCATAGTGCTAATAACACCAAGGTTTCCGGTTCGATCACCACATGGGCCACTGTGAGCTGCGCCCTACTTACAAAAAAAAAATAAAATAGCAGTATCACAATACCTGATATCAAACTATACTACAAGGGTATAGTAATCAAAACAGCATGGTACTGACATAAAAAAACAGATGTGTAAATCAATGGAACAGAATAGAGAGCCCAGGAATAAACCCACACCTGTATGGCCAATTAATCTATGACAAAGGAGGCAAGAATATACAATGGGTTAAAGAGTCTATTCAATAAATGGTGTTAGGAAAACTGGACAGATACATGCAAAAAAAATAAAACTAGACCACCTTTTTATGCCATATATAAGAATAAGCTCAAAATGGATTAAAGACTTAAATGTAAAACCTGAAACTATAAACCTCCTAGAAGAAAACATAGGCAGTGAACTCTCTGACATAGCTCTTCATAATATTTTTTTCTGATATGTCACCTCAGGAAAGGGAAGCAAAATAAAAAATAAAAAAATGGGACTACATCAAACTAAAAAGTTTTTCACAATAAAGAAAACCATTAACAATACAGAAAGACAACCTACTAAATGGGAGAAGATATTCTTCAATGATACATCTCATAAGGGGTTAATATCCAAAATTTATAAAGAACTCGTGCAATTTAACATCAAAAAAACTGACAATCCAATTAAAAAATGGGCAGTGGACCTGAGTAGATGTAATGACGAGCAGGGAAAAGGAGGAGGGACACACACGATAGAGTGGGGCTAATGAATTTATTTAGCAATATTTAATCAATTTACTTAGCAATATGCAATAGCAAAAGACAAAAGGCAATTCATAGAATGTGCTAATGACAGAAAGTAAAGATGGTTAAGACTAAACTATATACACTGATAACAATGTCATGTCAAAGGAGTACACATGAATACAAGTTTAAGAGATCCCAACATATGTTTACTATTGATTAAAAATCACTTGGCTAAATACACAAATAACATCGTTAAGGAGTATCCAAAAGCAGTACTTAGCTCTATAGGATAATAACTATTACAGTAGATGTCAAAAGCTCATCAAACTGGGAGAGAACAGTACTAGAAAAGTCATAACTCAAAACCTTGCCAGGTCTGTAGCTGAGAGAAACTCAGGCGTCTCCCACATCGCTGCTTGTTAGTTCCCAAGAATGCTGCTGCTGTTGGCGTTGTTGCTGCTGTTGTTGTTGTTAGAAGTCAAGGTGTCTTCTGATGCGAAAAGCTGCAAGCTGCATACAACTTTCAAGGTGTTAACAATCTGAAGAAAGTTGTTGCTGTCGTTGCTGTTGTTGTTGTTAGAAGTTAGTATGTCTCCTGATGTTTCAAGCTGCAAGCTGCACACAAGTTGTCTAGACGCTAACCAGTTCTCAAGAGGACTAACCTCCAGTGGGGAACAACACTGGAGAGTCTGGGAATCAGCCAGTCCTCACCAGGTTCGCGGTTGGTAGTCAGGACAACTCCTGGTGTTGTAAGCTGCATGTTGCTTACAGGAGGTCTTCAAAATGTTAGAATGGTGAGAAATCACCAATGACAAATGACCAAATGATGAAATAATAATAATTACACTGCCTGCTGAGGTCTGTCTTGTGTATTTTCTCAGATGTACCTTAGAGCCAAGTTTCTTGTTCCTGCCTTCCCCTCCGGGAATGGCCAGTTCTTGAAGGGTCCGGCAGTTACTGCTAATGAATGTTGCCAATCCTGCCAAAGGGCCAATTCATCTGGATAAGCAGTATCTACTGTTCTTGCTTGGGACCATCAGCCCCAGGTCTTCCAAAGCCTGGCAACATGTCTGGCACGTTGTCCTGATATAACTTAGCTACTTTTTCACTTCATCTGTTCATGTGGGTGAAACAGACAGAAGGACGAGGGAATGCTCTCAACCTCTGAGCAAGAATTTCTTTAACCCTAAGCTAACTATCACCTCACAACACGGACAGAACAACAAACTTCATCTCATGTCTCCCCTGCTCAGGAGAATGAGACCAAAGGGGGAATTTACTCAACCCCTGATCACAGTACAGAAATCACCTCACCTACAGGAACAGATAAAAGCTAATAGACAAAAGCTCACATCAACCAATGAAGGCAAATTTTCTTTAACATCTTTCCTACAGTAGACATGTCTCCAAAGAGGACATGCAGATAGCCAGTAGACATATGAAGATACTCAATATCACTAATCATCAGAGAAATGAAAATTAAAGCTAAAATGAGATACCACCTCACACCTGTCAGAATGGCCGTCATCAATAAATCAACAAACAACAAGTGTTAGCAAGGATGTAGAGAAAAGGGAACCCTCATGCACTGTTGCTGGGATTGGAAATTGGAGCAACTACTATGGAAAACAGTATAAAGGTTCCTCAAAATGTTAAAAATAGAACTACTTTATGAACTAGCCATTGTAGTTCTGGGTATCCAAAAAAATCCAAAACACTAATTTGAAAAGATATATGCATACCTATTTTTGTTACAGCATTATTTAAAATTGCCAAGATACAAAAGCAACTGTGTCCATCAACAGATGATTGGATAAAAAAGTGGTACATATATACAATGCAATATTACTCATCCATAAAAAAGAAAAAATCTTACCATTTATAACAACATGAATGGACCTGGAAGGTATTATGCTAAGTGAAGCAAGTCAGGCAGAGAAAGAAAAATACAATGTGATGTCATTTATATATGGAATCTAAAGAACAAAATAAATGAACATACAAAACAAACAGACTCATAGATACAGGAAACAAGCTAATGGCTGCTAGTAGATGGGAGGAGGTTTGGGTGCGGGTGAAAAAAGATGAAGGGATTAAGAAACACAAATTGGTAGTTACACAGTAGTCATGGGAATGTAAAGTAAAATATAAGGAATATAGTTAATAATATAATAACTATGTATAATTCCAGGTGGGTACTAGACTGACTACTCAGGGAATCACTTTGTTAATTATATAAATGTCTAACCACTAAGCTGTACACCTGAAACTAATATAAATTAATATTGAATGTTAACTGTAACTGAAAAATTTAAAAAAGGAGCGGGAAAGTGAAAAGGAATGAGATTCAAATTTCCAGGTATAAAATAAGTCATGTGCATGTAATGTACAGCCTAGGGAATATAGTCAATAATATTGTGATAGTGTACGTTGTCGGATGGTTGGTTACTGAACTTATCATGGTGATCACTTCTTTAGGTACATTAATGTTGAATAACTATGGTGTACACCTGAAACTAATATAATATTGTACATTAGCTATATTTTAATAAAAAGTCTTTTAAAAAATAAAGAATAATATAAATGTAAGGGTTTGTTTCTGGACTCTCTATTCCATCTAGCTATATATCTACTCTTATGGTAGTATCATGTTGTTTTGCTTCCTGTAGCTTTGTAGTAAGTTTTAAAAACAAAGAAGTATCATTCCTCAAACTCAATTCTTCTTTTTCACTGTTGATTTGGTGATCCTGGAGTCCTTAAATTTATATCTTAGTTTTAGGATTAGCTTGTCAATTTCTGCAAAAATGTCTTCTGGGATATTGATACGGGCTGCATTGAATCTGTAGATCAATTTGGGGAGTATTGCCATGTATAAATATTCTTTCAATCTGTGAATATTGGATACTTTCAACTGATTTAGTTCTTTAACTTTTTTCAACATTTTCTGGTAGTTTTCAGAGTATAAATTTTGAGCTTCTTTTGTTAAAATTTATTTCTATTTTATACTTTTGAAATCTATCATAAAAGGAATTGTTTTCTTAATTTCACTTTTGGTTTGTTCATTGTTGTGTATAGAAATACAATTGATTTTTGTACATTGATCTATGTCCTACAACCTTGCTGAACTCATTTATTTCTTGTGATATTTTTAGTGGATTCCTTAGGATCAAATGACTTTTAAACATATGAAAAGAGACCAATCTCTATTGCAGTGAGAGAAATGCAAATAAAAACTATCATGGGATATGATTTTACTCAGTTGTTAAATAGACAAAGATCTAAAATTTTGATATTGTTGTGTGCATGTAGTGTCTATTAACACAAAGACTCACACGCTGTATTCAGGAATCCCACTTCCAGGAATATATCCTACAAGTATATATTCCAGATTGCATATAGGGATACGTAAACAATATTGAAGGAATATGTGATTTGTAGCCATGTCACTGTTTGATTCCATTTATAAAAGTTCAAAAACAGGCAAACTAATTTGTTGAGAGAAATCAGTATAATTGTATCATCATACTGTTTAAAATCTTTCAAGATGTTTCTTTTAATAGTGAGAACTTCCTCCTTCTCAACCTAACCATAATGTTACTATCATCCCCCTGCCACTAAAATAATAACTCCCCACTATTATCAAGTATCCAGTTTGCTTGCTGTTTGAAAGTTATTATTCTTTTCGTAAGTATTCCATTCAGTTCAAATCCTGTACCCAAAAGTTATTATAGTAACTTTCTTCATGGCCTGCTATATTTCATGATTCCCATTGCAAATTCTCCTCTAGATAGCACCAGATTGATTGAACAAAGTCAACCACAAACCTGACCGAACATCTTTAGCTGTTTCCTACTGGATGATGAAACTTTTTACACGTGTCCTACACACGTGTAAACTTTATTTTGATCCTGACATAACGTTGTAAGAGTAGGTAAGGAGAGTTTAAAGTTCCCAGTATTCTGGCGTTTGAGGCCCTTCACAATCTCTGTGTCCTAATAAATCCATAAGATCCAGTATTCCCAGAACAAGTCATGCATTAATTTATAATACATAGTTGTTGAACACTTACTGTCCCCTAAGAAGTATGTTGCTAAGGAAAATAGATCTTGTTTCTGCCCTCTGGGCTTTATAATAGGGAGGGCAACAGACAATACCCAGTAAACAAATCAACAATGTATGTAATTACAAAAGAGAATCAGAACTGCAAAGAAAAATACACAAGGATCTAAGTAAAAGAGAATAGAGAGGACAATCTACTTGTGCAGGTGATCAGGTGAGGCTTCTCTGAAGAAGTGACATTTATAAGCATTTATTTGCCTCCTTTATAGAAAATGACCTGGAGGGAGGAAAGAGGGAGCCAGAGGAGGAAGCTGCGTATGTAGTTGACCAGATGGCTAAATTCTGCTTCTGCTGTTTCTCTCTTGGAGTCATTGATTCAATAAACATTTCCTTAGCACCATGTGATGTTCTCTCCATGACCTTTTTGTCACATGTAAATGTGACATGTACACATAGCATCCCCTATGTACACATAGCGTACATAGCTTGTGTATGTACACATAGCGTTTTCTCCAGAGGCGAATGCAACTCCTCCTGCTGATAGGGTCCATTGGATACTTGTTGAGCCAGGGAGTGGAAAAGCTCTTCTGTTATAACTTTACATTCAACAGTGCTGTGACAGTGACAGTTTCAATTGTTTGAGAGAAGCCTGGAAGCGGCATGGCACTCTCATTTGTGATTTTGCTAAGGTTCCAGGAACAAGATATCAAGCCAAAAATGAGTGTGGAGAGAGTACCTTCTGAGAGACAGGATTCCAGAGAGAAAAGTGGCCCTCTTTGACACTTCTAATCCCACTATTGCCAGACATCCAAGCAGAGAGAGTTGCAGCAGGCCAGTTCCCTCCCCCTTCAATAGGAAGATACTTTAGTGTGGGGTCTACCTGACCTGAGGCTTCCATGGAATCTAGGTGGCCAGACCCCTTCCATTCTGAATGGGAAAGGAGGGGACTCATACCCTAGTTGAGGTGGACCCTAGAGAGGGCATTGGGGGAGTGGGGAAGGGGTCAGAAGACAGGGGCCTGGGCCTAGAACTGGGTGTGGCTTCTCCAGGGCCAGCATTAGCATCTTAGGATGGGAACCTGATTGTTTTTCCTAAGGGGTTACTTCCTCTAGAAGAATAACTTTAGCATTTATGTTGTGACACAAACCTGGGGAAGCCGTCTAGAGACCACAGATTCTTCTGTAGAGTCATTAATGAACCCCTTCTCTTCACAGGCTCTATCCTAGGCAGTAGAGATACAGCAGGGAAAGGAATCAAAGGATCTGTCCTCTGCAAGGGTGATAAAAGATAAGATGACAAAGGGTGATGAGAGGCTTGGAGAATCTACTGGCACCAATTCCAGCCTCCTGTAGCCACGAGTGGAGGGGTTCCCGGCACAGCTGATTCTGCCCTTCCTGAGCTCTCCTTACCCCTTCCCCTCTTTCTGGTCCTACTGCTGGCCATCCAGGAAGGCTCTGGATCTTATACTTCCTTCTGTAGAGTGTGTACCAACATGGCTGTCAGTCAGAGAGATCTGGCCCAGCGCCTGATCAGGACCATGAGAGAAGAGCTGCCTCTGTCCTAGTGTGCCCACCATTTTATCAGGATTCACATGTTCGGGCTGCTTCATCAGTGTAGCCACAAACATATAGTCACAGGTGGGAGTGGGAGAGCCAGCATGAGCCCCATCCATGAGGATCAATGTGTTCCCTGTGTAAAAACCCTGAACACTCCCATTTCAATGACTTTGCCCCCACTGCCTGTGACCAGGCTGTGGGACCAACTGGGGGTGACCCAGGCAGCACTGGGAGAGAGCATGCCCACCAAGCTCATCCACCTAGAGGTTAAGCCAATACAAAGAAATATCCCTATGTAAGGGGTATATACTGGATTCTGAATACTTTCTGCTATGTTGCGTAATTGAATAATTATGTAACTAATTTGAAAAGGGTTGGTTTCCAGTATCACATCAATGTCAGTAGGGTAGATATACCAGGGTTCACCAGTGGGTCTGAGTTCGCTCCACTCCCATATCACAAATGTGTAAAAAAAATACTAAATGGAGCCACTTTAAAATGGAGTTGAGCTGCCATTCCAGAGCTGCCTTGCAGTCTTTGCTTCAACCCTTTGGAATGTTAAAACAGGGCAAAATAACCTTTGGACTGGGCCTAAAGCAACATTACATCCCAAACAACTGTTTGCAAAAACAACCAGAAAGCAGTTATTATGACTACTGGACTGAGAATTAGAAACATTCTTTAGAATTAGCATCACTAAGTTAGCTTATCTACCCCTATAGAAATTCCTTCCTTCTAATGATGTAATTGTTCCCATTCCCTTTCTTATAAATAGCCCTTTGCCTCTGCCTCCTAACCTGAACGCTATTTGGGTTTCTGCCTGAATCAGTACTTCCCCAATGGCTATTCTTTTGGATCTCAAATATATGCTTGCTGCCTCACTTTGGCCATTTATTTTTAGGTCAACAAACGTATTCATCTCTGGGGCAGAAATTCCCATATTCCCAAGTAGGAACCCAGGGACACAGCATTAAAAGAAACATAGGCCCTACTACAGGTATAAGCAAATATGAATTCCTTCCTGTAGGAGGAAAATAGACGTAGGCCACGCAGATCTAAAATCCAGAAGTCAAATATGGTTGAGAAATTGTAAAGGAATGAACTATACCGGGGGTGTCAAAAAAATGTATACAAGTGAACACTTTGGTCAACGTTGCTGAAGCAGTAGTTCGCCATAATCAGAAGTGCCTGGATGCTGATGGTACCCACTTTGAGCACCTCTTGTAATTGCAGAAGTCAACGTGACTTGTATTCATCTATTGTTATCAGTATATAGTGAGTATTACAATTTTAATAGTTTTCCTTTCTTAAAGTGTGTATACACTTTTTGGCATGCTCTGTATATTTAGGTTTCTGTAAATGTTTGGTCAGCAAGTTGGAAAAGAACAGGGGGAGCCTGTGAAGCTGAAGCAATGCGGCTTACTGAGCATTCTAGCAATTCATGAAATAACTTGAATTCCACTTCTCCAGCTTATTTTGAAAGAAATTAGCTTTTCAGAAAAGTTGAAAAAAATTGTACAATGAATACACATATACCATTATCTAGATCCCCATTTGTTAACATTTTGCACTATATGCTTATCTCTATAGAAAACACACCTGTTTCTGAGCCATTTGAAAGGAAGTTGTAGCCACCACAAGATTATTGACTTTAAATTAGTCAGAGATTATTATAAAGTCAAAGATTATTGACTTTAAATAATCCAGCACATATCTCCTAATAACAAGGCATTCTCATTAATAGCCATTACCACACTGAAACCTTTAATTATGATTCAGTAAGACTAATATTATTCCACAAAGTTCTCCAATTGTCCCTGGAATTCTCTTTCATAACTTCTTTCCTTCAACCTGGTGTATGATGAAGGGTCCTGTGATGATTTGTTGGTGGTCTCCTACTATGTTCGGAGTGATTCCCTAGCTTTTCTGTGCTTTTCTTGATACAGTGATACCTCGGTTTTTGAACGTAATCTGTTCCGGAAGACCATTAGAGTTCTGAAACGTTCGAAAACAGCCGACGGCTAGACCTCAGGATCTTCAACTCAGCGGAAGTCGTGTGACATGTTTCATTTCTGAGGCAAGTTCGAAAACCGAAGCATTTACTTCTGGGTTAACAGTGTTTGTAAACTGAAATGTTCGTCAATGGAGACATTCGAAAATCGATGTACTACTGTATAGACTTTTCGAAGAGTCTGGTGGAGCTGTTTTGCAGAATGTACAGGGATGTCTGATTTTTTACTCCGTGGTGACCAGATTCATTTTAAAGATTTTTGGCAGATATGCATGGGTGATGTAAAAACCCATTTTTGACATTCGGCATGCTAATGAGCAAGGCTTCAGAGGGCAGTTGAGATACTACTAGCAGAACTGGTAGTTGTCCTCTGGAGAACGTGGCCTTTTCTGACATAGGGCTGGCTGCCTTGATAGCTTCAGTGACCATCACTAGAGGCAACATTTAAACCAGGGGTTCTCAGGGAGGAGGCGGGGGACATGACACAACACATTGGGCTTTTTCTGGAGACATTTTTGGTTGTGGTACTGTTGGGAGAGTGGGTATACTACTGGCATCTAGAGGGAAGAGGGCAGCGATGCTGTCAAACATTCCCCTTGAAAAAAAATTATCTGGCCCCAAATGTCAATAGTGGTGAGGTGGAAAAACCCAGGGAGCCACTGATGTGTTCCAACCAGCTCCTTGGCACCATTCCTCCTTGTTCCTGAAATGCTCCACTACCCTCTGGGGCATCAACATTAAACGCACAAACAGAAGTAACAATTTCCCAATACTTCCTAACTGCTAAGTACGATGATTCACTTTTATATGTCTGTATCTAAATTGGCCCTCTAGTTGGCCTGTGAACTTCCCGTGCCTGCCAGTGCTTATCTGACATGATCAATTGGAGAAGGCACGTACCAACCTTATTTGGAGAAAAGGGTGCTAGTGAAATCCCAAAGAGTATTGCAAACAGGTGTGCTGCAAGTTAGAGTGTACGAAGTGCTTTCTAATAATAAGTCTTGTCATTTACACTGACAACACTTGGGGAGGCGGTGTATTATGATATGGCTGTGCTTTCGCACTTGAGGAACCACGTGGAGAACACCGGCTAGTGGGAGCTGGAGGAAGGGTTGTTGGGGGGAAGGGGAGAGCCTAGGCTGGAAGTGGGGCAAATTGGGGGAAGGGGAGAGCACCGGGCAGGGGTTGGGGTTCAGAACCGGGATTCAGCCTCCAGGTCCCCCATAGGAGTCAAAACTGTTCCTTCCTCTCTATCCCTGCAAACACCCACCCTAACGCTCAAAGGGCTTTTAGGATGAAGCAAAGTCAAATAAGTTGACGTGCGCATGCCTGGCTCCTGATCTCAGGTGAGCCCCGCGAGTACTCCCGTTTGCGGTGGGGGCCGGCCACTGGGAGGACGTCAGGTCTTGCAGAGGCCTCCCAGACCACCCCTCCGCCAGGTAGGGCAGTGAGCAGGTGCGGCCCGGTCCGGGCCACCGCGGAGTCCGCGTGGGAAGCGGCCCGCGGTGGATAGCACGGCTCAGCCTGCGGACGCCGTTGCCAAGGTGCCTGGCCTCATCCTGCGGGCAGCGTGAGCGCCGCAGACCAACTTGCTGCTTCAATACAAGGACAAGGAGGGCTGGTTAAAGGCCTCCCGATGAGCGAAAACGAAACTTCCCTGGAGGCCTAACTTCCGGCGCCAGTCTCGTCCACCTCGGCTCCCGGGACTACGCGGCCTGAACACCGCCCTTTCCCGGAAAGCACCTGGAGCCTGGCGGCCATGCTCGCCTGCCCCGCCACCAGGTGAGAGCAGCTCCAGGACCCGCCCCACCAGACTCCGCGCCGTCACCCGCCAGGTCCCGCCCCTCTCAGTCCTTCCCCGCCCGCCCCACCTCCAGGTGAGCCGCGCCAGGCTCCGCTCCGTCGCCCACCGGGCCTTGCCCCGTCGCCGGCCAGGCCCTGCAGAGTTCAGTCCTGCCCCGCCCACCTTGCGGCCAGGTGAGCAGCGCCAGGCCCCGCCCACTGCCTGCAGCGCCTGCGCAGTGCAGCCCTTCGGGCCGGGGTCGAACCGCGCAGCCGGCGCACTCGGCCGGCGTAGTGCGCGTGCGCCGTGCGGCCGGGGGCGGGCGGCGGCGGCGGTGGCGGCGGCGGAGCGGGGGCGGGGCGGCGCCGTCTGGCTCGGTCGGGGCGGGAGCGCGGCGCGGGACGGCGGGCCCCGCGGGCTGCGGACAGCGGCCTCGGTGGCCGGCAGGTGAGGCACGTGCGTCGTGGGGGAGAGGGCGCCGTGAGGGGGGTGCGTTGGGCTCGATGAGGGGCGGCGGCGCCCGGGGAGCGACGGGCCGCGGCTCATTGTCCGGGCGGCGCCTGCACAGCGCCCCCTGCCGGCCGGGCCGTGGGTGGGGGCCTCGGGCCGCACGCCTTTGTTCGCCGCCCCCGCCAACATGGCCGCCGCCCCCGGCCCGGCCGCACCGCGCGCTTTGTTCCGGACGCCGCGGCTGCGCGGTCCCGGGCCGAGGGGGGGGGGGATCGTTGCGGCGGGTGCCAGCGGGGGCGGGCGGGGTGAGTGTTGTGTAACCCAGGCTGGGCTGGGGAAGGGGAACGGGACCCTGTGGGCGTGGGAGGGGTGGAGAAAGGGGGAGGGCGGGCGTCCCCCGGGGCGCGGGAGGGGGGTTGGAGGGAGGGAGGGACGCGGGGAGGGGAGAGGAGAGGACGGGTCCCTGGGCCGGGGGCTAGGCGGTGCGGGACCCTGTGCTGGGGGAGGGACAGGGTTGTGACCCGGGGAGAGAAGGGAGGGAGCTCCGGGGACGGGCGCCGGCGGCCCAGCGGTGCCCTCCTGTCCTCGCCCCGGCACTCCCCGTGACGCCCGCCGCCCCGCTCTTCTCGCGGCGCCCTTCACCGTGGGCGCCTTCCCCGAGACGGGCGGGCGGCGGGTCTGCGCACTCACTCACACTTTTTCTCTCGCTGTGACCTTGAGCGCATTCCGCAGCGTGTGGAGAGGAATCGCACGCCGCGGAAACTGCGCAGTGCCTTCGGGGCTGTTCTGCCCGCCTCTGCCCTGGGGTGCGACCCCCACATCACCAGCCTGGCTTTTAGTGACGGCTTCCGCAGTCAGTGCCACGAAATAGGCACCCCAAGTCTGTGTGCGCAGTTGTTTCCTATTTATTGGCTTTCTTTCACTTGTGGGATGGAATTTCGGATTTTGGAGATGGTTTTTCCTGCATGTTGAAGTGGCAAAGGAGGATTGTTTAGCCACACATCAAAAAGCAACACAATACATTTCAGTGTTTTAAAGGCTCACACTACGTCACGTGATTTTTGCCAAAGACGACATACTTACCAAAATGCGAATACCTATATAACTTTCTCCTGTTGGAATTTTCTGGAAGGAACTCTGCAGTTGGAAAGAATTGATAGAGAATACAGTAGTTACTTTCTACGTAGCTTTTGTTAGGAAGTGAAAATTAAACCTGTACTGGGGGTGTGTACTAGAACAGATTGAGCTTGTGAACACTCTTAGAGACTGAACTTTTGTGAAATTTCAGTTGGGGCTCAAGTGAAATGAGGAGGGCTTCTGCCAAATCCCCTCCCCCAGCCCTAATTAATGGGCAAACACCAAAAAATTGTAGCTACTAATGTACAGAACGTTTATTATCAGTTTTGATTATCTGTAAAGATTGCACACTATGTGTCGAAATTATTGGTAGTTTGTGAGAAATAAAGTAGAATTTCTAATCTTTTGAGTAGTGAAATGGTTACTGTTAAAATGCTGTGAAATGGGTAAGGAAAAAGGGCCTTTAGTCATCTCTTTATGTTTAATTTAGGACTTTTAAGACTGAATGATCCCGGGAATTCCGCTAAGACTGTTTCTGACAGTACCTTTAATTACCGACTCAGAATATGGTAACAATATTTACTTAGTTTTGGAATCCAAAACTGTGTTGCTTAAGGTGGCATTATTTGTGACACAACAGACATCCCACTTAACGATTTTTCGACTTTATGATGGTGTGAATACAATATGCATTCAGTAGAAACCGGACTTCAGACGTTGAATTTTGATCTCTTCCCTATCTAGTGATATGCAGTACCATACTCTGGTGATGCTGGGCAGTGAGCCACAACTCCCAGTCAGGCCTGTGGTCACAACCAACACTACTGTGTACTGTGTTGCCAGTGATTTTTGGGTATTGTGTTTTGGGTTTTTGCATCCCATCATGTTTACAAAATACCCATCTGTGTGTCCTGTTTCTGGTTAGAAGATGAGGAAGGCAGTTACTCATGAGTAATTGCCTAACCTAACTGCCTAGCTGAAAGCTAATGTAAGTGTTCTGAGCACGTTTAAGGTAGGCTAGGCAAAGCCATGATGTTTAGTAGGTTCGGTGTATTAAATGCATTTTCAATTTACAGTATTTTCAACTTAACGATGGGTTCTTTGGGATGTAACCCCATTGTAAATTGAGGAGCATCTGTATCTCTAAGAGATGCTACAGGAAAAGTGGTAAGTTTGGGAAATAATGCTGTGTCCTTTTCTTCTCCCCTAGGGTCACAATTCACACTATCACATTAAGGCCTGAGAGAAACAGTGCAGTAGTGTTTTCCATATTCGGCCCCAGATCCCTTTTTGTTTTGTTGTTAGTGTAATGTCTATTAACATCCATGAAGTCTAGGTAATGTTGGTCATGGGTGTCCACAGTATATCTTAGATAATGAGTGGTTCTTCTCCTTTAATTGTGAACTGGGAGATTGTTGTGGTTTGTGTGTGCCTGTGCACTTATGGGACGTAGTACCTCAAATTTGACTGTTATTGTATCGAGATATTATGAGAGTTATTAATTTGAAGTCTTAACTAGAAGAAATTTAATTACAATGTTTTCATGTCCCCATGACTTACCTGATTACACAGTTACAACTTCCCTGGATGCATTCCTTAATTGTTAGCATTTTTTTCCTGGGATGTTAGAAATACATGAAAAGGATACTGTTGTTTCTGGAATTACTCATGTGGATTATTTAGAGATTGAAAATAATGCTGTTGGATATTTCTTTTGGTTTGGCTGTTAGCAGGATCTTAATTTGCTTAGAAAGAACAGTTAATGTATATCCATGTAAATACTTATGTTTATTAAATGCTTAATTAAATAGTTCTCTTTGAGTAAAAAGGAAGAGGGGAATCAACTACTTTGTCCAAGTATTTTGTTCAGTTTGGAAGACATTATGGTACTGTGAAAAGGAGATGAGTTCTGGAGTTGGATGTGGAGACAGTATGGCCTTTCAACTCAGAAGAGTTGGGTTGCAATTCAGCCCTACTGGTCCAAAGCCACATAGCTGATTCATCACGTAGCCATTTAAAACTTTGGATTCCTCAGCTGTAAACTGGGATGAAACCTATCATCTAAAGCTATTATGAGAATTAAATTAAATGGACACTCGAGTTTCCGATACAGTTCCTGAAAAAGAGCAGTTGGTGCCAAACATTGTTGATTTCCTCCCCCTTCCTGCTTTTGAACTTTGCTGTAGTTATTAGCATGACTTTTTCATGTTGAAGTAACCAGGTTGCTTAGTTGTGCCCAGTATTCAATTTAATTTTTAATTAAATCTTTATTGGGTGCTTGTTTTACGGTCTTAAAATTGGCATAAGTCCTTTTTAGAACAAGTCATGTATGAACATAATATATAAAGATGTGCCTTTAGAGACCTCACAGTCTGGTAGGAAGATACACATAATATAATGAGGAAATTCTATTGAGGGTATCTGGAAAGAAGGTTATGCCCCTGCAGAATACAGAGTAGGAGAGCGTGGAAGTCTAGATGGAGCGACAGCAGGAGCAGAGGCATGAAGACAGTGTTTGAGACCATCCTGGGTTTGAATCCCAATAATCCTCGTTATGTTTTACTCTTGTGTATGTTAAGTTGTAGAATGGGACGGGGACGTCTACTTCATCAGGTGTCACGTTTCAGTGCAGTGGCTCTTGGGTACATTAAGTGCTCTGTGGGGATTGATCACGATGATGACCACCCCTGCTGACACCACCTGTAGTTTGTCATCGCCAGTTTGTCTAGGGATCAATTTGGGGCCAGATTTTAAATAATTCTACATATCACATTAAGGCAATGGGTGTTTATCCTGTAGGTGATGGAAGCCATTGACAGGCATTGAACATCATGAAAGGTGTATTGGAGTAACCTGCCAGTGTAGGATCTCTAGTCTTTAGCGTCTAGCCTGCTGGAGAAGTTAGGTGAACTCATTTGAGGCAGGAGGAATCAGTCTGGAGTTACTAGAATGTTGCATGTGTTGACTTTTGGGGGATTGGGTTGGGTGGGGGGGAGGAAGGATTCATTGAACGGGTATTATCCAAATGTTGAGAGAGTGAATGAAAACACTAGTAAATCATTCTTTGTTTTTTAATTAGAGTTTATTGGGGTGACAATTGTTAATTTTGTTAAATTTACAATTGTTAAATTTACACAGATTTCAGGTGTACAATTCTGTAATACATCATCTATATTATCACATTGTGTGTTCACCACCCAGACAGAGTCAATTCTCTTTCCATCGCCATATATTTAACATTTTAGATGTTTTTAGATTGCAGTAATGTCTTTAAAATACAAAAGCAAAACAACTTTTTAAAAATTTAGATTATTTGTTTCTAGTGAGTTCATTTTGCTTATAGTTATATCCTTATAACCTACGTTTAATTTTAGAATCTGCATATGACATATATTTATTTATAAATCATCTATACGTTGTAGACATGTATATGATCTATGTATCTATCTGTAATATTAACTCATCATCTATCTGAATAGTCTTAGCTTGAGTTTTAGGTTCTGATACAAGTGATAAGAATGTCCTTTTTACTTTGTAAGGATTGGTTTGTTGTGAGCTTCCTTTTTGCTCTCTCTCGAGGATCACTGTGGCCCACGGATTTTTGTGTATTCAGTGTCTTTTAATCAATTACTTATCATTCTTTTTCCCCAGCTTGCCTTAAGTTGAGGGTGGTGTTGTCCTTTGAAGCTAATTCGCTTCCCTTGGATACAACCTCATTGATCTTTGAACTGTTTCTTGCTCCTGACACGAGATGTCTGAGATGCGTTTTGTGTTTTTCTTGCCCAGTACCTGTCAGCTGGTTCTTTCAGCCCCTTTTATCTGGGAGCGGAATTTAGGTACCAAAACCTGGTGCTGTGCACCCTGATTGCTACTGGGATGCCCCAGCTTTCACTGGGTTTACTTGGGAAATACATACATTTTGATTTTGTATTGATGTTTCCAATTCACACTATTGAAAATTTGCATTCTTAGCATTAGTCACTTTCCTTTGCCCTACAATATAAATATAGTAGTTTGAAAACACTAATAAATAAATTGATTATGGGTTTATATCATTATTTTTATTCTTAGAATGTATCCACGTAAGGATATAAAGTTAACATTCTGGATTTCAGAATCATTTGAAAAGAATTTCCCTCTGATTATGTACCAGTCTGAGTATTAGTTTGGTTTATTTGCATGAAATCCTTAGCTTTTTTTTTTTCTTATTGGGGAAGGGGAACAGGACTTTATCGGGGAACAGTGTGTACTTCCAGGACTTTTTTCCAAGTCAAGTTGTTGTCCTTTCAGTCTTAGTTGTGGAGGGCGCAGCTCAGCTCCAGGTCCAGTTGCTGTTCCTGGTTGCAGGGGGCGCAGCCCACCATCCCTTGTGGGAGTTGAACCGGCAACTTTGTGGTGCAGCATCTGCGCTCCAACCAACTGAGCCATCCAGGAGGCAGCTCAGCTCAAGGTGCGGTGTTCAATCTTAGTTGCAGAGGGCAGAGCCCACCATCCCTTGAGGGACTGGAGCAATTGAACTGGCAGCCTTGTGGTTAAGAGTCCACTGGCCCATGTGGGAATCGAACCGGCAGCCTTCGGAGTTAGGAACATGGAACTCCAACCGCCTGAGCCACCGGGCCAGCCCTCCTTAACTTTTAAGGATTGCTTTAATTTAATGTATTTTATTGGTACGTAAAACACGTGGTTCAGAAGTTAAAGCTGTATTACAAGGGTATGTTTACGGCCTCCCTTCCGTCCTGCCCCCTCTATTCGTTCCTCTCCTGCCCCATTTTTATTAGTTCTGGCTTATTCTTCTGTTGCTTCATTTTTGTAAATGTAAGCTCAAACGTGTATTTTCATTTTCCTTCTTCCTTAAAATATAGAACTCTATGTGTGCCTTCTTTTTACTTAATATATTCTGAAGGTCACTTTATATAAGCTCTTTTCCACTTTTTTTGTGCCTGCATTTTGTCTCTTAATGACGAACACTTGTAAATATTGCAGTAGTGAAAATCTTGTGGCTATACTGTTTTGTATTTGTGCAGGAACAGCTTTAAGATAGTGAGATTTGGGGGTAAAATGGATACATATGTTTGTAATTCTGTTAGTGTCAAAAAACTACATTTTAGGGCCGGCCCGGTGGCTCAGGTGATTGGAGCTCCATGTTCCTAACTCCGAAGGCTGCTGGTTCGATTCCCACATGGGCCAGTGGGCTCTCAACCACAAGGTTGCCGGTTCAATTCCTCGAGTCCCACAAGGGATGGTGGGCTCTGCCCCCTGCAACTAAGATTGAACAGGGCACCTTGAGCTGAGTTGCCGCTGAGCTCCTGGAAGGTTAAGTTGGTGTGAGCGCGCGTCCTCTCTACTACAAGGTTGCCAGTTCGACTCCTGCAAGGGATGGTGGGCTGTGTCCCCTGCAACTAACAACGTCAACTGTACCTGGAGCTGAGCTGCACCCTCCACAACTAAGACTGAAAGGACAACAACTTGACTTGGAAAAAGCCCTGGAAGTACACACTGTCCCCTAATAAAGTCCTGTTCCCCTTCCCCAATAAAATCTTTAAAAAAAAATTTCATTTTAAAAAGGCAGATCTAATTATGTCACCCTTTTACTTAAAACTCTCAATAGCTTCGAATTGTTTTGAGGGCAGAACTACATCACAGAGCCTCAAGTGCATACATAAGTTGTCATCCTTTGGGGCTTTTGCCTCACTACACTAAATCTTCCCTTGGTTTCCTAGTCCCAGCCATGCTGGTCCTTCTACCATTTTCTGTGCCCACCATCTTGCCCTCCACAAGGGAGCGTAGCACTTGTTCTTTTCCTCTGTCCGGAATACTTTCTGTCCTTGTTTTAGTAGTTTACATGACTTAAAGGATTTTTATTTTCCCAAAAGGGCTCAGCTTTATGAAAGCAGACATTATCCCTGGTTTTGCCCATAATTACTTTTCTAGTACTTTGTTCAGTTCCTGGGTTGTGGGTGCTCAACCACCCTGGGCAGTAGCTAGAATTGTCCAAGGGAAGGTGGAGGCTGTGCGGTTATGTCTGGTCTGCTGCACAGGGGTCTGTGAGACAGTGGTAATTAGGTATCTGAGTTGTTGTGTAGGAGCTGATGGAGCAGCTTATATACAATAAGGCTGCTGTCTATGTGCCTGATGCTGGAGATTGAAATCCACAGGGCAGGCATTTGGGAAAGGAAGATGGATGTGCAGTGAGGAAGAACACGAGCAAGCTGAGGCCACAGCAGGCCAAATTGAAAGCTGTGTCAGTTCTGGTGCCTGCGATGTTGGTCGTGTGGATAACCTGCAAGAGCTGGGCCCTTGCTATGGAACTAACCACACTCTCCTGGCCAGGAGTCGGAGCGTGAAGAGCATGGGAGAGAAGATCCAGTAGTTGCTGCAGTCATTGCAGGCCCCAGCACACCTTTCATGAGTGAGGTGGGTGGCGAGGTCAGTGGGTGCAGCTTACAGAGATGCCCCTTTGCTTGTGCCCTCCACCTGCTGTACAAGGAGCCCTTGTGGCCCGCCCAAACCAGAAACAAACACGAAAGGAAATTCTGGGGACTGTGGTTCAGTTTAGCTAAGTTAAAACATTACAAAGTGAAATGATGAACTTAGGGTTTTAAATTTCCAACTCAGGTTCCACATAAGGGAGTTTCTGTGTCTGCCCTAAAAGTACAAATTGAATTCCCAGTTTGTAAGAGAGCATTGATTGGTAAGGAATGGGATCCTGAAAATTGGATTAGGGGCATATGGTCAGATTCCGATTGAGATGGAGACCTTGAATCCCTAAAATTTGCTGGGCTCTCTGCCAAGAAAAGCAGCCTTTCCATTTTATGCCTGAACAACTTAGTCTACATTTGCTGGAAAAACCTGTAATTGGCCTCTCTTATGATAATCCTGCAAACCCCAAAGGGTGAGATGAAAAGTGTGACTCAGGAGGAGGTGTGCTGCCCTCCAGAAGATCCTCTGCTTTGGCATTCTATACATAGGAACTTGGGGAATACGTGTGGGAATGGATCTTAAGGGAGTGGTATAGTGGTGGAAGGAACATAAAGTAGGGTTAGGCTGAATTCGTTGATATGGGCCTATAAGCCAAGATTCTGAATTCAGTGTTGTAGCTTGAATGGTTAGAAAGGTCTCTTTGGTTGATTGCCTTAAACAACCCAAAAGGTGGCCTTTTCTAAGCGAAATGGAGATGCTAGAACTTCCTTGGTGTACAATACAGGAAGGGTCCAAAAACTTACTGAGACTGGAGTGTTGGAGTGGATTTGTTGTGAAAGACCTGCTTGCCCACCCTGGGGGCATTCAGTACTCGTGTCTTATCCCACAGCCATAAGACATTTGCAAGAGGAGCCCTGTATTTTTGAGAGCGCTGGTCACTGTTCTTTGTAGGTTAGAAAAATCACAGCAGGAAATGCTGCACTGAACTGGTGTCCATAAATGCAGTGCGGGTAGTTGGATCTGAGGGTGGCAGGTCTGTTGAATGGCCTTTTTAATTGAGAGTTAATCTCTGGGTTACAACTATTGGTCATTTGTTTTGGTTTACTCTGGTATTGTTGAATCTTAAAAAGTTTTTCCTTTAAATTACACAGTAAAAGATAAAAGCAATCCCATGTACTTTTCATTCATACTTTTCACTATTTTTGAAATATTAGTCCACAAAATAAGGTTTACCTAACTAAAATACACGGTCTTTCAATATTTCATATCATTGGTGGGACTATTCATTTGGTAGAGCCTTTTTGGAAAGCGACTTCACTATACTTAATTTAAAAGGTGCATAATCTGTTTGGCCTACCAATTCAACTGCTAGGAATTTATTGTATAGGTATATTTGCACAAGTATACAAATCTGTATGTGTGGGAGTATTGGGGTTAATGGTAAATGGTCTTTATATCCATTTTGGTGTGTGTGCGTTTCAAGATGTTTGTGTATCTGTATTATGTTTTAAGTATTTGCACAACAGTGTGCTGGTAGATGCTGAAAAGTCTTACCAGTGTTTCCCTCTGGAGGTGGGACTGATGGAAGAAGGGGGAAATGTCTTATGACTGCAGTGCAGTTCTGAGAAAGTTTAAGCAAGGCCAGCGAGAGGTGCTCCAGCCAAAATTGGGTCAGAGGCATCCCTTGTCCTGCAGGAGTGGGCCTGCTTTATCATTCTGCTGCTAGAAAGTCTGTGTATGGGGAGCCTGCAGCTGGAAGGAGGGCAGTGATGGCTTCAGCAGAGCTGCTGAGTCATTCAGCTAAACTGCCTGGTAGGTGAAGCTCCCCAGGGTAGGTGGTCCAGGGGGCTCACCTCATTTCCATATTCACACCTGGCAGCTGGCCTGGGGCTCCTGTGAGATGACTTGCTGTGAACATTCAGACACGTTTCTGGCACAGTTTTCTGTGGGGTAGAGTTAGGAGTAGAATTGCTGGGTCACATATTATACCTGTGTTTAGTATTTGTAGGTAGTGCCAGACTTTTCCAAAGTGGACATACCAGTTCCTGTTCCTGCTATAGTGAATGCATGCTCGTGGCTCCCCGTCTTCAATATTTGGCATTGTTGGTCTTTTTAATTTTAGTCGTGCCAGTGGATGTGTAGTAGTATCTTACCCTGGTTCCTGCCTCCTAAGTTAGGTGTGGCCATGTGATTTGTCTTACGCAATGACATGTGAGCAGAGGAGACTTGTCACAAACTTAAGAGCAATGGTGAGATTAAGCAACTAAGATTTCTGGAGTTGTTTTTAACCACAGCATACTTACTAACCTATCTTTTTAAAATAGGTTTTATTTTTAAGAGCAGTTTTAGGTTCGCAGCAAAATAGAGCAGAAAGGATGAGTTCTCCTGTGCTGTTGCCCCACAGATGCACAGCCTCCCCCATGATCAGTGTCCTGTACCAGATTATACGTGTATTACAGTGGATGAACCTACACTGACACGTCATTGTCATACAAAGTCCAGCGCAGTTTATATGTTAGGGGTCACTTTTGGTGGTGTAGCATATTCAGTGGGTTTAAACAAATTTAAAATATGTAGCCACCATTATAGTATCATACAGAATAGTTTCACTGCTCTGAGAGGCCTTTGTTCTCTGCCTATTTGTTTTTTACTGATTTCTAAATTCCATTGTGGTCAGAACACTGTAATTAAAAGCTTGTGAAATTTTTTGAAGCTTTATAACCCAACAGATCGATTTTTGTAAATGTCTTGTGTTCGCTTGGAAAGAATACGGCTTTTTGTTGGGTGCTGTGTTTTACGTTTGTCAGTTCAACTTGGTTAATCATGTTAAATTCTTCTACATCCTTATTCTTTTTTTCCTTTTCTTTTCAGTCTTCTGGTTGTATTGGTTAACAAAAGAAATGTACACATGTACTTTGCTTTTGCTTTTGTCTGTTTCTTCTCAGTTCTGGTTATTTTTGCTTTATATATTTTGAGGTTATGTTATTAGGTGCATACATGTTCAGAATTGTATATCTTCCTCATGAATTCAGTCTTTCAAATTTTGTCCCTCCTTGTAAAGTAGCTGTACTATCTTTGGTTAGTACATGTAGTGTATATATACTTGTACCCTTTTTTTCCTTCTTTAGGAGATTTTCCACCTTTACTTTTTTTTCAACTTTAAGTGTGTTTTTCCAGGACCCATCAACATTTAACAAAATAACAGACATTTGAGTTTAAATCTGTTACTTAGTAATTGCTTTCTGTTTATTGTACCTGTTTTATGTGCCTTTCCTCTCTTTTTTTGCCTTCCTCCATGTGTTTAATTTTTATATTTTTTCCTCTTGAAAGTTACTAAAACATGCATCTTTGCATTATCAGAATCTAATATTTGGTTATTTCTTTTCCTGGGCACTTAACATTTATCTCATTTTCACTTGCATATCACTGTTGTAGTGTTAAAATTCTGTGTGTATTTTATCTTAAGACATTATTAATTTGTGCAGTCAGTAGCCTTGTAGATTTACCCGCTTTGCTCTTCATTCCTTGCTGTAATTCCAACCCTTCCATCTTTAAATATTTTCCTTCTGCCTGAAGAATGCATTAGGTTTCCCACCTGTTGTGTGACTGCTGATAATGAATTCTCTGAGTATGTGTTAGTCTAAATATGTCTCAAATTGATCTTCCTTTTTGAAGGATATTTTTAATGTATACAGAATCCTAACTTGTCAGTTTTCTTCTAAGGCATTGAAAGAAGTTACTGAATTACATCTTCAGCTTCTATTCTTTCTGGAAGAGAGGTAAACTGCCAGTTTAATATTTGTTCCCACGAATGGAACCTGTCTTTTTTATTTCAGACTTACGATTTTGTTTTTGTTTTTGTTTTTGTTGTTCAACAGTTTTACTATGATGTGTCTATGTACATATTTTTTTATTTTGTGTTTATGGGTCCGATTGGATCTGTGGTAATGCCTTTTATTGTTTAGAAAAGTTTGCAGGCATTGTTTTCATGTTTCTGGTCCCCTACCCTTTTTGAGAGCCCATTTATATGCATGTTAGCCTTCCTAGTCTTTTACCTCTCCATGCTTCATTCTGGATATTTTCTTCTGATCTCTCTTTGTTCACTATTTTTTTTTAAAAAAACACAAGATTAGCCTGCTGTTAACCTCATCTATTGAGTTTATTGGGGTTTTTCTGTTTTTTTTTTTCAACTTTTGGAAAATCTGATTCTTGGATCGTTTTCTACCAAAGTTTTCTATTTTATGTCTTATCTTTTTGACCATAATACTTACACAACTTTCTAATTTTTTTTGTTTAATAATTTTCTTTATTTCTGTACTCTTCTTCCCCCAGTTTTAAATTATGATTTTGCCTGTGTAATAATTGGCGGCCCTATGGGTCTGCTTTTTGTGGTTTCTTACTTTGTTGTTTCTGCAAGTTTTTATTTTGTCTCTTTGTGAATTAGATTGTGCATGTGTGCATATGCAGTAGATTACGTTTTTAAAATTATTTGAAATAATTGGGATTTAGGATGATATTCCTAGAGAGGATTTATGCTTGCTTCTGCCAGGCATCTGAGGGAGTGGACAGTCTGAGATCACCTCAGTTCAGTTTTAAGGTAAAGATGAGTTGTAGCTGGGCTGCAGTTCTTAGCCTGGCTTCTTACAATTCTTCCAGCCACCTGCGAGCAATTTAGTATTCCATCTACTGTGACATGAGTTCACCAGTCCTCTCCTTCCTTTGGTAGGTCCTCGTGCTTGCCTCTGGCCCCACACCTTTCAAAGCCATCAGCCTTTCAGCTGTCCCTTAACACTTGGCAGTTGCTGGGGGCGGGGGGTGGGGGGGGGTAAAAGTGGTTCCAAATGTGGTGTTTACTTCCCTAGGTCGTGCCATTGTGAGTACTACTATTTTTAAGTTCTTTGAGGCCTTCAAGCAGTTTTAGTGTATGTGTCAGTGTAAAATTTTTGTCTTGGAAGTTTTTGATAATATGCACAAGTAAAGAAAAGAGTGTAAAACAACCCCCTTTGTTTCTTTGACACCAGTCCAGTGATGTCTGTCTTTCTGGCTTTGAATGCTTCCTGGCTTCTGCCAGGCATGACAGAGGTGTTCTCGGCTTCTCGTTTCCCACCTCTGACTTGGAATTAGCTATTCCAGTAAGGAATCCTGGTTCCTGGTAGTTTCTGTTGGGGTGTTCTTTTAGATTTCAGTTTGATTTTTTTTAGCTTTCAGGAGAGAAGTTAAATTATTAGTCCATCCCTACTAGAAGTTCATTTTTAGCATTGATGCCTGCAGGTGGCATTTAAAGACCCGACGCAGATTCATAGTTGCTTGTTACCAGTGGTTTTAGGCGGGGGTTGTTAGGCCATGGACCTTTTGGCAGTCTGAAACCTATGGGTACTTTCCTAGAATGTTTCTGAATACAATAAATAAAATACAAGGGATCACAAAAGAAATCAATTATTTTTAAATAGTTATAAAATTATGAAAACAAGTTTTATGTAGTAACATGACTAGTAATGTTAAGTGACTATTGTTAACATACAGATAAAAATTTTATATATTAAGATATTAAAATGACAGGTTTTGATGCTTATCAAAAAGTATATTGAGATGGTCTCTGACTTACCCCTTTCACATATTGACCAACAAATAATTGATAATAGGCAATACTAGAGAGCGTTGTAGATATGTGTGTCACTGCACTGCAGTCCTGACACACAGCGACTTAGGAGTGAGGTCACAGACTTCACAAGCTGAGGCACTGACCTCCAACAAAACTGCCCTCAGTGCAGACAGCAGCCATAAGCTTGGAGTTACCCAGGCCACACACATTTCTGACCAGCTGGCTACAAATTTGGGGTTCTCATGACCCTCTTAGGTTCAACAATTTACTAGAACTCCAGAAAGTGCCATATTTATGAATTACAGTTTTATTATAGCAGAAAAAGATCCAAATCAGGACCAGCCAGAAGAAGAAGCACGTCTGGTGCGGTCTGGGAGGGCCTCAGAGGCTTCTGGTTCTCTTCCAAGGAGGCAGTATCATCACCCTCCGGAATGTGGGTGTGTAACTGTAAGTAGAGTCAGTGCACTGTTGACCAAGGACGCTAACTCCAGCTTCAGTCTAGTTGAGGAGGGCGCAGCTCACTGGCCCATGTGGGAATCGAACTAGCAATCTTGATGTTCAGAGCTCACGCTCTAACCAACTGAGCCATCCAGCCGCCCCGAGTCCTTTATTTTAATATTGAGGAGGTTTTCGGCAAAGGGACAGCCTATATGGGAGGCTGTAATTTTTAGGTGCCATCCATTGAAGCATTTGTGATTGCACTTGCTGGTAAATTCTTCTAGGTACCTAGGAAGGCTTTGAGTTGTATTCCATTGCTTTTCCTTTCCAGATTTACAAAATTTTAAAACCATTGAGTTTTAGATGCCTCTGAGTTTTTATTGTGAAAAATTTCAAGCATATAGAAAAGTTGAAGTAGGCTGTTGAACATCTGCGTGCTCACTGTCCAGATTCAGTAATTACAAATATTTTGTCATCTTAATCTGTTTTGAAAAATCATAACTTAGGAAATAGGTTACAGACTTTTGAGCACCTACAGTAAGTCTGTGTTGCCACCAATTCCAAGTGTGGCTGCTCTCCTCTGTCTGCTGTTTTCCCCCAAACTTAAAATGAAATTTCCTATATGTAGAAAAGTTGAAACTGTAAGTGAATTATGTAAATGTACCCTCCATTGACATTCGTTTGCTAATATTGTGCTGTATTAACATTTTTTGTTAAGCTATTTGAAAAGTACAGTAAATTTCAGACATCATGAGGCTTGTTAAAATAGGTGTTTTTCTTTGTAACGCAAATATCACAATTGAGAAAATTACTTTGTATTTAGTATTTAGGTCCTATTCAGATTTTATCCATATGTCCTTCTTCATTTAGATATTTGTGATAACACATTCCTGCTACCATGTTGACCCCTCTGGGACAACAACTGGAACACAACGTGTTGGCAGCCCGACTTCAGCTTACACTTGCCGTGTTTGAACATTAGTGCTCCTGTGTACTTTTCCATTAGTGATCCAGGTGTGAGTACCTCTTTGGGACTTAGCATTTTTACTTGAACAGTTTTAGAAAGTCAGTTTCTCTTTATAAACAGCAGTGTTTGGTGATGGCAGCTGGCAGCAAATATTTTGATATGTAATTTCTATTTTGTTTATTACTGCTTTTATATCTGAAATGTTGAAACACCATTTCTTAACCTTTTTGGATGGAGACAGGATAGGGTGGCATTGATTTTTGTGGTGCCTTCTTCCTTTGTGGGAGCTGTCTATGTGTTTTTAAAATAGGAAATTTATCTCAGCAATACTACTTGCAGTTTGTGTGACTGTGCGTGAGCTATTTTAACTTTTGTGAAGCGGTTTTTGAATTTCCAAAATAGAACAGTTATAGCTTGTTCCTTCTGGTGGTTGTGAGGAGCCTGTGAGTTGATCATGTACTGCAGTGCGTGACACACAGTGTGTGCTTTGGGACACTTGTTTTTCTGCAAAATAGTTTGTGAGAATCTCGTGACCTTCTTTGAGAATTTTGAGTCTCAAAAGTAAATTCATGACTGCTGGGAAATTTTGGGAGGCTGAGAGAACAAAAAAGAGGCTAACAACTCCAGTATTTCTTCAAGAGTTTATTAAGGGAACTTCCAGAGAAGGTGTGTCTTGGGGCGGAGGCAAGACGATATGGATATCCTCCTTGCCGCATGGCAGGTCCTGAGGAGTTATATAGGACAGGGCAGCCTGTGTAGGGTACTGGTGTGGGGCCCGCCCCAATAAGGCAGAATTCCTTACGTGCCTGCCCAGGGCAGGGCAGGGCAGCAGCCTGTTCCAGGAACCCGCGCACCGTGGGGCATAGGGCAGGCGTTGGTCAGGCAGTCTGTGTTATGCTCCCGATCTAGCTTGAGGGTTCAGCAGCAGTCGTGGCATGGAACAGTCTCGCCTTCACAGTGACGCATTTTAAAGATGATTTAGCAAAATTGCAAGGCTGAATAGTTAGCTATATTTAATAAAGATGGACTTAGCAAAGGGAAATCATGATTCCCCCACCCCCCGATTTTTATTATGAAAAATTTCAAATTGAAATAAAAGTTAAAAGAATAACAGTATGCTCTTCACCAGATTCAAAATTATTTGCCATTTTTTCTGTATTTGTGTATGTATCATTTTCCTGTGAACCATTTGAAATTCACTGCAGACATTCTGAATCTACCTCTAGAAATTTCAACGTGCATTTCCTAAGAATAAGTACACTCATGCATAATCACAATGTAATTATCGTGCTTTTAAAGGTTAATAATTCTATAACTTCATACACTAGCCCTTGTTTAAAATTCCCTATTTGTCTTAAATATTTCCTATAGCTTTTATTTCTCCGAGCTTTTATTTCTCCATTCAGGGTTTAATTATTGTCTCCCTTTAGTTGCTTTTAATCTAGAGCAGTTATGTCTACCTTTTTTCATATGATAACGACTTTTTGAAGAGTATGGCCCACTGGTCTTGTAGAAACTTTCACTTGCTCCTGTATCACCTGTATGTCTTATAAACTGTAAATTAGCTCTAGAATCAAGTAGATGTAGATACAGCCCTTTGGACAAGAATGCGCTCTAAGCGATGCATGTATTCCGCGTCGTGTCACATCTGGAGCACGCGCCTCTGTAAAGTGCGCGTGCTCACTGTTAGTGGTGCTGAATGTTTGGTCCCTCCGTTGTCGTGAGGGAGCGTTTATCATCAGGTAGTCGTGGGTCATCCTGTGGTGCTGTGCAGTATTGTTCTCCTCAGCCTAGTGGGGGGGTCTCTCGGAATACAGGACTGTCTTTTTTTTTTTATGGCTTTGAAGTTAAGCTCCATTTAAGAACATTTTTTGTAATATTTGAAAAAACTTGTACATATAATTCCTGCTATCCTAGAAGTGAGATTTTGCTATCAGCATGTAAAGTTTAAATTCCCCCCCCCCCGTTTGTCTTATTTACTAAATTACGCACTTTAGTATAACTTAAGGTAAAAATAGTATGTTCTTTTTAAAAATGAAAAAATTAAGTTTTGCCCTTTCTAGTCAAAAGAGAGTGAGATTTGTTTCAGGAAAGCTCCAATTCATCTCAGTTTTCAAAGTATTATATGGCAACTATTGAAGAAAAATGAAGCCACGGTTTCATTAGTTAGCACTCTTCAGTGTTTTCCTTTCACTTAGTCTCTACATTTCTTTCTGGTCTTACAGGAGTTGGGATAAGATTTGGCAGTTGGAATATTAATTGCAAGTCAAAAATGGAGGACTTTCCTCTGAAATTTTGCATTCTTATATTGTTCAAAAAAGCTCCTTGTGTTCTTCCCCCATTGCAGCTCTTCAATTTATATCTTATACTTTAAAAACGTATTAATGAGTTCATCCTGAAAATTTTAACGAAGTGGTAAACAATAGAAAGTATTACCAAGATAAGTTTAACGCTAGAGAGGAGAATGTATACCCTTAAGAATGGTGGTGGGCTAAATTTGTCTTGTTACAGAACCAATGTAATTTATTAAGGTAGGCTCTACATTGACATTTGTGTAGCTTAAAACATTCCTTAATCTTTGAAGTAAATAGAAGTGGAGAAAAGGAGCGGTGTCATGGGACCTTTTTTAAAGTTGGGAATTACATCGTGGGAATACTAGTGGTAAGAGAGAAATTGATACAGAAGACAGAGATGGGATTGATAAGACAAGTGAAAGGCTTGAACTTAAACAATCACGTTACTGTATCAGCAGGGGATAGCAATTAATGGTGAATTTGGCGGTGAGAAGGTGAGTAGTTCTCTTGTTGGCTTCTGTTTTCCTAGCACATAACAAGGTCATTTGCTGATGTTGGGGTGGTATTCTTGAATGATCACTTGAGACATGAGATTATAAATTTGCGGTTTTTCAGCCATAGTTACCAGCTTAAATTGTAGGCATAGTAGGCAGGTAGTTGGGTTATGGTTTCGCCACCAAAGTGAAAAGAAGAGGAGGGAGAAAATGGAGAAAAGCAAGGAAGTCACTGTAGTGGTTGACTGTCCATGGATCTCAGTCAGTCCCCAGGGAAGACAAGGGGACAAAGACAAAATGGTCATGATGGAGGTAACGGTTGCACCAAAGAATTGTTAAGCGAGGGGTGTTAGTGTTAAACAGTGGAATGATCAGAGGTGGCTCTGAGTGTGAGATGCTTGCAGCCAAGATTCCAGAGGTATTGCAGTCATACAGGTGGTGAATGGTCGCTTGTGACAGGAGATAGGTGGCTGGAGGAGGCGGTCGTCTGAAGTAAGGATGTTGAAGAACTGGGGACAGGTTGTTGTAAGCATCACATGTTGCTAAGACTGTGATGATAGTGGTAGAAAAACAGGTGCAGCAGGTACCAGAGTCCTCGGTGTGGGCAGATGGCTAGAGGCCTGATAGGTACCTGACTGCAGCCGAAAGGGGCTGCTGCCCTGGGAGTGCTGGCGCGCACGCCTCCCTGTGGGGGTTCAGGCAGGAGGTAGTGCGTAAGTGTAGACATGGGGAGGACACACAGCGGCACTGAGAGAACTGCAGGGTGATGGAACACCTAACAGACTTCGCTAAAAGCATTCGGCCTTCCAGAAGCCGGCGGAGAGTTTGCACAGACAGGGATTGTCCAGGAGGTCAGGGGAGATGAGTGTGGGAGCCCGGAATGAGGGAAGCTGAGGAGTCTGGTGCTGAGCACTGCAGAGGGATGTGGGCTTGCGTGGCTGTTAGATGGACTCTTAGGAAAAGATGGGTGACCCGCCAGTTGTCCTGACAGCACTGCCCTCGGCTTGGGGCCATGAGGCAGGCTGGTGCAGCTCGTAGGAAGAGCACTTGGGACCTTGAACAGGGAAGAGTTACTTCCAGAAAAGATGCTGCTCCTGGGTATTCATCAGAATTATCGTTACTTGAGACACTATTTATGTTCCTTACTTATTTGTGTACTCTCTCCTCCTACCTAAGTTCTGAACAGTAGGCATTCACTGAATATTCATTGATGAATTGTACAGTCCATTCACTGTTAAATCTATCATCCTTGAATAATAAAAGTTTTACATGGTTAAGAATTTTTACCAAACTAATTCCTCTCTTTCTCATTAAGCTTTTAAATTATTTCAACTATTTTGTTACATTTTAGTCTCTAGAAAATTAATTCAGCATTGAACACATGGCTATAAATTACAGACATTAAAACTAATACATGAGAACTGAATGTAGTCATGTCGGGCAGTGGACATTTTGTGTTTTATGAGAATATGTCTCTATATATGTTGTACTATGTGGACTGAAACTGGAACCAAATTGGCTTAAATGATACACTGCTTCTGTAAGATATCTTAACTTTTGCATGAGTTGAAGTTTCTTTGAGGCTCCTTCAAAGTTACTTGGTCTTTTCCTCTGGTTTCTGGAAGCTTGGGAGCAGAAAGCGGACTGTAGTCTTTTTGGCTGTAATTGTTTCTCTTGCTCAAGGCGCTGGCCTGCTGACCTTCCACTGAGCTGTGGCTCTGTCTTGAACTTGACTCCTGTGCTGTCTCCTCTCCAGCTGTTATTCCACCTTTCCTCCACCCTGACCTCACATGTCGTCGCCCCCATGCGATAGGTCTTTGTGTCCCACCAAGGAGGTGGGCCATTCATGCCGGTCTGAATCTCTTCCGGCACCCCAGCCAGCATTCACCCTTTTCTGACCTTGACAGCAGAATGGGTAGAGCTACTGTGGAGGAAGCCAGATGCTATGCTGTGTCCTCTGAGGAACTGTACTTCAGGGCTTGGAAATGCTCCAGACCTACTCATGGAAGGGTCTAGCACCTCCTTTTCTCTCTCACTGTGAGCTGTCCCAGGCACCTAGGTCTGAGGAAATAAAAGTTAATTGCTTCTGGGCAGGGTGCATTTTAGCTAATGTTATGTTTGAAATTTGATGTCACATTTGATGGCTTACTCGGATAATTTTGCTCTTGTGATGCTGTAGTAATGAACTATTATTTCACTATTTTACAGAGTGCTTATGATTTCACGTATTTTTGCTGAACTTGTAAAAGAGGCACTTGGATGATGGATTAACAAGAACATTGAAATTCTGTGCAGTTTCAAATTGGAGCATATTGAATTTTCACCCTAGTTCAGCAGCTCTGCTGCTCACTTAAATACAGATGAATGAAGACCCCATTCGGGAAGACACCTGGCCAGCGGTCCAGAGCTGATGCAGGTAGGCAGTGCAGTTCTCTGCATACCTTAGTGCAACAAACTGAAAAGAGGTGTAAAACTGAGGAATACTGTCACATAATTCCTAGTGGTTTGATCTTTTGAAAGCGTTGTGGTTTCCAGTATTTCATACACATACATGCGAAAAAACAGGTTTAGTTTTTTGAGAGGCGGGGGTCATAATTTTTTCCCTGTGGTCTCACCTTCTAGCAAGTTATAGATGCCCAATAAATTTAGCAAGTGAATGTAAATAACTAGTTAATAGGATTATAGTATATAAAGGATTTGCCATTTCTTTTTGAAAGAAGTGACAGTGAGGCAACTAGATGAGTGTTAGATTTAGTAAGATTTAGGTTATTTATGGCAATTTTAAGGGGAAAAGATAGATTCGGAATTTTTGTATATTTGAAATAACTTTACTGGAATGAAATGCATGGAAATGGCTATTTAATAGAAATTATTCTTGTTTATGTGGCACACAGCTAATATAACTAGAAGTTTAGACTTTGTATAATTTTTATCCACCCCCAAAACAAAGATAAATTTTACAGGCTTACACTGTAAAATAGGTAAGTGATATTTTCTTTAGGACTTCGATTCTTTTCCTTTTCAGAAATACATTTGAGTGTTGAAAAAGTTTATCGTAACATTTTAAGGTTCTTTGATAAATGAGTCTGAGAATTACGCTAGCAAAATTCTTAATCTGACAGAAATGGTTGCAGTGTGATTTAGAACTATTTCTTACGTTTATTAACTATAGTATTTGGAATTCCTTTGTAGAAGAGCCACAGGGATTCTGATTTTTAAGTACTCCTTATCTCTTTTTTATTTCAGTTTCTCTTTTAGAATGATAACATTGATGTAACTGTTCAATATTTGTCAGTAAGATTAATTTGTGGTAGTGATGACAGACTGCCAAGTAAGGCATCTGAGACTGTGTTATTCCAATCCCATCTCTCCTGGGCTCTATCCTACTCTAATTAGCTGTATAAAAGAACACTGGTGCATTTTGTATCCTCTTGAACCCTGGGTTTTCTCATCTAAACAATGGGACTATTAGGTTATGTGCCGGTACTTGTTGGGGTTATGAGAAATAAATGAGCTTGTGTGTGTCAGGTGCTTAGCTGGGTGCCTGGCCCATTATAGCTGCTCTACAAAAAGCATTGTTCATCGTACTGTTCACAGAAAAATATTTTTTATTTCATCTCATTAGTTGCAAAAATTGCTGTCAAATTTTTGGTCAGTGAAGTGTCCCATGTTTCTGTTACTTGAAATAGTAATTCATTTTCCGAAGTTCTTTTTATGTACACCATTGCAGATTCTTCACTGATTTTGAAGTCACCTTGTTAGGAGAGCAAGCTGATGAAAGTGATGTGTAGTGTGGTATAAGGAGCCGAAGGAGTTAAATCAAGAGACGTTACTATTTTCCAGGGAGAGGTTGTTAATCCTAGTCGGTATTTTGATCTTATATTTTTTTTTTTGTTATTTTTCAGAGGATATGGCATAGGGATAGACAAAGTGAGTACTCTGTAAATTCTAGTTGGCCTGTTAGACCATGAGGTCATGCTGTTTCTCACGGTTATGTGATACATCCTATTTTAGAAAGATTGCTGACTCCTTTACAGTATTGTTTATAAAATTGTGGTAATCATTCTTCCTGTTACATAGACAAAGGCTCTTCGCTTTTAAATCCCTATGTCAATAACGAACGTGCCCATTTACAAATAAAAGACAATTCACCAAAGGGGGGTTTCTTTCACTTACACTACAGGAAGCCCACGTAGGCATTCCAGAGTTGGTATGGTGGCTCAGCTCTGCCCTTAGGCTGGTGCCATCTCAAAGGTTAAAGCGCGGTGGCTTCAACAGGTCCAGCTCCTAGGCATCTCTTCTGTGCTGGACCTTGGGGTAGCCGGGCTTCTTACATGAGGCTTCAAGAGGGAGTGTCCCAAGAGAAACGGGCACAGCTGCGTGCTCTTCTGGCGGAGCCTCTGCTGTATTCTACTCATCGAGGCACTCACGGTGCCTGCCCAGGTTCAAGGGAAGGGAGCATGTGCTTTGTGAATGGGAGGAGTGGCAGAGGATTTAAAACGCAGCTGTGGTAAATGGATTGGGCAGGCAAGGCAAGTCCCGTACCTGACGCTGTGTTTGACGTAGTGTGAGTCAGCGATCAGTGTGAAAATTGAATTTTTACTTTCTTTTTATACATCTCGTTCAACATAGTAGAGATTTCTATTTTAAAAATAACAGGTTTATTTATATAATTAGATTGGAATTTAATCGGTTACTAAAATAATAGTTTATGTATGTCTAATGACATTGGACAGCAAGTCTTATTATATAACGTTTTTCATTTATTTTTTTCTCCGTGGCATTAGCCTCCATTTTTACTAGTTTGCCAAAGGCTGCAATTTTTTCCTTTAATGAAATACTTTAATCAGACGGATAGGTACAGGGAATGGTAATAATAGATACCCATGTACCTAACACTCAGATTTAACAACTAATTTTTGCTATATTTAATTCAAGTATTTTAAAAATGTTGATTTTATTTTTATCCAAATTGATAAAAATTCAGTTAAAAATGTCGAGTAGTGCCAGAGATTTATAGTAAAAAGAGCTCCATTCATTGATTTTTCTTTTTACCTTCAAAATTTATAAATAATTTGAGTACACAAATTACTCTCTTTTTGTACAATTTTAGATATTATGTATTGACATCTGTTGAGGATTTTGGCTTTTTCACATGACATCTCCTTCTGCCATTAGTCTCCTAATGAAGATCTTGGATAAAATTGTATTTGTTATTTTGATTATAATTACCATATAATTACTGTATAAGTATTTTTGAGCCAAGTAATGCAGTATGATTACTTTTTTCTTTGTACAGCATTTTGTTTTTCCTGGAATTTAGTGATTGCATTATTTTTTTTATATTTGCTTAAATTTCTTTGCAACTTGGAGTCTCTTAAACCCTCCGATAACTTCATGAAACTCCTCTCAGTATAATTTCCTGCATATTAAGTGTGATAGATAACTCACCTGTTTGTGATTTTCTTAGAGTTTTTCTAGTGCCTTCTGTCCTTTTCTGATCTGTGTGGATTGCGGCCTCTGCCTGCTGCAACATCATCACCCTGGAATTCCTTTTTCCTTGCATACATTGGCTTCTTTTTGTTACTGGATGCCAGACCTTTCCTTTTTCAGTGTAGCCTCTCGCCTAGGGTAAGCATATACATCCTCAGAAGCCTCAGGAGTATGCAGCAACTGAGTTGGTTGTTAAAGCTGCAAGTGGAATGTTCATGCTCTTTTGTGCTTGTTTGAAATTATCTCTTGTCTCTAATAATTTTTCAAAAATACACATAGAAAATGAAGTTTTTATTGAGACCTTGCATCAACCTTGTCCTTATTCTACTCTTATGCTCAGTCAAGGATTCTAGATTGGAAATGACTTTTCATCCAGAATTTTCCAGGCACTACTCCATTCATTGTCTTTAAGATCCCAGTGTTGCTATTTGAGGAAGTTGGATGCCATTTTCATTTCTGAACCTTTGTATGTGTCCAGTGGTTTTCCCCTCTTTTCTAGAAACTTTAAGAATTGTCTTTATGTGTTCTGAAACTTTACATTTATTTACATGTATTGTTTCAGGCTTTTCAGTCCTTGGCTTCATCCTTCCTGTGCAATTGTGTTATTCCTTTGACCGTCTTTCATTATTTCTCTTCTCTCTGGAACACGTGCTACTTGGATGTTATGCCTCTTAGGTCGATTGTTTTTTTAACCTCCAATTATTTATTTCTATTGTCCCATTCTTTCTGAGGAAGTTTACTAACTTTATTTTCCAACCTTAAAAAAATTTCAATAAACATTTTAAATTTCTAGGAGCTGTATTTTTGTTGTTGTTGTTGTTATTCTCTTATTTCATGCATAGAAGTAGCTTATACTTCTGAGGCTGTAAGTTGTGGTTCTAAAAAGCGTTTCTTGAATTAGCTCAGCCTCTTATGTGTGTCTTTGTGTCTCTTTACTTTTACTCTGTTTCATCTGGAGGTTTTCCCAAAATCTCTTGGGATCCGAGGCAAGGCACAGAAAAGTTGATTGGAAGCTGTTTGTGAAGATGGGCATTGTTGTCTGGTGGACTTCACTTGCATTATTGGGGCCTCCACATGCCCACGTTCGTGGGTTTCTCAACAGATGAGATTTCACATTTCTTGCTTGTATGATGAGATTTCCTGATTTCTCCCTTAAAGTTATAAAGTCATACTCTGTTATCATCTGTTGAAGTGGCACCCCCAGAGACCGCTGCCAGTCATTCAAAGCTGGGTTTATTAAATTTGCTGAGCAGCAGGGAGAATGTCACCTTGACAAGCTTCCTAGGGAAACTTCACAAGAGGCAAAGGTGCTCAGCGGGGAGGAATGAGTGAACTGAGGCATGGAAGCAGTGAGTGTGGTGTAGAGGGGCGTCGGTGAGTGTTTCTAATCCACATGAGTTGCTGGGACAGACCTTGCTTGGTCTTTATTTTGCAGTATCCGAATTCACACAAAGTTAAGTTAAAAGTTGGTCATTTGGAACATGTATCTGAATGAGCTTCTGTTAGAACAGTTTGAGTATAATGTAGGTTTTCTTACCCGTTATGGTTTAGTACAGTTGAAATAACTTGTGAGTCATAGAACAGTTTGTTTTGTAAATGTGGCTCTATTTCTTTTCTCATTTCAATCAGTAGATGTAGCTTTCTAGTAAAGGATCTTGTTCTGTTTTCCTCTGGAAAATCTGTGATGCTCAGATGGGTGATATAACCCACTCTTGATGACAAACTAACATCAGTGCTTAGCAGTATCCTCCTGGCTCTTTCTTTACACAACTGCATAGGATTCCATTGTGTTGGAGTGTCATATTAGTTGGTTCAGTAGTCAGTTATTTGGACATTTGGGTTCTTTCTACTCTTCTGCTATTAGAAATAATAACTGCGGTCAATAGGCTGGTCCATGTCTTGCCAGAGTGTCTTTGGGATAGATTTCTAGCAGTAGAACTGAGTCACATTTTACATGCCCGTGTTATTCTGTGAGATACCACCAGATACCCCTGTGTGGGCTCTGCGCCAGTTTTCATTGCTACTGGCAAGCAGTATGTAAGTGTTTCTCTCTCCCGTTGTTTTGACAGAGTAGTGTGTTATCAACTGCATGGACTTTTGTCCATCTGATGGGTGAGAAATGGTGTCTCAGTGTAGTTTTAAGTGGGAGGCTGAATATCTTGTCTTACTTGTTTGTAAGGGCCTCTTGGCCTTCCTTTGTCTCATCCGTTTTTCTTCTCTACTTTCAGAAGCTCTTTTAAAAAATGTCAGAGTTGCCAACCTTTGTGGTATGAGTAATGTATCTCCCTACTGTGTGGTGTCAGCTACTTGGCGACAACCCTCCTTGAGTCCCTGTTCTCTTGCTCCATCTGTGTGGGTTTCAGCCGACTTCCTGTTGGATTCCTGCACTTCTGGGTTATACCTGTGGTTTCTCGGCACCTGTGTGTTTATGTTTTTCTCTCTAGTTTTCTGAAGAGTATCCTGCAATAACTTTGAGAGAAGATTGTGTGAGATGTAATTCTGAATGCATACATGAATGTAAATGTCAATTGTAATTTAGCTGGGTACAGGGTTCAAATCATTTTACCTCAACTTTGAAGGCATCACTTACCTCTTGTTGCCTAGCCCAGTGTTCATGATGGAAAAATAAGTCTGGTACCTTTTCATTTTTTTAAAGGATTTTAAAAAAATACACTTCATTTTCTTAGAGCAGTTTTAAGTTGACAGCAGAATTGGGCAGACAATTTCTCATACACCCCATTCCTCTCCCTACCCTTCCCCACGGGCAGAGTCCCACACAGACTGTATATTTGTTAGAATTGATGAACCTACTGTGACACATAATTGTCACTTAGAATCCATAGTTTACCTTAGGGTTCACTCTTCACATTCTATGGATTTTGACAAACGTATAATGCCATGTATCCACCATTACAGTGTCTTACAGAACAGTTTCACTGCCCTAAAAATCCTCTGTGCTCCACCCGTTCATCGCTACGTCCCCTTAACCCCGGCAACCACCGACTTTTTTTTTTCATTTTTCAGTTACAGTTGACATTTAATGTTATATTAGTTCCGGGTGTACAGCATAGTGATTAGACTTTTATATAATTTGTAAAGTGATCCCCCGATAAATCCAGTACCCTCTTGACACCATACATAGTTATTACCATATCATTGACTATATTCCCCATACTATACTTTCCATCCCCGTGACTGTTTTGTAACTGCCAATTTGTACTTCTTAATACCTTTAACCACTGAGTTTTTATTGTCTTCATAGTTTTGTCTTTTCCAGGGTGTCATATAGTGAGAATCATACAGTAAGTATACTTATCAGATTGGTTTCTTTTTTGGTAATATGCATTTAAGATTTCTCAGTGTTTTTTCATGGTTTTTTAGCTGATTTGTTTTTAGTACTGAAAAATATTTTGTCTGGATGTAGTGCAGTTTATGCAGTTACCTACTAAAACACTTCTTGGTTGCTTCCAACTTTTGGCAATTATGCATGAAGCTTCTATAAACATCCATGTTCTGTGTGTGTGTGGACATGGTTTCAAGTCCTTTGGGTAAATGCCAAGGAGCGTAATTGCTGGATCATATGTTAGGTTGGTGCAAAAGTAATTGTGGTTTTTGCAATTCTTAACCTTTAAACCACAATTACTTTTGCACAAACCTAAGTATATTTAGTTTTATAAGAAACTGCCGAATTTGCGTTCCCACTGGCATTGAGTGAGAGTTCCTGTTGCTCTCCATCCTCTAGCATTTGGTGTTGTCAGTCCGTGTTTTGGATATTCACCATTCTAATAGGTGTGTAGTGGTGCCTCATTGTTTTGAGTTTGCATTTCCTTGATGACATACCACGTGAAGCATCTTTCACATGCTTATTTGCTATCTGTATATCTTCTTTGGTGAGGTGTCTGTTAAAGTATTTGGTCCGTTTTTTAATCAGGTTGTTTGTTCTTTTTCTTTTTTTTTCATTATTGGGGAAGGGGAACAGGACTTTATTGGGGAACAGTGTGTACTTCCAGGATTTTTTCCAAGTCAAGTTGTGGTCCTTTCAGTCTTAGTTGTGGAGGATGCAGTTCAGCTCCAGGTCCGGTTGCCATTATTAGTTGCAGGGGGCACAGCCCACCATCCCTTGCGGGAGTAGAACTGGCAACCTTGTTGAGAGCCCATTGGCCCATGTTGGAATCGAACCGGCAGCCTTCTGCGTTAGGAGCATGGAGCTCCAACCGCCTGAGCCATCGGCTGACCCAATCAGGTGGTTTTCTTATTGCTGAATTTGAACAGTTCTTTTGTATTTTGGATAGTAGTCCTTCTTCAGATGTTTTTTGTAAATACTTTCTCCTAGTCTGTGTCTTGTCTTATTCTATCGACAGTGTCTTCCACAGAGCAGAAGTTTTTCATTTTAATGAAGTCCAGCTTATCAATTATTCATGGATAGGCCTTTGATGTTGTATCTAGAAATTCCTCAATATAACCAAGGTCTTCTAGATTTTGTCCTATGTTGTCTTTTAGGAGTTTTATAGTTTTGCATTTTATACTTAGGCCTATGATCTATTTCGAGTTAATTTTTGTGAAGGATGTACAGTCTTTGTCTACATTTTTTTTTCGCACGTGGATGTCCTGTTCCAGCATCGTTTGTTGAAAAGACAATCTTTTCTTTGTTGTATTGTCTTTGCTTCTTGGTCAAAGATCAGTTGACTGTATTTATGGAGTCTATTTATGGGCTCTAGTCTCTTCCATTGATCTGTTTGTCTACTCTTTCACCAATAAGAGTGGACAAATAGATCTTCTGTTGTGATTAGCGTAGTTTTATAGGAAGTCTTGAAGTCTAGTAGAATCAGTCATCCAACTTTTTTCTACTTCAGTGTTCTGTTGGCTATTCTGTGCCTGTTGCCTTTCCTTACAAACTTTAGAATCAGTTTGTTGATACATCCACAAAATCATTTGCTAGGATTTTGATTGGGATTGCGTTGACTCTGTAGATGAAGTTGGGAAGAACTGACTTCTTGACAGTGTTGTTTTTACTATCTATTAACATGGAATATCTGTCCATTTATGTAGTTCTTTGATTTCTTTTATCAGTTTTGTAGTTCACCTCATATATATCTTGCATATATGGGATGTGTAGTGATGTCCCCTCTTTTATTTCTCATTTTAATGATTTGTATCTTATCTCTTTATTCTTAGTTATACTGGCTAGAGATTTATCGGCTCTGAGCTTTTCAAAGAACCAGCTTTTGATTTCATTAATTTTTCTCTGTTGATTTCCTATTTGAAATTTTATTGATTTCTGTTCTAATTTGTATAATGTCTTTTCCTCTGCTTACTTTGTATTTAATTTGAGCCTTTTTCTAGTTTCCTAAGATGGAATTTAGATTTTTTAAAAAATGTTTAGATCATTCCTATTTTCCAACATATGCATTCAATGCTATGAATTTCCCGTTAAGGACCAAAATTTTCTCTGCATCCCCCAAATTGTGGTAAGTTGGATTTTCATTTAGTTCAAAATGTTTTTCAGTTTGTCTTGAAATTTTTTCTTTGAACCATGTATTTAGAAGTGTGTTGTTTAATCTCCCAAGTAGTTTGGGATTTTCCAACTGTCTTTCTGTTACTGAATCTAGTTTAATTCCATTGTGGTTGGAGAACGTATGTGGTATGATTTCTATTCTTTTAAGTTTGTTAAGGTGTATTTTGTGGTCTAGAATGTGGTCTATCTTGGTGAATGCTTCATAGGAGCTTGGGAAGAAGGTGTATTTTGCTGTTGCTGGATGAAGTTTTCAGTGGATGTCATTTATATCCAGTTGATTGCTGGTACTGTTCAGTTGAACTATGTCCTCACTGATTTTCTGCTTTTTGGATCTGTCCATTTCTGACAGAATGGTATTGCTCCAGCTACGATAGTGGGTTCATGTATTTTCACTTGTAGTTCTGTCCGTTTTGCCTCCTGTAGTTTGATGTCCTGTTGTTATGTACACATTAAAGATTGTTATGTCTTATTGGAGAATTGATATCTCTGTCATAATGGAATGCCTCTGTTTATCCCTGATGACTTTTCTTGTTCTGAAATCTCTCTCTGAAATGAAGACAGCTAGTCCCGGTTTCTTTTGGTCATTGTTACCATGGTATATCTTTCTCCATTTATTTATTTTTAATCTAAATGTAACTTGTATTTAAAGTGCATTTCTTGTAGATAGCATACAATATGGTCTTGTTTTTTGATGGCCTATGACAGTTTCTCTCTTTTTTTAATGTATTTTTATTGGTGTGTTTAGACCATTGACATTTAAGGTGATTATGGGATTAGTGTTTGCCATATTTATTAGTTTTTTTATTCCTTACTCTTACTTTCTTTGAATTTTTGACATCACTCTTTATCTGTCTTTTAGTTTTATATTGAGCATTTTACGTGATTGCATTTTTTTTCTCTTTCTTAGCATATCAATTATAGTTGACCCTTGGACAATGTGGGTTTAAACTCTGCAAGTCCACTTTATGTGGATTTTTTTTTTTTCATTTAATGTTGTAAATGTATTTTCTCTCCTGCGGTTTTCTTGATAACATTTTCTTTTCTCTACATTACTTTATTGTAAGAATACAGACCATAATATATATAACATAAAAGTATGTGGTAACGACTGTTTATGGTATTGGTAAGGCTTCTGGTCAACAATAAGCTATTACTAGTTAAGTTTTGGGGCAGTCAGAAAGTGGATTTTTGACCATGTGGAAGGTTAGCTCCCTCCGCACAGTTGCTTTAAAACAGTTTTTTTTTTTTTTAGCCCTAGAGTTTGCAATACAAATAGTTTATAACTATTCCAAGTCCACCTTAAAATAATCCTGTAGTGCTTCCTTCCTTCACTGGTAGTGAGAATACCTAATAATACAAAGTATTCTAAATTCCTTCTCTTGTTCTCCATTTACTAATATTATTCTGAACAAAATATTAGTAGTTCGATTATAGCTAAGAAAAATGAAAGTTTAACTTTACTTATTCCATATATTGGCTATTGTAAATAATACTGCAATGAACAGAGGGGTGGGTGCATTTGTTTTTTCAAATTAGTGTTTTGGATATCTTTGGATAAATACCCAAAAAGTGGGATTGCTGGGTCACATAGTAATTCCATTTTTAATTTTTTGAGGAACCTCCATAGTGTTTTCCATAGTGGTTGAACAAATTTGCAAATCCTACCTATATAGTACACAAAGGTTCCCTTTTCTCTGTGTCCTTGCCAGCGCTTGTTTGTTTTATTGATGATAGCTATTCTGACAGGTGTGAGGTGATATCTCATTGTGGTTTTAATTTGCATTTCCCTGATGATTAGTGATGTTGAGCATTGTTGGCCATCTGTATGTCCTCCTTGGAGAAATGTCTATTCAGGTCCTCTGTCCATTTTTAATTGGATTTTTTTTCCTGTGTGTGTTAAGCTGTATGAGTTCCTTACATATTTTGGATATTAACCTGTTATTGGATGTATCATTTGCAAATATCTTCCAATTCAGTAGGTTGTCTTTTGTTTGTTTGTTTGTTTTAGTTGGTTTCCATCACTGTGCAAAAGCTTTTAGTTTACTTTTTATTTTGTTTCCCTTGCCTGAGGAAGTATATCCCAAAAGATACTGCTAAGAGAAATGTCAAAGAATTTACTGCCTATGTTTTCTTATAGGAGTTTTATAGTTTCAGGTCTTACATTGAAGGCTTTTAATCTATTTGAGTTTATCCTTTGTATATTGTAAGGAAGTGATCTAGTTTCATTTTTCTGCATGTTTCTGTCCAGTTTTCCCAATACCATTTATTGAAGAGACTTTCTTCACCCCATTTTATTTGTAGACTCGTCTCCTTTGTCATAGATTGACCATACAGGCCGTGGGTTTATTTCTGGGCTTTATTCTGTTCCATTGATCTATGTGGATGTTTTTATGCCAGGACAATACTGTTTTGATTACTGTATCCTTGTAGTATAGTTTGATATCAGGTAGCGTGATACCTTCAACTTTGTTCCCCTTTATCAAAATTGCTTTGGCTATGTGGGGTATTTTGTGGTTCTGTATACATTTTAGGATTATTTTGTTTGAATTCTGTGAACAATGCCGTTGGTATTTTGATAGGGATCACGCTGAATCTATAGATTGCTTTGGGTAGTATGGACATTTTAATGTTAATTCTTCCTATCAGTGAGCATTGTATGTGCTTCTGTTTATTTGTATCTCCTTCAATTTCTCTCTTCAGTATCTTACAATTTTCTGAGTCTAAGTTGTTTACTTCCTTGGTCAGATTGATTCCTAGGTGTTTTTTTTAATGCAATTGTAAATGGTATTATCTAAATTTATCTTATACTTTGTTATTGATGTATAAAATGTAACTGATTTCTGAATATTAATTTTGTATCTTGCTACTTTACTGAATTCATATGTTCTAATAGTATTTTGGTGGAATCTTTAGTTTTCTCTCTATATATTATCATGTCATCTGCAAACAGTTTTACTTCTTCCTTTTCAATTTGGATGCCTTTTATATATTTTTCTTGCCTGATTGCTGTGGCTAGAACTTCCAGTACTATGTTGAATAAAAGTGGTGAAAGTGGACATCCTTGTTTTGTTCCTGATCTTAAGGAAAACGGTTTTAGCTTTTCACCGTTGAGTATGATATTAGCCGGGGGTTTGTCATACATGGCCTTTATTATCTTGAGGTACGTTCCCTCTATTCCCACTTTGCTGAGAGTTTTTATCATAAATGGATGCTGCATTTTGTCAAATGCTGGTTCGACATCTATTGATATGATCATATGGTTTTATCCTTCCTTTTGTTTGTGATGTATTGTATTAATTGATTTGCAGATAACGAACTAGTCTTGCATCCCAGGAATAAATCCCGCTTGGTCATGGTGTGTGATCTTTTTAGGATATTGCTGAATTCACTTGGCTAATATTTTGTTGAGGATTTTTGCATTTATATTCATCAGGGATATTGGCCTGTAATTTTTTTTTTCTTTGTAATTGTCAGGCTTTGTAATTAGGGTAATGATGGCCTCGTAAACTGAGGTTGGGAGCCTTCTATCCTCTTGAAGGTTTTGGAATAACTTGAGAAGGATAGGTGTTAATTCTTCATTAAACGTTTGGTAAAATTCACCTGTGAAGCCATCTTATCCAGGACTTATTTGTGGGGAGTTTCTGATTACTGATTCAGTTTTGTTAGTGGTAATTGGGTCTGTTCAGATTTTCTGTTTTGTCGTGATTGAGTCTGGAAGATTGTATGTTTCAAGGACTTTATACATTTTTTCCGGAGTGTCCAATTTGTTGTTGGCATATAATTCTCCTTAGTACTTTTTTTTTTATATAATCCTTTGTACTTCTGTGGTGTCAATTGTCACTTCTCTTTCATTTCTGATTTTATTTATTTGGGTGTTCTCTTTTATTCTTTATGAATCAGGTTAAAGGTTTACCAATTTTGTCTATTTTTTCAAAGAAACAATTCTTGGCTTTATTGATTGTTTTTTTTTTTTGTATTTTTTCAATACCTTATTTCATTTATTTCCACTCTAATCTTTATTTCCTTCTATCTGCTCACATTGGGCTTTGTTTGATGTTCCTTTTCTACTTCCTTTAGGTGTAGGAATAGATTGTTTATTTGAGATTTTTCTTGTTTCTTGAGTTAAGCCTGCATGGCTATGAATTTCCCTCTGAGGATTGTTTTTACTATGTTCCATAGATTGTGGGTCGTAGTGATTTCCTTTCCATCTGTCTCAGGTACCTTCTGTTTTCTTCCTTGATCTCATTAACCCATTCATCGTTTAATAGCATGTTGTTTATCCTCCATATGTTTTGTGTGTTTTCCAGTTTTTTTCTTGTAATTGCTAGTTTCATACAGTTGTTGTCCGACAACATGCTTGATATGATTTCGGTCTTCTTAAACTTATTAAGACTTGTTTGATGGCCTAATATGTGGTCTGTCTTGAAAAAATATTTCATTTGCATATTCTGAAAAGAATGTATATTTTGCTGCTTTGAGGTGGAATACTCTATTAAATACCAATTCAATTCATCTGGTCTAACATGTCATTTAAGGTTGCTGTTTCCTTGTTGATTTTTTTGTCTGAAAGATCTGTGTTGTAACGATGAGCAGGGGAAAGAAAGAGGAGCACATGGTAGAGTGGGACTAATTGATTTATTTAGCAATATCTAATCTATTTAGCAATATGCAATAGCAAAAGACAAAGGCAATTAATAGAATGTGCTAGTGAGAGAAAGTAAAGGTGGTTAAGATTAAACTATACACATTGATACAATGTCATATCAAAGGAGTATACATATAAGTTTAAGAGATCCCAACATATGTTTACTATTGATCAAAAATCACTTGGCGAAATACACAAATGACATCAATAAGGAGTATTTAAATGCAGTAATAAACTCTATAGAATAGCAACTATTACAGTAGATGTCAGAAGGTCACCAAACTGGGGAAACAACAGTGGAAAGGTCAGGAATCAAAACCTTGTTAGAAAAAACAAAACAAAAACACCTTGTCAGGTCCATGGCTGGAAAACTGAAGTGGCTCCTGATGCTGCAAGCTGCACACAAGTTTCCAAAATGCTCACAAGTTCCCAGGAATGCTGCTGCTGCTGCTGCTGTTGTTGGAAGACAGGGCATCTCCTGATGCTGCAAGCTGCACACAAGTTTCCAAAATGCCAAGTTCTCAAGAATGTTGTTGCTGTTGCCATTGCTGGAAGTTAGGGAGTCTCCTGATGTTACAAGCTGCAAGCTGTATGCAAGGTTGCAAAATGCTAACAAGTACTTAAGAAGGCTAACCGGGGAACAACACTGAAGAGGTGGGGAACCAGCCAGACCTCCCCAGGTCCGTGCCTGGAAGTTGGGGCATCTCCTGATGTTGTAAGCTGCATGTTGCATACATGTTTCCAAAACGTTAGAATGAAGAATCACCAATGACAAATGACGAAACTACAGTGCCATCTGAGGTCTGTCCTATATATTTTTTCAGATGTACCTTAGAGCCAACCTCCTTGTTCCTGCCTCCCTCTCAGGGAATGGCCAGTTCCGGGAGCGTTCCGAAGTTACTGTGATAACAATATTGTTTATCCGGCTGAAGGCCAGTTCATTCGGACAAACAATACTTATTGTTCTTGCCTGGGACCATCGGCCCAAGGCCTTCGAAAGCCTGGCAGTGTGCTTGTCACCTCATTCTGTATATCACGTCATTCTGACATAACTTAGTTACTTCTTCACCTCATCTGATGCAGGCGAAACAGACAAAAAGACTCTTCATCACCTCATTATCTCCCCTGCCTGGAATGAGATGAGGGAGAATTTTCTTAACCTTAAGCTAACCAGCCTCACATGCAATCTCTCATGTGAGGGAACAAAAAGCTAACAGACAAAAGCTAACATCAGCCAATGAAGGCAAATTTTCCTAATATCTTTTCCACATATGTCAATGGGGTGTTAAAGTCCCCTAACTATTATTGTCTTACTGTTTGTCTCTTTCTTGTGTCCCATCAATATTTGCTTTAGAATATATATATATATATATATATATATATATATATATACACATACATACATATGCCCTCCGATATTGGGTGCATAGATGTTTACAAGAGTTAAATTCTTGTGAATTGATCCCTTTATTATTACAAAATGTCCCTCTTTGTCTTTTATTACAGCCTTTGTTTATAAAGTATTTTGTCTGATATAAGTTTTGCTATCTCCGCTTTTTGGTTTTTTGCTTCTATTTGCATGAAATATCTTTTTCCACCCGCTTATGTTTAGTCTGTGTGTCTCTTGATACTGGGTCTCTTGTAGGCAGCATATGTACAGGTGGTGTTTTTTAATCCATTCAGACACCTTATGTCTTTTGAGTGGAACATTTAGTCCATTTACATTTAAAGTAATTATTGATAGGTACATAGTTATTGTCATCATATTATTTCCTGATTGTTTTTGTAGTTCTTCTTTGTTCCTTTCTTACTCTCTTTTGTATGTACATGACTTTTTGTAGTGTTGTGTTTGGATTCTTTTACTGTATATTCTTATAAATTTTTAGTTTGCGGTTACCATATGCTTCCTTTATACAAGCTATGTTTATAGCAGTCTATTTAAAGTTGATGGTCACACAAGTGTGAATATATTACACTTAACTACAATTTTTATTCACCGCCTGAACATTTATGGTTTTGTCATTATGTTTTACTTATTTTGTGTGCGTGTGTGTCCCTTAATTTATTGTTGGAATTACCCCTGATCTTCCTATTTTTGTGTTTCAACCTTTGTACTAGTTTTATAGCTGGTTGATCCACATCTTTTACTAAGTGTTTGTCTTTGTCAGTGATAACTTTTTTTTTTTCCTGTTTCCTATCCCTTATTTTGGTCCCTTTAACGTTTCTTGTAATGCTGGTTTAGTTGTCACGAACAACTTTATTGTCTAGAAAACTCTATCTCTTATTTGATTTTAAATGATAGCCTTGCTGAGTAATCTTGGGTGTATCTGTTCACCTTTCATCGCTCTGAATATTTTGTGCCATTTCTTTATGGCTAGCAAAGTTTCTGTTGAAAAATCATCTTGTCTTACTGGAGCTCTCTTGTATGTAACTAACTGTTTTCTCTTGCTACTTTTTGAATTCTCTCCTTGTCTTTAACTTTTGGCATTTTAATTATGTGTCTTGGAGCAGACTTCTTTGGTTTAATCTTGATTGGACTCTGTGTGCTGCCTGAACTTGTGTATCTATTTCCTTCACCAGATTAGGGAAGTTTTCAGTGGTTATTTCTTTAAATAGGTTTTCCATCCCTTTCTCTTCTCCTTCTGGGACCCCTGTGATGCAAATGTTGTTGCGTTTGAAGTCCTAGAGGTCCCTGAATTGTCCTCATTTTATAAAATTCTTTTTTGTTTTTGTTGTTTTGATTGGGTGTTTCCTGCCACTTTGTCATCCAGATTGCTGGTTCGATTCCTTTTTTTAATCTGCTGTTGGTTCCCTCCAGTGTATTCTTCATTTAGTTATTGTATTCTTCATTTCTGACTTTTTTTTTTATGTTTTCTATTTCCATTTTTATGTTTCCTATCTTGTTGTTGAAGTTCTCACTGAGGACATCTATTCTTCCCGTAAGTTCATTGGGTGCCCGCATAACCACTGTTTTGATCTCTGTACCTTGTAGATTGCTTGTCTACATTTTGTATAGTTTTTTCCCTAGAATTTTGCCCTATTTCATTAGGGGCATGTTTCTTTGTCGCCTCATTTTGACTGACTCCTTTATTTGTTATTATGTAGTAGGTAGATCTGCCATGTCTCCCAGTCTTGGCAGAGTGGCCTTATATAGTAGGTGTCCTATGAGGCCTACTGGTACAGTCACCCTGGTGACCTGAACCCTGTGTTCCAGATTGTCCCCTTTGTGGGTTGTGTGTGCCCTCCTGTGGGTTGTGTGTGCCCTCCTGTAATAGTTGGGCCTCGATTGCTATTGGCATGTCAGTGGGTGGGACCGACCCTCAGGCTGACTGGCTGTGTGGGCTGGCTGTGACTATAGCTGTTGTAAAGGGGCTGACTTCTTATGGAGGAGGATTTGCTGTAGTGGGTCTCTGATGCCAGCTGAGCCCGCCCTTTGGATGTGTCTTTTGGAGCTGGTTTGACGGTGCTCTGGTGTGGTCTGAACCTGGCTACCAGGTGTTTTGCGACTGGAGCCTCTTGGGGGGGCTCCAGTGAAGGCCAAGGTCAGCTGCAGGTTGTGCCATGCTTGTGGCCCCTTGGTAGGAGTTGCACAGTGATCTGTGGTTGGTTACTGCCTGTGCTTGGCTTTGAGGCGCTTGGGAGAGGCTACCCTATGAACTGAGGCCGGCTGCCACAAGAGCTGGGTACCATGGGTACCATGATGTGAGCTGCCACTTGTGCTGGGCTTGTGGCCACTTAGTTAAAGCTACGTTTCAGGTCAAGACTGGCCACCACTTATGCCAGGCTTGGGGTCACCTGATCGGAGTTACAGTGCAAATTATGACCGGTTGCCACTTGTGCTGGGCCTGCATCAGCTTAGCAAGAGCTACAGGGCATGCTGAGGTGGCCACTGCTTATTTGTGGCTTGTGGAATTTCGAGAGATTTTGGGAAAGTGAGCAGGCAGGCTGCTTGTGTGGAGGAGCCACTGAAAGAAGCTTGGGCCAGAGAAATGAGTCGGGTGGGGTGGAGTCTCCGGGAATCACTGGGGTTAGCGGGCGGGGGTGGCAAGCAGTGTTAACCAAGTTAATGGAGAGCACAGATTTGGCTCCTGCCAGCACTGGTCCCTGGAAGAGAGTTGCCCTGAATCCTGCTGCTCCAGCCTTCACCCTGAAGTTAGTTAGTAGTTCAGTTCATCGCTTCATGTTTCCCTGGTGCTGGTTGAGCTACTGCTGCCCCTGCACTGGAGCTTAGAGCAAGCGAATGAGTTTGTAAGGACGCGAGGAGACTGCACTGGCCCTTTAAGAGCAACATGTTTCAATCTCCTACAGCCCTTTGTCTTCCTCCCAATATCCTGCTGATTTTCACAGCTAGATGTTATGGGTACTCCCAGCATTGGTGCCTTGGGCTCCCGGTGTGGTGCAGTGACCCCTTGCTCCTTGGGGTGGGGACCTCCCCAGCCCCAGATGTCCCTTGCAATTCTTAGTCGTCACATCCCCACACCATGGGTGTGGGACCTGCTCTTTCTGCCTCTCTGGCCTTCCTACGAGTCTTGATGTGGCTTTTTATGTGCTTAGTGATATAAAGTGTTGATCATGGTTTGTCTGTTCATACTTAAAAATTAAGGGGCAATTACAAATGGCTTACCTTTTCTTGAGCGGTCAGTAGAAGATTGTTTCTGCCATGGTACACTCTAAATGGGGATGTGTCAGGCCTGATAAGCTTTGTCTAGGATGCAGGGATGGGGACGTGGCCGTTACGCTGAGGGCACAGCAAATGCTAAAGTTTTCTGCCCTTTCCTTGTGTGTTCAGTGTGGGAAGGCTGGGAGGGAGTCCTCATGCCTCTTGCGCAGCCAGGAGCACTTGGCTGAATCCTGTAGTTCTGCTTTTGCATTTGTTACCTCCTCATCCGCTTGAAGCTAGACACGTTCAGGGATGCTTCGGGTAGATTTACTTTCCCTCTGTTTGTATTTTACCTTCATCTACGAGCTGCCCACTTGTTTGAGTCCATGCAGACACGCTGGGGGAAAGTGGGTGAGCACGGCTCTCAGCAGCAGGGCCGTGTCGTGCTGTCTGTCGCTGCACTAGAACAGACAGTCACGTAGACAATTCACCACATACCTCCTTTCTCAGTTAACATTTTAAGATTTTAAATGTAACAGTAGTACAGAAATTTTGTGTTTAAAAAATGGGCACTTTAACATAAGGCCAAGGAGAGAGAATTTTGCAGATAACCCAGAAGCCTTTCTTCTCAACCCAGGGGATCCTCTGTTCTGGGTTTATGGTAAAAAGTCCTTTCTTTGTTTTCTTTATATTTCTGTTATTTAGTGTGAATTTTGATTAATAGGGTAAGTACTGCTTTTGCTGTATTCCACAGATTTTGATAGATTGTGTTTTCATTTTTAGTTCATAATAGTTGAATTTTAATTGTGATTCTGTGTTTGAACTGTGAGTTTTTTAGAAGATGGTTGTTTAATTTTCAATACTGGGGTCTTTCCAAATGCTTATTATTTCTTGCTAGTTTAATTCTGATGTGGTCAGAGAACATACTCCTCATGATTGCATGTTGTTTTAAGTGTATTGAGGGTTTGTTTGCATCTGAGTGTCATATGGTGCATCTGGGTGAATGTCCCATGGAAACTTGGGGACAATGTTTGTTTTTGGCAGTATTGGGTCAGCACTCTATAAATACCAAGTAATTCAAATTGGCTGCTTGTGATATTCAGGTTTTCTATCTTTTCTGACTTTCTACCCACTGTTCTATTAACTACTGAGAGAAGAGTTCGAATCTCAAAATGAAGGATATGTCGATTTTTCTTGTTCATTCTGTCAGTTTTTGCTCCATGTATTTCAGTATTCTATAATTAGGTTCACATACATTTAAGATTGTTATGGCTTCTTGATTGATTGACCCTTTTTATCATTTTTGAAATTTCCTTTTTGATGCTCGATAACGATCCTGGTTAATTTGTCTGATATTGTATCTTCCTGTTTTATATTGTTATATGGTCTATTAATTGCTGCGTTGGGACTATTTACATTTAATATGTTATCATTGTTCGGATTGGAAGGTATTTTTGCTGAGTGAGGTATGCTCAGTTCACAAGTAGGTTGCTTTGTTTATTTTAGCAGCACCTTAAAGATTTAGTTTACTGTCTCTGGCTTACATTGTTTCTGACGACAAATTTGGAACCAGTATTTTCTGTTTCCCTATATTTAATGTGACTTTTATTCTTTGGCTATTTTAGAAATACTTTCTTTGTCAATTGTTTTCAGAAATTTGGACGTGCCTTGGCATGGTTTTCCTTGTTTTTATCTTACTTTGGCTGTATTTATCTTTGGGGCTATATGGTGTATACTTATCACATCTGGAAAACCTTTCGCTGTTAGTTTTTCAGATTTTTCCCCCTTATACCCTGCTGTCCTCTCTTTTGTGGAGTAGTCCAATTTCATTTATGTTATGTGGCCTTCAGGGCACTGAGGCCGTTATTTTCCCAGTTTTTTCCTTTTTGTTCCATTTTTAGTACTTTGTATTACAATGTCTCAGTTTCACTGATCTTTTTATCTATGGGGTCTAATCTGCTATTAATCACATTCAGTGCTTTTTAAATTTCAGATCATGTATTTTTCACCAGTTTCATTGTTTTTCTATCCCTTTTATAAATTTTAAGTGTCTTTTAAATATTTGAAATATTTGAGTATATTTATTATAGTTCTTTTCACCTTTTTGCCTGCTAATTACATTGTTTTGGTCATAACCCACTTGGTTATAGAGTTACAGTCTACTGGTGTTCTGCATGTCTAGTAATTTTTGTTGGGGAGTTAGATATTTTAAATGTGTTGTAGAGCGTTGAGCTTTTGTTGATGTCTTTTACAGAATGTTGGAGTTTGTTTCAGAAGTAGATGCCAGGATGGGTCTGTGGCTCTTTTTCTTAGGGCTACTTCAGTCTTCTTGCTAAGGGACACCTTTTGATTTTTACTGACTGCCCCCTTGGCTTCAAAGAGTGGCTAGGTGGACTTTGAATGACCTTCATGCCTTAGCATGTTATTATCTAGCTGAAGACTTTAACCCTCCACGTCCCCCACCCCCACCCACTGTGTTTGGAGCCTCCTCTGAGATCCACTCACTGCCAGCACTGCCCACAACTCCCAGGTACCTCCAGCCTGACTCCCAACTGAGCACAGCCACAGTGTTCTTGGTTTCACACAGCCTCCTCCACAGGTGTTTGGAACACAGTCTGGATTGATGCAGGACACTCGCACGGCTTTCTGTTCCCTGGTCCCATAGTCCTGTGCTGCTCATTCTCTCAATGTCTGGACCTCAATGTTGCATATCTTTTGTCCAGATTTTTAGTTGTTTCTGGCAGGAATACAGGTTCTGTAACTTTTAGTACTTTACGGTTAGGATTGTCACTTTTTTTATTGCATTTTTTGTCCACATGATTTGGGTTTGGTGTTTTATGGCCAATTTGGAAAAATGAACTGTTTTCCCATCGTTTTATCTTCCCAGAACCCCTTATGTCTCCTTTTTGAAAGTTCAGTAAACAAATGGCTTTCCCACATGTTGGCCGTTTACAGTTTATTCTCATCTCATGCTTTTTATGGCAGTTTTTGTAAGTTAATATTTTTCTTGAGTTTGAACTGCTTTTTTATCCAGTTTTCATTGACTTATACTCATTTCTCTTTTAGGCCATGCTGGTGTATCTGCAAGCATGATGAAGAAGAGGACATCCCACAAGTAAGCTATTCTGAAACTGGCTTTTAAGATAGCAGATTGTGGCTTGTGGTGACGTGGGGTATAAGGTGGCTCCTGTGAGGCCCTCCTCTGGAGTGAGGAGGTCCTGCTCACACACAGCCTCACTGCACCCTGAGTAGTGGTGTGGACCACGGCCCTGCACATTCCGTGTCCGTGCCTGGCCTCAGTGAGCCTAGCTCTGTCCTTCAGGCTTTAGAAACCCCTGGGCCACAGTTTCACCTCCAGCTTGATGGGAGCTGGATGGCTGGATGAAGTGTCAGCTGTGGCAGGCTCCTGGTGAACCTCCGCCTCTCTCCCTGGAAGGGCTCCACGCTCTTGGCCCTCACATCCCTTTCTGGCTCTTGGACCCGCTGCTGGACTAGGAGCTCCTTGTGGACAGAGACTATAGCTCATGCTCGAGGGCCTGGCCAACGCACTGCCTGCACACTCATTGCTTTATAACATTTTCAGATGAATGAAGAGCTTGTAATTTAGAGGAAGCATATGTGTGTTGAAAGATAGTAAAATAGCCATGTATTTTAAGTGACAAATAGGTTAGAAGTCCTAAATTCTGTAGGTACCAGGCTACAGAAGTCACTTTTTTCTTCTCTGGAATTGTTTTGCATGTAACGCAATTGTCCAAGGAGAAAATTGAGATACTGTCTTAAATAATAATATCCACCTGTACTATATTATATTTAATAGATTCCACAACTACCAACCAGTACTGGTGACTGCTACTGCACTATGGAATCCCCTCTAACAAATCAATTCTGATAGCACGGATCTTAATTGTGGCTTGTTAAATATGGAAGAGACCCTTCTGTACCCTAGTACCTCCTGAGCCTCTCATTATAGCAGTTACTTTCCTTGCACCTTTTTGGTTGAAGAGTGTGAGAGAGGGTTCTGGGCTCTTAGGGAAGGTCTGCATGAAAGATAGTGCCTTTTAGTAATGTTTGGTGATGAAAGCAAACCTGTGTCCATTTAAATGAATACATGAATACATAATATAAATGTCTGTGATAACTCAGGTCACGAAATGACCTGGAAAGTAAAAATGTGAAGGTAAGTGTGCTCTTGTGTCCCTGAGGTTGTTGGTAAAGTGCTTCTCAAATTTCATTTCATTTCCCATCACCCTCGTGGCTCTGCCATATCCAGTGATCTGATAACTGATGTAACATATCTCCTCATCATCATATCATAATGGTAAACCATTTCTTGGCACAAATAAAAGATGGTGATAAGCCAAATACAGTGGGGAATAAAAGCAAATTACCTGTTAAATTTGCAAGAACAGAACAGTTAATGCAAAATAGATTTTGCCACTTTGGTTGAAATAAGTGGCTTTGAGGATGTAATGTACATATTTTATCTGTTTTTACAAATTTCTAGGTAGGATTTCAGGCACTCATGGATCTGAGTTCTTGGGGCTGTTACTATGCATTTTGGTGAGGGAGATTTCATTTGCCTCATCCTAAGCTATATTGTTCATTAACTCATGGCTTTTTTTGTACTAGTTACCTTTTTCCCCTAAAGCGCTAGGAATAAACACATGCCTATTAAGTTTTGCAATTCATGTGTGTGCCAGCTAAAAGGGTCTCCCATCTGGGTGTTCTGTGATGCGGGGACTCCATCTAGTGCTTTAATAGTGCCCATCTCACAGACTAAGAAGCTGTGAGCATGTTACTGTGTAGCAAAAGGGAGAAGTTGAAAAGTATCCATCATTTTCCTATTTTTTTTCCAATCTCAATGCAAATAAATACAGTCCCCCTTGGTTTGAGAACATCTCGGTTGATGAACATTATGGTTTACGAATGCCATAAATTTTAGGGATCTATGGTATGATTAGATAGTAAAATTCATGCTAAATTTGCAGTTTTAAGGGTTGATTTTAAAGGTCTAGAATGGATTAATCCATTTACTTCCTGTGGGGAAACCGTGCCTCGGTTTTCGAACGTTTCAGAACTCGAACGGTCTTCGGAACGGATTACATTCGAAAACCGAGGTACCACTGTACAAAAGGTAGGTGGAGTGGAAAAAAAGACCCGAAACAAGTCTCCCCATTGGAGGGTAGGTAAGTTGGGTGGTGCTCGTGGAGAGGCTCCACCCAGGAGCTGACTTTGACATGGGAACCACAGCGTCGCAGTGGTGGGTTCCTTCACCTGCCTGGTGCTCGGCTTCCTTGTGGCTAAAATCCCAGGTTTGGACTAGACCCACGGGGTTTTCAGCTTTCAACATAGAATGCTTCTGCAAATGAAGTGTTCACAGACAAGCAGAGCTGGAGTCTGGGATTCCCATTGCCTGCCTCCCTGCTCATGTTGGCACAGGGGGGCTGAGCAGTAACTTCACATGCAGACACCTCTGCTTGCTTGAGAGAGAGTTACAGGAATGCCCAGCAGACGGGTGCAGCAGAGCATTTTTCCGGAGGGTGGAACTCCTGCCCTGTGCGTGGCAGGAGGGCTCAGGGATTCTGGTTTGCGGTGCGGGAGCAGTGCCTCTGCACCCAGAAACCTTACGTTGCTGGGTTGTGTTTTTGTTTTTAAAGTAAATAGAAAGAAAGTTATGTACCTTCTTTCTAGGTACATAACTTTGCCCCGGAAGCCTAGCCCCTTGCTGTGTTTGGGGGCAAGCTGGTGGACAAGTGTTTCCCGACTTCCCGGGAAGTTGGGAAATGAGTCTGCATGGAAAGTTCCATCTGAAGGGAAAGTACAGTTGAGGGGGAGTCTAAGGTGAATTTAGCTATAGAGGTTTGTTGTTTCAGTTCTCAAATGTAAATCTTTATTTTTTCCCCCTTATTTGAGTAGTGGATTGGTTTCCATTTCAGGGTACTGTTGGAGGGCGAGATTGGTCTTTGGTCTATTTCTTACTAACAGACATTTAGAAAATGGACGGGAATTGTTACTGTTATACGCTACGTAGAGGTATTTCCAGGGAATGCTTTTCTTCCTTTTTGTAAGTCATAAATGTTAGTCACTGACAAAGACTGTCATTCTCCCCCTCCTTCTCATACACCTGCTGTGCTTTCATCTAGTTTTCATGGCATCCCCTCAAGTAGGAACCATGAGCCCTCCTATGCAGAGAGGTTAAGTAACTTCTCTGAGTTCATACAACTAAGAAACATTCTGTTTCTAGAACCTATATTCAGTACCACACCATATTTCTTGAACTGCATGCTTTGTTGTCTCATATCTGAAAAATGTGACCTTTGAGTCATCAACACACAAACTAGATAACTGTTAGAGTGGGCGTCTAAATCAAACATGGTATTGACAGTTTTCAATTGTTCAAAACATGTAATACTCTTTAATCAACTCGCAGTAACTCTTCCTCATCCCAGTGAAAGTGGATAGCACTGGGGGAGACCCTCAGGTCATTTGGACGGCTCAGGTATTCTCAGGGTAAACTGTAGACTAAGTAATGAAAGAAACCTTAGTGATTGGGGTGGAAAACTTGATTTCTTTCTCTGTCCTGTTTTTGTATTGTCACTTGAAGCTGGGAATGACGGTATCAGTTACAGAACTTTTATCAAGCAACAAGTATCAGAAAAGCAGTTTTTTTCTCCTCTTTATTTGCTGGTGTGCATCTTGCAAAAAGACAATTTTGATGTAATCATTTTTTTCTTCTGAAATCGGCTGGAACACAGTAAGGAACTGCTTTTATATCACAGTGTTAAATAAATTAAGGAAAGAGTGTCAGTAATTAATTCATATAAAAAAGTACATAGTGTGTGACAGGTATGGCTCATAGAATTGTGATAGGTGATGATGTAACAAGTATGGCCACCAAAATAAGACATTTAACTACCGATGGGAATGTGGTCAATTTAAGTCATTAAGGGAGTCGAGGATAAAAGACGAAAGGTCTTCCATCACAGGATTTCTTTTCTTGATGACAAAATAATTAGAATGGTACTTTCAGAACTTATTTGAAGTATTGAGGAAAGTAGATAACTGCCACACTGTCAGTTTTTCCTTTTGGGACTATGGATGCATAGAAATTAGGATTGGTTCTGAATCAGTGCTGCCCAGCTGTGGTGCCTGGGTCAGCAGGAGCAGAGCACTTGGAGCTTGTTCGAGAGCCTTTGGTCCCTCTCCACACCTGGCGGTGGAATCAGACCCTTCTTTCAGCATCTCTCCGGGTGATGGATGCATGCCAGAGTGTGTGAGAAGTGCTGGCCCACGCCATCATCAGGGCTGATATCTTAGCCACGTCAGAGAACTAAGTCAAGTTGCGTGGAAGTTAGTATACACAGTTACAGCAACGAAAGGTGGTCAGATGCTGTGTACTTGGTCAGCACTTAACTCCCAACGCAACTCTAAGAAAAGGTGTTCTTAGCCTTCAGGACAAATGTCAGTTCAAGCCTAATGAAGCCACATACTTTGCAATCACTTTATTTTTTTTTTTCTTGAACATTTGTTTTAAGAAATACCTTCTGGAGATAAGAAACAAAGAAAGTGTTGACTGGTATTTAATTCTGGTTTTTCTACTTTTATCTTTGAATTGTTTGGGTTAAGATAGAATACAACCTGTTGTTTCCACTTGGCTGTAATTCCAGAGGACCTCGGTTGAATGCAGTGTCTTAGGGTTTGTGTTCGATATTGCTGTTTGTTTGTTGACTACCTGGTAGGTGATAGTTAATATTTTAGACGCTTTCCCAAGAAAGTCGAGATTGAGGGCTGTTAAAAATACATATATCAGGGAGAACATAAATCAAAATCACCATGTTCAAGGAACCCTCGTTTTAAATTAAAAAGTTCCTTTATTGTTAATCTCACATTTCTGTTTGTGCTGGTCTTTGATTGCACGATCTAGAGATGACCAAAGGGTGTTTGTGTCCTTTTCATACCTTCTTCCAGTAATCTGACATGTGCTATTGTTTACTTCTGTATACACTATTTCATCTAAGTAAGATTTAATTTTTATTAAAGTTTTTCTTGTTCTTTTTAAATTAGCAATTAGATGTTAAAATTTAAGAACTTGTTTAATATATAACTTATAGAGTAGTATGCAACATATCCGGAATCCCTATTACCCAGCTTCAGTAGTTACCACCATTTGCCCAATATTAGATATTCTTACTGTATTACTTTTATTTAGGGACACACTAAACCTTGTCTTCAAGTAGATGCTAGTTGGAAGAATTTAATTAACAACCTACGTATTTCTACATTTAAAATTAAATAATATTTACTATTTTAATATATGTTTTAAAATAATCTTTGTAAACTTTGGCTGCAAAGGCATTCAAGTTCCATTAATTAAAAAGCTTGACTAGGGCCGGCCCGGTGGCTCAGGCGGTTAGAGCTCCATACTCTTAATTCCAAAGGCTGCTGGTTCGATTCCCACCTGGGCCATTGGGCTCTCAACCACAAGATTGCCAGTTCAATTTCCTCAAGTCCCGCAAGGGATGGTGGGCTCCGCCCCCTGCAACTAAGATTGAACAGGGCACGTTGAGCTGAGCTACCTCCAGGATGGCTCAGTTGGTTGGAGCGCAGGCTCTCAACCACAAGCTTGCCAATTCAATTTTTGAGTCCCGCAAGGGATGGTGGGCTGCGCCCCCTGCAACTAGCAACGGCAACTGGACCTGGAGCTGAGCAGCGCCCTCCACAACTAACACTGAAGGATAACAACTTGACTTGGAAAAGTCCTGGAAGTACACGCTGTTCCCCAATAAAGTCCTGTTGCTGTTACCCAATAAAATCTTTTTTTTAAAAAAAAAAAAAAGCTTGACTAATGATTTTGAAAAGTAATATGTTATTCTAATTACTCGTTTTACCTTCAGTGTTCTTTGAGGAGAAAACTCTTTGTTGTCTCTACCTTTTCAGTCAAAGTAAGTTGTTTAATAAACAAATTGGACAGAAATAGTGTCTGTATTAGGTCTTCTTTTAGAACTAGTTTTAAAAGTAGATGTTCTAAAAGTAGAAATTACCCTTGACTGAGAAAAGGCAATAGAAATAGAATTTGGAATTGATAACATTAAAATGTGTAAGTCTGTCTTTATATAGAAATCCTTGTAGGATTGGGACATGCATTGCATTAATTTAGCAGTAATTAAATTAAAAAATGCGTTTTATCTACTTGTAAATGTGAAATGCTTAAGTCATCGTAGAAAATTTTGAAAACAGGTAAACACAGAGGAAGACAACCTAATTGTTTCTAATGCCATCATCCAGAGGTTACAGCTGTTAATAACTTAATGTATAATTTAGAAGTCTCTTTATAATTGTGTGTATAAAACTTTTCCATGTCATATTTTCATTTGTGCTTTTTTTAAATGTCTTTAAATTCTTTTCCATGATTTTAATAGATATGCAGTTATCATGTCGATACACTCTTAATTATTGAATCAGTGGGACCTATTGTGGAACATTTTTTATTTCCTGTTTCCCGTTACGATCACTGCTCAGAATATCACTGTAGCCATCATTGTGCTCATCCATTATTTTCTTTCAATAAATTCCTAGACATGGAATTAGTGGGACAGTGGCGTGCTACCATGTTTCCCCAAAAATAAGACCTCACTGGAAAATAAGCCCTAGCATGATGTTTCAGGATAACATCCCCTGAACATAAGCCCTAATGTGTTTTCTGGACCAAAAATTAATATAAGACCCAGTCTTATTTTTGGGAAAACACTACCGTGTTTGTTTACTCAGAGGGCTGTACTTGCTCTGTAAGCAGATAGAAAGTAATACCTCACTATACTTTACATTAAATAACGCCTCAAATTTTTCAGTCTTGTTATTGATACAGAAAGATCATTTCACCAGCAGACTAGAACACTGAGAAATTTCTGGAAGATGTGAAACAGATGAGAACAGATTTATAGAAAAACTAAGCTGAGCTGAGGAACTCTTAGCCATTCTGAGCTGAAAAGGAAGACCTCCAAAACTGAATGTTCACACCAGACCCCTACTGTCCAGTCCAGGTCAGAGACAGCAAAGGCAGCCACAGTCGCCAAAGTCATGGGCGAGAAACCAGCCGTGTCAGTGGAGCAGCAGGTGCTTGCTTTTCCTCTCCTGACTTAAACCTGTCACCACTCCCAGCTGCGCTGCAACTGCCTGGTCATGGCTGCTTATCAGAATCTGCACTTACTGCTCAGACTCCAGTACCCCGACTTGGTCTGAAGAAGTACACCACGGCCACAGATTCCACTCTGTCTTTTCTTGCATTTTAAATATGAGCATGAAGAAGCATCAGTTACTGAGGAGCATTGGCAGCACAAAAGGAACTCAGACCTAGAACAAGAGAGCAAAACAGGAATTAGTAAGCACGAAAAATACCACCACTCAGACAGCTCCAGGACTAACACAGATGAGGCCCACACCAAAGCGTTCATAGAGGGATCAGGAAAGGAAGTGGTTATCCTCAGGGATCAGAGGCATTAACTAGAAAAACCATTCAAGATAAGGAAGCTGTTTGGTGACCAGTAGGAGTGGGAGTTGAGTCGCAGAGGCTAGATCTGAATGAAGGTGCTACCGTGCGTCTAACAGAGTTTCGAAGGGGCTGGAGGAGGAAGATGATTTTGCACAACTCTCTAGACCAAGTGCTAGTGAAGGTTCATTAAAAATGTGTCACACGTTCTGGTGACATTTCAGAATCCAGGAACAAGGAAAATTCTAAAAGTAGCTCAAAGAGAAAAACAGATTACCCTCGAAGCAAGGATCAGGTTGGCATCTGTTATCTGTAACTGGGAGAGAGAAGACAATGAAAATAGTTTTTTCCAATAAAAGTGCTGAGCAGAAAGGGATTCAGAACCTGACTTGTACACCTCGGGTATTCATGGATGAGGGCAAAATAATATTTTGATGCTTGCAAGAATTTAGAGTTTGCATTTGTGAATCCTATCTGATGGACCAAAGGCTACATCTCGAAAGACAAAATAGACATAAGAAGAAAATGCATGAAAACGTTAAGGAAAAAGCAATAAAAATCCTTTCTTGTTTATTTCTAAATAGGGAAATATTTTAAAAAATTATTCTTAAGATAGTAGCAAAATGAAAAATAATTGGGAACAAAAACGTGAATTTCAGCAGTGTGGTAAAAGTGGGTAGTTGGGATTACTATGTGCTTTTACAATTTTTACTATTTTTTTAAAGAATTTTTGTTTGTTTTTAGTGTTGCTTGGTCTGGGGAAGGGAAAGGTACGTTTAAGTTTAAATTTGGTATTTCAAAAATTAGAAGGAATTGCTGTAAGACTAGAAATAAGAGCTGTAGCTTTCTTTAGAAACTTTGTTACGGAGAAACCTCCCTCATTCTAACGTACAGATAAAGGAAGAAAGGGGTAAGGAAATGGAAGCATTATAAGCACAAAATTGAGTGTTAGACTAGATCCAAGCATATTATATACCACAGCAAAAGGTGGTTAAAATTCCCTTAAAGAAGTTGAGGAAATAAAATCCATGCAATAGAAAGGGTCATGTGTCTTAAAGGATACCGGAGCCACTTGAAAGAGAGTGCCCACTGGCCCTGTTTGAGTCCCTTGTAAAGCTCAGGAGAGGGAGGAGTGAGCCTTGTGACCATCGCTGGAGGTGACTGGGATGAAAGCCGCTTGTTCTGAAATGTGATTAAAGGAGCGTCAAGCATCTCCCTCTTCAGGAGCCAACTGCACAGCACAGAAGAATGCAGTTAATGAGTGTGGAGAGGCTGAGTGACTGTGCTGGAAAATCACTGCTCTGAGGCTGCCAGTTGCCCTTTTCTGCTCTCTCTGCTAAGTTTATATGGGTTTTGTTGAGAATCAAGGTAGTAGAAATGTCGTGTCTCTGAGCCTAGGATAGAATCTTTTTCTGGTTGTAGACAGTTTTCTCCAGAGAAACAGAACCAGTAGTGTGTGCATGCGTGTGGCAAGTGTGTAGGTAACTATATGTAGAGATTAGAGAGCCAAGGAAGAGTCGATGTTGCAGCTGAAGTCCCAAGGCAGAATAGCCTCTTCACTGGGGGAGAACACTTTTTCTTAAGCCTTCAACGGATTGGACGAGGTCCATCAACACTATGGAGGGCAGTCTGCTGACATAACATGTTATTTTTCTACAAAAATACCTTCACAAGAAAAAAACTAGAATAATGACCAAATACCTGAGTACTGTGGCTCAGCCAAATTGACACATTAAATAAAATTAACCATCATACTGGTGAATGTTGTATCATTGGAATTAACCCCTGATTGTTTGCAAAAGGTGAAGAAATGCACAGACTCGGCCTGAAATGAGGAGAGCAAGGAAGTAAGTTTATTCAAGAAGAAAGATGCCGGCATAGAAGTTGCTGGGGCAGACAACTGCGCCTAACGTTAGGTTAGCTCTTATATAGGAAAGGGTAATTGAATTTGCTTATAGCAGGAGATGTGACTGAGGTAATTTGATTGACACATGTTGGTTATATAACTAGTTTCTTTCTGCATGCTTTTGCATGCTCTTAGCGACCCAGAATGTATACAGAAAAGCTCATGTGGGGGCAAGCCTTAATGTTCATTTTATGTTAATTGTATTATAATGAGGGTAGAGTTCAAGTAAGAGACAGGTTTCAACATTTTGTGCAGGCATCAAAACCAGATTACTCCCATTAGGGTCTTAGCTCCTCTTTTTAGGAGTGTTTGGACATCTTGATTTCTAGGGGATGAGCCTGGGCTGTTCTTGGGGAAGGGATGCAGGCCTGGGCAGTCCCCCTTTAGGCTCACTTTTATTAATCCTTTTTTGCCTCATCAGTGAAGATACTGTATTTGAAACTTGGGTAGTAATAGTGTAATGTCTATGTGAATTACAAAATGGTGCATATGAGTAAATAACTTCCTTAGTGAGGTTTGGGAAAGAAAGCCTGATCCTGGATACAGCATGTATCACTAGGACTTTGTGCTTGAAGATCAAAAGAAAATAGATAATTGATTGTCTCTGAAGAAAAATATAATACTAAAAATGATTCTTGTATTTTAAAGGAGAAATGTTATCACTGTCACCAGCCATTTTCCACAGAAGGCCAGTGGATGTAGTGGCGCAATCCCAGGGAATATGAAAAGGTCTTGAATTTCACTTTGTCTTATGTTTGCGTATTACTGGTAGTTAGAAGTTACAGACTTGATAATGCCTCGTTAAGCTTTTTTGTCTGCACTAAGTTTTACATTGCAGAGTCTTTTTTTTTTTTTTTTTCTGGTGATACAGATTGGTTCCTTCCTGTGAACAATGTTGAATTTAACTCTTGGCTGTGTCCTTCCTCTTTGCATTGAATGTAAAGTAGTTTGTTCCTTGTAATACCCTTTTATTCAGCAAGTTGTTTGTACTTTACATATTCTTTCCTCCCATTTTCAGAGTGGTATGTTAAAATGATTGTCAGGGCAGATAACAGATAGTATTCCATTTCTATTAGCCCTCTGCTGAAACTCTTCCAGGTGTTCTATGATTATCTGCAACTCCTATCCTGTCTGTAACTTTTGCGGGAAGCATCTGTGAGAACAGTGTTCCCCAGATTCTTACACATTCACAGTTTTGTCTGTGGCCTTTTACTTTGAGGTCAGTATAGAATTTGGGGCTGATTATAAAACCTTTGGCTCATATTTTCTTTCCTGAGAACCTTAATTTTGTCATTCCATTGTCTTGTGACACAGCGTTGATGTCATTCTGATTTTCTCTTCCTTACACATAATGTAGTTCTTTTGCCTGGATGCCCAGGAGACGTTATTTTCTTTAAAGTTCATTTATTTTACTAGAATGTCTTAGGGTCAGTAGTTCTGGGTCAGTTTTCCTAGGGGTGCATTTGTACATTTAAGTTTTTATTCCAGGACTTTTTTCTTGAATTATTGAGTATTCTTTTCCATTTATTTGATTTTAGTTTTGGGGTAATCCTCTTATATAGAAGTTGGAATTTCGTATCTGTCACCATCTCTTAATTCTGTATCTTTTGCCCCATCTGTCTCTCTTTCATCATCTGTTTCCTTACATGTCCTGTGTTTCTGTTCTCCTAGTCCTCTAATTTAGTCTTCATTTCTGAAAAGTTTTCAAATTGCTGCTTTGTTTCCTGAACTGGGCCTGATTTTCCTCATGTCTTGTGTAGCTGTCTTGTTTCTGAAGTCAGGTCCTCTTTCATAGCCTTTGTTGTGTGTCTGAGTTAGGTGATAGTTTCCTATAGTGTGTTGGGTGTATGTTTTGGGTCTGCCTCCATTTCCAGTTGGTTCTCATTCTGATTGTTATAGTATCATCCTGAGTTGGTCCCAGCACAGTTGTCTCCTGGTCTCCTGTACATGAAAAGGGTGAGACTACCCTTTTCATGTCCTCTACAGAGCTCTCAGCTCTCTGTTTTCCTTGGCAGACTTAAAGTCAAGCCTCTGTGTGGTCTCCTGGATCAGACCTTTTGCGGTCCGCCTCCTTTGGGCTTTGCCCTTCAACCTCTCAACCTCTTCTTTTCTTTGTCTTGCCACCCTACCCTGCTGTTTTAGAGTGTTGTCCCCAGCAGTGTGTCCTCAGCGCAGGTGCTGTCTTCCTGGAAGGCAGTTTTGCTGGTGTTTGCAGTCTCGAGCGCTGGAGCGTGCCCGGCATTTTCTGTTCTTCTCACAGTCCTGCACAGAACCTTGCGAACCTTTTTCCAGTGTGACTGGAATTTTCCTTTAGGGTTTGTTCTCCAGACGATGTTCTCCATCTTGCTTAGATAAAGGCCTGTCTGAACTAATTCCAAGCCTCATCGAGGCAGCCCAGATAGTTGCTGTAACCTGTTTCTTTTACACCAAATTTACTAAATTCACTAAATGGGTCTATTTAAAATACATACAGTTGTAGTTTTAAATACCACAGCTTATGAAACAAAAAGCATCTAAATTGGAAAGGAAGGAATAAAACTCATTTGCAGATGACATATGTATAGAGAAACCTAAAGATTCCACCAAATAACTATAAACTGATAAATTTAGTCAAGTAGCAGGATACAAAATTAATATTCAGAAATTGATTGCATTTTTATACACCTGTAATGAATCAGAGAAATGAAAACAATCCCATTTGTAATTGTATCCAAAAAATGCCTAGAAATAAATTTAACCAAGGGGGTAAAAGACCTGTACTCAGAAAACTATAAGACACTGAAGAAATCTTGAAGAAGATACAAATAAATGGAAGCATATACGGTGCTCATGTATAGGAAGAATGAACTTGTTAAAATGGCCATACTACTTATTCAAAGCAATCTATAGATTCAGTGCAATCCCAATCAAAATGCCAATGGCATTTTTCATAGAACTAGAACAGATAATCTTAACATTTGTGTGGAACCACAAAAGACCGCAAATAGCCAAAGCAATCCTGAGAAAGAAGAACAAAATTAGAGGTAGCATGCTACCTGATATCAAACTATATACTACTAGGCCATAGTAATCAGAACAGCATGGCATTGGCATAAAAACAGACACGTAGATCAGTGGAACAGAATAGAGAGCCCAGAAATAAACCCACACCTAGATGGTCATCCAGACTGTGACAAAGGAGGCTAGAACAGTGGGGTAAAGACACTCTATTCAATAAATGGTGTTGTGAAAACTGGACAGATACATGCAAAAAAATGAAACTGGATCACTTTTTTACACCATTTACAAGAATCAACTCAAAATGGATTAAAGACGGATTCAGTGTAAGACCTGAAACCGTAAAACTCCTAGAAGAAAACATAGGCAGTAAACTGACATTGCTTTTGGTGGTATTTTTTTCTGATCTATTTCCTCGGGCAAGGGAAGCAAATGGGACTTCAAAAAGTAAACAAACGGACTATATCTGACTAAAAAGTTTGCACAACAGAGGAAACCATCAGCAAAAGGAAGACAGCCTACTGAATGAGAGAGGATGTTCTCCAATGATACATCTGATGGTAAAGCAGTAATATCCATAATTTGCAAAGAACTCATACAACTGAACACCAAAAAAATAAAAATCCAATTAAAAAATGGGCAGAGGACCTGAATATACATTTCCCAAAAGAAGACATACAGATGGCCAATAGATACATGAAAAGATGCTCAGCATCACTAATCACCAGAGAAATGCAAATTAAAACCACAATGAGATATCACCTTACTCTGGTCAGGATGACTATCATCAGTGAAGCAACAAACAAGTGCTGGAGAGGATGTGGAGAAAAGGGAATCCTCGTGCACTATTGGTGCAGCCACTATGGGAAACAATAGAAGTTCCTGAAAAAATTAAAACTACTTTATGAACTAGAAATTGTAGTTCTGGGTATTTATCTGAAGAAATCCAAAACACTAATTCAAAAAGATACAGGCAACTCTATGTTCACTGCAGTGCTATTCACAGTAGCCAAGATATGGAAACAACCAAAATACCCATCAATAGACAATTGGATAAAGAAGATGTGGTACATTTATACAGTGGAATATTACTCAGCCATAAAAAGAATGAACTCTTACTGTAACCACAACATGGATGGACCTAGAGGGTATTATGCTAAGTGAAATAAGTAAGAGACAAATACCTTATGATCTCACTTATCTATGGAATCTAAAGAACAAAAAGAACAAGTGAAACAGAAACAGACTCGTAGATACTGAGAAAAAACTGATGGTTGCCAGAGGGGAGGGGAGATTGGGGAGCTGGATGGGAAAGGTGATAGGCTTAAATACAAATCGGTAGTTACAAAATAGTCACGAGGATATAAAGTACAGCATAGGGAATATAGCCAGTAATGTTGCAACAACTATGTATAGTGCCAGGTGGGTGCTAAACTAATTGGGGGATCACTGCATAAATTATATAAATGTCTAAACACTGCTGTACACCTGAAACTAATATAATATTGAGTACAGCCTATAATAATTTTTTTTTAAAGTTTGTGTTTATGCCGGTTGTTAATCACTTTTATTCATGGTGTACCAAATGAGCTTTATGCCCATGTACATGTAGGAGGGGAATTCTTTTCTGCTCTAAATTTTCTTTTCTTGGCATATAACAGCATCCAGGTGCCAGCATGGCTTTGGCTTTCGGTTTGTATTCAGGCCAAGTCTTGTCCCCTTTGGATATCTTTGGATATTTAGGTGAAACAAATATATTTTTCCTGATATCAGGAGCCAGACATGTTATTTGTAAACATTATGTGTAGATTTTTCAAGTGTTAATGATTGAGAAAGATCCAGTAGTTTGGTGTTGGCTTCAATAATTTTTACTCTTGTATTAAATATTTGTCACAACTTTAAGTGTTTAAGATTATGTTTTCTAGAGAAGTAATGATGGTGTAATGCATGGATATAAACCAGTCTGGACATTTGTCTACTTTAATCTTACTGTTTAAGTCAGTGGGAGCAAAATTATGTAAGCATTTAGAATGGGTGAAATTGAATAGTTAAAATTTCTTTCTGACTAGAAATGGGTTTATATTCTATAAAGCCATATGCATGTAGCTCTTTAATTTGGATAATTGTGAGTTGATTGAAGTAGGAAACTCAGCAAAAAAAACCTGATGCTTAATATTGGGGCTTAAATTGCTATTGACAAGTCAAGTTTTTGTGCCTGTCCACAGTTGGGATCACAAGAATCTCCTACTGACAACACAGCGTGTACACATACGGTGGAGAAGGGCCCCACCCGTGAGCCACACTGCATAGCGATGGGACTGGGCAGTGGCCACATGAGCTGGCACAGGCGGGGGCCTTTAGTGAGAGCGTGCTAGCGAGCATCAGTGGTGTTGGGTCTAGGAGTGCGTCCCTTAACTGTGTGTATGTGTGAATACAGAAAACACCGGAGCACCGTGGGGCCGAGCAAGCCTGTGTCCCAGCCCCGGCGGAACATCGTTGGCTGCAGGATTCAGCATGGGTGGAAGGAAGGGAGTGGCCCTGTCACCCAGTGGAAAGGCACCGTACTGGACCAGGTGCCTGTGAACCCTTCTTTGTATCTTATAAAATACGATGGATTTGACTGTGTTTATGGACTAGAACTTAACAAAGACGAAAGAGTTTCTGCACTTGAAGTCCTCCCTGATAGAGTTGGTAAGTTCTCTTTATTACTTGTGCTTTATATGCTTTAAAAATGATTATTGAAATGGGGGCTTTCTGATTCTTCTTTTGCATTATTGGTATTTTTACTTTTATTGGAGCACAAGCACTCCACATTTAAATCAGTCACCTAATACCACAAAAATTGATCAGTGAATGTTTTAAAACTACAGTTCAAGGAACTGTGGAGGATATAAATATGTGTAAAATTTCCCCAAGAAGTTTACAATTTAATCATTTTTAATGTGTCTCCCTTTTTGCTCACTGTCTGCCCTCTGATGAGTAAGAATATTTCTCATTAGCTCAAATATATTATGTATTTATTTCATTGGATTATAATAACTAAGAAAAATGTTATGCATGTATTTTAGAATCTTTATGTGAAGTTTATCTTTCATTATGTTACTATGTAAATGATAATTGTATATTCAGCTAAATTTAAGCAACCAAATTGTGAACTTTATTATATATCCTTTAGGGTTTGTTTTCACAATGTTTATGAAAATGAAGAGCTCTTTATAAAAAATATGTACAGTGTCAGTTTTGTCTTGCATAATTAAAATGCTTTAAGGCATATGCTGTCGGTTAAATAATGACTGATTTTATTTTTTAAGAGTAAAATAAAATACTTTTCAGATCAGTGGGATGGATACACCCAAGTTAATGTTACTTCCTTCAGAGCAGTTGTTTTGAAATGTTTTCTTACTATTACAGCTGATACTGTTACAGGTGATGCTGCTATTATGCTTTTGGAACTGTCTTTAAAAGCCTATGCTATTAACAAACATAATTCTTTGCCAGAGCAGCAAGTTTTTGTTAATCTTCTCTTTAGATGGCAAATGTTAAGTCTTTATTCATCCTGTATCAGCACAGTCCAGTTTTCACAGAAATCTTTCTTTAAATTATTATTCCCAAAGGTAACTGTGTGATAGTAATTGTCATTTTTAACATTTTTATCCTAAGTGTAACTGAGCACTTATTTTTCCTTATGAGGCACATTCTCTTTCTTCTTGATCATGACATCAGTGCATTTCCCACCTAACAAACTAACATTGATGACTCTGACCTTCATGACTTAAAAAATATTATCCATACCTTTATATCAATTATTTGTACTAAATAATTATCACGCTTCCTTTTTCTAAACCCAGAATTTTAGTATCCATGCCTTTTAGGACAAGACTACTAGCTCATTTGCAATTTACTACGTTATGCTGCATGACCTGTGTTAGTTCATTCTTTTGTCATCATAGAACAGAAAAAAATATTTTCATCTTAATAAAAAAAAAAAGAAAAAAGATTTGATCAAACTAAAATACCCCAAAATATGTAAGTATCTCTGGTGATGGGTTACTCAGTGTTATTTTCTAGTTCTGGGTCATCCCAGTTCCAAACAGTAGGCATGGATTGCTTTTGTAAATAGCAAAGCAATTTAGCAAAGGAAATAACAAGGGACTCTATGCAAACTAGCAGTATATCATGTGCCTAATTTAATTAATAACTAAATATAGTAGTCCCTGTGATACTTTAGTCTGAAAAATTATTTTCCATGTAGGAAGAAAATAGTCTTTAATTTGTTTCAGGCAGTACATTTGACTATATTTAGAATTTTGTTTTCCTTAAGCTAAAGGCAGAGAAAGAAGTAAATCAGTGAGCCTAAAAGCATGTGATGGTACAGCGTAAGTGTTCCCAAAGTGTGGCCTGGGAACCCTTGAGATTCTCTAAAGCCCATTTAGGAGGTTGATGAGATCAAATGTATTTTCATAATAATACTAAGATAAAACTTGCCTTTTCACGCTCACTCTTTCAGTTATACACTGGAGTTTCCCACTATTTGGAAGATCTGCATAACTCAGCAAACACAGTACTTTCTATATGAATAATGCATGGCATTACCAAATGATGTATTTGCAAAAGATCCATTTGAAGACCAAAAGATTTTTTTTGTTTTGTTGTGGTAAAAAACACACAACATAAAATTTACTACCTTAACCGTTTTTTAAGTGTACAGCTCAGTTGTGTTAACATATATTCACATTGTTGTGGAACAGATGTTTAGAACTTTTTCGTCTTGCAAATTTGTAATTCTGTCCCCATTAAACAACTTCCCTTTTCCCCCTCCTCTCAGTCCTTGGCACTATTCTACTTTCTATGTGTAAGAATTTGATTCTTTTAGATACCTCATAAGTAGAATTATACGGTGTTTCTCTTTCTGATTAGCTTCTTTTAGTATAATGTCCTCAAGATTTATTCATGTTGTAGAATGTGTCAGAATGTGCTTTCTTTTTAAGGCTGAATAATACTCCATTGCATGTATAGACCATATTTATCAATTCGTCTGTTCATCTGTAGATGGACACTTTGGTTGCCTCCACCTTTTGGCTGTTGTGAACAGTGCTGCTATGGACATGGGTGAACAAATATCTCTTCTGAACGCTGCTTTCAATTGTTTTGGGTGTACCCCGAGGTCAAATTGCTGAATCACATGGCAATTCCTTGTTTAGTTTTCTGAAAACATACATACTGTTTTCCATAGTGTGTATGTAACATTACTCTATATCCTCACCAATGCTTATTATTTTCGATTGGTTTTGATTTGCATTTCTCTGATGATCAGTAATATTGAGCATATTTTCATATGTCTTTTGGCCGGTGACATGTAGTTTTAGCAGAAATGTCTGTTCAAGTTCTTCATCCATTTTTTTGATCAAGTTATTTTGTTGGATTACAGTTCTTTATATATTCTGGAGATAAATGTGGTTTAATTTATCAGTGTGACATATTTACTGATAATGGTTTTAGCTTCTACATTGCAGTTAACCTTTAAGGAGCTACTACGTGTTGAATTTTGATGTAGTATCATAAATTATCTAGAATTATCTGAAAAGACTAGTAGAATACTCCATTTTCAGCAGCATCTCTCAAAAGAAGGTATATAACAGATTGAATGCTAAAGCAGATATGAGAATCTAGCTGTTCTTTTTAAAGCTAGACATTAAGTAATTTGCAAAAATTTTAAATTATGCCAGTCTTAGTAAATTTTTGTTAGAAAATAGTGTTTCTCATTAAAATTTATGTAGGTATTTTTAAATAAGTATTTTCAGTTTTATCATTTACAATCTCTAAAATAGATATTGATAGTTGTCATCCACATAAACAGATACTCTTTTATTTGCTCAAATGCTCAAAAACTTTTAAGAATGTAAAGGAGTCCTGAGATCAAAAAGATGATAACTTCTGGTATGAAGAAACTAGTGGGATTTTGTTTTAACGTTATGCACAGTGGGGAATTTTTAATAAAAAGTGTGTACTTTTTATTAATTATTGCCTAATTAAGCAAAGAAAACCATCATATGTGTTTAGAATGTCCTGTTAAACTGGATAGCAGTATGTCTACCAAGAAATTCTAGTCTTTATTCCTTTGAATTTCATTTAACAGAAACAGAAGCACTCGTGAGTGAAAAGAGAAATGCTAATTTCTTTTAGAGACATTTGTCTAAAACTTAAGGACTGGAGAAACCTTATATTTAGTAGGAATCTCCGTAATTTCCCAGTATTAAAAAAAAAGGAATGAAGCTTGTAATTTTTACCTACTGTAAAGAATGTGGAGCAGGGCTGCAGAGGGCTGTTGATGAACCTGTGGGGAGGTCAGCTCCCCTAAATAATTCATTCGTACAGCAAATACTGAACTACTGTGGGTTCGGTATTGGAAACAGGTCAGAAAGGCCTCTGCATGCATAATGGTGTCTGGCCAAAAACAAATAAACAAACATATGAAACAAGATAACTGCAGATAATGGTAAATGCCATTAAGAAACAAAACTGGGTGAGGTGACTCACTGGTGGGGTTGCTTTCACCAGGATGGTCCTGGAGAGTCTGCAGGAGGGGACCTTCTTGGGATTTATTCCCTGAAGGTGCGGGAGCAGTGCGTGACCTGGATGGGGAGTAGTAGAGGGTGTCACTGAGGTGGACGCAGTCAGGTGGAAGGTGACAGAACGGAAGGGAAGAGGGCCAACACAGGAAGGTGGCCCGTGAGAAGCACATGTTCAAATTATGAAAGGAAAGCACTGGAGCACTTCAGGCAAATGAACAGCAGTCTGGTATAAGTGCCGCAAAGATCTCTGGTTGTTGTGGTCATAGATTGTAGGAGCAAGAGGGAAAAACTGTGCCTTGAATGGGTTAATTTCTTAGTTTTAATAAATGGTCTGTGGTTATTGTAAGATGGGAAGGTGGATGAAGGTTATATAGGAATGCTCCTTTTGCAACTCTTCTGTAAGTCTATTATCTCAAAATTTAATATAACTTAAACAATAACAAAACGTTTTATACCTTGAATGAACAATTAAAAGCACTAATTTAGATAACAGTACCAAATGTAAATGAGTTCAGAACAAAAAGAAAAGGAAAAAACAGAATCTCAAAATACCTGACATGGGACAACAAAATAGTCCCTATGGAATCAAATCTGGGTGACCCGGCAGTGTGAGTTTGATGGCTGTCCTTAATCCCGCCAGGTGACTGGTGTGGCGTGTATCGTGCGAACAGCATTTCAGGTAGCCTCCTGGGATGTGTTCGGTCTTTACAGCGCATATTCAGTAAAACCCTTTGTAGACCAATGTTTGCTTTTTTGTCCCCAGCAACCTCTCGAATCAGCGATGCGCATCTCGCCGACACAATGATTGGCAAAGCGGTGGAGCACATGTTTGAGACAGAGGATGGCTCGAAAGACGAGTGGAGGGGAATGGTCTTAGCACGCGCCCCTATAATGAACACGTGGTTTTATATCACCTATGAGAAAGACCCCGTCTTGTACATGTATCAGCTCTTAGATGATTATAAAGAAGGCGACCTTCGCATTATGCCGGATTCTAGTAAGTATTATGGATTGACAACTTTTATTTTTGATAATTCAAAAGCAATTTGAATTTTCGAACAAGATGCATGATTACTTGCAGATACATGTTTTACTTTAATTATTAGAGATAAGTGATGTTTCTTTCAGGCACACACCAAGCAGGTGAAATTTTTTATGCCTTTGCTAAGAGTAATTTACTTTCTGTATAGATTTCCCTGTTATGGACTTTGGACTTTCATGTGAATGGAGTATATAGTAGTCTTTTGTGACTGGCTTCTTTCGCTTAGTATAGTGTTTTCAAGGCTCATCCGTGTTGTATGTGTCACTTTTTTTTTTTATGGCCAAGTATAACTCCATTGTATGAATAGACTATTTTGTTTATTTGTTCGTCTGCTGATGGACATTTGGATTGTTCTCTACCCTTTGGTTATTATGAAGACTTGATACAAACACTTGTGTGCAAGTTTCTGAGTGGGCACGTGTTTTCAGTTCTTGGGTATATACACGGCAGTGGGATTGATAGGCTGATGCTGGTGGTTATTCTGTTTGCAGAGCTGTTGCATCATGGTGCATTCTCATCAACAGTGTATGCGGTTCTGATTTCTCCACATCTTTACCAACACTAATTGTTATCTGGCTTGTTTATTCTAGTGGTTGTGAAGTGATATCTCATTGTGGTTTTGGTTTGCATTTCCTTTGTGACTAAAGATGTTGAATATGTTTTCATAGCTATTGGCCATTTGTATGTCTTTGGAGAAATGCCCTTTTTCCAGTTGGGTTCTCTTGCTATTGAGATATACTCGGGTGTTCTAGGTAGAAGTCTTGTCAGAATGTGGTTTGCAGATACTTTCCTTCCATGGGTTCTCTTCTCACTGTCTTGATGGTGTTGTGAAGTCCATTTTATCTATTTTTTTCTGTTGTTGTTTGTGCTTTTGGTGTTGTATTTTGTAATCCCTTGCCAAATCCAAGGCTATGAATGAAGCTTTACCCGTTTTCTAAGTCTTATAGTTTTAGCTCTTACATATAGGTCTTTAGCTTTTCTATTTAGATCTTTGATACAGGTGTGTCTTAAAGGCCTGACTTCTTTCTTTTGCATGTGATAATCCAGTTGTCTGAGGACCATTTTTTGAAAAACATATTCTTTCCCCCATTGAATGGTTTTGGCACCCTTTTGAAAATCAGTTGATTATAGATGTATGAGTGTATTTCTGGACTTTCACTTCTGTCCCATTTGCCCATATGTTTGGTTATGCCAGTGCCACACTTGCTTATATTCCTTTGTAGTAAGTTTTAAAGTCCAAAAGTGTGAATTCTCCTACTTGTTTTTTTTTTTTTTTTCAGAATTGTTTCAGCTGTTCTGGGTCCCTTGCAAAAATTCATATGAATTTTGGAATCAGCTCATCAGTTTTTGCAAAGAAGTCAGCTGGGATTCTGATGGGGATTGTGTTGAATCTCTAGTTCAGTTCAGGGAGTATTGCCATCGACAGTGTTAAGCCATCTGACCCATGAGCATGGGATGTTTCTCCATTTATTGAGATTTTTTTTTCTAAAATTTGTATCAACAGTGTTTTGTAGTTTTCAGAGTATAAATTTTATACTTGTTAAAATTTATTACTAAGTATTTTATTCTTTTTGATGCTATTGTGAATGGAGTTATTTTCTAAATTTCATTGTTGGGTAAGCCTGTTCCTTTTTAAACTACTCTATAGCCTTTGCTTAAACACACGGAGCCCTGGACAGACACTTGCTATGTTAGCAATGTGACACCATCTCTATTCCTTTTTTTTTCTTTTAAAGTTCTTCCTGTGAACAAGCCAGTCAGTGAACCTACTCACGTGTTCATTAAGCTCTGACTTTCTACCTTCTGAGATTTTTTGAAGTTTGTATGTACATTTGTTATAAATGTGTAATAGGAAATATTTGTATAGGTAGGAATGATCATGAGACCATCCTTAAAAGCATTTCTCCAATCTGTATGAATAGTTGAGTTTTATTTTTTGTAGAGATATATGCAGTCGAAGTAAGTACGTACCGCGGACTTGATTATAGGAAGTGTGAGGTCATTTGCATATTTTCCCTCTCCCCTCGCACACGTCGTTTTCCTCCTTTAGTTCTCCAAACTGCTAAATATTTTTGTGAGTGGTGTGGAAGTGTATTTGCCATTAGAAGTGGTGGCGATGCTCTGAATCCAAGCGCTCTGCAGTGGCCTCTGTTGGAATCTCTGGCTGCTTTGCTCGGGTTATTGTAAAATATATGGGATCATGCTTTTGGAATTCTTTTGTAAACATGAAGGGTCATGAAAACATGGTAGAATGCTGCTGCTTCCTGAGGGAAAGGCATTTTTGAAGAGAAGATTTCAGCTTAGGTCTCCTCTTCACAACCCTGTTTAAAAGCATTACTGGTAACGTGTATGTGCAAGCATTTTGGTTGTATTGTGTGTGACTCTTAGTACCAGAGATAAGAATAGGGTTTGAATTGTGTCATTTAGTGAGAGAATTTATTGTAATCAAAGAGGAAACTACCATTAACATAAATACATGATGATGATCCAAAGCAGGATACCTGTGAGAATAAAACGGTGCACTGCTAACTGTTATGCCAGGAGGCTGGCATAAGCCTGGGTGGTCCGGTGTGAAACCAGATGTCTGGTTGCCCTACCTGGAGACCCTCTACGTGGAAAAGAGGTTGAGCTTTCCGGCACCTACCAGTATAAGGATTTCTTAAAATAGAATTGTTAACTGCCTAGCTCCATCCCCCCAATTTTTCTCTTTTACTTTGTTTCTTTGTTAGTGGCCCTGATTTGCTCTCACTTCGTGTCTATTCCTAGAACGGAGTTCCTGCTAGGTCATAAGGGCCTTGTGTTCCAACACTCAGGTTTTCCTAGGGACCTTTTAAAGAGTACAGGTGCCTCAAGCATCCTCAGAGATTAGGTTGTAATTGGTCCTGGGATGGAGGTCACTTAGCACCTATTTTTAAAGCATGGGAAATCTCTTGTATTTTGAAACTGGGTTAGGAAGACGGTGTGTAAGGCAGTGAAGTTGAGAAAGAAGCTTTACTCACAGGGTAAGACCAGAAGTACTCCGGCATTTTAAATGTGTAGCATATTCTCAGTAATCCCAGTAGGTATTGTCTGCTTTGAAATCCTGTTTCAGAGTAACTCAGACTTATTTTTAAGAAGATAAGTAATTATTTAGATTTTTTTTCTTGGCCCTTTCCTTCTTTTAGTCCTGACCTCCTCTAGTAATTACGGCCATAATTAAAACATGAGGCAAAGGAATTTCTGGTTATGATTTTTTTTAATTGTTTACGTATCTAGATGGTAGGGGTTGGCACACTGTTTTTGTAATGGACGTTTTCCTGGTGCACAGCCACACCTTTCATTCATGTGTCATCTGTGGCTGCTGTCACACAGCGAAGACTGGCCTCAAGCCCAGTTATTTATTGTCTGGTCTTGAAGAAAAAGTTTGCTGACACTTGGTCTAGATAAGATGAATACAGGATATTAAATTTTTTTAAGTTTTCATTAAAATAGACACGAGAGTTGGTGTGTGTCTACAGTTGACTTTAAATTCTTTTTCCCCCTTTAAATATAGATGATTCACCTCCAGCAGAACGGGAACCAGGAGAAGTTGTGGACAGCCTGGTAGGCAAACAAGTGGAATATGCCAAAGAAGATGGCTCTAAAAGGACTGGCATGGTCATCCATCAAGTAGAAGCTAAACCGTCTGTCTATTTCATCAAGTTTGATGATGATTTCCATATTTATGTCTACGATTTGGTGAAAACATCCTAGATGTCATCATGAACTTTGCCAAATTTGTGGAACTATTAAATGTATAATTTGTAGACATAAAGACTTGATTGCTTTCCAGTTTAATGAAAGCTTAAATGTCCCTGCGAACCCACAATCTCTGCCAGCAGAACTGGTTTTGTTCTGAATAGTACAGATTTATGTGAACACAAAGCATTTTGTGTAAGGAACTCCTTCCTCTTAAAAGAAGTCTGTCTGGAGGGGAGTTACAGGCAAGTTTGGTAAAAGTTAAGCAAGTATCATAGTCTATTAAAACTGTAATAGATCTTGTCCATTTTCCCCTTCACTCTTAACACTCTTATTCTGCTGCCACAATGCAAGCATAGTTTGGTATTTTTGTTACTGCCTTTTTGAGATATATATGTATTGATATCTACCTATCTGTATCTGTGTGTATACATATATAATATATATACACACACAGATCTGTGTACACACACACACACACACACACACACACACACACACACACTTCATTGGCAGTCCTTTCTTTGTGGATTGGGATGGGGGTTAAATAATTTTCTCCAGTTTAACAGGAGTGCTTGTCCCAAGTCAGTCATATTTAATATATTACTATGTTTATTTGAAATTAAATTGGGGTACAGGAAGCACATAGGGATGTTCAGCTTGTTTAGAAAGTCAACAGTTCAGAGCACCTTTTGCCTGGAGGCTTTAAACTGGAAGTCCAAATATGAATCACTTCTCAGCAGTTAATGACCCATAATAGACTTTTTAAAAACAGAAATCTGTAAAAGGCTGCCTTTAAGTCTAAGCTTTGTAAAATTTTTTGTTTACATTTTTTATCATAAGTACTGGTTTTTTGTTGTTGTTGTTTTGTTTTGTTTATTTCTGCAAAGCCCAGGTACTTGGTCCACACAGTGTAATGCTGGTGTATTTTGGACGGCACATTTGGTCTATTATTTGTACAAATCAGTAATCTGGATTTTAGTACTTGGATTTAAAAGGCAACTGTATATCAGTCATTTGTGTGTATGTGGTAAGTTCCTGGAGGAACATAGTGCTTTTATATTAGAAATGTAGGCTTAAGAATGGCGGTATTGCCCTCTAACAAGTTCTCTGGGACACTTTTATTTTTATTACTGTTGTTACTGATAACATGATTATGGTCCAAAGGCTTCTCCCCCGGCTTTTCCCCCACAAAGAATGTCTAGACAAATACCAGCTGAGGTCTCCTAACACCTTTGGAGGTGCTGTGGTTTTTGCTCCCAGTGTGCTGCTGATGTGGCTTCGTTTCATGCGGTGGAGCCCGCCACCCCAGGGCAGTCGCCTGCACTAGCTTGCAGATGGGACTGATAGCCGCCCTCAGCCACAGAATCCTCTTGTGGCTTGTTCCTGCAAGGTGATCTTAACCAAAAAAGTGGTTGGTTTAGCAACAAAACGCCCATCTGTCACTTTGTTTTGGATAAGCCCTGGCGGTTTGAAAGCTGGAAGAAAGGCTGTATGTGAAACCAGTCTATTGTGGAGACTGGCAATCTAATCTGAGACTTAGGCTAAACGCTCGGGCTGTCAGTCAAACACCAGAGGTCCCTGCGACCTCCCCCGTGGCCGTCCTTGAGCATACAGATTCTGTAGTTTCAAGGTCTTGCTACGCGTGGTCTGCATGACGCCCATTTTCACTTCCAGGAAGGTGTGCCTTGTGCCCTTGGATGGTAACCCCACCTACCGTGTACATACATGCCCTGTTCTCTGCAGTGTGCCCAGTGGGCAGCCCAGGGCGAGCAGTGAGTACCCAGGTCTTAGACGCTCCTCCCGTGCTTGAACAAGTGTCATGCTGTACATCTGTCATCTGTGTTCCTGGTGGCTCGTGTAAGAGTCCCTGCATGTGAATCTCACAGCCAAGTCCGGCTCCCCATGCCCAAGTGGACACGTGGCCCACAGAGTGAGTGTGTTTAGGGCGCACACTGGGCAAACCCAGTCCAGGGACTTTGGGCTGAAAAACAAAATCCTTTGGAAGTATCCTGAGGGTTGGGTCAGTTGGAACATTTCTGGCATTACTTACTGACTTGCATTGTGGTTTTTCTGCAAGTACCTTTAGCAACTTCAATATCACATGATCTGCCACTCTATATGAATGTGACAAGTGATTATTATCATTAATTATTGTTCCATTTGTTGCCTTTAAGGCTGAAGGAAGGGGAAGGGGTTTTTTTGTTTTTCCTTTTTTTTTTTTTCCTGTTCTTTTTTCTTTTGGTGGCTTAAACCACACTTACTGATGCTGTGACTATTCTGCTCCCTAGCCAAGTATTTCAGGCTTCGTTTTAGGCTCATGTTTCAGATCTGCATGCATTGCTTGCGTTTTCCTTGTATCTGAATGTTGGTTCCTTGTTTTAGGAATCCAACATTAATTTCCAAAATTATCATGGGACTTGTGACAACACAAGACATGAATCTCTGTATAAAATGTATTGGCCTTCCTCATTGACCTGCTATAGTATTATTGTGTCGTGTGTGCGTGTGTGTGATGTCTGGCTGCCACGTAAAGCTTCAAAGGAAAACCTTAAAAGCAGACCATCCTTTTTTGCATGCTCTATTCTAAGTAGAATGTTCAATGTAACTAACGAAAAGTGCATGTTAAAGATATTTAGGTTTTTTGTTTTCTATCTTTGTTTTTATTTGTTTTCAGTTTTCTGTATATTTGCTTACTGTGCTGTTTAGTGGATGTAGGATAAAATGCACTGGTGAAGCAAGTGTAGCACCAACCGAAGGTGATTTTCCAGTTGTGTGTGTCATGCAGCATTTGAAGGGACTGTGCATCTTGAAACAATCACAGTTGCTTCTAAACCGGATTTCATTTCTATTATTGTTTTACGTGCCAAACCCCAAAGTGCAGTGGGCTTGAATCTCTGAACGCTGTGGACCCATTAGAAGACTGTTCTGATTGTCACAAATTGTAGTGCCTGAAAACATTCTTAAGCTGATGTCTTAAAAAACAAACAAACAAACAAAAAAAAACTCCAAAGATAAAACAGGAACAATTATTATAACAAAATAATTATGGTTGAAATGTCTGTGGTTCCTTGGAAATGCTGCGCTTTTTTGTCTTTTCCATCATTCTAGTGCAGTCTGAACGAATGTGTATAGTTCAGAGGTCTTCGTGTTCGCATCTTCAAATTAGGTAAATGACCTCACCTTTCAAGCTTGAATTCATTTTTAATTTTAATTTTATACAATGTGTAGACAGTTCCCTGTTTTCTGCATTTAGAAGTATAAACAATATAAATCTGTTAATTCTGTAAGTAATTTTTATAATTATGATGTAACTCTATCCTATCCTTAAAACATTTAAAATAAACCCTTTATGTGCAACTTTTGACTGTAAATTTTGTGCTCCTGAGCAAAATGTGATATGTTAAACCTGCTTCTGAAAAAAAGTTTTTAAAGTTTTTCTTTAAGATTTTAAGTAACCTTTTTTTATCCCTTTTCTCACCACATAAATGTTAGATATACATAGAAACAAGCATAGAATTTTTATTTGAATGATAATATTTAATATCTGAAAGGAGAGGGCACAATAATCCATATCCCAGATACATAGTTCAAAAATATTAAAATTTATGATTTGCCATTAAGGAGAAGTTTTAATTTATCATAGAGTTTTTAACTTACCGAATTGTTTTAAATATAATTAAATGTATACTTTATACTTTCACATCTATTCTTGCTTTATATACTGCCTCTAATGCTTTATTAATACTTAAATACCAATCCATGAGATTCTGTAGTAAAAAGTGTCCATTTCTTAGTGGCAAGGACAAAGAAATATAGGCGATACTATGACCTGTAAAAAGTAGAGTTTATGATGTTCCTTTAATTAGATTTGTTTTTCTGGTGAGTTTTGTGTGTGTGTGTGTGTGTGTGTGTGTGTGTGTGTGTGTGTGTTTTTAAATGTTTCCTTGTTGAGTTTGGCTGAAGGGTTCTGTGGTTCAGGCCAGGCCAGCTCGCCTTTCCCTCTTGCCAGAGTGGCTGAGGGAGGCTTGTCTTGCACAGCAGCTGTGATGGCCAAGGGGATGGCCAGGTGGGTGTAGGGCAGCCTCTCAGGCTTTGGAGGGGAGGAGCTGCGAGGACGTGAGCCCTGAAGTACAGGCCCTCACCAGGGCTAGACCTTACAGTCATTTTCTCGGGGTATGGAAGGTACAGCTTGGGAAGTTTTTTCCTCCCAAAATACGCATATCAAAGCAAGTTAAGCCTGATGGTTGGTGGTTGCTGATTGCTGTTTGTAAACTGATAAATCCAGTCTGTTTAAAGCAGCCACCATCACTACTGGAGAACTGCAGGGATGGGCCCACCTTTCAGTTGTTTTCCAGCTCTCTGATGATAAAAGCAGTGCCAAGCACTTTGCACCCATTATTTCATTTATTTGTTAATCCCGTCAGGAAGGCACAACTTTTCTCTGTGTTGTGCAAATGAGGAGGGGGTAGGGGTTGGGTCACCTGTCCAGGATTCAGAGGTCATCAGGACTTGGACCCTCCACGCTGTGCCCAGGCTCCGTGCTCCACGCTGTTAATGCCTCAGAATGAAATGACTTCGGTGGAATGATTTGAATAATCTATAGCCTAATTTCTATGATAATTTTTTGTAACCTGAATTATCGTAGGTTCATAGCAAAAGGTGTTTCCTTATTTCCATATTGCCTAATAAATGGTTTTACATTGGTCACTAGAATGTAGGGATCTATGTCTCTGTATGGTAAGAATTAGAACCCAAAGTTGTTATTATTTTTTAAAAATTGAATGTCTTTTATTTTGGAGTGAAATTATGCTGAAATTTAAATAATTTACAAGAATGTAGATACTATTTTCTATTTTTAAAGACACTTTAAAACATGTCATTAAATTAATATTCTTACAAAACCTGGACCTCTGATGTCCATAGTACACAATCTTATATCTAATTTTTATAGTAATTAGTTTGTTTTATGTCATGTATTTGTAAGTTTCTAGGCTGCCGAGTTTCAGAGAATTCAGTGAGTCTTCAAATTATTTTCCTCAGGCATTCTTAGATAGTCTCTGTCGCCCTTATATTGTCCTTAAAACTAAGTTTTGGTAACTTGGGTAGATGGTTAGAGGGTATTGCCTTGGCATATCATTTTGATAAATATGACATTGCATTATTTTGCTTAATTTTTATGTGAGGGCACTGGATCAGGTGGCAACATTGACACTGAAGTACAGGTGGGCCCTTTCCCTGCATGTCTTTTTTTCGTTGGTTGTTAAAAGCAGGCGACTAGGCTGCCAACTGTGTTGTAGACATGTTCGTGCCTCCACTTTTATCTCCATTCTCCTCTGTTACTTTCATTTATGCTTGAAAATTCATGCTTTAGGGGAACGTAAAAGCTTGGAGTACCATGTGAATTACCTAAAATCCTTTATAGGATTGGCATATTACATATAACTTTAAAATTCTGTGTCTTCATGTTGGAGCTGCTGAAGCAGATTATGATCTGGAAAGGAAGACCTTAAAACCTCAATGTTAACATACAGAGTTATCAACAACTTGAGTTGAAATTCAGCATTCTGAATTCTCTTCAAATATAGATTGCAAAAATAGCTTTCAAGCTTTTGCCTTGAATTTATCTCCTAAACAATTTGCAAGAAATCTGGGAGGTACTATCCATGCTCTGTGCCACGTACACGTGGTAGGCTCTGGGCCTTCCCGTTAGAAAAACGAGAGTGGTCCTCTGGTCCTTTTCCTGAAAGTGGTTCTTTATTGTGGACTGTGTTTACTGTGTGTGTGTGTGTGTGTGTGTGTGTGTGTGTGTGTGTGTGTGTGTCTGTGTCTGCTGTTTACTAGGACATTCTTTTACCAAAAGGGTGCTTTGAGTTGTCCTGTATACTATGGTCACGTAGTTCTAAACACTGAGTTTGTTTCTTAATTTATCCCAAATTGTCACACTAGGAAGGACAAGATTGTGGTCTTTATCACAACAGTCCTGTGTGGTAAAGAAAGCAGTATGCCAAAGACTGAAAAATAAATCTGGGCAGACGGAGTCCACAGTCTACATCATCCCACAACTGGAATAACTGCTTCCGAGCAGTTTGAAGGGAGAGAGATCATATCACTGCACAGGAAACGAACACCTGCTACCAGATGTCCATTTGTTAAACACATTCTGGAAAAGTACAGAAATGTCTCAGCCATCATCACTGGCCCTTTTTTTGTTTGGTAATTGTGTTTTTAAAAAGGGTCATGCTCTGATTAATCAAATGCATGTGGTAGACCACTGTAGGAGTGCTTTGTGATAAAATTATGCGTACCATGTGTAACAGTTAGCTCAGGATGCTGTAACAAATACCACAGACAATATGGCTTAAACAGCAGACATTTATTCTCAGTTCTGGAGACTGAAGATCTAAGACCAAGGTGTCAGCAGGTTGGTTTCTCCTGAGGCCTCTCTCCTGGGCTTGTAGATGGCCGTCTTCCTCCTGTGTCCTGACGTGTCCCTCCCTCTGTGTGTCTTTGTCCTGGTCTCCTCTTAAAAGGACACCGGTCATACTGCATTAGGGCCCACACTTATGATCTCATTTTCACTTAATCACCTCTTTGAAGGCCCTATCTCCAAATACAGTCACACTGAGGTATTAGAGGTTAGGACTCCCAATATATGGATTTTGGGGGAATACAATTCAGCCCATAGCAGAATATTAAAACTTAATTGGGCTTTCTTATTGTTAACCTTACAATGGAAAATAAATTCTATGGGCAGGGCATTACTTTTGACAGACTTTTAAAAATAGTACTAATGTTCTATTGATATAAAAGGGATGGATAAATTTAGTGTACTAAAAAGAACATTGAAAGAGGAGCCAAACTGCTCAATTCTAGATCGAGTTGTCCAAGTGCTACAGGTGTGATCTCAGGCAAATGATTTAGCCTTTCTAACTTGTTTTCCTTGTCTATAAATGGGGAGCATCCTGCCCCTGACTTTGAGATGCTGAACATGTGCATGATGTAAAACCGGGCCTGACGTAAAGGGGAAATGTCACCTTCATGCTGTTTATCAGGAGGCAGTGCCTTATACAGACGGCAGCATTGTTACTTAAGACTTTGCCATGTTTTGCTTTGATTTTTTTTTTTTGATGTTTGAGCTCACACTTTTAGTTCCACGTAGTTTCATGTATCATGTGACGTCAGGAAGATGTCAATTTTTACGTTTTTTCAGAACACTAATCTCCTGCATAATAAACATTGTAGTAATAAGCACTCTTGAAATGTCAGTGGGATGTTTCACATTTTATATGTTATTGTGACTGAGAACTAGACTACCCTTTATGAATAAAGGTACGTGCACCTCTGTGGTTTGTTCACGTTTTCACATTGTCACAGTGGTCATGAGCGCTAAACTGACTCCTTGTGCTTTTGGGAAACATAAGGTGCTAGACTTCGCAGTGTCTGCTCATGGTCTGATTGGTAGTTATTTAAATATCAGGTCCATTTTCAGGATGTATTGCTGTCAAAGACAGAAGCTGTCTTTTTTTAAAAAGGCCGGTTATGCCCATGATGAAGTGGAGCTGTGTGTGCGGTGCGGGAGTAGTGATCACTGCCTGCATTCCACCCTTAGTTGGGCCTTTGCACACTCGGTTTAATTACTGCCTTCTCTTCTCCATTCTAAGATAATCTGAAATTGTTCCCTCTTTGGAGAAGTCTTAAAAGCTGATTATGTTCCTGGGGGGGGCGGGAAAGTTTGCAGGTGTTAAAATCTACCTTCGTTTTTGGACATCCCATCATTAAATTTCTGGTATGGATAGTTAACATTGGTCCCCACACTCTAAGTAAAAGCCAGCTGCTTTATTTAAATTGCAGCAGAATCTCATCCTATGTTAAATGTGTGCTCAAAGAACCTGAAAATTGCCAGAGGATGGTGACGGGAAGCTGACAACAGGACCGCTGCCCGTGTTACTCCACTGGCGCCTGGGCAAGTGGAGGATGTGGGCACCAAGCACATGTTTTTGTCGTAAGGATGCGAAACTAACAGCTGACTTACTCTACAGGGGTAACAGCTTAGGGGACACTCTAGTTTTCCAGTTTAGAAATGTTAACAGGAGGCGAGGGTTGAAACTTCTGAAGAGTGGAATTCCAAATGTGGATATCTTCCAAGTCTTGACTGTAATTTATAAAAAACCTACTTCAGCTTTAATGCTATTCAGGTAGCAAAAATGCACATTTTCCTCGAGTATATTTTGTAAATGTGGATATATACAAATAATTTGATAAGCTACCTAAAATCTTTTATAGAACAAAGTGGGCATGAATAGTAATTATTTTTTGAAAGTTCTCCATCCTTTGTGAAATTTTAAGCTGTCCTGTGGAAGACTGCTCTTTTTTTTCTGAGGTAAATGTAAATCCATACTGTGTACCCCCTCCTCAGAGGGCTTTAACCTCAGAGGAAGTTAACTGAATTGGTTCCTAAAACTTGTCACTGTTAACATGATTAAAATTCGCCAGCACATGAAGTCATGGTGGTTATGAGTTGGGGATTTTGGGGGGTACTGTTCTGTGTGGCAGCTAGACTTGGCCGGATGAGTTCACCAGGCCTGATACACTTAGGGATTTTGGAGTCTGGTCTCTGTTCTCTATTTTAAAACGTCTCTGTGCCTCAGTTTCTTTCCCTACATGATTTTTTTAAACATCTCTGAACTCTAATGTGTTTATCCAGGATAATATTATTTCCTACTTCTTCAAAGCACTTAGGAAAGATAAACTTGTTTTTACAAAATGCCTCAGAATACGTGACAGTCCTTATTGCATATAAAACTGTCAAGGTAATTTAGAGCTAGCAAGCTTATGTGTTTTCTAAGTATTACTGCATCCCAGGCTCAGCAGCCGTCTGGTACCAGCAGTTACACCTGGGCTTTGGCTGATGAGCGTTTATGAATAACCAGCGTTCTCCCCCAAGCCATGCTCCACGGAGGGCTCACATCTGGTAGCGACCACTCAGGCATTTTAATTCTCTGAAAACAGAATGAGGTGCTTTGGCTTTTATGAAGAACACAGCGAAACGAAAGTTGCAGCAATTTCTCCATTTACAACCCTGATTCTTGCAGCTGACCGCAAGCAGCGGATGTTAGTACTTGGGAATCCACCAGAGCTATTTCTGCCCTGTATTCCCCAAGTAGGCAGCGCTCGCGAGCTTTCCCTGGTGGCGCTGGTCAGGACCACTTCCGTTTGGCTGTGGTCGGGGTCTTGCTGGTCGGGCATCATATCTGCTGCTTCTCAGGTTTTATGTGCATACTGCCCTGTATTGACCATGAATTGCAAAGTTAAGTTTCAGGTTGTTTCCCATTACTATCAGAAAAATCCCAAACCTTTTTCCTAGTTTTTATGTCTTCATAATTTAAAATATCCTAAAAATGTCACATTTTCCTGTTTAAAAACAGTTCTAGTTCCAGTGTCAAGCTGAAATGGTGTGAAGCACTAGGTGTGGTTTTGGGTAGATACCCATGCTAACGGTAACTGGGTGAATTACCCAATTAAACATGGCTCTGTATTCTTATCGCTTCCTCCTTTGAGAAGATCATCTTTGCCTCTCTGATGGGGATATTGTAGGATTTAGTGGATTTCAGAAAAGTTTAAATATTTTGAGGACAGAAAACTATTAAAATAAGATTTATGAATCAAGGTATTTTAATGTTTCCCTTATACTGTGGAAAGAATCCTAGGTTTGACTTAATAGTTCATGTGCTGATTAAGCACTGAACTGAAGGTAAATTAGAAATTTTTCAAAATTGATTTGCGAGGCCTTTATAATCAACTGATTTATTCTGATGCTAATTGTTAATTTTTCCAAGAAAAGGAAGTCCCTTTTAGAACTAACCATATTACCAAAATTCCTTTGTACTTTGTGAAATCATGTCTATGAGTTAAGCTGAAATTGCCATACCTTTATTAACAATCCTTTTTAAGGACCATGGTAATGCAATTTTGTGCTTGATTTTCCTTTTATGATCTTCAAAGGCAAGATTTTAAGAATCTTACGTCATGAATTTTTTTAGACGGATAAGTCCTAGTTTACTGGGAAGTACTATCTAGAGTATCCTTTTGAAAAAGTTTTGGATTTGAGTGACCATGGGAAGACTGTCCCCGAAAAGGGAAATTTATGAAAGTATATCATTGATAAAAGCAGTGAGTTAGTTCATATAGTGCTGAGGGTACCTTTTTAAGCATTAAGAAAAAACGCTCTGACCAGATTCATCTCAAGTTCACCCAAGAGTCCATCTTTAAAAAGCTGTCCATGTCAGGTGCCTGCTAGCTTCTGACTGCCTTCGAGTATGAAGCTGAGCACTTGGGTGGAGGCCCAGGTAGAGTCAGGGCACACCTCTGCTGTCCTGTCCTCTCTTACCTCCTCCACAGCCTTTCTGAAAGGTCCTGGTTGGTGTCACAGGCCACCTGAGTGTTGGTGCTGTCACTTACCACCACCTCTGTGAAGTCCAGGGAGCGGCCCAGGCCTGATGGCCAGTGGCGAATGTAGTCCCCGGTAAAGATGATTGTATCCTGTCAGCTGGATGCTGAGATGACACACCTCAGAAGTCATGATGTCCCCAAGGACCCTGCTTCCCAGCTTCCCCTCGGACTACTGCCTGGAAGGGAGAGAGCTGCCTTGTTTGCACAGCGATCTGTCATGTAACTACTATCTCACTTACGCTTCTGTTGTGGATGGTCAGGAGGCGCAAGAAGAAAAGGGCTTCACAGACTGCAGAGCCATATCGCAATCGCAGGTCACCATGCTGGATTTGCAGCCTTGGGAGTTGGTCCTGCCTGACTGACAAGAGCATGTGTTTGATTGCGGGGTTTGCCATGGTAGTTAGGAGCACTTTCCTCATTCAGCATGGGAACTCCTTCTCTGAGTGGTGCCTGAGCAGGCCAGTGAGGGTTTACTGGCCCCCTTCTATCTTATGCCATGCGTCGGTGACCCAGGGTTGCTGAGAAAAGAGCAGCTGACTAGTCCAGGTGGCCTGTTGGCAGCAGTGGCTAAGCAGGCACCATGTAACGTATGAAATGTTTGTTGATGTGACCTTTTTGTTTTACACAAATTAGTCCTCATCTTTTGATACCTTTATTTCCCTTGCACTGTCTACAGTTCACATGCTTTTAATGGTCTATTATGAGCCCAGGTAAGCCCTTCCAGAAAATCCAGTTGCTACCTTTTATCTTTAAAAGGTGGCTTTTTGTGTGCTTTTTCCTCAGGGTCTGACATTGTATTGGTAACGCACCATTATTTACTCTTCTGGGGGCAGGAAGGGGTTAAAGAGCCAAGAAACAAGTTTATTGCATACTAATTTTCTTAATCATCAGAAATGGATGGTTTTAAGAATGATCTGTAAGAAGGAGAAATTCTTAGGCTCCTGTCTCAATTCTTAGGTGAGTAATAATGAGAAATTCTTAGGCTCAGAGAATCTGCTGTGAGAATCTGCTGCATAGTTTCCTGGGTGAGGGTCATTAAAATGTGACCCTCTGTAAAATGTCACATTAAAATGTGACCCTTACAGATTCCTGGCCTTCACGTAGACTGAGATTGCAACCCAGGAAACTAGTCTAAGAAGCACTACTCCCCTACCCCTGAGAAATTTCGTGTACACTCAAGTTCAAGACTTCCCATATTAGGTCTTACAGGGAGTTTAAAGTCGGGGAGTTTTTCATATCTGCAAGGCTGCATTTCAGGGATGATGAGGATATACTTTTATATTTCTAATAACCTTGACCTAAATCTCTGTTTTAAACCTTCAGATTAAATTTTATATCAATATGAGAATCTTATTCTTAAAGGACTTTGGAACTGTGGAAATGATTAAAGTTGTTTTGCTTGGAGTTCATTGACTGTGTTTCCCAGGTTGCTCAGATGATCAGCAAGCACGTGGAGTCCTGTGTTTTGCCCGTTCACAGCCAGGCTATGTTAGTTCTAGGTGACCCTTGTCTGGTGTTGGCCATTAGGAATGACTTCCTGATGCAAAACAACCCTCAGGCTTCAGCATTCAACTGAGGTTGGTAGTTCCATCTGAAATGAAACTCAAGTCACATTTAGATGACCTTCATTCCATTCCTGAAAAGATACCCAGTGATGGTTTTTAAACAATACATAAGAAACCTGCAGACCGAAATACATTGTACCAAATGATTTTCTCTTGCAGGACGCTCTCTCATTTTCTCATACATTAAGTAAACTTTGGAAAGTAGATTTATATCATAAGTTTGGAAGATAGTATTAATTACAAGAAACAACTTTATTATAGGAACAAAATGATAGTATTTTATCACAGTTAATTTGTCAAGTGCACTTGGAGTTTCTCTAAATAACCGACTACCTTTGCTGTGTATTTGACAGAGTTCATAGTTGTTGTGAGGCTGGAACTTGGGCTACAAACCATATGAGTTCGGACATGGGATGTGTGTGCAGTGGCTTGATACCGAATGCACCCATGTGTACTTTCTAGGTAACTCACATTACTCAGATTACTGGACTACATGCATAGGTAGAGAAAGAGACATCTTAATATGCTTAATGTTACATTTCAGAATCTGAAATACAGAGCTTGACTTGGTTAACTAGCAACCTATGTTTTATATTAAATTCTTTGTTACCTTCCTTAAAGGGAGTCTGACTTAAGCAAAATCTGTAATAAGTGAGCATTGAAGAGGTGTTGGTAAAATAAATTGAACGTCACTTTCAAATAAGTGCTAAGCACAACAGTGTCAGAATTAATGAACATAGCTAAACAGTGCTTAGAGGGAAATTTATAGCTCAATGTATATTAAAACAATCCCAAATCAATTGTCTAAGCTTCCACCTTAAAAAAAAAAAAACTAGAAAAAGAAGACCAAAATAAATCCAAAGCAAAAGGAAAACATAATAAAGATTAGTATGGAAGAAATAGAAAATAAAAACAATAGAGAAATCAATGAAACCAATAGTTGGGTCCTTGAAAAGATCAAGTTTGGCAAAACTTCAGTTCCACTGACCAAGAAAGCAAGACACAAATCACCGTTATCAGGAATGAAAGAGGGAGCATTACAGAAATTAAAAGGATTGTAAGGAAATACTATGAACAACTCTATGCCAACACATTGGACAATTCAAGTAAAATGGGTCTTAGACTAATTACCAAAACTTACTCAAGAAGAAATAGAAAGTTTCAATAGATCTATAACAAGTAAAGGAATTAACTAGAAAGTGGACTCTTGTCAAAAAATAAAGTCTGAGGCCAGATAGCTTTACTGGTGAATGCTACCAGGCATTTAAAGAAGAAATAACACCAATCTTTCACAGACTCAGAAAATAGAAGAGGGAATACTTACTAGCTGTATGCTATGATATCAAAGCCAGACAAAAACACTATGGAACAACATTCCTCATGAATAGAGATAAAAGAATCTTCAACAAATCTAGTGACACAGAAAGGTTTTAGGTATATATGAGTTATCCAGCGAGATTTGTTTTCCCAATTAAAGTTTATTGGGGTGACAATTGTTCTTAAAGTGACATAGGTTTCAAGTTTACATTTCTGTACTACATGATTCTGTATTGTCCCTCTTTAAAAATCAGTGAATATATTACACATAGATTAAATTGTTTTTCTTCATCCATATTGACAAAGAGATTATAATGAATTTTTACTTATGTACTACACAGGTTTTAATATCAAGGCTAATCAGGATGTATTCCTCTTTTTCTATTACCTGGAAGCCTTAGTATAAGAGAACTGTCATTTTTTTTTATAATTTATTGGGGTGACAATTGTTAGTAAGATTACACAGATTTCAGGTGTTCAATTCTGTAATACATCATGTATAAATCAAATTGTGTGTTCATCACCTAGAGTCAGTTCTCCTTCCATCACCATATATTTGATCCCTCTCACCCTCATCTCCCTCCCCCCACCTCCCTTACCCTGTGGTAACCACTAAACTATTGTCTGTGTCTGAGTTTTTGTTTCTCATTTGTTTGTTTTGTTCTTTTGTTGTTTTTGATTTATATACCACATATCGGTCAAATCATATGGTTCTCTGCTTTTTCTGTCTGACTTATTTCACTTAGCATCATACCCTCAAGATCCATCCATGTTGTCACAAATGTTCTTATATCATCTTTCCTTAATGACGAATAGTATTCCATTGTGTATATATACCACAACTTCTTTATCCAGTCATCTATCGAAGGACATTTTGGTTGTTTCCATGTCTTGGCCACCGTAAACAAAGCTGCAATGAACATTGGAGCACACGTGTCTTTATGAATAAATGTTTTCAGATTTTGGGGGTAGATACCCAAGAGAGGGATTGTTGGGTCATATGGTAATTTTATTCGCAATTTTTTGAGGAACCTCAACACTGCCTTCCATAACGGCTGCACCAGTCTGCATTCCCACCCTGTATGAGGGTTCCTTTTTCTCCACAGCCTCTCCAACACTTGTTACTATTTGTCTTGTTGATGAAAGCCATTCTGACTGGGGTGAGGTGATATCTCATTGTGGTTTTTATTTGCATTTCTCTGATGATTAGTGATGTTGAGCATTTTTTCATATGTCTATTTGCCATTTGTATGTCCTCTTTGGAGAAATGTCTCCAGGTCCTCTGCCCAATTTTCAATTGGGTTTTTTGGTTTTTTGTTGTTAAGCTTCATGAGTTCCTTGTATATTTTGGATATTAGACCCTTATCGGAGGCAGTTTGCAAAAATCTTCTCCCATTCAATTGGTTGCCTCTTTATTTTGTCAATAGTTTCTTTTGCTGTGCAGAAGCTTTTAAGTTTCATATATTCCCATTCGTTTATTTTAGCTTTTACTTTCATTGCCTTTGGAGTCAAATTCATAAAATGCTCTTTGAACCCAAGGTCCATAAGTTTAGTACCTATGTTTTCTTCTATGCAGTTTGTTGCGTCGGGTCTTATGCTTAAGTCTTTGATCCATTTTGAATTAATTTTGGTACATGGTGACAGATAGCAGTCCAGTTTCATTCTTTTGCACGTAGCTATCCAATTCTCCCAGCACCATTTATTGAAGAGGCTGTCTTTCCTCCATTGTATGTTTTTAGCTTCTTTGTCAAAAATTTTCTGTCCATATTTATGTGGTTTTATTTCTGGGTGCTCAATTCTATTTCATTGGTCTATGTGTCTGTTTTTCTGCTAATACCATGCTCTTTTGATTATGGTAGCCCTGTAGTACAAGCTAAAGTCAGGGAGTGTGATTCCTCCAGTATTGTTCTTTTTTCTTAAGATTGCTTTGGCTTTTCGGGGTCTTTTGTGGTTCCAAACAAATCTGATGATTTTTTGTTCTATTTCTTTAAAAAATGCCATTGGGATTTTGATGGGGATTGCATTAAATCTGTATACTGCTTTGGGTAATATGGCCATTTTAACTGTGTTGATTCTTCCAATCCATGAGCACGGAATGTCTTTCCATTTCTTTGTGTCTTCTTCAATTTCTTTCAAAAATGTCTTACAGTTTTCAGCATATAGGTCCTTCACATCCTTGGTTAAGTTTATTCTTAGGTATTTTATTCTTTTTGCTGCAATTGCAAAGGGAATTGTTTTTTGTACTTCTTTTTCTGAGATTTCATTGTTAGTATATAGGAATGCAATGGATTTTTGTACGTTTATTTTGTAGCCGGCAACTTTACTGTATTCGTTGATTGTTTCTAACAGCTTTTTGGTGGAGTCATTAGGGTTTTCTATATATAGCATCATGTCATCTGCAAAGAGTGACAATTTAACTACTTCTTTCCCAATTTGGATGCCTTTTATTTCTTTCTCTTGCCTGATTGCTCTGGCAAGGACTTCCAACACTATGTTGAAAAGCAGAGGTGATAGGGGACAGCCCTGTCGTGTTCCTGAACATAGAGCAAAGGGCTTCAGTTTTTCACCATTAATGATGTGATTAGCTGCCGGCTTGTCATATATGGCCTTTATTATGTTAAGGTATTTTCCTTCTACACCTATTTTATTAAGTGTTTTAATCATAAATGAATGTTGTATCTTGTCTAATGCTTTTTCTGCATCAATTGATATAATCATATGATTTTTGTTCTTTATTTTGTTTATGTGATGTATCACATTGATGGATTTGCGGATGTTGAACCATCCTTGTGCCCCGGGGATGAACCCCACTTGGTCGTGATGAATAAACTTTTTAATGCATTGTTGTATTCATTCAATTTGCTAGAATTTTGTTTAGGATTTTTGCATCTGTATTCATCAGAGATATAGGTCTGTAGTTTTCTTTTTGTGTGTTGTTTTTACCAGGTTTTGGTATCAGGGTAATGTTGGCCTCATAAAATGAGTTAGGGAGTACTGTCTCTTCTTCAATTTTTTGGAAGAGTTTGAGCAGGATTGGTATTAGATCCTGTTTGAAGGTTTGGTAGAATTCACTAGTGAAGCCATCTGGTCCTGGACTTTTGCTTTTTGGAAGGTTTTGGATGACTGATTCAATTTCGTTATTGGTGATCGGTCTGTTTAGAATTTCCAGTTCTTCATGGTTCAGTCTTGGAAGGACAAGTTTCTAAGAACTTGTCCATTTCTTCTAGGGTATTGAATTTGGTGGCATATGGTCCTTTATAGTATCCTTGGATGATTCCTGTATTTCTTTGGTGTCTGTGTTAACTTCCCCTTTTTCATTTCTGATTTTGTTAATTAGTGTCTTCTCTCTTTTTATCTTAGTGAGTCAAGCCAAGGATTTGTCAATTTTGTTAATCTTTTCAAAGAACCAGGTCTTTGTCACATTAATTTTTTCTATTGTCTTTTTGTTCTCTATTTCACTTAGTTCTGCTCTGATATTTGTTATTTCCTTTCTTCTGCTGACCTTGGGTTTCATCTGTTCTTTTTTTTCTAGTTCTTTAAGGTGTAACGTGAGGTTATTTATTTGGGATTTTTCTTGTTTCTTGAGATAGGCCTGTAATGACATAAATTTCCCTCTGAAAGCTGCTTTCGCTGCATCCCCAAAATTTTGGTAGGATGTGTTTTCATAGTCTTTTGTTTCTATGTATCTTTTGATCTCTCTTCTAATTTCTTCTTTGACCTGGTCATTCTTTAAAAGTATGTTGTTTAATCTCCATGTATTTGTGTTTTTTCCTGCTTTCTTTTTGCAGTTGATATCCAATTTCAAAGCTTTGTGATCATAGAATATGCTTGGTATGATTTCAATCTTCTTAAATTTGCTGAGGCTGATTTTGTGTCCCAATATATGGTCTATCCTTGAGAATGTTCCATGTACACTCGAAAAGAATGTATAGTCTGATGTTTTAGGAAGAAGTGCTCTATATATGCCAATTATGTCCATTTCATCTAACGTGTCATTTAGGGCTGCTCTTTCCTTATTTATTTTCTGTTTGGATGGTCTATCCATAGCTGTCAATGATGTATTTAAGTCCCCTAGTATAATTGTGTTGTGGTGAATTTCTCCCTTTAGTTCTGTTAGTAGTTGCTTGGTATATTTCGGTGCTCCCTGATTGGGGGCATAAATACTGATGACTGTTATGTCTTCTTGTAGTATAGTCCCCTTTACCATTATGAAATGTCCATCTTTGTCTCTTGTTATCTCTTTCACCCTCAAGTCTGTTTCATCTAATATCATTATGGCTACACCTGAATTTCTCTGGGTACCATTTGCTTGAAGTGTCAATTTCCACCCTTTCACTTTGAGTCTAAGCTTGTCCTTGTAGCTGAGATGTGTCTCTTGAGACAACATATGGTTGGGTTTAGGTTTTTTATCCAATCTGCTACTCTGTGCCTTTTTATTGGTGAGTTCAGTCCATTTACATTTAGGGTGAATTCTGTGTGGTGGTATTCTGTGATGTTTCCCTCTGTTTCTTCTTTTATTACAGTACATATTTCAGTTCTGGATTTTTTTTTTGAGTGGTTACCCTTAAGTTTATGTAAAAGAAATTTTGATATTTAAGTATTCCATTTTCTTCAGCACGCTTACTTTTTCCATTCCCATATTCTGGTTCAGGCCTTTTTATGCTTTGATTGCCACAGATTGTCCCTATTGATGGTGGTCGAATAGTAATCGACCTTATATATAGCTCCTTTAGTATTTCTTGTAGTGCAGGTCATGTATTAGAAAATTCCCTCAGCTTCTGTATATCTGCAAACGTCTTTATTCCTCCTTCATACCTAAAGGATATCTTTGCTGGATATATTATTCTTCTCTCTTAATTTCTCTCTTTCAATAGTTTAAATATTTGGTTCCATTCCTTCCTGGCTTGTAGAGTTTCTGCTGAGAAATCTGATGATAATCTAATGGGCTTTCTTTTGTAGGTTACCGTCTTCTTTTCCCTGGCTGCATTGAGGATTCTTTCTTTGTCATTGATTTTAGACAGCTTCAATACAATGTGCCTTGGAGAAGGCCTGTTGGGATTGAGGTCATTAGGTGTTCTATTTGCTTCTTGGATTCGAGGATCCAGTTCTGTCCACAAGTTTGGGAAGTTCTCATCAACAATTTGTTTGAATATATTCTCTGTTCTCTTCTCTGTTTCTTCTCCTTCGGGTATGCCCATTATTCTTATATTGCTCTTTCTGATGGAGTCAGAAAGTTCTTGTAGAGTTCTTTCATTCCTTTTTAAGTCTCAAGTCTCTTTCTTCTTCCATCTTGTAATTTTTAGGTTTCTATCTTTGATGTCACTGATTTTTTCCTCCACCTGGTCAACTCTACTATCTAAGCTGGTTATTTCAATTCTCAATTTCTTCTATTGAGTTCTTAATCTCCAGAAATTCTTTTTGATTTTTTTAAAAATTTCAATGTCTTTCATAAAATGCTCATGGTGTTCTTTGATTGCATTTCTGAGTTCATTAAATTGCCTTTCTGTGTTTTCTTGCATCTGGTTGAGTTTTTTCAGAACTGCAATCTTGAATTCTCTGTCACTTAAGTCACATATTTCCATATCTTTAAGTTCCCTTGCTGAAGACTTTCACTCTCTTTCTGAGCTTTCCTGTTGCCTTGGTTATTAATGGCAATTATTGATTTATTATTTCTCTTCCTAGACATCTACGGGAGTGGCTTCTGCAACAGCCAGGAAGAGGAAGAGGTCTTTCTTTTGTCTTCCAGCACTTGTTGGTACAATGTTTTATTTTTTCTCCAACTGCAGCCTTTTTTTTCTCTCTCACATGGTAGTGCTGTGTTTTTTCTGCACTATTCCAGCTTCTCACACAATGGCGGGATTCCCTGGAAGACGGGCTTCTCTTCTGTTAATAGTTCACCTGGGTCACAGGGTTCAGTGTCCGTGTGGGTATGTGGAGAGCTTTTGAAGTTCCCAGGTTCTTCCTGCACCAGATTCAGAGCCCATATGTTTCAGCAGTTCTGTTTACTCCTCCAGGGATCTGCCCAGATAGGTGGGGCCACTGGTGGGGTGAGTTGTAAGAGGTGGCCCAGAGCAATGGCAGCGACCACCACCACAGCCTATCCTGCTTCCACAGCTCCCTCCCCTTTGCTGGAACTAGTTGGGCTGCGAATCTGTGTCTGTGGGCCACAGTACTCAGAACAGCAAATATTCTGTTCTTTTGATCTGACGCTGCTACTGTTCTGCTTCTAGCACCGGGTAGGTGGGGGCGGGGCGAGCTCTGGGAGGGTAGGGAGGGGGTGGCTACTCTCAGCGCCTAAGGCTTCCGTTCTCCGCTGGGCAGTGAGGGCTTAAACCACCGATTTCAGCCCTCTTCCCTCAGTCTTTCCTCCGAGGTCTCTGCCGTGAGCGTTGGGTTCAGCCGTGTTATATGCTGCCCCCTCAGCCCTGTGGGCCATAAGCGGAGCCCTAGCTGTCCGAGTTCTTCTCTCTCCCGCAGCGGCGGTAGTTCCGGGATGCAGCGAGCTTAGAGCACTGAGCTAGGTCTGCATCCTGCACCCTCGCGGCTCTGTCTCCGCTCTTCTCCCTCCCCCCAGCTGCTTGCGCGATTCTCCCACCTTTAGGTGAATTCTGTAGTGGGCCTCTTCATCTTGCCTGTTGCTATGCAGGGAGTCCTTTGTGGAGTTATTGGTGTTCGATTAGTTGTAAATTCCAGGGGAGCTTTACAGAGGCTCACCTCATGCCGCCGTTTTGGTGACGTCTCTCAAATTCACTCAAGAGAGATTTAATTAAAAAACCAATGAATGTATTCCAGAGGACACACAAGTCATCTCAAAGTGTGGAGAAAAGGAATAGAGGGAATTTTCTTAACCTGATTAATTTCTTCCATAAATTTCAACAGCTAACATCATACTTAATGGTGAAAGAATAACTTTTCCTCCTAAGATCAGGAATGTGAAAGGTGTCCAGTCTCACCCCTCTATTCAACATTGCACTGTAAGTTCTAGTAGCTCTGCAATCAATCAAGAAAAAAGAAATAAAATTATTTGCAGATGACATGTTTCTATCTTAAAAATCTTAATGGATACACACAAAACAGCTAATGAATTCAGCATTTTTGAATGATAGAAGATCTAGATAACAAATCAATTGCATTTCTATATAAAGAATAGCAGTGAACTATCCGAAATGCAATTAGTTCCATCCACAATAGCATCAAAAGGGTTAAAATAGGAAAAAATTTAATAAAAGTGTGAGATTGTGCACTGAAGTCTACAAAATACTGATAAGAAATTAAAGGAAATCTAAAGAAAGGGAGGGATTACATGTTCATGGATCAGAAGAAAATGTGGCAATCCCTGTCAATCCTAGCAGGCTTTGAACAAACAAGCTGATCCTAAATGTTTTATGGAGATGTGCAAGGACTCAGAATAGGCAAAAGAATGTTGAAAAATAAATATGAACGTATACTTCCTCATTTCAAAACTTAAGTATAAATCCACAAAATCAAGACAGCATGGTTCTGGTATAAGGATATATCTAGACCTATTTATCTGTCATCTCAGTGAAACAATTGAGAGTCCTGAAATTAATCCTTAATTCTTACATTCATGGTCAATTGGCTTCCCTCAGAGGTACTAAGGTAATTAAATGGAAAAAAAGATTGCCCTTTCAACAAATGAGACTGGAAGAATAGGATATCCACATGCAATAAGATGAATTTAGACCTTTCATCATAATAGACCATAGAACTAAATGTTAGAGATAAAATTATAAAACTTAAAAGAAATCATAGGTGAGAATATTCATGACCTTGGATTTGACAAAGAATTCTTATATATGTCATTGAAACCATAATCATAAATTTAATAGATTTCATTGAAATTTAAAAACCCTTTGTGAAGCCTCTCTAAGAAAAAGAGAACAATCCACAGGCTAGGATAAAATACTTGCAAATCATTAATAAAGGATTAGTATCCAGAATAGGTGAAGAACTCTTAACAAGAAGACAGATAGTCCAAGTAAAAGTGCAACGGATTTGAGTAGACATTTATCTAAAGAAGATATACGAATGGTCAATAAACACAAAAAGATGCTCAACATTCTTAGTCCTTAAGGAAATGCAAATTACAACTGAGATGCTACTTCCCGCCCACTTGTATGACTAATCCAAAACACAGGCAATGATAAATGGTGGTGAAGATGTGGAGAATGTGGTGCAGCCCCTTTTGACAACAGTAGCAGTTTCTTAAAAAGTAAATTATAAATTTATCCTAAGACTCCAGATTCCTAGGAATATACACATGATAGTTGAAAATATGTATATGTCTACAGAATACGTGTAAATTAATGCTCATAGCATTATGAAATGTCCTGAAGAGGGGAAAGCTAGAGATGGAAAGTGATTACTGGTTGCCTGGTGCTAGGAATAGAGACCACCTGCCAGTGACACTAGGAGTCTTTGGGGTGAGGGGAATGTTTAAAATTGGATTGTGGCGATGTTTGTACAACTCTGAATTTACTAAAATGAATTATGCACTTAAAATAGGTGATTTTATGATAACGTAAATTATACCTCAGTAAATATTTTAGGAGACTCCTGAGATGAGACCCGAATTCCAAAAAGAAGAAAAGGAGAGAGGGAGAGTTTGTGATTCTGAGTGTGGCCTGGCGCCTGAGAATATGTGTTTCTAACAAGGTTCTGATGGTACTTTTGTTTCAGAAAATGGGGGCTAGACCAAGAGTGTGGTATTTTATATGTTGTTCATTTGAACGAGGCAGATTGTGATCTCCACAAAGTGTCTTTGTGCTTTGGGTCAAATGCTGGGGAATAGTGTCAGGGCTAAAGTTGTGAAAAACTAAAGTTTTCATTTTTTAGGAAAATAAATGGTGAGAACCAGAAGGTCATCATGAGTGGACACTGTTGAAAAGCTGAGAGGAAAGGCAGGAAAATGAGAAAAGAAGCTCTGTGTCCTCGCAGAGCTGGGTGGCAGACTTCTGGCACATGGCGTGTGGGCAGCCTGGGGGACAGCAGTGGTTGGCGATCCAGTGCTTGCAGTGAGGCCTGGAGGTGAGCAGCAGCTAATCAGGTGGTCCCTTGTGATACTGACAGCCTGTGATTCTGCCTGGAGAACACGGGACGGGGCTCAATCTGGAAGACAGCATAGACTCATGAGAAAGGCAGGACCAGAGGGACAACCAAAGAGTCTTGGCACAGAATGGAAGTGAAATGCCATTTTTTTGTCCATATTATTTTGTCCAACTTTATTTACCAAAACACTGATACACACACACACACACACACACACACACACACACACACTCAAGAGTGGCCACAAGAAGAGGGTCCCCTGGTGAGGAGGGACATCTGCCCTTCAGCCTCTACTGTGTCCAGATTTTCCTGGAGGCAGGGGAGGGCTGCCCGGCTTCCCTGGAATGCCTGGATGGGCTGCTTTCCCAGAAATAGGCACCCAACCCTCAGCACACAGCATTTATACAAATAATTAGATATTTCTCCAGTGGGGGATGGTACTAAAAGGAATGTTCACTGTTGTGCTAGAAGAAAAAAAGGCCAAACAGGTGAAAATGCAGTCTTGTTGATGTTTAGAGTTTGGCGACATTCCATTCACCTTATTTCTAACATTTAAGAAAAGTCAGGGGCTTCCACATACAAGATTTATACTGCTCACAGTTCCTCTCGATTTTTTTCGTATTCGCCTATAAATCCCTACTCTTCTAAAAGGACAGTGAATAGACGCTTTGGCAGCGTGCTTCATGGGCATCATTAATCCTTCGACAGAGTTTCCCCTTAGCCCCGGCTCTGCCAAGTGCACTGACACAACCGACCCCCGGAGGTTGGGCTAGTACCGTGTTTCCCTGAAAATAATACCTAGCCGGACAGTCAGCTCTATTATATAATACTCGGTCTTATAATAATATAAGACTGGATATTATATTAATTTTTGCTCCAAAAGACTCTTTAGAGCTGATTGTCGGGCTAGGTCTTATTTTCCGGGGAACACGGTAGTGCAGTGTCCCCGTGGGTCCTGCTCCTCTCACAGGGAAGCGGGAGGGGTCAGCGGGATTCCACGTTCCCCACGGCTCATTCAAACCGCGCCGCTCCCTACGGCTCCGCCCCCTACGGCTCCGCCCTTCCCCTGTCCTTTTTCCTACCCCTTCCCTCCCCAGAGCACACACAATGAATTTTCCTCATTCACCTAGTTTTTGTTTGTTTAGTCCCCACTGGAATATAAGCTCCTGGTGGCGGCGTGTGGGCTGGTACTCAGGGTGAGGTGCGCGCCCTTGGCGTCTGAGATCAGGGTGGGATCCTGTCCTATTTACACGTTTGAGTTTTGGTCATACTGAACATTTTGACGTTGATTTTGAATTTTTTAAATATTGCACTAGAATTCTTTTATTGCTGAGTTTTCTGGCCCTCACAAATTCAACACCCACGCGAGTGCCTCCCCCGCCGGGGACGAGAGCTGAGTCTATTGACTCAAGGCCTATACCACGGCCTCCTACAGCGCCAGGCACATTCACACTCTTCTCCGTGAAAAACGTCCTTTGAAAATCTCCCCGTTACTTGCAAGGTTTCTGGGAACCTCCCAGCCTGGGCGCAAGAAGTCTGGGAAATCCCGGGAAAGAGCTGGGCGCGTCTCCCCACCGCCCCGCCCTTGTTCCTCCAGGCCAAACAGCCCTGCTCCTCCCCTGTCTGCGGGACACCCGTGGCAGGTGGGGCGGGACAGAGCACAGAGTAGGGACGAGGAGAAGGGGAGCGGGCGTGGACTGGGCGCCAGGGCGCGGAGGGGAGAACAGCGCGCGGGGCCGGGAGCCGGGAGGCAGCTTGCGGGGCGGAGTGGGACGAGACGGAGAGCTGAGCCGGTAAGGGGGATGGGAGGTGAAGAGGGTCGTGGGGCGGAGCGCACTGGGGAGTGAGGGGCGGGGCCGGGGAGTGAGGGGGCGGGGCGGGGCGGGGCGGGGCGGGGCGGGGCGGGGCGGGGCGGGGCGGGGCGGGGCGGGGCGGGGCGGGGCGGGGCGGGGCCGGGCCGCAGAGAGGAGCGCTCTGGAGCCGCAGGAATCCCGGGCGACTCGGCTCTCCAGAGGCGGGTGCACCGAGGTAGCAGCCGGGGCCGCAGGTGCCTGGGGGTGTCCTCCCGCGCCCACCCAGTGCGGACGCCCCTTCCCTAGTCGGAGGCCGAGGCTGGCGTGGAGGTCTGAAGAGTCTTGCGCGGCCCGAGAGCCAGGCGGTGCGAAGAGGGGCGGGACACCGCAGCCCTCCTCCAGGTGACCTTCCACCTGCGCTCACCGCCGCCCTTCGCCCCCGCAGGTGTGTCTGTACCGGGCTGGTGAACGTCCACCTCGCTCACTGCCGCCCTCTCCCTTTTCTCTCTCCAGGTGTCCTTTCCCGTCAGGTGTCCTCCGTCGCAGGTGTCCCCGCGCGGGCTATGGTGGACGTGCTGGCCGGGCGACGCCTGGTGACCCCCGGCGGCGCGTGGGTGGAGGCCGAGGCGGTGCTGCAGAACAAGGTGGTGGCGCTGTACTTCGCGGCAGCCAGGTGCGCGCCCAGCCGCGACTTTACGCCGCTGCTCGGGGACTTCTACGCGGAGCTAGTGGAGCAGGCGCTGCCGCCCGCGCCCTTGGCCGTGGTGCTGGTGTCGGCCGACCGCAGCGCGCAGGAGATGGAAGACTTCCTGCGCCAGCTCCCGGGCGCCTGGCTAGCGGTGCCCTTCCACGACCCCTATCGGCAGTGAGTGGGGCCCCGAGTGGGGCCGCCAGGGCGTCCCGAGGCCCGTGCCTCGTGCCTTTCCCTGCCGTGTGGAGCCCCGGCCTCCGACGATCCTGCCCACGCACGTCGGGGTTGGGCGGCTCTGGGGTACATTGTGGTCTCTTCTCAGCTTCCCAGGGAGGCTCTAGCAGTTGGCAGCCTGGAGCGTCCGCAACCGCGGGGCCTTGCTGACCTCGAACCCTGTCGCACCCCAGGCTCTGGCTCGGAGGGTCTGTATTTCTCACGAGCTCCGGTGATACTGCGGCGAGCGGAGCCCACCTTGGGAGCCGCAGCCCGGAACGCCCCGCCCCGCCCACAGGCGAGCCGGAGAGGGAACCCGGGAGGGCCCTTCAGCCAGAACCGGAGACTGGGGGGTTGCCGACCAGGCCTGCAGTGCGTGGTGGCTGGGGCGAGGTGCGGGGGGAAGGCCAGGAGCTCCGGGGCTGGAGGAACCCAGTGCTGGCTACGCTGCACTTTTATTTTTACTGCCAGTGACTGGAATTTCCTAACAGGAGAGGTGATTCTTGCTCCGACAACTGTACAGGGAACCTGGTTCCTGGATTCCTGCCGAGACAGATGTCAGAGGCGACTAAAATCTTGCCCCAAGGATCTCATTCTGCCCTTGCTTTAGAAAAGACATGACAGGGATTTGTTGGATTTCAGAATTTGTGAATTGACCACAGGCCTCCTTTGGCTGGTCACGGGCTCCACGATGCGGAGGAGGGAGGACGGGGGGAGTTAGCGGAGGAGGAGTATGATAGGGGCCCAAAGTCCAGGATGCTGGGTCTCCTGTGGTGCAAGCGTCCAGATTTGGGTTTAAATCGTGCTTCACAAAGTACATTACCCCACCATCCCCTTAGATGCAGAGGAGAATTTCTGGGCTTTGTTTTACAGGGAGGGGTACGTGCCACATTTCTCTGGGGATTATTCAACTGTGGCATTAACCACCAAATTAATTGTCCTCAGATGACACTCTTTCTGGCCAATTAAAAATGGGAGCTAACTTTGGAAGTTCAATGGAAATATAACTCCCCCCCCCCCCAACACCTGCTTTCCGTCATGTAGAGGAAGTGATGAGAGGGGCAAGCCTGCTTCCTCAGGCCTCTGTCACAGCACGACTAGGAAAGTCAACCAGATAAATCCAAATGACCGAGATTCACTTGGCAAAAGGATGCATTATAGCATTGCATCTTGTGTTGGTTGTAAAATGTGTTTTGATTTGCTTAGTACTTGACTTATACACAGCTTTTGAAAGAACACATTTAGTTTTGAAAGTGATAGTAATCAAGTCAAGAGCTCAGGCCCCTGGAGCCCAGCTCTGGGATTCACCCATGGGGTGAGCTGGAGGCTGAGTATAATTACACGTCACAGGCACCTGAGGACAGCTGGTTGTGTGCCAGCACTTGGTGTGTACTGCCCATTTCACAGATGTGCCTTGAGGTGCAGAGGCCAGCACTTCTAGCCCTGGAACCGTCTTTCTGCCCCAGCTACCTCTTCTCTGAGGGCCCCAAGCTGGGAGGAGGGTCATCGGATCTCTCTTCCACTTCCTTGGTTATCTGGTTGAAGCTGCTGAGGTTCCCTGCAGTCAGCTGAGCAGCTCAGGGCTCAGGTGGCCTCATTTGGCCATGTCAGTCCAGGCGTCTGATCTCCCTGGGGGACCCAGCCTTATCCCTCAGTATTTCCTCTTGGGGAAGTTAGCTCCTGTCCTGTCCCTTTCCAGACTGCACTTCCTTCACCGTGTCACTGCTGTGTGTACGTTAGGAAATGGGATATTCTGTGGGGATTCTTGGGTGCGAACCAGTGAGAATGTTCTGATGGTCCAGGATCTACATGAAGAAAGTAGCACTGAGTAGAAAGCAGGAAAGGACTGGAGAGCTGCAGGTTCAGTGGATTTGGGGCCTGACTGGGACTTGATGAGTCAGGAGGCCCAGAAGGGCTAGAAACCCAGGCTTGAGAGGGCAGGGCCAAGCAGCTTGGCACACGCAACGACTCCACCCCACTGCATCGAGGTCTCTAATGGAACCGTACTGTACCCAGGAAACGAAGCTACAGCCAGCTGGGTTTTCCATCCAATCCAAACCTGTAGACCTGGAAGCCAAGGTGCTCCATGCACCTGGCCTATGGTGGGGAGCAGCGCTCAGCGCCAGAGCAGGAGGAGGGGGGTCTGCTCCAGGCCGCTTTGGGGTCTGCTGAGGTTCCAGAGCCTGGGTGGGCATGAGTGTTGTTGAGAAACCATCAAAAAATCTGTGTGACATCACTACTGAGCAGGTCTTGCCTGCACGAGAGCATGTGACAGGAATTCCTGCTGGCAAATTTAGTTGTTCCTTCTTTCTTGGGCCCATAACAAAGAGAAGGAAGCCAGGCAGGATGGCCTGTCCTCGGTGCCATCCACGTGTTCAGGCCTCGAAGATCAGTCCCTCCTCTCGCCCACTCGCCACACCTGTGGGGCTGTGTGGTGATGTCCTCTCTTCCTCCTTAGACTCTGTAGTCAGCAGTAATCCAATGGACAGCCGCTGAGGGAAGACAGCATGGGTCCCTCACTGTGACCAAGGGGCCGAGGAGATTACTGCCCTGGCCCCACTTGCCCACAGCAGCCAGCAGAGTGCTGTGTTCTGCACACATTAGGAACTTCCCCACTGCTGCCTGGATGCCCCTGACAGCCTTTCGTTCTCCTTGGTGGTGGCTATTATCCAGACTGGACAACTGAAGCTCCAGAACACTCCGCACACTTTCCCATCCCCAAAGGTTGCACATGCCACAGCCCCCAACCCTGGAGTCCCCTGGCAGCCCCTCCTGCATGTCCCTGGAGACACCGGGAGCATTTCTGGCCTGGGAGGCCTGTGCCCTTCATAGCTGGAGTGCAGTGCCAGGCTGTGTAGCAGTGTGTGTTTTGGGGGCAGTTCTCTGTAGCCCTAAGATTGGACCAGACCTTCTCCAGGGCTTGGCACCTGCAGGGTGCTTGTTGGATGGGTGAGTGGAGCAAATAGATTTGCTCTGTAACAGTCTGCTGGTGGTTGAGATGGAAAGAGACTGGAGCCAGAAGTTGCCATGGCAACCTAGAAGTGGTTGTGCCAGGGACAAGGACACACTGTGTTAGGTGAAGCGAGGGGGCCAACATAGCAACAGCACCCAGCACCAGGGGCAAAGAGGAACCGGGTACTCGATTTCCCCCAAATGGTTAAATGCCCAGTTATAATGGCTTCTGTCTGCCCAATAACAAGTTTCTCTCCTTTCCAAGGCACAGTCTCGTCTCTCTGGACACAGCTCAATGCCCAGAGGGGATTGAGATGACTCCAGGGGAGGAGGGTGGTTAAGTGCCTCTTTCATGGTTCCAAGGTTACAGTTGTCCCCAGGCAGACGCTGCCTGGGTGGGGATTTGAGCGCCCACACTGGTGATTTTTTTGAAGATTACCTGGAGCAACAAAATATCTGTTCCAAACCTCCGTGCTCCTCAAAACCCAGCTTGCCTTGCATTCCCCTGACTGCCTCAGAGTTTGATTTTATGTTGCAAGTGATTAAAACAACAGCAAAGCCTAAACAAGAAAGGTTATTAATCAGCTTACCTGGAACACTCAGCACCCAGGAGCTGGTCCGAGGGAGGTGGGAGGCCACTGAGGATTTGTGGCTCTGCCTTCGGCCATGTCCTTCATGCCCAGGCTGCAGCCAGTGGCCGCCTGGCAAATGCAGTCTCTCACAGTGACACAGTGGCTGCTGTGGTGGGCTGCACACTCTCACACCTTCCTCTTTCCTAGCACATAAGTAAGTGCTCCACAGAACTCACTGGTTCTGAGTGTGCTACCTACTCATTCGTGTACTGTCAGTATAGCCGGGGCCGAGGCCTTGCTCACCACACAAGGCCAAGCTGGACTTGGTACTGGGTCATCCCACCCAAAGAGAACAGCCAGCGTTTGTTGAGTACTTACTATACACCAAACCCTTAGCTAAGCTGTACATGTATTACTCATTTCATCCTCGTAACAACTCCAGGAAGTGGGCTCTGTTATTCAGCGGTCAGACAAGGAATCGGGGATGTAGGGAGACTACCTATAATAGCTTGCCAAGTCACACAGCTGGTTAATGCCAGAAAGTGGAGGAGGCATGCTTTCTAAAGGAGGGTCATGGAGGCTGAGCAGCAAGCCACAGGCCTCTGCTCCCCAAGCTGTGGAGGGCCCCGTCCTCAGCTTCCGCTCCTGCCTGCTCTTTCCCCTCTCCTCCTGGTCCCTGGAGGGGATGCTGGAGGCCCTGGGAGGTTTGGCAGACTTGGGTTAGTGGGCTCCACGTCCACCATCAGGGGCAGGAGACTCTACATTTCTTGTTTTTTTTCTTTCTTTTTTTTTTTTTTTTTTTTTAACAGGACTCTATTGGGGGAACAGTGTGTACTTCCAGGACTTTTTTTTTTTTTCCAAGTCAGGTTGTTGTCCTTTCAATCTTAGTTGTGGAGGGTGCTGTGCTGTTCAGCTTCAAGTTGTCCTTTCAGTCTTAGGCGCCCTCAGTGGAGGGCGCAGCTCAGCTCCAGATCCAGTTGCCGTGGCTAGTTGCAGGGGGAACAGCCCACCATCCCTTGTGGGAGTCAAACGGGCAACCTTGTGGTTGAGAGGATGCGCTCCAACCAACTGAGCCATCCGGGAGCTCAGCGGCAGCCCAGCTCAAGGTGCCGTGTTCAATCTTAGTTGCAGGGGGCGCTGCCCACCATCCCTTGTGGGACTCGAGGAGTTGAACCGGCAACCTTGTGGTTGAGAGCCCACTGGCCCATGTGGGAATTGAACTGGCAGCCATCGGAGTTAGGAGCATGGAGCTCTAACCGCCTGAGCCACTGGGCCAGCCCGAGACTACATTTCTGACAAGTTCCTGGGCGATGCCGCTGCTGCTGGTCCCGGGATCCCACAATCAGAGGTGCTGCTGCTCCGGGCATGCTGCCCAAAGGCTGGACCTTGGACCAGTGGCAGCAGTGATGGGACCTGACAAGAATGCAGAGGCTGAGTCAGGTTCCAGGTGGGCTCCGCCTCCAGGATCCCCTCACCTCACCACCCTCCAAAAGCCCATCAGGCTCTTCCTCCTTGATGGTAAGCCCCAAGGCCTTGGGTGGCAAAGCCCCGGCAGGGCCACTGCTTCCCTGCTAAGCAGGGTGGGCACTGCATGCCCTGCCCCCACTGTCCAGAGTCAGGTGCTGACATAACCCACCTGCCCACACAGCCAGACAAAGCCGGCCATGTCCCCACAGCTTGTGTACAACGAGTTACTTGGGTTCTTTCATATTTTTGTTTTATGCCTGTGCAGAAAAAATTCAGGTGTTGTGCAGGATTCTGAAAACATTGGGGAGGGTCATCTCGGCCATGTTTTTCATTGGCCCTGCCTGAGTGCCCATACCTGCGTGGCTCTTTGTGACAGATCCATTTGTCCCTCAGTCTGCAGTCTGATGTGGATTTGCATCTACTCTGTGTTTCGGGCTTGTCAGTCCCACGATGCTGTTACATCAGGGCCGTCTGTAGTGTGTCTTTCTCATTATTCATGTTCATTTTTATGTAATAGCGCCCATATTTCTTTTCCTCCCATTTCCTTTTTCCTCCTCATATAAGTAGAGGACACGTGTGGACCGGTTTCCAGACGCTGCTAGACCGGCAGCCGTGTGCAGGGTTTCCTTCAGGAACGGGCCTCCCAGCAGTTGCCATGTGTTCTAGGAGTGACAAGAGCCGTCTGCCTGTGTCCCTGGCTTCCCTCTCCCTGGCCCAGTCTTGGTAGAGCTTTGCTCCGTTTTTCAGTCTTTCTTAAGAACCAGGTGTAGTTTTATTGCTCACCCTGATGTGATTCATTTTCTATTTCAGTGATTTCTGTCCTCGGTCTTCTTTTTCCTCTTTCCGCTTTTGTTGCGTTTGCTCCGTCATTGTTTCTCTAGCTTCTTGAATTAAAGGCAGAACTCGTTCTAGACGCCTTCTAGTTTTGGATCAGGGTGTTTAAGACCACAGCTTCCTAACTGTGTCAAATTGTATCTCCAGCTTGGGATCTGTAGTATATTTCATGTTGCTCTGTGTTATTTTGTAGTCTGCATTGCTGTTTCACATATAACATATGGTTATTTAGTTCTTAAGCTCATTCCAAAAAAAATTAGGTTTTTTTTTCTTTTTTTTTCAGGGACAGATTTTTATTGCAAATATTTACTCAAAAACTACTATATACAGCAGAATTTTAATAGCCATTTAAAACATTTAACATTCAGTGAAACAAAATTTAAGAATTCAAAGCACATTTTAAGAAGTAAAAATGTAGCATTTTAAATAAAAGTTTATTAGTACTTCAAAGCAAACTACTGCAATTCATATTATTCATTTCTAGATCTATTATTTTCTAGGTGATAAAAAACTGAAAAAAATCAATTTAGCAGCTGTCTTATGGATAAATTAGACTAAATATCCCAAACCAAATTTTTACATCACTGCTTTAGGTCCCATCTGAAGTTTTTATTTTACAATTAAAGAAAAAGTCACTTAAACATGGCTGAATTCATGCCAGAACATGTTTTCAGTTTAATGCTTTCCAGTATCTACATTATGCCACACTTTGGTTTGGTTTCCAGACCATTTTTATGGGTCTATTTCTAAAGATCATTAAAACAATATTAAAAGCATAATTGCTACAGCAGTTTCAACACTGGGTTTCTGCTTTATACAACTAGTACATCAAGGGATTTCTGCACAGTTTACACACTGACAAAAAGCACAAATATAAATTTATATTTTAATAATTTCACTTTCACTGAAAGTTTAATTAAGGTAAGCTTACAGCCTGGCAGGCTAACACTTGTATGGAGGTACACGGATTCAAACATTCTGTTTACATGCTCTGACAGTCTGGAAGGATTTGCGGTTAACATCTGGTGATGTTAACATTGATCAGTTTTTGAGAAAAAGAGATGAACCTGAATCTGTTAGTTCTGATGTCAGTGAGCAAGGCAGTGTTCGTCTGGAACCTTTGACTCCATCAGAGGTACTTGAGTATGAAGCCACGGAGATTCTTCAGAAAGGTAGTGATGACCCTTCAGCCAAGACTGATGAAGTTATGTCTGGTCAAACAGATGACGTTTCTGGAGAATATAGCCCTAGCACAACAGAGACAACAGAAGACCTGGCAGATGAAAAAGAAAGAAGTTGAAATTAGTTAAGTCATTCTAAGTGTTAGTGTACCAATGGTAAGAGCATTTGGAACAGTGCTATCAGGTGAGCTCAGTGGTTCTGTTGGAGAGTTCGGAAATAGAAAAATGTGAGGGAGGTCATTCATAAACTTTACCGGTCTGTTCAACCAAGGTTATTGAAGAAATCAATTCACCAATAATAGCATGATTAGGATCATCAAGAGGTTTTAAAACATGAATAGGATTTTAATGAAAGTTAAGTTTACAATGGGGAAGCCTTCATTTAACAGTTCCCCAAAAAATTAGTTTTATTGGTTTCCAATTCCATTACGTTATGGTCTCAGTGGTCTCTGTGCTACTGATTATTTGAAATTTAATAAGACCCCCTGTGTGACTGAGAGCACGGCCAGTTTGTCACTGTCTCCTAGATGTTTGAAAAGAAGGTATATTCTCCCTTTCTCGGGTGTAGGTACTGGGTTTTCCTGTTCCAGTTGAGCTTTGTCTTTGACCTGGGTGTGGGAAGACCTTAATGGAGATGTCAGGGAAGATTTGGTAACAGGAGGGTCTTAAGTGCATTTTCCCTTCTACTCAGATTCACAGTCCTGAGGGTGACATATGAGGGAAATCAGATTACTGTTGACGTGAAGCCTTTGCAAGCTGGTCATAGACACAGGAAGGGGATTTTCATCAGCTGTCCTGTCCTGAGGGCAGTAATCCCTGTGAAGGTTATAGGGAGATTTGGGAAACTAAGAAGGACGGTGCTCCTTTCCCTAGATAAATACAAATCATTTGGTAGAAAGGCCACTCATGGGGTTACACTTGATGGGAAAGTAGTCAAGAAATGGTTCATCCTACTGTTCATCAGCGTGTCCTTAAACTTGTAGGGCAGAGAGTTGAATAAGGCTTTGCATTTATTTAGAACTCATGTGATTTTAACTTTCACCATTCTATGTACTTGATGTTTTTCAACCTCTTGAGATGCAGAGAGGGATAGCAATTTATTGGGTTGATTTGTGTATTTAGAGTTGCACTTTGTAATACTTTGTAGCCACTAGCTGCTAGCCACCTGTGGCTTCTTAAATTGAAATTGACATGAAAGATTGAGTCCCTCAGGCACAGCAGCCACACATTGAGGCCTCAGTTGTCCCCTGTGGCAGACGCACCACTGTAGACACTTTTCTGGGATAGGACTGTCTGGACTGGAAAAGAGCAAGAAGGAGACAAGGTCAAAGCACACCCCCCCACCCCCCAGCACAGGTGGAGGGCACGAGCAGGCTGGGTTCTGACGCTTTGCTGGGCTTGTGGGCACAGGGGAGGCCCTGGTCCTTTTAGAAGGAACCTCTGCCCCCATACTAACCCCTGGCCTGCCCTCTTGTCTCCCACAGTGAGCTGAGGACCAGATACCACATCACAGCCACGCCCAAGCTTGTGATCCTGAAACCCAGCGGGGAGGTCATCACGGACAAAGGGCGCAAGCAGATCCGGGAGCTGGGGCGGGCCTGCTTCCGGAACTGGGTGGAGGCGGCCGATGTCTTTCAGAATTTCTCCGTCTGAAGTGGGGGAAGCCGGGGGACCTGGACAGGTGTGCGACACACCGGCTGCTGCATGCCTGGAGAACACAGGGAGAAGAGTTGGTGGTCCGGTTCAGTGTGTCAGCGCAGAAGCACTCAGATGTGGCAGAAAGAAAACGCTCCTTAGGGAGTACGTCCTCCCGTTTTGTTTTTGGTTGTAGCTATTTTCATTATTCTCAGCACAGCTTTCGCCACATCAGCTTAACTGTATTCACACTGAGCTATTGGAAATCTACGCAAAACATGTGAAGGCTTAAAGCAATACATTTATTGACACATTTTCTGGAGATCTATTTATTATAAGGATGTGGTTTCAAAGCTCCATTTATTACTAAAGTTTGCAGAATCTCAATGCTTTAATAAACAAACTTGTTTCCATGGGAGACCTCTGATTTCCTTTTTTCTCCCGGCAAAGCAAGTGCCCTTCCAAAGCGAGTGAAGCCCTCGGGAAACACTGTTCTCAAACACCTTTTCTGTTTTTCAGAGAGGATAGTCTCCAATTATGAGTCTTCCTGGGATTCTTGTCTTCTCTTTGTTTTCTTTTTCACATTTATTTTTAATGGCGTCATCATAGCCTAGAAAGAGGTGAAAATTTCAAGGTTGTATAGTCACATCTTCAAGATCAAACCTTGACCTCTCTTAAGAGAGGCTTACGGATCCAAGTGAGCAGAAGCCCAGACACAGTGTTTGCTGACAGCAAGAGGGGAGCTGGCCAGGTACCAGCTTCCAGCCCTCGGACCCTCCTCTCGCTGGCGGCCTGCCCCACCTGGCCAGTCCCCCAGCGTCTTTTCTAACTGCATTGTCATCGCGATGACTGGAAGCCTGAAATACTGACATCCACCTCTGGCCCAGTCCCCATCTGCCACCCCGCTGGGCTGACGGGTCCCTCATCTGGGAACTGGAGCAAAGCTGTCCCTTGTGGGACCCAGGAAGCCCCGAGTTCCCCTAAGAGCCCCTATGTGTAGCAGTGTGGGGCAGAGCGATGGAGGCGCTGGGCTGCTCTGGTGCCTGAAGGTGAGAGCTGAGTCCTCGAGGGTGAGACCGTGTTGTGGGTTTAATCAGAGCAGAGCTGGGGACTCCATGGCCCAATCACTTCGACCTCCCTCTCCTGTCCTCTACCAGTTAGTTCTCTCCACTGGACACTGAGGCGCAGCGTCACTGGGGTCCATGCGTTGACTTAACAGTGTAGTTGGTGGAATTATTTGCCCCATAAATAAAGCATGTAGGAATGCAGTTATCTTCCTACAACAATACATGGGATACTCATTTAATTGTAGTATTTTTCCCCAGTTTTATTGATATATAATTAGCACACAACATTGTGTAAGTTTAAGGTGTTCAGTATGCTGATTTGCTACATTTATGTATGGCACAATGATGACCATGGCTAAGCTAACGCCTACCTCCCGTCACATGGCTGCCATGGCTTATTTTCAGTGAGAACATTTATAATCTAATTATGGTATTTCAACCACACATTCTTGGGGATGGGTGGGCATCTCTTGCAGGTGGAATGTCAACAAACCGTGTGTGTGTGTGTGTGTGTGTGTGTGTGTGTGTGTGTGTGTGTAACTACGACCATGGACTTCTTAAAAGCCAGAGTGGAGATACAGCCCTCCTGGTAAACATGCTCATAGCTGCCACCAGGGAGCCCAAGATCCATGCTAACTCCGTGGGCTGGAACAGCGTGGCTGCGGCTGGGGAGCTCCTGGAGCTGCGTGTACTTGGCACTCGGGCACCTCGAGGGAGGGAAGGTCCTGGGCAGAGGCCACTGCAGAGCTATACCTGCCCTGTGGGCATGTGCCTACTTCCCCAGGGCATGGCCCATGCCGGGAGAATGACCGTCCTCTACATTATTATTGTTACCAGAGACCTGTCCCTTAGTAACACCACTAACAATTCATTTCTCTTCATTCCAGGCAGAGTATACCGAGCCTTCTACCAGGGAACTATGTCACTGGTTGCTGTTTCTACAAGTGCCTTTTTGCCGCTTGTATTACAATAGCAAAACTTGCTCATTGTGGAAAATGAGGGGGGAAGTCCTGTCTTCCAGAGGTCAAGGCACTGTTGGTGTTTTAGTACACATGTTGTCCCACTAAAGTCACCCGTCGTTGTTTTCCCTGTGAGGACCCACTGATTTCCATCTTTACCCTGTAGCCGCGAGACCCTCACATAGGCTTGGACCACAGCAGTGTCATTGCCGACAACCGTAAGTGCGAGTGAGGAGCTCCTGACATGTGCAGCCTCATAGCTGTCCTCGTCAGCGTGGGCCACCATCACAGAACACGACAGTCATTTATTTCTCACAGCTCTGGAGGCTAAAGTCTGTGATGAAGGTCGTTCCTGATGAAGGCTCTTTCGTGTTTGCAGGCGGCAGCCTTCTCAATGTGTCCTCACATGGAGAGACCCCTGCTGCCTCTTCTGACAAGGGCACTAATCCCACCACGGGCCCCACTCACCCTCGTGACCTCGTGTAAACCTGATCACCTCCCAAAGGCTTCATCTCCGAATACCAGCACATTGGGGGTAGGGCCTCAGCATGTGAATTTTAGGGGCACGCAAACATTCAGGCCATAATAGTCGCCACACGCCTAACCTGAATCCTCCAGTGGGGATGGACTCTAGAGTCTAAGGACGTCATGAACAGATCCTGCGGGTCCTAATATGGGCTGTGTCTCGACCTCAAGGGCGTCCGGAGCCAATGGGGCGCAGTCCTTGGAGCAATCCCGGTGTAAACCAGTTGGTTCCCATCCTCAGCGCTGGCAGGGATCAGTGTGTCTGGGCTGTAGAGTCATCTGCCACCCCGTTTTCTTACAGAGCTTCCAAACATTTCTTCTTTTGGTTTTCCATTATTTAAAAAACCCTTTTGTTGCTGTTTTACTGTTTCTGTCAGGGCTGTCAGGGAGTGAAATTACGTGCATGTGTTCAACCTGCCTGTTTGCCTGAGCCTTGAGAAGAGTTCATTTTAAGTTTGAACACCACGAGGAAGCTTCCTTTGAAATGTTTAAGTCAGTGAATTGACAAAATGCTGTGTAAGTCTAGTTTTCTGCTTTATTTTTTATTTTGTTTTGCCCCTGCCCCCCAGTTTTTAAGCTATTATTTGTTTCTCAGTCTAGTTGTAGGACACAGCCCCCTGGCCCATGCTGGTATTAGGAGCCTTGAGCTCCCTGCCGCTGACGCAGTTGGTCGCCATTGCTTGGCCTCTGACAGCAGCTCACCGCAGCTCTCGTCAGCTGCCTGCCAGCATGGTCACCGGCCACTCATGGTGGAACAAAGCAGCCCAGCTCACAATCTTAGCTGTAGAGGGCGCAGCCCACTGGCCCATGTGGGAATCAAACCAGCGGCCTTCGGCTCTAGGAGCACAGCGCTCCAACCACCTGAGCCACTGGATCGCCCTAGTTTTCTGCTTTAAACATGAACTTCTAATCTTTACAATGTCTCCACAATTGTAATTGCATATTCAATGTTATATCTGCAGTATCTCTCTGACTTTGTCTTTGGAGAATGAGAATGGTGGAACGCAACCTCTCCACACCACAGGTGGGGACGCTGATAAAGCTGCCCTGGACTAAGTTCTAAAAGGATGATTTAATCCTGGTACAGCTGCGTGTGAATCTCAGCCTTCAAACCCTGGCTCATACCCCTCTACTCCACACAAAACCTACTGCCACGTGGGTGCAGTCTCTCTCAAAGAACAACATCCAGGTTGGCAACAGTAATTAAAGAGGAATTCCACCGGTTACTTGCATTGTTTGAAAAATAATTGAGAAGATACAGTCCACAACAAAAGACTACACATCTAAAACTCCCCTTGTCTGCTCCCCAGATCTTCCTCCTAAGTCTCTCCCAGAGTTCAGCCCACATCGCCCTGTTCTCCATGCCGCTTCTTCTGTCTTGGGTCCTCGTCACACAGCATGTTCTGGTCTCTATGGTTCAATTTACATGGTTTCCTGTCTTCCTGCGTGTCCTCCCATGGGACCTTGACTGACCCAGATGGCTCTTCTTAGTGACTGGGGGAGGTGGCCCATCTTACAGGGTAAGGAGGACATTCTCTTTATCTGGCTGCAGAGTGACAGAGAGAAGGCTAGTTAGGGACACGGCAGACCATGTTTCCTTTATACATCATATAAAGATGTCTTATTATTCCAGGTAAATAGAATCTCTGGGATTAAGGCCTCATGATTTTGGGGTCAGCATTCTCAGTGATTGGGTGTAAATCATTTTTTCCTATGTTCTTTCACTGCCCTATTTTTCTGAAACAGAAAAGTCATTTTATTTATTCTCCTTTCCTTATATGTGTCACGATGACTTTATCTGTTATGAGTAATCATCTTAGGTTTGGGGCAGAAATGCATTATATCAATACAAGGTCTTGAATATTAATTAATTCATTCATTTGACAAGTACCTGGTGCTTGTCAAGCTCCTGGGCTGGCAGACATTAAATGGTCTGTGATGAGGGTGGTGATGGAGCGTGGGGACCTCAGGCAGGGCTCAGGCTCAGGGGTGAGAGAGGAGGGTGGAGCTGGCGGAAGCTGAAAGGACAGCTGCCCACAACACCAGGCCCTTTAATCAAGATCTCAGTACCCCCTCCCCCTGCCAGCAGCTCTGAGGCCATTTCCAGGTGTGTGATTATTTCTTCATGGTGATAATGACCATCTGCTGTGAGCTGGACCAGAGAATAATCTGCCTGCTATGGAAGGAGTCATTTCGGAATGTTTCTGAGTTGCAGAGCCTGGGATATGAGAACAATATTGCATACTCGCTGAAGGATGGGGAATTTGCCCAGGACAGTGCTCTGTGCTTGTCTCCCCCCCCCCGCCGCCCCCCCCCCCCGGCAGTCTGTGATCCATGACCTTTCGAAACAGAATCACCAAGCGTCCTGTGAGGCCAGCCCTGGGCCTCACATGCCGCTCACTGAGTGGGCTTTCCTGAAAGAACCAACATAACCAACGGGCTGAAATAAGCCCCAGGTCGACAGATCAAAGAGGATGGCGTGGGAATTTTCCTGGTCCCAGATTTTGAAGCAGATTTTGTGGGAAAAAGGTTTGTGAGGTTTCTGGATTATAGGAGGAGAGGCTGAATGAACAGTTTTAACTTTGGCAAATATATTTGCAGGTGCTCTCTTGTTTGAAATGCTTTCCTCCTTCCTCTCCCAGCTTTGAAAAGGATGATGGGAGAAAGCAAAGACGTGGGTGGCTCCCCTCTGAGGGGCCCCACAGCCACCTTCTGAGTTTCTGTGGCAAAGGTTCCCTGCAAGGCCCACTGCCTCAGGATTTCTGGTGTGCTTACGCTGTGAGGATGTTGATGAAACAGATGCACAAACCCATAAACCAACTGTCTTGCTGTCAAAATTCATCCCCGTTCTAAACTTGATGGGTTTGATGGACTTCAAATGTTCTTTCCTATTTCCCAGTGCTTAGGTGGATGGCCCCCACCAATAGCCCAGGACAGGTGCCAGAGTAACTTAGCTCTGGGAGCTCGGCCTGTCCACAAACAGACCCCGACTGGCCACGGCAGTTACACATGTGCTTCGAACCTTCACCCTACCCAGAGGTGCTACAGTGAAAACCAGAAAACAAACAACTCAACACTATCCCTCTCTATTCAAGAACCTTGGAGTCAGGAGAAGAACATAATTTAAGGGAGGGGTCAGTCCATCCTTCTGTGTAACAAGCAGAGGTCTCTTCACATTTCAGGAAATCCTGTCAGCCTTTGTCCACTCCTGCTGCGTTCAGCAGATGTCATTTGAGAACTTGTTCGCTAGGAGGATGGTTGTGTTTCTCTTTCTCTTCCAGGGCTTCCCAGGACATAGGTCCAAAGGGGAGGAGACAGGCCCCTCTAGTCCCAGGTGAAAGGTCACTCGGTGTTCACAGGGCCCCTGTCCCTACCTACAACCTCTTGGCACCTTTATCAGTCAGCTTGGGCTGCGGAATGAAGTACCACAGACTAGGCCGCTTAAACAACACATATCTACAGAGGGTGCCAAAAAAAGGTACACACATTTTAAGAAAGGAAATAACTATTAAAATTGTAATCCAATGAATGACGCTAGAGTTCATTTGATTAACTCCATCTTTTGAACGAACGTCATACTACACATTGCTACCATAACTCAATTCAACTTCGAAAAGTAATGCATAGATAACATCTCTTAAAATATGTACATGTTTTTGGCACCCCTGGTATTCTCACAGTCCTAGAGTCTGAAAGTCTAAGATCGAGGTGCGGGCGGGGCTGGTTTCTCCTGAGGCCTCTCTCCTTGGTGTGTGGATGGCCGTTTTCTCCCTGTGTCCTCACATGGTCTTCCTTCCGTGCACATCTGTGTCCTCATCTCTTCTTATAAGGACAGCAGCAGATTGGATTAGGGCCCTTCCTAGTGACATCATTTTACTTTGATTACCTTTTAAAGGTCCCATCTTCTGACACAGTCACATTCTGAGCTCCTGGGGTTAGAGCATCAGCATATGAATTCTGGGGGAGGGATAGACACAATGCAGCCCATAACCGTGCCCAACACTGAGCCTCCCAAAGTGCTGTATGCTGGACAGACACATCTGCTTGTGTCACAGCAAACACAGACAACCCAGAAACAGAGGGAGGAAAGGGTCCAGCTAGCCTTTCAGCTGCTCCTTTCCCTTCAGGATCATCTGCTCTCCTGTCCCGTTCACCCAGGTGGCTCTCGGTTATGGGGACAGGGAGCTCAAGGCCTCTGCTCGGGCCAGGCAGGTGAGCCTGCTCCCAGCCCTTGGATATTGTGGCCTGCAGGTGACACGGCCAGTGCTTCAACACCACCAGGTATAACAGCAGTTCCCTGGAGACTGGAGGCTAATTGAAGGCAAACCCAAGAGACCCCAGAGAGAGGCCACGTAAGAGATCCCCCTTGGAGGCACACACACAGAGCTTCACCACCTGGCATACTCTGTCCTCCACTACCAGCCGGCCTCCAACAACAGCAATAGCAGTAACTGCCAAGGTCCTGCTGGTTCCCATGCTCTGGGCCTCAGCTCTGTTCACAGAATCCCTGCTCTGTCTCCCAAAGGCTCACTGCCTCCCTGACCCACTCTCCTGGCCACTTTCACGCCCCATGCCTAGCAAGGCCAGTGTGTTGTAGGTTTGGTCAAGTCTTGGGAACGGAGGGGGTTAGGCTTGAATGGGACATAAGGAATGCAGTATTTGAGTCTGGCAGGTCTCTAACACCTTTTCAAGTTAACTCAGCCAAGCTGGGTGGGCCCTCCAGGCGTGGTGCAGCCCCTTCACCTTTCCTCAGGCCTTTAGATGGAAGTGGGGGCACTTGCATAAAAACTATCATCCCCAGAAGAAGGCCAGAGCTGGCAGAAACTGTGTGAAAGGGAGGCAGCAGCTTTCTCCAGGAATAACTGCAGGGTCTCCCAGTCTCTCATCATCAGGAAATCTGAATGCAAATCTCCACACGGTAGTTTAAACCATTTCCAATAATTTCTGGCCTCAGCCATGATGTTAAAAAAAGGCCTGGTCACCTACTGCACGACAGCTCCTCCTGGAGCAGCTGGACACATTACCTGCCAGTTCTGGACTTGCCGCTTCTGTGCCCGTCTTCCCTGCAGAGATGAACCTCCCAGCACTCGTCCACATTCCACTTGCTGTGGGCTGCTGCTTCCTTGAGGGGTGGACACCCGAGGTGTTTGCTGAAAAGACCTAGAGACCCTTGGGCATGGGGTTCTGGATCAGGGAAGAACCCTTGGGTGAAGGAGAGCGCTGAAGGCATGGAGGGGTACACAGGGGATTTTCTTCCCATGTTAGAAAATCTCAGGCTAGCATAAGACTTACATGAAGATAACTCCAAAAGCACAGGTGGTAAATAGAGCTTTTATGACTCTGGTTTACACAAAAAATGCATATTTCTGAGACAGAACTAATGGACAAGCGATGAAGAGGAAAGACATTTGCAATGGCAAAAGCAAGATGCTCTTCCCCATTTGTCCCCAGAGCTGCCATAAGTGACAAGAAAGGACAGTGAGGAAGGTGCAAAAGGTACCTACAGGCAAGTGGCAGAAGAGGAGACCCAAGAAGCTCACAGGCCCGCAAGGAGATGCTAACCGCCATTAGTCATCGGAGACACGAATTGGCAAGAGCGTGTCTGGACTTGCAGGGAGGGCCGTGTTGTCCACTGCTGGGACAGTGTGGAGGTAAACCATGGTGGTGACATCAAAGCAGGATAGGCAGCATTTGAGGCCACAGACTAGATGTTCATATAGTGGAACAGAGTGTCCTTGTATATATGCCTTCCTGCGCTTTTGTTGAAGCATAATGAATTTGTAAATGAATTGGCAAAGAGTAAGAGTGACACATCTCAATTTTTCCAAATGGTGTACTGTTGTCCCACCATGATTTAGGGAATAACATGTCTTTCTCCTGCTGTATTAGGAAGGCCATTGGGCTTTGAATTAAATAACATGAGGTTTGCACTGTCTGTGACAATCCAGTGGGGAGCCATCTAGAGGCCAGGCACACCTGCTCTCTCCATTCGGATGCTCTCGCTCCCTAATGCATGGCGAGGACCAGGGTGAGGCCAGTGAGATGTCCACTCTCAGAGTTCAAGGTGGCCCTCACTCCCATGACCCTGAGCACCGTGCCTCTCTCCATTGCCTCACCTGGTCGACAGCTCTAGGTGTCGTCCTTTCCTGTGTGACCCCAGATGGTCACGGCACGTGTGGGCCAGGCCTCCTTCTAGGGGAACCTGGGGAAATGACTTGTTTGTAAGTTGGAAACGACCAGGTTCATGGAAACGCACACCAAACATGTGTGAGTATTTGAGCACTTGAAATGTAGCTAGTGTGAGTGAGCAACTTAGTTTTCAGTAATGCTTAATTTTAATTAATTTACATTTAAAATTAAATGGCTGCATGTAGGTAGTGGCTACCACATGAGACAGCACACGAGGATTCACACTCAGTGTTCTGTTTCCATCTCCCTGACACAGACGTGGTCACATGACCGCACCTGAGTATGAGGGCGTCTGCAATGCCTTCCCTACTGGCCAGCCAGGTGCCGAGCTCTGAAATGGGGGCCAGCCAGGAGATAGGCCCGGGGCTACTGCCAAAAGGGCCTGGGACACTGGGCCCGGGGGTGATCAGCAGTGGGGCCACAAATCAAGACTTGAAGAATTGCCTTCACCTGTGTTTCTTTCCATATTTATATGTATTCGGGTCTCTCCCTGGTCTCTCCATATTGTGTACTTGTCCGTTTGTCATATGAAACTGTTTTAATTCCTATGTCATTATCTGATAGAGCCAATATTCCCTTGTTTTCTCTTATTTTTCAGAATTTTCTTGGGTATTCTCATATACTTATTTTTTCCACCAACAGTATCTTGTTTAAAAGAGAATCCTCTTGTCTTGACGTGAATCCACATTTAATTTACAGTATGTTTGACAAGAACTGACACCTCTCCCTTATTGAGCGTTATCCAACGATGAGAGATGCCAATCACTGGCCTTTTATTCAGGTTTATTCTCTAGCTCACGCTGCAGTCTTAATTTTCCCCTAACAGCCATGCATGTCTTGTTTTCACCTTTCACATCTTTTCACATGTATTTGTTGCCTTTGTAAAGACAACTGTTTGTTCCTTTTTTCCCCCTCTTCCAAACTGGTTTTCATTTATGTTTAGAAAAGAGGCTCCTTTAGCACATGCCCTATCACCAGCCACCTTATCGCTTCTGTGGTGCTTCAGTTGTGTCTGGATGTCCTGATCATGTGGTAGTACCAGCTTCCAGTAACGATGGCTCTGCCTTCTTCACAAATTTGATCTCTTCTGTTCTTCTCTTACCTTAAATCAACATGTAACAACAGCAGAGACATAATGAGAATATTTCTGGTGTTTCACTAGCAAGTTTGATACTTATTTTTTGTTTGAGCTGTGCTTTTGTTTTCTCTTTTTTTTTTTATTAATTTCAGGTGCACAAGACAAAGTAATACTTAGACGTTAACCATTTATATCCCTCACACTGTGTGAACCCTCCTCCCCCCATCCACTACCCCTCTGACATCGCACACACCCATCACATTTCCACTGTCCCTATTCCTAATGCTGTACTACGCTTCTTGTAAGTATATACATACATATATATACATATATATGTATATATATATACATATATATATATATAATTATAGTTGACATTCATTATTGTTCAGCTTCAGCTTCAGGTGTACAGTGCAGTGATCAGGCATCTACATCATCCCTGATGTGGTCTCCCAAATGGGACAAGTGTCCATCGCGTACCCTACAAAATCCTTACAACATTATTGATTACGTTCCCCAAATTAATTTTCAAAACCCCATGGCCAGCTTGTGGTTACTGACTGTTTTCTAATACCCTCACCTTTCCCCTTATCCCCACCCCCCCGCCCATCTAGCAACCCTCAGTTTTTCCTCTATGTCGCCAAAAGTGTTTCTGATTAGTTCATTAGATTCCGCATATAAGTGAGATCATATGGTATTTGTCTTTCTCTGTCTGACTTATTTCACTTAACATAATGTTCTCTAGGTCCATCCATGTTGTTGCAAATAGTAAGATTTATTTCTTCTTTATGGCTGCGTAATACTCCATTGTATAAATGTACCACAGCTTCTTAATCCAGTCATCTACCGATGGGCATTTCCGTTGTTTCCATGTCTTGGCTATTGTGTATAGTGCTGCAATAAACATAGGAGTGCATAAAGATTTTTGAATTAGAGTTTTGGATTTTTCTGGATAGATACCTAGGAGTGGAATTGCTGGATCATAGGGTAGTTCCATTTTCAGATTACTGAGATTACTGTTCAGATTACTGTTTTCCATAGTGGCTGCACCAATCTGCAATCCCACCAACAGTGCATGAGGGTTCCCTTTTCTCCACATCCTCGCCAGCACTTGTTGTTTGTTGATTTACTGATGATAGCCATTTTGACTGGGGTGAGGTGGTATCTCATTGTGGTTTCTATTTGCATTTCTCTGATGGTTAGTGCGGTTGAGCATTTCTTCATATGTCTGTTTGCCATCGGTATGTCCTTTTTTAGAGACATGTCTCTTCATGTCCTCTGCCCATTTTTTAATTGGGTTGTTTGTTTTTTTGGAGTTGAGTTGAGTGAGTTTTTTTATAAATTTGTGATATTAACCCCTTATCAGATATATCATTGGCAAATATCTTTTCCCGTTCAGTAGGATCCCTTTTTGTTTTTTGATAATTTCCTTTTTTAAAAAGAAAAACCTTTTTAGATTGATGTAATCCCACATGTTTATTTTTTCTCTTACTTTTCTCGCGTGAGGGGATATATCAGTAAAAATCTTACTCCAGGTAATGTCTGTGAAGTTTCTTCCTATATTTTCTTCCAGGAATTATATGGTTTCAGATCTTACATTTAAGTCTTTAAGCCATTTTGAATTTATTTTTGTATATGGTGTAAGGAGGTGGTCCAGCTTCATTTTTTTTGCATGTGTCTGTCAAGGTTTTCCAGCACCATTCATTGACGACTGTCTTTACCCCACCGTACATTCTTACTTCCATTGTCGTAGATTAAATGGCCATATAGGCATGGATTTATTTCTGGGTTCTCTATTCTGTTCCATTGATCTATGTGTCTGTTTTTATGCCAGGACCATGCAGTTTTGATTACTGTTGCCTGGTAGTATAATTTGATGTCAGGTATTGTTATACCTCCCACTTTGTTCTTATTTCTCAATATTGCTGAGGCTATCAGGAGTCTTTTATGGTCCCATATAAATTTTAGAATTACATGCTCTATATCTGTGAAAAAAGATATTGATAGTTTGTTAGGAATTGCATTGAATATGTATATTGCCTTAGGCAATATGCACATTTAAACTATATTAATTCTTCCTATTTATGAACATGGTATGTGTTTCCATCTATTCGTATCTTCTTTCATTTCTGTCTTCAGTGTCATAATTTTCTGAGTACAGATCTTTTACTTCTTTGGTTCAATTTATTCCCAGATAATTTATAGTCTTTGGAGCAATTGTAAATGGCATTGTTATTTTTTTTAAATTTCTACTCCTGATGTTTTATTATTGACATATACAAATGCAACTGATTTCTGAATATTAATTTTGTATCTTGTACTTTACTAAATTCGTCTATCAGCTCTAATAGTTTCTTGGTGGAGCCTTTAGGGTTCTCTATATATAGTATCATGTCATCTGCATATAATGACAATTTTACTTTCTCCTTACCGAATTGGATGCCTTTTATTTCTTTCTTGTCTGATTGCTGTGGCTAGAACTTCCAGCACTATGTTGAATAGAAGTGGAGAAAGTGAACAACCTTACCTTGTTCCTGATCTTAAGAGGAATGGTTTTAGCTTTTCCCAATTGAGTATGATGTTAGCTGTGGGTTTATCATATATAGCCTTTATTGTGTTGAGATATGATTGTTCTATTCCCACTTTCTTAAGGGTTTTTATCATAAATCGCTGCTGGATTTTATCAAATGCTTTTTCTGCATCTATTGATATGATCATGTGATTTTTATTTTTCATTTTGTTAATGTGGTGTATCACATTAATTGATTTGCGGATGTTGAACCACCCTTGCATACCAGGGATTAATACTGCTTTATCATGGTGTATGAACTTTTTAATGTATTGCTGAATTCTGTTTGCTAATATTTTGTTGAGCAATTTTTGCATCTATGTTCATTAGAGATATCGGCCTGTAGTTTTCTTTTTTGTGGTGTCTTTGTGATTTTGGGATCAGGATGATAGTGGCTTCGTAAAAAGTGTTTGGGAGTCTTCCCTCCTGGATTTTTTGGAAGAGCTTGAGGAGAATAGGTGATAATTGTTTTTTTGAACGTTTTGTAAAATTCACCAGTAAAGCCATCTGGTCCAGGGCTTTTGTTTGTTGGGAGATTGTTGATTACTGATTCAATTTCCCTGGTGGTAATCAGTCTATACAGGTTTTCTGTTTCTTCTTGAATTAGCCTTGGAAGGTTGTATGCCTCTAGAAATATCCCTTGTCCATTTCTTCCAGATTGTCAAATTTGTTGGCATAGAGTTGCTCATAGTAATTTCTTAAAACTTTTGAATTTCTTAAAACTTTTTGAATTTCTGCAGTGTCTGGTGTCACTTCTCCTCTTTCATTTCTGATTTTATTAATTTGGGTCCTCTCTTTTTAATGAGTCTGGCTAAAGGTTTGTCAATTTTGTTTATCTTCTCTAAGAACGGACTCTTGGATTCATTGATCTTTTGTATTGTTTTTCTGGTTTCTATTTCATTTATTTCCGCTCTGATCTTTATTATCTCCTTCCTTATACTCCCTTTGGGCATATTTTGCTGTTCTTTTTCTAGATCCCTTAAGTGTGAAGATAAACTGTTGATTAGTGATGTTTCTTGTTTCTTTAGGTAGGCCTGCAATGCTATGAATTTCCCTCTTAGGACTGCTTTCGCGGCATCCCATGGATTTTGGGTCGTCATGTTTTCATTTTCGTTTGTCTCAAGATATCTTTTGATTTCCTCCTTGATATCCAGGTTGACCCATTCATTATTTAGTAACATGTTATTCAGGCTTCATGAATTGGTGTGTCTTCCAGGTTTTTTCCTGTAGTTCATTTCTAATTTCATAGCACTTTGGTCAGAAAAGCTAATTGGTATGATTTCAATTTTCTTAAATTTATCAAGACTTGTTTTGTGGCCTAGCATATGGTCTATCTTGGAAAATGTTCCATGTGCGCTTGAGAAGAACGTGTATTCTGCAGCTTTGGGGTAAAATGCTCTGAAAATATTGATTAAATCCATGTGGTCCAATGTGTCATTTAAGGCTGTTGTTTCCATATTTAATTCTGTCGGGAAGATCTGTCACTTGTATCAAAGGTGTGTTGAAGTCCCCTAGTATGATAGTGTTACTGTTGATCTCTGTCTTTATGTCAGTCAGTATATGTTTTATATATTTAGGCGCTCCTATGTTGGATGCAGAGATGTTTACTAGGGTTATGTCCTCTTGTCAGATTGATCGCTTTATTATTATATAGTGCCCATCTTTGTCTTTTAATATGTTCCTCATTGTAAAGTCTATTTTGTCAGATATAAGCATTGCAACTCCAGCTTTTTTCTCATTTCTGTTTGCATGAAATATCTTAATCCAACTCTTCACTTTGATTATCTCCTGCCACTCCCTCCTGACCTTCAATGTTTTGTAGAAAAGTCATTTGATAGTCTTATGGGAGTTCCCTTGTATGTAACCCTCTGTCTTTCTCTTGCTGCTTTTAGGATTCTCTCTTTGTCTTTAAGCTTTGCCATTTTAACTATAATGTGTCTTGGTGTGGACCTGTTTGGGTTTATCCTGGTTGGAACTCTCTGAACTTCCTGGGCTTGTATGTTGGTTTCCTTCATCAGGTTAGGGAAGTTTTTGGACATTATTACTTCAAATATGTTCTCAATCCCTTGCTTCCTCTCTTCACCTTCTGGTATTCCTATGATGAGCAGGTTGTTGCGCTTGATTTTATCCCAGAGCTCTCTTAAGCCATCTTTGTTGTTTTTTATTCTTTTTTCTTTCTGTTGTTCTGTTTGGGTGATCTCTGGTAACTTGTCTTCTGAGTCGCTGATTTGATCCTCTGCTTCATCTAACCTGCTGTTAATTCCTTCAAGTGAGTTCTTTATTTCGGTAATTGAGTTCTTTAGTTCTAACTGGTTCTTCATTATGATTTCTACATCCTTCTTTATGACGTCTCTAAGCTCCTTAAACATTCTTATCACCAGTGTTCTGAACTCTGTCTCTGATAGGTTGGTTACCTCTGTTTCATTGGGTTCCAGTTGTGGAGGTTTCTTCTGTTCTTTTATCTGGGACATGTTTCTTTGTTTCCCCTTTCTTGCTGACTCTCTGTGTTTGCTTCAATGTATTAGGTAGATGCCCAAGAGTTCTTATTTCTTGCTGGGTTATCTTATGTGGTATGTGTCCTTATTTTTTGACTTGCACTACTTCGTTCTTCTCTGCGTGTGCTCCAAAAGTGACTCTTGTGTTGTGCATATTGTCCTGTTAAAGAAGATCTTTAATTGCTTTTCGCTTTTGGGTAGGTGGGGTTAACTCCAAGGCTGACTAGTTGTGAGACTTGGCTCTGCCCACCGCAGGGTGTTCTGCTGCGTGAGGGTTCACCACTTAAATGTGGTTTGGCTTCTATGGGCTCTTGTGCCTGTAGAGAATTCACTCTGGGTGTGTGACTCTTAGGTCAAACCCGGTAGTACTCTGGTTTGGTCTGGAGTTGGCCTCTGGGTGTTGAATCTTGTGCTTCTTAAGCTGGGCCTTGGTAGGGCAATTTCAGAACAAAGCAAATCACCAAGCACAACAACAACAACAACAACAAAGAAAAAATCAAATACCTTCACATGTAAAAACAACCGACAATCCCCACTCAACACAGGTTAAGATATCAAAGATATAAAGACAAAACAAAACAAAACAAAACAAAACAAAAAGAAGTGCCAGTCTTGGCTTAAGCCCACCACGTAATCTCCATGTTGTCCTCTGCTGTACCAAAGAGTCCTCTGCCTATTGTGCAGGCAGAGCCAGTCACCTGGTGCCCAGAGTGACGTTGGGACTGCATATTTAGATGTGTGGGGCTGAGAGGTCTGGATGGTAGTGTTGACAAAGTCAGTGCAGTTTCTGCCCTTGCCTAAACATATGCGCACTGAGAATAGCACCACCAGCCCTGTGTCCAGTACTCCTGATCTTAGGGCACTTCTTCCGTGTGTGTGTGTGTGTGTGTGTGTGTGTGTGTGTGTGTGTGGTGGGCGGGAGATTTCTGAGCTGCTGAAAGCCCAGAGCTGCGTCTGCTGCTTGCTGCTGATCCCTAGTAGGTCCTCTGAAGTTGTAATTGCCCTGTCCTAGGCAGAACAGAAAGGATGGGGGCTGGGAATGGAGGGGTCTTCTCTCTCCCAGCCCAGCCATGTCACATTCTTCCTGCTGTTCAGAAAAAGTGGTGGCTGGGGGTGGAGGAGTCTCTTCTCTCCTAGCCCAGCAAAAATCACACTCTTCCCAGCCTCTTCGCTGGGTCAGAGCTGCCTGCCAGTCTTCCCAGAGCCTGAGCACTAAGGTTCCTCTGTAATCTGACACTACTCCTCAGTTCAGGGGCCAGTTTAAGTCTCTGGAAGGGTGGGGGTAGGATTGGAAGGGGGGTTGGGGCCAGGTATGGAGTTTCTGTCCTTTGTCCAGCCTACGGCCCAACTGGAGGTCTTAGGTTAGGTTAGTGCCTCAAATGCTGGATATGCTGCCCTCTCAGTGGGAGAGATCAGCTGTGGGACGCAGGGAAAGAGCCCACCTCCTGGCTTTTGTGTTCTCTGTTCCATCCTGGGATCCCCTACATCTCTGCAGCTGCGGATGCGGCCCGCATTTCCACAGCCACAGGTGAGGGCTACATCTCCACTCTGCTCCCTTCCGTCTTTCCCTGCTCGCCCATTTTGGCCACCTTCAAGTAATCCTTGCACGAGTCTCTTAGCTGCTCTGCGTGATGAGCAGAGAGTTCTTTGATGGGTTATAGATGTCCTGTTTGTGATAAGATCCAGAGGAGAACTCAAAAAGTGTGTCCCGCTGCCGCCATTCCTATGACATCCTAGTTTTATTTTTTTAACAGCTTTATTGAGATATAATTCACATACCATATAATTCACCCATTACAATGTACAGGTGATTGGTTTTTAGTATATTATAGTCCCCAAACTAATTTTAGAATATTTCTGTCACCCCCTAAGGAAATGCATCCATTAGCAATCATTCTCATTTCCCGACGTTCCTTTCCCTGCCCTGTTCTAATAAACCTCTTTATTTCTGTTCTCCAGATGGCTAATTCTGAGCATTTTCATATGGAATCATGCAATCATATAATGTGTGGTCATTTGTGACCGGCTGCTTTCACTGTGCACAATGTTTTCGAAGTGTATCCACATTGTAGTGTGTGTTCGTATCTCAACCCTTTTTATTATTGAGTAATATTCCATGTACGTACAGACCACACTTTGTTCATCTGTTCATCAGTTGATGGGCATTTGTGTTGGTTCCACTGTCTGGTTCTCTATGAATAGTGTTGCTATGCATATTTGTGCACAAGTTTTTCCATGGACATATGTTTTCAGTTCTTCTGGGTGTATACATACCAGTGGAATTGCTGGACTACAGTTTAAGTCTATGTTCACTTTTAAAGAAACGATCAAAGTGTTTTACAAGGAGACTGCACCATCTTACATGCCAGTATCAGAAAGTGACAGTGACTCCAGTTTTCCCCACACTTGTTAACTATCATCTGTATTACACTGTGGTTTTGATTTGCATTTCTCTGATGACTTACGATATTGCGCACATTTTCATATGCTTGTTGCCCATTTATATATCTTCTTTGGAGAAATACCAATACAGATCTCCTGTTTTGATTGTGGCAAAATGCTCCTCACATGAGATTCACCACCTTAACCACTGTGAAGTGTTCAGTTCAGTAGTGTTGAGTATAGTCCCTTTGTTGTGCAACTCATCTCCAGAACTTTTTCATATGCATTAAACAACAACTCCCCTCTCTCTTTCCCCAGCCCTGGCCGCCACTACTTCTGCGAGTTTGACAACCGGCTGGTGACTATGTCGAGTGATTCTCTGCACCGCCACCACCCCCACTGCCTCCCACTCCTTATCCTCCACTCCCCACCCCCCGCTGCCACCAGGGGTTGGGGGAGTAACGTGATCCTGTACAAACATTTCCTGTTTCAGTATGGAATCTTCTGGGCATCGAACACTCTATTGGAGCATTTCTCCGACATTACCAAATACTTCTTGGGTATTTCAGATTTCAAGATTACATCCTTCAGTCATGTGGCAATTTCAGTTAATGTCTAATAGCAGGCTGGTCATTGCCCCTCACATGGACATTCTCTCATAGGAAGTTCCAGGAGATGTCACTGGGTGGTACTCCCAGGCTTCTACACCCATCTACGCCCTAAACAATTCTCTTTAGAGAATTTGTTTACATAGCACTCCAGCTTCTATTCTGCACTACTTGAAATTAACAACCCATGAGGGCTCGGGCAGTCTTATCAGTTCCCATCCACATGTCCAATTAATGTTGCCTGAAGGACAGATTTACCTGCGTTCTGTTCTACAATACTGGGGAGAGGAAATATCCATCTCTATCACACATTTAGATAAAAGAGATGCATCCACTTCACAAAAACCCTGCTCACGCATGTCAGACTTTGTCCAGACTTTTACCTTAATTCATTGATCCCTGCTTTTTTAACTGTAGCCCCATTAGGATGTCACTCACGGGTTTGCTTTTACAATACCAGGTAGGGGATGTGTTTCCCTGTCTGATGTAATATCTGTTCCCAGAAAGCATTCTGGTGAAGGGAACACAACTTCATTACATAAAGCCTGTTTAAACATTCCAACTTTCATCCAAACTTCCACTTTATCGACCCTTGCCTTTCCGCATTTTCTGTGTAATTGTATCTTCCCTTAAGACTTCACCAATGGGCTTTGGCCCCATGTCATGGAGTCCCGGAAACTTCCACACCCTTGACCATTTTATACTTATGGGCTGCCTTGGGGGCTGAGCCAAGGGACCCTGGCCCTTTTGCTGATCTTTCTCTTGATTGAATTATGGAACCATCACCCCAGGCGATTGCAGGTCAGGTTCTTGTTGCCATTTTTGGCTTGAATCTTTCCAAATTCCTCCAAACTAGATGAAAAAAAGCAGATTTGCTTAGGGCCTTCTATGTTGGGCAACCAGCAGGAGCTCCCTTTGGTCCACTCAATCTCTGAGAGTGCTGCATTAAGACCTCTGTTTTGACCTTCAGTGGCTGCTTTACTCACCCCACTTCTTAACAACTACTGAAGGATTTCACTGGGCTGGCACCAGTCCCATGACACGCCCCTCTGTCTATCCCCATTACTTCAGCAATCAGTCTAGCTGTCTTTGTGATTTGTTGTCTCAGCACTTTTTTCCTATGGAAATGGCTCTGAGACTAGAGGCTGTAATTTGAGCTGGCCCTGCATCTAGATCCCCAAACACCCTTCAGTGGGGATCCTGAAAGAGAGGCTGTTGTTCCCACTGGCCACAAGTTAAGCTTGGCCCATCTCTTACTCTCATTTGAACTATTACATATAACAATAACCGAGGGATTGTATTTTTTGCCCTTTTCTTATTAGATTGCATTTTCTTATTTGATTATTTTTTTTTCTTATTTATTTATTCTTATTTTTTATTTTCATTTGTTTGTTCTTATTGGATCCAGTGGACCAGCGCCCTAGAATTTGGATCCATCACCTCTAAATTTCATTGGTAATTTTTATCTCCACTGATAGACCTCAGCACAGCAGCTGCTCCAAAACATGGGTACAGACCCATAGCCACCCTGGCATCAAAACTTCCTTATCCCCGTCCTTTCATCCATTCTCACTCTAAACCACATTTGTCAATGATCCAGGGATATTCTAACTAATTCTACTTTTTCCTGACGCCAACACTTCTGTTCCCACCCCAGCTGGTGTGTTGTAATTTGATTCTGGGGCTAAACATCTGGAGTTAGCACAGACCCCACACATTAGCGGCCACTATCCCCAGCAAGACTGCCCTTCCTTCAGGTGTCAGCGCACTTTGGGAGTCCCAGATCACCCATAATTCAGTCCCTCTGGCTACCGCTAAGGGTTTTCCTTGACTCCTGGGTCTGATAATTTACTAGAACAGCTCATAGAACTCAGGAAGATGCTATATTTATGATTAAGTTTTATTATAAAGAACCCAGATCATGAACAGCCCAATGAGGAGATGCACAGGGAGAGGCCTGGGAGGAACCCAAAGACAGCTTCTGCATCCTCTCCCTGGGAAATCTGGCCACATCCTGTCCTGGCACGTCCACATGGTTCACCACTGGGAAGCACCACGGAGCTGCGGTGTCCAGAGTTGCCTTTTGCGGTTTCACCACATAGGCATGACCTCAATCTCCACCTCTGGAGGCTTTGAGTCCATGACATCAACTCCACCAATCGTGTGGATGGTCTTTCTGGCACTGCCATCCTCCATTCCTATGGGTCCCCTATGAGCCACCTCATTAGCATAAACACATGGGGTCCAAGAACTCATTAATAACAAGACACTCATATCACTCAGGAAATTAAAGGTTCCATGGAGGAATTCGGGGTAAGCACAAATTATTTACTTTTTTTTTTTTTTGCCATCCCGTCTCCCCACCGCACTACACGACCCGCCCCCCTCAGATCACCAAGGAATGTGCCTTTCACATGGGCACCCCCCACCAGAGCCACCCTGTTTATGCACAGACACCCACCCCTTTCTGTCCCTGCGTGGGCTAAGACTTCCTGTGCTTTCCTTTAGAGCCTTCTCCCTCATAGTCCTTGCTGCAGAGGGTTAATCTGCCAGTGGCTGGAGCCCAAGGAGACCCCTGCGCTGCTAGCCAGCGCCCCAGCACCCAGACTCCCTCTCTTTCTTGAGTTTCATCACCAACAACTGCACTGAACTTTAAATGGCCAAGCCAGAGTTTCTCAACCCACATCCCCTATGCAGGAGCAAAAATAGTCCCTACCACTACTCCCTATCTCCATGGAGATTTTATTGGTAGGGTCTAAAAACTGACCAGAATTGAAGCAGTGTTCCTCTTCTCTTGAGCAAGATGATAGCTTAAGTGAAGTGTTTGAGGGCAGAAGGGGCTTGAAAGCACTGTTTTAAAAAAATCAACACTTAGATATAAACGACCTCAAAAGTTCTATTGATGCTGTAGTACAATTAATGTTGAAAGAACTGATGACACAGAATTAGATGACACAGTATCAAGAGAGTAGATCGGTTATACTGCAGATTAAATAGGCTCTGGAGGACTTGATAGGATTCTAAGATTTATAAGAGCTTGTTGATGTAAGAAACGTCCAAACCGGTAGAAAATTTTTGAGTTTCTTTGAGCCAAACTGATGTCATAGACGAGGGAGCAAGATCTCAAATGCTGCCATATTATTTACTATTCAACAGGCCTTTGTCCCCAAACCCAACCAGAGCATCTCTAGTCACAGGGGCACCCATGGAGCCACTGTCTCAGCCCTATGCCCTGTGGGAAACAACATTCCACCTGAAACCCCGGCCTGGCATTGGTCACACTCAGCTGGCCTGAGGCTTACTTCCTTCATAGTGAGATTCAATTTATTGCCTTAGGGTCATTTCCTGCCTTAGGGGTCTAATCATCATCTAAGAGTCAATGGGTGGTGTCTTCTCCCTGTCCTGTCCCTGTTCCCCAACCTCCCTGTGAATGTTCCACTGGCTCCTTTCTCAGAGCTCACCTCTGCAGGCCACTCAGATGGGAGAATTCACCTTTGCTAGGTGCACACTTCACCTCCCCTAGTCTCTGGACATCTACTCACCTTTACCATCCACTGAGTGACCAGAGACCACTCAAGTCTGTAAGTAGAATCATCGTGGCCCACGTGGCCAGGATGCCAAACTGGGTACTTTGTAACCAAGCTCTCATCAGTCTTTTCACACACCTGTCCAAGTGTCCTGTGATGGGGAAAATATTTTTCTCTGAATAGGCATGAGATTCTCTCCTCTAGTTGAGGTCTCTGTGGAGATGTTTCTGGGTGCGGAGTGATTCTGAGGGAAGCCTGTGGCCTGCACCTTGAGTCTCACTGAGGCAGCAATACTTCACTAGGTGGGATATTCCCCAGGTGCTCAAGGCTCCACCAAATGGAACCAAGTCCATGGTAAATTACAGATAGGACTAAACCCACTATCCTGGGAGTGAGTACCGACTTAATTCCACCCTTGCTTGGAAATAGTGGCTCTGCCATAGCAACTGCCACATCCCACATCTCGTGGCAGGTCCCACTCATACACCTCTCCCGGGCCACCAAGACAGCAGAGAGACAGCTGCAAACAGCAGGAGGAGACAAAGAGGGTTTCAACTAGCAATAGTATACCATGTCCAAGTCTGCCAATGACTTCAGCATCCTCTATGATTTTCCCACCCTCTGGCCTCTGTCTTTTCATCTATCCCTGAGGCACCTACCATGTACCCACAACTCCAATCTCTAGCCATTTGAAGGCTAGATTGGGTTCTTCCAGTTAAACCTGGCATTCTCTGGAGCTAACAAATGAATAATAAATAACATTAATGGCAAAAATACCCAACACTGACATAATGTTTACTGTGTGCTGGATGCTGTTCTTAGAAGTCAGAGTGTATTAGTAATGCATTCAATGCCCAGAGCCTATGAGAGAGATGTGGCAGTATCTCCATTTCACAGATGAGAAAGTTAAGGTCTGCCAACGTGAACAGAGGTGCCAAAGTGGTACATTTAAATAAAGAAGTAAACCTCAGGCAGCTGGCTACATACTCTCTATTTACCCAAAAGATAAGAACAATTTTGAAAAGTACAATTGTTTGAAAAGTACAAAGATTACACCCTATGAAAAGCTGCACAGTACAAACTACACTGGTGGACAACTCCTAAATGGGCCAAGACTGTATCTGGTGGAAATTTGTGAGAGCAGGTGGAAATCTGTAAAAGCAGGGAACAGTGAGATCTACATGGACGAATAATAGCACACAATGAGTGACGTTATATATGAATATCACGGCACATAGCCTAAATAAAATATTAGCAAATTTCATTCAAAAGCTCATTAAAATAATAATAAACCATGGACAAACAGGATTTATACATCAGGAATATAAGGATAATTCAAATAGGACATCTATTTATATAATTCACCATATTAATGATAAAAAAGAAAACAATATCTGCAGAGAAGCTAATATGGCATTTTAAAAAGATCCAGCATCCATTCCTGACTAAATTAAAAACAAGTAAATAATTTCTTATTATGATAAAAAAGCGCAGCTCAGTGAAGTCATGGCAATGGCGGCAGCGGGGAGCATTTTTTAAGTTCTCCTCCGTATCTTATCACAAACAGGACATATAACTCATCAAAGGACTCTCTGCTCATCGCACGGAGCAGGTAAGAGACTCCTGCAAGGATTACTTAAAGGTGGGCAAATTGGGTGAGAGGGGAAGAGGGAAGGGAGTAGAATGGAGACGCGGCCCTCACCTGTGGCTGTGGAAATGTGGGCCGCATCCACAGCTGCAGATGTAGGGGATCCCAGGACGGAACAGAGAACACAAAAGCCAGGAGGTGGGCTCTTTCCCTGCGTCCCACAGCTGATCTCTCCCGCTGAGAGGGCAGCATATCCAGCATTTGAGGCAGTAACCTAAGCTAAGACCTCCAGTTGGGCCCTAGGCTGGAAAAAGGACAGAAACTCCATACCTGGGCCCCTTCCTGCTTCTCTTCCAATCCTACCCCCGCCCTTCCAGAGACTTAAACTGGTCCCTGAACTGAGGAGTAGTGTCAGATTACAGAGGAACCTTAGTGCTCAGGCTCTGGGAAGACTGGCAGGCAGCTCTGACCCAGCGAAGAGGCTGGGAAGAGTGTGATTTTTGCTGGGCTAGGAGAAAAGAGACTCCTCCACCCCCAGCCCCCAACTTTTCTGGAAGCAGGAAGAGTGTGACATGGCTGGGCTGGGAGAGAGAAGACCCCTCCATCCCCAGCCCCCACCCTTTCTGTTCTGCCTAGGGCAGGTCAATTACAACTGCAGAGGCACTCCTAGGGATCAGCAGCAAGCAGCAGACGCAGCTCTGGGCTTTCAACAGCTCAGAAATCTCCCGCCCACCACACACACACACACACACACACACACATCACACACACACACATACGGAAGAAGTGTCCTAAGATCAGGGGAACTGGACACAAGGCTGGTGGTGCTACTCTCAGTGCGCGTATGTGTAGGCAAGGGCAGAAACTGCACTGACTTTGTCAACACTACCATCCAGACCCCTCAGCCCCACGCATCTAAATATGCAGTCCCAATGTCACTCTGGGCACCAGGTGACTGGCTCTGCCTGCACAATAAGCAGAGGACTCTTTGGTACAGCAGAGGACAACCTGGAGATTACGTGGTGGGCTTAAGCCAAGACTGGCACTGCTTTTTGTTTTGTTTTGTTTTGTTTTGATTTGTCTTTATATCTTTGATATCTTAACCTGTGTTAAGTGGGGATTGTCGGTTGTTTTTACATGTGAAGGTATTTGATTTTTTCTTTGTTGTTGTTGTTGTTGTTGTTGTGCTTGGTGATTTGCTTTGTTCTGAAATTGCCCTACCAGGGCCCAGTTTAAGAAGCACAAGATTCAACATACCCAGAGGCTAACTCCAGACCAAACCAGAGTACTACCAGGTTAGACCTAAGAGTCACACACCCAGAGGGAATTCTCTACAGGCACAAGAGCCCACAGAGGCCAAACCACATTTAAGTGGTGAACCCTCACGCAGCAGAACACCCTGCGGTGGGCAGAGCCAAGTCTCACAACAAGTCAGCCTAGGAGTTAACCCCACCTACTCACAAGCAAAAAGCAATTAAAGATCTTCTTTAACAGGACAATATACACAACACAAGAGTCACTTTTGGAGCACACTCAGAGGAGAAGAACGAAGTAGTGCAAGTCAAAAAATAAGGACACATACCACATAAGATAACCCAGCAAGAACTAAGAACTCTAGGGGATCTACCTAATACATCGAAGCAAACACAGAGAGTCAGCCAGAATGGGGAAACAAAGAAACGTCCCAAATAAAAGAACAGAAGAAACCTCCAGAAACGGAACCCAATGAAACAGAGGTAACCAACCTATCAGAGACAGAGTTCAGAACACTGGTGATAAGAATGTTTAAGGAGCTTAGAGACGTCATAAAGAAGGATGTAGAAATCATAATGAAGAACCAGTTAGAACTAAAGAACTCAATTACCGAAATAAAGAACTCACTTGAAGGAATTAACAGCAGGTTAGATGAAGCAGAGGATCGAATCAGCGACTTAGAAGACAAGTTAGCAGAGATCACCCAAACAGAACAACAGAAAGAAAAAAGAATTAAAAACAACAAAGATGGCTTAAGAGAGCTCTGGGATAAAATCAAGCCTAACAACCTGCTCATCATAGGAATACCAGAACGTGAAGAGAGGAAGCAAGAGATTGAGAACATATTTGAAGTAATAATGTCCAAAAACTTCCCTAACCTGATGAAGGAAACCAACATACAAGCCCAGGAAGTGCAGAGAGTTCCAACCAGGATAAACCCAAACAGGTCCACACCAAGAAACATTGTAGTTAAAATGGCAAAGCTTAAAGACAAAGAGAGAATCCTAAAAGCAGCAAGAGAAAGACAGAGGGTTACATACAAGGGAACTCCCGTAAGACTATCAAATGACTTTTCTACAGAAACATTGAAGGCCAGGAGGGAGAGGCAGGGGATACTCAAAGTGATGGAAAACAAAGGCCTACAACCTAGATTGCTTTATCTAGCAAGGCTATCGTTTAAAGTTGATGGAGAGATAAAGAGGTTCCCAGAAAAGAATAAACTAAAGGAATTTATTACCACCAAGCCAACATTGCAAGAAATACTAAAAGGACTTCTGTAAATAGAAGAAAGATGAAAACAATCTAACTACAAATTTAAAAATGGCAATAACTACGTGCCTATCAATAATCACTTTAAATGTAAACGGATTAAATACTCTAATCAAGAGACTTAGGGTGGCTGAGTGGATAAGAAAGCAAGACCCTTGTATATGCTGTATACAATAGACTCTCCTTAGATCAAAGACACACAGGCTGAAAGTGAAGGGTTGGAGTAAGATATTTCATGCAAATGGAAATGAGAAGAAAGCTGGATTGGCAATGCTTATATTTGACAAAATAGACTTTAGAATGAAGAACATTTTAAAAGACAAAGATGGGCACTATATAATAATAAAGGGATCAATCTGACAAGAGGACATAACCCTAGTAAACATCTATGCACCCAACATAGGAGCACCTAAATATCTAAAACAGATACTGACTGACATAAAGACAGAGAACAACAGTAACACTATCATACTAGGCGACTTCAACACAACTTTGACACAAGGGACAGATCTTCCCGACCGAAAATCAATATGGAAAAAACAGCCTTAAATGACACATTGGACCACATGGATTTAATCAATATTTTCAGAGCATTTCACCCCAAAGCTGCAGAATACACGTTCTTCTCAAGCGCACATGGAACATTTTCCAAGATAGACCATATGTTAGGCCACAAAACCAGTCTTGATAAATTTAAGAAAATTGAAATCATACCAATTGTCTTCTCTGACCACAGTGCTATGAAATTAGAAATGAACTACAGGATAAAACCTGGAAGACACACCAATTCATGGAGCCTGAATAACATGTTACTAAATAATGACGGGTCAACCAGGAGATCAAGGAGGCAATCAAAAGATATCTTGAGACAAATGAAGATGAAAACATGACGACTCAAAATCTGTGGGATGCTGCGAAAGCAGTCCTAAGAGGGAAATTCATAGCATTGCAGGCCTACCCAAAGAAACAAGAAACATCACTAATCAACAGTTTATGTTCACACTTAAGGGATCTAGAAAAAGAACAGCAAAATATGCCCAAAGGGAGTATAAGGAAGGAGATAATAAAGATCAGAGCGGAAATAAATGAAATAGAAACCAGAAAAATAATACAAAAGATCAATGAATCCAAGAGTCGGTTCTTAGAGAAGATAAACAAAATCGACAAACCTTTAGCCAGACTCATTAAAAAGAGAGAGAGAGAGAGAGGACCCAAATTAATAAAATCAGAAATGAAAGAGAAGTGACAACAGACACTGCAGAAATTCAAAAAGTTTTAAGAAATTACTATGAGCAACTATATGCCAACAAATTTGACAATCTGGAAGAAATGGACAATTTTCTAGAGGCATACAACCTTCCAAGGCTAATTCAAGAAGAAACAGAAAACCTGAATAGACTGATTACCACCAGGGAAATTGAATCAGTAATCCACAATCTCCCAACAAACAAAAGCCCTGGACCAGATGGCTTTACTGGTGAATTTTACAAAACGTTCAAAAAAACAATTATCACCTATTCTCCTCAAGCTCTTCCAAAAAATCCAGAAGGAGGGAAGACTCCCAAACACTTTTTACGAAGCCACTATCACCCTGATCTCAAAATCAGACAAGGACACCACAAAAAAAGAAAACTACAGGCCGATATCTCTAATGAACATAGATGCAAAATTTCTCAACAAAATATTAGCAAACAAAATTCAGCAATACATTAAAAAGTTCATACACCATGATCAAGCGGATTCATCCCTGGTATGCAAGGGTGGTTCAACATCCGCAAATCAATTAATGTGATATACCACATTAACAAAATGAAAAATATAAATCACATGATCATATCAATAGATGCAGAAAAAGCATTTGATAAAATCCAGCAGCGATTTATGATAAAAACCCTTAAGAAAGTGGGAATAGAGGGATCATATCTCAACATAATAAAGGCCATATGTGATAAATCCACAGCTAACATCATACTCAATGGGGAAAAGCTAAAACCATTCCCCTTAAGATCAGGAACAAGGCAAGTTTGCTCACTTTCTCCACTTCTATTCAACATAGTGCTGGAAGTTCTAGCCACAGCAATCAGACAAGAAAAAGAAATAAAAGGCATCCAAATCGGTAAGGAGGAAGTAAAGTATTCATTATATCCAGATGACGTGATACTATATATAGAGAACCCTAAAGGCTCCACCAAGAAACTATTATAGCTGATAGACGAATTTAGTAAAGTAGCAAGATACAAAATTAATATTCAGAAATCAGTTGCATTTGTAAATGTCAATAATGAAACATCAGAAGGAGAAATTAAAAAAACAATCCCATTTACAATTGCTCCAAAGACTATAAATTATCTGGGAATAAATTGAACCAAAGAAGTAAAAGATCTGTACTCAGAATATTATGACATTGAAGACAGAAATGAAAGAAGATATGAATAGATGGAAACACATACCATGTTCATGGATAGGAAGAATTAATACAGTTAAAGTGTCCATACTGCCTAAGGCAATATACATATTCAATGCAATTCCTAACAAACTACCAATGATGTTTTTCACAGAAATAGAACATATAATCCTAAAATTTATATGGGACCATAAAAGACTCCAGATAGCCTCAGCAATCTTGAGAAATCAGAACAAAGTGGGAGGTATAAGAATAGCTGACATGAAATTATACTACAAGGCAACAGTATTCAAAACAGCATGGTACTGGCATAAAAACAGACACATAGATCAATGGAGCAGAATAGAGATCCCAGAAATAAATCCTTGCCTATACGGCCATTTAATCTACGACAATGGAAGCAAGAATGTACGGTGGGGTAAGGACAGTCTATTCAATAAATGGTGCTGGGAAACCTGGATAGACACATGCAAAAAAATGAAGCTGGACCACCTCCTTACACCATATACAAAAATAAATTCAAAATGGCATTTTGAATTTAAAATTCAAAATTTTTAAAGTCTTAAATGTAAGATCTGAAACCATAAAATTCCTAGAAGAAAATATAGAAAGAAACTTCACAGACATTACCTGGAGTAAGGTTTTTACTGATATATCCCCTCGTGCGAGGGAAGTAAGAGAAAAAATAAACATGTGGGATTACATCAATCTAAAAAGTTTTTTTCTTTTTAAAAAAGGAAACCATCAATAAAACAAAAAGGGATCCTATTGAACGGGAAAAGTTGTTTGCCAATGATATGTCTGATAAGGGGTTAATATCACAAATTTATTAAAGAACTCACTCAACTCAACTCCAAAAAAACAAACAACCCAATTAAAAAATGGGCAGAGGACATGAAGAGACATTTTTCTAAAAAAGGACATACAGATGGCAAACAGACATATGAAGAAATGCTCAACCTCACTATCCATCAGAGAAATGGAAATGGAAACCATAATGAGATACCACCTCACTCCAGTCAAAATGGCTATCATCAATAAATCAACAAAGTACAAGTGCTGGCGCAGATATGGAGAGAAGGGAACGTTTGTGCACTGTTGGTGGGATTGCAGATTTGTGCAGCCACTATGGAAAACAGTATGGAGGTATCTCAAAAATCTGAAAATGGAACTACCTTATGATCCAGTAATTCTACTCCTAGGTATTTATTCGGAGAAATCCAAAACTCTAATTCAAAAATCTTTATGCACTCTTATGTTTATTACAGCACTATACACAATAGCCAAGACATGGAAACAACCGAAATGCCCATCAGTAGAGGACTGGATTAAGAAACTGTGGTACATTTATACAATGGAGTATTACGCAGCCATAAAGAAGAAGGAAATCTCACCATTTGCAACAACATGGATGGACCTAGAGAACATTATGTTAAGTGAAATCAGTCAGACAGAGAAAGACAAGTACCATATGATCTCACTTATATGTGGAATCTAAAGAAAAGAATAAGTGAATGAACTAATCAGAAACAGTTTTGGAGACAAAGAGGAAAAACTGAGGGTTGCTAGATGGGAGGTGGGTGAGGATAAGGGGCAAGGTGAGGGGATTAGAAAGCAGTCGGTAACCACAAGCTGGCCATGGGATTTTGAAAATTAATTTGGGGAATGTAATCAATAATGTTGTAAGGATTTTGTAGGGTACCCGATGGAAACTTGTTCCATTAGGGAGACCACCTCAGGGAAGATGTAGATGCCTGATCACTGCACTGTACACCTGAAGCTGAATGTGAACAGTAGTGAATGCCCACTATAATTTTATATATATATATTTATATATATGTGTATATATGTATATATGTATGTATGTATGTACTTACAAGAAGCGGAGTACAGCATTAGGAATAGAGACAGTGGAAATGTAATGGCTCTGTGCGATGTCAGAGGGATAGTGGATGGGGGAGGGGGGTCCACACAGTGTGAGGGATATAAATGATAAACGTCTAACTATTACTTTGTCTTGTGCACCTGAAGTTAATAAAAAAAGAAGATAGAGAAGCAAATTAAAAAAATAAATAAAAAATGAAAAATAAAAATAAACAACGAAAAAATCAGGATCAGGTGTGTGCTCTGCTGGACATCCGAGGGGGTGAGAAAGGTGTGCTGTCGATTTATAGGATCTGATGATCCATGGTGGCAGTAATCATTTCAGAACAAGAAATAAGTAAGCCTGTTGTTTTGATCTTGTAACTGAGACAGGTTAGGTAGCATGTTGCTAGGTAGAAAGGAAAGTCTCTGGTAGAATAAAAAAGACAGCCATATCTTGGAACTCCAGGTTCTGAAGTGACTCATTCATTCCAGGACAAAAATATAATTGTGCTCTAGGGGTAAATGGGTTATTTCGTAAATCCCTTTAGGCTGGACAACAGAGCAAATCTGACAGACAGAATCCATTAGAAGGCGCCAGCCCCCTTCCCCAAGTATACAAGAAAAAAATATAAAATACGAACCTTTTGCCTTAGCCAGTGGGCATCCCAGTTTTGCGTCCTCCCTCTTGTAAGAGAGGTGTACTTTCACTTTAATAAAAATCTTTGCTACTCTACCTCTCCTTCCGAGTCTGTGTTCTCATTCTTCACGTATGTGAGACCACAATCTCTGTAATCCTGTAACATAACCAAAAGTAAGTAGGGCGTTGGGATGGAGATTTTGGGGCAGTGGCTCTCATAAGCAGTTATTCAGTACAGGGTCACTGTATTGAAGAGGGTTCTTGCTGATCCAAATAGGGGAAGGAGCCAGCTTGGTGTGGAGGGACCCTCCCTCCATGTCCTCAGTGATAGTGACATGGAGGGACAGGAGAAGATATTGCCTCCGGTATCAAGGAAAGACAAGGGACAGTGAAGCTCTTTAGAGTATGTCATCTCTGGCGGCACCTACTATGTGGATCTGTCTGAGGATGGGCCCAGTGAGGGAGCAGTTTGTCCCACTCTTGTGTCCTCACTGCCCCCTTCACAGCGATGCTGGGGGGGCACCACCCACCGCACTTTATTTCATCTTACCCATGTCCCCTGCGCCCATACCGCGAGTGTCCAGGTGGCTGCTACCCTGAGAGCAGGAAGGTGAAATGAGTTGGTAGTTTTGGGGTGCCTTTAACCTTTTGTCAGGGTACTCGATGATGAATTTCCACTAAAGTGGCACTTTTAACAAATGCAACATTCTGTAACAGCCACTGCCTCTAACAGGAGACAACGGGATCTATTGAAAAACGGTAAGGCTGCCACATACACTATTGATTTTTCCAGCAAGAAGCTTCATTTCAGGCCAAACGCAGCTGGCTAAGAGGTAGTGATGGAGGAGAAGGAGTCTCAACATTTCCGTCGTTGGCCTTTTTGCTGCCAAGCTGATGAGTCTTCCGTAAGGACTCTGCTATAAACAATAGGACAGAGCAGGCTGACCTTCAGCTATGTGATAGATTTCATTAAAAAATGAGATTCTCCAGCTACCCAGTGGGAACCGTGCTCTGACTGCCACATCTCTGAGTTCTTGGTAAGGCAGGCGCCGTCGGGGGGCTCCATGTCAGCAGCATGTGTTCCTGAAACAGGATTTTGTTGGTCCTTAACACAGGATCCTTTCAGTCTGAAGGGATCCAAAATTTTGCCACCCTGAAGCTGCTTTTTGGGACATTGACTTTAAGCAATTTATTAAGAAACAAGCCTCAGAAAGAACCTTTGAACCTCCCCCCTCTTTCCTGCACAAGAGATTCAGACAGAAGACGCTTCAGGAAAGAAATTTTAGAAAGCTGCCTTAGCCTAATTTGAATTAAGTATGGTAAATAAGAAGACATCAGGCAGGCACCTGTTAGCTACCCACTGTGTCCCATTGTTTCTGGGTTGTCCAGCAAGAATGTTCCTGTCTCTTTCTCAAATACCTGTAAATCCTCCATTCTCACTTCTGAAATAGAATACCCCTCCCCCCTTTTCTTTCTCCTTTGTCCTAAATGTTTTATATGCCCAACTCTGCCTCACTGTCTTTGGAATGTTCATGCTTCTGTGGATCCCCCTTGTGCATGTATTAAATATTTGATTTTCTCCTCTTAATTTATCTTTGTTAATTTGATTATTAGCCCAACTAGAAGAACTCAGAAGATGGGAGGAAAAGTACTACTTTTTTTAGCCTCCACACCTCTTTCATGATTCTGAACTTGGGACACAGTTTAGTATTAATGGCAAAATGGACTGGCATGGTGGCAGACTGAGGAAGGAGCCCAGGGCCCCGAGTGGCCTTGTGTGTAAGCAGGTGGTTTGGAAGAGGTGTCTGCAGGTCAGGTCTGTTCTGGTGTTGGTGGGACTTTAGCTTCCCTTTGAATTCTCCCTTGTTACTTAATGTCTTCACAAAAATCACCTATAAAATGAAGCAGCTATATTTTTGTAAGTTTGAAATTATATATTTAAAATTTATATAGTTTTATATAGAATAAAAAGTTAAGTTTTCTGGAGGAAAGTGCCTGCCACATGCTGGCCAAGTAAAGACTGCCAGTGTTGTCACCCTCTGCCCCTCATAGTCTCCTGAGAGCCAGAAGCAGCTCTCCACTGAGGCCAGGCTGACATTGGAAGAAAACTGACTAATATCCAGGGTCACATATGCAACTTAAAACCTGAAACTGGGACTTAACTAAGTGGTAAACAATGGTGACATCCTGGCATTTTTGCAGGGTATGTTTCAAAATGGTTTTGTCAATTTGGGACAGAGTTCTAACCCCAAGGGTGTTGGGACCATGAGCAGGAGTCGGTAAAAAGAAAAGCTTGTCTTCTTGATACCGTGCTAAAGTCTGGCTGCCCGCCGCTTGAAAAAGTGAAAAATTGAGAGACATGGTTGGTGGAAAGAAAAGCAGGTTTATTCAGAATGCTGGCATTCTGGGAGGATGGCGGACTCTTGCCCAAAGGCCATCTCCCTGTTCCTAGATGGGTCAGAAGTTCTTATAGGTGCACAAGAAGAACAAAGGAAAGGGGGAATCGATCAGGCAGGTCCGAGAGCTGACATCCTTCCTGGGGTCTGGTCTGTTTTAAGATAATATTATCTCTGGACTCCGGACTTGGACTGGACCACAGAGGCCTGGGGCTTTACGTGTATTCTGGTGTCCGGGCGCCTGAGGATTAAGAAATTGCCCTTTCCAGGTTAGGATTCTGTTGATTAAATGGAGTAACGAGATATGGGTAGCTTTGAGAAAGGGAACAAAACAGTTCTTTAGTTAGTGAGGGGAGAAACAAAGAGGAAATAGCTGAATATCAGGGTGGATCTAACTGCAAACTAACTGCAAAACTGTGTTATTGATTTACCGAATTTCACCTTTACATCCTGATACTGTGAGAAGGGCCAGTGGCTCAGTGCAGTCCCCAGATGTCCCATCTCCGGACTCAGCTGCCAGCCTGAGGGAGACAGTCCCCACTGCAGTGATGGAGAGAAAGGAAAGTGATGCCAGTTAGTAAATAAATAAACAAATAAATAAAAGTGTGTGCTGTTTTCTCAACCCCCCAAAACCTGACCTTAGCAGGAGAGAGCAGCCCAGGCTGCCGGGAGACCCAGGGCTTTGCACACTCAGTTCACACTTAAAACATATTAAACGTTGGACATAGCACAGGGCTTGGGCTTTTGGAGAGAGACTGAGATGGGATATTTAAAGCTTGTGACCCTCTGAGCAACAGTGTGTGCAGTAACAGCACTGGGGACCCGGGGAAGGCAAGGTGTCTTCCCAAACACCTCTACAATTTCCCAAGAAGGGAGGGAATACACTCACAGGGAGACTCAGCATGAAAGGCACTCTGGGGTCAAAAGACCAAAGTCTTGACACAAATGACCCACTGGGCATCATGCTGAGCCCATACACTGGGGGCTGTGTGTCCCCTCAGCCACTCTGATGGTGTTGATCTGTCTGGTCATTCAGCTCTGGAGACCAAGAGCATTCAGGTCTGCAGGAGGAGTGGGGCCCCTCCATTAAGGTTTTTAGAGGAGGAGCCAGACTCGGAGAGCCCCCTGCCTGGGACATTCTGAGAGTAACTCATGAAAGGCCAAAGCACACAAGGTTGGTGACGTTTTAGTTTTTTTCTTGTGGTTCTGTGAAAGAGGAGAATTTTGCAGGCTCAGGACTAAACAAATGGGCACTGGGGATGTAGGTACATGGTCCACCTGAATCTTTTCTCAGGAAGAGGAGGGGGCCGGGAAGATTCCAGCCTTTTGAAAAAATGCAAACAAACGAACAAGCAAAAGTGAAAAACCAACCAAACAAAGACAAAGGAGGCCCTGGGGTCAAAAACATAGATGCCAAAGGGAAAGAGTGGGTCTTCCTTTCAGCCTCTTGCTGGTGCATGGAGCCTCTGACCCCACCCGCAACCCTTTCCCCCATTGCCAGGAGAGCTGGCTATACCAGGGGCTGGGCAGGCTCTTGGGGTGGGATTGCAGGTAGCACAGAGCTTTCCTTTGATCCATAAAGGTAGTTGTGGAGGGGAAGAGAATAGTCAGAGCCTCATGCTCTTTGTTTCCTTGTAAAAAAAATGACAGCTTTCCCAGTGGTCAGATCCGATAGGGAGACAAAGATTTCATAATTTCAGGAGCTTGTTTCATAAGTGGAAAAATTGCACAGACACACAAAACTTTGGAGTTTCTTAGGGATCTTCTACCAGTAGGGGGCCCATGACTCCAGGTTAAGAATACCCCAGGAGAAAATTTTGAAAGTGCAGCCTGTAAAAACAAGCCACATTCCCACAGCCACCACCGTTAACGGTTCGCTTTTCCTTTCAGTTTTCTCTAGTATTTGTGCTTTTAAAAGCCCTTCCCCATCAACAGTCTTCACAAGTTCTTTTTAGTGGCTACGTAATATTCCACTGCTGAAACATCATTTGCTGTTGGATGTTTAGGCTGTTCTCACATTTTGACCATTAGAAATAATACTGTTGTAACATCTCTGGAGATCCAGTTTTGTCTCTTTTTCACTTAATTTCTTTTGTGTATATTCCCAGAAACGAGCTGATTGGGTCAGAAGATTTAATTAATTTTTAATGTTCTTGATACACATTGTTAAATTCTGATTTTCAGACATGTTGTTCTGATTTACAATATCAACAGCAACAGAGCGAGGGACTGGACTGGTTATCATAGATGTCAGCATTTTCAATATTTATAGTCTGGTAGGTAAAACTCTCCATCCCCCTGTGGTTCAGATCTGTACCCGTCGAATCACTGGGAGGTCAGCATTCATATGGACATGTATTTGCACATTTGTATTTCCTCTGTTTTGAAGGTTCTGTCCCTTGTTTATTATTTTTATTTTTTCAGTGTTATTGAGATCTATTGACATAAAGCTCTGTATAAGTTTAAGGTATACAGCCTAACGACTTGACTTACATATATTGCAAAAGGATTATCACAGTAAGTGTAGTTAACATCCATTACCTCATATAGTTTCACATTTTATTTTCTTGTGATATGAGCTTTAAGATCTACTCTCTTAGCACTTTCAGATAAACCGTAGAGCAATGTTAACTAGCATCATGTTGTACATTACATTCCCAGTATTTATTTATCTTATAGCTTGAAGTGTACTTTTTGACCACCTTCATCCAATTCCCCCACCCCTTCATCCTTGTTTATTTTTCATTAGGTTTTTTTTTAAAAAAATTTATGTTCCAATTACAGTTGTCAATCAATGTTATATTAACTCCAGGTGTACAATTTAGTGATTAGGTATTTATATAACTTATAAAGTGATTCCTCCGATGAATCTAGAACCCACCTGGCACCACACATAGTTATTACAATATTATTAATGAGTTGCCTCATGATGTACTTCCCATCCCTGTGACAATTTTATAACTGCTAATTTGCACTTCTTAATCCCTGCACCTTTTTCATCCAGCCCCCCAAACCCCCTCTCATCTGGCAACCATCAGTTTGTTCTCTGTATCTATGAGCTGAATTCGATTTTGTTTTTCACCTACTTTGTGAGCTGCTGAAGTACTATGACAGTTAAACTTTACCCTAGTTGATGCAAACATTTCCCCTGCTTATTGCATAGTTAATTTTGCTTATGGTAATTTCCAGCTAGCTTGTGGTCAGTTCTATCAGTTTTTTTTTATTAATAGAAAGCCCCCACACTCATGGAGAGGGAAGATAACTGATCACCTGTACCTTTTTCTAATATTTTCATGATTTCAGTTTTATATTTAACTTTTAAATCTATGCACCATTTATTTTGATGTATACCAAAATCAGGCCCCAAACTGATTTTTTTTCCTAATGATATCAATAATTTTCTTAGCAACATGTTGAATAATCCATTACGTCTTTGATTTGTGCTTTTTTTTTTTTTTTTAAGATTTTTACTGGGGAAGGGGAACAAGACTTTATTGGGGAACAGTGTGTACTTCCAGGCCTTTTTTCCAAGTCAAGTTGTTGTCCTTTCAATGTTAGTTGTGGAGGGCACAGCTCAGCTCCAGGTCCAGTTGCCCTGTTGCTAGTTAGAGGGGGGAGCCATCCGGGAGACAGCTCAGCTCAAGGTGACGTTTTCAATTTTAGTTGCAGGGGGCGGAGCCCACCATCCCTGCGGGACTCGAGGAATTGAACTGGCAACCTTGTGGTTGAGAGCCCACTGGCCCATGTGGAAATTGAACCTGCAGCCTTCGGAGTTAGGAGCATGGAGCTCTAATCACCTGAGCCACCGGGCCGGCCCCCGGTTCGTGATTTTAAAAGTGTATTAAGTTCTTATCTGCAGTAGACAGACCTATAAGATGTCTTCTGGGGCTGTGAATGTGATGGATTTTACACTTGTGACTAGTTATATTATGAGTACATGGCCTTTAAACTGGGAGATTATCTGGGGGCGAAGCTAATCACATAAACCCTTTACTGCTGGGCTGGCCTAGAAGAAAGCTGGGTACTGATGGAAGGGGTGGAGGAACCTCTGGCTGCTGACAGCAACCGTTGGAAGGTTCAGTATTAGACTGTCCTGCAAGCCTGTTTCCAGTGGGAACTGGAAACCTTCCGTCTGTGCTCCCATTGCTCCCCGAAGAGGCTAATGGTCACTCAGTAAAGGTGTTGACAGTAATGTATTTTCTGGAACCTTCTTGCCTTCCCCTCAATCAGAGAAGTTTTAACTGGTAGCCACTAGCCATGTTACTATTTAAACTTAAAATCATTAAAACGAAATAAAATGGAAAAATTAAGTTCCTCGGTTTCACCCAGTAGCCCCGGTGGACAGCACAGATAGAGGACATTTCCATAGTTTGGAGACTTCTATCAGACAGTTCTGGTCTACGGATTCTGATTCAGGCACTTGCCTTACACGCTGTTCTTCCAGAGCTTGAGATGGCCCAGAAGCCCCCGGGAAAATATCCATAGCTACTGCCCACGGGTCCTGACGTATGGTGCATGAAGCTACCTCATATTGCTTTTCCTTTTCATCAGCATTTCCTTTTCAGGTTCTGTGGAGCTGATTTCTGGGCCAGGTTGGCTGGTTTAAAAAGAAAAGAAAATTGTTACAGGATTTTAGGTAGTTCACTCCAGAATCCTTGGTAAGGTCAGAGAACCCAAATTTGCAGCCACACAGCCAGGAGCAATGTCCAACCGCACCACAGGACATTCTTGCCAGAGCTCCATTGCCCGTTGTGCCTTCTGCATTGGGCAGCAGAAATTCCAGCTGCTGCCATTGAGGAAAGGCTGTCACCGCTGCCTGCTCTCACCCTGGCCTCACACCGCCAGCTAGTGTAGGGGAGGAGCCCAGGGCTGCGTCTGATCAGTGATAACTAGTAGTCATACGTCCACATCCTAGCTACAAGAGAAGGTGAGCAATGCATTTAAAAGAAAATTTGGCTTCTTTTCTGGGAATACGTACATTTGGGAAACTTTCGAGTTGTAGAGACATGAGCAGACACGAATGGCATATCCACCACAGCTGCCTGTATTCTGTTAGGACCAGGGCCATATGCTCCCATTGGCCTGTCAGTCACAGGAAGTGGACTCTATCTTCCCCAAAGGCCACCGAACATCTTGGAAATTTTGCTAAGAGTTGCAGCCATCCCCATCTGAACTTTTGATGCTACACAAATGCTGAGCTTTTGACATGGGCTAAGTCTATGTTCATGAAGAACAGAAAAAAAGTCATTTTTAGGGACTGGAAGGTCTCTGGAAGCCCATAGCCGCTCTCCTTACAGAGAACCCAGCACAAGATGTGCACAAGCATGTGTGAGCTGTGGCAGGTAGAGTACAGATTTTCCCAGAACCCTGAGCACATTCCCTTCAGTGAGCTGCTCTTCATGGGAAAATCCCTAGGTTAACTAAAACACACACATCAAGATGAGCAAGAGGAAACAGGGCAGATGAAGATGGCTGGGGTGGCTCTTAGTCAGTGTGACAGCTGCTGCTTCCTGGACTAAGTACCATCGTTTCCCCACCATTTGCTAAGGCAAATGTTGTAAGAGTGTGCCCTGGCTGACCGCCACATGACCGGATTGCTTTCAAGATCTGAATGAAATGGAAAGCCTGCAGAGTCCAATCACCATGTTCTGACTTCCCAGGCAAACGCTGCAGCTTCACAAAGTCAGACAAATCCAACAGCGAGTTTTATTAGCTCTGAGTCTATTGCTTGAATTTCTTGAGGCTACAACACAGAAAACTTTTGCTGAAAATTCTGAGGGTACATCTACTGATACAACCTGCTGTTTTATGTTTTAAAAGAATGTACTACAGTAAAATGCCTATTTGTTCTTTTTAAAAGTGTTTTTCTTTAACACTGGATTATCTTTCTTTTTTGGGGGTTTTCTTTAGGGATTTGGAGGAGCAGAAATCCTATAAATATTCTTTACCAGGCCCACAATCTACTGCCTTTTGGCAACTATGAAAATGGCCTGATGTCTTTCTGTCTATGATGATGTAACTGTAAAAGACCTTGGAAAATGTATTCATCTGTGAAGTACCATGAGGTTATTGAAGCATTCTTTTCTCAAATTCCTCCACCCCATTTGCTGCTCTAGAATGGACATTTCACATTGAGGTCTATGAGTTAATTTTTGAATATGATGTGGGGTATGGATGAAAGTTTATATTTTTTATGTATGAATATCTATTTCAGCACTATTTGTTGAAGAATACTAAAATTTCTCCACTGAATTGCTTTTGTATCTTTGTGAAAAATCAGTTGTCCATATATGTATGGGTTTGTATCTGGGTTCTCTGTTGTGTTCATTGATCTATTTTTCTATCTAGACATCAGTTCCACAAAGTCTTGATTACTACACACGGCATAATAAAAAATTTGAAATCATGTAATGTTAGCCTTTCAACTTTCCCTTTTTCAAAGGTGTTTTGCCCATTCTAGTTACTTTAAATTACCATCTAAATTTTAGAATCAGCCTGTCAGTGTCAAAAAAAAAAAAAAGAGACTGTTGGAAGTTTGGTTGGGATTTCTTTGACTCTACAGAATAATTGGGAGAGGATTAACATCTCAGTAATATTAAGCCTTCTGACCCATGAACAAAGTCTATTTCTTCATTTATTTAGATATTCTCTAATTTCTTTCATCATTGTTAATGTACAAGTCTTGCATATTTTTGTCAGATTTACCCCTAAATATTTTATATTTTTTGATGCTATTATAAGTGGTATTGTCTTAATAATGTAAATTTCTGACCATTCATTGCTAATATATATAAGTAGAATTGATAGTTGATAATAACCCCAAATCCTGCAAACTAACTAAACTTACTTATTAGTTCTAGCAACACATTTGTGTGTGTGTAGATTCTATCAAGCTTTATACACGGATAATCATGTCATCTATGGATAAAACAATTTTACTTCTTCCTTTCCAGTCTGACTGACTTTTATCTTTTTTTTTTTTTTTTGACTGCTTACACTTGTCAGAACCCCCAGTACAAGGCTGACTGGAAGTCATGAGAGTAGCCTTGCTTGTCTCATTCTTGACTTTAGGAGAAATGTGTTGAGTTAATACCACCAAGTATTATGTTAGCTGTAGGTTTCTGTATATATTATACCACTGTATGTATAATGTAAGAATGCTACCTATAGTAGTATGCTTCTATTTCTCCTTTACCAGCCTTACTGGAGATGTCACCATATATTTTCTAATATGTATGTTATAAATCCCAACATGTAGTTTTTATTTTTGTTAAAATAGTTATCTTTTGAAAAGATCTAAATAAAAAGAAACAATAAAAAATGTTTGAACATATAGTTTCTATTTCTGTGTTTATTCATTTGTTAGATACTTATTTCTATCTGGTCTCATTATACATCTGCCTGAAGGACATCCTTTAACATTGCTTGATATGTGGGTCTGCTGGTGAGGAATTCTTTCACATTTGTAAGTCTGAAATGGTTTGAATTTTACCTTCTTAAGATTAAAGATATTTTTGTTGTATATTGAATTTTTGATGAACAGGGTGTTTTTTCCTCCCACGGTTTCTCACTTGCATAAATTTCAGAGAGAAATTTGTTGTCATACTTCTCTCCTCTGAAGAAGGAAGAAACATAATATTTCTTTTTTCTCTGAATTTTACAAAGATTTTATCTTCATCACTGGTTTCAAGCAATTGTGTGGTTTTCTTTATGTTTCTTGTGTTTAAAATTCATTCAATTTCTTACATCTGTGGGTTTTCAACAAATTTGGAAAAATTTTGTTCATTATTCTTTCAAATATTTTTTTCTGTCCTCTTCACTCCCTTCTTCAGGAACTCTAATTAAATGTACATTAGACCTTTTGAAATTGTACCAAAACTTACTGATTCTGTCTGATTTCGTTGTCTATTATTATTTTTCTCAGTTTCAATGTGGACAGTTTTTATTGTTATGTCTTCAAGATCACTAATCTTTTCCCCTGCAGGGTCTAATCTGCTGTTAGTTTCATCTAGTTTATTTATTTTCTCCTCAGATATTGTAGTTTTCATGTTTAAAAGTTTGACTTGGGTGGTTTAAAAAATATTTTCCATGACTCTACTTAACTTTTAAAACAATGTAAATATGTTTAAAATGACTTTTAATATTTTTCTCTGCTAATTCTCCATAAATGTTGGTTTGGGTTGGTTTTGCTTGATTGGCTTTTCTCCTCATTCTGGTTGTATTTAGCTTCTTTGCATACGTAATATTTTTTGGTTGAATGTTGGACACTGTGAATTTTACCTTGCTTGGTGCTGGATATTTCTGTATTTGTATAATATTATTGAGCTGTGTTCTGGGACACTGTTAAGTTTTATGGATACATTTTGATTCTTTCTAGTCTTTTAAGATTTGTTTTTTTTTAAATTGTGACTACAGCATTTTTGTCTAGGGTTAATTATTCCCCAGTACTGAGGCACAATTTCTCTAAGCACTCTATCTGCTCTACCTGTGGACTGTGATTTGTGAAGTCACTCAGTCTGGCTGGAGGAAACACACAGCAGTTCTGGCTCTGCATGAGCACTGGGCACTCTTCCCTCTAATCCTCTAATTGGTCTTGGATAATGTCCTTCTATGTATGTGCTGAATCCTCTGATGAATACTCATGTGTGAACTTCTTCACATCTCTAGAGTTCCCTGTGTCACTCTCTCATCTCTGGTACTCTGTAATGTGAAATCTAGCCACCTTTGTCCCCCTGGACTCTCAGCTCTGTCTCCTCAACTCAGGAAGTCCACCGGGTTTCTCCTCTTTGTCTCATAGTCTGGTACCTTGCTCAGGTTAGTAATCTGAGGCAATGGGAGGACTCACCTTGTTTGTTTTCCATTTCTCAGGTACACTGTCATTCATTGCCTTATGTCTAGTGTAGAGAGGCTAAGTAACTTTTCTGAGAACACATAAGTTATGAGACACAGGTCAATGCCAGACTCAGTTCTGTTTCAAGGGCTCACAGTTGTAACCTCCACACCAGTGAGAGTATATTTTTAAAAAGAGATGTGGTACAAGCACATATCTGTATAAATCCTCAAAACTTTCAACCTCCTTCTTCCACAGTGGAACTTACCCTGAATTTTTACATATAGGACAGAAACCAAGTAATAATGAAGTAATAATATGTTTCTTCAATATGAATGGTTATTGTAGGCAGCAGGAGTAATATGGTGATGGGTCTGCAGTAGCTATTGAAATTTTGGTAGGCTCACTGGGTGGCAAAAGGCATGATTTCCATGCCAAGATCTAGAAAAAACCCTAATTTCTATCTATGTTCTAGATGGAGTGTAGGGGTCTGGTTCAGAAGTCTCAGAAGGGCTTGATCCTATTCCTGAAGATTTTTAATCACAGCCATTTTCAACCTGGGTTCCATAAGAGAATTAGTTTACAGATGAGTGATTTAAGCAACTATTTTCTCAATTTTCCCTAGTTGCTACATAGTTAGTGCCTTTGTAAATAGAGAGGCGATAAGCTCATTTATTACATATATTGGGTACTTTAGGGCATTGGGGCTTTATTCTATCAAGAATCCTTGTTGAGAAGGTCAAGTGACGTTTCCAGCTAATTTGGATTATGGTGGGAATACACAGGTAAATGTGGGGTCTGCAGCTCTGCCTGGGAAGAAACATCTAGCTGCATTTGAATGTGCACAAAACTTCAACCCCATGGGTGCAATGAAATGGCTTGGCCTCATCCAGTCCAGGCTCAATGAGACGCTCTCTTATCTCACCCTTCCCGAATCACAAGGAAAGGATACTCATCCTGGCAGGCAGAGAACCCAAGAGTCGTCTTGGGAAGGGCAGCCACATAGTCTTACCCTAGGATAGGTCAGGCTATGGTCACTGGAATGCGAATGTGACCCTTGTCATTTCTAAGATGTGCTCACATCCCCACTGAGCTCAAACCCAGTCACCATAAATGGACAGGGAGCTCAATTTCCCTGGCTTCATCCCAAGACCAGGGCACTATGTTCCCAAAGTCTAACTTGGCTTAAATATTTTTACCTATTAGGGTTATTTTTCCTGCTACTGTGGTGGAATTGCCGTTTTCAGTAGCTGAAAGAAACTCAGAATTTATTTCTCTCTCTGGGAAATTCACAGTAAAGTAGGTGGTTACTGGGAGGTGATTTCCCTTCCCACTTTGTATGGATCCTTGAACAAATGACCATAATTAATAATATTTTAAGAGGATTAATCTTTTTCTACAGGATGCAATCAGTGAAGCAGATAGATCTATAGATATAGATAGCTCTTGTCCATTTTTATTCTATATCTTTACAGCTTTGAAGCATAATACAAATGGAGCAGGAATCTAGCCAGCAGCAACTGAATACAATTCCAACAGGGAGATTTATTACTGCCTCTGGAAGTAAATCATAGCTAATATTCTGGGCTGAGTTTACTCAGAGCATGTGATCTCACTCAATCAGATCATGCTAAATATAGACTCGAGAACAGTCAGGGCAGAACATCCATAGAGGCCATGAGCTGCCACCTGGGTATTTTGTGTCTTTTTTTTTCTTTTTTCCAGAAAGCAGTTGATTTGATTTGTTTTCTGGCACGCCATCTTTTTTTTTTTTTTTTTTTTAAGACAAAGCAGACGGGTCATTCCTTGCTGATCGCTGGAGGGAAGCTCAAACTGCTGTGAAAATATGTCCCCAGTTGTATTTGAATTTATAGAATTTTACGACAAAATTGTATTTTTTTTTACAAAAAGTACTTCCTCCTTCCCTTATAACATGCTACCCTTTATAAAATTATCATCCTTGATTATTCTGATGACAAGAACATTCATGGTGACTCCTCTAACTGATATCTCTTACATGCCTAAAGAAGTTGGTGCAATCTTTCTGGAAAGAATGGCCTCAGGCCTGTAATGTTTATCAAAATACCAGAGAGGTTCAGGTTTGGGTAATCTGGCTCAAACTCCCCTAACAGCCTCACCACCACCGCTGGGAAGAACACAACATAAATCCTCCAGGATGGCTGAAAACTCACCCTGCTAATCAGTCTCTTCAGCAAAACAACTCTGCACAACCCCTCTCACAGTCAGTCCGCTCCTAAACCAATTCTACTTTGGGAAAATGCTTTCTTGCCTTTAACAGAGTCTCTCAGGCTGACATTTTTTATTAATATTCTGCATTTTTCATTGAGGCATAATGGACCTAACATTATTTAGTTTTAGGTGTAGAAGGTAATGATTTGGTATTTATCTATATTTATCCTTTTTTAAACTCAGCTTTAGAATCTGGGCGCTAGTGCTGTAAGGGAGTTTAATGCCCAGCCCTGTCCTTTCATGGGGAAAGAAGCATAGGTTCAGCAAGCCTGAGTCCCCATACTGAGTTGGAAGATAGAGGCCTGGTCTCCTGCACCTGAACAGCATTTATTTTCTACCATACAGGCTTTGTTTAAGATGTATTTAAATCCCTTCTTAACCTCCTTTCAAGTTGAGATGATCCTTTAGACTTTCCCAAATTTTCCCAAACTTTAGATGTTTCTTTGCATTTTCTCCTAGTTCTCTGTGTACAGACTAAATTGTGGCATACTGTGCTGTTTCTAGAACAAGTAGCAGGCTCTACTATCACTACCTGGGATAGTATTCTTATCCTTAATAACCCACAAATTAATTAGAAATATCTCTTGAGCTCCTAATGCACAATGTGTCAGACAAGGATATATGCACTGAGGCTACAGAAATGAACTCCACAGTCCACCTTTCAAGGACCTTGGAGTTGTGGAGGAGATGTTGATATGCTGAGTGGTTGACCATAGCTAGTAAGTATGAGGTATGGTGTGTGTGTGTGTGTCTGTGTGTTTGTGGGAGGGGGAGATTCGGGGCACAAAGAAGGGTGCTATCATGTTTATGGTGTTTTAAGAGAGATTTTGAGGGAAGTTTTTTCAAAAAGTGGGGTGTATCTGAAACGGAGCATTGTCATGATGGAGGATGATTTAGGCACACTTTAAAACACACCTTCTCTCAACCATAGCTCATACCCGACTGACTGCACTGAACAAATTGAAACTTGTCACACACTGTTACTAAGGTCAGATGCTTCACTTCCCGAATTGAAGATCCCGTATTGTTAGATGGCACTCGTTAACAACATTCACGTGTTTTGATCATGGAAAATCTCACGGAAAAGTTTGATCAGTGGAAAAGCTCCGTGTCACACATTGCTTCTGGTATATGGCAATTTCTGTTAAATAAAAACATTATGGTGTGTCCTCATCCACCGTATTTACCGGATCTGGCACTGTGCGACTTCTGGCTCTTTTTCAAAGTCAAAATGACCATGAAAGGTAAACGTTTTGAATCGATTCAGGACATCGAGGCAGCCACAACAGTACAAATAAAGACACTCACAAAAGAGGACTTACAAAACTGCTTCAGAAAGTGGCAAGAATGATGGGATAAGTGTATTTGAAGAGATGGGGAGTATTTTGAAGGGGAAATATGTCTTTTTAATGCCAATGTGTCTTTTACTGTAATTTAAATTTAATTTAAACATTCACTGTAATTTGTGTTCACAAATTTGTACTTTGAGTTTATGTTGAACCACCCTTGCATTTTAGGGGTTCACCTCACTTGGTCAAAGGATATAATACTTTTTTTTCTTTTTTTAAGTTTATTGGGGTGACAATTGTTAGTAAAGTTACATAGATTTCAGGTGTACAATTCTGTATTACATCATCTATATATCACATTGTGTGTTCACCACCCAGAGTCAGTTCTCCTTCCATCACCATATATTTGATCTCCCTTACCCTCATCTCCCACCCCCCACCCCCATTATCCTCTGGTAACCACCAAACTATTGTCTGTGTCTATGAGTTTTTGTTTCTTGTTTGTTTGTCTTGTTCTTCTGTTGTTTTCAGTTTATATACCACATATCAGTGAAATCATATGGTTCTCTGCTTTTTCTGTCTGACTTATTTCGCTTAGCATTATACTCTCAAGATCCATCCATATTGTCACAAATGGTCCTATTTCATCGTTTCTTACCACCGAATAATATTCCATTGTGTATATATACCACAACTTCTTTATCCATTCATCTATCGAAGGACATTTTGGTTGTTTCCATATCTTGGCCACGATTAATAAAGCTGCAATGAACATTGGAGCACATGTGTCTTTATGTATAAATGTTTTCAGATTTTTTGTGTAGATACCCAGGAGAGAGATTGCTGGGTCACACAGTAATTCTATCTGTAATTTTTTGAGGAACCTCCACACTGCCTTCCATAGCGGCTGGACCAGTCTGCATTCCCACCAACAGTGTACGAGGGTTCCTTTTTCTCCACAGCCTCTCCAACACTTGTTACTATTTGTCTTGTTGATGGTAGCCATTCTGACTGGGGTGAGGTGATATCTCATTGAGGTTCTTATTTGCATTTCTCTGATGATTAGTGATGTTGAGCATTTTTTCATATGTCTATTTGCCATTTGTATGTCCTCTTTGGAGAAATGTCTCTTCAGGTTGTCTGCCCAATTTTCAATTGGGTTGTTTGTTTTTTTGTTGTTGAGTTGCATGAGTTCCTTGTATATTTTGGGTATTAGCTCCTTTTCAGAGGCACTGTTTGCAAAAATCTTCTCCCATTCAGTTGGTTGCCTCTTTATTTTGTTGATGGTTTCTTTTGCTGTGCAGAAGCTTTTAAGTTTCATATAGTCCCATTCATTTATTTTAGCTTTTACTTCCCTTGCCTTTGGAGTCAAATTCATAAAATGCTCTTTGAACCCAAGGTACCATTTGCTTGGAGTGTCAATTTCCACCCTTTCACTTTGAGTCTAAGCTTGTCCTTGTAGCTGAGATGTGTCTCTTGGAGACAGCATATGGTTGGGTTTAGGTTTTTTATCCAATCTGCTACTTTGTGCCTTTTTATTGGTGAGTTTAGTCCATTTACATTTAGAGTGATTATTGATATGTGAGGATTTCCTGTCATTCTATCTTTAGTTTTCTGGTAAGGCTGTGTCTCTATTGTTTCTTTGCCTTTTTGTTGTTTTCTGTTATTTCTGTGTGGTGGTATTCTATGATGTTTCCCTCTGTTTCTTCTTTTATTACAGTATATATTTCAGGTCTGGATTTTTTTTTGAGTGGTTACCCTTAAGTTTATGTAAAAGAAAGTTTGATATTTAGAGTATTCCATTTTCTTCAGGACGCTTACTTTCTCCATTCCCATATTCCAGTTCATGCCTTTACTCTCCCCCTTTTTACGCTTTGGTTGCCACAGATTATCCTTCTTGATGGTGGTCGAATAGCCTCCTTTAGTATTTTTTGTAGTGCAGGCCATGTTTTAGAAAATTCCCTCAGCTTCTGTATGTCTGGAAAGGTCTTTATTCCTCCTTCATATCTAAAGGATATCTTTGCTGGATATGTTATTTTTGGCTCATAATTTCTCTCTATTAATAGTTTGAATATTTGGTTCCAGTCCCTCCTGGCTTGTAGAGTTTCTGCTGAAAAATCTGATGACAATCTAGTATATGTACTGCCGAAGCGAGCACAAAATCAGATGATAATCGAATGGGCTTTCCTTTGTAGGTTACCGTCTTCTTTTCCCTGGCTGCCTTAAGAATTCTTTCTTTGTCATTGATTTTAGACAGCTTCAATACAATGTGCCTTGGGGAAGGCCTGTTGGGATTGAGGTAATTAGGTGTTCTATTTGCTTCTTGGATTTGTGGATCTAGTTCTGTCCACAAGTTTGGGAAGTTCTCATCAACAATTTGTTTGCATATATTCTCTGTTACCTTCTCACTTTCTTCTTATGGTATGTCCATTATTTTTATGTTGCTCTTTCTGATGGAGTCAGAAAGTTGTTGTAGAGTTCTTTTATTTCTTTTAAGTCTCAAGTCTCTTTCTTCTTCCATCTGCATCATTTCCAGGTTTCTATCTTCGATGTCACTGATTCTTTCCTCCATCTGGTCAACTCTACTACCTAAGCTGGCTATTTCATTCTTAATTTCTTCTATTGAGTTTTAATCTCCAGAAATTCTATTTGATTCTTTTTTAAAATATTAATCTCTTTCATAAAATGCTTTTTGTTCTTTGATTGTGTTTCTGAGTTCATTAAACTGTCTTTCTGTGTTTTCTTGCATTTCGTTGAGTTTTTTCAGAACTGTAATCTTGAATTCTCTGTCATTTCAGTCACATATTTCAATATGTTTAAGTTCCTTTTCTGGAGACTTTTCACTCTCTTTCTGAGCTGTCTTATTACCTTGGTTATTCATGGCAATTACTGATTTATTGTTTTTCTTCCTAAACATCTACAGGAGTGGCTTCTGCAACAGGTTGATAGGAAGAGGTCTTTCTTTTGTCTTCCAGTACTTGTTGGTAGAATGTTTTATTTTCTTTCCAACTGCAGCCTTTTTTTCTCTCTCACTCTGTAGTGCTATATTTTCTCTGCACTATTCCAGCTTCTCACACAATGGGTGCATTCCGTGGGAGACGGGTTTCTCCTCTGTTAATAGTTCGCCTGGGTCACAGGGTGCTGTGTCCGTGTTGGTATGTGAAGAGCTTTTGAAGTTCCAAAGCTCTTCCTGCACCAGATTCAGAGCCCATATGTTTCAGCAGCTCTGTTTATTCCTGCAGGAATCCGCCCAAATAGGTGGGGCCAGGGGCGGGGTGAGTTGTGAGAGGTGGCCCAGAGCAACGGCGGCGACCACCACCACAGCTGGTCCTGCTCCACAGCTCCCTCCCCTTTGCCAGAACTGGTTGGGCTGCGAATCTGTGTCTGCAGTCCACAGTTCTCAGAAGAGCAAATATTCTGTTCTTTTCATGTGACACTGCTACTGTTCCACTTCTAGCACCAGGCAGGTGGGGGCGGGGCGAGCTCTGGGAGGGTAGGGAGTTGGCGGCTAGTCTCAGTGCCTAAGGCTTCTAGTCTCTGCTCGGCAGTGAGGGCTTAAACCACCGTTTTCAGCCTTCTTCCCTCAGTCTTTTGTCCGTGGTCTCTGTCTTGAGCGTTGGGTTCGGCCATGTTATATGCTGCCCCCTCATTCCTGTGAGCCATAAGCGGAGCCCTCGCCGTCTGAGTTCTTCCCTCTCCCGCAGCTGCAGTAGTTCCGGGATGCAGCGTCGGAGCTCTGAGCTAGGTCTGTGTCCTGAGCCCATGCGGCTCTGTCTCATGCACCTCTCCCTTTCCTCCTCCCAGGCTCGTGAGATTCACCCACCTTTAGGTGAATTCCGTAGTGGGCCTCTTCATCTTGTTTGTTTGCTGTGCAGGGAGTCCTTTGTGGAATTATAGTTGTTCCATTTTTTTGGTAAATTCCAGGGAAGATTTACAGAGGCTCACCTCATGCCGTCATTTTGATCTAATCCTTTGAATATAATCCCAGATTCAATTTACTATTATCTTAGTGAGTATTTTTGCATCTATAGTCATAAAAGATATTATCCTCTAGTTTTCTTTTCTTGTATGTCTTTGTCTGATTTTTTTGTCATGATAATGCTTACTTCAGAATGAGTTAAGAAGTGTTCCTCTTCTATTGTTTTGAAAGAGTTTGACAGGGACTGGTATTAATTTGTCTTTAAATATTTGGCAGAAGTCACCAATGAAACCTTTTGATCCTGAGCTTTTCTTTATTGGAAGTTTTTGGATTGCTAATCAATTTCTTTACTCATTATTGATATATACAGATTTTCTTTTTCTTGATGAGTCGGTTTTGGTAGTTTGTGCATTTCTAGAAATTTGTCCATTTCATCTAAATTATCTAATTTGTTTGCTCACAGTTGTTCATAATATTCTCTTAAAATATTTTCATTTCTCTGAGGTCAATAATAACATCCCCCTCTTTCATTACTTATTTTAGTAATTTGATTCTACTCTCTTCTTTTCTTGGTCAGTGTAGCTAAACTTTTGTAAATTTTGTTGATTATTTCAAAGAACCAACATTTGGTTTTTTGGATTTTTCTTTAGTGTCTGTTTCATTCATCTCTTCTATAATGTTTATTTCCTTTCTTCTTGTTTTGTGTTTAGATTGCTCTTTATGTTCTAGTGTCTTAAAATGAAAAGACAGGTTATTTATTTGAGATTTTTGTTTTTTAAATGTAGGTATTTCCAATTACAAACTTACCACTGAGCATGGCTTTGCTATATCCTATATGTTTTGGTATGTTGTGTTTTTGTTTTCATTTACCTCAAAATATTTTCTAATTCCCTTTGTAATATTTCCTTGATTTATTCATTATTTAGGGGTGTTTAATTTCCAATATTTGTAAATTTTCCAAATTTTCTTCCAAAGTTTATGATTTCTAACTTCATTCCATTGTTTTGGAGAACACAGTTTGAATGATTTTAATATTTTTTAATTTATTGAGCTTTTTATTTTATTTTATTATTTTATTTTAGTGGACTGACATATAGTCTCTCCTGGAGAATGGTCCACTTGAGAAGAATGTGCATTAATCTGCTACTGAGTGGAGTGTTCTATAGATGTCTGTTATGTCTAGTTGGTTTGTAGTGTTGTTAAAATTTTCTATTTCCTTGTTGAACTTTTGCCTAGTTGTTCTAGCCAGTATTGAAAGTGGGTATTAAAGTCTTCAACTATTATTGTTAAATTGTCTATTTTATCAGTTTTCTTCCTGTACTTTAGGGCTCTGTTGTTAGATTCATATATGTTTACAATTGTTATATCTTCTTGATGAATTGACTCTTTTATCATTAGATAATGTACCTTTTCGTCTCTTGTAAGAATTTTTGTATTGAAGTCGATTTTGTCTGAGAAGAGAACAGACACTCCAGATCTCCTTTGATTACAATTTGAATGAAACATCTCTTTCTATTATTTTATTTGCAACTTATCTGTGCCTTCAAATTTAAAGTGAGTCTCTTGTAGGGGAGTGACAACAACAAGATGGCAGAATAAAAGGTCCCTGCTTGTATCCTGCCTCAGCAACAATAATTTGGAAGTCAGCTGTGGACAAAAGTGCCTTTATGGGAGCTTTGGGATCCAGATAGGAGGCTCTGAAACCTCCATGGAGTCCAAGACTGAGGAGAGCCATTTTTAGAAGACAGACCTGAACCCACGTGGCTTGCTTGCTGACTTTGGTTCCATCTGGAGACCAGGAAATAGCCCTGTCCCCCTGTGGACTTAGTTACAGCCCCAGCACCAAATGATAAGGGACCTGGGAGGAGTCATGCTCACCCGTGCTTTGAGTAATAGGCCCACATAGTTTTGTCTGGATGTGGACCATGAAATGGCATGTGACCTGATTGAAGCCCTTCTTGACTGTAGTCTGGGAGCCTCTAGAGCCTCTCCCAGCTACAGTCTGTGAGTAGTCCTGCTGGCACAGGGACCCAGCAAGAGACACTTCTGTTTGTACACCTGGAGATCCTAAAAAGGACCTATAATTTGCTCCTGCCCCTTCCAGCCACAAGCAGTCCTTCCAGCTCAGAAACATACTGGAAAACCCAGAGACCCACTGGCTCCCATCAGTGGCCCCAGATGCAGGTCAGCCAACTGTGGTCCCACAGTAGATTCTGAAACAAACCATGACTCACCTCCAATGCCTCCCAGTCATGGTCCATGAGCCGTTCTCCCTGTCCAGAGACCCATCAGAAGACATACCCATCTGTATCCCCAGAGCACCACCCTACTGACAAATGTTTTGGAAGCACTTGCATGCACCCTGGGACCATACAGTATCCACACCCACATGAGTTCCTGGTAACAAGCCTGCCAACTGTGGACCTCTCTGTGGACCCAGAAACAGCATCATGGCCTGGCTCCAACCCAGCCTGATTGTGATTCTGGAGGGAATCCCATCAGACTGGAACCCAACAAGAGAAGGTCTTTTCCAGTTTCTATAGAGTGGAAGAGGTTTTTGCTTCTTCAAATGAACAGACACCAATGCAAGACTATGTGGATCATGAAAAGGCAGGCAAATATGATAACACCAAGGGAAAATTCAGCTTTAGTAATTGACCCCAAAGAAATGGAGATCTATGAATTTCTTGACAAAGATTTCAAAACAACCATCTGAAAGAAACTCAATGAAATGTAAGAGAACACAGACAATAAAATGAAGTCAGGAACACAATGCATGAACAAAATAAAAAGATTAATAAAGAAACAGAAACCATAAAAGAACCAAACAGAAATCCTGGATCAGAAAAATACAATGACAGAAGTGAAAAATTCAATAGAGAGCTTTTAACTACAGGTTCAATCATATAGAAGAAAAAATAGTGAACTCAAATGCAGGCCATTGATGTTAGCCAGTTAGGGGAATTAAAAAAAATAAATAAATAAAAAGGAATGAACAAAGCCTATATGAATTATGGGACACCATCAAACCAATGAATGTTCACATTATGGATGTCCCAGAAGGAGAAGAAAGAGAGAAATGGGGCAGAAAGCTTATTTAAAGAAATAATAGCTATGCAAATGAAAACCACAATGAGATATCACCTCACCCCAGTCAGAATGGCTTTCATCAACAAAACAAATAGTAACAAGTGTTGGAGAGGCTGTGGAGAAAAAGGAACTCTCATACACTGTTGGTGGGAATGCAGACTGGTGCAGCCGCTATGGAAGGCAGTGTGGAGGTTCCTCAAGAAATTACGAATAGAATTACCATATGACCCAGCAATCGCTCTCCTGGGTATCTACCCCCAAAATATAAAAGCATTTCTCTATAGAGACACGTGTACTCCAATGTTCATTGCAGCTTTGTTTACGGTGGCCAAGACATGGAAACAACCAAAATGTCCTTCGATAGATGAATGGATAAAGAAGTTGTGGTATATATACACAATGGAATACTATTCGGCGTTAAGGAAAGATGATATAGGAGCATTTGTGACAACATGGATGGATCTTGAGAGTATAATGCTAAGTGAAATAAGTCAGACAGAAAAAGCAGAGAACCCTATGATTTCACTGATATGTGGTATATAAACCAAAAAGAACAAGACAAACAAATGAGAAACAAAAACTCATAGACACAGACAATTATTTAGTGGTTACCAGAGGGTAAGGGGGTGGGGGGTGGGTGATGAGGGTAAAGGGGATCAAATATATGGTGATGGAAGGAGAACTGACTCTGGGTGGTGAACACACAATGGGATTTATAGACGATGTAATACAGAATTGTACACCTGAAATCTATGTAAATTTACTAACAATTGTCACCCCAATAAATTTAATAATAATAATAAAAAAGAAATAATAGCTGACAACTTCCCAAATCTTAGAAGAAATATAAACACCTGGGCATATGAAGCTCAAAGGCTCAATGCAGAAAGATAGCCTGAGACATATTATCATCAAAATGTTTGAAGTCCAAGACAAAGAGAAAATTTTGAAAGCAGCAAGAGAAAAGGGACTCAGCACACACAATGGAAACTCCTTGCCTCCACCTCTTAAGGCTGTTAGTGGGGTTCTTAGCAGATGTCATGCAGATCAGGAAGGAACAGGATGATATACTCAAAGTTCTGAAAGAAAGTAATGCAAACCAAGAATACTATAGCTGGCAAAACTGTCCTACAGAAATAAAGGAGAGCTAAAGACATTCCAAGACAGACAAAAGCTAAGGTAGTTCATTGTCACTAGATTTTTCTTACAAAAAATGAGATAGTTCTTCAAGTTGAAACGAAGATGCTAAGTAACAAAATGAAAACATATAAAAGCATAAAACTCACTGGTAACAGTAAGTATACAGTCAAATTCAGAATACCCTAACTCTGTAATGGTGGTGTGTAAATCTCCTTTATCTCTAGTATAAAAGTTAAAAGACATTATTATCAATAATAATTATAGCTTCAACAATTTGTCAATGGATGCACATTATAAAAAAATGTAAAGTGTGATTTTAAAAACAAAAGGTGGGGAGAGGAAAAGTAAAAGTGTAGAATTTTTGTAGGCAGTTGAAGCTAAGTTGTTATTACCTTAATTAGACTGTTTTATCTATAAGATATTTTATGTAAGCTTCATAATAGCCACAAAGAAAAAACTTCTAATAGATACACAAAGAGGAAGGAAGTATGGGATACAGTGGAAGCATTTCTAGGAGGGAAGTTTGTAACAATAAATGCTTACAGTAAGAAAAAAAGAAAGTGGGCTGTTGTGAGCAGCCAGAGGTCGGCGAGAGCTGCTGTGGGCTGCTGAGTGTTGCCGTGGGCTGCCATGTGGTGCCATGAGCGGCCGGCGGCCAACGTGAGTGGTTGGCAGCCAGCTTGAATGGCCAGCAGCTGGCGTGAGCTGCCATGAGCTGCTGTGAGTGGCCAACCGATGACTGGCGACCGATTGCCTCAGCCTGCGCAATTGCATGGCTCATAATACCATCATGGGCCAGGGAGCTGTGTCCTACACAACTAGACTGAGAAATAATGGCTTGAACCGGAGTGGGGGGGGGAGGCTGAAGAGAGTGGGGGAGAAGAAAGAACTCAAACAACCTAAAATTACACCTCAACAAACTAGAAAAAGAACAAACTAGGCCCAAAGTTAGCAGAATGGCAGAAATAATAAGGATTAGAGCAGAAATAAATGAAATAGAGATGAGAAAGACAATGGAAAGAATCAACAAAGCTAAGAGTTGTTTTTTGAAAAGATATATAAAATTCACAAACCTGTAGCTAGACTAACCATAAAAAAGAAAGAAAAAGAGATGATGCAAAAAATAAACAAAATCATAAAAGAAAGAGGAAATATTACATGTGACACCAAAAACTAGAAAGAATTATGAGATTCCTATAAATAATTAAATGCCAACAAATTGGATAAACTAAAAGAAATGAGTGAATTATTAGAAATACACAACCTACCAAGACTGAATCAAGAAGAACCAGAAAATCTGTACAGACAATACAAATAAAGTGATTGAAGCAATAATAACAATAAAAAAACCTCCCAACAAAGAAAAGCCCAGGAACAAATGGCTTTATGGGTGAATCTTCCAAACATTTAAAGAAGAATTAACACCAATTCTTACACTGTTTCAAACAATTGAAGTGAAAGGAATGCTTCCAATGTCATTTTATGAGGCTAGCACTACCTTGATATCAAAACCTGATAAAGACACTACAAGGAAATAAAACTATGGGCAAGTATCCCTGATAAACATAGATGTAAAAATCTTTAACAAAATACTAGTAAACTAAATTCAGCGGCACATTTAAAGAATCATACACCATAACCACGTGGAATTTATCACTGTGATACAAGGATGCTTTGACATGTGCAAATCAGTTAATATGATATGCCACATTAAGAAAATGAAGGATAAAAATCATACAATAATATCAATCATAGCAGAAAAAGCACTTGATAAATTTCACATTCTTTCTTGAAAAAAGCTCTCAAAAAATTAGGTATACAATGAATGTACTGCAACACAATAAATGACATATGTGACAAGCCCACAGCTTACATCATACTCAATGGTGAACAGCTAAAAGCTTTTCCTCTAAGATCAGGAACAAGGCAATAGTGCTCACTCTCACTACTCTATTCAACACAGTGCAGGAAGTTATAGCCAAACCAGTTAGGCAAGAAAGAGAAATAAAAAACATACAGATTGGAAAGAAAAAAAGTTAAATTATCTCTGTTTGCAGATATCGTGATTTTTATATATCGGAAACCCTAAAGACTCTGCCAAGAAACTGTTAGAACCAATAAACGAATTCAGCCAGGCTTCAGTATACAAAGTCCATGTACAAAAATTAGTTGCATTTCAATATACTTACAAACTGTCTGAAAAAGAAATTAAGAAAACAATCATATTCACAATAATATTTTAAAAATAAAATAATTAGGAAATAAATTTAACCAAGAAGGTGAAAAATCCATACACTGAAAAGTACAAAGCCATGATGAAAGAAATTGAAGAAGACAAAAATAAGTGGAATAATATCCCATGTTCTTAGATTGGAAAAATTAATACTTTAAAAGTCTTGCTACCAAAAGTGATCTGCAGGTTCAATGCAATCCTTATGAAAATCCTATGGTATTTTTCACAAAAATGGGACAAACAATCCTAAAATTTATATGAAACTACGAAACATGTCAAATAGCTAAAGCAATCTTGAGAAAGAAGAGCAAAACTGGAGGCATTACATTTCCTTATTTCAAATTATATTACAAAGCTTTAGTAATCAAACAGTATGGTATTGGCGTAAAAACAGACACATAGACCAATGACCAATGGAATAGAATAGAGAGCTCAGAAATGAACCTTCACATAGGTGGTCAACTAATCTATGACAAGGGTGCAAAAAATACACAGTCAGGAATGGACAGTCTTTTCAATAAACGGTGTTTGGAAAAGAATGAAAGTGGACCGTTACCTTATCAAATATCAACTCAGAATGGTTTGAAGACTTAGATGTAAGACCTGAAACCACAAAACTCCTGGAAGAAAACATAGAGGAAAGGCTTTTTAACATTAGTTTGGGCAATAATTTTTTTGGATATGACATCAAAATCATAAACAACAAACAATAGCCAAAAAGACAAGTGGATTGCATCAAACTAAGACCTTTGCACAGCAAATGAAACAATCAACAAAATAAAAAGGCAATGTATAGTAATGCAAGAAAATATTTGCAAACCATACCAGGATAAGGGGTTAATATCCAAAATATATACAGAACTCATAGAACTCAATAGCAAAAAGCCAAATGATTTGATTAAAAAACAGGCAGAGGATCTGAACATTTTTTCAAAGAAAACATGCAGATGGCCAATGGGTACATGAAAAGGTACGCATCATCGCTAATTATCACAGAAACACAAATCAAAACCACAATGAAATACCACCATATACCTGTTAGGATGGCTATTATCAAAAAGACAAGATATAACATGTTGGCTAGGGTGTGGGGTAAAGGAAACCCTTGTACGTTATTTGCAGGAATGTAAATTGATACAATCCTTATGGAAAACTGTACGGAAGTTCCTTAAAAAATTAAAAATAGAGCTATCATGTATGTGATCCAGAAATCCCACTACTGGGTAAGTAGCCAAAGGAAATGAAAAATCAGGATGTTAAAGGAATAGCTGCACTTCCATGTTCATTGCAGTGTTATTTACAGTAACCAAGATATGGAAACAACTTAAGTGTTCATCATTGGAGAGTGAATGTGCTATATATATATTCAATGGAATATTATTTAGCCATAAAAGAAGAAGATTTTGCCATTTGCAGCAACATGAATAAAACTGGAAGACATTATACTAAGTGGAATTAGTAGACTAATACAGAAAGGCAAATACTGTGTAATCTCACTTACAGGTAGAATCTAAAAAAGTCAAACACATAGACCCAGAGAGTAGAACCATGGTGTTTTGTGCCAGAGTCAGCTTACAAATAACCATTGCTTTGGCTGGACCAGCCCTTGTAGTTCTTATTATGATGCAAGATGCCCTTCAGCAATAACCATGAGGAAAGTTTGAAAGAGATGGGGTTTATTACTTACAGGTCGTGGAAGTACATGGCATACCTAGGGGCCCACAGTGAGGTCGCAGATAGAGAGAGAGAGAGAGAGAGAGAGAGAGAGAGAGACAGAGAGAGAGACAGAGAGAGAGACAGAGAGAGAGACAGAGAGACAGAGAGAGAGAAAGGTGGCTTTGGAGTACTGCTTTTATTGGAGAAGGAGCATGGGGGTCTAAGGTCTCATAGGCTTGCTCTTCATTGGTGAATAAAATATAGGAGAAATAATTTAAAGCATGACAAGAGAAAAACAAGGGGACCAAAATGGTCAATTATTAAAATCAACCAAGATCTCTAAAGCAAAGGAGCTTGATGGGTGGGGGTGAAGGTGCTGGCTCTTTAGCTGTGTGGCTGGCCATGTGTTTATTTGAGATAGCCATATTTAAAGTGGATACCTTTTTGAAGTAGATGAGTCAATAATTAAATCATTAAGTCAGGCATTTACATTTAAAAAAGAAAATAACTGTCAGAGCTTACACTATACATAGTTAACAGGGTCTGGGTTTGGGGGTGGAATGGGGAAAATGGAGAGTGTACAAACTTTCTATTATAAGATGAATAAGTTTCAGAGATCTAATATATAGCACGGTGACTACAGGTAATAATATTGTATTTTGTACTTGAAATTTGCCAAGAAGATAGATCTTAAATTCAGTGTTCTCAACACACACACACACACACACACACACACACACACACACACACACACCCCACAGATGGATGGTAACTATGTACAGGTGATATATGTTAGCTGGATGGTGGTGATCATTTTACAATGAATATGTATATCAAAACATCAAGTTGTACACCTTAAAAATGTACCATTTTTATATGTCAATGATATCTCAATAAGCTCTTAAAATAAATAAATATAGTTATAAAAATTAAGTGAATCTCTTTTAGACAGCATATAGTTAGAACTTAAAATATTTTTTTAAAACTTAAAATATTCCAACTTAAAATATTTTTAATATTTTTAAATATTTTTACATATTATATTTTAATATATTTTTAATATATTATATATTATCTATTTTATATTATAAAATATTATATATTTACATATATTTTTATATATTATATTTTTTCTATTTTTAAATATTTTTAAGTATTTTTTAATATTTTTAAATATTTTAAAATGTTTTTTAATATTTTAAAATATTCCAACTTTAAAACTTAAAATATTCCAACTTAAAATATTTTTTGATAGTATTAAAATCTTTGCCTTTTAATACTAGAGTTTAATACATTTATATTTAATCTAATTACTAATAAGAAAGAACTCCTGCCAATTTTCTATTTGTTTTTGTATTTTTTATGTCCTTTTGATTCCTTAGTTTCTCCACTATTGCCTTCTTCTCTGTTAAATATCCATTTTCTAGTGTATCATTTTAATTCCGTCATTTCTTTTGCTATGTATTATTTATTTGCTATTTAGTGGTTTTCCTGGGGATTACAATTAGCATTTTCATTTATAATAATCTAGCTTAGATTAATAACAACTTAATTTCAGTAATATATAAAAACTTAGCTCCTGTATAGCTCCATTCCCTGCCCCTTTATGTTTTTGTTCTCATAAATTACATCTTTATACATTGTGTTCCCAACAACATATATTTGTAATTGCTGCTTTTTGTAGTTGCCTTTGAAATAACTCAGGAAAAAAGAGGAGTCACAAACAAGAAATACATTAATACTGTCTTTTATATTTATCTATGCAATTATCTTTACCAGTATTCTTTATTTCTTTGTAAGCATTTGAGTTACTGTTTAGTGTCATTTCATTTCCGCCTGAAAGACATCTTTTCTTGTTGAACAGGTCTAGTGGTGACAAATTCTCAGTTTTTGTTTATCTTGGAATGCCTTAGTTTCTCTTTCATTTGAAACATTAATAGACTTTATTTTTGAGCAGTTTGAAGTTTACAGAAAATTGAATGGTAAGTACAGAGATTTTCTATTTACCCCTTCCACCCAGTCTCCTCCTATCATTAACACCTTGGATTACTGTGGTACATTTATTACAATTGATGAGCCAATATTGATACCTTATTACTAACTAAAGTTGATAGTTTACATTAGGTTCATTCTTTGTATTGTATATTCTATGTGTTCTTGACAAATGTGTAATGATACGTATCCATCATTAGACTATCAGAGTTTTTATCCTAAATAGATGTTGGATTTTGTCAAATGTTTTTTCTGCATTTATTGATATAATCATGTGATTTTTGTTCTTTAGCCTGTTGATGTGGTCTATTACATTAAGTGATTTTTGAATGTTTATCCAGTCTTGCATACCATGCATTGCAGACCATTTTTGGTGTAAAAGAAGTGATGCAGTGGGATGGAAACAGGTCACAAAGATATATCTAAAAAAGTCCCTTCGGATGAATTTGTACACACCATCAAGCAGTGATTCTCTCCTTACTTAGGGTAGGGAACCAAGGTTCAATTCTCAGAAAGTTGCATTTTTACTCATTTACTCAATGTGAATTTACAAAGTGCCTACACATTATCAGCTTCTACTTGCAGCCATTTCTAGATACAAAAGAAACCTGACATCTCAAGAGGGGCCTCCAAGTTTCCTCGAAGTCTACAGCTGAAAGGACATTCTTTTTTTAATTGGATCACTTCAGTACATTTAAAGGGGTAACACCTTAAAGCTGAATCATCTTTAACCTGGAGGACTAACATGATATTTAGCAATACTTGCATTCTAATTTTACTTATTCTTTCCTCCTCAGTAAGTCTTCCCAGACTACTGACTGATCAGTCAATCAAAAGCATTCATTTTTTGTTTCGGTGTTGTTTTTGATTTGTAATATTTAAAAAATTTCTTAGAGTTTTCATCTTTCTACTTACACTACCTATCTGTTTTTTTTTGCATGTTGTCCACTTTTTTCATGAGAGCTCTGAGCATATTAATCATAGTTGTTTTTAAAACAACTATGATTTCCAGTCTGGTAATTCTAATGTGTCTTCCATATCCGAGTCTAGTTCTGATTCTTGCTGTCTCCTCAACCTTTGTTTTTTGTCTTTTTGTTTGCCTTGTAATATTTTGCCAAAAGCTGGACATGTTGTACTGGGTAAAAGGAACTGAAGTAAATAGGTCTTTAGTGTGAGGATCTATGTTTATCTGATTAGGAGTTAGGCTGTGTTTACAGTTTGCTGTTGCTGTAGCTGTCAGAGGCTAAAAATTCCTCTGGTGTCCTTGTCTCCTCTGTGTGTTTGTGTTTCCCTAGAGACTCTATAAAAGAAGTCTGAGATACACAATTCTTTCTGTTGTATTCCTCTGTTATTATACGAGAGCTCTGTTGATGTGGTCATAAGGTGTGAGAGAGGCAAAGTATTTTATGGTTCTATCATTATGCCCCAGTCTTTTAGTGAGTTTATGGTCTTGGGCTGCGACCTTTACAAGAGCTCCTTAGGGTGTTTTTTTTTTTTCATTTTTAGGTGGGATAGGTAGGCTAGAAGGGACTGGAATTGGATGTTTTTATTTCCTCAGGTGATACGCTCTGATAAATCTCATCAGATAGGCTTTGGTTAAATACTTTCTCTTGAAGGCAGTCTTTGTAAAGCAGAACAGAAGGCTCTGTGTATATTTCAAAATGGCTACTTTTCCTTCCTCCTGCCATAAGCATGAGGTGATTTTCTCTGATCTTCACTATGAGAATCTGGGATCGCTTCTGGAGATAAAGCTTTTAAAAGTGTATGGGCTTTCCTAAGACTAGGTCCCCTTGGAATTTTTAACCCTCAAACTTGTCCAAACTAACTTTCAGAAATTCATTAATTATGGTTTAGGTTTTCTTACTCTGCTTCTGGTTCCTGTGGAGTTGTCTGTTCCTGTGCTTTTTGTTTTAGTAGTAAGTTGTGATTCTCTGTATCTGCCTGCCAATTTCACCAAATCTTTTGAGAGTGGTTTACTATGTGACCTCAATTTTCTGATGGAGCTAAGAATAGTTGTGTATTTTCAGTTCCCCTTGAGAGGATAAAAGTGATAGTTTCCAAGTTCCATATATACTAATCAGAACCTGGAAATCTTTTTCACTTTTGAACGATAGTTTTGCTGGATATAGAATTCTTGCTTTTCAGTCTTTTAAGTTCAGTACTTTGAGTACATCATCTCACTATCTTCTGACCTTTATAGTTTGTGATGACAAATCATCTATTAACTTTATTAAAGATCCACACCTGGTGAGTCAGTTCTCTCTTGCTGCTTTCAATATTCTCTATTGTCTTTGGTTTTCTATAGTTTGATCATGATATATTTTGTGTGGCTCTCTTTTAGTTGATCCTATTTGGATCTTATTAAGCTCCTTGGAAACATGTATTTCATCAAATTTAGGACATTTTCAGCCATTATTTATCCCAATATTCTTCTTATTTCTTTCTAGCTCTTCTGCAAATCTCAGTATGAATATATTTGTATTCCTGATGGTATCCCAAAGATACCTGAAATTTTGTTATTTATTTTTTATTATTTTTTCATTTTGTTCCTCACACCGGATATCTTTATTTGTTCTATCTAAAGTTCACTGATTTTTTTCTTCTGCCTGCTCAATTCTGTTCTTTAACTCCTCTACTTAACTTCTCATTTCAGTTGTTGTGCATTTCAAATCCAGAATTTCCAGTTGGTTTCTTTTTATAATTCATCTCTTATTCATAGTCTCTATTTTATGAGACATTATTCTCACAGTTTTCTTTGGTTTTTACAGAGTTTCCTTTATTTCTTTTTCCCCCTTCCCACCTCCTCTCCCCAACTCCGAGTCAAGCCCTTGTTTCTCAGTCTAGTTGTGGAGGATGCAGATTATTGGCCATGTTGGTATTATGATCAGTGCACTCTACCCGGCTGAGCCAGTTGGTTGCTGGCCACCAGCCGGCCACTCACGGCAGCTCACTGCATCTCTCGCCAGCTGCTGCTCACGCTGGCCGCTGGCCACTCACAGCAGCTCATGGCAGCCCAGCTTCAGGTCAAGCCATAGTTCTCAATCTAGCTGTAGAGTGCACAGCTTACTGGCCCATGTGGGAATTGAAACTGCGACCTCGGTGTTAGGAGCACAGCACTCCACCCACCTGAGCCACCCAGCTGCACCCCTTTATTTCTTTGAGAATATTTAAAATAGCCGATTTAAAGTCTTTATCTAGTAAGTCCAATACCTGGGCTTTTTCAGGGATTGCCACTTTTGCTGTGGATAGTCTATATTTTCTTGTTTCTTTGCGTGTCTCATAATTTTTTGTTAAAAACTCAACATTTTGTATATTACAAGGTAGCAACTCTCAATTCTCCCCCTTCACTAGGGTTTACTATTTCTGCTTCTTGTTGTAGTAATTATTGTTTTCTCATTTAGTCATTTTTCTGAACTAATTTTGTAAAGTCTATCACTTGTGGTCATGCTTCTTTGTCATGTGTGGCCATTGAAGTCTCTGTTCATTAGCTTACTGGTTAGCTAATGATTCAACAAAGATTATTTAAATGACTGGAAACAAAAAAATAAATCCAAGTCCTGCCAAGTGTGTGTGTGTGTGTGTGTGTGTGTGTGTGTGTGTGTGTGTGTGTGTATTGGGACATACCTGCAAAACTCAACCAGGCAGTTTGTAACGCTGCCTTAGCCTTAACTTTCTGCTTTCACAGAGCCTTAATATCACCCATAGGTAAGAGCTTATGGCTTTTTCCTGAGCATGTGCTTAGCCCTGGGAATGCATGTGGCCTTGTAGATTCCCAAATATGATGTGAGAGTTTTTCAAAGCCCTTATTTCCCAAAGCTCCTCATTCCCTGGTATTTCTTCTCCACCTTTTTGACCAGTCTATTGTAAACTGTTACCATTGCCTTATGCATCAGTGACTGACATATTTGCCTGCAAATGTTTTTGACCAATGGCCCCCAGGTAACAGCTTTAGTATTAGACCAAAAATACAAGCTTTTTGAGCATTTTACAGGCAGCTAGAATAATGACCACCAGCAGATCAAATAATGGCAATTCAAATAAGGTCCATTCTGGTATCTGTACCAGGAGTGCAGATTGTTATTTTCAAGGCCAACACAACACTCATCTGGGTCATGGGTAAGGGGATAGAGTAAATTAAAATGCCACAATGCTTACTGAGATTCAGGATTATTTTTGGAATTAGTGCACCCCACTTTGCTGTAAGGTTTGGGGTACTTTCCAGAGTTCCAAAGAAAAGTTGATTCTGCCTGTATTTTTTCATTGCTTTTATGGATGTGTGGATCTTTGGAGTCCTTTGTACTGCTATTTTTGCTATCTTTACTCAGGAGTGAATTTTTCATTAATAGATAGGTCCTATATTTTATTAATCAATGTGCTGAGCAAACTGTGGGTCACATGATAGATGTTTAGTACATATTTGTTGCATGGATGAATGCATAAATCAGTTAGGAATTAAATGGAGACAGTTGAGAAACTTGGCTATGACTAGAAGTAGATGTATGGTACATAGAGGGTGTCTAGTTTTATATGTATGTACATATATATTTTTTAATTGAACAGGTTTATAGGATGTGGGAAAGAAACTGCTGCAGAGACAAAGTTTAAAAATATTTATTTAACACGTGGCTGTCTTCATTATATTTATTCTTAACAATAGTATGACACTCTAACCCTAAGTCAGACTGTGGTTCAACTCAACTTAAGGTCTGTTTTTTTAACGCCTGTTTCCTTGGTTGTCCCTACAGTAGATGTTTAGGGGTAAACAGGTTCTTTTTTTTTTAAATGACATTTTTGAGGTATCATTTATATGTAATCAAATACACTTGTCTTAAGTGTATAATTCAATGATTTTTAGTATATTTATATATTTGTGCAGCCATCACCATAGTCCAATTTTAGAATACTTTCATTACCTTTGAAAGATCCCTCATGCACATTTGCAGTTACTCCCAATTTCCCTATAACCCCTGGTCCCTAGTAACCTAATTTGCTTTCTATGCTAATGGAGTTTTGGTTTTGTGCTCATTGAGGAAGCTCAAAATGCAGCTAGTTGTTTTTGCCCAGGAAAAGCTGCAGATTCCACACCCACTTTGTGAACCCCCACCATAAGCTTGGAAACCTTAGTTGACCCTTCTCAACAAGGATTCCTGATAGAATAAAGCCCTAACCCCCTTAAGGCAATGGACATATGTAATAAACGAGCTAATCTTCTCTTCATCTACAATGGCACTAGTGCTGTAGCATTCTTGGTAAAACTGAAAACGTAGTCACTTAAATCACTGTATGTAGGCTAGTTGTCTTGTGGAATCCTGATTGAGAAAGGCTGCAATTAGAAAGCTTGGAGAACAGGATCAGGCCTTGTGAGACTTCTGAAGTAGCCATTACTTCAACAGATAGTTACTTATTGCTTCTCTATGCTCGTACTCTGTGTCAGGTATTGTGGGAAGCTTAGGATGCAGGATTCCTACCCTAGAGGAGCTTATAGCCTCCAAAAGGTTGTTAATGACAAGTTTGCACATAACTTTGCCAGAGAGGAAGACAAAAGATTTCCAGGTGGCAAGGGGACTCTTTTCTTTCCCTTAGGAGTCTCACTAAGAGGAGATCACAGTGGTCCTAGATAATCAAGTTGGCTGGGTGCTACTAGGCAGACATTTCTCTAATCTATTTTTTCTGGGGCAGAGCATTTAAAATTTCTTCCAATTTATATATTTTTATGGAAGCCAAGAACCAGTATTCTACTGATGAGGAGAGGTGATGAGTTAGAATGAGTCTCACCTTCAGTGGCGTTGGTCTTGTTCAGGAAGTGGACCACCAGATAGTCATATACTCCTGGGTAAACCACTGGAAACAGCAATTTATTTAATGAAGGATGCAAATAAAGATAATTAGTAAAATAAACTTACATAATATGAAATAATTGCTAGCACATGTAAAAATATATTAGAAATAACACAAGGCATTTAACTAAACATACTGCTATGTCTGGATTTTCCTAATTGTCATTTGCTCCTCATTCATTTTGTTGTTCTCCAGGATAGTTGGTACTGTAAATTTTAAGAAAAATTTAGAGGACAAGAACTCAGAATTGAGAAAATTCTATCTAATATTTGTATATGCATATGAATTAGTAAAAAAAAAGGCATTATTTAATTTTAGCTGCAGGGCACCTTGTTCAGTGCAGGGAGAGAGACATTATTTGAAAACCACTAACCTGATATCAAAGGGGGAAGATTGTGTAGGACGTTCTCTTCAAGTGGCAGAAACCCTTTCTTAAAGTCCTGCCTGCTGGCCATTCTTTATTCTATCTCATGGGGAGCTGTGTTCTGGATTCTTGTTCCCTCACTCTGTAATGGGAAAACAGATGGGAAAATGAAGACAACTAAAAGTTTTTGATTCAGTTTTAGCTGCACCATTACCTGGTGACTTTGGGCAAGGCAAGAATCTCTTTTGCTTCATTTTTCTCATTGGCAAAATAGAGATGGTAATATGTCCCTACCTGATGCCACAATTCTATTCCATGAAAATCAAATGAACTAATGAATAAATATAACAGATGATTAATTGCTTTGCTTGAGGATTGTATGTTTATTATTTAACCTCTCCATGGGCCATAAGATGATGAATTTCTTATGATATGTAGCCTCCATGATGGTCCCCAATGATTTCACCTTTTGGGATTAATGCCCTTCTGTGGTTCCCAATTGTACTAGAATTGTTCTGTGTGACCAATAGAATATAGCAGGAACGATGTCGTATCACTCATGAGATTAGTCTATAAAAGACACTCGTGTGTTGTCTCTCCCATGCTCTCTCTCACCCTTTCTGATTACTTACTCCCGGGTAAGCTAGTTGCCATGTCATCAGCTGTCCTATGGAGAAGCCTATATGATGAGACCTCTAACCAATAGAATGAAATTGGAATTGGCTATTCCTTGAAAGTAGATATTCCAGCCCAAGTCAAGCCTTCAGATGATTGAAGCGCAGGCCAACTGCTTGATTGAAACCTCATGTGAGAACCTGAGCCAGAAAGACCCACTCCAAGATTTCTGACTCTCCAAAACTCCAAGAGCTAATAAATGTTTGTTTCTGTCAGCTGCTAAGTTTTGGGATAATTTGTTATGCAGCAATAGATAACTAATACATTCTTCAAGTAGAAAAATATATGTATTTGCTCATAGAATTCAACCCACTGCTAATCATGGAGGGTACTCAACTCTTATATTTGAAAAACAAAAATGAAAGTGAAGGAAGGAATGTCAGGAAAGCAGAATGCACACATGCACGTTACAATTTATTCCCACCTGAGACTGTATGTTCTGCACACATGGCCAGAATGACACCACAAATGTCTGATCACCAACTTTCGTGACCTGCTAGCAAACGTATTTCCGGATGTGACCACCTGAGCCATTGTTTCAAATGGGCTCTGCCTTACACCAGTCTTTACGGATGCAGTTTGGCCTGTGACCCTTTGATTGCTGCAGCCTTTTAGTGATTAGTGACCTTGAGAATCCAAATTTGAAAAGGTGTAATCTCACCGTGAAGAGGACGTGGTCATTATATCTTTCAGTGTAACTACTGTCCATGACTTTCTGCCTCTGTACACAGATTTCTTCACCCACCTTTTGTGAGATCCTAGTCACTGCTGTGGTGTTTTATATGGAAATTATATGTAGATGGATGTTACAGGGACTTGATGGTATGCAGTTGTAGAAGCTGGCTAAGGCAATTGTCTTTGTCTGGTGCCAGGGCTTGAAGTCCTCAGGGAGGCATCTGGGGAGGGAAGGTGGATATACCATAGGAGAGACCAAGCAGAAGCTGGAACCCACAAGAACACACTGAAATGCACATCCATTCTTGTTTCTCTGACATTGGTGGTGTGCACGTCTTGCAGAAGCCAGCACCTTTCATCATAGAGCTAAACACATACTTCTGGCCCAGAAGTCAGAGCACTGAAGGGTGATTTAGGGAAAGGTGGAGCAGTAGCTGGCCTGGCATGGCTTCATGCCAACGAGGTGAGTCAACAGATGAGGGATGTGAGTGAGCTATAAATGGCTGCTGCTTCACTTCTCTCCCCCAAGCACTGCATGGGAACCTCTCTTGTGGCCAGCTCTCACCAGAAACACAGGGGAGTTCTGGGAAATGTAGTCCAGCCTAGACAATGACACCTTATAAAACTACCTCTCCCAGCCCCCAACGGATTATATCACACAGTCCAAAATAAAATGAACCTACTAAAAATATTTGTTGCTAATTGTACTAGAACAGCAGTACTCAAAGTTTTTGGTCTCATGCCTTTTTTGTATGTTTAACAATTATTGAGGAGCCTACAGATCTTGTTTATGTAGATTATAGCTATTAAATTTGTTATTATAGCTATGATAATTGGAAATTAGGGTGGCCGGTTTGCTCTGTGGTTAGAGCGCAGTGTTTATAACACCAAGGTTACCGGTTCGATTTCCACGTGGCACAGTGGGAAACAATGACTTGAGCTTGGAGCTGAGCCACTGCCAGTAGGTGGCTCATTGGCTCAGTGGTTAGAGCCTGGTGCTCATGACACCAAGGTTGCCAGTTCGAGTCCCACATTGGCCAGTGAGTTGCTCCCTCCACAACTAGATTGAAAACAATGACTTGACCTGGAGCTGAGCTACGACCTCCACAACTAGACTGAAAAAAATGACAACTTGACTTGGAGCTGAACTGTGCCCCTGACAACTAGACTGAAAACAAAGATGGAGCTGATGAGTCCTGGAAAAACACTGTCCAACATTCCCCAATTAAAAAAATAAACTAAAACAGAGCAAATGGAAAAAGTTATATTTAGAAATAAGATTAATAAACCATTATATGTTAATACCGTGTTTCCCGAAAATAAGACCGAGCCAGACAATCAGCTCTAATGCATCTTTTGAGGCAAAAATTAATATAAGACCTGGTCTTGTTTTGCTATAAGACCCGGTCTTATATAATATGGTATAACATAAGACCAAGTCTTATATTAATTTTTGCTCTAAAAGATTCATTAGAGCTGATTGTCCGGGTAGGTCTTATTTTTGGGGATACATGGTATAAATAACATTTTTTATAAAAATAAGTATATTTTCTAATATGAAAAGTTTAGTGAGAAGAGGGACATTGTTTTATAGTGTTCAAATACCTTTAATGCCTCTCTTAATAGAAAAGCAAGATGCTCACATCATTCTCCATTTACTCTGTTGTGATATCACTCATCATGTAGCCTCTGGAACATTCCATTGTAGGCTCAAGCGAATGATAGTGAAAAAAGCAAATAGCATCTTATGTTATCATGAAGATACTTTTGACTTCATGGACTTCTCGAAAGGATCTTGGAGACCCCCAGGGGTCACTGGACCACACTTTGAGTACTGGAGAAAATGCGTTGTCTTCTTATTTTGGTGACTTACTGGGGAAACATGTATAAATTGGAAGTGGTAGTTCTGAGGGAAAGCTCTACAAAGCCTGTGGTTATTCACAAGTGAAGCACGAGGGCAATTATCTGAACCATAGAAGTCCAAGTAACATGCTAAGGACTTAATTACTTGGGTAATTCAGGTACTTCTCCTTATGATTCCAAAAATTCATGACAATATTCTACTTTATCTAGTCTCTGAAGATACTAATAGTAAGAGATAAAAGATTGGAAAGAGAGAGGACTAGAGAAAGATCAAGGATAGGAAGAGAGGAAAGAGGGAATGCTACTGAAGTTTGTCTTCATGGCCTCTCACTACCAGTCTGCTGAGACAGAAGCAGGTTCTGGAGTTGTTTGTGTGCCCTCAGAAGAGGCAGTCTCAATGGGTTCCGACACCAGTTTCAGTGCGTTGCCTGGAGTGGTACACGGTGCTCAAAGAAGCCCCGGGTGGGAGAAGTGGCCTCACTGTGGATATTTACATATTTTCAATGCTCCTGATCCATCTCTGCCATGTTTATTAGGAGAATGTAAAACCAAATTATTGTACCATTTGCCTGTTTATCTTTGAAGTTTTCATGTGGCACAAAATCTTTTTCCACTGTTTTTCAAGCACTGTTTCTTTTTAAGTTGATTATAAAGCAAAACTTTTCTCCTAGAAAATATGAACCTACTTATTAAGACATTAACTGCTGATCAAAATGATAATATAAATTTTCGTAATATCCTTTTTTATAAATCAAAACCTTTATTTGGAATAAGAATTCTCTAAAATTTCAGTCTTTTCTTTCAAACAAGCCCTGGTCCTGAACCCAGTTTTCAGAAATATTTTTGAAGAGTGCAAGCTTGTGATACTAACCATCTAGACATTAGTTGGACATAACCACATTTTTATGATGAATACCCTCTCACTGAACTTTCATGGAATGAAGATAATGTCATGGTCAATGTTTTCCTTAAACTTTTAAAATGCAACATGATTTTCTTTTAAATTAAAATTACAAACACTATGTATCAAGAAACAAGCATCTAAAACTTGCTTATTTCTTGTACTAAACTTCATAATATAAACATTAAAAACAAAACAAAACAAAACTGTAAACCTACTACCACCCAAGCACAACATTTTAGTATATGTACTTCCAATCACTCTTCTAAGCCTGCATATGTATACAGAATATACAAGCATATATTTACATTTGTATGACTTTAAACAAAATTGAGTAGTAACTCAAAGTCTTGATAAGCCTTGGGCATGCATCTGAGCATCTCAGTGAGCTGAGATTTTCCTTGCTGGAGAGGATGAGCTGGTTAGTGTCCCATGAAATGAGGAGTTTGAGGCGTGACTCTGATATTCCTCCATGAGCACCAGCCCATGAAAATGTCTTGTCCACCAGAACGTCCCTGTAGGGAGAAGTAGGTGCCTGGAGACAAGAGGGTTTTGCATCCCAATGAGTCATTAAAGGATACAGGAGTAAGGTAGGGTTTGGGAAGTCAGGCATTGTTGATCCTCAGTCAGGAGAGGGAGAGACCTATACCCACTTCAGTTATTCACTGGAGGCATGGCAGGGCTGGGCATTCAGCCTCAGAAAAGTGGTGGGGTTCCAAGAAAGAAGGCCAGGCAAAGGGGGAGCAGCCCTTCATACCCCTCTGTGAGTACTCCCATTTATAAAGGCCAAAGAAACTAGTAGGGAGAGGAGAATTGAAAGAGCTAGTGAGCAACTGAGAGAGAGATTGTGTGTGTGTATCATAAGGAGTTGGCTCACATGATTATGGAGGCTGAGAAGTTCCACCACCTGCTGTCTGCAAACTGGAGACCCAGAGAAGCTGGCGGTGTAAGATCCAGCCCAAGTCCGAAGGCCTGAGAATCAGGAGGGCTGAAGGTATAAGTGCTAGTTGGAGGGCAGGAGAAGACCCCGTTCCAGCTTATACAGTGAGAGAGAAGAGAAGAGAAGAGAAGAGAAGAGAAGAGAAGAGAAGAGAAGAGAAGAGAAGAGAAGAGAAGAGAAGAGAAGAGAAGAGAAGAGAGAAATTCTCCCTTACTCCCTTCCTCTGCCTTTTTTGCTTTATTCAGTCTTCAGTGGATTGAAAGATGCCTGCTCACACTGGGGAGGGTGATTTGTGTTACTCAATCTGCAGACTCAAATGTAACCTCATATGGAAACACTGTCACAGACACACAAGGAAATAATGTTTAGCCAAATATCTGGTCACCTGTGGTCCAGTTAAGTTGACACATAAAATTAGCCATCACAGCCCAGCAGTGAGACATACCCAGCAAGCCCAAGGCCCAGAAGATGATCCCAGTGTGTTGCTCCTACAGACCCATTCTGGCCTAGAACTGGTGTCACAGGAATCTGATCACACTTAGCTGGCAGAAGGAGCCCCGTGTGGAATGTTGCCTGGAGTGTAGTCTGAAGAGTGAGAAGGAATATCCTGGCTGGAAGGCCCCATGTGTCCTGAGGATCAAATCCACACTTTCCCAGGGCTCACCACACCCCGCTGTTCTCTGGTCAGCCTGCCTGCCCACTGGCCACCTTCAGAGGGGCCGCCTTGCTCTCTCAGATCTGGGCGGCTGGGAATCCGTCTCCTTGGAACAAGCTCCTGCTCCTGCTCCCTCCTCATTAGCTAATTCCCACTCATTCCCCAGGACTTCGCTTCACTGTGTTCTTCCTCCAGGAACTCATCATAATGGCTCCAAATCTGGGGCGGGTGTCGTTTCTGTGTGCCCACGGTGCCCTGACAGTGTCGTTCATCTTGGTCCTGCCCCAACCAGCTGTGTGACTTCCTATAAAGTCTTTTGCTTCAATGAGCTTCCAGATTCTTTATCTGGTAAATGAGAGATCTCTATTACATGATGTGAAGGTCTCTTGTTTGAGAACTGTATGATTCTCCAAATCCTTTTAAAAACTATTTAACCCGCTTGTAACTTCTACTATTCTAAGCTGTCCACGGAGAGGAAATGAAGGAGATCTTCATATTCACTTTCGCAAACTCTTTCCAGCTCTTTGCCCGAAGGAGGGAACTAGGTTTCTGTACTGTTCTGGTCATGGTCACATGAATGGAAGCTCCTTGAAGTGATCCAGCAGGACCCCGGACAATCAGAGGCTAGGAAAACATGCCATCACCCCTGGCTGCCCAATTGCTCATCTTTTTCATGCCCAGAGGGCCATGTGGTGGAGATTAATCAGCTACTTTGAAAGGAAATCAACAAGAAACTTCGTGTATTCAGGCTCACCAGCCCCAGGCATTAGATTGCAGATGTCTGCTGTTGACTCTCTTTTCATTCCAGTGACTAATCCTTTGGGTTTTTGAATAATATTCCAGGAAGGAGAAAGACCACCTTCCACTGAATAACTAAAATAGACTTTTGTTCAAATTTATTGTTTTATTATAGTTCCGTCCACAAGATAAACCGTCCCAGGTTGAAAACTAGAGAAATAAAAGAGAATCAGTTACTTCTAACTACATCAGTTGGGCATTTATAACTTTTTCCGAAACGGCACGATTGTCCTGGGACAGAACCTCCCAGAGAGGGTGTGGTGATGACTGATAGTGAAGTTCAGAGGGGCTGACCAGTGGCCTCCTTCTCAGTCACTTAGGAACACCTCCACCCAAACTATTTTGTTGTTTATTTATTTTTAAAATATTTGTTTTGAAATAATTTTAGTTTTACAAAAATTTGCAAAAAGTAGCACAACAGTGTTACCATATTTCCACATTTCTTCTCCCTTCCCCTCTTGTGTGTGTGTGTGTGTGTGTGTGTGTGTGTGTGTGTGTGTGTGTGTGTATGTTATGGTATATGGTTTGTGGTGTGTGGTATGTGTGTGTGAGACTTTTTTCTGAAGTGTTTGAGAATAGGTTACAAACACGATGTGCTCTTACATCTAGGCCTATTGCTCTGTATATCTTAAAACCAAGGATATCCCCTTTATAACTGAAGATAAACATGGATACAATTCTGCTATCTAATCTACAGATCTTCAAATGTTACCAATTGTCTCGCCAATGTCCCTTTTCTGATCCAGGATCCCACATTTCATGTAGTCCTCCCGTCTCCTTAGGCCAGGGCTGTCCAAACTTTGTTCAACGTTTTTCATCAAGGGCCATATGCGGTAAAACACACACACAGCCGGGCCACTCACTCTTGGTGAAGTATGTATTGCCTCACCTGGTTTATTTAAGTAAACTAAATATATTTTTGGAATTTGTTGTGGGCCAATAAAACATAGATCACGGGCCGCAGTTGGCCCGCGGGCCGCAGTGTGGACACCCCTGCCTTAGTCTCTTCTAATCTGGGGCAGTTCCTCAGTCTTTTTTCCTTTCTTTTTATCTTATCAACTGACTTTGCACATTTGAAGAGTAGTGTTCAGTTATTTTGTTGAATATACCTCAGATTGGGTTTATCTGATGTTTCCTCGTGTTTAAATACAGTTCATGCATTTTTGGCAGAACTACGACAGACATGATGCTTTATTGGATCAGGAGGCACATGACACTGATTGGCCCTGTGCTGCTCATGGAAACTTCGATCATTTGGTTAAGGTGGCATCCTGTTTCTCCACTGTCAAGTTATTATTTCCCTCTGTCTCATTAATAAGAATCCAGTGAGGCAAAACTTGGAGACTATGCAAATACCCTGCTGGTCATCAGACTCGTGCCCATTGTATATATAAGTCACATCTTCTTTATCCATTCACCCATTGATGAACACTTAGGTTGTTTCCATACCTGGGCTATTATGAATAATGCTGCAACAAACACAGGCGTTCCGATACCTTTCCTAGATACTGACTTCATTTCCTTTGGATAGATACTTAGAAATTGAATTTCTGGATCATATGGTAGTTCTATTTTTAATGTTTTGAGGAACTCCGTACTATTTTCTATGGTGGCCGCATCAATTTACAATCCCACCAACAGTGAACAAGGGTTCCTTTTTTTCCACATCCTTGCCAACACTTATCTCTTGTCTTCTTGATGACAGCTGCCCTAACACGTATGAGGTGATATCTTATTATGGTTTTGATTTGCATTTCTGTTATGATCAGAGATGCTGAGAACATTTTCGTGTACCTATTGGCAATTTGTATGTCTTCTTTGGAAAAATGTCTATCCATTTTTTCTGCCCATTTTTAATTTGTATGTTTTTTAAACTATTGAGTTATATGAGCTCTTTATGTATTTTGGATATTAACTCCTTACCAGATATATGATTTGCAGATATTTTCCCCCATTCAGTAGGTTGCTTTTTCATTTTGTCAATGATTTCCTTTGTTGTACAAAAGTTTTAAATTTTGATGTAGTTCCTCTGGATAATTTTTGCTTTTGTTGCCTTTGCTTTTAATGTCAAATCCAAAAATTGTCAAGGAGCTTACTCCCTATGTTTTCTTCCAGGAGTTTTATAGTTTAGGTCTTATATTCAAGTTTTAATACATTTTGGGTTGATTTTTGTGTATGGTGTAATATGGGGATTGGTTTCAATCTTTTGCATGTGGCTGTCCAGTTTTTTCAACACTGTTTATTAGAGACTATTCTTTTCCCATTGTGTATTTCTGTTTGCTTTGCTATAAATTAACAGAGCATATATGTATGGGTTGATTTCTAAGCTCTCTATTCTGTTCCATTGATGTGTTTCTGTTTTTATGCCGGGATACTTTGAAACCAGAAATTGTGATGCCTCCAGCTTTGTTCTTTCTCCAAATTTCTTTGGCTATCTGGGGTCTTTTGTAGTTCCATACTATTGTTAAGCATATTGGTCCTTATCCTATGAGAAATAGTAATATTTTAAGGGTTTTAAGCAAGCTCAGATTTTCAGAAAAATCACTCTGGCTTCAACATGGAGAACACTTTAAATGGGGTTTCAGGATGGGAAGGGTTGGATAAGTTAGGAAACTAAAGAACATTTCTTGGGGAGAGACGAGCTTGCTTTGTTCCAGGGTGGGAACAGGATGGAAAGAGGGGTGGGAGACCTGAGACAACAAAATGTAGGGAGATTTTTCACCCTTCTTGTCTGTTTCTTATTAGATCAATCGCCAAGTTCATGTAAACCCCCTTCTAAGTGGAACATTATTTTCACACAGTAAGTACATTTCCTATTGATATGTTCGTAAATATATTTTCTTCTTAAAGCTCTGAACATTGCACCCAGTGCACTAGAAATGGACACTATGTATTAACTTGTTCCTGGCAAGAACTCTTGTAACTCTCTTCTGATATTTGCCCAAGAATTCCTCTGAAACACTCAGTAATGAAAAACCTCACTCCAAAGGCTTAGTTCAACATCTCTCAAACCTTAGGGTGCATCAGAATCACTTGATGAGCTTGTTTAAACACAGATTACTGGGCCCAACCCCCAGAGTATTTGACTCAGTAAGTGTGGCCCGAGAATGTTTCATCTCTATCAAGGCCTCAGACCATGCTGATGTTGTTGGTCCAGGGGCCACAGGGTGAGAACCACTAGTTAACTAGAAGCCGTGTAGCCGAGGGGCGAGCTTCCTGCACTCTACACGAAACTCTTTCTAGTGATGCCACTTGGGCAATTTACTCACTTGTCTGTGCCTTTGTTTCCTCGTCTGGATTTTGATGAAGATTGTATTGAGGAATGTTTATAAAGCGGTGAGACTGGCACACAATGAATGTAGATTAGTTTTTATGAAAAAGAAAATCAATTTTATGTGACTAGAATATACTACAATTCTCAGTGTAAAGTGAGACAGATAATGCTTTCAGTACATTCTTGGAAAATGCTGATGAAAATTCAATGTGATTTCACAGTGAAAGTCTTCAGTCAAAGCCTTGGAAGGAACCCCAGCTCTGCTCCTTCTCCACCTCCTCAGTTCTGATAAATTTCTAGTGAGATTGTACATTTCGTTTTATCTACCTCCCCCTACTCTCTGATCCTCAGACCTTGGCACCATACCCGCCCCCAGACAGGGTGTGACATCTGGAAAATTTATGGGGTGGGAGAGCAGAGTGTTGACTCACCATGTCCATAGCTGACTGCTCTAGGAAAGCAGCTGTGGGCAAGTTTTCCCAGGTTGCACAAGTCATAGGATTTCTGAACCAGATGGATAGACCACCTCTGCTGGCCCCTGGCTGATCTCAAGGAGACATTCATGGTGTGTCAAGAGGACATGTGGGGAGGGAACAACCCATGGGAAACCCTGTCGTCTGAATGTTAGTTCCCCCAGATTCTTTAGCAATGAGCAATGCATGTTTCACCTACATGTTCCACCTCTAAAATTTCCATGGATAAAGGCTCAAATGCTCTTTGCCTAGAGCTTACACATGGGGATTGAGGAGATTTACGAGTAACCCAAAGGATTGGAATGGAGAGAAAGTGGAACCAGAAGACAAGTCAGCTTCTGTAGAAGCCTGCAGGTGTGGGGTGAGTCTGGAGGAGGCAGGCACAGTCAGCCCAAATGCATTTTTTTTTTAAGGAAGTAGTCAATGAAAGTTTATTGACTTAATACAGTATGCTCTTGACCTTAGATTCAACATACTCAGGCAAAAGAAAAAGGACGATCCCATGAGTAGACAATCTTATTTATAAGTCTCTAAGAAAGAATAAAGTTAGTTATCCAAACATAATTATTTTGTATCCCTGATGAAAATACCGTATGATAAGGAATGTATTCCTCTTAAAGTCCACTCTCAGACATTAGTGGCCATAGTAGAAAAGATGTACAAAGTAAGTACTAAATGAGGTGTTTGTGGAATGAAATGGTTTCCAAGTCTTCCTTTCCTAAATTCACAGTGCTGACATTATTGTCAGGAAACAATATATTAGAAGGGACTCTTATATGTCGCTCATAATAATGCTTTAATTTTTTCCTGCATACTTAGGGAATTCACTCTTCAAAAATCCAAATGTAAATATGTCTATGTTGTATAATGAAGTTTAGAAGTGGAAAAAAAACACATGCTAGAAATCACATTGGTGAATGTGCAGAGTCAAAAGAGAATAATGTAATTTTATTTCATAAATCTGGGAGGAACAAATGCAATTCAAGAAATATTCTAAGAAAACTAAAAACAGAAAAAAAAGATAATCAAATCTGCAAATTCAGTTAGAGGTGCTAGAACCTAGGACATAAGTAAACAGTTAAAGCACTTTTTTGTTGTTGTTGAAATTGTCAGTTTTTTATTCCACACATAGCAGTAGAGTTGAAGAGACCTATACCACAGATTATTGAATTTTAGAACTGAAAAGAAACGATGTAGCCCAATACTCTATTAATTATAGATATAAGGAACTATACCCAACTGTTTGTTTTCAAGGCAACAAAACTAATTAGTGACAGAGTTTTTATTAGAAACCAGAATTTTTTTTCCTAGTTCATTCAGGAATTTTTTTTTACTAGTTTCAGGTGCACAAGAAAAAGTAATACTCAGACGTTTATCATTTATATCCCTCACACTGTGTGGACCCCCCTCCCCCCATCCACTATCCCTCTGACATCGCACACAGCCATTACATTTCCACTGTCTCCACTCCCAATGATGTACTCCGCTTCTTGTAAGTATATACATACATATATATATATACATATATATATATATGTGCATATATATATATGTATATATAAAATTATAGTTGTTCAGCTTCAGGTGTACATTGCAGTGATCAGGCATCTACATCATCCCTGATGTGGTCTCCCAAATGGGACAAGTGTCCATCGGATACCCTACAAAATCTTTACAACATTATTGATTACATTCCCCAAATTAATTTTCAAAACCCCGTGGCTATCTTGTGGTTACTGACTGCTTTTTAATCCCCTCACCTTCCCCCTTATCCCCACCTCCTCTCCCATCTAGCAACCCTCAGTTTTTCCTCCAAAACTATTTATGATTAGTTCATTCACTTATTCTTTTCTTTAGATTCCACATATAAGTGAGATCATATTTGTTTATCTTTCTCTGTCTGACTTATTTCACTTAACATAATGTTCTCTAGGTCCATCCATGTTGTTGCAAATGGTAAGATTTCTTTCTTCTTTATGGCTACATAATATTCCATTGTATAAATGTACTACAGTTTCTTTTTTTTTTTTTTATTACTACAGTTTCTTAATCCAGTCATCTACCGATGGGCATTTCGGTTGTTTCCATGTCTTAGCTATTGTATATAATGCTGCAATAAACATAGGAGTGCATAAAGATTTTTGAATTGGAGTTTTGGAATTCTCCAGATAGATACCTAGAAGTGGAATTGCTGGATCATAAGGTAGTTCCATTTTCAGACTTTTGAGATAACTCCATACTGTTTTCCATAGTGGCTGCACCAATCTGCAATCCCACCAACAGTGCATGAGGGTTCCCTTTTCTCCACATCCGCGCCAGCAATTGTTGTTTGTTGATTTATTGATGAGAGCCATTTTGACTGGGGTGAAGTGGTATCTCATTGTGGTTTCCACTTGCTCTGATGGTTAGTGAGGTTGAGCATTTCTTCATGTCTGTTTGCCATCTGTATGTCCTTTTTAGAAAAATGTCTCTTCATGTCGTCTGCCCATTTTTTAATTGGGTTGTTAGTTTTTCTGGAGTTGAGTTGAGTGTGTTTTTTATAAATTTGTGATATTAACCCCTTATCAGACATATCATTGGCAAATATCTTTTCCCATTCAGTAGGATCCCTTTTTGTTTTATTGATGGTTTTCTTTTTTAAAAAGAAAAAACTTTTTAGTTTGATGTAATCCCACATGTTTATTTTTTCTCTTACTTCCCTTGCGCGAGGGGATATATCAGTAAAAATCTTACTCCAGGTAATGTCTGTGAAGTTTCTTCCTATATTTTCTTCTAGGAATTTTATGGTTTCAGATCTTACATTTAAGACTTTAAGCCATTTTGAATTTATTTTTGTATATGGTGTAAGGAGGTGCTCCAGCTTCATTTTTTTGCATGTGTCTGTCCAGGTTTTCCACCACCATTTATTGAATAGACTGTCTTTACCCCACCGTACATTCTTGTTTCCATTGTCGTAGATTAAATGGCCATATAGGCATGGATTTATATCTGGGTTCTCTATTCTGTTCTATTGATCTATGTGTCTGTTTTTATGCCAGTACCATGCTGTTTTGATTACTGTAGCCTTGTAGTATAATTTGATGTCAGGTATTGTTATACCTCTCACTTTGTTCTTATTTCTCAAGATTGCTGAAGCTATCGTGGTCTTTTATGGTCCATATAAATTTTAGGATTATATGTTCTATTTCTGTGAAATACGTCATTGGTAGTTTGTTAGGAATTGCATTGAATATGCATATTGCCTTAGGCAATATGCACATTTTAACTGTGTTAATTCTTCCTATTTATGAACATGGTATGTGTTTCCATCTATTCGTATCTTCTTTCATTTCTGTCTCAGTGTCATAATTTTCTGAGTACAGATCTTTTACTTCTTTGGTTAAATTTATTCCCAGATATTTTATAGTCTTTGGAGCAATTGTAAATGGGATTGTTTTTTTTTTTTAAATTTCTCCTTCTGATGTTTTATTATTGACATATACAAATGCAACTGATTTCTGAATATTAATTTTGTATCCTGCTACTTTACTAAATTTGTCTGTCAGCTCTAATAGTTTCTTGGTGGAGCCTTTAGGGTTCTCTATATATAGTATCATGTCATCTGCATAAAATGACAATTTTACTTCCTCCTTACTGATTTGGATGCCTTTTATTTCTTTTTCTTATCTGATTGCTGTGGCTAGAACTTCCAGCACTATGTTGAATAGAAGTGGAGAAAGTGAGCAACCTTGCCTTGTTCCTCATCTTAAGGGGAATGGTTTTAGCTTTTCCCCATTGAGTATGATGTTAGCTGTGGGTTTATCATATATGGCCTTTATTATGTTGAGATATGATCCCTCTATTCCCACTTTCTTAAGGGTTTTTATCATAAATCGCTGCTGGATTTTATCAAATGCTTTTTCTGCATCTATTGATACGATCATGTGATTTTTATTTTTCATTTTGTTAATGTGGTGTATCACATTAATTGATTTGCAAATGTTGAACCACCCTTGCATACCAGGGATGAATCCCACTTGATCATGGTGTATGAACTTTTTAATGTATTGTTGAATTCTGTTCGCTAATATTTTGTTGAGGATTTTTGCATCTATGTTCATTAGAGATATCGGCCTGTAGTTTTCTTTTTTTGTGGTGTCTTTGTGATTTTGGGATCAGGATGATAGTGGCTTCGTAAAAAGTGTTTGGGAGTCTTCCCTCCTTCTGGATTTTTTGGAAGAGCTTGAGGAGAATAGGTGATAATTGTTTTTTGAACGTTTTGTGAAATTCACCTGTAAAGCCATCTGGTCCAGGGCTTTTGTTTGTTGGGAGATTGTGGATTACTGATTCAATTTCCCTGGTGGTAATCAGTCTATTCAGGTTTTCTGTTCTTCTTGAGTTAGCCTTGGAAGGTTGTATGCCTCTAGAAAATTGTCCATTTCTTCCAGATTGTCAAATTTGTTGGCATAGAGAGTCCTTTGATGGGTTATAGATGTCCCGTTTGTGATATGATCCAGAGGAGAACTCAAAAAGTGCGCCCCGCTGCAGCCATTCCTATGACATCACTCCCAAATTCATTTTTGAGCTTTTGAAGAATGTGTGAAAACCAAGCTTTGGGCCAGAGGAGAGAAAGTTCGGTTTGATGATTGGGAGATCTCCTCAACCCTAAAGGTAAGCTCCAGGAAGAACATACATGCACCTTTAGCTGAGCCCTCAGGAATTGTGCCCCTTTTGGGTGATGTCCAAACTTCACGAATCCTTGCTGGGGTGACCCTTCATCATGCGGTCGGTGTTCATCATTTATTGAGTTCCTGTGATGGGAACATCTTTAAAGCTTGGCATGGCTCTGGCCTAGAGGAGTTGTGGGTTTTATGTTTGGAAACATGAGCATTTTGAGACATTTGTGTCCGTGTTTCTGCCAGGTGCCTAAGCTGTCTTTCCTCTAGGAGCAGCAGAAATCCCATGCCCAGGCATGGTTTCCTAGCCTCCTTTGAGTGTTGGGGCTTGAGCCCAAACAGAGTTCTTGCAAGTGGGTGCAATCTGTCCAAGCAGTCGCTGGGCAGAGTAAGGACCCTTGGGGTCTGCTTGCCTGAGGGATGGAGCCCCACAGCAGGGCAGGTGGGGCAGTTACCCTGGACAATCTCGGCTCATGAGAGCCTGAGATACACAAGGGGAGATGTAAGCAAGCAGCAGGGCCTGGAACTTCTGAGCATGTGCTGGTGAAGCTCAAGCCAGAGAGACCCTACACTTTTCTCTTTATGTGATTCATTTTCACCTCCTTGTTGGTGAGGCCCAGGTCAACTAAACGTCATTGGGAGAGATGTCAGTTATCTGAATGTCAGTTAAAAAAGGGTATTTTCATATTATGGATAAAATATAGCCAAAGCATCCAATGGTTGAGCAAAGTTGAAGATTTGAGAGTATCTAACCTATTATTTGTTGTTTATGATAATGCTCATTTAATGAATAGTTCATCTGAAGCCTAGAAAAGAAAAAATAATTCACATTATTGTTTATTCATGTCTCCATTTAATGAGTCACCCTAGTTATCATGCATCCCAGGAAATCAATACATCACGTGTCTTGAATGCATGGATAGATAGTAGTTTGGGGTCACTGATGGATGGACCTTCTGGGGGAGGATTGACCCAGCATTTCCTTGGAAGCACAGGGCAACAGAACACCAGCCATGACGTTGCAAGGTGGTTACAGGGCATCTTGGATATCAATGCCCAGCCCTGGGGGCAATCAGAGTCCCTCTGCTGGTCATCTCCCAGCCATGGCTCATCTGTGTGTTCCAGTTGGCCATTCATCCGGCGCACATTCAGTGAGCACTCACTACGAGCCAGAAGTGTCTAGGTGTGTGGGATACCTCAGTGAAAAAACAGGGAAAGATGCCTGCCCTTTCTTGGAACACAGGTAGTTATGATGAACACTAGAACACATATTCATCATAAGTCATAATTGCTCTCCATGTGCCAAGATGCTGAGAAGAATCTGTTAGACTAACCACCAGGGGGCAGCCTACCCCATGGGCTTAGCCAGGGAGTTTATTCCACATCCAGGGCCTTCTGCCTTCTACTGTGTGTTTATGGCAGCTACCGCTCAGGCCTTGGGCAATTTTGCCAAGTGTGGAGCCCAGATCTGGGTGTCTGTCCTTATCCAAAAGGAAACCAGAGGGCCCTAGAAAGGGGAGCCATGTTTAGGGTTTAGGAAGAACAGATTACTGCATCATTCCCTGCTCCAGCCTGTCCTCTCTGCAAAGGGCGTCACCAGTCAGGGCTAATAGTGGGGCAGCTTCTTCAACAACTAACAACCCAATACTGGAATCCAGATGGGGTGGGGGTGGGGAAGGATCCTGGGTGGGGCAGGGAAACCATCTTTCAAAGGCTCTTGTGTCCTCTGGAAAGTGAGAGCCAGAGATAAGCAAACATTCTCTTAAAATGTTTTTTTAAACTATATTATCAGCTGCTATTTTAAACATTCCCTAAGTTTGGATAGTTAATAACAGAACCTTAAACATTTTTCAATGCTTTAAGATATGATTGAATATCTTAAATCAAGCTTTAAAACTAAAGTAACTGAAATGAGGTCACAGCCACAATGTTCAGTGAAGATCTTAATTAGAAAAGTATGTCCCTAGTGTAGGACAATCCTGAACAAACGATTTGCCAAATACAGTAAATTCCAGGAGGCAAATTAGCAGAGTTTTGTAGATGGCTGCTTAAAGAAGGCACAAGCAAGGTTAATTTTTCTCATTCACTCAATTGCATTTCTCTTGCAAGGCTGCCAAATGCTCTCTCTTGTAATTTTCTTTTTATGATAGTGACTCTTTTGGTTTGCATTGCTTGGACATCTCAATATGGGCAAAACAACTTTTTCCATTCTATTTTAGTTTGCAAAGTGCATTGATTTTTAATTTCCTGGAGTCAATTTTCTATGCAACCATATTTTATTTAGCATAAAAAGTTGTGCCAATTTTTAAACATTTATAGAGTTGTTTCTCCAAGGAAAAGCACAAGGCTAGAAAGAAAAATGAAATTTTCACTTGATGAGATTCCAGTGGCAATGGGGGTTTGAGTGTACTTAAGCATTGTTTACTTACCCAGAATAGCCACTGCAAGTGCATTTATGAAATGATATTTGTCCACTTTGTGGAGAGAAGACATTTTCTAAGGAATCAAAACAAAGTAAGGAATTTGCTGTAGTCTTACATGCCTGATGTGAGAGATGGGGGAAGAGACAATATGTAAAGTTAGTTTTCCATTTACACCCATAAACACATACACATACATTTAAATCAGTACATTAATGAGTCATATCACAAATGTTGCTTTTCAAAATTTTTCTTTTTGTCTTTAGCTTGTCTTCTCTTGTTGTCCCTCCCAAGATCCCTCCTTGCCTCTTGCACATTTTTGACAACAGGACATGGTCTGTGATTTTCATTGCATACCTGTATGTGTACACAGGTAGTGTTCATTGCACAGATGCTTATCTGCATGTATGTACACAGATGGAGAGGGCTTTTCTTCTTTGTTTTAAAAACGGGATAACAAAACATAGTGTTTGAACTTGGTCTTGCTCCATAATTCTCATGGAACTCTTCCAAAGTCAGTAAATACAGCTCTAAGTCATCCTTTTTGATGGTTGTGGTGTGGATGAACCAGAAATTATTTGACCATTCCTCTGCCAGGCATTTATTTGAGTTCCACCTTTTTGTCACTATGAACAATGCTGACACAAATACTCATGTCTTCACAGTTTTCAAAAGATTTTGTTTTTTAAAGAGCAGTTTTAGGTTCACAATAAAATTAAGAAGAGGCAGAAATTTCCCGCATATCCCTGGCTCCTCCCCGAGGCACAGGTTCCCTTATTATCAACGTCCCCACGAGAGGGCACATTTATTACAATGGGTGAACCTACACGGACATGTCATAATCACCCAGAGGCCATAGTTCACCTGCGGGTTCACTCTTGGTTTCTGACATTCTATTTATACGTTTTGACAAAGTATAATGACATGTATCTATCACTAGTGTATCCTACAGAGTAGGTTCACTGCTCTAAAAATTCTCTGTGCTCCAGCTATTCGTTCCCCCTGCTCCCCACAAACACTGGCAACCATTAATCTTTGTACTGGTTTCATAGTTTTATCTTTTCCAGAATGTCATAGAGTTGAAATCAAAGAGGTTTTTGTATTTTTATTTCCAAGGAGTACATGAAGATACATATAGAAATTTTAGTTTTAATTTTCAATCCCTTTTTGCTCAGGTGTAGATGCTGGAAAGGTAAAACTTACCTTGCAGAGGCTTCACAGATGAGAATGGCCATGGGGCTAAACACACGGAGGGGTTGTGGCCTTTGCCTGAGCCTCTCCCGATATGACCTCTTCTTTTTGGTTGAGATGCAGCTGATACTGAAATGGGCAGGGTCAAGTGAGAGAAGAAGCCTGGTTCTATGATTTAGCCATTATTTTAGCGAGGGTTTATGGAGCATCTACAATGTTCTAGTAGGAGGCTGGAAGAACATCGGTATAAAACAAAGGGACGTGGCCCCTGGCTTCCTGAACTGTGTAAGAGCTTTGTAGGAGCAACACAAGATGCAATGAGGCTGTGATGCACCAGGAGCGAGAGTGGCCTGGGTGAGGTGATGTTCACAGAGGCCCCAAGAGGACCCGGGGTTGGCCTGGAATGGGGAAGGAAGGAGCTTTCTGGACAGAAAGAGCCCTGGGGTAGGGAGGGATCTGGCCTGTTTCTTGGAACAGAGGAAGAGCCAGCATGGCTAAGGGCCAGCCCCAGAGACACAGGAGGGGCGAGACCTGATATGGCCTTTGTGGTCTTTCAGATTTTGAATTTGGCTGTTGCTGAGGAAGGGATGTTCAGGAGCAGAAGTGACAGAAAGAGAGAGAACCATTGAAGGGTGTCAGATGAAAGTTGATGTTGGCTTAGACCAATAAAGTGAGATGAGATTTAGAGATAAGTTGATAGTTTTGAGATGTAGCTTTTCCCCATATTTAAAGATTATTGTAAAATAATGTTGCAATGAAAATTACTTTACCTTTTTATCTTTACCTATCTTTACATATATTTCTGTTTATCTTTCTTTCTATCTTTCTCCATCTTTTTCCAGATTTGCCTGATTATCTTTATAGAATAAATTCTAAAGGCAGCCTTCTGCATCAAAATTGATACCTACTAAAATTAAGCCACCTATTGTCAAACGGCCGTCTCCAACTGCTATGCATGGGACGCTTCCACCAGCAGTGAGGTTGGGCACTGCCCAGACCTCATCAGCACTGTGCATGGTCTGTATTTTAAATATTCCCAAACAATAAAAAGAAAAGAAGGTTTCATTATTATTTACATTTCTTTTATTATATTTGTGGTTGGATTTCTCAGAATGTTTCAACATCACAGCACATTTGTTTCCATTTAGTTTATGTTTTTCTAAAATGAAGTGCAGGATTGAATAATAGGCAAAGAAAATGGATTTAAGACTTTCCATCTTTTAAAAACCCACCTTCCACTAGTCACCTTATAAATTGCTCTTGTCTATGGATTTAATATACACCTGGAATATGTTTAAATTTACTGTCAATAGTGAAATAGTGATGACATCGAATAGGGCTAATCAGGAAGATGCTTCCATACTTTAACTGTGACTATTAATTTCCTTACAGAGATGCAGTAATGATTAGACAAGATAACGTATGTAGAAACCCTGGTACAACACTTTCACTTTTTTTTTTTTTTGTACTTGATGGAATATTTTTTTTAATTAGATTTATTGGGGTGACAATTGTTAGTAAATTTACATAGATTTCAGGTGTACAATTCTGTATTATATCATCTATAAATCCCATTGCAACACTTTCACTTTTAAAAAAAGTTTTGGTCAAAAGCAAGTGGCCTCTTTCCTACTATTTGTTCTCAGATATTTCTATGGGTGTCTATAAACCAATGAACCAGCAGCCTCAATAAACCAAAGGAAAAATATGCAGCACTATGTCTTTAAAAGACAGGCACATTATCAGTAAAATCAGGTAAAATAACAGATGTGGGAAAGAATTTTCATGATAATTCATTATGAATGCACTTTATCTTTTCATTATGGGGATGATACTGATGGTAAGAACCATATCATGCACCCTATGGTAGCAGTTACTAGGTGCCCACACTAAGCAACGGGTGTGTGAACACAGGTTCCCCTTCTCAAGTTAATTCTCAATCAGACCCTGAGGTAGACCAGTAGTTGACAGTGTGGCAATGAGCATAACCCTGGAAATTAGGAAACACCAGTACAAGTGCCCAGATTAAGCCAGTGCTCTGGCACCTTGTGTATTCTTGTTTCTCTCCATTGACAGTTGCTACTCAGGGTGACCTGAAGTACTTACTATGTGATCACTACAAGCCCAAAGTTTCAGTATCAACACATGTCAATGAGTAGCAGCCAATGAAAATGAAAAAAGGATTTGAGAAAAAAAAAATCCATTCACATTTTTCAAGAGAAGTACTCCTATTCCTTTGCAGTTTTCCAGAAAACCATTGCTCCTCAAACAACATTCTTCAAGCATTTAGGTTAACACTGATTGGATTGAATGTAATTCCCATGTAAGTAAATGGACCTTTGGGCCCATAGGGCTGTTTGCACATAGCGAGTCCCGAAGGCTCCATGTCAAAGGTTTCGGAAATGCTCTACCCTCCACGATGCTGACCACTGAGAAGCAGAATCACACTTGTGTTACCACACTGAAGCTACTTGCCATGTTAGTGTCACCGGGGCCTGTTGGCATCCGGACCCCGGGGGAGGATTAGGTTATGGAAGAACTAATATGGAAACATCCTTAATGAGGCAAGTGCCCCTTTTGGTTTCCTCGTCTTCAGTGTGCTTTTAAAATTAACGAGAGAATAGTCAGGCTGCTGTGTTAACCCCACAAGGACCAAATAGTCTTGTTACGACCATAAATGAGCGTAGTCACATTTCCAAATACTTACTGTTTTTTCAGAGAAGGCACATTTTCATTAGTGAGGTTGGAAACACTTCTCAGGCCTGGAGATAATAAACCATTTTATCATGTGCCCCATAGACTTAGTTTTGCCAAAAATCTCGGTTTTGAATGACAAAAACGCGCCATTCAAATGAAAGAATCATTTCTGGCCAGCTGTCAATGTCATTCCATTGAAAAGGAAGAATTTCTTGTCAAGTATGTATGTTCTCTCAGTTCCGCTTCATAGATATGGCAGAATGTCAGAATGTCAATTGCGCAAATTGATTCCAAGCAGTAGCTTCACTAGTCAAGGCAGAGAAGGATGTGTCAGGGTTCCCCAGACAAACAGAATCAACGGGAGAGTTCATATAATGTATATGGATATGCTCACGTATATAAGGACATATGTATGTATGTATCCTAAGGAATTAGCTTATATAATGATATAGATAATTGATATACTAAATATGTATTTTTATTATATATTTATTTGCTATGTGGAATTGGCTTATGCAATTAGGGAGCCTGCAAGTCCAAATCTGCAGTGGGGGCCGGCAGGCTGGAGTCCCAGCAGAGTCGATATGCAGATGGAGTCTGAAGACTGTCTGCTGGAGAATTCCCTTACTTGGGGGAGGTCTGTCTTTTTGTTCTCCTCAGGCTTCAACTGATTAGATGAGGCCCACCCACACTGGGAGAAAAATCTGCTTTGCTCAGTCTATCAGTTTAAATGCTAATTTCCAAAAGCATTCTCACAGACATGTCCCCAAAAATACTTGACTAAGTATCTGGGCACTCCGTGGTCTGGTCAAATTGACACATAAAATTAACCATAGCAGAGAAGATGTCATTTTTAACTTGGAAATGAGCTAGTCCATGAGCAAAGGAAAATGAAATGAGTCTGGAGTAGGCTTGATATCCTTTTTATATAAAACTCTCATGCTTTCAGAAACCAGCACATGAGACGGGCTAGCCAGGTAGGGGCACTTCAGTTTGGGGCATTAAAGGAAATCTTCCAGGTGGGTTGTAAAACACAGGTCAGACTTCCCCAGTAACATCAATTCTTCCACCTTTATTCTAGATGAAGCTATATCCGTGGTTTGGCTTATGAATTATGGAGAAAAATAAAAGAAATAAATAACTTTTAATTCGTTTTTTGCTGAGCTGCTTTTTCATTATTGTGTTAGTATAGAAGAGATGGGGTGTTTGGGATAACATTCTATATGGCAGGCCCTGTAAAGAAATTAGTGATTGGTAATAAATATCCTAAAGCCCGCACTTCCCAGAGCATGTCTCTCTTTCACAGAAGTTCTCCCAGGAGCCAGAGCAATTTCACCAGAGCTGCTGATGGCTTCGAGTGCTCCCAGAACCTTTTGGGAACTATCTTCAGAATGTGCACTGATTGCCTGAATGTGCCAACAGTTTACCTTCATTCTGTAAGATGAGTTTGAATCGTAGAAACAGTCAAGTCATAATAATACTAAATCTTATTAAGAAAGAGTCATGAAGCAGGACAAACAAATTGAACTCAAACAAATAGACTGATGTTTCATTCTTGACCTACAAACTGGTTGTGAAGTTGGGTCCACATGTAGGAGCTCACATACATCGAACTCCATTTGGAGGTAAGTTGCTCAAGTACGTATTCAGAAGCGACCATTTTACTGTCAGAATCTGGCAGAACACATAATGCCTGTGACTCATTTAATCAGTCTGATGTTCCATTTGCAAGACACTCCAGCCTGTAGAGTTCCTAGAGAGCAGCATTTTAGCAGTGGGGACTTTTAATACCTCAAAGTCACAGATGGAAAACCCAGGCCAATTGGAGGTTGAGTCCTGTGTTCAGGCCCTAACTTCCTTCTGTGATTGTATATTTGAGTGTATAGTTGGGCCTAGAGGGGCCTGGGGGTTGGTCTGTGGAGAGATCTTAGTGAGGGATATATCCTGGAAGACTTGTCCTAATCACTTCTCCTCTAACTCAGTCCCAGGACCACTCCCAGCTATCGTGGATGTTGGCAAATGTGGGCTCTGGCTGAGAGACTGTGGGCCCAGTGCAAAGTCTGTCGGTGGAAGGCTCTCTTCCTAAAGGGAAGAGGAGGGAGTAGGTACAGTCTCTGTTTTTAACAACTCCAAAACATTTCAACATGGACACCTCTAAGTTCTTTTCAATATTTGATGGGAAAAGTTAAAACCGAACTACAAGATACCAAAATAGAATCACGATCATTTTTCTATATCAGCAATAATCAACTACAAATGTATAGAAAATAAGACACTATTTGTGGTAGACACCAACACATAAAGCAGTTAGGTGCATAGTCCTAAGAATGCAGAAGACTTTCTCATAGGGAGAGGTCACAGCTCAGATCTGCTGGTTACAGGCCATGGGACCTCAGTCAAGTCAACTAATATCTCTGAGCCTCGTTTTGCTCATCAATAAAATGGGGATAGTGATATCTCCCTTTTAGAGTTTTTATATGGATAAAAGGCGGTAAATATAAAGCAATTGTCATATAGCAAAGCACTTAAGAAAGAGCAGTGTGGTCATATTTGTGAACATACAACTCAGTATTACAGTTCTCAGGGAGTAGATATTTATAAGGAAGATTACTTGGGTTTTTCCTTGCATTATGCCAAACATTACCTTTGTCACCTAGATAAACTGCAAGTTTCGTAAATATTGCTCAGGCAATCACTGATCGTGCAATGTGACTCAAGTCTGTGCAAATATTTCTGAATCTGCAAATTCTTCTTCAAGAACATCAGAACCCAAGTCACTTTTAGTGAGTCAGCCATTTCTTCCTGTTGCTTCCTTCAGGAAACGATTTCAGAGTTGGACAGATCACTTTGTTTGTTTTTTTCATTAAAAATTAAAAAAACATTTAACTGTGGTAAAATACACATAACATAAAATTTATCATCTTAGTCTTTTAAATTATAGTTCAGTAGTGTTAAGTATAATCACATCATTGTGCAACCTATCTCCAGAACTCTTTTTATCCGCAAAACTGAAACTCTTTACCCATTGAACAGCAACTCTCTATTCCCTCCTCCCACCATCAATTGACTCTTCAGGAAGAAATATTCATTTTACCTCCCTCTTTTTTCTCTCTTCAATGAACAAATGTCACGAATGTGTAAAAAGTTACTGTGGGAGAAACTTCCTTCATGGAAATGGAAAGCAGCTGTCACTCAGACGTCATGTAGAGCTACTGTGGGAGCAAGATGATACACATTTTAACAATTACAAATGTCAACTTTAAAGTTTTCCAGATATGAAATCAACAAACACAAACCCTCAAAATAATCCTTTTATGCCAGCAATAAACAACTAGAAATGAAACCGCACCATGAAACTGAAATACCTAGGCATTATCTAATAAGAATTCATAGGTGTGTATGAAAAAAAAATTAGCTCCATTACAGAGAATGGGAGGAGACCTAAATAAATGGAGAGATAGACTGTATTTATGAATGGAGAGACTGACTTCATTAAAAAACTAATTTTTCAAATGTTTGATGTGATTTCAATGAAAATCCTAGCAGAATACTTTGGGAAACAAAAAGTTGATTCTAAACATTTTTTGGAGGAATAAAGACCCTCCATTTTGAGCAAAGAGCAAAGGGGTTAGGGTAAGAAACTCACTTTCCCCAATGTTTAGACATATTATAAACCCATATTAATTTTAAAAAAACAAACAAATCAAAAAACAACAGTATAGTACCAGGAAAGGGTCATGCAAAGAGACCAGTAGAATAAACAGAAAGCCCAGAAACAGACCCAAGTACTCATAGGTGGCTTTTATGTGTGAAGTGAAATCACAAATTTACCAGAAAAGGATAGGTTATTTTGTAAACGTTGATGGCAAAATTGGCTCCTTAAATTGAGAAAAATAAAGCTGGATCCCGACATCATGTGATATTGGATCAATGTGGAACATGGACCTAAATATGAAAGGTAAAACTATAGAAGAAATAGAAGAAATTGTAGAACATCTTAGCAATTTTGAGACGTAGAAAGACTTTTAAAACAAGATCCCAGAAGCATGAAGAATAAGGCAAAAAATTTGATGGATTTGACCATATCAAAATCAGGAAAATTTTCTTCCATGAAGAATATGGAGTCTGTTCCAGGAAGTTGGCAGACTAGGAAAAGATATGTTTAATGTATAAATGGGAAAAAAAGATTAATATTTGGAACACATAAAATATTTATAAAAAATCAACAAGAATAAGAAACGAGAAACAAAAAAAATCAGCAAAGGATATTATTAGGGAATTTACAGAAGGGGAACTAATAAGACAAGATGTCATTCTCACTAACAATGAGAAAGATTCAATTAATTCATCTCAAATTAGTTTGTTATAATCAAATTGGCAAAAATTTAAAAGATGAATAATAGATTTCTATTTAAAATACATTTATCATATCTCCCTTTGCAAATATAAATTTATAGTCTTACTTTCACATTTAGATCTTCACTAAAATAATCAAATGACTACATGAATAAATGATTGAATGAACAAACAAACAAATGAGCGAATAAATGAGATCAAACCACAAGAAAAGAGACTGGGAGAAAAAAGAACAGATAAAAGACATGAAACTTTGAAAGATGTAGAGTAGATGGAGTGTGTAATTGACCTAGCAGAGATGATGAAATGAACATCTAAATGCCCACAGAGGTGGAGACCCAGGAAGAGTGAGCAAATTCATGCTGAAGAACCCTGAAGATAGCAGGCAGTATGGCAGGTGGCAAACGCGTGTGCTAATAATGGCACAGAAGCTGGAAGTCTACATAAGAAGCAGCTGGGTCCTCTGGATCTCTTTCTCCACCACACCCTGCAGCAGGCGTCTAAATGTCCATCTTCTTGTGCCCAACAGGATCCCAGAGATTTAGTCTAAAGACATGGAAATACAGAGACCTTGAAAGCGAGAAGCCTAGAGTTGTGGTCATTCACAAAGGGGCCTCACAATGAAAATGCTGCCTTGGTGTTTTTACAGCGAGGTGACACAGTTTCTAACAAATCTTTTAGTGCTTCGCTCAACTATAAAGGACAGCAATGAGGAATCAGATATTTGAGGAAAATCTCCAACTTGAAAGAGGAAGACAAAAAACAAAAACAAAAACAAAAACAAAGAAAGGGAAGTCAGACTAGGCAAATCTGTAGAAAGAAAGTAGATTAGTAGTTGCTTAGGGAAAGGAGGAGTGTTGGGGGAAATGAGGAGTGATTGCTAATAGATGTGGATTTTCTAAAATTTTTCAAAAATTGATTGGGATAATGGTTGCATAACTCTGTGAGTATTCTAAGATTGTTAATATATGGAGGGAAATTGCCCTATGGTTCCTTTTTCTGATTCCACACCCCAGGGTAACCATTATGAGCAGTTTATTGTGTTTCCAACCAGAATTGTTCTAGGTGTATGCAAATCACATATAGATATATACATATGCAAATATGTTCTCATGCATACACAATGTATACGTTTTACAAAATGGAAGCTCTGTGTGTTGGTTTTAAACTCACTTTTTTTTTTTTTTTACACTCAACCATGTGTATGGGCATTTTCCATGTCATTACACACATTTCTCTCATTCTTTTTAGAGTTGGATGACATTGCACAGGATGGTGGAACCATAATTTGTTAATTTACCATAATTAATTAATTTTTCATAATTTATTAAAGTCTCCTAGTGGATGGACATTTAACTTGTCTTCAAACTTTGCCTTTATAAACATGGAACAGTTTTGTGTCCAGCCTTGAGAACTTGTGGAAATATTTCTGGGCTGCAGTTAAATTGCTGCAAAATTTTCCTCTGAGAGGTTGCTGCAATTTATGCCCCCACACTTCCCCTCACTTTTGTTAGCATTAGATACTACCAATCTTCTTCATAATTGCCACTCTGCTCAGAGAAAAATGATGTTAATGCTTTAAGATACCTTATCTGATCACTAGCACCCTTTACATTCCTTCCATGACTTGCCTGTTAAGTCTTTGGATGATTGTCAAGAAGTATCCATCCCTCAGAACTTTCTTTACTGGACTAAGGCTGTTCACAAGCATGCTGTGGGACTTAGTGTTTAGTGTTCTTTCCCAAGGTTACAGAGCACACACTGTGTCAGATACTAGACACCACACCTTCCCTGCGTTGTCATTCTTATGACGTGAATCATGATTTAGCCCCAGTTTGCCAGGAGAACCAGAGAGGATTAACTCATTTTTCCAAGGTTTACACACCAATAATATTAACCACTAGGTTTTTTAGTACTTATGAAAGTAAACGCATTGCATATGGAACAAGTTTGCAATCTGAATGAGAAATAGACACTACCAGCAGGCTGGATAACTTATTAAAGTATGATTTTTGCCTTGGGCTCATATTTTTCCTTTTCCATCCCCCAAAAGGCCTTGCCTCAGGACCATTCTCAGGATGGAAATGAGTTGCAAAGCTTGCAAAGCTGCTCAGCTTTCCTGGTGTGTGTGTGTGTGTGTGTGTGTGTGTGTGTGTGTGTGTGTGTGTGTGTGAGTGTGTTTGAAAGCAGACTGTTTGGAACATTGTTTGACAGGCTTTCCCAGCAAGGAGGCTGCAGGCACAGAGGGACGGGTTCATGGGACAAGAGGAAGAGCCACTTCTCAGCTAAGAAAACCCAGGTGCTGTGGTGAGAAGCTGTGTTGGGTAGGCCCAGGTACCTTACAAACCTTCGACAATAGTCGTCCACCCCCCTGGGCAGTGAGTGGGGTCTGCTGAAAAACAGAAAGCCTCTCAGAGTATCCTGCTTGGCATTAGGCTCCCAGGACGATTGTGTGGCCCCAAGGAGAGCTGGCGGGGGAGGTTCCCATAAGGATGGAGATTGAATTTTCCACCAGCAAAAGGGAATGGGGATTTCTACTCAGATTTCATTTGATTTTGGAAAGAGTAAAGAGACATTTCTTGCATTCCCACGTTAATGTTTGCAAGTTAATTTTTATTACCTAGAAAGAGCATATCTTAGGCAGTTACTAATATGTCCAAGATATTAACCAACAAAAGATGCAGATGAATCAAATATTTTTCAGCTCGGCAAGCAAATGGATAAATGGTACCAGATCACTAGGCAGTGAAAGTTTGATGGAAGCTTTGCGTCTGGTTCCTATTAACCAAATTGGAGGAAAAACATGCACTCAAGGTTTCCTGCCAGTTAATCTAAAAACCAATTTGGATTTCATGGGCCTCAGTTGAAGTTTGATTTTGGGGATCCCATAGGTATGAAATCATAGAAGCTGTAACGAGCTAGACAGGCTTGTAATTTCGTTTCCATACTGTAAAAGCAATAATAACCACTTCTCAGAATATTTGGAAAATAGACAGTTACTCATAATCCACTCCCAAATACAACTGTTAACATTCTATTGCACATTGTTTCAGTGTTCTTCCTGTGAAAATGGAAAGGATGTTATATATATGTCATGTGTTTATATTAACATGAAAATACTCATACAGTAGAAAATAGTGTGCATTCTATCACTTCACAGCTTGTTGTAAATTTTCTCATGAGCATTATTTTTCTTCTTGCTTCGAGCCCATCAGGTGTAGATTATAGATTCCTTCACTATTCCCTGTGGCAGGTCACTAGGATGCTCTAGATGTTTTGATGCTGGAAATAAATGGCATAGACACACCTTCATGCAGCAAGCCGTGAGCCAAAGGCAGGGCATTTTGTATCCACCAATCACAGTCCAGAAGGGCTGTGCCAGTTTGCACCCAGTGGAGCCTCCGGCCTCCATGCCCTCATGGTGATGGCCATTTTCCTTATTTTCCAGTTGGCAAAATTGGTATGTATTTCATGGTTCTAATTTACATTTTAAAATCACCGATGATTTTGAACATTTTCTCACGTGTTTGTTAATGAGCTGTTTGGCCTCTGTTGTGAATTGTCTTCAATGATAGCCCTCTATTTGATGTACAAAGAGGTCACAGAAGCCCATTTCCCTAGAAGTGGTCTTGTCTTCTCACAAGATGGAAAAGGAAATTTAAGATTTTCGAGGAATGGTATCTACAGTTTGGAACGGCCCCTTCCTGGGTCTTGCTCAGCTGCTCTGAGTGCCCGTTCCCAGCCCGGCTCTCTTCTCCCAGTGTCTCCTGTGGGCTCCTGGCCTATTTCTGGCTCCTGGGGCCACCCCTGGGTCATCTAGAAACCAAATTCCCACACCAAATATGGGGCTCATGTGCCACAATTTCTGAGACTCATTTTTAATTTGTTAACAATATAACTAGCAGTGAAGACAAACAACTGAACCTTAGCTAGTTGGATGGCTCTTTAAGAAACTGGGATTTTTATAGTCCATTAAGACAGGAGTGGCTGGATGAGACTGCTCTGTGTATCTGAGTGGTTGTTCCCTCCTGCAGTCTTAAATGGGAACAGAGGAAAAGCCCTCTGATACACGGCTTCCCTGAAATGGCCAGTTTTGGCTGTCAGCTTGACTGAGCCACAGTCCCCGATTATTTAATCAAACCCTCATCTCGGTGTTGCTGTAAAAGCATAATGTAGATGTGATTAAAGTCCTTCATCAGTTGGCTTTAAGGAAAGAGGATTATCCTGGAGGAACTGGGTGGGCCTGATGTAATCAGTTGAAGGGCCTTCAGAGCAAAGCTGAGGCTTTCCTGAGGAAGAAGAAATTCTGCTGCAGACAGTAGCTTCAGCCCTTGTCCAGGAGTTCCCACCTTTCCACATGGCCTGTCCCACAGATTTCAGATGTGCCCAGTCAGACCTCTAAATCACAGAAGTGAATTCTTGCGACAAACCTCTTAATGTATATATCCTACTGGTTCTGCGTCTCTGGTGAACCCTGGCTGACACAGCCCAGGGCCCTTGCCATCTGCCCCCCTCCCCTCCTCTCCTTGCCCATTCCACTCTGAAAGGACTGTTTCTATATCCCAGTCTCCAGATTTCCCTGGAGCCACATGGGCAGACACAGCACAGAGAGAGAATCAATTACCAATAGGGAACCACAAACCAGAATGCAGCTTAAACATTTCTGCCTGCCTCTCTCCCATCCAGCATTTCATTATGAAAGTTTTCAAACTATAGAAAATTTGGAAATGTCATAATAAGCACTTGTACATTCTAGATTCTACCATCAACCTGTTATTACACTTACCTCATCTGCAGTGTAGCCATCCATGCATTCTTCTATTCATGCATCAACCCATCTCAGTTTTGACACATTTCAAAGCAAGTTGCAGGTATTAATCCCTTTCTTCCTAAGTACTTCAGCATGTACATCATTAATTAGAATTTAATATGTGTGTATAGCTCGTCTTTTGAGGAAAATTTCGTACAATGAAATGCACTAATGTTCAGCGCACCATTTGATGAGTTTTGACAAGTGAATCCACCCACATGACATGAACTCCATCAGTAGGACATTTACATCATCCCAAAGTTCTCCCATGTGCCTTACCATCAATCCTTTTTTCACCCCACCAGAAGAAACCACTGATTTTTTTCCCTCCACAGATTAGCTTTGCTTATTTGAGAGATTCATAAATATGGAATCATGGAGTGTATACTCTTGTGTCTGGCTCCTTTCATTTACATAGTGTTTTTGAGATTCATCCATGTTGCTGAGTGTGTCAGTTGTTTGCTCCATTTTCAGTTGAGAAGCATTTCATTGTATGAACATACCACTGTTTGTTTATACATTCTCCTACTGATGGATATCTGGGTTGTTTTGGGCTATTATGAATAAAGCTGCTATGAACTACCTGTGTACGTCTTTCTGTAGGTATATGTTTTTCATATGTCTCGGGCTAATATCTAGAATTGAAATTGCTGTGTCGTATGGTAGGTTTTGTTTAGATTTGTATAAGCAATCAGACCTTTTCTCAAAGTGGTCGCACTGTTTTACACTTCTACCAGCAATACTCAGGGGTTCTGACTGCTCTGTATCCTCACCAACATTTCATATTTTCAGTCTTTTAGTTTAAGTCATTCTGGTGGCTGTGCAGTGATATCTAATTTATACAGTGGTTTTCATTTATATTCCCTTGATGACTAATGATATTAAGCACTTTTTCATGGTAACATTGTCTTTTGATCATATGTTTATAAATCCCTAATCATCTCTACTTGCAGGTTTGTGGGGCATCAGGGTGACCTGGTCAAGAGTTATATTCGGGAACTCTATCTTAAGTGGTGTCTTTATGAAGGTGGAATTCTTGACTCCAGTGGGGAATGTGGAGGTAAAAGTCCTTCTACAAATGCCAAGTTCCCAGCAGAAGTGGCATCTTAAGTGGACAATAAAGTCCAGGTGTGGAGTTGGGTAAGAAAAAGATGAGTAAGGGGGCCAATGGGATTATGGGGGCCAGTGTGTGGGGGCAATAAGATCACTCATGATCTTATGGTCATTGACGACCATAGGGGCAAATAAGATCATGGGGCACAGTGAAGACCATGGGGACCAGTGAGAATCATTGAAGCCAGTGGGATCACTTGGATCACTGAGGATCATGGAAGCCAATGGGATCACGTGGGTGACTGAGGATCATGGAAGCCAACGGGATCACGTGGATGACTGGGGATCATGGAAGCCAATGGGATCACGTGAGTGACTGGGGATCACAGAAGCCAATGGGATCACGTGGGTGACTGGGGATCACGGAAGCCAATGGGATCACGTGAGTGACTGGGGATCACAGAAGCCAATGGGATCACGTGGGTGACTGGGGATCACGGAAGCCAATGGGATCACGTGGGTGACTGGGGATCACGGAAGCCAATGGGATCATGTGAGTCACTGAGGACAATGGTGAGGACCATGGAGACTAATGAGATTTCTGGATGTCGTGTCATGTCTACCTCCATGCATAAGCAGTGGGTTGTGTAGTGATGTCTTGGGTGGGACTAACTATTCAGGGATAATTTTCCAAGTAGAGCAATATATTTTTTCATTATGAATTAGTATGTGATATTCATGTAATAAAAATACTGAACATTTTCCTGTTGTTCTTACTGTAAACATTTCCCCCAGTCTGTTGTTAATGATTTCAACTTCTTACGTAGTGACTTATGGTGTGGGGGTGGAGTTATGACGGCGATTTTACAGATGTTAATTTAAGGCATAACCCCTAATGTACCTGTTGTTCTGCCATTACTGACAAATATTATTGGTAAGCAAAGGCTTTAGTTTAGAGAGATAAATATGACAGACCCTCAGCAAGGACAGAGTTTTGATGGTCAACACTCCTTAAAGAAGAAGTACAGGCTGAATCAAGCACTTGGATAGAAAACGAGTTGCCTTTGTAGCCACTTTAACTCATTTGCCTGCAGAGGAACATAACTGGGAGCTGTTGGGTGATGTCTCTCCTCCAAGCAAAACATTATGCAAAGCTGGACTTTTACAAAAGATACAAAAACAAAGGATGATTTTTATATTTTAAATAGATTTGGTTACATAAGAGTTCACTAGAGAATTCATTCAAATTTCAAGTCCTTCTCCAGTCAAAACATAATTTAATTGTCAAAAATTCATTAAGCAACTGATTCTACCAGGTAGGCACAGTCTTAGAGAACGAACAGGGACTCCCCAGACACCATGGGGCTTTCTTCTCCTAGAAGAAACAAAAGCATAAGCCAACACACAAGCTGGACACACCCCCTGGTTTGTGTTCATCCTGTGTGTCTGGAGAGAGCCATGTGTCACTGCTGTATACTGTGTCCCTCCAAATTTTGCATGTTGTAACCTAACCCCAATGTGATGGTGGTAGGAGGTGGGGCTTTTGGGAGGTGATTAGGTCATGACGGTGGAGCCTTCATGAATGTACTAGTGTCTTATAAAAGAGGCCCCAGAGAGCCCCTTGTCTTTTCCATCTTGTGAGGATGCAGTCATTTATCAACCACGAAGAGAGATCTCACCAGACACTGAATCTGCCAGCACCTTGATCTTGGACTTACAGCCTCCAGAACTGAGAAATACATTTCTGTTGTTTAAATTTCTCAGTCTATAGTATTTTGTTATAGAAGCTCAAACAGACTAAGACAGGGACTCATTAGGCATCCTTCAGATTTAGTGTTGTCTACACTCCAGTGACTGAGGGGAATTTGTGAGGGGGCAAGTGATTGTCATAGTCAGCTCGGGCTGTCATAACAAAATACCACAGACCAGGTGGCTTAAACAACATGAATTTATTTCTCACAGTTCTGGATACCAGTTGTCCTTTCCTAGTTATGAGGAGGCCTGAGCTGCAGGCAAGCCAGGCATCCAGGGCTCAGAAGTTGGTGGACAGAAACCTGGCTCTGTTGCTCTTGAAAGATGGCTGTGAGGTGTTCCACAGTGTCTTGGAACAGCCCCATGTGTTGCTCATGAACCCCACCCCACATATTTGTCTTCTTTCCTTTCTCTGCCTCTGCCTGTCTCCCTTACCTGCTTCTGGGTCACCTTCCAATTCCTGTATCAGAGTCATCTTTGGGGGACCCAAGTAGGACACTCACAATCTAGATTCAGAAATTATCAAGATTTCACCACACTTGCTTCATCTTTTCTTTTTTCTGGAGTATTCTAAAATTAATCCAAGGCTTGATGAAATGATATTATATGTATGGATGTACTCCAGGGGAACAATGAAACTGCCTCCTTGACATCAGTTCCACACTCATGACCACAGGCTTGTCCCCTCCACCCCTCCTTGTCCCCCCACAAGCTCAGACTCCCACACCTACCATCTGGAGACAAAATGGGGACTTGCCAATCTGTTCAGCACTGTTTTTCTTTGCATAAACCTAGGGCTTCAAGTTGTGGGTGGGTGTGATAAATTACAGGGGTAGGTTCCTTTTAAAAAGAAAGACCTTTCACTAGACAAGAGATGAGGAATGGGAAGAAGGGTCACTCTTTAGCGAGTAAATGCAAACTGTGCCTCTAGTGGGGTGAGCAGCCTGCTGCTATAGAAGATGCCGAAAAAGATATCAGTTGGCACCAACTGTTGCTTTCAAGGGCATCATTTTGTAAAGGCCAGTTCCCCTCTGTGTCTGCCTTAGCGAGGGTTGTATAACATCATCACTGCCTTCATATATGGCTCTAAGAGGTGATGGTGAAATACTACCGCTTTCTGTTTCTTCAACAGAATTGAGTGGTCAGTTTCCAGAAAAAAGGAGATTCTTTGTGTTCGGTCTTGAAACTTTCTTATGCTGTTTGCTTTGGTGGTGAGAGCGATAAGCCTGCACTAAAGGCCTCCTGATACTTTGATAAATGGAATGGGCCAGATTCCCATCTGCCATATTCTCCAGATGATAGAAGGGAATATGGGATTGGACAGGCGCAGTTCCCAGATCTGCTGGCTGGGGGACTGCGGGTCCTGTGAGTGGTTTCATCTCCAAGAGCCACTGGAACTGCCTGGGGAGCAGTGTAAGCAGGCCAGATGCATATTTTCACCAGAAATCAGGGAAGAAGATAGAGAGGGAAAGTAGGTGTGCTTATTATCCCCACTGTATAGTCGGGGAAACTGAGGCCAGGGCTTTATTGATGGGGACTGATTAGGTTACGGTGCTGGGAGGCCATATATTTTTTTACCAGCTTTTGAAATGTGCACTTGGAGCTGTGCGCTTCATCCCATGTTTACCCTGTTGCTGCCCCAAGGGTAAACATGGGATGAAGAGGAGTTGGCGGCCTGTCAGTGGAGATCCTTGTGCAATGGATGACTGGTAGCCGAAGGGAACATTCGGGGAATTCCGCACTGGCTCTGGGCATTGTGTGTTCGTCGGAGCTTTCGGAACAGAGGCCTCTTCACAGAGATTTCAGTGAAGGTGGAGCAGTTGAATGAGGGTTGTTTGCTGTGTGTTGAGTTCTCTGCTAATTTACAGGGCCTCTTTTGCAATGTTTCACATGATCCACGGTGCAGCGTGGGAGGAAATGAAAGGAGGAAGGCAAATGAGGTGTTATCATAAGGGGACTGGGACTCTCGAGGCTGCCCCAGAGCGAAAGGCTCTGTGCTAGACCAACGCTGCCAGCAGCCCCTGTGGGTGCACAGGCCGCCTGGCAGGGCTGGGGGCTGCCCCACAGATAGAGCTGGTCCTCACTGTACTTGGCCTCCCCTTCTGATTCCAGCTGCTTTCCAACCCCCAGAAGGTGTGGTCCTCAAGGAAAGGTGGACCCAAGCCAAACGTAGTTCAGAACAAGGCATGAACAAACAAAACGATAGAGAAAACAACAGAAGCAAATTTAAATAAAAAAGACGTTCATCAGTTTTTATTGAAAACCATTTAAAAGATTAGCTCTTTGAAAACAAAACACAACTTAGTCCGTAAGGAAACGAGCTAAAGGGGACTCACCCACAGGGCTGAGGGGGAAGCATACAACATGGCTGAACCCAACTCTCACGGCAGAGACCTCAGAGAAAAGACTGAGGGAAGAAGGCTGAAAACGGTGGTTTAAGCCCTCACTGCCCAGCAGAGAACAGAAGCCTTAGGCATTGAGACTAGCTGCCCCCTCCCTACCCTCCAGAACTCGCCCCACCGCACCTGCCCAGTTCTAGAAGTGACACAGTAACAGTGTCAGGTCAAAAGGTCAGAATATTTGCAGTTCTGAGAACTGTGATCCGCAGACACAGACTCGCAGCCCAACTAGTTCTGGCAAAGGGGAGGGAGCTGTGGAAACAGGACTGGCTGTGATGGTGATCGCCACCATTGCTCTAGGCCACCTCTCACAACCCACCCCGCCACTGTCCCCACCTATCTGGGCGGATCCCTGCAGGAGTAAACAAAGCTGCTGAAACACACAGGCTCTGAATCTGGTGCAGGAAGAGCTCTGGAACTTCAAAAGCTCCCGCATCCCCACATGGATGCGGCGCCCTATGACCCAGGCGAACTGTTCACAGATGAGAAGCCCACCTTCCAGGGAATCCCCCCATTGTGTGAGAAGCTGGAATAGTGCAGAGAAAACATAACACTCCAGTGTGAGAGAGGAAAAAAGGCTGCAGTCGGAGAGAAAATAAAACATTCTACCAACGCGTACTGGAAAACAAAAGAAAGACCTCTTCCTATCAACCTGTTGCAGAAGTCACTCCTGTAGACGTCTAGGAAAAGAAATAATAAATCAGTAATTGCCATGAATAACCAAGGCAACAAGAGAGCTCAGAAAGAAAGTTAAAAGTTTCCAGAAAAGGAACTTAAAGATCTGGAAATGTGTGACTGAAACGACAGAGAATTCAAGAGAGCAGTTCTGAAAAAAGTCAATGAGATGCAAGAAAACACAAAAAGGCAGTTTAAAGAACTCAGAAACACAACCAAATAACAAAATGAACATTTTATGAAAGAGATTGATATTTTTAAAAAGAACCAAATAGAACTCCTGAAGATTAAGAACTCAATAGAAGAAATGAAGAATGAAAAAGCCAGCTTAGATAGTAGAGGTGACCAGATGGAGGAAAGAATCAGTGACATCAAAGATAGAAACCTGGAAATTACACAGATGGAAGAAGAAAGAGACTTGAAACTTCAAAGAAATGAAAGAACTCTACGAGAACTTTCTGACTCTATCAGAAAGAGCAATATAAGAATAATGGGGCTGGGAGAATTGGATACCCATGTGCAAAAGAATGAAACTGGACTGCTATCTGTCACCATGTACCAAAATTAATTCAAAATGGATCAAAGACTTAAGAATAAGACATGACACAATAAACTTCATAGAAGAAAACATAGTTACTAAACTTATGGACCTTGGGTTCAAAGAGCATTTTATGAATTTGACTCCAAAGGCAAGGGAAGTAAAAGCTAAAATAAAGGAATGGGACTATATGAAACTGAAAAGCTTCTGCACAGCAAAAGAAACCATCGACAAAATAAAGAGGCAACCAACTGAATGGGAGAAGATTTTTGCAAACAGTGCCTCGATAAGGGGCTAATATCCAAAATATACAAGGAACTCATGCAACTCAACAACGAAAAAACAAACCATCCAATTGAAAAATGGGCAGACGACCTGAAGAGACATTTCTCCAAAGAGGACATACAAATGGCAAATAGACATATGAAAAAATGCTCAACATCACTAATCATCAGAGAAATGCAAATAAAAACCATAATGAGATATCACCTCACCCCAGTCAGAATGGTTATCATCAACAAGACAAATAGTAACAAGTGTTGGAGAGGATGTGGAGAAAAAGGAACCCTTATACACTGTTGGTAGGAATGCAGACTGGTGAAGCCGCTATGGAAGGCAGTGTGGAGGTTCCTCAAAAATTTATGAATAGAATTACCATATGACCCAGCAATCCCTCTCCTGGGTATCTACCCAAAATATCTGAAAACATTTATACATAAAGACACGTGTGCTCCAATGTTCACTAGAGCTTTGTTTACGGTGGCCAAGACATGGAAACAACCAAAAGGTCCTTCGATAGATGAATGGATAAAGAAGTTGTGGTATATATATACAATGGAATACTCTTCGGCTGTAAGAAAAGATGATATAGGAACATTAGTCATAACATGGATGGATCTTGAGAGTATAATGCTAAGCGAAATAAGTCAGACAGAATAAGCAGAGAACTATGATTTCACTGATATGTGGTATATAAGCCAAAAATAACAAAAGAACAAGACAAAAACATGAGAAGCAAAAACTCATAGACACAGACAATAGTTTAGTGGCTACCTGAGGGTAATGGGGGTGGGGGTTGGGTGATGAGGGTTAGGGGGATCAAATAGATGGTGATGGAAGGAGAACTGACTCTGGGTGGTGAACACACAATGGGATTTATAGATGATGTAATACAGAATTGTACACCTGAAATCTATGTAATTTTACTAACAATTGTCATCCCAATAACTTAATAATAAATAAATAAATAAATACATAAATAAATAAATAACTGCCACCCAAAAATAAATAATGAGCATACCAAGAAGGAGAACAAAGAGAGAAGGGAACAGAGATTATATTAAAAAAGATAGTTTATGAGAACTTCTCAAACTTGTGGAAAGACCTGGATCCTGGAATCCAAGAAGCAAATAGAACACCAAATTACCTCAACCCCAACAGGTCTTCTCCAAGGCACATTGTATTGAAGTTGTCAAAAATCAACGACAAAGAAAGAATCCTCAAATCAGCCAGGGAAAAGAAGATGGTAACCTACAAAGGGAAGCCCATAAGATTGTTATCAGATTTTTCAGTAGAAACTCTATAAGCCAGGTGGGAGTGGAACCAAAGATTCAAACTATTGAAAGAAAGAAATTATGAGCCTAGAATAATATACGCAGCAAAGCTATCCTTTAGATATGAAGGAGGAATAAAGAACTTTCCAGACATACAGAAGCTGAGGGAATTTTTAAACACAGGACCTGCACTACAAAAAATACTAAAGGAGGCTATTCGACCCCCATCAACAGGGACAATTTGTGGCAACCAAAACATAAAAAGGGGGAGAGTAAAGCCCTGGACCGGAATATGCGAATGGAGAAAGCAAGCATGCTGAAGAAAATGGAATACACTAAATATCAAACTTTCTTTACATAAACTAAAAAATAACCCCTCCCAAAAAAAAAATCCAGAACTGAAATACATCCTGTAAGAAAAGAAGAGACGGAGGGAAAATCATACAATACTGCCACTCAGAAATAATAGACAACAACAAAAAAGACAAAGAAACAATGGACAGACAGTCTTACCAGAAAACTAAAGATAGAATGATAGGAAATCCTCACATATCAATAATCACCCTAAATGTAAATTGACTGAACTCACCAATAAAAAGGCACAAAGTAGCAGATTGGATCAAAAACTAAACCCAACCATATGCTGTCTCCAAGAGACACATCTCAACTACAAGAACAAGCACAGACTCAAAGTGAAAGGGTGGAAATTCACACTCCAAGCAGATGGTATCCAGAGAAAATCACATGTAGCTATACTGATATCAGATGAAACAGACTTCAGGGTGAAAAAGTAACAAGAGACAAAGATGGACATGTCATAATAGTAAAGGAGACTATACAACAAGAAGACGTAACAGTCATCAATATTTATGCCCCCAATCAGAAAGCACCAAATATACCAAGAAACTACTAATTGAACTAAAGGGAGAAATTGACCAAAACACTATTATACCAGGGGTCCTAAATACATCATTGACATATATGGACAGATCATCCAAACAGAAAACAAATAATGAAATAGCAGCCCTAAATGACACATTAGATGAAATGGACATAATTGACATTTATAGAGCACTTCATCCTAAAACTTCAGACTACACATTTTTTTTTAGTGTACATAGAACATTCTCAAGGATAGAACATATATTAGGACATAAAATCAGCCTCAGCAAATTCAAGAAGATTGAAATCATACCAAGCATATTCTCTGATCACAAGACTTTGAAATTGGATATCAACTGCAAAAAGAAAGCAGGAAATAACACAAATACATGGAGATTAAACAACATACCTTTAAAAAATGACTGGCTCAAAGAATAAATTAGGGAAGAGATCAAAAGATACATAGAAACAAATGACAATAAAAATACATCCTACCAAAATTTTTGGGATGCAGCAAAAGCAGTTTTAAGAGGGAAATTTATATCATTACAGGCCTATCTCAAGAAACAGGAAAAATCTCAAATAAATAACCTCACGTTACACCTTAAAGAACTAGAAAAAAAAGAACAGATGAAACCCAAGGTCAGCAGAAGAAAGGAAATAACAAATATCAGAGCAGAGCTAAATGAAATAGAGAACAAAAAGACAAGAGAAAAAAATAATGTGACAAAGAGCTGGTTCTTTGAAAAGATTAACAAAATTGACAAACCCTTGGCTAGACTCACTAAGATAAAAAGAGAGAAGACACTAATTAACAGAATCAGAAATGAAAAAGGGGAAGTTATCACGGACACCCAAAAATACAAAGGATAATCCAAGAATACTATGAAGGACAATACGCCATAAAATTCAATAACCTAGAAGAAATGGACAAGTTCTTAGAAACATATAGCCTTCCTAGGCTGAATCATGAAGAACTGAAAAATCTAAACAGACCGATCATCAGTAACAAAATTGAATCAGTCATCCAAAACCTTCCCAAAAACAGAAGTCCTCTACTAGATGGCTTCACTAGTGAATTCTACCAAACCTTCAAAGAGGATCTAATACCTGTCCTGCTCAAACTCTTCCAAAAATTTGAAGAAGAGACAGTACTCCCTAACTCATTTTATGAGGCCAAAAATTACCCTGATACCAAAACCTGGTAAGGACAACACAAAAAAAGAAAACTGCAGACCAATATCTCTGATGAATACTGATGCAAAAACCTTAAACAAAATTCTAGCAAATCGAATACAACAATGCATTAAAAAGATTATTCATCATGACCAAGTGGGGTTCATCCCTGGGGCACAAGGATGGTCAACATCTGCAAATCCATCAATGTGATACATCACATAAACAAAATAAAGGACAAAAATCATATGATTATATCAATTGATGCAGAAAAAGCATTTGACAAGATACAACATCCATTTATGATTAAAACACTTAATAAAATAGGTACAGAAGGAAAATACCTTAACATAATAAAGGCCATATGACAAGCCCTCAGCTAATCTCATAATTAATGGTGAAAAACTGAAGTCCTTTCCTCTACATTTAGGAACACGACAAGGCTGTCCCCTATCACCTCTGCTTTTCAACATAGTGTTGGAAGTCTTTGCCAGAGCAATCAGGCAAGAGAAAGAAATAAAAGGCATCCAAATTGGGAATCAAGAAGTTAAATTGTCACTCTTTGCAGATGACATGATGCTATATATAGAAAACTCTAAAGACTCCACCAAAAGCTGTTAGAAACAATCAACGAATACAGTAAAGTTGCTGGCTACAAAATCAACGTACAAAAGTCCATTGCATTCCTATATACTAACAATGAAATCTCAGAAAAAGAAATACAAAAAACAATTCCCTTTGCAATTGCAGCAAAAAGAATAAAATACCTAGGAATAAACTTAACCAAGGATGTGAAAGACCTATATGCTGAAAACTAAAAGACATTTTAAAAAGATATTGAAGAAGACACATAAAAATGGAAAGACATTCTGTGCTTATGGATTGGAAGAATCAACATAGTTAAAATGGCCATATTACCCAAAGCAATAAAGAGATTTAATGCAATCCCCATTAAACTCCCAATGGCATTTTTTAAAGAAATAGAGCAAAAAATCAGATTTGTTTGGAATCACAAAAGACCACGAATAGGCAAAGCAATCTTAAGAAAAAAGAACAATACTGGAGGTATTATCACACTGCCTGACTTTAGCTTGTACTACAGGGCAACAATAATCAAAACAGCATGGTATTGGCAGAAAAACAGACACATAGACCAATGGACTAGAATTGAGAACCCACAAATAAAATCACGTAAATATGTACAGATAATTTCTGACAAAGAAGCTTAAAAACATAGAATGTAGAAAAGACAGACTTTTCAATAAATGGTGCTGGGAGAATTGGATAGCCACGTGCAAAAGAATGAAACTGGACTGCTTTCTGTCCCCATGTACCAAAATTAATTCAAAATGGATCAAAGACTTAAACATAAGACCCGAAACAATAAACTGCATAGAAGAAAACGTAGGTACTAAACTTATGGACCTTGGGTTCAAACAGCATATTATGAATTTGACTTCTAAGGTGAGGGAGTAAAAGCTAAAATAAACGAATGGGACTATATCAAACTTAAAAGCCTCTGCACAGTAAAAGAAACCATTGACAAAATACAGAGGCTGCCAACTGAATGGGAGAAGATTTTTGCAAACAGTGCCTCCGACAAGGGGCTAATACCCAAAATATAAAAGGAACTCACGCAACTCAACAACAAAAAAACAAACCATCCAATTGAAAAATGGGCAGACGACCTGAAGAGACATTTCTCCAAAGAGGATATACAAATGGCAAATAGACATATGAAAAAATGCTTAACATCACTAATCATCAGAGAAATGCAAATAAAAACCACAATGAGATATCACCTCAGCCCAGTCAGAATGGCTTTCATCAACAAGACAAATAGTAACAAGTGTTGGAGAGGCTGTGGAGAAAAAGGAACCCTCATACACTGTTGGTGGGAATGCAGACTGGTCCAGACGCTATGGAAGACAGTGTGGAGGTTCCTAAAAAAATTACGAATAGAATTACCATATGACCCAGCAATCCCTCTCCTGGGTATCTGCCCAAAAAATCTGAAAACATTTGTACATAAAGACAAATGTTCTCCAATGTTCATTGCTGTTTTTTTTTTTGCGGTGGTCAAGACATGGAAACAACCAAAATGTGCTTCGATAGATGAATGGATAAAGAAGTTGTGGTATATATACACAATGGCATACTATTCGGCGGTAAGAAAAGATGATATAGGAACATTTGTGACAACATGGATGGATCTTGAGATTATAATGCTAAGCGAAATAAGTCAGACAGAAAAAGTAGAGAACCATATGATTTCACTGATATGTGGTATATAAACCAAAATCAATGAAAGAACAAGACAAACAAATGAGAAACAAAAACTCATAGACACAGACAATAGCTTAGTGGTTACCAGAGGGTAAGGGGGGAGGGGGGTTGTAGATGAGGGTAATGGGATCAAGTATATGGTGATGGAAGGAATACTGACTCTGGGTGGTGAACACACAATGGGATTTATAGATGATGTAATAAAGAATTGTACACCTGAAATGTATTTAACTTTAATAACAATTGTCACCCCAATAATCTTTAATTTCAAAAACTGTTTGGCTTAGTGTATAATACATAGAAGGTGCCCCCAGAATCAGTTAATGATAGCTAATAATATTAATAACTATAGATAATTATAAATAATTATTGGCCCCATATTGTTCAAGGTGCCACTCATATTCCACTATCTTAACGGAAACTCATACCCCACAAGGTGCCCATGACCACTTCCTGAATTCCTACAGGATATAGTATCTAAACCACATGATGCAGTTCTTGATCATGTACTACAATGAATTATTCTGTAGGTAACGTTATACGTGCAATTCCTGTCACTGCCTCTAGGAAGTCCTCCATGATATCTCTTTGGTCTCATCCAGGGTTAACCAAGTAAGCTCCATGCTTCCCTGGTATCATATGCCTTTCTCTCTACTGTAGCAAGTAGTACTGAATTATACATTTTGATTTTCTTGTGAATACCTTCCCTTCTATACTGTATCCTCTTGAGGGCAAAAACTGTATCTTACTCATCTCTCAGTCCCCAGGACTTGCACATAATGGGTACTAGTGAACTAAACTGACCCATACTCATATTGTAAATTCCTAGGATGGAAAATTGAGCATCCACAGGAAGAAGGCAGCATGTGTGCTATGTGAGCAAGCAACACCATCCTGACACAAAGGAGAAATGGACAAGCGAGCTGAGTGTTCAAAGCCAAGGGAACAGAAGACCAAGTGGGTACAACACGCAAAAGTGCAGAGTTGTTCTAAATAAGGCCAGTATTACATCACTATGCGCTCCTCAAACTGGAGGATGCAAAACAAGAGTACCCAATACATCTTTCTGAAGCAAGACATTTATTGAAAGGTTTGGAAAACCAAATGCTTTAATAAGAACCATCCCTTCCCACAGAGCAGGGGAGGGAAGAAGGGCCCCAGGAAAAACAGTCCAGTCTCTGAAATTGCACCCAACTGAGGATCGAAGTGGCGGACCTGCAGTGAGGGTGGTCCCCCCTCTTGTTTCCTTGGGAGCTCCAGGCCATCCGCCAAGGAGGTACTTCTGAAGGCCACGACGATGCCAGATACCTCGGCTGGGAATCCCATGCAGAGAATGCCATGGCCCTGTTCACATCTCCATTGTCCATTGGACAAAGTCCTCTCGCCCTCTGCTCCTTGGACACACCATGTGTACTTCTTGTATTGCTGGCCTCTGGCCGATCTCCCCCACCACGTGGTAGGGCTCCCTGGACCTCAGCTTCATCCAGTTCAGCCTTTAAAATGCAGGGAGCCAGGCTGGACCTGCCCAGAGTCTTGTTCTAGCTCTGCCTTTGCCATCCAATTTCTAAAGGGGCTTTACCTGACTGTGTTTGCAGTGCTCCTTCTTGGGTGGAAGACAGAAGAGCTCCCTTAAAAAGTTCAAGCACCTCCTAGCCACCCGCTGCTGGACCTGCTTGATGTCTTCTGGGTTTCCACTGTTGCTGGTGATGCTGTGGCTGGAGAGAGTGACATTGGGAGGCTGGGCTAAGGATGGTGGTGCTGGAACCAAAATTGAGTTTGGGAGTGGCAGTCCTGGACCCTGGTCTGTGCTCGTGAATGGCAGTACTGGAGCCCTGGCTGGTGGCAGGAGTAGCATTCTGGGATCCCCAGCTGGGCTTGGGAGTGGAGGGCTCAGGAGTGGAGCAATCCTGGAGCTCCAGCTGCGCTCCGGAGGTGAGGTCTTGGAGCCCCAGCAGTGCTTGGGAGTGGTGGTCCTGGAGCCCTGGCTGGCCTCTGAAGTGACGGTCCTGGAGCCCCAGCTGTCAGGAGTGGAGGGGTCGGACGTTGCGTTCCTGGACCCTCAGATGGCCTCGGAAGTGGTGGTCTTGGATCCCATGCCCGATGGGGAGGTGGTGGTCCTGGATTCAGAAACGGTGGTGCTGTACTCCAGGATGGCTCTAGGACTAGCAGACTCTTGGGGCTTCTGCCCTGGCTCATGGTCCATAGGCTGCTGCTCTGCCTGCTGGAAACCTGATTGAACCTTCTGGGCTGGGGAGGGACTGTGGCTCTGGAACTCAGGAGGATGGAAGGGCTTTACCTTGATGGTGCGATACTTGGGTTTTGTTTTGTGGATGTGTAACATGTGGTACGTGGCCATGATGTTGCTATTGTATGTGCTGTTTGACAATGTGTCCTTGATATCTTCCCAATGAATGCCCAGATTCACCATCTGTTCTATTACCCCGGCGTCTATGACATCACTGGGTGGCTCGATGTAAGGTTTCAGTTCTTCCTCTTGGCCCATGTTTAGCCAAGGATCTGGCATGATGGCCTTCAGGTTTTCTCGCTGCTCAGGGATGAGGGTTAGCAGTTTCTTGAGGAAGCTTTCCACATCAATGGATAGATAAGATGGAACCACATACTGCCCTGTGACTACCTTCTCCTTCACCCCTTCCGAGTCCTTTGCCTTGAAAGCGACGGCGTTCGTAAGCATCTGGTACAGCAGCACTCCCAGGCTCCAGATGTCCGTGGCACGACCATGGTATGTTTCGTCCAGGAATAGTTCTGGGGCTGCCACAAAACGTGCTGAGTTGATGTACATTGGAGGATAAGCCAAGCCCAAAACCTACACGTTTAGCGTTCATCCGAGCGTCTAACAGCACGTTTTGGAGCTTCAGGTCCCCGTGAGCAATGCCCTTCTCGTGGCAGTAGTGCACCGCTGACACCAGCTGCCGGAAGACGGGCCTTGTCCTCCACATGCGGCCGTGGCCAAGAAGGTAGCTCAGCATGTCCTCTCCAGGGACGACTTCCATGACTTGGAAGAGGGATTCCACCGAGCTGGTCACGTGGAATAGTTGGACGATGTTTGGATGGTGCAAGTCTGCCATGCAGCAGACTTCGTGCAGGAGAGATCTGTGCGTTTCGTCGTTGGTCGATGATTTTCACAGCCACCATCGTCTTCATGAGAATGTCCTTGCCCAACACTACCTTGGCAAAGCTGCCCTCTCCGAGGCTTCCCCGGAGCTCGTAATGGGCACTGAGGGCTCCTGGTCAACAGGGATGTCTGTAAAGTCACATAACGTGGTGACCCGCTAACTACGCTCCCTGACGATACTAACGATGCTCTCCAACTGTGTTAACAAACAGTAACTATACTAACTACGCTGACTAAATATACTAACTGTATCGGCAATATTACTGTGCTAACAAACAATAATAACTATACTAACTACGCTGACTAAATATACTAACTGTATCAACAATATTACTGTGCTAACAAACAATAATAACTATACTCACTATGCTGACTAAATATACCAACTGTATCGACAATATTACTGTGCTAACAGACAATAATAACTATACTAACTACGCTGACTAAATATACCAACTGTATCGACAATATTACTGTGCTAATAAACAATAATAACTATACCAACTACGCTGACTAAATATACTAACTGTATCGGCAATATTACTGTGCTAACAAACAATAATAACTATACTCACTATGCTGACTAAATATACTAACTGTATCGACAATATTACTGTGCTAATAAACAATAACTGGTAACTACGCTGACTATATATACTATTAATATTACTAACTGTGCTAATAAACAGTAACTATGCTAAGTACATTGACTAAATGCACTGACTATACTAACAATACTAACTAAAAACACTAAAACATTTAAAGAAAAACAGAAAAATAATAAGTAGAAACAAAATGAGACAAGGAAAACAAGAGTGAAGGGACAAAATTAAACGGGCGGAAAAGAAGAGGAAAACAAGCTAAAAGGTCCAAGTCCAACAGGTCACCACAAATCAGCTTCCTGGGCTACAACGGACAGAAAGCTCAGCCCAGCCAGGGCCTTATTTAGCAGCTTTGGGTAATTCCTTCACACTGGTGCTTTATGAGGTCAGAGCCAGAAACTGACCATATGTGGCTAAGGATAAACTACGGTGGTTTTCTGTTTGGAGTTTCAAGACCCCTTTACTCTGAAAAAAAGGGGGGCCCCAAAGAAATGTTTGTTTATGTGGGATATTAAAGACTGATATTTATTTATTAGAATTTAAAGTCTGTAGAATGCTTAAAAAAGAAAAAAAAAGACACGTTAAAAAAAAAAGAAAAAAAAAGACACGTATTAGAATGTTTTTTCAGGGGTACATAGTGTTGCATTTTGAAAAGCCCCTAAGATGATTTGTTTCCACTCCCTCAGCCAAGAAATAGTGCTGCCCTTTGAGAAGCATTACTTGGATGTATAGTAAAATAACTTTTTATGTAAAATGTACATTTAAAAGGTATCTACAAGCAATTTTTCTATAAAACCACCTTGTGCTTATTAATACCGTAGCTTAGCTGAGTTGTTCCCTCAGAAAATACTTTCAGGTATTTATTCATTTTCGATAACTTCAGTTTTTTGTTTGTTTGTTTGGTTTGTTTTTAAATAAATGGAACCTTGTTAAATGTGAGAAATAAACAAACAAATAAATACATTAATAAATTCCTAAGATGTGGATACGGCTTTTTCATTGTCCTTTGGCCACTCTCTAGTAAGGCTGAGCTTTCTGTTTAATGATGCCTCTTCCACAAGCCATCCTGCCCATGGGATAACCTTTAGAACAACAAATCAGGTGGAAGGTTAATAAATGGGAGAGGAAACAAGTTTCCATATCCAAATAATTTAGGGAATTCTTAATAGAATAGGTATTGCAGGACTTTCCAGAATCTGTCATATGGTAATATAAATTATGACTCTTCAAGAAGGGAGGTATAATGACAACTCAGTGTCCTTACTACTGTGGGGGTCGGGGGTCCTTACTATTGTGGGAGGTCTTGTTTCCATGTTATATTATTTTAGCAACACTGAAGAGACCAACATGGCCACGGCTCACCAATGAAATAACTCAGACCTACTGGGTTACCAAAGGTCTCTGACTTAAAATCATATGGCTCTAATTTGCATGTTCCTCTGAACTAGAGTTGTGATGTATGTAAATGTCATGGTTTACATACATATATTCTACTTCTTGTTTGTTTCCTTCAGAGTTCTTATTGCTCCTTCCTTCTTTCCTACTTTCCTTCCTTCTTTTTCTCCTTCTTTCCTACTTTCCTTCCTTTCTTCCTTCCTTCCTTCCTTCCTTCCTTCCTTCCTTCCTTCCTTCCTTCCTTCCTTCCTTCCTTCCTTCCTCCTCTCCTCTTTTCTTTTATTCCTTCCTTCCTTCCTTCCTTCCTTCCTTCCTTCCTTCCTTCCTTCCTTCCTTCCTTCCTCCTCTCCTCTTTTCTTTTATTCCTTCCTTCCTCTCTTCCTTCTCAGCCTTCACCTTCTCTCCCTTCTGCCTCCCTCCCTCTCTCTAGTGCTCTCCCTCCCTGCCTCCATATTTCTTTTTGTTAATTCATTTATTGTGGTTCTCCGCCAACATACATACCATGAGAGAAGGAAGTTTATCTGTCTTTTTTACCATCAAAATTCCAGAGCCTAGAACATCAGCTAGTATAGAATTTAAGGCCTTGAGGGATATTTAGCAATGAAAGAAATGTCCCTTTTTGATCGTGCAAAATTTAAATAAATGCAGATCAGACGTCAGCCCCAAGTAATCTGTTTGCTGAGCTGACCCATTACTTGACTTTTTAAAGAAAATCACTTTGTTGTTTAGGCACACAGCATACCAGTGGAGTAAATCTCCGATTGAAACACCAAATAATTCCTAGACAAATTATATTTGCGAAAACAGGGAAATCCCTGAGGCCATGCATGAGGATAAAGCACAAGCTCAGTGAACTCAGGGCCTTGGTGGATGAGCCAGCTGCTCATCTTGTTCAGAGAAAGAGGTGCCTTTTAATGGAGATGTAAAGCTAGGATTGATGGGCCCATGAACATGATGGGGAATTTCTATTTTGCTTGAATTTCTTTTTCCAGTTTCAAATTGCATTTTGGGCTTTCTGCAAGATGCCCGACAAATCGCTACTTCTCTTGTTGGTAAGTCATTGAGTATTTGTATTTGTCATTATCACTTAGGACCAAAGACCTAGTCAATCAGTGGATGAAAACACAATATGTGATGGTGTTCATATTCCATCACGTTGCAATATAACAGATAAGGTTTCAGGGACCGATCCCCCTGCCCTTTCAAAAGATTTCTCCTAACCTGCGGCTGTAATTGACAGCACCTATTCTAGCATCTCAGGAAACTGGCCAAAATAATTTCTTTTTCTGTCTCTTATGACAATAGCTTGAGTGTTCAGATACCAAAACATATACAACCTAGATTAAAGGAAATGGCAGCATTATACTGCAATGCCAGAGAAGCAATTATTGCAAGCAAGGACATTTACTAAAAAATACCTGTCTTAGAATGCACCTCGGCAGGAAAAATGATGTAAGACCTTCTGCCAGAGTCCATTTCTTTTAAAATATTACCAAGGCAGAGAAAGCTACTAGAGCTTTCTCTTTTGTGTCCCCTCACAAAAGAAGTGTATTTCTAAACAATATCTCTAGGAAATTTTTTTATTCACCTAATAATACGTGTATTTTCACTTCTGGGCCTCTTAAGTTTTCTTAACTTTCCTGAATTCTTTAATTGGTACTCTATGGTGCAATTTCTATTGTCAGCACTTAACTCATGACAACTGCAGGGGCATTACCTGGAAAAGGCCAGCTGTGGCCATCAAGGTCAGTCCCCATCGGTCCTCATCGTTACTTTGAATTAAAGTTTCATATACAGAAGGAAATCTTATTTCCTTATTTCTCAGTTATTTGGAGATGGGAAAGAGTCCTACATACTAAAATTTGGTACATTCAAATCCATGTGTTGTAAACTATGTTCCAGTTTTTATTTAACAGATTGCAAAAGAAAACGTAATTTAGCCCTTTTAAGTTGAGGACTAAAAGGACTGGAAAAACTCTGGAACCCAGGTAATATGCATCGCTGATCAGAAGCATGATGTCTAGTGGGTGATGAATTTCACGAGAGATGTCAGAACAAACATGCGACTTCCTATACTCCCCCAAAGCCTTAACGGTTGTATTGAAGGTGCCTGCAGATGTTCCTGAATTTTGTCTGTATGAGTAAATGAATGAGGGAGTGAATGAGTGATGCCACAAGAGAGAAAATGAGGGGCCTTTAAGCTTGAAGGTGTCTATTTCTGTAGCCAGCACCTATCAACAATGAGGCCTTTTTAAATTGCAGCAAAAAGAATAAAATACCTAGAAATAAACTTAACCAAGGATGTGAAGGATTTATATGCTGAAAACTATAAGACATTTTTGAAAGAAATTGAAGAAGACACAAAGAAATGGAAAGACATTCCATGCTCATGGATTGGAAGAATCAACATAGTTAAAATGGCCATATTACCCAAAGCCATATACAGATTTAATGCAATCCCCATTAAAATCCCAATGGCATTTTTTAAAGAAATAGAACAAAAAAATCATCAGATTTGTTTGGAACCACAAAAGACCCCGAATAGCCAAAGCAATATTTAAAAAAAGAACCATACTGGAGGTATCACACTCCCTAATTTTTGCTTGTACTACAGGGCTACAATAATCAAAACAGCTTGGTATTGGCGGAAAAACAGACACATAGACCAATGGAATAGAATTGAGAACCCAGAAATAAAACCACATAAATATGGACAGATAATTTTTGACAAAGAAGCTAAAAACATACAATGGAGGAAAGAGAGCCTCTTCAATAAATGGTGCTGGCAGAATTGGATAGCCACGTGCAAAAGAATGAAACTGGACTGCTATCTGTCACAATGTACCAAAATTAATTCAAAATGGATCAAAGACTTAAGCATAAGACCTGACACAATAAACTGCATTGAAGAAAACATAGTTACTAAACTTATGGACCTTGGGTTTAAAGAGCATTTTATGAATTTGACTCTAAAGGCAATGGAAGTAAAAACTAAAATAAATGAATGGGATTATATGAAGCTGAAAAGCTTCTGCACAGCAAAAGAAACTATTGACAAAATAATGAGGCAACCAACTGAATGGGAGAAGATTTTTGCAAACAGTGCCTCTGATAAGGGTCTAATATCCAAAATATACAAGGAACTCATGAAACTCAACAACAAAAAAACAAACAACCCAATTGAAAAATGGACAGAGGACCTGAAGAGACATTTCTCCAAAGAGGACATACAAATGACAAATAGACATATGAAAAAATGCTCAACATCACTAATCATCAGAGAAATGCAAATGAAAACCACATTGAGATATCACCTCACCCCAGTCAGAATGGCTTTCATCAACAAAACAAATAGTAACAAGTGTTGGAGAGGCTGTGGAGAAAAAGGAACTCTCATACACTGTTGGTGGGAATGCAGACTGGTGCAGCTGCTATGGAAGGCAGTGTGGAGGTTCCTCAAGAAATTACGAATAGAATTACCATATGACCCAGCAATCGCTCTCCTGGGTATCTACCCAAAAAATCTGAAAGCATTTCTCTATAGAGACACGTGTACTCCAATGTTCATTGCAGCTTTGTTTACGGTGGCCAAGACATGGAAACAACCAAAATGTCCTTCGATAGATGAATGGATAAAGAAGTTGTGGTATATATACACAATGGAATACTATTCGGCGTTAAGGAAAGATGATATAGGAACATTTGTGACAACATGGATGGATCTTGAGAGTATAATGCTAAGCGAAGTAAGTCAGACAGAAAAAGCAGAGAACCATATGATTTCACTGGTATGTGGTATATAAACCAAAAACAACAAAAGAACAAGACAAATAAATGAGAAAGAAAAACTCATAGACATAGACAATAATTTAGTGGTTACCAGAGGGTAAGGGGTGGGGGGTGGGTGATGAGGGTAAGGGGGATCAAATATATGGTGATGGAAGGAGAACTGACTCTGGGTGGTGAACACACAATGGGATTTATAGATGATGTAATACAGAATTGTACACCTGAAATCTATGTAAATTTACTAACAATTGTCAACCCAATAAATTAATTTAAAAAAAAGAAAAAAAAAGAAATGTATTCATAAAAAATGAAAAAAAAAGAATGTTATATGTGCATTTTGGGAAAAAATGTGTATTCTGTTGTTTTTGGATAGAATGTCTTACAAATGTCTATTAATTCTATCTGATCTAATGTGTCGTTTAAGGCAGATGTTTCTTTGTTGACTTTCTGTTTTGATAATATATCCATTGGTTTAAGTGGGGTGTTAAAGTCTGCTATTATTACTGTATTGCTGTCTATTTCCCTCTTTAGGTTTTTTAATAATTGCTTTATATATATTGGTTTTAATTTGGGTACATATATTAATAAATAGTATGTCTTTTTGAAAAAAAAAAAAACAATGAGGCATCATGGAATCAGAGAAAATGACACCAAATTACATATTTGTTGAGAGGATTTTTCTCTACATCAAAGGGGTGAGTTCCATGAAATAAAGACCTATCTGTTTTGCTCACCGTAGTTTTCTAAAATCTCCAACATGATGTTTTTTGAATCCATACTTGCTTTTGCTCTATAGTATTCCATTATAAAATTATTCATTATTCAATATTACCTCCCAATCCTCTACTTTTGAAAATGAACTGGTGCCCATTGTAAAGGCAGTCTGCTCCCAGGTACTTTGTTGGACTCATCAGCCTCGCTTGAAGGAAAGTGATTTGCCGTGTCCAGAGCTAGCAGGGGTCTCTCAGGAGTGAATGGTCATCTAAAATCTTGTGGCCTTTATTGGGAAAGGGGGTTAGAGAAGATTGTATGGACTTCTAAGATAAAATTTGGCAATCAATATTTTCTCTGACCTTACACATCACTCCCAGCTTTTGGTCTCCCAGATTCCATTTTTTTCAATTGCTCAGAGAAAGCAGACTGGGCAGCAAATGTGTCCACCCAGAAACTGATGAACACCGAGAACCTAACAGAAAGGCAACCATGCACATGAGATAGGAGGCATTGTGCCTCTGCTCCAAGAGCTTCCGTATGCTTGAGGAGACAGATTATCCTTCAGACACACAGGGAAAAAAGTGAAAATAATCACAGGGCAATCTATACACCAAAATGCAGTGCTGTCTTTAAATATTTTTATTATAATAAAACTAATACATGGTCTGCTGGATGCCTCAGTTGGTTAGAGCGTGAGCTCTCAACACCAGGTTGCCAGTTCGATTCCCACATGGACCGGTGAGCTGAGCCCTCCACAACTATATTGAAGACCACGAGCTGCCACTGAGCTTTCGGAGGGATGGCCGAATGGTTCAGTTGGCTAGAGCTGAGCTCTCGACAACAAGGTTGCCGGTTCAATCCATGGGATGGTGGGCCGTGCCCCCTGCAACTAAAGATTGAAAACAGCGACTGGACTTAGAGCTGAGCTGTGCCCTCCACAACTAGATTAAAGGACAACTACTTGGAGCCGATGGGCCGTGGAGAAACACACTGTCCCCCTATACTCCACAATAAAATTAAAAAAATAAAAAGCACAAAGAAAAATGAAAGTTCATTTTGACATCAAATTACTTTTGCACACTTATGTGGTATTTAGAAGATGAAAATAAACTATTAAAAAAACAATATATAAGCAATGTAAACATTTTGAAGAAAATAAATAAGAGAATGAAAAACAAATGGTAGTGCCACAATTCAGAAATTTTAAACTATTAACATTTTGATATGTTTTCCCAGTATTTTTTGTGTCCACCTGCATGTGTGTAAGGATGAGAATTAGGATTATGTTCATTTTAATTCTGTAGCCTGGTTTTTTTCACTGAGCATAACAGGAATGTTTGTCTGTGTCATTCCTTCTGACCTCTTAGGGCATCCCATCACTGGGAAGTGATATGTGGCTCCCAGTGGTTCCAGTATAATCATCCCACAATAGGGCTTTCTCAAAGCATCTGTGCCCACGTTCAAGGCCACTGGTCATACGAAAACCTAGTGGAATCTGAGAAGAGTTCATCCTGGAATGCAGCTCTGAAACAGCAGTGTAGAATGTGAAGATCACAGCGTTTTACTCTGCACATTTAAGTTTTAGCATCTGTGTTCATTCTGTCTGTAAAGACTGGTTCTGCGCTTGCGCTTACTTCCATTGTCATTCCGCCTCCTCCCATTGTCCTAGGAAGTCACCCAGCCTTCTCTCTGTTCTTCTTGTTATGGAAACTTTACTTATGAGGAGTGGCTAAAACTGTCTTTGTTCAGAAAGTTGTCCTATACTTCATTAATTAAATCCAAATGTACATTACAACAGATACCTTTCAATGTTGAGTTACGACCTGATTCCACTATCTGCGACATATGCTGGGTCTCTTAAATGGCTGGAATCTTGATAGAGTTCTGAAGAGCAGGAAGAAAAAACGAAAAAGGAGGGACAACAGTGCTAACAATATAATCATAAAATTTAGTCTTTCAACTCAATGCTTTAGTTAGTTCCATGTTTACTTTTTCTCATCTAAAGGTGTTTTCATTCATTATCACATAAACTTCCTTTATATGGATTTTGTCCCTGGTTCCTGGTACAGAGCTTCTAAAAACACTTGAAATTCCATGAGCAGTAGAAGTGTCTTCTTATGTGAATGAGCTAACTCAAGGTGGAGCCCCTAGACAGCTTCCATTGTGCTACCTGGGCTAGTCCGCAGAAAGACTGACAGGTGTTTACAGGATTAGGACGTGGCCCAGCCCCACCTCTGGGGAAAGCAGAGAGCTGGAGAGCGAGTTCAATCCCATTGCCATCGATCTAATGAATCATGCCCACATAATGGAACTCCAGTAAAATCTCTAGACACCAAAGCTCAGTGGAGTTTGGTGAGAGGTGACCATGATGTACCGTGTGGGTGAGACCCCCCGGGGGCCACAGGGAGAGGGCACAGAAGCTTTGTGTTTCCTTCCAGACCTCACCCTGTGGACATCTTTAAAATACAACTGTCACCATAAGCACTGCTTTCCTGAGTTCTGTGAATGGTTCCAGCAAATGATCACACCGAGGGCACTGTAGGAACCTCATGGATGGGTGGCTCATTGGTCTCATGTGTAGGTGGCCTGGACACCCGCACTGGCTGGTTCTGAAGGGCAATTTTGTGGACTGTGCCCCTAAATCTGTGGTGTCTGATGCCAACTTTGCGTGGTTAGGGTCACAACTCAATTATATTGCAGTATATTCAGTTGGGATGAAGATAAGGATAGGTCCCAACTTTCTGATGTAGGAGTTATATTTCCAGTTTTACAGAGGGGAACGCTAACATTTAGGAACATTAAGTAATTCTCATCAGGTAATACAGGTACTAAGTGGCAAGTCTAACATTTAAAGCCAGACCTATGAGATTCCAAGGTCTGTGATTTTTCTGCTTTATGCCAACACGCTCTAATACTCACAAAGGTCAGATATTACAAGTGCTTATCCCAGTGCCATTACCAGAAATGGTGCTGAAAATAGAGCTGCTGAGGGAAACGTTTTTGGTCCTGGGGCTTCAGTCTCCTTAGTGTGAGAAGAATTCATAGTGATGCCATTTTGCAGAATAAACTTGCAAGTGCTCAGATAAATGAGACTGTGCTGGGATGGAGCTGGCATAAACAGTTTTCTCACATGGCACAAAGGTTTCCTGGTTTCCTCTGAGGCCTGAGAGTCCCACAGTCTTGAGTGATAATCAATAATTACTGAGGGCTTGATGTTCAAGGCCACTGTGTTAGGAGAAAGTAGGAGCTGAGGTCCCTGCCTCTGAGCAGCTAACAACCTAATTAGGAAGACAGATCAAAGCAGAGGAGGGTAACTAATGTAGACAAAAGCATCATCTGAAGAAGGTATTCTTGAGGCTTAGAGTGTGTGTCGAGGCTTCCTGGAGGAAGGAGACCTGAAGCTGGGCCTTGAAATGTGTGGAGGGGTTTTAAAAGACTGACTTCCCAGGTGGGAGGAGAGCGTGTAACTGACCTGGCCCAGGACAGGGTCTGCCGTCCAAACGACAGTGAGGGTGACGACGACGACGATGGAAATTCAAGCCATTCTGCAGCTCGTAGGAGGGACACTCCTTGTTAGAGTGCCGGGAATAAAACAGCCACGTATGTGTTTTGAAATGAAACATACACTTAATTTAGTTCTTAAAGGCCTTTGAATTAGAGGCACTTTTATACCTAAAAGGAAGACTAGCCCCACACAAATGGGAGAGGCCCCTGCTAAGGGTGAAATATACCTGTAGATGCCTTGAATGGAGGAGGCATCATCATGTGAGAAGGAAAATCCCAAAGACTGTGGCTTACAAAACAAGGAAAGGATCGAATGTGATGCAGCTTTAAGCTCCTAAGATCACCATCCCAGAGTATTAGGAAAATGCTAATACAGTGCCAGTGTCCCCAGACTACGGTGAAGAACCACCCTCTTCTCTCTCCCTCTGACACCATATGGCGCAGGCAGGGCTGACCCACGCTGTGTACCATGCACAGGCCCCAATGGATTCAAGCCAGTCACAGACTCCTCTTCCTCTGGCCACAATGATTGATTCAAGATGGACATGTGAACAAATCTGAGCCACTAAGAGAAAGGACATATGAGGATTTGTGAAGGAACAACCAGAGGGGACCCTTCCCCAGCCCTTGGACAATGAGGTTCAAGGCCAGTCACGAGCTTGCAGCTAGCAGCAGCCATTTGTGAAACAGAAAAGAGATCTGGGAATGGAGACGGGGCAATGTGCAGAGTCTGAAGATGGACCCAACACTAGGAAAGGCAGAACCAGAGCCAAAACTGGGTGCTGGTTACAACATATGTTACTGGCTCAAGCTCTGCCTGAACACAGAAACGTTTCTGAATCTTTCAGTTTTGTGAACCAAGAATTGCCCTCTTTACCCCCGACCCCCTTTATTTTTGGTTAATTTGATTTGAGTTATCTTTTCATTTTCTTTTACAGCCAATATGTCCCTCCATGGTGATGGCAGACAAGCAGGCTCTGAGATTACTTAATTCGTTTTAGTTTACTGCCTAAGAATATTCACTCCAGGTATTAAACCATTTGTATAAAACAAATACCTACCAATATTTTCTAAGCAGAATTCACTATGGACATTTGCAATTTCAGCCTATAGATAGAAATCTGACATGTAAATATCTGTCAAATCTATCAGATCACAGTGGTTACTGCACAATGACTACTGCACCTGCTTTGGGGGAAACCACCACAATGGGAAAGAATCTGAACTTTTAAATTAAACGGACATGGGTTAAGTCATGTGTGGGGACAAAGCCCCAAAAAACAGTTTCCAGGCTCTCGGCCTCACATAGAAAGGTGCTGGCTCGGGTAGTAAATGGCCATCAACTGTGATCAGATGGCCAGCAGCTGTGGCCAGTTGGCCGTCAGCTGTAACCCGTAAGCCATTGGCCACTAACATAACTGCTGTGGCTACGCTAGCAGAGAGAGAATGGGGGCTAGCAAGAAGATGGTGGCTGACAAGCACGGACTGCTATTAGGCAGATTATGTAGATCTTGCTTCCTGTGTCTCCAGCCCAGCCGCCAGCGAGAATATATTGGTTTGACTCCCCTACCTATGGCTCTGTGGGTGTTCCTTTTTGGCCTTACTGTGTCCTGCGTTCTTATGTGGGGAGCGGGACCAGAGACTCCGCCGGACGCCCCACATGACAAATGGCGCAGCGAGCAGGGTCCCCTGCACGACATCATGGCACTGTCTATTCCTTTTCTGTGAGTTTCAACAAGTCATTTGACGTCTCTAAGCCTTGTAAAACAATGGCATGAGTGCTGAACTTATAGGGTCACCATAACGACTAAGTTACGGGATGAATGCACAACAAGAGTTTAGCACAGGGTCTGGAATATTGAAAACATGCAATTGATGACGTGCAATAATGAAAAGGTAGGAATTATTCAAATCATAATTACAACTTACAGTAACTACAGCCACGATCCATTCTCAAAATAAAAACGGTGTGAAGTTTTCAAATGGCCTCCAAACTTCTACTACTTCTTTATTCCTTTTTCTGTCAGCTGATCAATGTGGAAGCTAAAAGGCAACAAAGAGACAAGAGCTTGGCCTGGAGTGGAAAACACTGCCTCCCTCGGACCTCACGTTTACTAAACCCCAAGGCTTCTGGAAAACATGGGAAAACAAAGCTCTGTATGATATTTCATCTAAGGTGAAAATAGGTTTTCTGGGATGAAACCAGTAAGAAAAGCTGCTTTTCATCATAGGTGAAATTCTTTGCAGATTCTATGTAGAATAAATTTAGATCACAACATTCACTAGCCCACAGACACTACACAGATCCTAAATTGAATAAAAACCTAACACCAGGCAACGCCAATGAATGCAGTCTTCACGCAAGCTGCTTTTAATCATTCGTTTGCTTATTTCTTTCAGTATAGAGCCTTTGGATTGAGTCTCGAATCATTTTTCCTCCCATGTGAGAATGCTTCAGAAGCAAAGCTTGGGGTCAGAAAGATATGCAGATGGAGAGAGTTTGTTTGAGGGAGGCTGCTGAGGAAAGTGGGTAGTACCTGGCCAAACCTGACCTCTCTCAGGACTCATGTTTACCAAATGCCCAGAAACCGATGTATGTGACAGAATACCAATGTCTCACTTTCCAATGAAACGAGAAATAAGGGGATGATCACACACGTTCTTGTGACCGGCACCCTCCTCCCTGCGCACCTACTGTGCGAAGGCCAGTAATAAGAGGCATCCACCCCCATGCAGTGTGGCGGACTGCAGTGAAGGGGAGTTGGGGAAAGTTTGGAGGCAGTGATCCTGGAGCTAAGATCTAAAGGATGGCGGAAAGGTAGGAGATGAAGAAAGAAGAGGGCTGGTGGGGAGTTGGTAGGGAGAGGGAGGCAGGGCAGAGTGGCCTACCATTCCTCATTCTTCAGGCTCATAAACCATATGCCTAGAAGCTGGAGCTATTTCCACAGCAGAAAAAGCTTCTTCAAAGTCCAGACCAGGTATGCCTGGGCACCTTTTCCTCTGGACATCACGAGGAAGGCTAACGTCACTGTCACCCTCGGTGAGTATAACACTGAGTAGCATGTGATTTGTTGAAAAATCAAACCATTCTTGCTGGCCTAGAATATTTTTTGTCTTTGACTTTGTACGTATCTACCCTGATCTGTTATGTGTCAGAGGGCAATTAGATATTTGTTATGGTCAAGTTCCTGTCCAGGGGACACATTCCTTGATGTATATACGTGCATTACCTATATGATGACTTCTGAAAATTAGAAGGAAGACTGCCTCAGATTTGAGGGCCAGTGAGATGTAACAAGCCAAGAGCTCACTGCAGGCAGTTCTCTTGTATTTTAGTGGACACCACACCTTCTAAGGACAATTATTCACTCATTCTTCGTTTGCTCACTGGTAAGTTTACCATACAGGTATCCTCTCCCACAGAATAGAGATAAGATGCTGAGCGAAAGGTTGGCAAAGTCATGGCCCTAAAGGAATCCACAGTCCAGTGACGGAGACAGATAATAATCAAGGCGTCAAGGACGTAAATGTCAAATTAAAACTGTGATAACGCTACATATAAGTAAGAGACTACAGAATAGTGGTGGCGAGAGAGAGGGGAGAAGGTAAAAATAAGGAGTGCAGGCACTTTCCATGTGATAGGAAAAGAGTGAGTTGCAGTCCAGATAGGGTGAGTAAAACCACCTCAAGTCAGACAGCACAATTGTGAAAGTGGTTACAGTTTTCTGAGAACCAGGAAAGGATGCAGAACCTGACTAAAATGGGCTCAGCTTTTAAACCTGAAGCTTGAGTGGCATTATTCTGGACATGTAGCCAAATTCATCAGCATCCCATATCGTAGGCCAGTGACCTCAACAAGCCAAAGGTGGCCAATCTGCACTTTTGAAAAGAAGCTTAGAGTTGGTAAAATATATATATATTTTATATATAAAAATTATATAAAAAATATATGTATACACATATATGTGTGTGTATATATATATATGTATATATGTATGTATGTATAAATACCTCATAGTATTAACAATTCTGTATTTGGCTTAGAAAGATTTTTCAAACATAGTAATGTGTGTGTGTGTGTGTGTGTGTGTGTGTGTGTGTGTGTGTGTGTGTGATGTATGGCAGGGCTTCCCAACTTTAAAGAGTATACAAGAGTTGCTAATTGGAAGGACTTAGAGCCCTCTATGAGGCAATAATCTCATAAGAAATTTGGGATTTTTTTGCATATATTTGATATTCTTGAATCTTTGTAACAAGTATAACATTTCTTTTTTTAAAAAACACTTTTGGAGAATCAGTGAAATGTAGAACTTATACATAAAAATATGATTTCTTAGCAACATGAAAACAATATGGACCCCAATCAAGTTTTCCTTTCAAATAAAAACACTAGATGAAGCAGATCTCTTCTTTATCAAGCAAACTTGGGGACATAGGGAGAAAATTCCCAAGGACAGAGGAACTGAGATTCCTGCTGCCAGTTCTGATTCTCCAAGAATAAGGAAACTCTCAAATACCTGTAATACCAATGTTACTACAACGTTGATTCTAACTAAAAGAACGTCTTTTTAAGTAGAGTCCTCCTTTCCTGTTGTTCTCAGATTTCCTCCTCTTTGAGGAAACTGAGTCCTGAGCTCTACATTTAATGTTCATTTTCCAGAAACATAGCAACATTGAGGAGAAGTGCCTTGTGATGGAAAACTGGAACATAAAATAAAATTTTTTTTGGTACCCTTATGCCACACAGACCTAAACAGAGTTTATAATTCATATGGCGGTATTGGATATTTTGCACACTTTTATCATCAAATCCCTGCATAGCAGGAATCCAAAGGAAACATGGTACAGTAAATGTGTTAAGTCAAAAGCTGTCTTATGTGGAAAGAATATTTTGTTTTTTAAAATTTATTGGGGTGACAATTGTTAGTAAAATTACATAGGTTTCAGGTGTACAATTCTGTATTACATCATCTATAAATCCCATTGTGTGTTCACCACCCAGAGTCAGTTGGGTTGTTCAACTGAGTTGTCTGTTTTTTTGTTGTTGAGCTTCATGAGTTCCATGTATATTTTGGATATTAGCCCCTTATCGGAGGCACTGTTTGCAAAAATCTCCCATTCAGTCGGTTGCCTCTTTATTTTGTCGATGGTTTCTTTTGCTGTGCAGAAGCTTTTCAGTTTCATATAGTCCCATTCGTTTATTTTAGCTTTTACTTCCCTTGCCTTTGGAGTCAAATTCATAAAATGCTCTTTAAACCCAAGTTCCATAAGTTTAGGTCCTATGTTTTCTTCTATGCAGTTTATTGTGTCAGGTCTTATGATTAAGTCTTTGATCCATTTTGAATTAATTTTGGTACATGTTGACAGATAGCAGTCCAGTTTCATTCTTTTGCACATGGCTATCCAATTCTCCCAGCACCATTTATTGAAGAGGCTATCTTTCCTCCATTGCATGTTTTTAGCTTCTTTGTCAAAAATTATCTGTCCATATTTATGTGGTTTTATTTCTGGGTTCTCAACTCTATTCCATTGGTCTATGTGTCTGTTTTTCTGCCAATATCATGCTGTTTTGATTACTGTAGCCCTGTAGTACTAGCTAAAGTCAGGGAGTGCGATACCTCCAGTATTGTTCTTTCTTCTTAAGATTGCTTTGGCTATTCGGGGTCTTTTGTGGTTCCAAACAAATATGATGATTGCTTGTTTTATTTCTTTAAAAAATGCCATTGGGATTTTGATGGGGATTGCATTAAATCTGTATATTGCTTTGGGTAATATGGCCATTTTAACTATGTTGATTCTTCCAATCTATGGGCACGGAATGTCTTTCCATTTCTTTGTGTCTTCTTCAATTTCTTTCAAAAATGTCTTATAGTTTTCAGCATATAAATTCTTCACATCCTTGGTTAAGTTTATTCCTAGGTCTTTTATTCTTTTTGCTGCAATTGCAAAGGGAATTGTTTTTTGTGTTTCTTTTTTTGAGATTTCATTGTTAGTATATAGGAATGCAATGGACTTTTTTACATTGATTTTGTAGCCAGCAACTTTACTGTATTCGTTGATTGTTTCTAACAGCTTTTTGGTGGAGTCATTAAGGTTTTCTATATATAGCATCATGTTATCTGCAAAGAGTGACAATTTAACTTCTTCATTCCCAATTTGGATGCCTTTTATTTCTTTCTCTTGCCTGATTGCTCTGGCAAGGACTTCCAACACTATGTTGAAAAGCAGAGTTGATAGGGGACAGCGCTGTCGTGTTCCTGAACGTAGAGCAAAGGGCTTCAGTTTTTCACCATTAATTATGAGATTAGCTGAGGGCTTGTCATATATGGCCTTTATTATATTAAGGTATTTTCCTTCTATACCTATGTTATTAAGCGTTTTAATTATAAATGGATGTTGTATCTTGTGAAATGCTTTTTCTGCATCAACTGATATAATCATATGATTTTTGTCCTTTATTTTGTTTATGTGATGTATCATATTGATGGATTTGTGTATGTTGAACCATCCTGTGTCCCTGGAACGAACACCACTTGGTCGTGATGAATAATCTTTTTAATGCATTCTTGCATTTGATTTGCTAGAATTTTGTTTAGGATTTTTGCATCAGTATTCATCAGAGATATAGGTCTGCAGTTTTCTTTTTTTGTGTTGTCCTTACCAGGTTTTGGTATCAGGGTAATGTTGGCCTCATAAAATTAGTTAGGGAATACTGTCTCTTCTTCAAATTTTTTGGACAAGTTTGAGCAGAATTGGTATTAGATCCTCTTTGAAGGTTTAGTAGAATTCACTAGTGAATCCATCTGGTCCTGGACTTTTGCTTTTGGGAAGGTTTTGGATGATTGATTCAATTTCGTTACTGGTGATTGGTCTGTTTACATTTTTTAGTTCCTCATGGTTCAGCCTTGGAAGGCTATATGTTTCTAAGAACTTGTCCATCTCTTCTAGGTTTTTGAATTTGGTGGCATATAGTCCTTCATAGTATTCTTGGATGATCCTTTGTATTTCTGTGGTGTTCGTGATAACTTCCCCTTTTTCATTTCTGATTCTGTTAATTAGTGTCTTCTCTCTTTTTATCTTAGTGAGCCTAGCCAAGGGTTTGTCAATTTTGTTAATCTTTTCAAAGAACCAGCAGTTTGTCACATTAATTTTTTCTATTGTCTTTTTGTTCACTATTTCATTTAGTTCTGCTCCAATTTTTATTATTTCTCTTCTTCTGCTGACCTTGGGTTTCAGTTGTTCTTCTTTTTCTACTTCTTTAAGGTGTAATGTGAGGTTACTTATTTGGGATTTTTTCTGTTTCTTGAGATAGGCCTGTAATGATATAAATTTACCTGTTAAAACTGCTTTTTCTGTATCTCAAAAATTTTGGTAGGATGTGTTTTCATTCTCATTTGTTTCTATGTATTTTTTGATCTCTCCTCTAATTTCTTCTTTGACCCGGTGATTCCTTAAATGTATGTTTTTTAATCTCCATGTATTTGTGGTTTCTCCTGCTTTCTTTTTGCAGTTGATAGCCAATTTCAAAGCCTTGTGGTCAGATAATATGTTTGGTATGATTTCAATTTTCTTAAATTTGCTGAGGATAGTTTTATGTCCCAATATGTCGTCTATCCTTGAGAATGTTCCATGTACACTAGAAAAGAATGTATAGTATGATATTTTAGGATGAAGTGCTCTATAAATGTCAATGATGTCCATTTCATCTAATGTGTCATTTAGGGCTGCTATTCCATTGTTTATTTTCTGTTTGGATGATCTGTCCACATCTGTCAATGATGTATTTAGGACCCCTAGTATAATAGTGTTTTGGTCAATTTTTCCCTTTAGTTCAGTTAGTAGTTTCTTGGTATATTTCGGTGCTCCCTGATTGGGGGCATAAATATTGATGATAGTTATGTCTTCTTGTTGTATAGTCCCTTTTATCATTATGAAATATCCATCTTTGTCTCTTGTTATCTTTTTCACCCTGAAGTCTGTTTCATCTGATATCAGTATAGCTACACCTGATTTTCTCTGGATACTATTTGCTTGGAGTGTCAATTTCCACCCTTTCACTTTGAGTCTGTGCTTGTCCTTGTAGCTAAGATGTGTTTCTTGGAGACAGCATATGGTTGGGTTTAGTTTTTTGATCCAATCTGCTACTCTGTGACTTTTTATTGGTGAGTTCAGTCAATTTACATTTAGGGTAATTATTGATATGTGAGGATTTCCTATCATTCTTTCTTTATTTTTTCAGTAAGACTGTGTCTCCATTGTTTCTTTGTCTTTTTGTTGCTGTCTATTATTTCTTTGTGGTGGTGTTCTATGATGTTTCCCTCTGTTTCTTCTTTTATTAGAGTATATATTTCAGTTCTGGATTTTTTTTTTGAGTGGTTACCCTTAAGTTTATGTAAAAGAAAATTTGATATTTAAAGTATTCCATTTTCTTCAGCACGCTTACTTTCTCCATTCCCATATTCCAGCTCAGGACTTTACTCTCCCCCTTTTTATGTTTTGGTTGGCACAAATCATCCCTGTTGATAGTGGTCGAATAGCCTCCTTTAGTATTTTTTGTAGTGCAGGTCGTGTATTAGAAAATTCCCTCAGCTTCTGTATGTCTGGAGAGTTCTTTATTCCTCCTTCATATCTAAAGGATATCTTTGCTGGATATATTAGTCTTGGCTCATATTTTCTCTCTTTCAATAGTTTGAATAGTTGGTTCCACTCCCTCTTGGCTTGTAGAGTTTCTGCTGAGAAATCTGATGATAATCTAATGGGCTTTCCTTTGTAGGTTATTGTCTTCTTTTCCTTGGCTGTCTTGAGGATTCTTTCTTTGTCGTTGATTTTTGACAGCTTCATTACAGTGTGCCTTGGAGAAGGCCTGTTGAGGTAATTAGGTGTTCTATTTGCTTCTTGGATCCGAGGATTCAGTTCTGTCCACAAGTTTGGGTAGCTCTCATCGACCATTTGTTTGAATATACCTTCTGTTCCCTTTCTTTTTCTTCTCCTTCTGGTGTGCCCATTATTCTTATATTGCTCTTTCTGATGGAGGCAGAAATTGTTGTAGAGTTCTTTCATTTCTTTTAAGTCTCAAGTCTCTTTCTTCTTCCATCCAGGTCATTTCCAGGTTTCTATCTTCAATGTCACTGATTCTTTCCACTATCTGGTCAACTCTACTACCTAAGCTGGCTCTTTCATTCTTCATTTCTTCTATTGACTTCTTAATCTCCAGGAATCTCTTTGGTTCTTTTTAAGTTTCAATCTCTGTGGTAATGTGTTCATGTTGTTGTTTGGTTGTGTTTCTAAATTTTTTAAACTGCCTTTCTGTGTTTTCTTGCATCTCATTGAGTTTTTTCAGAACTGTGATTTTGAATTCTCTGTCATTCCAATCACATATTTCCATATCTTTAAGTTCCTTTCCTGGAGACTTTTCACTTTCTTTCTGGGCTGTCTTGTTGCCTTGGGTATTTTTGGCGAGTAATGATTTATTATTTCTCTTCCTAGACATCTACAGGAGTGGGTTCTGCAACAGGTTGATAAGAAGAGGTCTTTTTTTTGCTTTCCAGTATGTGTTGGCAGAATGTTATATTTTCTCTCTGACTGAAGCCTGTTTTCCTCTCTCACACTGCAGTGTTATGTTTTCTCTGCACTATTCCAGCTTCTCACACAATGGGGGCATCCCTGGAAGGCAGGCTTCTCCTCTGTGAACAGTTCGGCTGGGTCATAGGGCGTCACGTCTGTGTGGGGATGTGGAGAGCTTCTGAAATTCCAAAGCTCTTCCTGCACCAGATTTAGAGCCTATGTGTTTCAGCAGTTCTGTTTACTCCTGCGGGGATCTGCCCAGACAGGGGGGATAGGGGCAGGGTGGATTCTGAGAGGTGGCCCAGAGCAATGGCAGCGACCACAACCACAGCCAGTCCTGCTTCCACAGCTCCATCTCCTTTGCTGGAACTAGTTGGGCTGTGAATCTTTGTCTGCAGACCACAGTTCTCAGAACTGCAAATATTCTGGTCTTTTGATCTGACACTGCTTTTGTTCCTCTTCTAGCACTGGGCAGGTGGGGTTCGGAGAGAGCTCTGGGAGGGTAGGGAGGGGTCAGCAAGTCTCAGTGCCTAAAGCTTCCATTCTCTGAGCAGTGAAGGGTTAAACTATCGTTTTCAGCTTTCTTCTCTCAGTCTTTGCCCCGAGGTCTCTGTTGTGAGCGTTTGGTTCAGCCGTGTTATATGCTGTCCCCTCAGCCCTTTGGGCCATAAATGGAGCCCTAGCAGTCCATGTTCTTCACTGTCCTGCAGCTGCAGGAGTTCCAGGATGCAGCACGCTCAGAGCACTGAGCTAGGTCTGTGTCCTGCGCCCACGTGGCTCTGTCTCTGCACTTATCCCTTCCCTCTTTCCCTGCTCACTCAATTTGCCCATCTTTAGGTGAATTCATTAGTGGGCCTCTTCATCTTGCCTGTCTGCTGTGCAGTGAGTCCTTTATGGAGTTGTAGTTTTTCAATTTGTTGTAAATTCCCAGAGAGATTTCCAGAAGCTCACCTCACGCTGCCATTTTGATGACATTTGTATAGTTTAATATATATATAGTCATGGATGTGGAGTACAGCATAGGGAATAGAGTCAATGAAATTTTAACATCTATGTACGATGTCAGACGGGTAGTAGATTGCGGGAAGGAGGTTATCACTTTGTGTGGGTTGTAAATGTCTAACTATTACATTGTTTTGTACATCTGAAACTAAAAAAAAAAAAAAAAAAATTGTGCCAGACTTGCAAAGACCGAGAATGAAGCTGAATTTTCTTTGGGAGAATTTTGTGGGTCTTTGCTGGGGAAGGGAGATGATTTGGAGAGAACAGGTCAAAGTAAGCCTTTAAGGGACTCTAAAGCATTCCAAATTAGTGCTTCCTTCTGCCACATGTGTCCCTCGGGATATTCTGGTATTTCAGGGAGGCAAATCCCATCAAAATCCTTCCAAATTGTCCACACAAAAACCTGCACACAGATATTTGCTGCTTCATTCATAATCGCCCAAACTTGGAAGCAACCAAGATGTCCTTCAGTAGGTGATGGATAAAGAAACTGTGGTCCACCCAGATAATGGAATATTATTCAGTGCTAAAAGGAAATGACCGAGGAAGCCATAAAAGACATAGAGGAAACTTGAATGCACAATACTAAGTGAAAGAAGCCAAACTGGAAAGGCTGCATGCTGTACGGTGCCAACTACATAACATTCTGGAAAAGGTAAAACTACGGAAACAGTAAAATATCAGTGGTTGCCAGGGGTTAACAGGAGGGGGCATGGAATACAGAGAATTTTTAAGGCAGTGGAACTGTTCAGTACAATGGTAGAAATATGTCATTATACTTAAAAAAAAAAATCCTTCCAAATCGAAGCATTTGGCAGAGCTGTGTCCTCATGACAGGTGGGCGCGCAGCGTCCTTTTCCTCCAACCACGGTTCCCAGACCAAGGTTTTCCCAGGCTGGTCACAGGGACTGTTCGCCCGACTCTTTCCCTCCTGACATATCTGAAACTCAAAGGACAGGTGAAGAAAGTTCACCCAAGTGACCTTCATGAGTGCAGGCAGTGACACCTGGGAGCGCTTTCAAAGCTCAGAGCTCCTGACATTTCCCAGGGCCTCCATCCACGCAGGCCTCAGGCCACAAACTTCAGGAGAAGGAAGCGAAAGGGGCCTGCAGGGCATCCAGGTTGTGGTCCCTCAGCTCCCGTCCTCTGAGTGACAGCACTGCCCTCTGTGAGCACCTGGCTCCTTTCAGCCCCACCAGGGAGGGCTCCCACCTGTGGCCTCAGACTCCGATGCCTTGGGCTCCAACCTGTTCAGTGACCTGGCTCCTGAGGACCAAGAAGTCAGTAGCTTGGCTCTGTGGCCTGTGGAACAGAGGCAGGCCTAGGGCTGTCGTTTTGTTGTTTTATAGCTTTTGTGTATTTTGTTTTCTACTTACAGAGTGAATTGTGTTCATCGTTAAAAGAAGTTATTAAAGTAGACATGACAAGCAATGGATCTGCACTTATTTGGGCTGACTCACCCTCAGCCGTGGGGGTCGTCATTTAGAATCGCTGTTCCCCTGCTTATGCCTCTTAGAATAAAGCTCACAGCTCTTAGCCTGTGACCTCCTCCCTCTCACACCCTCCATCTCAGTGTTCTCTGTATCTATGAACTTGGTTTTATTTGCTTACTTTTTTGTTTTTAGATTCCACATATAAGTGAGATCATATAGTATTTGTCTTTCCCTGTCTGACTTATTTCACTTAGCACAATACCCTCAAGTTTCATCTATGTTGTTGCAAACGGCAAAATTTCATTCTTTTTAATGTCTGAGTAATACTCCATGGTATAAATGTAGCACATCTTCTTTATCCAATCATCTATCAATTAACACTTAGGTTGTTTTCATATCTTGGCTATTGTAAGTCATGCTGCAGTGAACATGGGGAACATACTTCTTTTTGAATTAGTCTTTCTATTTTTTTCAGATAAATACCCAAAAGCGGCATTGCTGAATCATATGGCAGTTCTATTTTTAATTTTTGCATCGTCCTATCCTTTTTCTCCGAATTGCCCTGAAGTAGACAGTAGTTCCTGAATTCCTCAGAAGGAATCAGTTCAGTTGCCGTGACTTGCCCAGTGGTTGAGTATTAAACAATCCTTCTGATGCTAGCAGATCGAATCCCCCGGGGTGGGGACTCAAGCCCTGGGCCAAGAAGATCCTTGGCTTCACGTGGGAAAAAACTTAAATATGAGCCAATACAGAGTTTAACGTGAAAGTAAGTTTATTTAGCAGAGAGTAAGAAAGGAAAGGCCATCCCACACATGGAGTGACGGTCTTTAATCACTAGTGGAAGAGAGACCCCTTCTACCCACCGGGGTAGTGTTTATATGCGTTTCTTGTTTCCATGGAAAATTTCTGGTATGGGGAAAGGGAGGAAAGAAGAATAATAGTTAAGTGTAACTTCTGCAAGGTACAAGAATAGGGGCAGATTTATCTGTCACTTTTGTAAGGTACACCTGTGGTTAGTTTGTCGTAGGTTTAATTATGGGAATGGCCATTACAATGGAATCTCTTTGCTCAGTAGGCTTTGTTTGGTCTGTTCTGTGTGACTGATTAACGCCTGCCTGAGTTCGGTGTCTGGTGGCAAGTATGCAGCGTGCTTGGCATCCAGCCTCCTAGTTCCGTCCTTTGTAAAAATAGTCCTCATGCCCCTTCCCCACATGATTTCCACATAATTAACCCTGGGCCCGCTGGCTGGCTGCACACATGCTTCTCACAAACAGCATGTGCTCAGCACATGTGTGTGTCCTCTGCTTTCATCTTGTCAGCAACCAGGAGAGAAAGTTACTGCCTGTCCTGCTTTATGGAGGGAAACCTGATTGTGAAGCCACATGGGCATGAAGTAAGTGACCCAGGTACTGCGTTTCCTATCTCTCATGCATTTAATGCTTCATTCTGTGGCCATGCATTCAAGACCTGACACACGGAAACACCACGCTACGCACTGAGAATGCAATTCTGAACACGACAATCACAGTTCCTGTCCTTACGGAGTCTGCATTAGAGTGAGAGAACAGGCGTTTTACAAATAATTACTTGATAAGCATTAAATTGCAACTGTAATTAAGTACAACAAAGGAGAGCTACAAAGGGCCATCAAAACAGGACACAAGAGTGGGACCTATTCTAGGGGTTCAAAGAAGGCTCTGTGAGAGAGGTCACGGGGAGGGGAACTGAGGTGTCCCAGCCATAGGTCAGCACCGGGGGCCTTCCAAGCCAGTTCATCCACCAGCTGAATTTAGCCACGTGAGTGACCCCAAACAAGACCTGCAGAAGTCAGCCCACCATGAAAAATACAAAGTGTTGTTGTAAGCCACACAGTTTTGGGGTGGTTTTGTATACAAGCATAGAAAACTGAAATAGAATACAATGGCTAAACAGAAAATGATACCTTCCATTTTTGCCTGTGGTCATTTGGGCTGAAGTGTTCAATTAAGTCAAGCTGTTGTAACCATTATAAGACAGGATACAGAATATTAGTGATTCAAGACCTCTAGGGCTCCAGTGTGGAACGACTGCTTTACTGGCACTGGGCAGATGAAAGAGAAAGAAGTTCAAATCCCAACACATGTTCTCAACTCAGGGTCTTCCTAAGGTATGTTAGCAGAGTCTCTTATTGTTCCACAGAGTGACAGTAGCTAAAAATCAAAAGCAAAGTTAGATCCAGCGGTTTCCCAAATTATGATAACAACTGAATTTAAAGGGCCCATCTGTGACCGTTAAGGATGAGACAGGAAGCAGTGGCAATGAACATAGAAACAGGGATATATGGGAGAATGAAAAAACTCAGAGAGACTTGCTCACACGCACCCTCCATCCGTGTTTGGAAAATACTGTAATTTCCTTTCCTGAGGAAATTGCCCTGCACAAGGACCGATCTACAATTACACTCAGATGTGGGAGGTGAATTTCAGAGACAAATCACAGAGGAGAGAGTTTTCTGTGGTAGTTTTAACACATGTCCTCAGATTCCATGCGGCCTCCTCTTGAACCTGGGTGGGCCTCTGTGGTGCTGTGTGACTTCTGAGGCTTCAACAGATGAGGACACACAGCTGTGCCTGTTTCTCTTGGGACATGCTCTGGGAGCCCCCAACCTCCTTTTTATTTTTATTTTTTTCTAGCTTTATTAGAATAGAATTAACATACAACATTGTATAAGTTTAAGGTGTACAACATGATGATTTGATACACATATGTATTGTGAAATGATTACCACAATAGGGTTAGTTACTATATCCATCACCTCACATGCTTCTTGTGTGTGTGTGTGTGTGTGTGTGTGTGTGTGTGTGGTGAGAACATTTAAGATTTACTCTCATCATCTGAAGCTGTCTTATAAGAAGTCTGGCTACCCTGGGGTCATGCTGTGAAGAGACCACACAGAAAAATGTCCAGGGAGCTCCAGTTGTTACAGGCCCAGCCCTGGAGCCAGACCTGTGAGTGAAGAAGCCTTCCAGATGGCTGCGGCCAGGGCTACCACCTGACTGCAGCCCTGTGTGAGATCCTGGCGAAAACTGTCTAGTTGACCTTGGTCAACCCAGAAATGAGAGAGGAAATAATAGTATGTGATGGTATTGTTTTAAGCCACTGTTCTGGTATGGTTTGTTCTGCAGAAATAGAAAGCTGGGAAACACTCCCACCAAACCAATTGCAAGAGAGGCTACTTCACATTGGGAATGGCTTGGGGAATATGCGTATAAGTAGGTGCTAAGGGTGCAGGAAGCAGCAGGTGTCCTGAGGAGGACAGCTCACCACAAGACAGTGAGGTGGGTCATTCTTTGTGTCATCCTGGCTAGACTATGGTACCCCATTGTTTGGTCAAGCACCAGTCTAGGTGTTGCGGTATATTGGTATACAACGGTATATTATACAATGATATATTGTAGGTGTGATCTACACTTACAATCACTTGATTTTAATTAAAGCAGGTCACCCTCTGTAATATGGGGGCCTTATGCAATTAGTTGAAGACCTTCAGAAGAAAGGGTTGAGATGCTTCAGAGAAGGATTCCTGCCACCAGACAGCAACACAGAAATTCTGCTGGAGTTTCTAGCCTTCAGAATCAAAAGTGCACTAGCAAATTTTAGCTGAGTTTCCAGTCTGCCAGCCGTCCTACAAATTTTTGCAGTCCCCACAATTGTGTGAGCCAATTCCTTAAAATATCTCTAGATTGATATAGGTATAGACATAGAACAGATACAGATATAGATATAGATAGATATTATAGATGGAGATAGATACTGAGATAGAGATAGAAATCGTATTGGTTCTGCTTCTCTGGAGAACCCTAACTGAAGTAACAGGAAAGGCTGGCACACGAGTGAAGTTACTGAGGGTCACACCAGAACGTCCTCTCCAAAGGGAAGGACTCTGTGCTGGTCCTCACACCCCCATCACTAAGATGGAAACATAATATTGGCTTCTTTCAAATGCGGGGCAACCTATTGCAAGTCTGGTCAGATGTGTGGGTTGACCCAGAGCCTGGCAGCGGTGAGTGGCCACAGACACCTGTGGTCCTCCAGCAGGACTGGGAGGCATGGCATGGACCCCTGCCCGGGGCCTGTGCACGTTCACCAGCAGCACGTGTGGGTTCTGTGGCGGCCCCACAGCGTGTGGAGCAGAGAGGAACCAGTACAGTGTGGTGGTGGGAGGTCCTACAGCTGGGAGAAACAGATGTCCACCAGCAACCATGTGAGCTTGGAGAGAAAGGAGCCTGCGTGGCACGTGAGGGAGCCCCAGCCCCGGCGGCCACCTTGATTCCAGTCTGTGAGACCCAGGTGGAGGAGCCATCTAAGCAGTGTTTACACCCCTGACCCAGAGAAACTGTGAAACAATGACGGGTGTTTTAAATCACGCACTTTGTAGGAATTTGTTACACAACTATAGAAAAGTAACATAGACCCTAAGTGATCACACAGTTTTAGTTGCTTACTGAAAATTGGGCATCTTCTGATTCCTCTTTCCTTCACATTACCAGTTTGCACCAGCACTCATCATCAGGTGGCAAACACGGAACTAGCTGAGGCTGGCCACATCCTGAAAACACTCACTCCTCTCTCACCAGCTCACACTCATTCTCTCTGTTTCATTCACAAACTCATCTCTTTCGCGCGCGCTCTCTCTCTTTCTCTTTCCTCCCCTTCCCTTCCCCACCACACCACCTAGTTTTGCACCATTGCTGACTCCTGCTCAAGCACACCTGTTTAAAGGAGAGTACATACTCTAACACCAACTGATTGAGGATAAAAATGTTTAAGTCCGGTTTACAGATGGTTCTGCAAAAAGTGCCAGCTGAGGTCTAAGAACTGGATGAGGACACTGATTCTCTCTGAAGGTGAAAAGTGCTAGTTTCTGTGACTTGGCCGTTGTCAATACGTAGTGTATGTAAGTAAGAATAATAGGAAAGCATGGCATATTGACTAAACCCGTTTGTGATTTAACTGTATTGGGAGGGTAGGTACAGTGTGTATATACGTCAGGGGGCAGTTTGTGAAGTAACTGAATGCTCACCATCTATCACAAGAATTATTAGCCAAGACCCACTTTAAAACATATCCGGAGTCTGACTGCTGCTTATTACACCCATACTTACTCTAATGTTCCAGCCTCTATCAACACAGTGCATCTCGAGCACTTGAAGAGACCACATAAATGGCTGTTTCCACACTTGTCCCAAAAGTGTGTTTGCCACAGAGTTAGGGTTCCCACCTCTTTAGAATCATCGACCGTCTTGCCCACACTCCCACATAGTGCTGCCCCCACGCATTTTCTTCTCTTACTTCTTACAGACCCTTTCCTTGTTGAAGAATATTTTGTCCAAAGAGGCCCTGACTGGCATTGGGTGCTGACATACAGGAGACTCGAGGAGTTTTCCTGAGGGAGGGAGCGTGCTTTTTAGTTGTACATGTGAGAGTTGCACTGCGATAGTTGACATCTGATGTGAATGGTTTCCTTTCTATGCAGTGAAAGTACAGGAGGAATGCTGCCTGAGGAGACCACAGGCCAGTGGGATGGACTGTACTTGGTAACCACTGGTGTCATGTTGGCAGCCAGTTCCTAAACCTTATTCCCAATTCGGGAGATCTGATACCACATGGATTTGATGGAAGGCAGGCCCACTTCCTCTGAAAGCTCCAGGGAGTCCGGTGCTCTCTCTCTTGCCCTGGCGGCTAGGGTGGGCACAGAATCTAGGCCAGGCCAACTATGAGCTCCCTCTTGGAGCTCTGAATAAATATTGCACAGAGGCTGGATCACATAGACATTATTTCTGGTAGAATTGGTATGACCAAGATGCTTGGTGGAGGAGGGAGCTGAAGTGGTGGTGGCAGTGCTGCATGGAGAGCGGACACTCATCCTACCATGTGTTTCTGGCTGTGCTCTGGGCTTCCAACCTCTTTGCTCTTGCATGCTCTGAGCCAGCTTTCCAGATTTCTCTCGGTTCTATAAGCACTTGCTACTCTTCTAATAATGTGCTCAGATTAGTTGCAATCTGTTTGCATGCGAGAATCCTGACTGGTTCCATTAACAGATGCTACCAGTTCCCTTCCTACCCTTCATTTTTTCTTCCATCAGATGGGACCCAGAAAAATAATCGTTTCCAAGCCTTCTACCCAGAGATTTTGAGATGCTGTGATTTCATTCCTGGCTATTCGTCAAATATAATGTTTTTTTAAATACCAACTTGTCCCATTCACTCCCTTCTCTAAATAAACTACTACTGCAGTTGGCACCCCAGCCATTTGTTCAGCCCTTTTTATATTCTGTCCTGCATGTTTGGTCACTTTCATCATGTTCAGACACTGACTGGGCAGAAAAACACACAGATAATGCTGCCACTGTTCCTTGCCCTGAAGGCTTTTCCTTGCCTGAAGGCTGAGCTGGCAGCCGGGAGCTGGGGCAATTGAGCAGCACCTGGGGTCCACCTGACCCACCAGGAGGCGAGACCCCACCAATGCCCAAGTGGGCTGATGAACGATGTCATCACTGTCTGAACTGGGAACATTGTAGTATTAGCTGCGATGGAATAAGAGCTCTGGTTTGGGGAGCAAAACTTTGATTTGATTAGAAGGCTCAGAAATTATTTTTCTTTTTTTCTTTTTATTAGTTTCAGGTGCACAAGACAAGGTAATACTTAGACGTTCATCATTTATATCCCTCACACTGTGGACCCCCCTTCCCTCATCCACTATCCCTCCGACATCGCACCGAGCCATCACATTATATATATAAAATTATAGTTGGCATTCATTATTGTTCAGCTTCAGGTGTACAGTGCTGTGATCAGGCATCTACAGAATCCCTGAGGTGGTCTCCCAAATGGGACACGTGTCCATCGGATACCCTACAAAATCTTTACAACATTATTGATTACGTTCCCTAAATTAATTTTCAAAAACCCTGAGGCCATCTTGTGGTTACCGACTGTTTTCTAATCCCCTCACCTTCCCCCTTATCTCCACCCCTCCGCCCATCTAACAACCCTCAGTTTTTCCTCTTTGTCCCCAAAACTGTTTCTGATTAGTTCATTCACTTATTCTTTTCTTTATATTCCGCATATAAGTGAGATCATATGGTACTTGTCTTTCTCTTTCTGACTTATTTCACTTAACATAATTTTCTCTAGATCCATCCATGTTGTTGCAAATGGTAAGATTTCTTTCTTCTTTATGGCTGCGTAATACTCCATTGTATAAATGTACCACAGTTTCTTAATCCAGTCATCTACCGATGCGCATTTTGGTTGTTTCCATGTCTTGGCTATTGTGTATAGTGCTGCAATAAACATAGGAGTGCATACAGATTTTTGAATTGGAGTTTTGGACTTCTCCGGATAGATATCTAGGAGTGGAATTACTGGATCATAGCGTAGTTCCATTTTCAGATTTCTGAGATATCTCCATACTGTTTTCCATAGTGGCTGCACCAATCTGCAATCCCACCAACAGTGCACAAGCATTCCTTTTTCTCCACATCCGCGTCAGCATTTGTTGTTTGTTGATTTATTGATGATAGCCATTTTGACTGGGGTGAGGTGGTATCTCATTGTGGTTTTTATTTGCATTTCTCTGATGGTTAGTGAGGTTGAGCATTTCTTCATATGTCTGTTTGCCATCTGTATGTCCTTTTTAGAAAAATGTCTCCTCAAGTCCTCTGCTCATTTTTTAATTGGGTTGTTTGTTTTTTTGGAGTTGAGTTGAGTGAGTTTTTTTATAGATTTGTGATATTAATCCCTTATCAGATATATCATTGGCAAATATCCTTTCCCATTCAGTAGGATCCCTTTTTTGTTTTATTGATGGTTTCCTTTGCTGTGATAAAGCTTTTTAGTTTGATATAATCCCACATGTTTATTTTTTCTCTTACTTCCGTCGCGCGAGGGGATATATCAATAAAAATCTTACTCCGGGTAATGTCTGTGAAGTTTCTTCCTATATTTTCTTCTAGATATTTTATGGTGTCAGATCTTACATTTAAGTCTTTAAGCCATTTTAAATTTATTTTTGTATATGATATAAGGGAGTGGTCCAGCTTCATTTTCATGCATGTGTCTGTCCAGGTTTCCCAGCACCATTTATTGAACAGACTGTCTTTACCCCATTGTACATTCTTGCTTCCATTGTTGTAGATTAAATGGGCATATAGGCATGGATTTATTTCTGGGTTCTCTATTCTGTTCCATTGATCTACGTGTCTATTTTTATGCCAGTACCATGCTGTTTTGATTACTGTAGCCTTGTAGTATAATTTGAAGTCAGGTATCATTATACCTCCCACTTTGTTCTTATTTCTCAAGATTGCTGAAGCTATCGTGGTCTTTTATGGTCCATATAAATTTTAGGATTATATGTTCTATTTCTGTGAAAAACCCTGTAGGTAGTTTGATAGGAATTGTGTTGAATATGTATATTGCCTGTTGATTAGTGATGTTTCTTGGTTCTTTAGGTAGGCCTGCAGTGCTATGAATTTCCCTCTTAGGACTGCTTTTGAGGCGTCCTATAGATTTTGGTTTGTCGTGTTCTCATTCTCATTTGTCTGGAGATATATTTTGATTTCTTCCTTGATCTCCTGCTTGACCCATTCATTATTTAGTAATAAGTTATTCAGCCTCCATGAATTGGTGTGTCTTACAGTTTTTTTCCTGTAGTTCATTTCTAATTTCATAGTACTGTGGTCAGAGAAGACAATTAGTATGATTGCAATTTTCTTAAATTTATCAAGACTTGTTTTGTGGCCTAACATATGGTCTACCTTGGAAAATGTTCCATGTGCGCTTGAGAAGAACGTGTATTCTGCAGCACTGGGGTGAAATGCTCTGAAAATATCGATTAAATCCAAGTGGTCCAATGTATCATTTAAGGCTGTTGTTTCCATATTGATTTTCTGTCTGGAGGACCTGTCCTTTGTTGTCAGAGGTGTGTTGAAGTCCCCTACTATGATAGTGTTACTGTTGATCTCTGTCTTTATGTCAGTCAGTACCTGTTTTATATATTTAGGCGCTCCTATGTTAGGTGCATAGATGTTTACTAGTGTTATGTCCTCTTGTCGGATTGATCCCTTTATTATTATATAGTGCCCATCTTTGTCTTTTAATATGTTTTTCATTTTAAAGTCTATTTTGTCAGATATAAGTATTGCAACTCCAGCTTTTTTCTCATTTCCATTTGCATGAAATATCTTACTCCAACCCTTCACTTTCAGCCTGTGTGTGTCTTTTGATCTGAGGTGAGTCTCTTGCATACAGCATATACAAGGGTCTTGCTTCCTTATCCACTCAGCCACCCTATGTCTCTTGATTGGAGCATTTAATCCGTTTACATTTAAAGTGATTATTGATAGGTATGTAGTTATTGCCATTTTTAAATTTGTAGTTAGATTGTTTTCATCTTTCTTCTATTTACAGAAGTCCTTTTAGTTTTTCTTGCAATGCTGGCTTGGTGGTAATAAATTCCTTCAGTTTATTCTTTTCTGGGAAGCTCTTTATCGCTCCATCAACTTTAAATGATAGCCTTGCTGGATAAAGCAATCTAGGTTGTAGGCCTTTGTTTTCCATCACTTTGAGTATCTCCTGCCACTCCCTCCTGGCCTTCAATGTTTCTGTAGAAAAGTCATTTGATAGTCTTATGGGAGTTCTCTTGTATGTAACCCTCTGTCTTTCTCTTGCTGCTCTTAGGATTCACTCTTTGTCTTTAAGCTTTGCCATTTTAACTATAATGTGTCTTGGTGTAGACCTGTTTGGGTTTATCCTGGTTGGAACTCTCTGCACTTCCTGGGCTTGTATGTTGGTTTCCTTCATCAGGTTAGAGAAGTTTTCGGACACTATTACTTCAAATATGTTCTCAATCCCTTGCTTCCTCTCTTCACCTTCTGGTATTCCTATGATGCGCATGTTGTTGCAGTTGATGTTATCCCAGAGATCTCTTAAACCATCTTCATTGTTTTTTATTCTTTTTTCTTTCTGTTGTTCTGTTTGGGTGATCTCTGCTAACTTGTCTTCTAAGTCGCTGATTTGATCCTCTGCTTCATGTAACCTGCTGTTAATTCCTTCAAGTGAGTTCTTTATTTCGATAATTGTGTTCTTCAGTTCTAATTGGTTGTTCGTTATGATTTCTACATCCTTCTTTATGTCTTCTCTAAGCTCCTTAAACATTCTTATCACCAGTGTTCTGAACTCTGTCTCTGATAGGTTGGTTACCTCTGCTTCATTTGGTTCCAGTTGTGGAGGTTTCTTCTGTTCTTTTATTTGGGACATGTTTTTTTGTCTCCCCATTCTGACTGACTCTCTGTGTTTGCTTTGATGTATTAGGTAGATCTCCTAGACTTCTCAGTTCTTGCTGGGTTATCTTATGTAGTATGTGTCTTTTATATTTGACTTGCACTACTTTGTTCTTCTCCTCTGCGTGTGCTCCAAAGGTGACTCTTGTATTGTGTATATTGTCCTGTTAAAGAAGATCTTTAATTGCTTTTTTCTTGTGAGTAGGTGGGTTTAACTCCTAGGCTGACTAGTTGTGAGACTTGGCTCTGCCCACCGCAGGATGTTCTGCTGGGTGAAGTTTGACCACTTAAATGAGGTTTGGCCTCTATTGGTTCGTGTGCCTGCAGAGAATTCCCTCTGGGTGTGTGACTTGTAGGTCAAACCCGGTAGTACTCTGGTTTGGTCTGGAGTTGGCTTCTGGATATGTTGAATCTTGTGCCTCTTAAGCTGGGCCCTGGTAGGGCAGTTTCAGAACAAAGCAAATCACCAAGCAGAACAACAACAACAACAACAACAAAGAAAAAAAATCAAGTACATTCACATGTAAAAACACCGACAACCCCCACTCAACACAGGCAAAGATATCAAAGAATTAAAGACAAACAAAGCAAAACAAAACAAACAAACAAAAACAAAAAACAAAACAAAACAAAAAGGAAAAGAAAAAAAGGAAAAAAGAAACAAAGCAAAGCAAAACAAGAAGCAACACCAGTCTTGGCTTAAGCCCACCAAGTAATCTCCTGGTTGTGCTCTGCTGTGCCAAAGAGTCTCCTTCCTATTGCGCAGTCAGCGCCAGTCACCTGGTGCCCAGAGTGAATTTGGGACTGTAGATTTAAATGCGAAGGGCTGAGGGGTCTGGATGACAGTTTTTAGAGAGTCAGTTTCTGCCCTTGCCTGCACATATGCACACTGAGAGTAGCACCACCAGCCCTGTGTCCAGTACTCCTGAGACTTAGGACACTTTGTCCGTGTGTGTGTGGGGGGGCGGGAGCGGGCAGGAGATTTTTGAGCTGCTGGAAGCCAGAAGCTGCCTCTGCCATTTACTGCTGATCTCAGGGAGTGCCACCGCAGTTGTACTTGCCCTTCCCCAGGCCAGCCAGAAAGGGTGGGGGCTGGGAATGGAGGGGTCTTCTCTCTCCCAGGCCAGCTGTGTCACACTCCTCCCGCAGGCCCGAAAAGGTGGTGGCTGGGGGTGGAGAAGTCTCCTCTCTCCTTGTCCAGAGAAAATCCCACTCCTCTCAGCCCCTTTCGTGGGTCAGAGCTGGCTGCCAATCTTCCCAGAGCCTGAACACTAAGGCTCCTCTGTAATCTGACACTACTCCTCAGTTCAGAGGTCAGTTTAAGTCTCTGGAAGGGTGGGGGTTAGGATTGGAAGAGCGGGGGGAGGGGCCCAGGTGTGGAGTCTGTGTTCTTTGTCTGCCCTAGGGCCCACCAGCTGCCCACCCTGGAGAGCGAGATCATCCGTGGGACGCAGGGAAAGAACCCACCTCCTGGCTTCTGTGTTCTCAGTTCTGCCCTGGGCTCCCGTGCATCTCTGGAGCTGCGGGTGCTGCCCCGCTGCTGCTGCTGTTGGCACGCTGCAGGGTCGCGACTCTACCATGGGGTCGGGGGCTCGGCGCATTTCCTCTCGCCTCCTTTCTCCTCCCCCGCTCACCCAATTAGCGCACCCCTAAGCAAACCTTCCACGAGTCTCTTAGCTGTTCTCCTGGCTCTTGTGTTCTCTGTTCTGCCCTCGGTCCTGCGTGTCCCTGGAGCTGCGGGCGCTGCTGGGCAGGCTCTGCTGTGGGGGAGAGGGCGCGTTTCCACTTCGCTGTCCTGCCTCTTCTCCTGCTCACAATTAGCGCGCACCTTCAAGTAATTCTTCCACTAGTCTCCCAGCTGTTCTGCGTGATGAGCAAAGAACTCCTCGATGGGTTATATGTCCCGTTTGCAACAAGATCCGGAGGAGAACCCAGAAATTCTTTTATGCAGTGTAATACACTAGTAGATTTTATAATAAAGCAGAAAACTTAATATGACACAGTCATTTTCCCCTGTGATTATTATTAAACACTAAATTACATTAGACTATTATCATTGATCTCTCAGCAAATAAAGATGTAGGAACAGTACTTGGCATTGCAAGAGACGTGGAAGAAAAGTGTAAGAATGGTTTGTGCCTGGCGGGGACCAAAGCCTTCAGGGCAAGGAACAGTGGCAGCATTATCTGTGTGTTTCTCTGCCCAGTCAGTATCTGAACATGATGAAAGTGACCAAACATGCAGAATATAAAAAGGGCTGAACAAGTGGCTGGGGTGCCAACTGCAGTAGTAGTTTATTTAGAGAAGGAAGTGAATGGGACAAGTTGGTACTTTAAAAAAAAAGATTATATTTGGCGAATAGACAGGAATGAAATCACAGCATCTCAAAATCTCTGGGTAGAAGGCTTGGAAACCATTATTTGTTTTGGATCTTATCTGGTGGATATTCCATCTATTTTTTTAATAACTCCTAATTTAAGCTAAAATCTTTTCCTGAAGTTGTCACCCTTTGAAACAAGCCCTGCCCCTTGGAATTCTGTAAGTAAAATGAGGCTTCTGCATGATAGTCATTTAAATAGTTCAACTCTGCAATTGTGTTTCCCATTCTTTCCACGGAGGCCTCATGTTGGGTTTCTCCAAATGTGCCTGTATGGTGATATGTCTCATGGTGACCTTCTTGTGTCCCTCTGGCTGGGTTGGTCTCTGTTTCTGAGAGTGCAATAGCTTCTAGAACTAAATGCCTCATATGACAGGTCTGACCCTCACCAAGAAGAGAGGGGTAGCTGCCTTTCACGGCCAAATCAGTGGGTTACACTACGGTGTCATTCATAATGAGCTGGGAGAGTCCTGGGCCCCACCTGAAGTTCCTGATGGAACCAGTCTCTTGGGGCCACACACCCAACGGGGCTGCATACTCAGCCTCCTCAGCTGCGTTTCGCTCATGCCTCCTTTGGGGTTTACTGATGAAACTTCTCAAGCAAAGTGTACAGCTGCAGTTTCTATCTTTATTTCATACTTCTGTAATTGATGTATTGGACCATAGAAGGTGTTTCTGGGGTGTCGTCTCAGAGCAACTGTCCCTACCCACCACCTGGGTAGGCAGTGGTTTCAACCCTACTGAAGCCCATTCGTGAGCTGGTCAGAGGCCTGAGACATGTGTGGCAGTATTTGAAATGAAAAGCAAAGCCACTCTGACACCTTCTCTTTGGATTTTGAGCAGAGTTCCTATTGGTGTTGGGACTTGGACCTGAAAGGGAATCCATGGGAGTGGGTCATTTTAAGGGCCAGTATAAGGGCAAAAGTAACATACATGTGTACGTTTTGTCCCAAACAGTGAAAATACACCATACAATATGTATTCTTTGAGCTTTATCCTTAGCATGGTAGACTACCTCCACTCACAAAGTTTGTTTTTGTGGCTTCTGTAGTCCTTTCCAAATGTTCCTTTCAAGCATATATGTGTGGCCTTGAGATCCGTTTATCTGTTTCTTTTATCACCCACACATGGGTGCAATGCCATGACAACACTGAATTAGGGATCCCAAAATGTTTACCTTGAAGACTGATAATCTGAAACCAAAGAATAGGCCCTCTATTTTAGTTGATACCAAATGGTCCCTTGATGAGCTTAGCTCTTGACTCGGGGGTGGGGGGGGGGGTTCTCATGGATATTTTAACCTATAACGATGGGAAATACAAGTCAATATCTTCCGCGACCAACCCTTCTGCCAGCATGTCACACAGATTATCAATACTGTGATTTTTTAGTACAAAAAGTCATCATACTAAAAATGTCTGCAATGGGACACACTTACATTGAAAAATGATTTGTTTAGTTGAAGTTCAAGTTGAACTGGGTGTCTTATATCTTTCTTTGTTCAATCTGGCAACCTTACAGCGATGCAAGTACAGAGTTCTCTCCTCACTGGGTCTGTTAAGTGCTTCCAAACAGAGCAAGACAGACTCTTTGCTGAGATGGTTATCCCCTCCCCCCACCCTACCTCCCCAGGCATGCTCAGTCCATTCCTGAGGGTCTGGGAACATTCTGGCTCTTGGCTTCCCTCCTGCCGGGTACCAGGAGGGGCGTCCCAATGCTCTGGGACCTTTCACCTCTCTAAGTGCAGCTGACTCACTCGGGCTCATGGGGATAAAGGGGCTTTGTCAAAGCCCTGCTTCATTTGCCACTTCAGAGCATCATGTCTGTTGACATTGCAAAATAGCAGAAGAATTCGACAACAGGTCCTTTCAGACTGTTCATTATGAATGCACAAAGGACAGTCCCAAGTGGGTCAGCAGCTGGCCTGGAGAGCTTTCCGGGTGAGAAATCACATCTGCTTATTCAGCTTGCTGTTCCCTCTGTGACTCAAAAGAGCAAAGGCAGCAGGGGCTCCCTTCTCGCAAGAAACTAGGTCCCTGTGAGGGCGGAGATGTGGGAGGCTCCCCGTGATGGTACCTGACACCCTCCTGCACTAGCGTTTAACAGGAAGATTCTTTGGGATATATATGTATATTTTAATTATAGTTGATATTCCATATTATTTTATATTAGTTTCATGTGTACAGTATAGTGGTTAGGCATTTATGTAATTTATGAAGTGATCCCCCTGATAAGTCTAGTATATGGTTATGGAATGTAAAGTACAGCCAAGGGAAGGAATGTAGTCGGTGGTATAGTAACAGCTACATACAGTGTCAGAGGGCTGGTAGACTGGTTAGGGCTGTCATGTTGTGAGCTGTGCAAATGTCTAATCACTATTTGTTTTGTACTCCTGATGCTAACAATAAAAAAAGAGAGTCTTTGGACTTGTCCATTGTCTCAGAGCCCCTAAACATCGGTCACCTCGTGTTTAGGGGGCCTCACACCAGAGGTTCAAGCATAAAGCCATCAGAAGCTACCTGCAGCTTGTTGCATCTGCCCCCCCACCCCTATGTGCAAGGAGGGGCCCGTCTGCGGGGCCTTGTGAAGGTTTAGTGGGAATGGATAGGGCAGATGTTGGGCAGTAATGCCTGCTGGGGAGGGCAGGATGGGGCATGTCACTGCTTCTGGTCAGTGTGTGCTGCGTGGGGCGGGGAACAGTCCACACCCAAGGAACAAGGGGGCCAGCCAGAGGAAGAACCTGAAGATTCACCTGTGTGAACGCTGTCTGGGTGACCCCAACATTTCAGGTAGTAAAACTACACCAATTAACTTACCCAGAAGAGGGTGCTGGAGGTTGGGATGTGGCAGAAATTTCCACGTAACTGACAACAGTCTGAGACAGAGACACAGGGTGAAGCTGCAGCTCCTAGAGGTGAATCACAAACACTGCACTTGGTTGGTTTTCTCACAGCAAATTATGTATAGCTAATGACACTTTAATTTAATATAATAAAGACATAAGTAAGCAATTCATGTCATAAATGAAAACATCTAGTAACATCAGTCTAACCTCACTTGAATTCAAATGAATTCATAACAAAATAAAATATTCATTAGATTAAATATTTTTAAAGATTATAATACTCAGAGCTGACAACCATGTGGAGAAAGCAACCCTGTCATACATTGCTGGGAGGAAGATATTTATTACAACCATCGGGGAAGGCAATTTGGTAGCACAAACCAAAATTGGTTTATATCCTTTGACCCAGCAGTTTCACTTCCAAAAGTGATCCTGGGGAAATAAATGTGAATGTGAACAAAGTTTTAGCTTCATGGAAGTTTATGGCAGCAAAAAGTTAGAATATTCTAATGTTCAATAAATTATCATTTATTTGTGTAATGGAATATTGAAGATGATGAAGCTGATGTGGAAAGGAATGAATGTATGAATAAGCAAGAAACTTCTGAGAAAGAAGATAAAGGAAATGGGTTGGTTATATGAAAGCCTACTGAAAAGCCAGAGTAATTAGAGCAACAAGGTGTTGACTCAGGAATGATAGAGACATGAGTGAAATAGTCGAGAGTCCACACACAGGAAAAATTTATATATGAAAATTCAGTTTCATCAAGAAGTCTATTGGTACACACGTTTAGTTATTGAATAAATAAGTCCTGGGAATGTAATGTACATCATGGTGACTATAGTGTTAACTGCTCTACTATATTTTTGGAAGTTGCTAAGAGAATAGATCTTAAAAGTTCTTGTTGCAAGAAAAAGAATTTTGTAATTTCATATGGTGACAGATGTTAACTAGACTTATTGTGGTGATCATTTTACAATATATACATATTTCACATCATTGTGCTGTATACCTGAAACAAATACAATGTTAAATGTCAATTATATCTCAATAAAACTAGGGGGAAAAGACGTATATGAAAAGAGTAGGAAGAGGACTATTTAGTCAAAGGTATTGAGATAAGTGGTTATCCAATGAGACCCTTGCTGTATTCTCAAAATTAGGCAAACTCCAGGTGAATTAAAGAGGAGACACTGCCTGAAAACATAGTGGAAGGGAATATAGGAGAAATATTTCAGCCCTTTGAAGGTGGGGGAAGAATTTTCTAATCAAAAACCAAAGGCAGAGCTCCAGTGGACAGGCCCTGTGTTCACCAGATTGTACCCTGATTCCTCTGGGTGCACAGCACCCCACATTTCCCAGCCTTTCTTGCATCTAAATGGGAACATGTGAGTGAGCTCTGGCTGGTGGGAGGTGTGAGCCATTGACCCATGTTAACCCCACCCATCTTTTCTGGCTTCTGAGTATTGAGGCCTGTGCTCTCCGTCTCCCATTCACATGTTGGAGTAAAGGACTCTGAGATGGCAGAGACACTGTGAAAGGAACTCAGATCCCTGAGTCACCTCCAGGAGGAGAGCAGCCAGGAAGGGTTGTTGGGCTAGAAACCTCTGCGCTGGAAATAAAAATTATGTGGTGTGTGTGTGTGTGTGTGTGTGTGTGTGTGTGCGTGCGTGCATGTGTGTGTGAAGTCACTAAGGTATTGGAGTTTAAATACAAATGCACAGCTAAAACTAATACTAAAGAAATCATCAATGAAAAAAATTGTCAGATTAAGTAGCAGGAAAATTTAGAATTTATGTATAGTAAAATATATTATAAGCAAAGTTACAAGACAAGTAACAGACTGAGGGAGAGGATTTGCAACATATTTAAAAGATGAAATATTGGTAAACAAAACATACTCCTATAAATCAATACTAAGAGGTGAAATAAGTCATTTGAAAAATTGAAAAATTGTAAGAATAGTATAGTTGCAGAAAAAAATGAAATGACTAACATATGAAAAGATGCTCAGCCTCATTTCTAATCATAAAAGGTAAATTAGGGCAACAATATATGCAGTATTTGCTTATTTGAGTGGGAAAAGTATTTAATTACAAAATTGCTTATATTCAAGGATTTGCATATCTGTGAGGAAAGAGGCGTCTATCTGTATGCTATTTGTTTTTTCTAAATCATTTTGGCAGCATGTTATAAACTGTGCTTCTCTGAACATATCAATTCCACTTCTCTGTGTCTTCACTAAAGGAGAAGCATAAATAAGTTATGGGGAAATATTACTGCATATTCAGAATAAAAAGCAGTGGTATAAAAAATTCAACCAAATACAAAAAGCCAAATTCACTGACCCATATTGTTGCATAAAATGCCTTGCAATACCATTTGTAGAGAATGGTTCCATTTATGGAAACATTCCCTAAAATGTCTTTGGTTAAGTCTATATGTCCATATGTGTGTATGGAGGGTGTGGAGGAAGATCCATGGAATGCATGTGGCCACTGCTGGGTGGACATGGAAGTAAGTCTGCCCATTTCTGGGTTGTTTGCATCTTGTTACAAGAATCTGGTGATGTATCATTTGTAAAGTTAAAAAGAAAATGAAGACTGCTATAAGCTCTAAAATGTTCATGGCAGTGAAAAATGAACAAGTAGAAGAAATGTTTAATGTCACAAAAGTGTGTAGTGACATGGAAAATACTTATGAAATGATGTGAAAAAAATCAAAATTACAGACACAGTGTGATGTTAAAAGGAAAACAAATTTATGTGGCAACAAAATCTGGGAGGAAATATTGTAGGATCCTGGCTGACTTTTAAAATCTGTTTTCTAAACTTTTACTTAGGATGTTGATAGTAACATTGTTATAATGCTTCTGGGCAATAAGTGATATGTGTCATCTTAGGGAAGTTCCTGCAGATGAAACAAGAACTTTTGCAGAAAAGAATGGTTTGTCATTCATTAAGCCATCTCATTTCGACTCTACAAAAGTAGAAGCTACTTTTCAGACAATGTTTTTTTAAAGATTTTCATTAAAATATAGCTATCATACAATATTATATTAGTTTCATGTGTACATAATAGTTATACAATAGTACCCACCCAGCACTATACAGAGTTATTACCACATTATTGATTATATTCCCTATGCTAAAAAGGTGATCATCATGATAAGTCCAGCAACCATCTGACACTGTACCACGCTATCACAATATTATTGACACTATTTTCTGTGCTGTATATTACATCCCCAAGACTTATTTGTTTTATATCTGGAACTTTGAACTTCTTATTCTTCTTTATCTTGCCTCCCTTTTTAATTTTTCAATTAGATTTGACATTCAATATTATTTTATATTAGTTTCAGGTGTACAGTATAGTGGTTAGATATTTATATAATTTAGGAAGTGATCCCCCTGACTAGTATCCACTTGGCACTATACATAGTTATTACCATATTATTGATTATATTCCCTATACTTCACATCCCCATGACTATTTTGTAACTACCGATTTGAATTTCTTAATCCCTTCCCCCTTTTTACTCACCCTCCAAGCCCTTTCCCATTTGGCAACCATCAAAATGTTCTCTGTATCTATGAGTTTGTTTCTGTTTCGTTTGTTTATTTTGTTCTTTAGATTCCTCTTATAAGTGAAATCATATGATATTTTTCTTTTGCCGTCTAATTTGCTACACTCAACACAATACCCTCTAGATTCATCCACTTTGTCGCAGATGATAAGATTTCATTCTTTTTTTATGGTAGAGTAAAATACCATTGTATATATGTACCACCTCTTCTTTATCCATTCATCCATTCAGGGACACCTTCATACCTTAGCTATTGTAAATAATGCTGCAAAGAGCATATGGATGAACATGTCCTTTTGAAGTAGCATTTTGAATTTGTTTGGATAAATACCCAGAAGTGGGATTATTAGGTCCTTCTTTGTCTCTTGCTATAGTCTTTGTTTTAAAATCTATTCTGTCTGGTATAATTATTGCTACCCCAGCTATTTGTGTTGGTTTGTTTGTTTCCATTTTAATGAAATATCTTTTTCCATCATTTGACTTTCAGTCTGTGTGTCTTCTGACCTGAAATGAGTCTCTTGTAGGCAGCATATGTAAGGGTCTTGTTTTCTTATCCATTCAGCTCCCCTATCTTTTTATTGGAACATTTAATCCATTTACATTGAAAGTAATTGTTGATAGGTACATAGTTATTGCTACTTTATTGTTCATATATTTTTTTTTTCTTTCATCTTAAAGAAGTCCCTCCAAGATTCCTTGTAACACTGGTTTGGTGGTGATAAACTTCTTTAGCTTTTTCTTGTCTGGAAAGCTCTTTCTCTGTCCTTTGATTCTAAATAATAGCATGGCTGGGTAGAGTAATCTGGGTTGTAGATTCTTGCTTTTTATCACTTTGAATATTTTGTGCCAATCCTTTCTGTCCTACAAAGGTTCTGTGGAGAAATCAGCTGACAGGCTTATGGAAGCTCCCTTGTAGGTAACTAACTGCTTTTCTCTTGCTGCTTTTAAGGTTCTCTCTTTGTCTTCAACCTTTGGTATTTTAATTATGACATGTCTTGGTTTTGGCTCTTTAGGTTCATCTTGTTTGGGACGCTCTGTGCTTGCTGAGCCTGTATATCTATTTGTCAGGTTAGGAAAGTTTTCTGTCATTATTTGTTCAAATAGGTTTTCAATTCCTTGTTCTCTCTCTTCTCCTTTTGCTACCCTCAATGCGAATGTTGGTCCCCTTGAAGTTGTCTCAGAGGCCCCCTAAACTCTCCTTTTTTTTTGATTTTTAATTTTTTTTGCTGTTTTGTTTGGATGTTTTTTTTTGTTTTGTTTTTTTGTTTTTTGTGTTTTTTTTGCTACATCATCTTCTAAATCGCTTCATCTCATCTACTGTTGATTCCCTGTAATGCATTTTCATTTCCGTTATTGTAGCCTTTATTTCTGACTGGTTCTTTGTTATGTTTTCTCTCTCCAATTTTATGTTCCCTATCTCTTTGTTGAAGTTCTCCCTGAAATCACTGAGCATCCTAATAACCAGTGTTTGAAACTCTGTGTCTGGTAAATTACTTGTCTCCATTTTGTTAGTTCTTTTTCTGGAGCTTTCTTCTGTTCTTTTATTTGGGACATGTTTCTTTGTCTCCCCATTTTGGCTGCATGCCTGTGTTTGTTTCTGTGTATTAGGTAGGGATGCTAAGCCTCCCAGTCTTAGTAGAGTGGTCTTAGCTGTGCTGTGGGGCTCAGTGGTTCAGTCTTCCTGGTCACTTTGTCTGTGCACTCCAGGTGTGTCTCTTGTGTGAGCTGTGTGTGTCCTCCTCTTGTAGTTGAGCCTTGGTTGCTATTTGGACATCAGTGGGAGGGACTGACCCTTGCTTGGGATCATTGGTTGTGAGGACTGACTGTGACGATAGTGGAAAAGTTGTCCTGCGGGACTGACCCAACAGAGCAGGATCTGCCTCAGCAGGCTTCTGGTGCCTGCCTAGTCTGCCCCTTGGGTGTGTTGTCATTGGAGGTGGCTGGCTGATGCTCCAGCTCATTTTGAAGCTGGCCAGTGGGAGCACCAGCCCCAAGGCCACCTGAGAGGGGCCCCTGCAGGTTAAGTTCAGTGACAGTCCGTGACCCACCTGGGGCCATCTGGCAGTAGCCACAAAGAAATCCACAGATGGCCACTGCCTGTACCATGCTTGGAAATGTCACGAGAGGCCAAGCCACAAAGCAAGTCTGTCTGCCCCTACTGCTGGCCTTAGAGCTGCTCAGCCAGAGGTACAGGACACGCTAAAGCCAGATGCTGCTTGTCTGGTTTCCGAGAACCTCTGAGAGACTCTAGGAATGTCTCCAGCATGAACCAAGGCAGGAAGTTTGTACGAAAAAGCCACGGGAAGCAGCTTGGGTATGCCTGAAAGTTGGGCAGGGCAGGGTCTCAAATCATCAGGGCATGGCGAATGAACATTAGACAGCTTGATGGAGTCACAGATATGGTGGCTGCCTTTGTCTGCATGCTAGGAAGAGGGAAGGCTCAACAAGGAAACAATGGTCTCCACTATCTCCTCCATCCAGGAGAAAACTGCCCCTCCATCTGCCTTCCCGAAGCTAGACAATTCATTTCCTCACCACAAGTCCCTGCTTCCTCTCCGGTTGTTGCCCCAACACTGAAGCTCAGAGCCAATGATTCTGTCAGTGGGTAGTCCTTTGAAACTGGATAATTTTCTCAATCTTATACAAAGTATCAGAGTTCCTTTGCAATACAATTGCCACCTAAGCCCTTTCTAAGTAGAAATTCTGGAGCTGTCACTAAATAACAAGTGCTTATCAGGCTTATGTGTTCTACTGTGACTCCATCCATCCATCAATCCATTATCGATCCACCCACCCACCCACTCACCTACCCACCGACCATCCATCCATCCATCCATCCATCCATCCATCCATCCATCCATTCATCCAGGACATAGGAAGTCCTCAGCACTGTGTAACAATAATAATGTGACTAATGCTAAATGCCAACACCCAACATAGTACCTGGTGTAGTTATATTCTGGATCGATATCTACAACCGCCCAATGTGCTGCTGGCACCCCGAGACCTGCCAGCTCAAGCATTTTCTTGTATTTGTTCTTCCCTTGACTCACTCCATTCCTGCATCTCTCCCCATTCATTCCTGGGAATTCCATTCTGGACCCAAGCCTCAGGCGTGGGAACTTGGGCTAGCACCCTGCTGCTGATTTTGGTATTGAGGGGTGTATAAGTGGGCCCCTCCCCTACATGGAGCCTGACAGTCTCTAAGCAGATGGGGTCGTCAAATTGTGGTTACTGTTGAGTACTGTTGAACAAGATGGTTTCAAACCCTTCCAAAAAGATAGGCTGTATATCTCCTTTAGGTCAGGAGAAGAGAGACCAACTACAATTTCCCTAAAAATTCACTTGCTTTCTATCTTCATAAGCATTTCAATAAACAATTATGAAGAAAGTTATCACATTACTTTCCAAACAAATGGAAGGAAATTTGTGGGGCACATTCTGAACAGCTCCGGGAAGGTGATAACAGTGGTCACATGCAACCCCACCCCCAATATACACACACATTTTGTTCCGTTTGTTGCTTAGTTGCTCTGAAAGGGTGGGGGATAGATTGAAGCAAAAGCCCTCCACAACCACCGCTGCTGACAGACGGCAACACCAGCTCAGTAGGTGAGGACTGTTGTGAGTAAAAATAGTATTTGTAGTTCTATACTGCTTGGCATTGCATTCGATAATAAATAACGGAAAAATTGGAACCTTTGAATCCATCTGTGTCTGGAGGGGAAGACAGTCTCCAAACATGGCACATTCTCACAAAAGGACAGCATGAGCTTCCCCGTCCGCATCATGTGGTAGGCGACCTCATAAGCAGACGTGGGCTCCAGTGACGCTCAGCAACTGGTCTTCACACCCTCGTGTGTTCTACTCCCTCTGAAAGTAGACCTCCTGACTTGCTTCTAATAAATAGAACTTAGCTGATGGGATGGGATGCCACATCTGAGGTCAGGCAGCAGAAGACCAAAACGTCCATCTACTGGCATTCTCTCCCTGGCATTTCTGCATATTTGCCCTGATGAAGAAAGCCACTGGTCAAGGAATTGAAAATGTCCTTTGGTCAGCAGCCAGGGAAGCACTGAAGGTCCTGGACAAATGGCTTTCAAGAAGCTGACTTTTGCTGACAGCCATGAGAGTGAGCTTGGACATAGTTAGGCCTTCGGATGAGGCTGCAGCCCTTGTGGTTATTTGACTGCTGTGAACCCAAAAGAAGTCATGCCCAGATTCCTGAAACTGTGAGATAATAAATGTTCATGTTTTAAGCTGCTAAACTCTAGGGTAATTTGTTCTATAGCAATAGATAAATAAGGCACACATCAAGATCTCAAATTTTCATGATCTAATAGCATGAAAACGTCAAACAAGTGGACAAACGACTATGTGAACAAGATGATTGATGGACATCCTGAAACATGTCACAGACAACTAGGTAACTACAAAAAGAGATCATTCCATCACACGCAAAGCCAATGGGATCGGAGCACCAGTCAGATAGTTTGATTCCTGGGTAGCCCTGGTTGCATAAATTTAGATTTTGCCTCTTGGGTTGACTTTCTACTATTTCCCTCCTTATTTGCAGCTTACTGGACCTAAATTTTTCTAATTTTAATTTAATCTTGTTTTGCTATATACCAAATGAGGCCTTTAATGGGATAATTGAACTGAATAAAATGTTTACATCATGGACCTTATGATGTAAAGTCCATGTAAAACTTACTGTTTTACAGTAAGTAAAACAGTCACTTACATTGAATTTTCAGGACTGATTTGGATGTGCCTCTCTTCCCAGGTCAGGTAGCAAATCAAGAAAATGTACCGTTTTGATCCTATTATAAGTGGCACAGTCTTTTTGATCTGATGTAAAGCCAGCACAGAGCTCTGAAAGGAACTTTGCGTACCTGTTGCCTGCATTTTATCATTCTAATCCCTTTTGGATGAATGAATGTCATTTGTCCAAATATACCACAGTTGAAAATAAACATTTCCCAGCCATGAGCAGTGTGCTTCTGAGGACCTATTTCTCGGCAAGGAATGAAACTGCCCATTCTTTCTATTGATCAGAGATATAGTAGACAGGTCAGAGTTATTTAAGTATTGGTGAAAAAGAGGGTTTCTCAACCTCAGCACCAGTGAGTGACATTTTAGACTAAAGAATTACTTCTTGTGGGGGCTGTACTGTGCATTGTAGGATGAGTAGCGGCATCCGTGATCACTACCTACTAGTTACTTGTAGTATCCTCAGGTCATGACAATCAAAAATGTCCCTGAGAGGCAAAGTCTGTGAGAGCCATTCACAGAATATCACCCCATGAACATTTTGCCTCCACTCTGATTTATTTGACAACCAGGAATAGCGATGACTTTATTTTTTTAAGATATTTTTTTATTAGTGTCCGGTGTATAAAACAATGTAATTGTTAGACTTTTACACCCCTCATAAAGTGATAACCGCCCCCTCCAATGTACTGTCCCTCTGACTTCATATATAGCTGTTACAGTTCCATGGACTCTATTCTCTATGCTGTTTTCCACATCCCGTGACTATATACATGTATATATATATATATATATATATATATATATATATATATATATATATATACACACACACACACACACACACACACACACATATATACGTATACATTTGTATATGTATATATATTTAATTATAGTTGATATTCAATGTTATTCAGCTTCAGCTTTAAGTGTATAGCATGAAAAAAAAGAATAGCAATGGTTATAACCCAAGAAAAACATCCATAGATGTATTATTTATTAGGCATCTTGTTTACATGTTTTTTGAGAAATCATATTTCCTCTTTTAGAGGACAAGGGTAGTTAGTGTATTTCTCTGGCATACAATATTGAATTAGTGTTTATATTTCAAACAAAACAACAATGAACAAAAATTCCAAATATTACTTTAGAGGAAAGATAGATAAGTCTCTTCTTAAAATGATTTTTTAGGTCTTTTTAAAAGTTTCTAAGAATCCTGTGTTTCCTTGCATGTGGGAAGGCACAGAGGTCTGTTTGGCACTGTTGTTGGCTGTTCCAGGAGTGCATTCTAGGAAGCCTCATTCAGTAAATGGACTCCGTTTGATTGAAATCATTGTTTGGCTGGAAGATAGTTTTCACATTACAGCTTTAAAAACTTATAGTTATTTTAAAAAATGTGAGTCATTTCCATTTAGTAGTTAAGTAAACAAGTATAGGTAAACAAAAATCCATGTTTAGTACATTTCCCCCTAGTTTTTGGTTCTTGATTTAGTTCAGTTTTGGTTCGCAGAAACAATATATACTATAAGGAATTTTGCCCTTTCTGATTTGCCGTGTGCAAATTTTCTTAAGATTTGTCACGTAAACTTATCGTCCCAAAGGAGACATTAAGGGTAATGGAAAAGCACAGGATTTTACGTTACATAGACCTGGAACTCAGTCCTCCACTTGCTAACTGTGAAATGGGACAATATCACGTTCCTCACAGTATCCCTGGGAGGACTCAGTGGCAGCCCAGCCTTTGTGAGGTCATCTCTGACCTTGCCCTGCTTTCATTTTGGTGGTAATAAAAACCACATAATATAAGGTTACCCTCTTCAGCATTTGTAAGTGAATAGCACAGTGTTGTTGTCTATATGCCCAGTGCTGTACAATAGATCTTTAGGACTTGTTCCTCATGCATTTCTGAAACTCTATAACCCACTGAACAACAACTCCCCATCCCCCTTCCCCCAAACCCCTGGCCACTGCCATTCTGCCCTCTGCTTTGTGTGTTTGAGTATACTAAGTACTTCACATAAGTGGAATCATGCAGCATTTGTCCTTTTGTGACTGGCTATTTCACTTAGCATAATGTCCCCAAGGTTCATCCATGTTGTAGCATTTATAGTTTCTTCCTTTTTAAGGCTGAATAATATTCCACTGTATGTACATACCACATTTTATTTATCCATTCATCTGTAGATGGACACTTATGTTGCCTCTACATCTTGTCTATCGTGAATAAAGTGCTACCAACACGCGGTACAAATATCTCTGAGACCCTGATTTCAATTATTTTGGATAAATACTCAGCGTTGTCTTACTTTTACATTTCATAGTCCTCTGAACACAATTTTGTGACAGAAGTGATAGAATCTTCTCTAATGCTTTTTAAAAGAGCCCCTCCTCTCTGAAAGTGACCTGAGCTGAAGGACTGTGCCTTACTCATCTTGGTGTCCCCAGCACCTAAGTGGTGCTCGGTGAAGAATGTGTGTGCTTGCCAAGTTGGACCAACAAATCACTCAATTGATGTAATGTAAATGGACATATTGGCAGAGAGGAGGCATCAGTAAAATAACGTCTCCTTTACAAGTTAGGATCATGAAGGCAAGATTGCAACAAATGCAGTATGTAAACACCATTCAGTGCGTTCTCCTCGACATTTAGGGTACAGAGAACCTCCTGTGTAGGAGGGTTTGAAACAGCAAAATTTATTCTGATTAAAAAGACCACTTCAATTTAAAGGCTACATGACGGTTGCCTTTTCATCCAAGCTTCTCAATAAGATAAGAAACAAAAAAGAACCAGTTGGAACACCAATATTTAGTTAAAGGAAGACAGGCCATACACTGAATTGGGGTTTGCCTTACTAACACGAGACAAAATTCCTAGGAGTGCTTTCTAGCCAGCGTACAGTGCTGGGGCCCCAGTGTAGACCCCCTCAGCGAGTCGGGCACAGCCTGCATCTGCTCACTCCATCATTCATTCGCCCACGTACTAGACAAACTTCTATCCAGCATCGCCCACACATTTTTCCCAGTCTCTGTGCCTTTGTAAAATTAAATGTCAGTGGGATGGGAGCCATGTCAGATGATTTCCAGAAGGTTTTATGAAAAAGGAATTGATTTCTTCGTTGAGTGGAATCAGAACAGTCACGTCTGAACCTGATCTTTGAGAAAAGGTGGGCCTTAGCCACACACCCTGCTGTGTTTTGTGGCCCCTCCCTTTAGTGGCTTTATATGACGTGGCAGCACTGATTGGCATACTGTCAGATGCTCTGATGCTGTGGGTGATTCCCAGTGTTTATGTTTGTCCGGAATTAGCTGTGGCTTCTAGCGCATCCAATTGAAAGACAGCAGCACTGGTCTCTATCTCACCGGAAGCATGGCATACACCAGCGATCCTTTGCAAATTACAGCCTTGAATCACAGGACTGTGTTGGCCTTCTTTGCTGGTGGCCTGGAGCCCATGCAGAAAGCTTCCATGGGTACCTCCTGGGGAACCGAGGCTAATACATTTTGTGACATTATTATAACAAACATATTTTCCAAAGGGGCCTGGACTTATGCTTTACAAAGTGGTTTCCCTGTCTCGTCTGATGCTCATGGCATCCTTAGAAAGTAGGGTCAGACCTCAGAGATGACCAAGCCTACACTCTTTCCGTACTTGTTAGTGTGTAGTGTTTGGGCCCAAGGTCACCGGCCATGAGGGCACCCTGTTTGTGAGGAGAACAGGGGCTTTGGCTCCAAATGGACCTAAGTTCCAATCCCTGTCTAATTGCTCATTAGCTCTGTAATTCTGGCACTTTCTTAGTCTCTCTTAGCTTTAATTTTTTCATTTACAAGTTTGAAATACGATAGTTAACCTAAGGGTTGTTTTGAGTTTGAAATGAATTAACATCCACACAGTGCCTGTCCCTGCCCCACCAGGCATTTAACAGCTGGCTCTGACCCTACCTTCTAAGGATGGCCGTGAGCTGACTCCCTTCTGCTGGTACAGGACGGAGCCAGGACCTGCCCTAGGTCATCTGGCTGACTCCATATCTCCTGTGAAGCATTTTCTCTGGTGAGGCCACGATGGCACGTTATCCACTGGAGCTGCATGGTCTTCGTCCCAATGTGAGAACAAACATGGCCAGTTATTGCTGGGAGACGTCATGGGAAATGAGAACAGCCACTCAGTTAGAGATATTGGCACTGACTTCCTCCGATCAGTCTCAGGAGATGCTGGGAGTCATGACAGAAATGTGCGTGCCTCTGCCAAGTCCTGTTGTGACAATTATTCCTGACTCAGGCACATAGGATTATCATGAAAGTCAAGACCAAACAAACAAACAAACAAACAAACAAAAAACAAAGGAGATCTGAATATATCATGAACTGGGAACATGGGGAGAGGTGTTCAGAAAAGAAGCTGTTCAGTTGGATGCTGTGGGGCCAGGGAGGGGGACTCCCATATAACCAGGCCTGATCTGCCCAGTTCAGTCCCTCCAAGTGCAGTCAAAGCCCATAAGGATAGAGTTCCCTTACTGAGTGACTCTTTTTGTCTCATCTCCATCCATGTAAATGCTGGATGAGACAAGCTACTAGTGTTGTTATTTTAAAATATAGTGTACTGTTAGAAAATGTGAGGTATTGTGAGGCCAACAGATTAGGAGACAACTGTCACTGTAAAGATAATTTGTTACAATTTCCAAGAGGAGGGGCCTGCCACACCATGTAGGACCACCAAGGGAAGGACCAGGGTCATCAGCAGGCAGAGGGAGAGGAGAAATGATGGGCAGGTACCTTTGTTTTGTTTTCTGTGGGTAGGAATGAGCATGTAGTAGGGTGAGCAGGCTCAGGATTGGCCAATTTGGGAAATTCCAGTGGACTCTGGGGCACAGGGGCTGTTGTTCGTTGTCTGGTACCTGGCCTCGGGGTGATTAGGGCAGCTGGACAGTGGACCAGAGTGTGAAAACCTTATAGAGAAGGTGGGTGAGGTGTGATCCTGGATGAACTGGTTGGCATGCGAGGAGTGTGCTTTTGGGCAAATCCAAGTCCTTTACTCTCTCTGGAATTGGCTATCCTGAAAGCGTCAGTCTCTTCAAGGTCAGCAAATTCCCAGATGTCAAAGCATTAGAAATACAGAAAATAAAAGACATGGTTAATATACTGACAGGTTTTTATATCTTTTTTTTTTTTTTTTTTTGCAAAACCATCCAGTATTCACACTGGACAGAAACTGGGTCACTGTCAATATCAAGATGAGGCTTTGTAAAAACTCAGATCAGAGGGCATCTCAACCAGGCCTTTCTAGGGACACACATCATTGCGTTTAATGGTTCCACATGGGGCTAATTGAGGAGCCAAAATGGGTCCCTTTGGTGAGGGAGGCTCAGCTGAACAGCACAGTTGGAGCTTTTGGGATTTGGTGGTAGAGTTTGACATTTTAGATTTAGATTTTTATTTTATTTTTAAATTTTAATTGAGTGGGGTGACAATGGTTAGTAAAGGTACATAGGTTTCAAGTGTACAATTCCATAATACATCATCTATATATCACATTGTGTGCTCACCAACCAGAATTAATTTTCCTTTCATCACCATGTATTTGACCCCCTTTGCCCTTTTCTACCATTTCCCCTCACCCTTACCTTCTGGTAACCACTAAACCGTTGTCTGTGTCTATGAGTTTTTGTTTCTTTGTCTTGTTCCTTTGTTGCTTTCAGTTTTATATCTCATGTATGAGTGAAGCCATATGGTTCTTGACTTTTTCTGTCTGACTTATTTTGCCGTTTTAGATTTAATTGGATTTTGGATCAACGAAGTGAACTATATAAAATATGTCACATGCAATCTAATTACAGAAGTATTTGTGTGTCTGTTTATGAAGATATTAAATCATTTTTTGAAACTGAAATTTTTATCTGAAAGCCTTTTCATGACTTATTAATCCAGAATTGCCTTTTAATCCTTTCTCCTCCCCTTTTTTAGAGCAGAAGCGTGATAACAGGACACGATAGTAAACATTTTACAAAAACTTATTAGGTTTTCGTAAAATAATAAAAACAGTGTTTAAGAAAAATCGACAGTTTTTGTTCCTCATCATAATGCGTAATATTTGGAGCTATACCTTTAAGTGTTCAGGTTGGATTCTTTCCAAAGTGTTGGCAGGGTACTTGACTTGCAGTTAAGAAAGAAATTCTGTTCTTTCCTTATATACACATGATCAAAATGTTCACCAGCATATTCAAGGCAACTGAAAAAAATCTTCTCAGGGTACTGTAAAAGAAAGAGCTCCTGAAATCTAAAATAATTCTTGAGATACGATATGAAAAAAGGATCAAAACGTAAAATTCAGTGTTATATGTGTGTTTATAAAAATTCTCCAGATCATTTTTAAAGGTAATTAAAAAAATCTACTAGACAAGAGACAACCAAGATGGCACAGTAGGTAAACACTGTGTTTACGTTCTCTTACAACTCCATCAAAATTACAACTAATCTCCAAAACAACCATTATTGAGAATCACCTAAAACCAAGCTGAACTGAAGCCTTCCAACTAAAGACTTGCAGAAGAAACCACCTCAAGACTGGTAAGAAGATCAGAGACACTGAATGGCGTGGTCCCACACCTGCGTGTGACCATTAAAGATGAGGAGAGCTATTTCGGCTGTGGGCGTTCCCCCCACCCCCTCACAGAGCGAGAGATCCCAGCCCCTCCACAGCATAGGGTTCCAGCCCTGGAGAGAGAAGTCCCCATAATTTTTGGTTGTGAAAATCAGCGGAGACTGTGACTGAGTGAGACTGAGGGCGTCTGCACTCACAGGTGCTCCTTTAAAAGGGGCTTCACGCGGACTTACCCACCAACAGAGTCACTCTCTCTGAGCTCCAATGCTGGTGCAGTAGCAGGAAAGGCAGCAGGGGCAAATGATGGGGAATTGAGTTGTTTGGCTTGGGAAGGGGGCTGGAGAAGCAGCTTTCTCCTGGACAGGGGAGCTGGCGGAGGCCATTGTTTCTTTGTTGAGCCCTCCCCTTTCCTGGCGTGCAAACACTGGTGGCTGACATTTCTGAGTTTCTGTCATTGGTTCATCCTGCCCAACTTTCGGGCACACCCAGGCCGCTTCTGGCGGCTTTTTCATGCAGACTGCTTGTTTTGGCTCAAGCTACACTTTCCTAGGGTTTCTAAAGGTTTGGGAAACCCAGACCAGCAGCATCTGGCTTAAGCATGTCTTGTACCTCTGGCTGAGCAGCCCTAAGCCAGCACTAGTGGCAGCAGTCCTTAGTTCGTAGCTTGGCCTCTTAAGGCACTTCCAAGCACAGCACGGGGGCAGACATCTGTGGATTTCTTTCTGGCTTCCGCTAGGTGGCCCCAGGTGGGGGTCAGGCTGTGGCTGAAGTAGACCTACAGCGATACCCTCCAAGGTGGTCCTGGGACTGGGACCCCCAGTGGCCAGTTTCAAAATGAACTGGAGCATCACATAGCCATCTCCAAGTATGACACACCCAACAGGCAGATTGGACAGGCATCAGAGTCCTTCTGAGGCAAATCCTGCTCCATAGAATCAGCCCCTGCACAAAAACTCTTCCACTGTAGTCAAGGCCAGTCCTCACAACCAATGAGTCCAAGAGTCAGTCCCTCACATTGATGTGCAATTATCAACCAAGGCTTAACTACAAGAGGAGGGCACACACAACACACACAAGGGACACACCTGGAATGTGTAGCTCAGGTGATCAGAAAGACTGCGCCACAGCACACCTACTACATAAGGCCACTCTACTAAGACTGGAAGACACAGAAACCCTATCTAATACATAGAAACAAACACAGGGAGGCAGCCAAAATGGGGAGACAAAGAAACATGTCCCAAATGAAAGAACAGAACAAAGCTCTAGAAAAAGAACTAAGCAAAATGGAGATAAGCAATCTATCAGATGCAGAGTTCCAAACACTGGTTATAAGAATGCTAAATGATCTCATAAAAATGGAGATGGAAACCATGTAAAAGAACCAGACAGAAATAAAGGATACAATAATAGGAAGGAAGAATGTATTACAGAGAATCAACAGTAGATTAGATGAAGCAGAGGATCCAACCAGCAATGTAGAAGATAAGGTAGCAGAAAACACCCAACAAGAATAGTAACAAGAAAAACAAATCCAAAATTTGAAGAGAGTTTAAGGGGCCTCCAGTACAACATTATAGGGATATCAGAAGGAGAAGAGAAAGAGGAAGGAATTGAAAACCTATTTGAAGAAATAATGACAGAAAACTTCCCTAACCTGGTGAAGGAAATGGACATACCAGTCCAGGAAGCACAGAGAGTCCCAAACAAGATAAACCCAAAGAGGCCCACACCAAGACACATCATAATTAAAATGCCAAATGTTGAGGACATGTCATCAAAGTGGTGGCATGAGGTGAGCCTCTGTAAAGCTCCCCTGGAATTTACAATTAATCAAACAACAATAACTCCACAAAGGACTCCCTGCACAGCAGACAGGCAAGACGAAGAGACCCACTACTGAATTCACCTACAGGTGGGAGAATCGCGCGAGCGGGGGAGGAGGGAAGGGAGAAGTGCAGAGATGGAGTCACACGGGCGCAGGACGTAGACCTAGCTCAGTGTTCGAGCTCGCTGCATCCCGGAACTACCGCAGCTGCGGGAGAGGGAAGAACTCGGACTGCTAGGGCTCTGCTTATGGCCCACAGGGCTGAGGGGGCAGCATACAACATGGCTGAATCCAACACTCACGGCAGAGACCTTGGAGAAAAGACTGAGGGAGAAGGCTGAAATCGGGGGTTTAAGCCCTCACTGCCGAGCAGAGAACAGAAGCCTTGGGCACTGAGACTAGCCGCCACCTCCCTACCCACCCAGAGCTCTACCCGTCCCCACCTGCCCGGTGCTAGAAGTGGAACAGTACAGTGTCAGATCAAAAGAACAGAATATTTGCTGTTCTGAGAACTGTGGACTGCAGACACAGATTCACAGCTCAACTAGTTCCGGCAAAGGGGAAGGAGCTGTGGAAGCGGGACCAGCTATGATGGTGTTCCCTGCCATTGCTCTGGGCCACGTCTCACAACTCACCCCGCCCCTGGCCTCACCTATCTGGGTGGATCCCTGCAGGAGTAAACAGAACTGCTGAAAAATATGGGCTCTGAATCTGGTGCAGAAAGAGCTTTGGAACTTCAAAAGCTCTCTGCATTCCCACAGGGACGTGGCGCCTTATGACTCAGGCGAACTGTTAACAGAGGAGAAGCCCATCTCCTAGGGAATCCCCCCATTGTGTGAGAAGCTGGAATAGTGCAGAGAAAACATAACACTACTGTGTGAGAGAGAAAAAAAGGTTGCAGTCGGAGAGAAAATAAAACATTCTACCAACAAGTACTGGAAAACAAAAGAAAGACCTCTTCCTATCAACCTGTTGCAGAACTCACTCCTGTAGATGTCTAGGAAGACAAATAATAAATCAGTAATTGCCATGAATAACCAAGGCAACAAGACAGCTCAGAAAGAAAGTGAAAAGTCTCATTATAGGAAAAGGTTCCTTTCCTCAGAAAAGAAACTTAAACATATGGAAATATGGGACTTAAATGACAGAGAATTCAAGATTGCAGTTCTGAAAAAACTCGATGAGATGCAAGAAAACACAGAAAGGCAATTTAACGAACAGAAACACAATCTAAGAACAACATGAGCATTTTACGAAAAATATTGAAATTTTAAAAAAGAACCAAAGAGAATTTCTGGAGATTAAAACTAAATAGAAGAAATTAAGAATGAAATAACCAGCTTAGGTAGTAGAGTTGACCAGATGGAGGAAAGAATCAGTGACATCGAAGATAGAAACCTGGAAATTACACAGATGGAAGAAGAAAGAGAGTTGAGACTTAAAAGAAATGAAAAAACTCAACAAGAACTTTCTGACTCTATCAGAAAGAGCAATATAAGAATAATGGGCATACCAGAAGGAGAAGAAAGAGACAAGGGAACAGAGAATATATTCAAACAAATCGTCGATGAGAACTTCCCAAACTTGTGGACAGAATTGGATCCTCGAATCCAAGAAGCAAATAGAACACCTAATTACCTCAATCCCAACAGGCCTTCTCCAAGGCACATTGTATTGAAGCTGTCCAAAATCAACGACAAGAAAGAATTCTCAAGGCAGCCAGGGAAAAGAAGACGGTAACCTACAAAGCAAAGCCCATTAGATTATCATCAGATTTTTCAGCAGAAACTCTACAAGCTAGGAGGGAATGGAACCAAATATTCAAACTATTGAAAGAGAGAAATCATGAGCCAAGAATAATATATTCAGCAAAGATAGCCTTTAGATATGAAGGAGGAATAAAGACCTTTCCAGACATACAGAAGCTGAGGGAATTTTCTAATACACGACCGGCACTATAAGAAATACTAAAGAAGGCTATTTGACCACCATCAACAGGGACAATTTGTGGCAACATAAAAAGGGGAGAATAAAGGCCTGAACCGGAATATGGAATGGAGAAAGTAAGCGTGCTGAAGAAAATAGAATAGGAGAAAACATAGGTATTAAACTTATGGACCTTGGGTTCAAAGAGCATTTTATGAATTTGACTCCAAAGGCAATGGAAGTAAAAGCTAAAATAAATAAATGGGATTATATGAAACTTAAAAACCTTCTGCACAGCAAAAGAAACTATTGACAAAATAAAGAGGCAACCAACTGAATGAGAGAAGATTTTTGCAAACAGTGCCTCCGATAGGGGGCTAATATACAAACTATACAAAGAACTCATGAAGCAACACACACAAAAAAAATAACCCAATTGAAAAATGTGCAGAGGACCTGAAGAGACATTTCTCCAAAGAGGACATACAAATGGCAAATAGACATATGAAAAAATGCTCAACATCACTAATCATCAGAGAAATGCAAATAAAAACCACCATGAGATATCACCTCACTCCAGTCAGAATGGCTATCATCAACAAAACAAATAATAACAAGTGTTGGAGAGGCTGTGGAGAAAAAGGAACCCTGATACACTGTTGGTGGGAATGCAGACTGGTGCAGCCATTATGGAAGGCAGTGTGAAGGTTCCTCAAAAAATTACGAATAGAATTACCATATGACCCAGCAATCCCTCTCCTGGGTATCTACCCCAAAAATTTGAAAACATTTATACCTAAAGACACGTGTGCTCCAATATTCATTGCAGCTTTTTTATGGTGGCCAAGACATGGAAACAACCAAAATGTCCTTCGATAGGTGAATGGATAAAGAAGTTGTGGTATATATACACAATGAAATACTATTCGGCGGTAAGAAAAGATGGTATAGGAACATTCGTGATAACATGGATGGATCTTGAGAGTATAATGCTAAGTGAAATAAGTCAGACAGAAAAAGCAGAGAACCCTGATTTCACTGATATGTGGTATATAAACCAAAAACAACAAACGAACAAGACAAACAAATGATAATCAAGAACTCATAGACACAGACCATAGTTTAGTGGTTACCAGAGTGTAAGGAAGGTGCGGGGTGGGAGATGAGGGTAAGGGGGATCAAATATATGGTGATGGAAGGAGAACTGACTCTGGGTGGTGAACACACAATGGGATTTATAGATGATGTAATACAGAATTGTATACCTGAAATCTATGTAAGTTCATTAAGAATTTTCACCCCAATAAATTGAAAAAAAGAGCCAATAAAATGCCAAAGGTTAAATACAAAGAGAGAATCTTAAAAGCAGCAAGAGGAAAGCAGTTAGTTAACTACAAGGGAGCCCCCATGAGACTGTCAGCTGATTTCTCAACAGAAACTTTACAGGCAAGAAGGGAGTGGAAGGAAATATTCCAAGTGATGAAAAGCAATGACATACAACCAGGGTTGCTCTAACCAGCAAGGCTGCCATTTAGAATAGAAGGACAGATAAGGAGCTTCCCAAACATGAAAAAGCTGAAGGAGTCCATCACCACCGAACCTGTATTACAAAGACTCTTAGAGGAACTTCTTTAAGATGTGAAGGGGGTTAGGGACTCGTGAAAGGGGAAGGGATTAAGAAGCACAAATTGGATGTTATACGGTATGGGAATGTATAAGGAATATAGTCAACAATATTGTAATAACTAGGTATGGTGCCAGATAGTTACTAGATCTATCAGGGTGATAGATGGGAATGGGATTGGGGTCAAAGTGAAAAAGGTGAAGGAATTATGAAATATCAATTGATAGTTAATACAGTATGGGGAATATAATCAACAATATTGTAAAGATCATATGAGGTGCAAGATGGGCACTGGACTTATCAGGGGGATCACATCATAGACTGTGTAGATGCCTGACCAATGCACCATACACCTGAAGAGCTGACGTAGAATAATATTGAATATCAACTATAACGAAATATATACGTGTATATAGCCACGGGATGTGGAGTACAACATAGGGAAGATGGTTGATAGTATTGTACCAGCTATATAAGATGTCAGAGGGGTAGTAGCTTGGGGGGTGGGTTATCACTTTATGAGGGGTTTAAATGTCTATTACATTGCTTTCTACACATGAAACTAATAAAAAAAATCTACTAGACAATTTTATAATAGAAAACTCCTTATAATAAATCATTTTGGCCAGGCTATCATAAATCTCTGAATCAAATTTGACTTTTAAACTACATATTTTTTAGAGCTCCCAGGTAAGATATAAAGTATTTGAATATTCCGTAGTAATCATCACGATACTGCCTACAAACTCGGAACAAGGACCCAACATACTCTCTGAGGCTGAAAAAAAATCTTTCCTCATTCTCTCTCTAGATACTCTTCTGCTGGGACCTGACTTTGCCTCCCTTCCTTTGTCTACTTTTCTCCAACCAATAAACATTTATCGAGCATCTACCACATGCCAACCCCTCATTCATTAGGTATTGGAGATGCATCATTAAACAGGGAAGACACGATTCCTCACCTCATATAGCTTAGAGTCAAGTGAGAGAAAAATAATTATACAGTTTCAGTTTATTCACTACAATAAGTGTCAGTGATAGAATAGTACATTGTGCAATGGGAACACACAAGTCCATCAGTTGTGGACTTTCAGGAATTCAAGTTATTGGTCATCAATGCTCCCATCAGAGGGACACCTTGGTTTTTTGTGCAATATTAAAAAGAAAAGACTCGGAACCACTGGGCACGATAAAGAAGTGTGTATCCCTTGTTTGCTGGCACCCATCCTACCACCATGAAGGGAACCAGCCTTACGAAAAGTCCTATTCTGAGAAGATAGACAAGTGGTGACACTGCCAAGCCACTGTGGAGATGAACTCTTCAGCTACATGAGTTGAAAGGATAAATGTGCTTTGTTGTTCCATTTATGTTGGTTTTCCTGTGCTTATAATTGACAGCATACTAACTGACTCATCAGAATGAACGGTGGAATGAAAAGAATTTTCCAGAGGTAGTGTTCAAATGTGCAAGAAATGTGAGGCACTTGACATGGCTGGAGGATTGAGAGGGAGGGAGAAGTAAAAGGAGGTGCGGTTGGATTACTGTGGAAAACACTGCCTGCCATCTTATCCTCAAGCAGTGGGGACCCAATCAAGGGTTTATTTGGGGGAGTTGATAACAACATTGCTTTGTAAGAGAGTCACATTGTCAGGGAGGATCAGAGAGAGACAAGACTGGAGAGAGGGAACCTGGTCAGAAGGCTGTTTCAGTAAACCAAAAGTTCTCAAACATTTTGGTCTCAGGACCCCTTTACCCTCAAAAGTATTGAGGACCCCCAAAGCTTTTGTCTTTATGGGTTGTATCTACCAATATTTGCCAAACTAGAAATTAAAAAAATAATATTTAATTAATTAAAAATAATAATAATGAACCCATCACACATTAACATTGACATTGTTGTGAAACGTAACTATATTTTCGAAAAGCAAAAAAGCTTTAGAGAAAAAAATGGTATTAGTTTATTTTTTTTCAAATTGCTTTTCTGTATGGCCTAATGAAGACAGAATGAGTCTCATCTGCCTTCACAATCAGTCTGTTGTGAGTGATTTTGGGTTGAAGCATACAAAGAAAATCTGATTACACAGATATACAGTTGGAAAAGAAAGAGATATTTTAATAGTCTTTTCAGATAACTGTGTATATTATTTTTGATACCACACCAAAATTCAACAAGTGGTAGTTTCTAAAGGCTGGTTGCTAAGTGGAATCAGAAATCACATCAATTAACATATTCTGTTACATTCAAGTCCATGGATCTATGTTGCACTTTGAATAGTTTTTACCTATGCACGATTATCACCTTGAAAGCAGACACCTTGAAAGCCTCTTAGACTCTGGGAAGACATCCCTGGATCATCTCCTGAGAATCGTTGCAATAAATCAAGTTACGGCAGGCACCTGAGTGAGGAAAGTAGTTGAGAGGAGGTGAAAAGAAAAGGACCGAGAGATGGTAGACATGGCATGAGTGTGTGTGTGTGTGTGTGTGTGTGTGTGTGTGTGGTGGGTGGGGGGCGTTGGGGGCTGATATGATATATGTGAAGAGAAAGAGATGCCTCCTCAGGTTCTAGCCTGGGTCCATGGTAGTGCCAGTCACTGATAATAGAACACAAGGAGAGAATTAGGTTTGGACAGAACGAGGTGGATTCTTTTGAGGATGCTGTAATTGTGTGCCTATCACATATTCCGGAGGACATACATGTGTGGGTCTGAAGCTCATGAGAGCTTTTCTTCAGGGATTGACTTGGTTAGAAGTCACCAGCATACATGCTGACAGTTAAAGGCATAGAGTAGGTGAGGTACCCTGAGGAGAGTTTGTAGATGGAGAAGAGAATAGCATTGTGAGAAGAAACCTATAAAGTATTGATACTTAGGGGACAAGAAGGAGGAAGAGGCACTTCAAAAGAAGATGGAGATGAAGAAAAACCAGGTAGATGCCATATCATGGAAGGCAAGGAAGGAAAGAGGTGCTTTAAGAAGGAAGTGGTCCATAGGGGTGTATGCAGCAAATGGTTAAGGAAGACAAGACCAATGTCTGCTGAGTTTGGAGCGTGGACCCACTGGTAATGTTGTCAAAGCATGGTGGAGGGAAATTGGGGAGTCAGGATTCTCCCTCTGTCCTTCCCTCCTTTCCTCTTTTCATCCCACTTGTCTTTATTGAACTCTTGCTGTGTATCAGGCATATAATATTAAACATAATTTTCACTTTCATGATGATTATAGTTAGTATTGTGAGGAAAGTAGAAAATAATCAAGTAAACCAATATATGTGCTTGTGATTCTGTGGAAATTCTCAAACCTGCTCTAAGTTAGAGAAGACAAATTCACATTCTCTTACATTCAATGCTAAGATCCAAAATGCCCTGAAAACCAAAAAATTTTGAAACTCCTTTGGTGACAAAAAAGTATAGAAATATACTGTATTGCATATTAAAATCTGGAAAATTCTGCATTCTTAACAAATCCATAGGTAAGAGATAATGGACCTGCATTATCTCCATTTTACAGATGAGGAAACAAGATACAGGAAGGTTAAATAAATTCTTCACATTTACACAGCCACACCAAACTACCACACCAGCTTGACTCTCTACTGGGATATCCAATATCAAATAAAGTGGTAAATCTATCCATCTATCACCCATCCATACATCTAGTCCAAAACATTTATTTGAGGTCCCACTATATACCAGGCTGTAAGACAAGTTTCAAGTTACTAAAGAAGAGGCGAAAAAAATTTTTTTCTAATAAACAGGGGTTGCAAAAAGTGTTATTTCCGTAGATGTTACTTGAGGGCTGTAGATACTCAAGTGATGATTTAAATGCTGATCTGAGTTCTGGCCGTGTGGTGTATTGATCAACGTGCTTTTCACACCTCTCATTCCTTACATCCTTTGTATCATCCCCACGAGTCCCCTTTAAGTGTTTGGATAATGTGGTCTCTCAAAAAAACAACAGGGAGGAATTTGATGATTGATTATCTCTATACTGCAAGAGGCAGCAGGATAAAAATAGAGTAGTACAAACGCATTTCTTATGGCAGCCTTTGAAGGGATTGCAGAAATACTTTCTGTCAAAACAGAATACGAAAGAGGATGCCTTAGAATTTTATTGGCGAAAACTACTCTCAAAGGGAGTAGAAAGGCTGTGGGAAAGAAAAATATAAAAATAATGCAACTAAGTCAATATCCTTGTAGTGTGGAAACCATAAGCAAAGGTACCTCTAAGAATCAGAGTTGACAATGAGCTCATGAGGTTCTGGCGTAACATAAGGAGAAGTGAGTCACCAGATCGGTGTCGAGAAACACATCCATGAATGAACGAAGGAGACAGCAGATGAGGACCTTTAATGCAGAAGTGGATGGCCGGGGGGAAAATGCTTCCCAAGACAGAATAGAATGCCCTCCACTAGAGGGCTGGGCACAGATTCAGATCCCTGGGAAGTACCTGCACCATTTTTGGGAACTGGGGCTAAATCCTGTGTGGAGACCTAGAACTGAGACTTCCCACAGCTGTTGTCAGGATGGATGGTATGTTTTGGACTTGATTCTGCAAATAATTCCATGACATTTGTTTAACCTGCTGGTTCTTGAAAAGGCTGGGACTTTTTGCAAGAGCACAAGGTGAACCGTTGTCGGAGGAGATGGCTCCAGACAGACAGAGTCTTCACTCCAGTGTTGCCACCTTGTCCATTATTTGACTCCTGACCAGAGGTGCCCCCACACCGCTGTCTCAGAACATGCCCTGCTTCCACATCGGGGTCTCCTGCCGGCATTGGCCCTGTGTTCACTTGAGGCCCTGCTGGTGAACTCATAGCTGTCTCACGCTCTTGGCTCAGGGTTTCTGCATTGCTGTGACAATATACCCCCACCTTCTGAGCTGTGTACATGATGGAACCCTGAACTTTAAAAAAAGGTTTCTTTGTTTGTTTTTGTTTGTTTGTTTAAGCAGCAGAACTTTCTTCCCACTTTCCACAAACAAAATCTTGTGCTCAACCGCAATCCTTCAAATGACTCTCTCTGGTGGAGGTTGAGCTGCGAAAGGTGGGGAGGGGTAGGTAGAACCCCACCCACTCAGCTTTCCAGCCCAGGGGCCTGAGGATGTGGCAACCTGATAGGTTACTATTTTATTGATTCACATGAGTGTTTTCATTTTTGTGAAAATGCATCAAGAGTATACATTTATGATATGTATACACACTTATGGTACATACATGTGTTTGTGATACATACATTTTTTCTATACTGTAGATTATACTTCCATAAAAGATTAAAATATTTAATTGATTAAAAGAAGAAAAAGTAAAGATAGAGATCATAAGTATGCATTCTCTAGTTGAAAAAAATATAATTTGAGTTTTCAGTATTATGCCTCAGATTACACTTTATTTAGAGAAATTCGAATCACAAAGTTGAACCTAATCAATCAGTATCTGAAAACATTATTTTAAAAAAATCATGTCATGTTTCTCTCAGTTCTGTAACTAGTCCAACGCACTAAAATGAACTCTAGAGACCCGCCCAACCCACTTTGGAATAGTTGCTGAGGAGACTATTTAAGAATTCATCACTTCCAGCCCCCACTTTTCTGCTTTCACCATTTCTCCTGAATAAGGATAAGAAATGGAGCTTCATTGATGGGAGCAAGAGGCTTAAAGGAAGATGGCAGAGACTAGAAAACCAAATCCAGAAGATAAATTCTCACTTCATATTGCCACACTACATCACCCAAGGAAAGGAAGCAGGTGCACGGTTAAAACAGACATGCACAAACTCCTCACAAGACAGCTGCAGGCTCCCGGGTGTTATCGGTGATCGGAGTGTTCCTGGAGATCCCAAGGAGCAAGACATGCTCGTAGCTGGTGCTTACTAAGCACCTGTCAGAGGGTGAGGACATTTTACTAAGTGATTGTTTCAACAGCCTTCCTCCCTTTTCTCTTTTAGAAACCACTAGTTTCCACCTGGGACATCTGGATCTTGCTCCCCCAGGAGACCATCCCAGGGGAACATTCTTTGCCATGGGTGGACTTGCCATGTCACAGGTGCCACAGATGATAATTGAGGGTGCACACTTGCCAAAAGATCTTGCTTTCATGCTAATATTGCCAAGTTATAGGAAACATAGATTCTATGCCTATTAGAAAAAATAATATCTTCACTGTGATAAGACTTTTACATAAAGATGTCATTCCATATTCTTCTGTTTTCATTGTCTCTGCTGAGAAATCAGGTGCATGTCTTACTGTTGCCCTTCAAAGTTAAAATGCCTTAATTTTTTTTTCTGGCTGCTCTAAAGATTTCTCTCTTTGTTTTTGGGTTTTGGCAGGTTACCTAGATGTTCCCTAGGTATGGCTTTCTTTGTATTTCACCTGCTTGGGGTTCACTGAAGTTCTTGCATCCCTGAAGAGAGACATTCTCTTCAAATATGGCTTCCATCCATTACAATTGTTTTCTCCCTGTCTGGCACTTCAGTTATATGATATTAGACAATTTCATCATTTCACTTTTGCTTCTTAAATACTAGTTTTGTATTTTTCACTCTTTTGAATTCTCAATATTTCATTCTGGATTTTTCTATTGGTTTATCTTTCAGTTTCTTAATCTTTTCTTCAAATGTAATCAATTAGTGTCAAACCCATCCATTGAACTCTAAATTCAGTTATTGCATTTTTCAGTTCTAGAATTTTCATTTGATTTTTTTCCTATCAATTTAGGTTTTTTGCTAAGTCTTTATTTTTTCTTTTAATTTCTTTTTTTAAATTAGTTTTAAGTGTACAAAACAATGTAATCGACATTTACACCCCTAACAAAGTGATAATGCCCTCAATCTACTATTCATTTGGCATCGTATACAGCTGTTACAATTCCATTGACTATACGCCCTATGCTGGACTCCACATCCTGTGAATATAGTTGACATTCAATGTTAGTCAATTTCAGCTTCAGGAGTATAGTGCAGTGGTCAGGCATCTACACAGTCTATGAAGAGGTCTCCCTAATAAGTCCAGTGCCCATCTGGGAGTCTACATAATTTTTACAACATTATGGAATCACAGTTATTCTATAATCTGTGTCTGATCACTCTCATACCCAAATATGTATATATATATACATTTTTTATTTCTTCATTTTATGTTTTGGTATAGATAGCAATTTTTCATTATATGGTAGACATTATTAAGCCCTTGAAGTGTGGTTAGTTTTGTATAAAATACTCACTGCATTTCAAAGATGGTACAAAAAAAAAAGAATATAAAATAACTCAATCATTTTTATATTGATTATATCTTAAAATGATATTTTTCATATATTGGTTAAGTAAAGTACATTACTAATTAATTTTACCAGTTTCTTTTTGCTTCTAATACAGCTCTTGCCAGAAAATTTAAAATTACATGTGTGGCTCAAATTATATTTCTAGTGTATTGCTCTCCTCCAGATGACAAACTGCTCCCCCAGGGAGGATTCACTTTAGCTCCTTTCTGGCAAGCAGACAGAGAGAGAAAGATCACATCAATTCAATTGTTGATTGAGCTGATTTGAGGCCTGTTAGAGTTCTGACACAGTATATTCTCTTAGGAATCTTACATGAAAGCCTAGGGAGTGTGCCAGGGTCGCTGCTCAGAGGCAGACACAGAACTCAAATTCCCCAGCAGTGTGAGATTAGCAAAAGTTTTATTTAGTTTGCCCACTAAATACAACTGTCTTAGTAAGCTTGGGCTTACTAAGTAAGCTTGGGCTGCCACAACAAAATACAACAGTTTAAACAAAACATGCCAGGCAGTTTAAACAAAAATATTTATTTCTCACAGTTTTAGAGGCTTGGAAGTCCGCGATCAGGGTGCTGACATGGTGGGGTATTGGTGAAACTACTTCCTGGCTTGTAGCTGGCCTTCTTGCTGTGTTCTCACATGGCAGAGAGAGAGTAACTGGTTCTCTAGTGTCTCTTATAAGAACACTAATCCCATCATGAGGGCACCACCTTTATGACCTCATGTAAACCTAATTTTCTCCCAAAGGCCAATTTCCAAATACCATCACATTGGGGCTTAGGACTTCAACATGACTTCTGGGGGGACAGAATTTAGTCCATAGTACCAACACTATGTATGTTTCAAATATAAAAGTGTCAAATATACAAATGTATGTATAGTCCATAGTACAAACACTATATATGTTTCAAATATAAAAGTGTCTCAAATTTAAACTGGGCTCAGAATGTCAGGCTCACATTGCTGCACTTTTCTACTCTCCAAGAGATTGGTCTCTAAAGCCCTGAGCATTTTGGCAGCCCTGAACCCCTATTTTTTCCTGCTTACCCCCACGTTCCACGTTACTGTGAAGTACTCAGCCCTTTGTCTTCCATGAGTTTTATGATTCTGTAAATTCCTGGAAGGGCAAAGCTGTGTAGAATGCTTCCCTCACCTCAATATGTTTCCCTTCTTTCTGGGATATTGGTCAAGTTCTAGCAACCATGTCTCCAAGATTTTCAGAGACATGCTTTGGTATTCTATCCAATATTTCCAATGAGACATAAGCAGGATAGGGCTGCTACAAATTAGACTGGTAGAGCCAGAAGTGGAAGTTTCCACAACATCTCCCCAATAAAAAGCACTACTTTCTCCCCAATAATTATTAACCTCATTTATTTTTCTCTCTTCTATTAATCTCTTTATTAATGAACTAATAATAAATTTTCTGATGCAAATCTTTCCAAAGAAAGAATGGAAGGCCTAGCATTCTACTGAAGGCGAGGCTACCTAAACAGGACCAGCCCATCCTGTCCTGTCAGGGCCCAAGACAGGACCAAGCTTGGGCTCTGCTGGGAACAGACGTAGGAGTTCTGATATGAAAAGCTACATTCTTGGCTTTCGTTACACTTTCTTTAAAGATTTTGCTCCAAAGAGGACATACAAATGGCAAATAGACATATGAAAAAGTGCTCAACATCGCTAATCATCAGAGAAATGCAAATAAAAACCACAATGAGATATCACCTCACCCCAGCCAGGATGGCTATCATCAACAAGACAAATAGTAACAAGTGTTGGAGAGGCTGTGGAGAAAAAAGAACACTCATACACTGTTGGTGGGAATGCAGACTGGTGCAGCCATTATGGAAGGCAGTATGGGGGTTCCTCAAAACATTACGAATAGAATTATCATAAGACCCAGCAATCGCTCTCCTGGGTATCTACCCAAAAAATCTGAAAGCATTTCTCTATAGAGACACGTGTACTCCAATGTTCATTGCGGCTTTGTTTACGGTGGCCAAGACATGGAAACAACCAAAATGTCCTTCGATAGATGAATGGATAAAGAAGTTGTGGTATATATACACAATGGAATACTATTCGGCGTTAAGGAAAGATGATATAGGAGCATTTGTGACAACATGGATGGATCTTGAGAGTATAATGCTAAGCAAAATAAGTCAGACAGAAAAAGCAGAGAACCATATGACTTCACTGATATGTGGTATATAAACCAAAAACAACAAAAGAACAAGACAAACAAATGAGAAACAAAAACTCATAGACACTGACAATAGTTTAGTGGTTACTAGAGGATAAGGGGGGTGCGGGGAGGGAGATGAGGGTAAGGGGGATCAAGTATATTGTGATGGAAGGAGAACTGACTCTGGGTGATGAACACACAATGGGATTTATAGATGATGTAATACAGAATTGTACATCTGAAATCTATGTAATTTTACCAACAATTGTCACCCCAATAAATTTTAAAAAAGAATTAAATGAAATTTCAAAGTAGAAAAAGAAAAAAAAGATTTTGAAGCTAACCTTAAACTCATCTCTATGTCATAAAACTTTGGGAGCTAGAGTGAGTCCAAAGTTACTTAGTCATTATCTCTAGAATGTTTTTTCCATTCTAACATCCCTCCGGGTGTGTCAGTTAGTGACCCACATCACTCTCTGCAGGGTTGACTCTTAAATATTCATAGACACATGGTGACTTCAGTTCCAGCCTGGGAGCATGACCTTGAACTGAGTGTGGCTCAATACTTTACAAAAGCTAAGTGGAGAATGAGCATGTCATCCAACTTTTCACCTAGAAACCTCAAAATCTGTGTGTGGATTAAATCAACTGTGTACCCTGCTTGTACCAGAGTAGAAACCAAGGAGTCTTTACTGAATTTACTTTGGTTTAATGCTATCAGCAACCATAGGAGAAGGCTAAAGAAAGACCTGATTTTACCATGGACATAGTTCTTACATTAAACAGTACCTTCTCTGGAAGACCCATGGAAAATTTTCTCTGTGGCCTTAGGATAAGAATACCTACATTGCACTTGGAAAATGGTTTGTTTTTATATTGTAAACTTTAAAAATTATGTAACTAATGGTATTTTCTTCTTGGAGTGGCCACTCAATAGCTTAGAGTCATACTTAGAGATTTCTTCTAACAAGTGTATGTGTTTCTACCATATGCGTTTTCTATGCTCCTCTTAAGTCTACCTTTGCATTTCCCCCTAATCTCAGTGTTCTCTGTCCGCCTTTTGCCTGTCCCTGACATTGCCCTAGGTCAGACTTACCTCTTCCCTTACTTCAATTACTGTGCTGCCATCATATTGGTCTTCCTCCTTCCAGCCTGACCTCTATCCCCCAATGTGGTACCTATACTAGCCAGAATAATCATCTATGTCAGTTGCATAACAAATTAACCCCAATTTAGTGGTGAAAATGACACACATTATTCCTCTATTTCTTGGAAAGGCCTTAGCTGGTGTCTCTGACTCAGGGTTTCTCAAAGGCTGAAGTAGGTGCTGGCAGAGTTTCATCATCTGAAGGCTCAACTGGGGAAGGATCCACATGCAAGCTCATTCACATGGCTGTTGGCTGGAGACATCAGTTTCTTCATATGTGGTTGTCTCCACAGGCCAGTCCACACCATGGCAGGTGGCTTGTCTTAACGTGAGCAAGGGAGAGATGGAGGGAGACATCCAAGACGGAAGCCACAGTAATCTAATCTTGGAAGTGACATCATCTATTTTGCTCTATTTTATTCATTAGAAGCAAGTCACTAAGTTCAGTCTATACCCGAGGGCAGAGGATCCCACAGGGCATGAAGACCAGGATGTATGAATCACTGGGGCCGTCTCGGATCACTGGAGCCATCTTGGAGCTGCTCACCACATGTCCTAATACACACAGGTGAAGAGACTCTGCTGAAAATCCTTTAGTAGCTCCTAGGTACTCTTCCAATGAAGTCCAAACTCCTTGATGCGACGGGAAGGGCTGTGCAGCCACAGCTCCCTCACTGGCCTTATTTGGAGAAACTCCGTTCCAAGCCCATTTGTTTTTTTTCTAGAGAGAAGAAAATGAATTCTACTTACTTTTATCTTTTTCTTGTGCCACATGACATTTTCGGAAATGTAGCAAACTTATCCAAAAAGTATGAAACAGAAAAATGGTGCCAGAGTAATGTATGGCCCAGGAATCAGATGATTTACAGTTGGCTATAAATGGACTGAAATACGTAAAAATAGTGAGAATGGTTAGCACTTATGACTGTGGGTCAAGCGCAGCTCAGAGAACATAGTTAACTTGATTAACTTAATTATCTTCTAAACAACGTGTGGTCTTGTCCTTTCCAGTTCGCAGAGGTTGGGCTCAGAGAGGTGGGGTTTGGAGCTCGGCCCTGAAGCCCTGTGCGTGTTGCTGTTGGCCTCTTATGCAGACGGTACCTACAGGAACCAGCGACCACTTTCTGCCTTTCACAATGCCCAGCACAGTGCCTCAGAGATTTGATTCCTGAAAATAGCTTTTGTTGATGACTTTCGGCCATACATAACATTTTAAGAGAAAAGGGCGAAACAACAATATTTTGAAATATTTTTGGGATTTCATGAATTTGATAATATAAAGAGATTTTTGGATGTTTATTTTACTTTGTTCCCTAAGAAATCCTTTTGGATCAAGGACATTTGAAGGAGAAAAAAATTAGTTCCTTTAGACACAAAATTCTGGTGTAGGAGGATTTTTCCAGAAAGTTTTCAAAGTGATTCTTTTCTTTCTTGAAAAATATAAACAACAAGAAAAATTGTTGGGTATGGACGTGTGTTGGAAAGTTCTGCCATCAGTTGTCTGTGCAGGGTGACTTTGTCTTATCTTGTTCTTTTTCATTCCTCTTAGCAACTGTGATTATATTTTTGGGATCAAGTCATGTAATTTCCAGCCAAAGAAGTGACATTGAGACAGGGCTGATGTGGGTTGCACTCAGAAATGCCCTTACAGCCGGGAAAGGTGCACTTATAATATAAGGAACTGGCAGCTGGAGGGCCCTACAGAGAAAGGGTTGGCTGTCTTTTGGGGGTTCCCAGCAAAGTGTGTCACTCTTGGAGAGTGAACCCCCTTTTGGGGGTTCCCAGCAAAGTTGGAGAAATGCATATGCGCATCGCTAACTCCAAATTTCTATGATCCAGTAGCCTTGGCTCCTTTCCTGTCTGTAATTCTAAACCAATTACCATTACTGACTTCAATGTGGTTTGGAAAGTAATGCAAACCCAACAAGCATGCTTCCTTTGCGAGTACTAGCCTGCAAATTTTTCAGAAAAAAATGTCTCTGAAAGATCTAGATCTCTGATAACAGCACCACGTGGGCTCAATTATTTCAAAACCCAGTTTCATCCTGCGGGCCGAAAGCACTGGGGGTTTTCTGGCATTTGTAGCTGCAGTGTCTTACCTTTTAAACACACGTTTCTCCTGTAAGGTATTACTTTTCCACTTATCCCACTCTAACACCCCTAACCCCAATCCAAATGTTTTAATGTCTGTTCTACTAGTGGTGAATGAGTTTTGCTAATTATCCCTTATTCCGGGATCCCAAGCAGTAAATAGGAGAAAACCAAACCAAACTTGTCCTTCTCTAAGTAGCATGAGTGCAAACCAGCCTTGTCAGAATCTTAAGAGATCCATTCACCAGTTAAGTCTGGCTTCCTGTCTCCTCTTCCTATGGGAGGGCAGTTTCTTTTCCACTGAACACGTGTTCTTTTTTTTATTATTAAAATATTGGAGAAAAAGAAGACGTAGTATATATACACAATGGAATACTACTCTGCCATAAGAAAAGATGAAATGCTGCCGTTTGCCACGGCAGTGATGGATCTTGAGATTATTAGGCTAGGTGAAATGAGTCAGACAGAAAAAGTCGAGAACCATATGATTTCACTAAACATGTTTCTAAAGGGTTTGTTAAGAAGCTAATCTTATCAGGAACCAGACAGATACCAGTGACTGGGGCACATTAGGCTGAACAGTCAGTCCCTCCTGCGTGACTCAGCACTGCTGGAATCCCGGCGAGTCTCTTTTTGATGGCAGCACCCCAAGGGTGTTGGAAGGCCAGTCTTGCCTGATGCACTGTCTCTCCCTCCTACTTATCTTGGCCTTATTCCCCAACTCTCCCACTTCTTAGTGGTGCTCTATGTGGAAAGGAATCTGCTAAAATTTGTTTTTAAAAAGTGTAGATTCGCATACACCTCACCTCACTTTGAAAAGTAACCCCTAATGTTGCCTGCACACCCCAGTTTACAAAGCACGCTGTACGACATTTTCATCTAATCCTCACCCAGACCGATGAAATGAAGATCACCGCCCTTTCTAGAAATAAGGAGACTTATCCAGGGATGTGTCTTTCAGATGTGGCAAAGCCATCAATGGAATGCAAGCTCATTCGACTGCACTACACGTCTTCTTCGGGGTGCAGAATTCACTCTGTCAAGGATTCGGCCACGTATGGCGGAGTCCTTGCTGCTCTGGACTTTGTGGACCGGGCTCCTGCGCAGCCTCTGCCCTCACCTCCCACCTCCACTCCATCCCCCACTGCTGCCATTCCCTGGGCCTCACATTCATGTTTCCGACCATCCCTTGTGGGCACGTGAACCACTTCTGAGATGCATCTTTGCAGAGGGGAAGGCCATAGAGATGGAAGGTGGGGGCTGGGGGCAGGACCAGGACACAAGACTATAAATGCAAACTTACATAAGAAAGTGAGCTTAGAGCGAGTGAAGTCACAGTAAATTGCACATTTTTGAAAGTTGACAAACAGCATATATGAGGTGTGATCAAACAATGTGGTGAAAGTTTAAATTAAAAAATCTATTATAGTAAAAGTCACATTGCCGTTAATCCCCCTCAAAACACTCCCCCTCGCTTTGAATCAGTTTGGGGAAGAGCCAGAAGTTGCCTGGTGCCAGATCTGGTGAATAAGGTGGATGAGGACACACCATAATGTTTTTATTTGACAACAATTGCCATAACAGAAGTGATGTGTGACATGGAGCATTGTCATGATGGAAGATGATTTACACCACACTTTAAAACACACCTTCTTTCAACTGTAGCTCATACCTGACTGACTGCACTGAACAAGTTGAAAGTTGTCACACACTGTTACTAAGGTTCGACGGCCTGCTTCCCGTATTGAAGATCCCTGCCTTTTCTTTGGATGGCACTCGGCAGCAGCATTCACTGTATTTTGTGATCACAAAGAAAAGGCTCCATGTCACACATTGCTCTGGTACAGCAATTTCTGTCAAATAAAAACATGACCGGGTGTCCGCATCCACCAGATCTGGCACCATGCAACTTCTGGCTCTTCCCCAACGTAAAAATGACTATGAAAAGTAAATGTTTTAAATCGATTCCAGGCACCAAAACAACCATGACAGTGCAACTAAAGACACTTATGACAGAGGACTTCCAGAACTGCTTCAGAAAGTGGCAAGAATGATGGGATAAGTGTGTTTGAAGTGAGTGGGAGTATTTTGAGGGGGATTAATGGCAATGTGTCTTTTACTGCAATAAATTTTTTTACTTAAACATTCATCATACTTTTTGATTGTATGTCATATGTCATAATATCATGAAATAATGAATTTTTAACAAATTGTCTGACAGTCTTCTGAAATACTTATGTAGTTTTACTGCATTTATTTGCATGTTTCATCTTGAACTGTCTACTTCCCAAAGATAAGATTGATTAGAATCTCTAATTCGCAGGGTGGATAATATGTGCCTTTCCCTAGAGATGTGCTGGCTATTTGTAGAACTGCTCCTACTTTTTGCCCTATGAAACAGTTCTGATATGATCCATTGCATGTGATTTCCATCAAAATGGGGAACAGATATTTCATGTTTGTAATGAAATGAATTTTGTTTTAAATATTTTCCTGATAAGAGAACATCTCTCTTTTGATGAGGTATCAGTGGGAACTGCTTACGGTTTATAAGAGTAATGTCTGGAAGAGTTCCCGAAGACTGTGGCTTTCAGAACTTGCTTGTCCTCTGCTGCCCACACACAGTGCTGTAGGAAATGATCCCACCTCTCATCATGACCCCAGGGGGGCCAGCACAGTGGGATGGGGGAGTGCATTCCAGGAAGTTGTTCCTACCCCGAATGGTTAGCAACAAGTTAGCCGTACACGAAGGTGACTAAAACCACAAAAATATACTCCAAAGCTCCAATTAAGCATATCTCCAAATCGCTTTCCCATTGGCTGGATTCCCAAATGCTCACAGCCACATGGACACCCTCCTACCTGAGAGGCAGTGAGCAGAGAGATTGAGGGACAGCAATCATAATCAGTTGCCACTGCAATGACCTTCTTTTCAAATTTTACAGAAGCTTGACCTTGTGAACATATTGCTTATGCAAACCAGGGGTGGAAATGTAAATTTCCTCACCTCCGCAATAATCTTGCCTCCAAGGGGACACTGGTAGCCTGCAAAGGCACGCTGGATGCAGGGTCGGTGTTATGGGTTGAGTTTTGTCCACCAAAATGTTGTGGGGGATCAGAATGAACCACCCCAAGATGTGCTTCAAGAGCATGCAGACTGCTTTGAACTATAGGCAATTTTAACTTTAGGCTCAAGAGAAACTTCTGCTCCTCCCTTGATTAACTGGAACAACTTGAATCAGTGGCCTTACCCTTAATAATATCTAATAACATAATAAAGAGATATCTTCTTTTGACCTACCTATGGAGCAGGGCAAACTTCTATTTCCTAAACATCTATTCATTTTATCATCGGCAATGACCCTCCGAAGTCCCTAAAGTGCATTACCTCATCCCTAGCTCAGGACGTCTTATATACTTGCTTTCCTCTGCCCCTCTCTTGCGTGTGGGGTCTCTGATACTCTCATGCATGTGAGGTTCCCATCCATATGTATGTATTAAATTTGGTCATTTTCTCTTGCTAATCTGTTTCATGTCTATTTTATGTATTAGACCAACCAGAAAAACATTAAGGGTAGAGGAAAGTTTTTCCTTTTCTACAATGTTGAAACCCTAACTCCCAGCACCTCAGAATGTGACAGTTCAGAGATGGGACCTTTAAAAAGATAATTAAGGATAAACGAGGTCATTAGTGAGGGCTTGAATTCAATGTGACTGGTGTTTTTATAAGAAGACATTAGGGCACAGACACGCACAGAGGGATGAGGACACAGGGAGAAGATGGCCATCTTCAAGCCGAGGAGAGAGGCCTCCAGAGAAACCAACCCTGCTGACACCTTATCTTAGACTTCCAGACTCCAGAATTGTGAAAGAATAAATGTCTGTTGTTTAAACCCCTCAGTCTGTAATATTTTGTTATGGTAGCAGACTTGACTGATACAGTGCGGTTTCTGGAATATGACTCCAATGCTTCAGGTAGTGATGGCTATTTATGATTAAGTTGTGGTTGAGTTTATTGAGTTTCTCCAAAGTGTTTATTGAGTGTCTACTATCTATGTACACTCTTCTAAATGCCAGCAGGAGGAGTAGGTACAAGACAGAAAAATCATCGCTTCCCACCTTAATTTACATAAGTACTCACAAAGCAATATCCTAATTTCAAGTAAAATGTGTTTGTGACATTAAAAATACACTAGAGCACTGGTGTGGAGAGCACCTGGCAGTGGAAGGCCTCTTTAAGTTGGTTTCAGGGAAGATGGTGTCATCAGGGTCACCACACAGGGAGTCACTGTACATTTTCTGTGGATTGGGATGTCAGGGTCAGAGAAAGGAGGCCAGTTAGGAGCTATGTCATCAGTAGGGTGGTGATAGGCCTATGCTCACTGGAGACAGTGGAAAGAGGAAAGATGGATACATTTTGGGTCTACTTTGGAAGCTCAGGAGAGGTGGATGCTGGCATTCTGTAGGGCCTTCACTGGGATGGAGGAGGTGAGAGAAGGCGGGTCTGGGGGTGCACGGGACATGCCTCATGGTGGATATTAAGAGTCTACTTTGGGGCATATTAAGTTAGAGGTATTTGTTAGAATCTAAAAGGAGATACCAGTCAGTGGCCACTTGAGTTGACTGAGTCAGGAGAGGGAGGAAAGGATGCTGCAGGGACAGCTGGTGGTGGCCAGTCATGAAGTAGCTGACATGAGGACCTGTGCTGCTCACCACAGGGAAGCCTAACTCCAGGGCAATCACCAAGGTCAGGAGCTGCCTGAGGAAGGTGAATCCCTGGTCATCCACCCATATGAAAGAGTCTGGGTGTGCGGTATGGCCCACTGAGGGTTTCTCTAACTCATGCTGGAGGAGAAGAGAGGCAAGTCCTCAACGAGGGTATGCATTGAGAAAGGATTAGAACTTGGATCGCAAACTGCCTCCTGCGTCAATGAGGATCTAGCAAGAAACAGATGACAAATTCAGATGAGGATATTCTAGGGAGGGTTTAATAAAAGGACTGCTAATAACGGTGTTGGCAGATGAGACAGACCATAAAGAACAGTGAAGGACTGTAGGATGAGTGATACCACTCTAGGGAGGAGATGTGTGAGAAAGGGGCCAGTTATTGATTCCAGATGGAGGGTCACGTAGAGAAATACACCTGGAATCAGTCCAAGAGGATCCCAGGGAGGAATGTGTCGGCATAAGTACCCTGACCTCACTCTCATCTCCCTGCTGATTTCCTGCTGAGGCTTCCCACTGATCTAACCTAACCAGGCGGGATGGACAAAGGATGATTGGGGAGCTGTCAGCTCAGCCCAAACAGGTGAGAGTTCCAAAAAGAGGGCGGAGACTGGTGGAGACATCCTTGTTGTAGTTAGAGATTTATTCCTCTTCGGACTTCTCCCGATTGCCATGCAATCAAGAACATGTGCTAAGTTCTCCACTCGGCCCTGGCAGCCTTTGTCCCAGCTAATTACAGGTCAGCTGTTCCTGCTCACATGGCCCCAACCTCCCTGGCTGCTGTGGTTTCAGAACAAAATGTTTGGCACTGACTCTACAGGTCTGAGGGCTGGGAGGAAGTCAAATGTCCACATCCCTGGGGGACACTGTCCCATTTGTCCTTTCACTTGGCTTTGACATCTACAACTACAGGACAAGCTGATGTGGAGCAGATTTTCACTCTAGGCATTGGGAGAAGCAAAGCTTTTGCTAAATTAGGTTCACCCATGGCGAAACTGGTAGTTTTCTGAGATATGTAGGGTGTGGGTAGCAATTTTGAGATGGTATCAAATTCATATAAAACTGCTCATTTTTCCTCTTTCATTATCAGAAACGCAGTTTTAGTGCCAAAAAACATAACTGCCAACCTCTTGAATGTTGGCGGGGGGGACGTGGATTATGGGTTCACAGTGCTTCAGCATTCTCTTTCAGAGGATAATGATTTCTTTTAGAAAAAAATGACAAGTTGTGATTATCATAAGTGATTTCTATTCTTTTATTTGGTACTTTCCATATTCTCCACATTTTATTTAATATACATGGCTAATTTATATTATCAGAATAAAACGAAGTTTAAACAAAAAGAGCATTAAATTGGATAAATAGGAGATATGCCTGTATGATCCTTCGTTACTTTCAAAATTCCATGTTTAATTCAATAAAGTAACACTCTTTTACTTTTGCAAACATTTCTATAAAGGCAACACTTCACATAAATCTGTCTGGGCAAATTGGCCTTTTGTTTGAGTTTAGACAATTAAAAAATTTTTTTTTTTTTTTTATAGAAAGGGTTAGTAAAATCGTGGACCCCTAACAATCCCTTCTTCGAAGGCCAAGGCACAGTGGTGAGTGTGGGCACAGTGGCGAGTTGGGCATTACTGGTTTGGGCAAAGATCTGAAGTTGCATGTGTTCAGAGGAGTAACTTCCCTCCCTTGAAATGTTTTACTTGTTTTCAGAAGTGCCACATGGAGACAAGAAGGCCCCTTCCTGGCTTCTCGGTTTTCCAAATTAGCATGTGTCTTAACAAGGAGGTGGAACCGCATGCTGTGTCACTGCCGGTATTAAGGTAGCAGACCCCACCAGCTCTGGGAGTGAGGGCAGATTACATGGTGGTCCCCTGTCCCTCGTGGGTGTGCCCTTTGTGCTAGCTTGCAGAGAATGACTCACTGGGTGTTTTACTGCTTTCAAGTCAGGAAGCATCTCAGCACTCTGAATGGCACACTTATGTGAGGAAGTCTCTGCTGGCCTGTGGGCCTTTGACAGGAAAGACAAATCAGATGCTGGCTCTCACACTTTCTGCTTGGGCACTGTAGACCTTTTATCCAGTTCAGTGTGACCCAAACTAATAGGGTTTTTGCTCTGCAGCTCCTTCCCAGCTGTTGCAGTTGTTCTGATAAAACGATCCACCCTAGTGGGATATGTACACTCCATTCCAGCGTTCTGAGGGGAGGTATCCTAAAGTGGAGTGGAAACAGAGACTAAATGACTTGCCCAATGGCACAGAGTGTGGTCGGAACCAGGCAGTCGGCTGCCACTCTGGATCCCACACCTCTGTATCACATGTGCCCCAGACTGCAGAAGGAAGCTGGATGGCAGAGGAGCAGGGTGACAGAAAGTATGAGGAGCTTCGGGGAAGGCTTTGTAGACTGATTAAAATCTTTGCAATTTAGTTTTTCATAAGAGTTTGTTGCAAAACCTTAAGATAACGTTTTATACATATTTTTCTATTTAGTGGAGAAATTACACTGGGTAAATGTCACTTCTGAATTCAGGTCTGGCTTTTGCAGGGAGCGAGTTAAAAGAACAGCAGCAGAAAGTTGCACTACTTGTAATCCTCAGGGAGTTTGTGGTCACCTTTGTAAAGCAGCACTAATTTATACATTGTAAGTATCTGGAGGGAGAAAAGCAGGGAGAAGAGAAGAACTTTCTATAAATAGAATGCAGGTGTAGAACAGGAGACCAAGCTGGGCCCACCTGTCAGCACAGGTGGGAGCTCCCTGAGTACAATGACAAAGGCCATTGTGCCAGGAACGTAATAGGGACTCAACAGATGTTTTCCATTTGGAAGTCTATGCATGTTCTTCAAGAATTAGTAGGAGTTTCAGAGGACAAAGGTGTCTGGAAGCCAGTTAGCTTGGGGACACTGGAATAAGCAGGGAAGCAGGGCTCTTTCCTGAAGATCTCCTTGCTTCTGGAATGCCCTTCCAGGGTGGGCATCACGAAGAGTCAGACTCCTGTGAGTCCTTCTGCAGTGTCTCTGACCACACACTCTTTGGAGGAGAGGACAGACAACTTACTAGACAAGGGGAGAGGTGGAGTTTGAAATCCAGAAACCCTAGGCTTGAACCTGGCCTTACCAACTATCATAATATTGGAAAGTTATTCCCGTGTATCTACTCACCTTTCTGAGTAAAAGTTGTGGCAATGCTTTGTAACTTTTACACTGCAAGTGGTAGGGAGCCTAGAACAAAGCAGATCCTTAAGAAATGATAACTCTTAACATTATAATTGGAAAACTGGGTCCCAGAGAGTACCAAGTAGCCCAAGGTCACACAGCTGTGTCCCTGGCCTACTTGCCTCCCCAGCAATATTCTTTGTATTGTACTGCACCGATTGATAATAGAAATTGTACATGGACGTATTTCTAACAAATGAAATAGAAGTTGCCAGATGTTTCCATTTCACAGAAGACTGAAGTTAATGGATATATATCAAGGCTCAAACCTAAGATTTAAAGAGAGATTGCTGAACATGAGCAGCCATAAAAGATGTCCAGCTTGGTATTTCAGCATTCCAGGGCAGCCCAAACTACCATTGGTTACATCTGGTCTCCATCAGGCCTGAAGTGTTACATAAATACATGCATGGTTTATAGGGTGAGGAGGCCCTATTGAGACAGCCCAGATTTTGTTCTGTGTAAGCTCTACAGATGGGATCCAGGAGGCTGCCTGACAGCCATAGGCAATGCGCTTCCAAGGAACAGAGCTCTCTGTTCCCATCCGTGCAGTGGGGGCAGGAATGTGTCTATCTGTTAAGGTGTTCATCCATCCCAGCTGCCTTCGTCAGGGCAAACACACCTGGATGCCGAGCCTTCCAATAAAAGGCTCTGCATACACACAGCTGGTTGAGTTCAGTTCAGAAGTTAGAGAAAAACAAACTGCTGTAATGATCCTGTGGGATCCATCCATCCACCCATTCTCCCTTCCATCCACCTACCCATACATCCCACTCATCTATCTTCCTATCCACCCACCCATCCATTCATCTCCAGCCATCTACCTATTCAATGAATATAAACTCTTTTCATGTGGGAAGCACTAGTCTAGGCACAGGGAATCCGGCAGCAAACAAGTCAGGCATCGGCTAACTCTTGTGCCACGTCCAGAGTGAGAGACTGACATTAAGTCTCAATTGCACAAAATGCACAATGATTCATTGGTCAGAGTGATAAATGTTCAGAAGGAGAATTACAGAGAGCTCCGAGAACGTGTAAGGGGAGATTCCTTCTGGGAGGCCAGAAAAGGCTTCCACAAGCACAGAGGATATGAAGGGGGGCAGTCTTGAGGCCCAGGCTGCAGTCCGTGGACTGATTCTAGCTGCTTGGTTTTTGGGAGGTTGGTTTTGTTTTCTCCCAGTCCTGTTGGTTTCACTGTGAATGCTTGCCCCAGCAGAAGTCTGCATAACTATGCTATCCCTTCTCTAGGCAAAACCATTAAAAATTTCCTACTATCAGTTTCCCCACAATCTAACTAAAGGATTGAATCTTATAAAAGCAAAGTCCCTTATGCCACAGCGAAGGAAGAGGGCGAAGCAGGGATTTCTGAGCTTCACTGTCCTGGGCAGAAGGCCTTCGTCCTGACACCACTAGGTCTCTTCAGAAGGCTGTGATCACCATGATCACTGAGCTTCAATCATAGCACTGCATGTGTTTTCCTTTTTAAAAGGAACAAAACCCCACAGATCTCATGCACTTGCACCCTCGCTGACACTCACACACAGAGAGCACGCGGCTTGCTGGCAGGTATTTCCTTCTGGGGTCTCACCCCTATTTTATGCTCAGTTTGGTGAGCCTGACCCAGAAGAACCACAGAGGGAAAGAAATCTCTCTGCCCCTTGCTGCGGGCAGAGCCCTTTCTGGTACCAAACAGCATGGCCATGGTGGTGCTGCCTCGTGGCCTGTAGCTCCCTCCCCTTAAATAAAGGACTGAGTCTGGAAGGTCTGGAAGGCGGCCTGATTCCGGCCCTGTGGGCAAGGGCCAGGCAGGGCTCGGCCCTTTTGCATTGGAGGTAATTACACTGGCCGTGTTTCCGTCCACTCTGCGTGGTTTTGCCTGGATCTTCAAGAAAGGCAGCTCTGGCTTTGTGCTATGGTGTAATTTCTTCATAGGGACAGGATTTTTTTGACTACTCCCAAACTGGCTACCTGTTAGCTGTGGCCACTCATTTCCTCGTGCACAGGGTAACAATTACGCAGCCAGAGGGTGGCCGCTGATGGGTTTGTTCTTTGTGATGTGCATTTTGTGAGATGGAAGAGAAGCCCTCTGTCTTCTGAAAGCAACTCTTAAAATAAATACACTAGACTCCTCCAGAGATTATCTGTGTGGGAAGAAGAAGGAAGCCACTGCATCTAAAGTGCTTTGCAGAGTTGTTCAGAGACAGCCTCGAAGGAAAGGGGCAAAGGGGAGGGCCCGTCGGGGTTAATCCACAGCATAGGTGCTCCTAGGGCCATGCTCCCACATGTAGAACCAGGGAAAAACTGTACCTCCAAATGATTTTTTAAAGCTTAAGAAGAAATTTCCATTCAAGCATCATGATAAGACACTGCTATGCCTGAAGCTGTTTGCAGGACATAGAGCCTCAAGGCATGCTCTGAGTCAGGGACAGCTGGACGGCACCTGCCATGTTTGCAAGATAGCCCATAGTGAAGAGAAAGTGAGGTTCTTCTCTTTCTTGAGAATCGGAGAAGAAGGCACTTTTGACACCCAACCTTAGTTGAGGGGGAGGGAGCTGAAGGCCCTGAGGTCAGCGGATAGTCCAATGTGAGTGGGCCCCAACCTCTCATGTTCAGCAAGAGGAACAACTTGACTCTCACCCTGAGAGCTGGAAAGGCCCGTGCTTTTCTCTTCCCGACAGGATGGCTCACACACAGAGAAGCAGCTGTCATCATCACAATGTCCTCCTTGGGCCCACCCATGGGATGGGGTTTTGCTTGTGTTGGCTCTGTTATGTGGGGGTGACCAGGTGGAAAAGCAATTCCCCTGTAACTGTCAGGGTTGGTGTGTCTCTCACTCCAGGTCTGTGAAGCCATGTGCTGAGGTCGAGTGATAGGAAATAGGGTGAGACTCGGGCAGGTCCTGCTCCCAGGAGAGGGGCAGGTGAGTCGACCAGAGCCTCCTTCCCATTTCTGTCTTCTCTTTAACCAAACTTGCAGTTTTAGTGAAAGGTGTCTTTTAACCCTCAGTTTGCTCTCTCTTTCTCATCACCCTTCCTTTCTGTTCTTTCTTTTGCCTTTCTCTCTCTCTGTCTCTATATTCTATAATCTCCAAAATTTTTTACATTCTCCAGCCTTTCTAAAATTTTTAAGGATTTGCATTAAAATTAGCCACAATATTTCCTTCATTAACTTGAATCCCATATCAGAGTAAAATGGCCAATTAGTTCTCCAGCTGATAAAGGAAGAGACAATGGACAAAGCAATTGTTTAAATGCAGGCAATGTTGTTTTGTGTCTAGATACTGACTGTCAATCTTACCATTTCTTTTTCAAGGTATCATTTTGGTTTGCTTTCACATTTCCATGTCATATTCCATATTATGTCATTTTGATCATAGATCAAAACCATTTTGACTCAGAGATCACTTCCTAATTTTACTGGGCCTCCATTTCCCCATTGGTCCAACTGAAAAGACCATGGGGATTTCTGAGAGAGCAGTGCTTAGGCTAGAATGTTTGGTTGTCTTTACTAGAAAACAGGCCTTCTGATTTTACTGAAAGCATACGGGTATCACCCACCAAGTTTCTCCCATTTGCTACAGGACCACCCAGGGAGAGGAAGAAAGAGAGAGAAAAGCAAAACCAGGACGTGACCCAGAGACTCAGGCAAGGGAATGTGGTGACACCAAAGGATATGCGTGAGGACCTTCAGAGAGAAGCTCTTGGAAAAGGGGCTCGAGACTCTGTGCCGTGTGGCGTTCCAATTAAGTTTTACAATGGTCATGTTTTAACCACCAATAAACAACCTATGGCACAACCTATGACACAACTTTTGAATTTAGTAGGTCAGCAATTTCTTTTTTCAGTTCTATTGAGATATAATTTATATGTAGCTCTGTGAAACGATGACTCACATAAACTGTGAGATGATGGCTGCAATAAGTTTAGGTAACATGAGTCAGCAATATTTTAAAAGGAGATGCAAACAACCAAACTTATACTTATTATGATCTTTCATTCCTAAGAGAAAGGACAGTTTAACACCCCAGATTTTAGGAAGTACATAATCTCAGAATGATGAACAATCTTTAAATAGATTAATGTGTCTTTGTGAAAAACTAACACATTGTCCGTATTTTTCTTGTTTTATTATGGACTTGTAGAGATTCATGTCTGAGCCCCACTGGTCCTGTACTGGATTATTGGCCTAGAGTAAGAGTGTCAGATGGATCTCAATCTCAATGCTAATTCCAGTTGATAGCTAGTCTGACTGGAACACTGTATTGAGGAGGATTCTGAAGCGGGGTCTACGCTCCACCATTATTAGCTATCAATATTTGACTCAGATATTATGGTGACTCAGATTGTTCATAAATCGTTTCCATTGCTCTCACTGAAAAGTGGAATCTACTTCCCTCCCCTTGAATGTTGGCTGTCCTTAGCGACTTGCTTCTGCCGAACAGAATATGATGTTTGAACACTCACAGAGCCCAGCCACCATCGTGTGACAAAGCCCAGGCCCATGATGAGGCCACGAGTAGGTGTTCTGAGGAATGGCCTCGGCTGAGATCCTTGCCAGCAGCCAGCATCAGACACAGGGAACGGGAGCGAGAGAGCCTACAGATGCCGCCAGCAGCCCCAGCTGAGAACACGTGAAGGAGAGATCAGCTGCCCTTGCCAAGTCCAGCCCATATTGCAGATTGGTGAGTGAAAAAAAGTTATTGTTTCAAGTTTTGGGGGTGATTAGTTAGTTACAGAGCAGTAGAGAACCAGAACCATGACAGGGTGGAAAGCAGCAGAAAACATCACCATCCCTAACTAGGGCATTGGAGATAAAAAAAAAAAAAAAGAAACACTCTAAGTTATTATTCTTTTACTAATCTACTCCTGTTTTTGTCTGGAAAATTAAAAAGTAAACGTGCCATACCCACATTCATGGAAAAATGCCAAGGTCATGTTAACTTTTATGGGTTACAGTCAAATTGATCAATGTTTTGTGTTGAGTGCAGCTTCTGCCAACCCCTCTGAAACATAGTGGAAGGTCACCACGGCAGCCTGACCACGCTCTGGAGAAAGAGGTCCAGCAGAGATCAAGAGAGAGCAGGCCTCTCTTACTGGGAGCATGGTTCCTAACACATTTTGTTAGAAACAACAAACTATTTGCGGCTGGTCTTCTCTTGGCAAGAAGAGTTCATCCAACAGTGTATTTCCCATAATATTCCCTGGAAAGACATAGAGATTAAAAATGTTTTCTTCATATCACTTTTTAAAATCGCCCCCAATTATTACCGGCTGTCCTCTGCCACTCCAGGCACAGACCATCGGCTGGACTGAGGAAGTATCTCTCAGGTCCTACCAGAGCCCTGCCCCTAAATGTTGTCCATCGTGACTGCATTCTGCTGTCTATAGGTGTGTACCAGGAGAATCCAGCCTGAGATTAAATTCTGAGAATTTCAGAATTCAGAGGAGAGGTGTCCTCCATCCAAACACCTGGGAGATGTCCCCAGGCTGACTTTTCAGATGCCTTTAATGGCCTTTTCTTGAGGTGTGGCCACTCGTGTGACACCCTCTCTCGCCAATGACCTCCCTGACCAGTGTGAAACGTGCCATGCTGTATGTGGTGACTTCTGTGGGTGCTTACATACTTGGTCAGACCCGTGCCTGTGTCAAATGCTGAGGGTACAATGGTGACCAAGACAGAGGTCCAGCCTTTGAGGACGCAGAGTGCACACAGACTGTGTGATGTAGGGAAAACAGGTGGCCGATGACGGCATTCTGGAGAGCACGTGCTCCATGCTTCCTTCTTACAGATGAGTTAGTCCATCTACTGGAGGCACTGGGGAGGGGAGGGGCCTCTGCCGTAGGAGCCCACATGGGCAAGGGCACAGAGGCTGGGAGCTGCTTAGTGCGGCCAGGGTGACAGAAGGAGGGCGCCCCATGCCTGCATCCCTGGCAAGCAGGGACCACACTGAGAGGGGACAGGTCAGGAGACCCAGCCTGGAACAGTGCAGGCTGTAGGATGAGGCTTTCAGGGCTGGGAAGAGCGGCTTGCTGAGTCTCGGGCGGGGGTGTCCTACATTCTCCTGCTGGCATTCCCACTCCCATCCCAGGATCTTCAAAAGAGAAGAGGGACTGACAGGCTGCAAAAGGAAGACCCCAAATGCACAAAGCATTTGTTTGCAGAGGGATGTCAAAACCTCCTAGTCCAGCTTTCAAAGCCCTCCCAACCTGAGCCTGTGTCTCCCACCCTGGCTGGACTGGCCTGGCCCGCTGAGCCTCCCCTCAGTCCTCACTCACCACAGTGCCAGTTGTCCTGAGCGGCAGCCCGTGAGGACCATCATGAGGCAGCTCTGGGGGGTGAGGACTGGTAGACCCCCCCAGTGTTCAAGCTCACTCCTGCGTCCCTTAGCCCTTCTTACAGTGATAGTCACTCGTGCTCTTTCACTCATGCTCAGGTCTGAGATCAAAGGTCACTCTTGAAGACGTCCCCCCTGGGCCCCCAGGTACATGCGTGCACAGTCTTCGTACCTCATACACATCCCAATTTAAATGATAATTTTAAACTTGATGTTATATTTACTCATTCCTGCTTAATGTCTCGGCTCTAAGGAGATCGGCTGCCGCACAGGAGACGCGTAGCCCGGAAGTGCACAGCTGGTTCTCCACATAGTGCTAGTTAGAGCACTCTCCCACCTGGGGGGAGGCAGAGCCACCTCTGTCCTGGATTACCTCGTCATGGTGTGCCTGACAGCCATGCACCACAGGGCCCTGAGTTCCCAGTACATGCTGACTAAGGACTCATCTGTGGTGTCTCAGCTTTGATGGCTGCACAAGAGGTCACAGCAAAACTCAGTGGCTGGAAACACCACCAATGTCATTCAACCCACGGTCCTACCCTCTGGACCCTGGACAGCTGTCCAGGTGGAGAAACAGGTCTTTGCCTCATCAGCATCACCTGAGGCATCTCAAGGAAGCTGGGGCTGAACTGAGGCTGGTGCCCGGTCCTGAGGGAGATGCTGGTCAGGTCAGAGCAACTGGCACGTGTCCTATGCTTTCTCAGGCTGGGTGCCAGAAAGGGGGGTGGGGAGGGATAGAGGGAGAGAGAGAGAGAGAGAGAGAGAGAGAGAGAGAGAGAGAGAGAGAGAGAGAGAGAATTCAGTGGTATTAAATACATTCACGTTGTTGTGTGACCATCAGAACCATTATCTCCAGAACTCTTTTCATCTTCCCAAACTCAAACTCTGTGCCCATTAGACACTAACTTACTGTTTCCCCAGCCTTGGGTATCACCTTGAACTCAGAGTCATAAGGTCCTGGAAGCATGAGGGGAACCAGACTAGAAATACCATCCTGGGCAGTTCTGAGAAAGTCAAGTGGCCTCAGTGATCCTGCTTTTGCGGTGGAGCCAGGAACCCGTAAGTCAAATAGTCACATCACCATTTCCCCTCCGTCAGTCCTGCCCTATGAAATGAAGAGTCCATGTCTGTGGTTTTCTCCTTCCTAGTGCCTACTATTCTCAGGCCTGGCTTTTAGAACTGCAGATGGTCAGTCCTTTTGTCTTTAGAAAAAGAAGATAATTTATACACTCCCTTCCAGTTATAACATTCTATAGTTTTCTTTTTCCATCCCATCCCAAATCGCAACAAATTCTTGAAGTATGTTTTGCTCTTAATTACCTTATCCTTGAACATGAGGCCCCTCCAATTAAAAACTAATTTTATATGTTTGTTTTCATTAGAATACTTAGAGTAGAGCTTTGTCAGGCAGAGTGGGCTTCTGAAAGCTGTGTGTATGTTTCTTATGTCTGGCTAGGCTGAGTCAACTCCTCTATCTGGGTTAATGGGGCGAGGTGTGTGCCACAAGGAGCCTCGCTGTTGAAAGGTTTGCTGTGGCCAGTGGTCTGAGCCTCTCCTTCAGCAGAGGAGACAGAGACAAATGGGACCAGCTTCCCACAGCGAGGAGGCAACAGTGCCCACATCACTCATTGACCTACTGTAGTGACCAATCTCTCTCTTTTAGGAGCTGCTGGCTAAGAAATGCACATGTCTTTCTGCTTTCTGCTTAATTACCACTTCGTGTGCCAAAATTCATATGAAAATATCATCTTTTAGAAATAAATATCAAGCCTCCTTTAAAACAAATCAACCCTGGTTTAAAACCTTTAAAATTTGAAAAATAGCACTGATGTGAAGAGGAGAAGCTGAGCACATTTATCATTTCCGAATCAAACATGGTCTCATGCTGAAAGCAAGGCACAGATATAGCCCTCCACATAGAAATCAAAATAGAAGTGAAAATGTTAGCACATTAAAAATTGTGGGCTGACCTTTCTGTGAAACTGATTTTCTTTGAAAGGGAAAATACAACTTTCCTTAAACGTTTATTATTTTTCATACTCAGTCAGAGTCCCCATGACCCAGCATCCTGTTCTGTATTTATTTTTCTAAAGGAGACCTCAATGCATCTGGGAATTAAAGCGGAATAGCTGACCCAAGCCAGGAGAGAACAGATTTATTATAAGGTTTGTTATTTCTGCTTTATGGGACCCCATACCCTGTACTGTAACTTTGGGGGTGTTTCATGAAGCACAGTGAGGGAAATGAATGAAGGAGCTTTGTACAAAAGATACACGTTTCCCAGGTGAAGGACAACCTCCCTAGAACCAGGAGCTCTGGAGGACCCCAGTCACATCCACTTTAGATGGTGAGAGGTAAAAAAAACCCACCTGCTAGGGGGTCTGGGGGACCGGGGCCCCTACTTGAGATTTTGTGACACTTGGCGGGGAAATTGTGCTGGAAGAAAACCAGCCCAGCCCTCAGGCACCTCAATTATAAACTACAGTCTAACACTGAAAATCCAGCTGCCCGCCTCAGCACACACCCCTGGTTTCATCTGGCTCTTTGTGGACCTGATTGAGGTCTGTGCAGTAAGAGTGAGGCCCACTTAAATTCCCAACACCCATGCCTTTGGGCTCGGACGGCTGGTAAGAGGTCGACGTTCTTAAGTCCCCCGGATCCTAAAACATAAACACTGCAAAGCAAGAACGTTTTTTTTTTTTAAAAAGATGGTTTTTGTCATTTTCCCAGCTGTCTGACTTAATGGGCTGCTTCTCTGAGAACTGGAGAGATTAGCCATAAGAGGAGATACAGATGGCCAAGTGTGACCCCAGGGGATATGTGCTGGGCCCTTCAAACAGCTGTTTCCTGATTCACTTTTCTTCTTCAATAAACACTTTTGGAAGCTGCTGGGTTGGGAGCAGAGCTGGACCATTGAAGCCCTTTGATGTGCAGGGAGAATGACGCTGGATGGAGAGTTCAGTGAATGCAAAAACTAGGCTCTGAAACTTCTGCAACCCTCTGGGAGCTTGAGGATGCTAAAGCTACTTAGGAAAGCAAGACTGGCTGTGACAAGAGCCTGGGATTTTGTGTGGGAAGACCCCAAAACACTGCCACCATCCCACCTCATTCTTTGCCAAATAATGTTTGTCTAAAAGAGTAGGTGGTTTATCTGGGACCAGTATTAATGGAAACATTTCCATTCTTGGTTTCCATAATTACAGGTCAAGCTTTCCCTACAAGCTCTCTGTTGAAATATTCCCACGCAGGGATTGATATCTAAACATGAAAAAGGGATCTCAGAAGTGCCTGGGAACCAGGCCTTGTGACAGAAGTGAATGGATGTCTCTCCCCGCAGGCCCCATCTGTTGGAAGCGTGTGCTGGGAAATGGAAAACAGAGTCGTGGTGAAACAGCCACTGGTTCCGGGTGGGCACAGAGTATCCGAACACTGCACTGTAATGCAGACTGGGAAAGGGGGCCTGATCTGCAAATCTAATTTGGGTGTTGTGACGTTGCATTTCATTTTTAGGCAACATATGAGTAGAAGAAGGGAAGCCCGGGCTCGAGGTTAGATGAGCCAGAAACTGGTTGAGTTAGTCACCCAGGTGTCTGAGTGCCAAGTGGCGTCTGCAAACTGAGGGGGCAGGTGATATTTCCCTAACAGAGCAGCAGAGAGCAGTGCACACATGTATGCAGAGCGCCTAAGAGGCAAGTACCATACAGAGTCAGCACACTCTCAGTGGTGGTCCCCTTCCTGTGGTTTCCATCTCTTGTGCGTGATTGGGAGTCAGATAAACTTAGCATAAACATGCAGAAAACAGAGCACAAGTTCTTGTTCTTTATTTTGCCTTCTTACTATCTCATAGTCTGACAAGCATTTTCTTATTCCTGAATCTGCTATAAAATATCAACGAACCATCTTCATATACAGGGAGCCCAGTACCTCCACTATCCAAGAAGAGCAGACATTTGTCCTGCTTTCCAGGAATGAGGGCCTGAGACCTCTTACAGCAAGCAGCCTAGAGCCTTGGTGCTGGCAGTTAGTCAGAGAGTGATGCCCATAGAAACCAACTTCCACAGGGAGTAAAGCAGAGCATTCACAAGCCGGGTAATTTCCAGGCTAGAAGAACCTTATATGCTGTGATTCCAACACTTTTCTTTCTCTTATGCAGTGATGTCTAATGAGTTGATTTGCCCACATGAAAAAAGCAGTCCCAAGGCCCTTTCGCAATGTTCACACCTCCACCCCCACTGCACACTCAGCTTGGGATTCCACATGGAAGGTCAGGAAAGCAGGCCCCACCCACCATGTCCTTTGCCCTGGTGAATGGGCCCTGAAACCAGAAAAGTGCTCTGGTTCTCCCCTCTAGGAAATAAGGGGAAGTTGTTTTAACGGAGGGTGAGGGAGAGAAAGGTGCTCTCCCCTCAGACTTCCTCATGCACGAAGGCAGTCTGTGGTCTGTGGTGCTCACTTGCGGTCCCCTGTGCCTGTGTGATACTGACAGAGATGGGGAAGGCAGCGGGGAGGTCGGTTTCCCACGGTGGGCAACATGTTAGTGGGATGGCTATCTGATGCTGGTCATGAAAGCTCTCCCTGTGCTCAATGCTACCAGCACTCAACCAGCCTTCACCACTAACGCAGGGCTCAGAATCAGCCTAACGCATATGGAATGGATGCACATAGGGCATGTCTGAGGCATGGGGCCACATCACTGCCATTTGAAATACTTGACCATGTCCCCAGAAAGTGCAACAATTTTTTAAAATAAATACTTTAAGTGGATGAATGAATGATTGATAGTTAAATCTATTAAACTTTGTCAGTATGGATCTTTTTCCAGTATATCACTTAAATTTATAAGGTAGCACCTTTCACTGAATTCTTTATAAGGAGATTTAACGTAAGTTCAATTTTTTAGTCTTTCACCATCAAAAGAAGAATGGTGTCCTGCTCCTGTTTTGAGAAACTGGTGTCTGGGTGTTCATTGTATGCTTGGGCTTGGTCTAGATGGAAAGTAATGAGAATGAGAGCATTTCTTCCACTGCCCTCTCAGGCTCTCTGGGCTCTCACTTCTGAAAGTAAGCTTCTGTTTACTTGTCAGCCACACTAGGAGTACGTGTTGATCTGGTTACTCCATCCAGTTATTTTGGTTTCATATTTCTGCCCTTTAGGGGAAATATGTAAAACCTTCTTTTGGGAACTGGATTAAATAAGCTTCAGGGAAGAGTACTGGTGGCAGCCAGAAGACCATTCCTATGGCTGCATGGTCCACACCTCTTTTTGGCCACTTGACTCCACCTTGATCTCCACCTTAGGCCACAGCAGGACATGCAGGCTTGGACGACTTAGGGTGCGAGCCAGGGTATAAGACACCCAGATAGGATCCTCTGGCATTGACCTTGCTGCTTTTCAGGAAATTGCTCAGTTAATATGGTTGTGTCATAGAGCATTGGGAGATATTAAAAGAATAATGTGAAGCCTTACCCCATTCTATCTATTACCCCAATGCTCAGTACAGCCATTGACTAACCCAAGTGCCTATTACATGTCTGGACTGTGGGGAACACGAGAACACTGCCAAAGGGCTTTTTTCCATCTCTGTATCCCCCTCTACAACCTTAATGCCTAACAGATTCTTAAGAACCTAGAGGAACTTCAGTGAATGATTATTAATTTTTAAGTACCAAAACAAGTGGAATAAATGAATATTACAAAACTTCAGAGAAGGGTAGGAAAGCTGCCACGGTTCAGGGTCACTTCCATGGGGCCTTGAAAGGAGTGTGCAAATTAAATGGCATATGCCCCTTTTTCTGAGTACCCCTGCAAATGTCCAGAGGCCTCTTTATAGTGTTGGTTCTGCATGATACTATGTGTGAGCCAGCACTCAAGGGTTAAGCAGCAGAAAACCTGTTTGTATAAAATGAGTTCCAGATTTAGGAAAGAATCTGAGTTGATACCTCCCAGGCTTCATTTCCTGGGAAAATAAAGAGAAAAGGTGAATCCCATCTGGGGGTGCTGGAGAAAGTCCCCTCAGACCGAGACCAGCACACAGGGAGGGCCATGGGGGCTGGACAAGGAGGTCATTACCATGATGTTTCAAGTTTGTAGCTCCAAGTCCAGGGCAGATGGAAAGTGTTAAGTTGCATTTCTGAGCTGGATTATAAATGGCATTAATCAGCTTGAAGTAGCCTTGGCATTTCCTGAACACTCCATGACAGCCTCATTGGGGAATATTAAACATTCCACTGCAAAGAGCTGCAGCAGACCCTGCTGTTTATGGCAATTAAAATCAAAAGGCAGAGACTGGCAGAGTGGATGTAAAATGACCCAACTGTTTTCTGTTTATGAGAAATTCACTTCAAATTTAATACTACAAATAGGTTGAAGGTAAAAGGATGGAAAAAAAATACTGTGGTAATTATCAATGAAAAAAGAAAAGGCACAAGTGGCTATATTAACATCTAATAATATAAACTGCAGAGCAAAGAAGATAACTAAAGACAGAGAGAGGGACATTACATAAGTCAATCACCAAGTAGATATTACAATTTAAATGTGAACACAAAAAAACAGCAGATCCTATAATAAAAATACACAAAGAAAAATCTAAGAGAGCTGAAAGGAGAAATAGACAAAACCACAGTTATGGATGGGAACACCCACCTCTTATCAAATAATAGGATTACTACAGAGAAAATCAGCAAGGACATAGATCTGAATAATGCAATATACCAACAGGATCTAATTGTCATATGTAGAACATTCCATTTAGCAGCAACAGAGCACACATTTTTTTCAAGTGCCATGAACATTCACAAAGATAGACCATATCTTTGAACAAAAACAAACATCAAAAATTTAAAAGACGTGAAATAATGCTGATGTGAGCATAATGGAATCAAGGTAGAAATCAGTAACACAGACACAAAAGAAAAAATTCTACACATGTGGAAATTAAACAACATGTTTCTAAATCTTCCATGGATTAAAGAGGAAGTCTCAAAGGAAATGAAAACATATAGAACTGAAAATGAAAAGACAACATATGAAAATATGTGGGGAGTAGCTAAAGCAGTGTTGAGAGGAAAAGGTATAACATTAGAAAAGAGATAAAGTCTCTTATAATAATCCTAAGCTCCTACCTCAAGAACTGAACAAAAAGAGCAAAGCAAACTAAAAGCAACCAGAAGGAAGGAAATAAAGTACAGAGCAGAAATCGATGAAATTGAAAATAGGAAAACAGTGGAGAAAATTAATAAAAGTAAAAGCTAGTTCTTAAAAAAACACACAATAAAATTGACAAACCTTCCATAAGAGGCTTCACTAATATCAAAAATGAAATGGGACTATCACTACAGACCCTGCAACCATTAAAAGGGTTATAAGGATAATAAGGGAACACTATGAACAACTTTATGCTCTTAATTTTGAATATTTAAAAGAAATGGAACAATTCCTTGAAAACTTAAAGATGAAATGGATAGCCTGAATAATCCCATTATGATTAAATGAACCGAATTCACACCTGAAAATCTCCTGAAAAAGAAATCTCTGACCCAAGTCCTTTCACTGGAGAATTTTACTAAATACTTAAAGATGAATTAGCACCACTTTAATGCAATCTCTTCCAAATAATAGAAGAAGAAGGGATATTTCCCAATTAATCTTATTATGTCAGTATTATTCTGATACCAAAGTCAGAAAATGACCGTTCGAAAGTTAAAAAACAAAACAAAACAAAACAAAACAAAAAAACCCTACAAAACAGTTTCTCTCGTGAATTTACTCAACAAAATATTAGCAAACTAAATCTACGAACGGAATGATAAACTATGACCAGGAGGGACTGATTCCAGATATGCAAGGCTGGTTCAGCTTTCTAAATTAAGTATAATCCACCACATCAGCAAGGCAAAGAATAAAAACATTCAATCATATCAATTGACACAAAAGGGCAAGCAAATAATTCTTAAACAAGTCATGCAAAATACTAACCAAAAAAAAAATTATTAAGTTGGACTACGTTAAATTTAAGAATATCTGTTAATCAAAAACTCTAGTAAGGGAGTTTAAAAGGCCAATCACAGATTTGGAGGAGATACTTGTAACACCTGTAAGCAACTGATCTCCCCAAAATATAAATTTTCTCCAAATAAAGAAAATGATAGAAAACAGCATAGGAGATTTGAACAGGAACTTCATAAAATAGACCATTTAAATAACTTATAAACCTATTTTAAAATGGTTAAAAACATTAGATATAAGGGAAATAAAAAATTTTAAACTGTAAGGAGAAATTTTACAATGGCAAGTATTGAAATGTATGGAACAAAAGAACCTCTCCCATACACTGGTGGCAGTGTAAAATTAGTACAACCAGTTTGCAAAAGTGTTGACAGTCAAAGTTACTATAGCTGAAACTAAAAGTTTGCTGTTACCCTTCAATTTTACTGCTAAATATAAATCCGAGAGAACTGCATGTACCAAAACGCATGTATAAAAAATCCTCATGACAGCATTATTCCTAATAGCCCAAAACTAGAAACACTCAAATATCTGGGAACACTAATATTGGTAAATAAACTGGTACATTTATACAATAAAAATGATTGACTTGTAGCCACATGCAACGATTTGGATGCGTCACATAAACATTACTGAAGGAAAGGAAATAGACACAAAAGAATGCATGTTATATGATTTTGTTTATATATAAATTTCTTCATTAGGCCAAGGTAATCTATGATATTGGAAATCAGGATATTATTTAACTTTGGGGAGACAAATGGGAATAATGATCAGGTGCTGATTTGAGAGAATATTCCCAGGAGCTGATAATTTTTTATTTCTTGATCTGGATGGTAGTTCCAAAGCGGTAATCACTAGTTGAGGATTTATTTTCCTGAACAGATACTATAAAGAGGGCAATAAGCTATGAGAAAATTACGCAATACCTATAACCAACAAAAAATCGGGACCCAAAGATTATAAAGAACTTTTCAAAAAGAAAAATGGCAAAAAACACGAATAAGCATTTTCCTGAAAATCAAGAGATGTGGTTGATCAACAAATATATGAAAAGATTCTGTACTTCGTTAGTGACAGACGAAATGCAATTTTTTTTAAGTTTATTGGGGTGACATTTGTTATTAAAATTACATAGATTTCAGGTGTACAATTCTGTATTACATCATCTATAAATCACATTGTGTGTCCACCACCCAGAATCAGTTCTCCTTCCATCATCATATATTTTTTTATTTATTTATTTTATTTTTTTATGTCTTAAATATTTTTTAATATATATTTTTTTATTAGTTTCAGGCCGTCATCATATATTTCATCGCCCTTACCCTCATTTTCCACCCCCCAATCCCCCTTACCCTCTGGTAACCACTAAACTATTGTCTGTGTCTATGAGTTTTTGTTTCTCATTTGTTTGTCTTGTTCTTTTGTTCTTTTTGGTTTATATACCACATATCAGTGAAATCATAGGGTTCTCTGCTTTTTCTGTCTGACTTATTTCGCTTAGCATTATACTCTCAAGATCCATCCATGTTGTCACAAATGCTCCTATATCATCTTTTCTTACCCCCGAATAGTATTCCACTGTGTATATATACCACACCTTCTTTATCCATTCATCTATCGAAAGACATTTTGGTTGTTTCCATGTCTTGGCCACCGTAAATAAAGCTGCAACGAACATTGGAGCACACGTGTCTTTATGGATAAATGTTTTCAGATTTTTGGAGTAGATACCCAGGAGAGGGATTGCTGGGTCACATGGTAATTCTATTCGTAATTTTTTGAGGAACCTCCACACTGCCTTCCATAATGGCTGGACCAGTCTGCATTCCCACCAACAGTGTATCAGGGTTCCTTTTTCTCCACAGTCTCTCCAACACTTGTTACTATTTGTCTTGTTGATGATAGCCATTCTGACGGGTGAGGTTACATCTCATTGTGGTTTTTATTTGCATTTCTCTGAGTGATGTTGAGCATTTTTTCATATGTTTATTTGCCATTTGTATGTCCTGGAGAAATGTCTCTTCAGGTCCTCTGCCCAGAAATGCAAATATTTAAAACCATAATGCAATACTGGATTGATAAAAACTAAAATGTCAGAAAACACCAAGCCTGGGAGAACTGTGGAACAGTGGGATACTGGGAACTCTCAGACACTCCTGAAGGAACAATGAATTGGTGCATATCTTGGAAAAAATTGGCATTACCTAGGAAAGCTGAATACAGCATATAGCCTAGCATTTCATCCCAAAGAACACACTCTAGAAAAACTCTTACATATGTACGACAGGAGACATGCTCCTACTAGCATTCTTCCATCAAAAACTTGACACCATTCAAATGCCCAACAATGTTACAATGAATAAGGCACAGAGGGAAGGTGAACATTCAAATGAAACTTGCAGGATGCTTACATCGAAAGAGTGCAGGCGAGCAGCACAGCAGCAACAATGCAGTAAAGTTGGTGTATGCTGCTATGAAAAACACACATGAAAAGTACGAACGGGAACAAAAAAAAGCCCAATGCCCAATGACTCAGAGGGACAGAAACACAAACACAAAACATTCAGACATAGGCAGTAAACATTTAAAAAGTTGTTTATTAGATTTAAAAAAAAAAGAAAGAACGAAAGAAAAACAGAAAGTTAGGTCAATTGCGGGTGGAATATCAACTCAGATTATTTGGAAATCTGCATGGAACGCCCTTTGTTTTATTTCTTTCTTTCTCTCTTTCTCTCTCTTTCTCTCCCTTCCTCCCTTCCTTCCTTCCTTCCTTCCTTCTTTCCTTCCTTCCTTCCTTCCTTCTTTCCTTCCTTTCTTTCTTTTTTTCTTTCTTTCTTTTACTATGAGCCCATGGATATTTATTTTATACTTTGAGATATAGTAAAACACTTTATTTTCTTGCTCAAAAAAATTTTTTTTCAGCTTTGGCTATTGAGAGCTCTTTCAATGAACTCCCTTTGACATCAAAACCCATCACGATGCAGTTTTTGTTCATTTTTTTGAGCCCTACGTTACTTTCTGACACTGTAAAATGCTCCAGGCTTATTTTCTATATTTCCTGCCACAGTTCTAGAATCATCCATGTCTCCAATGTGTCCTGGTTTCTTTTATTGGAGATTGCTATTGGAAATCAAGATTTGGAAATAGGTGTGCTCATTGTTCTGGGATACCATTGCTTCTTGGCCCCCTCAGCTGACAAAGTAAAGAAATATATGTGTGTATATTAACCCACATATGTATTTATTTATAAGTATTGCTATATATAACCATCTCTATCTATTTTAAGCTTAACATGAGTTCACACTGGGGTCTCCAACTCTAATACTTTACCATGTGGATCATTCCAGCCTCCTGTCCTTGTTTGTCTGGAACTTTTCACTCCAACAATGGGAAACCTGGCTCCCATGATTCTCTAGCCATTTACTTGAGTGTCCAATTCCAGTATATATGTATAGCAAAATCAGAATTGTCACCCCATAATCCCATGGAAAACAACTTTGTCAACTAGAGCTCAGTGCTTATGAACAGTTTCTTTTGCCTTTAGTCTCACAGGCTCCACTTATTTCCATAGTCACCTAAGTCAGCACCTTCTACCCTTATCCCTTTCAGTGGGGTTGTTTCATATATTTGTAATACAGTTAGATTTTTTTGGTCATATTCTTAGTCCATCCTGGAATTCTACTAACCTTCTCAATATTTTTTTTAAATGTTCATACTTTAAGGTTCATACATTAAGGATCAAAAATGCTGCACATTTTTGAGGGTATTGACAAATGCATAATGTCATGTATTCCTGATTACAGAATCATGCAAAACAGTTTCATCACTTAAAAATCCCCTGTGCTCACATATCCAACCCTCTCTCTTCCCTTGATCACTCGTTGTCACTGATCTTCATCAGCTTTATTGTTTTGCCTTTTCCAGGATATGATTTAATTGGAATTACACAGCATGTAGCCTTTTCAGACTATCTCCTTTCATTGAGCAATATATGGTTAACATTCATCTATATCTTTGGACTTACATAATACCCCATTTCCTTTTAGAACTGAGTAATATTCCATTTTATGGATGTGCCACAATTTGTTTTTCCAGTCACCTATTGAAGGAAATCTTGGTTGCTTCCAGTTTTTGGTTTTTGACTGTAAATAAATATTCATATGCAGGTTTCATGTAGACATAAAATTTCAAAGCAATTGAGTAAATACTTAGGAGCAGGATCTTGGGTTGTATTGTAAGACTATGGTTAGTTTTATAAAAAATTGCTAAACTATCTTCAAAAGTGGCTGTACCATTTTGCATTCCCTCCAGCAATGAATGACAGTCCCTATTGATCCATATCCTCAACAGCATTTGTTCATGCTGTCAGTTTTTAAAATTTAGTTATTCAAATAACTGTATAGTTTTAATTGTATCAAATTTCAATTTTCTAATGACAAATGATGTTGAACATCTGTTTATATGCTTATTTGCCATCTTTATGTTTTCTTTGGTGAGTACTCTGTTCAGATGTTTTGCCCACTTTTAATTGAGTTGTTTACTTATTGAGTTTTAAGAAATCTTTGTACATTATGGATACCATGCTCTTATCAGATATGAGTTTTGCACTTCCAATCTGTGGCTTTTATTTTTAGTTTTTTAGCAGTGTCTTTCATAGAGAAGATTTTAGTTTTAATAAATTCCAACATCAATTTTGTCTCCTATGGATTGTGATTTTGGTGTTATATCTGAAAACTCATCACCAAACTCAAGGTCACATAGATTTTTCTCCTATGTTTTCTTCTAAGAGTTTTATAGTTTTACAATTAGGTCTATAATCTATTCTTAGTTAATTTTTGTGAAAGGTGTAAGGTATGGGTGTAGGTTCATTTTTTAACGTATGGATGTTCCAGCACCACTTGTTGAAAAGACTATCCTTTCTCCATTGAATTGCCTTTGCTTCTTTTCAAAGATCAGTTACATCTGTGTAGGTCTGTTTCTGGGCTCCCTATTCTGTTTAACTGATCTGTGTGTCTATTCTTTCACCAATACCGTGCTGTCTTGATTATGATACCTTTTTGGTAAGCCTTGAAATTGAGCAGTCTGAGTCCTTCAACTGTGTACTTCTTCGATATTATGTTGGCTATTCTAAGTCTTTTGCTTTTCTATAAACTTTATAATCATTTTATGGATATCTAAAAAATACATTTCTGGGATTTTGATTGGGATTGTTTTGAATTTCTAGATCAAATTGAAAAGAATTGACATTTTAACTATATTGAGTCTTCCAGTCTTTGAACACAGAATATATCTCCATTTATGTAGCTCTTTTATTAATATCTTTCATGTATTTTTAATGCATATTAGATCTTATTCATGTTTTGTTATATGTATACTGAACTACTTTGTTTTTGGTGTGCTATTATAAAACTTTTTAAATTTAAAATTCCTATTGTTTTTTGCTGGCATATAGAAAAGAAATTGACTTTTGTACATTAGCCTAATATCCTGCAACTTTTTATACAGTTGACCATTGAACCATCAGGACTTAGGGACTCCAACACCCTGCACAGTCAAAAATTCACATATAACTTTTGACTCCCTCAAAACTTAGTTGTGCCTTGGTATCCATGGGGGTTCCAGGGTTCCCACAGATACTAAAATCAACAGATGTTCAAGTTCTCTATATAAAATGATGTAGACCAATGCATACATTTGGCCCTCTGTATTTGTGGATTCTCTACTGTTGATCAAAAACAATACAGGTATTTATTGAAAAAAAATCTGCATGCAAGTGAACCTACACAGTTCAAACCATTTTATTCAAGGGTCACCTGTATTTGCTTATTGTGTCAGGAGTGTTTTTGTCAACTCACTGGCATTTTCTATGTAGACAACCACGTTATCTGCAAACAAAGCAGTTTATTTCTTCATTTCCAATCTATATATTATTTACTTCCTTTGTTGGTCTTCTGTTAAATAACAGTGTTAAGAGAGGACGTTTTTACCTTGTTCCCAGTCTTAGGGAGGAAAGGGTCCAGTTTCTCATCATTAAGTATGATGCTGGCTGTAGGGTTTTTTCAGTTTTTGTTTTTTATCAAATTGAGGAAGTTCCCTTCTACTTCTAATTTGCTCAGTTTTGTTTTTATAAATCATACACATATCTAAAATTTTGCTAAGTGTTTTTTTCTGCAGCAATTGATATATCATATGATTTTTATTCTTTAGCCCTTTGATATAGTAGATTACATTTATTTATTTTCTAATGTTAAACCAGTCTTGCATAAATCCTGCTTGGTCATGGTGTAAAATTCATTGTTGGATTTTATTTGCTAATATTTGGTTGATTTTTGTATCTATGTTCATGAGAAATATTGGTCAGTAGTTTTTCTTTCTTGTAATGTCTTTGTCTGGTTTTGGTATGAGGATAATGCTGGCCAAACTGAATGAGTGAAAAAATGCTTCTCTTTTCTAGAAAAAAATTGTAGAGAAAGGGAATCATTTTTTCCTTAAATCTCAGATAAGATTCACCAGTGAACCCATTTGTGCCTGGTACTTTTTTGAAAAAAGGTTATTGATTATTAATTCATTCTCTTTACTAGGTATAGGCCTATTCGATGATCTATTTCTCCTTCTGTGAGTTTTTGGCAGTTTTTGTCTTTCAAGAAAATGGTCCATTTCATCTAAGTTATCAAATTTGTGAACATAGTTATTTGTAGTGTTGCTTTTTTAAGTTTGCAATGTACATGGGATCAATAGTGATGACCCCTCCTTTGTTTCTGATACTCATCATTCGTATCTTCTCTCTTTTTCACTTGGTTAATTAGGCTAAAGTTTTATCTACTTTATTGATCTTTAAAAAGAACCAGCTTCTGGTTTCATTGATTTTGCTCTATTGTTCCGTTTGTCATTGTCCTTGATTTCTGCTCTACTATTAATTATATCTTACTTTCTCTTTGATTTAGACTTTAATTATTCTTCTTTCTCTAAGTTTCCCAAGCTTAGGTTATTGAATATATATATGCATTTAATACAATAGAACCCTTCTAAGCACTGCTTTCACTGCATTCTACACATTTCATTATGCTGTATTTCCATTTCCTTTTACCTCAAAATATTTTTAAACATCTCTTGAGGTTTCCTCTTTCATGTGCTATTTAGAAGTATGCTGTTTAATTTCCAAATATCAGAGATTTTCTAGCTTCTCCTCTGTTACTTATTTCTAGTTTAATTCCATGTGGTCTGCTAACATAGTTTATATGAATTCTATTATTTTAAATTAGTTAAAGTGTGTCTTATGGCTCAGAATGTGTTCTATCTTGGTGAAAATGTTTCTTGTTCAGAGGACAAATAATAGAATAATAGACATAACCCCTACTATATGAATAATTACTTTAATTGTAAATGGTCTCATGCATCAACTAAAAGGTAGATATTGGGAAAGTTGATTAAAAAAGCACACAACCCAACTATATCCTGTTTACAAGAAACTCATTTCAAATTCAATGACACAGGTAGGTTGAAAGTAAAAGGAAGGGAAAAGATATACCATCCAAATATTAATGGAAAAAAAAGCAGGACGGGTTATACTAATATCTAATAATGTAGACTTCAGAGCAAAGAAAATGACTAAAGGCAAAGAGGGTTATTACATAATGATAAAAGGATCAATCCACCAGAAAGACCTAACAAACTTAATTGAGTACACATAAAACAACAGAGCCTCTAAATATATAAAAGAAAAAAATGATAGAGCTGAAAGGAGAAATAGATATATCCACAATTATGGTAAGGGACTTCAAGCCCCACCTCTCCTCAGTAATTGATACAACTATTAGACAGAATATTAGCAAGGATATATAAGATCTGAGCAACCAATCAACCAACAGAATCTAACTGGCATATAGAGAACATTTCACACATAACAGCACAATACACATTTTTTCAAGCACTTGTGGACCATTCACCAAGACTGGTCATAACCTGGGCCACAAAACAAACATCAACAAATTTTTAAAAATCGAAATCATAGAGTGAGTTCTCTGACTACAATGGACTCAAACTGGAGATCAAGAACATACAGAAAACAGGAAAAACCTCTAAATACTTGGAAATGAAACAATACATTTCTAAATAATTCATGGGTCAAAGAGTACATCTCAAAGCAAATTTTTAAAAATATAAAACTGAATGATGAGTAAAAATGAAAATAGAACATATCAAACCTATGTAGAACGCAACTAGACAAGTACTGAGAGGGAAACTTATAGCAGTAAATGCTTATGTTAAAAATGGGAAAATATCTCAAAAAAATAATCTAAGTTTCCATTTCAAAAAACTGAAAAAAAGAAAGAGCCAAATAAACCCAAAGCAAGAGGAAGGAAGGAAACAATAAAGTTACTTTAAAATTGAAAATAGAAAAATAATAAAGAGAATAAATAAACCAAAAGCCAGTTCTTTTAAAAAAAAATTAATAAGCCTCTGGCAAGATTAACAATAACAACAAAAGACACAAATCATCAATGTCAGGAATGAAATATAATATGTCACTACAGATCCTGCTACTATTAAAGGAATAATGAAAGAATACTGGTAACTTAAAATGAGTCGGCGGCCAGATGGCTCAGTTGGTTAGAGTGTGAGCTCTTAACAACAGGGTTGCCTGTTCAATTCCCACGTGGGCCTGTGAGCTGCGCCCTCCACAACTAGACTGAAGACAAGGAGCTGCCACTGAGCTGCCAGCGGGGCAGCCGGATGGCTCAGTTGGTTAGAGCGCGAGCTCTTAACAACAAGGTTGCCAGTTTAATTCCTGCCTGGGATGGTTGCCCCCTGCAACTAAGATTGAAAACAGCAACTGGACTTGGAGCTGAGCTGCGCCCTCCACAACTAGGTTGAAGGATGACTTGGAGCTGATGGACCCTGGAGAAACACACTGTTTCCCAATTTAAAAAAAAAAGAAAGAAATGAATCAATTATTTCAAAAACAAACTACCAAAACTCACTGAGATGAAATAGATAATATGAATAGTCCTAAGTATTGAACTATAACCACTAAGAATTGAATTTTTAATTAAAAATCTGAAAATAAAATTAGCCATTTAATGGTGATTTTTTTCTGGGCCAAAGGGTCTCAGACTCTGATTGTAGCTTTCTCTATGTAAGTTAAGGAAATGGGGCTTTCAGTTTACCACATTTTGCACCGATGAGTGAATTTCATTTGTAAACATAGTGGTGGATGTCTAGAGAGATATGAAAACCATGATTCACATCTCCATTTATAGTAACATAGTTGCCCCTTCTGCCCTTAGTTCTTTACACTGAGTAAATAGAGCGTGCTATTTTAATTTTTTTTCACAATGATAATTTAGCAGATTTTCTCATCACCCACTGCTTCAATTTTACACATGAACTTTCTGTGGCACTTTTTCTAACCTCCTTGGCAGGCAGAATTAATTGCTGCCTTATCCAGAGCATTGAATGCAGGGTGTGAAAATTGCTAGATTTCAGGACAGACACCCTTACCTCCAAGAATGCTTGTGTCAACAGGACAATGTCTTAGTCACTGGCCTTTGCAACCCTCCTACTGGCCCAATGTCTGGGACACAGCAGGCACTCCATAATTTTTGATGACTTGAAATCCAAGTCAGCAAAATATCTTGGGTGCAAACCACTGAGAGCAGAAAGTGGCATTGTCTCAGGATTTTCACCAAATTGTCTTCAGATTTTCAACGGAAATCAAAAGAACATCACTCTTTTCAAAAGCAATTTGGGAGGAAAGGGTACCGATCTCCATAACAATAATGTTTTGTTTTGAGAGATCAATGAAAGATTTTGTAAATAGATTTACCTCCACTGGGATAAAAATGATTGTTTGGTTTCATGGGAATTATGACTGTTGAGCTTATTATAAAATCTTACTCATCTCTGCACAGGAAACTCCACTTTAATATTCCTAATATGATATATTTTGTGGGTAGGAAAGTGAGTGAATTGTGAGTTTGGCTAGGACTAAAATGGGAATGTGGTATAAATCCTACTATATTTATCTATTTTCAAATAATGTGGGGGATTATATGTAGACATGAGCACAACTAATCATTGGTTGCTTAAGTGTCATATATTTACTTCACAGACAGATCTCAATTTGCTTTAATATCCAGACACTTCTCAGAGGAGAGTCTCTTAGAGATTGAACTACTTAATGATCAGCTCTTGACCTCTGTCTACTTTAATGCCCCAAAGGCATATGGTAGATCCAAATATTAAGCTTGGGTTCCTGATGCTTGATTTTCAATAGTGTCCATGAGGAAGCCAGGAAGGAAGTATTAGGGAGGCCCATTCACAGACTGAAGGAACCATGTGCAATTAGAGAATCCTCTTCAATTATTCTGGTCCCCCCATGTGGCCTCCTCCCATGGAAAGTAGGGGTCTTCCTTTTGTTTCTCACTCCTCAAGGTAATTATTCCGATTCTATATCCTATGCATAGACAATGACTCTCGTTAAAAAACAGAAATAAATAAATGTGACCCTTTTGAAGAATTTTTCCTCCTGAAATCTTTTTTTTTTCTTTCTTTTTTTTGTCACTTACAAAAAGAGATGACAACTTACTGTTAAGCTTTTGATGTGTCTGGATAAAGGAATGACTCAGCAGGCCCTTAGCCAGACTGCATATTTGACTGCCTATTTGTTTTAATTTCCATCTCAGGAAAGCCAAGGAGCAAAGCCTTGGCCCTATATTTATTGCAACAGAGATCTTGCTTGATGAGCATTCTTGGCAAGGGACCTTCCTACTATAAAAGGCTATAACCACTGATGGCTATCAGCTTATCACTGTAAAGCCAACTGAGGCCTGAGGACAGCGAGGGTGGAGGGGGTGGATAGAGGCTTGCTGGAGCCTGGTGTCCTTCTCCAGGAGGATTCCATGGAAAGCAGAGCCTCAGACAGGCTGCAGCATGACCCATTGTATCGGAAAGCAGGGTGAGCAGCCTCCTGCCTCATGGGTCAGCCCCTCTGAGGACCGAGCTGGGTATTGATATAAGAAACATCTAAACCTGTAGAGAATTTTTATGACTTTACTTGAGCAAAACTGACAACAATTGCCAGGAAGCAAAATGTCAATGGATTAAGCAAACGCTCCAGAGAATGGCAACTTTGCAGCTCATTTCATATGTTAGAATCAAAGGAGGAGACATCAGGAGGGTTACATGAAATCCATTGGTGGTAGATTAAGAGTGTGGGAGAAAGCAGAGAGGAGAAATCTCTGGGATTGGATAAAAAGTAAAACATAGAGACACATACTTCTACATTGGTGGGCACAAGACAGTTTAATAATGAACATTTACAGCACATAGGCATGGTATTCAGGGAACAAGAGAACAACGAGGGGTTCTGTGGTCTCCCACTCTGGTACTGGCAGTTGTGACTTGAAGGGTCTGGAAAAGAAAATTACTCTGACATTTCAATGGTATGTTATCTTAGACGCAAAAAGGTAATAGACAGGCTCACTTAAGGTAAAGATTGACCTTTGTCAAGGACGCTGCAGGTCTAGGACGTGACTACCCACCATGACCCGCTTTTAGTTAGAAATAGGTATGTTCAGATTATCATGTGTGGTTACTTGCAGTCTCCAAGTTTGTAGGGCCTGCCATTCTGGCCTCCCCGGAGCTTGTCAGATTTAGTATGTGGCCTCTTTTTGTGCACTTGGGTGTGGGTCCCTGGACCTCAGATACTAGAACAAGGGATAAGAGAAAAGACAAGAAAGGAAGGTGAATGAGATGCACAATTCAGAAGAAGTACAAAGTTCTACAGGAGTCTAAGTGAACCATGTTCTAAGTGGGAATAACTGGCGTTTACAGAAGAGGTGGCATTCTCACTGGGCCACAAGCTTTGACAGAGTGGACAGAGGACCCCTCCAGGGGGGAGGCCCAGGGAGCCAAATGTTTTCCATGGGCTTTGAGTCCTCAGGCATGGATGATGTTACTTAAAGCATATTTTGTAGCCAGGTAACAATGTGTTGACAAACATCACTTCCTTTGCTTTTAATGTGTATTAACTCATTTAAGCGCCACAACCTCTCCCCACCCCTCCTCTCTTCTGCTGCTGGTGTTAAACCAGTTACTTTACATGACAAAAGGCCTTTGCAGATGGAATTGGGGTTATTAATTAGCTGACCTTAAGATAGGGAGATATCCTGGATGACTCAGGTGGACCCCATGTAATCACAGGTGCTCTTAAAAGCAGAAGAGGAAATCAAAGTGATCTGAAGCATGAGAAGGGTCAAATGTCCCATTGCTGGCTATAAGTTGGAGGTGCCTCATAGAAAAAGTGGGAAGGCAATGAATCCTCTCAATAAGCAGTGGGCAACGCAGAGTGCCCTGAGCCCCATCGAGATGCAAACCCAGCTGACCCTCCAGTTTCGCAGTTTGAGACCATGAGCCGAGAACCTGGCCATGTATCCAGACTTCTGACCTACAAAACTGAGATATAATGGTGGTGTTTGAAGTCGCTAAGTTGGTGGTAATTTGTTATGCAGCAATCGTCACAATAAAGACTGAGATCAGAAATCACTGTGATGAGAGCTTGGTAAGAGCAGAGCTGCAAGACCAATTGGAATTTACATCTGAGAGTATTCAGTGAGCTCATTCCATAGAGGAAATCAATGTCTAAAAGGCCATAGGCAGCTCAGAGAAAGAAACAGAAAGAGTAAAAATATCCTTCTGCATCAGGGGACAGAAAGAAATGCATCATGGCTTTTTAAAATGAAATAGAGGTAATACTGGTTTAACTCTTGTTTTTTAAAGTTGTACATTTTTGTATCTTACGAATATACAATAATACAGCCTATAAAACTTAAATCTCCAAAAAGGAGTTAAAAAGTAAAAACAAATTGCTGTATCAGAGGACAGGAAGAAAGACTGTACAAATATCCCTTTCTTTTTCTCAAACCTATTAAGCACTACTGATTGCCGCTGTTAGCTAGTCCTATTGCTGTTTTGTTTAAATAATAGCATTTATGTAACAGAACAATAAAAATACAAAATAATTTCAAATAAATACCTATATTTTATATTATGCCAAAGTCATAAGACATGTGAATAATTATTCATTATATGTTATATGGGGTTTTTTGGTCTGATATGGCTGTGTGTGGAGGTTGCTGTCTAAAGAATTAGTCACCCTACTTGTAGTGCAACCTCTGAGAGGTGAGATGAGGAGGTGTCTCTTCACAGGGCTTCCTGTTTCAGTGGCTGAGACCTGAGCTGAGTGAGGACGGCCTGAGAAGGGCCAGGGCAGATGGGGTGGAGGGAAGGTGCGCCTGCACGTCTGTGTGCACCCACGCCATGAGGTGAAGGAGGGGACCTTGCAGGTTCATTGGGAGGTTGAACCATGTACCTCCCAAGGTGGGGCAAAACAGAGGCTTAGGACTCATTTCTACGGAGGTGTGAATTCATTATGAGAGCAGAACAATTCTTAAGGCAGCCTTATATTATTAGGAAATAATAAAATCTGCAGAAACCTGATTATTTGGAAGAAATAAACATGTTGATGAAGGCAAAGGAAGCACTTCTTTCTTGTTCGTGCAGTGGAAGAGTGCTCATAACCTCTATTCCTGAAGAAAGAAGTGGGGGAATAAAAACTTGCTGTGGTAAAAAAACGTGGAAATCTTTTCTGAGGAATAAAGAGGTCTTGAAGAAGTCTAAGGAAAAGTTTGCTTTTCTTAATGCCAGACTTCTCTACTGCAGATATTACTGCATGCGACAGAGAATTCTGAAAAAAATTGAAAGGAAGAAACAATAAGTGTGTACCAGTGCTTAGCAATTCCTAAGCTAGAAATAGCACTAGTTGCTGACAAAGGCATTCATGGACACACAAACACTCACACCATGGAGAAAGGATGGGCCCATTGTTAACCACCAAAGGTCAAGAAGACAATGGTTACAACCTGGAAACCCAGATATTGCTCAACAGGGATAAATAAACAATGGTGTATCCAGGTAATGGAACTCAACACAGCCATGAAAAACTAATGGAGCAAGTTTTAGTGACAGAGTACAGAATTCATCGTCTCACATCGACCCTTGGGCATCACCCCGAAGCATCCAGAAGAAACAGAGAGGTGAAGGCCCACTCACTGAAAAAGGGGAGACGCCATCCTCACAGGTCTTCCATGGTGGGCATGGGGAGCAGGTTCCTAGTGCACCCTGGTTGGGTGATGTCCCAATGATGTTGTTCCAGGGTGAGTCTGAATGTCACCTGGGCCATCTTCCACAGCGTTGGGCCCTGCCTGCCTGGTGTGGCTGAGTAGGGAGCTGGGTCAGCTCAGGACTTGGCAGGGCATAAGGGAGGTGGGGGGTCCAAGCTGTTTGAATCCAGGTGTCTTCCGTGTGCCTTTGGAAGAGTGGCTATGAGTTATAACACATATAATATATGTGTACCCACTACATGCATATATAAACTACATATACTATATGTGTAAACTGTAAGCATGACAATTAATTGGCAGTTTCATGTGGGAACATGTGAACATGTGTTATACTTTCCATTTCACCTCTCTCTCTACACTGAACTTACCTTGTCTTCCTTTCACTTGCCACCATTCTCAAGGGTGGAATTCCTTAGTCTTGACTGTAGGAGGGCACACAGTTCCCTGTGTAGCAGAACAGAAAAACAAGAATGTACCAGAATGGACTGGGGCAAAGGAAAGTTTGAAAACTGGGAACATTTCCTATTTAGAAAACAAGAAGTGGACAGGAAACACAAGCTCTCAGGAAGTGTAGAGGAGCATGTTAAGGAAAAAGGGCACAAGGTGTGTGTGCACATGTGCAAATGTATGTGTGTGGGGGCACCAAGCACTTGACAAAACGTTAGGGAAAATCTTTGGGCTTCTTGATTCAATAAAGTATTTTTATTGTAATTTACAGAAATAAAATTCCTACTTTTGTGGTGTATTCTTAAGCACCACTTTTTCTTGTTTTCTTTCTGGAACTTTGGGGACAAGACTAACAACATACTTTTCCTCGGCCATGAATTCCCTACTTTCACATTGCCAAGCTTTCCTTCAAGCCAGACTCCTGCCCCCGCCCTCCCCACGATTACTTTCCATCTTCTGGGATGGTTTCTGTGCAGCCAGGGGAGGTCCTGCCTGTGTGCTCTCCTGTGTCTCTCCCTGATTCTGTCTCTCAGGGTTTTAAGGCAGTCTTTTAATTACTCCACAGCAAATCCCAGGCCCTTGTGTGTTTTCTCACTGTTTCGCCTGCAGTATTTTCGGCTAGAGACCTCTGAGCCCAAGATGATGAAATTCAGGTCACTGTGCAGAAAACATTGAGCACAGGTCCCCGGAGGCAAAATCTGAGACCGGAAAGGAAGATGAAGAGCAGCCAAAAAGGCCAGAAGGCAAGTTCAACTGGATGGACTGTCATTTCCTGTTCTTGAAATTTCCATTAGGATCTGCAGCCTGGCCCGCTGAATTGGGAGAAGCTAGGGAGCAAGAGCACTGCTCAGGGCTAAGGACTGGGCTATAGCTCACAGCCAAGCCCCTGGGAGACCTCACAGGCCTTGTCTTCAAGTCTGTAATGGAGGGCCCTGTGCCTCAGTGTTTTCACCTTGAGCACATGGAGACAGCCAGGGCAGGAACTGGGATCGGTGGGCAGTGTGTGTGTATGTGTGTGTGTGTGTGTGTGTGTGTATGAGTGTGAGTATGGGGGTGTAAGTGTGTGAGTGAAAGTGTGTGTCGGAATAAGTGCCCTGTGCGCATGTGTGTGTGGCTGCTACAGTGTGTATATGTGAACGAGAGAAAGTGTATGAGTGTGAGCGTATGAATATATATGAAAGAAGGTGTGTGGATGTATGAATGTGTGTGTGAATGTGTTTGAGCATCTGAGAGATTGCACTAGTGTGTGCAAATGAGTGTATGTGTGTAGTGTGAGTGTGTATGCATGCGTGTGAGTGTGCATGCACATGTGAGCATGTCAGTGTGACTGTGTGAAGAGAGCACGTGAGATGGTCTAGGACTGTCAGTGTCTGAATACATGAGTGTGCATGAGTGTGTGTAGATGTATATGTAGAACACTATATATTTAAAATGTAAAGATTATTTTGAAAATACATAACCAAAGTGCCATCATCATAGCTAAAAACGTTGAAAATAATTCCTTAATACCATCAATATCTAGTCAGTATTCAAATTCTCCATGAGGGGGAAAATGAGGGGAAAATTCCCCTCATTTTCTCACTCATTTTTTGAGTCATGGTATTGTTACAGTTTGTCGAATTAAAATCCAAATGAGGCTCTTACATTGCTACATTCTACATTGCTACATTGCTATTGTTACATTCTCTCTTTCTCTGCATATTATTTGTCAAGTCAACAGCTAATTAATACCCTGGAATTCCTCTCAGTTTACATTTTGCTCTTTCAGACTTTGCATCCAGATGTTGTCATTGACCATGCTCTTCTGTCCCAGGTATTTCAGATTCATATGTTTGTCAGGAACAGCTCATAGGATGTCGTGTCCTCTTGCAAGAGGCACATGGTGTCTACTTGTGTCTGTGGTGTGTTTGGAGGCTTTGAAAATCAATACCCAGAAACAGCATTTTTGGTGACTCCAACACACGTTTGAGGTAAATCCACTGCACTTCCCATGCTGCCTAGGGGCTCACAGAGTGGGGTGGCCACACTATTGTTTTTCCTTGGGAACTTCAGAGGCAGATCTCCAACCATAGCTCGCTCCGCGCACGGGTCCTGGCATGAAGCAATGTCTTCCGTCCATTGCTCAGCCTTGCCCTTAGAGGACTGGCGATAATAGCACCCTCTCCTCCACCTCAAGGACTGTTCTAATGGCTAACAGTTGATGTGGCAAGTCTTTGGGTGATTCTTCTTCAAATGAGCAGGGGATACCCTTTATTTCAGTATTCTGTTTTATTTGAATGCTGAGCTATGTAGTGCCACCCAGATATTTGGTGGTAAAATCTCATGAGCTCTCCTTAGTTGGTAAGAAATGACTCTGCAACCTGTAAGCTGAAGCTGGGTTGGCCCAAGACAGAACTGCCAGACAAGTCATGGGGGACCTTATCTTGAATGTTTTCAGAAGAAAGAAAAGAAACGAGGACAAACGGAAACTGTTAGGTTGAGATAGAGGACAGTTGAGGGGCAAAGGCAGCAGGGAGACACAATCAAAAGAGGAATAAAAAAGAACAATTATCAAAAGCCTCCTTTGACCTATTTTCTTGTGTGGGGGGAAAATGTAACAAGTAGTCTAGAGGACAGTATTGCGATTGAAAACAGAGAGGCACTGCCCATGTGATTGTCATGAGGAAGATCAAGCCTGACATTTGCTCACAGCAGGGCCTGCCTTCACCCATTCCTGTGGCTTTTCCCAGTTGTCACACAGATGCTGTGGCTAAGCTGCCTGGGAACTGGGAGGTGTCCCCAGGAACCAAGGTAGATCGCTGGGCTGCTGCTGGTCTCAGATGACAGGTGAACCACATGCCTGTGTTTATGGCCAGGGAGACCCAGGACTATACTGATCTGGACAGTAGAGGTGATTCTAGAAACTGTAGATAAAGGAGGAGTGCGGAGAGGCAGGCCACAGCAGCAGGCAGGGGAGAGTGGAGGAGAGCACACATACAGATTATGTGGATTTGGCTACTGTTTGCTGCGTGCTGTCCAAAAGAAGTCCTTTTCTCTCCCTCCTAAGAAAATGCTCCGTGACTGCCGGTCACCTGCTAATTGTAGTTGGGTGCTCACTGTTATTCTGAAGATGGCGCTAATTCTGAGTCTGGATTCACAGTGGGTGCTGGGGGAGAGGCTAGCTGTGTGGTCAGAGGCAGTTGAGTGAAGAAGCCCTGATGGCCACTGACTATGAACAATGAGTTTCCATGTGGATGATTTTCGTTTCCATTAACAGTCGTGTCACAGGAGGATGCCTGCCCCTCAAGCTAATTTGGGTTTCTTAGCACTTCTGTGTTTGTATCTTCTAAATTAGACTTGGGGAACAAAATGATGACTAGCAACGCAATTGACGCTCTGCTGACACAGCAGAGAATGGCCTGAATGGTGAAAAACACAAACCAGGTCTGTGACCAGCCTTTTACAACAAAAAGGTGGCTCTGAGGTTTAGAAACCATCAAGTTGTCAACTATCTGATCCATGGCTAATGAACGGAAGAGAGCAGGTGACCGTTCACCCACTATTTCCCTCTTCATTTTCCCCTCACTTTTTGTTTTTTCCGAACAGGAGATTTGATATTTTTACAAAAGAAGAAAATGGGGTGGGGGACAGATGAAATGTGGGCACTCTTGCGTCATGTCTCAGGCCTGTTCTGCACAGTATGTCTCCTTTCAACACTTTTCTCACTTTCGGGAGAGGTTGTTGACTGAGACCCTTCTGTTACAGCTAAAAGCAGAAAGTGCCACGTTCACCATATCTGCAATGAGTTGTCCAAAAGTCCCCAGCCTCTTTGTGACTCCTGGAGAGGGGGCAGGCTGCACTATTGCCAGCGACCCTGACCTCTTCCCAAGAAAAAGAAACAGGGAGTCACTGGCCGGTGGGGACAGCAGTGGTGAGAGAGTTCCCTGTGCATGGGAGCAGAGGGGAATTGCTTTAGTCACCTCGTCTTCACCTATTCCTGAGGGAGGGACCCCCATCCTAGGGCTAGGAAGATGACCAAATGCACGGCACCCAATACTGGACAGATGGTATGGACAGCCATTTATTAGTCACACCTACTCCCAGTCCAGGGGAGAAGGGCATCACACCCCACGCAGGGCCACACAGGGGTGCCCTGGGGAGCAGAGTGAACCAGTAGGGCTGTGGGAGGCTGGTGTTGTAGTAACAAGAGGGAGGTGTGCCCCCCTAGTTCCAGGGAGAGGTTGTGATTGGCTGGTTTGAATGATCCTGCAGGTTGGCAGGGACTAAAATCTGCTACGCAGTGATAAGCAGGAATTACACCTGCCCAGTTTGATAAGAAGGCTATTTGTTGGGTTTGGAGAGCATCTCTGTGAGAACAGAGTGGCGAAGGGGCCTTGCAGTTAGAACATTGGAGGCTCTCCCAATTTTACCAGATGTTCAGGCAGCACATACGTTTGAATCTTAATTTCAAGCCTTGTCCCCAGAACGTGGGTGCTCTAAGAAGTCCCTAGCAATAACAGGGAATGCTACCAGAAGGGAAGCCAGACACTTCATGCCAACCTGCACACCTCCTGCTGTGCACTGCCTGAGCTGCCATCACAGATAGAACAGCTTGGGAGCCTGCGCGTTGTCCCCATGCAGCTTCACATGAATGGGCATAGAGGTCCCAGGGGATTGCCCAGGTGGTCAAAACAAATGATTGTCCAATCACTCCAGGATAGGTCTAAAGGGGAACATGTGTGCCCTTGAGGGGGGCTGGCCCTCAGTGACAGAGGGCAGGCTGACAAGGACCATGGCTTGTGTCTCTTAGGGCTCTATTCAGACCCAAGTAATAGAGACTCAAATGTAGTAGCTTGAATTACAGGTTTTGTTTTTCTCTCATATAACATGATGTCCATGGGTAAGTTGTCCCATGTAATAGCTTGGCTTCAGAATATCGACAGAGAGATTGAGATGGCTGAACCACTACCATGGTCCATGTCTCCTCAGGGAAGAGGGAAGGGCGAAGGGCAAAAGACAAAGGCTGTGTGTCAGGAGAGAGTCTGGAAGTTTCCACTTCATCTCCTTGGCCACCTTGGCCTGGCCACTCTTATCTGCAAAGAAGCCTGGAAAATAATGTTTTAAATTGGACATGATACCAGCCCCTAAAAAACTGGGGTTCTGTCATTTAGGAAGTAGGAAAACAAGAGATACTGAGAGCTCTGCCAAGGGGAAGAAGTACTGCTGGGTGGCTCCAGGATAAATTGGACGTGACAGCAAGGAGAATGTCCCTTCTTGTTTCACCAGCCCTGCAGACTTCCTGAAGGTAGCTTGGGGTTGTCAGACCACAGAATGGGGGATCCTCAAAGAACCTGAGTACAGGAATTGACCTCTATCCCAGATGGAAAAAGAGAAAATGATAGCCATCTCAGAACCATCTCAGAAATAACATTGCCCTCCTATCCCATGGTCTTGGAAATGACTCATGAGGTAAAGCCAGTGACTGAACAACAAGTCAACAGAGGGAGTGCCAGTTGCACAACTCACAGATTTCCAGAAGACCAGGGAACAAATGACCCCACAAAGCCCAAGGAGGCCGGTGCCTGGAAATACAAAGAGTATTGCAGACTGGTGGTCATACTCTGTGCAACTTGTGCTTTAAGTGCTGAATATAGCATGGTGTGACTATTCCTGTTAACCTCAGAACATGGCTTTGGAATGAGACCACTTGTGTATGTTCTGCACACTATTAGAAATCCTGGGAAGTGCGGAAAAGGACAGATATAGTGCCTGGACCTATTTCACAAAAAATCATTACTGAGAAAATGCTTGAAAATTGGGACATATGGAGATGTTATATGATTAATCAGTCAGTCCATCCCCATTTGAGTGGCTTTGTACCCAGGATTCTGTCATCACCAGGAGGAAAGCCCAAGTATCCTCCCTGCCCCCAGTGAGCTTATGCTCTAACCAGGCTGTGGGTAAAGACTGTGACAGAGATGCTTAGAAATCAAACAAGTTAATAACACAAAAAATACAATTAGGGGATCTTTCTTCTTACCTCCAGATCTTCCTTAAGAGACAGAAAGAAAAAGACACCAACAATTGAAATCAGGGAAATAAGCCCTACGGTGCAGAGATGACACAAAGGAGCCATCCCCGAGAACGCTCTGAACAGGACCTGGCTACGTGAGCACGTTGTGAAGTAGCCAACTCATGCTCAACTAGCCCTCAATGTACAGACTCCTAGGGAACAGTGGCATCTGTCCTATGGCCTCACTCACCACATGCTGCGAGCTCCAGGAGGTGGGGCAGATGGGTGTGGAACTGAAAGTGGGTGCTGTTACTGCTGCTCCAGGACAAAGGAGAAACTGGGGTTGTTCTGGGAAAGCTGGCCATAGAATCACCCGAAATATTTCTGAATACTGTTTTTAACTTCTGTCTCAGTTTCTCAATATTTTGAATGCAGCTGCTTGGTTCAAAGAAACCTCCTGTTTTACCCGGCAGGGGCTGTGGGGGCAGCTGCCTGCCTCTGCTTTTGGATGTTTGCGAACACCACCAGCTGCTTTCCAGGCAGGGCTGACCACTGAAAGATCCCTTAGGAGACGTTCAAGTCTGTTGCCATGGATCACGGCTCCATCCAAACAGAACAACAGTGGCAAGATTATCTTCCCCCAAGTTAATTTGCGTGTTTAAACTACATTTTAAAAAAAATCTCTGGACCTAAACCTGGTTGTGCGTGTCGGTGTGTATTCTCTCTCCCTCTCTTTTTGACCCTATGGTCTGACCTCCTTTTAGTGGAGTCAGATGTCTCTGGAAAGTCCAGTGAAATTCTGCCCTTATGGTTGCTCATTTTCATCTCCAAGTGGCATTAGCTGATGCTATTTCAGAAAAGTGGAAGGCTTCTCAGCAGACAGACTTCCCTTGGCCTCAACTTGAGTTGAGTGTAAGGACACAACACTTTGGGAAGTACAGCATTTTCACCTGGGTTCCGGTTTTCCTCCTCAAACTGACAGGTGCATAGCTCAGATGTAATGACAGATCTAATGTCTTAAAGCCAAATGATAAGAGTGCTTTAAGAGTACTTAAAGAGTGTCTCCATTTAATAATAAAATATTTAATAATGGAAATTTAATAATGGAAATGGAGAGACCCTGCTTAGACTTATTATGCATTTGTTTTCAAAATCAAAAAAGAATTTGTAATCAGTCAATACGGGAATATAAGGATTTGCTGTAGTCTTCCTAATAGCCATTTAAAATTCTGTGCTCTTCATTCAAGCTGATAATAATGAAGTGTCTCTAGTGTGGTCTGCTTATGTTCTATAGCCCAGGCACCAAGCTTCAGCAGCACCAGCCAATCCTCTGATTTAGGCTTTACTTTTCTTTTACCCAATGAGAAACCTGTGGCTTTCAGGGAGTGGGAAAATCTCCCACAATTCCCAGAGATGGTTAGCAAGTGGAGCTCACCTGATTTATAGCATGTTAGAAAAGGGCTGGAAAATGTCTCCGACATTTTGTTTTACGTTGTTTATATCTGTTCATCTGTTGTCTCCATTTTTCTCTCCTCTTTCTCTCCATCTGGGCTTTGTCTCCACCTCTTCACAAGATCTGTTGAATCAATTAATTAATTCAAGCTTTGATCAATGCTATTTTGACAGCCAGTCTATTCACATATGGCCCATTTTGTCATTATAACGTTTAGTAAGAGATAGAATAGCATTTGAAATGAGACTGCTGCCCATACACTCTGCCTGGTCCTACACTAAGCACAGACAATGCTGTGGGAATGAGCTGGATTTCCTGAGTGTGTCCCAGAAATGCTACAGTGTATATCACCAACATCAGGGCTGGCCATGTGCTCCAGTATGAGCCTGCAATGACCTGTAGGCCACGTCAGGCAGGTTACTTACGAGTAGACACCTGGTCTACCAGAGCAGTGGTCTTATCAAGCAATTCCAGCTCTCTAATCCTCTGAATCTTACATTTATGAGAAGTAACTTTTGGTGACCAGATGTAAGCTAGAAAATTCAATGATTTATCAACCCCAGTCCCATTTCAACCAAATTTTTTTTTTCTGGAAAAATAGAAGAATGTTAGGGAATTGATCATCTATGATATGATAATACTTTTTTGTTGTTTCTTTTTAGAAAACAAGAATAACATTGCTGAGGGTTTTTTTTAAAGCCTTTTTATGCTGGAATTCTGTCTAAAAGATAGAGAATTGAGATTAAAGAAGCCTTTACTAGTCACGTCTTGGACAATTTGAACATCAAAATCAATTCTGATAGTAATGGGTTATAATCCATTGAGCAAAACAGGCATCCAGGAGTCCACGCTGATATAAATACATGAATAAGTGGAAGGAAAGGGAAAGTTCTTCCCTAGAATAGAATGTTAACTGTTACATGTGAAAGGAATGACGGAATTAGGACATTACCTTGTGGAAAATATCATGCAGGGGTGATTCGGGCAGGGGTCATTCCTACTAGATGCTCTGCGGACGGGTGGAACTTGATATGAAAAGGATTTGAGTTGTAGTCTCAGGACGTCTTTCACAAAATGCTAATCAGTTACAGAGGAGGTAATGGTGATTTTGCAGTGGAGCGGCCTGGCAGACACCAAGATCGTCAAGGAGACACTCTGCAGTGGCGGGAAGAGCCAACATTGAGCAATGAGCACAACTTGTTCCTGTCGAGGAGGCCTGGCCTGAGGAAACATCACACCTCATTCTCTCTGCTATTATTAAGAACATGAGAGATGGAAAGTCCGAGTAACTGGTCAACACCGAAGGAAACTGAAAAAACATGGCAACTACATGTCATGAACGATGCTGGACAGAATCACGGACCAGAGGCAGCACCGGGAAAGTCGGCGATATTCGAGTGGCATCTGTGGGTTGGATGCTATTGTCGTATCAGTGTTGATTTCTTTATTAGGAGAGTTGTACAGTCTTTAGGTACGAGACAGAATCTTTGGGGGGAAACACACTGTAATAGTCAGGGGTTTCTGCAACTTGCTCACAAGTAGCTCCAAAAAAGACTAATGATTTAATGATCACCAGTAGATAGAGATAAGATATGACAGAGAAAATGTGGTAACACTTAAACCATTGTAGGAGATGAGGGAATTTTTTATACTGTTCTGGCAACTTTTCTTCAAGTTAGAAATATTTCGAAATAAATCATTAAAAATGAAGTGGAAAATTTCTGGAAGAAATAATATCCTGATAAAATAGTATTCTTGATAATGAGCTTTCTATCAAAATCCGTCAATAATTTAATTAGCCTTTAGCACACTGTATACTCTCAGGTTAATTATAGTGGAAATACCCAACAAATGGAAATGATAGTTATTCACTTTTAAATCAGGAGGCACAAGGATACAACCCTGTATTGCCATAGCAAAGCAGTGCTTACTCTATAAGAATTTCCCACAGAGACCCAAAGATTCCAACTCCTTTTTTATTTTATTTCTTTTTAATTTTTAAAGTAAGATTCTTTCATTTTGAACTTCCCTAAAGAAAATTTCAAAAAGAGTGATAAGTACAAAAAACAAAGAAAATCTAACTATAGTCATTGTTAACATTTTTGGTCCATCTCCTCCCACATTTTCTGAAGCACACTTTTACCTTGTTTGAGGCAAGTCTAATCATATTTCTGTACACTTTTATTCTCGGCTTCTTTCTCTTGTCCTATCTAGTACTTTTCCACGTTGCCACATGGCCTTTCTCAATGACAACTTTAATGACTAAAGGACTCCATCCATAGAATGTCTGCTGTGGATCAGTCACCCACCTCTGTGGAAGGCAGAGCAGAGATGCAGACAGGCCTTGAGTCTTGATGTCCTTGTTGAGCTGTCAACTCAGCCTACCAGAAACTACACTGCTGCTGTACTTTTGGGTCCAAGACAACTCACTTTTCAACTAAATCAACTTTATTAGGGTTTTTCTGTTGCTTAGAGCTAAAAAGCATTCTCTTCCAAAATAGGTAACATTGAGCAACACAGGAGTCCTCCAATGACAATTTCTGAAGTTTTTGAGAAAAAATTGTTGCTAGCCTCAGAATGTTTTAATATGAGACTAAAAACACAGGTGTCCCTCTTGAATTTTCCAAGCCTTCACGTCTATGTTCTCTGGTAGTCCAGTTGTTTTGTGCTTGCAGGAAGATTGCTTCCTTCTTGAGCTTTCCACTCGACCGTTACATTACCCTGGCGATGAGGGAACTTGGCACTCACTCCATCAATTGTGGCTTTCCATCCAGGGTGGTCCAAGTCTCCCCAGCATCCCAGGCAGGAGATCCCACAGTCTTAGAAACAGAGAGTTAATTCAAAGTGCCAACAGCAAATTCAGCAATCTTTCTGACTTTTTTCCCCTCACAGAAACAGTTCCCACTCTAAAAGTGGATAAGCATGTAATAAGACAGAGTTCTCCCTCTGCTTTAATATTTTATATTGCTTGTAGTTTTAAGCTTTCAAATACTATTCTTCTTTCCTTTTACAACCCTATTTATTTCTGTTTGTCCCATTTTATTCTGGTTTGGGGGACATAATGCTACAAGTGATAAAGCAAAAGAGAATCAGACCAGGCACTATGACCGATGGGAAAAGAAGTGAGGCAATTGATGCACATGACACCCGCCCTACCACCCCAACTCCCCAAAGTTCCCCTCAATTCTCTACAGCAACAAAAGCAGTGGCCAACTAGGGATTTGTCTGTTAGGTCATTATAGAACGCAGCTTTGTCTTGCAAATATTGTTTATAGGAAAAGTGAAAAAAATGACCCTATGTAGAAAAATAGGTGTAAATATATGTTCCTTATAAAATTGAAAATTTTAAATGAAGGGATAAAGAGCTGAGAGATGTGCGGGGGAGGGGAGGAATAAGAAATGTGATGGCTCTGTGCGATGTCAGAGGGATAGTGGGTGGGGGGAGGAGTTCACACAGTGTGAGGGATATAAATGATAAACATCTAAGTATTACTTGTCTTGTGCACCTGAAACTAATTTAAAAAAAAAGAAAAAAGAGAAAGAGGAAGGTGGTGGGAATTTAGGGAACCCCAATGAATTCATCAGGGATGCGCAGCAGGGAGCGTCCCCTGGACAAACGACTCTCTGAGTAGAAAGATAAAAAGAGTAGTAGGACTTTTGTCATCCAACAGAGCTATTAAAGCCCTGGAATGGGCAGCTCAGGGAAATCAGGCAACAACTTATAAAAAAGTATGAGACGAACACTCACCAAGGGGAGAGTTTAAACAAATTCTATTGGCTCCATTAGATAAATTATATGTAGTTAAAAATCATTTTTGAAGAATATTTAATAATTAGAGAAAATAGCATATATCGATAAAAATTATAATCTTTATTCTAAAAAAATATGTGAACCTCCAGTAAAGGCAATAGGGCAAACAATATGTTTATAAAACTACCCCCTAGAAATATTCAATAACAAATATTGTTTTCAGTACATAACTAAGCAGAAAAATGGTACAAAGAGAGAGATCAGAAATAGAGCCAATATGTTTAGGGACAGAATATGTGATCGACGTGTTGATACCATGTTGGGAAATGAGACATCACTAAGGAATGGGTTGCTTCCTTTGCCATCCATAGACTGAAAATACAAAACCCAACCCCAAAGCTCCACACACACAAAAACTATGATGGAAAGACCTACACAAAAAGAAGGAAGAACATCTTATGACTTTAGGATAGGAAAAAATTTCCTTCTTTTTTTTTTTAAATCACTAAATGAAAGTTATTCGGAAGACTCAAAGAAAAGCAGTAGAGCATAAACAGATTATAGTCTGTTTGAAGTCAAATAGAACAGAGTTCAAATTTGGGTACTACCAGATAATATCTTGGATAGGAAACTGAGGGATTAAGTCATTTACCTGTAAATCAAGATAAATAACAGTATTTTTCATTTTTTCCCCAAGTTTTATTGAAATATAATTGACATACATCACTGCATAATTTTGGAGGTGCCCAGCAGAAGGGTTTAACTTACATATATTATGAAATGATTACCACAATAAGTTTAGTCAGCATCCATCATCTCATAGATACAATAAAAAGAGAATGCAAAAAAAAAAGAATTTCTTTCCTTGTGATGAGAACTCATGATTTATTTTCTTAACTTTCATATATCGACAAGCATCAAAAGCATAAACCATAAAAGATAAAAGTAATACATTCAATTAATTTACAGCTTCTGAATTACAAAGGATACTAGAAGAGTTCTAGTAGATATGCCTGGGTTTAGGAAAGATATTGATAATACTATAACTGACTGGATTACTGAAAAAATATACTTTCTATTCAGAGATAAGAAGGAGATAAGGAAACCACAATGAAGCGAAATTGCCTATTCATAGCCAGCCCTCTCTCTAGTCATCAGCCTCCCTTCTTAGGCTGCCTCCGTAGTTAAATTTGGCCAGTGATATTTGAGCAAAAAGACATCTGTGGTTTGTGGGCCTGGCCTCTAAGTCATCTTGTGTGATCTTCCATGGGTTCTGTCTTCTCTTCATGGCTGGAAGTAAAGGCCTCCAAGATGGAGAACTGTGCAGTGGAAGGTATAGAACCCTGGATCAACATAGAAAAGAGCTATTGTCTAGGTTAGATCCACGTCACACTAGGATGTGAGCAAGAAATAAATGTCTATTATATTAAGCCACTGAGATATCTGCATTGTTTGTTAGAACAAACAATGCTAATTACCTTTACCCTTCAGAAATTAGTGCCAGCGATAGGGTCTGCAAACATGAAAAACCTGTCTTAGTTTTGGGTTGCAGGTGGCAAGGAAAGTAACACTGGAGCCTAGAAACATGGAAATTCACGCTATGATGTGGTAAATATTTGGTAAAATGATTGCCTATGATAATTGGAAGGCATATCATGTGCCTAATTGAGCCAACAGCTTGAGGAGGAGAAGTGAATTATAAAGGTTCAAAGTATGTATGGACCACATTTGGAAAGGTGCTCCAAGAATGAGATGAGCTCAAGAGAAAATTGGGCAGTTTACTAGGAGAAATAAAAGGGAACACAGGACATTCACATATTCCAGTCACTCAGGATTGGAAAAGTCAGGGGCTTCTAGATAAAAAACAATGAGATGGATTTTAAAACATTTGACCAATAAGTGCAGTAAAACTTTTCCAGTGAATAAAGAGAAAGAAAAGGCTGAGGGGTGGCCTTCCCACAGAAGCCTGAGAGCCCCAAGAAAGCCTGCAGAAAGTTGACAGGAAGCATAAGGGTGAGGAAACAGCAATAAAGAAGACATGCAGTTCTGGAAATACACACTGTTCCCCCAATAAAGTCCTGTTCCCTTTCCCCCAATAAAATCTTTAAAACAAACAAACAAAAAAAGACATGCATCTATATTCAAGGAAGAAAAACAGCTACGCGTATAGTTACTGGAGTTTGGACCAAATAGACTAGAAGCCTATCAAGGTTTTGAGGCAATCATGTTGCCAAAGAAACATCAGTGGGAACAATAATTGCGGCAACAAAAAAGTTGACTATTTGGGCCTCTGTGGCAGATTGCATTTTCCAAAATGGCCACACTGCTATCTGCCATCTGACATGCTTTTTTTGCAGTATGATCAAAATACTTGCTATCAAGGGATGAGGGTCTAAATTCTCTCCCCTGGACTCAGGCGTAGGACTACTGTGGAACTACCATTATGGGATTTCCATAGTTAGGTCATAAACGGTGATGCATCTTCTACCTGGTTTTTGTGGGATGTTTGCTCTGGGAACCCAGTCACCATGCTGTGAGGAAGCCCAATATCCCTGAAGAGGCCCTCTGGGATGAACAAAGTCTTTTGGCACTTAGCTCTGGATAAACGCCAAGCTAACCTCCAGCACAATTTGCCAGCCATGTGAGTGACCCATTTTGGAAGTGGGTCCTTCAGCACCAGTTGAGCCTTCCTAGTCGATACCACTGTACCCTGCCCAATAGCAGATTTTTGAGCTAAATAAGGGATTTTTGCTTTTAAGCTACTAATTGTTTGGATGTTTTTGTTTGTTTGTTTGTTTTTATTTTTAACATTTTTTATCAGTTTCAGGTGTACAAAACAATGTAATAGACATTTATCATTTATATCCGTCACACAGTGATAACCTCCCTCCACCATCTACTAACACTCTGAAATCGCAAACACCCATTATATTTCCACTGCCTCTATACCTAATGCTGTATTCCATTTCTTTTTTTTTTTTAAATTTATTGGGGTGACAATTGTTAGTGAAACTACATAGATTTCAGGTGTACAATTCTGTACTACATCATCTATATATCCCACTGTTTGTTCACCACCCAGAGTCAGTTCTCCTTCCATCACCATATATTTGATCCCCCTTACCCTCATCTCCCGCCCCTCACCTTCCTTACACTCTGGTAACCACTAAACTATTGTCTGTGTCTATGAGTTTGTGTTTCTCATTTGTTTGTCTTGCTCTTTTGTCGCTTTTGGTTTATATACCACATATCAGTGAAATCATAGGATTCTCTGCTTTCTCTGTCTGACTTATTTCACTTAGCATTATACTCTCAAGATCCATCATGTTGTCACAAATGTTCCTATGTCATCTTTTCTTAACGCCGAATAGTATTCCATTGTGTATATATACCACAACTTCTTAATCCATTCATCTATCGAAGGACATTTTGGTTGTTTCCATGTCTTGACCACCGTAAAAAAAAAAACAGCAATGAACATTGGAGAACATTTGTCTTTATGTACAAATGTTTTCAGATTCTTTGGGTAGATACCCAGGAGAGGGATTGCTGGGTCATATGGTAATTCTATTTGTAATTTTTTGAGGAACCTCCACACAGCCTCCCATAACGGCTGCACCAGTCTTCATTCCCACCAACAGTGGATGAGGGTTCCTTTTTCTCCACAGCCTCTCTAACACTTGTTACTATTTGTCTTGTTGATGATAGTCAACTGACTGGGGTGAGGTAATATCTCGTTGTGGTTTTTATTTGCATTTCTCTGATGATTAGTGATGTTGAGCATTTTTTCATATATCTATTTGCCATTTGTACATCCTCTTTAGAGAAATGTCTCTTCAGGTCCTCTGCCCATTTTTCAATTGGGTTGTTTGTTTTTTTGTTGTTGAGCTTCATGAGTTACTTGTATATTTTGGATATTAGCCCCTTATCGGAGGCACTGTTTGCAAAAATCTTCTCCCATTCACTTGGTTGCCTCTTTATTTTGTCGATGATTTCTTTTGCTGTGCAGAAGCTTTTAAGTTTCATATAGTTCGATTTGATTATTTTAGCTTTTACTTCCCTTGCTTTTGGAGTCATATTCATAAAATGCTCTTTGAACCCAAGTTCCATAAGTTTAGTACCTATATTTTCTTCTATGCAGTTTATTGTGTCAGGTCTTATGCTTAAGTCTTTGATCCATTTTGAATTAATTTTGGTACACGGTGACAGATAACAGTCCAGTTTCATTCTTTTGCACGTGGCTAACCAATTCTCCCAGCACCACTTATTGAAGAGGCTGTCTTTCCTCCATTGTACATTTTTAGCTTCTTTGTCAAAAATTATCTGTCTATATTTATGTCGTTTTATTTATGGGTTCTCAGTTCTATTCCATTGGTCTATGTGTCTGTTTTTCTGCCAATACCATGCTGTTTTGATTACTGTAGCCCTGTAGTACAAGCTAAAGTCAGGGAGTGCGATACTTCCAGTATTGTTCTTTTTTCTTAAGATTGCTTTGGCTATTCGGGGTCTTTTGTGGTTCCAAACAAATCTGATGATTCTTTGTTCTATTTCTTTAAAAATTGCAACTGGGATTTTGATGGGGATTGCATTAAATCTGTATATTGCTTTGGATAATATGGCCATTTTAACTATGCTGATTCTTCCAATCCATGAGCACGGAATGTCTTTTCATTTCTTTGTGTCATCTTCAATTTCTTTCAAAAATGTCATAGTTTTCAGCATATAGGTCTTTCACATCCTTGGTTAAGTTTATTCCTAGATATTTTAGCTTTTTGCTGCAATTGCAAAAGGAATTGTTTTTTGCATTTCTTTTTCTAAGATTTCATTGTTAGTATATAGGAATGCAATGGACTTTTGTACGTTGATTTTGTAGCCAGCAACTTTACTGTATTCATTGATTGTTTCTAACAGCATTTTGGTGGAGTCCTTAGGGTTTTCTATATATAGCATCATGTCATCTGCAAAGAGTGATAATTTAACTTCTTCATTCTCAATTTGGATGCCTTTTATTTCTTTTTCTTGCCTGATTGCTCTGGCAAGGACTTCCAACACTATGTTGAAAAGCAGAGGTGATAGGGGACAGCACTGTCGTGTTCCTGAATGTAGAGCATAGGGCTTTAGTTTTTCACCATTAATTATGAGATTAGCTGAGGGCTTGTCATATATGGCCTTTATTATGTTAAGGTATTTTCCTTCTATACCTATTTTATTAACTATGTTAATCATAAATGGATTTTGTATCTCGTCAAACGCTTTTTATGCGTAAATTGATATAATCATATGATTTTCGTCCTCTGTTTTGTTTATGTGATGTATCACGTTGATGGATTTGTGGATGTTGAACTATTCTTGTTCCCCTGGGGATGAAACCCACTTGGTCATGATGAATAATTTTTTTAATGCATTGCTGTATTTGATTCGCTAGAATTTTGTTTAGGATTTTTGCATCGGGATTCATCAGAGATATTGGTCTGTAGTTTCCTTTTTTGGTGTTGTCCTTACCAGGTTTTGGTATCAGGGCAATGCTGGACTCATAAAATGAGTTAGGGAATACTGTCTCTTCTTTAATTTTTTGGAGAGTTTGAGCAGGATTGGTATTAGATCCTGTTTGAAGGTTTGGTAGAATTCACTAGTGAAGCCATCTGGTTCCCGACTTTTGATTTTGGGAAGGTTTTGAATGACTGATTCAATTTGTTACCGGTGATTGGTCTGTTTAGATTTTCCAGTTCTTCATGGTTCAGCCTTGGAAGGCTACATGTTTCTAAGAACTTGTCCATTTCTTCTAAGTTATTAAATTTGGAGGCATATAGTCCTTCATAGTATTCTTGGATAATCCTTTGTATTTCTGTGGTGTCCGTGATAACTTCCCCTTTTTCATTTCTGATTTTGTTAATTAGTGTCTTCTCTCTTTTTATCTTAGTGATTTAGCCAAGGGTTTGTCAATTTTGTTAATCTTTTCAAAGAACCAGCTCTTTGTCACATTAATTTTTTCTATTGTCTTTTTGTTCTCTATTTCATTTAGTTCTGCTCTGATTTTTGTTATTTCCTTTCTTCTGCTGAGCTTAGGTTTCACTTGTTCTTCTTTTTCTAGTTCTTTAAGCTGTAACGTGAAGTTATTTATTTGGGATTTTTCCTGTTTCTTGAGATAGGCCTGTAATGATATAAATTTCCCTCTTAAAACTTCTTTCGCTGAATCCCAAAAATTTTGGTAGGATGCATTTTCATTGTCATTTGTTTCTATGTATTTTGAAAGCTCCTCTAGTTTCTTCTTTGACCCGGTCATTCTTTAAAAGTATGTCGTTTAATCTCCATGTATTTGTATTATTTCCTGCTTTCTTTTTGCAGTTAAAATCCAATTTCAAAGACTTGTGATCAGAGAATATGCTTGGTATGATTTCAATCTTCTTAAATTTGCTGAGGCTGATTTTATGTCCCAATATATGTTCTATCCTTGAGAATATTCCATGTACACTCGAAAAGAATGTATAGTCTGATGTTTTAGAATGAAGTGCTCTATATATGTCAATGATGTCCATTTCATCTAATGTGTCATTTAGGGCTGCTATTTCGTTATTTATTTTCTTTTTGGATGATCTATCCATAGCTGTCAATGATGTATTTAAGTCCCCCAGTATAATTGTGTTTTGGTCAATTTCTCCCTTTAGTTCTGATAGTAGTTGCTTGGTATATTTCAGTGCTCCCTGATCAGGGGCATAAAAATTGATGACTTTTATATCTTCTTGTTGTATAGTCCCCTTTACCATTATGAAATGTCCATCTTTGTTTCTTGTTATTTTTTCACCCTGGAGTCTGTTTCATCTGATATCATTATGGCTACACCTGATTTTCTCTGGGTACCATTTGCTTGGAGTGTCATTTTCCAACCTGTCACTTTGAGTCTATGCTTGTCCTTGAGGCTGAGATGTGTCTCTTGGAGACAGCATATAGTTGGGTTTAGGTTTCTGATCCAATCTGCTACTCTGTGCCTTTTGATTGGTGAGTTCAGTCCATTTACATTTAGGGTGATTATTCATATGTGATGATTTCCTGACATTCTATCTTTAGTTTTCTGGTAAGGCTGTGTCTCCATTGTTTCTTTGCCTTTTTGTTGTTGTCTATTATTTCTGTGTGGTGGTATTCTATGATGTTTCCCTCTGTTTTTTTTTATTTTTTATTACAGTATATATTTTAGTTCTGGATTTTTTTTTTGAGTGGTTACCCTTAAATTTATGTAAAGGAAAGTGTGATATTTAGAGTATTCCATTTTCTTCAGCACGCTTACTTTCTCCATTCCCATATTCCGGTTCTGGGCTTTCCTCTCCCCCTTTTTATGTTGCCATAAATTGTCCCTGTTGATGGTGGTCATAAAGCCTTCTTTAGTATTTAAAGTAGTGCAGGTTGTGTATTAGAAAATTCCCTCAGCTTCTGTATGTCTGCAAAGGTCTTTATTCCTCTTTGCTGGAATAAAAGGATATCTTTACTGGATATATTATTCTTGGCTCATAATTTCTCTCTTTCAATAGTTTGAATATTTGGTTCCACTCCCTCCTGTCTTGTAGAGTTTCTGCTGAAAAATCTGATGATAGTCTAATGGGCTTTCCTTTGTAGGTTACAGTCTTCTTTTCCCTGGCTGCCTTGAGAATTCTTTCTTTGTTGTTGATTTTAGACAGCTTCAATACAATATGCCTTGGAGAAGGCCTGTTGGGATTGAGGTTATTTGGTGTTCTATTTGCTTCTTGGATTCTAGGATCCAGTTCTGTCCACAAGTTTGGGAAGTTCTCATCAACAATTTGTTTGAATACATTTATGTTCCCTTCTCTCTTTCTTCTCTTTCTGGTATGCCCATTATTCTTATATTGCTCTTTCTGATATAGGCAGAAAGTTTTTGCAGAGTTCTTTCCTTTCTTTTAAGTCTCAAGTCTCTTTCTTCTTCCATCTGTGTAATTTCCAGGTTTCTATCTTCAATGTCACTAATTCTTTCCTCCATCTGGTCAACTCTACTACCTAAGCTGGTCATTTCATTAATTTCTTCTATTGATTTCTTAATCTCCAGAAATTCTTTTTGGTTCTTTTTTAAAATTTCAATCTCTTTCATAAAATGCTCATGTTGTTCTTGGATTGTGTTTCTGCATTCATTAAATTGCTTTTCTGTGTTTTCTTGCATCTCGTTGAGTTTTTTCAGAACTGCAATCTTGAATTCTCTGTCATTTAAGTCACATATTTACATATGTTTAAGTTCCTTTTCTGGAGACTTTTTACTTTCTTTCTGAGCTGTGTTGTTGCCTTAGTTATTCATGGCAATTACTGATTTATTATTTGTCTTCCTAGACATCTACAGGAGTGACTTCTGAAACAGGTTGATAGGAAGAGGTCTTTCTTTTGTTTTCCAATACTTGTTGGAGAATGTTTTATTTTCTCTCCGACTGCATCCTTTTTTCCCTCTCTCACACAGTAGTGCTATTTTCTCTGCACTATTCCAGCTTCTCACACAATGGGGGGATTCCCTGGGAAATGTGCTTCTCTTCTGTTAACAGTCGCCTGGGTCATAGGGCACCACGTCCCTGTGTGGATGAGGAGAGCTTTTGAAGTTCCAAAGCTCTTTCTGCACCAGATTCAGAGCCCGTATGTTTCAGCAGTTTTGTTTACTTCTGCTGGGATCCACCCAGATAGGTGGGGCCAGGGGTGGGGTGAGTTGTGAGAGGTGGCCCAGAGCAATGGCGGAGACCACCACCACAGCGGGTCCTGCTTCCACAGCTCCCTCCCTTTTGCTGGAACTAGTTGGGCTGGAAATACATGTCTTAGGTCCACAGTTCTCAGAACAGGAAATATTCTGTTTCTTTGATATGACACTGCTACTATTCAGCTTCTAGCACGGGGCAGGTGGGGGCGGGATGAGCTCTGGGAGGGTAAGGAGGGGCGGCAAGTATCAGTGCCCAAGGCTTCCATTCTCTGCTCGGCAGTGAGGGCTTAAACCACCGTTTTCAGCCTTCTTCCCTCAATCTTTACTCCGAGGTCTCTGCCGTGAGCATTGGGTTCAGCCTTGTTATATGCTGCCCCCTCCACCCTGTGGGCCATATGCGGAGCCCTAGCAGTCCAAGTACTTCCCTCTCCCGCAGCTGCGGTAGTTCTGGGAATCAGCGAGCTCGGATCACTGAGCTAGGTCTGCGTCCTGCGCCCATGCGGCTCCATCTCCGCACTTCTCCCTTCCCTCCTCTCCCGCTCGTGCGATTCTCCCACCTGGAGGTGAATTTAGTAGTGGGCCTCTTCATCTTGCCTGTCTGCTGTGCCGGGAGTCCTCTGGAGTTATTGTTGTTCGATTGGTTGTAAATTCCAGGAGAGCTTTATAGACGCTCACCTCACGCCACCATTTTGATGACGTCTGTACTCCACTTCTTGTAACTATATATATATAGTTTCATACACACACACACACACACACACACACACACACACACACACACATATATATATATATATGAAAGCATAGTTGACATTCATTATTCTTCAGCTTCAGGTGTACAATACTGTGATCAGACATCTACATCATCCCAGAGGTGGTCTCCCTAATGAGACAAGTGTCCATTGGATACCCTACAAAATCTTACAAGGTTATTGATTACATTCCCCAAATTGACTTTCATAACCCCATTACAATCTTGTGGTTACTGACTGCTTTCTAATCCTCTCACCTTGCCCCTTATCCCCACCCCCCTCCCATTTAGCAACCCTCATGTTTTACTCTATGTCTCTGAGATAGTTTGTGATTAGTTTGTTCATTTATTCTTTTTTTTAGATTCCAGATATAACTGAGATCACATGGTATTTGTCTTTTTCTGTTTGACTTATTTCACTAAACATAATGTTCTCTAGGTCCATCCGTATTGTTGTAAATGGTAAGATTTCATTCTTCTTTGTGGCTGTGTATTACTCCATTGTATAAATGTACCACAGTTTCTTAATGTCATCTACCGATGGGCATTTTGGTTGTTTCCATGTCTTGGCTATTGTGGATAGTGCTGCAATAAACATAGGAGTGCATAAAGATTTTTGAGTTGGAGTTTTGGATTCCTCCAGATAGATACCTAGGAGTGGAATTGCTGGATCATAAGGTAGTTCCATTTTTAAACTTTTGAGATACCTCCATACTGTTTTTCACAGTGGCTGCACCAATCTGCAATCCCACCAACCATGCACAAGGGTTCCCTTTTCTCCACATCCTTGCAAGCACTTGTTGTTTGTTGATTTATTGACAACAGCCATTTTGACTGGGGTGACATGTTATCTCATTGTTATTTTTATTTGCATTTCTCTAATGATTCATGAGGTTGAGCATTTTTTCATATGTCTGATTGCCATCTGTATGTCCTCTTTAGAAAAATGTCTCTTCATGTCGTCTGCCCATTTTTTAATAAGGTTGTTTGTTTTTTTGGAGTTGAGTTGAGCGAGTTTTTTATAAATTTTGGATATTAACCCCTTATTGGATATATCATTGGCAAATATCTTCTTTGTTGGGATATTTTCACACAGCAATAGATGACCAGAACAGTTCTAAGTAGAAGATGCAGGCTTCAAAGACTGTCCATTCCCAAGGATTAGTGTCCACATTCCTCCCCACGTTTCATATGTGGCAATGAAGTGAACAAAGAAGAGCTTCCTAGATGTCATATCATCAAAATCAGTGGAGCACAGAGCTCTCCCTAGAGAGTTTAATTCCACTTCAACGGTGGGGTACCTTTTCACGCAATGTCTAGTGGGATTCCATTACAACTTAGAACCAATGGCTATGATGTGTCTTCCTTTCTCTTCTTTTCTGAATGAGGTTTGATTGCAGGCTTCCTGCCCCACTCCACTGCTGCCATAGGATCTATGGGGAAGAGGAGGATGTCTTGACCTGTAGAGAGATTTCCCGTCTAGTCCTGATGGAGAGAGATGTGCATCACCTAGACTGAGCTCGATGCATGGACTTGATGGCATTGTGTATGGACTCCTTGTGAGGCTGTGTGTGAGCAAATTCGATGTGTGGGCAGAGGGGAGTAACTGGATAGCAGAACAGAATTCGCGACCAGCAGAGCAGTATTCAGAAAGACTATTAGCACTCACCTAGATTCATATAATCTTTATATTTCCTGGATTCTTGAAGTTCAGTTGACCATGTTACTGAATTCTGGCCATTGAAATGTGGGCCACTCATTTCAGGTTTAGCCCCTGAGATGACCCACATCATCAGCCACGTTTTTCTCTCTGTTCTATCCCCAGGGCTGAAAGCAAAGGATCCTAAGATGGTTGAGTCACTCAGTAGGACAAATCCTGCAAGAGCTTATCAAACATGCAGTGAGCAAAATTAACCTTTTATGATGTTAAGTTACTAAGATTTAGGGTTATTACAGTACATAGGGTTAATTAGCCCGTCTAATATAATAAGCAAAGAACATATATATGTATGATGAAAATCAAAACAGCACATATGTACAATTTTCCACCTATCAGACTGGCAAAAAACAGCCCATTAATATCAAAGAAAAATAGAAACTCCAGCATTGCTGGTCAGAGTTCAGGGTAGGATATAGAAATTAATTCAAGTATTTTAAGCCAAAAGATTTCCTGCAGATAACAGTGTGCTGGCAGAATCGGGGGAAGAACAGGAGGAACGGGTTCCAGGCTGTCTCCAGAAACAACCCCCACCAGCGCACAGAGCTTCACCAGGGTTGGTAGGGTAACAGGAGATCAGGAGGCTGCTGTTGGAACCACAAGATGCAAGATCAAACCCCCTTACATGTCCCCAGAGAAAAGGGAGCTGGGGTAGGGTGGCCATGACTGCCACTGCAGACAGACCCCACTTGGCCGGCAGGGGAGGCAACTGAAGGGAGCACGATGCTCTGCCTCTCATGCTATAACCAACCGGGAGAGCATTTTTCCAGTACAACTGAGTACAGATTACACATAACCTCTGATCCAGAAATCCTACTTCCTGGTGAGCACAGGGCAACGTGGGCAATGGGGGGTTTTCACTATTATCTGTAATAGCGAAGATTTTAGAAGCAATTAATTTTCTCTTAGTACAGGAATGGATACATAAATGGTTTATTCATACAATGGAATATTACAGAACTGTTAAACTAAATGAACTAACTCTACATATATCAGCAAGGACAAATAGCAAGAAATAAAAAAACAAAACCATAATAATTCAAGGAAAGGGCATATGACAAAAAATACATGAAGCATAATAATAAGCTACTAATTGTTGGGGGATGTTTTTACACAGCAATAGATGACCAGAACAGTTCTAAGAACAAGATGCAGGCTTCAAAGACTGTCCATTCCCAAGGATGAATGTCCAAATTCCATATTTTTAGACACAAACATCTATAGTGACTGTTCACAACACATATGGACCTAGTTCAACCCAGGGGTTATCTCGACAGCAAGAGGGAGGGCAAGCATATGACAAAGGAATTTAAATGTCATCTTTATATTTTATTTCTGTTTGCTTTTTTATAGGATCTGAAGCAATAATAGTAAAAATGTTTAATGTACTGAATCTTGACAGTAGGTGTGCAAGTGTCTGGTATATCATTACCTGTACTAGTTGGATTTGAAATGTTTCTTAATTTAAAAAAAATTAGAAAGTGTATTTAGCAGAGTCAGATAAATGTGAAGAAAACTAAAAGTAACAGATTTTTTTCCCTGAGAAAAAGATGGAGTATGATTATAATTTTCTTTTCATACAATTTTGTATTTTGTACATGTTTGTATTTTGAAAATATTTGTATTTTGTAAATGGTATAAAAATTCATAATTTATGTCAATATATCTCAGCTAATAACCATCAGAGACACATCTGTAGCATGTAGCTGACAACATTGGATTTCTTATTTGCTGCTGCAAGGGAGCCCACACACCCTGGGGAACCTGGGTACCAGAATAGGGGCAGATACCATATCATGAGTTAGAGGTATGAGGACTGCAGCAGGGATTGGCCAGATGCTGTAAGTGAAGGCATTGCCTGAAGAGTCAGTAATTTTATCTTGAGAGCATTTGTTTCCATAAGAAATTACTGTTTGATTGGCTTGGAACACAGTCTTATCTTGGAACACAGTTAATGGACATTTAAGAGAAGAGCCATTGGTTATCAGGTGGTTCATGATAATGAATTCAGCTCCAGTTCTATAAGTAAGACTTTTGAGAACGTGAACACTTAACTGTGTCTGATTCCCTCAATGTAGAATATGGGCTCACCTCCTAGACAGTCTGGGCATTGCCTAGGGCAATGCTTTCAAAGTCAGTCACCTGGGAACCAAGCAGGAAGAAAGCCACAAACCACTGATACCATGAAAGGATGAAGGTCAGCTGAAAGTAGGAAATGCTCAGTCTGTGGGAATGCTTGGGGGCAAGAGAAGGCCTGTCCCCATCATCTTTCCATCCGCAGGGTTTGTATTTCTACTTAATGTGACAAATGAGACTGGGAGAGTTTGGGACAGAAGCCTACTTGCCTTTCTCCTCTGAGTCTAATAGAGAGGGCAGCTAGCCTGACAGGCCATTAGCAAGGACTCAAGGATGTGATTCCATGGAAAGCTACAGCTACTGAGGGCACGATTTCTTCTACATGGACTCTCAAAGGTTTGCTCATTAATCTACATAGTATCTCTAAGAAACACCTTATTTTCTGTAGTTGAAAATGACTCAGAAGGTAAGCAGTTGGTGGCACGCATACCTCTATCAGGAACCCACTTGCTTTTCCACACTGCAGGCCAGAGTTGTGCTGCCTGTGGGGAACTAACTGCCCTCACTAGAGGCCCAGGTTGACTCTGGAGTGTCCACTGGCAAAATGCCTTTACAGAAGCCCCCACTGTCCTTTACCTCCCAGTGCCTGGGGCTTGTACTACAGACGAAACACCTGGCATTTATCCCTCTGTTAGAATTGCAGGTGCCAAGCCTGCCCTCCATACCTGCTCCAACAAACACAGCTCCACTAGGCTCCTTCCCTGCCTCACTGGCTTGGGCTGTGTTATATTAACAACATCTTTTATTTTCTGTGGCCTGATGCTTTGACTTCTGGGGTCTTGCTGACTCTGGAGGGGCTGTCCCTTACAGGGGTAACCAGTTTTAGAGAGAGTAAACAACTTGCCTGGGAGCATGCTCTTCAAACACAAAACAACCAATCCAGAGCCCATACTGTACCCCCCTTCTCTGTCAGGCTCACACTCTGGGTCATTGTTCCCCTGCCCTAGTCACCCCAGGGCCAGATACCAGACAACTTGGGACAGCCCTTATACCCCAAGCCTACTGAAATGATTCAAATTGGCCAATCCTAAACCTGCTCACCCTGCCTCACGCATTCCTTCCTGTGGAAACCACAGGCTCTTGCCCATGTTTCCCACTCTTCCTCTCCCTCCTGACCAACCCTGGTACCTCTCTGCGTGGCCCTGCTTGGTGTGGCATGTCCCCTCCTCTTGGGAATGGTGAGTAACAAACTATCTTTTCAATGTCAGTCATGTCCTCATCTGTTGGCCTCACTATATCTCCAATTTTCTATCAGTACATGATATTTTTGAAATATGGGTGCAAATGACTATGGTCCTCATACAGATTTCCTGTTCCAGCCATTTTTCCTGGGAAGGGCTCACAGTTATATAACTTATGTTTCACAAATTTTAGCTCATTTTTTCTTTTAAGGTTCAAGTGGCAGAATTTCTCCACTAAGTAGGAAGCTATTGTTGTTCTTTCCATGTCTCCACAAACCAATAGATACACATCAGCTCAGAGTTTGGATAAGGAATTGTTTATTATTCTTGGAAGAATAAGGAGAAAGGAGGAGAGTCTCGCACCAGTGTGCTTGTCCCTAGAGAGCTGTTATCTGGGCTCTAGCCCTACAAGGAGGACATATTGTGAATGGGACTGCTGCCCCAGTGAGCTGTGGATGGGCCACTTCAGAAATGGCAGTGAGGCAGGCAGCAATGCCTAGACTGGGAACTCACCGGCTTGGATGCTCCTGCCCTCAGGGACACAACACTCTAGCCCTAAACATTCAAAACTAACTGCCACTGAACTCCCCATGGCATGGGGCTTCTGTTTGACTTGTCCCAGTTTGGAAAGATAAGATTTAAAAGGATGAAGTTCAAATATGAGCCAGCCAGTCCTCTCAGCTTCATCTCTGCATATTGTTTAAGTCAACAACAATCATGAACTTGTATGAACTGCCAGGAACAAAACCCAGTGATTTCCCCTCCTTGACCACATTCGTTTTTCTTTGTTAATACAGACACCACATTTCGCATTTTTATTACCCAGTTTCCAAACAACACCAAAATTCAAACACAGCAAGCTTCCACAGTGCATGTGAGAAGCTGTTGATTTGGGAGCGACACCATAAAACAATGACTCAAAGGAAGATAAACTGGCCCTAATTTGCTTGCTTGCTGTGTGTTATGGACTCAGAGAGGTAGAATGAATTTTATGGTTCTTGAAAAATAGTCTTGTGTCACTTTAATTAACTAGAGCATGATGGTGAAACACAAGCATGAAACGGGGATTTTTCCACTCCTGGCTTCCTTGGAAGCTCTGTAAGGACAGCCACGAGCCAGCTCTGTGGGAACTGTGGGTCCTTACTGCCCACCTCCACAATCCCTCTGTACAAGGGTCAAAGAACTAATGATACTCTGTAAAAGTCAACTGAAAACCACAGTAACATACCACGGCCCATCCTTTCTACCCTTTAGGAAAAGGAATCTAATTACAAAAGGCATCTGAGGACAATTTATGAACCTTCACGCACAGGCTATGCATGCCTCTTCCAGTGTGGTCTCCCAACAAAGACAAGCAGGAAAGTTAGCTCTCAAAGTGCCCCTGCAGTCCTTTGTGGACGCACTGTTTTTAACCTCTCCCCTAGCTTTCCCACTTGCCTCCCGTGGAGAAATAGCTGGCTGCCTAACCAGCATTCATTGTTCCTTCATTCATTAACAGGACTGTGATGGTATTCTGAGAGAAAGTTTCCAAGCTATAAAATGAGACTTTCCATCTTGTGTTGTAGCCAGGAGCGGTTAAGCAATCCAGATCTAGATGATGAAATGTATATGGACATAGTCGGTAGGGCTTCCAGGAGGGTCCTTTTAAAAAATAAATTCTTTTGGTGTTTCTTCCCTTTTCCATCCTCCATTTTTTTTTCCTTTCTGAACCTATGATATTTGGAGGTGCAGCAGTCATTTGACATGATGAGAAAAATCTGAGGATAGAGGGGATGAGGGAACCCTGAGGGTAAAAACCATGTCCAAGGATGAGCAGACCCTGAGAGTGGAGGCCAAGTCCAAGGATGAGCCCCTGAGGTGGGTTCTAAAACTGGCAGAGGATAAAGCCAACAATAGCCTGGGAAACTGAGACATCATAGAATCATTGTAGCAGACCTGGACTGCCTTTCTAAGAATATTAAGTTATTTGGGTGAAAATAAGCCCCTAATAAATAACCATAAGCTACAGTTTGATAATAGCTCAGTGTCTTCACTGGCACTTACCCACCCACTCACCCACCCACATACCTACAAAGACACTGGACACCTGTTCCTGGATAGGATCTGTGCTTCAGACCTTTGTTCACTCAAATTTCTCTTCCTTTTATTATGAAAAGTGACCCCTTTTTGGGGTATAACCTATTCTTAAGTAAGTAAGAAACTATTTTTGATAAGAAAGTACCTTTTTGATATCTCCTAAACAAAACAGGCTTTTGTGCCTATCACTTTCTTCCCCTTTATCCCACCCTTATGGATGTCCCTCCCTACAGAGTCTCTCTGATGATACAATGTGCATCTTTCAGGACTCAGCATAGACATACCTTCTTCTGAAAAGCTTCCTGAGTGGCCCAGGCAAGATCTGGGCCTCCTTTTCTGTGCCTTCAAAGTGCCTCAACCAAAACACAACACTGGGGTAATTTTCTATTATCTGATAGTTTTCCTCATGTGAGCTGGGAAAGGTCAGGAATGGGGTCCAGCCAGTCAGTCTCCACTCAATTCCTGGCTCTCTAACAAATGTTTGTTCAATGAATAAACGAATGGTTGTAGAATGCACTTCACTTTTAGCTGGATGGGTATGTTGTGACATTATAAGGTATTTTGTTAAATCCTACCCTGACCCTTGCCTTCTCTTCTTTAGGATGGGACTGTAGAAAATGACAGTGTCATCTCCAGATGAATGCAAGAGTCCCTCTGAGTGAGACCAGCAGAAAAATTGTGCAGTTAACCCACAGAAATGTGAGAAATAACATTATTGTTTTAAGATACTCAATTTTGGAACAGTTTGTTACAGAGCACACAGCAGATGATTGATACAAGGTTCTGGCTCACTAATTCCATATTCCCCCATTAACAAGGCAACCTGAGCATGTCCTTGCATCCTAAAAAAAGAGTACAGAGATCAAAGACATGCATGACGTATAAGCACTGGCCCCACATGGCTCTCTGCAGAATGATTCGGGCACAGGCTCAGCCTTTCCTCTGGAGGTGGTAGAGTGACCAGTTTCTCTGGGCTTCAGTCTCTTCTGTCCGTGAGCAGCCTGAGTAAACACAGTGAGTTTTCAAAAAGTTCTTTGAGGAACAGTAGGGTTTCCATCAAGATGCCACGCCAGCAGAAACAAGAGCAGCCTATAACCTGGGCTGGGAAAGCCTCCTCCTATTAGAGAAACTACTCCTATTTGGGTTTCATATATTGGGCTTCCATATAAAATTTTATTTGAAGACAGGCTTCAGTTGCTTTAACATGTGAATATCACTGGACTGGTGATTTTTGAGGGCCCTTGGGGATCTAAACTTGAGTAAACCGGAAGTCAATGGCTCCAGCAAGTGCCTGTTTTATTTGGTGTCTTGCCGCAAACATCCAGAAGAATCTAGTGTGCAAAGACTGCAGTTTCACATGGAGCTAGAGAACACGGAAGCGTGTGATGGATCCTTAACGTGAAGACATAACTGCCTGGATAGCTTTGTTCAGTGCTGGCCAATGGTGACAATTCACTTTGAGATTGTCATTAAATTTTCTCAGTGCAGGCTGGGGTCCACCCTCGCCGGAGAATGGACAGTCATCTCTGAGAGCCTGCAGTGACCATGAGCCTGTCTGTGAGAGGAAGCCTGTAGGAAGGGGCTTCCTACACAAGAAGGGGCTCAACCCTCACATCCATCACAGGAGGAGGGCTTGGCGTGAGCATTCTGCTGCGGAAGAAAAGTGAATTTTAAGCAGCTATTTCACAAGGCTGTGTATTTCTAACATAAGGTGGATTTATCCTGGTCTTCATCTCACCCAACCTCTCAGTGTGCAGATGTCCAACAGATGTGCTCACTCTCCGGGACCTGGGAAAACCTTACAGAAGTGACAGTGGGACCAAGACAGCCTTCCCAGTTGGCCAGCACCAACTGCCTTCCACGTGGCTATCTCCCACACAGGCTTCCTGCTGTCTCTTCTCTCAGTGCTCTGGCCCCAGATGGAGGGAGGACGAAGGTTGGTACCACTGGCCAGCCCCTCTCCGGCTCTGCCTCTTTTCTCCTTGACTGCCTCAGAAAAGGGCCTGTGGGAGGACAGCCACCTCAGCAGAGGTTTGAGGACCCAGGGAGGCAGCTGTGATCAATCAGTGTTCTGCCGGACACCTTATATATGCAGTGTTTCCTGGGATTCGAACCACAGCCCTATGAGATGGAGACTATCTCCAGGCTACAAATGAGAAAAGTGCACCTGAAAAGTCTACTCAAGTGACCACATGGCTACAGTGTTACCATGTGGCTTCCTGTGAGGACAGCCTGTGAATGAGGACTCTGGGTCTTGGAGGTGGTTGTTCATCTACCCAGAATACCTCCAAATGTCATATGTTTCTACAGCTTTTCCTCAGAAAATACTAGAACCCATCCTAGTATACATGAGTACAAAATGACACTTCCATGAGCCATCAACTTCCTGTTTTATTAAAAAGAGACCTAGAAAACCTGAGAAGCAACTCTAAGTCAGCTTCCTGCGTCTCCTGGTAAAGCAGCTGCCTCTTCTCTGATGAGAACAGCCAGGGGTTCGCTGGAGGCCATCAGCAGTTCCAGCGCATGGGCCTGTGTCCATGTGCCAGGGTTCTGCCCTGCCTTGCCCACTCCCGCAGACAGGTGGCTTTTGTTAAGCACAAGTGTTGTTTGGAGAGCCAACATGGCAGGTGGCTTCTCAGAGTGACAGTAGACACTGATTTCAGACCAGCTGCCAACATGAGCATGGACTCACACCGCTTTGGCAGGTTGGGAGGACAGAGCAGCACGGACACCACAGAGCTCCGGCCATGGGGATCTCTTGGACCTGGTGGTGCCAGCCTCACCCAATGTCTCTCACTTTGGTGGAATCTTGTCTTCACACTAAAGAATCAGTTCAGGGAAGATTCATGGCCAACGGGGTGTGATTTGTGCTCACAGGGTCCTGAGATGGGAGCCTTGTGAAGAGCTGGGGAATGTCTCCCCGAAACAGTGACTTGCGGTGCTAGCACCACAAAGCATAAAACAGGGAAGTTTAATATGGACGACACATTGCTTTTTCATGGAAAATCACTCCAAAACAATCACTCCATGCAAATGAGGCAGAGAATATTGCAGATGGGGGAAACGGAAGCTGGCAAGGACAGGCCCACCTTAAATCCTGCCTGGCCTGGGTCCCACAACCCACTCTCTAGCCTGTCCTTTGAACCGATGTCATATTTTGAGTCTGTTTTTCTTTTTTTTCCTGGTTCTAATTTTTAGATTTTCTAAATTTGCATTGTTCACAGAAATATTTTCAACTGATCCTAGTGTCAGGCTATTGCTAATATACAATCCATGTAAGTGTACTTTATACAGTCAGGACTAATGAAGCAAAATCATAAAATGTCATTCTCTTCGTCTCTCTGAAGACACAGACCTTTAGAAAGCATCTAGTGCGTGGATTCCTTCCCCAGTGCCTGATGAAAATTCTAGCTGGCCTTAGGCTTCTTTTAAACTCTTGCTAGAAGTATTATGGTTAATCTCAAATTTCTGACAGTCCGAGGGTCACTTAAAGGCTCAGAACATAGCTTTAATTTGTATATCCCCAATCTGCTTTAAATACAACTTGATTCAAATGTTAGACTTCACCTCCCTTTCCCAGAAGACCGTTAGGGGCGGGCTGGCCAGTCTGCAGCGCAAGTCTTCTCCTCTCTTTGACTTCCTCTCCCACTCAAAGCAGAGGATGTAATGCCCCCACACTAAAGCTTGGAGGAGGGACAATGGGAAGAGTGGGGCTCTTATTGAACTTGCCCATGTGCCTGGGAACTACCGTCTGCTGGCTCTTCCAGAGAGTGTTCTCCTGACTTCTCTAGGCTCCCCCTTCCTTGGGATTCTCTCACCTGTAGCCTGCAGTTCAGTTCATTTTCTTCTGTTGGTTGCTTACTCAGGAAGCTCCAGTTTCTCCTCATTGGCTAGAGATAAGATGGCCCTGGATGCTGGTTGCCTCCTGCATGAGGCCCACACCTGGCCAGGACCATCCCACCCAGAAGAGCAGGCCTATGATTCACCTACCACTCACATGGCCAGTGCCCGTGGTTCAACCTCCTGCTCTTACACAGGAGCCAGACCCTCTCTGCAGGTGGGGCCAGCCCTCCAAAATCTCCTGTGGAGCCCCTCTGTTGACTGAAGGTTAAAAGGACAATGTCTTCCACCCATGCTAGAGGGCATACACCCACCTTCCCCAAATTATCCTCCTTACAAATGATCCCCCACATGTGAAGCTTAGATGTGCTTGAACGTGTCCTTGAGTGGCAAGACCAATTTTTAATTTATTCCTTTGTAAATTTTGCATAAGATCCTGTATCTTGTTTGAAATGCCACATTAGGAGGTAACGTCAGCAAGATGATGGAATTGGAGGTTTCGGTCTGTATCCCCTCACAGAAACACTGAGAGAAGATATTTGCAAACCATGTATCTGCTAAGGGGCTAAAATCCAAAATATATAAGGATTCCTTCAACTCAATAGCAAAAATACCCACTCCACAACTAATCTGATTTAAAAATGGCAAAGGAACTGAATAGACACTTTGCCAAAGAAGACATACAAATGGACAACAGGTGCATGAAAAGATGCTCAGCTTCACTAATCATCAGGGAAATACAAATCAGAACCACAATGAGATATCACCTCATACTTGTTAGGATTACTATTATTAAAAACACACAAACAAAAAAAGAACCCCAAAAGATAACAAGTTGTAGTGAAGTTGTCTCTACAACTTCCCAGAATTTACAAGGGTTCCCTTGTAAATTCTTGGTAGAAGTGTAAATTAGTACAGCCACTGTGGGAAACAGTATGGAGGCTCCTCAAAATATTAAAAATAGAACTACCATATGTTCCAGCAATCCAACTCCTGGGTATTTATCTGAAGGAATTTAAATTAGAATCTTGAAGAGATACCTGAACTCCCAAGTTCATTGCAGCATTATTCACAATAGCCAAGATATGAAAACAATGTAAATGCCCATCGATGGATGAATGAATAAGAAAAATGTGGTATACAGATATGCAATGGAAAATTATTTAGCCATAAAAAGGACACTCTTGCAATTGGGATGGACCTAGAGCTCATTATGCTGAGTGATACAAGCCAGACACCTAAAGACAAGTACTGTGTAATCTCACTTACATGTGCAATACAAAATAGTCAAACTTAAAGAAGCAGTGATTAGAATGGTGACTGCCAGGGTCCAGAGGGAAAGGGAAACGCAAAGGTGATGATCAAATGGTACAAAGCTTCAGTTACACAAGACCAGTATGTCCTGTAGATTTTCTGTACAGCACAGTGCCCATAGCTAACGGAAGTGTATTGTGTACTTAAAGTTTTCTGAGACAGTAGATCTTATGTTAAGTGTTACCCTCCCCACCCCACGTGAGCGCGCACACACACACACTGCACACACACAATAATAATACAAGATGCAAGAGAAAAGTTGGGGAGGTGATGGATTTCTTACTGCCGTGGTGGTGGTGATGGGTTCACGGCTGTATATTTACCCCACCTCATGGAGTTGTGTACATAAAAGTAAAGATCTTACTTTTTACATGTCCATCATACCTCAATAAAGTGGCTTTAAAAGGAAAAGAAACATCACCATTATACCGTGTGTTTAGGCTGCACTTCATTTTAATGCCCTGTCACACTCATTTTCCTCCCTCTTTATGTCTGGAAAGACATTATTTCAATTGAAAGTATTAGACATACAAAACAATGAGATTTATAATTCTCTTTAATAGGCAAAACAAGAGGAGTGTGTAAACCTCTAGAAACAAGATCAGAGAGGTTTTCCCGACTCCAGGTTCAACTGTGAGTCGAGTGCACCTGTGGGGACAGAGTCCCAGAGAGCAGTTTCCAGGCTCTTGGCCTCATGTGGAAGGGTACTGGCTTGGGTAGTAGATGGCCATCAGCTGTGGCTAGCCAATTAGCCACTGATATAACTGCCGCGGCTGTGCTGGTTGGTCAGTCAGTTGGGTGGCAGGCAGAGAAGCGAAAAGCAGGTTGCCGGTCATGTGGATCCAGCCTCCAGTGAGACTATAGTGATATGACTCCCCTATCTATGGCTCCGTGGGTGTTCCTTTTTGGCCTAGACATGTCCTGTGTTCTTATGTGGGGTGTGGGACAGGAGGCCCCGCAAGCCACCCCACATGACAAATGGCACAGCAAGCAGGGTCTCCCACACCACAGCACCCCTAGGACCTAATCACAGGCAGAACTCCCACGTTTCCTGCCTGCCTGAATTGCTCTATTTGAACAGTCTCTGCTCCAGGGCATTTTCTGGTGACCTAATAACCATATCGTTATAAAGGAGGGGTCAGCTTTTAGATTTAAATGAAAAATATAGAAAACTAAGTACATTATAAAGGAATTTGCAAATGGTGGGCCCTCAAGTTTGGAGGAAGTCTAAATGCATCTCCCATAGTCTTTTTCCTGCAAATGTGGTTTTAATCTGGAGCAACAAATTTTGCAAACTCACATCTTGGGGCCATTCCTAATAATAGGGTTTTTCCTCCTCATGCTGACAGCAGAGTGTGGCATGTCTCAGGAATGCTTCACCGTGATGCAACGTGCCCATCAGGCCTCTGTCCCAGCAGCTGCAGCTGGTTATGTTTCAGCTGAGGGAGGTTTTATTTACGCTCCACCCCCTCCCTTTCACTATCCATCAGCACACACTCATGCAAGCAAAATTAGAGGCTCCGGCCAAGGCTTGAGCTTGGGAAATGTCTTTCCCCTCTTTTTCAGGGCAGTGGTGTCCAAGGCGGCCAACAAAGGGGCCCATGCACAGTGAGAAGCCTGATGAGGCCTCCCAGCGTGTCTCCATCTCTAAGATGAAGCTGAGAAACTATTCTCTTAGATTTCAGTGCTTTTCCCCCCCAGATTCATCTTCCTTCTCCTCCTGCCTGCTACCATGGCTCAATCCTTAACTTTCAGTAGAAATTTCAGGTTTAGCACTTACCTTTCCACCATTTCTATGTCTGCTTGGAGATGCACGGTGACAAGCAGCATGCCCTTCAAAGTCACAGACGGCCACTGCCTAGTTCTTGACTCCCATCTCAGTCTCTTCTAATCGGCAATAGCCATCCCCAGCCATTCATGCCTTCCCTTCCCCAGTAATTCTAAGGTCGGTATCTTAGGGTGTCATCTGAGTCCATTGTCCCTCAGTGCCTCTGGACCAAAGCCGGTCCATGATCGCCTCTCTGGTTGCTTCTTGGACAAGCTGTCGTCTTCACTTCTCAATGACCTGAACATAAGATAACACTGTATTCTTTATCTCTTGAAATCCACATTCATTTTCAACAGCTTTTGTTCCCAGTTAAAACAAAGAGTCACTTGGTCAAGGGCTTTATGGGAAGGAAAGATTTTAGCTTCTTCTCTTTCCTGTGACAGCTGAGAAAGCATTTCCCAGTTAAGGCTTCATCTCAAACCCTGGGAACACTCATGTACAGGGGGCATGTGCAGTGTGCTCGCCGTGGATAATAGGAGAGCCAGGCAGGTCAGTAACAAATAAGAGATTTTTTAAAAAGCTGGAGAAAATTAAAAAGAATGATAGCAGATGCCAGAGAGAAAAATGGAACAATAATTCAATGTTGCTCTCCACAAGGATGGAAGAAGAGACTTGAGACTTAAAAGAAATGAAAGAACTCTACAAGAACTTTCTGACTCCATCAGAAAGAGCAATATAAGAATAATGGGCATACCTGAATGAGAAGAAAGAGAGAAGGGAACAGAGAATATATTCAAACAAATTGTTGATGAGAACTTCCCAAACTTGTGGACAGAACTAGAACCTCGAATCCAAGAAGCAAATAGAACACCTAATTACCTCAACCCCAACAGGCCTTCTCCAAGGCACACTGTATTGAAGCTGTCTAAAATCAACGACAAAGAAAGAATTCTCAAGGCAGCCAGAGAAAAGAAGACGGTAACCTACAAAGGAAAGCCCATTAGATTATCATCAGATTTTTTTTTTTTTGGGGGGGGGAGAACAAACAGAAATTTTATTGTAGCATAATAAGAACTATAAACTTTATAGAAGAACAATTATGATTCATGCACATAAGGCCACGATAGCATGTAAGTAATATACCAAGTCCAGAGCATGACTGAGGGACCAAAGTGGGGAAATTCTCAGGAAAGAATTTTATTTCGAGGAGATACCTGAGTGAAGTCTTTTTTTTTGTGTGTGTGTGTGTGTGTTAATCTACTGTTTATTTTTTTTTATTTTTTTTTATTAGTTTCAGGTGTACAAGACAAGGTAATACTTAGATGCCCACCATCTACATCCCTCACACTGTGAACCCCCCTCCCCCCACCCACCATCCCTCCGACCTCACACCCAGCCATCACATCACACACATAAAATTATAGTTGGCATTCATTAATGTTTAGCCTCTGGTGCACAACGCCACGATCAGGCATCCACACCATCCCTGAGGTGGTCTCCCAAATAGGACGCATGCCCATCGGATACCCAACAAAACCCCTACAACATTACTGAATAAGTTCCCCAAATTAATTTCCAGAAAACCCTGAGGCCATCTTGCGGCCACCAGCCGCCTCCCAATCCCTTCACCTTTCCCCTTATCCCCAACCCCCCGCCCGCCCCCGCCCATCTAACAACTCTCGGTTTTTTCTTTGTGTCCTCAAAACTGTCTCTGATTAGTTCATTCACATATTCTTTTCTTTAGATTCCGCATATAAGTGAGATCATATGGTACTTGTCTTTCTCTTTCTGACTTATTTCACTTAACATAATGTTCTCTAGATCCATCCATGTTGTTGCAAATTATAAGATTTCTTTCTTCTTTATGGCTGCGTAATACTCCATTGTATAAATGTACCACAGCTTCTTAATCCAGTCATCTACCGATGGGTATTTCGGTTGTTTCCATATCTTGGCTATTGTGTCAAGTGCTGCAATAAACATAGGAGTGCATACTGATTTTTGAATTGGAGTTTTGGATTTCTCCGGGTAGATGCCTAGGAGTGGAATTACTGGATCATAGGGTAGTTCTATCTTCAGATTCCTGAGATACCTCCATACTGTTTTCCATAGTGGCTGCACTAATCTGCAATCCCACCAACAGTGCACTAGCGTTCCCTTTTCTCCACATCCGAGCCAGCATTTGTTGTTTGTTGATTTATTGATGATAGCCATTTTGACTGGGGTGAGGTGGTATCTCATTGTGGTTTTTATTTGCATTTCTCTGATGGTTAGTGAGGTTGAGCATTTCTTCATATATCATCAGATTTTTCAGCAGAAACTCTACAAGCCAAGAGGGAGTGGAACCAATTATTCAAACTATTGAAAGAGAGAAATTATGAGCCAAGAATAATATATCCAGCAAAGATATCCTTTAGATATGAAGGAGGAATAAAGACCTTTCCAGACATACAGAAGCTGAGGGAATTTTCTAATACACGACCTGCACTACAAGAAATACTAAAGGAAGGTATTCGACCACTATCAACAGGGATGATTTGTGGCAACCAAAACATAAAAAGGTGGAGAGTAAAGGCCTGAACCGGAATATGAGAATGGAGAAAGTATGAGTGCTGAAGAAAATGGAATACTTTAAATATCAAATTTTCTTTTACATAAACTTAAGGGTAACCACTCAAAAAAAAAAAATCCAGAACTGAAATATATACAGTAATAAAAGAAGAAACAGAGGGAAACATCATAGAATACCACCACACAGAAATAATAGACAACAACAAAAAGGCAAAGAAACAATGGAGACACAGCCTTACCAGAAAACTAAAGATAGAATGACAGGAAATCATCACATATGAATAATCACCCTAAATGTAAATGGACTGAACTCACCAATAAAAAGACACAGAGTAGCAGATTGGATCAAAAAACTAAACCCACCATATGCTGTCTCCAAGAGACACATCTCAGCTACAAGGACAAGCATACACTCAAAGTGAAAGGGTGGAAATTGACACTCCAAGCAAATGGTACCCAGAGAAAATCAGGTGCAGCCATAATGATATCAGATGAAGCAGACTCCAGGGTGAAAAAGATAACAAGAGACAAAGATGGACATTTCATAATGGTAAAGGGGACTATACAACAAGAAGACATAAAAGTCATCAATTTTTATGCCCCCGATCAGGGAGCACTGAAATATACCAAGCAACTACTAACAAACTAAAGGGAGAAATTGACCAAAACACAATTATACTGGGGGACTTAATACATCATTGACAGCTATGGATAGATCATCCAAACAGAAAATAAATAACGAAATAGCAGCCCTAAATGACACATTAGATGAAATGGACATCATTGACATATATAGAGCACTTCATCCTAAAACATCAGACTGTACATTCTTTTCGAGTGTACATGGAATATTCTCAAGGATAGACCATATATTTGGACATAAAATCAGCCTCAGCAAATTTAAGAAGATTGAAATCATACCAAGCATATTCTCTGATCACAAGTCTTTGAAATTGGATTTTAACTGCAAAAAGAAAGCAGGAAATAATACAAATACATGGAGATTAAACGACATACTTTTAAAGAATGACCGGGTCAAAGAAGAAATTAGAGGAGACATCAAAAGATACATAGAAATAAATGACAATGAAAATACATCCTACCAAAATTTTGGGGATGCAGCGAAAGAAGTTTTAAGAGGGACATTTATATCATTACAAGCCTATCTCAAGAAACAGGAAAAATCCCAAATAAATAACTTCACGTTACACCTTAAAGAACTAGAAAAAGAAGAACAAGTGAAACCTAAGCTCAGCAGAAGAAAGGAAATAACAAAAATCAGAGCAGAACTAAATGAAATAGAGAACAAAAAGACAATAGAAAAAATTAATGTGACAAAGAGCTGGTTCTTTGAAAAGATTAACAAAATTGACAAACCCTTGGCTAAATCACTAAGAAATGAAAAAGCAGAAGTTATCACAGACACAACAGAAATGCAAAGGATCATGCAAGAATACTATAAAGGACTACATGCCACCAAATTCAATAACCTAGAAGAAATGGACAAGTTCTTAGAAACATATAGGCTTCCAAGGCTGAACCATGAAGAACTGGAAAATCTAAACAGACTGATCACCAGTAACGAAATTGAATCAGTCATCCAAAACCTTCCCAAAAGCAAAAGTCTGGGACCAGATGGTTTCACTAGTGAATTCTACCAAACCTTCAAACAGGATCTAATACCAATCGTGCTCAAATTCTTCCAAAAATTGAATAAGAGACAGTATTCCCTAACTCATTTTATGAGGCCAACATTACACTCATACCAAAACCTGGTAAGGACAACACAAAAAAGAAAACTACAGACCACTATCTCTGATGAATACACATGCAAAAATCCTAAACAAAATTCTAGCAAATCGAATACAACAATGCATTAAAAAGATTATTCATCACGACCAAGTGGGTTTCATCCTCGGGGCTCCAGGATGGTTCAACATCCGCAAATCCATCAAAGTGATACATCACATAAACAAAATAAAGGACAAAAATCATATGATTATATCAATAGATGCAGAAAAAGCATTTGACAAGACACAGCATCCATTTATGATTAAAACACTTAATAAAATAGGTATGGAAGGAAAATACCTTAATATAATAAAGGCCATATATGACAACCCTCAGCTAATCTCAAAATTAATGGTGAAAAACTGAAGCCCTTTGCTCTACTTTCAGGAACACAACAGTGCTGTCCCCTATCACCTCTGCTTTTCAACATAATGTTGGAAGTCCTTGCCAGAGAAATCAGGCAAGAAAAAGAAATAAAAGGCATCCAAATTGGGAATGAAGTTAAATTGACACTTTTTGCAGATGACATGATGCTTTATATAGAAAACCCTAAAGACTCCACCAAAAAGCTATTAGAAACAATCAACGAATACAGTAAAGTTTCTGGCTACAAAATCAAAGTACAAAAGTCCATTGCATTCCTATATACTAACAATGAAATCTCAGAAAAAGAAATACAAAAAAGAATTCCCTTTGCAATTACAGCAAAAAGAATAAAATACCTAGGAATAAACTTAACCAAGTTTGTGAAGGACCTATACACTGAAAACTGTAAGACGTTTTTGAAAGAAATTGAGGAAGACACAAAGAAATGGAAAGATATTCCAAGCTCATGGATTGGAAGAATCAACATAGTTAAATTGGCCATATTACCCAAGCAATATACAGATTTAATGCAATGCCCATCTAAATCCCAATGATATTTTTAAAGAAATAGAACAAAAAATCATCAGATTTGTTTGGAACCACAAAAGACCCCAAATAGCCAAAGCAATCTTAAGAACAATACTGAAGGTATCTCACTCCCTGACTTTAGCTTGTACTACAGGGCTACAGTAATCAAAAGAGCATGGTATTGGCAGAAAAACAGACACATAGACCAATGGAATAGACTTGAAAACCCAGAAATAAAACCACATAAATATGGACAGATAATTTTTGACAAAGAAGCTAAAAACATACAATGGAGGAAAGACAGCCTCTTCAATAAATGGTGCTCGGAGAATTGGATAGCCACGTGCAAAAGAATGAAACTGGACTGCTATTTGTTACTATGTACCAAAATTAATTCAAAATGGATCAAAGACTTAAGCATAAGACCTGACACAACAAACTGCATAGAAGAAAACATAGGTACTAAACTTATGGACCTTGGGTTCAAAGAGCATTTATGTATTTGACTCCAAAGGCAATGGAAGTAAAAGCTAAAATAAACAAATGGGACTTTATGAAACTTAAAAACTTCTGCACAGCAAAAGAAACCATTGGCAAGATAAAGACGCAACCGACTGAATGGGAGAAGATTTTTGCAAACAGTTCCTCCGATAAGGGGCTAATGTCCAAAATATACAAGGAACTCATGAAGCTCAAAGACAAAAAAACAAACAACCCAATTGGAAAATGTGCAGAGGACCTGAAGACACATTTCTCCAAAGAGGACTTACAAATGGCAAATAGACATATGAAAAAATGCTCAACATCGCTAATCATCAGAGAAATGCAAATAAAAACCACAATGAGATATCACCTCACCCAAGTCAGAATGGCTATCATCAACAAGACAAATAGTAACAAGTGTTGGTGAGGCTGTGGAGAAAAAGGAACCCTCATACACTGTTGGTGGGAGTGCAGACTGGTGCAGCCGCTATGGAAGGCAGTGTGGAGGTTTCTCAAAAAATTACGAATAGAATTATCATATGACCTAGCAATAGCTCTCCTGAGTATCTACCCAAAAAGTCTGAAAACATGTATCCATAAAGACACGTGTTCCAATGTTCATTGCAGCTTTGTTTTCGGTGGCCAAGACATGGAAACAACCAAAATGTCCTTTGATAGATGAATGGATAAAGAAGTCGTGGTGTATATACACAATGGAATACTATTTGGCGTTAAGGCAAGATGATATAGGAACATTTGTAACAACGTGGATGGATCTTGAGAGTATAATGCTAAGCGAAATAAGTCAGACAGAAAAAGCAGAGAACCATATGATTTCACTGATATGTGGTATATAAACCAGAAACAACAAAAGAACAAGACAAACAAATGAGAAACAAAAACTCATAGACACAGACAATAGTTTAGTGGTTACCAGAGGATAAGGCAGGTGGGGGTAGGGAGATGAGGGTAAGGGCGATCAAACATATGGTGATGGAAGGAGAACTGACTCTGGGTGGTGAACACACAGTGGGGTTTATAGATGATGTAATACAGAATTGTACACCTGAAATCTATGTAATTTTCCTAACAATTGTCACCCCAATAATTTTTTTAAAAAAAGAAGAATGCTATACAAATGGAATCATAGAGTCTGTACCCTTCTAGGATTTTTTTTTTGTTTTTGCAGAGTAATTTCCTTGTGATCCCTCCAAGTTGTGTCATCAACGTTTTGTTCCTCTTTATCTCTGAGTGATGTTCCATGGTAAGGAGTATCAGTTTGTTTAACCACTCACCCATTAAAGGACATTTTGGTTCCTCCCTTGATGTAGTTATTGCAAATGCCTATATTGCTGCTATGAAGAACTGTGGACAGTTTTTGTGGGAACATGTCTTCATCTCTATTGGATAAGGCCTAAGAATGTAATTGCTGGATCATCTGTTAAGTGCGGGTTTCATTATATAAAAAAATGCCCCCCATCCATTTTCCAGAGTAGCTGTCCCATCTTCCACTCCCACCAGAAATGTTTGAAGGAGTGTGCTTCTCTGCATCCTCACCAACATTAATATGTTCACGGTTATGGTGGTTGTGTAGTGATATCTCACGTGGTTTCACTTTGTATTTCTCTGATAGCTAATGATGTTGACCATCTTTCATGTGCTTATTTGCCATCTGAATATCTTTTCCAATGAAATGCCCATTAATATCTTTGGCCCATTTTCTAATTGGATTGCTTGTTTTTAACTGATGGGTTCTGAGAGTTCTCTATATTTTCCAGACCCTGGTCGTCTGGTGGCTGTGTGGTTTGCACATGTTTCCTCTTAGCCATGTGAGGTTTGTGTTATGGTCCCCTTTACGTCTGGGTGTCCACTTGCTGAGCCGCCTTATTGAACAGGCAGTCTTTCCTCCACTGCATCTTGTCTGTACAAGTGCCAACAATCTTTTGGGCCCATGTATCAATCTGGGCCAAACAAGAGCTAGAAACCAAGCAGTTGGTTAAACAGAAGTTTAATACAAGTATCTTTAACTATAATAAAAGAATAACTACAGGCTATACGGAAATCTCTACAGTAACCCAAGGCTGAAGGAGAAAACCAACGAAGGACAAACTGGGAAGGAGTTCTGACCTCCTTGAAGAATGTGTGGTTTGGCCACCACACAGCAGAGGAGCTCACTGGTTTAGCCAGATTGCAGTTACTGGGTAATAAAGACCCCCTCTGGAGTGTGGACAGGGAGCAGGCTGTCTACACCCAATGAGATAGGTGTGCAGGGGGCTCTGGGTGCAGTGAGGACTTCAGAGCTGGCAGGCTACTTGAGGACAAAGGATTGCAGAGAGAGCAGCTCTCTCCACGGATCTTCCTAAACCCAGGGGTGGTGCTGGGCTGGCAGAAGCAGGTCTGGATCACAGGGGGCTGCACGCAGGCCTCCTGGGACTTTCTTGTCCTCGGGGAGAAGGTTGCTCTTAAAGAATGGACAAAATCAGTTCTTCAGACAGAAAGGCAATGGCAGAGGAGGATTCTTGGGGACATCCAGAAAGAAGACAGAGGAAAAGAGCAGAAATTGGGTAAATACAATAGTTTACCCTTCTCAAGAGTTTTCTTAGGTCATGTTTGAGAACTGGAGCAAAAATCATATTGCCCGAACCCCAACATTTACACCAGCTGTGCTGGCCCGATCTTGGCCTCCGCAGGGCTCTGCTCTGTCTGAACAGAGGGACCCTGCCGCCATCCGCGGTGTCCCCAGGCTTGGGAGGGCCCTGCATCCATAGGACTTTGACAGGATGAGCTAGCTGAAGGTGTCTCTGGAGGGGGTCACCATAGGGCGTGGCCCTGCGTATGGGGATAGCAGGGTGGTCTCCAGGCGCAGTGAGGGCCACTTGGGGACAGATCCTGGCTGGAGCAAATGGAAAGGGAGGGAGCAGGCACCAGTCACCAGGCCGTGGACCCTCACACCTCTGTATCATTCTGGCGACCAGAAAGGGGGCGGATCAGAGCAGCATAGGTGAGTGGGAGGCCACAGTGCCAGTCAACCTCAGATCCTCTCCCCACCCTTCCTCTGAGCCACTGGAGGAACAGGTGGGGAGGGGGGTCCTCAGACTCAGGGCCCTGAATGGCCAGTGCTCTTTAGGTACTGCTCTAAGGGACCCTTCTCTGCTGTGCATGACACTCTTCAGGAAGACCACACTCCTTGGAAACCGGGCTGTAAGATGAAAACCTTGCAATGTATATGCAATTAAAATTAACAATTACAAAACAACTACAAAACAAAACAAGCCAGTCCTTTCCAGGAAGACCTGGGTGGGGGCAGGAAGCTGTGAGGGCCATTGCAGGCTCCCACACTCACCGCACCTGCTCTGCCCCTGAAAAACAGGTTTAACCCCCAGCCAAGAATGTTGTTTTGGGCTCCAATAAACCCCTTGTTCTCTTTCTCTATGTCCTGTTAGACGAAGAGTAAGAGCAGAAAGAATTACATGAATACTCGTTAGGTTATATGCTGTGGCGACTTTTGTTAGTTTTTCAGAAAAGTATATGTTGACAAAATAAGGATTTGAGAGTTGCAGTCTAAGATGGAATACTGGTTCCCCCACTGAAAGTGCCCCAAGGCCATGGACCCCTGTGTACCTGTGTGTGTGTGTGTTTTGGGGGTGAGCGGGGAGCAAGAGGGCCGGAAAGGCCCAGCAAGTCGTCTGGAATATCCAAAGCTCTTCCAAGCGGACTTGCCCCATCTGAACACTCTCCTATTTCTCTCTGAGTAACAGTCTTCTGAGGGGACTTTGCAGAGGGCTGGCAAATGCAGCAAAGACCTTTAAGGAGGAGAGCAGGAAAGAAAAAACACATGTGACAGGGACACAATTGTAAAACCGCACTGTCTTGTTCATTTGCCCAGCAAGTATTTCCTGAGCCCCTCCTGTCTGCAGGCTCTGGGGAGCTGGTGACGGGTGACAGGCCAGCCTAAGGTTGGTGTGCACAGAGTAGGCCAGCCCCTCAGGTGAACTTTGGGGTTTCACAGGCACTGCTCAGGCTGTGACCATGGTGCCAGGCAGCTATGGGACCACAGAAAACAGGACTCAGAGCAAGGAGGAGGCCTGGGGCTCCCAGGGGCTTTTTCAGTGCCTGTGATAGACTGTCCCTAATAGACAGATGGATGAAATGGGTGCCACCTGCAGGCAATATAGATGCAGGGCGACACAGCCAAGCCAGGGTATGTGCAAAGCATGCTTAGGGGGTAGACAGGCTCAGAGGTGACAGTGCAGCAGCAGGACACACACAGACCTCCCCAAAGCCTCCTGTTTAGCAAGAGGGAAACCCTAGATTTCCTTTGTCAAGAAGCTGCATGAGGGTCTGAGAAAGGGGAGTGTACAGCTGTGAGGAAGCTGTCAGAGACTGTGCCCAGGACCTGGGAAAGTGATGGGTCAGTGGTCCTGCAAGAGAAGTGAGGTTGCTACAGATTCTGACTGTGCAGACAGTGGGTGGGGGGTTAAGTAGAGGGCCGGAGACAGTGCTGGGTCCTAGGGGTGCTGTGAGGGTGCAGCCCGTCGGTGGGCTCTGTACCTGGCAGAGGGGCAGCTGTAGCCCCCTCCTGAGTAACTGGAGTCCCAGTGTAAATTATGCTTGCCAGGCGGATGAAGGGAGGAGAGAAGGAGGCAAGGAAGGGACTCTGGCTCTAGCATCATTGGGAGAGTCTTCCACTGCGGGAGAGGCAGTGATGTGGGGTACAGGTGGTAATGAGTAAGTGTGGCTTCCAGGAAGCATGGCTGTGACTGGGAGGGAGATGGGGTCACACTGCAATCAGAGCCGAGGTCCTCAAATGCATATGCTGGGAAACAGTGACATGGACAGTTTTAGAGAAACAGGAATGTTAGCAGAGAGGAGGGGATTCGCAGCCCAGTACAAAAGCGGGCTCATCTGGAGCAAGGGAACCTTCATCAGAGGCAGACAGGACTTGACGAGCATCACTTTGAATTTCTTGCTGAGTTAGAGGCAAGTCAGGCAGTTGTATCCAGTTGTCCAGGTTGTGAAGTCACCAATGCCCCATCGTGGTGAGAGGCATCATTCTGGAGGCAGGTGGTATGAATTTACATCATTTTGTGGCATGGGGGCTCCTCTCCCTAACCTGCATATGGGCACCGCATGGGCCAGGAACCCAGGGGTCTGCTGAGTGGGAAGAGAAGAGACAGGGGTGGGTCTGAAAGCAGACATGGGAACTAATAGGAAAGAGACGGAGAGAGGAAAGGGCTTGTTATGCAAGGCCTGCGGGGTCTCTGGTTCCGATCCCCACATAAGAACGCAGGTCATGGTGAGGCCAAAAAGGAACACACGCGAAGCCATAGGTAGGGGAGTCACACCACTATAGTCTCATTGGAGGCTGGATTCACATGATGTGAGACCTGCTGTCCACTTTTCTTCCTGCCAATCGACCAACTCGCTATCTGCAATCCGTGTTTGCTAGCCCAGCCACCATCTTCTTGCTAGCCCCCATTTTTCTGCTAGCACAGCCACGGCAGTTATATTAGTGGCCAATGGCTCACTGGTTACAGCTGACGGCCAACTAGCCACAGCTAATGGCCATCCAATCACAGTTGATGGCCATTTACTACCTGAGCCAGCACCTTTCCATGTGAGGCCGAGAGCCTGGAAACTGCACTCCTGGCTCTGTCCCCACACCCCACCCCTACAGGGTCTTGCCTCACAATCTACGTGACAAGCATCTTCCGCGAGGCGCCCTATGCGAGGAGCCTGGAGGTGAATGCAATATCCTAGACACAGCCAGGTTGTCTGGACATAGCCAGGGTTTCTTAGGGCACCACCAGTGCTTCTGGGCGCAGCCAGACTTCCTGGGCTTCTTAAGGTACCACCAGTCTCCCGGGCACAGCCAGGGCTTCTCAGGGCACCGCCACTCTCTCTGGACACAGCCTGACTTCCTGGACTCAGCCAGGGCCTTGGACCTTTTTCCCATTCACCGCCCAGCCACGCGACTTCACGTGGCGGAGAAGAGAGGGAGCTGCTTGCTCTAAATCAGAAAGAGAATCATATGTTAATAATAAAATATCATTGACATAATGAAAGAAGGCCACAGAGGACGGGTGAAACCACTGTGCCAAACCCTAGGACAAGAGCCCGTGGCAGATAGTGGGGCTGTGCAAGTATCCTTGCGGAAGGACTTGAAAAGTCCACTGCCTCCCGTCCCAAGTAAAAGCAAACTGCTCTTGACACTCGGGTGCAATGTCGATGGAGAAAAAAGCATTGGCTAAGTCTACTACATAGTGATATGTCCCCAGGCGGACAGTCAGACGATCATCAAATTGTGTATTGAAGGCACTGCAGCGTGCAAAGGTGGTGTCACCTTATTTAACTCCCTATAGTCCACAGTCATTCGCCAGGTCCCATCTGGCTTCCTGACAGGCCATACTGGGGAGTTAAAAGGACTGTGCGTTGGCCTCACAATATGTGCCTTCTTCAATTCCAATATTGTACTACCAATCTCCTCCTTCCCTCCTGGCAGGCAGTACTGTCGCACTGTAACCACGTGCCAGGGCTGTGGCAACACTTGAGGAGGGTGGCAAGCATGCCCGCGTGTCACAGCTTTCACCACCCGAATCCGGAGACGGAACTCTCCTACCAACGTCTATAAGCTGAGGCCATGTAGCACGTCCACCCCTAGAATATACTGCAGAACGGGGGAGACATAAACCTTGTAGGTACAAGGGGGAAGCCTTCCTATACCCAGTGGTAAGGAAACGGCTTTCACAATCACAGTCTTTTCCCCCATAGCCATCAACGCAGATTGCTGGTCTGGGGAACAGTTCTGGGTTCCCATAAACGAGACTGCAGTCTGCACCAGTGTGAACTAGAGCCAAAACCCTCTACACATTAGAAGAAGACTAATGTATGGACAGTTTCACGTGGGGCCTCTGGTCCCTGCTCCTCCCCTCTGACGTGGTACCTTGGCCCCGCCCCTAATCAAGCTGAAAGGAGTCGGCCTGAAGCGGCTGCATGAAGTCCTGGAGGGACACGCTTTCCCAGCCTTCTCCTTTAGGCTTCTCCGGAATTGCTGTTCCAGACGCAGCTGTTTCCAAAGTTCCAGCAGCAGTGCATTGGGTTGTCGGTCTATTTTCTCCAGATCAACCCCTGCTGCCACGAGATCACACCCATCTGTGTGCATGTTACTTTCTGAGGCCCGCGACCTCGCCCCTTTACTTTTGATTTGGGCTTTCAGGTCTCCACTGCTCGGACCTCCTGTCTTAACTTCCTTCGCCTCCGGCTTTCGACATCCCCTAGGGTGGCCATGGCGGTTGTAACTTCATGGATCCATCGCCCCACATATGGCGTAAGAATGGCAACCAAGGATCCAAAAGCACTCGCAGGTGCAGTATCCAAAACCAGATCTCTCATGCTGGCTGTAAAAAGCTCATCATCCGGCCCCTGCTTATTAAGGTTGAAAATAGCATGTCTCATACCCATTTCACGGATGATGTGAGTAAGTTCTATATATGACTCACAGTGTCTGGCAGCTCACCAGCCTGTCCCCATACTGTGCGTACCACAGCAGTGAGCCACTCCATTAGAGAGGTTGCCCTGGTCGTGGGTCAACCTATGGCAGTTCTGTAACCTTTGTCGCAGGGACAGATGTATTGTCACAAAGGCTAGCTTTTCCATCACACCTGGGGAGCAGAGAATGTTGTCTGCTCCCTCATCCCATAAACATAATAGCCAAGCTGAGACTGGCTCTCCAGGGCGCTGTCTGTACCGCCTCCCCAGCTCCTCCAACTCAGTGGGAGAGTAAGGGGTGTAGGCTGTGAACTCAGTCACAGCTGGGTTGCCGGCAGCAATGCCCCCTGGGGCCCAAAGGTTGCTCACGGTTTACCCTTTGCTTCCAGATTGGCCGGGCTTGGGGGTTGGGAGCTACATTGTCTCCACTCGCTTCCTCCTCCTCTGCCTCAGAGTCTCCACTGTGGGGCCCTCTTCCAACAGGCAGACCGAGCTTCCAGCGCCTCCAACCGGGACACCTGGTCTGGCACCTGGACCATTTCATTAAGCGCATTTTCCGTGTTGAGACTCAAGGCCGTGAGGAATATCCAGCCCACGCGACCGGCTGTAACCTTCTCCTCCTCCAGCAACTGCTCAGCCAGAGCCTGCAGGGCCCTCTCCACGCTGGCCGGAGAGCCATCCTTGTCCTCCTATCCCTCCTGGGGGGGTCCAACTCCTGAGAACAGTGGCCACCGGGCACCACACACTGTGTGGGGGCCACATGTCCTCCTGCCAGAGTCAGACGCCATTCCTACCTGGTCGGAATCCTGCTCGCTGTGCCAGGTGTCTGAGTCGGTGGAGGCCTCCATGTAAGATGTCCACAACCTCGGAGCCTTAGGCCGCAGCAGATCACCAAAATGAAGGCAACGCCGTCCATGGCCAAGAAGATGGTGTGCCAGCTGGAGGCTTGAGTCTCCCAGGCAGACTGCGCCTCCCGTTCCCGGTGTCGCTCCTCATGGGCCTCCCGAAGCTGGGCTCTCACACGCACAAACTGCTCCACCATGCTTTGGTAGGTTTTGGCCAGCACCGTACCCTGCTTACGAGACTGAGCTTTTATACATATAATCTGTTCCAGTACATTCCGGAGAGTTTCGGCCGACACCACACCCTGCTCGCTGCGCCATGTATTGTCCAGGGTCTCTGCTCCTGCTCCCCACATAAGAACGTAGGATGTGGTGAGGGCAAAAAGGAACACCCACGGAGCCATAGGTAGGGGAGTCATACCACTATGGTCTCACTGGAGGCTGGATTCACACGACGTGTGACTTGCTGTCTGCTTTTCTGCCTGTCAACCGACCAACTCACTATCTGCAATTCGCCCTTGCTAGCTCAGCCACCATCTTCTTGCTAGCTCCCATTTTCTGCTAGTGAAGCCATGGCAGTTATATTAGTGGCCAATGGCTCACGGGTTACAGCTGACGGCCAACTAGCCACAGCTGATGGCCATCCAATCACAGTTGATGGCCATTTACAACCTGAGCCAGCACCTTTCCACGTGAGGCTGAGAGCCTGGAAACTGCACTCCTGGCTCTGTCCCCACATTTCTGCAGCAAGCAGAAAACATTTTCTCCCTCTTTCTCTTTTCCCGATTGATTTCAAGGACTGCTCGTGACTGTTATTATCCTAGAATATAATCCAAGTGACCGTGTTCAAGGAAAACTTCCCCCAGGAACAGAAAGCAACAAACAAGAAACCTTGGGTCTGGACCTGTGCAGTCATAAACTTGCTGTTTTTATAAAACCTGACAGGCCAACCTAATTTTTTTAAAATGTCGCAATGAAGTATTTAATTCTCTAGGTATTTCAAAATACTAAAGCAAAAGCATTTCCTTTTAGACCCAACGTCAAAAAAATGTTTTTTAAGTACTGATGAAATGCAGATCCTGGCAACTTTTATTTAATTCAAGCCCAGAAGGACTCGTTGCCAGTCCGAAGCCACGCACATATGCAGGACCCATAGGCCATTTAACAAGCATCTTCACCACTTGGCTCCATGCAGACCTCCATGCAGTTTCTGCTGCAACAGGAAATTACAGCATCCATCTGTGTGGATTCTAGGTTGATGGGGGTGAAGGAAATAGCCAACACACACGATGGTTTCCATCGAAATCCCTAGGCATCAGGGAACTGTGTGCACTGGCTCAAATCCAGGTCTCTTAGGACAGGTGTGACCTTTCGTAATTGATTTCACTTCCCTTCTTCACAAATAAATGCGAGATGATAGTAGGTCATTCCTGGAGCTGATGCCTGTTCACATGTGATAATCCCTTCGAGCCTATAGCACAGCCTAGCACAGAGATCAATAAACATTAGCCATCATTATTACTTATATTTTGTTTTAGCATTTCCAGGGTGTTACATCATTATTAAAAAGGAAAAACAAAAAGACTTTACAAAACCCAAATCACTGCTGGGGCATGACATTGGGGTTCACTGGCTTGAAATCCAGCCCTGGCCCTGGTCACCAGGCAGACGCTGAGACTGTGCACCTATGAGAGGATCTAATAGCACCTGGTCTCCACCACTCATCAGGCTGTCAGGGGGATGAATTGAGATAGTAAATGCAGAAGCACTTTGTACTTCATTAGGCCACATACATCCATCTGGAGTGCAGAATCAGCACCTAGGATTATTAACGGACATTCCTCTAGAGCCATTAAAAGTGTCAGGTAAGGAGACACCAGAACACAGAGTCACCATAAGTACTAGGAGAAAGGGAGTATTCCAAGCACCAGATAATCCCAAACCTGTGTGCGCTCCTCTAGGACCCTCGAAATGTCCTCCAAGCAGTGTTCCTTCCCCTATGACTCTGTTATCACCTGTCTCTAGTGTGCTCAGAACATTCTGATGAGCTCACCACGGGATCAACTGCTAGAAGATTGCTCGTCCCCGTTATCACTATTGGATGACGACCAGAGAAAGTCTCACGGTTCCTCTCCCCTCCATCACCAATGAAGGTGACCACAGGAGAGGAACTTGTGGTTCTTGGGCCATCTCTATGTCCAGGTCTCTTCCCCTTGTCAGGAAACAAGCAACATGAAACATTTATTCCCCTTGTGGGAATGAAAGGCACAAAACCAGGGAATTCTTTTTTTTTAATTAAAGTTTATTGGTGTGACAATTATTAGTAAAATTACATAGATTTCAGATGTACAATTCTTTAATACATGAAAAATCAGAGAATTCTAACACAGAAACATATGCTTGATACCCCAATTCTGCTCTAACCAGCTGTGAGAGGGTGCCCTGGGAGTTGGTACTCGGGCCTGGCCCCCAAGTGTGGGCATACGTTGTTTCCCTGCCTTTGTTTTCATCTCCACGCTGTGGCCAAACCTCATCTCCATTTCTGTTTTTTCCTCCTCTTCTCCCCTGGCCTGTGGTCAGGCTGAGCAAATGCCCCTGGGCTCCTTTCTTTTCACCCCACAGTGACATACCTCTTATCTTCCCTCCACAGTAGATCATGAGTCTCTGTACCTGCCTTTCGCTCTGAAAGCTCTCTGAGAGACCTGCTGTGCCTTTGCTGTGCTCATTCTTCCCTTGTGCAGCCACGTGGTGTGGCACCCACATTAAGGGCTGGAGCCAGAAGCCTGGGATGGGGAGTCAGACCTGGGTTAGATCCCATCCCACTACATTGCAGTTATGTGACTTGATTACTGTCTTTAAAACTCTCATTTGTTGAGATTTTGCTATACTGAGCTCATCACAATTTTGACAAAGTGTTTTAGTCTTCATGTCACCATGGCTCAGGAAGGGACTTTGCAGGCTTGCACACCCTGTGATTAATACCTGAGTTCACATCCAGGCCTCCGGGCCAGAGCCAGCATCGTGTCTCCTCTGGACACACTGGGTGACTTCTGTCTTGGCTCTTCCTGTGTGAAGTGGGGGCTGTAACTGCTTCTTAGCAGTCATGAGGAACCAGAGCACTCCTATGCCCTCTGGTCCTGAGGTAGATGGGAGATGCACATTCCCTAGCACCTGGAACCAGGCCTGACGCCTATAATAGGTGCAAAAAATATTTATTTGGGTGGATTAGATAAGCAGGCTTGTAGCCCAGTACCTGGCAAAAGATGGTCATTCCAGAAATGATAGTCATAGGAGGAGGAATGTACATGCCCAGCCCAGCTGTTCACCATCTCTCCTCACCCTTATCTGTCGTGGTCAAGGGCCCCCAGCACCCAGTGTGGAGCCTGGCTCACACCCGTTGCTCAACAATGCGTGTCTGTGCTGCTGAGGATGGTGATGGCCACATAGAAGAGATAAGGGGCATGTCAGCCCTGCAAATGCAGAAGTAGTGAGTTAGTGGGTTCACGCAGGAAGATCGAAACATTTATTAAGTGCTTCCGAGTGTTAGACAATGCAAACTTATTTTTCTGTGATTCATTTAATTCTCACAAAATTAAATTCTCATTTAATTCTCACAAAAACCATGGTTCTCTTGCTCTGCCCACAGTGCAGATGAAGAAAATGGAGCCTTGAGCAGTTAAGTTCCCACAGGCATGAGAAGTAAATGTCTAACACACAGTAAGCGCTACATAAATGTTTTGATCTTGTTTATTTAGAAGAGTTGTTTGCCCTTACCCACTGGGCCATGTGGCCACCGAGAGGGCGAAATCACATGGTGCCCATTCTCCATGGTAAATAGGAGGCCATGCCCTCACAGCCCCACTCCGGGATCTCTGCTCTACATTAAACAAGGCCTCGAGAACAGCCCAAAGAAGGTTGTACTTGCTGCATCGAAAGAGAGAACAAAGAACATCTGTGGGTTCTTCCTCCTTTCCAAGCACAACACGGGCTACAATTTCTCATTCCTTTTTTTTAAAAAAAATTTAATAAGAGAAAAAATATTCCCCCTAAATTCCTAGGGGAAATCCAAAGACAGTTATTCCCATCAGATTTTGAGGAAGTCTTGAATCCTTCACTGGCAGATATCAGATTCTCAGAAGGTGACTGACCTTCTGCAAAAGCTATGAAAACAGTGTCGTATGGATGGAGTTTCCAGAACGAAATATTGCAGCTCCACCGGGCGGGAAGGAGGCCTCACGCACGGAGCACAGACACACAGACACTCATATGCAGCAGAGGCCTCTCTGCTCTCCCCAGGAGAGTCCAGGGTTCTGGACGCACACATTTCACACCAGCAGGCCAAGGTGAAGCTCAGAGTGACGTTTCGCTTCCCGAATGGGACACCTCCTTTCTAGTAGGAGAAGAGGCCCATGCTGGGATGAGTTCCCAGGGCTTCTTTGGGGTTTTTCCCACAGTCAAAGTTGTTCCTTAACAATGGCACAGAAAAGAACTCACATTTGTGGACGATTGTGCGTGATTTACTCTATTTACGGTTGCGGAAAATGAGACTTGGAGAGATAAGTAATGTGCCCAAGTCCACCTCAACGTCCATGGTCACATGGGGCCACTCTCCCATGGCACTCTGTCACCGTGCCCTGTTCATCATCAATCACCCACCTCCATGACGTGACAGGGACACTTGGGAAACTTATATCTGATCTTTCACTCCCTCACCTAGACTCTTTAGGTGCTTGCTGGCTCAGGTGAAATCCAAACATTCTTATGTGGCACGTGACTTCTGGGACCAGGTCCACACAACACCTCCAGGCAGGAGATGAGGACGGTCCACATATCATATATCTAAAATTTTAAAGCCCAGACCCCAGCACAAAGGAGACCCCAGCACTGGGTACATGTGCACATCGCTGTGCACATGCCAGCTTGTTCCTCCAGTTTCTGTGCACATGCATATGCTCGGGTTCCTCTCGGGCCCAGGGCCACATATTGGATGTGTGGACCTAGTGGAAGTGAGCTTGGGATGTGTGGGCAAGGAGTTCTCAGCTTAGGGTACCCCAAGCATGATCTAGAAGGAGGGATGCAGGCCCCAGTTGGGCACATCCTCTTGGCCCGTGGACACCTCTCTGCAGGAAGGGACTCAGCAGAGCAGGACCCGAGTGGGCCCTTTAAGGATCAGCCCTGGCCATGGGCCTCTCATGCTGAGCTGAGGGCCTCACTGGGCAGGCCCACATCTCCCTGCCCAGCCAGCCTGTATAAGTCACATGCAGCCCTAAAGAGTAACATCTGCATTGTGTTCCCACAAACACATTTGCAATGACCCAGGTCTCTAGAATCCCCCTTAACTTACCTTCTGGACCCCCAACCTCCAAAGCTGGCTCTTACCACACTATCTCACAATTATTTTACAGTCTGCCTTCCAAATCCAACAGAGATTCTGCCCAAGCACGAGGCTCAACACAGAGCTGGTGTTTAATCAATATATTACTTCAATGGATGTCACTGCTTTGCTCACATTCTAGAAGAAAAAAAAAGAGAAATCAGCTTCTGTTCAGAGAGTCGCAGAGTCTGGAAAGAGGACGACTAGAGAAGCCTGCTTAGATTGCCTTCTCCCCAATAGACCTCAGGCCAAGCATCCCCCAGCTCAACACTGAGATTTTCTAATCTGGGAGAAATGTATGAATTTCATTTAGCGTCATTCAACAAATAGATAGTGGGCACAGCCTGTCAGACCCTGTCTGGAACCTGGAGATACAAAGGAACAAATGATCAGCACAAACGCTCACGTTTGGGGCTTACGCATAGTGATAGCAGACAGTAGCATGCTAATCCATGTCACTGTCATACCTGTGTGAGCACAGTCAGATAGAGCAGGTCTGGGTGGCTACTACTTTGTCCTGGGAGACCAGGGAGTGGAGGTCATATTTAGACTGAGCCCCAAATGCCAATCAGGAGAACAACCACATGCATAGGTGCAGAGATTTAGAGGTAAAGGAGGAGTTGTATCGAGTGCTGGTGCTGAATCTCCAAACAAACCCACCTGTGAGGTGGAAACTTGATGAGAACAAGGGTAACAGGGAAGAGATGAGCTTATGGAAGTGGGCGAAGCCAGCTTCTGCAGCTGTGAAAGCAGACAGGGAGATTGGAGCTTATTCTATGTGTGTCCAGAGCTGATTCAGGCATTGAGTGGGGGAGCCATAATGGTGACTCATGTTTTCAAATGACCATCCTGGATGCCGCATAGAGAACGAACTACCAGGCACCAGGAGGTCATGACAAGGTGACTCAACAGTTCACAGACTTGACCAAGATGGTCTTTATGAAGACACTGAGATAGAGTTGGGTTGGGTTGTACGAGAGTTTCATTGGTAGAATCCAATGATGGACCTTAGGGAAGGTGTGAGGGAAAAAGGCATCAAAGGTAACATGCAGATGTTCAATCTGAGCGTGTTCCTCAGTGGTGGTGCCACTTGCCGAGATGAGCCAGCACCCGGCACAGTCCAGTTCCTGGAAGACTGGGCTGAGAGAAGAGCAAGATAAGTGGGGGTTCCGTGTGGCCAGAAGTAGAGGTAAAACTGCACTTTCTGAAATCTCATTTGTAAATTTCTCATTTGGAACTCAAAACTCAATTTCCCGTCTATGTGATAAAAGCTGGTAAGGTCCCAGGCCAACCCATAAGTGCCGATTTAATCCATAATCCACTGACCACAGGAATAATAAACCCAATGCCGTGGGACCCAGACTTCCAGGAAAGAGGACCTAGAGTTCCAGGGTGGGGTGGCAGAGTCACAGTGTTAAACTCCAGAGCCAACAGAAATTAAGCAGCGAAAGCAGATTAAAATTTTTTTTTTTTAATTTTTCAATTACAATTGACATTTAATATTATATTTGTTTCAGGTGTACAGCATGGTGGTTAGACATTTATATAACTTACAAAATGACCTCCCAATAAGTCTAGTACTCACCTGGCACTATACATAATTACAATATTACTGACTATTCTCCCTATGCTGTACTTTGCATCCCCGTGACTATTTTGTAACTACCAATTTATGCTTCTTAATCTCTTTGCTTTTTTCACCCAGCCCTCTACCTTCCCTCCCATCTGGCAACCATCAGTTTGTTTTCTGTATCTATGAGTTTGTTTCTGTTTTGTTTGTTCCTTTATTTTGTTTTTTAAGATTCCATGTATAAGTGAGATCATATGGTATTTTTCTTTCTCTGTCTGACTTATTTCACTTAGCATAATACCCTCTAGGTCTATCCATGTTGTTACAAATGGTAAGATTTTATTCTTTTTTATGGCTGAGTAATAGTCCATACACACATATATATACACACACATATATATATATATATATACATATATATACATACCACTTCTTTATATATATATATATATATATATATACCACTTCTTTATCCAGTCAACTGTTGATGGGCACTTAGTTGTCTCCATATCATGGTATTGTAAACAATACTGGAATGAACAGACAGATGCATATATCTTTTCAATTTATTGTTTTGGGTTTCTTTGGATAAATACCCAGAAGTAGAATCACTGGGTCCTCCCTTGTACCTTGTTATAGCCTTCATTTTAAACTCTATTTTGTCTGGTTTATGTATTGCTATCTTAGCTTTTGTTTGTTTGTTGAAATATCTTTTTTTATCCTTTTACTTTCAGTCTCTGTGTATCTTTCAATCTGAAGTAAGTCTCTTGTAGGCATCAAATGCAAGGGTCTTGTTTTCTTATTCAGTCAACCACCCTATGTCTTTTGATAGGAGCATTTAAGCATTTACATTTAAAGTAATTGCTGATAGATATGTAGTTATTGCCATTTTATTATTTATATTTTTATCTTTTTTTTTTCTTTGTCTTCTTAAAGAAATTCCTTTAATATTTCATGTAATACTGGTTTGGTGGAGATTAATTCCTTTAGCTTTTTCTTGTCTGGGAAACTCTATATCTGCCCTTCAATTCTAAATGATAGATTTGCTGGGTAGAATAATCTTGGCTGTAGGTCCTTGCTTTTCATCACTTTGAATATTTCCTGTCAATCTCTTCTGGCCTGCCAAGTTTCTGTTGAGAAATCAGCTGACATTCTTATCAGGGCTCCCTTGTATCTCCAAATGAACTGTTTTTCTCTTGTTACTTTTAAGATTCTCCCTTTGTCTTTAACCTTTGGCATTTTAATTATGATGTGTCTTGGTGTGGGCCTTTTTGGGTTCATCTTGTTTGGGACATTCTGTGCTTCCTGGGTTTGCATGTCTGTTTCCTTCACCAGGTTGGGGAAGATTTCCATCAATATTTCTTCAAATAGGTTTTTAATTCCTTGCTTGTGAGGGACCCCTCACTCTTCAGTGTGGACCTCCACTGCCGACATAACCTTCCCAGATTTTAACCATCACACATGGGTGTGGGGCCAGCCCATTCCCATCTCTGCCCTTCCTACCAGGCTTGACATGGTTTCTTCTGCATGTCCTTAGATATAGGACTCTGTTCAGATAGACTTCAGGTGATTTTCAGTGATGGTTTCTCTGTAGTTTAGTTGTAATTTTGATGTGGTCATGGGAGGAGGCAGTTACAGCATTTACCTGCTCTGCCATCTTGACCAGAACTTTGGGATGTCAAGTCTTTACTTTCTATTATATTATTTCAGAAGCAAATGCAATACCTAACATACCCAGGTCAACGATTCATAAGCTGCATAGACATACAAAGAAACTTGTGCAATTTGTACCTGCTCCTTTTCCAGTGAAACTGTTATATTTTCTAAATGCAATTATTTCATCTCCAAGTTGCTCCCCGACTGTCCCTATGTTGTCGTTGTCCCTCCATATTAATCCCAGACTTAGCTTTTTTCCTTCCTTTTGTAGCCCAAACCACCAGTCCCTGTTAGCTGCCTGTGTCCTTCGATCTCCCCCACAGCTTCTGAGGCAGGGACCTGGTACTTCTCCCTATAGATTAGGAGTCCTAAACTCTTTTCAGAAACATGGACTTCTTCTGAAATAAGTAGAAAAGAAATAAGCAAATCATAACCTGAAGGAAATCATTCCCTTTTTGGAAATTTCAAGCATCAAGAAAGTTTTCTAAAGCCTAAATATTCTCCACAATTTGTTTTTATTCATTGAGCCTTCATTTGTTTGTTTGTTCAGCATTGTTAAAGCATCTGTTCTGTGACTTCCCCTTTGGTTGCATTGGGGTTACTGATGTGAGAAAAGGCTCTTTTTTCTGCTTCCCACTTTACAGGGGCTCGTCCAAGATGAGAAACTCATCCAAGTCTCTTCGTGGCAACCACCCTTCTAGCTTATATCCTTCACCACAACCACACCCCTTTGCTGAGAGGGGCATTTGCTTTAAGACTTCAAACTTCCTAATGTCATATTTAAAACTTACAAAGTTTACAGTAGGAAAGAAGTGAAGATATGCAACACTAGTAATACATTTCTTTTCAATTATCAATTACAAATGAAAGAAAAATTATTGAAAAGTTTCAAGTCCCATACAAGCAACCAAGTAGTAGGTAGTTTAGATAAGATGTCAGGGAAAAAAACATCACTACAAATCTCGAGCCTTAGCACTGATTTTTACCAATCCATAACCAGAGCTTAAAATTAATTTTGAGTTTTTTTAAGTTAAATATTTATTTACTAAAATGTGATTAACCCAAATATTTAAGTAACTGCTAATATTTCTTTTTTCTTTTCTTTTCTTTTCTTTTTTTTTTTTTTTTTTTTTTTTAGCAAAGAACAAGTTTCTTATTGTGTTGGTGCTCCTGAGGCCTTTTCATCGATGCTTTTGAAATTGTACATCCAAGTGGACTCCCCAACCTGGATAATCTCCAGAGTTTCTAAATGAACATTCAAGAAACAAAATGATTCATGTCAAAATTTACATGAGCCTTGAAATCTTGGGAAGATTTACCTTCAAACAACAAACAATGCAATGGATATTTGGGTCTATAATATTTACAATTTGAGCAATTACAACCACATATTACATAGTTTCTAGTAGTGTACAATGACAACAACCATGCCCAGTATTGCTTAAGAAAACACACAGAGTCAGTGACCAAGGGTGCCAGTACCCTGCTCAAGTGGAAGGACTATGGCAAAATTAGGCCACATGTTTTGTGGGAAGAGCTTCCCAACATACTTTTCATTATCACCGTCTTTGAGCATTGCTTCAAAAAAGAATCCTAACCCATGATATTTGGAGCTAAGCCAGAGCGTTCAGCAAACAAGTCACTCTATAGGAGTTTCTCCATGCCAGACTGTGTCTTCAATGACAATGTCTAAGAAGCCATGGAAGGACAAAAATTTTACATATATTTTTTTACATCTGAAAGTATTTCTCGTGGCATGGGGTGTCGGGATTATGAAAACCAAGCAAACAAAGTAGAAATCCCAGATTCCTTTTCTCTCATTTATTCATTCATTGAACAAAATAATTATTGAATACATCATATGTGCCAGGTCCACCTTCAGAGCTGGGGCTACTGTGGTGCGCAATGCATGATGGTCTCATGTTGCCTCCTATTTAGGACTCTTCCCAGTCACTTATTTATGCTTCTTGATCTGCAAAATATGTAAGTAGACCAGTGTTCACATGACAACTAGTAAATAAATGCTCTACACATCAGTTCTTGTGAATCATATTTAAAAAAGGAGATAATGAAAGTTCAAGTGTTATGAGAACTAGACTTTCAATTCATTGTTTGTGTAAAATCTTAAGATTCTTTTACAAGCCAACTGTGTACTAACAGGTGAGAACATAAAATTTTGTTTGGAATTTTTTTTTTTTTTTTTTGGAAAGTCATGGGAAGGAAGAAGAAATCCCCTAGAATCTACTATCTGTATTGGTTGATTTACAGATAACTTATAATCTCAACTCCTGGGAAAACATGCTGTAGCATTGCACATAAAGCTCAACGTAAGAGCACATATATCCTTAAGGTTAGGCAGACTTCTAAAAAGAACTCCAAAGGTGCTCGTAAGATTGCCAAGGTAGAGAGGGTCTCTTGTTGGAAAACTTTGGACAAAGCAGCAACTTCAAATAGAATCGTCCTCCTAGAGCACTCACCAAGACTGTGTGTGCTTTTCAAAATAATGAAAAGTAAGGGTCTGCTGAGTGGGACAGAAACCAACGTTTTTAAACCAAAAATTAGTTTCCTTTCTTTTTTTTTTCAGTCCTAGAGAAGTTCAAGTGAGTAGTCATAGCTGGAAACAATAAGCTCTTCAAGGACAGAAAGCGTGTTTCAGTCAATGTTGTCTCTCCAGTACCTGCCATGTAACAAGTATTCCAAGAAAAAATTAAAGGCAGGCAAGAAACTCTTAACTTTTTCTTTTTTAAAAATTTTAAATTTATTTTAAGTGTGTTTTTACAGGACTCATCAGCTCCAAGTCAAGTAGTTGTTTCAATCTAGTTGTGGAGGGTGCAGCTCACAGTGGCCCATGTGGGGATCGAACCAGTGACCTTGTTTTTAAGAGCACCAGGCTCTAACCAACTGAGCTAACCAGCCGCCCTGTGAAACTCTTTACTGTTTGACCAACAAAACTTTAAATAATTATATACGTATATAATCTTTTCCCTTCCCTACCTTTATGGGACACTGTTTTCTCCTCATTATCAAGTCTCTTTCTGGCAAAGAATGAAATAGGGGCTCCTATGTGAGAATGGCATAGAGACATCTCGGGGAGAATGAGACATGGGTTGAAGGAGGAAGTCAAGAAGGGACAGTCACAGTTCCTGTGAAGAGTGGAGGAGGCCACGTCACTCGTGGTTGAAGGGAAGTGATAAAGCAATGGGGCCTTGAGATAAAAGTGTCAAAAGAAGATTTCTGGGTGCTTTGCTCTCTCCTGTGCACTTGCTGTCCTCTCAGAAGAAGCCTGGTTTAGAGACCCACATTAAACACCAGGGTTCTGGCGCTGGGTGGTAGGGTGCTAGCGAAGGGTTTGGTGCTCAGGGAGGCTGTCCTAAAAAATAGGAGCAGGATGGCCCGGGTTTGTGTGGCTTCCAGACATTTGCATGTTACAATTCTTCACATTTGCCTTCCCGAGATGGGTGGCCCTGTCACAGCCCAAACTTACTCTCTGTCAGCAAATAATTAGTGTTTACACACATAAAAAAATCCATAGTCTAATAGTGATGAATAGTAACAATGATAATAATAATAGTAATTCTCCATGAGTCTAGGTGATGATTATTTCAGTGCGTAAGGGAAGAATTCCTCACATGTAGAATATAATGATGGTGTTTCCTTCAGAATTGAATGACTCTTGATAAATAATCAAAGCTTAATTGTTGCCCTGCCTTGATGGAAAGGGCTACCTGGAACAGCAGCAAACGCTCATTGTAGCCAGAATTCACTTTGTGGAAAATATTATAGGAACCGCTTTAAAGGTCAGACCCCTGCTTTGATTAACACCACAGTCTTGAGACATTTGTCCATTTATATTGGTTAGCATTTATTTAACATCTAAACAAAACCAAGTTCTAACAGATTTAACAGATCCCTATTTTGAACTCTCCTAAAGACCACAGTTACTGAATTTCACACTTCGGTTTTCTTTGCAGGGACGCCAAAGGGAAAACATTTTAATTGCCATAAATATGCATCGTTCTCATTTGCCTACGCATTGGGGGTTGGGGGCGGGGAGGGCATGCAGATGCAAGGCTTCTCCACCTGAGTCAGATCTCTCAGATTATATTGCTAATGAACTCAGGCTGCAGGAGTTCTCTTTCCAGAAAGAGCTTGGGCTTTGCTGCTGAGCACCAGTCCATTACTAATTCACTACCCCTTATCTCAAAAAGATTTCCACCTGCCTTCCAGTCAGTTTTCATTCCCAGGCAGTGGACCACACCGCTGCTGCCCCGGATCCATGAGGAGTTTCATAAAGACCTTCTCGTGTTGTGCTCCCTGAGCAAACAGTTACAAAACGCGGTGTCTTTCTTTCCTCACAAATAAACTAGTTCCTCTCCCTGACCAGAAAGTGCTGGTGTTTTTCTCAGTTTGCACAAAAGAAGTTGATAACCACCAATCTCTGGTAAAATCATCAACAGATTGTAAACAAATAAGGAATTATTTTAAAGCATACACAACATTCTTTAAGCACATGCAGATAGCTGGCATTCCATTTCATTTCAAAATGTTACTAAAATGTTTATATCTAAGGAAAATAGTAAGTTACATAATAGCCGTGGAAATCAACATATTTACCACAACTGTGTGTGTGTGTGTGTGTACGCATGTGTGTTCACACAATCATGCGAATACTGTATTTCTACAGGATAAATTTCTAAGAAATGTAGTTGTGGGGCAAAGGCCCTGCATATTTAAAATTTTGAGACATATCCCTAAATGGCTTTACAAAGAAGGTTATAATAATTTATATTCTCATCAAAAAGGTTACCCATCTCTTTTGCCAGCACTACATAACATCAAACTTTTAATCTGACAAGAAATGATATCTCATCATTGTTTAGGTTTGCATTTTTTAAATTAGTGATGAAGTTGAGCTTCTATTCATACGTTTACGTCATTGCAATTTCTTTCTCTGTGAATTACTTGTTCAAGTCCTTTGCAGGCCAATTTCAATGGGATGGTTCATCTTTTTCTTATTGATTTGTTTGAGCCTTTTATATATTGAGGAATTCTCTTTGTTATATATAATGCTGTCATGCAGGGTGTCAGGCGAGTTCTCTGGTCCCGCTCCCCACATAAGAACGTAGGATACGGTGAGGCCAAAAAGGAACACCCATGGAGCCATAGGTAGGGGAGTCATACCACTATACTCTCACTGGCGGCTGGGTTGGGGACACAGGAAACAGGAGCCACACAATTCTCAACCCTCACTGCGCCGCTTGCAGGCTCAGCCACCATCTTCTTGCTAGCCCCCATTTTGCTGCTAGCGTAGCCACAGCAGTTATATTAGTGGCCAATGGCTCACTGGTTACAGCTGACGGCCAAATGGCCATCCAATCACAGTTGATGGCCATTTACGACCTGAGCCAGCACCTTTCCACGTGAGGCTGATAGCCTGAAAATTGCACTTCTGGCTCTGTCCCCACATAGTCCCACATATCCTTTAGTACATTTTACTACCATCATCATCATCATTATTTTTGCCAAACCACTGGGGACAACTTAGTGGCCATCACTGTTTTCCAGGCATAGAATCACAACAATAAATTATATTCATTTTATCTTCTCCATTTCACTTTAGTCTTATTTTTTTTTTCTTATTTAATAGCTTTGGCTAAGTATTTACAACACTAAACAACAGAGGTACAAGTGGGTCTTTGTCTTCTCCTGACTTTAAAGCGAATACTTTTGGTTCACACTGCTATATAGCAATTGAGAGTTTCGGTTTGGGATTTACTTCACTTGAATTCAAATGCCAACTCTATTTTCAACCAGTTATGTGACGTGGAACAAATTTCTTAACATTTCTAAACCTCAAGCTCTTTGCTTGCTCACTAGGCAGGTAGAAATACAGAAGGATTTATTAAAGTAGAAGAGGGTTGGCTGGGCAGAGTCTGCTGGAGACTACTACATTGAGTCTTTGTATCCTCTGAAGTTTTATATTTTCTAACCAAATGTAAATTGCTTCGGACTGTAGTGGAATTTTCTATTGAGTTCAGCTTTGTCCCTTGGGGTGGGGGAAGGTGCAGTTAAGCTGGTTATCACAACCTTTGCATATGTTATGTCGATTTAAGTTGGAGCCAGGAATGGATTCCATACAGATGTGAAACCTCTCCCAAGTTACAGGGCCAGGCATGCAAAGCCGAAGTCAACAGAACCATTGAAACTGACATGCATAGTAAATGTATAGGAAGCAGTAATTAAGTTTTGGTGAAAAGCAGGCAAAAAGAAAAAAACTTTCAAAAAGTCCCAAGCTAAATTACTCTTGTTAATTCAAATCACACCAGAGATCCAAATCTCAAAATTGAAGATTTAGTCCCACCATTACAATTCCCTGTTTCATCACTCTTTATCTGTTAAATGGGGATATAAATAGTGCTAAATTTTTTGTTTTGTATTTTTTTCTGTTTTCTTTGTCAAATATGGAAACCACTGTTATGTCAATGTCGTTGAATAAATTTACAAGCTTCCTGTCTTCCTATAGGCTCCAAATAATCTAAATATCATCACAATCATATTCTTTTGAAAGCCAGAAAGAATGTGGGCAATATCACCTTAAGAATTTTGCAATTTATTTTGCTCGTCTTGGTCTCGTTAGATTTTGTTTCAATCTCTTATTAAGTCAAATTTTATAATTTCTATTTTCTTGGAAAATCAACTATTAAATCAGCTTTTAAATTTATTAGCACATATCAGTAAATGTGTACTGTTATATATTTTTGGTACCCATAGAAAAAAGAAAACAGTGAATCATAAAACAGAGAGAACCAACAGAAAATAAAAAAGTAAAATGACTGATTTGAGCTCTAATGTATTAGAAATTACATTTAATGTAAATGGTCTATATACACCAATAAAAACAAAAATTGACAGAGTAGATGAAAAACATGACTCATGCTGTCCAGGCAAACTCACTACAAATAAAATCATATAAGCAGGATGAAAGTAAAAGGGTGAAGAAATATATAGTATGCAACATTAATTTAAAAAATAAGTGGCTATATTTACATCAGACAAAGTAGACCTCAGAGTAAATAAAATTACCAGAAACAGAGAGGGATATTATATAATGTTAAAAGGATCAATCACCAAGAACACAGCAATCTTAAATGTGTATGCACTAAAGAAGATGTTGTGGATACCAGGACCAGAAAGAACTCAAGCGGCACTCAGAGAGTTAGGAGTCAGCCTTATTACGCCAGCGGGCTCAGCGAGATCCTTCCCAAAAGACTGAGCCCCTAGCAAAGTTTTGAGCAGGTGTTTATGGGTTGGGGACTATGGTGAAGGGGTAGGCGAAGGGGTAGGTGTCATATGGTGATGGCTTCGGATGTGGCTTGGAGAGGACTATGCGGAAGTGGGCTGGGACTTAAGCTGGGGACTTCTCTCTTTGCTCAGGCCACCATCTTAGGTCAGTTCTACCTGGCAGGGAAACATTTTAGGTCAGTTTCTCCATCAAAAACAGCAAGAAAATATGTGGGAAAAAATTATTAAAAGAACTGAAAACAAACAAACAAACAAAAATTGAAAAAGAACCGAAAGCAATGGAATAGTCCACAATTATAATTAGAGACTTCAAGATTTCCTATCAGTTGTTATTATTTGTCTTGTTGATGATAGCCATTTTAACTGGGGTGAGGTGATATCTCATTGTGGTTTTTATTTACATTTCTCTAATGATTAGTGATGTTGAGCATTTTTTCATAATTGCATACCTGAAATCTATGTAACTTTACTAACATTGTCACCCCAATAAACTTAAAAAAAAAGACTTCCTAACAGTTAATAATAAACATAAAATCAGCAGAGATATAGAGGAACTCAACATCATCAGTCAATAGGATCTAATTGACATTATAGGACACTCCACCCAATAATACAGATTTTACATTTCATTTAAGCACCCATATACTCAGGCAGATCATATACTGGACCATAAAACAAACCTCGAGGGATTTAAAAATATTGACATAATGCAGAGTATGTTTTCTGTCCATAAGAGAATCAAACTAGAAATCAGTAACAGAAAGATAACAGGAAAATCCCCAAATATTTGGAAATTAAACAACATGCTAAGACAGGGAGATTGTAAAGGCAGCACTAAATCTTCTATTTTGAGATTTGGATCTCTGGTGTAATTTGATTTAACAAGTGTAATTTAGCTTGGGACTTTTTGAAAGGTTTCTTTTCTTTCTTTGTCCCTTAATGATTCTGCTTCCTCTACATTTACTATGCATACAAGTTTCAATGTTTCTGTTTACTTCCAGCCCAGTGCTGGCCTTGTGACTTGGGAGGGGTTTTGTGTCTGCATGGGATCCTCTCCTGGCTCCAACTTAAATCTACATAACACATGCAAAGGTTGTGATAACCAGCTTAACAGCATCTTTCCCCACCCCAACGGATAAAGCTGAATTCAATAGAAAATTCCACTACATATGGAAGAAATTTACATCCTGGTTAGAAAATATAAAACTTGAGACCAAAGACTGGATGTCGTAGTTTGCAGTAGTCTCCAGCAGAATCTGCCCAGATGACCCTCTCTTACTTTAGTAAATCTTTCTTCTATATTTCTACCTGACTTGTGAATTTCTTCACTGCCTGTGAGTGAACAGACACAACAAACCATACTTTAATCTATTGTCAAAGAGGAAGTTTGAAGGGAAATCAAAGAATGCATTGAACTGCATGACAATAAAAAAATGCAACATATCAAAAAATCAGTGTAATACAGCTAAAGCAACAGTGAGAGGAAATTTTATAGCACTAAATGCATACATTAGAAAACAAGAAATGCCTCCTGCCTTCAAAAACATAAAGAAGAGCTAAGTAAACTCAAAGCAAGCAGAAGGAAGGAAATAATAAAGAGAAGAGCAAAAATCAATTAAATTGAAAACAACAAAACGATGGCAACTATCAGTAAAACAAAGAGTTGTTTTTTTGAAAGACAAATAAGTCTGACAAGCTTCTAATAAGTTGACAAATTGCCAATTTAGGCATGAAACAGGAGATATCACTACAGACACTACAGATATCCAAATAATGATGGGGGAGTACTATGAACAAACCTCACACAAGCACCTGACAACTTTTATGGAATGGGCCAATTCCTTATAAAGTACAATCTTCCACAACTCACAATGTGAAAATGACAATTTGAATAATCAAGTAACTATTAAGGAAATGGAACTCACAAAAATTAGTCCACAAAAAAATCTCCAGGCCCACATGGTATCACTGGAGAATTCTACCAATGTTTAAAAAATATTTAACAACAATTCTACACAATTTTCTTCAGGAAATAGAAAAGGAAGAAACACTTCCCATTTTATTTGATAAAGCTAGTCTTACCCTGATACTAATACTAGCCAAACAGTACAAAAATAAGACTACAGAACAATGTCCCTTAAGAATATAGATGTAAAAATCCTTAACAAAATACAATTGACCCTTAAATACAAAGGTTTGAAATGCACAGGTCCACTTATACGGCGTGGATTTTTTCAATAAATAGCCTTTCATATCCATAGGTTTCACATCTGAGGATTCACAGACTGAAACCAGTAGTTTTGCATTCTTAACTACAGTTTCCCAACTGTGTATTCCCAAATGCTCATTAGAAAATACTGTTATTGATCTGTGGTTGGTTGAATCTACATATGTGAAGGGCCAACTGTACAGTCGAAGTTGTAGGTTGATTCTTTTTTTTTATTAGTTTCAGGTGCAGAAGACAAAGTAATACTTAGACGTTTATCATTTATATCCCTCACACTGTGTGGACCCCCCAACCCCCATCCACTATCCCTCTGACATCGCACTGAGCCATTACATTTCCACTGTCTCTATTCCTAATGCTGTACTCTGCTTCTTGTAAGTATATACATATATATATATATATATATATATATATACATATATATATATAAATTATAGTTGGCATTCATTATTGTTCAGCTTCAGGTGTACAGTGCAGAGATCAGGCATCTACACCATCCCTGAGGTGGTCTCCCAAGTGGGACACTTCTTGATCTGATACCCTACAGAATCTTTACAACATTATTGATTATGTTCCCCAAATTAATTTTCAAAACACCATGGCCATCTTCTAATCCCCTCACTGTCCCCCTTATCCCCATCCCCCCTCCCATCTAACAACCCTCAGTTTTTCCTCTTCATTTCCAAAACTGTTTCTGGTTAGTTCATTCACTTATTCTTTTCTTTAGATTCCACATATAAGTAAGATCATATGGTATTTGTCTTTCTCTGTCTGACTTATTTCACTTAACATAATGTTCTCTAGGTCCATCCATGTTGTTGCAAATGGTAAGATTTCTTTCTTCTTTATGGCTGTGTAATACTCCATTGTATAAATTCTGGGAAGCTCTTTATCTCTCCATCAACTTTAAATGATAGCATTGCTGGATAAAGCAATCTAGGTTGTAGGCCTTTGTTTTCCATCACTTTGAGTATGTATGCACTCCCTCCTGGCCTTCAATGTTTCTGTAGAAAAGTTATTTGATAGTCTTATGGGAGTTCCCTTGTATGTAACCCTCTGTCTTTCTCTTGCTGCTTTTAGGATTCTCTCTATTTCTTTAAGCTTTGCCATTTTAACTATAATGTGTCTTGTTGTGGACCTGTTTGGGTTTATCCTGGATGGAACTCTCTGCACCTCCTGGGCTTGTATGTTGGTTTCCTTCATCAGGTTAGGGAAGTTTTCGGACATTACTACTTCAAATATGTTCTCAATTCCTTGCTTCCTCTCTTCACCTTCTGGTATTCCTATGATGCACATGTTGTTGCAGTTGATATCATTCCAAACAATGAAGATGCTGCCAAGGGCAGAAACTGCACCGACTTTGTAAAAACTACCATCAGGACCCCTCAGCCCCACGCATCTAAATCTGCAGTCCCAAAGTCACTCTGGAGTCTCAACATCTTCATTGTTTTTTATTCTTTTTTCTTTCTGTTGTTCTGTTTAGGTGATTTCTTCTAACTTGTCTTCTAAGTCACTGATTCAATCCTCTGCTTCATCTAACCTGCTGGTAATTCCTTCAAGTGAGTTCTTTATTTTGGTAATTGTGTTCTTTAGTTCTAACTGGTTGTCTGTTATGATTTCTACATCCTCGTTTATGTCTTCTCTAAGTTCCTTAAACATTCTTATCACCAGTGTTCTGAACTCTGTCTCTGATAGGTTGGTTACCTCTGTTTCATTTGGTTCCACTTGCGGAGGTTTCTTCTGTTCTTTTATTTGGGACATGTTTCTTTGTTTTCCCATTCTGGCTGACTCTCTGTGTTTGTTTTGATGTATTAGGTAGATCCCCTAGAGTTCTTAGTTCTTGCTGGGTTATCTTATGTAGTATGTGTCCTTTGTATTTGACTTGCACTACTTTGTTCTTCTCTGCGTGTGCTCCAAAGGTGACTCTTATGTTGTGTATATTGTCCTGTTAAAGAAGATCTTTAATTGCTTTTCGCTTGTGAGTAGATGGGGTTAACTCCTAGGCTGACTAGTTGTGAAACTTGGCTCTGCCCACCACAGGGTGTTCTGTTGCATGAGGATTGACCACTTAAATGTGGTTTGGTCTCTATGGGCTCTTGTGCCTGTAGAGAATTCCCTCTGGGTGTGTGACTTGTAGGTCACACCCGGTAGTACTCTGGTTTGGTCTGGAGTTGGCCTCTGGATATGTTGAATCTTATGCCTCTTAAGCTGGGCCCTGGTAGGGCTATTTCAGAACAAAGCAAATCACCAAGCATAACAACAGCAACAAAGAAAAAAATCAAATACATCCACATGTAAAAACAACCAACAGCCCCCACTCAACACAGGCAAAAATATCAAAGATATAAAGACAAAACAAAACAAAACAAAGCAAAACGAAAAGCAGCACCAGTCTTGGCTTATGCCCACCACGTAATCTCCAGGTTGTCCTCTGCTGTACCAAAGAGTCTCCTGCCTATTGTGCAGGCAGAGCCGGTCACCTGGTGCCCAGAGTGACGTTAGGACTGCAGATTTAGATGCGTGGGGCTGAGGGTCCTGATGGTAGTTTTTACAAAGTTAGTGCAGTTTCTGCCCTTGCCTGCACATATGCACACTGAGAGTAGCACCACCAGGCCTGTGTCCAGTTCTCCTGAGTCTTAGAGCACTTCTTGTGTGTGTGTGTGTGTGTGTGTGTGTGTGTGTGTGTGTGTGTGGCGGGTGGGAACTTTCTGAGCTGCTAAAAGCCCGGAGGTGCGTCTGCAGCTTACTGCTGATCTCTGGGAGTGCCTCCGCAGTTGTACTTGCCCCGCCCTAGGCAGGCCAGAAAGGGAGGGGGACGGAGGGGTCTTCTCTCTCCTAGCCGAGCTGTGTCACACGCTTCCCACAGGCCAGAAAAGGTGGTGGCTGGGAGGGAGGAGTCCCTTCTCTCCTAGCCCAGCAAAAATCACACTCTTCCAAGCCTCTTCGCTGGGTCAGAGCTGCCTGCCTGTCTTCCCAGAGCCTGAGCACTGAGGCACCTCTGTAATCTGACACTACTCCTCAGTTCCGGGGCCAGTTTAAGTCTCTGGAAGGCGAGGGTAGGCTTGGAAGGGGGCGAGGGGCCCAGGTACGGAGTTTGTGTTGTTTGTCTGACCTAGGGCCCACCTACGTGCCCCCTGGGTGGGAGAGATCAGCTGTGGGACGCAGGGAAAGAGCCCACCTCTTGGCTTTTGTGTTCTCTGTTCCATCTTGGGATCCCCTGCGTCTCTTCAGCTGCAGGTGCCGGCTGCATCTCCACAACCTCAGATGCAGGCCGCATCTCCACTCCGCTCCCTTCCCTCTTCCCATGCTCACCCAATTTGCGCACCTTCAAGTATTCCTTCAACGAGTCTCTTAGCTGTTCTGCGTGATGAGCAGACAGTCCTTTGATGGGTTATATGTCCCGTTTGTGATAAGATCCGGAGGAGAACTCAAAAAGTGTGCCTCGCTGCCGCCATTCCTATGACGCCACCTATAGTTGATTCTTGACTGTGGGGTGTCTGCATTCCTAACCCCCATACTGTTCAAAGGTCAACTATATTAGCAAATATAATTCAGTAAATATAAAAAAGAATCATAAACTATCACCAGTAAGGTTCATTCCAGAGATTCAATGCTGACCCAATATTCATAAGTCAATCATTGTAAACCACTATATTAACAGACTAAATCAGAAAAATCCCATGATTATATCAATCAATACAGATAAAGTATTTACTAAATTCAATACCATTTCATGATAAGAACTATCTGAAAAATAGGAAAAAAGAAGAACATTCTCAATGTGATAAAGAACATCTACAATACCCCTACAGCAAACAGTATACTTAATGGTGAAAGACTGAATTCTTTCCCTGAAAATCAAGAACAAACCAAAGATGTTTATTTTCACCACCACTGTCCAATATGGTGCTGGAATTTCTATCCAGTACAAGGGGGAAATGAAAGGAAATAAAAGGCATGCTGATCAAAAAAGAAGAAATAAAACTGTGTCCATTTTCAAATAACATGGTTGTCTATGTTGAAAATCGCAAGGAAACTACAAACAAACAAACAAACAAACCAAAAACACACACAAAAAAAAACCCCAAACAAAAGCAAGACTACAATTTAATTAGTGAGTTCAATAAGGTCTTACGATACAAAGTCAAAACTCAAAATTTAATTATATTTTTATACACTATCAACGAACATGTAGACACCAAAGTTAAAAATACAGTACCATGTATAATTGTTAATAAATAAAGTAAGTATAAAGTAAGTGTAATCTAACTAACATTCTGGAAACCACAAAATGATGATGAAGAAGTCAGAGAAGATCTAAATAAATGGAGAGGCATACAACATTCATGGATTGGAAGAATCAACACAGTAAAGAAGTAAATTCTCCCCAAATGATACTCAGGTTTCACATAATTCCTATCAAAATCCCAGCAAGAATTTTTATAGACATAGGTAAGAAAATCTAAAATTTGTATGGAAAGGTAAAGTAAGTAGAATGGCTAAAACAATTTTGGAAAAAAAACTAAAGTACGAGCAATTAGTCTATACAACTTTAAGATTAATTCTATACCTACAGTAATCAGGAGTACGTGGTATGGTAGAGAGATAGACATGTAGATCAATGAAACAGAATAGAGAACCCAAAAATAGATGTGGAAAATGTATGTGACTATAAAAAGGCAACAGGAGAATTTATTTAGATGATGGATGTGTTCTGTATCTTGGCCAGTTCAATGTCAATCTCCTGTTTGTGACATTGTACTGCAGTTTTGCAAGATACTACCAGTGGGGAAACTCTGTAAAGGGTAGGGGGGATCTGTCCTATTGTTTCTCACAACTTCATGTGAATCTACAAGTATCTCAAAGTAAAGATTTTAATTAAATATGATTATGTTGGTAGACACAGAAAAAGCACTTATCAACATACAACATCCATTCAGGATAAAATCTTTCACAATCTGGAAAGAGAAGGGAGATTCCTCGGCTTGATAAAGGAAGTCTATGAAAAATGATAGTGAATGACTGAATGCTTCCCACCCAAGTGCAAGATGTTCTTTTCTTAGGACCACCAGTACTGCCCTTAGTAAGGGGCTTATGACACATTCCTGTTAAGCTTCAGTCCATTGTTCTGATAAACAAAGCACAAAGCCATTCAAATAATGGTCCTGTGTTTTTACCCTTTTTTCTCCAAATTCAGGTAATAGATTCTAATAATGATCTATTACAACCATCTATTAAATGCAAATTATTTCCTTAATGAATGGTTCATGTTATGCAAACATGTATAGCAGGAGAAAAGCCTTTACAAAGCATTTTTTTAAAATAAAATATTCTTAGATTCAGGAGAACGATTGTTCTGATGCATAGTCTAAGTTGTTAAATCCTAAGTGAACTAGGAGAATGAGTCACTTTCTTTTGCCCTGCCAACGGTTGCCCTACTTGAACATTCTAAGAATCAGGATACACCCTGTATGCTTTGATTAAGGAAAACACATCAAAAAAGAGGAAAAATGGCAAGAGAGGTAAATGTCATAATTCAACCCTGTCCAATAAGCCCACCTAAGAATCATTTGATGTTCTGGAGAATAGTAAACTTACTGTTTACTATTATTTACTGCCAGATTTTGTAAGGCTAGATATTAATTTAACACAAGATTGGTAAGTTACCAATGATTTTTGTCATTGGAGATGAAAATAATTTCTCTTAGAAATGATGCACCCAAAATTGCATTTTCCCCATTGAATGTGTATGTGCATGTTTATACTTCCTCATATCTTCCTTTGAACCAGCTTTGCCATCGTTGTCCATTAGTTTTCTCTTTAATGAATTAAATAAATATATCTTTGACACATCCTCAGTCTGTGAGAGTAGGAGAGTTAGGTGTTCAGCTGTTTAAAAACTATACTTTCACGTGAAGGGAAAGAAAGGAGGCATCACTGGTGTTGTGAGCCTTCACTTAGAGCCAGCATGCAGAGGACAGGGCTCAGGCCAGTCTGTGGCAATCTGCATTATGGGCCACAGTAGCCCATGTGCTTGCAAACTATTCCATTTATATTTATTGTGTACGTGTTATGTGTGCAACATGTGCTCGCAGCTGTCATTGCAATTTTGGCTATTTCAACGTGAATATCCTGTGTCGGAGTAGCTCTTCCCATTGCTTCTCGTAAATGCCACCATGCAGTAGTAAATGAACAGCCCTGATTCATGGACTTGAATTATTGTTGTTTGTTAATTACCCTGGAGAGTTAGGAACATATATGACAACACACCATCCCAGGAATTCACTGGTGTCCAGGACCAATGAAAATGGCACATCATCTGTGTGTAGAAGAAATATTAATGCTGGCAGAGGGTCTGTTTCCCTAGTTGATTGAAAACAGATTTCCAGAACCCCTGCCTGCTCAGGAATTAGGACCTCTAAGACCCAACAATAGGGACTTCAGAATTTTTTAAAAAATAACACAATGTGTGAGGTTTTTTTTAAAGATGTTACTGTTGATCTGAACAAAATTAATCTGAGATGATAAATAGCCTCTGAGCATTAGAAACTTATGACTTTGTTTCTAATATGCAAGTCAGACACAGAGTAATGCATACAATATAATCTTTTATTATAGAAGAAATATTTATTTTAAGTCCTAAAATTCTATGCAGCCTCTGTTTCCTGAATCATCATTTGCTAATAGAATTTGATGAGCAGCCAGAGACTAAGGACTTTCTAATCAGTTCATTGTTATCAAAGATTCTTAGATAATAAAGTTATACTAATGTAAGAGTGGAGTGTAGACAACTTCTAATTGGTGTCACTTGGGAGAAGTGCTTGTAAGAGCTGAAAGGCTGGAATTAGTGAAAGAAAATAAACTTTTACTGTTTGTGTAATGGGGCCAGGTCAGATATTTACGTCCTCAATAACTTACAACCAGTTCAGCACTCGAAATGCATGGAAGTCTCCTACCTAGGTGTTTTTAAAATTAAAAAAAAAAACACAGGCTTTAAAGAATACAGGCTTTAAAAGAACAATGGCATCTGCTGAGGCAAGAGACAGCCATTCATCTATAAGCATTATGTCACAAGGCGCACAATTGGCACAATCAATTGCCTCTAGCCAGCACCTGCCCTCCTTCTGTGTGGATGGAAAGACCTTTGTTTGGCAGAAGACTCTCAAAATCCAGGTAGGAGACTTCCTCCTCTATGCCCAATTGAGTTAAAAAAAATCAATAAAAATACCAGATACATTTGTTATAAAGAAGATGACCTTTTTCAACAAACAGGGCACCTCCCCATGGGGTTTGCTTTGGGTTCCGGCCATTGTTGGGGGGCAGCAGTCCCCTTTGGTGGTGGACACAAGCTGCTCCTCTTGTTTTGTCTGTGGCGGAGCAGTTGACCGGACCTCGTGGTTGTCTCTCCTTTCATTACAGCAAAGTTGATGGCCGGAGGCCCCAGACATGCATTTACTACTGACCAATTCAGTTTTTCTAGTGTTCTTTGAAATTTTTGAATTCAGAATTTTAGAATTTAGTAAAATGCACGTTGTGAAATATATAATTCGTCTGAATACCTGAGTCAATAAATTAAGGAAAGACTTTTCAATATCCAATTTCACTTTCTGTATGAGATTATCTATCTATCTATCATCTATATCATCACATGTATAATACATATTTTATAAAAATATACTTGTATTTACGTATATAAATATTTCTATAAAACTGTGAAGTATATATATATATACACATGTATATATATATGCACACATAGCTAATAAGAATAGGTTGAGTTTCGTGGCTCTAAGATGTTGCAGCTCTTGTTTTTTCCTTTTTAAAAGTCCCTACCCTCTCAAACCACAAGTCGGGCAGCCCAAGGCCAAGACCATGTCCTGCCCTTTGTTGTCTTTGCAGACCATGACCCAGAGCAGTTGCTGCAGATGAATGTTTGTCGATCATCATGATTTTTAAAAATTTATTTCTTCACTCTCGGTCGGAATCCCAGATCTCAGCAGTCACAACCACATGAGAAGCTGGAAACTACTCGAAGCTGCCCTGGCTCTTAGCAGCAGAGGCCACTGAGAACCAAGACCCTCTTCTGCAGCTGGGCACTGGGACCACGAGTGGGGGCAGTCTGGAGAGTATTAAATATTAAACAGCAGACAGCCCTGGTTTTCTCTTTGCTGAGTTATAAGTTAGATCTCAGACAAGCCTCCTTCCCTTCGTCCAGAGAGGTGCTCACCACACTGACATGGTGGTTCTCTCAGGAGACAGGAGCTGAGTGTCACCCTGTCTCCTGCCCACTCATCCCAAGAACAACTTGTATAAGGTCTGTTCCATCCCCGACTCTTCACCTTAGCCACGCCACCAACTGATGCCTTTCTGAATGAAAGGCCCACTCCACTCAACCTCCAGCCTGTCCCCAATGCCAGATTTGGATTAAAGTGCAATCATGCCCATGAAACTAGGAATTTGATTTTTTTTTAAACTGCAGTGAGATACAAAGGCTGCTTCTCTTTCTCAGCCACATTTCCTCACTGTTGACATTTGCATCTGCTCAGAGTATTCTCAGCCAGAAAATTCATGAGGCCAAATGAGAGACAGGGGAAATTCCTCTGAGGGCTCCTAAAATTAATGTAAATTCTCCTTTGATGTGGAAAATGAAATTGCTTTCAGTCATTCCCCTTGTCAGCATTCCAGAGCTGTCCTTGTCATTAGAACTGGCTGTTTCTGTCTCTTCTGCGCACATGCTCAAGGAAACTCAGAAGTAAATTTCTGTATACCCTCTCAGCTTCTTTTGTTTAATCTTTTTTATATAATATGTTTAAGTCAAGCAAAAATATTGAAAGTATGAAAACTGTCTCTATGCCCTTTTTCCCCCCGTCGGTTCACCCCTATCAACTCTTTCAAATGTCAGCCCCAATTTCTTGTTCCCAACATTGATCTGATACAATGTGACATTCTCAGGACCTGGAATTTAGTCTTTCAGAGCTGGTTCTGCTCCAAGTCCTCAGTGACCTTTCATTACTTTCCTCCCCACCCACCGTCTGAGCTGCCCATGACTAAAGGGGACCTACAGCTCCCAGAGAGCGAGAGCGAGAGACAGAGAGAGAGGGAGACAGACACAGAGACAGAGGAAGGAGGGACAGTGACAGAGAGACATGAGACACACACACTGAAGGAGGGTGGGAGAAAAAGAGAAACAGAGACAGAGACACATGACAGAGAGAGAGGGAAGGGGAGGGAGAAAAAGAGAGACAGAGAAAACAGAGCCCATCTGAGAGGTCCTTAGCCCTTCAGGATGGCTGGTTCATGGCTGAAGTGTTGTTCTTTCTTTTTTAATTCTATGTGTGTGTGTGTGTGTGTGTGTGTGTAAGTCGTAAGACTTTCTGGGATGCCAGTTACTATTTTATTCTTTAACATACATTCAAACATGAATAACGTGGATAAATATGCATTACTGCTGTCACCTTATGGGTAACGGAGGCACTTAAGAATTAAGTAGAAGGTATGGACCCAAAACCTGTCCTTACTTTATTTTATTGTTAACTGGATAATAGCAAGTACTTTTCCAATTAATGTGCTGTTTGTTTTTGGAGCTGACATAGGAACAGTGGAGAGCAGGTCAGGGTGGACGCAGCAGCTATCAGCCCACCTTGGCCTTGGCCCATCTCTGAGATGGGCCCAGGCTGGCTGCATGGCGTGCATGTGGACAAGGCCTAGTCACGCTGATGAGCAACTATAGCCACGCTGTTCATCAGCCACACACAACTGGCTCAAGCTCCAGTCTCTTACAAAGGGCCCCTGTTGTCACACCAAAGAGCTAAGCTACATGTAGGGTAGGTGGAAGAATGGCTCCATAATACAACTCTCCAGGCAGGAGAAACCAGACGTGTGAGTTGGGATCTTTGCATGTTGGTGCAGGGCCATTATGAGGTCAGAGGGGAGAAGTTGCCATGGCTACTGGTTGCCCACATGTCTTTGGGGTCTTTCTGCCAAAAGTGGCCAATCTCCTCGGAGACTACAATGTTGTTTCAAGGCACTATTCTCTTCGTGACGGAAAAGAGCTTTACTTTGTAGAGTGAACTTGGTGTTGAATCTGTGTCTCCTGTCTCTCTCAGCCAATGTGGAGGCTGAGGCTGGAAAGTGGCTCGAGGTTCTGTGTGCCTCCTAGGAGAACCAGGCAGCTTTTCACTCTGCATTCAGGATGCCCTGAACATGACTTCACCAGTTCCAGTGCTTACAAAGCAGTGACTCGGAGAAGGCTAAAAAAGTAACAGATCTTCTAATGTTTTTGATTCTTTTCTGGTAAGCAGGAGCTTGGAACAATTTTAAAAATCAACTTTAAGGAGGAAGGTTACAATTTGCGTACAACATCATGCACATATTGAAGCCTGCAGTCCAGTGGGTTTTGACAGCTGTACCTACCGTGAGCAAGACGTAACTCTCCAATCACCCCAAAATATGCCTCCTGCCTCTTTGCTGTCCATCCCTCCCTCTGCCCCAGCCCCAAGCAGCCGCAAATCTGCTTTTTGTCACTAAGCCAGTTTGCACTTCCTAGGCTTTTATACAAAGAAATGATATAGTATTCAATCTTTTGTTAACTGGCTGCTTTCACTCAGCATAATGAATTTGAGATTCACCCTTACTTACGATTCTGTCAGAAAGTAGTTTGTCCTTTTCACGTTGAGCACTACCCACTACATGGGCATATCTCATTTTGTTTATTCCTCCAGCTATTGATGCACATTGCGTAGTTCCCAGTTTTAAGATATTATGAATAAAGCTGCTATAAACATTTGTATATATAGCAGTATGTGTTTATGTGTATATGTGTGGACATTTCTCATGGATAGATACCTACTAATGGAATGGCTAGGTTATATGGTCACTGTATAGTTAAATTTTCAAGAAATTGCCAGTTTTCTAGAGTGGTTGTACCATCTTTGCCAACATCAGCCAACATCTTTGCCAGTACTTGTTATCAGCGGTCTTTTTCCTTTGGTCATCCCAGTGAGCATGGAGCAGTGTCTCATCCTGATTTTCTTTTGCATTTCCCTGGTGACTTATTGTCTTGAGGATCTCTTCATGTGCTTTTTGGCCAAGATATTTCCACTTTTGAGAAATGCCTGTTCAAATTTTTTTCCTGATATTTCCAAAAATAATAGGTTATTTGTCTTCTAATCCCCCCCATCCTCACCCTTTTGGACACCTCAGGTAATTATTTGTATTTTATATAGAGTTTATAGTTGTTGTCTGCGAGAGTTTCAGTTTTTTAGGAATTTGTTCCACCATATGAAAGCAGAATTCCTAGTTCATTTTGGAAACAAGCTCCACTTACTGGCCCATGTGGGGGTGATTTAATCAATAGCTAAATTCAAGAGATACCTTCAAGAGATCCTTTCATTATACAAAAACAAATGAAATGATTTAATTTTCTAAGAAGAAAGTTTCAAACAACATCTGTTTTGCTTCTGATCAATGATACCATTAAGGTAATTTTTTTTCCCCCAGTAAAATATTGGAACACAGCTCTCTCCATGTACTTTCATTATATTTTGAATTTTCTTTATATGCTAATTGGTTAATGACCAGTAATTTTAAAAAGAACTTGTTGCTTGAATTCAATCATTGACATCAATACAGTGTGTGTTTAGAGATAGTCAAATTGATAAAAATAGATTTCTTCTTACAGGATATGCCTTAATTTATACATAAACATTATTTTATTAAGCAAATTATTTAATTTTTTTACAGATTATTTTAAGTACTTAAGCAGTGTGATTCACATGGGCTAAACATTATTTCCACACCTTAGATAAAACATTAATTTGTGTAATAAACCCTTTCTTTATCTATATTACCAACTCGAACTGTATTATAAGTCTAAATGATCCTCAAGTTATGAATTAAAGAAGTCCAAATTCAGGAGTTTGTCAGACTTCAGCTCCAAGCACAGCCATCTTTGCCTACCACCTGTGAGTCAGGTTGGAGGTGTTTGTTATACCATGAGTTGGCATTGATGGTACACCTTGATTTTGAGTGTTCTTCTTTCTTTACCCTACTTTTAAATGAAAGCACCTAATGAATTTTGGAAAGTAAAGTTTGTCTATTTATAAAGCTTGCCCTTTTCAAAAACGTGGTTTTGCTCACTAACATTAATCAATCTTCTTTGATTTCAGTGTCAATCCAGGTATTAAATAGAAGGAAAGTTTGGAAATATATTCTTAACTCAGATTTGTACTGTTAATATACTAACTCCTGACACACACCAACCCACCAAAAAGAGAAAGATAGTACATTATTTGGCCTCTGATTTAGCCTGAGTAAGAAAGAGAGGGTTTTTGTTTTTTTTTAATTTACAGACAGTGCAAGTTTCTGTCTTGCAAATAAAGGATTTTCCATCATTAAATGATTATAATGGATTAATTATATGTAGGGCTGAAATCCCTGTAATAGTGAGCCATTTTTCTGTCCTCTGAGTATTTATTATATTAATGGAGATAATATTTTTATATTCCTTGATGTTTTTCTTCTGCCAGTCAATCAGTTTTTGCTTAACTCTGTACTCTTCTGTCATTAGGAACAAGGCAATGAGGTTTATCTCCCAGAAGAAGGGATGGAGCAGTAGATGGCGATATCCTAAGGGAAAGAAGAGGATATGATTTGGGGGACATTCCCACCAGATAGGAGTAAAATGTCCTTTTACAGCAAGGAAGGAAGAGGAAGAAAGTTGGAGACACTTCCTGAATCTTTGAAAAGTGGTCCAATGCCTTGTCTGTTCTCCACACAAAGATGGATTCTGAGAGACACTTCTGTAGCAGCCCATGTGGGCTGAAAAACAAATTTCCTGGCCCTCGTAGGATGTTTGGGGTAGCAGAACAACAAGAGCAGAAAAGGTATCTAGAAAGATGGACCTGAGAAAATGACCTGTTGTCTTAAAGGCACACCTGTGGTGTTCAGGTAATTCAGGGCCCCCAAAACCCTTGGATGAGGTGTGGGAGGTAATGAAGAGTCCACTGGACTGTCAAAGACTTAGGTTGCTACAGGGTGTGGGCACCCCAGTGAGTGGAGAGTGACATTATGAGAGACCTTGCATTTTAGCAGCAGGTGCCAGCAGGAAACCCAGAAGTAGGAGGAACCTTAATTATCTGACATCAGCACCAGGACCTCAGGGACCAGGCCAAGAACACTTCAGTGGAGGCCATTCAGCTCTGGTGGCCAAATATGGACCAAATCCTGCCACACTCATGCTGGCATATGGAGGGGAGGATGACCTGAACTTTGAATTCCTGTAACCCAAACCAGGCATTTTCCTGGAAAATTATGTTTCAAATCTTAAGAGGCAAGCTTCCCTTTAACTGGTAACCATCTCTAACCTTCACTGAGTGTGCACTGTGTGCCAGTTTCTGTTCTGAGGGTACGTGGGCAACTCCACGTGGTTGGTGCTACTGGTTATCCCCAGGACCCAGACAAGCAACTGAGCACCCTAGAGGGGGATTGCTGAGTCTGGGAGCAGAGAAACTGGACGTGAATGAGGATGCCTGCCATTTCCTGAGCTGTTATGGATATGTTTGCTTTCTCCCCACTGGATGTGGAGCCACTGAACTAAGACCGGATGTGCACATTCAGAGAAACATGCTTCTCAAATATCTGGGTCATGCATACCAACCCTGTATGTAATTTCCCAAACCTAGTCACTTCTCTCCCAACACAGGGACAAAGATGAAGGCCATGTAGAAGCAGATATGTTACTTTTTAATTTTAGCTAATAATACAGAACACTGTTACCATCAAGCCATTTATTGTGGCTTCTAAAATAACATGCTTAAGTTAAAATTCCCACCCGCCTTCTGGTGCTGTTGTAAAATATTCATAAAATGACCAGGCTCAAGCAGCAACTATCGCCTTCCTCATTCCAAGTTCTCAACCAAGTGGGTGTGTCCATGGCCCTCTGCACAGACCACGTTAAAAGAAAAAAATTGGAGCCCTCCTCCAGCCCACCCCCGGATCCTGGTAAACAAGTTAATAAGCAGCTAGTGAAATGGAACACCTGGGTACTGGTGGATGGCCACATGTGCCATCCACATTGAACTGAGCTGTCAGTAAAGAGCCCACCCACAGAGCGAGACTCAGGGCTCCCGTGGTGGACGTGAGATCCATGGAAGACGTTGGTAGGAAGTGGGGCAGCAGGAATCAGGGCACTGTGGTGTGGCAACAAACAGAACTATGGCAAAAGGGTCTGCCCCTGGTCCCCAGTCTTCCCTGTTTTAATTCCCTGTCCGACAAAGCTGCAGGCCCATGAATCAAGCTTGGCTTCTATAACGGGCTGAGTTGTGTCCCCCAAAATCCATATGTTGAAGTCCTAACCCCTAGAATCTCAGAATGTGACTGTAGTTGGAGATAAGGTTTTTGCAGAGGTGATGAAGGTAAAATGAGGTGAGGCCCTCATTACATGGGTAGGCCCAATTCAACATGACTGGTGTCCTTATAAGAAGAGGAGATTAGGAGACAGACACAGATTAGAGATGACCATGTGAGGCCACAGGGAGAAGACAACCATCTATAAGCCGAGGAGAGAGGCTTCAGAGGAGACCAAGCCTACCAATGTATTTATCTCAGACTTCCAGCCTTCAGAACTGTGAGACAATTAACTTGCATTGTCTGAGCTGCCCATCTGTGGTGAATGTTATGGCAGCCTGAGCTGACTGATACACTTTCTCAAGCATGAGCTTCAACCACAGGCCCTCACCCCAAACTTTGCCCCCAGGTATGTCCTAGAACTAGCATCCTGCCCTGGCCACTTCTCTGCCATTCAGTCTTAGAGCCCTGCTTCCCTCATTGAGGTGGCCTGTCTCAGGGGTTTCATTTTTCTCTTTCCTCAAATGCATCACGACTCACCTTTAGGATCACCCCAACTCGACTATTCTCTCTGCTGTTTCTTCAGCAATAAAGTACATTATGACCTCTCCCCCCAAGAAAAACATACCTCAAATTTAGAAGGTCTTTGAAGTGGTTACCTCATGTCAAGTTCTTAAACTCATGTCAAGAAGGCTGTCACCGCCCCAAACACCTTCTGAAATTTCTTAACAGAACGGAGTCACCCTTCTTGGAATCACCTCAGTGGTAGGCAATCTGATGCTAAGGTGGTCTGATTTTTAGAAACAAGATCGCTGCTTTGTGGAGCAAATTGTGGTGGAAAGAGGTCCTGGAGTTGAGGCAGATGTTGTCAGAATCAGGAGTTCCTCTGGGGAGTTGTCTCACCAGGGCTCTTGCAAACCCAACGTCTCTCAGTTCTATATAATGGGGGACACCACAGGAACACCAGTAAGTCTTTGTCACAGAAGAGGAAGGGGTGGTGGTGGTGAAATGATGACAGACACTGCACATGCAGTATTTCCAATCGTTACTACAGATGAGGAAATAGGACTTGGTAAGTTTAACCAACCAACCTATCAAAGATAGTTACAAGTTCCATTTCCTGTGCACTCACCACCGGCCAGGCACTGTATTAAGTGGTTTAGATGCATCATCTTACTGAATCCTTCCAGTGACCTATTGAATATAAAATTACTTTCTTTTTGTTGTTGCAGCTCAGACAAGGGCACTGATCATTGGAGATGTTAAGCCATCAGCCCAAAGCCACACAACTAATACCATGTTTCCTCGAAAATAAGACCTCACCGGAAAATAAGCCCTAGCATGATTTTTCAGGATGACATCCCCTGAACATAAGCCCTAATGCATCTTTTAGAGCAAAAATTAATATAAGACCTGGTCTTATTTTTGGGGAAACACGGTAGGTGCAAACCAGGGTGGACACCGGTTCCTCGGGCTGTGATTCCCTTCGGCCAACACTCCTTTCCTCATGCCTTCCAACTTGTGCAGCTGGCTGTGGTCTGGTCCTGCCTGGAGACACTCTCTGTTTCCCAGCCAGGTCCCTCCTCTCTCCCAACGAGCTGGGCAATTCTTATCTGGGTAGACTCTCCAGCAGGAGAGCTCACTTTCCAGTCCCCGTGGAGGCCCAGCCCATAATTAGGAGAGAACCACTTCAAACTAGCCTTGCTGAAAGAAGACATTTAAGCTGTGAGAAGCCTGAGTGTTCAGCTAAGAACTGTTTAAATGTTTCCCAATATACATGCCTAAATCCATCTAAGATTTGAATACCTCAGTGTTGGTTCTCATAGCAAAAGATGTGCTCACCTAGCTTGGCATTTGCAGAGCAAATGGAAATTGTACCAATTTGGTATCACATGACTTCAATATGCAAAGCTGCACCAAGGGATGTGCTGTGGTTTGCAAGTGCTCTTGGGGAACAGAAGTCTTGTCTTCTGTTTAAGGTCCATGCATCTCTCACTGTGAAACTCTTTGTTTTCTGCATTCTCACCTGTATGTATAACCCAGATCTACCTGGAGGAATAAATAGCAGTCTTTGTGTTGTTACAGTACAGTATTTGTGAACAGAGAGAAAAAACTTTACCGAATGAACCTCAAAAATACATCACAGGTAATATGGCTGGAGATGTCCCCATGCCATCAAATAGATGTTAAATAACTGATCGAGTGAAAGGAACCCTTCATGGGCGCATCCTCCTTTGGAGATCTTGGCATGCCAGCCTTCCTTCCCGGGGCTGGCAGAAATCTGCTGATGGTGAGCTGAGCATGTTGCCGCACGGCTCCAGACGGGTCTAAAGAAGAGCTGCCTGGAGGTGTGGTGGCCCGGGGTGGGGGTGGGGGAGAGGTATCCCCCAGAAAGTAACAGGGGGCAGGCAGGTGAGGCACTTCAATGACACGCTCCAGTGTAATGTGAACATTTTGGGAGGAATGTCAGCATCACCCTTTATTAAGGAAGTCCACCATAAATGAGTGCCCTAGGGCTCAGGTATAACAGCTCTTTGGGGAAGCCCTTGTAAAGCTAGTTTGGCTACTCTGAAATCTCCTAGCTGGTGTGATATTCTTGGCACCCAGATACGTTAGGCGTGCTGTTGTCCTCTGTATTGGCAGGACAACTCAGTATTTTGCTGGGACACCCTCAAAAGACACTCAGGGAGTTCTGCTGACTGCCATGTTGCTGGCACAATACACGTTGTGGTCTTGAGGCCTAGAGCCACAGTTCACATGGCTTTCATTAGGTGTCGGAGCATGGCCTGCAGCACCTTCACAAAGGTGTGTCCCTCACCTGCCCCACAGATGACGGCAAAGCACATCAACAGCTGCGAAAGAGCTGCTGAGCGGAACCTGTATTAGTGTGGGGCTTGCTGAACTGCATGAATGGTCTGTGGTGCCCAAGCTGAATGTATGAGAGCCCAGTCATGTGTCCTGCCAAGGCCCACAAGGCAGCAGACCTTCCTCACGAGAGTGTGCCATTTAGAGCCCCGAGACACTTTGCGTCTTAGAAACAGTAAAACCTCCGTGAGTCATTCTCTGCAACCTAGTACAAGGGACACACCCATGAGGGACTGGGCTGCCATGTAATCTACCATTGCCTCCCACACTTACATAATTGCCTAGGAAAACTCAGGTCCTGCAGGAACCTTGGCTCCACACTGTTTGACTCTGGCCAAATCATTCAACTTACCAAAGCTTCCTGTTTTACGTATAAAAAGGAAATTGGAAAACCCAGAAGGCATGGCCACTGTGAAGGTTAAATGAGAGTATATTCAAGCCCTCCCATGTCAGAAGCACTTTCTATATAGGCCAGTTTGAAAGTCGTGGAAAAGAGGGTGGTATGGACAGATCCAGAAACCTGCTGTGTCTCAGAGGCATAGCTGGTGCTCCACGCCCACACTGCCCCTGTGGCCACTGAAGAAACAAGTGCATGGCCCTGTCATCCCAAAAGCCAGCTCTCTAGCCGGAGCACAGACAAGCAGCCTCCACTCTCCCTTGAACACTTTGCCATTACAAGGCATTCTGGGTTCATTTTAGGTAACTTCAGCTGTGAAAGAATGTAGAGAATGAGAAGAGAGTCCCCTTTTGTGGTTTCCCTGGCACTTCTGCAGGACAGCAAGCAGGGCCCCATGCTGATGCCACTCCGACTGCTTCTAAGAGCCTGTGCCAGGGTGTGGAGCTTCCTGGTGAACAGAAGTTTTTATAAGCCTCATCTACTGACCTGTCGGTGGGGTTTTAACAGAACTGCATAAATGATAGAAAATTCCTGAAGTGTAAATTTTACACCAACCATCCAGCCAATAAATGCAGCCTCCTAAGATTTTTTGGTTCTTGATTACTTTTTATTATTATTTAAAATATTGATTGCAGACAGTTTAGAAAGCACTGAGAGATATAAAAAAGGAATGTTATAATTAATTATAATCTCAGTGGCCACACGTGTAGGGCAGGTGTGTGACACTGAAGACCCCCCCACTTTCTCTTTGCATAGCCATGGGACAGTGGCCCTTTGGACATCTATTTGCAGGGGCCAGTTCAGGAAGGTTTCATTTGGCCTGGGAGGATTTGGGGCCCCTGTTAGGGTTGGGAAAGGATGGCAGGATGGGCCTCCCTTTCAGCAAGCCCCAGGCACTGCTCTGCCCTTGGCTCACAAGTGCCAGGGTCCACAGCTCCTTGTCAGCCGCCTCTCAAGCTTGCTGCCTGGTGGGGGTGGGGGTGGACAGTGGTAGAGGGCCTTGCCTGGGCCTGGGAACTTTGAGGCCTCCTTCCTGATGACACTCTAGGCTTCATGGACACACCCAAAACAAGTGGGGAAGGGAGGCATTCCAGGTCAGATGCTTCCTCCACAGGTGCAGTCCCTGAGCCATCTTAATTACGGGAAAGGAGAGCCCTAGCAACCTCATTCTGCCTCCAGGCTGGTGAGGACGAGGACTTTGCCTTTCAGTCCTTTTTTCTAGAGTCAGTCCTAGATTCAAGTTGTTCTGGTTCTTTACAAAGTTGGGATAACTTACATATAGTTTTACATCCTTTCTCTTGTTTTGAGGCCATGGTTTTATTTTATATTATCTCTTATGTTCTAAGTTTTCTATGAAAGCACACATTGCTTTTATACTCAGAAAACTTTGGACTATTAATAAAAAGAGGAAGTAGCTCTGTGACAGTGTCTCACTACATAGCACCTAAGGGAGGTATATTTTGTATGATTGCAAGTGCAGGACACTCTAGAAAAGGCAAAACTATGGAGATAGTAAAAAAGTCCGAGGTTTCTGGGGGTGAGGGGTGGGGATGAAAAAGCAGAGTACAGAGGATTTTTAGGGCAGTGAAACTATTCTGTATTAGATCGTAACGGTGGAGACATGTCACTATGCATTTGTCCAAACCCACAAGGATGTACACACCAAGAGTGAACCCTAGTGTAAACGATGGACTTTAGTTACTAATAATGCATCCATATTGGTTCATCAATTATAACAAGTGCACCACACAGTAGGGGAACCTTTAAGGGGAGGGGGTACACGGGAATACTGTACTTTCTGCTCAGTTTTTCGATAAACCTAGTATTTCTCTAAAAAACAAAGTATTTTTAAAAAAATGTTCTCCACCCCATTAGTTATCAGGAATATGCGAGTTAAAACCACAATAAAATAATACCACAGTCACCAGGATAACTAACGTACACAACCTCTGACCATACCAGATGCTGGTGTGGAGGCAGAGCAACAAGGAATTGGATGCGCTGCTGGGAAGTGTCACTTAGTACAACCATGGTGGGAAACTGCAAGTTTTACTAAAGGAGAACATACACACAGCCAGTGCACACCAACCTGAAATGCATACATACATATGTGCACTTGAAATATTTATGTGAATGGTAAGACTGCATTTATTTGTGAAGACCAACAATTTGAAATAACTCCAATGGCCGTGGATAGGGTGGATAAATGATTTGAGGTATATTTGTGTGGTAGAATACCATACAATGATGAAAAATAACCTGCCGCTATTCTACACAGCCACCTGGATAAATTTCATAGACATAATGTTGAGGGGAAGAAGCCAGCCACAAGAGTCCACATTTGGACAATCAGATTTACATAACATTGAAGAGCAAATGAAATCAACCTATTTTAGTAAAAATCAGAGTAGTGATTATCTTTGTGGTTGTTGAGAGGTCATGGTGGTAGGAAATTTTTATAGTGCTAAAAATGGTTTACGTTTTCATGTATGTGCACTTTATACAAATTTGTTTGGCTGAACACTTTCGATTTGTGTGTATGGGTATGCAGGTCCACTACAACAAAATCTGTATACAGTTAACACCGTGGTCCCTCATAATTTGTCATTGCCTTAGCTCAAATTTGTGACAGCATTTGATATCCAATTATTTTGGCAAGGCCATAAGAGAAGTGTACTACAGGGAGCAGAGTCTTGAAAGCCACAAAGAGTATAGAGTTTGTCTCTGATGAAGTAGGTAAACTAGGATAAACATCAGCACCTTGTAATTGTGTCTGAGTTAGGACTACAACACCCAAACTGAAGGACAGAGAATCAAAATGGAAAAGCAAAAATCCCACAATCTTTAAAGCCCATTTGCCAATTTTTTGGCATTTGCTCTGCCTAGTAGAGTGAAGCCCATTCTCTCCTCTCTCTTAGGTTTTTTAAGACTAGAGAAAAATTAATCAAGAAGTAATTTTTCCTCTAGTCTCTCAAAAGCAAGGGCATGCGTATTTATGTCAAGTTTTTCAGTTAGGAAGCCATGTGTATGAATGACCAGTAAACACATGGAAACTCATTACAATAAGCCCAACCACAGCAACCCACTAGAATGGCTAAAATTAAAGACCAACAATAGCAAATGTTGGTGAGGGTTTGAAGCAGCTGCAAGTCACATGTATCGCTGGAAGGAGTGTGAGATTATACCACAATTGTAGAAAACGGGAAATATCTTACAAAATTAAATATATAACCTTCTTTTGATCCAAGAACTCCACTCACAGGTAGTTACCCCTTAGCCTACAACACGGAAAGAAAATGCAACTATATGTTCACCAAAAGACATGCATTAAAATAACCATTTTATCAGTAATAGCCAAAATTGGAAACAACCAAAATCTATCAACTGTTGAATGGATAAACATATTATATTACATTCATAGCAAGGAGTGCGAAGTAATTACAAGGGACAACACACTGATACATACAGCAATACAGATGAGTCTTAAAAATATTATATTAAGCAAAAAACAAACCAGAGAACAAAGTGTTCCTACTATGTTTATTATCCATTTTGATGAAGTTTAGAGCAGACAAAACAAATTGATGGGAATTGAAATCAGAATAGTAGCTGAATAAGGACTTTGGAGGGTAATGCCAATTTTCTGTGTGTTGGCTGGGATGTTGTTTGCATAGGCCTGTGTGCATTTGGGAAGTCATTGAGCTGTGAGCTTAAGACCTATGCATGCTTCTGCTTGTAATTATGTCTTGATTAGAGTACACACACATACAGACATACCACACACACAGACACATCACCACACACAAAGACACACACAGAGATACATGCACATATATGCACCACACACATCCATACATCCCCAAACATACCACACACACACACACACACACACACACACACACACACACACACACACACACACTACACAAACAGCAGTGGGGCAATCTCATTTTTAAGACAAGGAGAGAGTGCCAAATGCAGAAGAAAGAAGGCCGTCCCTCAGGATTCCACTCTGTGGTGGTGGTGGGGGGGAGGTAACATCAGATTCATGAAGAGATATTTGTCTTTCTCAGTGAAACATCTCTGTCTTAAAAGCTGACATCCTGGTAGTTTATTTTGTTTGTTGAGTTATTCTCTAGTAGCAAATCCTATTATTTCTGAAAAGTATGAGGACCACTATTTGCTGTGGATGAACCCATAACTTCACTCTGGACAAGCCCATGCCAATCCCCAGCCCTGTTTTCAGTGGGCTTGTCAGGAGCAGACCAGGAGCCCAGATATCCCACTTACGGTTTTGCTGAAGCTAACTCCAGGGCACCTTTAGGGTTCACAGGGTGATGATACTGGGATCATATCAAAACTCAACATAAATCAGCTTTTGATTTTCACTGCATGAATATTTCACAGGTCCCTGAGTAGATCTACATTATGAAATTGCTGCAGCTTCCTGACACTTCTCCCATGACCTCAGGCAACAAGACATACCATGAAGAATAAATGTCCACATCCTGCATGCAATGGACATGTGTGCGCCAGGAAATGGTAATCTTTATGGGAGTAAAATGAATGCGTTCTCTTTGAAGAAATGCAGCATTCTGACTCTGAGTCCAAAAAAGACAGGCTTTATAAAACCAGTGAAGGGTACAGAGCATCACAGTCACCGTTACGAAGAAAAGGTGTTTCCATAGAAACTTGGAATTAAGAAATGAGCCAGCAGATTTGGACGTTTATAGGAATATTCATCCCTGAACACGAATTCTGATTACTAATAGCTGCCAGTAAATATTATTTTATTTTGCTTTGCAAATGATCTTAAAGCTTGATATATCTTGTGTGATATTGTATACCTCTTGTTTGAGAAACTGTGAACAATAATTACATTAAACTATCACTGGTGTCAGAACATTAAAAAATAATTCTTTTAATTTAAAAATGATGTTATATTGGTTTGAAAAAAGTGGTCCTAGATAAAACTTTTAAAGTAATTCAATTATTTTCAAAATGCACACGTGGTTGTATGAAAGAGAAAAAGGAGCGTCAGATCCACACCAGGGCATTGAGAAGCCAAGTCCAGTATCATGTCAAATAGCAAGCAGCCAGACAAATTATAACCTGCCTGACATGTCCTTCAAAATTGATAATACAACCAGGAAGGTGACCTTGAACTCTAGGAGGGGCTGAAGATGTGGGTCCAAAAAGGCAGGAGCTGATTAATTTGACATAGGAGATGTCATGGTTTAATAATGCTCGGGATTTTGCTTTTTTCACTTAAAATACCCTCAAGATTGTTCAACAATAGTCAGTAAAGAGATTCCTCATTCTTTTAAAAGACCGAGTAGCACTCCACTAATTCTGTATACGATACCCATCCATAAATGTTTTAATTGATCCTGCGCTATTAGCCACCGCACTGCACTTAAGTCATTTCAAAGGGGTCATATGTAATTTTTAAACTGTGTATGTTGTCAGTTTTGTTGATGATGGCGTCTTGATTCTTTGGTCACATTTTCTGTATTACAAAATAATTCTTCAAAAATTCTCAACGGCTTCTTCTAACATTTTTGTTTAATAGACTTTATTTTTAAAACAGTTTAGATTCACAGAAAATTTGGGAAGAAAGTAGAGAGGTTTCCATATACTCCCTACACACACACACACACACACACACACACACACACACGTTCTCCCCTACTGTCAGCATCTCCACCAAAGGGTACATTTGTCACAATCAATGAACCCACATTGACACATCACTGTCACCCAGAGTCCATAGTTGACATTAGGGTCACTCTTGGTGTTGTATATTCTGTGGGTTTGGACAAATGTATAATGACACGTATGCACCATTATAACATCACATAGAGTAGTTTCACTGCCCTCAAAATCCTCTGTGTTCCGCCTTTTTATCCCTCTCTAAACCCTAACCTGTGGCAACCACTGATCGCTCTACTGTCTCCATAATTTTGCCTTTCCCACGTATCATATAATTGTCATCATACAGTATGCAGCCTTTTCAGTTTGGCTTCTTTCACTTAGTATTGTGCATTTTAGATTCCTTCATGTCTTCCATGGCGTTATGAGTCATTTCTTTTCAGTGCTGAGTAATATCCCACTGTCAGGATGGACCACAGTTTATTTCTCCATTCACCTTGGCTGTCTCCAAGTTTTGGCAGCTATGATCAAAGCTGCAATAAACGTGCATGTGCAGGTTTTTGTGTGCAAATATTTTCAACTTATTTGTCTAAATACCATGGAGTGCAATGGCTGGGTTTATGTTAACAGTATGCTTACTTTTGCAAAAAACGAAACAACAAAACAAACAAACAAAGCAACGGTGAAACTTGTCTTCCATAGTGGTTGCATCATTGTACATTTCCATCAGCAATGAGTGAGAGTTTCTGTTATTGTACATTTGGTGTTGTCAGTGTTTTGGATTTTATCCATCTTAATAAGTGTGCAGTTGTATCTTATTGTTGCTTTAATTTGTAATTCCCTAATGATATATGATGTGGAGCATTATTTTCATTGGCTTATTTGCCGTCTGTATATCTTTTTAAATATGGTATCTGTTCACATCTTTTGCCTGTTTTTAATTGCATTTTTCATTTTCTTATTGTTGAATTTTAGCATTCTTTTACATTTTGGATAGCAAATCTTAATCAGTTGTGTGTTTGACAAAGATTGTTTTTCTCCCAGTTTTCTGCTCTCTTCATTCTTTTACGTAGCAGTGTCTTTTCCAAAGCAGAAGTCTTTCACTTTAATGATGTCCAACTTATCAATTTTTTTCTTTCATAGATTGTGCCTTTGGTGTTGTGTCTAAAAAGTCATCATCAAACCCAAGTTTACTTCGTTTTTTTCCTATATATTATATTCTAGGATTTTATAGTTTTGCATGTTGTGTTTAGATCTATGGCCCATCTTGAGTAAAATTTGTGAAGGATGTAAGGTCTGTGTCTAGCGTGATTTTTTTACCTTGTTCCAAGATCATTTGTTTAAAAGCCTATCCTTTCTCCTAGCATTTGCTCCTTTGTCAAAGAACAGTTAACTATATTTGTGTGGGTGTTTCTGGACTTTCTATTCTGTTCCATTGATCAATTTGTCTATGAGGTCTGACAATTATGTTGGCGAAATTGTTGCAACAATGTTGCTAAACTGTTTTGATATCAGAGAAATATAAATTTGCACAAACTGGACAAACAGTTAACCAAGTTTACTATTTGGAAGTGCTGAAAAGGCTGTGTGAAAAAGTTAGACGACCTGCACTTTTCACCAACAATTTATGGCTCTTGCATCACGACAATGCACCAGCTCACACGGCACTATCTGTGTGAGAGTTTTTAGCCAGTAAACAAATAACTGTATTGGAACACACTCCATACTCACTTGATCTGGCCTCCAATGACTTCTTTGTTTACCTTAAGATAAATGAAATATTGAAAGGAAGACATTTTGATGACATTCAGGACTTCAAGGTTAATACGATGATAACATTGATGGCCATTCCAGAAAAAGTTCCAAAATTGCTTTTACGGGTGGACTAGGCACAGGCATCAGTGCATAGCTTCCCAAGGGGAGTACTTCGAAGGTGACCATAGTGATATTCAGCAGTGAGGTCTGTAGCACTTTTTCGCAAACTTAATTGTCCTACCTCATATCCTTTCACCAGTACCATATTGTCTTGGCTATTATAGCTTTATAGTAAGACTTGAAGTCAGGTAGTCTGTCAGTCCTCCAAATTTGTTCTTCTCCTTCAATAATGTGTTGTCTAGGTTTCTTGCTTACCCTATAAACTTTTACAATAAGTGTATTGATATCCACAAAGTAACTCATTGGGATTTTGATTGGGATTGCAATGAATCTGTAGATCAAGTTGGAAAGAATTAATATCTTAACAATATTGAGTCTTCTTATCCACAAATATGGAATATCTCTCCATTTATTTACTTCTTTGATTACTTTCATCAGAGTTTCATAGTGTTCACTGTGTGGATCTTGTACATATTTTGTTGGATTTATAGTTAAGTATTCCATTTTTCTCAGTGCTAATGTAAATGGTGTTGTGTTTTAAATTTCAAATTCCAATTGTTCATTGCTAGTATATAGGAAAGCAATTAACTTTTGTATAATAACCTTGTATCATGCAACATTGCTACAATCTCTTATCGGCTCCAATTTTTTGTTTGTTTTTGCTTTTTTGGGATTTCCTACATAGACAATCATGTCATCTATGAACAAACACAGTTTTATATCTTCCTTCTTCCAATCTGTATAACATTTATTTCCTTTTCTTGTCTCATTGCATTATCTAGGACTTCTAGTGCAATATTGAATAGAAATGGTGAAAGGGAACAACCTTGTCCTGTTCCTGATTTGAGCAAGAAAGCATCTAGTTTCTTGCCATTAAGTACGATGTTAGTTGTAGATTTTTTAAAAAAACAGATGCTCTTTCTTAAGTTGACTTTTTCTCTCCTCTTAGTTTGCAGAGAATTTTTATAATAAATGGATGTTGAAGTTTGTCATATATTTTTCTGCATCTATTGATATGGTCATGAAATTTTTCTTCCTTAGCTTACTGATATGATTTCCAAATATCAAACCTGACTTGCATACCTAGAAAAAAATCCCACTTGGTCATGATGTATAATTATTTTTATACATTATTTAATTCACCTTGATGTTATTTTGCTTTAGAATTTTTGCACCTCTGTTCATGAGAAATATTGCTCTGTAGATTTCTTTTGTTGTAATGTCTTTGTTGCTTTAATATTAAGGTAATGATGGCTTCATAGACTGAGTTAAGAAGTATTCCCTCTGCTTCTAATTTGTAAAATAAATTATAGAGAACAAGTACAATTTCTAAGTTGAATGTTTGGTAGAATTCACCAGTGAACCAATCTGGGCATGATGCTCAGATAATAACCTCTTTGGACATTATTTATTATTGATTCAATTTCTTTAATACATATAGACATATTCAGATTATATCTTCTTGTGTGGGTTTTGGAAGATTATGTCTTTCAAGGAATTAGTCCATTTCATGTCAGTTATCAAATTTTGGATATAGAACAATCATAATATTCTTTCATTTTTTTTAAAGTCCATGTGATGAGTAGTGATGACCCCTCTATCCTTTGTGACATTAATTTCTTCTGTTTTCTCTTTTCTTTAGCTTGGCTTCATAGAGGTTTATTTTATTTTATTGACCATTTCAAAGAACCAGCTCTTAATTTTGTTGATTGTCTCTTAAATTTCTATTTCACTGATTTCTGTCCTAACTTTCATTATTGTTTGTCTTCTTGCTTTGGATAGAATTTGCCCCTTCTATTCAAGTTTCCTAATGTGGAAGCTTAGGGATTTTTTTTTCTTTTTTCTAATATATGCACTTAATGCAATACTTTCTGAGCACTGCTTTTGCTGCATCCCACAAATTATGGAAAATTGTATTTTCACTTTCATTTAGTTCAAAATATTTTAAATTTCTCTTGAGTCTTCGTCTTTGCCCTGTGTGTTATTTAAAAGTGTGTTATTTAAAGCCAAGTATTTTGGGGCCTGCCAGTCAAGATAGCAGAATAGATAAATGCTGTGTTCACCTCCTTCCACAACCCATCAAAATTACAACTAAATTACAGTACAATCATCACTGAGAAATTGCCTGAAGTCTAGCTGAACAGAAGTCCTATAACTGAGGATGTACAGAAGAAGCCAGTGTAGATTGGTAGAAAAGGAGGAGACACGGAATAGGCTGGTCCCACACCCATGTGTTGTGGTTTAAAACTAGGAGGGATATCTCAGCTGCCGATGTCCACCCTGAGGAGCAAGAGATCCCAACCCCACACCAGGCTCCTCGCCTCAAGTTTCCATTGCTGGAAACAGAAGTCCTTATAACTTCTGGCTGTGAAAATTAGAGGATATTGTGGCTGAGTGAGACAGAGGGCTGCTGGAGTCCCAGGTGTTCCTCTTGAAGGGGCCACACAGGGATTTACTCACTGATGGATCCATTCACTCTGAGCTCCAGAGCTGGGAAAACAGCTTGAAAGGAACCTGTGACATCCAGGGAGGAACTGAATTGCCTGATTTCAGGGTGAGGGATGGAGGGAGAGCTTTCTCCGAGACAGATATGCTGGCAGAAGCAATTGTTCCTCTGTTGAGCCCTCCCCACACCCAGCCTGCTTGCATAGGTGGGCCTCATATCTGAGTCTTCACCCTTGCTAACACCATTCTCCTGGCCCTGGTGATTCCCTGAGACTCCACCCCACCCAACGTGCAGGCCCACCCAAACCAGTTCCAGTCGCTTTCCCATACAAATGGCTTGTCTTTGTTCATGATACAGGCTTTCATAAAACCTCTCAAAGGTTCACAAACACCAAACAGAAGCATCTGGATTCAGCAGTCCCCATACCTCTTGCTAAGCAGCCCAAATCCTGACACTAGCAGCAACTGGCCTTGATTTGCAATTTAGTCTCTCCCAGGCACTGCCAAGTCTGACACAAGTGGAAACCTTCTGCAGATCACTTTGTAGCTCATATCAAGTGGCCCCAGAAAGGGCACAGTCAGCAGCTGGACTTGCCCTGAGCCCCTCCCAAGAGGCTACAGAACCGACACACCTGGTGGAGAGGTTCAAATCACACCAGAGCAGCACCCAACTACCTTCACAAATGACACACAAAAAGGGAAGACTTTGTAGCCACCAGAGCCCTGATACAGCAGATACTGCTTCAAAGGGTCATACCATGCACAACAGCTCCTCCATTGTAGTCATGGTCAGTCCTTACAACCAATCATCCTGAGGGTCAACCCCACCCAGTAATGTGCCAACAGCAATCAGGGCTCAACTTCAACAGGAGAGTACACATACCCCACACAAAGAACACATACCTGGAACACCCAGCTCTGGAGACTAGAGAGAGTGCACCACTGGGCCCCACAGCACACCTACTACATAAGGCCACTGTACCAACACTGGGAGACATAGCAACCCTACCTAATTCATAGAAACAAACACAGGGAGGCAAAGAAACCTGTCCCAAATGAGAACAGAACAAAGCTCCAGAAAAGAATTAAAATGGAGACAAGCAATCTACAAGATACAGAGTTCAAAACATTGATTATAAGGATGCTCAATGATCTCAGGGAGAACTTCAACACAGAAATAGGAAACATAAAAATGGAGATAGAAAACATAAAAAAAGTCAAAAATGAAAAATACAATAATTGAAATGAAGAATACATAAGAGGGAATCAACAGTAAATTAGGTGAAATAGAGGATCAAATCAGCAATTTGGAAGATGAGGTAGCAGAAAACACCCAATCGGAATAGCAAAGGAAAAGGGAATTTTTAAAAATGAGAATAGTTTAACAGGTCTCTCAGACAACATCAAGCATACCAATGTTGGCAACACAGGGATACGAGAAAGAGAGAGCAAGGAACTGAAAACCTATTTGAAGAAATAATACGTTCTCTAACCTGGTGAAGGAAATAGACATACAAGGCTGGGAAGCACAGAGAGTACCAAAGAAAATAAACCCAAAGAAGGCTACACCAAAGACACATCATAATTAAGATGCCAAATATTAAAAATAAAGAAAGAATCTTAAAGTCATCAAGAGAAATGTACTTAATTGACTACAAGGGAGCTCCCATAAGACTGACAACTGATTTCTCAACAGAAACTTTGCAGGTTAGAAGGCATTGCCAGGAAATATTCAAAGTAGTGAAAAGCGAGGACCTATAACCAAGATTACTCTATATGCAATAGAGCTATCATTTAGAATCAAAGGAGAAATAAAGAGCTTCCCAGACAAGAAAAAGTTAAATGAGTTCATTACTATTAAACCAGTATTATAAGAAATGTTAATGGGACTACTTTAAGAAAAAAGAGGGGTGGGGGTGAGAAAGAACATAAATATGAATAATAAAATGGCAATTACTGATACCTATCAATAATGACTTTAAATGTAAATGGATTAAATGCTCCAATCAAAAGATACTGGGTGGCTGAATAGATAAAAAAACAAGATCCTTACATATGCTGCCTACAAGAGGGTCACAGTAGGTTCAGTTCAAAAGACACACAGAGACTGAAAGTAAAGGAATGGAAAAAGATATTTCAAGAAAATCGAAAAAAATAAAAAATTTAAAAACTAGGGCAGCAATACTATACCAGACAAAGTACTTATACCAGAAGGACCTAGTAAATCCACTTCTGGGTACTTATTTGAAGAAACCCAAAACACTATTTCAAAGGGACATGTGCATCCGTATATTCATTGCAGCATTATTTACAATAGCCAAGACATGGAAGGAATCTAAGTGTCCATCAATAGACAATTGGATAAAGAAAAAGTGGTACCTATATGCAATGAAATATCACTCCACCATAAAAAAAGAATGATGTCTTATATAGCTGTTAAAACTCCATTGACTCTATTCCCTATGCTGTACTCCACGTACTGTGACTATACACACACACACACACACACACACACACGTATATATATAATTAATAAATTATAGTTGACATTCATTATTATTCAGCTTAAGCTTCAAGTGTACACTGCAGAGATCAGGCATCTACACCGTCCATGAAGTGGTCTCCCTAATAAGACAAGTGTTCATCAGATACCCTACAAAATCTTTACGACATTATTAATTATATTGTCCAAACTGTCTTTAGTATCCCCGTGGCAGTCTTTTTTTTTTTTCTTCCTTCTTCCACCTCTCCCCACCCATCCTCTGGTTCAAGCCATTGTTTCTCAGTCTAGTTGTGTAGGACCCAGCTCCCTGGCCCATGCTGATATTTTGAGCCTAGCGTTCCCTCCGGCTGAGGCAGTCGGTCTCCGGTCGGTGGTCAGTTGCTCACTGCAACTCACGGCAGCTTTCGCTGGTGGCTGCCAGCCATTCATGCTAGTCACCAGCCACTCCTGGCAGCACACAGCAGCCCACAGCAGCTCACGCCTACCTCTGGCTGCTCATGGCAGCCCAGCTCCAGGGAGAGCCATTGTTCACAAACCGGTGACCTCAACGGTAGGAGCATGGCACTCCAACCACCTGAGCCACTGGGCCAGCACTCCCTACAGCAATTTTGTGGTTACCAATTTGTACTTTCTAATTCCCTCACTTTCTCCCTGCAGGATTTATCTCAGTAACACAAGAAAGTTTCAACATCAAGAAATCTATCCATGAAATACACCATAAAAAAAATTTAAATAAATAAAATGAAATCTTGCTATCTGCAACCTAGAGGGTATTATGCTAAGTGAAATAAGTCAGATAGAGAAAGGAATATACTATATGATTTCACTTATATGTAGAATTTAAAAAACAAAACAAACAAAACAGAAACAAAGTTACAGATACAGGGAACATTTTGATGGTTGCCAGATGGAGGTTGAATAAATGGGTGAACAAAAGCAAGGGATTAAGATGTGCAAATAGTCATGGGGGTCTAAAGTATATCAAAGAGAATATAATCAATAATATTGTAATAACTACTATGTTTCCCTGAAAAAAAGACTGGGTCTTATATTAATTTTGCTCCAAAAGATGCATTAGGGCTTATGTTCAGGGGCTATCATCCTGAAAAATCATGCTAGAGCTTATTTTCCGGTTAGGTCTTATTTTTCAGGGAAATGGTACATATGGTGTCAGATGAGTACTAGATTTATTGAAGTGATCACTTCGTAAGTTATATAAATGTCTAATCTCTATGTTGTATACCTGAAACTAATATAATATTGTATGTCAACCGCAATTGAAAAAAAATAAATAAATTCAAGCATTGTGAGTTTTCAGCTGCCATTCTGTTATTGATTTCTAGTTTAATTTTATTGTAGTCTAAAAGCAGACATCATATGATTTCTGTTCTTTTAGGTTTCTGTGTTTTATGGCCCAGAATGATGTCTGTCTTGGTGAATGTTCCATGTAAGCTTCAGAAGAATGTGCATTACATTTTTATTGAATGAAGTAGTCTATAAATGTCTATAATACATCTAATATATATATATATATATATACACATATATACATATTAGTATATATATACATATACATATATATTAGTATATGTACATATATACTAATATATATATATACATATATACATATATATATATATTAGATACTGTTGATTGATTATACTATTCAGTTCAACAATGTTCTTGCTGATTTTCTGCCTGCTGGATCTATCAGGTACTAGAGTATTAAAGTCTGCAACTATAATAGTGAATTCATCTATTTTTTTATTCGTCAATTATAGTTTACATTCAATATTATTTTATATTAATTTCAGGTGTACAGCATAGTGGTTAGATATTTATATAATTTATGAAGTGATCTGATCCCCTGATTAGTCTAGTACTCCCCCGGCACTATACATAGGTATAATATTATTGACTATATTCCCTATGCTGTATATTACTACCCCATGAATTACTTGTTTTATGCGTGGAAATTTGGACCTCTTATTCCCTTTCTCTTTTTCCTCCCTTTTTAAATTTTTCAATTACAGTTGACATTCAATATTATTTTGTATAGTTTCAGGTTTACAGCGTAGTGGTTAGACATTGATATAATTTATGAAGTGATCCCTCTGATAAGTCTAGTACTCACCTGGCGCTATACATAGTTATTATAATATTACTGATATAATTCCCTATGCTGTACTTTACATCTCCATGGTTACTTTGTAACTACCAGTTTGTATTCCGTAATCCCTTCACCTTTTTCATCCAGCTCCCCAACATACCTCCCATCTGGCAACCATGTACTCATACCTGTGTGAGCACTATATAAACTGATAAGTGCTGTCCAGGGAATCAAAATTTTGTTTTTCTGGATATATCTGATTATTGATTTGATTTTGTTTGCATCAATTAGTCTGGTCATTTTTGCTGTTTCTTCTTAACTCAGTCTTGGAAGACTACATTTCTAGAAATTAATCCAGTTCTTTCAGATTGCCGAATTTGTGGGCATATAATTGTTCACGGTATTTTCTTCTTATAATCTTTTATATTTCTGTGGTATCAGTTGCCAGTTCTCCTCTTTTATTTCTGATTTTATTTATTTGGGATCTCTCTCTTTTTTTCTTGATGGGTCTGGTTAAAGGTTTATCATTTCTGTTTATCTTTTCAAAGAGCAAGCTCTTGATTTCATAGATCTTTTGTATTTTTTTAGATTCTATTTTATTTATTTTCACTCTGATCTTTATTATTTCCTCCCTTCTAATCATTTTGGGCTTTGTTTGTTGTTTTTCTCTAGTTCCTTTAGGTCTAAGGTTAGATTGTTTGAGATTTTTCTTGTTTCTTGAGGTAGATTTATATTCCTACGAATTTCCCTCTTAGGATTGCTATTGCTGTGTCCCATAGACTTGAGTTGTCTGTTTCATTTTCATTTGTCTCAAGGTATCTTTTTTTTTCAAGAAAATCTTTTGATTTATTCCTTTCATCTCATTGTTAACACATTCATTGTTTAGTAGCATGTTATTTAGCCTCCGTGTGTTTGTGAAGTTTTTTTTTTTCCAATTATTTTCTTTTCATTGATTTCTAGTTTGTAACTACCAATTTGTACTTTTTGTGATCATACAAATTGTGGTCAGAGAAGATGCTTGATATGATTTTAATTTTAAATTGATTGAGACTTGACTAGCAGCCTCACACGTGGTCTCTCTTGGAAAATGTTTTATGCGCCCTTGAAAAGTATATATTCTACAGCTTTGGGGTCAAGTGCTCTAAACATGTCAATTAAATCCATCTGGTATGTTATTTCAAGCCACTATTTCCTTGTGATTTTTCTATCTGGGAGATCTATCCATTGACGTCAATGGGGTGTTAAAATACACTACTATGACTGTATGTTCATCAATATTTACTTTTTATATTTAGGTGCTCATATATTGGGTGCATAAATGTCTACAAGGGTTACATCCTTTGGTTGGATTGATCCCTTTATCATTACGAAATCTCCTTCTTAGTCTCCTAGCCTTTGTTTTAAAGTCTGTTTTGTCTGCTATAAGTATTGCTACACCAGCATTTATTTTGTTTCCATTTCCATGAAATATCTTTTTTCCATTCCTTTACTTTCAGTAAAAAAATTACTGACCCCTTTATTATTATGTAATGCCCCACCTTATACCTGTAATTTTTCTTCTTCTGAAGTCAGCTTTGTCTGTAATTAATACAGTTTTGTTTATGTAGATCCAAGTTTCTTACCAATATAATTTTCCTTCTGTCTAAATAACATCTTTTTAATAGTTCTTGCAAAGCAGGTCTATTGGCAATAAAATTCTTCAAATGTTGTTTATTTTTCGTTCACTTTTGAAAAAAAAATTCACTAGACACAAAGTTTTGGGTTACTGTGTTGTCACAAAACAGCCTAGCAGACTGTCCGCTCACCGTGTTTTTCCGTAAGGAAAGAAGAGTCTGTGAGACTGTGCATCTCTGGGACTGCATATTTCTCTCTATTTAGTCTCCAAAAGAGGGTTTGCAGCCAATGATGAGTAAGAATCTCCACGGGGGGGGGGGGCAACTCAAGCCAGGTGGAACCCCATGGAGACCCCCAATAAGCTGCCTAAAAAGATTTGGGAAGGAGCGTTGTCTCCCCTTCCCCCTGCCTGGGAAAAGCGGCTACTAGCTCTGACTTTTTCCCTCTCACCTAATTGGGAAAAAAGTCTTGAGAGTGATAAGATTAAGCTCTCTCTGCTCAGCTCTGTGAAACAATTTCAACATGTGATATACGTCCCTTAAAAGAGTTGCATACCTCACCTCAAGGACTTTCTGCTTCAGCTGTTTGAAGATCAACATAATTGGTTTGGGTTGTTTCTATAATGTGATAAATGAGTCCCACAGACTGTGCCAAAAATACACTACTACTCCCTTGTATACTTATCAATAAAAACCTCCAGTCGGCTCAAATCTGGGCTCCAGTCTTTCAGAACTGTGAGATGCCCGGCCTTCTGAGATTTAAGTGCATTAAGTCTCTGTATGTTTCTTTCTTAAAACTTAACCCAAAGCCACCCCTTCTCGTATCCTCACTGCCCGTGTTGTGTTGGATGCGACATTACTGAAATTTTTTGTTTAACACTATAAATATTTCACTATCTTCTTGTCTTGCTTGCATAGTTTTTGAAGAGATGTCCAATGTAATTTTTATCCTTGCTTCTCTGTAAGCAAGATGTTTTCCTTTTTACTATGAATTTTTCAAGATTATTTTCTGTAATTTAAATATGATATGCCATAGTGTAGTGTTTTTTTTATCATTTATCCTTTTTGGTGTTTCCTGAACTTTCTAAATCTTTGATTTTGTGTCTGAAATTAATTTTGGAAAATAGTCATTATTGTTTTAAATATTTCTTCTGTTCCTTTCTCTCTGTCTGTTTCTTCTGGTAACATTTCTTGGGTATTTTGCTCTTTTTTTCAGTCTCCTTTCTTTGCTTTTCAATTTGGAAAGTTATTATTGACATATCCTCAAGTTATTCTTTCTTCAGCTATGTCCAGTCTACTAATGTGTCCCTCAAAAGTATTCTTCATTTGGTTATGCTTTTTTTTTTCTGGCATTCCTTTTCGAGCCTTTCTTAGACTTTCCATCTCTCAGTTTACTTTGTCCATTTGTTTCACATGTTGTCTACTTTTTCTGTTAAAGCCCCTTTAAATTTTTTATAGTTTTAACTTTCCTGCCATATCTGAATCTTGTCCTGATGTTCGATTTATCTTTTCAAAGTCTGTTTTTTTTTTTGCCTTTTAGTATGCCTTGTACTATTTTGTTGGAAGCAGGACATGTTATACTAGGTAAAAGGAACTGTGGTAAATAGGCCTTTAGTAATGTGATGGTGACATGAGGGGCAGGGGGATTGTTCTATGGTCCTGTGATCAGTCTTGGTCTTTTAATGAGCCTGTGGCCCTGGGCTGTGACCTTCACCAGTGCCTCTCAGTTTCCCAAACACTTTAGATGAGTCAGGAAAGCTAGAGGAGGCTTGAATTGGGAGGCTTTCCTTCTCCCACATGAAGGCTGGAGGGGGCTGAAGTTGGGTATTTCCTTTCCTCAGGTTGTGAAGCTCAGGAAAAACCCAAGTTGTCAGGCTCTGGTGAAATATTTTCTTTTGAGGGCAGGCTTTGTTAAGAACAGAATATTCTGGGCACATTTCCCAGTAGTTACTTTTCCACTCCCCCTGCTGGAAGCATGAGGGGACTTTCCTCTGCTCTCCTTCCTGAGAACCTGATGAGGCTCCTAGAGTGAAAACTCAGAAAATTTTGCACCCCCATTCTACTTTCACCACCAGGTTCAGCCTCCAGGTGTTTTTATCTCTCAAGCTAGTCCATGCTCAGGTTCCACCATTTAGTTAATTTACACTTGAAGAATTCCTACTTGATGCTGTCTCCAGCATTGTTTCTAGGTTGTATCTGCTGCATGTAACCTGTAATTCTCTGTATCTGTCTGTCCAGTTTTCAGGGTAGTGTTTTGTCCTGTGACCTCAGTTCTCTGAGAAATTTTTAAAAGATTGCTGAGTTTTACTTTTTTAGCTTTTTTCTTGGTGTGAGGATGACTTCCAAGATCCTTCATGTTGGACCATCTCCTACTATTTTTAAAAGTAAAATCTTTGATCAACTAGAATTTTGGTGTGAACTCTGAGTTATGGATAAAGTTTTGTGTTTTCCAGATGTCCCCCATTTGTCCAAAAGCATTATTGAATAATCCATCCATCCCCCCCTCCATGACATGCCAGTTGTATAATTTAGTGAATTTTCACAAGTCCGTGGAGCTATCTCTGGACGTTCTATTGTGTGACATTGATCCATCAATTCATGTACCAATACCAAGCCTCTTTAATTATTGAAGTTTTATATGTTTGAACTTCTGATAGCTTAGTCTCTGATCATCATTTCTATTTTTCACATAATTTTCCCCCTCTACTGTTTGATTTATTTTTCTATGAGAACTTTCCTAGTTTTAAAAAAAAATCTCCTAATGATGTTATTATTGGATTCCAAACAATGTTAAAGTTTAACTTACAGAGGGAATTATCATAGTTGTGATGCTGATCTTTCTGGTCAAGTACATAGGCGTTTTCTCCACTCATATAGGTGGGTGGTTTTTTAATGATCTTCAAAATAATTTTACAGTTTTTCTCATAGACCCTCCATATTTTTAATACAGTCATTATTTTTCTTACATTTTAGATAGGTTCTTTTCTGCATTTAGCTCTTCCAGTTAATTGCTGCATTTATACACAAAGATTGTAAAACTATATATATTAATCTTGTACCAAGCCATGTTACTGAATTCTCTTATGGTTTATAATAATTTTTAGAGAATACTCTGATTTTCCAGGTATATAATGAATTAATACATAAAATATTATTTATATATTATGTAAAACCAACGTGTAAATTATATTATTTCCACTTTTTCAATTTTTCAACCTCTAACTTTTTACTAGTACTTTTAGTTGTATTGGCTGGTACTTCCAAAACAAATCCAAATAATAAGGATAACAGTGAGCATCCTTGCATTTATATTTAATTTAATAGAAGTACTTTCCAATAAAAGAGATGCTGTTGCCTTGAGGCTGAAATAGGTATATTTTATTTTCTAATCTTTTATATTCTTGTTTTATTAAGCAGTTTTTCTTTTCATGAATGGATGTTAAATTTTATTGAATGCCTTTCATCAACCACGGAAATAAGCACATACTTTTTCAACTTAGATTTACTAACATGCTAACCATATAATTTCCTATCATTGGGTCATTTTTACATTGCTAAAATAAAATATGCCAGGTTATAGTAAATTACTATTTTTATTTATTGCAGATTCTAGTTATATTTTATTTATTAAGTTTAAATCAATATTCATAGTGGCATTGTACTATAATTTTCTTTTGTACCATCTTTATTGAATTTAATGAGTACAACAATTTCATACAACTACTTGGGAGTTCTTCTTTTTCTAAGTTCTAGAACAGAACCATTTAATAGCACTGGAGTTGTTATTCTATTCAGGTTTGGTAAAATTTTTTATAAAAACAACTAAACGTAGTGATTTCTGGCGATTTAACTGGCAACTTTTTCTATTTCCTCTCTCAAAGTCAGTCTCATTATAGTTTTCAAGTCTGTCTAAGTAAATTATATATTCCTAAGGAATTAACTGTTTTGTCTCTGTTTTTAAATAAAAGTGTTAAGAAGACATAAGCTTCTAGCCAAGATGAAATAAGATATCAGATTTTACACCCCTCTCCCCCCACACGCAACTAACAAAATATATGAAACAATTATTTTCCAGACATTGGACATCAGACAACAAAGGACAGTAATCCCTGAGAGTCAGAAAACAAATGAAATGAGCCCAACAATTGCCTCAGCCTGCTGTTGGAATAGAGTTTTCAGGTTGGGTCTCAGGCAGGAGCAATGCAGAAAGAACCTGATAAGCTCCCAAGGTCAGAAGATGGAGCTGAAAGTATGGGAGACCAAGGGGGCTAGAAGTCACAGGAGAAGAGAAATGCTCAAAGAGACAACCCTGCTTTCCTTCAAATGTTCAGCTAAGTACTGATCAGCACAGATGTGTGAAGAAACTACTAGAGGCCAGGAAAAAAAACAAAAAACAGAGAGGATTAGAGGGAACAGTTCCTGAAGCACACTGAATAGAAGCTGTTCCTATCAGCAAGGCTAGAAAATCTTATTTTTCATGAAGAATCAAACACACGGAGAAAAAATAATGACTTTTAAATGAACAGACCATCAGGGAGCTGTAGGACAACTTCTAGCTGCAAATATATAGGTAAATAGAATCTCTAAAGGAGGGGTAGATCCAGGAAAAGTATTTGATGCTGTAATGGCAAAAAATTTACCAAATTTGATGAAAACACAATTACAAGAAATATAAACATCGAGGCATTTCATGAAATAGCTCAAAACCAGTGATAAAGGTAAAATATTAAAATCAGCCAGAGGGGGGGGAAAGACACATGTACAGAGGAACTGAAATAAGAATAACAGAAGTTCTTGTCAGAAATACTGCAAGTGAGAGATCAAGGCAGTAACATCTTTAAAGAAGTGAAAGAAAAAAATGCTGTCAACTCAAAATTCTATGCTCCATAAAAATGTCTTTCAAAAAGTAAGACTATCAAAAAAAATGGCGGCTTGAGGTGAGCCTCTGTAAAGATCCCCTGGAATTTACAACGAATCGGACAACAATAACTCCACAAAGGACTCCTTGCACAGCAGACAGGCAAGACGAAGAGACCCACTACTGAATTCACCTCCAGGTGGGTGAATCGCGCGAGCGGGGGCGGAGGGAGAGGAGAAGTGCGGAGACGGAGCCGCGCGGGCGCAGGACACAGACCTAGCTCAGTGCTCGGAGCCCGCTGCTCCCGGATCCTCCGCAGCTGCGGGAAAGGGAAGGACTCGGACTGCTAGGGCTCCGCTTACAACCCACAAGGCTGAGGGGGCAGCATACCAAACCGCTGAACACAAGGCTCGCTCACGGCAGACCTCGGAGCAAAGACTGAGGGAAGAGGGCTGAAATCGGTGGTTTAAGCCCTCACTGCCAAGCGGAGAATGGAAGCCTTAGGCACGGAGACTAGCCGCCCCTCCCTACGCTCCCAGAGCTCGCCCCGCCCCCACCTGCCCGGTGCTAGAAGCGATAAAGTAGCAGTGTCGGATCAAAGGACAGAATATTTGCTGCTCTGAGAACTGTGGACCGCAGACACAGATTCGCAGCTCAACTAGTTCCGGCAAAGGGGAGGGAGCTGTGGAAGCAGGACTGGCTGTGGTGGTGGTCGCCGCCATTGCTCTGGGCCACCTCTCACAACTCACCCCGCCCCTGGCCCCACCTATCTGGGCGGATCCCTGCAGGAGTAAACAGAACTGCTGAAACAAACGGGCTCTGAATCTGGTGCAGAAAGAGCTTTGGAACTCCAAAAGCTCTTCGCATACCTATCAACCTGTTGCAGAAGACACTCCTGTAGATGTCTAGGAAGAGAAATAGTAAATCAGTGATTGCCATGAATAACCAAGGCAACAAGATAGCTCAGAAAGAAAGTGAAAAGTCTCCAGAAAAGGAACTTAGAGATATGGACCTTTGTGATTTAAATGACAGAGAATTCAAGATCGCAATTCTGAAAAAACTGAACGAGATGCAAGAAAACACAGAAAGGCAGTTTAATGAACTCAGAAACACAATCAAAGAACACCATGAGCATTTTACAAAAGAGATTGAAATCTTGAAAAAGAACCAAATAGAATTTCTGGAGATTAAGAACTCAATAGAAGAAATTAACAATAAAATATCCAGCTTAGGTAGTAGAGTTGACCAGATGGAGGAAAGAATCAGTGACATCGAAGATAGGAACCTGGAATTTACACAAGGGAAGAAGAAAGAGACTTGAGACTTAAAAGAAATGAAAGAACTCTACAAGAACTTTCTGACTCCATCAGAAAGAGCAATATAAGAATAATGGGCATACCAGAAGGAGAAGAAAGAGGGAAGGGAACAGAGAATATATTCAAACAAATCGTCGATGAGAACTTCCCAAACTTGTGGACAGAACTGGATCCTCGAATCCAAGAAGCAAATAGAACACCTAATTACCTCAATCCCAACAGGCCTTCACCAAGGCACATTGTATTGAAGCTGTCTAAAATTAATGACAAAGAAAGAATCCTCAAGGCAGCCAGGGAAAAGAAGACGGTAACTTACAAAGGAAAGCCCATTAGATTATCATCAGATTTTTCAGCAGAAACTCTACAAGCTAGGAGGGAATGGAACCAAATATTCAAACTATTGAAAGAGAGAAATCATGAGCCAAGAATAATATATCCAGCAAAGATCTCCTTTAGATATGAAGGAGGAATAAAGACCTTTCCAGACATCCAGAAGCTGAGGGAATTTTCTAATACACGACCTGCACTACAAGAAATACTAAAGGAGGCTATTAGACCACCATCAACAGGGACAACTTGTGGCAACCGAAACATAAAAAGGGGGAGCGTAAAAGCCTGAACTGGAATATGGGAATAGAGAAAGTAAGCGTACTGAAGAAACTGGAATACTCTAAATATCAAACTTTCTTTTACATAAACTCAAGGGTAACCACTCAAAAAACATCCAAATCTGAAATATATACCGTAATAAAAGAAGAAACAGAGGGAAACATCATAGAATACTACCACACAGAAATAACAGACAACAACAAAAAGGCAAAGAAACAATGGAGACACAGCCTTACCAGAAAACTAAAGACAGAATGACAGGAAATCCTCACATATCAATAATCACCCTAAATGTAAATGGACTGAACTCACCAATAAAGAGACACAGAGTAGCAGATTGGATCAAAAAACTAAACCCAACCATATGCTGTCTACAAGAGACACATCTCAGCTACAAGGACAAGCATAGACTCAAAGTGAAAGGGTGGAAATTGACACTCCAAGCAAATGGTACCCAGAGAAAATCAGGTGTAGCCATAATGATTTCCGATGAAACAGACTTCAGGGTGAAAAAGATAACAAGAGACAAAGATGGACATTTCATAATGGTAAAGGGGACTATACAACAAGAAGACATAACAGTCATCAATATTTATGCCCCCAATCAGGGAGCACCGAAATATACCAAGCAACTACTAACAGAACTAAAGGGAGAAATTGACCAAAACACAATTATACTAGGGGACTTAAATACATCATTGACAGCTATGGATAGATCATCCAAACAGAAGATAAATAACGAAATTGCAGCTCTAAATGACACATTAGATGAATTGGACATAATTGACATATATAGAGCACTTCATCCTAAAACATCAGACTATACATTCTTTTCTAGTGTACATGGAACATTCTCAAGGATAGACCATATATTGGGACACAAAATCAGCCTCAGCAAATTTAAGAAGATTGAAATCATACCAAGCATATTCTCTGATCACAAAGCTTTGAAATTGGATATCAACTGCAAAAAGAAAGCAGGAAAAAACACAAATACATGGAGATTAAACAACATACTTTTAAAGAACGACTGGGTCAAAGAAGAAATTAGAGGAGAGCTCAAAAGATACATAGAAACAAATGACAATGAAAATACATCCTACCAAAATTTTTGGGATGCCACGAAAGCAGTTTTAAGAGGGAAATTTATATCATTACAGGACTATCTCAAGAAACAAGAAAAATCCCAAATAAATAACCTCATGTTACACCTTAAAAAATTAGAAAGAGAAGAACAAGTGAAACCCAAGGTCAGCAGAAGAAAGGAAATAACAAAAATCAGAGCAGAACTAAATGAAATAGAGAACAAAAAGACAATAGAAAAAATTAATGTGACAAAAAGCTGGTTCTTTGAAAAGATTAACAAAATCGACAAACCCTTGGCTAGACTCACTAAGATAAAAAGAGAGAAGACACTCATTAACAAAATCAGAAATGAAAAACGGGGAGGTTATCACGGACACCACAGAAATACAAAGGATTATCCAAGAATACTATGAAGGACTATATGCCACCAAATTTAATAACTTAGAAGAAATGGACAAGTTCTTAGAAACATATAGCCTTCCAAGGCTGAATCATGAAGAACTGGAAAATCTTAACAGGCCGATCACCAGTAACGAAATTGAATCAGTCATCAAAAACCTTTTCAAAATCAAAAGTCCTGGACCAGATGGCTTCACCAGTGAATTCTACCAAACCTTCAAAAAGGATCTAATACCAATCCTGCTCAAACTCTTCCAAAAAATTGAAGAAGAGTCAGTGCTCCCTAACTCATTTTATGAGGCCAACATTACCCTGATACCAAAACCTGGTAAGGACAACACAAAAAAAGAAAACTACAGACCTATATCTCTGATGAATACAGATGCTAAAATCCTAAACAAAATTCTAGCAAATCGAATACAACAATGCATTAAAAAGATTATTCATCACGACCAAGTGGGGTTCATCCCCAGGGCACAAGGATGGTTCAACATTCGCAAATCCATCAATGTGATACATCACATAAACAAAATAAAGGACAAAAATCATATGATTCTATCAATTGATGCAGAAAAAGCATTTGATAAGATACAATATCCATTTATGATTAAAACACTTACTAAAATTGGTATAGAAGGAAAATACCTCAACATAATAAAGGCCATATACGACAAGCCCTCAGCTAACCTCATAATTAATGGTGAAAAGCTGAAGCCCTTTGCTCTACGTTCAGGAACACGACAAGGTTGTCCCCTATCACCTCTGCTTTTCAACATAGTGTTGGAGGTCCTCGCCAGAGCTATCAGGCAAGAGAAAGAAATAAAAGGCATCCAAATTGGGAATGAAGAAGTTAAATTGTCACTCTTTGCAGATGACGTGATGCTATATATAGAAAACCCTAAAGACTCCACCAAAAAGCTATTAGAAACAATCAATGAATATAGTAAAGTTGCTGGCTACAAAATCAACGTACAAAAGTCCATTGCTTTCCTATATACCAACAATGAAATCTCAGAAAAAGAGATAGAAAAAACAATTCCTTTTGCAATTGCAGCAAAAAGAATAAAATAGCTAGGAATAAACTTAACCAAGGATGTGAAGGATTTATATGCTGAAAACTATAAGACATTTTTGAAAGAAATTGAAGAAGACACAAAGAAATGGAAAGACATTCCGTGCTCATGGATTGGAAGAATCAACATAGTTAAAATGGCCATATTACCCAAAGCAATATACAGATTTAATGCAATCCGCATTAAAATCCCAATGGCATTTTTTAAAGAAATAGAACAAAAAATCATCAGATTTGTTTGGAACCACAAAAGACCCCCAATAGCCAAAGCAATATTTAAAAAAAAAGAACAATACTGGAGGTATCACACTCCCAGATTTTTCCTTGTACTACAGGGCTACAATAATCAAAACAGCTTGGTATTGGGGGAAAAACAGACACATAGACCAATGGAATAGAATTGAGAACCCAGAAATAAAACCACATAAATATGGACAGATAATTTTTGACAAAGAAGCTAAAAACATACAATGGAGGAAAGACAGCCTCTTCAATAAATGGTGCTGGCAGAATTGGATAGCTACGTGCAAAAGAATGAAACTGGACTGCTATCTGTCACCATGTACCAAAATTAATTCAAAATGGATCAAAGACTTAAGCATAAGATCTGACACAATAAACTGCATTGAAGAAAACATAGGTACTAAACTTATGGACCTTGTGTTCAAAGAGCATTTTATGAATTTGACTCCAAAGGCAATGGAAGTAAAAGCTAAAATAAACAAATGGGATTATATGAAACTGAAAAGCTTCTGCACAGCAAAAGAAACTATTGACAAAATAATGAGGCAATCAACTGAATGGGAGAAGATTTTCACAAACAGTTCCTCTGATAAGGGGCTAATATCCAAAATATACAAGGAACTCATGAAACTCAACAACAAAAAAACAAACAACCCAATTGAAAAATGGACAGAGGACCTGAAGAGACACTTCTCCAAAGAGGATATACAAATGGCAAATAGACATATGAAAAAATGCTCAACATCGCTAATCATCAGAGAAATGCAAATGAAAACCACAATGAGATATCACCTCACCCCAGTCAGAATGGCTTTCATCAACAAAACAAATAGTAACAAGTGTTGGAGAGGCTGTGGAGAAAAAGGAACTCTCATACACTGTTGGTGGGAATGCAGACTGGTGCAGCCGCTATGGAAGGCAGTGTGGAGGTTCCTCAAGAAATTACGAATAGAATTACCATATGACCAGCAATCGCTCTCCTGGGTATCTACCCCAAAAATATAAAAGCATTTCTCTATAGAGACACGTGTACGCCAATGTTCATTGCAGCTTTGTTTACGGTGGCCAAGACATGGAAACAACCAAAATGTCCTTTGATAGATGAATGGATAAAGAAGTTGTGGTACATATACACAATGGAATACTATTCGGCGCTAAGGAAAGATGATATAGGAGCATTTGTGACAACATGGATGGATCTCGAGAGAATAATGCTAAGTGAAATAAGTCAGACAGAAAAAGCAGAGAACCCTATGATTTCACTGATATGTGGTATATAAACCAAACAGAACAAGACAAACAAATGAGAAACAAAAACTCATAGACACAGACAATAATTTAGTGGTTACCAGAGGGTAAGGGGGTGGGGGGTGGGTGACGAGGGTAAAGGGAATCAAATATATGGTGATAGAAGGAGAACTGACTCTGGGTGGTGAACACACAATGGGATTTATAGACGATGTAATACAGAATTGTACACCTGAAATCTATGTAAATTTACTAACAATTGTCACCCCAATAAAATTAATTTTAAAAAAAAAAGTAAGGCAAAATAAAGACATTTTCAGACATATAGAAGCTTTAAATGACACATATATATATATGTATATGTATATGTATATATATATATATATCATTTTCAAGTGTACACATAACATTACACAGCAGACCTGTATTACAAGAAATGGTAAATCATGTCCTATTGGCAGATGAACCATGATACTAGAGGGAAATATGGATGTATACAACAGAATGAAAAGTGCCAGAATTGATAACCATAAGGGTAAAAATATAAGGTTTTATTCTTATTATTTAAGTATATTTAAAAGATAATTAACTATTTAAACAAAAATAACAATGTTCTATGTGGTTTATTAATTACATAATTAATTATGTAGAATGGATGACAATAATAGAACAAAGTTAAGGATGAGAAAAATAGAAGTATACGTTTGTTAGGTTCTCATACAATATGTGAAGTGGTATAATAGCACTAAACTAGTCTCTAATAAGTAAAAGATGTGTACAAAAATTTAAAGTAGCCACTAGAATAACAAAAGAAGCTATAGCTAATAAAGCCAACAAATGAAATAAAACAAAAACATCAATCCTAATAATTACTTATAATTATTGAATTATAATCCAAATTAATAAATTAATCCAAAATACCTTTTAAAAACAGAAAAGAAAAAAAAAAAACACAGGGGACATCCATATCAATAATCACGCTAAACGCAAATGGTCTGAATACTCCAATTGAAACGTAGAGTTTATCAGATTGGATGAAGGAGCGAGACCCAACTATATACTGCCCATAGGAAATGCATGGTAAATGTAAAAACACATAAATTAAAAGTAAAGTAATGCAGAAAGATATACCATGTTAATAAAGCTGTCAAATAAAGCTGGAGGTGAATATATTAGTACCAAAGTAGATTTTAAACAAAGGAAATAACCAGAGATAAAGAAAAAAATGACCAGGTTGATATTTTTGAAGTATTGGATTTATTTGAAATATGATGTTGTAGGAGAATTCTGTAGGTACCTTGGACCACCAAAAGGATGAACATGTTGGTCCTAGAGCAAAATAAGCCTGAAACATCATTGAAGGAAAACATCAACCAAACAAAAAAACTTGAAGCCCTCGTACTTCAGGCACATCATGACAAGTCAGAATTCTTCGGAAAAGAAAATAATGCTGGAAAAAATAGAAGGCAGCCAGAAAAGAGGAAGACCTCATACGAGATGAATTAACTGCATAAGAAGCCATCAGCATGAGTCTATGGGAGAGGAGTAGGGCTGTTGAGAGCAGAATATTGTGGACATCACTCAAGCATAGAGTCGCCAGGAGTGAGAGCCAAATCAATGGCATATAGCAGACACAGAGAAAGAGATTTCATAATGACAAAGGGGTTAATTCATCAAGAGGATATAATAATCTTAAATATCATCTAATAACAGAAAATCAAAATAATTGAAGCAGAAACTGATATAACTGCAAGGAAAATATATATAAATTTACAGTTATGGTTAGAGAATTCAGTAACCTTCTCTCAATAACTGATAGAACAGGTAGACAAAAACTCAGTGAGGATATAGAACATTTCAACAACACTATTACCTAACTTGACCTAACTAATATTTATGGGACACTCCATGCAACAATAGCATAATATATATCATTTTCAAGTGTACACATAACATTTACTAAGATAGGTCAAATTTTTTTGTTATAAAACCCAAAATCAAAGTAAAAAATTTTAAAGTAAAGAGATTGTAGTAAAGAATATGGAAGTTCCTGTTTCTTAATTCAATTCCACAGTCACATGCCTCAAAGGTGTTTTAGACCTCTTTCAGAATATTTCTCCTATAGTAGATAACGAAGTAGCTATATCTATTTTAAGATAAATAGGATAACCCCATACAGTTTTGTATTTTTCAATTTTCATTTATAATTAGGTTGGTATATATAGATTTTTAAAAATTGTTATTAAATTTATTGGGGTGACATTGGTTAGTAAAATTACATAGATTTTAAGTGTGCAATTCTGTATTACATCATCTATATATTGCATTGTGTGTTCACCACTGAGTCAGTTCTCCTTCCATCACCATAATTTTGGCCCATAAAAACGTCTCAAAAAATGTACAATGTTCCAAGACATGCAAAATTTGTGCTTTACTCACAATGGAATTAAATTTAAAATCAGTAACAAAAAAATCTGGAAAATCCTTCAAACATGTGGAAACTATAACAACACACGTACTGTTGTTAATGAATAAGCCATGGCTCAGAGAAGAAAGCAAATTAGACAATATTTTGAACTTAATGAAAATAGAAACACAATAAAACAAAATTTGTAAGATGTCACTAGAGCATTTAGGGAGAAATATGGAATACTAAACACCAATATTAGAAAATATGTCTCAAACTTAAAATCTCAGCTTACACATTAAGAACAGAAAAAAAAGAGTAATTAAACCCAAAGTAAATAGAAGAAAGGATGTAATAAAAGTCAGAGTGGAAAATAATGAGGTGGGAAGCAGAAAAACAAAAGAAAAAATCAATAACATCAAAAACTGTTTCTTTAAGAAGATGTATAAGATTGATAGACATGAAGTTAGATTTATCAAGAAAAAAAGAGAAATTACAAATTATCAAAACTAGGATTGATAAAAGTGCTATCATATCAGAATCAAAAGATAATTATAGGACAATAGGGGAATATTATGAACAATTTAATGCCAATTAATTTGACAACTAGATGAAAAGGGCAGTCTTTGAAAGACACAAGAAGACATAGATAAACTGAATAACCCAAAATTAACATTTAATTTGTAATTAAAAATCTTTTCAAAAAAAAAACACATGAAAAAACTTCACTCCTGGGTAGCTTTGATGGCATATTCTATGAAAAATTTAATGATGAAAAAATTACAAATCTACAAATATTTTTCCAGCAAATTAAAAAGGAAGCAATTTTTACCAGCTCATTCTGAGACCAGCGTTATGCTGACTCAAAAACCAGACAAGATATTAAAGAAATGATAGTACCGACCAATATCCCTCATAGATATAGATGTAAAAATTCTTAACCAAATTTTAGTTAATCTGACAATCAAAGACAACAGACACTTTGTCTAAGTGAGTTTTATCCCAAGAATGCAAGGTTGGTTTAACTTTCAGAAATTAAGCAATGTTATTCACTATATTAACAAACTGAAAAAGAAAATTATATCATCACCTCAATACACACAGAAAATGCATTTGACAAAAATCCAACATATACTCAAGATGAAAACCATTATGAAACAAAGACTAGATAGGCAGCTACCAAAAATGCACAGATGACATGCTACTTACTGGTAAAAAATGGATGCTTTTCTTCTGAGATCAAAAACAATACACTTCCATTCAACATTGTACTAGTTTCCAGCCAATATCAACAGTCAAGAAAAAGAAATGAAAAGCATTCACATTGAGAAGAAAAGAGTAAAATTGTCTTTATTTGCATATGACATGATAATCTATGTATAAGTCTGATGGAATCTACAAAAAAGCTAATAGAACTAGCAAATGAGTTTAGAGTACAATATCAATATACAGAAATCAATTGTATTTCTACGCACTCACATCAAACAATTGGAAATGGAAAATTTAATAATGGCATTTGCATTAGCATAAAATATGAAATGTTTAAGGGTTATTTTTACAAAAGAAGTGAAAGAACTGTACACTGAAAACTACAAAACATTATTGAGAAAAATTAAAGAAGACCTAAATAGACGAATAAATATACTATGTCCATGGGTTGAAAGACTCAATATTATTAAGATGTCAATTTGCCACAAATTGATCTATAGAATTAGTGCAATTCCAATTGAAATTCCAGCAGTCTTTTAAAAAATTTGATAATTAAATCTAAAATTCATACAGAAATGCAAAATACCTACAATAGCCAAAACATTTAAAAATAAGAATAAATTTGGAAACCTAATACTATCTGATTTCCAAATTATAATGAGTAATCAAGACAGTGTAAATTTGTACAAGATATAGACCAAAAGAATTAATGGAATGAACAGATAGTTCAGAAATATGGCCACAGTATACGCACAACTGATTTTGACAAGTTTCAAAAGCAACTTGATGGACAAATAATAGCTTTTTCATTGCATGTCATTGCAACAGTTGAATAACCATACTAAAAAAGATGACTTTGGTTTGCTTTTTGTAGCCTGGTACAGTGTTACAAGTGGTGATAAATTTCCATTTCAAAATAAAAACATTGTTTTACTTACAAGTAAAAAGATGGTGGGAATGTAGGATTGAAAGGAGTCATTAGGCCACCAAACTAACCTGGGGCCTTGAACGTTTGATAGATACTTGCAAGCTTTATAAGATTGACATAAACAAAGGAGAAACAGAAAAGAATGATCTTAAATTTAAGGAAAAGAGAAAGTAATAAAAACATTGAAAAGTTCACAGTTTCAAAAGAACTTTTTTTAGAAGTTCACATCAGGTGTCATAAATATTGCAAGGGAAATGAGAGGCTTGTGGCTTATCAAGATTCAAAGAACTTCTAGAACGGGAGGAAGTTCTGTTGGGAGTTGCTGATAAAACTGAGGGAAAGTTGTGAACATGTCAAGACCCAGCACCTTAAAGCTCACTTTCCCCAAAGTAGTCCAAAGAGCCCAGTTTCAGAGTGTGACCCTGGTCTAACTGGGAATAACCATCTGGATGGTGAGATTGTGTATGCTTTCAGCCATTCTGTTCCTGGCAGAGAAATCGTATTGCAGGGATCGTCTCAGACTCCACCCACCCCTAATGCTCCTGATGTTCACTAGCCAAGTTCAAAAGGAAGGTGCTATTATCCCCATTTTACCTAGCAAACTGGTCTGCCCAGAAAACACACCTCATGCCTTCCAGCTCTGTCGGCCTCTCTGTTTGGAAGTAAAACACATGGCAACTGCAACACTTTCAAAATATCCCCCTCTGGTAAAAGTGAGCTCAGGCACTCCTCTTCGATGAAAGGAGCCCCTGGGTGCTGATCAAGGGAGCTCAGCCTGAGCTGAGCCACATGGAATGCAGAACCCAGGACTTGTCACTTGGGCAGGTTGTCAGGTGGGTCTCTGAGCATTCCCAGTAGACCCCAGACCTCATAGCTTCAATTCCCAAGGTGGCAGTGCTTCATCTTCCACAATATATCCTGAAATGCTAGAAATTTCTCCAGAGCAAGACTGGTTAAAAATTGTAAAATAGCAATAGTTAGATAGAAAAACCTGGTTCAGTTTTTTTGGGAAATGTTCCAAATGTGTTGAGAGATCCAATATAGAAAATTCATGCTGTTAACAGAACTGAGAGTGCCATAGTGCTTAAATCTAAGGAAAACGGAAAGTGGAATACCAGGTTTCAGTCCTCATTTATTTCTATCTGGGAAGGTACAAAGTCGTTTAAAATGAGGTGATGCTTTGAGATCCTATTAGAGCAAATACAGACACTGTCTTATAAATAACCGACCCCAGATTTTTATTTTCTCTAGAGGAGGTGGGAAGAGAGAAGTGTGGGTAAGAGGCGGTGAGGGAAAAAATGGAGATTTTTTCTTTTTTTAATTTGATGAGGTAGACGAATAGGAGACAAAAGTCAAAATCGTTTCATTAGGAATAATGACTTGGATTTATAGGGTGGCTTTCTTCTGAAGATCTAAAGACATTTTAATACCTACTGTTTTGTTTCTGTTCATAACAACCTGACAAACAAGACACTGTTGTGAAATAAATATGAAATGCAGAAATGTTGCCTAAGAAAAAAAGAAAAGGCCTTGAGAACCCTTACAGACCCACATGTCCGCAGAGAATGGAGCGGCCCCTCCTAGCTGGTGGCGGGTGAGAGCACAGGGGCTGTGCTACCACAGCAAGCATTACCGTCACCGAGGTGGCCAGTCCCTGTGGCACCACAGCTGAAGAACTAGGTGCTTCCTTGTTTCCACCAAAGAAAGTTTTGCAGGTACAGAAGGACCTCCCGTTCCCAGGAATCGTTTGCAATTCCTTTTTCAAAAAAATAGACATTGTATTAGAGCAGTTTTAGATTTACAGCAAAACTGAGGGGAAGGAACACAGATTTCCCATATACGCCTGTCCCCACACACCCACAGTCTCCCCAACTGTCAATATCGCCCACCAGAGTAGAACGTTTGTTACAATTAATGAACCTACAATGATACGTCAGTATCACCTAGAATCCATAGTTTACCTTAAGTTTCATTCTTGGTGTTGGACATTCTATGGGTGGGGCAAATGTATAATGACATGCATCCACTATTATTTGTGTCACACAGAGTAGTGTCACTGCCCTAAAAGTCCTCTGTGCTCCACCTATTTACCCCCCCGCAGACACACACCTTCAACCCTTAGCAGCCACTCACCTCCATTGTCTCCATAGTTTTACCTTTTCCAGAATGTCATAGATTTGGAATCATACAGTATGTAGCTATTTCAGATTGGCTTCTTTCACTTAGTTATATGCATTTAAGTTTCCTTCATGTCTTTTCATGGTTTAATAGTTCATTTCTTTTTAGCACTGAATAATATTCCATTATCTGGATGTACCACAGTTTATTTATCCATTCATCTATTGAAGGGAACCTTGGTTGCTTCCAAGTTTTGATGATCCTAAACAAAGTTGCTGTAAACATTTATGGGCCGGTTTCTGTGTGGATGTAAATTTTCAGCTGCTTTGGGTAAATAACAAGGAGTGCAATTGCTGGAGCCGATGGTAACAGTGGTTTAGTTTTGTAAGAAACCACCAAACTGCCTTCCATTTTGGATTCTCACCAGCAATAAATAAGAGTCCTCTTGCTTCACCTCTTTTTGATCAGGCAGGCCTTGGCAGGGACACAGAACAGTAGAACAAACCAGGAGGGTAGCCTCCTTTCCTCTGAGCTATACCTGCTGAGTTATTACCTGGAAGGAGTTTCTGGGTTTCACACCTGGTTGTGTTTGCTGGGGAGCGGCATGAGAAACTGTCTGAGGTGCTGCCTCTGGGACCTGAGGGCATGAATGCCTTGTCCTTTTGTTTCACTTATTTATTCAAGCATCAGTAAGAGAGCACCTAATATGTACCAGGCACCCCGCTCCTGTATCAGTCTCCCCACCAGCATACTTCCTACCTGAACTTTTGGCAGGTGAAGACATGATACTGGTCATCGTGTCATTTAAACTAGAAGGGTCACCTGCCAGGCAGAGAGCCAGGGGGGATCATGACCTGGCTTATTGCCTGAACTTCACAAAGGGCCATAATAATCTGCTACACTTTCACAGAAATATTTGGGAGCAGAGAAATTTAAAAGCATAGCTGTGGACACAGAAGCACGGAAATTTAAAAGCCTGAACACATGGGATGTTCTATAAAACAAATGACATGTTTCCTCCAAACAAAAATAAATAAACAGATGAATAAAAAGAGGAGAGATGTTTTTAGAATAAAACAAAATGAAGTGACCTAACAAGCTAAAGCAATGTGTAGCCCTTATTTAGATCTGGATTTTAAAAGCCAAAGGTAAAAAGGCATTTAGAGATAATCAAGGAAGTTGAACTATGTGCTGGTCATTACAACAACAGCTGGGTTCAGAATATGATTATAACGATTAGAGGTGATAATGTCGTATCTGTTACATTAAAGAATAAGTGTTTTGGTTTAAAGATGTATATGGAAGGATCTAGCAGAAAAGATATATGCAGTCCATTATTTGCTTTAAAAAGCTTCAACAAACACAAACAAACCAAAAAACCCAGAGCATACACGCATGGTTCTCAAACTTTGGCAAGCACCATGATCGCCTGGAGGGGCATTCAACAGAGACTGCTGGCTGCCAGAGCTTCCCACCCCTTCAGGCTAGTAGCCTAGAATTCCCATTTCTAACATAACACTGGGATTCACACTCAGAGTACCACTGCATAAATGAAACAACATTACAAATGTGGATAATCATTGAAGCTGTGTTTGGGGCCCATGGGATTGCTTTATACCATTCTATCTATACTTGTGTGCTTAAAATGGACATTTTAAAAAACATCTTTTCAACCACATAGTTTTTACACCGGTTTAGAGTTGAAACCACATTGACAGTTCAGAAATCGAATTCTTGCCCATATCTTCCTCTCCCCAAGCCTTTTATGAAAAATCAAATAGCAACTGCAATAGAAACTGAACCAACCCAACCACTGAGAGTCATTCTCCTTTCTCTTCTCATACTTTGGCAAAGACTCTGGTGAGAATGACGCAGTCACAAACACACCTTGAGAGGAAATGAGACCAGGTGGAATGGCCCAGGAGATTTTCCACAAGGGGAAAATTTGTGTTTAAATGATATAATTTAGTAATAACCCATGCTCAGATCAGTTGGCTGTTGAAGCATTTAATGTCGTTTGGCTGTGCATGACAGAAACCCACCAGCCACTTCCCCTATGGCCTGTTGTCAAGGAACACACACACACACACACACACACACACACACACACACACACACAGAGAGAGAGAGAGAGAGAGAAAACAGTGGTTTCAACAAGAGAAATGTTTGTTTCTCTTTCCTCTGGGGCTTCTTTAGCTAGTCAGGGCCAGTCCCCACTCTGCCAGCCTCATAGCCCAACATGGCAGAGGAGGTGGATGGGACAGGGCAAATTTGGAAGATTCCTGAGGCTACGAGCCCTCCACCAATGTCTCTGTCAGGGGTCCACTCTACCTGCCAGGGGACAGAGAAAGGTCTGCATGTAGTCAGAAGGGGACGGGTGTGCAGGAGAGGCCGAGCTCTGTGCCTGAGGTGTATGGCCAGCAGAAAGCGTCATGAAAGGACCACATTTCCTCTTTTACACTCTGAACCCACCAAAGCCTCAGCTCTTGAAACCAGTCCCAGCCATTCAATGAAATCTCTTGTATGGTCCTATTCAGGAAAAAATTTTAAAAAGGTAAAGACACACCATGCCACTCATTAGCAGAATGGGATTTGAATTTTGGTCTCCCAAGCAAAAGCAGTGAGAAACCCATCTCCTGTTCTATTCAGTGACAGGCCTGCAGGAAAAGCAAGCATGAGTTTACATCTTGCCTCCAAGTGGGTTAAGCTGGCGGTTTCAGGATAATCTACTTCCTGAAGTTTTGCTTACCTAAAAGTAGTTTACACTTTACCATCTAATATCCTTTTTGAGGCAGATATCATGATTCCCTTGGATAGGGAATTCTGGAGTTGGCCACAGGTCGCCCTGCAAGTGGCAAAGTTCTTTCAGGTTCCTGTGGTAGATATTCAGCCAGCCAAGGGGTGTGGTCCCTGCCTTTGTTCTGCAAGTAGAATTTTGCCCAAAGGTCATAGAGATTATTGTTTATTTAAAATGAAAAGGCAGGAGATATATATATTTATATATATATACACATATATATATGTGTATATATATATATATATTATATGTATATGCTTTGTGGAAAAATTATCTAATGTAGCTAAGAAAAAATATCTCATTTCTACCATAAGCTCTGCTAACTATATATGTGTGTGTGCGTGTGCATGCGCATGTGGTGTGGATGGGGGGTGTTACCGTGCACATAGGTATATACGCATTACTAGGTATATTCTGCTTTTTTGCATATATATATGTATATAATTGATTTTAATGTAAAAACTTGAGGTGAACCTTTGGTGTTCAATAATTTTCACACCTTAGAGAAACTTTAAATAATTGATGTTAATAAATTTCATGAAATAATTTCCAAAGACTTGGAAATTCACACTTTGACTCTATTGGGCAATTAACGTTCACAGTGATGCCAAGTTTTAAGCACAATTTGAGGTATTTGGACAGAGCCAAGCTCAGCACAGGGGAAACCACATTCCCTTGCCACTGGCTCTGGGGAATAAAACCCCAAGAGTCTGGAGGACAGTTGGCTGGAGGGCTGACCCTCCTCATGGTCTTCCTCAGCAGCCCCACCCCACCCCCTTCTCTGGGATAATCCTCCCAAGAGAAGGCCTGGGAGGAGGGCTGGGGCTCTGCCCGTATTTTCTTGCTCTTTCCCCTCCACTTAGACATGGAGAGGGAGGTTCAAAGGCGCTGGGGAAGGAGAGGCAAAGGCTGACTTCAAGTCCATGCTTGCCTGTACCCCAGCCCGCAGGAACCAGTGAACATTGTGGGGGAGGCGAGCGAGGGGGGAGGAAGGGCGCCTACTGTGGGAAGATGAACTCTGCTGCCTGCCGTCCCCACATAGGGAACCACAGAATCCTCTCCTCGTGTGAACAGTCTTATAAGAGGTGGCTAGCTTCTGACCAGCCCACACCATGTAGAGGAAATGGCAGAGTTGGATCAGCAAAATGATGGTGAATGTGGTCCAGCCAAGGAAATTAGCCACCCGTACAACCATGCCTTAAAAAAGGTAAGGCCCAACTTCCAAACAACAGACTGGAAAAGGAGACTTTGAAACCCTCGCACTTGGAGGCAGAGGCTGGGATTGAAACATAAAGCATGTCAGGTTGCTCACTGGTAGCCCCTCCCTCCCTGACGGGGTCAGTGGCCAGTCCCTGCCCTGCATCCACCCAATGGGACACAAAGGTGGAGAGTATGAACTGGTGGCCCCAGTGAGCAGTCCTTGGGTAGCTCCTCTGTGATACCTAAGTACACATTCTGAAACACTGAGGATCAGGACCCAGCACGTGAGTTGTGGGGAAGAGCCACACTTCAGCCCCTAACACCCAGGAAGGTGGGGTCAGAGGCAGCCGGAGACATTGCACGATGCAAGCACTGAAAGACCTCTGGAGAAGATCTGCGCCGTGTGCAGCTCTGCTGAGACCCTTTGCACAACCAGACCCCTTCTTTCTCTGCTGCTGCCTGAGAACATATGTTCCACAAGCACTGACTTGGCTGTGAGGCTATAAAAATGACCGTTGGATGGCAAACATCTGTGTGGTACACCTTTGAGGTTTACATGCAATTTCATAGCCTAGAAAATTCACAGGCAAGAGTCCAGCAGTTTCCTAGCTCACGAGGCAGCAAAGGGTTTGTTTTCATCTTCAGAAACTTGTGGGGCTCATGGACCAGACACCTCTGCACCTGCTTTTTATCTGTCTCACACCTATTTCGCCACATTTTACCTGGAAAATTTTAAAATTAATTAAAACCTCAATCCTCTGACCAATTGAATCTGATCCACTAAATGCAATAACATAGGTTTTTTTCCAGTCTTATACCTAAGATCATAAAATGGAACTCTCTGAGAATCCCCAAATTTATTTGCCCAATAGAAGAACTGAAAACTAACATTTTTATTTCAAGTAAACATGTTTAAATGTGGCTCATTGATTTTTTTTTTTTGTATGTCCACATGATACCTCAAGGTCATAAATGCTTCCAATCTCAATGTCCAGATAATCTCCCAAATGAAAACAGCTTTTTTTTTTCAATTTTTAACTATGCTAAAAGGATCTCCCTGTCTCTCAGCACGTTTCCATTTTCTTTTGTTATTCCCTCTTTTCTTTTTTTTCTGTGGGCTTTGCTTCATGGTGTGAATTTTCTCTAACTTTCAGATCCTTTTTTTGTCCTCGTGGTTTCCCATGTTTTCCTTTTCCTTGAATTTTAACTTTGATTTTTACTCGTTCTGACGAAACACTAGTTATTAAAATTCAGAGCAGGATGAGTTCTTTCTTTTTTTGTCAAGTTGTGTGATCCCCCTCACTGAATTATAACACAGACATACTGTAGTATGGTGACAAGACTTCAGGACATTAGATATTGTGGGGTTTCCAGTCTGGAAGTGTTTTGTGACAGGACTGTCCCTGTGGCATGTTACTGCTGACTAGAGCTGCCACATGTGGAGACTGGGGCAGTTTTGAGTTCTGCTCCTTTGTCTTCAGGGTGGCTTTCACATTCGATTCCTCTCAGCTTCATAGCACACAGTATGAAAAAGGGAATGCCATCTATGAGATTCTGGTTGATTAAGCTAGCTTTCTTCTACATGTTTCTGGGTGTTTTTAAATGCGTTACTGCTTCTCACTTATGAACACAGAACTTCAAAGCAGGCACGTTCCTTTTCACTTCTCCTAAGACATTTCACTCCTTTCTATTTTTCCCTCCTCAGTTATTTGCAGAGAACAGGTTTCTTCATCCTTAGGAATGTCAGCATAATCCTAGATCGCTGAACAGTTCTCATTAACCACAAACAAAAGGCCAGGCTCTGCCTCTCTGCTTGTGTTTTTCTTACTGTTCTGTTTGTTGGCCGTGAGGGGTTAATCACGTGTGTCCAGGTTTGTCCCAGGGTAGAATGCTGGCTCCCAGGCTGCTGACTCGGGGGTAGTGGCTTCACTGTGCTCACAGTGGGTGGGGAGCTGCAGAAGCCACCCTCTGAGAACCAGTGTCACCTGCACATGTGAGATCAGAGAGGGAAGCTTTGTGGCCAGCGCGATTACACTGCCTTTCCAAAGCAGGCTAACTCTTGCCAGGAGCCAGACTGGGTCAGTCTCTGAAAGACCGAATCCCACTTCTTTAAGGCTTCTCACACTGAAGCGCCCATGTGGAGCTCAGTCAATTACCATCCACGTGGGCCGCTCACATCAGCTCTGCACTTAGGCTGCACTGAAAGCCCAGTCAGAGCCAGAAGCCACCTGCTCGATTCACCGGAAAGAAAATGGCTATCAGAAATGAGGAGGAGTAAGCACAGCTCATGCTTTCTGTGTGGACAGTCACAGAGTATGTCAGCCGCTTGCCCAGGACAGGCCAGCGGGAGCTGCAGGGCAGAAGGCTGACCCCAAGCCTGAGCTCCAGGCTGGCATTCACTGCCTTCCAGGCAGCTCCAAAATCCAGAAAGACGTCTCATTCATTGCCACCCTGGTAACACCATTGAGAAGGCTGATGTTGGTCCCTTAGTGGGGATGCGTGCTTCCCTTTGGCTCAGAAAGCAAAAACTAGAGAGGGTGACTATGAAGTGTGGTAGGAGAATGAGCACCTGCACCCAGGCTCCAGCCAGCTCTGCCGCTAACCAGCTGCCTCCAACCAGCTTGGACAATTGAGCAGTTTCACGGGTCCTTCACCCTGTTATTGGTGAGATGAGCAGGTCGGACTCACTCGAGTGGGTCAGGGCTGAGTTATAAGCTTGCGGGGCAGCAGGCTTGTGTTTCTGGAAAATCCTCTTCGGGTGACACATTTTCCTGCCCCTCTGACATAGCACAGCCAGGTGTGCTGACAGAGTCCCCCCACAGCTGATGGGCTGCTTCGGGGGGTACTCCACAGAGTTTTGAGTGTGAGAGTATTTGAGTTTACAAAAAACACACAGATGACCTCACTTATGGGAGAACTCAAATCCCAAGCTATTGTGAGCTCCTTCCCAAGGAACCAGAGCCAATAAATGCCACGGGGACTCTAGTTCAGACCCCAGGACCCAAGCCCAGAAGTTCCATGACCCCAGAGAGCAGGGCTGTCACGGGTTCTGGGTAAATAAATGAACCAGAAACATCCTTTCCAGTCCTTTCTTTTTTTTTTTTTTTAAATTATTTATTTATTAGTTTCAGGTGTACAAAACAAGGTAATACTTAGACGTTCATCATTTATATCCCTCATACTGTGAACCCCCCTCCCCCCATCCAGCACCAACAGCTAGCCTTCAAACAGTGGATAAACCATGTGCAGACCTCCATCGACTCAGGTTTTATTTTTATTCCAAGTTTAAGCCAATTCTTGTCAATGTCAATAATATCATGAGTAATAGAATCCTTTAAAACACGTAAGATCAATAACCTCCAGTTGCCTCTGGCAGAACGTGGCTTAGAGACGTTTCTGTGGGATCTGTCTGGGGGGTTGAGCAGTGCGTTCTGTGGGAGAGGCATCCCCTCAGCAGGGCATCCTGGGAGACCGGGAGGTGGCTTCAGCAACTCAGGTAAAGGATTCATCCTGAGACTACAGATATCCTCTAGCCCTTCCTCCATCTGGATCTCAAACCTGAAAACCCCATTCTTTTGGTGGGGAGAGGTCAGCCAGCTAATGGGCTCCATCCCCATCTCATGTCTTTTCCATGAAGACGAGATTATTTGTTTAGCAAGTTCCACATTCCATACCTCCCTACCTGACCAATGCCCATGTCCTGGCACACAGACCACTCCACACGTTCCCCTTCCCTGTTTCCCATGCACCCCGACAAGTCAGCTTTCTTTTTGGCTGGAGGCAAGTGGTGACCAAGAGGAGTTGCTCCTTCAGCAAAAACTCCCCAGCAACATGAACCCCTTCTGCTGCCCAGATGTCCCTTGCACCCCACGGGGCCCTTGACAAAGAGCTATGACCTCCAAGTGAGAGTATTATTCCTGGACACATCTGAAACCAATCCCAAGTCCTTTCCCAGAATCTTCCCTCAGCTGCGGAGGAAAGACCCTGCTGTGGACAGCGCAAACATGGGCCAGACGGCCCCCAGGAGTGAGAGAAGCTGCCCCTGCCAGCATCCTCAGAGGGGAGCAGTCTCCCTGGCCCAGGGTCTATTTCCTGTCCAGCAGGAGGCACTGGGACAAGAGGTTCAGAGGGCCATTTCTTTTAGTTCTCACTCCTGCCAAACACTGATCTAATGGGCAGAGGTTAAACCCATAGCACCTGCGAATCCTAAAATTGTGAATTTCATAAGCTCACTCGTAGAAAGAAACATCAAGCGGGTTTAGATTGAAAAACTGCTGATTCAGCGCGTGTGTGATTCACTTGTGTCTCCTTGGAGAAAGGTGTATGCACAGGGTGGTTAAGGGCATGTGCAGGGAGTGTTTACAGAGAGCGTGTACAGGAGTGTGTACGGGTATGTGTGCGGGAGCAGAGAAGAAGTGAATATAGAAAGCGTCATGGACTGTGGGTCAGGACAGAGAAAGACATGCCACAGCACTGTTGTGTGTCAGCATTTGATGTGAGAAAAGCCCAGAATGAAGATTTCTATAATTCTCCCGAAACTAACACCACCATTTCATGTCTTCATAAACATGAAATAACTCACATAAAAACTTTTCTAAATTAATTACAAGGAGCCTTTAAAAGGCAACGGAGAGATTTTACTGGAGTGCACAACGGGACATGCTTTCATGTGTTCTTGTTTTCCTCACAGCTATTAAAAACTTAAATGCGCTAGTCTCTCAGCAGGTACCTTCACTCCACACTGCTTAAAATTCTAAAACTCCTTAATTAGCTCTCGGGGAGGGGTTGTGATGTAACTCTTAAAACTAACCTACCTTATTTGGAGGGTTAAAATGTTGACAGTAAGAGCTTAATGAGGAAAGGAAGAGAGTAGCTCTTCCCAATGAATTGGTAGGTGATTTGGGGCAGTATCGCAATCTTAACAACATTCACTCTTATAAACCGTGAACATGGAATGTCTTTCCATTTATTTAGATCTACTTTAATTACCTTCAACAATGTTTTATAGTCCTCAATGTAAAAGTTTTGTACGTCTTTTTGCTAAATTTATTCTGAAATATCTTATTCTTTTTGATACTATTGAAAATTGAATTGTTTAATTTCTTTTTTTAAACATTCATTGCAAGTATGTAGAAATACAATTGCTTTTTGTATATTGATCTTATTTTCTGAGACTTGGCTGAACTCATTTATTAGTTCTAATGGTACATTTTTATGGTCTATTCCTTAAGATTTTTATATCTATAATGTCATGCCATCTGTGTATATAGTTTTACCTCTTCTCCAATCTGGATGCCTTTTATTTTATCTACTTGCCCAATTGTCTTGGCTAGAACTTCCAGTTCAAGGTTGAATAAATGTGTCAAAGGAATACATCCCTGATCTTCAAGGGAAAACATTCAGATTTTCACCATTAAGATGATGTAAGCTGTGTTTTTCATAAATGTCCCTTACCAGATTTAGGAATGTCACTTCTACTTCTTGTTTCTTGAGTGGTTTTATTATAAAAGGGTTTTGGTGTTTTATTAAGTGATTTTTCTAAATCTATTGATACGATCACATGTTTTCTGGTTTTTATTCCAATACACATTGCATTACGCTATTTGATTCTTGGATGATTAAACCAAACTTGCATTACTGAGATCAATCCTATTTGGTCATGGTGTATAATACTATTTTTATGTTGCTGGACTTAATTTGTTTTGTTGAGGATTTCTACATCTATATTCATTTGGGATAGTGATCTGGTTTTTGCTTTGGTGTCTTTGCTGTTGGTATCTAGTCTCATAGAGCAGTTAGAAGTATTCCCTCTTCTATTATTTGGATAAATTTGTGAAGAATTAATATTAATTCTTTATTAATGTTTGGCAGAATTCACCAGTGAAGCTATCTGTGCATGGGCTTTTCTTTCTGGGTAGTTTTTAAATTACTAATTGTGGGGAGCCATAATTTCTTGTTTCTCTGGAAACTTGCGGCCTGGCTTAGTTCATGATTAACTTGTTTCAAGTCCTAAGACATTGTTCTGCTTGTCCCTCCAGGGGGCTTGCGAGCTGCTGAGAAATGAGGTGGGAGTGGCCGGTTTTCCGGGATACAGATAACTGATGGCTATCAGGATGATTGGTAGACTTTGTCTTGTTAATTACTTTGGGGAGTTTTGTAGAGATTTTGTAGTTTCTTTGTAAAAGTTGAAAATTTACTTTCTGTGAGGTAATGCACACATGTGATTGTTAAACTGCACGTACCCATAGGGTATATATTGGTGAAGATAATTAAACAAAGCGCTCCACTATCACTGGAGACCGGCCGCATCATCATTTGTGTGTGCCTCTTTCTTTCATTTCCACTCCTCCTCCCAGGTACCGTTCGACTCGTGGCGGCTGGCCCGCCACAACTAATCTGACCTTTTTACTTGTTTAAGGTTTTTCAGATATTCTATATTTCTAGAGTCAATTTCAATAATTTGTATCTTTCTAGGAATTTGTCCATTTTATCTAAGTTAACTAATTTGCTGACACAAAATTTATAATCATCTTTTCTAATCCTTTTTTATTTTTATAAGGTTATGTCTTCTCTCTTCGTTTCTTGATCAGTGTAGGTAAAGGTTTGTCAATTTTGTTGATTTTTTTTTCCAAAAACCACCTTTAGTTCCATTGATTTTCTTTATTGTTTTACTTTTCTCTGTTTCATTAAGTTCTACTCTAGTCTTTATTATTTCTTTCCTTTTGTTCACTTTAGGTTTAGTTTGCTCTTCTTTTTCCAGTGTCTTAAGGGGGACCATTAGGACATTTATTAGAGATTATTGTTCTTTTTTAACATAGACATTTATAGCCATAAATGTCCCGCTAAGCCTAACTTTGGCTGCATCCCATAACTTTTAATACGTTATGTCTTCATTTTCATTCATTTCAAAGATTTTTCCTAATACCCCTTGTGATTTTCTCCTGCACTTCCACCCCGAAAATGAGCTGGGCAGGGGATGATTGGGATCCCTGTACACTCAGCCTGTCACACCTGGAGTAGAACGTCCTCTTTGTGAGTGGGGGATGCATGCGGGGAAAGAGACCTGGTCTTCTGTTGGTGCCTGCCTGAAACAGAACTTTTGCAGCATCGAGGTGGAAGACGAGAAATTCCACAACCTGCTCATTCTAAGATGAGTCCATAGTAACCACAGACTAAGATCTAGGGGAGAGGGACCTCTGAATCTTGGCTGCACATGCCTGGGGTGGAGCTTCGGTCCCATGGAGCTGTTGGGGGTGGAGGGTTAATGGAGCAGATCATGGCTCAAATGCCACAGCCTCTCACTCTTCTTTATGAAGTTTAGTAGATTTTCTTAAATGAATGTTTCATCATTTGCTCTATGGTCTTAGGACAACTTCCAGAGTCTTTAAATGATTGTTGTCTTTGTAACAAATAGTTTCACCGGTTGAAATTATGGTTTTGCTGGAGCAAGGGTACATGGAAGTCCTTAGTCATTCCAGAAGTCTTCTAGGCTTTTTTAAAAAAGCCATTAACGGTGGTAATTTGTTACATGGCAATAGAAAACTAATGCAAGTGTGTTTTGTGTTCTGGTTGCCATTCTAGTGACAATGGAAAAGCAGCTGCAGAAAATTGTTTAAAAAAAAAAGCCTCTTTGGAAGATTTCTCCTATCTGGGCTACCACCCAGGAGCAGGGCTGCTGAGGCTTGCACCCCTGGAGACCTCTCCCTTTTCCTGGTAAGCTACTAGGGACGGGGATGGAGCACAGGTGCAGCAGGGACCTCAGGGAGCTGCAGGTCTCTCTCTTTCCTCCTTTCCAGGGCACAGGAGGGTTGGGGGATGTCACGGCCCAACTTTGACCTGAAGCACTTCTTCTCAGAGTAACTTATCCTCAGTTTATGACCAAGAACAAATACTCAGGATGAAGTAACTGCTTAACCCAAGACATTAAATGCATATGTAACTTTAACAGAGGCTAGATCAGGGGTGTCCAAACTTTTTTCAATGGTTTTCACCAAGGGCCATTTGCGGTAAAATACACAAACAGCCGTGCCGCTCACTCGAGGTGAAGTACATATTGTTTCACCTGGTTTATTTAAGTAAACTAAATATATTTTTGGAATTTGCTGTGGGCCAATTAACAATGGATTGCGAGCCGCAGTTGGCCCTCGGGCCGCAGTTTGGACACCCCTGGGCTAGATAGTAGTTACATTTAATTAAAAGTTCTTAGCAAGTCGCTAGGTGGTATTTTTCTTTTAATCATCCTATTTGGGATTATTGGTAAATTGTACCTAGCCATGATTGGATTCCTGTGTCTTATTTTAGAAAAAACAGGTTACATTTGTAGAAGGAAAATTGACTTCTTCTAGTAAGCCAACTACTGGAAAAGATTCATGCAAACTTATTTCCAGGAACTGTCATGTGCCAACAGGCAGACCCATGACTTGCAGCTGTCCACCCAAGGAGGAAATCAGCTTACTCTGGAGACGTCATATGCATCTGGAACTTCAGGTGTAGCAGACATCACAGAGGATGGAAGAAAACAGAATCAGAGGCCCACACAGGGCACAGAAGCTCAGGGCTCACTGCCAACCTTCCTGGGAGAGTCAGGGGCAGAAACGCACTTCCAATTGGGGCTGTGCAGGGCTTTGCATAGGAGGTTCACCACAGAAGCAGGGGAATTGTGAAGAGTCAGAACTGGTTAGCTGTCAGACAGGAGGGGAGTATAACTTAAACAAATGATCACGCATCCAGATGGTGGAACACAGTCATTGAAGATCATGTTTCTGATGTTTCATGTCATGTTTTAATGGCATAAGGAAAAAAAGAAACCAGTTACACTGACAAGTAGACAGAGACTTTGTGTCATATAACCCTAATTTATACTATACAATATATGGTAGCTCCCTACAGATTTTATACATATGTATTGTACACACATACAAACACACAGACAGTACATTATATCTTCTGATATGTTGCATACATAGACATTGTATGTATGCACACACACTAAGACATACACACATATGATATGGTATCTCTCTCTCTCTCTCTCTCTCTCTCTCTCTCTATATATATATATATATATATATATATATATATATATATATATACACACACACACATGTACAGAGGGTGCCAAAAAATGTATACACATTTTAAGAAAGGAAAAACCTGCATTAAAATTACATTGATGGTAACCACTTTGAGCACCTCTTGTCATTGCAGAAGTCAAACATGACTTGTATTCATCTTTTGTTATTGGTATATATTGAGTATTACAATTTTAATACAGTTTTCCTTTCTTAAAATGTGTATACTTTTTTTTGGCACCTTCTGTAGATTTAGGGCCTGCTACTGTGTGCCCTGCCACGTACAGTGGTAAGTGCTTTAGAAACATCATCTCATTTCTTCCTTGCAACAACTCTGTAAGAGAGGTATCTACGGGATTGAAAAGTGTCCCCAAAACTTCATGTCCACCTGGTATCTATGAATGTGATCTTTTGGAAATAAGGTCTTTGCAGATGTAATCAAATTAAGATGAGCCCATATTGGATTAAGGCTGTCCTAAATCCAATAACTGGTGTCCTTATAAAAGAAGGGGAATTTGGACACAGACATATAGGGAAAGGCTATGTGAAGGCAGAGGTAGAGATTGGTGTGGTGTGTTTACAAGCCAAGGAATGCCAGGGATTGCCAGCAATATCCAGAAACTAGAAGAGGCAAGAAAGAGCCTCTCTACTGCCTTAAGAGGGATTAAGGCCCTGACAACACTTTGATTTAAAGCTTCTGGCATCCAGAATTGTAAGAGAATAAAGTTCTGTTGTTTTAAGCCATCCATTTTGCGGTATGTTGTTATAGCAACCCGAGGAAATTCATACAAGATATATTTATTCCCATTTGATATATCAAGACTATTAGAATCAGTAGGATTAAGAAAGCTATGTAAGGTTAACAGCTATAGAGACAGAATTCAAATGCAAGTGAAGCCACAGGCTCCACAGCTTCCCATATTTTAGCAAATTTCACAGGAAAAAAATTTTTAAACATGTCAGCCTAAATTTTGGGTAGCTGGGCAATTGGTGATTTTAATTTTTCTTGTACTTCTCTGTAGTTTCCAGTTTTTATGGTGAATGTATATAATGTTTATAATCAAAAGAGAAGAACTGTTTTTATCTGTTATTCCAGCCATATGAGACCATGGTCACACGGGCACCACACTCTCTTCACCTTCCCCTTCCAGCCACGGCCTCAGGGAGCTGGGCTGAGGCTAAACCCAGAAAACAGAGGCGATTTCCCTCCTAGGAGAAAGCCCCACAGCCAGCAGAGTGGGGCAACCAAACCGCTAGTGACTTCATCTCCGGGACAATTCTGCATTAGCACGAGGTGGGATTTCCAGGTGAAAGTGGAGCCCATCCTGTAAGGCCTCGGTTTCCCAGAAGTACACCCTGACTCTGGGCCACATGGGAACCCTGGCTCCCCCCGTACCTGTGACCCAGCTCTGCCCATGTTGTCCTCTTCAGGAAGGCAGATCATAACACAATTGTTACCACCGAAAATGATGGTCATTTCTATTTCCTAGTTGAGCTTCTTGGAAATGCCACCCGGGTGAGAACTTGAGTACAGTATGTTCCCCTCTTCCTCCCAACTCCTACTCTGGGGAAACAGCAGGGCCTGGGCTGCCTCCCCTTGTGTCTGGGGGCTGCAGACGGGCCAGTTCCCTGCCCGGAACCCTGGTGTGAAGACTGGCTGTGTGCTTTTCCATATGGATACTACCAAGAAAAACTGACCCTGCTCAGGGCAGTCTTCCAGGAAACTTCATGCTGCTGCAGACCTTCTGGAGGCCTGGAGCAGATGCCTGTTGGAACTGAAGGCTCTCTGTTCACAAGGACGGGAGAAAACAGCCTCCTTCCCACCTCCCATCAAACACATAAAAACCGCTGCTTCTTCCCCTATGTCCAGCAAAGGCTGATAGGGCCAGTGTGATGGACCATGTGGCCTTCCTGAAGAAAATTCAGAAGGAAGCAGTCCAAATGAAGGATGATAGATCTCAAACCAAGGAAGGGGGAGCAGAAGAACAAGCAGGGTGTGCATGGACAGAGTGCATTGGATTTACTAGGTCCATAGCAGTGACGGTGATGATGTGGCTGAGTGGGGGCATACAGGAACTGAGGATGATTTAAAATGATGAGATGGGTGGACGGTTAACTCAGTTGGTTAGAGCATGGTGCTAATAACACCAAGGTTGCCGGTTTGATCCCCACATGGGCCACTGCGAGCTGTGCCCTTTCTCCTTAAAAAATTAAATAAAAATAAAACGAAATAAAATGAAGAGACATGCTATAATTTAAAATATGACGATGGCCTAGAATTACAAGTTTTAAACTTTTAGCAAACTGGGATTTGGGGGGAATAGGATAAACTGAGGAGAGAGGTAATGTTTTGAAGGTTTCATATTGGTGGTTGGGGAGAGGAAGGAAGTAACTAAAACATTTTGGGGAAACAATTATTTAATGCTTGTGTGGTTATTAATAAATAAAGATTCAATGATAAGAGTTAAAAACAAGTAGAATTGGAAAGTATTTTATAAAATCTCCAACATGAAAGGGTAAAAATGAGAATGAAGACAATTTGACCAAATGACAATCTTGTAGGAAAACGGCAAAATAAGTTAAGAGACATTTCAAAATTATAGTCAGTAAGCATATGAAAGTTATTGTCTGTGGTATAATTAAAAACTATATTTGGTCTTCGTGTCTAGTTTCAGGCGCACAGCTCCTGAAACCCTTGGAACCTCCAGGGTGATAAGAATGTCTCGAGTGTGTGCTAATGAGATGACTCGGGGTGGGAGTGTCAGTCAGAATGGGACTAGTCACCAGAAAGACCCAGACCTGGTTAGAGGGTTGGAACTTTTAGCCCCACTCCCCGACTCCTGAGGAGGGGAGAGGGGCTGGAGATTCAATTCAATCACCAATGACAAATGATTTAGTCAATCATGCTTATGTAATGAAACCTCGATTTAAGAAAAAAAAAAAAGCCTAAGCAATGCAGTTCCAGGAGCTTCTGGGTTGGTGAACACATAGAGGTGCTAGGAGGCTAAGGTGCTTGGAGTGGGCGTGAAACCTCCAATGCCCCTCCACACCTTGCTCTATGTCTCTTCCATTTGACTGTTCATTGGTATCTTTTACAATAAACCAGTAAGTAAACTATTTTCCTGAGTTCTGTGAGTCGTTCTAACAAATTATCAAACTGAATGGTTTGTGGGAGCCCTCAAATTGGCAGTTGACTGGGCAAATTATGGACGGCCTGTGTACCCCATTGTGGCTATGGGGACAATCATATGGAACTAAGCCCTTAACCTGTGGGGGTCTTTGCTAACTCTGGGTAGACAATGTCAGGATTGAGTGGAATTTTTAAATTTTTTAAAAAATTTTTCAATTATAATTGACATACATACAATATTATATTAGTTTCAGGTGTTCAACATAATGATTAGACATTTATATAACTTACAAAGTGATCACCCCTATAAACCTAGTACCCATCTGATACCATACATAGCTATACAATATTATTGCTATATTCCTTATGCTATACTTTACATCCCCTAACTATTTTGTAAATACCAATTTGTACTTCTTAATCTCTTCCCCTTTTTCACCCATTTCCCCCAAACCCCCTCCCATTTTGCGACTATCAAAATGTCCTCTGTACCTATGACTTTGTTTCTGTTTTGTTTGTTCATTTATTTTGTTCTTTAGATTTCTCATATAAGTGAAATCATATGGCAATTGTCTTTCTCTGTCTGATTTACTCTAGTTAGCACAATACCCGCTAGGCCCATCCATGTTGTTGCAGATGGCAAGATTTCATTCTTTTTTATGACTGAGTAATATTCCATTATATATATTCATTCACCCAGTGGTGGACACCCAGGCAGCCTCCACGCCTTGGCCATCGTAAACAGTGCTGCAACGAACACATGGATGCCCACGTCCCTTCGAAATAGTGTTTTGGGTTTCTTCAGATAAATACCTAAAAGTGAGATTACTGAGTCCTACTTTGTCTCTTGTTATAGGCTTTATTTTAAAGTCTATTTTGTCTGGTATAAGTATTGCTACCTCAGTTTTTTTCTTTGTTTCCATTTTCATGAATTTCTTTTCCATCTCTTTGCCTTCAGTTTGTGTGTGTCTTTCAATCTGAAGTGAGCCTCTTGTAGGCAGCATATGTGTAAGGGTCTTGTTTTCTTACCTACTTCAGCCACCCTATGTCTTTTGATTGGAGGATTTCATCCATTTATATTCAAAGTAATTGTTGATAGTTCCTATGTAGTTATTGCTATTTTATTATTCACATTTTTTATCTCTTTTTCTTCTTCTTCTTAAAGAAGTGCCTTTAACATTTCTTGTAATGCTGATTTGGTGATGACCTCCTTTAACTTTTTCTTGTCTGGGAAGTTTGTTTTTTTTTTCACCCAAACATGTTTAATCATAAAATACCTTTTTCTTTGTTTTTTTTTTGTTAGTTTCAGGTGTACAAAGCAACATCATACTTAGGCATTTACACCACTCAAAAAGTGATAACCCCCCATCCCCAAGCTACTACCCCTCTGACATCTTATATGACTGTTACAATAACATTGACTATCTTCCTTATGCTATACTCCACCTCCTGTGACTACATATAGGAGCATATATATTTACAGTTGACATAAAGTATTATTCTACTTCAGCGTCAGTTGTACAGCACATTGGTCAGGCATCTCCAGTCTATGAAGTGATCTCTTATTAAGTCCAGTGCCCATCCGACCCCCTTACATAATCTTTACAACACTATTGATTACATTCCCCACTCTGTATTTCATATCTGCATGACTATATTGTATCTACTAATTTGCTCTTTCGAATCCCTTCACCTTTTCCCCCATTCCCGCCCCCTCCCATTTAGCAATCAACAGATTTTTTTCTATATCTCTGAGTGTATTTCTGTTTTGTTTGCTCATTTATTCTGTTCTTTAGATTCCACATATAAGTGAGATCATATGGTATTTGTCTTTCTCTTTATCTGTGCTTTGATTCTAAATGATAGCATTGCCGAGTAGAGTAATCTTGGTTGTAGGTCCTTGCTTTTCATCACTTTGAATATTTTGTGCCAATACCTTCTGGCATGTAGACTTTCTGTTGAGAAATCAGCTAAGTCTTCTGGTAGCCCCCTTGTAGGTAACTAACTGCTTTTCTCTTGCTGCTTTTAAGATATTTTTCTTTGTCTTTAACCTTTGACATTTTAAATTACGGTGTGTCTTGGTGTGGGACTCTTTGGGTTCATCTTATTTGGGACTCTGCATTTCCTAGGTTTGTATGTCTATTTCTTTCACCAAGTTAGGGAAGATTTCAGTCATTATTTCTTCAAATAGGTTTTCTATTCTTTTCCCTCTCTCTTCTCATTCTGGTACCCCTATGTTGCCAATGTTGATATGCTTGATGTTGTCCCAGAATCCCCTTAAACTATTCTCATTTTTTTTGGATTCTTTTTTCTGTTTGTGGTTCTGATTGGGTGTTTTCTGCTACCTAATCTTCCAAATTGATGCTCTGCTTCATTTAATCTACTGTTGATTCCCTGTAATGTATTCTGCATTTCAATTAATGTATTCTTCATTCCTAATTGGCTCATTTTTAGGTTTCCTATCTCTGTTTTTATGTTTTATATTTCTTTGTTGAAGTTCTTGAGATCACTAAGCATCCTTATAAGCAGGTTTTGAACTCTGCATGTGGTAGATTGCTCGCCTCAATTTTGGTTAGTTCTTTTTCTTGAGCTTTGTTCTGTTCTTTTATTTGGGACATGTTTCTTTGTCTCCTCATTTTGGCTCCTTTCCTATTTGTTTCCATTTATTAGGTGGATCTACTATGTCTCCTGATCTTAGTAGAGTGGTCTTATGTAGTAGGTGCAGTCTCCCTGGTCACCTGAGCCGGTGCTCCGGGTGTGTCCCTTGTGTGGGTTTTGTATGTCCTCCTGCTGTAGTTGAGCCTTGCTTGCTATTTGTATGTCAATGGGAGGGATTGGCCTTCCATCTGATTGTCTGTAAGGACTTACCATAACCACAGTAGAAGAACTATTGTGCAGGAGCTCACCCTACAGAGCAGAATTTACTTTACCAGGGCTCTAGTGCCTGCCCAGTCAGTCTGCACTTTTGGTATGTCTTCTGTGGAGGCAGCTGGGTGGTACTCTAGCTGGATCTAAAGCCAGGCACCATGGGTGCCAGTCCTGGAACCTTCTGGAAGGTTCTGCAGGCCAAAGTCAGCCACTGCCTCTGCTTTGCCCAGGGCCACCTGGCATGAGCCACAAAACAATCCACAGATGACTGTCATTTACATTGGGCTTGGAAGTGCCAGAGAGAGGCCAAGCCTCAAACCAAGGCCAGCTACCACTAATGCTAGGCTTGGGGCTGCAAGAAGTACAGGGAGCATCAAGACCAGAGGCTGCTTGTTTGGTTTTTGTGAACCTTTGAAAGATTTTCGGAAAGTCTGCAGCCTGAGCCAAGACAGGCCGTTTGTATGAACAAGCCACTGGAAGTAAATTGGGTGGGCCTGCAAATTGGGTGAGGCAGAGTCTCAGGGTATCATCAAAGTGGGGTGAATGGTATTAGCTAGGTTTATGGAGATAGATATGGTGCCCGCTATGTCTGCATGCTGAGTGGTGGGGAGGACTCAACAAAGGAGCAATGGATTCTGCCAGAATTTCTGTCAGGGAGAAAGCTGCCCCTTCATCTTTCACTCTGAAGCCAGATAATTCAATTCCTCCTCGTATGTTCCTGGAAACTTTTGAGCTGCTACGCCAGTGCTGGAGCTCAGACCGAGTGAGTCTGTCAGTGAGTAAGTCTGTGCACAGGTCCTTTAATAGTAGTGCATGGGACTCCAGCAAACTTCTGTCTCTCTAAGCCACAATTTCTGCTAGTTTTCACAGCCAGAGTTATGGGAGTTCTCTTCCTGGCACTGGACTCATGGGCTGGGGAGCTTGGTGTGGAGCTTCCTGTCTCTTCAGAGGGGACATCTTTAGTCGAGATAACCCTCCCGTTTTTTAACTGCCATACCTGGGTGTGGGACCAGCCTGTTCCATATCGTGTCCATCCTACAGAGGAAGTTGGGGTTATGCCTCCCCACCTTCTTGACGTGGTTTATATCTTTCATTATAGGATTTCTGTTCAGCTAGACTTCAGGAGATTCTCAGTGATGGTTGTTCTGTAGTTAGTTGTAATTTTGATGTGGTCATGAGAAGAGGCAAGCACAATGTTTACCTACTCTGCCATCCTGCCCATAATTCCAGAATTGGATGGAATTGAATTGTTGGACACCCAGTTGCTGTCAGATAATTAGAGGTTGTCACTTATAAAATGCAAATTAAGACCCCAATGTGATGTCAACATATTCACATTTGGTTGGCAAAAAAGTGAGGAGCTTGGGAATGCTAACAGTGGGGAAGGCTGTGGATCATCAGGTCCTTGAACACCATCCTGGGGTTGCAAATCAAAGCGACCACTTTGGAAGTGAACTGACCATTGTCTCTTAACTTGAATAACTATATGATGCAGAAACTCCATTCCTAAGTGTGTATCCAGGATAACCTCAGTGTAGGTGCCCCAGAGCCCCTGCACAAAAATGCCCATGTCAGCCAAGACTCCGAAACAATGGAAAAGTCCATCAATGGAAGAGTAGAAGAATATGTTGTTGTCTATTCAAAATGGAACAGAGCTGTCTAAATGACTCAGCAACAGTTCTGCCCAACAGCGTGGATGCCAGTAATAAAATTGTTCTGCCCAACAGCGTGGATGCCAGTAATAAAATTGTGTTCAACATATAAAATGCGAGTCCTGGGAGTTGAGATACAATATGGTATCCTCTTATAAAGTGCAAAAGTAAACCAAATGAAACAATATACAGCTTAGGCATGTAAATAATTCATTAAGAGTCAAGGATTGATCAACACAAATTTCACAATAGTAAATATAGCTGTTGAAGAAATAAGCAAAAGTTGCTATTATCTTAAAACACATACTCATCTTATTCCTTAACCATTTTCCAGGTAAGTTAGGCATTACCACACTTAGAAAATGATAATTTTAGGCAATGCTTTGTTCCAGGAGTTTTTCTCCACCAAGAAAATGTGTCATTTTAGTTTTTATTTACTTGTTGGTGAATGTGAGGGGATTTTAAATGCTTTCTTTAAAAATAGCCTTTCTTATAGTGTGGAAATTTTATCATATTTTGTGGAGTAATAAAGTGAACACATTTTGTACAAAAAATATTTTGGTAGTGCAGTGGGAGGCATCACCCCAACTTCCTCTGTGCACAGGTCAGGCATCTCCTGAGAGGGGCATGACTAGGACATCTGGCATGAGGCAAGGTGATGCTGGGAACAGCATGTGTGGGGACCAAGAGAGAGGACAAACCATAGAGCTATCAGCTCTGAGGGCCCAACTTCAGTGAGAGGCCATAAAGCTGTGGGTGTACTGATCTACAGGATGAAGTCTTGGGGAGAAAAAAAGAAGGTGACTGTCTGGATCCCAGTAGGACAGCAGTAGCATAGGGACAAGAAGACGAGGAATTGGGAGGTGTTGAAAGGAGGTGAAATAGTGCACTAGGGGAACTGGGTTATAAGAGAAGGCAGTGAAAGCTTGGGCAGGGGCTCAATGGACCAGGAAGTCAGAGAACCCTTCCCAGACAGGAGGAAGCAAAGGGCTTTGGTTATGCTCAGAGAGTTGGAAGGGGATGGCTTCAGAAAATGACAAGATGACCATGTGGTATAGGTACCAAGTAGGGTGGGTGAAGGTTGTTGGAAGAGAAGAACACATTTACTTTGAGCACTGGCTGTTCACAGACACTGGAGTGATCCAAGATGCTAGCAAGAGTGTTCCCAGTTGGTGGGAGAATTTTGTTTAATGTGGAATTTGTTCAAAGTCCAAAGAGCTACAGAAAAAATAAGATGAAGAGCATCAAGCTTTTTTTCTAACATTATTTTTCCTAAGGACCCATACATTTAGAAAATATTATCAAGAATAAGGTATAGAAGGAAGCCCACATCTGGTGTTCTGGGTTTCCGGTGCCATCACAGAGCTTTTGAATCAGCTGCTACCTGAACCCCACCCCTATTGTTTCTGGTCTGTGATTTGGGTCCTCTGTTATTTGCAGCTTAAAGCCTCCAAAGAGATACCAGAGCTATTTATACAAGAGTCTTTTCTTTGTATCCAACCTCATTTTCCTCCCCTATACTAGCTCAGCTAGATTAAGTCTTCTAGCAGAAATTAACAGTGAATTTCTCCCCATAAAATGTTTGCAAGCAAATCAGCTGCATTTTAAACAAATGAAGCAACAAAAGTTTACTTATGAAAGGCTATGCTAGGGCAATGTGAAAGACCAAGAGAAGAACATAAGCTTAAAAACATTTTCACAAAATTTAGATGTGTAGGAGGCTAGAAAATAAATGCTAAAACAACAGACACAAAAATTGAACTTTCTTTATTATTGAGACCAATGAACAGGTCACCAGAATAGCTGGAAGATCAGCCATACAGGGGACAAAAACCAGACATAGGTATTCACGGTCATTCCTCTGTAACATAAGAGAAATGAGCAAACCTGGGTACACCAGCAAAATCTGTGACAGAGCTCTGATGGAAGTAGAGTATTGACATAATTTGCCTTTTTCTTCCCTACCTGTGTTTCTCACTGTCCCTTTCTGTGAAGCTAGACAGACTGGCCCCAGGAGACGTTTGTGTATGGCCCAAAGCAGAGGTGCCAGCAAGAGTCTCCCTTTGCTGGCCTTTGTTTTCCTAAGTCCTGAGTCTATTAAAGACACTGTCCTAAGAGTCTTTGTGGACAACCAGGTAGATAGAAATGGGGGAAAGGATTGGGAGTAGAAAGAAGGGAACCAGAGGAGAGGGGAGACCAAAGAGGGACAGCCGCCAACCACTGTGGCTCTCAGCTTGGCTACAGTTCCTGTTTCTCACTTGGCGGGTGGGGACAGAGAGCCCCCGGTTCACCATGACCAGCTAAGACAGTGAGGACACCGGCCGCCACCAGGATGGATTTTGGCTTCGAGACCCCTTCCGTCGTCTAGACCTCCTGCAGTGGGTACCATCTGGGAGAACAGGAGATTCCATGACTTCCTGAGATCCAAATCTCCACAGGCTGGGAGCATAAGACTGAGAGTCAAATGTCAAGAAAAATGAAGACATGGATGTGCCTTACCCACCTGAGTTGATGATCTAAGTCTCATCCCAGCTGCTTATCAAGACATACGTGACTCTTTGTGGTGGTTTGCTCCTTTCTGGACATTAGGAAACTAAGTCAGAAACAAAAGGTCGGTGAGAAACATTAATAACACATTAAAAATTGTATTTTTTAAAAATTCCTTTAAAAAATGGGCAGAGGATATGGAGACACATTTCTCTAAAGAGGCCACATTTTTCTACAGATGGCCAACAGACAAATGAAAAAATGTTCAACATCACTAATCATAGAGAAATGCAAATTAAAACCACAATGAGATACCACCTCACTCCAGTCAAAATGGCTCTTATCAATAAATCAACAAACAACAAGAGCTAGCACGGATGTGGAGAAAAGGGAACGCTTGTGCACTCTTGGTGAGATTGCAGATTGGTGCGGCCACTATGGAAATCAGTATGGAGGTATCTCACAAAATTGAAAATGAAACTACCTTATGATCCAGCAATTCCACCCCTAGGTATCTATCCAAAGAAACCCAAAATACTAATTCGAAAAAATATGTGCACCCCTATGTTTATTGCAGCACTGTACACAATAGCCAAGACGTGGAAACAACTGAAATGCCCATGGGTAGATGACTGGACTAAGAAACTGTGGTACATTTATACAATGGAGTATTACGCAGCCATAAAGAAGAATTAAATCTTATCACTTGCAACAACATGGATGGACCTATAGAACATTATGCTAAGTGAAATAAGTCAGACAGAGAAAGACAAACACCATATGGTCTCACTTATATGCAGAATCTAAAGGACAGAACAAACGAGCAAACAAAACAGAGACAGTCTCAGAAATATAGAGAAAAAAACTGATGGTTGCTGGATGGGAAGGGGTGGGAATAGGGGACATGGTAAAGGGATTAAAAAGTACAAATTAGTAATCACAATAGTGCCACAGGTATGTGAAAGACAGTTCGGGGAACATTATCAATAATGTTGTAAAGATTTGGTAGGGTGTCAGACGGGCACTTGTCTTATTAGGGAGGCCATTCATGAACAGTGTAGATGCCTGACCCCTGTGCTGTACACCTGAAGCTGAAGCTGAATAATTTTGAATATCAACTATAATCAAATGTGTGTGTGTGTGTGTGTGTGTGTGTGTGTGTGTGTGTGTGTGTAGTCACAGGACGTGGAGTACAGCACAGGAAACAAAGTCAATGGAATTGTAACAGCTGTATATGATGTCAGAAGTAGTAGACCCCTGTGTGAGGGGTGTAAATGTCTAACTATTACATTGTTTTGTACACCTAAAACTAATAAAAAAAAATTCCTTCATCTAAATCTAAGTACAAAATCAGTCAACTGATGATGGAATAAAGCTGAAAACATCAGTATGAACCCATGTTTGTTTTAACATAGATTCCCATGAATGTAGGTCTGTGTGCATACAGGGTTGGCATGCACACACACGGTCACCAGCCCTGTCCACCACGATGGTCTCGAAGCAGTGACACTCCAGGAGTAACAAGCAAATCCAAATCCTTTATCTCTGTTTCTAAATGCCAATTTTCAAACACTGGAACCACAACTCCCCAGAGAAATGTTTGATTCCAGGACAGAGGCGGGGAAAATACAAGATGAGTTGGGAACAGCTCATTGTGCCAGAAATAAGAAAATACTTAGAAATAGAAGGTAAAGAGATCAAGTTCGGGGCTTTCTGAAAGAACACCCAGATCCAACCTGAAAAAACTCCCAATGGCCAAAGCTGTAACAAAGTGAGCAACAAAATGAATAAGGAAAATATTAGACTGTGACCCAGAGAAGAAAATAAATATCTGTGAGTACACACTAGTATAAATAAATGATTGAAAAATAAATAAATGGGGAAACAGGGCAAATCTTCCTTCAAGAATTCTAAATCAAGAATGTAGAAGAACTAAGAAAAAGAGAAAAATCATCAGGAGAACACCACAATAATAATTGCTGCCAGCGAGGTCCGTTGATGATGCTAAAATTAGTGGGGGAGACTTTACAAAAGTGCGGCATATTGGCATAGCCTCAAAGTATCTACCACAAAATGTTTATTAATTGCCATGGTGGTTTTAACATTTGTCCACACATTCATGATCCACCTTTAGGACGGAGATGTTACTCCCCTTCCCCTTGAGTGTGAGCTAGATGTAGTGACCAGCTTCTAACTTAAGAGAAAAAACAGAGAAAGAGGAAGAGAAAAACAGAACCTTTACAGAGACCCCACCTTTCCCGGGAGATGCAGGTTGCCAGCACCAGGGGGGCCATCTGATAGCTGTGCCTCTTGTTATGCGGTGATGAGGATGCTCACCTCGGTGATATTCTCTCAAAAATCCATAACCCAAGAGTAACCACGAGAAAGCATCAAACACAAGCTGGAGGACATTCTGTATACCGTGTTTCCCCCAAACAAGACCGGGTCTTACAGTAAGTTTTGCTCCAAAAGATGCATTATGGCTTATAGTCAAGGGGAGTCATCCTGAAAAATCATGCTAGGGCTTATTTTCTGGTGAGGTCTTATTTTCAGGGAAACACGGTAATACCGGACTGGTGCTGATTAAAACCATCCAAGTCATGAAAATAAGCAAAGACTGAAAACTGCTGTGAGCTCTAGGGGAGTAAGAAGTCATACGATAAATACAGTGTGGAATCCTGGATAGGATTCTGGAGCGGAAACAGGACATCAGTGGGAAAACAGGTGACAGCCTGGACTTTAAATAGCGTAGCACTAATCCTAATTTTTTGGTTTTGACAAATGTCCCGTGGTTACATAAGATTTCGTTGTTAGAGAAACTGGGTGAAGATGACAATTCTCTGTATTATTTTTTATTCTTCTGTAAAATAAAAATCATCACACACAAAAAAATTAAAACAAGAAGGTAGACCGTCAAGTCCGGAAGGAGGAGACGCTACCGAGAAAACAGCAGTAATAAAAGGCCTGGGACATGTGACATACTCACAAAATGTTCCCTTCTCTCCAGCCCTAAGTCCTACCTCCCGCTGAGGAGACAGAATGAGGACCCTAATCAGCCCAAAGTGGCAGCCTTTGGATGCATTTTTTTTTCCTTAACAAGGGTTGTAAATGTCACCGGAGAGCCAACTGAATAGAATAAACTGTTAGAGGGGGAATTTCAGGCAACAGAGACCAGCTGGGGCCCTTTCACCAAAGTGAAAGGCCAGTACCTCATGTAGTTACTAAGAATGTAACATCGTCTGACTCAGCCATTCCACTGCCATTTAGGAATTTATCCAAAGGAGACAAATCACGTAGACATGCACCTTCGGGTGTTTAGCTACAAAGACATCCACTGCTGTGTTGTTCTATCTGGGGTCCGGTCTCCTATGTGGGGTGGGTGTGGAAGGGACCGGTTATGGTTTCCAGAACAGGTCTGAGGCACTGACGCTTTCAAGTACTAAAAGGGAAACACAGAATTAAACAAAAAAATATTAGCATCCCCATCAAAGAAGCACCTGTGGGGGTATAGAAAGCAAACTAAGTTAGAAACCAGAATAGATGCCATGGGTGCCAAGGCAGCATGTTTGCTGTGTGTGCACATTCTGTGGGGAAACGTCCATGGAACCAGTGTCTGCGCAACCAGAACACATCATTGTAGGACCCATCCCTCATTCAGCAACCAAGACTGAGCGCCACTTCCCAAAGACGTTTTTCCCACCTTGTTTGACATCTGGAATAAGGCCCTGGAGACTCAAGCACGGTTTATTTTAAGACCCAGCTACTCAAGAATGCCCACCCACTCCCATCTGATAGGCAAAGCTCAAAGGCAGAGCAGATGTTCCCAGAATAGAACCATGTATTCTGTACTTCCAGCTGCTTCCACTGCATGCCAGACTGTCCCCACCAGGCCATGGGGTCCCTCGCTGGCTCCACCAGCCAACAGCCACGTGCTTGGAAGACTGGTATTTCCATCCGTTGCCTGGAGACCAGGGTCCCCAAAATTTGTACAGATGACAGATGAACAGGAGTCTTGTATCTGGTATTTGCAAGCCCAAAGTCATAAAAATGTGCCATAAATTTTTAAATGTACATATGAATTCCCCAAGAGAAATCAAGTCAACTGTTCATATTCCAGATGTGCCTGACCAACTCTCCAGCACTTTGTTCAGCGAATGTGCTCATACTCAAATGCTTACTATTGAAAGGGTTATTTTGCCTCCTGCCCCCCAAAAAGTGACTGCACCTTCTAATACTCTTCCAAACTTAAGCCATCTGCCTAAAGAGCTCATCTTTCTTTTAGGATTTACCCAATCTGTCTTCACAATGTTTCGAAGGGAGAGTCCAGACTGATTTTACAGATGTGCAAACTTGAGAGGGAAGTGACCTGTCTAAATTAGTACCTGCCTGTTAGTTCCAAGACACCTGGAAAATGGTTTCAGTAGCTAACTGGCCCATTCTGAAGAAGCTCCTTCTGATCACCAGCTTAGTGGCTCATCTGGAAGCTGAGAACCTTCACAGAGTCATAACGTCACCTGAACCTGGTGGGGCTGTTTTTACACTCCACTGGCCTCCTGCAAGCCCTACAATCTTATCTTCACACCTGTGGGGACAGAGCCCCAGAAAGCAGTTTCCAGGCTCTCGGCCTCACATAGAAAGGTGCTGGCTGAGGTAGTAGATGGTCATCCGCTGTGACTAGTTGGACATCTGCTGTTACCGGTTAGCCATTAGCCACTGCTATAACTGCTGCTGCTAACCTAGCAAAGTGTGGTGTAGTGTGGTGGTGTAGTGGTGTGGTGGAGTATGGATTGCAGTTAGCAGGGCGAATTGCAGCCAGCAAGTGAGGTTGGTTGGCAGAGAGAAGTGGACGGCGGGTTGCGGATCGTGTGGCTCCTGCTTCCTGTGTCTCCAACCCAGCTGCCGGCGAGACTATAGTGGTATGACTCCCCTATCTATGGCTCCGTGGGTGTTCCTTTTTGGCCTCACCATGTCCTGTGTTTCTATGTGAGGTGCGGGACCAGAGACCCTGCATGACAACACCCTGGACCAAAACCACTCCCCCTACTGCCATGATGTGTACCTCTGCCAGGTCAAAGATCCTTTTGAAACTTTGGTAAAAGCCTAGGAGAACAAAGCCTCTTGTTCCTAGAAGCATTCTGCCTCTCTGTCCCAAAATGCCAGTGACATCTTTCCAGCCAATCTCAGCAGCTGCTGCTTCTCCTTCCTCACTCGTTAGAGCCCGCCCCCACCCCCGCCGCTATTACCTCAGACTTTGTTCAAGAGACAGCCTGTGGTCTGTGTGGCTCCTGGTGTCCCTGGGACTGGGCTAGGCTGGCTCCCTCTCACCCTCACTGCTTTCTGCACAGTCATAATCCCCTGGGACCATGGAAACTTGTTTACACAATTCCATTATGAGTGTTTCACAATCAACACATTTGTGAAACATTCTTGTACAAACACATCTCAGAGGCAAACAAGACAAAATCTTTTTTTTTTCAATTTCACTTAAAAGTACTCACTGTCATTATCAGTTTAAAATGATCAGAAGCTTCATGGATTTAAAGCTCAGGAAAATAAATACTCCTCTATTATTTGCTTGCAAGAAAGCAAGCACCAGTGAGACAAGTCCCATTTGAGGCTTAAGAAATTCAGTGATGTAGCACTTGGATCACTTGTATTTTTATCCCCATTGTTTTTAAGAATGGGGAGAGGTGGATGGTGATAAAAAGGAAGAGCCATGGCCAAAAGGATCTCATAGTTCGCTAAATGTCAACATACTGAATTTGAACTCTTATGATGGTCATAGAACACGTAGAAGTATTTTTTTGTCAGGTAAAGACCACAGTGGAGAGGTAAAATGATGAGTCCTCCTGGTCAGGGATGGCAAATATCATGAGAATTAGCTGTAGTTATTCAAAAAAAATAATTCCTCATAAATTAAGGACTTTTCCTAGCTAGTCCTCAGCTGATTAGGAGTACCACAGATCCTTAAAAATCTATCCCAAGAAGACAGGGGTTTTCAGGGATTGGATTTAGGACCAGCAGCATTTGTTTTTCTCCTGGATTGAGAGTTGGGTGAACCATCACGCATGCTGATTGGTAGGACCATTTCATCATCAACTTTACCCAGTATCTAAAGGAGAGCCACCCAAGAAAAGATCGGATTATTAATGCCAGCCTTTTGTAGAAGGAGCCGGAGGTCTCAGGTGAGCCCCTCCTCGTCCCACCCAGCTTTCTGGCGTCACAGGCAAGGAATCTGGGTTAGAAGGTGGACTTGCACACATTTCTGTCCTTCTCCCAGGACAATTTTTAGATCTTGTCAATTGAACAGCCCCTAGAGAACTCTGTTCCCAAAGCTGTGATCAGCGGGATGCTAAGGAATGATGGCTGACTCTCATCTCAGCCACAACCGCCTTCTGTTGTGACCTGCTAACTGGCGCTGGAGGCTGCCGTGGTGGGGAGATGGCATGTCCCAGGAATGTCCTGTGCTCGGTGTACCTCAGGGCCAGCATCTATCTAAGTGTCAGTGCCTTAATATGCCCTCTCCTCAGACATCATGCTCTCCCAGGCTACAGAGAGATTGCTGCAGTCCCTCATCCAGCTTGTGATTGAAATCCCACAAATTAAACACCCATTCTTTTCTCGCCACAGAAGAAGTCAAGATGTTTTTTTTTTTCCCAGAGCATTGCCTATGGACCACCCGGGGATGTTTGTTTGAAATAAAAATGAAAATCTGCTTCCTGAGACCACCAAGTCCCAAATTTTGGAGCCAGAGCCCCAGAACCTGCACTTAACCTCCCCATTCGCGTTGGGCACACGGAGATTTGAGACTCAGCCAGAGTAAGCCTTGTCTTTGAGGACCAACAGGCTGCAGAGCAGGGACACATCCTGTCCGCCTCCCTAAGGCTCCGTACCAGGGCCCTCCACCCATTCAGCCAGCACATTCACTGCCGCACTGAGAACGGCTTCTTAGACCAAAGGGGTGGGAGTGGGACGCAGGAAGGCTCGGCAAAGCTCTGCCAGAGACAGAGCAGAGGACTGCTCAGGAGAGCTGGGCCGCCGGGCGAGGGGGCAGGTCTGCCGGCCTCATCCTCCATCCTGAATCTGACAACTCCAGGGAAGGGACAGTGTTCTCCCCGTATCTCACATCTCTGTGTATGCAGTGCACCCTCCGAGAATCCTGACAGACTATTTGTAGAGGCCTGCTAACCAGGGAGCACCACCTTCTAGTGGAAACATCTAACTGCCCCTGCGGACTGGGGCGGGCTGGATTCGGATCTGCACCAGGTTGGGGGCGAGAGCGCGAAGCTCTCCAGCAAGTTTCCAACATAGCCCTCTCTGGGCCTGTGCCTGAACTCTCCTCGGAGGCTGTCTAGAAGCCACCAGGGTCCCCACAGGATCACCCTTCCCAGAGCCTGGCCCAACCCATGTGGAAGCTCACTGGTGTGGCCTCACGGCTGCCCAAAGGCCTGCTGCCCAGGGAGGCCCAGGCCCATGCCCAGGCCCAGCACTTCCAAAACTAGTCCCGGAAGTGGGTGGGGCTCGGGACAGCTGCTTTCGGAGATGCCTCAGTGTGCTCAGCTCACCTTTCCTGCAACTGGCAAATTTGCAGCCCTGGGTCTGTGGGGTCAGAGCCCAGCCAGGGATTGGGACACATTCCCGGGGAGTGCAGAGCCACCGTGACAATGGGGTGGGCGTCTGGACCAGCACGATCACAGCCCTGATAAGACCATCACACCTTTAGGGGTGTTCTGGAATTATGTTATTTTGTAATTCCTTCAGAAGCTCTACATCAGGGATTCTCACTGCATTTTGGTTGTCATGAATGAGAGGAAGGGAGGCCACTGGCATCTAATAGGTGGAAGCCAGGGATGCTGCTTAGTATTTATCCGAGCCCAGGACAAGTCCCACAAGAAAGAATTATCTGGTGAAAATTGTCAGTAGTGCCGAGGATAAGAAACCCTGCTTTAACACACTTTTAAAAATAATTGATTTCTTTTTTAATAATCCAATTAAGAAGGTCTCTCAAGCATACTGTGCTTTCTCATGTCTCCATGCATCACATCTGTTCCATGCACTGCAAGCCTTTCTCCCCCTACCCCACCTCCCCACCCACCCTACACCACCCTGCCGGCTGGATGGAGCCCGACATCTGACCCCACCTGTCTCCAAGCTGTTATCATTTGTATCTTAGTTTGAGTCCCTCCCAGTGCAGATGCAGAGACAAAGTTGGTTTCAATACTTCATTTGGAGATGATTGCAGGAATCACTTACCTAGGGAGGGGAGTGAAGGCCAATGAAGGGGTGAGGTGCAGTGGGCAGCTGGGGCTCAGTCCTGTGGGCGGCCCTCCCGAGGCTAGGGAGACCCCTTCGGCATTGTCTCCCATGGAGAAAGGAAGATGCTAATCCTTGGTGAAGGGTGATCCCAGGCATTGACTCCTCAGCCCTCTGGACCTCAGAGGCTGGGCCTCTCAGGAGCAGCTGCGGGAGGGAGCTGCAAGAGGCCTCTTGAGTGGGCGTCTAGCTGAACTTCCCCAGCATACATGGTATGGGGACAGAGCCAGGAGTGCAGTTTCCAGGTTCTCGGCCTCACGTGGAAAGGTGCTGGCTCAGGTAGTAAGTGGCCATCAGCTGTGATTGGATGGCCATCAGCTGTGGCTAATTGGCCGTCAGCTGTAACCAGTGAGCCACTGGCCACTAATATAACTGCTGTGGCTACGCTAGCAGAAAAAATGGGGCTAGCAAGAAGATGGTGGCTGGGCTAGCAAGAGCGGAGTGTGGATTGCAGATTGCAGAGCGTAGGATTGCAGTTAACAAGTGAGGTTGGCAGGCAGAGAAGCGGACAGCAGGTTGAGGATCGTGTGGCTCCTGCTTCCTGGGTCTCCAACCCAGCCGCCAGCGAAAATATAGTGGTTTGACTCCCCTACTTATGGCTCCATAGGTGTTCCTTTTTGGCCTCACCATGTCCTGCATTCTTATGTGGGGAATGGGACCAGAGACTTTGCATGCCACCCCGTATGACACATGGGTTGGAGGACTCCTGAGCAGACCTCTCCTCAACAGCGTTCTCATCACACTGTAACCATCACCCTTTTCCTACAAACTCCTGAAAAGAAGTGATCTCCTTGCTCAGAGCCTGACGCCTGGTAACCCTCAAGAAATACTTGTTTCATAAGGAAGGAGCTGAATGCCTGCAACATCCAAGTGGCTGACAAAGAGATGAGTTACTTTATTTCTGCTGACCCTGCTTGCTTTGCCAACATATTAAAACATGCCCTGTGACAGCCGATTCGCCAATCCACTTTTAAAAAAATACTTGAAAATGCACTCTGTGCTCAGGATTGATCCAGATAGCTGGGAAGAGAAAAGGCCTGGAGTTTGATCCCTGCTAAAGAGGAATGACATCTAATTGAAAAGAGTCGCACCCACAACTACGGGACTGAAAAGCAGCAGCTCTGGTTAATGTGGCGAGTGTTCTCGTGGACACCAGCTGGCTCCTTGGCTGGAGGTCAGCTCCATGTTAAGTAGCTAGGGAAGAAAATCAAAGTCCAAGGCATTTAAAAGATTTTGAGCCATCATCCCACCTTCCTCTGCCCCACTCCCCACCCCTCCATATTTTGTTGTGAAATTTATCAAATAAACAGAAAAGCCGAAATAATTTTGCAGTGAACACTCATGTGCGTACCACCTAGATCCTACCTTTCACTTACCCTACCTGCCTGATCATGCATCCCTCCATCTCTCACATGTCCACCCCTCCAGCCACCCATCCTTCCCCACCCTCTCCCTTTCAGCTTGATGGCAAAGTTAACAAGCTCCAGCTTCATGTTGTATTTGTTCAGGGAAAACAGAGAATAGACATCATAGCAATTCAAATGGGCGAAGATTGCAGATTGAGGAAGGCGAACGTTTTAACAAGAAAACTTCCCTGCAGGCTACATGATAAAAAGGTTTAAAGTTGCCAATTGCTTATAACTGCTCAAGCTGTTCTCATTTTCACCCTCAAATTCCCAGGGGTTGGTCATGCCAGTGAGCACATCATTGACAGCTGGGGTATAGCAGAACGTTGTCTCAGGACATAAGAAAGGTCTGCACCGCGGAGGTTAATGGGAAAATGAGGTCCCTTCACGCAGTAGACCCCTCAGCTGAGGCTGCTGTCTAAGTTCTGACCATCAGAAGATGGTACCCAGGAAAATCACCCTGAAAATTTACCAGTGTGGACTTCAGCTGCTGGGAATTTATTGCTTAACATTTTGGAAATTCAACTTGTCATTTTAACAGGTGTTATTCAGCATGAATCATTGAACTCAATAAGATGGATATGATTATGTGACAATGATGTATATTTCTGAGCATTTACTTAAAGAAATTTATGAATTCTTAGCCATTGTTTACCTTATCAAAGAAATGTCTGAGACAGTTTTAACCCAGCAGGTAAAAGGGATGAGGGCATAAACCTGTGCTGTTCAGTCATGAGTGGGCCTAATCTTCAATGTGTAAGTGCATGGTGTGGTTCCTGCCCTACACACATGGGTGGGAGTGACATAAATGCCAGCAGGAGTATTTAAAACTTCTAGGTCAACACAGAAAGTACTTTGCTTCATTGTAGTCCCAATCAAATAAGATTGAGAGTGGGGAGAAAATAACAGGTTTCATCTTAAGTGGCCTTTCAACACACTTAATAGAAAATGAGGTGAAAATATTAGAGACCAAAGTGGTAACGGCCATAAAACATTCAAACATCATTGTGAGACCCACCAGGCATCAGAGACAACTACTAAGCAAGGACCTTAGTAGGGCAACAAACTCAGCCTTCGAAGGACAGCATTGTCTGGACCTGGGACCTCTGCCCCACACATGCCAGGCACATATGCAGACACACACAGGGGCAGACACAGACACACATAAACACATGCAGACACACACATACACACATGGGCACTCCACGCTTCTCTCAGGATCACGCTGGTGCTTCAGAACCACAGAATTGCTGAGCCTCTGCATCTTCTGTCTTCAGAGTTTGGAATCCATCCAAAGGGGCCAGCTATTTTCCAAGAGTGTTGGTTCCAAGAGTTGATTTCTCTCCTGCCCACTTATACTAAGCAATCAACTGTCAAACATTTTAATTTGGTGAATAAAACCCTTTTGACCCTGGAAAGCTGCAAATTAAACCAATCCTCTGCACATCTGGACACCTCTGGGGCTTCACCCCCAGGTAAGCGGCAGGTCCAGTTGTGGGGCCTCAGGATTCCCAGGGGCTCCCAAGTCTCCAAGTGCCTGTGTGGGGCACTTCCCAGGGCTTCTCAGTATGGGAGCGGTTGCAACAGCCAGTGTGAGATCCCAAATACTCCCCACAACGTGAACATCCACTGTCTTTCCATGTGCATTTTAATTATGTGAATTGAAAAAACAAAACTATCACTTCCTGGAAAATTTTGGAAAAAATAGAAATTCCACATCCCCCTCGATAGAAAAAAAAAAGTAAGGAACTGCATACTTCAAAGCAGGCTGGAAGAGTGACTGTAAATTTTGTTTCAGCTCCACAGGAAGAGAGAACACCCTCCACTCTATGTTGGAACTAGCTTAAACGGTACGAAAACCCAGAGGACGTGTTCCTCAAATGCCCTAAGATCCAAACCCTCTCAGTGATGGAGCTCAGGATCTGGAGGCAGAGATAGGTTCCAGGTAGGAGTGAGGGGAAGGGCAGTTAGGGGTGCATTTTCCATTCAATGGCCAGGAGGCAACACAGAGCAGACGAGGAGCGTCAAGGAAGCCAAGGTGTAGGCAGGATGTATTGAGATAAGGATGGAGGCAAACACTCAACTGGTGGAAACAACATGTGCACAGGCCTGTGGGAGGTGACAGCATGGCAGGAAGAGGTCACCACATGTGAAGAGGAGAGAACTGAGAGAGCATAGAGTGGGACTTGGCAGGAGGTGAGCCGGAGCCAGAATAGGCACAACATTAGACCATGAAAGACTATGGACTCTACCCAGGAGCTGGGGAGCCAGCAAGTGGTGAAAGATATCATCACATTTGCATTTTGAAAAGATCCTTTAGGAGAATTAGGGGAAGTTAAGTTGTGTATGACCATTATGGAAATTAAACATGAGAATGCCCTAGATTCAGCTGTGAGGAAAGCCAAAGGTTAGCTTCTTGAAAGCCAGAGTTACCTTCAAAGAAGGATCCCTCTCTGTGAGGGATCATCAGAGAGGAAAAGAAATAGATGGCTCAGGAAAGGAATGCCAGAAAGGTGTGGTCAAAACTGACAGTCGGCCACAGTGAAAGAAAAAGGATACTGGGCTTCACAGCAGGGAGGTTCTTGGGTATCTTAGCAAGAGTTGTTTTGGTTGGAGCAATGGATTCAAGCTAAATGGAGTGAACTGAGGAGAGAAAGAGGAAATAGCAACTTTTTAGGAAGGAAAGGAAAGATGGCAGCATGGGATGGAGGAAAATATTGATGGAGGGATGGTTTTGTTGTTGTTATTGTTTAAAATGAGAATGATTTCCCTGTGTTTGAGTGTCACTGTGCTCTCCAGTTGGATACATGCATTGACCACATTTCCCTTCTTTCCCTCCTGAAACCCCACTACAGTGGCAATAAATTTGCAAGATTAGGAGATCAAGGGACAAAGAGGAATGGTCTGGAGACCTCAGGGAAAGAGACACTTTAGCAAATGTTTGGGAGAGGAAATCTGGATGATGGGGTGGTACCTGCCTCACTTAACAAGGTGGAAAAAGCTACAACTTGGACTTGCAGAGAAGGTGTTGACCCCGGGAACCCCAGAGAGCCTTAGGGTCTAAGGAGCTGAGCTGATACAGGAGAATCCAAGCGGCCTGAAGCCCAGATCCCCCTCCCACCTGCTCTTACAGTACAGCGAAGTGGTGATCACAAGAGCCCACACAAGTGATAAAACGACACAGAACTGCACACACACACACACACACACACACACACACACACTGCAAATACCCACAATGCATTTGGGTACTATACTATAAGTAAGATGTAACTATCAGGGGAACTGGGTGAAGGGTCCATGGGACTTCTCCATACCAACCTTGGAGATTCCTATGAATCTATAATTATTTCAAAACAAAAAGTTAAAATTTTAAATAATTAAAAATCAGGAAGTCCATTTTTTTTCTGCTGAAAGATTCAACATGCGATGCCTCTTTCCCAACGGGAAAATTGAAGGGTAAATGTATTCTAATGACCATACACAAGTACTGGATGTAGACCCCCAGTGAGAAAGAAAAAAGTCATCCTCTGTCATGAAGAATGGGGAGGGGCCAGAAAAACCCCACCTAGAAGTCCCACGGACTTGCTACTCCTGGAGCTTGTAGTCTCAATAGGGAATGGTTTGTTTATTTATTTGCTTGATTTTTTTCTGAGATATGCTTTTTCTGGACAATGCAATAGGGCTCATAGAACTAAAAACCCTTGAGCCAGCAAGTCCTGGAATCCCACACTAACTGGGGAAGCTGGCCACGGAGTTGCAGGATCTCAGAGCCCAGGAAGAAGTGCTCAAAGCCAGTCTGCTGGCCATTTCTCCACCAGCATGAAGCCTGACCCTGCCTTCTTGCTGTTCTCAATTCCCTTACTGCCTGGACTCAGCTTTTTAGAAACCGTAGTTCACAGTTGGAGTGTATTTTCCTGGTTTATCTAATTCTCCTCTGGCTTAACCTGAGCCTCCAAATTTAAAATCATAAATTTCTGTCCCTTTTATTTATCTTTAAGTGCCTATGTGAGCACAATAGTCCATGAGGCCCTGGAACATTCTTCATGGCTTTTATGGAATGGAACTTACTCTACTCATCATGAGTCAAATTGGTGTAGATTCTTGATTACCTGTGGAGTTTCAGGCAGCAGGCTGCCCTTGCTGGCAAGATTTTTGCTCTGCTATATGATTCTCCTCTGCTTTATTCTGACAGTTGCAATATCCTAAGGCTATGGCAGCCCACAAAGCTAGGAGCCTGGGGACCTCTGGTTGATGTTATTACTTAGAGTCCAGAAGCAAGGATCCAATGCCTTCACACACTGGGGGCTGAGGGACATAGTATCATTTTATTTCCCTGTTGTTTGGAATAGAGAAACAAGCAATAGAGTCGGGGAGGGAAGACAGGTGGGTTTGTGTCGTTGGTCTTCTCTGTTCTCATTTTGAATGTTCAATTCCCTAGATTTATTTTATAACTGTATTCTCTTTTATCCCCTATTTATCCTCTCTTTGTCGTTTTACTCTAATTATTGGGTGATTATTATTATTATTTTAAATTTTATCTTACAACCCCATCCGATGCATTTAAAAATTTTTTTAGCTGTTATAGAAGTATCTCTTCCCCAACCCCATCCCCAGGTTATTCCTCTGATTATTTCTTTTTCTTAGATTCTGTTCTTGTTTTATTGATGCGATATTTTCCCTATAGGTACGAAATGTGTTCTTATATTTTTATTACCCAGTCTATTTCATCACCACAAAGATCTCTTTCATGATACTGTTTTATCTCTACACCCACCTCCCAATACCTAACCCCTGGCCACCACTAATATGTTATCCATGTCCATTTATAGTATCATGTATAAATGGAGTCATACAGTCTGTGACCTTTAGAGACAGGCTTGTTTCCCTCAGCATGCATCAATAGTTGATTCCTTTTTATTGCTGAGTAAACTTCTATGGTATAGATGTGCCAGTTGAACAATTCACCCATTGAGGAATGTTTTGGGTATTTCCAGTTTTTGTCTATTACAAGTAAAGCTTCTGTGAACAATTGTGGCTAGAGCCTTGATTCCACTGGGATGAATGCTCAGCAGTGTGATTGCTAAGTCCCATGATGTTATATGTTTAATTTTTTAGGAAACTGTCAAACTGTTTCCCAGTGTGCTTATGCCATATTACACTCCCACTAAAGTGATCCTATTTCTCCCCACCCTCACCAGCATTTGGTCTTGGAACTCTGTTTTTTTTGTTTGCTTATTTTAGCTGTTCTCATAGGTATGTAGCCTTCATAGGTATTGTGGCCTTAATTTGCATTTTCTTAATGACTAGTCATGTGCCTCTTTTTCATTCATACTCCTCTTCATACCTTTGCACATTTTCTATTTAATTTTTTTTTAATTTTGAGTTTTGAAAGGTCTTTATATACTCTAGATATGAGTCCTTTGTCAGATATATAGTTTGCAAATATTTTCTTCCAGTGTACAGTTGGTCTTTTTACCCTCTTCACAGGGTCTTCTGCAGAGCAAAAGTATTAATATTGATGAGGTCCAATTTATCAATCTTTTTCTTTTATGGATCATGCTTTGCTGTCATGTCGAGGACATAACAAGCCCCAGGACCCAAATAACTTCTCCTATGTTATCGTCTAAATATTTTATAGTTTTACACTTTACATTTAAATCTCCGGTTCACTTTGAATTAGCTTTTGTATAAGGTGTGAGGTTTATGTCAAGGCCCATTTTTGCTTATGGATATCCAATTGGTCTAGCACCATTTGTTAAAAAGACAATCATTCCTTCATTAGATTGCTTTTGCACCTCTGTCAAATATCAATTAACAATACCCGTGTGGGGCTATGTCTTGGTTCTCTATTCTGTTCCGTTGATCATGTGTCTCTTCTTCTGCCAATACCACATAGTCTTGGTTAATGTAGCTATATAATAAGTCCTGAAACCTCGTAAAGTGCTTCCTCCCATTTTATTTTTTTGTTTTTAGAATTGTTTTGGTGATTCTGGTTCCTTTACTTTTCCATATAAATTTTAGAATAATTTTGTCTATTTCTACAAAAATCTGCTGGGATTTTGTTATGTATTGTGTTCAACTTGCATATCAATTTTGGAGAATTGACCACTGTTTTATCTTGAGTCTTCCAACCCATGAACACTGTATGTCTCTCCATTTATTTAGATCTTTGATTTCTCTTTTCAGCACTTTGTAGTTTTCAGCATGCAAGTTCTGTGTGTATTTTATTAGGTTTATGCCTAAGAATTTCTTTTTTCAGTGATTCTAATTTATATTGTATTTTTAATTTTAGTTTCCGTATGTCCATTCCTAATATATAGAAATACAGTTGATTTTTGTATGTTGATCTTGTATCTTGCAACCTTTTTTTATTTGTTCTAAGAGTTTTTATTTGTTTGTTCTTTTAGAAATTCCTTAGAATTTTTATGAAGACCATCATGCCATCTGTAAATAGGAGCAGTTTTATTTCTTCCTTTCTGATCTACATGCCTTCCACTTCCTTTCTTTTCTTTATTGAACTAGGTAGGATTTCCAGTACTGTGTTGAATAGAAGTGGTAAAAGTGGGCATCTTTGTCTTGTTCTCGAATTTAGGGGAAAGCATTAACTGTTTCACCATCAAGTAGTATGTTAGCCATAGGTTTCTTGCAGGTGCTATTTATCAAGTTGAAGAAGGTCCACTCTATTCCAAGTTTTCTGATAATTTTATCATAAATGGATATTCATTTTGTCAAATACTTTTATTGCATCAATTGATATGATTATATAGTTTTTCTTTTTTTAGGCTATTAGTATTATGGATTATATTACTTGATTTATGAATATTAAACCAGCATTCCATTCCTGGAATAAACCTAATTGGGTCTTGGTAATAATTATTTTCATATATTGTTGAATTCTACTTGTTAATGTTTTGTTAAGAATTTATGTGTTTATATTTATGAGAAACATGGGTCTGTAGTCTTCTTTTTTTGTACGGTCTTTGCCTGGTTTTGGTATATGGATAATACTGGCTTTATAAAATGATTTGGGAAGCATTTCTATTTTCTGAAAGAGTATTGGTATTAATTCTTTTTTATGTGGCTTGGTAGAATTTTCCAGTGAAACCATCTGAGTCTGAAGATTTCTTTTTTGAGAACTCATAAATTATGAATTCCACTTCTCATTCAAATGATTAATTTCATGTTGAAATGATTGTGATAGTTTGTGCTTTTCAAGGACTGGTCTGTTATATCAGTTGTCAAATGTATGTGTGTGGAGTTGATCCAACTTTTTCATTATTACAGTTCTAATGTCTTAAGGGTGTGTAGTGATAGCTTCTGTTTCATTCCTTATACTGGTAATTTCTGTCTTCTCCCTTTTTTTTGTTAGTCTTGCTAGAGGTTTGTTAATTTATTGATCTTTCAAAGAACTACCTTTTATTTCACTGATTATTTTTCTGCTTTAATTTAATTATTTTCTGCTCTTATGTTTCCTGTATCCTTCCTTCTACTTGCTTTGGGTTTACTTTGCTCTTCTTTTACTCATTCCCTGAGGCAAGAACTTAGATTATTGATTTGAGACATTTTCCCTTTTCCCTTTTCTAAACTTTTCTAAACTCAGCTTTCTAAATCTTTTTTAATCAAGAAGAAAAGCTTGTGCATGGTTTCAGTGAAAGTAATGTGAAAGAAAAATATTTTCACACGTAGAATTTATATGATCCATTTAAATGCCCAGATAGTTAATACTGTACCCATTGAATATGGTACAAGGTACCATCTTGCAGATATAAATGCCAAAACTCAGAAGTTCAACAGTTTCTTTATTAATTAAGAATGATGGTGGAAGCAAGATTCCCCACACTTCTTCCTACTGTAGCATTCCAGCCTGGGCTAGCTGTCTTCACAGACTGAGCAGCGGGTGTCCATAAGGGATCTGGGAGGGATCCATCCAGCTCCCCCAAACCAGCCACACACGGTCCAGAACTGAGAGCAGATGTAGGACTGGCAAGAGTGAGGTTGAGTGGATGGCATCCATCCTCCTCCCCTTTCTGCCCTCAGGCTCCAACCAAGTGAGGTCACGGAAGTAAGCCCCTGTGCCTCTCCTCAGGCACCCCCATATTAATCATCTGCACATAAAGTTCAGACCAGTGTCTTTCAGGACGGTTGTAACCTCCAAAGAGCTGAAATAGATCAACATACTCTAAATGGACAAAGCTTTCCAACTCTGCCACTTACCAGCTGTGTGACTTTGGGCAAATGTCTAATTAGCTCTGTGCCTTGGTTTCCTCATCTGAAAAATGGGATATTAGTATTGATCTCACAGAGTTGTTGTGAAGGTCATGCTGTGTGATGAAGGTCGTGACCTAGTACCTTGCAAGAGTAAGCACCAGGTCAGGGCTGATATTTGCACTTTCTGTCCCTATCAAAACTCCTTCAGTCCTTTCTGCTTAAAACCCACAGGCCTTTGATATGGGAGGAGTGAGGAAATCCACAATTACTGTTATGTTCATCTCCACGCCCACCCCCACAGGAACCCTTCTGCAGCCAAGAAAAAGGAAGTTATTCAACAACGTTGCAGACACTTGTTCAAAAAGCCAAGGGCAGGGGAGGAGCACACAGAACCGGTCCAAGCAGAGTGCAGGCAGGTTTGCACATACCCACGCGTCCACTGCTGCTATGTGAGTGGTTGGATAAACATCACTGAGGCATTTGTGTTGAATTACACCAAGGATGGTGTGTATAAACAGTCTTCTGTAAATAGAGCACTGCTCCAACAAGCCGGCCCCCACCACAGTTTCCCAGGTGTGGCATTCGGCAAGGCAGGCAATTTTGGGGGCTGCTTTGACTCAAATCATCAGGGCTGCTGAAGACTGAGCTACCTGGTTTGTGGGATTCAGATGCAGGCATCACCCCAAGCCCTCAGAGAACTCTCCTCCTACAAAACAATGGAGAGAATCAGGAGCGCTTCACCCCAGCCAAGTGTCTTCCAGCCCCATTCTTCCTCCTCTTGCTTTCAGAGCAGGCAGGCCTCTTCTGAAAACACACAAGCCTGCTCAAACACACCAACATCTCTCCACCTCCCCAGGCTATCTGCTTCTACTGGATTTTCTGCCTGGTGACTCAGAGGTTCCCACCCCCTCCTCAGGTTTGGTCATTCTCTAGAAGAACTCACAGAACCCAAGGAAACACTTTACTTATGTTACTGGTTTAGTATAAACGGTACAATTCTGGAACAGTCAAGTGGAAGAGATGTATAAGGCAAGGTATGGGGAAGTGGGGCACAAAGCTTCCATGCCTTCTCTGGGTGTGTCACCCTCCAGCTCACAGATGCGTTCACCAACCTGGAATCTCTACAAACCTCATTGCTTCGGGGTTTCTCGGGTGGTTTCATCATGTAGGCATCATTGATGAAATCATTAGCCCGTGGTAAGTAACTCCATCTCCAGCCCCTCTCCCCTCCTGGAGGTAGAACTGGAAGTTCCAACCCTGTAATCACATGGTTAGTTCCTCTGTGGATCGGCCCCAATCTCGATGCTATCTGCCCCCTGACCAGTCGTCTCGTTATTTATACAAAAGACAATAAATTCAAGGATTTCAGGAGTGTGGGCCACGAACTAGGAACAGAAGACCAAACACGTATTTTGTATTATACCACAGGGTCCACGTGCTCAGCTTCCATGGAGGGTTGCATACATCACCACCCTCACAGGAGTACAGTCCTGCAGTGCATGCACGCGTGTGTACACACACACACATGCACATACACATGTGCACATAAACACACATGTATGCACATGCATACACTTTTCCACATACACACAGTTACACACTTACATGAACACACACACTCGTTAGGTGTCTGAATATTATAAACACCCTTACAAAATATGAAATGTGAAAAGAATAGGCACAGTGAGCATTAATTCTGACCTAGGGACTGGGAGAATCACCCTGGGATCCAGGAGGCAGAGGCTGGGAAAGAGGAGGAGAGGTAGAAAGGAGCTGCATTTATAGGCACAAAGGTCTGCTCTCCCCAGCTACTCGGCTCCTGCAGTCCCCTCCTGCAATGCCTCGGCTCTCCTGGGAAACATTTCCCTGCGAGTTAGAGGTTTGCAGCTGGATGTCCTCTAACCATGCTGCACCTGCTTGCCAGGCACAGGCACTAATGTGTTTGGAAAACGAACATATTTCCTTTTTTAAAATTACAAATAAGTATGCAATATATTTGTTCCAATGATATTCAAGTGTGGGGCATGTGGTTTTCAATAGTATACAAATATAAATCATACAATCTTTTTATTTTATTCCCACAAGCCTAGATTTGATTTGATAAACCGAGCCCAGAAGTGGAGAAAATTTAAAATTATTTAGTACCTGACATTTTATTTTTCTCCGATTTTACTATGGAAAATTTTCAAACATATAGAGAAGCGGAACACATTGTACCAACTGCCCCTTCATATCTACCACCTAGATCCAATAATTACTAACATTTTGTCGTATCAGCTTTATGTATATATATTGTTTTTGCTGAATCATTTAAAAATAAGTTTTGGACATCAACACATTTCACTCTTTAATAGTTCAGCAGGAGTGTCCTAAAAATAAGGCCATTCTCCTAGAGAAGCATTGCACTATTATTACACCTAAAGTATTAACAATAATTCTATAATGTCATTCAATACTTCATCACATTGAAACATCCTCCAAATTGTCCTTCATGCTGGTCAGTTGACCCAAGAATCTATCAGGGTCCATGCTTATTGTTAGGCATGTTGCGTCTTTTTAGCTGTTTTGTACTCGAACCGTTCCCATCCTTTTTCTGACACTGACTTTTCTTGAGGAGACCAGGCCAACTGACTACAGAATGCCTGCCTGTCCTCGGGACTCATCTCGTTGTTTCTCCTTGGTGTCATTTACCTTGTTGCTCTATCCTTTCTCCGTCCCGTAAACTGGAAACGCAGGCTCCTTTGAATCCTTTGATTCAAATTAAGCATTTTTAGCAAGAACAGAGCATCCGTGCTATTCTGCACCATCACATGCTAACAATTTGATCCAGTATGAGTGACACTGAGCTTGAGCTTGTTAAGGTGCCAGTAACCAGGTGCCTCCATTGAAAATGAAAAATGTTTTCCTTCTCCAGTTGGCACTGTGTGGCTAACCATTTCTCTACACTTCCACCTCTGGGTGCATTAAATCACCTTTTCCAACTCAATTTTTCTTTGTGGGCTGCAGGATGGGAATTTGCTAATTCTCCCATCCCATTTACATTTATGAGTTGGTATTCATCTGTAAAGAGTTTTCCCTGTCAACCAGGGGTGCAGAGGAGACTTTCATTCACAGACTCTTAGGGAGGGATGGTTTTCTCCTGCGAAGTAGTGAAAGAACATGGCCTCTGGGGCTGTGTGGAAGCATGGAGGCTGCCCCCCACCCAGCCCCATCAGGGTCCAGTGTCTGAGCTTTAAGGCCAGGGAGCAGGTAGTGAGCAGAGGTGGGGCACTGGGTCAGTGAGGGGACTGGACTGTGTGTGGGGAGAGATGCCCAGAACTGGGAATCTTTGGGGGAAAGGAGCCTTGTCGAAAGAGGAGTTTCAGGAATGCAAGTGTATGTCAAATCCTGTGTCTCCCTTGGGACACCTACAGTAAGAAGCCCTACTGTTTTTCAGGGTTTCTGCAGTGTGTAGACATATTAGCTAGTATGCTCTTGTTGCCCTGGTGATGGCAAGTGGCCCAAGAAGCACAGGCCCTCCTTCTCCTTTTCTTAACTTGCTGTCCGAGTGGAGAATGGAGGCATATTTGCTTGCACTTACAATTTGGGACAGAAATGGCTTCTCAGAGCACACGATACTCAGAATTTGGAAGACCAGATGCTGAGGGGGCTCACAGCAGCACAGGCAGATTGGATTAAGCAGAAACAGGGACAGAAAGCACCTGCCCTCCATTGAGCTGTGCAGTGCCCGCCCCCTTCTCTCAATGCTTCCAGGGCTTGGGTTTCTCAACTGCGAACAACAGAGAAGGCCAGCAGAAGTGGGCAGCCTGTACTCTGTTGCCATTATATAACAGGTGCCCATCAGGGCTCAAACCCATTCTAAGTATTTGCTCCCAGCTCTAGGGGAAGGCTGCCCCGGCTCCTCCTCTGGAGACAATAGGGCACATCAGGGACAGGTATCTGAGGGTGACCTTCCCCAAGATTCCCCACCTGAGGCTCCAATCTTGTCTGCTCAGCAATGTACAACCTTGCTTCGGATAACGGGCCTCCGGTTTCCTTCTTCTTGCCTCTCTCCTTTTCCTCCTCCTTTCTTCCTCCTCTCGGAGTTCTAGTGTTCACTCACTCCAGGGCCTTCCCTTTCCGTTCCAATAGATGGTTTGATAATCGCCTTCCTGGGGATTCTTCTTTCAGAAGTGCTTAGCATGGCGCATATTATTTAATCATAAAAGGGGCGAATCTGTGAGCGGGGCAGAGGTGTCGCTGAGATCGTTCGCCGCAGGTTTGCGGGTTGTGCGGTTCTCCAGCCCAGGGTGGAGTTGGAGGTCCGGATCGCGTGCGCCCCGGGGCGCCGGGCTCTGCACGGGGAGCTCGGAGAGGGAGGGACGCGAGGCGGTCTGCTGGGCGCTACCCTGCAAGCCGGGTGCGGTCCGTTTCAAACGGAATGATCCTGATCACAATGACAATAAAGACCGCAGTAGTAATAATCTGCCCAAACTCCCGCCTTCAGCGTGCCCAGCCCAGCCCCGCCCCAGCCCCGTCCCCGCTGGGTCCCGGGGTCCCAGGCCGGCCTCTGGAGCTCGCCCGACCCGCGCACGGCCTCCCGACCGACCTGGGGTAGGAGCGGAGCGGCGCTGCGGGGGGCGCGCAGGGAGCCAAGAGGTGGGCTGCCGAGGGCCAGAGACGCGGAGTGGGGGGTCGAAGGCTGAGGGCGAGGCTGAGGGCCGGGAGCGGGGCGAAAGGGTTGCGGGCGGCGCAGGGATGGGGAGATGGAGACCCGGCGCGGGGAGACGGGGGCGCGGCGCCGGCTGGCTGGGAGGTGGGGGCGGGGACGTTGGGAGCGCGGCGCGGGGAGGTAGAGATGGGGGCGGGGGAGGGGGCAGGGCTGTGTGAACGGGCGGCCCGGAGGCGGAGAGGCGGAGGGGCGGAGAGCGAGCGCCGCCCCCCAGGCCGCCGGAAAAGTTTGTGCCCTGACTCGCGCGGCCAGAGGCTGAGCGAGCGGCGCCCGGGGACACCCGACAGGTACCCGGAGCTGAACGCGGAGGCAGGACGAGCCCAAGCGAGCCCCCAAGACTCTCCGGCGTCCCAGCCCGCTTCGCATCTACGCGGAGGACAGGCTCCAGCATGCCGGTGACCCAAGCGCCCTTCCCACACGGAGGTGAGTCGGCGGGGCCGGGACGCGGACGCCAGGGTGGATGGGGACAGCCGGGACCACTTTTCTCCCGAAATTCCAGCGGAACCGTGGCACGAGCGCACCACATCAGATCACCGCCTCCCCCAGGACAGACATTCTGGTGACCCAGCCGCGCGGCAGGGGGAGGGGGTGCTTCCCTTTTAACATAAGTGGAGCATTTAAACCCAGCTGCCTCTCAGTATCCTGAATGGAAGAGAGGTGAGTCTTCACGGAGAACTTCCATCCGTGGTTTAACTTGGACAATTAAAAAGTTAGATGCCCTCCCAGAATGAGGACCTGGCGACTCTGGGAATGTGTGGTTGCTGTCATTCTCCTGGGAAAATCGTTTAAGGCACATTCGGCACAAAAATTCAATTTTTCTTTATATTTCTCACACAAGGCAATCAGGCTGTCAGAATCTGGGGCTGGGAGATCAAGTCCGGGTGCCGTAAGGAGGTGCCCACGGAAAATGAGTGTCTGCATTCATAATGGAGATAAAACCTGGACAAGGGGCAGGACAAGTCCTTCTCTGGCTTGAGGCAGGGAGCCTGCTCGCTTCGCCACTTTTAAGCACCTATCTGCAAATTGTTGGTCTCACCTCACCCCTCATCTGTCTCCCTCTTTTTCTCTGGCATTGGACACTCCCAATGACATATTTCTTTGTGGTGTTCTTATATTTAGATGTAAGGGAGAGGCTTCTTGTTAGATTTTTAAAGAGAACACACTTCGTTTTGAGGATGAAGAAAGGGTAGCAGCATGAATTGAAGGCTCTTCTGTAAGATTATTTCAAAAATGGGAAATCCCCCCTGCACATACTAGTACCTCCCCCAGCTGGAGCTCTGAGTACTTCCAGAATTAGGAATTTCTCCTCTAGACATCAGAGGTTGCAGACATTGTATCTAATCACGTGTTCATAGTTTATCTTTTCAGCATTATTTTCTTCATTGATGAAATGAAAATCTTGCAGGCATTATTAAGAAAAATATAATTCCTAGAAAGTACCAGGGCAGGATTAGTTTCTGTGGGTATGTGATTAATGAGGATGGCCATGCCAGTGGCTGGTGTTGGTGGCGGAGGGGGGGGGGGGTGATTGTGTTTCTCGAGTTGTGCCAGTGTCTGGATCAGTACGATTTCTCACTTAATTGATGCAGAGCTCAATGCCAGTATGATAAATTTTGTTGCCATGGAAGAGCCACACACTGGGTTTTCTCTGTCAGCGAATGTTTACATTGGGCTTGCTAGTCCAGTGACTCTTGTCACCTGACACCAGAGATCTAAAATGTTTAAGTCAGCCCTTAAGAGCCTCCCCTGAGATACAGGTCCAATGATTTCTCATGCGGTTTGCATCTTTGAAAATGCTGCTTTCCCCTTTATATTTGTGAATTTCCTTTTAAGTGCACAACTCCTAATTTTCAACCAAATGTGGATAGTAGAAACTCATGTTTCCTGTAGAAGGAGCCTTACATTTCAACCTAATGGCTTTATTTCTGCAAATTCAGGGACTGATTTTCCTTTCTCTGGAAGTGATGTCGCATTTTTAATTCCATGGTATCTCTTCCATCTCCTGAAGATGCTTCAGTACCTATAGCATATGCATATAGCATTTTTTTTATAGCAAAAAAAAAAAAAAGAGAACTTGAGCATGCCTTGATCTTGAAATATTTGGAGTTGCCGTCTTGTAGAGTCCCATTTTTTCTGCCAGAAATTGTGACTATTACTTGTGGCTGACACAGCTGGTGAGGCATCTTCAGGCGGCCCGCGGGCTGCTGGCGCCGATTTCCTTTCTGATCAGTTTTAGAGTTATTTCATATCATTTCTTTGCCATGCATTTTCTGTTGAAGTAATTAATTGCCTTAAGAGATTTTCTATAATCTTTTGGAGATAATTTGATATATTGAGTGAAATCCTAACTAATGTCAGTTAGTAATACATGTCAGTTATTATTATTACAACTACTGAGCATAGAGTTGCCTTTTATTTTGTTATCTTTCTATTTTCGGGGGATTGAAGCTGTGTCTGTAAGAGCCTAGGCAATAGGCCAGTCGGGTCAAATCGGTGACAAGTGTGCTCGGTGGAGAACGTGGAAGGCCCAGTGAGTGGACTGGCATCCGATTGGCACTGTGAGCTGAGTGGAAGTCCTGGTGAGCCAACAGGGCTCTCTGGCCTTAATGCTGCCACTCCATTTCCCTGGCATCAGAGTCTTCCACGTGTTTCAGTGAAGCCCCCGTTCTAGGACTTGGCTAGCGTCGTACTGGAGGCTATTCGGCTCTACAGCATGTTGGGGATGCTCTTGTCACCATCAAGGTGAACAACATGTGGAAAGGTCGTCACCTCCAGAAGAGCTTACTACTAAAGGGGTGTACCGGGCACAGACACCCAGCACAGTGCAGTCTCTTCCAAACTGTGCCACTAAGGACCGTGACCACCCCCAGCCTCAGTTTCCTCCTGTGTACATTTAGAAAGCAAATGGGGGGACCACGTGGTAACTACAAGGTGCAATGTATGTCACATGCCATGTCATTGAGTGAGAGCACTGCTTTGGGTCAGGATGAGAGGAACCCCATAGTTAGGACTTCCTGGACAGGACACCTCTTATTTACATATGCTTTTACCTGCCTGGAGGAGTTCAGTTCCACACACACACTTATTGGTCCTTTGTCAATTGGTAGGAATTTAAACCTGTACCCTTACTTAAAGCAGTCAGGGAAGAGAAAATTTGAAAAGCTTGGTTGAGAAGCAAAGAAGATAAGACCCCTTGCATCAGAAGCAATTGCCTTTTTATGGACAAACCTGGGTGCCCAAGGGCGTGTGTACTCACATGTGAAATCCTCACCTGGTTCATCTGCAGTTCTCTCACAGGGAGCTCCATTACTGACCTAGAACAAAGTGCATGCATGCGAGGCTGCGTGTGTGTCAGCCTCTTGCTGTGAACTGTCTCTGAAAGCAGAGAAGAGTCACCAAATAAATCCGCAGAGAGGGAAAATACTCATTAGCAAAGGAATTTTGCTGGGGCCGTGAAATGGCCAACTCATTATTTCCTTTCTAAGTTCTTTTAAATGAAAGAAAAAAAATCCTGCTTTTCAAGAAATTTTGCTTGATGTCAAATGCTTGATGTTTTAATTCAGTTTGGAGGATGATCTAAGCAATTTCCCTGGGAAAAGATGCCTTTTAAAAATATTGCATTCTACACTGGAGCAGGAGAAATTTCTCATTATCCTATTGTGCTTTTCTTTTTTGCCATTGGAGAGGGAGAGAGAGACCCCGGACTTTATGGAAGTGTTTTCCTTTACTTTTTTCTTTTCCTTTTTATAGTTTGTTTATTTTTCAAATTGACATGTGTAGAGAAAGTGAATCACCAGTGTAGAAAGCACATCTGGAATCCATCGGCCAGCCAGGGCCCGCCCCTCCCCCACTTCCTGCGGTTATGCCTTCTTGGAATGGAGGGAAGGGAAAGACCCCAGCTTGACAGGGTCTAAGCTGGGGTAACATACCTCAGAACTACCTTCTAGAAGGCATTTTATTCTATCTCCTAAAAAGGAAAAGTGTTGGTGTTTAAACGCCTTGAGGTGGACTTACAGATCCCAGCTTAGGAGGATAACGTGAGAACCCTTAGGTAACGGGCTCTGTTGAGTAGATCTAAGGGGAGTAGGCAGCAGTGGACCTCCTTTACATGAGATGCGGGGAGGGGAGGGTTATGCGGGGCCTGAGCTCTGCAGATGGACATATACCAGGCCTTCTCAAGAGTGTAGCACCGTCAGAATTTGGATTTGTTGGAAGACCACTGCCAACAAGCAAGAGTGTGTCTATCCTGAGTGCTTATGTATGTATTATAACATGTCCAGCTTTCTGAGAATGTACAAGACTAGCCGGCACACATTTCTTAGGAATGGGCTTCAAGTATTCAGGTGGAATTTAAGCAGTGATCAAATGTGTACAGTGTCACTGCCAACCCCAGACACTAATCTTTTAAAATAAAACAAAATCTAAGCATTTGTAATGTGTAAATCTCGCCCCTGGTGGTGGTGGTGGTGGGGGATTTCTCTGCACAGGCAGTGATTTTCAGGATGCTGGCCGAGCCCTGTAAGCCTCTGCAGGGGCTCTCAGCATCAGAGCCAAACCTAGATGCCAACACAGCATGCTCGGAAATCAGTGGTCCACGGACATGCAGGCATGTGCTCACACAAGTACACCCACACTAGTCCTAGCACGCTACTTAGGGTAAGCACACTGGGAGACCACCCCCTGTCCACAAACAAAGAACAGTGCATCTGCCCACACAGTGGGAGCAATAAGACGGGATCCCCGGCATCCACACGCATGATGGGCAGGAGCATCACGTTGGAAGACCCAGGCACAACTGTGTACTGCAGGGCTCCATTCACGTGAAGGTCAGAATCAGGCTATACTACGGGATGAGAAGCCCAGACAGTGGTCCCATCTGGGAGTGAGCAGGGACTAGAAAGGGTGCGAGGGGTTGTGAGGGGCTGGCCTCATGGTTTGGGGTTGGAACCCTTCTCTGTGGGGTGAGACAGCTGGCTTCCAGTGAGATGCTTTTGACTGAACACAGAAATGTTCAGACACATCCAAAACCAGCCTAGCATGTAGCCAGCACTTTACTCTCAGGATGGTTCTACTTTCTAATGTTGATCATCCAAAGAAAATAGGCCTTTAGATTCCAAAGACAACTGAATGTCTTCTAGTTATGCAAAATGTGGAGATTTACATTTAACAACAACAACAAAAAAGTTCTGAAAAAATATGCTCCTTTTGAACAATGAATATTTAATTAAGGGAAATTATAAATCAAGCATTAATGGGAAAAGATGTTCACCCTCAGGATTCTTGGCTTTGATAGGTCTCTGGCACATTTTATACTGTTTTTACTATGGTTACTTTATTGCTAGTTATTAGTTTTTATTGATTGCTTTTTATTTTGTTGTTTTTCCTCTCTGCTCAATTTTATCAAAACTACGGATATGCAGGGGGGAAACGATAAAGATGTCAGTCTGCCCTTTTGTCCTGGAAAAGTCCACATCCAGCAGTTTTAAAGGGGCTCATGTCCCTTCTATCTGTACTTCATGGCACAGTCAAAGGGGTTTCAGACATCCAGAGGGAGCCATGAGATACATAAAATGACATGCAGTTATCATGGGGGAAACTGAGGCACAGAAGATCAGCTTGAGATGTACCTTGGTTTCAAAAACCTTTCCAGTGCAAATGCCTGAAGCCCCTTTTCCCTCGTGGGTGTGAATTCATGTACAATTCATGTTATTCACTTATTATTATCATTCAGACGACTCTGGTGCTAAGACAGCCATTATAACGCCTCATGTTAACCACATACATACCCTTATCTGTTCCTGGGACAGAAATCCCTGGTGGGGGAGCAGACGTCCGAAAGAAATTTTGAAGTAAACAGGCATGGTGGTGTTTAGACATGGCAGCGGGTGGCCTGGTGTGGGGGGTGCAGGAGGGCACTTGGGCCAGCTGTGTGGGAAGGAGTGCTCTCAGGACACTGCTTCCTTATGCCGCTCGGTGAAGCGACATCTGCGTCACCTTCTCTGCCCTTGTGCTGGGCCTTTTCCATGAGCAAGGTGGTGTCTTGTCCACCAAGGTGGACACTTGGTGGTGTCTTTGGCGGCACCCTCTACGTGGAGAACGCTGAGTGACGCTGAGTACTCGCTCAGTGGTCATGCCCTGGGATGGGAAGTGGTGGGAAGAGAACTGGGGGCCTAGTTCTCCTGGGCGTGGTGTCCAGCAGGGTGGGGTGTGGATTCCCCATTCACCGTTCACAGATAAAGAATGCATAGAGAAGCAGTGATAAAGAGCGTGCACATTTGTGGGGCACCTGTCTGTGTTCCAGGCACTGTGAGAGACGCTGCGAACTTCCTGCTGTCAGTGAGGATTAGGTCAGGTGCTTCAGGCAAAGGGCTCAGGTAGTGTCGGCTGCTGATGTGTCTTCTAGTCTTAAAAACACAGCTTGCAATTGGTTTTAAAAAGTGGTGTGCTACCTCAGAGAAAAGTCACTGTAGGCTGGCCTGATTCTAGAAAATGTCACAGAACAGGTAGAATTTGACTGAGGCCTGAGAGACTGATGAGATTTATATAAAACTGGGGGAGGGGGCTAATGGGAAAACTGCCCACCGAGGTGACCTGTCCTTGTTGCCCGTGGCAGAAAAAGCAGACAAGCCTGTTGGTCCTTCCTGGCTTCAGTCCAGGTGTATGCAGGCACTGGGGGCAGCCTTGCCTTCTGCCCGAGGCAGCAAGGTACCCCTGGGCTTAGGTGGGCTGTGGTCAGGGAGGTAGGCCCAGGGCTGACCAGCAATGGCGGAGACCTCGGTAGCTGCCCCCTCAGGTCCTTCATTGTTAGCACAGCCTCAGAACCGGCCTGCTATTCTGTTCCCTTCTGAAGTTAGAAGAGATTTCTGCCACACGTGGTGTTCAAGCTGACCCCCATGTCCTCTGCGGCCTCCGACAGCTGTCATGCAGGGGCCAGGGAAAGGTCAGGGGCAGTTCCAGGCAGAGCACAGACGTCAGCTCAGATGCCCGGCCCACGGGGTTTCCAGAACAAGCAGCACATTGAATGTTCTAGACACTGGAAAGAAAAGAAATCTCTGAGAAGCAGCAGAGGGGCCACTTCTACCCAGTCTCAGAGGACCCAGGTCCCCCAGACTAATGAAAGGGGGGAGGGCTTGACAGCGTCCGCAGAGCCCTAGGACCTGTGCCTGAGGGGCAGGAGAGAAGTTGCCTGGAAGCGTCCATGGGTGGGCGATCCTGGTTGGGGTCTCCTCTGCTTCTGCCTCAGAACAGCTGCCCAAGCTGACCCCTCAGTCCTTCTAGGGACTTACGCCTGTCTGGGCCTCAATTCATACTTGGGATTGAGCTCAGTTGGTGGAGGAGGCCTTCAGATCTCGTCACACTCCATATCATTGAAGAGTGGTCCATTTGCCTCTGATCCAAATTTAGAGTTGTGGCTTAAAGATTAAAAAGTACCAAAAAAAAGCTTCACTGGATACACACAATGGACTGTTTTAACTTCATTTGATTTTAATTAGATATTGAAATATTTGAGTAATTTAAATCTAAAGTCAGTTCACTGATAGCCCTTTCTACTTTGGTCGTTGGGTCGGCTTCACTGTGGTTATCACAGGAGGCCACAAGTGGACTGGGGCGTGTCCAGGGCCCAGTGGGGGAAGGGTTAAAATTCAAGGCCGTCCAGGGCCTGGCTTCTGGGCTCACTGCCTTCACTGTCTCACTAGTGCTCGCAAGTTAGTTGTTTGTTCTGGCTTAGTGGCACTGATTCAGTTTTGGGGGTTTAGTCAGTTACAGCAGATATTTAGGCCTCTGGGTTTTAAGCCAAACTCAAAGCCCACGTGCTTGTCCTTGCTTTCTGTTTCTTCCTTTCACCTCATTGGAAGGGGAGTCCACTTTTATAGGTTTGTATTCCTTCCTCCCCTAGCTCCATGCTCAGCTGCTCACTAGGGAAGTGGCCACCGGGGACCGTGTGTGTCCTTACACTGTTCTTCTGTAATTGCGTGGTCCAGTCTCAGGACTCTCTGCTGGGCAGACCTATGGGCCATCTGGATCTAATTTCTGTCCCTGGACCTGGTGCCAGGGGAGGCCATCTGGGACGTGTGGATGTGTCCTATGATATCACTCCAAAATTCACCAGGAAGCTCTCAGAAATCTGGTGGGTACCTTCCGGAGTCCATCCTATTATTTTGACCTGAGATATTCCTTAGTTGCTTTTGGTAACTGAGAGTCATGGTTCCCCAACTCCCGTGTGGTAGATGAGGATTAACGGTTAGCATTCCTAAATAACTTGAGATTTCCCGATGGAAGTTTTATTTGGGTCTGTGCATCATCTTTATAGGAGTGAATGACCTTGGTGGTCCTGCACTGAACTTCCCTCCTGGCAACTGCAGACACCAAATCACTTCCCAGGTCCTCCTCAATCACTTAGGAACTTGGCCTGTGTTGAGAGGCCCTCTCTGAGCCAGTAAAAACCAGCCATCCAAATGCTTCAGCATTTTTGGTGCCTTTCTCCAGCTTTGCTGCCACCCTTGCTTCTTTGGTGGTATGACCTTATCACTGGGCACCCCTCCTTTATCTTTTCGCAGGAGCCACTTCTCAACACCCCAGCCAGGGTCTGGCCCAGATCATTACTAAAGCTTGAGCAGGTCTTTGTTTTCCCTGGAAATGGACGTTCCCAGGGCGCCCTCTGGTGGATTTGGAGCTGACTGCCTGTGAATTCCAAGTGATGGCCAGGGTCCACTCATCATATCCCAGACCCTTCGCTGAGAATGAGACTCTGCACAAACATTACAACTACGTGGGCAAGCTGGAGGGCCGGCTGAGAGAATCCCCTGAGGGCAGCACTCTCACCACTGTGCTATTCTTGGTCATCTGCAGCTTCATCGTCCTGGAGAACCTGATGGTTCTCATTGCCATATGGAAAAACAATAAATTTCACAATCGCATGTACTTTTTCATCGGCAACCTGGCTCTGTGCGACCTGCTGGCTGGCATTGCCTACAAGGTCAACATTCTGATGTCAGGCAAGAAGACACTGAGCCTGTCTCCGACGGTCTGGTTTCTGCGGGAGGGCAGCATGTTCGTGGCCCTTGGGGCATCCACCTGTAGCTTACTGGCCATCGCTATTGAGCGGCACTTGACCATGATCAAAATGAGGCCATACGACGCCAACAAGAAGCACCGCGTCTTCCTTCTGATCGGGATGTGCTGGCTCATTGCCTTCTCCCTGGGTGCCTTGCCCATCCTGGGCTGGAACTGCCTGCACAACCTGCCCGACTGCTCCACCATCCTGCCCCTCTATTCCAAGAAGTACATTGCCTTCTGCATTAGCATCTTCACGGCCATCCTGGTCACCATCGTGATCCTGTATGCGCGCATCTACTGCCTGGTGAAGTCCAGCAGCCGCAGGGTGGCCAGCCCCCACAACTCGGAGCGGTCCATGGCCCTGCTGCGGACCGTGGTGATTGTGGTCAGCGTGTTCATTGCCTGCTGGTCCCCACTGTTCATCCTCTTCCTTGTCGACGTGGCCTGCAGAGTGAAGGAGTGTGCCATCCTGTTCAGAGCCCAGTGGTTCATCGTGCTGGCTGTGCTCAACTCCGCCATGAACCCCGTCATCTACACCCTGGCCAGCAAGGAGATGCGACGAGCCTTCTTTCGGCTGGTCTGCAGCTGCCTGGTCAGGGCCAAGGGCACCCGCTCCTTGCCCACCCAGCCCGCTTTGGATCCAAGCAGAAGCAAATCCAGTGGCAGTAACAATAGCAGCCCCTCACCAAAGGGCAAGGGAGACATTCCCCAGATGGTCACCACGCCCTGCATCACCGCCAGAAACAAAACCTTGCAAAATGGCATTCTCTGCAAGTGAGGGCCCAGCCTCCAGGAGCAGGCATCCTTACATCTCTCTGGAGGGAGCGGCTCCCAGCCCAGCGGCTACATGCTCATTTGTTGCATGTCTCACTGTGAGGCTTTGCCAGAGCTGAGACGCAGGAAATCTGTTTTGCCAGGAGCCTGCCTCATGTGGCCGTCTCATAGGCCTGGGACCCAAGGACTCACCAACCCATTTCAGTGTAGACAGCATGCCTTGTTATTTCAGGCTCCAGAGCCTTCCAAATGCACCAAGCTGCTGATATCGTTGCTGCCTTCCTCTGAATCCCACCGGCCACTCTCCAGTATTCCTGGGGAGGGAAAGTCATGGGCCACACAATATACAGTGTTTCCCAGGACACTGTGACGATGTTTGGGTAACTACACTACACAGAATGTGGTGACAGTGGGTGCTGTGTATCCCATTTCTGTGCTGCACTGCTCTTGTGTTTCAGAGGTCTGCCATGGGCACGTGCGTGAGCTGCAGTATACGGCACAGTTATGTAACAAGTAGTACACGCATCATCCAACTGAATCACCAGCTAGAGGATATGGCTGGGAACTAAGTGGACATGCCAGTCCCACTCTCCTGAGACTGACGTGAAGTCTTGAGTTAAGGAGGTTCTAAATGCCAAAATTCCCAAAAAAGCCTTGTCTAAGTCTGGTCCCAGATGTGTGGGTCAAACCCCAAATAATCCTGAGACAGGCCTGGGAGCAGGTCAATGTCTAAATGTTCATGGCTAGAATGAGCAAGTTCTGTGCGTGCAGGTCCCCCAAGGGGTCCCCACTTCTTCCTTGTCATGTGTCCCTGCACAGTTTTAAGCACATCCAAAGGCCAAATTACATGAGTGTTCAGGGGTTTCCCCAAATCACAGAAAAGTTAGCCACGGTCTTCCAGGATGCTGTTCTCTAGACCAACTAAGAAATGAAGCCTCCTGAGAGAAGCAGGGACAGACACCCGGCCTGTTTTACCTTTCCAAGTTGCCAGAAGCAGTTTAATGGAAATTTCTATTGAATTAGGAGAGGTTTACAAGACAGCACGTTGATCGTATGTTAAATTTGATTCTATGTCAGAAAGGCACCAAGTCAGTAACCGCCGTGTTGCAATAGCCGAGGAACTGGGGCCATCAGCAGTCTCACAGCTTTTGAAAAGACGAACCTGACAGTCACATTAGAACAGTTTAATTGTCAAGAGAGGAAACGTGATCTGGCAGTTTGTGCATTCTTCAAAGAAATGTAATAATACTGTAATCTTATTTTTCAACATAGGTCAACCTTGTATCGTTCTGTTTACCTTATAAAGGAATTACTCCAAAGGCGTTTTTGTGTATGCTCTTCCCCAAGGATTCTACATAAATACAAACTGATAAAAAGGAACACACACATCTGTAGAGGCCCCCAAAGCACAGTGGACATGTTGAGTTATTTGTAAAAACAAAACAAACAACCTTTGAAAGGATTCTTACTTGGGGAAACCTCACATGTGAACCCCCTGAAGTTTTTAGGTTCACTGAGAATGTCACCTGAGTAAAGACTGAGAGAGTAGTCTTAACACATTAACTTTTTCGAAGAGAGATTGACTCCTGTTTATCTGATGCAAGTTCAGAATTGAGGGACGTTTCCATGGGACCTGGGGGATCTCCGTGTACTAACCAAAGATTTTCCTCATTTTTGTTACTGATGAGATAAATCCTAATTGTAAGGAGACGTTCATCAGTGGCATTTTTTGTTGCCTTCTTTACATCACTGAAAAGGAAGTTATTCTTTTATCAAATAATATGAGAAAACCAAAGGCATTTCTAAAAAAGTTAAGCATTGAGGTACTGGGTTAAGAAAAAGAATGCATCAGAGCGCCAAAATACTGGATATTGCACCTCACTTCAGTCATGACATGATTTTAAAAGTTGATATCACAGTTCTGAGTTGCTTGGGGGCCCGAGATCGCTGGCGCTAGTATTAATAACACTTTGTACCATAACCCCAACTTTCGTTTGAGATAATCCAAAACTTTCAAGCGATATGAATGAAAAACACACCAGAAAAGTAATTGCATTCATTTGATACGTTCAAAAACTAATCAACTTTAATACCACCGTTTATGTACATTCGTAACTAGCTAGCTGGAGATCATTTAGCAGCTGAGTATTTCAAAGCCATTGAGAAGCTGCGCTTTAGATCTCATTCAGGTAGTAACCTTAACTATGTCCCATGTATATTTTTTAAAAAATAAAATTGAAAGTCTTTGCATAAACCATTGTTGGAAGTCCACGTGGGGTCTGTGTTCACCGGGGCCACCCCGGGTCGTGTACCGGATGGCAGCCTGGCCTCTCACCTGGTACCAGTGTTTTTCCAGGAATCAAACCACTCTGAGAACCCTGATAACCTTTCCACCCTACACTTTCCCACTGGCATATGTGGTGTTGAGTGAAGCAAGGTGTATCAGGGCTATTTCACCAAGTTTGATAGGTCACACTGTTTTGAGGAAGGTTAGTAGACAGGGAAAAGATTGAGGGAGTCATGGCAGTCCAGGTAGGGCCAACACAGATGGGATTTTTGGTTCTGCTCCATTTGCAGCAGGAGAGAAGAGGTCAGAACAGGTCCGTCCCCCAGCTTTCTCCTTTACAAACTGTAGTTTTGGCGCATGCGTGTGTGTGTGTCTGTGTCTGACCTGTGTTCTAAAGAGAAAGAGGCCTAACTAGTCTGGTGGTGACAGTAATGAAGATCAAACCTTATGCCACCTGTGATTCTGCCCAGGGCCCGCTGGGTACAAATTCACGTAAGTCTCCTCAGGAATGCTTCTGCCCAGCTGCCATTTTCATTCCACACCGTTGGCCAGCAGGCAGGGCTTTGCTATGATTGTGCTTCAAGACATCTCCTGGGAATAACTGACTATCTGCTTTCTCTGGAAAGGTTTCAACCGCACATCCTCTGTTTTGAGGCAATACAAGATCCACAGTCCAACAGAAAGACTTTTCGTAATATTCTTTATTGCCCACAGACTTAACATTGACAGTCATTTAAACAATGGATGATTTAGAAAACGGCTGTTATTTCAACCCCTGACCCATGGTTATTCTGCACTGGTAAAGAGCTTTTCACAGAAATGTAGCAAGGTGTATTTTATAGAAAACTTCTAATTAAGTTACCAAGTCCATGCTTTTAAATTGTATCTATGAGTGCAAAATCTCAACACCCAAATGTTTTAGTATCTAAGTCAAATATCAAAGGGTTTGCTACATAATCATAAATGCACATATCACTGCTCTGAAAATGAAGGCACATTTTCTGATAACCAATGATAAGAAGTGCAGCACTGCCTACGTGGGTGACAACCTCCTTCCTGGGCCAGAGTGATGACACTTGGGGACACCAAGCAGCTCCTTCCCTTGGTTACCCTAGAAACCCACGTGCCAGGTGCCTCATCCAGGGCTCTCAGTTGGAAACCACATCATTTCCTGAAGGAGTAAAGTGGATTCACTGAAGGTGAGGAGGGAATTTAAACCAATTCTCTTCACCTGTATTATTGTCAAATCTCCCAAATGTTGGCCAAATAACTTAGGTGTTCCCATTGTTTATAGAGCAGAGATTAGAAAACTTGAAATCAGTTTTGTATTCCATTCCTCGGGGATGTCCAAAGGCCCATTCTGTTACAATATCAAAATAGAAAGTGGTAAATTGGCAATAAACCCAGACAGAGACCTTGACAGTAATTCTTTTTTTGTTTCAAAAAAGTTAATGGAAAACCAAACACAAAATTTTCAAATGATTATTTATCAACGTGTATAATTGGTCATCCAAATGCTTTTTTAAAAAGTAATAAATACCTTATTATTACACATTAAATTTATATGGAGTTCTCTCCTAATTCTTGGATTTAAAGATCAAATGTTTAATTCTTGTTCAAATCTGAATACAAATAACATCACATACTTAATTTTACAATATTCCAGGACAAGCTATATTCAAAGGTCAAATGAACAGAGAACATTCCATTTGCAATTGACACATAGTTGTTTCCAAGGTAATTCCATGTTTAAGGAAGGATTTGCCCATTAATTTCTATTTTCTTAATTGTCACTTGATTTGGTGGTGAAATATCCCAGGTGAATGTGAATGAATTACCTCAAACCTCAGGACCCCAGAGTGCGCTCCCACGTGCAAATGTTTCTACCTACAGCATTTCAAGGTGACACAACAAAATGGAAACTTGAACTCTGAGGTTTCATTTTTCGCTTGAGAATGGCTCTTCCAGCCCCCTCGAGGGAGTCCTGTGTGTTTGGGGCTTAAGGGATTCATTTGTTCAGGGCACCTGTGAGCACAAGGAAGGAGGAAAGAAGTGATGAGAACAGCCTCACCTCCACCTCCAGCATCCCTGGTAACACCAGGCACTGTGTCTGCACATACGTGTCCTGCCTCCTCCTGGGCCTTCATGCCCTGTCTGTCTGCACTAACACTCCCGTCCCATCTGCCCTCCAGTTTGCAAAGTCTTCAGACTGCTCGAACTCAGGACCTTCGGTCTCCACAGGTCCTACTGAACTTGGCTACAACACCGTCACGCTTGTCATGCCAACACCCTGCGTGTTTGTACTTCCTACTGGATTACACTCGCAGGCAGGCAGAACCCGCATTCACTTCCCTATCCCAGGAACCCAGCGCTGTGCCTGCCAAGTGTGAACTAGTCTACAGATGAGGCCAAGAGGCTGATTAGAAACACTGACGAGCGGTGCCACATATGCAGCTACACCAGAAATGACAACGCTCACCCCCCACACCCCTTAGCACACTTTGATGGGGACAGCCTGCCACGCTGGACCCTTTTCGTCCTTCCTCACTGGCCTTCCACAGACACTGCACACTGCTGGAGGAACACGGGACCTAAGTCTGGACTAATGAGCATCTCCCTCTTTTCACCTCCTCCACCCTCCCGTCCTCTCCTTTCCGTGTCTTCCCCCGCTGGCCTCTTTTCCCTCGTGTCCCTCTGTCATTTCCCACAGTGGATCCCTGTGGCCCTCCAGTTGTCTGTGGATGCCAGGACACACCAGTTCCCAAACTCTTAACACTTATTTAGCCTTCTAGTTGTCCTTGTTAGTTAAAATACCAAAACCAGGGAAGTGTCCCGAGGTACCAATCGCACAGCCAACCATCATGTGCACACATGCAGAGAGACGCACATCTGTTGTCATCAATGCAGGCGCATGTGTGTGCGTATATACATATGAGACTGACATTCACAAGTCTTGGTATAAAGTTGCAATTTTTCTGGCTGCTATAAAATGTGCCAGTTTAAAAACTGTGCATTATGTTGCTTGCAAACTTATAAATATGTATAAACCCCATTATAAATAAATTGTGGCTGGCAGATGGCATTTTATCTTCCAGCAATGACTGTGTAGAGTTATAAATGCTTATTAATCCTCCACTTTTAAACTCACGGCGTGGACCTGGGATCTGTGACAAGAAGTGGCATGAGAATATAGAGGAGGGCAGCCATCGATAAGAGACATGTAAGAGCTCATAACTGATGGTGCTTCTCAAAGTCTAAACTGCCCACCAGCATTGCTCACAATTTATTAGAAAGACAAATTCCTGGGACCCATCCAAACTCACCAGTCAGGAACTGTGATGAGGGTCCCTATTGGCTCTGATGCCTGCCTTCCACCCCAAGCCTGCTTAGTGTGAAGGCCTCTCTCTGCCCGAGGACTCCCCGGCTTGAAGGGTGTGTACAAGGGTACGCAGTGCCAACCAGGACAGCCTTCAATGCTGGGCTGGCTGTGTAAATGCCCAGCTCTTCCCTGCCCTGGTGGGTCAGCTCTGAGGTGTGTTCAGCCCTGACTCCTGCAGTCCCCAGTGACATAACTATCTGAATCCTGGCGATTTACCTGATCGTGTTCTCCCCAGCAGCTTCCTTCCCTTCCCCACATACATGCAGATCCTTTCTCAGGGTCTGCTTCTGAAAGACCCCAAACTATACAGAGGAACAGAAACACATCCTCTTCCTCCATGTGAATGACTCACGCCTTTGTGCATTTTGGAAAAAAGATGGATAAATGTAAACCCAAGGAAGGAAGAACTTGCCATTTCCATTGGGGTGAGCTTTACGCTCAAGCCCATAGGGACCCTAATAAGTCCTGCACTCTGTCCTAGATTCAGCCACTGACGACCTTCAGCAAGGCACCTGGCTCTAGTTTCCTCACAGAAAAACAGGTCCTTCCAGCTACACTGTCCCATGATGCTCCTTTGCTCATTGTCCTCTGGGAAGCAGCGACAGTCCCAGGTTTGCAACACATTCCCGTAAGTAGTTTTTCTACTTTTCTTTCTCAGGATCAATTTTTAAAGTTTCACTACAGAACCAGAGGACAATTCTGAAACCCAAGGCCAAGGTTTGTCTGCATCCTCCAATTATCTATTTGTAGTCTTTCCATAATTCTCCTTCCCATTTCCAGTCGGGCAGTTCACCATTCACAAGAAGGCATCCATGGCATCCATACACATTCGGCCAGCAAGAGAAAAATGATGCACACTTTTGTGTGAAGCGTCCAAGGAAACAGCTGTCCTTCGTGTTTGCACGTATTCACCGCCCCACAGTCCTCACGACAGGGACGGCACAGCCCTGTGGTACAGGCGGTGAGCCATGGGAGGCCACGAGGCTTTGTGTGTGCCAGAGCCGAGGTTGGACGGAGGTGTCCACTGCTGCCTGTGCTGCCCAGGGAGTCTGTGAGCCAAGGAGACGTGGGACTGGCCTCCATGTGGTGACCGATTCAGGGAAATAAGGACAGGGACATTAGTTTTGAAGCATGATTTATCTAAAGGAGCCATCCAAGCATCTGGCCCCACCTGAAGGGAAAGCTCCACTTCAGGAGTGACGGTGTCTTTAGAAGCCCAGGATAGGCATGGAGTCAAGAAACACGAGCCGACAAGTGTCCCTGAGCCTGGGGGCTCTTGTGGGGGCCACACAAAGTGCTACACCCCCTCTTCCAGGCATGCCCTTCCTTCTACAGGCCTTTTCCTCCACACATGGTGTCACTTTCTGTCCTCGTTGGACAGTGGCGCCCTTTTCCACTAGGAGACCCTCAGGACACCCTATGTGCTCCAATTGGGTGTTTGTCTGTCTACCCCAGTACCTGACACAACCTGAAACAGAATAGTTGCTCAAATGAAACACAGGTCAAGGCTGAGTGGGGACCCATGCTTTAGCCTCTCAAATTACAAAAGGCCAGAAGTGGTAGCTTAAGCGCAGGATAGACTGGGAATTGTCTCATGCCTTTTTTATCAGACCGTCCACTGAGCTGTTCAGGGTCTCCTTGGTGGTCAAGCATCAAGTTGACTTAATCGAGGGATGAGTGGCCTCATAGGAGCCCCACAGGCTCTCAGCAGGACCAGAATGTCATCTGAAGCACAGCTCGCTCATAAAGGACAGTGCGGTGGGAGAGGAGGTAGCGGGGGCTCCAGGGCCACTCCACAAGCTGGGCCATGTTAGGACTACAGGACCCGTCTGGCTCACCACTGACACGGAGGCCTGGGTCGAGTGGCTGGGGGCCCGTGAGCGGCAGCAGCTATGGAACATTCCATGGACCCAGGGTCTCTGCATGCAGTAGCACTCATTCCCTGGGAGTCGAGGCCCTGGAGCGCACAGCTTGGGCTGCTCTGCCTGCATCTGCGTTTCAGGAGCCTGGTCCTGCCCAGGCGGAGACAGCCTGAGAAACTGCAGGAGGAGGGCCCCAATCTGGGCAGGGAGGAGGCCCTGTCACATCTGCCAGCAAATCGTGAGCTCCAAGCTCAGCAGAGCTCGGGAAACAAAGAATAAGTGGAACAGCTTTGCTGCCTGCCAACTATGTGGCCTCTGAGCCTCAGTTTCCCCATCAGTGGGTGAGGCTCACAGTAGTGCCTATGACGTTGAGCTTGAAAGAAGAGATGAGATGACTTGTGTTTGCTCTAACAGGATTCACAGATGGAGGGAACAAAGATAAGAAAATCGCTGCCGTCTGCCATATCTCGAATATGCTCCAGTGGCTACAAAGTGCCAATGTTTCCCATTGGCTCTGTTCCACTGCAAGCAATCTTACAATCTGAGCTTAAAAATGCATATTTTGAATTAATATTGAAACAAAATTTGATTCCCCCCAATGCCTTTAATGTCCTAAATTGATTCTCATGCAGAAAACGTGATATATATTGTTCATCACCATTGAGGGAAACACTGACTACAGAGCTGAGAGCTACTCCGACGCAGATCACATGTCCTACTTCCACAGCAGGAAAACTAGAGCGGGTCAAATGTTCAGGTGCTCACGGTTCGTAACTCTCATTTCCTACCTGCCCTTTCCCCTTCAGCATTAGTATTTTGGCCTTACAAATCGGGCATGCAAGACTGTGGAAAGAAAAGCCATTTTATCTGTTTTTATATGTGTGCACACCCACATATAGAGAAGCTTCATGCTTCCTCACAGAGGTCAGACGTTTATGCGCTGCAAATCTCCAGGAGACGGAGCGTGGGGCAGTTCTTGCAGCCACCGCAAAGTCTGCCTTGTCAAAGGGCAAGAGGTGGAGACAGCTGCTACGCTGAATCCACAATCTGCCCCCACTGCTTCTAGATAACGTGGAGCAGGGCATCCGCACTGCACCTGAAACCACTACCACTCCAGGAAGCAGCAGGATGGTCTATATCCGTTCCAAACCATGGCAGAACATTCTAGAAGATTGAAGCCACTGTCAACTTGAATTCAGTGGATGCTCAAAGAGCAAAAACTCCAAAGAAGGCTACATACGAAGCGGTGGACCTGCCCCAGCCCATTCTTGCCCATCAGCGCTATCCCACCCTCCCATCCTGGCCAGCCCCGACAAAAGTAGAAATGGGGTCTCACACTTAGCATTAGAACTTTGTAAAATTGGTACTCATCAGAATTTTAAAATTATATTCTTAACTCCTCGTTCCTGAGGCATCAAAGCTATTACTACCCAGCTCTAAGCGTGTGCAGAGCATCTATTTGTTGTATTGGTCAAAGGGGCGTGTATGCTGTGGGATGTCGCTGGGACAGAAACCAACCTTGCAGCACTGGTGGGAAAGTACCAAACACACAAATGGATCCTTCTATCTTTGAGAGGACAACATCTGTTAAATCACAAGATAATCTCAACCCAGATATATTTTAAAAGTCACAAACATTGTCAACTTCCCAACACTAAATGACCCAGTAGGAAATCACAGTGTTTTATCTCAAAGGAAGGAGCCAAGACTCAGCACTGCGTGACACACATACCCTTTTCATGGAGCGACTGGGAAACCTGCTGTAGAAACAACCACCATTTGTTCTAGAAGCAGAACCTGAAATTGATTCTCAAAACTCCCCAGCTTTAGGCAAACATCGACCCAGAGGAATGGCTGATGCCAGTGTCTCCAGGACAAAACTCCGAGTGCACAAGCTCGCACTGTCTTCAGCACAGCTGTGCACATGCTTCTTTCTCTACTGAATCTAGGGGTGAGGGGCAGTTTTACCTGCAGCTACCACAGCAGCCTGGAATCAACCAGACGGCCAGAAAGACATACAAACCAAGACTTTACCCCAACTACCCCTCCACACTTATCATTTTGTCATTATACGGATGAAAACAAGGAAAGCATTTGCCAGTCAAGATCTTCATTAGTGAGGCTTATTTTGTGCCATATTTGGCAGTAAAACGAATCCCCAAGTGCCCCTGGACAACTGGGGTCAACAGGACAGCATTCCTATGCTCAGCGCGACCTGAAACAGCTGGAATGACATTTATTCCTTAGTGCAACTGCAGGAGGCATCTGGTGCTGGACGCACTGTGCATACAGGTGTGGTGCAGACAGCCTAGGAGGCGTCTTGGAAAAGGAGGGACAGTCATCAGAACCAGCATACCCCAGTGCTTTACTGGAGCACTTTGGGTAGCATCTTGCCCGATTCTGTTACAATCCCATGTCTATTACTGATCCTCCTGCTTGCCTCTACTCCCCATGTTGTGCTTATTAGATAAACTGCAGGTAACACCTTCCTGGTGGACCTTCCCAGTGGAATGGGTCAGTTGAATTACATTTTCGCCCAGACAACTACAGTCAAACTTTTTCTTTCCATTAGAAACATACAGCACAGAACATTAGTCTTACATCTGTCTTAGTCTTAAAAAATAGAAATATAAGGGGATCATTTGTATAGGATGTATAGGTCTGTACACCTTTACTATGCACATGAGAAATAGGAACAAGTTTATGAAACCTGCACTTTACAGAAGCCTTCCTCCTGGGGCTTTGGAACGAGGCCCTGAGCCTGCGGGCAACTCCCCAAGTTCCTGTAGCCCGGTACCCATCTACTAGGAAGAACCGAGTCCTCTTGACAACTGGTATAGTGTCAAGACAGGGTGGCTGGCCAGTCACGGGTTCCTCTCCACTGGCTGCTGGAGGCAGAGCTCACTCCCAGCGGAGACAATGGGCAGGCTGTTCTCCAGATGGTGGTTGATGAGATGGCTGATGCTGTCAAAGATCCTGTCTTTCGTCCGGATCTGTGAGGGACACAGAGGGAAGGTTAGCATGATCCACAGGCAAAAAAAGGGAACACGTCTTGCTTAGTGTCGGCCAGACCATCTGAACTGGAGAGGCATTTCCTGGGGACCTGGGAGCTCCCCATGCTTTCAGAGATGGTGTCTGTAAAGTCCCTGGTCATTGTTGCTGGACAGTCAATTCAGTCTGCTCATCTGTCCACCGCCAGGACTTAACCACAGCCTCCCCCACCTTTAGCAACCAGGGGCCATGATGGGCTCCCCTGCTCTCTCCTGTTTCCCTCCTGCCCTCATAGGATCCATCCCAGAAACCTCTGTCTAGCTGTCCTGCACTATCCACTGGGGTCTACAGGCTCCCATGCCCCTCCTACCCGCAGGCCCTCCCACTGGCAGTCTCTGGAGGCACCCTCCCTCCCTACCCCACCCCCAATGAACCAGCACACTCCTCGTGTAGACCATATTTGAAGAAGGCAGTATGAGGCTTGGCCAGGGGCAATCTCCCAGCGTGCTCTGAACACAGCTCCCTGGGGCCTGCTCCTTTGAGAGGTAGTGGGAAGTGGGACAGGGAGCAAGCACCTTGCTACAGCTGTTCACCTTCCAAGCCCTTGGATGACCTTCATGATGGGTCTGGGATGCACAGACCTCTCTTTCCAGCCTCCTTGTTGGAAGCCATCCCTACTTTGGGGCAACCAGCTCTCCCATCCCTCCCTCAGGGACTACAAGGGCATGTCTATTCTTCTACTCACTTACTTGTCCTAATATTGTCATTTCCCCAAATTCTTCCCCTTCCCTACTGTAACCATTTTTGTCTCTCCCTCTCCATCAGCCCCAGATCTCACTTCCACCCCAAATCTATGCTCCAGGTGTGCATATCAAAAATTCCTACCAGGCTATCTGTTCTGGCCTCTACCAGTTAGTGGCCAAAGGCAACAGCACAAACTTTAAAATTAGGATGGATCCAATTCTGAGATGGGCCCCTCTTCCCCCCGATCACCAGAGAGGAAGAGACCTCCCAGGCCACAAGGTCCCCTGACTCTTGGGCATTAAGCCTCAGTAAGGATGTAATCTGAAGGACACATTCAGAAAGGAAACTTTTTATAAGACTTTCTGACATTTTTCCATTGAGGTTGTTTAATCCTCCTGGAGCTCCTTAGAATTCACAACCCAGAAAGACCTCCTGGATAATGCAGGCAGGTTTCCTCCTTAGAAGCTGGGGCACTAAGCTTGCCTTGACATTAACTCCTTATTCCTACTTCTTAATGATTAACACTCATTTAAGTTTAGGACAGTAGGGGTAGGTGAAGGAGGTTTTATGACAGGAAAGCGTGTGGGTCAGTGGTCTCAACCTGAGCTCATGTTAGAATCACCTGAAGAGCTTTAGTAACCCCACACCCAGACATACTCCATCAGGAGCTCAAGATGGGGCCCAGGTACCAGTGTATTTTATGCTTTTTCCATGATTCCAACATGCTACCCAAACTGAGGACCACTGATCAGTGTTCTGGGAGTATATAGACTGGCCAAAATAAACACACACATAAACAAAGGCACACAGAAGAAGTCATATATTTTTACTGCCTAAAGAAATAGGCCAGTTCACTTCATTCCCATAAATACCCATTGCAACTCAGGTCTGGCTTCTGCCCAGAGAATTTGCAGCCCATAGAACTTACTGTATGGACCCACCAGCCATGTGCTGGAAATGCCAATAGCTGATTAAAATACCCAGCAACCCAGACAAACCTAGGAAAAACTTCTCCAGATATCTGAAAGAATTCTGCTATAGCTATGACACATGGAATGTTACTTCAGACAACTCTGTGAGGCTCTGCGTAGTAAAAAGGAAATAAACCTAAAGATAAAATCCTTTGTTCTGGTCAGTCTATAGGAGACTAGACTAAAACATGCAAATATTGGAAAAGAAGAAAGATATGAAATCAATAATCTAAGCTTCTACCCTAGGAAATTAAAAGGAGAGCAAATTAACTCCAAAATAAGTAGAAGGAACGAAATAATAAAAATTAGAGCAGAAATCAATAAAATTGAAATGGGAACTCAATAGAAAAAAAATCAATGATCCCTAAAGCTAGTTCTTTGAAAAGATAAATAAAATCAATAAGCCTCTAACCAGGCCAAACAAAGAAAAAAAAAAGAGAGGACACAAATTACTAATATCAGAAATGAATAAAAGGTCATCACTATAGATCTTATGGACATTAAAAGTATAATAAAGGATTATAAACAACTCTATGCCCACAAATTTGATAACTCCAAATAAATGGACCACTTCCTTGAAAAAAACAATCTGCCAAATTCTGACAAGAAGAAATAGACAATCTGAATAAGCCCATATCTATTAAAGACATTGTATCAATAATCAATAATTCTCTAACACAGAAAACACTAGGACCAGATTGCTTCACTGGTGAATTCTACCAAACATTTAAATAAGAAAATGTACCAAGTCTCTACAATCTCATTTAAAAGATATAAGCAGGAATACTTCCTAACTCATTCTGTGAGGCCAATATTACCCAATATCAAAAGCAGACATAAATAAGAAAAGAAAACTGTAGGGCAACATCTCTTATGAATGTAAATGCAAAAACCGTCAAGAAAATATTAGCAAATTGAATCCAATTATACAAAGAATTATACATGACCAAATAGCTTTATCCTGAATATGTGAGAGTAGTTCAACATTTGAAAATTGATGTAGTCCATCACATCAACAGACTAAAGACCAAAAAAAAAATCACATGATCATGTCAATAGATACAGAAAAAGTATGTGATAAAATTCAATATTAATTCATGATAAAAACTGTCAACGAACTGGGAATAGAGGGGAATTCCCCCACTTGATTAAGGATGTCTACAATATTCTACTGCTAGCATCCTGCTTGATGAGAAACTTGAAGCTTTCCCACTAAGATCTGAAACAAGGCGGAATTAGGTCATCAAAATGGCGGCGTGAGGTGAGCCTCTGTAAATCTCCCCTGGAATTTACAACTAATCAAACAACTCCAACTCCATGAAAAACTCCCTGCACAGCAGAAAGGCAAGATGAAGAGGTCCACTACTGAATTCACCTAAAGGTGGGCGAATTGCCGAGCGGGGGAGGAGGGAAGATATAAGTGCAGAGATGCAGACCTAGTTCAGTGCTCCAAGCTCGCTGCATCCTGGAACGACCACAATTGTGGAAGAGGGAAGAACTCGGAATGCTAGGGCTTCGTTTATGGCCCACAGGGCTGAGAAGAGAGCATAACACACAGCTGAACACCATGCTCATGGCAGAGACCTCGGAGAGAAGACTGAGGGAAGAAGGCTGAAAACAGTGGTTTCAGCCCTCACTGCCTAACAGAGAACAGAAGCCTTAGGCACTGAGACTAACCGCCCCCTCCCAATCCTCCCAGAGCTCGCCCCGCCCCACCCCCCACCCCCCCGCCCGGTGCTAGAAGTGGAACAGTAGCAGTGTCAGATCAAAGAACAGAATGTTTGCTGTTCTGAGAACTGTGGACAGCAGAAAAACATTCGCAGCCAAACTAATTCCGGCAAAGGGGAGAGAGCTGTGGCAGCAGGACTGGCTGTGGTGGTGGGTGCCGCCATTGTTCTGGGCCACCTCTCACAACTCACCCGACTCCTGTTCCCACCTATCTGGACAGATCCCATCAGGAGTAAACAGAACTGCTTAAACACACGGGCTCTGAATCTGGTGCAGAAAGAGCTTGGGAACTTCAAAAGCTCTCACCGATACCCAGGTGAACTATTAACACACGAGAAGCCTGTCTCCCAAGGAATCCCCTCATGTGAGAAGCTAGAATAGTGCCGAGAAAACATAACACTACAGGGTGAGAGAGAAAAAAAAAGGCTGAAGTTGGAGAGAAAATAAAACATTCTACCAACAAGTACTGGAAAACAAAAGAAAGAACTCTTCCTATCAACCTGTTGCAGAAACCACTCCTGTAGATGTCTAGGAAGAGAAATAATAAATCAGTAATTGCCATGAATAACCAAGGCAACAACAGCTCAGAAAGAAAGTGAAAACTCTCCAGAAAGGAACTTAAAGATATGGAAATATGTGACTTAAATGACAGATAATTCAAGATTGCAGTTCTGAAAAAACTCAATGAGATGCAAGAAAACACGGAAAGGCAGTTTAATGAACTCAGAAACACAATCAAAGAACAACATGAACATTTTACGAAAGAGATTGAAATTTTAAAAAGGAACCAAATGGAATTTCTGGAGATTCAGAACTCAATAGAAGAAATTAAGAATGAAATAGCCAGCTTAGGTAGTAGAGTTGACCAGATGGAGAAAAGAATCAGTGACATCGAAGATAGAAACCTGGAAATTACACAGATGGAAGAAGAAAGAGACTTGAGACTTAAAAGAAATGAAAGAACTCTACAACAACTTTCTGACTGCATCAGAAAGAGCAACGTAAGAATAACGGGCATACCAAGGAGAAGAAAGAGACAAGGGAACAGAGAATATATTCAAACAAATCGTCGATGAGAACTTCCCAAACTTGTGGAAAGAACTGAATCTTCTAATCCAAGAAGCAAATAGAACACCTAATTACCTCAATCCCAACAGGCCTTCTCCAAGGCACATTGTAATGAAGCTGTCTGAAATCAATGACGAAGAAAGAATTCTCAATGCAGCCAGGGAAAAGAAGACGGTAATCTACAAAGGAAAGCCTATTAGATTATCATCAGATTTTTCAGCAGAAACTCTACAAGCCAGGAGGGAGTGGAACCAAATATTCAAACTATTGAAAGAGAGAAATTATGAGCCAAGAATAATATATCCAGCAAAGATATCCTTTAGATATGAAGGAGGAATAAAGACCTTTCCAGACATACAAAAGCTGAGGGAATTTTCTAATACACAACTGCACTACAAGAAATACTACAGGAGGCTATTCGACCACCATCAACAGGGACAATTTGTGGCAACCAAAACATAAAAAGGGGGAGAGTAAAGGCCTGAACCGGAATATGGGAATGGAGAAAGTAAGCGTGCTGAAGAAAATGGAATACTCTAAATATCAAACTTTCTTTTACATAAACTTAAGGGTAACCACTCAAAAAAAAAATCCAGAACTGAAATATGTACTGTAATAAAAGAAGAAACAAAGGGAAACATCTTAGAATACCACCACACAGAAATAATAGACAACAACAAAAAGGCAAAGAAACAATGGAGACACAGTCTTACCAGAAAACTAGGAAATCCTCACATATCAATAATCACCCTAAATGTAAATGGACTCACCAATAAAACTAAATGTAAATGAACTCACCAATAAAAAGGCACAGAGTAGTAGATTGGATCAAAAAACTAAATCACCCATATGTTGTCTCCAAGAGACACATCTCAGCTACAAGGACAAGCACAGACTCAAAGTGCAAGTGTGGAAATTGACACTCCAAGCAAATGGTATCCAGAGAAAATCAGGTGTAGCTATATTGATATCAGATGAAACAGACTTCAGGGTGAAAAAGGTAACAAGAGACAAAGATGGACATTTCATAATGGTAAAGGGGACTATACAACAAGAAGACATAACAGTCATCAATATTTATGCCCCCAATCAGGGAGCACCGCAATATATCAAGCAACTACTAACACAACTAAAGGGAGAAATTGACCAAAACACAATTATACTAGGAGACTTAAATACATCATTGACAGCTATGTATAGATCATCCAAACAGAAAATAAATAACGAAATAGCAGCCCTAAATGACACATTAGATGAAATGGACATAATTGTCATATACAGAGCACATCATCCTAAAACATCAGACTATACATTTTTTTCTAGTGTACATGGAACATTCTCAAGGATAGACCACATATTAGGTCATAAAATCAGCCTCAGCGAATTTAAGAAGATTGAAATCATACCAAGCATATTCTCTGATCACAAGGCTTTGAAATTAGATATCAACTGCAAAAAGAAAGCAGGAAATAACACAAATACAAGGAGATTAAACAACATACTTTTAAAGAATTACCAGGTCAAAGAATAAATTAGGGAAGAGATCAAAAGATACATAGAAACAAATAACAATGAAAATACATCCTACCAAAATTTTGGGGATGCAGCAAAAGCTGTTTTAAGAGGGAAATTTATATCATTACAGGTCTATCTCAAGAAACAAGAAAAATCCCAAATAAATAACTTCATGTTACAACTTAAAGAACTAGAAAAAGAAGAACAAATGAAACCCAAGGTCAGCAGAAGAAAGGAAATAACAAAAATCAGAGCAGAGCTAAACGAAATAGAGAACAAAAAGACAATAGAAAAAATTAATGTGAAAAAGAGCTGGTTCTTTGAAAGATTAACAAAATTGACAAACCCTTGGCTAGACTCACCAAGATAAAAAGATAGAAGACACTAATTAACAGAATCAGAAATGAAAAAGGGGAAGTTATCACGGACGACACAGAAATACAAAGGATAATCCAAGAATACTATGAAGGACAATATGCCATCAAATTCAATAACCTAGAAGAAAACGACAAGTTCTTAGAAACATATAGCCATCCTAGGCTGAACCATGAAAAACTGAAAAATCTAAACAGACCGATCACCAGTAACAAAATTGAATCAGTCATCCAAAACCTTCCCAAAAGCAAAAGTCCGGGACCAGATGGCTTCACTAGTGAATTCTACCAAACCTTCAAACAGGATCTCATACCAATCCTGCTCAAACTCTTCCAAAAAATTGAAGAAGAGACAGTACTCCCTAACTCGTTTTAGAGGCCAACATTACCCTAATACCAAAACCTGGTAAGGACAACACAAAAAAAGAAAACTACAGACCAATATCTTTGATGAATACTGATGCAAAAATTCTAAACAAAATCTAGCAAATCGAATACAACAATGCATTAGAAAGATTATTCATCATGACCAAGTGGGGTTCATCCCCGGGGCACAAGGATGGTTCAACATCCGCAAATCCATCAATGTGATACATCACATAAACAAAATAAAGGACAAAAATCATATGATCATATCAACTGATGAGAAAAAGCATTTGACAAGATACAACATCCATTTATGATTAAAACAATTAATAAAATAGGTATAGAAGGAAAATACCTTAACATAATAAATGCCATATATGACAAACCCTCAGCTAATCTCATAATTAATGGTGAAAAACTGAAGCCCTTTGCTCTAACTTCAGAAACACGACAGGGCTGTCCCCTATCACCTTTGCTTTTCAACATAGTGTTGGTAGTCCTTGCCAGAGCGATCAGGCAAGAGAAAGAAATATAAGGCATCCAAATTGGGAATGAAGAAGTTAAATTGTCACCCTTTGTAGATGACATGATGCTATACATAGAAAACCCTAAAGACTCCACCAAAAGCTGTTAGAAACAATCAACGAGTACAGTAAAGTTGCTGGCTACAAAATCAATGTACGAAAGTCCATTGCATTCCTATATACTAAGAATGAAATCTCAGAAAAAGAAATACAAAAAACAATTCCTTTTGCAATTGCAGAAAAAGAATAAAATACCTAGGAATAAACTTAACCAAGGATGTGAAAGACTTATATGCTGAAAACGATAAGACATTTTTAAAAGAAATTGAAGAAGACACAAAGAAATGGGAAGATATTCTATGCTCATCGATTGGAAGAATCAACATAGTTAAAATGGCCATATTACCCAAAGCCATATACAGATATAATGCAATCCCCATCAAAATCCCAATGGCATTTTTTAAAGAAATAGAACAAAAAAATCATCAGATTTGTCTGGAACCACAAAAGACCCCAAATAGCCAAAGCAATCTTAAGAAAAAAGAGCAATACTGGAGGTATCGCACTCCCTGACTTTAGCTTGTACTGCAGGGCTACAAAAATCAAAACAGCATGGTATTGGCAGAAAAACAGACACATAGACCAATGGAATAGAATTGAGAACCCAGAAATAAAACCACATAAATATGTACAGACAATTTTTGTCAAAGAAGTAAAAAACACACATTGGAGTAAAGACAGCTTCTTCAATAAATGGTGCTGGGAGAATTAGATAGCCACGTATAAAAGAATGAAACTGGACTTCTATCTGTCACCATGTACCAAAATTAATTCAAAATGGATCAAAGACTTAAGCAGAAGACCTGAAACAATAAACTGCATAGAAGAAAACATAGGAACTAAACTTATGGACCTTGGGTTCAAAGAGCATTTTATGAATTTGACTCCGAAGGCAAGGGAAGTAAAAGCTAAAATAAACGAATGGGACTATATGAAACTTAAAAGCTTCTGCACAACAAAAGAAACCATCGACAAAATAAAGAGGCAACTGACTGAATGGGAGAAGATTTTTGCAAACAGTGCCTTCGATAATGGGCTAATATCCAAAATATACAAGGAACTCATGAAACTCTACAACAAAAAAACAAACAACCCAATTGAAAAATGGGCAGAGGACCTGAAGAGACATTTCTCCAAAGAGAACATACAAATGACAAATAGACATATAAAAAATGGTCAACATCACTAACCATGAGAGAAATGCAAATAAAAACCACAATGAGATATCACCTCACCCAAGTCAGAATGGCTATCATGAACAAGACAAATAGTAACAAGTGTTGGAGAGGCTGTGGAGAAAAAGGAACCCTCATACACTGTTGGTGGGAATGCAGACTGGTGCAGCCACTATGGAAGGCAGTGTGGAGGTTCCTCAAAAAATTACAAATAGAATTACCATATGACCCAGCAATCCCTCTCCTGGGTATCTACCCCAAAAATCTGATAACATTTATCCATAAAGACATGTGCGCTCCAATGTTCATTGCAGCTTTGTTTACGGTGGCCAAGACATGGAAACACCCAAAATGTCCTTCGATAGGTGAATGGATAAAGAAGTTGTGGTATATATACACTATGGAATACTATTCGGCAGTAAGAAAAGATGATATAGGAACATTTGTGACAACATGGATGGATCTTGAGAGTATAATGCTAAGCGAAATAAGTCAGACAGAAAAAGCAGAGAACAATACGATTTCACTGATATGTGGTATGTAAACCCAAAACAACAAAATAACAAGACAAACAAATGAGAAACAAAAACTCATAGACGCAGACAATAGTTTTGGTTACCAGAGGGTAAGAGGTTTGGGGGGAGGGAGATGAGGGTAAGGGGGATGAAATATTTGGTGATGGAAGGAGAACTGACTTTGGGTGGTGAACACACAATGGGATTTATAGATGATGTAATGCTGAATTGTACACCTGAAATCTATGTATTTTACTAACAATTGTCACCCCAAGAAATATAATAAATGAATAAATAAATAAATAAATAAATAAATAAATAAATAAATAAATAAATAATGATATGAAACAAGGCAAGACGTCCCATCTTGCTACTTGTTTTCAACATCAAATTGGAATTCCTAGCTAATGCAGTAAGAGAAGAAAAAGAAATGAAAGGTATGCTGATTGAGAATGAAGAAATAAAACTATCTTTGTTCACAGGTTATGTGACTATAAAGAATATCCAAAAGAATTGACAAAAAAATCTCTTAGTACTAATATGTGATTGTAGCAAGGTTGTAGGATCCAAGGTTAATACATAAAAGTCAATTACTTTCCTATATATGATCAATGAACAAGTGGAATTTGAAATTAAAAACATAATACCCTTTATATTAGTACCTCCAAAATGAAATACTTAGATATAAATCTAACAAAATATATGAACAATTATATGAGGACAATCAAAAAATTCTGATGAAAAATCAAAGAATAAGTAAGTGGAGAGATATGCATAGAAAGACTCAATATTGTCAAGATGTCAGTTCTTCCAAAATTGATCTATAGATTCTATGCAATCCCAATAAAAATCTCAGCAAGTTATTTTGTGTGTATTGACAAAATGATTCTAAAGTTTATACGGAGAGGTAAAGACCCATAGTAACCACTTTAGTATTGAAGGAGAAGAACAAAGTTGGAGGACTGATACTACCTGCCATTAAGACTTAATAAAGCCACAGTAATCAAGACAAGGTAGTATTGGGAAAAGAACAGATGAATAGATCAATGAAACAAAATATAGAGCCCAGAAATAGCCCCTCATAAATATAGTCAACTGATCTTTGACAAAGGAGCAAAGACAATACAATGAAGGAAAGGTTGTTTTTTCTTGGTGCTAGAACAACTGCACACAAAAAAAAAAGGAAGGAAGGAAGGAAGGAAGGAAGGAAGGAAGGAAGGAAGGAAGGAAGGAAGGAAGGAAGGAAGGAAGGAAGGAAGGAAGGAAGGAAGGAAGGAAGGAAGGAAGGAAGGGAAAAGAAAAAAGAATATAGACAGAGACCTTACACTCTTCACAAAAAATAACTCAAAATAGATGATAGACCTAAATATAAAATGCAAAACTATCAAACTTCTGCAAGATAACATAGGAAAAAATCTAGATTTCTACGACATCAAGGACATAATCTATAAAATAATTAATAGGCTGGACTTCATTAAAATAAAAAAAAATCTGCTCTGTAAATGACCCAGTCAAGAAAATGAAAAGACAAGCCACAGACTCGGAGAAAATATCTGCAAAGGACACATTTGGTAAAGAACTGTTATCCAAAAAAACAAAGAATTCTTAGAACCAACAATAAGAAAAACAACCAGATTTAAAAAAAAAAAAAAGGGAGGGCGGCAAAGACCTTAACAGACGACTCATCAAGGAAGATACAAAGATAGCAAATAAGTATATGAAAAGGTGCTCCACATGATGTGTCATTAGGTAAATGCAAAGTAAAGCAATGAGATACCACTACACACTGCCAACACAAACGCTATGTAGTGAGGATATGGAGCAAAAGGAACTCTTATTCATTGCTGGTGGGAATGCAAAATGGTGCAGCCACTTTAGAAGACAGTTTTGGTGGTTTTATACAAAACTAAATATACTCTTATCATATGATGTAGTAATTGTGCTCCTTGCTGTTTACCCAAAGGAATTTAAAATTTACATCCTCATAAAAACATGCACACAGATGTTTACAGCAGCTTCAGTCATAATTGCCAAAACTTGGAAGCAACAAAGATGTCCTTCAGTAGGTGAATGGACAAGTAAACTGCAGTCCATCCACATATTGGAATGTTATTCAGTGCTAAAAATAAATGAGCTATGAAGCCATGAAAAGCATGGAGGAAACTTAAATGCACATTACTAAGTGAAATAAGCCAGCCTGAAAAGTTTGATTTTCCTGTATGATTCCAATTATAGAACATTCTGGAAAAGGCAAAACTATGGAGAAGTAAAAGATCAGTGGTTTCCAGGGTAAGTGTAAGAACAGGCGAGCACAGAGGATAATTCTTACGGCCGTGAAACTATTTTGTACAATACAATGATGGTGGCTTCATGTCATTATACATTTTTCCAAACGCACAGAATGTCCAACACCAAGAGTGATCCTAATGTAAACTATGGATTCTGGGTGATGATGACGTATCAGTGTAGGTTCATCATATGTAACAAAGGTACCCTCTGGTGGGGGTGGTGATAGTGGCAGAAGCTGTGCATGAGTGGAAGCAGGGGCTATGGGGGAAATCTCTGTACCTTCCTCTAAATTTTACTGTGAATGTAAAACTTTGGTAAAAAAAAAAAAAATGAAGTCTACTTTTAAAAAATAATAGACTAACTATTCAAATTGATAGTGTTGGGTGGGATGAGGCTTTCAGGGGAAGCAGCTGGGGAGATGGGGTAAAATTTCACAAAGGTGAGAAGGCAACATCTCCTGATCTTCAAACAAGGCCATTTTGGGGTCTCTGGAAATGTTCATAGTAAGGAATTTCTATTTTGGTTTGATTTTTGTAAACCATTATTGCTAAAAATGTGTTACCTTTTTAAGGCAGAGATCCCCAAGGTCCCACAGCAGCTTAATGAAAGTGTATCTCTTCTCCAGGTGGGGACGGAAATGCACTTGGTTTTGGAGGATGTGTGGTCAGCAGTGTCCACAGGGGATGGTGGGGATAGGGGTGGGAGGTGGCCAGTCAGCCTCAGGATGTCAGTTTTGGAGCAAAAAGTACAGATTTGAGGTTTGAAGCGCACAAGAGGAACCAAGTAAGTCGTTGAGTTCCCCACACCCTACTTCCCCTCCGATCAATTTTGGATGTTTCTTCCATCAAGGTTGACAAAGTCTAGCACAGACATCTGTCAGAAGGGACATCGGGTGCCTGGGTTTTGCTTCACAGTCTGGGTTCTCTACCCTACTGAGCCCTGAGAGTGCCCAGCAGTGGAAAAAGGAAGTTGTGCACATGAGCATCACGAGGATGTGGTCAGGTTTGGAGGGGGTCCAGGGGCCCAGTTATCCAGGGAGCAGAGGAAAGGAGAACTGAGCTGAAGGCCTGCTTGGACCACACACAGACGCATCCCATGTAAGCCTCAATTTCCTCCCAGACAAAGGGCAGCTGGATCAGCCCTTCAGAACTCCAATCTTCTGGCAGGGGAGAGTTTGTAACTTTTTGTCCAAATCATCTGGAAAGTGTAATAAGCAACAAATCCACCTTTAAGATGGCCTTTTAGGAGCTCTGCAGCTGGATAGAACGTAGTGTCTCCAAATGGAGCACTCTCAGCGCGGAAACCCTCTCTGAGGCCAGCTGGTCCTATGTGCCCACCTCTGTGAGGCCTCCAAGACAAGTCACTGCTCAGAGAAATGGAGAAAGTTCTAATTCAGCTGCTAAGGGAGAAAGGCTGGAACCACCACACTCAGTATTTCCCCAAAGCTGTATGCTTCAGTAGCGTCCTCTGTGACCAGAGTCCACCCTAAATGCACTCATGGAGCAAGAGGCCCGTGCCCAGGACAACCACCCAGGGAGGACAAATTCATCCATCCAAGCTAACCTGATACCTTTGTAAAAATCCATGAACACAGAGCAAACAGCCACAGCATGAGCAGTGGCTCTCCTGCAGGCCTGGCTGGGACTCTAGGCCCAGGGGAAGCCGGGTGCTCATCCGCTATGTACCATCCCCTGGACAGGGTGGAAGTATGTGCCTCCCACGCCCCCTGGTGGCCAGCAGAACACAGCGTCAGGAATTTGAAATAAGATCTGGAAGGTTCTTTCAGGATTGTGTGGCATTGCTTTCCCCAAACATTTTCTTAGCCATGGAACAACCCTAGAACTAAAGCCCCATAATGCACAGCTCAGGCTGAAGGAGGCCAGCCCAGGACACACCAGGGTCCCCACCTTGCTCCAAGGGCTGCGAGAAGCTGCACTACGCGACCATCCCTGTCACTTGTTAGCAAGACAAGGGGTCACATCACCTGCCCAAGGCTAGAGACGATAGTGACTGAACTGGCACCATAATTTCTATTGAACAAATTTGTATTGAATGAAGGCACAAAGACAATGATGGACGTCAGGAGGTCCTCCAGCAATTTGAGCAGATCTTGGTCTCCTCCTCAGCCGGGACTTCTGCCCCTGATCCACCGCCTTACTGGCAGCTGGGCCATGACTTTACAGAAGGCTCATCCCCGGCTGAATTCAGCCACGAACCTCAAAGCTTCAGGCACTGCTCAGCACTTTGACCTTCTCCCCCAGAGTTTCAAAAGCCTGGAAGAAGATGCTATGGGTCTCTTCTGCCCTACTGCCCACCTGGGCCTGGACCACACAACAGGGAATGCTACCTTCACTCACAGCTTACTGTATGGCCTGGCCCGTCATCTGTGGGCCTAGAGGGTTTTTCAGGCACTGATGGCTTGGATAGAGTTGGCCCATTCTGGTCTTACCCTCTGTAGGTGAGAGGGCAGCCACTGGCTTTCTTCACTTTGGGAGAGCAGTTAATCCCGGAAGTTCAGATGCTCACTCTGATCTAAGCAGGAGAACTGATTGAACTCAGGGGCAGGAGCCTGGAACAAACTCAGAGGCCAGCAGGTTAAGGCTTACCATTAAGGTACGTTTGAGTTGCTGGCAATATTCGTAATCATTGCATAAAGAGTCTAAAAGTAGAACAAAGTCAGATCCCAAAAGTAAAAGTGAGAAGACAAGCTCAGTAGGAAGGAATATTGCTCCTAGCATCTGTAAGGGCTGGTCTGACGGGGGGTAAAGAATACCTGGGATGAGGTGGCATCTAATTGGGGTTTTTATTTGCATTTCTGTAATAATTAGTGAGGTTGAACAGTTTGTCATATGTCTGCCATCTGCATGTCCTCTTTAGAAATCAACAAACAACAAGTGCCGGCGCGGATGTGGAGAAAAGGGAACACTAGTGCACTGTTGGTGGGATTGCAGATTGGTGCAGACGCTATGGAAAACAGTATGGAGGTATCTCAGGAATCTGAAAATGGAACTACCCTATGACCCAGCAATTCCACTCCTAGGTATCTATCCAGAGAAATCCAAAACTCCAATTCAAAAATCTGTATGCACTCCTATGTTTATTGCAGCACTTTACACAATAGCCAAGACATGGAAACAACCGAAATGCCCGTCGGTAGATGCCTGGATTAAGAAGCTGTGGTACATTTATACAATGGAGTATTGCGCAGCCATAAAGAAGAAAGAAATCTTATCATTTGCAGCAACATGGATGGATCTAGAGAACATTATGTTAAGTGAAATAAGTCAGAAAGAGAAAGACAAGTACCATATGATCTCACTTATATATGGAATCTAAAGAAAAGACTATGCGAATGAACTAATCAGAGACAGTTTTGGGGACGCAGAGAAAAAACCGAGAGTGGTTAGATGGGTGTGTGGGAGGGGGTTGGGGATAAGGGGAAAGGTGAAGGGATTTGGAAGCAGCTGGTAACCACAAGATGGCCTCAGGGTTTTTTTGAAAATTAATTTGGGGAAGGTATTCAATAATGTTGTAAAGATTTTGTTGGGTATCCGATGGACATGCGTCCTATTTGGGAGACCACCTCAGGGATACTGTGGATACCTGATCATGGCATTGTACACCAGAAGCTAAACATTAAAGAATGCCAACTATAATTTTATATATATAATGTGATGGTTCAGTGTGAGGTCGGAGGGATAGTGGATGGGAGGAGGAGGGTTCACAGTGTGAGGGATATAAATGATGAACGTCTAAGTATTACCTTGTCTTGTACACCTGAAACTAATAAATAAATAAAATATATATATATTTTATGATGATACTACTTAAGATAAAATGTAAAAGCTAATTTATAGTGACATCTCTTTATGTGAAAGATTTCCAAGCTGATTTACCACCAGGTTGAAGCATGTCAGTGAATGCAACCATGTTTAAAGTAAAAAGGCTTTGCCGTTTTCTTCCACAGTCCTCGTCAAATGCCGTCTACTAAACAATTTATATGAAAGGCAGAGTCTTTACTTTTACAAGATTCCACTTGATTTTCCTATGATACCTCCTTTAGTTTTATTCTTCAGTTCAATTTAGTACCTGCTATGTTCTGTACTAAGTAATAAATTTGGAACACTGTACTCAATTATAAAAAAAAAAAAAAAGAAAGAAACTGTGGTACATTTATATAATGGAGTATTACGCAGCCATAAAGAAAAAAAAGAAATCTTACCATTTGCAACAACATGGATGGACCTAGAGAACATTATGTTAAGTGAAATAAGTCAGACTGAGAAACACAAATACCATATGATCTCACTTATAAGTGGAATCTAAAGAAAAGAATAAATGAATGAACTAATCAGAAACAGTCTCAGAGACAGAGGAAAAACTGAGGGTTGTTAGATGGGATAGAGGGTGGGGATAAGGGGGAAGGTGAGGGGATTAGAAAACAGTCGGTAACCACAAGATGGCCTCAGGGTTTTGAAAATCAATTTGGGGAATGTAATCAATAATGTTGTAAAGATTTTGTAGGGTATCCGAGGGACACTTGTCTCATTAGAGAGACCACCTCAGGGATGATGTAGATGCCTGATCACTGCACTGTACACCGGAAGCTGAAGCTGAACAATAATGAACGTCAACTAATTATATATATATAATTATATATGTATTTAATATATAATTATATATATAATGATTATATATATATAACAATATATATAGTTACAAGAAGTGGAGTACAGCAATAGGAATAGAGACAGTGGAAATGTAATGGATGTGTGCGATATCAGAGGGGTAGTGGATCGGGGCAGGGGGGTTATCATTGTGTGAGGGATATAAATGATAAATGTCTAACTATTACACTGTTTTGTACACCTGAATACATTTAAAAAAAAGGAATACTCGGGAGCCTGAGAAACAGCTCAAAAGTGCTTGGAAATTAAAGTAAATGACAAATACAAAATGTATTCTGATTTTTCAATTGCACCAGGGGGTTGTAACAGTCTCACTTTGTCTATTCTCTGCCACAACCTCCAGAAATCTGGAGTGGTGTGGGGGAGGTGGAAATCCTTCTTGGTTATTTTTCCTTTTGCTATCTATTCTTATCTCCCTTTCAGAAATTCAGAAGTTAATTTTTCAAAATTTATTCACAGATGCTCCTAGATTATCCACTTTTGTATTTAAGTGGCTGTGCAAAGCAGAACAGAATCAAAAGATTCTGATGTGGTTGGGAAATACCACTGGCCGAGAAATCATGAATCTTGGGTTCAAATCCTGTCTCTGCTGCTAGTTGCTGAAGAGTTACCTAACCTACCCATCCCCGTGTTTACAAGGTTGTGTTCACTGGACCACGGTTCTCAACGTGAGCAGCCTTGGACCCTCCTGGGGGCTTGCAGAAGCACAGACTGCCAGACACCCGCCTCCCCCTCCCCAAGGTTCTGACTCAGCAGGTCTGAGAATTTGCATTTCTAGCAGATTCCAGGTGATGCTGATGCTGCTGGACCAGGGGTGGGGTGGGGCGGGGTGCACTCTGAGAACCTCTGGGCCAAAAGAGCCGTCCAAAGCTCTGTTGGTCTGGGAGGTGACAGTGCCTGCCCAGTATCCAGACAAAAACAGCAGCCTCTCAGCTCCACGAAGATGGAGACCACCTGGGGGGCGCCAAGACTCCCTTTCTCTGCTCACCAGCTCCGTGCACAAGCAGTACCCTGCACACTTTGCTCAGTCCTGTCTGCCTTGCCCCTGACACCAGTGAGAAGCAGCTAGGGCACTGACAAGAAGGCAGTTTTGTGCTCCTGGGTTCACATCCCCACCTACCACCTCCTAACAGTGTCCCTCAGGGCAAGTTACTGACCTCTCTGAGACTCCTTTTCCCTGTAAAATGGCGCTCACATAGTTCTACTTCATAAGATTCTCCTCAGGAGTGAATGACTGGTATGCACGGAATAGTTAACACAGTGCCTGGCCCCCAGTAAGGGCCCAGCCCCTATTAAGTGTGCAGTAAATGTTTACTGTTTCTGTTTTTTGCAATGAGCAGTTTAAACTTACCCTGGAGAAAAACTGGACATCCAGGAGAGATTTGAAGCAGAGAGTGGCATGAATTGGCAGTGGGGGTGGAGGGTAGGCACTGACCGCCCAGGTGGGTGGGGGAGAAATGGTGTTTGCATAGATATTTAGGCATGTGGTCAGTCACTGAATGTGGAGCATGAGGGGGAGGTGATGGTGACCGGGTAAGTGGTGGGGAGGGATCCAGGAGGCAGGTGGGGTGAGGAGGTAGGGATGATGGGATGATACCTTCCACTTGAGGTGGGGTAGGCTTGAGTTGCCAAGGGAATGTTTAAGTGAAGTGGCCCTGGAGGCAGATAGAAATATCATTTAAAGACTATGCATTAAAGATTATGCTCAACCAATGACAAAATTATTATGCCTGGCCCCTTTCAAGGTGTCACACTGGAACAAGCAAAGCCATCAAACAGAGACGTCTTCTGATTAAAACTCTGGCTTGCCTGGAACAGATTGCATACACAGAGTTGCTGCTACTGTCTTGGATTCAGCTTGATGCACCGGGAGACTCCAACCCCCAAAGGCTTGTGCCTCAATAGAGCCTAACGCAGATAGGACGTAGCCCACCTCAGCCATGTTGCCTGGCCTTTCCTAGATTTGAAAGTAAGGCCAGACCCAGGTCCTTCCTAGGAACAACAGCCACAGGGCCAAGCCCATGCCAGCCCATGGAGGGCAATGCCAAGACTCGGGCTTGGAAACTTGTACACCAATAGCTTACATTCCTCCAATCAATGTCTTACCCTACGTGAGCACTCATTTTCCAACCAAATAGTGAGCCTGACCTTGAATCTCCTCATGGCTGGTTTCCTGGATTGCCTCCTCCTTCCCTTGTTAGCCTGCTTGTGCACTGAGCTGGTGAGCCACGTCCGGATTGAGGAGGACACTGGTGGCTCCCTGGCCCTGGTCCTTCTGGGTTTAACTTCCCTTCCTCTCCCAGTTCTAAGGTACTGAGCACCCCTTAGTCATCTCCAAGCTTGTCCAAGACTCAGCAAAGTCTTATTTCTGACAATAGAAATGAAAACAAAGTGGAAGGCTGACCATGTGACCAAAAAGGAAATTCACAGGAAATGTGCAGTAATCAGGGTCTCTTCAGAGCCATGCCAGAGAAGTGCACAAAAATCATGGGATACATTAGCTCCAAGCTCCCCTGAGCAAGACCCACCAGTTCTGGCCGTTGGTGTGTTCACAGATAAGAGTGGGGAGTTCCTTACCAATTTATCAAGTGAAAAGGATGCTAAAATATACCTATGTGTTTTTACTTCTTTAATTTTGCAACCCTTCATAGAAAATAGAGCTGGGTGGACAGCTGATATTTTATATAATTAAATGATTCTATTTTTTTAACTTTTTTTTTTTTTTATTGGGGAAGGGGAACAGGACTTTATTGGGGAGCAGTGTGTACTTCCAGACCTTTTTTCCAAGTCAAGTTGTTGTCTTTTCAATCTTAGTTATGGAGGGTGCAGCTCAGCTCCAGGTCCAGTTGCTGTTTCTACTTGCAGGGGGCATTGCCCACCATTCCTGGTGGGACTCGAGGAATTGAACTGGCAACCTTGTGGTTGAGAGCCTGTGCTCCAAGCTACTGAGCAATCGGGGAGGCAGCTCAGCTCAAGGTGCCATGTTTAATCTTGGTTGCAGGGGGCGGAGCCCACCATCCCTTGCGGGACTGGAGGAGTTGAACCAGCAACCTTGTGGTTGAGAGCCCACTGGCCCATGTGGGAATTGAACCAGCAGCCTTCAGAGTTAGGAGCATGGAGCTCTAACCGCCTGAGCCACCGGGCCGGCCCAAATGATTCTATTTTTATAGGAAAAGCATGAGTAAAGGAATTATAATTTAAAATGTGAAGCTGAATATAAGTATTATCCTATCTACCTCCCCCAACCCCAGTGAAATGACTAAGCAGAGGAATAGATTCCTAAAACAAAAGAGAAGGAGGCAAACTGCCAGAGGATATGGTCACCTCAGCTCATTATGGGCTAGCAGAAAAGACAAGAGCCTAATGAAATAAAAGAGCAAGGAGAAAGGCAGCCTAAAATGTACTGGAAGGGGGGGTGAATCCTACAGCCGAGGAGAGGGATCCCAGCAATAGTGGGAGGGAGAGCAGTTCCACCTCCTGGAAGACTGTTGCAGAGTGACCGAACAAGCAGCTCCACCACCACCTCCTTCGCTGCCACCTTACAGCCAACTAGCATATCAGGAGAGAAGCCACAGAATGTTTATCCCAAGAAATTAAACAAGTTGCTTGGGGAAAATTAGGCTGCAGGAGAGTGATGGTGACCCCAAGTGAAGTGCTCTTGGGAGGCACCCAGCCTAAAAGTCCAAGCCTCTGTCCCTTTTCAACCTACAGTCCTCTGGTCTGTGAGACAACAGCTCACCCCCACCCCAAGGCCTTATCCCCTCCATCCTCTCCCCACTCCATGGCCCATCACACACACATACTCTCAGTCAGTCTTTGATGCTAATTCTGGGGAAGACAGAGAGAAAGAGAACTATGGGTATTACAGCAGAAGAGGCCCACCCAAGGAGAATCAATCCAGCCTCTTGCTTTTATATATCTGAGAAAATCTACTGGGCATAGTAAGAACACTGATGTTATGAAGAGAAAGAACTGGGATAAACACCAAAATACCTGATCCCAAAAGATAATTTGGAAAACAGACAAAAAATTTTAAACAACTCACATTAATAACATCAAAAAGTCTAAAAGATGCTTGATTCACATTAAGTCCACTGTCTCCACCTAGCCTTGCCAGGACTTTCAGTGCAATGTCTGGACCTATGAGGCTGTAGAACACTATCCGTTTCTCACGGAGAGGCCAAGTGAGTAGGGATTAGCCTCACCAGTGCACCCTGCTACTTGCTATTCTTCCGGGGGCAAGGTTCTCATACAACACAAGGCTGTGGTGTTCAGCTCATTGCTTGTCCATGTACATTCCCACATGCAGGGAGGCCTTTTATAACCCAAAATGACAACCATGTGTCCTGTGGCTCTATTCCTACCAGGGACAGGAAAGAGACTGTTCAGTTCTCTGCATTTTATTTCCTTGGCTTCTGATTTTCTAATAAAATTATCTGGGAAAAGGGAAAAAAAAGATGCTTGATCCATTAACAAGGACGAAAATGAAAAATAAAACAACAAAGGAACAGTAAATTTCATTTTAGAAATTAAATATACAATTCGTAAAATTATATGTATAGTTTATACATCACACATAAAGTTTGGAAGATAGTCAAAGAAAACTTCTAAAACATAGAGCAAATTTTTAAAGAGCTAGAAACTTGCAGAAAAGAGGAGACAGAAGGTAAGTCCAAAAGACTTATCTCCTCAATCAGGTGTTCCAAGGGAAAAGAATATGAGAGGCAAAAATTATCTAAGAAATAATGTAAGAAAATTGCTCTGACTTAAGAAAACCCAAAATTTTCAGATTGAAATGACTTATCTAGTCCCTGGATTCATGACCTTGTCATTGCAGAAGAGAAAGAAAAAATAATGTAAAATTTCTGTAGGGGTGTGGGGAAGTAACCCACAAAAAATCAAGAATCAGACCAGTTGTACTACAACTAACCATACTGTGAATCAAAAGTGACTTCAAAATACATTTCCAGACATTCAGGGATAAGAAAGTTCATGGCTATGAACCTGTTCTGGGGAAGGCACTTGAGAAGCACTCTAATGAAAATTGAATGAAAACCAAGAAAGAAGTTACAGTATACATAACAGGCTGAAACTCACCCAGGAGTACAATCAAAATATACCCTGGAGTGATGGATTTGCTCCAGAACTCTATTAGTCTACATTGAAACAGGAAGTAAGACTGTCTTCACATGTGTGTCAAAAATAGATGGAATGAACTAGATAATAGTAATGACATTGTGAGGAAACGTAGGTCTCTGCTCTTAAGAAAGCCATTAGAAACTTCAAGATTAACATTAAAAGCAGTGTATAAATTTACGTATATATATACATATACATATATATATAAAATTGTAATATAATGTTATGACTAAATAGAAATGTAATATATGTATAACATATTTGCCAATATCAGCACCAAGGAGATAGGTAAAAGCCAAGTTACACTGGGGTAAGGAAATAATTTCAGAGGACAAAGTAATAATTATAACAATGTATTGTTGGGTTTGTAACATTAAAATATGCAATATGTGTAGCAATAATACCATAAGAAGGGTTGGGAGGGAATAGAGTTATATAGGAATAACATTTCTGCATATCACAGGAAATAAGATAGTATAAATCTGAGGCTAATTCTGATAAGTTCATATGTATATGGTAAACCTAGAGCAACAACTAAAAATAAAAATCTCAAAATATATAGTGAATAAATTATTAAAGTAATTGAAATACTACATTATAAAATATTCATTTAATGCAAAATAAAGCAGTAAATAAGGAACAGAGGAACAAAAAAGACACGAGTCATATAGAAAACAAAAAGTAAAATGGCAGATGTAAATCCAAATATATCAATAATAACATTAAATGTAAATAAATTAAACAATTCAATCAAAAGGCATAGATTACCAGAGTAGACAAAACCTCATCTAACTATATTCTGTCTAGAGGAGACACACGTTAGGTTCGAAGACACAGATAAATTGAAAGTAAAGGATGGAAAAAGATGTATCATGCAAATAACAACCACAAGCAAGTTATGCAAAGACCAAGAGATAGACTCCAAAACAAGCCAAAAAAAAGCTACTAGAGATAAAGAGGGACATTTCATCAGATAAAAGGTCAATCCATCAGGATTAATGATATAACAATTATAAACATAATACCAAAATACAGCAAGCAAAACTGACCAAAATCAAGGGATAAATAATTCAACAGTATTTAGAGACTTAAGTATTCCACTTTTAATAATAGAACAACTAGACAGAAAATTAATAAAGAAATAGAAGACTTGATCAACACTACAAACCTAACAAACATCTACAGAACACTCCACCCAACATCAGAATATACATTCTTCTTAAGTGCGCATTGACCATTCACCAGGACAGATCATATGCTAGTCCATAAAACAAACCAAATAAATTTAAAATGCTAATACTAATACAAATTATATTCTCTGATCAAAATGGAATGAAACTGAGTATCAACAGCAGGAAAAAAATTTTGCAAGTATGTGGAAATTAAACAACAAACTCCTACATAACCAATGGGGCAAAGAAATGAGAAGAAAATATTTTAAATGAAAGAAAATAAAAACATAACAGACAAAACTTATGGGTGCATCTAAAACTAAGAAATTTATAGCTGTTTTAAGAGAAAGGAAAGATCTTAAATCAATAACCTAATCTCCCACCTTAAGACACTGAGAAAAGAGGAGCAAAATAAACCTAAAACAAGTAGAAGAAAGAAAATAATAAAGATTGGAGCAGAGCTAAACAAAATAGAGAATGGAAAAAACAATAGAAAAAATTAATAAAACTAAAAGCTAGTTCTTTGAAAAGATCAACACAATTGACAAACCTTTAGTTATATTGACCAAAGGGCGGGGGAGTTGGGGCGGGGACAGGGGAAGACTACCCATAAAAAAAGGTCCAGGACCAAATGACTTCACTGCTCAATTCCACTAAATATTTAAAGAATTAACACAAATTGTTCCGAAAGTTTTTAAAAAATAATAGAAGAGGAGAGAGAGCTTCCAAACTCTTTGATGCTTCCAAACTCTTCTATGAGGTCAGTATTACCCTGATACCAAAGCCAGGCAAAGAAACCACAAAAGAAGAAAACTGTAGACTAATATCTCTTATGAATCTAGACACAAAAGTCCTCAACAAAATATACTAGCAAAACAAGTCTAGCAACATATAAAAAGAAGGATATATCATAACCAACTGGAATTTTTCCCAGGAATACAAGGTAGGTTAGACATCTGAAAATCAATTAATGTAATACAACATGTCAATAGAATAAAATAATTGTTTTAATAAGCACATAAAAAATTGACAAAATTCAACACCCTTTCATATTAATAAGATGCAGGAAACTAGGAGCAGAAGGAACTTTTCTTAACCTGATAAATGACACCCATGAAAAACCCCATCATACTTAACGGTGAGAGACTGAATGTTTTTCCTTAGGATCAATAAGATAAAAATGCCCATTTTTGCTACTTCTATTCAACATTGTACTTGGTATCTAGCCAGGACAATTAGTTAATAAAAAGAAATAAAAGGCACCCAGATTTGAAAGGAGAAGTAAAACTTTCTCTATTCACAGATGTAATGATCTTATATATTGAAAACTCTAAGAAATCCACTAAAAAACTATTAGAATTAATGAGTTCAGCAAATTTGCAGGATACAAGATTAATATACAAAAGTCTATTGCATTTATATTCACTTGCAATGAACAGTATGGGAATGAAATTAAGAAAACAATTCCATTTATAAGAGCATCCAAAAATAAAATATTTAGAAATAAATTTAACATAAGAAGTGCAAAACTTATATTCTAAAAACTATAAAAAAATTGTTGAAGGAAATTAAACATCTAAGCAAATGGAAAAACATCTCATATTTATGGATTAGAAGACTTAACTTTGTTAAGATGGCAATACTACCCCCCAATCACCAGGTGATCTACATATTCAACACAATCCCTATAAAATTCCCGTCTGACTTCTTTGTGGAAATTGACAGGCTAATTCTAAAATTCATATGAAACTGCAAAGCGCCTTGAATGTCCAAAACAATCCTAAAAAAGAACAAAGTTGGCTCACTCTTACTGCAAAACTTACTACAAAACAGCAGTAATCAAAATAGTGTGGTACTGACACAACTATAGACATTAAGATCAATGGAATAGAACTGAGAGTACAGAAATACATCCATCCATATGTATATGGTCAATTAATTTGCAACAACAATGTCAAACCCATTTAATGGGGAAAAGAAAAGTGTTTTCATAAATGATGCTGGGAACACTGTATATACTCATGTAAAATAATAGTTGAACCATTTCCATACTCCATATATACAAAATGGATCAAATACCTAAACATAAGAGCTAAGGCTATAAAACTCTCCAAAGAAACACGGAAATCTTCATATATTTCACAAAGAATTCTTAAGTATGAACAACAAAAGAAAAAATAAATAAATTGAATTTCATCAAAATTAAAAATTTTTATGCTTCAAAGGACACCACTGAAAAAGTAAAACAATAACCCACAGAATGGGAGAAAATATTTACAAATCATACGTCTAATAAGGGACTTGTATCTACAGTATATAAAGAACTCTTACAACTCAATAACAAAAGATAAATAACCCAATTAAAAAATGTACAAAGGGGATATTGGGATGATGGCAGACTAGGAAGCTAGGTATCTATCTCTCCACCCAGACAGCAATTACACTGGCAGAATCTTTCTAATGTAACTATCTTACACTAGTAGACTCAGAGTCTACTGAATGCTTGCAACTTCCAGAGGAAGACTTAAGTGGTAAATTGAGGTTAATTTTGGTCTAGCGTGGCAGTGGCTGCTTATCACCCATTTCCCAGCCCTGTGGCAGGCAGTTGTGCATGTGCTCCTGGACAGCTGGCACACAGTTTGCACGAGCCAGGTTGGGTATAAAGGGCCCTGTCTTCCAAATATTGGGGATCTGTGTTCTGATCACTGATTGCTGATTCTGATCACAGAAGTGCAACCAAAGAGGTAGTGTCTATTGTTGTTGTACCTCCCCCAATTTTTGCAAGCCTCATCTCTCTGGTTGAAGTGACTTTAAGGGAATTGAAGGGGCCAGTGTCTTTTCTTTTCCTCCATTTCATTAATTTCTTTTCCCAGTATTGGTAGCCAGACATTAGAGACTAAGACAGTCAAAGGGAAATGTAAATATGAGGGAAATTAGAAAATCACAATGTAGGCCCAGAGAAAGATGTAAACTCAGAAAATACCTTAAAAGACCTTAACTTTATACCCCAGTCTGAGCCTCAGTACAATCATAGCCTACAGAAATTAAGAAAAACAAATCAAAACATAAAAGATATCTCTGGCCAATGGAGAGAATCTTATTTTCGGGGTCAAATTAGATATTAGATTCAAATGTTTATTTTTCAAAGGAAAAAATCACAAGGCATACATACAAAAAAACAGGAAAGTATGTTCCATTCAAAGAAAAAAAAACAACAACAACGGCAGAAACTGTCTCTGAAAGGACCCGGTGGAATATCTAATTGATAAAGACTCTAAAACAACTGTCTTAAAGATGTTCAAAGAACAAAGATATGGAGAAAGTCAAGCAAATGATGTATGAACAAAATGGAAACATCAATACAATCTACTTAGAAATCCTAAATAGAAACCAAAATGAAATTTTGTACACCAGAAGCTAAACATTAATGAATGCCAACTATAATTTTATATATATAATGTGATGGTTCAGTGTGAGGTCGGAGGGATAGTGGATGGGGGGAGGGGGGTTCACAGTATGAGGGATGTAAATGATGAACGTCTAAGTATTACCTTGTTTTGTACACCTGAAACTAATAAATAAATAAATTAATTTTAAAAAAATCAAAAAAAAATAAATAAAATAAAATAAAATAAAATAAAATAAAATAAAATAAAATAAAGAAATTTTGGAGCTGAAAATTTCAATAACTGAAATGAAAACTTTACTAGAGAAATTCAAAGGCATATTTAAGCAGACAGAATAAAAAGTCAGAGAACTTGAAGATAGGACAATTGAAATTATTGAGTCTGAGTAACAGAAAGAAAAAAGATTGAAGAAAAGTGAACAGAGCCTACAGGACCTATGGGATACCATTAAGCAGACCTACATACACACTGTGAGTGTCCTAGAAGAAGAAGAGTGAGAGAAATGGGAAGACAGAATATTTGAAGAACTAATGACAGAAATTTTCCAAATTTTATGAAAGACGTGAATATAAACATCCAAGAAACTCAATGAGCTTCAAGAAGTATGAACACAAAGACACCCACACCATGACACATTATAATCAAACTGTCAAAAGACAAAGACAAAGAGAGAATCTTGAAAGAAGTAAGAAAGAAGAGACTTGTTATATAGAAGAGACTCTCAATAAGAATATCAACAGATTTCTCATCAGAAACTTTGGAGGCCAGAAGGTAGTGAATTGATACGTTTAAAATGCTGAAAGAAAAAATGTGCCAACTAAGAATCTTATATCTGACAAAACTGTCCTTTAAAACTGAAGTAAAAATTAAGGCATTCCTAGGTAAACAGGCTGAGGGTGTTCATTTCCACAAGACTTGCCCAACAAGAAATGCTAAAGGGAGTCCTGCAGGTTGAAAGAAAATGACACTAGAAAGTAACTTTGTATGAAGTTATGTATGAAGAAATAAAGATCACAGTAGAAGCAAATACATGGGCAATTAAGAAATCTATTATTATTGTATATTTGGTTTGTAACTCCAAATTTTGTTTTCTACGTAATTTAAGGGACAAATGCATTAAAAATATTAGTTTATGTGTTTGGACACACAGTGTATAAGGATGTAATTTGGCAACAACGATTATGAAAGGAATGGGGATGGAGCTATAAAGAAGTGGAGATTTCGTATATCACTGAAGTTAAGATTGCATAAATTCAAATTACAATATTATAATTTTAGACTGTCAAATGTAATTGCCGTGGTAACCACAAAGAAAATAGCCATAGAATATACATAGAAGGGAATTAAGATGTTTCACACACACACACAAAAAAATCAACTAAAGACAAAACGATGCAGAAATGCAAGAAATGAGAGACAAAAGAGCTATAGGGTATATAGAAAACAAATAGCAAAATGACAAGTCCCTTTTCATCAGTAACTACTTTAAATGTAAATGGATTAAGCTCTCCAATCAAAAGGCAAAGATTTTCAGAATGGGTACAAAAATAATAATAAATGATTCAATTATATGCTGTCTACACGAGACTCATTTTAGATCCAAAGATACAAACATGTTGAAAGTGAAAGGATGGAAAAATGTATTCCTAGCAAATAGTAACCAAAAGACAGTGAGATAGCTCTACCAATGTCAGACAAAATAGACTTTAAATCAAGAGTTTACAAGATTACAAGAGATTACAAGATTATTTGTTTTGGTCATCAAAATGGCAGCCTGAGGTGAGCCTCTGTAAAGCACCCATGGAATTTACAACTAATCGAACAACAAACACTCCACAAAGGACTCCCTGAACAGCAGACAGGAAAAACGAACAGGCCCACTACTGAATTCACCTAAAGGTGGGAGAATCGCGCGAGCGGGGGAAGAGGGAAGGGAGAAGTGCGGAGACGGAGACGCATTGGTACAGGACGCAGACCCAGCTCAGTGCTCCCAGCTCGCTGCATGCCGCAACTACCGCAGCTGCGAAAGAAAGAAGAACTCGGACTGCTAGGGCTCCGCTTATGGCCGCAGGGCTGAGGGGGCAGCATATAACATGGCTGAAACCAACATTCACGGCAGAGACCTCGGAGAAAAGACTGAGGGAAGAAGGCTGAAAACGGTGGTTTAAGCCCTCACTGCTGAGCAGAGAATGGAAGCCTTAGGCACTGAGACTGCCGCCCACTCCCTACCCTCCCAGAGCTCACCCTGCCCCACCTGCCCGGTGCTAGAAGCTGAACAGTAGCACTGTCAGATCAAAAGAACAGAAAATTTGCTGTTCTGAGAACTGTGGACCCCAGACACAGATTCCCAGCCCAACTAGTTCCGGCAAAGGGGAGGGAGCTGTGGAAGCAGGACCGGCTGTGGTGGTGGTCGCTGCCATTGCTCTGGGCCACCTCTCATAATTCACCCTGCCCCTGACCCCACCTATCTGGGAGGATCCTTGCAGGAGTAAACAGAACTGCTGAAATACACGAGCTTTGAATCTGGTGCAGAAAGAGCTTTGGAACTTCAAAAGCTCTCCTCATCCCCAGAGGGTGTGGCGCCCTATGACTCAGGCGAACTGTTAACAGAGGAGAAGCCCATTTCCCAGGGAATCCCGCCATTGTGTGAGAAGGTGGAATAGTGCAGAGAAAAATAGCACTACTGTGTGACAGAGGGGAAAAAAAGGATGCAGTCGGAAAGAAAATAAAACATTCTACAAACAAGTATTGGAAAACAAAAAAAAGACCTCTTCCTATCAACCTGTTGCAAAAACCACTCCTGTAGATGTCTAGGAAGAGAAATAATAAATGAGTCATTGCCATGAATAACCAAGGCAACAAGAAAGCTCAGAAAGAAAGTGAAAAGTTCTCCAGAAAAGGAACTTAAAGATATGGAAATATGTGACTTAAATGACAGAATTCAAGATTGCAGTTCTGAAAAAACTCAACGAGTTGCAAGAAAACACAGAAAGGCAATCTAATGAACTCAGAAACGCAATCGAAGAACATGTGCATTTTATGAAAGACATTGAAATTTTAAAAAAGGACCAAATGGAATTTCTGGAGATTAAGATATCAATAGAAGAAATTAAGAATGAAATAACCAGCTTAGGTAGTAGAGTTGACCATATGGAAGAAAGAATCAGTGACATTGAAGATAGAAACCTGGAAATTACAAAGATGGAGAAGAAAAAGACTTGAGATTTAAAAGAAATGAAAAAACTCTACAAGAACTTTCTGACTCTATCAGAAAGAGCAATATAAGAATAATGGGCATACCAGAAGGAGAAGAAAGAGAGAAGGGAACAGAATATATTCAAACAAATTGCTCATGAGAACTTCTGAAACTTGTGGACAGAACTGGATCCTTGAATCCAAGAAGCAAATAGAACACCTAAAACCTCAATCCCAATGGGCCTTCTCCAAGGCACATTGTATTGAAGCTGTCAAAAATCAATGACAAAGAAAGAATCCTCAGGGAGCCAGGGAAAAGAAGACAGTAACCTACAAAGGAAAGCTCATTAGATTATCATCAGATTTTTCAGCAGAAACTCTACAAGCCAGGAGGGAGTGGAACCAAATATTCAAACTATTGAAAGACAGAAATTATGAGCCAGGAATAATATATCCAGCAAAGATATCCTTTAGATATGAAAAAGGAATAAAGACATTTGCAGATATACAGAATCTGAGGGAATTTTCTAATACACGACCTGCACTACAAGAAATACTAAAGGAGGCTATTCGACCACCATCAACAGGGACAATTTGTGGCAACCGAAACATAAAAAGTGGGAGAGTAAAGGCCTGAACCGGAATATGGGAATGGAGAAAGTAAGCGTGCTGAAGAAAATGGAATACTCTAAATATAAAAGTTTCTTTTACATAAACATAAGGGTAACCACTCAAAAAACATCCAGAACTGAAATATATACTGTAATAAAATAAGAAACAGAGGGAAACATCATAGAAAACCACCACACAGAAATAATACACAACAACAAAATGGCAAAGAAACAATGGACAGACAGTCTTACCAGAAAACTAAAGATAAAATGACAGGAAATCCTCACGTATCAATAGTCACCCTAAATGTAAATGGACTGAACTCACCAATAAAAAGGCACAGAGTAGCAGATTGGATAAAAAACTAAACCCAACCATATGCTGTCTCCAAGAGACACATCTCAGCTACAAGGATAAGCATAGACTCAAAGTGAAAGGGTGGAAATTGACACTCCAAGCAAATGGTACTCAGAGAAAATCAGGCGTAGCCATAATGATATCAGATGAAACAGACTTCAGGGTGAAAAAGATAACAAGAGACAAAGATGGACATTTCATAATGGTAAAGGGGACTATACAACAAGAAGACATAACAGTCATCAATATTTATGCCCCCAATCAGGGAGCACCAAAATATACCAAGAAACTACTAACAGAACTAAAGGGAGAAATTGACCAAAACACAATTACACTAGGGGACTTAAATACATCATTGACAGCTATGGATAGATCATCCAAACAGAAAATAAATCACGAAATAGCAGCCCTAAATGACACATTAGATGAAATGGACATCATTGACATATATAGAGCACTTCATCCTAAAACATCAGACTATACATTCTTTTTGAGTGTACATGGAACATTCTCAAGGATAGACCACATATTGGGACACAAAATCAGCCTCAGCAAATTTAAGAAGACTGAACTCATACCAAGCATATTCTCTGATCACAAGGCTTTTAAATTGGATATCAACTGCAAAAAGAAAGCAGGAAAAAACACAAATACAATACAACAACATACTTTTAAAGAACGACTGGGTCAAAGAAGAAATTAGAGGAGAGATCAAAAGATACATAGAAACAAATGACAATGAAAATACATCCTACCAAAATTTTTGGGATGCAGTGAAAGCAGTTTTAAGAAGGAAATTTATATCATTACAGGCCTATCTCAAGAAACAAGAAAAATCCCAAATAAATAACCTCATATTACAACTTAAAGAACTAGGAAAAGAAGAACAAGTGAAACCCAAGGTCAGCAGAAGAAAGGAAATAACAAAAATCAGAGCAGAACTGAATGAAATAGAGAATAAAAAGACAATAGAAAAACTTAATGTGACAAAGAGCTGGTTATTTGAAAAGATTAACAAAATCGACAAACCCTTGGCTAGACTCACTAAGATAAAAAGAGAGAAGACACTGATTAACAAAATCAGAAATGAAAAAGCGGAAGTTATCACGGACACCACATAAATACAAAGGATCATTCAAGAATACTATGAAGGACTATATGCCACCAAATTCAATAACCTAGAAAAATTGGACAAGTTCTTAGAAACATATAGCCTTCCAAGGCTGAACCATGAAGTACTGGAAAATCTAAACAGACCGATCACCAGTAAGGAAATTGAATCAGTCATCCAAAACCTTCCCAAAAGCAAAACTCCTAAACCAGATGGCTTCACTAGTGAATTCTACCAAACCTTCAAACAGGATCTAATACAAATCCTGCTCAAACTCTTCCGAAAAATTGAAGAAGAGTCAATACTCCCTATCTCATTTTATGAGGCCAACGTTACCCTGATACCAAAACCTGGTAAGGACAACACAAAAAGAGAAAACTACAGACCAATATCTCTGATGAATACTGATGCAAAAATCCTAAACAAAATTCTAGCAAATCGAATACAACAATGCATTAAAAAGATTATTCATCATGATCAAGTGGGGTTCATCCCCGGGGCACAAGGATGGTTCAACATCCGCAAATCCATCAATGTGATACATCACATAAACAAAATAAAAGATAAAAATCATATGATTACATCAATTGATGCAGAAAAAGCATTTGACAATATACAACATCCATTTATGATTAAAACACTTAATAAAACAGGTATAGAAGGAAAATACCTTAACATAATAAAGGCCATATATGACAAGCCCTCAGCTAATCACATAATTAATGGTGAAAAACTGAAGCCCTTTGCTCTATGTTCAAGAACACGACAGGGCTGTCCCCTATCACCTCTGCTTTTCAACATAGTGTTGGTAGTCCTTGCCAGAGCAATCAGGCAAGAGAAAGAAATAAAAGGCATCCAAATTGGGAATGAAGAAGTTGAATTATCACTCTTTGCAGATGACGTGATGCTATATATAGAAAACCCTAAAGACTCCACCAAAAAGCTGTTAGAAACAATCAACTAATACAGTAAAGTTGCTGGCTACAAAATCAACGTACAAAAGTCCATTGCATTCCTATATACTAACAATGAAATCTCACAAAAAGAAATACAAAAATCAATTCCGTTTGCAATTGTAGGAAACATAATAAAATACCTAGGAATAAAGTTAACCAAGGATGTGAAGGACCTATATGCTGAAAAGTATAAGACATTTTTGAAAGAAATTGAAGAAGACACAAAGAAATGGAAAGACATTCCGTGCTCATGGATTGGAAGAATCAACATAGTTAAAATGGCCATATTACCCAAAGCAATATACAGATTTAATGCAATCCCCATCAAAATCCCAATGGCATTTTTTGAAGAAATAGAACAAGAAATCATTAGATTTGTTTGGAACCACAAAACACCCCGAATAGCCAAAGCATTCTTAAGAGAAAAGAACAATACTGGAGGTATCGCACTCCCTGACTTTGGCTTGTATTACAGGGCTACAATAATCCAAACAGCATGGTATTGGCAGAAAAACAGACACACAGGCCAATGGAATAGAATTGAGAACCCAGAAATAAAACCACATAAATATGGACAGATAATTTTTGACAAAGAAGCTAAAAACATACAATGGAGAAAAGACAGCCTCTTCAATAAATGGTACTGGCAGAATTGGATAGCCACATGCAAAAGAATGAAACTGGACTGCTATCTGTCACCATGTACCAAAATTAATTCAAAATGGATCAAACTTCAGCATAAGACTTGACACAATAAACGGCATAGAAGAAAACATAGGTACTAAACTTATGGACCTTGGGTTCAAAGAGCATTTTATGAATTTGATTCCAAAGGCAATGGAAGTAAAAGCTAAATGAACGAATGGGACTATATGAAACTTAAAAGCTTCTGCACAGATGTAACAATTATAAACATTTACACATATTATAATAGACCATCAACTTATATAAAGGAAAACTTGACAGAATTATGGGAGAAATATATAGTTTTTCAATAATAGTTGGAGACTTCAATACCCCACCCTCAATAATGATAAGTAAGGGATTAGAGGACTTTAACCACACAGTTAAGCAACTAGATCTAACAAATATCTACATAAGGTCTACTAACAACAACAGAATACACATTTTTCTGAAATGCGTGTGGGACATTTTTTAGAATACACCATATGTTAGGCCACAAATTAAGTTTCAATGATTGTAAAAGACAGATATCATGCAAAGTAATTTCTGACCACATTAGGATAAAGTTAGACATTAATAATAGAAGGAAAACAAACACCCTCAAATTTGTGGAAATTACACAACAAACTCTTAAGCAACCAAGAAGAAATCACAACGGAAATTAGAAAATATTTAATGATGAATGAGAATGAAAACATAAGATAGCAAAATTTATAGGACATAAGAAAAGCTTCCAGGGGAAATTTATTGATTGCACCACTTATATTTGAAAATAAGAAAGATCTCAAATCAGCAACTTATCTTTACAACGTAAGAAACTAGGAAAAAAAGGACAAACTAAATCCAAAGCTAGCAGAAAGAAGAAAATAATAAAGACTAGAACAGAGATAAATGAAATAGAGAATAGAAAAAAAGAAGAGAAAATCAGTGAAACAAAAAGTTGGTTCTTCAAAAAGATCAACAAAATTGAGAAACTTTTAGCTAGATAGACAGAAAGAAAGGAAGGAAGGAAGGAAGGAAGGAAGGAAGGAAGGAAGGAAGGAAGGAAGGAAGGAAGGAAGGAAGGAAGGAAGGAAGGAAGGAAGGAAGGAAGGAAGGAAGGAAGGAAGGAAGGAGGGAAGAAAGAGGACTCAAAATTACTAAAATTAAAAAATGAAGTGTGGACATTACTACTGATTATACAGGAATAGAAAGGATTATAAGAGAGTACTATGAACAATTTTATGTAAACAAATTAGATAACCCAGATGAAATTGACAAATTCCTAGAAACACAAAGCTTGTCAAGACTAAATCACAAAGAAATAGAAAATCTGAATAGTTCTATAATTAGTAAGGTGATTGAGTCGGTAATCAAAAATCTCCTGACAAAGAAAAGCCCTAGACTTAATGGCTTCACTGGTGAATTCTACTAACCATTTAAAGAACTCATACCAGTCCTTCTCAAATTCCCCCCCCCCCCAAAAAACAAAGAGGACAGACTATTTCCTGACTTATTTTATGAGGCCAACACTACCTTGATACCATAGACAGAAAAAGATACTACAAGAGAAAACTATAGACCAATATCCCCTATGATCATGAGATAAAAATCATGATTTAAAAATATACCATCTAAATTCAGCAGCATATTAAAAAGTTTGTACACTACCAAGTGAGACTTAGTCTCAGAATGCAAGGATGCTTCAACATATGAAAATTGGTCAATGTAATTAATTGATCCTTACATGACACAAACACTCAACAAACTAGGAATAGAAGGAAATGACCTTAACATAATAAGCAAAAGTCAAGACATTGAATTTGCAATGGTTTTTTTTGGATACGATACCAATTGCATACACAACAAAAGAAAAAATAGACAAAATGAACTTCATGAAAATTGTAAAATTTTCTGCATCAAAAGACACTCTCAACAAAGTAAAAAGGCAACTCAAAAAATGGAGGAAAATATCTGTAAATCATGTATCTAATAAGGAATTAATATCTAGAATATTTATAGCACTCCTAAAATTCAACAATAAAAAACAAATAACCCAATTCAAAAATGGGCAAAGAACTTTTAACTGACATTTCTCCTTAGGAGACACAGATGGCCAATAAGCACATGAAAGATGCTCAATATCATGGGTCATTAGGGAAACGCAAACCAAAACTATAATGAGATACTACCTTACCCCCATTAGGATGGCTACTTAAAAAAAAAAAACAGAAAATAACAAGCATTGTTGAAGATGTGTAAAAATTGGAACACTTTTATACTGTTGGTGGGAATGCAAAATGGTCCATTCACTGTAGAAAACTGTATTATGGTTTCTCAAAAAAAAATTAATAATGAATTACCATATAATCCAGCAATTCAACTTCTGAATTTATACCTGAATAATTGAAAGCAGGCTCTCAGAATTATTTGTACAATCATGTTTACAGTTGCATTTTTCACAATAGCTAAAATGTGGAAGTGATGCAAGTGTCCACTGATTGATGAATGGATAAACAAAATGTGGTATATACATATGGAATATTATTCAGCCTTAAAAAGGAAGGAAAGTCTAACACACAAGGTATGAAAATTAAGTTTGTGAATTCATCCTAGAAAAAGTTCTACAGACCTCATTGCTGAATACTGCTATGGTCCCCTTTGAAGTACTCCCCTTGGGAGGCTATGCACTGATGTCAGCTCCTAGTCCACCCTTAAAGCAATTTTGGAACTCTTTTCCTGGAATGGCCATCAGACCTGTCGTAGTATTACCCTTGATATCCTGAATGCCATCAAAATGTCTTCCTTTCAATATTTCCTTTATCTTCAGGTAAAGAAAGAAGTCACTGGGGCCCAAATCAGATGAGTAGGGTGGGTGTTCCAATACAGTTACTTGTTTACTGGCTAAAAACTCCCTCACAGACAGTGCCCTGTGAGCTGGTACATTGTCGTGATGCAAGAGCCATGAATTGTTGGCGAAAAGTTCAGGTCATTTTTGTCTAACTTTTTATCACAGCCTTACAACACTTTGGTTAACTGTTTGTCCAGTTGGTGCAAATTCATAATGAATACTCCCTCTAATATCAAAAAAGTTTACCTATATTGTTTTGACCCTTGATTTGGACTGATGGAACGTTTTTGGTCATGGAGAATTGGCTGACTTCCATGGTGCACTTTGACACTTTGTTTCAGGGTTGTATTGGTACACCCATGTTTTATCACCAGTGATAATATGGCCCAAAACATTGTCTTGTCTCTCCAAAAAATTTTGGCAAACTTCTACTCTCCTTTGCTTTTGTTCATCGGTGAGCTCCTTTGGGACCATTTTTTCAGACACCTTTCTTATTCCAAGATTTTTCAGTTAAGATTTCCCTAACTGTTTCTCTATGTTTACTTGGTCTGCTATGCTTCTCACAGTCAGCCAATGATTTTGACACACAATTCGATGAAATTTTGCAATGTTTTCATCAGTTCTGCTCGTTACAGGCCACCGTGACCTCTCTTCATCAGTGACACATTCTCTCCCCTCAAAAAAAGTTTAATCCATTTGTACACTGCCGTTTTCTTCATGGCATTACCCCATAAACTTGGACTAACATGTTCCTGATTTCACTTCCATTCTTGCCAAGTTTAACAAGAAATTTAATGTTTGTTCATTACTCTAATACAAGCTCACACATTCGCACAACGGCACACAAAAACACACAACAATAATGAACACCACTCAGCAAGACACCACCACATGTTGACACGAACACAGCTGTGAGACACTAATAGACTGAGGTTATGAAACCTTGTTGAGCTGTTTGTACAGTGCTGCTAATGTAAGTGCAGGGTGGCAAGTTCGCAAACTTAATCATCAGACCTCGTATGCTACAACATGGATGGACCTTGAGGACATTATGCTAAGTGAAATAAGCCAGTCACAAAAGGGCAAACACTGCATGATTTTACTCTAATGAGGTGCTTACAGTAGTCCAATTTAGAGTGAGAAAGTAAAGCGGTGGATTCCATTAGGATGGGGGGAGGCAGGAGTTATTGTTTGATGGGGATAGAGTATCAGTTTTGCAAGATGAAAAGAGTTCTGGAGATGGATGGTGGGGATGGATGATTGCATTACTATATGAACATACTTAATAATACTGAACTGTATTTTCCCACAATAATAAAATTTAAAAGAAAAAAGAAAGAAAACCCCATCTGACAGTTTCTCAAGTGACTAATTATATAGTTACCATATGATGCAACAATTCCACTCCCAGGTATATATCCAAGAGAAATGAAAACATATGTCCACACAGAAACTTGTACATAATGTTTAGAGCAGCATTATTCATAATAGCCAAATATCTATCCATAGACTAATCATAAATAAAATGTGGTATGTCCATAAGTGCAATATTAGTTAGCCATAAAAAGGAAGTACTGATACACAGCACAATGTGGATGAACCTTGAAAACCTTATGCTAAGTGAAACAAGTTCGTCATAAAAGCCTACATGTTATATGATTCTATTCGTATGAAAGTCCAGAAAGGAAAAGACTGTATAGAGACAGAAAATAGATTAATGATTCCTAAGGACTGAGTTATGGGAGGGGAAGGAGGTGATAATTAAATGGTACAGAATTTCCTTTCGAGGTGATAAAAATACTCCAAACTGACTGTGGTGATGGGTGCACATATCTCTGAATATACTAAAAAACACTGAAGTGTACACTTCAAATGGATACATATATAAATTATATCGCAATAAAGCTGTCTTTGAAATCTCTATTACTACCAGTGTATAGAAAATATTGGGGGCAGGGAACAAGTTAAACAATGCCACAGGGAAGCAACAATCCAAATCATAATGTAGGATATTCTACAGATGAATATCTAGTTCCTCCAACCAATTGATGATGTGGGAGAAATGGCAGGACAGCTGGAGAAGAATAAGTCTTAAGAAACATAACAAACTACACAATGTGGGCTATGCTTGGATTCCAATTCCAACAAATGTACTATAAAAAGGACATCTTTGAGATAATCAGAATAATTTGAGCATGTTAAGTAATTATTTTTAGTTTTGTTGGATATAACAATGTATTATGTTGTTCTTGAAATATCCTTATTGGTAGAGATGCATGCTAAATTACTTAGAGGAGAAATGACAGGAGGCCCAGGACATGCTATAAAATGCACTTAGTTCTCAATGTCGTCGATAGGTGCTGTGACTTAAAGTGAAACGACATATAACAGAACCAGTTTAAGCATAGGCTGATTGATATAAATAAGAGTTATGAATTCCTACAGCATCTCATCAACGTTAGAATGAAACAACATAACAAAATGTTATTCAAGGGCCTGCTGTCCTTTGAATAGCTCCTCCACTCCCTTCTTTTGCATTCCTTTTCCTTCCTGAATGAACAATCAGCCAAGAAAGATAGATGTCTGTGCTATGCGGGGTTGGGCAGCCACCATGGCCCAAAATAGGATCCTGGAGTGCAGGCAGAGTGAGGGCAGTGCCCACTGGCACAGGGTGTCAGAGGCATCCAGGCCAGAGAGCAGGCTTGGCAGCCCAGCCTGGGAAGTGAGAGCTGAGGAGGGGGGAACATGTGTGTTAGAGGGGAGGGCAGTGTGGAGGTCAGACATGGATGGGGCCAGGAAGAGCCCGTACAGGGGATGGTTGCATCCCAGCCTGGGTGACAAAGGTTTCTACAGAGGGAAGGGCAGCAGCAGTGATGGGGAGTTACATAGAGGAGAGTTAGTCAAATAGGTAAAAATATTAAGGATACGAAAGTTGGGTTTCTCATTGTTGGAGAAGGGAGTGATAAATGTGAGAAAGGGGAAAAGTAAAATGAACCCTGTGATATCAGAGTGGAACTATAAGAATCGTCATGAACCCATGGCATATAATATAGACAAATAGATAAAGAAATAGATATAGAAATAAATGTCTGTGTGCCTGTGTCTGCATGTGAATGTATGTGCATGCATGTATATATGTCTGTGTGTGACTACTTCTGTCCTTTTTGAGGGCCTGGGAGTGGCAACACCCCACTTGCAATGAGCACATGTGGTGCCCAGATCTTGGCTTCCCGGTAAAAAAATCCCTGACCAGGGTTCCTTTGGAAAAGTGGCTGATTGCAGGAGCAAGCCAGGGGACAAGAAGCCTATTATACTGTTTTGTATCCGAAAGAAGAGGTGCTGAAAGAATAACGATAAGATGTCAAAAGGTCACAGAAGCAGCTTGAAGGAGCATCAAAATAAATATAGCAACTGATTATAACCCAGAGTGAAACAGGAAATCATGAATCCACACTGATAAAAATGAATATGTGAATAGATTGAAAGTTGGACTGGGAAGAGGGTATTTAGGTAGTTTGAAAGTACTTCACCCCAAATATTTATTAATTAGCAGAGAAAGGAGAACATCTGCAGTGGACACCTATTGAACCAAGTGATCCAAGCGAACACTCACAAACAGTCAGCAGTTCCACAAAGCAGGGTGGGTGACACATGCAGCAGTATTTCTGTGACAGCGCAGCCAGGATGCCTGACCTAAACCCAATAAAGAGGAAACATCAGATAAACCCATGATAACTGTTGTTCCAGGTTGGAAGAGACTAAAGTGACATGACAAGTAAATGCAGCATGCGATCCTGAATTGGGAACTTTGGTGATTAAGGACATTCTTGGGGACCTGGTGGGACATGAGAATGCCAGGGAGGGTGAGGTGGTGGTGAGTCTGACACCTCTCCTGTGGTCGTGCAGAAGAAGGCCGTTGCAGGAAGCTCATAGTGCAGCATTCAGCGTTGGTGTGACATTTGAGCATGTTACTTGCACATGATTCCAAAGAAAAAAGTTCTTTATGCTATCCTTTCAAGGAATCCTCCAAAAAATTAATGGGATGGGATACAGATGAATCAGGATTGGAACGGTATCAGTAAGTTTTGCTGCCAATAATAGGTACGTGGGAGTTCATTAGATTTTTTTTCTCTATTTTTGTGTATTTAAAAAAAAAAAAGTAAAGGTGCTCCTGATGGAAGATGAATGGAGGAAGAAGGGAGAGAAGACAAAGGACCAGCAGGGCCAGCCATTCCGCACGGGGCTGGGTGCCGGAGAGCAAGACAGCAGCTGTTGCTAACACTGATGGGACAAGAGAGGTTTTACGTATGTAAAGGCACAAAAACAACCACTAGAAAAACTAAAACAAAAAACTGTCGAAAATTGAAAGAAGTAGCAAAAATGAGCTAAATCTTGTTTTCAGAAGGAACATCAAGAAATGATACTTTAAAACATTAAATCATTGAGTAGCAATTTAAGCACTATGGCGAGAACTTGGGAGAGGAGCTGTTGGTTTTGCTTTTCTCTCAGAACTGAAATGTAGAGAGCAGGAGTCGGGGGCGGGAGTGGGGCTATTATTTTTTATTAAAAGCCTTTCTGTAATATCTCGTTTACATTTTTCGGGTGTTGCACTGATAAAGGTTAAAAGCATGTTGCTGCGACAGCCTTAGCCATCGAGCATGCTGTGGGCCTCCGTCCATGTCGCGGCCGCTCTTACAGTCAGGCGGCACTAACAGACCATGCAGGGAGGGCCCTGTGGCACTTCCCGCCAGGCCACGAGAGCCAGTGTGCTTTTCCACCCCTTTCTCTCCCTTGAGCCTCTGTTTTGACAAGGCAGACCTGGCAGGTGGGCACTGCCTGGCATCTCAGTGACACAATGACCAGAGGGGCCTGACACATGTGATCCTGGGATGAGTGGGGACTGAAGCTTGCTGGGTTAAACCAGTGAGTATGCCCATCTTCTTTGTTATGGCAGCAGAATCTACACTGAATGATACATAGGGAATTTAAAAATAACACTGGGGTGGGGTGGGGTGGCCAGATGGCTCAGTTGGTTAGAGCACGAGCTCTGAGCAACAGAGTTGCTGGTTCAATTCCCACATGGGCCAGTGAGCTGCGCCCTCTGTAACTAGATTGAAAACAAACTTGAGCTGAGCTGCCGCTGCCTCTGAGCTGCCAGAGGGGCAGATGGCTCAGTTGGTTAGAGCCGCACGATCTCTCAACAACAAGGCTGCCAGTTCAATTCCCGCATGGGATGGTGGACTGCACCCTCTGCAACTAAGACTGAAAACAGCTACTGGACTTGGAGCTGAGCTGCGCCCTCCACAACTAAGATTGAAGGATAACAACTTGACTTAGAGCTGTTCCCCAATAAAGTCCGGGAAATACACACTGTTCCCCTTCCGCAATAAAATCTTAAAAAACACACACACTGGGGCTTTGTTAAGTGGAGGGATCAGGAGACTTTGTTTTCTTAATTACTTTCAGAATTAAATAAAAACCTGATAAATGCTGCATGTGGGGTGACCGACGCTGTTTTGTGGTTTTATGAATGCAGAGCCCCAGTGTGTGCTCTCAACTGCTCCAGTACTTGAGGCCACATAATGAAGCCCATGCAACACCCAACCACTGTGTGGCAGCAGCTTATTTAAATGCAAGCACAGTGCCCACCCCACTTTGCTGGCCCTTGAAGGCCAAAGGGATGAATCAATGATAAGTGACTCAGGGACTAATTTTAGACCCAAGAGGGCTGACTAAATGATTCTGAAGATGTTGAAAAGAAAAAGAAGTGCTCCACACTCCCTCTCTGAGGTGCCTCCTCCAGACCCAGGCCCGGCCTCTTTCCAGCTGCCACCTCAGAGGCAGCGGCTACAGCACCTCCCTAGGAGACCAGAACCGGCCCCAATCACTCTCCTTGCCCACATCTCTAGCGACCCGGGACACCCCCATCTTGAGCAATCAGTGCACAGTGGGAAGGCACATAGGTTCTACTCTGGAATAAATTTAGACGCAGAGCTGTTTTGCATCATTTCTCTGAGTTATCTCTTCTGCCAAGTTTACCCCTTTATAGTCAGGGACCAACCAATTACCATGAAAATCAGATGAATAAATATTGAAGAGAATGTGTTCATCGTCTATTTTGGTGTCCTCACAGCAAGGAAGCAACATTACACTTTTAATTAAGTTTTTCGTTTCCATTTTCTTTTCTAGCTAAAGCTGTCCTCCATAAGATCAATTAAACTAGATAATCAGGTCCAGCAAAAAGCCCCCCAAAAGAACAGTTATTAGTAGGTGTGACACAAATTTTCTCAATGGTGCTACAAAATTCTTCTCCAAAATTAAAATTGTGTAGAGAGCATAATGTGGAATTGGGCCGGCTTGGACACCTGGTTTAAGCATATCACCATAACTTCGTTCACTCTCCATCTTCTACATTATCTTGATACCAATTTGTGAATGTATACCGGGGTGCCAAAGAAATGTATACAAGTGGACACTTTGGTCAGCATTGCTCAAGCAGTAGTTCTCGGTCATAGAAGTGTCTGGACGCTGATGGTAACCACTTTGAGCACCTCTTATAATTGTAGAAGTCAAACATGACTTGTATTCAGCTTTTGTTATCGGTATACATTGAGTGTTACAATTTTAATAGTTTTTTCCTTTCTTAAAATGTGTATACATTTTTTGGTAGCCTCTGTATATTAGTAGTGGTACAAATCTGTTTTAATTATCATTTTTTCTATAAGTACTGAGTGAAAAACTTAGTAATTTTCGGTCTATAAGATGGTAGAATATAGCTAAATTTTACGTTTTCATTTTTTTAAAATACCTAAAATTTTTAACTGAAATATTTGTATTCTCATAGAATTGCTTAGGTATTTTCTCTCCTGTTCTGTTTTAGATAAAAACAGTTAAATTAACAGACAGCCTATGCAAATGGAAAGAACTCTGGACTGATTCTATCTGGAAAGCCTAATTTGTGAGTTTGTATCTGCCAATAATACGTGACCATTAGCACCCCATATCACCTTCTTGGTCTCTCCATTTCTGAAAAAGTCTGAGGTTGATCTATGCATTCACTTGTCTAATGCTTGTTGAACACCTACTATGTGCCAGACACTATTGTAGGTGTTGGGGGACACTACAATGAACAAGGCTGCTACTTTCATGGAGATTATAATCTGGGGGTGGGTGGAGTAAATAATAAACAAATTAGCAAATAAAACTAGTGCTTGTGTGTGATAAGTTCCCTAGGATAAAAATAAATCAGTATAAAGAAATAGGGCTTATTCAGGAGATTCAATTTGAGATAAAATGGTGAGGGAAGGCTTCTCTGATTTGGAGTAAATCTAGCTCATTGTAAGAGATGAGTATGACCCTATAATCTGGATACCCAAACCAGGTAAGCACACGCAAGTGACGGAAGAAAAGTCAATAAAGACAGATTTCACTTATGAACAGCAATTGAAATAAAACTAAATAAAACATTGGATGCCCAAATCCAATGATGCATTTCATGATTCCTATGTCAAAACCTAGCAGGGTTCATATCAGGACACAGCATCAGAAACATCTGCCTGTGTAATTCCCCACATTAATGACTTAAGAAAAAAATCACAGTATTATCACAAAAGATGGGGAAGAAGCATTTGATAAAGTTCAATACCAACACATGTTAAAAGTAATTAGGCAATTAATATGCATGAATTCCAAATTCCACAAGAGCAGAAATTGTCCTTTTAACTGATTCAAGAACATATCCCAGGTGACAGAAAAAAAAAATGCCTGGATTTAGTAGTCATTCAGTACACATTTGTTGAGTGAACGAATGAATGAATAAATGAATGAACAAATGAATAAATTCCTCAGGCTGATAAGGGCAGTCTACCAAAAGCTTACATCATCCTTTTTTTTTTATTACTTTTATTTTTTTCAATTACCATGGACATTCTATATTATTTTATATTAGTTTCAGGTATACAGCATAATGATTAGAAATTTATATAATTTACAAAGTTGTCCCCTCGATTAGTATAGTACCCACCTGGCACTACACAGTCATTACAATATTGTTGACTATATTCCTATGCTGTACTTTATATCCTGTGACTATTTCGTAACTACCAATTTTAACTACTTAATCCCTTCACCTTTTTACCCAGCTCTCCAAACACCACCTACCTGGTACCGTCAGTTTGTTCTTCGTATCTACGAGTCTGTGTCTGCTTTGTTTATTCATTTACTCTGTTCTTTAGATTCCATACATAAATGAGATCATATGGTATTTATCTTTCTCAGTCTGACTTATTGCACTTAGCATAATACCCTCTAGTTCCATCCATGTTGTTGCAAATGGTAACATTTCATTATTTTCTTATGGCCAACTAATATTCCATTGTATGTATGTACCAATTGCTTCCATATCTTGGCTATTATAAATAATGCTGCAATAAACATAGGAATCCATATATCTTTTCAAATTAGTGTTTTGGATTTCTTCAGCTAAATATCCAGAAATAGAATTGCTGGGACATAAAGTAGATCTATTTTTAATTTTTGGAGGAACTTCCATGTGGTTTTCCATAGTGGCCGCACCATTTTGGAATACCACCAACAGTGCACAAGAGTTCCCCTTTCTCCACATCCTTGTACCAACACTTATTTCTGGGCTCTTTGTTCTGTTCCATAGATCTATGGGTCCCTTTTTATGCTACGACCATGCTGTTTTGATTACTATAGCTTTGTAGTGTAGTTTGATATCAGGTAGTGTGATACCTCCAACTTTGTTTTTTTCTTTTCCAGATTGCTTGTTGCTTGTTGATTTATTGATGATGGCCATTCTGGCAGGTATGAGGTGATATCTCACCGTGGTTTTAATTTGCATTTCTCTGATAATTAGTGACAGTGAGCATCTTTTCATATGATTATTGCCCATCCATATGTCTTCTTTGGAGAAATGTCTATTCAGGTCCTCTGCCCTTTTTTTAATTGGATTGTTGCTTTTTGTGGTGTTAAGTTGCATGAGTTCTTTATAAATTTTGGGTATTATCCCCTTATCTGATGATTATTGGCAACTGTCTTCTTCCATTCAGTAGGTTGATTATCTTTTCATTTTGTTGATGGTTTCATTTGCTGTGCAAAACTTTCTAGCTTGATGTAGTCCCATTTATTTTTTCTTTGTTTCTCTTGCTGAGGAGATATATCCCAAAAAAATAATATTACTAAGAGCAATGTCAGCGAGTTTACTGCCTATGTTTTTTTCTAGGAGTTTTATGGTTTCGAGTAGTGTATTTAAGTCTTTAATCCATTTTGAGCTTATTCTTGTCTATGGTAACAGAAGGTGGTCTAGGTTCTTTTTTTTTTCCGCATGTATTTGTCCAGTTTTCCTAACACCATTTATTGAATCCATGTCTTTGCCCTGTTGTCTCCTTTGTCATAGATCAATTGACCATATAGACATGGGTTTATTTCTGGGCTCTCTGCTCTCTTCCATTGATCTATGTGTCTGTTTTTATGGCAGTACTGTGCTGTTTTGATTACTTAGCCTTGTAGTATAATTTGATGTCATGATATCTCCAACTTTGTTCTTCCTTTTCAAGATTGCTGTTGCTATTTAGGGTCTTATACATTTTAGGATTATTTGTTCTAGTTCTGTGGAAAATGCCATTGGTATTTTGATAGGGATGACCTTGAACCTATAGATTGTTTTGGGTATGCACATTTTAATGATGTTAACTCTTCCTATCCATGAGCACGGTTTATGCTTCCATTCATTTGTATCTTCTTTAATTTCTTCAGTGTCTTATAATTTCCCAAGAACAGACCTTTTATCTCCTCTATGAAATTTATTCCTAGGCATTTTAATTATTTATTTTTAATGCAATTGTAAATGGATTGTTTCATTGATTTCTCTTTCTGAAAGTTCTTTATTGGTGTATAAAAATGCAACAAATTTCTGAATATCAATTTTGTATCCTGCTACTTTACTGAGCTCATTTATGAGTTCTAGTAGTTTTTTGGTGGAATCTTTAGAGTTCACTATATATAGTACCATGTCATCTGCAAATAATGACAGTTTTGTTTCTTGTTTTCCAATTTGGATACCTTTTATAATATATATTTTTTTCTTGCCTGATTGCTGTGGCTAGAACTTCCAGTACTATGTTGAATAAAAGTGATGAAAGTGGACATCCTTGTCTTGTACCTGATCTTAAGGAGAATGCTTTTAGCTTTTCACCATTGAGTATAATGTGAGCTGTGTGCTTGTCATATATGGCCTTTATTATGTTGAAGTATGTTCCTTTTAGTCCCACTTTGCTGAGGGTTTTTATAGTAAACGGATGATGGATTTTGTCAAATGCCTTTTCTGCATCTATTGGTATGATTGTATTGTTTTTATCCTTCATTTTGTTTATGTGGTGTTTCACATTAATTGATTTGCAGATGTTGAACCAATCTTGCATCCCATAAATCAATTCCACTTGATTGTGGTGTATGATCTTTGTAATGTATTGCTGAATTCAGTTTGCTAATAGTTTTTGAAGTTTTTTGCATGTACGTTCATCAGGGATATCAGCCTATAATTTTCTTTTTTTGGAATGTCTTTGTCTGCTTTTGGAATCAGGGTAATGATGACCTCATAAAATGAGATTGGGAGACTTCTGTCCTCTTCAATTTTTTGGAACAGTCTGAGAAGCAGAGATGTTAATTCTTCAAATGTTTGGCAAAATTCATCTGTTAAACCATCCAGTCCAGGACTTTCGTTTGTAAGGAGTTTTTTTTTTTTGCTTTTTTTTTATTACTGATTCAATTTTGTTAGCAGTAATCAGTCTGTCTCTTATTGACTCAGTCTTGGAAGATTATATGTTTTTAGGAATTTATTCATTTCTTCCAGATTGTCCAATTCATTGGCATACAATTGTTAGTAGTTTTTGCTATGATCTTTTGTATTTCTGTGGTGTCAGTTGTCAGTTCTCCTCTTTCACTTCTGATTTTATTTATTTGGTTCCTCTTTTTTCTTGATGAGTTGGTTAAGGTTATATCAATTTTTTTTTTTATCTTTTCAAAGAACCAACTCTTGGTTTCATTTAAGTTTTTTTCTTTTTTACTTTATTTTGTTTATTTTCACTCTGATTTTTATTACTTCCTTCTTTTTACTCACTTTGAGCTTTGTTTGCTATTCTTTTTCTAATTTCTTGAGGTGGTCTTGTATTGCCATGAATTTCCCTTTTGGAACTGCTTTCACTATGTTGTATAGGTTTTGGGTCATTATGTTTTCATTTTCATTCATCTAAGGTATCTTTTGATTTCTTCCTTCATCTTGTTGTTTAGTAGCTGTTATTTAGCCTATATGTGTTTATGTGTTTTTCAGTTATTTTCTTATCATTAATTTCTAGTTTTATACCATTGTGTTTGGAGAAGACGCTTGATATGATTTCAATGGTCCTAAATTTATTGAGACTTGTTTTATGGCCTAACAAGTGGTCTCTCTTGGAAAGCATTCCATGTGCTCTTGAAAAGAACGTATATTCTCCTGCTTTGGGGTGAAATGCTCTATAAATATCAATTAAATCCAGCTGGTCTAATGTGTCATTTAGGGCAACTGTTTCTTTGTTGATTTTCTGTCTGGAAGATCTGCTTATTGGTGTCAGTAGGGTGTTAAAGTCCCATACTGTAACTATATTACTGTCGATCTCTCCCTTTATGTTCATCAATATTTGCTTTACATGTTTAGGTGTTCCTATGTTGGGTGCATAAATGTTTATATTATATTACCTTAATAGAACAAAGCCTCAAACATTTCCTTTTAGGCTGGTAACAAGAAATGGGAGCCCTCTCCTGGCCAATGCTCAAAGGCATGCTGGGGTAAGAACACTACAGACAGTGATTGGAAGGCAGGGAACAAAACTGTCAGTATTTGCATTGGCATGACCGTTCTAGTAAAAATACTGCAATCAGCAAAATTTATGGGCATGAGATCACACCACACTCCTATCCCTGCTGCAACAACTGTTGAGAAAAGGTAACCAAAAATAACATACCACTTACAACATGAACTAAAACTAGACACTTTAGGGAATAACGTAACAAAAGAACCAGAAGAGCTTCCTAGAGAGAATTTTAAAATACTAGCAAAGCACATCTTAAAAACTAAATAAGTGAAGCTGTGTGCCATGTTTATGAATATGATTTAATATTGAAAAATGTCAGCTCTTCCCAAATTAATCTATAAATTCAATGCAAGTCCTATCAAAACCCCAGCATGTTCATTTTCTTTCCTTTTCTTTTTTGGTGACTTGGTAAACTGAATCTAAAATAACAAAGAAGAATGAAGGTCTGAGAATAACTAAGGCAACTTATAAAAAGAAGAATCAAGAGAAATAACTCACACTATCAGAGATTAAAACAGTTTCAAAACTATAATGACTAACACAATATGGTACCCACATAAGGAATAAACAGCCAGATCAATAAAATAGAACTGACTGTCCAGAAACAGACCCAGGGTGAGTCATAGAAGCATCAGTACCACAGAGAAAAAATGAATTATTTGGCAAATGTGACAAAAAACTGGATCGCTACATGGAGATGTAAAAAATATTGGGTCCCTATCTTAAATCATATTTAAATGTAACTTAGGTCGGAATTGAAATGCAAATGTGAAAGATAAAACTATAAAGCTAACAGGAGAAAATATAGAAGACTACATTATATATGTGATTTGTAGGTGAGGAAATCTTTTAAAACTCAAAACATAAAATGTAATGGGAAAAATTGATGGATTCGGCTACATTCCAAAGAAATGCTTCTATGTGATAAACAACGCCTGAGATAAAATTATCCGATAGGTGAAAAAGTGGGAGAGTACATATGGAAATTCTATGGCTTAAAAAATCAAAAAGAAAGCCCAATAAGAAGATCAAAAGAGAAAAACGGGGGAAAGACAGGAACATAAAATGTGCAAGAAGAACCTGTGGATGAAGTGCAATCAAAGAGCTGAGCAGCAAACCATGAGACAGCACCCCTCATTCCCACCAGACGAACAAAACTAGAGGGATAATATCAAGGAAGAGGAAGATGTGGGGCCCTCACACTCTGTTGCTGTGCACGTAGGTAGTCCTGCTATTCTGGAAGCAAATGCAACTCCTAGTGAAATGAAGTGCAGGTTATCCTTTGACCAAAACTCTCCAGTCCTGGAATATGCGCAGAGAAACTGCCCTGGGTGCAGGGGTAAACACACACAAGGGTTTGTAGTGCCTTCAGCACATCATTTATTCATGAGACTGCTCAGAGAGTGATGTGTATTTATGCAGGGGTCCCCAGGCAGCCCACCCAAGTAACTCTTCAGTATACAGAAGTCACCACTGATAGACCTCAAATATGTACCGAGGGGGAAAAGACAGAAATGTTAGGTTGGTGCAAAGGTAATTGTAGTTTTTGCAGTTATTTTTAACCTTTTAAATCACAATTACTTTTGCAACAACCTAATAAAATGGGATCTGTGGAACAAGATCATGTTTGCAAATTTCTCAAATGGACAAACACATAATATATTTTTAAAAATCCACACAACAAAAGGAGGTATTTTGGAAGAATGTACATCATATTCACAGAAGTGGTTGCCCAGGTGGAGAGGGGGAGAGGAGGTGCAGAGACAGTGTCTAGAGAGCTGAAGTGTGTGGGCCACTAACTCTGTTTAGACACCCATCTCAGGTAACACTTCCCCCTCCCCAAACACACAACGTTAAATTGTGTTCCCCACGTGCAGCTGAAGACTATTCCTTCATCCCTACTTATCAATTGAAAACCTCAATGTTCTCAATCACTATTTAGATAAGTCCACCTGCTTCTTTCTTTTCACGGGAGAAAAGATTTTATACAACAATCCTGGAATTTACTCAATGGTTAGGTTAACATAACTGCATAACTGCAATTATTAAACTTGGAAATTCTTGGACTGTGCCAGGGGAAAGTGAAATCTAGTTGTTGACTGGAAGACGTGATATTCAGTCAAATGCACAGAATTATTCAGACACAATTATGTTGTCAAACTCAGTTGTCATGAGGCATTACTTCTCTGGGTGGGAAAACAAAACTGATGAATAGGGGTTTACTTACTGTTTCATTCCATTCTGTAACCTGCAAAAAAAAACCCCTGTGATTCAACTTTTAGAGATATTTGAGAGAAAAAGCAAAAGCCCAGAAGCCCTGCACTTCTTTGTTCAATATGAACGTATTTGGGAGGAAAACTTTCTCAGTTTTTGTATTTATTTTAAATGACACAAGAATTAAGGCTTTCAGCTTGGGCCCTGGTGATTTTCCAAGTTTTATAACTTGCAGAGGGCCCTGACCGTGGATTCCTATAGCCCAGCTCTGGCCTGAAAGCATCAGTCCCCTGTGCATGGGCTCAGGGTTCTGGAGGAATGACAGCCATGACTTCAGCAGGCACACGTGGGTAAAGGAGGAAAAGCAGTCGCTCTGTGCTCACCGTGCCTTCTGGGTCCACGAGCAGCAGGTGTTTGGCCTGGCCGTCGTGCATGCCCGTGAGAACAAAGGAGCCTGGGTTGGTGGTGCTCTTCCTGACCAGAAAGTCTCCGTCTCTCTTCAGCAGCCCCTCTGCCTCCTTCCTGCTCATCTTGCCTTGGTACCAAGGCTCCGCTTTCAGCTCTTCCAGCATCTTGGCATCCGGGGCTCTGGGTGAGATGGGGCTGATGCACTCCACGGAGGCTGCCTTGCTCAGCACAAGTCCCATGGACTGGTTCTTGAGAGCATCTTCAAAAGGTTCTGCCAACAGCATTTACGAGCAACAGGTCAGCCCAGGGAGAAGAAATGATAAACAGTACAACGTGAGGGACGGGAATGCAAAGACAACTCAATCAGAATGGAGAACTAGAGATAAACGACAGACTGGTAATATAACAAGGCTCATCGTAACAAGCATTTGGAAGCAAAGCCCAAATCTTGGCGTGACTCCTTCTGATGAGTCTGCCTTCCCAAGGCAGCTAGGCGTTGTGCCGTATGCCAAGGATTCAAGCACACCCTTTGTCTAACTGGTTAGAGTGACTTCAATTTTGCATGCTGTAGGAGGCACGCATGTTACACACCATCTACTTTCTCTAGAACATTGACTAGCCTCTTTAACAAATATGTTCTCTTCTGAATAAAAATCTTCCAGTACCAAAGGAAATACACAAAAGACAAGTTGTCAGGTTTTGATTTTGTGCAAAATCTAAACCGACCCATCAAATGTTTATTTCAAAATCTTTGTACTGGCTGAGTTTTTAAAAGAGAATAACACTGACATTTATTGAGTGCCTGTTGTGTGACTTGCCCCCGCTAGGAGCGTACATCCCCTTGACCTTCACTTGTTTCCCTGTGGGAAAAGGCTCTTATGTGAGTGTCTGAGACTGAGATTGACTACAGGCCCTTCAGAACATGCTTCTCGCCACAGGGCCTCAGTGAATGGTAAGACTGCTGCTCCAACAACAAATAGCAGCAGCAAAGAAGTCCCCAGGCACATCCAATTAAACCTCAGTGTCCAGTTTTCAAATAAGGCAATTGTACAAAACACGCTGAAAATGGGTGTATTGCCACACAAGTGTACGTTGTTGTAATGATTATTTTGGACCTCACTGCTAATCCACTACAATGCAAGCCCCACAAGAACAAGTACAGTTTCCTCCAGGACACAACTATATCCCCAAAGCCCAACATTGTTCCTGGGACATCATTCCTACCCTATAAATAGTCAACGCATGTTGTAAAATAAAACTAAGTAGAAGATGTGCAGAAGTGAGGTCAATAAATGAAACCAACATAAGGTCAGTTGGACACTTGTTAAATCATTTATATATTTGGAGAGAAAAAAACATTAAAACTGTTGATTAAAATTTGATTTTTTTTATCCTATCTTTTTCCCGATGACCCGGAATACTTGAAAATTTGTATTATACTGTTTCTATACCATTATCATCATCATCACCACCACCATTACCCTCACCATCAGCATTGTCATTATTTATCTCTGGTAGTTCAAAACAAACAACATAGAGTGCTGCCTTTATTTTTCCATACTTTTCAGTAGATACTAGCCTCCCAGGGGCCTTTCTTCTCTTTGTATCCTGTTCTCTGGTTTAGGAAGTAGGAGTAGAAATTGATAGATGAGAAAATGCTGGCTCTGATTCTCATTTTTCCCATCTTAAACATCAGCCACTCTAACTCTCCTCAGGCCCTGGATCCAGGAATCATGGGAAAACTGACTAAATTAAACAGTAAAACTGTCTGACCACAAATACGACTGCTAAGCTGCAGTTGCAAGACATCGTTACAACTGCAGCAGAGGCTTGGAGAGCCACGCCTTCACTCTGCATCCTGGGAAAGTCACTTCATACCTCCTAGGCTGTTTCCACATTATTTTAAGTGAAAGGATTGGATTAGATGCTTTTTAAGGTGCCTCCAAACTCCCAGAGTCCACAGTTCTGGCTCTAGTGATTTTTCTGACTGAATGGGAGGTCATTGTCTGGAAAACCCAAGTGGCTGAGGAGAAGTAGACTTTTGTTGTTGTGCTGCCGCTGAGTCATAAAAGCACTCAATCCTGTCCTCACTCACATACAACACAATGAACAGCAAATGTTGAACCAGCAAGGTTGCCTTTTACCAGTGGTAACGTACCTTAACCTCTAGGATGCTCTGTTTTCTCCTCTGTGATAATAATAATAATGATAATGATAATAATAATAATAATAATAATAATAATACGGTCATGTGTCCCTTAACGATGGGGATGTTCTTAGAAATGAGTAGTTAAACGATTTCATCATCGTGCGAACACCATAGAGTGCACTTATACAAATGGAGATGGTTCTTTCTTATGACTGGCAACACATAAGTCTATTTATATCAGTATCACCACAGACATATGAGTAATGCATTATACTACCAGTATAACATTAAGACGGCAATGATGTCACTAGGCAACAAGAATTTTCAGCTCCATTATAATTTTATGTGACCACCATTGTATAGGTGGTCCGTAGTTAATCGAATTGTCGTTATGTGGCACATGATTATAATAATAATATTTACCTATAGGATCGTTACAAAAAAATAAATAAAATAACAAGTGTAGAACACTTTGTAGAAACTTGTTAAATGCTAGTTTCCTCCTCTCTTGAGCCTGTAAAATTCTCAAGGGATTTGAAAAAGAAATTTTGGGCTATACAGCTCTTTATGAGCTTGGGAAGCTCTTTCAAAATTCCTTAACAACAGTTTTCATTGAATCAGTATGAATGATTTAATTTTCATATTGTTTACAACAAATAGAAGGTCCATGGTACACATCCCACTAGTTTGCTAAGTAGTTTCCTGTCTCTTGTCTTATCTTCTCTTCTTTTATTAGGGCACTTGTCACTCCCTGGTAATACATAGTGGTTATTTAAGCTCCTCGAATCGGGACTTTGCCTATTTGCTCTTCCTGTATGACCCCAGTGAGTAGAATGGTATTTGACACATGCGGGGTGCTCAGTGGAGAGGAGTAGGGGAGAGAGACAGAATAAGAGAAAAACGAAAGGAAGGGCACGCATGTGCATGCATCTGAGAGGGGTGTGCTGCAGTTTCTTCGTTTGCCTCAATACATGAGCAGATCTTCAAGAGGAAAGTCAATGCTGAAAAGAGAGGGAAATTGCTATGTCTCTGGATTACAGAGAGAGTTGTAATCCCAAAGTAGACATTGGCCAAATTCAAAGCCTTGAAAAGCCCAATTATAACCCAGAAAAGTGCAGCTACTCATCACCATTAATTAAAACCCAGCCGGAAGAAAATTTGGTGATTGCAGATTTCCAATAAAGGGCAGTATAGAAAGCAACCTCAAAAGAGAAGAAAACCAGAGGCGAATGAAAACCCACTCATGTCAAAGAGGTCCTTCCTTGGGCTGTTCTCTGCACTGCTGCCCACAGGTGTCCGGGCCTGTGGCGGGAGGTGTTGGGTGTTCACGTAGGTGGGGGCTTCGCCCATAGGGGCCACATGAGCTTTCCCTTCCGGCATGCTATAGATGTCCTCGGATCCTGCAAGAAGAAAATGAACCTTCTTTCCTCTCCTCATGGTAATGCTGTTCATGCATTTATAATTAAGCTACCCAACATTCACATAGAAGGTCCTTCCGGCTATCCATAAGAAAACTCTTGCAGATCCCCATCGGTTAAATCTCCTCTTACGACCCTGTCACAACACTCTTGTGTTTTGGCTAAAATGTGTTCCACTTCTTCATGTCAAAATGAGAGCTGCCAGTCCACGACAGTGGACACTCATGACAGTTAGGGCCTTACCAAGACTCTGGCCCTGCCCCAGCCGCGTGAGTGGAGCAGAACATGCCTTGGTTTGCTGATCCCCTTACAAAGGTCATAAGATCAAACAACCAAGTAGAAGAGTGACAAGCCTTATTATAATTGCATGCTTTTCTTTTAAATGTAAGTAAATGCTTTGTAAATTAACTCTATTCTATCAATGTAATGCTTGTGCTATGAACACTGTTTTAGAAGGTTACTACCTAATGAACTGAGACACTTTCCTTATAAAACAGAGTTGGCCTTGAAGCCCCTGGCTCCGTGCAGGATGCCTAGGGTGGATGTGTGATTGAGGTGCTGCCCCCCACCCCAGGCAGTGCCTCTATGGCACTTTCTAGCTGGCACAAGAGGAAAGGGTGTTGCCTGATCAGGCCTGCTTGTGTCACTACGACCCCATTCTTCCTATGATCCCTGTCTCTAACACACTTACACAGACATGTTCTCAAGACGGCCTTTCGGCGTTCACGTCTCTGCAGAGGAGTTGAAGGGAGGTGAGGTGTTGAAGCCAGCTCAATCCAGCAGGCAAGAATTGGCTCAGGGCTTTTTAAAAAACTTTCCCCAGAGCCCGTTGTTGGACTTTGGGCAGCACACCACTGTCTGCCTGTGTGCGCTATTCTCACTTGCATGAGAATGCAAGTGTCCCGCTAAAATTCCTCCCGGGGGAGCATCTCTGGTAAAGTCATGCCGTCTCTACTCCTATTCCTGCACTTGACTTCCATGTTTCACAGGCTGTTCCTGGGTTACACGTCCCAGTTGAGCAGCAGCTATCTGCAGTACACATGTGTGTGTGTTACAAACAAGTCAGTCTGAGAATTTTACAAACTAATTTTAAAAAGGAGATAATGAAAAGCCCAATGAATAACTTTCCTGCCGATGGTCCTTTGCCACTCACACAATGGCTGGTGTGGAGCTGGGGACAGGTGCACACACTCTCCCTGGTGGCACTGAGAGTTCATTTTCATTTAAGGGGAATAGCTGCTAGCAAATTAAAGGGACATTCTTATTTGTTCACTGGAAAAAAATATTTATTGCTTCCAAATGAGAACCTAAAATTCATTGCAAGTTATGAGTCTCAAGGTCCAGGCCCAGAGATTACATAAAGTTCATTTTTGCCCTGATAAATCTCTTACATTGTCTGCTCTTGATCTGGCCAGTGTAACTTTACTATACAAAAGAAAAACCTCATTTTAAAATAAGCCTAACCTACTTTTCAATGAAGTAAATATCTAATGTAAATAATGTGTTTTTTCAGTCATTAGCAGTTATTATATGCCTAGGTACACATATGTTATATAATTACATTTTAAATGTCTATGGAGAAAAGATGAAAATAGTAAAAATGTGCGTCTGACAAAGTTATGACTGATTTGTTATTTCCATCCTACTCTAGAGCAAGGTGTGGCTTCTGCCAGGCCTTGTGTTCCACTGACCAGGCCATCACAGATAGGTCACTTTTCAGCTGGGGCAGGCAGCACATGAAATTCTCTCACAAGGGGGGAATTTTAAAAAATGACTGCCACTTACTCCCAGCACAAATGGCTACAATGAAGGGAAAAGCCTTAACGTGAAGTCAATAAGTGGCTAAATTTTTATATACATAGAATCATAAATTGGATTTTAATTGATTTGTCACTCTATCTCCTTCAGACCCTGTAGAGTTAGTAGCCATGGCCCTGTAGCTATTGAAAGAGTTATGGAAATGTTTGGGGGAGGGGAGAAGTTTAAAACTGAAAGAAACTTTTAAAATACACACACACAGAGACAGACACTTGTGTGTGTACATATATACACATATGTGTGTATATAGAAATAACTGTCTAGAGAATAGAGACTTATGTTAACAAGTAGTTCTTAGTCATGCCTGAATTATTTTTAATGTGGGATGTAGCTGCATGCTCATTGACTTGATAAGATGTGGAAGGTCCTCTAAATGTACCCAGGGCCCATGAGGGGTGTGTCCCTGGCACTATCTCTGCTAGGGTAGGTGTCACTTTGCTCCTCCTGAAGTTGACCCTAGATGGGAGTTGGTGGGGGAGCCCAGGAAGGGAAAGCTACTAGTTCTTGTTAGGAACCACTGGAGCTCAGCTCCTCTGGGAGCTTTGGGACAGTGTGAATCTCCCAACCAACTCCCACTTGCCCTTGGAGAGAGGTCAATTCCTCAGCCCTCCTGCCAAAAGAAAGTCTCCAGGGTGTTTGAGAACAGTAGGTGCTGAGGTTCGTGAACTGGTCCTGGTGTCAGGGGAGGAAACAGCTGATGTGTGGTAGTGGGCATTCCCCCAAACCCTTCTTTTATATCAGTGATCTGGTCAGAAATCCGCAGCCTTCTCAGCACAATTTTCCAGTGGGTTATTCTGCCACTCCACAGAAGACAAACTACCCACTGGGGAGATGTTACTTTTGCTTTGTTTTAACACAAATGTTCATACCAACTTTATCTATAATGGCCACAAATGGGAAACTAATATCAATCAACAGGTAAACACAGGGTAGGATATTCATACAAGGGAATACTAGTCAGCAATAAAAAGGAACAAGCAACAGGAGTGAATCTGAAAATAATTTTGCTGAATGAGAAGAAGTCAGATAAAAAAAGAATGCATACACATATACAAAATTCTAGAAAATGCAAACTAATCTATATAGAAATACAAAGCAAATCAGTGGTTTCTTAAGGATGGGGGAGGGGCAAAGGGGACCAGAAAGTAACACATGACTTTTGTATTTTTATATTTCTCGCCCTCCTTACCTTGCCTTTCACATTGCCTGACAGATGTTTGCTGCCAGTCTTCACCAAATGGGTCTCCTAAGTGTCTCCCCTGGTAATAAGTTTGCTCTTTTCCTGCAAACTATAGACACATGTAAATGTACAAAGAGAAACAATTATACTCTTCTTATTTTTCCATCTCCAAAAGCCAAAGTACAGTAGAAGGGTCTGCAGCAGCCAGTCGTTTGCATCCCCAATTACACCCCAATTTCCCTTCATGCCTCACAGTTGGCATTAAGATTTGGGAAATAAGTTTGTGTGGGTATGAGGAAGAGGCTGCATCTCATCAAAACTACACATTCCCCTCTTGTTTCATTCGCCTACAACTCCCCCGCTCAAGTGTGAGTGTGAATTGAGCTCTTCTGCATGCATGTGCGTCACTCAGTATGCCTTAAAGTAAATTTCAGTTAGAGTGTCTGTGTGTCAGAACATACTGCTCACCTAACAGACCTGGGCAAGCCCACCCAGTCAGTGCCCTCTCAGGGTCAAAGCTACTGATACTTGATTTCAGTGCTATTTTTGACACTTTTATTAGTGTCATTATCATTCACATAAGGTAGGTGACATAAAAAAAAAAAACTCCCTATAACAAAACAGAGATACCCTAACCCTGGAAAGCAATTGCTTCACTAGAATTTTGAGTGGAAGGGAAAATCAGGAAAATGACTAAAATAGAAAAACTCATAAAATTCTCACTATTTGCAGGTCTACTTCCACTGTCTCTTCCAAGAATCCAAAGCACACAAGTTTTTAAAAAAATCTTGAACTCTCTCTTTTCCTTGTTAAAATGTAGTATCATGATATCTGTCCTAGAATGGAGAGGGAATCCCCAGACTCATATCTCAGGAATCACAATATAGTTCCAAGGTATTTGACTAACACCTCGTGATGTTAAAACAAAAGCCTCCTCTATTTGTCTGCTTTGTGAAATTCCAAAGGGAAAAGTTTGTGAGTTATTCTGTCAAAGACTGGAAAGAACACCAACCTGAAAATAATGTTGAAGAAAATAAAGAAGAAATCAAGTTTAGTTAGCCACCATGCAAGGAAAAAGTATACAACTTACTTGGGCTGTGTCAGGGGCTGGGGGTCTGGCTTTCAGTCGAGCATCAACAAAACCCCCTGGAGGGGGTTTCTTGCCCGGAATGCTGTTGTAGTATGGGTGGTCGGACCCATCGCCCTCTTCTTCAGTCCATGGCTCATCCACACTCTGCATTCTGTTAAAAGAGAATTTTCAAGGGCTTTAGCCAAAAGTTGAGCTTGTAGTTAAAAACAACAAATCTACTGTTAGTAATTGATGTAAACAGAGTTGTCAATGGCCATGTGACAAACAATACAGAGTTTATGGATTTAGCTTAGAAAAATTATTAAAACAAACAACCATAACAAACAGCAACAATAATAAATCCTGAGGAGGGAGACCTGATTTCCAGAATTGTCATATTATATTATTTAAAATTTCAGCAAAAAATTATGAGACGTGCAAAGAAAACATGTATGACTCATACACAAGAAAAAAGTAATCAACAGAAATTGTCCCTGTGGAAATTCAGATTTTGGACAAACTAGACAAAGACTTTAAATTAGCTAATTTAAATATGTTCGAAGAACTTAAGGAAAACATGTACAAAAATCTAAACATAAGAATCTTGTCTCTCTAAATAGGAAATATCAATATAGGGACAGAAATTTCAAAATATCCAAATAGAAATTCTAGAAAAGCCTAATACTTGTAACAAATTATTCACTAGAGGGGCTCAAGAGGAGGTTTAAGCTGGCAGAAAAAAGAATGACAGAATTTAAATATAGGCCAATTAAGATTATCTGATCAGAAGAACAGAAAGAAAAAACCAATTAAGAAAAATGAATAGAACCTCAGAGACCTCTGGGGCCCCATTATGCATACCAATATACACGTAATAGAGTCCCAGAAGGAGAAGAGAGTCTAAAAGGGGCAGAAACAGCATTTGAAAAAATAGTGGCCCCAAACTCCCCAAATTTGATGAAAATCATTGATTTACACATTCAAGAGGCTCAAAAATACAATCTCCAAGTAGGATAAACTCAAAAGGATTCACACCTAGATACATCATAATCAAACTATTTAAAGCCAAAGAGAAAGACAGAATCTTGAAAGCAGTAAGAGAGAGGCAACTCATCATATACAAGGGTCCTCAATAATATTAACACCTGGTTGCTTATCAGAAACAATGGAAGCCAGAATGCAGTGGGATAACATATTCAAGTACTGAAATAAAAAGACTGTCTACTAAGTATATTCCAAGAGATGCATGGTAGTTTAATTAACTCTCTCACTGATTTTTTTACATATTATTTTAATAGTATTTATTTGGCTTTTAGATAACATTTCCAAAGTACAGAAAATCATAATAATTAATATAAAAGATGCCTACAAATCTGCCACTAAAATTAAATAATTGTGAACATTTTGCTATATTTGCTTCCTTTCTGTTTTTAAAGAAATAAAATTTGTCAAATTTATTTTGTCTGGATAGTACATGATATTGACAGTAAAATGTTAATAGTAGAATCTAGATGATGGGTATAAAGATTTCAGTGTAAAATTCTTTTTGTTTATTGGAATCATTTCCTCATAAAATGTTAGGGTGGAAATACACTTGACAAATATAGTTAAAACCCACCTTGCCCTTTGATATCCTAGAGTTGGTATATAATATTCCTGTATGTTTTTATAAACATGCATTTATCCATAAACTATACATACAATTGTTTGTGTTTTTTCTAATTGCATAAATGTTTCATATCTGTTTTCACTCCATTTAAAAATTCTGGGACTTGTTCTGGTAATACATATATACCAATGTATTCTTTTTAATGACTAGATCCCATTACATGTGAAATTTAAAAGTTTGTCCACTCATTCTCCTGCCAAGGACCATCTGGGTCCTTGTCACTTATAACTCTAACTCTCATTGCACACAGCTTGCATGAGCTTGTGGTATCTTCTGTCAACTAGGAAAAAGTGAGGCCTTCACAGTCACCTCCAAAATGAATGTCTTTAAAAAATTTTTCCAATGAATGAGGAAAACAAATAAATAAAAGTCTCTTTTAAGAAAGGTGAAGATGTTAGAAGAATGACAGAAACCTTCATAATAATGAAGACAAAGGTAGACACTGCCTCCATGACTAAGTCAAAGCATGTGGCTGCAGAAGTTATTTTAAAAAACTGTGGAAAGTAAATTTAGGAGAAATAATAAAGTTTTATTTATGGTGAAAACACCATGGTATTAGGCTTTCATTATGTAAGTTCAATCAAGGACAGACTATTGAATGATCACTGTGCTTTGTATTTCTTTTAAATGTTTTTTGCTGTGTGGAATATTCTTATGTGCTAAATCAGGGGTAGACCCTGAATACTTTTTTATAATGAACTAAATATCTCACAATTACTATTTACATTTATTATTTTATTTAACTCAACAACAACAGCAACTGGGTTTCTGATCAAGATGACACAGTAGGTAAATACTGTGCTCCCCCCTCCCATGACCACATCAAAATTATAACCAAATTATAGAACAAGCAACTTATAGAACCATCTGAAGGCTAGTTGAACAGAAATCCTATAACTAATGATATAAAGAGGAAGCCATGTTGAGACTGGTAGGAGGGGTGAAGACACAAATTGGGCTGGAGCCACATCCACATGTGGTATTTAAGAATCAGGAGGATGTATTAATTGTACAGATCCCTACTGTGGAACAAGGGGTCCCAGCCCCAGACCCGGCTCCCCAGCCAGGAACACTAGTGCTGGGAAAAGGAACCCCCACAACATCTGGCTGTGAAAATCAGCAAGGATTTCGTCTGACTGGGTGAGATGGAAGACTACTGGAAACCCAGGCGTCCTCTTAAAAAGCCTGTGCACAGACTCTCTTGCCCCAGACACCCAGTGAAGGGACAGCAGTTTGAAAGGTGCGAGAGATATACAGGGAGAAACTGAAATGTGTGGCGTCAGAGCAAAGGCTGGAGGGATAGCTGCCATTGTCCCTGTGTTGAGCCCTTCTCCCATCTTTTCTGTACTGAGCCCTCCCCTCAATGAGCCTGCAAGTGTAGGTTGGTGCCAAATATAAATGTGCATTAACTTATTGAACACCGCTCACTACATCCTGATGACTCCCTGAGACACCCATCCCACCCACTTGCACACTGCCAGAGGCTCTTTCAGGTGTAAGTGGACAGCCTTGGTATGTGCTGCACTTTCTCTTTAAAACTCTCAAAGGTCTGCAGCCTCCAAGAAGGTGGCATCTGGCCTGAGTGTGCCCTGTGCCTCTTGCTGAATGACCCCAGGCTTGGCAATGGTGCTAAATCTGAACCTGCATTTACCTGATGAACACTACTTGCTCCATTCTGGTGACTCCCTGAGATGCCACCCCACCCAATTCACATACTACACAAAGCTCTTTCAGAAGGTGTGTCTTAGGGGCAACCTGCAGATGGCAGCTGGCCTGGAGGTGCCCTGTGCCTTTTGCTGAATGGCCCCAGTATTGGTGGCAGCCAGCCTCAGTTCGCAGTGTGGCCTCTCCCACACACCTCCTGGTTTAATACAGGCAGCCACCAAACACAGACTGTTTCGTAGTTCTTACCACGTGACCCTGGGCTGGTTACAGGCAGTGGTTGACCTTGGCCTGCCCTGGAGTCCCTCCAAAATCCAACACACCTTGTGGCGGGTTCAGACAACAGAGCACCACCTATTACTTCCACAAGTAGCACAATCAAAGGGTAATTTAAGCAGGCACAAGAGCCAAAATAAAGCAAGTCTCACTCTATGAGTTCAGCCACCACACAACAACTTGCTGGCTATAGTCATGGCCAGTCTCACAGCCAGTCAGCCTAAAGGTAAACCTCACCCACTGATGTGTCAACAGCAATAAAGGCTCAACTACAACAGGAGGGTACACACAATCTACACAAGGGATACTCCTGCAACACCCAGCTCAGGTGACCAGGGAGACTGTGCCATTGGGCCACATAAGACACCCACTACATAAGGCCACCCTGCCAAGACTGGAAGATGCAGCAGATATAGCTAATACATAGAAACAAACATAGAGAGACAGCCAAAATTAGGAGACAAAGAAACACGTCCCAAATAAAGAACAGGAAAAAAATCCAGCAAAACAATTAAAGAAAATGGAGGCAAGCAATCGACCAGATACAGAGTTCAAAACACTGGTTATAAGAATGATCAATGGACTTTGAGTAAGAATAGATGAACTCAGTGAGAATTTTCACACAGAGATAGTAAGCATTAAAAAAGAAAAAGACATAGAAACCATAAAAAAGAACCAGTTGAACACAATAACTGAAATGAAGAATACACTAGAAGGGCTCAGCAGCAGATTAGATGAAGTGGAGGATCAAATTATCAATTTGAAGGATATGGTTCACCCATATGTTCACCCATGCTGTTCACCCAACTAGAACAGCAAAAAGAAAAAAAAATAGAAAAATCAGAATAAATTAAGGGACATCTGGGACAACATTAAATGTAACAACATTCGTATCATAGGGGAACCAGAAGGAGAAGAGAGAAAGCAAGGGATTGAGAACCTGTTAAAAAAAATAATAACTGAAAAATTCCCTAACTTGGGGAAGGAAAGAGATATACAAGCCCAGGAAGTGCAGAGAGTCCCAAGCAAGATGAACCCAAAGAGGACCACACCAAGACACATCGCAATTAAAATGCCAAAGATTAAAGACAAAGAAAGTCTGCTAAAAGCAACAAGAGAAAGACATTTAGTTACCTACAAGGGAGCTACCATAAAACTGTCAATTGATTTCTCAACAGAAACTTTGCAGGCCAGAAGGGATTGGCACAAAATATTCAAAGTGATGAAAAGCAAGAACCTATAATTACTCAACCCGGCAAAATTATTTAGAATCAAAGGACAGATAAAGACCTTCCCAGACAAGAAAAAGCTAAAGGAATTCATCACCACCAGATCACTATTACAAGAAATGTTAAGAAGACTTCTTTAAGAAGAAAAAAGAAAAAGAATAATAATAAAATAACAGTAACTATATACCTATCAAAAATTACTTTAAATGTAAATGCTCCAATTAAAGACACAGGGTAGCTGAATGGATAAGTAAACAAGACCCATACATATGATGTCTACAAGAGACCCATTTCAGATCGAAAAACACACACAGACTGAAAGTAAAGGGGTGGAAAATGATATTTCATGCAAATGGAAATGAAAAAAGAAAAAATCTCGGTTAGCAATACTTGTATCAAACAAAATAGACTTAAAAAAAAACATTATAGTAAGAGACAAAAAAGGACATTTCATAATGATAAAAGAATCAATCCAACCAGAGAATATAACAGTTGTTAACATTTATGTTCCCAAAATAGGAGCACCTACATATAAAAAGGAAATATTGATGACATAAAGGGAGAGATCTACAGTAATACAGTCACAGTAGGGGACTTTAACACCCAACTGACTTCAATGAATAAACCTTCCGCACAGAAAACCAAAAAGGAAACAGCAGCCTTATATGACACATTAGACCAGCTGGATTTAATTGATATTTTTAAAACATTTAACACCCAAGCAACAGTATATACATTCTTTACAAGTCCATGTGGAACATTTTTCCAATGTGGACATCATAGGCCATTAGACAAGTATCAATAAATTTAAGAAATAATATCAGGCATCTTCTCTGACCACAATGGCTTGAAACTAGGAATTAATTACCAAAAAAAAACAAAAAAGAAATTGAAAAACACACAAACACATGTAGTCTAAATAACATGCTACTAAATCATGAATGGCTCAACAATGAGATCAAGGAAGAAATAAAAAAGATAACTTGAGACAAATAAAAATGAAAACACAATCACCGAAAATCTAAGGAACACAACAAAAGTAGCACTACGAAGGAAATTCACAGCAATAAAAGCCTAATTCAAGAAACAACAACAGGAGACATCATCAAAATGGTGGCGTGAGGTGAGCCTCTATAAAACTCCCCTGGAATTTACAACTAATCGAACAACAATGACTCCACAAAGGACTCCCTGCACAACGAACAGGCAAGACAAAGAGGCCCACTGCTGAATTCACCTAAAGGTGGGCGAATCCTGCAGGCAGGGGAGGAGGGAAGGGAGAAGTGAGGAGATGGAGCCCTGCGGGAGCAGGACACAGACCTAGGCCAGTGCTTCGAGCTTGCTGCATCCCGGAACTACCGCAGCTGAAGAAGAGGGAAGAACTCCTACTGCTAGGGCTCCACTTCTGGCACACAAGGCTGAGGGGGCAGCATATAAAACTGCTGAAACCAATGCTCACGTCAGAGACCTAGGAGAAAAGACTGAGGGAAGAAGGCTGAAAACGGTGGTTTAAGCCCTCACTGCCAGCAGAGAGCGGAAGCCTTGGGCACTGAGACTAGCCGCACCCTCCCTACCCTCCTAGAGCTCATCCTGCCCCCACCTGCCTGGTGCTGGAGGCGGAAAGGTAGCAGTGTCAGATCAAAAGAACAGAATATTTCCTGCTCTGGGAACTGTGGACCGCAGACACAGATTCGCAGCCAACTAGTTCTGGCAAAGGGGAGGGAACTGTGGAAGCAGGACCGGCTATGGTGGTGGTCGCTGCCATTGCTCTGGGCCACCTCTCACAACTCACCCCACCCCTGGCCCCACCTATCTGGGAAAATCCCTGCAGGAGTAAACAGAACTGCTGAAAAACACGGGCTCTGAATCTGGTGCAGAAAGAGCTTTGGAACTTCAAAAGCTCTCTGCATCCCCACAGGGACGTGGCGCCCTATGACTCAGGCGAACTGTTAACAGAGGAGAAAACCATCTCCCAGGGAATCCCCCCATTGTATGAGAAGCTGGGATACTGCAGAGAAAACATAGCACTATGGGGTTAGAGAGAAAACAGAGGATGCAGTCGGAGAGAAAATAAAACATTCTACCAACAAGTACTGGAAAACAAAAGAAAGACCTCTTCCTATCAACCTGTTGCAGAAGTCACTCCTGTAGATGTCTAGGAAAAGAAATAATAAATCAGTAATTGCCATGAATAACCAAGGCAACAAGACAACTCAGAAAGAAAGTGAAAAGTCTCCAGAAAAGGAACTTAAAGATATGGAAATATGTCACTTAAATGACAGAGAATTCAAGGTTGCAGTTGTGAAAAAAACTCAACGAGATGCAAGAAAACACAGAAAGGCACTTTAATGAACTCAGAAACTCAATAAAAGAACATGAGCATTTTACGAAAGAGATTGAAATGTGAAAAAAAGAACCAAATAGAATTTTAAGAACTCAATAGAAGAAATTAAGAATGAAATAACCAGCTTAAGCAGTAGAGTTGCCCAGATGGAGGAAAGAATCAGTGACATGGAAGACAGAAACATGGAAATGACACAGATGGAAGAAGAAAGAGACTTGAGACTTAAAAGAAATGAAAGAACTCTACAAGAACTTTCTGACTCTATCAGAAGGAGCAATATAAGAATAATGGGCATACCAGAAGGATAAGAGAGACAGGAACAGAGAATATATTCAAACAAATTGTTGATGAGAACTTCCCAAATTTGTGGACAGAACTGGAACCTCAAATCCAAGAAACAAAAAGAACAACTAATTATCTCAATCCCAACAGACCTTCTTCAAGGCACATTGGATTGAAGCTGTCTAAAATCAATGACAAAGAAAGAATTCTCAATGCAGCCAGGAAAAAGAAGATGGTAACCTACAAAGAAAAGCCCATTAGATTATCATCAGATTTTTCAGCAGAAACTTTACAAGCAAGGAGGGAGTGGAACTAAATATTCAAACTATTGAAAGAGAGAAATTATGAGGCAAGAATAATATATCCAGCAAAGATATCCTTTAGATATGAAGGAGGGATAAAGACCTTTCCAGAGATACAGAAGCTGAGGGAATTTTCTAATGCATGACCTGAACTACAGAAATACTAAAGGAGGCTATTCGACCACCATCAACAAGGACAATTTGTGGCAACCAGAACATAAAAAGGAGGAGAGTAAAGGCCTGAATCGGAATATGGGAATGGAGAAAGTAAGCGTGCTGAAGAAAATGGAATACTCTAAATATCAAACTTTCTTTTACATAAACTTAAGGGTAACCACTCAAAAAAATTCCAGAACTGAAATATGTACTGTAATAAAATAAGAAACAGAGGGAAACATCATAGAAAACCACCACACAGAAATAATAGACAACAACAAAATGGCAAAGAACCAATGGAGACACAGTCTTACCAGAAAACTAAAGACAGAATGACAGAATATCCTCACGTATCAATAATCACCCTAAATGTAAATGGACTGACTCACCAATAAAGAGGCACAGAGTAGTAGATTACATCAAAAAACTAAACCCAACCATATGCTGTCTCCAAGAGACACATCTCAGCTACAAAGACAAGCATAGACTCAAAGTAAAAGGATGGAAAATGACACTCCAAGCATATGGTACCCAGAGAAAATCAGGTGTAGCCATCATGATATCAGATGAAACAGACTTCAGGGTGAAAAAGATAACAAGAGACAAAGATGGACATTTCATAATGGTAAAGGGGACTATACTACAAGAAGACATAACAGTCATCAATATTTACGCTCCCAATCAGGGATCACCGAAAAATACCAAGCAACTACTAACAGAACTAAAGGGAGAAATTGACCAAAACACAATTATACTAGGGGACTTAAATACATCATTGACAGCAATGGATAAATCATCAAAACAGAAAATAAATAAAGAAATAGCAGCCCTAAATGACACATTAGATGAAATGGACATAATTGTCATATATAGAGCACTTCATCTTAAAACATCAGACTATACATTCTTTTCGAGTGTACATGGAACATTCTCAAGGATAAACCATATATTGGGACATAAAATCAGCCTCAGCAAATTTAAGAAGATTGAAATCATTCCAAGCATATTCTCTGATCACAAGGCTTTGAAATTGGATATCCACTGCAAAAAGAAAGCAGGAAATAACAGAAATACATGGAGATTAAACAACATAAAGAATGACTGGGTCAAAGAAGAATTAGAGGAGAGATCAAGAGATACATAGAAACAAATGACAATGAAAATACACCCTACCAATATTTTTGGGATTCAGCGAAAGCAGTTTTAAGAGGGAAATTTATATCATTACAGGCCTATCTCAAGAAACAGGAAAAATCCCAAATAAATAACCTCATGTTACAACTCAAAGAACTAGAAAAAGAAGAACAAGTGAAACCCAAGGTCAGCAGAAGAAATGAAATAACAAAAATCAGAGCAGAACTAAATAAAATACAGAAGAAAAAAACAATAGAAAATATTAATGTGACAAAGAGCTGGTTTTTTGAAAAGCTTTACAAAATTGACAAACCCTTGGCTAGACTCTCCAAGACAAAAAGAGACAAGACACTAATTAACAATATCAGAAATGAAAAAGTGGAAGTTATCAGGGACACCACAGAAATACAAAAGATCATGCAAGAATACTATGAAGGACTATATGCCACCAAATTCAATAACCTAGAAGAAATGAGAAGTTCTTAGAAACATATAGCCTTCCTCGGCTGAACCATGAAGAATTTGAAATTCTAAATACACAGATCACCAGTAACGAAACTGAATCAGTCATCCAAAACCTTCCCAAAAGCTAAAGTCCAGGACCAGATGGCTTCACTAGTGCATTCTACCAAAACTTCAAAGAGGATCTAATACCAATCCTGCTTAAACTATTCCAAAAAATTGAAGAAGAGACAGTACTCCTTAACTCTTTTATGAGGTCAACTTTACCCTGATACCATAACCTGGCAGAGACAACACAAAAAAAGAGAACTACAGACCATTATCTTTGATGAATACAGATGCAAAAATCCTAAACAAAATTCTAGCAAATCCAATACAACAATGCATTAAAAAGATTATTCATCACGACCAAGTGGAGTTCATCCCCGGGGCACAACGATGGTTCAACATCCGCAAATCCATCAATGTGATACATCACATAAACAAAATAAAAGACAAAAATCATATGATTATATCAATTGATGCAGAAAAACCATTTGACAAGATACAATATCCATTTATGATTAAAACACTTAATAAAATAGGTATAGAAGGAAAATACCTTAACATGATAAAAGCCATATTTGACAAGCCTTCTGTTAATCTCATAATTAATGGCGAAAAACTGAAGCCGTTTCCTCTATGTTCAGGAACATGACAGGTTTGTCCTTTATCACTACTGCTTTTCAACATAGTGTTGGAAGTCCTTGCCAGAGCCATCAGGCAAGAGAAAGAAATAAAAGACATCCAAATTTGGAATGAAGAAGTTAAATTGTCACTCTTTGCAGATGACATGATGCTATATGTAGAAAACCCCACAATGGGATTTATAGATGATTTAATAGAGAATTGTACACCTGATATTATGTAATTTCATTAACAATTTTCACCCCGATAAATAAATAAAAAAGAAAAAAAAAAGAAAACCCTAAAGACTCCACCTAAAAGCTATTAGAAACAATCAACGAATACAGTAAAGTTGCTGGCTACAAAATCAACGTACAAAAGTCCATTGCATTCCTATATACTAACAATGAAATCTCACAAATAGAAACACAAAAAACAATTCCTTTTGCAATTGCAGCAAAAACATTAAAATATCTAGGAATAAACTTAACCAAAGATGTGAAAGACATATATGCTGAAAACTATAAGACATTTTTAAAAGAAATTGAAGAAGACGCAAAGAAAAGGAAAGACATTCTGTGCTCATGGATTGGAAGAATCAACATAGTTAAAATGGCCCAAAATAATATACAGATTTAATGCAATCCCCATCAAAATCCCAATGGCATTTTTTAAAGAAATAGAACAAAAAATCATCAGATTTGTTTGGAACCACAAAACACCCCGAATAGCCAAAGCAATCTTAAGAAAAAAGAATAATACTGGAGGTATGACACTCCCTGACTTTAGCTTGTACTACAGGGCTACAATAATCAAAAAAGCATGGTATTGGCAGAAAAACAGACACATAGACCAATGGAATAGAATTGAGAACCCAGAAATAAAATCACATCAATATGGACAGATAATTCTTGACAAAGAAGCTAAAAATATACAATGTAGGAAAGACAGCCTCTTGAATTAATGGTGCTGGCAGAAGTGGATAGCCACGTGCAAAATAATGAAACTGAACTGCTATCTGTCACCATGTACCAAAATTAATTCAAAATGGATCAAAGACGTAGGCATAAGACATGACACAATAAACTGCATAGAAGAAAACATAGGTACTAAACTTATGGACCTTGGGTTCAAAGAACATTTTATGAATTTGACTCCAAAAGCAATGGAAGTAAAAGCTAAAATAAACAAATGGGACTATATGAAACTTAAAAGCTTCTGCACAGCAAAAGAAACCATCAACAAAATAAAGAGGCAACCAACTGAATGGGAAAAGATTTTTACAAACTGTGCCTTCGATAAGGGGCTAACATACAAAATTTACAAGGAACTCATGAAACTCAACAACAAGAAAACAAACAACCCAGTTGAAAAATGGGCAGAGGACCTGAAGAGACATTTCTCTAAAGAGGACATACAAAATGGCAAATAGATATATGGAAAAATGCTCAACATCACAAATCATCAGAGAAATGGAAATAAAAAGCACAATGAGATATCACCTCACCCCAGTCAGAATGGCTATCATCAACAAGACAAATAGCAACAAGTGTTGGAGAGGCTGTGGAGAAAAAGGAACCCTCATACACTGTTGGTGGGAATGCAGACTGGTGCAGCCATTATGGAAGGCAGTGTGGAGGTTCCTCAAAAAATTACAAATAGTATTACCATATGACCCAGCAATCCCTCTCCTGGGTATCTATCCAAAAAAATCTGAAAATATTTATACATAAAGACACGTGTGCTCCAATGTTCATTGCAGCTTTGTTTACGGTGGCCAAGACATGGAAACAACCAAAATGTCCTTTGATAGATGAATGGATAAAGAAGTTGTGGTATATATACACAATGGAATACTATTTGGCGGTAAGAAAAGATGATATAGGAACATTTGTGACAATATGGATGAATCTTTAGAGTATAATGCTAAGCGAAATACGTCAGAAAGAAAAAGCAGAGAACCCTATGATTTCACTGATATGTGGTATATAAACCAAAAACAACAAAAGAACAAGACAAACTAATGAGAAACAAAAACTCATAGACACAGACAATGGTTTAGTAGTTACCAGAGGATAAGGGGGTTGGGGGTTGGAAGATGAGGGTAAGGGGGATCAAATATATGGTGATGGAAGGAGAACTGACTCTGGGTGGTGAACACACAGTGGGATTTATAGATGATGTAATACAGAATTGTACATCTGAAATCTATGTAATTTCACTAACAATTGTCACCCCAATATATTAAAAAAATAAAAATAAAGAAATTAAAAAAAAGAAACAACAACAAAACTCAAATAAATCATTTAAACTTACACCTAAAGAAACTAGAAAAAGAAAGAAACAAGCAAGACCCAAAGTGAGTAGAAAGAAGTAAGTAATAAAGATCCGAGTTGAAAAAAAAACAAAAAAATAGAGTGTAAAAAAAAGCAATACAAATGATCAATGAAACTAAGAGCGTGTTCTTTGAAAAGATAAACAAAATTGATACAACTTTAACCACACTTATCAAGAAAAAATCAGGGAGGGCCAAATAAAATAAAATCAGAAATGAAAGAGGAGAGCTGACAACAGACACCACAGAAATACAAAGGATTATGAGAAAATACTATGAACAATTATATACCAGCAAATTAAACAATGTGGAAGAAATGGATAAACTCCTAGAAATATACAATCTTCCAAGACTGAGTCAAGAGAAACAGAAAATCTGGAAAGACTGATTACTACTATCAAAATCAAATCAGTAATCAGGACACTTCCAACAAACAAAAGTCCTGGACTGAATGGCTTTACAGGAGAATTTTACCAAACATTCAAAGAATTCACATCTATCCTAGTCACACTATTCCAAAAAATTGAAGAGGGTGGAAGGCTCCCAAGCTCATTTTATGAGGCCGTCATTACCTTGATTCCAAAACCAGACAAAGACATTACAAAAAAAGAATATTATAGTCTGGTATCCCTGATAAACATAGATGCAAAAATTCTCAACAAAACATTAGCAAATTGAATTCAGCAATATATTACGAAGATCATACATCATGATCAAGTGGGATTTACTCTTGGGATGCAAGATTGGTTCAATATCTGCAAATCAATTAATGATACATCACATAAATAAAATGAAAGATGAAAATCATGTGGTCATATTAACAGATGCAGAAAAAGCTTTTGACAAAATCCAGCGTCCATTTATGATAAAAACTCTCAGCAAAGAGTGGGAATAAAGGGAACATACTTCAATATAAAAAAGACCATATATGACAAACCCACAGGTAATGTCATACTTAATGGGGAAAGGTTAAAAATGTTTTCCTTCAGATCAGGAAAAAAACAAGGATATCCACTTTCATCACTGTTATTCAACATAGTATTAGAAGTCTTAGCCATGGAAATCAGATAAGAAAAAAATAAAAGTCATCCAAATTGGAAAGAAAGAAGTAAAACTGTCATTATTTGCAGATGACGTATTACTACATAGCAGGAACTCTAAAGATTCCACCAAAAAACTACTAAAACTGATAAATGAATTCAGTAAAGTAGCAGGATACAAAATTCATATTCAGAAATTGTTTGCATTTTTATACACCTAAAGCAAAATATCAGAAAGAAATTAACAAAACAATCCCACTTACAATTGCATCATTAAAAAATACCTAGAAATAAATTTAACCAAGGAGGTAAAATACCTATAGTTGAAAAGTTGTAACATTGGTAAAAGAGATTGAAGAATATGCAAATAAATGGAAGTATATACCATGTTCATGGATAGGAAGAATTAACATCGTTAAAATGTGCACACTACCTAAAGCAATCTATAGATTCAATGCAATCCCTATCAAAATAGTAATGGCATTTTTCACAGAACTCGAACAAATAATCCTAAAATTTATATGGAAACACAAAAGACCCCTACCAGTCATAGTAATCTTGAGAAAGAAGAACAAAGTTACAGTTATCACACTACCTGATACTGAACTCTAATATAGGGCTATAGTAATCAAAACAGCATGGTACTGGCATAAAAACACACATATAGATCAATGGAAAATAACGGAGTATCCAGAAATAATTAACATGGTCAATTATTCTATGACAAAGGAGGCAAGAATATACAATGGGATAAAGACAATCTATTCAATAAATGGTGTTTGGAAAACTGGACAAATATATGCAAAAATGAACCTAGACAACTTTCTGATACCATATACAAGAATAAGCTCAAAGTGTATTAAAGACTTAAATGTAAAACCTGAAACCATAAAACTTCTAGAAGGAAACATAGTAAACTCTCTGACATTGCTCTTAGTAATATTTTTTTGGACATGTTTTCTTGGGCAACAGAAACAAAAGGAAAAAAACAAACAAATGGGACTACATCAAACTAAAAAGTGTTTGCACAGCAAAGGAAATCATCAATAAAACGAAAAGACAACCTACTAAATGGGAGAAGATAGTCACCAATGATATGTCAAATAAGATGTTAATATCCAAAATATATAAAAAATTCATACAATTTAACATCAAAAAAGAAACAATCCAATTAAAAAATTGGCAGAGGACTTGAATGGACGTTTCTCCAAAGAAGACATACAGATGGCCAATAGACATATGAAAAGATGCTCAACGTCACTAATTATTAGAGAAATGCAAATTAAAACCACAATGAGATATCACCTCACATTTGTGAGAATGACTATCATCAATAAATCAACAAACAACAAACGTTGGTGAGGATGTGGGGAAAACGGGACCCTCATGCACTATTGGTGGGATTGCAAATTTGTACAGCCACTATGGAAACAGTACGGAGGTTCCTTAAAAAATTAAAAATAGTACCATATGATCCAGTAATTCCACTTCTGGGTATTTATCCAAAGAAATTTGAAACACTAATTCCAAAAAATATATGCACCCCTATGTTTACTACAGCACTATTCACAATAGCCAAGATATGAAAGCAACATAAGTGCCCATCAATAGACAACTGGATAAAGAAGAAGTGATATTATATACAATGGAATGTTACTCTGCCATAAAAAAGAATGAAATCTTGCCATGTTCAACAACATGGATGGACCTAACGATTATTATACTAAGTGAAATAAATCAGACAGAGAAAGATAAATCCCATATGATCTAACTTACATGTGGAATCTAAAGAACAAAACAAACAAACAAACAAAACAGACTCAGAGATACAGAGAACAAGTTGATGGTTGCCAAATGGAAGGAGGTTTTGGGGGCCTGGGTGAAAAAGATGAAGGGATTAAAAAGTACAAATTGGCAGTTAGAAAATAGTCAATGGGAGGGGAATATAGTTAATAATATTGCAATAGCTATGTATGGTGACAAGTAGGTGCTGGACTTATCAGCAGGATAACTTCATAAGTTGTATAAATGTTTAACCTCTATGATGTACACCTGAAACTAATATAATATTGAATGTCAACTTTAAAAAAAGGATTTTTTTGTATAGTACTTTATATGGTACCACTAACAATTCAGTATATAATTTCCAACCAAAATGTCTACTTAACAAAGATAAAAAATTTTAAAAAATAATAAATTTTAGGACTTTAAAAAAAACCCCAGCGATTGTCAAGGTGAAGCCATTATTTATCTTATTTTACAGAGAAAGCTGCTGAGACCAAGATTTGTTGAAGAACTTGACCAAGGCCACGTGGGCCATCCAGTGTCCAAGCTACAAAGGCCAATAACACAGGACTGACACCGGTATCCCAGACACAGGGCCTTACAGGGGAGCCTCCGACTCTGGACTTGGACCAATCAGGATGACGAGGACAATGTGACGTGCAGAACTTGTGATGATATAAACATATGTGACATATGTGACATAGGTGACATATGGAAACATCACATGGTTGCACAGGAAACAGAATGAAAACATATTACAATGCTTTTTTCTGTAGGCTTGGCTACTGTCACTATAGTTTCAAGAAAACGTTTTTCTAAATATTCGGAGCATTGACTGTATGTCAGCTTCCATCTGCCGGTTTCCTCAGCCACAACCCAGCACTATCAGGTGTTTCTGAGCCTAGGAAACCCTGTGATGAATGGTGTCTGTGCAGGGCATGCCTCGGGGAGGCAGTTTGTGGTTTTTCTCCTTTTAAGTGTTTGTAAGAGGAAAGGTGATAAAATGCAGAAAGGCCACTGCCAACGGTAGTGCTACTCACCGGTCGTGGAGAGCGGGGATTTTGGAAGGACACTGCAAATATTGCTTAAACCGGAGTTCAAAGGCTTGTCCGATGGAGCCAATGACATCCTGGGCCAGCCCATCACAGCATTCCAGAATGTGACAAGCTGTGGGAGCCAGAGACATGGGCCCATTAGAGACAAACACTACAGCTATGCAGGCTCCTCCATATAGACCTTCTTGAGGGTGAAACCATGTCAGCCGTGGTGAGAAGAGAGGGACAAGGAGGTGTATCTGTCCTTCATGATATGTTTTGGAGGCTCTACCTGCAGCTTAATCCCTGGGGACCCCCAGCTGTACAATGTCACCATCGGATGAATTTCTTAATAGCCTATTCTCTCCAAAATTAAAAATTAATCACTTTGCGGCAGGCACCCACCATTCTTGGATGGCACACTGTCCTGTGGTGGGGCTGCAACATGATCCATGTGAAACCTCCAGAGAAAAGAGAGCCAAGTGGGACAGGGTACAAACAAAGTCCCCTCCTCTGCTCTACATAAAAGTGACCATCTACGGTGTCCCGCAGAGGAGCTCCAGCCCCTCCACACATTACCATGACGAGTGTGACATGGTCTTTTTACTAGTGGGATAGAGGCATTCTCCCTGGAGAAAATGACAGATGCATGTATCTCACTCCACCTTTCTTTTGCCAACAATTAGGAAGTAATTGTATTTCAGGAAGGGTTCCTCCAGGAGTGTGGAGGAGGCATTTATTTCTACAAGAGTAGCTGTTCTCGGGCACCAGAGACACGAAATTATCCTCTGACTGCAGGAGAATCCAGTACACACCCGAAAGAGGACTCCTCAGAGGAGAAGCTGCCCAGGAAGGACAGAGACATCACTGCTTCTGCAGTTTGTGACTCTTGCATCACGATGCTTGCTGCCTTCTCTATGCACAAAGCCAGTGGAGCTCACCCAACTACAGATGCCAAGTCTGGCGACCTCAGCTTCTTTTTCCCAAGGCTGGATGGGAGCATACTGCTGAGGACACAGGGAAAAGCTCTGCTGGAGAAACACAAGTGGGACTTGACTGCTCTTTGGACCGTAGTACCATCCTTGGATACACGAGGTATCGCCAGGAGATTGGGTCCAGGGAGACCTATGTCCTAGCTGTATTTTTAGTATTGACTAATGATATTTTGTTATTGATATTAGGTTTTATTAAGTATCAACCTGGGTAGGCACAAAGCAAGCCCATATGGAGCAGCTATTAGAGTTGCAGGGCTGCTGGTTAACTGACAAGAGTCAGGAGTGGAGGTGTCTTCCCAGCCAATAAGGAAGTAGGCCTCTAGGCTGGTGTGAGGGATAGACACTTGGCTCCCCCACCTACCCCGTGTTTTCAGCCACTCACCGCCAGCATCAGCACTAGCCATGGGAGTTGGCAGGCCAGGACTTTGGAAAACCAGCATAAAGACTGGGGATGGATGAGTCGAGAAAGCGCATCTTATTTTTCTTCTAAGGAGAAAGGCAGTGTCCTAACCTTTAACGTAGTGGAGAAAGAATTAGGTTTTGGCAGAGGGGGCTGTAGGATGGGTCCACACAGCCCACTTATCTCCCACACGCCAGAGAGCATCAGGCCTGGAAAGGGGCCTCTTTAAGTCCGTTCCCAGGACGTTTGGAAGCTGCAGAGCTTTGGGTGGAGGTGAGGGCTGAGTCCTGTGGGCCTAAGATGACTCCAGGCTCTGCTACCTGGCTCGTCCTCAATAGACTGAGAAAACGGCATCTGCTGGCTTGGTGTGAGGCCCTTTCCGTAAAACGCTCTTCATGTGTTCTGGGAATTCACTCCAAATCCAAAATTGCCCCTGGGCTGCCAGTCTCTCCGGGCCTGGTATTTTCTCTGAGAGTATTGCAATGGCCTTTAGCCCAAAGCCACCTTTTTCTACCCTGACCTGCATGACTTGGTGTGTGAGAGAAATGAGGAGGCCCTCAGCTAGGTGGCCATCAGAGTTGCTTGTTTTACCTGCACAAAGAAAGGACAGAGCCAGAGGCATCATTCATGAGCAGGAAGGGGACTAGATGAAAGACACGTACAGAATCAACACTCAGAACGACGTTATAAAACCTAAAATGTGGCCCAAAGCAAACACAGGAGCTGCAAAATGGGGTTGTTCCCCATTGACCCCTTCGCTGAGAAAGTGGCCCTTTTGCAGTAGTAGAAGTTACATCGGAGAGGAAGCCTGAAAGAAGTCGCTGAATGAACCATGTGAAGGTCTGATGCGAGAATGTTGTAGGTACGGGCCCAGCAGGGGCAAAGGCCCTGAGGCAGGTGCTGGTATGATGTTCAAGGAAGAGCCAGAGGTCTGTGGAGTTGGAGTGGGGAGGGAATAGTGGGGGAATGAAACAGATTAGAGCAGGACTGAACTCACATCAGATCCTGTGGGTGTGGTGATGAGACTGGCAGATGCTTTGTGGAGGGAGGAAAGACATCGATCTGTAGCTTGAAAAGTGTGAGGGGCCCGTGAGGCTTCTGAGTGCAGATGTGTGGCAGGCTCGTAAGAGCATGAGTCCAGCTTTCAGCCAGAGGCCTGGGTGAGATGGAGGCATTCAGAGTCTGGCACAGGACGTTTCAAGTGCAGGGCCTGGCTCGTGTGTATAATCACTGTTGACAATGGCCAAGTATGGAGCCACTTAAATGTCCACCCATACGAAAACTAATCTCCCACCCAGTGTTAATAGATGGATTTAACCTTCCAGTTTAAAAAGAAAAAACAAGTAAACCATTGCTTTCGCCAACTATGTAAAGTCCGAGGAGATGCTGTGTTCTTTGCCACCAGTGAGTTCATATTAGTTAAGGCCTCTCACAGAAAGCCACCGCCTGGGGCTACAACTGCTCAAGACCATAGGACCCCTAAATTCCTTGCTGAGAAGACCATCTGCTATCAGAGAAGCCCGTGTGAGACAGCATTCCCACATGCAGGCTTCCCTGCAAGCACATTCACCAAGGTTCCCATTACTCAGGAAATCTCCGGGAAAGAGCAGCAGAATGTATTCGGAGCTATTCAGGCTGAACACACAGGCTTCTCTCCTGTTGGGTCCGCACCACCTACATATAGGGTATGATTTTCCACAGCCAGGTTGGGGAGCCCCAGATGGTGCCCGAACAGGGATGAGATTGTGATTATAAATCATATAAAGTCCATGCCTCCTGCTGGCAGCCGTATGCCCAATGAAAGCATCATATTTTAGCTCCTTTTGTGACTCAAACAGGGCAATCTGAACTAATATATACAGCTGCAAAACACTGTAGGGAATGAGAGTCATTGGGTAGCAGAGGAAGTTCCAACTACTGAAAATTAGTAAAAACAAAATGGTGTGTTAGGATCCAGCAAAGCCTGATTTGTTGGGAGTTTTATCTCTCCACACATCAACAGTCACCTTCCAGGGCTATTGGCCCTGCCTTTCAACTATAATGCACCAGCCACACAAAACTTCACTCATTTGTGTCCCTTGTCTGCTGGAGACAGTGGTAGAGGTTTCCATACAACCTAATGAGTTGGGTCAGAGGCCCTTTCACCAGATTTACTATGTAAGCCATAGATTCTTGATACCAGACTGACAAATATAGATTCTCTCTCTAAATAGTTCTAGATAAATTAAAAAAAAACATGCAAAAAATGTATAGGCATCAATCATCATGGAAAAGACAAATGATAACAGTGAGGAGCTTTGACCCATGTCTGTAGGATTTAGACAGAAGATTTTCTGGGACCCAGATGTGACACCTGTCCATCTTCAGGAGCTGTGACTGCAGCCAAGGAATTACTCCTGCACATCAGCCAGGGCTTCTGGACAGAGAGTTAGACATGTAAGTGCCCAAATAAGAACATTCACTCTCAGAATTTCCTGCTAATCTGACTCCTGAATGGCAGAGGCCATTCTCACTAGGTTAAACTTGCTGCCTGTCCCAGGGAAGGAAGAAGGAGAACAGAAGCAACTGGGAGAAGTCCTTCCACCAGATCCTTATTGGAAAGGGGTAATCATGGGGTAGACACACATGGGATGTAGGCAAAGCATGCTCCAAGGTCATGTTCATGACTGGAGCTGCCTTCCCTATACACACTTCATCCCAGGAGGCTGGACCTGCCTGTGTGAGGGGCACGGAGCTGTAATGCATAAGAGGCCTGCAAGTTCCTGCCATAGGGTGAGTTTGGTTCCCTACCCCTTGAAGCTGAGCAGGCTGTGTCTGCTTGGATAGTAAACTATGGCCAAAGTGAAGTTGTACCTGGCCTTTCAGAGCTCTGGAATCTTCCACTTAGGTATCGTGGAGCCCAGAGCTACCATGTAAGAAGTTCTACAACCCTGACAGAGGGGCCCCTTGGAGGGACCCTTAGTCTCCATGGAGAGGGAGAAGGACCCTGCTAGCTTAGCCTTCTAGCTAACCCTGCCAAGATGTGAGGCATGGAAGTGACGTCAACTTGGACATCCTAGAACAGGTCAGGCACCATCCAAAGACACCCAGTGACCCGTTTTGATGCCACATGAAGCAGGAGAATTGGCCAGCCCAGGCCTGCCTGGATTCCTGACAATCATATCAAAAGATACTGTAGAATGATGGTCATTAAGCCACTAAATGTACAGTAGTTTGTTGCAGGCGATAGATCTTTGGAGCGAAGGGATGAACATCGCTGACCAAGTATGTCAAGGGGCCCCTGTGCTGGTGGTGCCCCAAAGCAGCAGCAGCAGAGAGCAGGTCAGCATTTGTCTCATGCGGCACCACAAACAGATCCCAGAGGGAGCCTGGCACAGCAACCGCCGGACCTATGGACCCTGACCTCCATGGCTTCGAAAGGCACTGTGAGTGGAAGGTACTCCTGGTTTGTGGCTCTGAAACAAGACAGTAGCCTGTATATTTCCATGGCCCCGAGTCAGCTTGCGTGGGGCTAAACTCCTTCAGGGTCTGGTGTTTTATTGCCTAGACTTGGCTGTACTTAGGATCACCAGGAGAGCTTTTCAAAAATACAGTTGTCTGGGCCATACTCTCTGAGGCCTGAGCATGGAGATTCTTGAAAGTTCAGCCAGGTGATTCTACAGCACAGTTCATTTTGAAAATCACTGACTTAGGAGTCATTAAATGCATCCAAAAAAATTAAAAAGTCTAGAATTGCTTGAAGTTAATTTGGAAAGAACAAAAATAATGAACTTCAGCAACTGTTAACCCTGGGCTGAAACTGGGAATTCTGTGCCTGGGGAGGAGCAGTCTGCTACCTCCCCTGCAGCCGCCCCCCAACTTGGTGGGACCTTAGGATGGTTGAAGGGGTTAGCCTCTCTTATGGGTTGAATTATGTCCCCAATAAAAAATGTATTGACTCTTACCTCAGAATGTGACCTTACTTGGAAATAGGTTTGTTGCATATGTAACTAGTTAAGATGAGATCAGGCTGGATTATGGTGGGTCTACTCCAGTATCACTGCTGTCCTTATAAGAAGATGTCCACACGAAGACAGAGACACACTCAGGGCACAAGGCCATGTGAAGACCGAAGACTGGAGTGAGGCAGCCACAAGCCCAGGACACCAAGGATTACTGGTCTACCATCAGAAGCTGGGAGAGGCAGGAGGGATTCTTCCCTATGGGCTTCAGAATGAGTGTGGCCCTGCCAGCACATTGACCTCAGATTTCCAGGAAAACAACAGTGATTCCTGTTGTTTTAAAGCATCTGGCCTGTGGTATTTGTACAGTAGCCCTAGCAAACCAATAATACAGCCTCTAACTGGAAGAATGGGCTTGTGTTCAGTTGTCATGGCCTGCCCTCTCACCCAAGACAAGTACTGCTATTTGTAGATATTGCTGATGTAAAAGCTGCTTCAAGTTTAAGGAGTAGTGGGCTAGATAGAGCATGTTAGCAAGGGGTCTTAGGCACGGTCCTCGACTCATCAAGACCATCCCTGTCCCCTTCCCATCTACCTTCAAAACTTTGTAATGACCCCACCTCTGGTTCAGGAGTGACAATGTCACAATTATAATATAGGATGTTATCTGTATTACAGAACCCCCTCCCCCCAGACACCCCGGTGATGGCTTGTAGGGGACCTCCAGAGCAGCTGGAGGAGAATAACAGCTAACGTTCTCTGTAAGATCTTGTTATCTTCAGTTTGAAGAAAGAAAAGGCAGCCCCTGAAAATCACTGCTTACTAACCCAGGGCTGGAAAAGGTCCAGACGGAAAATCACCCTCACACACCTACATGGGAATGTAAATTTTTACAGCCAATCTGCACAGGAATTGGCAAGGTCCACTGATGTAACAACCCATCTAACACTGTTCCTATGCAAACGGCTCTTTAGGTTGGGCCATGTGACACTGTGGGGAAGAACAAAGGAATCTGCACATGGGGGCCCCTGGACATCCACGGACAGATCTCAGTAAAGCTACATCATGGATTGGGTAACCTGATCTCTCTGGGCTGTCTTGAAACTATGTCTAAGATATAGTGCTGGGCAGGGGGAACAAAATAGAATGCTAAGATCTCATTTGTATTGAGATTTTAAAAGAAGAAGAAAACATATGTGTATGTATATGGATGAAAAAGTTCTGCAAAGCAAAGTAGAAAAATTTAACAGTTGGTACCTGGTGCGAAGGGTGAGAAGAGTAGGGAAACCAGTGGGTCGTGGAGGGAAGTGCTGTTTTGTATTGTTATAAACCCCACTGTGATCTTTGTCAATGAGTTCTGAATTGGAGTTGTGTGGTGCACCAGTAGCTGCCTGGTATACAAGGGTATTCAGGATCACTCTTAATCAGCCCACCCACCCATGCTCCTTAGTGTCTAGTGAGTGGGGCTTTGATTTTGTAAGTGATACAAGAGATGGGGTGGTGGCCGTGGAGGGAGAGTCTCTGAGTAAAGGGTCCATGAGGATGGAAAGACCTTAAATGCCTCAGAGCCCCTCTCCCCGCTGGTGTAAATTTGAGGGGCAGAAGGAGACAGCACCTAAACTTCCACATGGGCCTTCGGGGCTGTGCAGTAGCATGCGGCTTCTAGGAGAGACTTGGTGAGCAGTGGACACACAGGGAGCTGGAGCCCGGCAGGAGGCCGGTGGTTTGCCATCTTCCGTGTGTAATGAAGCCATTTCAGAGTATGCGTGGGAGCTGCCCTGAGCAGCGCAGGCGCACCAGGCAGTAGCCGGCTGGAAACAGGTGTGTGTTTGGAGCTCACAGATGTCCAGTGTCTCCTAACCCAATCAGCTGCACTGCCAAACTGCCTACAAGTCTCAGTTATGGCGAACAATGCTACATGACACATGCTCATTTGGGTAAAGGGGGCTGAGCTGAGAGGAACACCTGTGTCAGCATCTAGTGCCAAGCTTGGCTGTGTTCGAACGAGAGACTACAAGGGTCAGGAGTTGCTTACCTCTGCGATTAACAGGGTCCTTGGCTACATAGGCAACGTAGTCTGTTGTGTCCTGTGAAAGAAACATAAGATGTCCACATCACCAATCACACACAGCGACAACACTGTCAGATGCACAGTGCACAGACCAGCTCAGGAACAAAAGGCCACCGATAACAGCCCAGCAAGGGGACATTTCTCAAACTGAGCCGTGGGCGGGATCTCCGGGGATCTTGGGAAATGCTGATTCTGACTCATGGTCCTGGGCAGGGCCTGAGTGCTGTGTCCACACCAGCCAGCTCACACATGGCAAGCTGCTTCTCCAGGCCACACTCTGAGCAGCAGGGATGGGAAGGGCATCTGTTCTCAGCATGACGGTCACCCGAGGGGCTTCAGAAACAGATACCAGAGTCCCAACTCCCAGATAACCTGATTTAACAGAATTGGGTGTAAGGCCTGGGCATGAGGAATGGTTAAAGCTCTCCCAGATGATTCCAATATGAACCAAGGCTGAGCATCACTTCTATGAACTCTGTCCGCAGCAGTGGGCCTCAGCCTCGAGCTGGGGTCGGCATTCCCCACAGGGCTTGTTAAGACACAGATCGCTGAGTCCCGCCTCAGGGTTGCCCAATCCGCACGGCTGGCATGAGGCCCCCAAACATGCATTTTTGACAAGTTTCCAGGTACTGCTGCTGCTGCCGGTCTGGGGGCCACGCGTTGAGAATGACTGGTCTAGAAGAAATTCAGCAGTGGGTGTTCAACGGATGGGAGCAAATTTCCCTCATGGGTGGGTGAGATAGGATGGTTCTTTCCTTCTTGGACATAAGTAGTGATTTTAATTCTTTTAAGATGTTTGAAAACTGAGGTCGATTTAGAAGTTTTATCCTTACACGTGAAACATGAGCCGCCTTGCTTGTCTGCTCTGCTAATTGGTGCTATGGCCTCAGAAGTGGACCAGGTAATCACGTGGATTTTAGTTTCCAAACAGTCTGAGGGAATAATAATTCTCTTAATTCTTGAAAGCAGAAAAGACTGCTCTGAAAAGCTAACATTTTCGACATTCAAAAAGTCTCAGGGGTGGAGGGCAACTCATAAACATCTATCCCACTGTTTCAGATATTTCCCAAATGTTACTGCTTCAAAGGGCTGCAAGGTTATTGATTAGCCTCGCTGTTTTCGGCATCTGAAAGATTCTCTGGCGTGCGTGAGTTCCTTCCTTATCATGTTCTGTGGGTAGAGGAGCCAACGACTTCTCTCTGTATAGTGCTCCTGGAAAGCCCTCCAATGGGGGAGGGCAAGGGGGAGCATGCGTGTGGGTGAGAGTGCAATGGTTATTGAGCACCCATTGCAGGGTGGTGAGTGGTGAAGACACATGCCATAGGTCGTCATCCCTGGAACTCACAATGACACAGTAAGACCAAGCAGGGGGAGAAGAGCTCTTCCAGCACCTCTTCACATAACAGGCTGTTATCAGGATCATTCTCCAGCGTGCAGCCTGGCCACCTCTTTCCTCTTCCCACTCAGTTCACTGCCTGTTGGTATACTCACACACTGACCTCACAAAGGGAGTGGGCGACAATCAAACGAGTCTACCTGTCCTCCGGTCATTTCCATCAAGGAAGATCTGGTCAGACTCTGAAGCTATTGGCAAAAATAAGGAATGTGGCTTGTAATCATAGACCCTCTTCCTGGATTCAGGAGATGTTACTGTCAGAAGTGTCCTTAGGGAGCACTATTGTTTCTTAAACTGAGATCCACAGAACCTAGGGTTGGGCAGGTGTACTCCCTAACATTTGAGATGTCACCAGAATTTCCTTTTAATTTTGTGTTTTCACTTCCATGATAATCTTGAAAATCTTAAAAATAGCATATTCAGGACCACCTGAATGACCACGATGTCTTCATGTTCTGCATGCTACTTCAGTACCAAGATTTTTAGTTGGGTTTCCAACATTATGGGTACCCGGTTTTTAAAAGACAGGAAAGAACTGCCAGGCTAGATGCCTTTGCCCCACTAGAAGCAAATTAATGTCACATTTGTACACCGTGATGTACAACTGAAGTGTTTGCTTGAATAGAAGAAATTAGTGGCACGACTGCGTCACCTGGTACCCACGGCAGTAGAGAGGTGCTGACCTCAAAAGATTCTGAATGCACCATGGTGGCCAGCTGTAGAGTCACTCTGGGAGCAGAGATTTAGTTTCAGCAAAACTTTATCAATTTCAGTTAATTAATGTTACTTTGAAGGTTATCGGTTTAACTATTTATTTAACTTCCAAGTTTGATTGGGGTTTACAGTTCAATAAAAAGTATAACATAAGGAGTCTACACTTATTGTTTTGGTACATATTTGGGTAACAAAATTAATTTGAGTCAATACTAGTGGCATACACAAGGAAACTCTTCTTTTTAAATTCTTACTCTAGTCTGAGAAAGCTAGGGAAGGAGGGCCAGGAAGATGTGAGGTGTCCCTGTCACTCAGTATGGAAGCCAGGATATAGATTTTCTGACGCCAGTGTTGGGTTTTCTTCTGGCACAGTGGGGGAATGTATTGCTGTTTAAAACAATGTTCTTGACATCACATAATGAGCACAGGAAGTTCAAAGATCAGGCTGCCAAGTGCCTATTCTGTGTTTATCCATCGTTGTTCTTAGTTCCCAGGACGTTCTGAGCCTGACCATTATTCTGGCATTCTTTTGGTGGTCTTTTAACATGGCTCGTAGTAGTAGATTATAATTATAGTGTGCCTTTTTTTGTAGGGGTTAACAGTGTTTTCCAGTCTGTCTTATTTGACTTTCAAAATACCATTTTCTTACCTGGTAAACTGAGGTACAGAGCAGTAAATGATACACATTTAGCAGCAGAACAATGAATAGAACCTATAACTGTTGGTTTTATTTAAAACACCTACCAATTGTAATGATTACAAACCAATTAGATAAGGGAATTCATGCACAATGTGATATGCACTTGGATTAGTTAAAGTAGAAATGGAAAGTAACCAGGCTTCCTATCCCATGGTATGGTGACATTTCCTATATCAAAAAAAATCAGAAAGAATATAAAAAGTTATGAATTACTTTAAGGGTCACTGAGTGCTTCCCTTTTTTTGTTTTTAAAGAGGTGGTAGGGAAATTGAAAATACTTCACAGACCTGTGTGCATCCTGGAGAACCAAATAATTTTAACACAGGACAATGTATTTGGCTTCCCATTTTATAGATGTCTGCATCTCCACTCATGATATTATCATGAAGATGAGGTTTGAGACAACTTCTTGAAAGGAGCTGTTAATGCAAGTATGCAATATTTCTGCCTTTTATTTTTCAAACTAGGACACCTTTCAAATTTAAGAAATAATGGCTCCAAGCATCACACTGGGCAAACAAGTTGACAGCCACTGCAAGTTAATTAGAGCCAGATACAGATATAGGTAGAGGCATAAGTAGATATGTGTGTAGGTGTAGCAGAGGCAGAGAATAGGTGTACATTCATGTGTAGATATAATACTCAGAAATGCACCTATGATGGGTTTGATTATGTAAGACTTCCACTTTCTAAATATACATCTCAATGAGGTCATTCATTTTATAATGAAACACAGAAAAATTAAAGGATTAGAAAGAAAGGAAAGGAAAAAAAGGGAAGGGAAGGGAGAAAAAAGAGGAAACCATCACAGAAGACTTGGAAACAAGACCCTGAGTATGAAAAAGGGCCAAAGCCAGTTAAACCCACTGAATGAGATGGTTAAATGGTTCTCTGGCCATCCTTCGACAATTAAGCAGAAGTTTAAGAGCAAAGAACCATCTTCAGAATGGACAAATCTTCTCCTGCAGGTGCACTTGGCTCAAGGGTCTGAGCCAGGAAGACGCCCATGCCTCTCCTTGCAGCTGAGCTCTCCTGGTAGGAGTGATGCTGGGGTGATGCGTGTGTGGGCTGCAGCAGCTGGACGAGGGGAGGGCGGGCTACCAGCTCTCCTGCAGCTGAGACACTCAGCCATGATTGCACTGCTTTTTGCAAATGTATATATTGGGCCCAGTAGAGGAAATCACTCTCTTGACATGGCTTTCAGTGTGCCAACAGCAGTTCTACAATCAGGTTACCCAGGTAAAAGGAGGCTGAGAGGAAAGATGTGTGAGGTAAACATGGGGCATGGAGAAGATTACCTTCCAGGCCTAGAAATAGACAAGGCCTCGGGATAAGGAGTGATATATGCACCGATTACTCAGGCTACGTTGGATTGGTAAACTTTTACTTAAAATCTGAGCATTACCTACTAATAATTTGGCAAAATATTAGGTCGGCGCAAAAGTAATTGCAGTATAAAAGGTTAAAAATAATTGCAAAAACTGCAATTACTTTTACACCGACTGAATAATACAAAACAACAACAGTAATAAAAACACCACAATAAGCTACCATTCTTTTATTATAAAAAGACCACTTAACAGCAAAAGGACATCTTGCCAAGATATAGAACAATTTTTTTGAGTAAATTTGGCTCCAAAGAAAACTCATTCCGTTGTCCTAATTTTTAGATGTTTCCCTGGACTGGCAAGAACTTTACTCAGACCAATAAAAAATAACATGGTAACGTGCTTGAGGGGGAGCCTTTTCTCCCCTTCACTGCTAGAAAGGGCTGTTTGTATTTTCTCCCTGAACCTCCTTCCCTCATGACTGATTTCCTGCCTGGGTTTCTTCAAAGGGCTGGACTGTCCACAGCCATTAAACAGCAGCATGTGTGAGTGTGGCCCTGAGTCCTGCCTCACCACACTGAAACTGAACCCTGACATTGAACTGTTGCATTCCTGACCAAACGTGGGAGCAAATCCCATTGTTATTGTATCTCCTTCATAAAAGAGGCAATGCAAAAACAGAATATTCTCATTCTATTCTCTATTCTGTATCTCTTTCTCTCCACAACTCCTTCCCTGTTGGTTAAACACACCATTAAAAGACTACAGTGTAAATTTGGAGGGGAAAATGTCAAGTACAAATATTTATGAATAAGCCAAACTAAGTAATTCCATAGTCTTCGAGTAGACTTAAAATACAAAAATGGAGGGCCCCAGTGGAGGTCCAATAAAAAAAAAAAACAGAAGAAAACAGGGCAGGCAGTCAGGAGACGAGAACACTGGGCAACTCTGAAACGCTGGTGAGCTGTTTCGTACCTTTTAAGAATGTCAGTGCTTCAAGGATTGTTAACAGCTCTTGGCTAATGAAATGAAAATTAATGATAGTCAAGCAGAGCTTATGTAATCAAGAGGGAGAAATAGTTGGTGTCATAGTAAACTTTCTTGATTATGTCAAGAGGCACACATTGGAAGCAGGGCCCCTTCTCAACAATTCCCCACAAATGCAAGAGAAAACAAAGTCCAGGGCACTTACCGGGTCGCCCCCTGAGGCAAAGGAGATGGACTGCATGTGGTGATTCGCTATAATCTGCAAAATCCAAAACAAGAAACAAGATGTATTGTTATTACCCTTCCTGTCTTGGAAAACCAACTGTTGGCAAGCAATACACATCAACAAGGTTTCCCCAAATGGTAAGATTGGTACTCAATGAAAATAACAATTATGAAAGTAATAACAATAGATAACCTTTAATGAACTTTCACAACATGTTAGCTGCTCATCTAGCAGCTTTGCCAGAGTTAGTTTATTTAATAAGTTTTACAGAAGCCTTGTGATGTAGGGGCTATTGTAACCACATTTCACAGATGGGGAGCCTGAGGCCCAGAGGGGCCCAGTGGCATGCTCAAAGTACTACAGCAGAGCTGTGACTGAACACAGAAGGTCTTAACAGCCATGCCTCTTTGAGAAGGAAAATGTCTCACCCCCACATTAAAACATTTCAACTGTGCAGTGTCTGTTCCCAAAGACATTTGGGATCTTCCACACAGACCCCATAACTGTAGTGGAGGGAAGTGTGGCTGTCCCCCACTTTATCCCATTTGTGTCATGTGCACATAAATTGGAAAGCCTGCATCCAAGATCAAAATCAATGCCATCTCTGGCATTCTTGTAATTTATCAATTTAAAAACCAGCAAGGACATTCCAAGTTCATTTTAAAAGGGGAAATTTCCATATGCATTATAAACTTCAGGGTACAGTGGAATTTAGTAGACACTGAGTAAATTAGAAGCTGCCCTAAATTTAAAAAGAGACATAAGTCTTCCATGCTACTTTTATCTTTTTTAAAACGCTGAAACGACATTGAAGTAAATTTCCGGGGGTGGAAACAGCACTCTTGTCTCCTTCCCAACATAACCAGGTTTATTTTTGCTCAGCCCCCTCAGGCCCTCACTGATGGACAGTCAGAATTTACAGAGCCATAATCCTAACATCCAAGGGATTTTTCCAACCATGCTCCTATAAAACTCAAAGCAAAACTATAAGTGAATTGTAAGATTAAAAGAAAAGGGGGGGGAGGTACTTTTAAATGTCTACTTCGGTTGTTAGGACTTGTAAAACTACTCAGGATCTAGAAAAACCTGAGCATATAGTAGTTAGGTTTTTGGGAAATCAAGTTATACATGGATTTTTAACTGCAGAGGTCAGAACCTCTGGCTCCAGCATTGTTCAAGGGTCAACCGTAAATAAATAAAAGCCATGAGTCCAGCTCCATGGCCTATGCCCAAGCCCAGATAGACCAAACAAATAGTTGCCATTTGAAGTTCTCTGGAATCCTGCCTTCCTTGTCCAGGGGTAATGGGCTCCTGGGAGAGCAATGAGGACAGAGCAGCCCCCAAATGATGATAAACTATGACATCTAAAATTAAGTTTTGCTTATTTAATTTTTTGCTTCTTTAATTTTTACTTATAAAACAGTTCTAAAACTGGGGTTTGGAAATCAACGTGGACACTAAGATTTAAGAAAAAAAATGGAAATTATATTTGTTCAACGCAATGTACAACCATTATTGTGTGATTGAGTGTTATCCCTTTGGCTAAGAGAAATTGAAAGGACAGTAAGGAAATTAAAGCTAATTAACTGAAAACATGTGTTTTTTTTATCTGAGGGTGTTTCATCTTTTTCTACTACTTGAGAGCTTTACAGATGGGAGCAGGCATTTCGTTGCTGCTGTCTCTCTGTATTGAGAATGGAGTGTCCACTTGGCTTCTTCTCAGTTTGCTACAGTCAAGGCCTTACTAAACTCAGCCAGACAGGAGAGCCAGAGAGATGTGAGCTTTGGCTCCCATCAAACCTTCCTCAGACTGTGATCATGATGTCCAAGCTAGCATCTACCCTGACTCATGCCCATCCACCTAAACCAAGGGCAGGACAATGAGAACTGAACACACCCAACCAGCTTCAATCCCAGGATGGAGAGGGCCAGTCATGGTGGTCTCATCCTTTCTACTGTTTCTGAAGTGGGGAATTAGGTAAAAGGGGAATTAAGAGATAAGTTCCCACAGAATTGAGGACCACAGTTTGAGGATTCCTAGAAATAAAAGGTGCAATGGACACATAGAATAAGTGTGGGCATATGAGTGCAGAGCTGAGGGGACCAACCTCTGTTAGCCATTACGGGTAACTTGAGTCAGCTGCAGACTTGAGGCAGCTCCAGAGAGTGGTTGAGCCTATTGAAGTTTCTTAATCTACCACCTAAATGACAAGTTAACCCATCCCTTAGAAGGGCCAATGAGAAAAGACAAGGGATCACCCATCACTTGAGTCAGAACAAAGGAATGGAATGACAAGTGGCATCCAGTATGTCAAAACAAAGCCCAGACATTCCCTCTTGTTTCTAGAAATTCTGGATCTAGAATTTATTTCAACATCTCAGATGTGGAGGGTGGGGCAGAGAACTAAATACAGGTGGGGATGCTGCTTGCTTACGTGGGGAATTTGGAAATCAATAACTATGAATATGTATAGCAACATACATGTATCCCTGGGCATCCCTGGTGACATACTGCCAGAGTCAGGAAGTGTGTCATCCAAAGGTGTGTGGGTTGCCCATTGTGTAGCATGGGTACATATGATTTCCAACTCACTCTGCCAGCAGTGAAGGCCCAGGCTGAGCAGAGCAGGTGAAGGCACATTATGGTTACAAGCATTTTTACCTATTGGTACACAGGGCAGCTGCTCAAATACACACTTGAACCATTATGTTAAACAATTACCTCTAATTGTTCTTGACAAACATCCCTTGGGAAGAGGCATTTTTCCCTGGGCAAGCTCTGAATCAGGTCAAATAAAGACAGCCTTGGGAATAAGGTCTTCTAGGGAATGACCACACAGGTCATATAATGATATCAGATAACCATTTTTCCAGCAGAAGGAACTAACCACCAGGGAAACCTAAAAAATAGACACTGTAGAGGAGCCCAACCATCCTAACGAGAATTTGCCTCAATGAACATCATTGCAGTGCTGCCATGGTCAGCAACCAACACTTTCCTCACTGGGAATGCCACAGATACACCACATCACATCAACCCTGTCACACTGTCAACTGTGAGAGGATCCAAAATAATGGCCCACTAAGAAAGAAAAAATACTGTCAATTAAACCATGACATGCAATTCATTTGAAAGATGACAAAATGTGAAAATAAAATGTGGGCTGTAGAACGAATGGAATATGGTATAAAAAAAATAAGAGCAAGGACAGTAAGAGGAGACTTTTGCACATGCACATACATAAGTAAACCAATGACTTCATGCATTATCCTCAAAAAACGGCAATTTGTTGCAGAATTAAAGAGAGCCACGTCCATCTATCATCCAGTTGGCGACCCTCAGAAGTGGCCAAAGTTTGCACACTCGTGAAAGTTTTACAGAAATGTGCTCCACACAGACCTGGCAAAGTTGGAAGTGGGAAGCCCTATGACACACCCACTGTGGGGGGGCCTTGGACAGGGCAGCAGCCCGAGAGCCCACAGACCTGTTTCGAGTCCGGCGTCCGCAGGTTCAGGCTGGCAGTGGATATGGTCAGGGAGATGCTCATGCCCGCAAACTGGAGGTTGCTCTTGCCCAAGATGCTGGACAGCATCTTGCTTGGAGGCTGTGAAATCAAGCAGCAGTATTTTAGCTTTTGATTCACGGGAGACCATATTGTTGAAGCCTCTATGTTGTTCCTATTTGCCACATCCCCAGACCTCCACCTTCCCACTCTCATTAGGCACATGAAGAAAATTGTTCCAGAAATGAGCTAGGAGGGTTGGGATCCAACACCAACACAACGATTCTAGAATGTGCAATATGCGAATTGTAAAACAGCTACTACGCACACACTGAGATGAGGGAAAGGCAGAAACATCAGTATCCCAGGCAGCTCATGTTGGGATACATCTCATGGGTGACTTGTAGGCCTGGGGAAAGCACCACAGGCCAGGGCGTGCAGCTTTGCAGACACACACACCAGTTTCATCACACCCAGTCATACTAGCAGGGCCAGACTACACCATCCAGCTCAGGGGTTATGGGCAATCCCAGCTGGTCATGAGCACACTCATTGCTGAAGGAATAGAACACACATGCTTTGGGCAACACATCCTCCAGTTCAGAGCTCACATGGGTGGTCCAGTTAGAATTCAGCGGGTCTGGAGATAGCACAAGGATGGACAGACTCAGTTCGGCTCTAACTGAGGCATCCATCAGCCCATCAGAAATGTCCTTGGCACATTTCTGTGGAATGGAGGAGAGGGACCTTATAAGCTGTGTTCTACAGCAGGCACGTTCTCCCTGGGACTGTGCATGGGCACTGCCAACACTTGTCTCTGTCCATTGCTAAACATCCAAACTTCTCTTCAGATTAGAGCACACCCTTTTTAATATGCCATTTAACACTAGTTCTTAACCAGGCAGGCACTGCTTGTGAGTTCCTGTCAGAACTAATTAAGGATAGAGTTGCTTGGGCCCTGAGTAAGTATACCTGGGGGGAGCCCAGAAGTCAGCATCATTTTTACCTTCTCACCCAGAGCAGCAGGAGGGTAACCCAAGACTTGCTGGTTGGGCGCCACTTGGCTCTGAAAGAGGATGTTCCCTGTCTCTGTTCTCAGACACATTCCTAGTTCCCGTATTCAAGATGCTGGAGGTTTGCTTGGCTTTTTATATCCCCTGTGGGCTGACTAGAACATAGACTGGCACATCTAAGCCTTCATCCAAAGTTGTCTGCCGGAAAGTCAGTTGCCTTGTGGGTCATGAATGTCCCCAAGCTATGAAGACAGAACTGACCCAGAGCCCTGGGACCAGCAGAGGCGAGCACAGAGCCTGCCCTGAAACCTCAGCCACAGGACAGACTCAGAGATACTCTCCCACATTCAGTCCAGGCACACAAAAGTCCTGATGGTGGGTATTTAATTCTGTATTTACTAGACATTAAGTAAAGAGTTTTTCTGAGCTTTCTCTTAATCCAGTTTTGTTTTTGTCTTCTGGTTCAAATACCTCAGGGTGAAAAGGTCAAGTCAGGCATTGAACACACAACACTGGAGCCAAGCGGTCAGGGCTGGAGCTCAGCTCCACAATCCATTTTAGAGATATCATGTTAGAGCCTGAAATTGTCCATGCTGGAAGTACTTACACTATGGAAGCACACACACTACACATTTAGTGCTTCTCAGTGATCCCCCCAAAGGACAGTTGTTAAACTTTTACAGGCGCACAACTGGGGCTGTGCGTCTACCTGAGAGAATCGTTCGAATGCAGCGAATTAATGATTCTAAAGGCTTAACAGAATGCCTGGCCCTATTTTTACATGTCTATTGTCATCATCAACTTTAGGTTTAGGCCCATGGTGAGTAACCAGGTCTGCTTTGAGTTGGCAGTGACAGCTAACTGTCCTCATCAACCACATGACAGAGCGAGGGAATCTAAACTTTCTGTTTCTTTTTTTAAAAAATTAAAGTTTATTGGGGTGACAAATGTTAGTAAAGTTACATAGATTTCAGGTGAACAATGCTGTATTACATCATCCGTAAATCCCGTTGTGTGTTCACCACCCAGAGTCAGTTCTCCTTCCATCACCATATATTTAATCCCCCTTACCCTCATCTACCACCCCCTCCCCACTTACCCTCTGGTAATAAACTTTCTGTTTTTAAAAGTGACAAGAGCCACTGCAAGTTACCCCCTTTAAACTAAGGGATGCCTTTTTGTTCCCCCATCCCTAATAAAAAAAAAAGTGACAAGAGCCAGGCCATGGGAGGAGGGATTGAACAATTGTATGTGATTAAAGATGCTGAGATTAAAGATTAAAGATGTCACCACAGAAGAGGGAGGAAGTAGAGGGGGAGATACGTGCAGAGTTGAGAGGACAGTACCTTTCTCTTCCTGAAGGCTCCCTTGGCTCCAGGAACAGCTTCACAAACGCGGCTGATGGCCTCCCTTAAGAGGACAGGAAGAGAGCCATTTTATCATGTCAGTCAAGATTCCATAACCCAGAGATTCTACAGATTCACGTCCCCAGCGAAAATATCTGCCTGTGTATTCCAGCATAGAAACTAGACCTGCCAGTTCGGGAGTCATCTGATTTCTCCTTTAAATACAAAACTAAGCAAAACACAAACAAGTCATCTTGACTCTGACTGGCAGTATCCTGGTTCTTTCTGGGCGTGCTCGTATCCTAACGGTGTGCTATGTATCAATGCCACACATTGTTTTTGTTCTTGTTTTGTTTTTATGTTTGGTTAAAATTCCGTTTTAGAGACTTGGTACCCTGAAATGTACTCCCCTGGATATTCTGTCATGGTGGTGGACATGGCACAAGGCCCACTCTTAATAAGTACTGCTATAGATCAAGATCCTTCTGAAGTGAGTCAGAATGTGATTAAAAGAAGTTAATCTCTCTGAGTGTTATTCCCACTGACAAGAGAAAAATTCTCAGATGTCCTAAATTAAATTCAGCGGACAGGAGGATGGGAGAAACAGGTAGGAGGCTAGTCAGTTAACGGACTTGAGCCAAACTCAGCAAAAGACTGCTCACGTTCCTGACTGTGTGTTGAAACGTTGGATCAACTTTGGTAATTATTTCAGCTCTTGTCTAGAAAGATCAGCCCACCACCAGATGCCACCTCATCCTGCTTACACATGAAATTTCCAGCCTGTTGCCCACAACCCATCCAGAAGCTACAAATACCACTTCCTGACAGACTCTGCACCTCTCCCAGAATTTTCCCGCCCTGACTTTTCCCATCCTCTTTATCTGTAGCCAATATAAATTCTTTCAAAATAACTTACATCTTTTTTCCCCAAAACATAACGTATAAAAGAGCCTGTCATCGTCAGGACTGCGGACATGTTTGTTTTCTCCATCTATCATGCTGCTGCTGGTTCAGACTGCAGACCCCAGGACTTGGTACTTTTCATGGCTAGAATATGGCCCAATAAACCTTTCCTTTCAGAAAAACTTCCATCCTCAAATGTTTTTGTCTAACACCAGCTTCTGTAGTTAGTAAATATCTTAAAATCAAGCGGATGTTAAAGGGGAAGAACTCCAGGGGTTTGCAAATGAGACAGAAATGAGGGCCTGTGCAGGGAAGTTCCATGGATCTGGCATTCATTGAGCAGCTACTGTGTACCAGGCACCGTTCTGAGGGAGGCAACGCGTGTCCTAGGTACTGAGGGGGCCTGACAGGAAGACCAGTTGCAAAGGGTCTGACCTTCAGGTCTGCACAGGGCAGGAGAGCACAGAACAGAGGGGACAATGTGCAAAAGTGAGACCAGATGTGGTCCAGATGCTGGAGGCTGGGGCCTGAGGTGGGGAGGATGTGGCTAAGACAGTCACTTGAGAGCAAACAAAGCTCAATTTTGTGAGTCAGCCTCAGTGAGAAATGATGGCAGATCCACTGAATGTGGCTCCAAAGTCAGGAGCTCAGAAAAGAGCTGGGTGTACCTCTCAACTCCCACAAGGAGAAAGAGAACATGGAAAAAAATAAACAGGGGTTTGGAGACATGCTAAATGATAAAGAAGATAATGGGTCTTCGAAATATTCCACAAGCTTTCTTAGCTGAATACTTCTTGAAATTATTTTCTATCATCTAGAAAAATAATTATCATCCCAATACAATGCTTTTAAGAAAAATATGACCTTGTCAAATTAGGTAAGAGACTATTAAGAGAAGCTTTATGTCTGCCATTAAATTCATTATAGAGAGTAGAGAAAAAAATACTATTCTAAAAGTTCAGACGCCGTGAAAACTGTAGACTATGAATCACCATGACTCAGAAAAAGTTTATTTAAAAGAAATAAATGTTTTTGATGTTTGTGCTTAGTCATTTATTTTATAATAATAGCCTCACTGTGGTTCTATCAAAATTATCACCCAAAGTACTTTCTAAAAGTAAATTCCCTATTGAAGAAGGTCAAGTTGTCTCTTTAAACAGCTATATGAGCCCCTGTATCTAAATTTTATGTTTAATTTTTTAAAAGTGTAATGCCTCTCTGCACTGTGTTTGTTATATTAAGTGATATATTTACCTGAACAAAGCAGCTAAATCTATGATGGTCTCAGCAGGCTAGGAAAGCATTTTATGGTGGAAAGTCTCCCGTAAGTCATTACTTAGCTACCCCTAATAAGCCTCAGATTTATTTTCCCTTCCACTGACATAGAAGATTAGGGGGGAAAAATCAGTCTTGAATGACAGTTTTTAAAAAGAAAATGTCAAATGTCTAACCTACAATATAGGCTAGACGCCATCAAAGGTCTAATCTAGTCAGGCCACACACAGCTTGGGCAGCAGGCTTGTTAGTTCTCTGTCACTTCTGGGAAAATGCTCTCCCTTCCTCACTGGCATAAATTTGTTTCTAACGCACATATGATAGCATGTGTGTGTGAATTCTCATTTCAACCAGGTTGACAGTGTTTCTGTTCGAAATAAAAATGTGACATAACTATTAACAACTGCAATGTTTAGATGAATGAAATTAGTAACTTGAATATCAAAGTCAAATTTTAAATGTAACAGTTCTCATTGTCCCTCCTTACTGTTTAGCACCCTGAATTTTGGTGAGCAGTACTGTTTCAGTTTGTTTATTTAGCAATAATTATTTAGCTTCATGTAATTCCATTTAATCCCAATGTGAGTCTCAGGTAGCAGGTTTGCTGTGTTTTTAATAATAGAGATTGTTTCTTAACATTCTGTTCAGTGCAACCTCATTCCGGTAAGCCAACCCATGACCTCAGAGCTCAGTGAAAAGGAAAATGGAATCTTTGGCACCTCTACAGTTATCTGAAAGTAACCTCAAATGCCAACCCCCACTTTTTCATGAGTTCACCATCTTCTCCTATTCTGTCTAAAATTTTTATCATTAGAGCCAGTATCCTTCATATTTCATAACCTTTTCTTTGGAGAGTAGGAGTTTTGAATGGGATCCTTTGAAATCATGCAGCACCATCTTTCTCCCTATTCATCTATCTCATTGCAGCCCACCCTGCTGTCTACACACACACACACACACACACACACACACACACACACACACACTTTACAGGGTTAAACAATCTTTTTAAAAAGGACATCCAGGTGATTTCTGCACTCATGGGATTGTATTCTGGTAGGGGGAGGGGCAACAAGCAAATATATATAACAGCAACTTGTGATCAACTTCATGAACAAACAAAAAAGAGAGATAGGTGGTGAAGGGTAGCAGAATATGTCACCCCAAATAGGACACTTTGGCATAAGGGTTATTTTGAGTTAAAGGCAATTGAGACGAAGCAGATACAAGAAATGTTCTCTGCTCTCCTCTGTTTGCCTAAAAACAGGACATAAATTTATAAAGGTGTCCCTCCTCCTCTCTCTACCATGAAGGACAGAAGTTAATCACTGGAGACAACTCTAGACCCTGATCAGCCCTGAGACACAGCAGAGGAATCTGCAGGACCAATAGTGCCACTAGCCCTCATCTTCCGTTTGCTCCCCAGTGCATTTGCCTTGCCAGAATGTGCTGCACCTAGAAACTCAAAGTCTTTTTCCTGTATCTTGTCACTTCTGTACAGATATATTGCTCTTTGGTTAAGATGGCCTATATAAGTGTAAGTTCTAAACACTTCATTTAGTTTCCTGTCTATATGCTATATGCGCGCTGCATATATTAATCAACTGTTTTTCTGTTGTTAATCTGTCTTTTGTCTAATTTGCAGGGCTTCAGTCACATGATATAGGGTGGCAGAGCAAGAAAGTTCTTCCTCCCTTACAGTAATAAATGTGGTTCCGAATATCAGTAGGGGGATTTACCCAGTGAGTGGCATTTCAGTACCTGGGCAACTATCCAGAAAAAATTAAGTGGGGTTCCTATCTTGTGCTTTATGCAAATGAATTCTAGATGGATCACAGATTTATTTTGTTTGTAATGAAACCATAAAAGTGCTAAAAGAAAACTCAGAAGACGTTTTTTATCTTTGAGTGGAAGGATTACACAAAATCGAGAAACCATCAAAGAAAATACTGACACATTCAACAGCATAAAAACAAAAATGTATGCACTGGAAAAAGAGGTAACATTTCAGTCAAAGAGGTAATTGTCTTAATATAAGTCAATAAGGAAAACGTCAAAAACGCAATGGAAAATGAGCAAAAGGCATGAAAAAAGTGTCCATGGGACATACAAATGACTCTTAAAAATATGAAACGATTCTCAGCTTTACTCATACTAGGTATACAAATTAAAGCCTATACTAAAACTCCATTTTTACAGCCAAAGACTTATGCTTGATAGGACTTTGTGGGGAAATACTCCACATCGGTGAGGAGGTAGCTCGGCACAGCCTCCATGAAGGCAGATTGGTCAGATCCCAGCAAAAGGAAAGACACACCGTCCCTTTGGTGCAGCAGTTCACCTTCTGGCATGCAACCTCTAGATACACTCACAGACAGGCCAGAAGGCTGTGTGGACTGCCAGGGGTTACAGCAAGGTTTCCAATAGACTGATGAGAAACAATCACTGTCTCTCACAGAGGCCAGTTCAATAAATTATGGCACCTCCGTAAAATGGACCACCAACACGGTGAAGCTGATGGTGCCCTCTGCACCCTCACCTTCTCTTTCCCCCTCAATGCCCTTCAATCCGACTCTTATTCCCACTAGCTACTCCTGCAAAATCACCAATAGGCACCATGACACCAAATCGATGGGCCACTGTTTTCCTCACTCCCTTGACATACTTCCTTTTCTTGGTTTCTTGACCCCATGCTCCTCTGACATCCTATGACCTCCTGGGTTCTTGGTCAGTTTCTTGCCTCCTGTGTGACTCAGTCTCTAAATTGTGGGGAGCCACAGGGTTCCGTCCCACCCACCTCCTCTTTGTTCTCTGCATGACCTGGATACAGCAGCATGCATGTCCCATATCTAGTTCTTTCAGTTTCAGATAAGAAAACATCCTCAATCTCTTATAACCTCATCCATTTTCCCATTTCCAGTACAAAAATGCCCTAGTCCAGCATAATGGTGAAAGCCTCCTCCCTCCCTCCTGCCTGATACAAAAACATCCAGGTGGCCAAGAAAGGAAGGTGCCTCCCAAGCTCTGGCTGTAGCTTCTGACCCCTTCTTGGGAATGTGGGTGCCTAGGGAGAAGCCAGGGCTCATGCAGGGGTACGGCTAGCCCTGGCGCTGGGTGTTCTGGCCAGGGCTGGTGTTTGCAGTGACTCCTTCTCTCACAGGCACTCTCCTGGTTTCTTTGAAGACCCCTCCCTGGGGAAGATCTGGGTGCCTGTGCTACAAAATGGACAGTGTCTGTTCTTTATCTACTCACACCTCTTCCCCTTCCAGGCATCCATACTTGTTGGGTAGCTCCAGCCTCTTGCTGCTGACGTGGCCCCAATCTTTAACAGAAAGCCCTCTGGGGTGGGTCCAGTGGGCTCATGGCTCACGTAGGGTGCCCCATACTCCCAGCACCTTTTTCTGGCTATCAGCAGGAGGCAATTTCTCCCAGACCAAACCCACTCCTGTTTCAGATTTCACTAGTGTGAGTCCATTGGTCTACTGGGCCTCCCAGACTCCGTGACACATGTCAAAGTCTGCGTGATCTCCTGAAACCGCACGTTATGTCTGAAGTTGGGTTGGGGGTTAGGGATCACAGAGAACAGGACCCTCGTCAAAGAAATCCTGTGCGTAACTCCCAACCTCATCCTGTTGTACCTTTCCAGGTGGGTACTGGGTAAGTAGGAAGAAAATAGATTCCCGCTCCTATCTTGTTTTCCCAAGCCCTGCTTGGGTGGTCTCACACCACAGGCCTCAGGACTGCTGGAACCATGGCCTTGCTGGACCTCAGTCTCATCTTACGCTGTGGTGATCTCCATCCATTCCCATCCTAAGGTGTCTCACTGTCTCCAACTGCCTCACTTGTCTTTGTTTCTAGCTTAACATCTCCGAAAGTACCAGGATTTTATGAACAATTCCTACACCCAATTAGCGTCTCCACTTCACTGTTGTAAAGTCTTCTCAAACTGAGCTTTTCAAACAAGCCTTGATTGTCCCCACCAAAAGCATCTCCCCCCACCATCTTCCCATGGCAGAAAATAGGATTTCCCCTGCCCCACACCTCGGAGCTGTCCTTGATGCTCCCGTGCCATCCCCACACCAAATCCATCTCAGCCCTGACCACCATGGAGAAGACAAGACAGTCTGTGTTCTCCAGAAAACTGCAGAGTAGCAGAGGAGACCAGCAATGCGTGGAATAGTCCGGAGGAGACCATCGCCAGAGAACGCCATGTGCTATTAATCATTACTCAGAGTGCAATTCTGTCGTTCAGAGAAATGAGAAGGCAGATACACACCGTCAGTGCAAAAGGAACTGGAGACCAAGGAGTTATCACAAGAAAATGCAAACTGGATATGGGGCCAGAAGGGAGCGCAACACGACAGAGGGAGTGTGAGGAGTGGCCTTCTGGAAACATGGATGTGCCGGGAAATGACAGACTGGGCCCAAATGTGTAAAGAGGAGGAGTTAGGAATTCAGACTTGGGACCGAAAAGCATTCAGAGATGTGTTGAGGAGGGATAAACCATAGAGGCCTTTTAAGTAGGGTGATACGATAGAAATAGAAGTGAATGGACATTAATTTAGCAGCCATGTGCTGGATTGCTGAGAAACAGCAGGCAGGAAGATGAACCCAGACTTTGGTGATGAAAGTGACAATAAAAAGAGAACCATTTGGGGAAGAAAACCTGCAGGCCTGCCTAACATTGTGGCAGGTGACGCTGAGCGGCATCATAGATGCTCACTCTCGTCACGGGGATAGCTTCTCTCCCTTCCCAAGGACACACAAAAATGGGTCATTATCTCCATCCTAAAACCAATGTCTGACACCCAGCAGGATGGAGCTACGAGTCTGCCAGCCTGGGTGAGAAGACATGCAGGAGCCCAGAGCATCCAGAGAGGGACATTACAGCGAAAGGCTTCTTCCCAGTTTTGTCCACAGGCTAATAGATGACACTCCTCCGGCACCAGCAATATAAAGTGTCCGAGTACAATCAGCCATGCAGCAAATGTAGGGTTCAATATTAATTTCAGGCATCAAAAATACTTTAAACTTGATTTCTAATATATAATTTCACCAGAATGGGTTGAAACCACTTATATCTTCTAACAATACGTATGCTGCAAGCACAAACAGAGCCAGGAGTTTTGAAGTCTGTGTACCACTTGAGAAATCAATGAGATGCCAAAAAGTTCCCCAAGTGTTTGGCTTTAGAGTCACCTATGCCATTATTATGGCAACAGTTTGCAGCATGTCCCAGACATACAGACGCAGTTGGTGTAAATAAATATTGGTTGATAATTATAAAACAGATGCAAAAAAATAGTATCTTATAAGTTCGCATAAACAAACCCAGTTGGAAACTAGAAAAGAGATCCTTAACCATGCAGAAATTTCTCACAAAATGAAAGGTAAACTCTTGGGATTGCTAAGAATGTATAGACCAAAGAGTAAAAGCCAACTGAGACAATATTGAAGCTAATAGTCCTTACGGTTAAAATAACTTATTTTAAAGTTTGCTCAAGGTCACAGGGGGTGTCACAAACATCTTTAAAAGATCAGGGACTTAGTTTATTCTTACAAATGTTTTCACTGAATTTTCTTTTCCCCTTTAAAATTCTGGCCATTGGGTGAGACAAAGTCTTCTGCTCCCAACTTGACTGCTTCACGATGCTGATTAGCCCATCAAAGAGATAAATGCACACCCGTAATTCAGGCAGGTGCAATTTTATAAATGAGCCAAGTTCTCAGGCTATCAGGATGGGTCCCCCAGCCAAACGGTGCCACTGAGGGGCTGAACAGGGCCCCCCAAAGCAATGTGGAATCCACAGGCCCTGGGAGACCTTGAGTGTATCTGTCTTCACTGCCAGATTTTAAAAATCACTTATCTTTTTGGAGAGATGCATCTTCTAACATCAACTACCACAGGCTTTAAAAAAAACCCACCTAATTCCACTGAAATCTGCTCCCTCATAGCAAAGCAGGAATACAGGAGAAGTAAGCCAATCTGACCCCAAAACAAAAGGGGACCCCGCAGAGCTGACAGCGTGCCAGGCCTTGTTCTATGGGCTCACAAGTTATTTAATCTTCACACACCCTAAAAGGTGGGACTACTTATGGTGGCTTTATAGTCAAGGAAATGGAGACACAGGAGTTAAGCAACATGCCCAAGATCACACAGCCAGCAAGTGCCTGAGCCTGCTGAGCCCGGATCATGGGATACTAATGCCAGAACCCACAGCTGTAAAGCCAAGCCCAGTGGAAGGTCCACAGAGATGGTGCTCTTTTCTGAACTCCAGCTATGGACCTCTGGGGAGCCCATCACATGTTTCCCAGCAAGGTCACACACAACAGGACTTGAGCTCTTAGTCTTTACGGTTACAGAACCATGTAAGGCTTTTGAAATCCTCAACACTAATGCAAATCCACCAGGAGCTGGAGAGCTGTGCAAGAAGGGGGTTGTGGGGACCAGAAAGCAGTGGCCACAATGTCCAAAATCTGCCTTGAGTGGACAAAGTGTGTTAACTGGTGCTCAGCAGTGAAAAGCAGTGGACTGTGAGCATGCACTGCGTGAACGAATCGTAATTACAAGGCCCTAGAGAGTATGTGCCACTTGATTCCATTTATTTATAAACTATAAGACATGTGGACTGGGCGGCAGGAGGCGGGAAGGGCCGTTGCAAAGCTCCCTGCGAAGAACACTGGGTACAGGATTTCCCATAGGGCCTGTAAAGCTCAGGGCAGTCTTCCGCACAAAGCCTTCCTTTTGCTCTAGTCTTGACAGAATCACATAAGCCTGAACCAAACACCTGGTCTCCCCTCAGTCTTCTATGGTCACTTGTCTTTGTAAAGTGGCAGCTAATCCAATGTGGGTGCCTGGTTAGCCAGGCGCTCAGAAAACTAGGCCGCGCCTACCCTTGCCCTGTGCTGTCTCATGCACTGGAGACTGAGGGCACGTTTCCCAGTGGAGTCTTTCCCTTCAGGATCCTGGGGGTGGATAGATGCAGGTCTCAAAGGCAGCAGCTAAAAATAGGTTCAGGCAGCAGCAGGATGTCAAGTGCAGCTCTGTTATAGCCCTCTGCCGCACAAAGACATGGCCGCTGTAATTATTTTAGTATGTCATGATGTTTTGACATCTTAGAAAACCTTTGTAGCTGGGGAGAGACCACCTCTCTGGGGTTAGCCCATTCTTAGAGATAGCAAAGGGCCCAGGCGAGCATGCATGTGGTATGCAGACCAACCAGTGCAGAGCCAGGACTCCCCTATCTGACCTGTGCTTCCCAGGAGGCAACATCCCTCTGCCTTCGTCATCCCAAGACCAGGTGCCAGGCAACTGGGGGCCACCCTTGATGCTCAGAGTCCCTGGGATCATTCAAACTAGCCAGTCCTAAACTGCTCACCCTGCCCTCCCTTCCCCTGCCCTAATCCCAATAAAGGCTCTGGCCTAACCTTCCGCTACTCCTCTGCTCTGCTTCCTGCCCACCCTGGTGCTTCCCCACGTGGTCTGTGTGCTGTGCCTCCAGCCTCTAGGACCTGGGAATATAATATGCCTTGTTTCTTCTTGAGCTTCTTCTATGTTTCCTCTTATGGCCAAACCTAACTGACCCTCTCTAAAGAATACAAAAAAGGAGGCCTAATGGGTTTCCATTAAGTTTTAAGGAAAGAGAGGGAAAGGAAAAAAAGAAAAAACAGAGTATGATCTTTCCCTGATTAAATGTGTTGGGGAACATTCCTGAAATGTTTTAATTAAAAATCTTTAGGGAAAAGAAAAGTTCCTCAATTTCTCCGCTGTCCTTACACTTCACATTCTAAGTTTGCTACGTCTGAGGAGAAAAGGAACAGTGGAGGTAAACAGAGCTTGTCCATAATCAACAAAAAGAGAACCAGGCTTTCAGCCGACCCCTCGGCCAGCATCCTCTTAAACAGAAACACTCTTGTGAGCTGGGGTGGAAGGGAGATGAATATGTGTCACTTCTTGTTTTCTTCTACTTCCAACATGGTCCATTTCTAGGGGCTCTATTTCCTGACCAGGAAAAGCAGTGTCTTCCAGACAAGCAAGACTCACAAGGAGGTGGGTGGAGGGAGAGGGGTCACTGCACAGGCTCTCTTCTCTCTCCACCCAAATCACTCATGTCTAGACTTCTAAATAAATAAGGTCAAAAAAGGTAAACTACCATCTATGTCACCAATGTGGGCATAGCAGAGATTCTGAACCACACCACATAAAGTGTCACTGGGAAAATTAAAATGGGTTGGATCTGTGTTTGTTTCTTTGCATAACTCATAGATTAAATTCCTATGTAGTCAGATTAACTGGTGCCCCAGCACTTTAGACTTGCTCTACACAAACCCAAGCCGAAAAATGTAAACCTAAAACTTAGGCCACTATCTGCCTTTTAAATAACGACATTTGAGTATCAAACATTCAGTGTCCACTCAGGAATTTGGCACCAGTTTAGGAATGGCAGGCTACAAAAGTCCTACAAAATGTCCTTATTATGGACTCCTTATTTTGGTCAACAGTTTCTTCCTAAATCCGAAACTGAGAGGGTCTTGATCACCAACCACACCAAATACCTCCCACCTTCCTACTTCTATTAAAAACATATATTTAAGGAATATGATGATGTAAAATGCTGTTCAGTCAAGACACTGCTCTGTAGCCCCAGCTCACACTGGGCCAGGATGAGGGTGGAGAGAGGGTCAAGTACCCACCAGCAGGTGAGGCAGGGCTTCAGGCTGTTTAAACCTACTTTGCATAAGACTTCCTTGGGGACACAGACCCACAGAGGGTAGCACTGAACCTGTCTCCCAAAGACACACGTTGACTTTCTAAAATAAGGACGTGGGGCTTGATCCGCCCCCAGGGCATTAGAGGTATAGAAATGGCTGCCGAGTGCCTCCACCCACAGCCTAGGCAATAAGCAGACATGCGCTTACTTCCCTAATGAGAGCCTCTGGCTGCCTGCCCACGGGGATTCATTCACAGGGCGGTGGTGAGGGTGCTGGTGACTTCTGCTGCCCCTGAGCTCAGCCGGGGGCGCTTAACAATCACACCCATCGCAGAGGCTGCCTGTGAGGTTCCACTGAGATCACCTATGAATCCACAAAGCCTCTTGACACAATAGTGCCTGGCACAGGGGCAAACGCAAAACAACTCTCCGTGGTTTCATCCTCAGCACTCAAATCAAAGTGACAAGTACACATCTTCCTTCCGAACTGAAAAAAGAGCTTTAACTGACAGAGACATATGAACTGATCCTAAAATTGATTATATACATATGCATATATGTACCTATATACATAAAGAGAGAGACAGAGTCAGAGACAGAGAGAACTCTGAAGTCCTGGTGGCTAATTCTGGCTCCAGACATGAAGTACGTTCACACCGACCGTAATCTCATTCGTTTACAGACATATGGTCCCAAGGAACATATGGTCTCTGGAAAATTATAGGAAAATAAGTAGATCCGTGTGTGAGCAGAAGCTACTGAAGAGTCCATTTTTGGATTTGTATTAACAGTTTTATTTTTAGTCTTATGTGCCAGAGATTACAGTAAGAGACTACCAGGGTGATCTCATGTGCTGCACACACGCAGCCAGCCATGCACACAGACACATGTTTTGAGTGGCTCCCGACATGCTAAGTGTTGCACAGACCCTGAGGAAGTCAATGGTGGAACTGGAATTAAAACTAATTTTCCTGTTTTCCAATCAAGGAGAATTTGACAAAGTCAAGCACAGGACAGTTAAATGGTCATCAGTTAGCACAGCAAATGCAAGAGGCTCTTTTCCCAAAGGCAGCTCAATCATATTTCCCTGATTCCTGAGGTAAAAGACTACCTTCCCTCAGTGGGATTTTCTCCAGCACTGGCCCCTCCCATTGGAGGAACCTAGTGCAAAAAGCCAGACGAATCAGAACAAATATGCTCTTACATGGAGCTGCACTAGGGGACCCTGAAGTGGAAGAGCTGAGGCCGGTCTTGCAGCCTCTTCTGGGGCCACCTCAGCAAGCTCCCCTCTTAGAGCAGCTGCCAGGGTCAGCAAGGAGGAACCTGGGAGCCTGGCATTCAGAAGAGGGGAGAGAGAGCCAGGTCTGCACTTAACTGGTCCAAAAAATGTCCTTCCTGTCACCATTTTATTAATAATAAGATAACCATAGATTATTATACAAACTAACTTTAGAAGATGAGCGATGTGGACTACAAGACACCAAAGTACAAACTCCTAGAAATAAATACTACATGAACACAATGGGTTGTTTTTCCAAAAATATGTTTAACGTCAGGCAAAAGGCTACAATACCATTGGTCAAAGGGACAATGGTCAGGCCCCATGGAAATAGGCAGACGGGGAGACACCCTGACATGTGCGGAGGAGGAGACGTGGGAGGGAGCAGAGCAGGCGGAGGACCCCACTGAGGTGTGGGGCCAGGCGAAGAGCTGGACAGTCCAGATTTGGGGACAGCAGGCCAAAGGGGGGAGGGCAGAGGGGGGCAGGCCGCAGGTCCTGCAGAAAGTGCCATTCAGTGCGCCGACATCTGCAAAGCAAGAGAGAAAACTCGGTGATTCTTCCTCGTTTGTCAGTGCTGTGAACACAGCCCCTCATGTGGGACGTGCCGCTCTTGTGTTTATTTAGGCAGGACTTAGTTCCCTTGTCTGTTCATGATAACCTGTTTGATTTGCACACAGCCCCCTTCTCAGTCCTCACATCCAACTTTCTGTCCATGTTTATCTGTTTCTCTGTAATGTGAAAGCAGAGTCCCTCTGACTGGGTTACATAGGGAGGAGAAAGGGCCAGTGGGAACAAGAGATGTCCTGAGTGAAACATTTATAGTCACTGCAGAGAAGTTTCTCTGGGGGTTGCGGTGTGTAAAGCTGACTCTTGAGTTAAGGAGCAGTGCAGGAGGAGACCGGTCTCTGGGCTCCCGAAGAACAAAGACTCTAAGCTCTAGGAGGGGAGTTCTATCACACACACACTCATATTCTCTCACATGCACACACATACTCTTACACACTCACATGCACACTCTCACACACAATACACACACACACACCACCATGGTGACCCAGCCCCTGAGAGGGAGTCATGCTGCTCCCTGCTGTGCGTCTTCACCTCCCTCACCTCCCTGAGCAACCCCCTGAGATATAATTTTTCCGTTTGGGAAAAAATAAACTAAGAGAAAAGAAATTAAGCTCAGAGAAAGTACTTAATTCTTCCCGGAATCACACCATGTTAATGAAGTCATATTTGAATTAGACCCTTGGGCTCCAAAGCCAGACCTTACCCATGCAGTGCACATGGTGACTCAGGGGCCGCACTGACATCAGTCCCCCCTGAGCAAGGAAACGGGCACCGCCACAGTTACACAAGAATGAGGGGTGGCCAGCCTCAGCTGTGAGATCTTGTCCCGTCACCACAGGGGCAACGTGGTCCTGGGGGCTAGCCAGCCGGCACTGCCCCAGAGCCCATGCCTTCACCCCCCTAAGAATGTTCAACACCCCTGCTCTGCCTTTAAAAGATGCTCCAGCCCATCGTTGGATCCTCACATGTGCTGATGAGGTTAGGAGCAGGCCATCAGACATAGCATGTCACTTAGATGACACGAGGCAGGTGAGCAACATCATATCCCTGTCCATTCCAGAGGCATGGGAAGGCCCCGCGTGTTGCCAAACCACAAAGCCAGCACTTGCACTGGGATCGGCCTGGACTGGCCCTTCCCTCTCTGGGAGCTGAGCGTGTGCCCAGCAGCCCAGACTCTGTGGGCAACAGGACCGATAAGGAGAAGAGCCAGGGCTGCCAGTGGGCTCAGCAATGACATGAGAAGGAAGACCAAGCTGCACATCCAGCCCCACATTGTGTGACGTGCTGGGTCAGAGGGGGAAATCACTGCACCTGAGCACAGGGGAGCTCTGTTCCTTTGGGAAGCTCCCTGCTGAGTTTTGGCAGCTCCACTCAGGCTCCCTCCTGTGTGGTCCAGGAAGTGCCCAGAGGGCTACTGAGGACGGAGGGGTGACCCAGAGCAGGGAACCAAGAAAACAGGCAAGAACCAACCTCACGTGGGTGGGGCCGTGAGCGCTGGGAAAAAATATGTTGTTGAAGCTACATAAAAAAAAAAAAACTACTGGGAGCTAACATGACAGTTTGGTGATAGAGAGAGAAACCAGAGTCTTTTCCCTCTAACAACAGTGAGCACGTAGAAGGGAGACCGTGGGAGTAATGGTGGGAGCCTCATGCACATCGAGGCCAAAATGGTACAAGCCATGGACGGAGTATGGCAAGAGTGACACGGCCTGCATGAAGACAGAGTAAAATGATATGGAAGGACACAAACAAGATGTGAATGAATGGAAACTCACGCCATGCGCCGGATATAAAGACATAATATTATAAATGTAAATTCTCCCTAAAGGAATACATTAATTTGATTATAATTATAATCCTAATGAGATCTTTTTACACTCAGTGGTATGTTGTTAGAAAGCAAAGAAAGTTCAAAAATTGTTAAGAAAATGTTTTAAACAAGAAAGAACAGCAAAGGGAGATGCCTCCTACCAGATCAGAAACATGACTACCACACCACCACGATCAGAACCGTAAGTTACTGCTCACAGAAAACAGGTATATCAGTGGGCTGCAACAGTATCCCGAAACAGAGCCAAGAATGTAAGGGAGTTCAATAGATGATGAGGTGGCATTCCAACTCAGCGGAGGATTCCAGTTTGGGCACAGTTGGTTATCATATTAAAAGTAAAGTAAATAAAAATATTAGAAAATCATTAGTATAATCTTACAGTGAGGGAGATAGTCAAGACAAGTCATAAAATAAACCATGGATAGAAGTACTCTAATAACAAAGTTAATTGTATTGCAAAATATTCTAGCACATATCAAATATGCAAAAAGCTCCCACAAATTGATAAAAAAAATAAAGAAAAACCCAGTAGAAAAACGAGCAAGTGATATAAACAGATAATTCATTAAAAAATGAAACCAGCCAGCAAATATACTTGTATGTGACAAGGTGCCACCTTCCTGGTATAGAAAAAACCTCAGAGAAAAAAACGACATTGTTTTGACCGTAAAACTGGTAAAAATTAATGACATTAAGACCCATTGCTGCAAGGTTGGGAAGAAAGGGCCACTTCCATAAGCTGCTCGTAACAGTATGAGCCGCAGAAACATGCTTGCAGCAGCCCCATAATGAGGAGGCCAGCAGCATACTTCTCCACAAAAAGCCATCAAAACGACCAGGGCTAAGCTTGTGCTCAGAAGCGGTAATCCCCTCCCCCACCCTCCAATAGAAGGCCGGAGGCCTGCCTTTCTGCCACATCACTCAGTGTGGGGCTGAGTGCGGTCCTTCATCCCTCCATCACTCCACACACAAGGACAGAGGCCCTGTGTTCCTGCAGCATAGCTTTACCCAGCAAAACGGAACAAAAATGGGAATATTTGACTAAATTATATAGCGGTAAAGATTTGCAGCTATAAAAAATCAGTCAGAACAAATCTCCTGATCTGTTCATGAAGAAGGCAAATTGTGGAGTAATGAGTGTGGTAGCATCCCCGTTTTTAACAAAAAGTGGCGCAGTTCATGTGTGTGGTGGTGTGTGTGTGGTGTGTGGTGTGTGGTGAGTGTGGGGTGTGTGTGTGTGTGCGTGTGTGTGTACAAATACAAAAAATATGTTGTTACCTGTTACGTCTCCCCATGTAGGTGTGATTGGAACAGGGAGAAACTTTTTTCTTTATATTTTCTGTCTATACTTCTATATTGTTTGCCTTGTGTTATTAAGCATCTGTTGTTTTAATTAAATTTTTAAAAAGAAAAAACAGAACAAGAAATTACTCCATGTGGTCACACACATCAGTAATTCATCCCATTTTATTGCTCAGTGACATTTATAGCATATACATGCCAGAATTTGTTCTCTGCTCACTCATTGGTTGATGATTGGATTGTTTCTTGGGTCTATTACGAATAATGCTGTTATGAATTTTGACCTACTGTGGGCACATGTTTTTATTTCTGCGTTGGTAAATTTACATTTCACTTTATTTTAAAAAGCTGTCCAGCTGTTTTCCAAAGTGCTGTGCCATTTTGCATCCCTACCAGCGATGACACACAACAACATGGGTGATCCTCAAAGCATGTGCTGAATGAAAGCAGCCAGTCACACGAGGCCTTGTTCCGTATGATTCCATTCATGTGAAATTCTAGAAAAGGCAAACTTTTATTTCCAGGAAGTACTGCTGTTGCCTAGAGCAGATCTGGGGATGGCTGTTGACTGCAAGAGGGACAAGGGAATTAGGGGGTGGGGGACATAGAAATGTTCTGTGTCTTCTTTGTGGTGGCAATTAAGTGACTGTATACAATTGCCAAAACTTATTAAACCATACACCTAAAATGGGTGTGTTTCATTTATGTAACTCCAACCTCAGTGGAGCTAGGGGAAAACGGATAGTCACACACAAAAACTTTTTAGTCAAACAAGAAAAATAGCCTACCCTTTGACTAATCAATGCACATGAGAGGGACACACACAAGAATGCATGTACACGTTCCAGGAGAATGTGTGTGCACGTTCCCAAAGACACACACAAGAACGTACGGAGCAGCTTTATAGTATTCCACTCACTGGGCACCACTCAGCAGTAAAAAAGAACAAACTCGTGGGGCAGGCAGCAGCATGAAGGGAGGTCCAGATGAAATGATGAGGGAAATAAAAAGGCAGATACAAGATACACTGTATCATCACATTTATGAGAAGTTGGAGAACGGGGTGGGGGTTCACTGGTTCAGGGGGGCACAGGGGTGTTCTGGGGTTTGGAGATATTGCTCTGGTGATAGCTTCTCAGCATATGCATGTGTAAAATCCCAGCAAGCTACATACTTGAGACTTGTGTACTCCATCAGAGGTGTGTTACACCTCAGCAAATTCATTGTAAACACAGAAACAAGAATAACAATTAAAATGAGAAAACTAGCCAGCAGGCTGGGGATGTAATCTACTATGTCATTAGGAACCATCATAGCATTTGAAGTGAGAGAGAAACATGATGAATGTGATTTGGGAACAGAAATATGGTGTTTTTAAAGGACAAACTGATGGAGGAAGCGTTGCTGGACAAATTCTTAGGGGTCTAATGTGAGTGTGAGTCCTGTGGTAAGGAAGTCTGGGAAGGACTGAGGTAGGATGGGAGGAAGGAAGGAACCTAAAAGGCATTTCCCAGAAGAGCAATCACTGGTGACCTGGCCATATGACTGCCAAGGTAGGAATACTGTAAAAGTAATAATAAGAGCCATAGTTGATGTTTATGGAGTGTTTGCTGAATGTCTGGCCTTGTTCTCTGACTTCAAGGGTATTAATCTTCTAATACAGTAGGAATCATTTTGATCCCCATTTTATGTGTTAGAACTTAAGACCAAAGATGTTAAGTAGCCTGTCTGAGGTCACACAGCTGGGAGTAGATCTAGTTTGCAGCACAAGTCTTGCGTGCTGGAAGAAAGATGACAAGTTCAGACTGGACCACCAGGCATTAGAATCACAGGCAAATACCCATCACCCTCAAGGAGAACGAATGTGAACTCACATGTGAAGGCATAATGTCACTGCAAATGATCGTAACTGTTAAAGTTACGAGATACCACATCATACTCATGGCTATTATAGGATGGTTAATATGAAAAAACAGGAAATGTTGGCAAGGATGTGGAGAAATTAGAACCCTTGTTGGTGGGAACGTAAAGTGGTACAGATGCTATGGGAAATGGTATGATGGTTCCTCAGAAAATTAAAGATAGAATTGTCAATGTGATCCAGCAATTCCATAACTACCCAAAATAATTGAATACAGGGTCTCGAAGAGATATGTGTTTACCCATGTTCATAGCAGCGTTATTTACAATAGCCAAAAGGTGAAACAACCCAGTGTCCTTTGGCCAGATACATGCATAAATGAAACGTGGTGTGTACATACAATAGAATATGACTCAGCTTAAAAAGGAAGGAACTTCTGACATGGGCTACAATATGGATGAACCTTGAGGGCATTGCGCTCAGTGAAATAAGTCAGTCACACAAGGACAAATACTGTGTGTTTCCTCATATATGAGGGACGTGGAGTCGTCAAATTCATAGAGACAGAAAGTAGATGGTGGGTGCCAGTGGCTGGGATGGGGAGCTAGTGTTTAATGGGGACAGAGTGTCGGTTTGGGAACATGAAAAAGTTCTGGAAATGAATGGTGGTGATGGCTGCACAATAGTGTGAATGTCCTTAATGCCCAATGAACTGTACACTTAAAAATGGTCAAAATGGCAAATTATGTATGTTTATGTATGTTTTACTACACAAAAAAGTATCAATTAGGTAGAAGCCAAAAGAAATTTTAGAAGAACCATCCACTGCTGTCAGGGCCAGACACTGAGGGCTGTGTGCTGTCGCAGGGCCTTCACAGCAGCCTGGAGGAAAACAGCGTGTCTCCCACCTGCAGGCTAAACCACGGGACCACAGACCGACCAACTGAGCTTCATAAGGAGTTCAATCTCTTCCTTTATTCTGGGCATAATTAAACCTTCAGTATTTCCTGTCAAATGTATCATCATTTTTTTGATGCATATTTATGCCTATCGTGATAGAATTCCTGTCTGAGGCTATAAATAATTGAGCTAAGGCCCTTTAAACCTAATGATAATATCCTTCTCGTGGGACGTCCTCCAGCACATCTTGTGCTCTGCAGCTATTAAAAGGCTTTGTGGCCACATGTCAGAAAATACCACCTCCGATGTAAACAAACCACAGCTAAGAAGTCATAAATAACATACATTTAGGCACATACACATCAGAGGACCAGGTTCTATTCTACTACACGCATTGATATTGAATACAGATCAGAGTCATATTGAGATGAAAACAAGAATTGGGCCAAACATAAAAAGTGGTACCTGCTGATAAGTGGGCAGGTGATGATTCTCGATTCCCCGAGAACCAGTACATTGGTCTTGTGTCCTCAGTTCAAGAAGCTCAGAAACCCTACCCCACCCACCCCAAGTGAGGTCCGTGCTCTGACTTAGCTCTCACCATGTGTGAAGGGCTGAGTTCATTTCTTTTAAGACTAACTGAATAAATTGGAGGGGAGAGGCTCGAGATAATAATCACACATAACATAAACTTAAGTTGATATATGAACCTGATCACGTAATATTACATTTAAGAACAAATGAAGGACACAAAACTTTGCATAACATGTGATTGCAAATAAATGAAAAATTAAGGCAAACCTCCCCTTCCCGTTTTTGTACTTTGTTTTCTAGAATTTCTCTAGTGGGCTTCCCTTTTATAATGAAATGGGATTCAGTTTTAAGGCATGTAGAACAGTGGTGCTAACCCATGGGACATTAGGCAAAGTCTGAAGACAGCTTTGGTTGTCACAATGTTGGGGGGGGGGAACATCTACTGAGTAGAAGTTAAGGGGGATGCTAAACATCCTAACATAAACAGAACAGCCCCCCACAACAAACATGACCTGACCCCAAATGTCAACAATGGAGAGGCTGAGAAACCCTCGTGTAGAGATTACTTTTGTCTCCCAAATGGGACCCAACTCGCAGTGACAGTTGTATGTGTTCTCCCAGGAACAATCCATGAATGTGCTATTTACACAAGAGAAAGATGTCCAAGGAAGGTGGGCTCAATTGAAAATTGCTGAAGTGCCTGCCCCTCCCACCCTCAGTGTACACTCAGGGAGTCCCTGGTGTGCACGCTGCAGGGATAACAGCCCCATCCCATTTTCCATGTCACCTGGCTGTCCCCAGGGGGTTGAGAAGGAATGTAGGTAAGGACAGCCAGGGCCTCTGGTGGCCATAGGCAGCAAGGAGGGTTTGCTGGTACTACAGATACCTCCTCACAGGGCCTGAAAACCAGACCCCCAGGAGCCGACAGCCAGCTGTCCTCCCCGGGGAGCGTGGAGGTGGGACAAAGTGTTCAGCAGTCACCTATGTGAGAGTGTTCTGCTAGACTCACGCCTGAGGAAGTGAAGGTTGCTAGCTGAAACAGAACAGAACATGAGGAAGAGTGAGCAGGGCCTCACAGGAGTGCCGAGGAAATTGCACCAGGTAGAATGGAGCAGACTTCTGGCACAGGTGCTCCCAGCTCAGTGGGAAAGGCGGAGTTAGAAGGTCTACCAGAAGAGGCACTGCAGGGACCCTGGGTCCTGAGGGAATGCCCCAGAGCAAAGACATTACTGGCCCTGAGTACCAACAGGCAACAGGTGAAAAAGAGCTCATTCTCTTAGAAGGACACCAGCCACAAACCATATCCCCCAGGGGATGAGGCAGGGTCAGACTCACTGTTCAGCACGGACCATTATCTGGTATGTTAGGTATTAAAGTACATTGAACTAAATTACAGAAACTTACAAATGGATTCATTGAATTTACTTCCCAGTGTTTGAAGCCTTTGTTTCAAAAGGAGTTATAAGCTGCTAATCTTGAATTTATCCAATAAGTTTGTATTTTTCCAGGTTGTAAGTAGTAAATGAAAATGTGAAGAGAAAGGACATTATACCAATTATCCCTCAAATAAAGGAAGCCCTGTCTTCCAAAGTGAGTGATTTCCATGCTGCTCAGCAGATACAGCTGCACTAATTTTCTTAGAAAAGGCCGTCGGGATAGAAAGGAAGGAAAAAGTACTTAATACCACTTTTCTGCATGGAGGTTGTCTCATTAATCACACCTTCTGGGCTGTCACTACCAGCAATTTGCTTCTTCTGATGCTTCATTTTTAGTCATTTCCCTGGATTCCTGAAAACTTAAGATTTCAACAAACATTGATTGAGTGCGTATGCAGAGCCACAAGCTCCACACAGCACTCATCGGAGGACGGCTTGTCACCTTCATCGGCCATGATGCCTCACGAAGAGCCTCAAGGACATTCAAACCCAAGTTTACATGACAGCTTGGTTCAATCCCCCTCATATTTAGAGACTTTAGACTTCATTCTTTTTCAATAATAAATTATAAATATTAAGAGCTTTTAATGATGAGAAAATGCTTATGAAACTATGAGACGAAAGATGAATATAACCTTTTATGTACAGTGAACACTTATATCAACAATGTATGTGAAAAATACAGCACATTAACTAAGTCATCAAAGTTGACATCATCGGTATTGAGACAAAGTGACATCATGTATCTCCTGATGTCATGCACTGAGAAGGCCACAACGATTTCCATGTCTTACTGCCAGAAATGCATCACCTGAAAGAATCACGGGAAAGCAACAGACAAATTAGAATTGAGGAAAATTGCACAAAAAAAAAACACCAAAAAAAAAACTGGCACGTGTACTCTTAATAAATGTCAATATCAAGAAAGACAAAGAAAGGCCAGGGAACTGTTCTAGATTAAAGGAGCCCAAAGACACATGACAACTAAATTCAATGTGTGATTTTTGCCCTGGACTGGGCAAAAATAGCAATGGAGGACATTATTGGGACAATTGATAAACGTGGATTTCACTAAATTAGGTAGTAGTGTTCTATCAGTGTTGAAGTTCACTGTGCTGTGGATATATAAGGAAATGTCATTGTCCTTAGGAAATACACACTTACATAGTTAGGGTTAAAGAGGCAAAATATCTCCAATGTATTCTTAAATGGCTCATAAAAAAAAAAAATTAGAGACTTGCAGGAACCATTTGTCCTATTCTTACACCTTTTCTATTAATTTAGAATCATCTAAAATGTTTTAAAATGCATAGAAAAAATGAAGGAAATGTTATATTTAGTCAAAATTAAGATATAACTGATTGTAAAATAGATCATATTGTATGTCAGACAACTAAAGAAAAAACACATGGAAATGTAACAGCTGTGTGCGATATCAGAGGGATAGTGAATGCGGGGAGAGGAGTTGTCCCTGTGTGAGGGATATAAATGATAAATGACTAACTATTACATTGTTTTGTGTACCTGAAACTTAAAAAACAAAAGAAAAAACACGTATAAAAATAAAGAAAGAAAGAATAAACTGAAAAGTCAGAAAAAAGAAAAAATGCAGCCAATTAAAATATAACAATACTTTATCACGTAATTTTTCTTTCATACTTTTAAAGAACTCTTTTAGACTTATTAATGTATAGAATTTTATTATATATCACTCTTCTGCATACATAAAAAGAAATAGGCAAGTAAAATAAATAGGTTAAAATATTCCTCCCAGTTCTTTGCATTCTGGTTTCAACACTTTTTCCGAATCACTATTTGATTCAGTGGTTTGTGTCTAAGTATTTCTATGCAATATCATCCTCTGAGCCATCAAGAATGTAGGTGAAAAAGAAAAAAAAAAGAATGTAGGTGACACAGCAGTTTTTCAAAAGAATGCTCCATTATTATTTCAGTATTTTCTTCTAAACCATCAAAGCCCATTCTGCAAGCTTCAGTGCTTGGCCTTTCCAAAAGGTGTTGGGAGAGGATTTGGCCAACAATGAGGACTCATATTACCTTAAATGGTTGGTGGACTGATCATTGCAGATCAAAGTCATTTAGTTGAGCTGACATGAACAACAACCAGGTATTCATGTGATTAGCCATGACAGCAAAGAGACAGCTACTGCCTGCCTGGTAGGAAGAGGTTAAGACATGACTGAATACAAGATGCATCCATATTTCGGCAATGTTCAAATGTGAGGAGAGTGCATCTGAGAGTTTAAATGTGGTATTTAAAAATATTTAACGGTGTTGGGTTTTTGGGTGGGAGGTTATACCACTTCTGTACACTCCAGTATAGAACCAATAAGCACACATTAATTACTTGGTTTCCCGGACAAGAAAAAGCTAAAGGAGTTCATCACCACCAAACCAGTGTTACAAGAAATGTTAAAGGGACATGTTTAAGAAAAAGAAAGAAAAAATAAAAGATCAAAATATGAATAATAAAATGACAGTAACTGCATACGTATCAATAATTACTTTAAATGTAAATGGATTAAATGAGCTAATCAAAAGACAGAGGGTGGCCAAACCTGAATAGCCATTTCATCAAAGAGGACACTCAAATTCACCAGTAGATATCCAAAAAGATGCTCAACATCACTTATCATCAAAGAAATACAAATTAAAACCACAATGAGATATCACCTCACACATCTTAGAATGGCCACCATCAGTAAATCAACAGACAACAAATGCTGGCAAGAATGTGGAGAAAATAGAACCCTTATGTACTATTGGTGGGATCGCAAATTAGTGCATCCACTATGGAAAACAACATGGAGGTTCCTCAAAACATTCAAAATACAACTACCATTTGTCCCAGCAATCCCACTTCAGCGTATCTGAGGAAATCCAAAGCATTAATTCAAAAAGATATGTGCACCCCTATGTTCATTGCAGCATTATTTACAATAACCAATATATGGAAGCAACCTACGTGTCCATTGACAGATAATTAGATAAAGAAGATGTGGTACATATACACAATGGAATATTACTCAGCCATAAAAAAGAATGATTTTTACCATTTGTGACAACATGAATGGACCTACAGGGTATTATGTTAAGTGAAATAAGTCAGACAGAGAAAGACAAATACCATATCATTTCACTTATATGTGGAATCCAAAAACCAAAATAAATGAACAAACTAAATAAAAACAGTCTTATAGATAAAGAGAACCAACTAATGGTTGCCAGGTAGGACGGGGGTGGGGAGGCTGGGTGAAGAAGCTGAAGGGATTAAGAAATACAAATTGGCAGTTACAAAATAGTCACAGGGATGTAAAGTACAGCATATGGAATATAGTCAATAATACTGTAATAATGATGAATGGTGTCAGGGGTGTACTAGACTTATTGGGTAGATCACTTTGAAAGTTAGATAAATGTCTAACCACTATGCTGTACATCTGAAACTAATATCATATTGAATGTCAACTGTAATTGAAAAACATTTAAAAATTTTTTTTAATTACTTGATGTTGCTTTTATAATCAGAAAAAAAGAATACATCTTCATCCACAGAATATAGTTATTTTGCTGATTTTTATCTCTAAATTCCCTATGTTTTCCAAGGCACAAAATTTTCCACCTAGTAGTTCAGGTCTAAGAAAATTCTCTAGGGTAAAATGCATTAACTGACCCAATAAATATTAATCAAAGTTTCTGTGGCATTAGGAAAAGCCAGTCTCAGATGATGCCATCAAGGATCTTAGAGACTTAGATCCTTAGAGAAGAGAGGGGACCACTTTGAATTGATTCTAAGACGCATTTTTTTCAGATTTTAAAATTTCTGAATTTGCTGTGGGCCACACAGCAGTCATGATGTACTCGCCATTCCCTGCAAATATGCATCACAACTTGCAGAATAAATATCATTAGTTTGAAAGAAAATTCCAGAGTAAATAGTGGAGTACATTTTTAAAGGATAGAATTATTGAGATATAATTCACATAGCATAAAATACACTCTTTTTAGATGTTCCATTCTATGAGTTTTGAAAAGCATGTATAGTCATGTAACTACTACTAAATCAAGAGATAGAATATCTCTATTGTCTCCAAAAGTTTTCCCTATAAGCCTTTTGTGATCAATCCCCTCCTCCTCGCCTCCAGAACTTGGCAATCAGTGATCTGATCTCTGTCTCTAGTTTTACCTTTCCAAGAATGTCATATAAATGGAATCATACAGTATGCAGCCTTTTGTATCTGGTTTCTTTCACGCAGCACAGTGCTTTTGAGATTCATTCATACTGTCGCATGTACCAAGATTTTGTCTAACAGACAAATTATTAGTAAAGCGATTGAATCAGTAATCAAAAACTTCCCAACACAAAAAAAACCCAGGACCAGAGGGTTTCACTGATGAATTTTACCAAAACATTTAAAGAATAATTAACAAAAAAACTTCTCAAATTCTTTCAAAAAAAAGAAGAGAGAGAAACACTTCCAAATTCATTCTGTGAAGCCAGCATTACCCTCATACCAAAACCTGACAAGGACACGACATGAAAAAAAATTACAGGTCAATATCTTTGATGAACATAGATGCAGAAATCCTTCAAGAAGGTATTAGCTAACTGAATTCAACAATACATTAAAAGAATCATACAACACAATCAGGTGAGATTTATTCCAGGGATGCAAGGATGGTTCAACATCTACAAATCAATCAGTGTGATACACCACATTAACAAAATGAAGGATAAAAAATCATATGATCATCTCAATAGATGCAGAAAAAGCATATGACAAAATTCAACATCCATTCATGGTAAGAACTCTCAACAAACTGGGTATAGAGGGAACATACTTCAACATAATAAAGGACGTAGATGACAAGCCCACAGCTAACATCATATCCAATGGTGAAAGCTGAAAACCTTTCCTCTAAGATCAGGAAAAAGACAACAATGCTCACACTTACCACTGTTATTCACCATAGTACTGGAAGTCCTCGTCAGAACGAGTAGGTAAGAAGAAGAAATAAAAGGCATCCAAATCAGGCAGAAGAAATGAAACTGTATCTATTTGCAGATGATATATTCTATATAGAAAATCCTAAAGACTCCACCAAAAAATTGTTAGAGCTAATAAACAAATTCAGTAAAATAGCAGGATACAAAATCAATATACAAAAATCAGTTGTGTGTTTATACACTAAGAATGAATTATCAGAAAGAGAAATTAAGAAAAATAATCTCATTTACAATTTCATAAAAAACAATAAAATACCTGGGAATAAATTTAACCAAGGAGGTGAAAGGTATGTACATTGAAAATTACAAGATATTGATGAAAGAAATTGAAAAAGGAACAAATAAATGGAAATATATTCCATGCTCATGGATTGGAGGAATTAATATTGCTAAAATGTGGGTACTACCCAAAATAATCTGCAGAGTCAGTGCAGTCTCTCTCAAAATTCCAATGGCATTTTTTACAGAAATAGAAAAAAAAAATCCTAAAATTTGTATGGAACCAGAAAATATCTCAAATAGCCAATCTTGAAAAAGAAGAACAAAGCTGAAGACACAACACTTCCTGATTTCAAACTATGAGTATATTACAAAGTTATAGTCATCCACACAGTATGGTATAGGCATAAAAATAGACACATAATTCAATGGAACAGACTATAAAGCACAGAAATAAACCCACCCGAAAACGTTTGATTAATTTATTACAAGGAAGCCAAGAATATACAACAGGAAAAGTATAGTCTCTTTAATAAATAGCGTCAGGATAACTGGATAGCCACATGTAAAAGAATGAAACTGGACCCTATCTCATACCATGCACAAAAAATCAAGTCAAAATGGGCACAAGATTGGAACAATGACCTGACCAGCAAACTCCTAGAAGGAAAAATAGGGAGGTTAAACTCCGTGATAATTTGTTTTGGCAATGATTTTTTTGGTTTGACACCAAAAGCAAAGGCAACAAAATCGAAAGCAAACAAGTGGGACTACACTAAACTAAACACCTTCTGCACAGCAAAGGAAATCATTAACAAAACGAAAAGGCAACCTCTGGAATGGGAAAAAACATTTGCAAATCTTACAAGTATATCCGATAAGGGGTTAATTTCCAAAATATATAAAGAACTTACACAACTCAACAAAAACACCCAAATCCAATATAAAAGTGGTCAGAGGATCTGAATAGACATTTTCCCAAAGACATAGAAATGGCCAACAGGTACATAAAAATGTGCTCATCATCACTGATCTTTAGGGAAATACAAATCAAAACCACAGTGGAATATCACCTCACACCTGTTAGAATGGCTATCATCAAAAACATAAGACATGAGTATTGGAGATGATGTGGAGAAAAGAGGGAGCCCTCCTGAGCTGTTGGTGGGAATGTAAACTGGGAGAGCCACTATGGAAAACAGGATGGAGAGTCATCAAAAAAATTAAAAGTAGGACTATCGTATGATCCAGCAATTCCACTTCTGGGTATATTTCCAAAGAAAATTAAATCACTATGTTGAAGAGATAGCTGCATCCCCAAGTTCACTGCAGCATTATAAAAATGAGGGAAATTCTGCTATTTGTAATAACATGAATGGACCTTGAGGCCATAATGCTAAGTGAGATAAGTCAGACAGAGAAAGACAACTACTGTGTGATATCACTTATATGTGGAATCTAAAAAAAAAAAATATATCAAACTCATAGAAACAGAGAATAGATTGGTGATTGCTAGAGAGTGGGGGCAATGGGTGAAGGTGGTCAAAAAGTACAAAGTTCCAGTTACAAGATAAATAAGATATGTGAGTGTAATAACGTACAGCGTGATGACTACAAAAAAATTTATTTTCAAAGATTTTGTTCCTCTTTATTGATGAGTAGTGTTCCACAATTGGTTTGTTCATTCTCTTGGAGATGGGTATTTGGGTTGTTTGCAATTTGAGGCAATTATGAATCAAGTTGCTATAAACATTTATATATAAGGTTTCGTATGTTGTGTGATGTTTTCATTTCTCTTGAATAAAAGAAGTGGGATTGCTGGGTCATATGGTAAGTGACTAACTTTATATGAGAGATTGTCAAACTGTTTTCCACAGTGACTATACTATTTTGCATACTCACAGCCACGTCTAAGAGTTTCAGCTGCTCTTCCACATTATGGCCAACCCTTGGGATTGTCAAGGTTTTTGTCATTCTAGTCGATGTGTAGTGGTATCTCAACATGCTTTTAATTTGAATTTCCCTAACAACTGATGATGCTGAGCTTCTTTTCCTCAGCTTATTTTCCATTCACATCTCTTCTTTGGTGAAGTGCCGTTCACATCATTTTTGCATGTTTTAAATTGGTTTGTTGAAAAGACTTGCTGTTAAATTTGTTTGTTGCATAGATTTCTTTCTATGTTCCAGATACAAGTCCTTTACCAGATAGATGTTTTGTAAATATTTTTGCCCGGTCAGTGGTTGTCTTTCATTCTTTTAACGTCTTTCAAAGAGAAACTTTTTAATTTTGATGAAGCCAATATGTCCTTTTTATTCTTTTGTGATTTGTGTTTTTTGTGTCCTAAGAAATCTTCCACTAACCCAGGATTAAAAGGCTATATCATACATTTTATTCCAGAAGTTATGTAGTTTTAGCATTTGGATTTAGGTCTATGAGCCATTTCAAGCTAACTTTTGTATAAGATGATAGAAATTTCTTGTTGTTCTTGCTTATTGCATATAGATATTCAATGGTCTCAGCAGCATTAATTGAAAAGACTATCCATTTTCCATTAAGATATCTTGGCACCTTTGTCAAAAATAAATTGACTATTATGTATGGATATGTTTCTGGACTCTACACATCTGTCCTTATGTCCTTATGCTGACACCACACTATATTGATTACTATAACTTTATAGTGTGAGTTCTTTTTGTATTGCTTTTCAAAATTGTTTTGGCTATTCTAGGTCTTTGATTATTCCATATACATTGAAAAATCAGCTTGTCAATTTCCACAAAAATCCTACTGGGACTTTGAAAATGTATTAAATATCAATTTGGAAAGATTTGACATTTTAACAATACTGAGTTTTTTAATCCATGTACACAATATGTTCCTCCATTTATTTAGATCTTTAATTTCTCTCATCAGAGTTTAGTAGTTTTTCACATATAAATCTTACACATATTTTGTTAAATTGAATATTAAGTATTTCGTGTCTTTATGCTATTGTAAATAATTCTTTTAAAATTTCATTTTCCAATTGATCTTTATTATATAAAAATACACTTGATATTTGTATCAATTATAATCTGCAAACATGCTGAACTCACTTATTAGTTCTAGTAGCTTTTATTTAGATTCTTCAAGATTTTCTATGTAGATGATTATGTAATCTGCAAATAAAGTGCTATTTCTGCCTGTCCAATTGATATGATTTTTAATTTTTTTCTTGTCTTACTGCACTAGGATTGCTAGTTCAGTGGTAAATAAGACTTGTGAAAGTGGACATCCTTGCCTGGTTTCTAATATTAGAGAAGGTATTCAGTTGTTCACCATTAACTATAATGTTCAAGTTAGGTTTTTTGTGGCTGTCCTGTTACCGGATTGAGGAAGTTTCCTTTTATTACTAGTGTGCTGAAAGTTTTTATCATGAATATACGCCAAATTTTGCTTTTCTGGATCTATTGAAATTTTCATATAACTTCTTTTGTATTCTGCTGATATAGGAAATTACATCGATTGGTTTTCTTAATGTTGAACCAACCTTACAATCCTTGGATAACCCCTCCAGTATATGATAATATTATCTTTTTTAATATATTGTTGGATGCAGTTTGCTACTATATTGTTAGGTTTTTGTGTCTAAGTTCATAAGGTTTTTAGTTTTTTGTTTGTTTGTGTTTTTTTTTCTTCTTCTTGTAATTCCTTTGTCTGGTTTTGGTATCAGGATACTGCTGGCCTCATAAAATGAACCAGGAAGTGTTCCCTCCTATTATCTGGATGAGATTATGGATAATTTGTGTTATTTCTTTCTTAAACGTTTGGTGGAATTCATCAGTGGAACCATGTGGCTCTAGAGGTTTCTCTATGTGAAGGTTTTGCTTTTGTTTTTATTATGAATTTAATTTCTTTAATAGGTATAGGCCTATTCAGATTATCTATTTTTATTTTAAGCCACTTTGGTAGTTGTATCTTTCAAGGAATTTGTCCATTTATTTATCTAATTTGTTACCATAAAATTGTTCAAAATATTCCCTAATTATCTTTTCAGAGCCTGTAGTATCTGTAGTAATATGCCCTCCTCCGTTCTTGTTATTGGTGATTTGAATTTTCTTTCTCTTTTCTTGATTAGTGTAACTAGCAGTTTATCAATTTTAGTGATCTTTTTAAAAACCACATTTTGGTTTCAAATATTTTCACTTGGTCTTAGCCAAAAGGCCGAGAAGCAATGGTTTCAAATATTTTCTATTCTTTTCTTAATTCCAATTTCTTTGACTTCCAATGCTCTTGAAATGGCCTAAAGGACAACAAAACTTAGAGAGAGAAAAACATACATAGCAATGATTCTGAGTCAAGAAATAATTCATTATATTCACTCTCAATTAGAAGAAATTTTAGGACTTTTTCATATTGCTTATATTTTCCTTTTAACCTATGTACAAGTGTTATATGATATAAATCTGTGTCTACAAAAATCCAAAATAGCTTTTCCAATATATACAAATTGATTCTAAGTGATCTGAAAGCACTGTGTCATCTTTTAACAGGCAGTGTTTTTTTAGTGGTTATAAAGTAATGAAGTATTTTTTATAGTACATGTATTTTAAAGTAGGTAAAATAATGTCTGTGTCTTTCAAAGTCCAATACAATGGGCAATGAGGTAAAAGCTTGCAAAGCAATCCAGAAATCCAGACAAAGTAGTTTTATAGCTTAGGGCAAAAGCAAATACTTCTGTGACTGCATATTTGGCCTTGAGGCATGGACAGCAGACCCTGAGAATGGGGTACTATGTAGGCCAATGTGACTGTGCAAAGGAAGCATCGTGGCGAGATATGAGAAATATATTTGGAAAGGTATGCTGAAGCAGGTCAAGCAGATTATTGATAATAAATTTAAAATTTTTTATTGTATTCTGCAAATAAAAGATAAATAATGAAGCTTAATGGGGTGTAATATGTTTCAGGCATATTAACCGATTAGGAGATACAAAGGGAATTGAAGGAAAGAGAGACTGGAAGAAAGGAGGGAAATTATACGGGAGGTTTCCAAGGGAAAATCAACAAGCATTGGTAATTGGACAAGGGAGAAGAATGAGATATTACCGACTCCGCAGTTTCTACTTTGGAAGATGTGCGCATTACGACAAACATACAAGGAGATGTGAGTTGGACCCAAGTATGGTAATGGGGTGAGAATGGTGGGCGGTAAACAGAACAGAAAGGCAGAGATAGGTCGCTCAGGACTTCACAGCTGGCTGAACATCTGCAAGAGGACACAGGTCCAGTCAACTGCTGTGAACACAGGGCTGGACTTCAGAGAAGACACAAAGATACAGATAGAGGTTTGTGACTCACACACCTGGAAGTGTTATTGAAAGCAATGAGATTACCAACACGAAGAGGCTATGATAAAAATGGAAGTATCGATATTAGCTACTATGTCTTGAGCCCTCTCATGTGGTAGGCTGCATGTTAAGTGCTTTTCAAATATTAACTCTATTACTTCTCAACCCTATGAATGAAGTACCATTATGATTCCCATTTTAAAGATGGGTCAACTGAGACGAGGAGAACTTAAGTTACTGACACAAGGTCACATAACTGGAAAGTATTCAGCCTAGCAGAAGCCCGGATAATCTGACTCCAGAACCTGCAACGCTAGATTGCCCTCTGGAAGGGCAAAGAGATCCTTATGAAATGATATATTTGAGGGGTAAGTGAACTCAGAGAATGAGACAGAAAAGGAGCAATCAGAGAGGTACGTTTTACACAAATGTGCTTCTGGCAGGAGGATTATAAATATACACTATGACAGATGGTCCTTAAGAAGAGTATGCAATAAACGTCACATATTCATTTATGGGTTCTATTTAAACCATTCTAAGCCACCAAGTCATCTATGCTCTTGATTTTTAAAATTTTTGGATGAGTAGGATCATTTGAAAAAAAATAAATGGACTCATTTTCAAAGCTGTGGTTCATAGATGGTAGCTGCAAATGGTTCTGAAGTTAAAAATAGAACTCTGGAACTCTGCTTTTCAAAGTGTGGTACCTGGACAGGCAGCATTAGTAGCCCCTGAAAACTTGTTAGAGATGCAAATTCTCACCCCCACCCCAGACCCACTGAATCAAATTGCGGGGGTGGGGCCTAGCCATCTGTTGTAACAAGCTTTCCAAGTGATTTTGATGTATGTCCAAGTTTGAGATCCACTGCTCCAGAGAAGGAGATGATCTCTGTGTGTGCATTACATCTTTGGGGACCTGCCCCAGGTCAGAGCACTGATAGAACACAAACCATCTCTGTGGTCCCTTCTGCCCAGCCTGCTGGGTTCTTAAAGGAATTCATGCTAGAGTGGAGCCCAGGCTAGGTGAGAAGTCCTTTCTTTCTGCTGTGATATGGTAAAGACCAAGAACTTCTGTTCCTGTTACCATCATCCAGAGATATTACCAAGGTCACCTTGGGGACAGCCCAGGCCATCCCCAACCCACTGCAGCAGAATCTCCATGGGACGACATGTTTCCTACTTCTTTGGCTTTCAAAGAGTGAGGTTGCTTTAACAAACAGAAAGTTCCACCAGGGGACAGAGCCAGCTTAAACGGTTTCCAAAGAAACAAATATACAAGCAAACCAGTCTTGAGGCTTTACATGTAAGACTCTGCAAAGTCCTTGACTTACTCTGCCTAGATTTAGGTGCTGTGTGTAACGCCTTTCTCTACATTTCAGTGACAGCGGAACTTATCCTACTCATTTGCCCTTCCTCACCACACGTCTTGCCAGATCCAGGCTCACCTGGGCAGGCAACAGGCTGCCTAAGCCCATGCCAGGCCACGGGCGTGCCGTCCAGCCATTCACGCCCAGTTGACCCTGCCACTCGTACCCAGGAGACTGTCACTAGGAAGATCTCCACACTCGGGTTCCCAGGAACAGGCCCCGTGGTTGGAAGTTTTCGTGTCCTTGGTCAATAAACCGTTCATGGTAGAGACAGCCACTTCGCTTGCACTTGATCTCCATAACAAGCTGGTCAGAAAACTATGATGATGGGGCCATCCTGGCATAGTGCTAACCAGTGCTTGAAGTGAAAGGGAAACAAGGAGGTAGAACGATGTCTGTATTTACCAAGTGGGGTTGGGGGGAAGGACAATCAGACTGCTTTATTCAGATATTTAAGGTGAGAAAAAAGAAGACAGATCTACCCAGGACCTCTTGGAGAGAAAGATGGCATCTCGTTCTTTCCACACAGCCCCCTCCACCTCACCCCAGCCCAACCTATCTCGTCCCGCTCCCGCTCGGCCCATCCTTCCTCGTCTTGTTTATCCTCTCACTTGCCAATCACATCCCTTGCCTCCCCATTCTATTCCACCCTGCTAACTTCAAGCTGGTTGAGGTACGAGGGCCTTGTCCTCTCTATAAACTATTCATAAGAAAACTGTTGTTAAGAACACTTTTATTACTTTTCCTCTACTCTTTGATGACATTCACTGAAGAGCTGCTGAAGTGCAGGTGAGCATTCCCAGGACGGACAGAATAAGCAGAATGGGAGCAGCACAGTCCTCGCAGAGCCCATGCTGCCCACAACTGACCACTTTCCTGCAGCGTATCTGCCCTTCTCATCCCCACCAGCCGGCCAGCAAGCACCTCATACAGACCCTGCATTTGCATTCATGCCCTTTGTGTCCTGCTCAAGGCCATCAGTCCACTGTGGTTAGAAGGGGCATTCGGTCATGAACAGGGGTGTCACACCTCCCAGTGGTGCCCATCTGCCCTGTGTGCATGGGGTTTGCCAGTGCCCGCAGCTTCCTGAAGGACGCACTCCCTTCCTCAGGCAGCAGCACAGCGCTACTTACGATCACAGACTGTGGATCAGTTCTCAGTTTTGCCACTTCCTTGCTGTCGTCTCAGACAGTTTGCATAAACGTTCTGGTCCTCAGTTTCTTCATGTCCAAAACACACACAACCTGTTTCCCAGAGGTCCTGAGAAGAGACCCCATACGCTCTTATCACCAACTGAAATTACTATGCAATTGCCAACATTTGATCATTTTCTACAAAAATGAGTTTATATGATTCACCTTATTGTCCTTCTTTTGTATATGTTTGTGTTTATTTTGTATATGTTTGTGTTTATATGTTTATAGAAGGCAAGCTCTTATTTAGTACCTTATCCCTAATGTCTAACCAGCAACCGGACACGGTATACGATCAACAAATATTTGCTGAATGAGTGAATGGCATGCTTAATGAATGCCTGGAACATAGTAACTATTCAATACTAATGTTATGTATTTGGCAAAGCAGGAACATACAATGAATTACAAGACATTATTGGCTCAAGTGAAAATTAATGTCACATTACCAAATATGTTATACTCTTCAGTATCTTCCATTGGTTGCATCAAACCAATTTTTCTTTTCAGCTAGAATACCCTGGATCAAATTGGTTGTTATTGATAATTAGTAATGATGTCAATCAGTAATTACTATTATCCTATACAAAAATTTGTAAAGAGTGCACTGCAAAATTAAATTCATGACAATAACCCTATCCAGATTTGTTGAACACCTACTATGTGCCAGGTGCAGCCTGGACAAATGAGACAGGACAGGTCGTCTTTTTTCAGACTCTCAGCAGCCCTCAAGAGAGCACTCCATCTGAATTCTGTGGGTGAGGAACCCCACCCCAGAAAGGGAAAGAGCGAATAGGACACCCTTCTCTGGTAAGAGGTAGTGCTGGGCGGGCACCTAAAGATCCCTTTACTGGCCTGAGAGGTCAGGAGTCCCACCGCATGTAGCTGGGGCTCTGCTGTGAGGGTCAGGAGCCCCTGTTCAAAGACCAGACCAGGTCAGCTGTTCAAAGGAGCCTCAACTGAAAACTCATTCAGACACACAGGCCCAGGAGCTGAGGACTTTGGTACTTTGTGCCTTCAGCCCGCTGTCATCTCGCAGCCCCGAGCCCACTCTGAACTTCATGGTGGTGCCCAAAAACATGGTCATGCTGCTTTCAGGGTCCAAGTCTGGCTTGCACTGCTGTGATGGAGGCTTCTCCAGCATCCACAGTCCCCCTCAGGGCACCCAAAAGCGTGGAGCTCTGTCCCTGCTTGGGACAATCCTTAATTTAATTTAACTTAGCGGGAGGTAGTTAGTGGGGAAACGCACCAGTGTCCCCAGCCTTCCAAGGGAGAACTCTAGGCACATCCTACAAGGACTGAGCCAGCGTAAGGGCGGATCCCGCTCCTGCCAGGCCCTCTGCTGGTGATCCCCTCCCCTGCTGCTTGTCTTGGCTCCAGATGCAGTCTGAGCACGAAGTGAGGCCTGTGGGAAAGCAGACTCCAGGCCCCACAGCCCTCCCTGTGTCCTGAAGGCAGCTGGCTGGAGTCAGACCTTGAATGTGTGCAGACTGCACATATGTTCCTTTGCCATGTCTGGCTCAGGCTTCCACCCTTCAGCAGGCATTGGAATTACTGCACAGAGTCTGACAGAAAGAACTTGTGTGGCACCAGCTAAAGGAGTTTTAGGAGTGACTCTGCCCACATTCTAGATGCCCCTGTGGAGCTCGAGTGGAAATAATTACCTCAATCTTATGTTTCTTTCAGTCTGCCGTGTGGTTGGGGGAGAAATCCACACTAGGAGAAATGCCCCCTCCCCCAGGAAGTCCTCCCAGGCTCACCCAGGCCCCAGGGACCCTCTCCAATGTTTCTGTGGTACTATTCATCTGCAATGAATGCCTTTTCCTCTGCCTTGTGACTCTGGGCCCCTCTCCCAGGCAGTGGCCCCCTGGGCACTTGTAATCCACACTTCCCTGAATCTAGTACATTCTTGCATGTAAACAACAATGAAGGAGACACCACAGGGGCGCAAAACTATTCTGGTTGGTGTTAAAACCCAAGTAACAATGTAAAAGTGAAGCGGAAGGGCTCAGCTTACTTTATCCAAAGCTCAGATGCGTTTGCACGTAGGCAAGCTGGTGTTTTCAAAAAGAATTCTAAACTGAGAAAACACTAACTCTTTCCCTGCCAGGCCTCACCCCTCTCGGGGTGCAAGGCTGCAGCAGGCTCAGGCTGCGAAACTGTTCAGAACAAGTAAATTTAGAAGGAACCAGTAAGGCTAAGATCACAGATTAGCCATTCTGTACTGCTCAAAAGCGTGGGGGTGGGGTGGGGAGGCAGACTGTTCATACCACTGTTCTCCTTTCTAATTCTGAGAGTCAACCAGCCTCAGGGAAGACTTTTTCAGATTCGCTCTTTTTCCTGGCACACTGAACTTTAATTGACATTAGAGGTGTTTGTTTTGTAGTGAAAAAGGAACTCTGGAATATCATAATGGAGCAGTCGAGCTGGAAAGATCAGATCTGTGGAGCACCGAGGCATACAAACAAAGTCAGCCTGGGCTCTATGTCACATGCCAGGTATGAAGCCCACGTCTTAACACCACCGATGTGATGATTTTTAAATAAGGGCCCTTCTGAATGACTTCCTCTGGGCTTTCAAAGGGAGAAAGCGACAGAACCAAAGTCCTGTCCATTGGGTGCAGCACCATGAGTCCATGTTCTCTAAGGAAACAGTGACACCACACCTGAACAGAAGATGTCCAGACCCCCACTTCCTGGCTGTTTCTGTCATTCCACCAGGCAGGATGGTATTCCCTGCCCTGTTTGCAGTTCTCCCCAAGGCTGAGGAGCCCAGCACCTTACCTGGCCTTCTGCGCATCCATCTTCTGCCACCACAGCACCTTACGGCCTGAGTGCCATCCTGCGGATGGGAAGGCCTCTATAAACAACACAAATATCGTGTTAGTAAATGTGGTCCTTCCCCACACCATACCATATGCACTGCTCCAATCCCCCATGAACTTGTGATGACATGGCCATGTAACAGGGACATGTTGGTGGCAGGTGGTGAAAAGGTCTGGGTGGCTGTGGCATGGGTGGAGGAGGGAGGGTGCCCACACGCAGCCTGCTCGGCCCCTCTCTTGCAGGAAGTCCAACCAGGGCGTGTGGTCTCGGGAGGACCTTCATGCACACAAGAGGAAACGTACCAAAGCTGGACGGATGGACGCAGATGAGGGTGCCCAGGATGTGATGGAGCGAAAGGATTGTGCGGTGAAAATTTTTACCTTGGACTTTTTCTGAGAGCATTTATAGAACGCTGGAAGCCAGAAGAGACTGGAGAAGAGTTACCAAGACTTCCAGGTCGACTTGGCGAGGAGAGGGTGGGCAGTGTGGGGATGCATGCTGAGGTCATCTGGCTGGTCCTCCTTAGGGCTGAAGAGGGAGCCCTCCATTCACAGGTTGGCTGGAGGCCACCTCTGCGAGCCAAGCACCGTGCTCATGGCATCACGAGCACCACAATTCAGAATGCCACATCTCTGGCCTCTGCTCTTTCTCCTTCGTCACCAAAGGCAAGCTTGCTATTTTGTTCAAACCCAAGCACTGCCCAGCACTGTCAAACCAATACTACGTGGTCACGCATCTACCTTCTAACCAAAGTCCCCTGCATGAAACATCAAACAGAAAAGATTCCAGCATGAAAACACTCAGTCCCACTCACTGGCTGATGGCTGATCCCGTGTTCCCTCATATTCTGTCACGTGCTGTAGTCATGTGAGACAACACGGCCAATTGGCTCTGAGCTTCCACACATGTGACACCAGCTATGTTTCCAGAGACCCCATCAGAACGCTGAAGAGGAAGTAAAGGGAAACACCTTCCCAAAAGAAAAATGTTTTCTTTTTACAGGTTTTGATTTTTGGTTTTCAAAGTAAAGGGATTTTATGCATATTCCTGGAGAATGTCCCAAACATCCCAATTCTGAAGCAGAACCCTTGGGCATGTACAGGCCAATTAGCACTCTAGGGGGTGGGCCACTTCCATGTGGCAAAGGTCTGGGCCAAACCGTGGTCTTCAGGGCCCACTGAAACTATGACAACTTTTAAAACAAGAAAACCAAAAATACCTAAATTAGATTCAATTGTTCTTCTGCAGTTTGGAAAAAGCGGGTTTGTGTTGGGCCCTGGACAATGTATTATACTCGTACATAGAGCTGAGCTCACCCTTGAAGTATAGCCAGTGAAATGGAAAGACTCAGCCTGGCGAGGCATACCTGTCTACACAACTCTAAGTGGAAAGCAAACTTGGTCGTCATCTGATGAACCCAAGCGGTGCAGAAAGTCAGCTGGGGTCATTTAGAACTGAAAATACACATCAGATGTTTGCATTTACTTTTGGAGAAGGAGAACCACACTGAGTGCTCTGGGCTTAATTATGTATGTACTATAGTCTTCCATGTCCTAAAAATAGCTTAAGATTACTTCCAATAATAGATAAAATTAACACAATAAATAAAATAAAAACGAGCAGATGATGAAATCAAAGGAAAGAGGACAGAAGGTAAGGCTGCACTGGTCCAGTGCCCAAAAGCACATTGGGGGTTGCCTATCCTGACAGGCTGCTGTCCAGGTGTCAGACCAGAAAGCATGATTTTCCTTGGATCCTTTCATCAGAAACACAGTTCAACTCATTGCCCATGCGAGTTAAGATGAGTCACGTGACAGCACTTCTCAGGGAGATGCATGGTGTGATTGTCTGGTGGTCAGGCTCAGACCAGGGCACGCCAGTCTCTGGACAGTGGTATCCAGCGTTGTTGAACACCGTAACCTTGTGTGGAAAGCCAATGGCCTAACTAAGATGAAAGCAGAGCTCTGACTGTTCCCTGCTGGGGAGCTGGGTCCTCCCTCCTTGGAGCCCCCATCTACCTAGGGCAACACCAACCAGAGACCCTCCCTCACACCCCCCAGGGGCTATACAGTATAATATAAAATCTATGCAAGAGAATGGTGGTTTCCAAGGGATTTTTATGAACTATGAAGTGGTGCTGGTGGTACGGAGGGAGGATGGCAGATTCTGTCAGCCAGTGGAGCAAGTTTGGGAAACACTAGGATAGCAGAGTTTCATGGTTTTCAGCAGTGGGGTTTCTGACAGTCTGCAATATGCAATGTCATTGCAAATCTACGGGGTGTGGGGGGGCATTCTATGCTACATTCCAACACCATACTGGACAGGGGACACATTCGATGGTAAGGCTATGCTTGGTTTGGCGACCAAGGGCACATTGGAAAGCAATGTCTTTCTTCAGAAGCTATTTCTTCTTCTGCAGGGCATTTCTGTCCCCTGGGAAGATTTTCACAGCGACCCCAAGACCACCATCTGTATGACCTCAATTGCTCTCATGCTCACAGATACTCCTTTTTTCTTCGAAACTTGGGTCTTGCACCCACTGTGCTGAATATGAGCTCTGGCAATGAGACAGAGCAAACACTAACAAGTCTTCCTCTTTGCCAGGCCCTGTCCTATGGACATCAGATGTAGAAATGGTCCTGTTTCTCACAACAACACTTGAGGCAGAAATTGACAGAGCTGGGCTCCATATAAAGGCCAACTCCTCCACCCAGTGGGCTCCCATTAGTGTGAGCAAGTCACCAAGCTCTTCTGCCCAAAGTGTTAGGGCATTTAACACCCACCACCGAAAGGAAGCACACAACAATGGAAACTCCCAGGTAATTTTTAAAGTTACCTACTAGTAAAACATCAGCAATCCATGGGTGGTGGTGTTGTCAGCACCACAGTCTACCTGACACAGTACCAGCATAAAACTAAAATGAGCTCGATAAAAGAACACTTGTTTCAGCTGTCAGAACATTCAAAAACCACTTATATCCAAAACTTGAAATAGTGGAACAAATGAGTAGAGACTGGTTATGTGTTTATAAAAATGCTTTTTTTGTTTTGTTTTGTTTTGTTTTGTTTTTTATGAGAGGCATGGCTAAGAAAATTTGGAAACAGGTTTTCCTAGAACCTGTATAATATAACTTAATCACAACATTATATTTCCCTATAAGCCTTCAAGAATGCCTTTAGGATATAAAGTAAACCACATGGTAGAGTTTAATCCTAGACATATTTAACACTCAGTTACCACAGAGGCCTCAAGAGCTCCACCATATGCCACATCTAGAAGACATTGCTGGGTATTCTTCTCCTGAATGCAAAGGCTTATTTCTGACATTGATTTGTCAATTTTTTTCCTATGAGTGGTCTCCAACTACTAACTAAAATAAGAAACATGTCATGTGGCAAAAATGAGGCTAGAGACAACAAAACCTAATTTTCCAAAAGCTTAATAAAACCAAGGCAATTATGATACAGCCAGAATTCAACACCAAGTTTCCTGTGTCCAGAAATGGCACTCCACCTTGCGCATTACATAGTGTGTCTTTGCTGAAATCTAGATGGGATGGGACTGGATGTCTGATCCACAACTTTCTCATACAATGTTATTACCACATCTACGCATTTGGGTTCTGCCCCAAAGAGTGCTAAGGTCCTTATCTAATGGAGCACTGGGATTGTTCATTTGCTCCCCCGCCCCACGACCTCTCCCCAAGAGCAGGACGAGGTCCGTGCCCCTCCCGTGCCCCTCAGTCATCCTTCTATCCAAACCTGCAAGACCCAGCAAAGCAGGACAGCCCGCGTTGGGCAGCACACTGCACATGCTCAACCAGCACTAAGTGCTCAGTGTATCAAGAGAGTTAAAACGATTTGATCATCTCAAAAGTTCTCATATCTCTAAAGGGAATTCAGTAGAAATGGCTGACGATTCTCTTTAAAAATGACGACTACCACACAGGAGAAGGTGAACAGTGTCATGGGTTCCAGTATTCTCCCAGGCACGTGCAGAGAGCTCTTTTCACAGATGCTGCATGGCACATGGCTTTTTCATGGGCCGGACGAATGAATGATTGACTAAGTAAACCTTCGAATTTATCTTTTAAATATTATCACTGCAAAATACCATTCTTTGATCTTGACAATTTTCATAAACCATTTTCTATGAACATGTGGAGATGGATTATTCCCTTAGTGTAGATTACAAATGTTGGTGCATTCCCACCATGTATGTGTGTTTTGAGTAGCTTCAGAGAAAAGAGAAATATCAACTCTCCTGAACATGAATTTCTCCAGTGAGGAAGAAGACATATCTTGTGGTGCTTAAAACATAGAATTAAGGTGTGTACATTATTTAGCAGTTAATTGCTATCAATAATTGCTTTCTAAAGCTCAATCTTTAGACTGGCTTACTAACCCAAAGATATACAATAGAGTGATTTGAATGAAATAAATATGAGGCATTTTTCTGAGGTCAAAATTTAGATTATTCCACAACTGCCAAAGCAATGTAAGTTGGAAATGTAGCTTTTTAACAGACTCAGTCCTAGTTTTTCAGTTCTCCTCTTCAAGCTGACTTGAAATTGGCATTTTTTCTAAATGTATAAATTGTATTAGGCTATGAGTTTTATAAAAACAATTCTTAAATACAGAACTAGCCCTCAAGAAATTTAGAATTTAGTTGATGATGAATTTAGTTGACATAAACCTGTTCAAAGTAACTGACACTTTAAAAGAATTGGTCTGCTTTTTAAATTTCTACTCCCATTACTATTTCTACTTCCAATTCTATGCATTTTATTTTCTGTTTATACTATTGGAAGTTCTCTGCTGACGTCTTGATTTTCTTTTTAAAAAGAACACAGTTCAGCAAATATTAAATATCAATCTGGTATTACAGTTTCATTTATTAAAGAGAAAACATAAATACTCCATCTGTCTGCGACTTAATTACAAAGTCCCGTGGAAGTGGGGAAGTGTCCTTCAAGGTGCTGTGTCAAGGGACACATGTCACAAATATGGATGAACACGTGGAAGTCTTGAACCTCAGTGGGTCCTGATTCCCTGTCCCCAGTCACCAGCACTCAAGGGCAGCCTTTTTCTCTGGAAAGGTTCTAGACTGATAACGTCCAAAATCATTTCTTTCTTACGTGAAACCACAGGAGTCCATTTTGCTAAAAGGCTTACCTGGTAATCTGCGTTCTTGTACTGAAGTCAAGAGACCTCATTGAGCGTAGAACTTCAATGCACCCCAAGTACTGCAACGGGAAAAAAGTAAATCATGAGCCCTGAGAGCTGAGATGAAGAGACACTTCCTAACAACATCAAGGGCATTTTTAGAAGCAATACACATTTCTTAAATCATATTTAACTTTCTCCTCATGGTGATGCTTTGTCCTATTCTATAAAAGCAATAACTCATACCCATAATAAAATATCCTGAGTGCTTAAATTAGCACTACACTCGACTTTTGTGAAACTATAGTATTTTCATTTTATGTAGAAGTACATTATTTAAAACTCTTGTTGAGGTGTAACTTATATGCCATAAAATGCTGAAATCGTAAATGTATAATTCAATGATTCTTTAAACATGTACCTACCATGTAATCACTTCCCAGACCTTAACATCTCAACGACATATTTCTAGTCCTCGACAAGACTTCTAGCGGTTTAGAATTTAAAAAAATAAAATAAAAAAAGAATGAAAATGCTACAATACCAACATTTTTGCCAATATTAAATTTCAATGTTTAATAAATATATTTTGGATTCTATGAATAAACTACAGATTATCCTCAATGCTTTATTTTGGTTTACCAGAAAGCCCTCTTCTGCATTATTTAACACAAATTTTCAGAAGTTCAATTTACACATCTACATTTGTAGTTCAATTTTTTATCAGTTTCACACATGAAAATGTATATATGTGTGTGTGGACATAACTAAAGTTATGAATAAACAACTAGAAGAGTAGTGATACAATATTTGTGTTCCAAAGCCCTCGGGGAGTTTGAGGGCACAAATGCTTTATGCCAATGCCTTTAAATTTAGACTTAGCAGGAAGAGACTTCAAGGTATAGTACAAAAAAGACTGCATTTGCATTATTCAGAAAACCTGAATTTGAGACTGGCTGTGTCATAGCTTGTCATGTACCTTTAAGCAAAACATTAAACGTCTCTGAGCCTAAGTCCCTCAACCCATAAAATGTGAATTTTACTCCAAGCCTGGCACGTCACATGAAACCACCAGCATCACATCACAGAGTAATTTAAATGCCACCACCACCATCACAGTTATGTAGATACCATGACCAGCATTGTGGAGATATATGAATTCGATGACCACCAACACTGCAGAGTCATGTGATTCCAGCGACCAACATCACAGACTCGTGAATGCCAGGACCAATGCAGGGCTATGTGACTACCACCACAACCAAAGTCATAGACTTATGCAAATACCACATCTACCATTGCAGAATTATATGAATACCACGACCGATATTTCAGAATTATGTAAATATCTTGATGATGTCACAGGTCATATGAAAACTATGAACAGTAGTGCAGGTTACGCAAATCCGACCACTGCTATTACAGAGTTGTGTGAATGTCACACCACTATGGCAGGGCTATGTGAGCACTACTGCCACTGTCTCTAAGATATATGAAGAGCACAGCCCACTTTTCAGTTATGAGATTCCCACACCTTATGTGAACATTACAACAACATCCCAGAGTTATGTGAATACCATCATCAGCCACATTACAAAGTGAAGTCATTACTATGACCAAAGTGGCAGAGTTGTGTCACAGCAATGTCACTACCTCTAAGAGATATGTGAATACCATCACCACCACCATTACAGAGTTATGCAAATTTCACATCCACCGTCATGAACTTAGGGGAATACTTCATGACCACCATCACAGTATGTGAATGTGACAACAACCACTGCAGATTATCTGAATACTGTGTCCACCATCACGGAGCTATTGAAGACCAAAGTTGTAGTTATGTGAATCCCACCGGCACAGAGTAATGTGCACACTGTGAACACTGTCACAGTTGTGTGAGTACCACTAGCAACTCTGCAGTGATATTTGAGTACCATGATCACCAACATCATAGAGGAGTTATATTAATACCACCATGACCATCACAGAATTACCTGAATGCCACATTCAGGCTTATAGTTTTGTGACTATCATGACCAGAGCTGCAGAGCTGTGTGAACACCAAATCCACCAACATCACAGAGTTCTGTGAATACCACAATTATCACCATAGAGTTATGTGAATAACATGACGAGGGTTGCATCATTTTATGTATCCCAACACCACGTTGAAGAGTTATATAAGTATAAGCACACGACCATCGTAGAATTATGTGAATACCTTCACAACCACCATTGCAGAGTCATTTGAATACACTACCAATACCATCTCATATTTATGGGAGTATGATCAGGGCTACTGAAGAGACATGTGAATATCACCACCAACATTATAGAGCTATGTGACTAAAACCAACAACCTCACAGTTGTGCGAACACCATGACCACCCTTGCAGGGCTATGTGGGGACCACACCCGTTGCGTGAATGCCACTGCCGCCATCGTTGAGTTTTATGAAGAACATCACCAACTTTGCAGAGTTATAGGATTAGTATATCCAACACCATCAGTTATGTAGAATACCACAACCACTGCATGGAGTTATCTGAATACCACAACCATTCCGACAGATCTAAGAAAATACCCCCACCAACATCACAAAGAAATGTTGATACCACGATCACCATAGTAGTTATGCAAATACTTCCATCTCCATTGCACTTTTGTGAATACCATGACCCCCAACAAGGCCAAGTTACATAACATCCTGACTAATGTTGCAGATTCACATGAATACCACCACCACTCCCTCACAGTGCCAACACCACCTTCATCATAGAATTGTGTAAATACAGCCATACCTTGATTTACTGTGCTTCACTTTATTATGTCTAGAAGATATTGCTTTTTCATCAACATCCAGGCAAGACCCTCCACCAGCAAAATGATTAAGACTTGCTGAAGCCTCAGATGATAGTATTTTTTTACCAAAAATGTACCTTTTAATTAAGGTATTTACATGTTTTTTTAAACATATGCTATTGCACACTTAACAGACTAAAGTAGTGTAAACATAACATTTATATGCACTGGGAAACCAAAAAATTCATGTGAGTCACTTGACTGCAATATTTGCTTTATTTTGGTGTTCTGGCACTGGACTCATAATATCAGGTGTGCCAGTGCCATGACCAAGTTATAGCATTATCTGAATTACACCACCACCACTGTCAAGATATGTGAATAGCACTACCAGTGATGCACAATTATGCCAATACCATAAAAAACAATCATCTCAGTGTTATAGAAATATTATACCATGATGAATTTCACAGCATCTATAAACACAACCTCCAACATTGCAGGGTCATATGAATATATGACCTTTACCACATAGTTATTTGAATACCACCTATACCATCAGCATGATGGTATGTGTATTCCATGATCAGCCTCACAGATTCATGAGAATAACACCAGCAACAATGTCAAAAAGTCACGTGAATGCAACTACCACAGTTACAGATTATGTACACGCTAACACCACCACCAACACAGGGCTATGTGATCCTGTGACCAACGTCACAGAAATAAGTGGATAGACAGTCAATGATGCGGTTATGGAAATACTACCACCAACATGACCACAGTTATGTGACTACCACAACTGACACCACAGGGTTATGTAAATAGCACAACCGGTATCATCACAGCACCATTTGAATACCATCGTCACCACGTCATCACAGTTATGTGAATACCACAACCACTGCAGCAGGGTTATGTGAAGACCATCTGCACCCACTTCACAGAATAACAAATAACATGACCAGCATTGCAGAGTTGGATGAATGCTCATTGCATAGTCATGTGAATACTACCACCACAACTTTACAGAATTACTTGAATAACACAGCCAATTTTGCAGTTATATGACCATAAACAATGCCACAGATTCCTGTGAATATCACCACAGACAACATCACAGAATTATGTGAACACCACCAACAACATTAATGCAACACTATGTGAATCCCATGATTAATAGAGCAGAGTTATGTGGAGACTAACTTCTCAGAGTTCTGTAGCCACCACCACCACCACCATCACAACTATGTCAACACCTCCACTACTGTCACTGAGTTGTGTGAATACAACCACCACAGCTGTCATGGAGTCACAGGAAGGCCACGACCAACTTCAATGAGGTATACGATCACAACCATCACCACATTCGCAGTGCTATGTGAATACCACCACCAAGGTTGTAGAGTTAAATTACACTCCCAAGGGTCTAGCAATTTGTCCTCTCACCTCCAATGCCTAAGCAAATTTATTTCCCTATTGTTCATAATACTATATAGCATCAATTTTTTTTAATCTTTGGCTATCAGGGGCAAAAGTATTTCTTTTTTGTTTTAATTGGCATTTTCCTGATATATAATAGAGTTACATAATTTGTCTCACTTGTTTATTGGCCATTTTCACTTCTATTTCTGTTAAGTGACAGATAACTTGGGCCCACTTTTTTATTAGGTTTTCATCTTTTTCTTATAGATTAAAGGGATGTTAACCTCCCATTCAATCATTTTTCTTTTGATGTTTCTATATTTTACCTAACACAAATTGTTACTGGAGTAATACTGTAGCAATTACTGTGATCACATATCTATCATTTTCTGCATGGCTTTGGAGTGCCTGTCTTGTTTGAGAAGGTCTTCCTATCCCCAGATTCTTACAATATTCTCCCAAATTGCATTTTAACAATGTTTATTTATTATTTACTTATCTATGTATTAACTTATTTAAGGGTTTTATTTAATGTTTTTCATTGTTTTTTAATCTATTTGGAATTTATTTGTCTATAGGATATGGCTTAAATTATCATTTAGCATCCAAAGGAATACCACTTATATCAATAGCACTGATTTCATGAGTCATCCAAGTCTTCTGCAACTTTGTGGGGTATTATTAATAAATTCCTATTTCTGTAGGGACCATTACCTGAACCCTATGCTGTCACAATTCATTTGTCAGTTCCTGTGTCTCATGTATGTATTTTTCCTTAAGAACTTTACAATCATTTTGTGAAATTCCCCCACCTCTCAAAAACTGGATTCCAATTGAAATTTCAAATTACCTTGAGATGAACTTACATTTGTTGTCTCCATTTCAGATATTACTTTTTGTGTTTAATAAGACTTTGTGGTATTTATTATGAATATTGTATACTTTTCTTTTTCAATGCATTCCAAGGCATTTTTTTAAAGTTATGGTAACCACTGGGAATAAGAGCTTGATTTTTCCGTCCTATGTCTACCTGTTTTTTGCTAGCAGAGAGGAAATGAATTGATTTAAGATGCAAACAGAAAACTCAATCAATAAGCTCCAGATATATACAAAACTGAATAATTATGAAAGCTTAGACAATGGAGCCCAGAAAACCTTCCAGCACCAAAGAGACTGAAATATATAAGAAAGTGCAAAGTCTTGGAGTTTAGATGCAGAAATTCCTCCATCTGCCTCATAGGAATTCCAGAAAAAGAAAAAACATAAAGGAAAAAAATATTCAAAAATGAAAAGAATAAAATGTTTAGTGTTAAAGGGAGACAGAAATGTTTATCTTTTCAAGGATCCCAGAAGAAATATGAGAAAAGATATTCTTTTGGACACATGGCAGCTTAATTTCAGCACAAAAGGATCAAGAGAGATTGGAAGAGAAAACAGATTACTTACAAAGGAAGTTCTCTTTCAGCACCAAATACATAAAGACAACATCATTGAAAGTCTCAGGAAGATAAGTGTTGAGCCAAGAATCTTATTTCCACCCAAACTATCTTTCTAGTGGGAGGGCAAAGCAAGAACTCAGAAAGTTAACCACCCACAGGCACTTTCTGAAAGAATCATATCAGAAAAACAATAAATACAAAAAAAAAGGGAGGGTGTGAGCTATGAGAAACAAGGATAAGAAAAGAATTAACAAGTGTTACAAGCACACCTTATGCCTTAAGAATTATTGATAGCTCTTAATATGTGTAACTCTAAAAATAAATGTTTTTTGTTTTGTTTTGTTTTGTTTTTTGCAATGATGGAGAATTAAAACTCAGAAGATCTCAACATGGATGGTAGGGGACAGATATAAAACAGAGGCTGGAGAGAAGAAGGGAAGTATGCTAACAGCTATTGTATTTTGTGGAGGTAAGTCTAGGGCTGATTACTGCTAGGGAGTAGTAAAACAATGTAAGTTTACATATGTGTGTAAAAAGTTGTAAACTGACAAAGGAGCCAAAAACACATAAAGGAGAAAAGAAAGCCTCTTCAGTAAATGATGCTGGGAAAATTGGAAAGCCAAGAGCAAAAGAATGAAACTAGACTGCTGTCATCATACACCAAAATTAACTCAAAATGGATCAAAGACCTAAATATAAGACCTGAAACAACAAACTGCACAGAAGAAAGCACAGGCACTAAACTTGGTACTATGGACCTTGTGTTCAGAGAGGAATTTATGAATTTGACCTCAAAAGAAAAGGGAGTAAAAGCAAAAATAAATGAATGGGACTATAGCAAATTAAAAACTTCTGCACAGCAAGAGAAACCATCAACAAAACAAAAAGGCAACCAGCCAAATGGAAGAGGATAATTGCAAACAATTGCTAAGCTCATAAATGTGTAAAGAACTCATACAACTCAAGAACAAAAAAACACACAATTCAATTAAAAAATGGGCAGAGGACCTGAATAGACACTTCTCTCAAGAAGACGTACAGTCAACAGATATATTTTTAAAATGTTCAATTTCACTAGCTATGAGGGAAATGCAAATCAAAACCACAATGAGATACTACCTCACACCTGTTAGAATGGCTAACAAGACAAGTAATAACAAGAGTTGCAGAAGTCGTGGGGGAAAAGGAACTCTCATACACTGCTGATAGGAATGTAAATTGGTACAGCTACTATCTAAAACAGTATGGAGGTTCCTCAAAAAATTAAGAATACAATTACTGTATGACCCAGCAATTCCTCTTCCGGGTTTCTACCCAAAAAATCTGAAAACATTTATCTGTAGAGATATACGTACTCCTATGTTTAATGCAGCATTATTCACCGTGGCCAAGACAGGGAAACAACTGAAGTGTCCTCCAGTAGATGATTGGATAAAGAAGATATGGTATATGTATACAATGGAATATTACGCAGCCACAAGAAAAGATGAAATACTGCCATTTGCAAAAACATAAATGGATCTTGAGATTATCATTCTAAGTGAAAAAGTCAAGAACCATATGACTTCACTGATACATAGGATATAAAACTGAAAGCAGCAAAGGAACAAGACAAAGGAACAAGACAAACAAAGAAAACAGTTTAATGGTACCAGAGAGAAAGGGGGGTGGGAGGGTGGTAGAGGAATGTAAAGGGGGTCAAATATATGGTGATCGAAGGAGAATTGATTTTGGGTGGTGAACACACAATGCAATATATAGATGATGTATTATAGAATTGTACACTTGAAACCTATATAATTTTACTAACCAATGTCACCCCAATAAATTTAATTAAAAAAATGTCTAGAAAAACTGAACCACTGTAAAAATAATACAATGATCGACTTCCACACTAAATAGCCCAGGCAGCAAAAGAAAGGGGAAAACAGAAAATGCACAAAAGAAAGCCAAAAAAAAATATAAACAAAATATCAGTAATAGGTCAAAACAAGTCAGGCATCAAAGTAATCATGAGTAGGTCAAAATGCCAATGAAAGATCAAAGTCTTTCATACTGGTTAAAAACATGTGTGTGTGTCTGTTAAATAACTTGACAAAGACAAAACCAGGAAGATAAAACAGATTCTAATCAGACAAATGCTGGCAAAAGAACGCTGGGATATAATGGGGGGAAAGATCTCATTTAAAATCACAAGTAAGGAAAAATATTAAATAAACTTAACAAGAAATATGCATGACCAAACTAAAGGAAAACTTTAATGAAAGGTGAATAAATAAAAGAAAATATGAATATATGGGAAGACATACCACAATTTCTGGATTGAAAGATTTAATACTAAAAACATGCCAATTGTCCTCCAAATTAATCTACAATTTCACTGTGATGCCAATGAAAATCCCAACAGGATTTTCCCCTCAAAATTTAAAAAATTAATTCCAAAGTTTATGTCATAAAGGAAAATCCTTGAGAACAAATATAAATTCATGAAGAATCCAAAAATGAAAGGGAGCTAGTGAAAGTTATGTGATAGTGACATAGAAATAGACAAATGATACAAGGGACTGGAGTGGGGTCCAAAAGAAAAGGATGTGTATCTGGGGAAATCACTGAAGAAACAATGAGCCAGTCAATAAATGTGAGGGTATGAGTAGCTATACATTAGAAAAAGAATGTATCAGGACAGCCCTGCCCATGGCTTTTGTGTGTGGATATGTAATGTGTGTGCTATACACACTGGGCTGTATGAACAGTACGTCCTCTCCAATATGCCACCATGCACTAAATTAAATCCCAAAAGGATTAAGGAGCTAAAGGTAAGAAACAAAATTATACATGCATTACAAGAAAATAGAGAATAATATTTCCGTGATAAAACCTAAAATTCAAAGTCCATAGTGAGCTCATGAAAATTAATAATTTTTGTAGGAAAAGACAAATGTCATATATACCATGAAAAAGCAAGTGAAAGACTAAGAAAAATGCAATAGAGTAAGCAAGATCATCAACTCAGTAGAAAAAAATGGGCAAAGGAAACAAACAGGAGATCGCAGAGGAAGAAAGACAATTGGCCAGCACGCATCTGTAGAGACCAGTGATCAGAGAAATTAAAATAAACACTAGAAAGAGACACAGTTTTTCACCCACCAGAATGGTCAGACTGGATGAGGAAGCAGGAAAATGGGCCTTGACACATGTTCTCACAGGTAGTATAATTTGGTGAAACCTTTTCATAAGACTACTTGGAAATATCTATGGATATAGAAAATATGCTTGCCCTTTGACCCAGTAATGTTATTTGTAGGGCTTTATCCATGCATAAGTGTATGAAATTGTATGTGCAAAATATTCATTACTTCATTGCCTATATAGAGGGAAAATTTGAACCCTGTCCTCAAATGTTTATCAATACATGTATAGTTACACACTTAAGAAACATCCAAACTATGATTCCAATTGCAGCCATTTTTTTTTTTTTTTTTTTTTTTGGTTGTTGAGAGCCCACTGGCCCATGTGGGAATCGAACCGGCAGCCTTCGGAGTTAGGAGCATGGAGCTCTAACCACCTGCGCAGCCATTTTTTAAATAATTTAAGCTTGAAGTCTCCAAAAACACTGTTCCTTCCTCCATATTTTATTGGTTAAAGCAAGTCACAGTGTCAGTTCAGATTCAAGGGATGGGGACCATCCACGGGTGTGGATTCATGATTCATGGTTCATTGGGTCCCCCCCTGGAGACATGAGGAAACAGAGAGGAAACGAAGATAGAACAAGTGCTGCTGGGAGGAGAAGTGGGAAGGAGGAATGATAAGGAAGGGGTATTAGCTCTCAACTGAATACTGCATTGTCTAAACATTACATAACAAGAATGTGTTCATTTTTTTCTTGTACAACTACAAAATAATGAAAAATTAAAAAATTAAAAAAAAACATGGTTAATAAAATTGGACCTCCAAGCTATAACGCAGTATTGATCCAAAGTAACCAAGGATGTCCGATGTCTCTAATTACAAGGCATCTGTAACTACTCTCCTAGGTCCCCTGGAGAGCTACCTTGTTCTGATGATGCAATGGAGAGTGCAGTGGTCAGGGAGAGCAGTCACACCTCTCAGGTAGGCGACTTCTACGATGGGCATCATTGAATTCTATCCCCCCACCTCAGCGACCAGTCAAGGAGGAGTGTGTGATCCTAGCCAGGCCGATGAGTCACAGTCCTAAGGATTTTGCTGGAACTGCCTGGAAATACTGTTCAGACGTGCCAGGTGCAATGCAATGCAATTAATGCTGCACACTTAACAATAAATGCTCCCCAGGCCCCAAACCTTCCTGGCCAGAGGAAGTTAGGCAAATTTATGAATAGTTAACCCTGATGATTTTTACCCTCAGTGACTATTAGAGGTACCTTCTAAAGTTCAATTGGAATTATGGTGTGCCCAGGCTTGCTATTTGCAGGCATGGCCCATAGACGCAAAGGTCATCCATGCTAGACCTGAAGCGTGAATATTTTATTGTTAACATACTGAGTGATTTGCCTTTTAGGATTCTGGTAATGGGAAAAAAAGAAAAAGGAAAAAAAAGTATCTCTTAAATGACTTTAAAATACCTAAGTATTTTAAATTGTAAGTTATTAGTAATACAAGCACTTGCTTGCTAACTATGTAAAATTCTCCTACATCATATGTGTCACAAATAATAAACACCTATCTGCACCTGTTAGGATGCTCAGGTAGAGAGAAATCGAACAGGTCTCCTGTTGTGCTTTCAGGTTGCTAGTCGTGCCTATGAAAGCTATAACACAGGGCAGCAAAAGAAATGTGCCAAAACCAGAGTGAAAGACAAATTGCTGGGAAATTGAAGAAGGGACCATGTAGCACATCCCACATGATCTGTAAATCTGGGGCAGCGGATCTCAAAGTGTTTGTTAGGGATTCAAGTCCCACATCTTCTGCAAGTTCTCCAGGGGCTCTGATGTCCACTTAAGTCTTAGATTTGTCTCTATAGACTGACCTTACTTTCCAAGTTTCTTTATCTGATCAGTGTTGTATGCAGGCTACGTAAGAGCAAATCTTGGTTCCTCATCTAATAGTCATAACCTTAGTTTTTAATATTTTTTATAACATATCTCCCAGAGCCTTACTTTCCCAAAATATACTTCCTGGATTTGTAGTGAGTATAAAACCCACCGGTAAAGGATCTCACACAGCTCCTGGCAGAAATGTGGCTTGAGATACCAGTAATATTATTATTAATATTTGCACACTTTATTCCAGGTCCCTAGGGGCACTTTCATACACATGCTGAGAGCTCAGTTACAGCTCACACTTAGCTAAAAACAGCATATGGTTCATTGTGTTTTGTTTCTTCAAGTTCTAGATTACCTTGAGGGTCCCAGAACATTATGGCTTTTGGTTCCTCCTGTTTCCTGCGATAAGTCCTGGACACACACGCCCTGGTTAGGGCATCAAAACATCCCAAATCTTAGGAAATAATGGCATAACATTGGCAAATGGACTTTGTGAAAACCCAAGTTCATGATATTAAAATAAAATCATTCCAATCAAGTTTCTGAAGGCTTTCTTTGAGAAACAGAGAATATGGGCAAACAGCACTGTTTGTAAAAATAATAACTGAAGAGCACAGAATAAAATTAGCTTCCTGAATGATGAATGTTCAAAGCAAAAACATCTAGAGGTGGAGACAGAGTTCCTGTAACAGAAGTGAGAATGTCACTGATAGAATAAACTGAGCTAGCTTGTTCAAGAATTCAAAGAAATAATAAGGGTGTGTGGGCAAGAAATCAGAGCCATCAGAAAAAGTGCTGCAACTTACAAAGACCTTGAAAGAAAACTCAATTCATCCAGAGCAAGAAGAAAATAAAGGGAAAATGTTGTGCCTTCAATGCATAAGAAAAGAGTGATATCCGCCATAGTACTAAGACAAAAGCCATTATTTTGTAAAGAGAGTCTTGATAAAGATGTCTATCTGCAACTGGGTCTGAGCTGGCTGCAAGTGAGAGGAAAGGGCAGGAAGCCAAAAAACTAGTGGGGGAAGATTAGTCACAGGTGTGTCAACCTCCACAGCCTCTGTTGCTCTTCCTCACCCTGCAGAGCAGCAAGCTGCCATCTCAGAGGTCAAGGAGACCTGGAGTCATGGGGGACCATGGCAAGAGTGGCCTTGAGGGTGACACCAGAACTGTCCTTGCAGCTCAGGCAGCGCATCTTTCCTTCTACCAGGAGTCTCAGAGGAAGAAAGGGCTTGGGGAAGAGGGACACTGTTGGAGCCAGAACTGGAGAAGGTCACCATGGCATCCAGGAAATTAGGGACAGAGGGGCCCTGGTCCAAGAACAACAGGAAATTTTCCAGTATTCAGGACTCACATGCGGGGCAGCCAGGAGTCTAGAGGAGGCTTGAGCACTCACCAACCCCTGAACTGACCTACAGGCCTCAAAATGAACCCACTCTTGCTGGCTGCTGGGGACCTTCCAGACCGAGGGCAGAACCTTTGCTGGGTAACTTAGTGTGTCACTGGGCTTTGTAAAATGAAAAATAATACCCAAATACATTCCTCACTCTCAGGGAGCGAGATGTACCCCTGTGCCCTCAGGCCATTGACAAAGTACTGACAGTCTAAGGGTGCCTTTGACAAAGTACTGACAGTCTAAGGGTGCCCCATCTTGGGGCTTTGGGGGCACTGAGGGGATAGCATTTGTTCTTCAGGATCATGGCCAGATCTAAGTTTTCACAATGAGGATCCATCATAAAAGGTCTTATTTAAAGAATAACAGGGTATAGCTTGAAATCCCACGAACCTGAGAAATAGTAGGGTAAATTACATTAAACTATGTGTACGAATGCTTTAAAAAAAGGCAGGACAATATGAGCTTTCATTTAAAATAATAATAATTTGGACAAATTCCTCTTTGTCCTCATGTTTTCTCAGCCGAATCAATAACACATTCACACTTGTGTGTGTCTGATTAAATAAAGAATGGAACAAAATAACCACCGGGGGTGCCACAGGGACTATCCTGAGGGAGAGAGTGGCCTTGTACATTTATTTCACACTTTTCAGGAGTGTTAAAATTCTTTTTTGTGTATTAAGTACAATAAGAGCAAGTGCATTACTCTTATAATAAAATGTCATTTTAAAATGTACATAACTACACAGAAAATAACTTAGCTAACATACAAAGAGGTTCAAAACAGTTCTTTTGCTCCACAAACTTCACTTCTGAAATTACAACACAGGCATGGATCCTAATTATCCACACTCCTAAAAAAGCGTCATGAATAAAAATGCTCAGTAAACTTTTACCATGTTTCCCCGAAAAAAAAGACCTAGACAGACAATCAGCTCTAATGCGTCTTTTGGAGCAAAAATTAATATAAGACCAAGACCAGGTCTTATATTATACTAAAACAAGACTGGCTAGGTCTTATTTTCAGGAAAACACAGTATTTATAACAACAAAGAAACAAACTAAATGCCCCTTGGGTGATTTAATATGATCAGTGTGATCAAACCACTGAATAGACTATGTCACCATTATATATTTATGAAGACAATGTAATTATTGGAGAACAGGATGTAATATTACCAATGAGAAAAAAAATTATATACAGTGGGCGTCAAAAAAGGTATACATATATGAAGAGAGAAAAAATCTATTTAAATTGCAACACTCAGAGACGTCATCAAAACAGCGGCTTGAGGTGAGCCTCTGTAAAGTTCCCCTGGAATTTACAACTAATCGAACAACAATAACTCCACAAAGGACTCCCTGCACAGCAGACAGACAAAATGAAGAGGTCCACTACTGAATTCACCTAAAGGTGGGAGAATCGCTCGAGGTGGTGAGGAGGGAAGGGAGAAGTGCGGAGACGGAGCAGCGCGGGCACAGGACGCAGACCTAGCTCAGTGCTCTGAGTTCCCTGCATCCCGGAATTACCGCAGCTGCGGGAGAGGGAAGAGCTCGGCCTGCTAGGGCTCCGCTTACGGCCCACAGGGCTGAGGGGGTAGCATATAACATGGCTGAACCCAAAGCTCACAGCAGAAACCTCGGAGAAAAGACTGAGGAAAGAAGGCAGAAAACGGTGGTTTAAGCCCTCACTGCTGAGCAGAGAACGGAAGCCTTAGGCACTGAGACTAGCCGCACCCTCCCTACCCTCCCAGAGCTCGCCCCACCCCCACCTGACCCGTGCTAGAAGCGGAACAGTAGCAGTGTCATATAAAAAGAACAGAATATTTGCTGTTCTGAGAACTGTGGACCGAAGACACAGATTCGCAGCCAAACTAGTTCCAGTAAAGGGGACAAAGCTGTGGAAGCAGGACCGGCTGTGGTGGTCACCGCCATTGCACTGGGCCACCTCTCACAACTCACCCAGCCCCTGGCCCCACCTATCTGGGCAGATCCCTGAAAAAGTAAACAGAACTGCTGAAACACACGGGCTCTGCATCTGGTGCAGAAAGAGCTTTGGAACTTCAAAAGCTGTCCAAATCACCACAGGGACGTGGCGCCCTATGACACAGGCGAACTGTTAACAGAGGAGAAGACCGTTTCCCAGGGAATATCCCCATTGTGTGAGAAGCTGGAATAGTGCAGAGAAAACATAGCACTGCAGTGTGAGAGAAGACAAAAACGGCTGCAGTCGGAGAGAAAATACAACATTCTACCAACAAGTATTGGCAAACAAAAGAAAGACCTCTTCCTATCAACCTGTTGCAGAAGGCACTCCTGTAGATGTCTAGGAAGAGAAACAGTAAATCAGTAATTGCCATGAATAACCAAGGCAACAAGACAGCTCAGAAAGAAAGTGAAAAGTCTCCAGAAAAGGAACTTAAAGATATGGAAATATGTGACTTAAATGACAGAGAATTCAAGATTGCAGTTCTGAAAAAACTCAACGAGATGCAAGAAAACACAGAAAAGCAATTTGATGAACTCAGAAACGCAATCAAAGAACAACATGAGCATTTTATGAAAGAGATTGAAATTTTAAAAAAGAACCAAATGGAATTTCTGGAGATTAAGAACTCAATAGAAGAAATTAAGAATGAAATAACCAGCTTAGGTAGTAAAGTTGACCAGATGGAAGAAAGAATCAGTGACATCAAGATACAAACCTGGAAATTACACAGATGGAAGAAGAAAGAGACTTGAGACTTAAAAGAACCGGAAAAAACTCTACAAGAACTTTCTGACTCTATCAGAAAGAGCAATATAAGAATAATGGCATACCAGAAGGAGAAGAAAGAGAGAAGGGATCAGAGAATATATTCAAACAAATTGTTGATGAGAACTTCCCAAACTTGTGGACAGAACTGGATCCTCGAATCCAAGAAGCAAATAAAACACCTAATTACCTCAATCCAAACAGGCCTTTTCCAAGGCACATTGTATTGAAGTTGTCTAAAATCAACAACAAAGAAAGAATCCTCAAGGCAGCCAGGGAAAAGAAGACGGTAACCTACAAAGGAAAGCCCATTAGATTATCACCAGATTTTCCAGCAGAAACTCTACAAGCCAGGAGGGAGTGGAACCAAATATTCAAACTATTGAAAGAGAGAAATTATGAGCCAAGAATAATATATCAAGAAAAGATATCCTTTAGATGTGAAGGAGAAATAAAGACTTTTCCAGACATACAGAAGTTGAGGGAATTTTCTAATACACGCATGCACTACAAGGAACACTAAAGGAGGCTATTCGACCACCATCAACAGGGACAGTTTGTGGCAACATAAAAAGGGATAGAGTAAAGGCCTGAACCGGAATTTGGGAATGGAGAAAGTAAGCGTGCTGAACAAAATGGAATACTCTAAATATCAAACTTTCTTTTTCATAAACTTAAGGGTAACCACGTAAAAAAAATCCAGAACTGAAATATGTATTGTAATAAAAGAAGAAACAGAGGGAAATGTCATAGAATACCACCACAGAAATAATAGACAGCAACAAAAAGGCAAAGAAACAACGGAGACACAGCCTTATCAGAAAACTAAAGATAGAATGACAGGAAATCCTCACATATCAATAATAACCCTAGAATGTAAATGGACTGAACTCACCAATAAAAAGGCACAGAGTAGCAGATTGGATCAAAAAACTAAACCCAACTATATGCTGTCTCCAAGAGACACATCTCAGCTACAAGGATAAGCATAGACTCAAAGTGAAAGGGTGGAAATTGACACTCCAAGCAAATGGTACCCAGAGAAAATCAGGTGTAGCCACAATGATATCAGATGAAACAGACTTCAGGGTGAAAAAGATAACAAGAGACAAAGATGGACATTTCATAATGGTAAAGGGGACTATACAACAAGAAGACATAACAGTCATCAATATTTATGCTCCCAATCAGGGAGCACCAAAATATACCAAGCAATTACTAACAGACCTAAAGGGAGAAATTGACCAAAACTCAATTATACTGGGGGACTTAAATACATCATTGACAGCTATGGATAGATCATCCAAACAGAAAATAAATAGCGAAATCGCAGCCCTAAATGACACATTAGATAAAATGGACATAATTATCATATATAAAGCACTTCATCCTAAAACATCAGACTATACATTCTTTTTGAGTGTACATGGAACAATTTCAAGGATAGACCATATATTGGGACATAAAATCAGCCTCAGCAAATTTAAGAAGATTGAAATCATACCAAACATATTCTCTGATCACAAGGCTTTGAAATTAGATATCAACTGTGAAAAGAAAGCAAGAAAAAACACAACTACATGGAGTTTAAACAACATACTTTTAAAGAACGACTGGGTCAAAAAACAAATTGGAGGAGAGATCAAAAGATACGTAGAAACAAATGACAATGAAAATACATCCTACCAAAATTTTTGGGATGCAGCGAAAGCAGTTTTAAGAGGGAAATTTATATCATTACAGGCCTATCCCATGAAACAAGAAAAATCTCAAATAAATAAGCTCATGTTACACCTTAAAGAACTAGAAAAAGAAGAACAAGTGAAACCCAAGGTCAGCAGAAGAAAGGAAATAACAAAAATCAGAGTAGAACCAAATGAAATAGAGAACAAAAAGACAATTGAAATAATTAATGTGACAAAGAGCTGGTTCTTTGAAAAGATTAACAAAATCGACAAACCCTTGGCTAGACTCACTAAGATAAAAAGAGAGAAGACACTAATTAACAAAATCAGAAATGAAAAAGGGGAAGTTATCACGGACACCACAGAAATACAAAGAATCATCCAAGAATACTATGAAGGACTATATGCCACCAAATTCAATAACCTAGAAGAAATGCACAAGTTCTTAGAAACATATAGCCCTCCAAGGCTGAACCATGAAGAACTGGAAAATCTAAACAGACCGATCACCAGTAACGAAATTGAATCAGTCATCCAAAACCTTCCCAAAAGCAAAAGTCCTGGACCAGATGGCTTCACTAGTGAATTCTACCAAACCTTCAAACAGGATCTAATACCACTCGTGCTCAAACTCTTCCAAAAAATTGAAGAAGAGACAGTACTCCCTAACTCATTTTATGAGTCCAGCATTACCCTGATACCAAAACCTGGTAAGGACATCACAAAAAAAAGGAAACTACAGACCAATATCTCTGATGAATACTGAGGCAAAAATCCTAAACAAAATTCTAGCAAATCGAATACAACAATGCATTAAAAAGATTATTCATCACGACCAAGTGGAGTTCATCCCTGGAGCACAACGATGGTTCAACTTCAGGAAATCCATCAATGTGATACATCACATAAACAAAATAAAGGACAAAAATCATAGGATTATATCAATTGATGCAGAAAAAGCATTTGACAAGATACAACATCCATTTATGATTAAAACACTTAATAAAATAGGTATAGAAGGACAATACCTTAACATAATAAAGGCCATATATGACAAGCCCTCAGCTAATCTCATAATTAATGGTGAAAAACTGAGGCTCTTTGCTCTACATTCAGGAACACGACAGGGTTGTCCCCTATCACCTCTGCTTTTCAAGGTAGTGTTGGAAGTCCTTGCCAGAGCAATCAGGCAAGAGAAAGAAATAAAAGGCATCCAAATTAGGAATGAAGAAGTTAAATTATCACTCTTTGCAGATGGCATGATGCTATATATAGTAAACCCTAAAGACTCCACCAAAAAGCTATTAGAAACAATCAACGAATACAGTAAAGTTGCTGGCTACAAAGTCAACGTACAAAAGTTATTGCATTCCTATATACTAACAATGAAATCTCAGAAAAAGAAATACAAAAAACAATTCCCTTTGCATTTGTAGCAAAAAGAATAAAATACCTAGGAATAAACTTAACCAAGGGTGTGAAGGACCTATATGCTGAAAAGTATAAGACATTTTTGAAAGAAATTGAAGAAGACACAAAGAAATGGAAAGACATTCCGTGCTCATGGATTGGAAGAATCAACATAGTTAAAATGGCCATATTACCCAAAGCAATATACAGATTTAATGCAATCCCCATTAAAATCCCAATGGCATTTTTTAAAGAAATAGAACAAAAAATCATCAGATTTGTTTGGAACTACAAAAACACCCCGAATAGCCAAAGCAATCTTAAGAAAAGAGAACAAAGCTGGAGGTATCACACTGCCTGATTTTAGCTTGTACTACAGGGCTACAATAATCAAAACAGCATGATATTGGCAGGAAAACAGACACACAGACCAATGGAATAGAATTGAGCACCCAGAAATAAAACCACATAAATATTGACAGATAATTTTTGACAAAGAAGCTAAAAACATACAATAGAGGAAAGACGGCCTCTTCAATAAATGGTGCTGGGAGAATTGGATAGCCACGTGCAAAAGAATGAAACTGGACAGCTATCTGTCACCAGGTACAAAAATTAATTCAAAATGGATCAAAGACTTAAGCATAAGACCTGACACAATAAAATGCATAGAAGAAAATATAGGTACTAAACTTATGGACCTTGGGTTCAAAGAGCATTTTATGAATTTGACTCCAAAGTCAATGAAAGTAAAAGCTAAAATAAATAAATGGGACTATATGAAACTTAAAAGCTTCTGCACAACAAAAGAAACCATCGACAAAATAAAGAGGCAACCAACTGAATGGGAGATTTTTGCAAACAGTGCCTCCGATTAGGGGCTAATATCCAAAATATACAAGGAACTCATGCAATTCAACAACAAAAAAACAAACAACCCAATTGAAAAATGGGCAGAGGACCTGAAGAGACATTTCTCCAAAGAGGACATACAAATGGCAAATAGAAATATGAAATAATGCTCAACATCACTAATCATCAGAGAAATGCAAATGAAAACCACAATGAGATATCACCTCACCCCAGTCAGAATGGCTATCATCAACAAGACAAATAGTAACAAGTGTTGGATTGGCTGTGGAGAAAAAGGAACCCTCATACATATGAGGTATATGCAGGTATATGCACAGAAAAAAGGGGAGGGAGTCTGTTAAAAACAGGTACCATGCTGGTAACTGCACTTACCACTGGGAAGGAATCTGATACCAGATGGTGGTGAAGAGGGACTTTTGCTTTGTCACTCTATATACGTCTAATGATGTTAATTTTTTACAATAGGAATGTATCCCTATACAAATTACAAATTGCAAATTACAAATAATTGCATAGCTAAAGGGCAAATAAAACAAACCCTGCTTAGAGTGATGGTTCTCAAACAAGAAGCACCTGGAGAGCTTGTTAAATCCAGAACGCTGCCCCCCAACACTCCATGCCCCACAATCCCATCTCTTCCCCCCACCTCTGCCCAGAGTTTCTGACTTAGTAGGTCTGGGTGGGGTCTGTTGCTGATATCTGGTTAGAGTCCACAGCTGGGGAGTCAGTGCCTTAGAGAGGTGGAATGCAAGCTTACAGTGTCACCGGAGGAGCCAGGATTATTTGAACACAGACCGCTTCACATGAGACCCATTGACCTTGATCAACCGCTGCCCAGGACTATCTCTGTGTAGTGAAATTAAGGGGGATTTGTTTTTTGACACACACACACACATCTGTATAATTTTTAAACATAATAACAACTTATACTGAAAAGCCTAAAACTGTACTTTGTATATTTTCCAAAGTTCGTAAGCATTCCTTGCTTTGATAATTGTTTTAAAATTACATAACAAGCTCCCTTTGTCTCAATGAAGTGTCTGCCTGAGACTGGGACTTCCTGGCCTGAATCTGAGCTGAGCTGTGAACAGCACTCAGCTCATAATAAAAGTTCTGGATGATGTTAGCTGTCTCCAGGGCCCCAGCAGGCTCCCCCTTCCCCTCAGATCCCTAGTAGTGGCAGAAGAGTGAATCCCTAACTCCAGTGGAAAACAGAAGAAGGGTCATATGGGTAGATCAGCCACCTTACGGATCCCTGGACACTGGTAAACTGACCACACTAAACAGTAACAGCAAAAAGTACAAACAGGTGGGATGAGTAAAAGAAAACGTAAGAGACTGGAAGATGGATCCAAACATGTCAATACCCATCAGATATAAGACACAGACGTAAGAATACAAAGAAAAGGTAATCGAGAAAACTTTCCCAGAAGTGAAGACCCAAGTTCTCCTTTGAGATAGTCCACCAAATGCTAAACAAGAGCAAAAGAACGAATGAACAAAAATATCTCCCACGTCTTGGTGGAATGTCAGAAAAACAAAAGAGAAAATTCTAGAAGGTCTGGAGGTAGGAAAGGAGTATTTGATTACTTAAGAAAAAATTAGACACAACAATGTGAATGTCCTTAATGCCTCTGAACTGTACGCTTAAAAGGTTGAAAATGGTAAATTTTAAGGTATGCGCATTTTACCACAATTTAAAATACATACATACATACTACTTATGCAAGGTTGCATAGGAAAACTCCACTTTCAGATAGGAGGAAAATCTGTGCAAGAAAGTGCCCCTTCAGCCCCAGTAATAATACTCCGTTTTGTGAGAGCACTTTCTGTGTTCTGTCCCCTCTTAGCCTGTTTGCATGATGCTTTTTTCACCAATTTATCATGTCACAATGCTTGACACAGAGAATGTAAGAAACCCATGTTGCCAAAATAGAGAAAATGTCAGCCTTTAAGGCTCTCTGTCATTGTCATCCTCTCTCTCGCTGTCAACTCCCTAACACCCCAGCTCTTCTCCAAAATGTTGAGTTAGTGCCCTGTGCCAGCACAACCTCCAGCTCCCGTTGACACATTTTGTCACCCAGAGGAATCTGCAGAACTGTGTCTTTATTCTTCCTCACATTCCGAAAGCCTCGTGTGTAATGGATACAAAAGAAATGTTTGTAGAATGCATTTACCAAGGGCTAGGAACGCTAAGATGCTTCCGTATGCCTCCAGTCATCAGAACTAGAAAGCTTATAACATTTCACCTGATAATGCAGGAATCTCACGAATCACAATTTTTTCATTAACATTTTATTTTACTTATTAGCACCAATCTGTACTGGTTTGTGATATATGGTGTGCTTGAACATTCTCTGACTGTTTTCTTGAAATTATTCTGTAAATTAGATATTTTGCTGTTAAATAGGCCTTTCCTCTTAGTTATATTAATCTAAGTGAATATCTAAGAACGTGTATTTGCAGTTAAAGGGCAGTAAGAAAAAAAAAGGCTGATTCCAGCAAAGGAAGAGAAGCTAACGAGAGAGAGAGAAAGAGAGAGAGAGAGAGAGAGAGAGCGCATTATATGTACAGCAAATATGTCTGCAATTATTTCAAAATAAAAAGTTTTTAAATTTTAAGAAAGAAAAAATAGACTATAAATTTCAGCATTTTCTCTCAGTTTAGCTAGGTGCCAATTTTTCCCCCATCTAGAACAGTAACCCAGAAATGGATACAGGAACTTTCAGTTGGGGCTACATGTACATTTCCTAAATGAGCAATAAGTCGACATTCTCCAAAGTGAATCACATCATCGTGAATTAATCCCAATGATTAATTATAATTTTAAGATGAATGTCTATTCTATGAGTGAACTACCTAATTTCCAAAGCTAAATGTTAACTGGCATGTGCACTGTTAAGCCGAATAGACCATAATTACACAATCCAACATCTATTTAGTGCTTCTATGAGCCAAGCACTCAGATATAAAAGTGAACGAGAAAAACTGACTTCAAATTTCGCTTTTTTGTCTTCTGTTCTTTTCAAAGCATGAAAAACACATGTCCCTTTCCCTGGCTGGCAAATGGTAAAGCCCTCTAAAACTTGCAGATGTTTCTGCATCCTGCTTGATAATCAGACAAGAGCAGGCTTTGCACTTCACACAGCCCTAGGTTACAGACCCGTGTCATGGTTGACCACCTGTGTGAACGTCAGCTAATCACTGGACCTTTTGAGTCTTTGTTTGCCCGTCTGTAGAATGGGATTACTGTGAGGAATACAGGAAACGGCATGGATTTCAAACAAGCAGCATCATGTGGTGCATAATTAATGCAAATACACATACTGTATTCTGGACGTGCACTATTCATCCACAGCACAGTTCTGTAATAAGCACCGTTATTTCCAATTGGCTGTTGATAAAACTTGTATCAAGTTACACACCCATTCACTATGTGTGAGAGCGCCTTTCCTCTCCCTCTTTGCCAACTCTGCAGGATACCATTTACTTTTACTTTGTTGTAAGAATATGCATGCTCCCTCCACACACCCCTCCCTCAGACCTTTCACTCTGTGCTCCTAACACCTAGAAATTCTTCCTCCCTGTGCACAAGTGCTGCTTACATTCAGCCTTGAAGAAGTCAATCCCCACTTACCTCTAGTTCATGTTAACATGGCTGCCTTTTTTGTAATTATTTTTTTTTATTGAGACATAATTCACATGCCATAAAAATGCATCCTTTCGAAGTGTACGAGTCAGACTTTTTTGGTACATTCACAATACTGGGCAACCATCACCTCTATTTAATTCCAGAGCATTTTCATCGCCACGAAAAATAAACCTAGATAGCTCCTGGCAACCTGATTCCTGTCTCAACATACTTGCCAATTCTGGACATTCTATATAAATGGAATCGTATGGGCCCTTTTGTGTCTGGCTTCTTTCACTCAGCACAGTGTTTTCCCAGGTTTGTCCATGTTGGAGCATGTGTCAATATTTCACTCCTTTTTATAGCTGAATATTGTTCAATTGTGTGGATAGATCACATCTGTCTATCCATCCAGCAGTTGATGAATAGTTGAGTTGTTTCCATTTGGGGGCTATTATGAAGAATGCTACTGTGAATGTTCACGCACAAGTTTTTGTGTGAACATACATTTCTAGTTCTCTTGAGTGTACACATAGGAGTGGAATTGCTGGGTCTTGTGGTAACTCTGTGTTTAACATTTTGAAAAACCACCAGTTTGCCAAAGCAGATGCAGCATTTTACATCACTACCAGCAACCTATGAGATCCAATTCTGCTACATCCTCACCAACAACACTTGTTATTATCTGTCTTTTTATTGTAGTTATGCTGATGGGTGTGATGTGATATTTCATCGTGGTTTTGATTTGCATTACCCTAGTGACTAAAAATGTGAGCATCTATTCGTGTTTTTACTGGCCAACTGTATGTCTTTTTTTGAAGAAATGTCTATTCAAATAAATCCTTTGCTCATTTTTTAATTAAGTGATTTTTCTTGTTATTGTTGAGTTGTAATAGTTCTTTATATTCTGAATGCCAGTCTTTTATCAGACACATGATTTGCAAATATTTTATCCCTTTGTGCAGTTGTCCTCTCACTTTCTTGATTGTCTTTTGAAACACAAAGTTTTTCATTTTGGTGAAGTTCAACTTATCTATTTTTCTTTGGTTGTGTGTTCTTCTGATATCATCTCTAAGAAACCATTGTCTAATCTAAGTTAGTGAAGACTTACCCTTACGTGATTTCTATGAGTTTTATGGTTTTATCTCTTACATTTAGGTCTTTGATCCATTTTGACTTAATTTTTATATATAATGTGGAGTGCAACTTCATTCTTTTCTATGTGGATATTCAGTTGTCCCAGCACTATCTGTTGGAAAGATAATACTCCATCGAATGTCTTGGCACTCTTGTCAAAAATCAATTGAACATAAATGCATGGGTTTCTTTCTGGTATCTCAGTTCCATTCCATCTATATTGTCAAAGAAAGAAATTCCAAACGTACAGAAAGGTTTAAAGAGTTTATCTGAGCCAAGAGTTGAGTGTCAGACCCAAAGCAAAATCTCAAAAGACTGAGAAAAGTGCTTCAGAGAATGGCAGTTTTGCAGCTCATTTTATACATTAGACTCAAAGGAGAAGATGTAAAGAAGGTTGCATGAAATCCATTGGTGATAGATTAAGGGGGTGGGAGAAAGCAAAGCAGGGAAATCTCTGGGATTGGGTAAAAAGCAAAATGGAGAGACACATATTTCTTTTACATTGGTGGGTACAGGACAGTTAATATTTAACATAACACAGGTTATAGGGGTATGTGGATAAAAGATAACAATGAGGAGTGTTTGGGTCATTTTGTCCCAATACTGGGGTGCTTATCTCTGGAGGTCTGGAGAAGAGATCATCTGACATCTTAAGTATATTATCTTAGATGCACAAACGCAGTGGACAGGGCTTGCTCAAGGTAAAGATTAATCTGTGATATAGACCTAGGACATGATTTCCCATTATAACCTGCTCAGTTAGGAATTTTTATGATCAGAACATCCAGTGTGCTTGCTTTCAGTTATTGAGTTAGTCAATCCTGCCAAGTAGCCCCGTTTTCATTCACAGTATGTCTATATTTAGGCTGGTATCATATTGTCTTGAAATTGGAAAGTGTGAGTCCTCTAACTTTATTCTTCTTTATCAAGATTGTTTTGGCTATTCTGGGCACGGTTGTATTTTTTAATTATTTAATCAGTTTGTTTAATTATTCACTTAGTTTCTGACTTCCTCACCAGAATGCAAACTCCAGGAAGGCAGAGACCATATCTGTTTTTTAATCCTCAATTGTGTCTTTTTTATCCCCAATTGTATCCATAATTGTACAGGACCTGACACATCACATAAACTCAGTGCAATGTATTGAATAAATAAATGAATGAATGGATGAATTCTCAACTTTTTATAATGATAAATATTGGAAACAGACTAAATATTCAAAATAGGAAAATGTTTAAGTAAATTACAACACACTAATGGGACAGAATATTATGTAACCATTAAAAAACCATGTCTTCCAAAATTATTTAATGATGTGGAGAATCACTGAGCCTGATCTCAATTTTGCATATATGAAAATAAGAGATGAAAAAAGTCATGGAAATTTTAATAGAAGTTATCATGGAAGTTTGTGATTACAAGTGATTTTAATTGTCTTCTTTATGCTTTTCTCTATTTTCTACATTTTCTACAATTAGCATGTTTTGCTTTCATAAAAGAACGCTAAACATTATGAACTGAAAGTTTCCATATTCATTAAGTTGTGCACAGACTCTGGATATGCAATAATAGTTGATGATTCCCTTTCTAGGATTTTGTTAGTGGAGCCAAGCCCTAGTGACTTGAATGGCTTCATTTTCTACCACGGGAGGTGGCCACATGTGATGAATGGTTTTTGAGGAAATCAGGGTTAAAGATGTAGGGTTGAAAGTACACTATAAACAAATTCCTGCCTCATTCTCATCTCTGACTTGGTGAATCATCACTCAGCCACATGTGAGAACGCAAGGCTCAGGGCGAGCTGTGAACTTCACCTCTTTCACCCAAATCCCTAATGGTGACCAGTGCACCTGAGCACATGTAAGGCTGCTAACTATGCTACCAAACAGAGTTCGAATGTCATCAACTTAGGAAATTTGTGGCAACTTCAAATTCAAGCAAAATTCTGCCCTAGAATTTTTAGGTTTGAACAATCCTTTAGAATTGGTAAAGTTAGCTGTGACCCAACAGTCTTAGCAAGTCCGCCACAAATGCTTGTGTTTAAGGGCACCTTCTCACAAAATTTTCAAGTTGGCCACATCCATTCTTCAGCATATGTAATGTGGCATATGTAATTCTGTCTGGTATTGCTAGTAAATAACTTGAAGTTTCAAAAGGACTTGATTTAGTGATGCTAAAGTTAACATTGTTTGCCATGAGTGTTTCTATATACTTGGGGAAAAAACTCTAGATTTCATCAATTAATTAGCTTACTCTACTTTATATAGGATGTTGTCATTGAAGTCATAGATTTATAAAATTTCCTCTAAAAATGGGCTTAAATTTATTGAAAAGTTACCATCCACATTAGAGGAAGGAGCCATACTTGATGGCACTAATTTGGCCAATACTTTTTCATTGAAAGTTCATGGATATAAACTAATCAATGAACGGTTGCAGAGGTCAGAATAGTGTATACCCTTGGGAGGGTGCTGACTGGTGGGGGCACAGGAAGCTTAGCAGGGCCTGGGAATATGCTTTAGATCTTGGTCAGGTGTTTTTGTGGGTGTGATATGTGTGTATGTGCTCACTGAGCTGAACACTTACGGTTGCATGGTCTACTATGTACTCAACAAAAAGAATAAAAGGTCATTGTTTCTAAGAGAGCCCTTGAAGTGATTTCATTTTTAATGTTCATCTTTTTCTGGTAAATAATGCATACTCGTTGTACAAAACTTTGAAAAATACAAACATCAAAAAAATTAAAATAATTTATAATCTACCCACCTACTTCCTTTGTCAGATTTTTTTCAACCCCCATGCAGGGAAGAAATTGGCCTTACGATAAATGTTGTTTGAAGCCCTACGACATCTCAGCTTCTCTTCATTGGCTTGTGGGGCATCTCTGGCAAACTCTTCATCAATATCTGTCAACTTTGACACTGACACTGGAAGCTGCTGCCACATAGACACCATACACCCCCAAGAAGGTCTATTAGCAGCATCTATGTTTCTCCTTCCCAAAAAGCTTCAAATCCAGTTGCTGGTATTTACTTTGTCACTCACCCTCCATAACACACCTGTGCTGTTTCTGCTGCAGCACCAAAGATAATTTGCAGAACCTGTGAAGCTAAGAACCAAAAATAGGGACAAGAAGAGCACTCAGTCACTTCCGACATTCATCCCATCCAGTCTCAAAGTCATGTCCACCTCAGTGGCACCAAGAATGGCACTGCACCGTCATGTCTCGTGGAACGGACTCACATGAGTTATGACACAGAGTCGGAGTCACAATCTTGTGATATGCACTTTCTCTCCAATAAAGAAAATGACTAATCAACCGCTTGGAAGGTGGAGGTCGGCCCTGACTCATGGGACTTTGGAGAGGTGAGCTCTACATTCAACAATAGGGCCATGGATGACGCAAAGAGCGAAACTTCAGTAAGTGTCTGCCGCCTGCCAGGCGCTATGTCAATTTCCCTACAAACGTTCATTCACTTCACTTCCGGTTGCAGTCACCCCCACTTTAGACAGGGGGCTTGAGGCTCAGATGCACCTCCACACAGCAGGCATCACCCCTGGGAAGCGGAAGACTAAGAGTTAAGTCAATTTGTCCCCGTGTCCAGAAAACCCAGGGTACCTATTGTAGAGAGTGAAGCCAGAAATGTGTGTTCAGTGCAGGGGACACAAAGGGATGTGAGGCGAGGATGCTGCAAGATGGACTTGTGGGAAATAAATGGGTTGGGCATTGAAAGAGATGACTACTCACTTTCAGTGTCCTACTTCCTTTGTCAGATTTTTTTCAACTCCCATGCAGGGAAGAAATCAGCCATTTGATTACATTCAAACCCTATGTCTAAGTTTCCTCAGCGAGTGCAACAATTCTCCCTTAATCTTTTATGCCACAGAGAAATTTGTATTAATATAAATACCATATAGGCTTTCATCAAAAGAGCTAAGCTGCCTTTGTAAATGTTAGCCAGTGGCATGTGTCATCTGCCTCATTTATGACGGTGAGGAAGCTGAGTCAGAGAGAGGAAGGAGGATTAGGGTTTGGTTAAAAGTACACTACTATGTTTCGTTTAATCTGAAAATCACAGCAATGCAATAGGCCACAACCACTACTCAAAGTCAAAGGAAAAGAGGGAAAAAATATTCTAAAGATACATATTGGTATTACAGTTGACGCCATGTTGTAGCTAATGTGAGAAGAAGGCCAAGCTGACCTGCCCCTTTTATTCTAATGTGTCACCATTTACACTCTTGTCCCCACTCTGACACTAAGCTAACTGTTTGGTCTTAGGAAATGCATTTTCTCCCCTTGGGCACTGGTTTTTCTTCACCTTCCAAAAAAAATAAATAAATAAATTATTGGACAAGATGGACCTTGATGGTCAGCTAAGCTCCTTTCTGCAGCTGAACCCCAGGCTTACTGCCAACAGCCAAGTTCCCAGTCCAGCTGCCTTCTTTCCTGCAGACCCACTAGGTTTTGGGCCCCAGTCTCAATGCTGGGCTTCCATTGATTGGACCAGACACTATCTGGATATCTGGCTTTGCGTTCTATTCAGTGCCACAGCACCTTTGTCCAGACCCTGCCTTACTCTCCTTGCGCTTAGGACGCAGCCATCAGCTGTGGTCTAGAGTAAAACAACTGAAAACAGGGCCAGGCTCTCTCAGGAGCCTTGTCACGACTACAGGATCTGTTAAGATCACCCCTGTTCCATTCTAGCCATTGGTGATTTGTATCTTCTCTCTTTTTATATTTGTCAGTCTTGCTGGGTTTCTCCATCTTATTCATTTTTTTCTATTGATTTTCTCTTTTTCATGTCATTGAGTTTGCTTTTATATTTGTTATTTCCTTCCTGCTGCTTGCTTTGGGTTTATTTTGGGGTTGTTTTGTTGTTGGTTTTTTTGGTTTTTGTTTTTGTTTTTTAATGTCTTGAGATAAACACTTAGATTACTGGTCAGAGAACTTTTGTCTCTTCCAGTATAAGCATTAGGGGCTATAAATCTCCCTCTCAGCACGGTTCTAGCTGCGTCCCATATATTTGGTATGTTGTAGCTTCATTTGCACTCAATTATATTCCTTTGAAATGTCTCTTTTGTCCCATGGAATATTTATAGGCATGTCGTTTAATTTCCAAGTGTTTGGAGATTTTTCTGTTGTCTTTCCTTATTGATTTCTAATTTTTTTATGTATACCTTTTGACTCCCCAAAAATTTAACTAATACCCTAGTGTTGACCAGAAGATTTATGGATAACATAAACACTCAGTTATACATATTTTGCATGTTCTATGTATTATATACTGTATTCCTACAATCAAATAAGCTAGAGAAGGAAATACATTTATAGTATTTATTGACCCATGCAGTTCAAACTTGTGTTGTTTAAGGGTCAATTATGTTTTAAATTTGTTTAGATTTGTTTTATGGCTCAAGATATGGTCTATCATAATGGATATTCCATGGGCACTTGATAAGAATGTTTATTCTGTTGTGGTTTCACGGAGCACTCCGTATTTCTACTAGATTCTATTGGTTGATTATGTTCTTAGTTTTAGATATCCTTGCTGATTTTCTGCATGATAGCTTATCAAGTGCCCAGAGTGGACTGTTGATGTCTCCGACTATAATTGTGGATATGTACTAGCATTTCTGTACTTGTTTCTGTTACAAAGATGGGCTCATACTACACACATGTTGCATCACGCTCTTCTCACCATGTGAAAATCTTCTCCAGGGCTATGTCATTTCTGTTCGAGCTCAGCTTTTGAGTGGTGGGTCCCCACGCAGCTTCAACATGTGTATGGAAAAGTGTCATTTCTGTTTGAGGCCCACACACCCCAAGCACAGCATGATGTTTGTTCAGATTCCGTAAATCCTAGTATCATAAAAACTTTAAAAAGAAACGTAATCCTCACAAAGTCAGGTAGGCTAAAGCATCTGTAAAGCAGCTGGTAAAGAGCCTACAGTGGATGATTTATTTGAATCTGAAAACAGTAAAAATGAACCTGTCAAATACCAGCGAGAGCTATGGAATAAAACTATTGATGCAATGAAGACAATCAAAGAGATCAAACGGAAACGCCGAGCTAAATTTATAATAAACACGTTGAAGAAAAATAAAGAACTACAGAAAGTTCAGGACATCAAAGTTAAGCAAAACATTATCTCATCCAGACCCCTTTTGCAGGCAAAGGAAAGCAATGGAAAACAAAGTGGTACAGAAATTACAACAGGATGTGGACATGGAAGTTGTTTCTGAAAATCTTACTCTCTGTAACCATTTCTATAGTGCACTGGATAATCTACTTTAGAGACTCAGAATGTCTAAATTATTGCTTTGTTGTTGTTTTTTACATAAAGTGACTCAAATGAAAAGGTGATTTAAAATATATCTCTCCTCCTTTGCTATCTGCAAAACATCAGTTCAATGCTAAACCTTCATGGATAGATGTACTTATGTAAATCATAAAAATTCTGTAAATATGGAAGTGACTTGTGGACATAAACTGGTCATGCCACTGGTAATGGCACTAGGCAGAATTTATGTAATAACTAATGACAAAAATTCATGGCTAGTGATATATAAAATAAAATTTTCTTTGTAGTAAAAAAAAAAAAAGAAAGACAATCTTTTCTAGTCATAGTAAGAAGACTCTAATTCACTGCTTTAAATGGCTTCAATATTACTGCATGGCGTGAATGTACCAGAACACATTCCACAATTCCACTGTGGGACATTCACTCCATTTGATGGGTAGCATTATTCTCAGGGATAATTCCACTGGCCTTCTCAATTGCAATTCTGAATTTTGATGACAGAGGCTGATGGTTGGAAACTCCCAGTAGCTGAGAGGCCTACACTAGGCCATTAGGCCGTGGGCGGTAGAGGCGAGTCTATACTGAGCGTTTTGATAAAATGAGGTGTGATTCTAAAAATCATCAGTAACACTGCATGTAGATCATAATGAACAAGCCATGAAGAAAGCCCCATCATCCTTTCTTGGCAAAAAGAACAGCTGTATTTTAGACAAACATGAATTTATGCCACAGCAGTGTAAGCCCATGAATTAAGGCCCATATTATTCTTAGGACAGGACAAAGCTCTAAAAATAGAACATACACCAACTGAAGCCAGAACTGCAATTCCACCAAATTCTTTACATGAGCAGTCTCTTACATGTAATTTACAAACTGAGATGCAACAAATAAGAGAATCCAGAAAATAACGAGATCAAGACTGTTGACAGAGTGGTAAGTGTTTAGCTTGGAATGGAGAAGCCTAAGGAAAGCATAGCTCCTTCAGGGACTGTCACCTGGTAAGAAAGGAGATCAGTCCTGCAAAAGACAGCCAGATGGAGAGAGGTCATCATGAACGATATAACAAGAGCCAGCACTGGACTGGTCCCTCTATTAAACAGGGAGTGTTCTTACACTATGAGCCTACAGCCTATGTTACTGATCACTAGCAGCTGATTGTGCTGCCTTCTAACTGTGGCTGGCCTGTGATGGGATGTCTTTGCCAGCCACTGGGTAAATGCCATGCCCGTGCCCACCTCCAAAGCAATTCTCACTCTGATTCTCCTACCTTGAACATTCTCTCTCCACCTACCCAGATCCAGACAGTCTTTCAGGATCCTCCCCCAAAAAAGCCCACCCCTCAATGAAGCCTTTCCTGGTAACTCCAGCCCACTATGGATCTCTCACCTGGTCATTAGCACCTTGTTGAACATATTCTTGTTTTTCTTTCTTTTTAAAATGAAATAACGTTTCCCACTCAACTGCATCGCAAGTTCCTTTTGGAAAATCACCCTGCACCTCTCACAATCTACAATACCTTCGCCAGGACAAGGTACATAACAGAGCCCTCAAAAAAATACTTGCTGATATATCATTTCCCCCAGTTCTTTTTCATAAGTCCCATGTGCTTTAATTAGAGCTGGGGGCATAGGGATGTGTCCAGGAGTTTAGCTTTCTGTTTGGAAACATCCTGGTGGAATTCGGCTGCACAATATTTTAACTTAATAATGATCATTGATGGCTCTCACTAAAGTTGATTCTCTTACTAAAACCCTCCTGTAATTAGCTTTAAAGGGAAAGGGCAGACAAAACCAGAATTCATGAGTCTGCTAACGATGCTTCTGCTCTATGGAATAGCCTGTAAAGACTTTGGGTGGGCAGTCTCATGCACACCAGTTCACAGAAAGAACAATTATCAAGGAGCTTTTAAATAGAACAGAATTCAAAATGTGCCTCTTTGGAGTTAAGTTCTTAAACACCAATAATATATAAGTCGGCCTACAGGTCACCCTCCTGACCAGTGTCCTACAGCCTCCTCTATCTCTCCATCTTCACATCTTAAGTGTTTGTCATAGGCTCTTTGCCCAGGGAAGTCTTAGAAAGGACAGCCGACCCTCGTTCCTATAGTTCATGGCCTATATCACACACATGTAACCCAGCCCACAGAATGATTTTCTTGAAAGCAAGGAAACTGAATTCATCTCGGGTTCTCAGGGGCCCCAGTGGTAGGCATCTGGTAGGTTCCCACTTCGTGTGGATTGAACTGATGAAAAGAAAGGCAAATGCACAGAGCTGGGAGACCCTGAGGAGTGAACTCTAACTCTGCCCTCATGAGAGAGACAGGAGGGGATAGCTGCTGGGTCTTGAGAGCTGACAAAGCTTTATTCTAGGCGAAGATGAGGTGAAGAGAGGGGCCCAGAAGGGGAGATTTGAGCTAAGGCCAGAAGGGCAACTCGTTTGGGGAAAAACAAGTTATTTCTTGCAGTGGAATATTGGGGGCTGAGGTGCAAGTGATGAAGGGCAAACCATAAAAGTCTGCATAGCATAAGGAGGAGTTTGGATTGAATTCCACAAGCAAAGCAAGCAACAGAGAGCTTTGAATTAGGGAGATGAGACATGTATTTTACAAAGACAAATGACTCACCACATTAACAAGAAAAGGGTGAAAAATACAAGTTTATTTCACTCAATGCTGAAAAAAACTTGAAAAAATTCAAAAACCAATCCAGATATTTTGTTGTTGTTTTTGGTTTTTTTTGTTTTTTTGAAAACTAGGGTTGTGGGAAGTTTTCCTTAACGTGTGAAAGTGTCCATCACAGTGAAGGTCCTCCTCCATGGTTGAGAACGGAAGGCCTCACTCTGCAGCCATGAGTGAAAGGGACCTTCACCAATAGAATTATCACTGTACTCTAGGTCCTGCCAAAGCAATGAGAAAAGGATTAATATTAGCTACAACTTATTGCACACACAGGCAAAACTATTTGCCCAAGTGCAAAGGTGCAGGTAGAAGAATGTTCATTACTTTTTAACTGTGAGAAACTGGAAACTATCTACATCTCTAACAATAGGGGACTGTTTAAACAACTATTAGCACATTCTTATATTTGAATATTAAGCAAATACCAACAAGAATGGAGCAGAATTATAGGTGCTAATTTGAAAGATTTCCAAGCCATACTAAGTGAAAGAGCAATATATGTAGAATGCTTTGCTTTGTGTAACAGAAAGAAAAAAAAGATAAAAGAAAGGAATAAAAAGAATAGTGTGTGTGTGTGTGTGTGTGTGTGTGTGTGTGTGTAAATATAAATAGCAAACAGTTGATGGTGATTGTCTCTGAGAGGAAGAAAATTAAATGTATTGGAAGGGGAGTTGAGGGGAAACTTTAAGACATTTCAGCGAAACTATATCATACTTTTTATCAAATTTAAAAAGAGTCTTTCCCAAAGCATTCATCTGAAGTTAGTTTTTTCGTAATAATCACAGCAGGAAATGATGTAAGCATGAATTAGGACAAAGGGAAAACAAAATAAGAAAGATCTGAAACCCTGTTGAGTAAAAATGGGAGTTTTGTGATTGAACAGATGTAATGGGGTTAGGGAAAGAAGGTACTCAAGGATGGCTCTGCAGCCTCGAATTTGGGGAGTTGGTGAACAGTAACACCATGCACTAAGGAACAGAATGCAGGTGGGGAAGGTCGTGAATTCACTTGGAGACACACTTCACTTAAGGGACCCATGAAACAGTGGGTGGCCATGTTGCATGGAGACTAAGAGATACAAATCTGGGCTCAACGTAAGCCGCTGGCCTTTGGCCCATGACACTGGTCCAAGCCAGCATCATCCCTCCTAATTTCTCCTAATTGTTTCTACTTTAATTCCTGCTTTTCCAGTCTGTTTTCTACACAGAAGATAGAATTACTTTTCAGAAACTCTCCAGTGGCTTCCCACTGCATTTGCCTGGTGCTGGCCTTTGTCATAGGACCCCCTGCCCACCACCCTCCCGACTCAGTGCACTCCAGCCACACTGGGTACTCTCAGTTTCTATATCCTCCTCCTACAATGGGCCCCCAACACACTAATGCATTAGCACATTTGCACACATAGTCACCTATCTTCCTGGATAATTTCCACTCATCATTTGGGGTTCCATTTTGGTATCATTTCCTCAGAGAAACCATTCTTGACTTCTGCATCTCCCTACCATGTGGTTTTCCAGTATTTTCTCTCATCTGTCTCCCCCTTGGCACCACAAAAGCAGAACGCATGACTGTTAAATTCACCTCGATAGCCCCATCTCTTAGCACAGGCCTACTCAATAAACTCAACAATCACTCATCGAAATAACTGATTAGCATAGAAAATGGAGGAATAAATTGATGAGTAGATGAATGAAGAGGTAAGACTGTTCACAAACAATCTAGAATTAGAAACAAGAATTAGTAATAAGAAAAAATCACAGCTCAGTTCTTTAGATAGTGCAGCCACCACGGCCTCACAAACAACAGTTCTTTAAAAAGCCATGTCTCCAACCCAGAGGCCAGAAGGAGGGTCTAGAGGGGGCCTGAGGAGTGAGGTAGGCAGAATGAGCCAGGGGCAACCAAGGCTAACGGTCAGACATGTGAGGACTGACATTCCTGGGACTCGCCCCGCTGCTGGCAGTCACATGGACGTGGACAAAAGATAGAAGCTTCTCAGAGTGTGAGCTCAGGATGGACTCAGGTGCCCCATCGCAGCCCCTCTGGGCCAGTGCCCAGGTCCACTTATGCACGTGGCCAAAGACCTTCCATTCAAAGCCCAGCTTCCTGAAAAGGGCCCAGACTTGGCTACTTGCATTTTCTAGTGATATTTGCTTGCTCTTTGCTCTCTAATTTGCTCAAGGCTGACAAATAGAAGCACACATCAAAAAATTTCTTTAAAAAAAAGAAAAAAAGACTTCTTTAAAAATCCATAAGAGTAAATCTTAAATTGAGAAAACTGCACCTACAAATTATTATTATTATTTACATTAGGAAAAAAATGCATGGTGTTTCCATTTTTAGGGGTGACACACCTTGGTCTAGAAAATCTGTTTCACTCCTGGGTCCTCTGTCCCTGGCTGGGATTCTGCAGCATGGACACATACGATGGCTAAATTTCCCACCAGTGACCTTGCTCCTACCTCAGTGATAACATTTGGTGTGACACAGGAGGCCATTTGAGCCTCCACTCCGAGCAAGTACGCACTGCAGTCACAAACACTTGTCTCATCAAGACCTGTTTCACCGCTCTCCTTGTGAGCAGGGGTCATAGTTCATCTGTCTCATACCCTAATTCATTGTCCACCCAAAACAAACCCTAAGGGAATGTCTGAGGAATTTTTAAATGTGTCTCCATCTGGTGCCCAGAGAAATGTTAAGGAAATCTGAGACTCTTCCAAGCCAGCTACTTCTTCACTTCTTATCCCTCATCTCCATTCTTCCAGGGATTCTGAATCTCCACAAGTGTTTGGGGTCAACTAGTGGTCACTCAAGATAAGACTTCAAAAGTTTTTTTAACTTTTGTTAAAAAGTTAAACCATCACTTGTGATGGTTCATTTTATGTGTCAACTTGGCTGGACCACAGAGTGCCCAGATGGGTGGTCATACATGATTCTGCGTGTTTCTATGAGAATGTTTTAGGTAAGTTAAATCAATACACTGAGTAAAACAGATGCTCTCCCCAATGTGGGTGGGCCTCATATAATCAGTCGATGGCCTGAATAGAACAAAAAAACGCTGATCCTCCCCCAAGTAAGAGAATTCTTCCTGATTGATGACCTTTCAACTAGGATAATGCTTTTCCCTGCCTTCATATTCAAACTGAAACGTTGGGTGTTCCTGGGTCTTGAGCCTGCAGACTCACGCTGCAGACCCTGAGACTTGCCAGCCTCCAGAATCGTCTGAGTCAATCCCTTATAACAAATTTATTTCTATATAGACGTACATCCTATTTGTTCTGTTTCTCTAGAGAACCTGGACTAATACACTAATGTTAAAAACAATTTTGGGGAATCCCCACTTCTAAAAGGGTTGTCTCGTTGCTACAAGAGGCTACACGTGGGCCATGAGGTGGGGTGGTCCAGTGGAGCTGGAGCAGGGGAGGCTCCCACACTCATCACCTGGGCTCCTATCTTGGGCTCCTGGTGTCTGGTGTCATCACCTCCGAAGGAGGAATCACAGAGGTTACCAGCCTCCTCATAGCACTGCTGGGGATCGCAGAATCCAAGGCAGGGACGTTCGAGTGCACATGACACTGAATGTGCTCTGCCACATTTGGAACCACTATTAGGCCCAATCTTCACCCTATTCCTCAAAAACTTGAGTTCTGTCCAAGCACTGAGGTGAAGGCCCCAGCCAGCCCTGCACGATTTGAGGAGGTAGGGGTGGGGAAGGTGGTACTAATGCCCATGAGCTGACACCTGTTGAAGCTGGGTGCTTGATGCCTGTGGGCTCATTAGACCATTCTCACAAGTTTTATGTTGATATGTTTTGTACGTTGTATGGATGTTTGAAAACTCTCCATAACAAATGTTTAAATTTTATATAGAAAGGTTTACAAAAGAACCAGGTGAGTGACATCGCAAGCATGCAGGGCTGCGAGCAAGAGAAGGTGGACAGTCAGTTTCCAGAATTAGTCAAGGGATGTTTTTCTGGGGGTCTCAGGGCCCATCTGACGTGGGCCTCAGCCTCCCGAGGTTGCTCCTCTCATCATTCCTGCTTTACAGAAATAATTCAGTGTTGGGGACAAATACCTGTTCACCCACACACCCTCGTCCCAGGACACCTGGGGGCAAGCTCTCCTCCTGCTGGATGGGCTGCAAGGACATAGATTCAGCAGCAGCTCTGCTGGGGAAGCTCAGAGCGTCCACATGGAGGCCGGAGGGAAAGGAAGTGAGAGCGGACATGCCAAATCCCAGGAGGTAAAGGCTCGTCGGGGCCCAACGTGACATGGCCAGCGATCCCAGAAGTGTGCATACTGTGTCCATCCCAGGACGGACGACCAGTCATTGAGGGAGGCTGGCTCTTCTACACAAAAAACACTAAAAACAGTCATGTTTTCATTGCTTTAGCCCAAGAGGTGACAGCTTTCTCTTACTCCTGCTTTGGGGGAACACATCAGGGGGCCCCAGTTATGTAGTATTTCTGCTGAACACCAACTCAACAGCCAGTTCTTCCTCAACAAAGTGAGAACCATGTTGTAATTTTTACATTTTTTTAAACAGAAGGTTTCTATTTGGGCAAGTGGCATTAGCAATGTTTAATATTTGCAAAGCAAAAAGCAACAGTATTAAACACATCGTTCGTAGTCTAGACTGCCAAACAATCAGATTGAATGGAATTTGATAAAGTAAAGTTTGAATGAAATCTTTGCTTCTTTTTCTGCCTATTCAATAGACGAAAGTGAGAAAAGTCTCATTTGAGGGGCTTTCACTTTCAGGAAACAGCACATTCAGATGGCACACCAGGATAGCTTCAAGACTAAAGTGGGCAGTGTTATAATAAAGAGCTCTGACATTTTTCTCAGAAAGCCTTGGCTTTGAAGGTTTCAGATATCCCGACACTGCTGGGGCATCAGTGACAGAACAGCAAGGTGAGAGCCTGCTCCACCCCTCAGCTCTTCCTTCTCCATTGTTCTTTCCTACACTTCCCCCGCAGGAGACTGGAATCATTGCTAGAAACACAGGACACCGCTAGAAGGTGGTGGAACTTGCCAGACCAGTTATGCAACAGGAAGGCCAGGCTGAGCCCAGAATCCAAAGGCCAAAGACTCCAGGGCCAGACAGACACACTAAGCTGCCACTACCTGCCTGAGCAAGAGCAGAGGCTGATCTGATCCCAGCCAGAGGTGCCGTGCCGGCCATGCAGAAATAAGACGTGAGAAAAGCCAGCTCACCAAGAAAAGCAGCCACTGGTCCTCTCCTTCCAGGTACCTGGTGTCCAGGTTTTCCATTACCAGGACTTTGCTTAAGTAATACTTATCATGTCTTCCTCCAAAATATGATATATGCTCAAAGATAACACAGTGGGGAAGGAGAGGAACAAGAAGTTACTCTTTATAGGACTAAAGTTTCATAAGTAGCTTATCTTTCAGAATTATTTTCTCTTAAACATGAATATAAACGAAATGGATGGCATAATCAGGTATTTCTGGAAATATGACATTTACTCTTTTCTAACAAGAAAACAAAATAGCCACTGTTCAAATCATCACAAGTTGTCTGTGTGTGTGTGCGTGTGTGTGAGCCTGTGTGTGGTGTGTGGTGTACCTGAATATTACCTTTGGAACCTGCTAAAGACCAGCAGCAGCCCCCATGGGCACTTGGTGTCCTAACCAGCTTGGACTCTTGGGCAGTAGAATTTGAAGGTGGGCAACAGCGTGATCTTTGTATTTCTATCAGTTTTTCAGGTCCAAATTTAAAATGTTTCAAAATGGAATTGTAATAAAAATATTCATTGTTCGTTGTTGCTGGATTTTCCTTTTCTGTCTATCAAGGAAATATTTTCTTGTTCATTTCTTTTCATGTCGCCAAAGGAAAAAGCCAAGTGTCAAGCATACTTGGAGGGGTACAAAGGTGTTGCAATGCGGCCTCCGGACATCAGTGCAAACCTAGAGTCTGCCTGGGTCCAGCCTTCCTCATTTGCATAACCTCCAGCTGTCATCAGCCACAGACTCAAGTGATGGCATGAAGGACAACAAACATGCTCTGTGCTTTGAAATCTACAGCTGCTCAGGAATTTGTCCATTTTTAAATTTCATATCCATCATTAATTAATATTACAACCTTCTGTTCAAATAGCTAGATGTTTTCTAGATAATCAAAACCCACCAGACTTCTATATTTTAAGGTTTCCACTTTCATGTAATTGGATTAAGTTGAAATATTTTTGGATAATAAATCTGTGTGCAGTATCCTAATATTGTCTATAGGTACATATTTCTATGAGGAGGGAAACCTCTAATTATAGAGCATATGATTTTCCAGGAGAGTGGAAAACATTTTAGGGTTTTCCTTCATTTAGAAATAAATTTAAGTCAAATAGAAGAATAGTAAGTTCTTTCCCAAACCCTAAGCCTTTAGATTTTACAAGTGATGTACAGTGATGTTAAAAGAGTGCCCCTTTCTATCTACCAGAGATCTTTAAAAACAACAATACCAATAAAACTACCCATAAATCAGCAAAAAGACTAAATTAAGAGTTTTTTTCAGTTTTGAGATTTTTCAAGAAAATATGTTCATGGTTTTAAACTCAATATGCGTGATGTGTGAATGTACACCAACAGAGGGCCATGTGATCATGTGAATAAAACGTGTGCATACAAGAAATTGTCCTTTAGCATCTGGTCTTCTGTGGGATTCCAAACTTCTCCGGGACAGCCTGAGCTTTTGCTCACATGATTCCATTGTTCACCCCTGAGGATGGAGCAGGCGATGGCACCAGGCACTAACTAGCCATGCTATGCACCCCAGCTCACTGCGACCCTTTAGGTGAGGCATGAAAAAGTGACCCCAAGCCCCAGAAGGCCCTGGAAAGACCCGACTCAGAGCTATGCCTGTATGAGTAGATGCTTCTGGGTGTCACAATCTTACACCAACAGAATGGCCCAACAGGGCAGACTTGTTTTAGTGGTTCATCATTACTCAGCCACGACCGACCTGGAGGGCTGGATGTCTGCCTTCATTCTTCAAAAAGCAAGAGCAAAGCACTAAGCCAAGTGAATGATTTTTTTTTTCTAAGGAAATCTTTAAAGGCAAAAGTAGATGCCTGACCACGGCACTGTACACCTAAACCTGATGTAAAATAATATTGAATGTAAACTATAATTATATATATACGTATACATATAATATATATATATATTATATATAGATATATAATATACATACATATATATATTCATGAATGTAAAATACAGCATAGGGAATATAGTCAGTGGTATTATAACAGCTATACACGATGTCTGAGGAATAATAGACTGGGAGCAGGGTTATCACCTTGTGAGGGGTGTAAATGTCTACTCATTATGTGGTTTTGTACACCTGAGACTAAAAATAAATAAATGAAGGCAAAAGTTTGACAATTCCCCCTCCATTTGAAAACTACCCTCTATATTCAACATGGCAGGTATAGAAAGCTGTGCCAAGGTTGATTTGTCTCTTTTAAACATAGGTATTTATTTATTTGTTTATTTATTTATTTATTTATTTATTTATTTATTTATATATTTATAGCAATTATACTAACACGCTGGACGTGATATATTCTGATGTCACTGTTTAACCTCAAAGTTGTCAGGTGGTTTTGTTTGGTTTTTGTCTTTTTGGTTTTGGTTCCTAGTTATATATATTAAAGAAAGAATACAAAAAGAATATTCACTTTCTTTTATAATAAACTCAACCAGATGTGTATATTTTATGCTGACTTACATCTCTTTTGTGAAATACATTAGTCAATTTTCAGAGGCTAAGACGAAGCAGCCTTTGCGGCTCAGTGTTTACCACTGATGATTACATTCCTTTGACAGTACTTTTTAGATACAGATAATCCACAAAGTTAACTGTTTCCTTTAATATTCTGATTCCAAAATTACTCAGATACAACATTTTACCTGAGAATGTCATCTGTTGAATTTTTAAACTGAATCTGCAGCCAGTATGTACAGACCCGGTATCCTGCAGGTTTCTCAATTGACAACACCATGGGTAGATTTGTCTTGTTTTTCTTAAATAAAATGCCATGCCTTGGGGTGACCAGACTGAAACAATGCACCTCTGACCCCGTCTCCTGGTCTGGGACGTCTGCCCAGCTGTGGAGCCAGCACTGTGATAGCTCCCTGCTCTCTAAAGGCAGAACAGAAGTGTGGGGCAGGCCAGTGGTCAGTGCTGGGCATTTGTTCCAACCCATGATCTTAGCCAAAAGGCCGAGAAGCGATATTTGTTCCTTAAATATCACGAAATACTTGCCTAAGGGAGGAATTTTATTGACCATATCAGGCGTGATTTTATAATTTTTTGTATTGGAGGAAAAAAATCTGCTTTCCAGGCTGTGGCTCCAGATAACACAAGCTCAGTCCCCTTCAATATGTTTAAATGAAAGACTACAGTCCCTTAGGAAAAACAGTTCCAAATTCTCCTCCTGCTGCTGTAAACCAAAACCTTTAGGTAGGAGTGAAAGGCAGACACGAAGGAAAACCTTGATGGGTAAGAAAGTACAGCTTGTCTTACATAAAACAAGACAGCATTTGGCCGGCATGACCAGGAGCTGGAAATTCTTGCTGTGGGGAGAAGGAAACCATCCACCTTGCCTGGGACAAACACAGCAGAAGTAGTGGCACCACCTGCATTTCTCATCTCAGGGGCTGCCCAGTTCTTTCAAGTGTGTCCTAGGTAGGCCTGAGGTACAGTTCTCAGGGACAGGGGCCCAAGCCTAAGGAGCACAGGCCGGACACATGGCAAAGCGAAGTGGCGAAGGCATGCCAAAGGAGTGGAGCCAAGGCAAGCCAAGACAGAATGAGGTCACCGTTTTTAAACCTTCTCGCAATGGATGCGCAACCGGAGCGTTTGCGGTGCCAGGCAAGCTAGCTGCGAAGGAGTGCGCACCTCCTGGCCTCCAAGGCTACCCCCCGTGGCGGACCCAAGCTTCCCCACCCGGCTGCCCGGGCCCGCACCCACCTTAACGACGTAGGTGACTCCGGCCCCCAGCACCTGCTCACTGGCTGGGGGCGCGCGGGGCGGCGGCTCGTCGCCGGGCCGGCCCTTCCTGGCGGCGCGCATGGCCGGGGCGCGGGGGCCGGGGGACGAGCTGCCGTCCGGGGCGGCCAGGCTGGGCGCGCTGCAGCTGCCCGAGAGCCTCGCGCCCGCCCGCTCCCGGGCCGCCGACAGGCCGCGGAGGCCCGAGCTGGAGAGTTTCAGGTGGGACACCTTGTGGAGCAGGTGGCCCAAGCTGCCCGGGCCATCGTCGGGCGCCTTGCGCAACGCGTCTCCAGACACTAGGTAGGGGGCCGCCGCCGGGGCCGCGCGCGCCGCCGAGACCTTGTCGCCGCTGCTCACCGACAGGTTGTGCAGAAGGTCATCGACCGATGTCACCGAGTCATTCCTGAAACGGTTGTACTTGGTGCGTGGAAGCATGCCCCTCCGTGGGCTCGCCGCATCCGCCCGGGCGCTGCAGGTGCGGGCGCGGGCTGCCACGCATAGCAGGCGAGCAGCTGTTCCCGGGGTGGACGCAGCGGCCGGGACCGCGGCGGGGTCGGGGCGCTGCAGGGAGCGCAGGCTGCCCACCGCTAACACCCCGCGCCGCCGTGGCCGCGTAGCCCCGGCCCCGGACGCCGCTGCTGAGGGCGGCACGCTCGCTTTTCAAAAGTCATAGTTTCCTCTGATGAGCGCCCAGCTGCTTGGAGCTGCTCACAGCAAAAGCATGACTCACTCCGAGAGGAGACCCTTCTCAACAAAGGCTCGGTGAACACTGCAAATCACTTCCTGTAGCAAAAAAAAAAAAAAAAGAAAGAAAAGAAAAAAAACCACATACACCCACTAACGGCACACTAGAGCCAATCAATTCTCAAATTTCCTTTTTCTACCTTCCCAGATATTTCCTTCCAACCTTTGATTTTGCACTTTCCCATCCCCCCTCAGCATTTGTGCCAGAAGTAAATCCAGTTTTTTTTTCAGATGATCTGATGAACTTTCTGAAACCCATTATTCTACGCTAGGGTTTTCTCTTCCCCATCAGCCCATGTGTGTGCCTGTAAGTATCTGACAGCGAAGAGTTAAAATGTGACGAAGTCTTTTTAAGAATAAGATCTTCAGCAGATCCTCATGAATTCTGATTTGGAAAACAAGCAGGAACTGTTACATAGCAAAAAAAAAAAAAATGGAGGGAGAGGGGATATTCAATCCCAGGTGAACATAAATTACCATTTTCCTGGATATTTCTTTTCAAATTAACAGAGCGCCCATGACAATTGTCTTTGTGGCAATACATTTCCTCCAAAACAAACAAATAAAAAATCTACATATGAACTCCTGCACAGAGCCAGTAAAGGTCTCTCCCCTGCTAATTTACAGCAGACTTTCTCAGCCAGGGTTAAGTTGAAAACCTACTTTCAAAAAAAAAAAAAGGAGGAAGAAGAAGAAGAGTGCTTCTTTGATGAATGGCAACAGGCTCCAGAAATCCATTCCAAAAAAGGGTCTGTGCTTGAAGCTTTATTCTAACTGAATGTGTTCAAGCTCTGGAAAAATGCCTAAGAAACACTACAAATACATGTGAATGTCCCTTCGGTTGTGGCTTGCAGCCCTGCAGTAAGGGAAAGAAAAAATGCAGCTGCTGTCCTTACACATCATATCCGCAGGAAAATGCCCCCTTTTTTTTTCAGGAATCAAACTCAGGCTGCAAGAGAACCTCACAGGCCTCCCTCTCAGAGAGCAGGGCATTTGAGCAGCCCCCAGGAGGTCTGCGGGGCTCAAACCCATGACCCCTCTCACCGTGGGCTCTGCTGTCTTTCTCATCTTCCTTGGACATTGAAATAGCCTGCCTGACACAGTGAAACGCTCCCTGTCCAAGTTTCCAGCTACCTCTGGGCAAGCAAATGAATTTACCTCTGGCACGTTATCAGGTCACCCTGCGTCTTCTCACACCCACGACGAGACAAGTGACACATGAGGCACCCAGCCTTGAGCTCTATGGAGCAACGGTACCCAGTGCCAGTCACGGTGGGCCGGCTGCTGGACACAGGAACACAGGGGAGCAGCGGCTCCCGGCTCAAGGCCGCAGGCCTAAAAGGGCAGGCGCACGGCTCTCATCTTTTCCCTTCCCCTTGCTTGCATAGCAACAGCAAATGCACACCCCATAGATGATTGGGGTGGTAATCAACCCCCCACCCCACCCCCGCAAATCTAAAGCGAAAATGACCTATCATTCCCAAACCGTGATCTTTATTAGAAGCAGACAAAAACAGCAAAATGTGAATGAAATGCTGTTTGTGTGAATGAAAGGGCTAGCGAGCGAGCCAACGTTTCTGTGAATGAAGTAGGTCTTTGCAGCGGGCGCCAGGCAATCCCCTGGTTCCAGGGGCCTCAGCCAATGAGCAACCTCCCCGATGACTCATTCAGCAAAGGCCTGCTCAATAGTGGAAGGTTCCATTTCAATCAAAGGCGGGATCTTTCATCCAACAGCAGTGGGGGGGTGGGGGGGGAGAAGCTTGCCTGAATACAAAGATGCAGGGAGGAAGGGACCGCTGTTGTGGAGAGAGGAAAAACTAGTTTTTCAAGAAAAATCAAAAATGGTGAGTCAGGTAAGATTGCGAACAGAATTGCCCTCTTGAAGGTGAGCTGTGCCCCCAAATTTTCATTCAGCCATTCATTTACATCAGGGAACAACCATGAATGTGCCATTCGGTTCAGAATTTATTATGAATGTACAGTGAAGGCACATTCAAAACCTAGTTACCTCGCCCTGGATTCTTTCTGCGAAAGGCATATAAAAACGCACCTGCATGTCTAAGTCTCCAAAAAGAAAAAACAACAAGAAAAAAAAAAAAAAAAACCCAAACCTACACCGTTAACCCTTTAGCCAACAGATTTATTTTTCATTGTGCTGGGGAAAATGGAGGGAAATTGGCCATTTTAAAATATAAATAGCAACATAATTGACTACATGTAAAAGATCAAAGAGGGTGATTAATAGTCCAAGAGCACAATAGTACAGTGAAACCTCACTTATCAAGAAGGTGGTATCAGCGTTTTGGAATGTAGAAGAAAGGCAGACAGAAACCCCAAAAGCAGCTCAGCACCAAAAGAGAAGCCTCCAGCCCAGCCCAGGAGCTCATGGCCCCTCCCTCCCAGGAACACCCTGAGGGCCTCAGAGGGGTGTTTCTGCTTATTGTAGACACTATCCCAGTGTCTATCATCTCTGTGACAACCCAGAAATGGATGATAGATACATATCTCATACTTTGGCAGCATAGAAGAAAACAGAGAAAAAGAAATCATTAAAAGTCAGCCTTGAGACTCAAAAAAACCAGGCAGCCTGGGTCATTTAGGCAGCCGGGTAGCCTTTCCAGATTTGCGGTTTTTCTTTTTAAATCTATTCATTTAAAAATGCCGTAAGGTGGATCAAATACATGGTGATGGAAGCAGAACTGACTCTGGGTGGTGAACACACAATGGGATTTATAGATAATGTAACACAGAATTGTACACCTGAAATCTATGTAATTTTACTAACAATTGTCACCCCAATAAATTAAAAAAATAATAAATAAAAAGATAAAAATAAAAATGTTCTGGTTTTCTATTGCTGCTGTAACCTCATAATCAGTGGTTTCAAATGACATAAATTTATTGCCTCCCGTGCTGTAGGTCAGACATCACATGGGATAGAGCCACCGTTGCCAGCGCCATGTTCAAGGTAATTCAGAGATCTTTGGGCCGGCCAGCCTGAGTCTACTCACCTTCAAAGTCTACGCATCACAGAAAAAAGGACACACCTCACAAAACTTCTGTGTGGGTTAATGAGCTTTCACTCTACTCTGTTCCTGAGGGTCAATCTAAATATGTGGAGGAGCCAAGGACTCAACTTGAAGAAAGCATCTCACATCTCCGACAGTATTGCCAGCCATGTACAAGTTGGTGTCAGGATACACACTCCCAAACTGAGTCCAAGATGGAAAGATTGTTAGTAGGGCTTAAACAGCTATGAATATCTCCAAAATGCAGCTCCTAGTTGTTTTTTTCCACCAAGACTTGGTGTTATTGGGTTTGCTGGCATTGTTGGACTTCTTTTGGCTAAAAGTTCAAACATAAAACGACGGTCTAAAATAAGGTCATCAAAATGGCAGTGTGAGGTGAGCCTCTGTAAAGTACCCCTGGAATCTACAACTAATCGAACAACAAACACTCCACAAAGGACTCCCTGCACAGAAGACAGGCAAGACAAGGAGGCCCACTACTGAATTCACCTAAAGGTGGGAGAATCCCGCAAGCAGGGGAGGAGGGAAGGGAGAAGTGCGGAGATGGAGCCGCGCGGGCGCAGGACGCAGACCTAGCTCAGTGCTCCGAACTCACTGCATCCCGGAACTACCGCAGCTGCGGGAGAGGGAAGGACTCGGACTGCTAGGGCTCCGCTTATGGCCCACAGGGCTGACGGGGCAGCATATAACACGGCTGAATCCAACGCTCACGGCAGAGACCTCAGATAAAAGACTGAGGGAAGAGGGCCGAAAACGGTGGTATAAGCCCTCACTGCCGAGCAGAGAGCAGAAGCCTTAGGCAATGAGACTAGCCCCCACCTCCCTACCCTCCAAGGGCTGGCCCTGCCCCCGGGCTAGAAGTGGAACGGTAGCAGTGTCAGATCAAAAGAACAGAATATTTGCTGTTCTGGGAACTGTGGACCACAGACACAGATTCGCAGCCCAACTAGTTCCGGCAAAGGGGAGGGAGCTGTGGAAGCAGGACAGGCTGTGGTGGTGGTTCCCACCATTGCTCTGGGGCACCTCTCACAACTCACCCCACCCATGGCGGCACCTACCTGGGCAAATCCCTGCAGGAGTAAACAGAACTGCTGAAACATACAGGCTCTGAATCTGGTGCAGAAAGAGCTTTGGAACTTCAAAAGATCCCCGCATCCCCACAGGGATGTGGCGCCCTATGACCCAGGAGAACTGTTACCAGAGGAGAAGCCTGTCTCCCAGAGAATACCCCATTGTGTGAGAAGCTGGAATAGTGCAGAGAAAACATAGCACTACTGTGTAAGAGAGGGAAAAAAAATGCTGCAGGCAGAGAGAAAATAAAACATTCTACCAATAAGTAATGGAAAACAAAAGAAAGACCGCTTCTTATCAACCTGTTGCAGACGCCACTCCTGTAGATGTCTAGGAAGAGAAATAATAAATCAGTAATTGCCATGAATAACCAAAGCAACAAGACAGCTCAGAAACAAAATGAAAAGTCTCCAGAAAAGGAACATAAACATATGGAAATATGTGACTAAATGACAGAGAATTCAAGATTGCAGTTCTGAAAAAACTCAACGAGATGCAAGAAAACACAGAAAGGCACTTTAATGAACTCAGAAATGCAATCAAAGACCAACATCAGCATTTTACGAAAGAGACTGAAATTTTAAAATAGAACCAAATGGAATTTCTGGAGATTAAAAACTCAATAGAAAAATTACGAATGAAATAACCAGCTTAGGTAGTAGAGTTGATCAGATGGAAGAAAGAATTACTGACATCGAAGATAGAAACCTGGAAATTACACAGATGGAAGAAGAAAGAGACTTGAGACTTAAAAGAAATGAAAGAACTCTACTAGAACTTTCTGACTCCATCAGAAAAAGCAATATAAAAATAATGGGCATACCAGAAGGAGAAGAAAGAGAGAAGGGATCAGAGAATATATTCAAACAAATTGTTGATCAGAACTTCCCAAACTTGTGGACAGAACTGGATCCTCGAATCCAAGAAGCAAATAGAACACCTAATTACCTCAATCCCAACAGGCCTTCTCCAAGGCACATTGTATTGAAGCTGTCTAAAATCAACGACAAAGAAAGAATCCTCAAGGCAGCCAGGGAAAAGAAGACGGTAACCTACAAAGGAAAGCCCATTAGATTATCATCAGATTTCCCAGCAGAAACTCTACAAACCCAGAGGGAGTGGAACCAAATATTCAAACTATTGAAAGAGAAAAATTATGAGCCTAAGACTAATATATCCAGCAAAGATATCCTTTAGATATGAAGGAGGAATAAAGACCTTTCCAGACATACAGAAGCTGAGGGAATTTTCTAACACATGATCTGCACTACAAGAAATACTAAAGGAGGCTATTCGACCACCATCAACAGGGACAATTTGTGGCAACATAAAAAGGGATAGAGTAAAGGCCTGAATCGGAATTTGGGAATGGAGAAAGTAAGCGTGCTGAACAATATGGAATACTCTAAATATCAAACTTTCTTTAACATAAACTTAAGGGTAACCTCTCAAAAAAAATCCAGACTGAAATATATACTGTAATAAAAGAAAAAACAGAGGGAAACATCATAGAATACCACCACACAACAAAATAGACAACAACAAAAAGGCAAAGAAACAATGGAGACACAGCCTTACCAGAAAACTAAAGATAGAATGACAGCAAATCCTCACATATCAATAATCACCCTGAATGAAAATGGACTGAACTCATCAATAAAAAGGCACAGAGTAGCAGGTTGGATCAAAAAACTAACCCCAACCATATGCTGTCTCCAAGTGACACATCTCAGCTACAAGGACAACCATAGACTCAAAGTGAAAGTGTGGAAATTGACACTCCAAGCAAATGGTACCCAAGAGAAAATCAGGTGTAGCCACAATGATATCAGATGAAACAGACTTCAGGGTGAAAAAGGTAACAAGAGACAAAGATGGACATTTCATAATGGTAAAGGGGACTATACAACAAGAAGACATAACAGTCATCAATATTTATGCCCCCAATCAGGGAGCACCAAAATATACCAAGCAACTACTAACAGAACTAAAGGGAGAAATTGACCAAAACACAATTATACTAGGAGACTTAAACACATAATTGACAGCTATGGATAGATCACCCAAACAGAAAATAAATAACGAAATAGCAGCCCTAAATGACACATTAGATGAAATGGACATCATTGTCATATATAGAGCATTTCATCCTAAAACATCAGACTATACATTCTTTTCAAGGGTACATGGAACATTCTCAAAAATAGACCATCTATTGGGACATAAAATCAGCCTCAGCAAATATAAGAAGATTGAAATCATACCAAGCATATTCTCTGATCACAAGGCTTTGAAATTGGATATCAAGTGCGAAAAGAAAGCACGAAAAAACAACACTACATGGAGATTACACAATATACTTTTAAAGAATGACTGGGTCAAAGAAGAAATTAGAGGAGAGATCAAAAGATACGTAGAAACAAATGACAATGAAAATACAGCCTACCAAAATTTTGGGAAGCAGCGAAAGCAGTTTTAAGAGGGAAATTTATATCATTACAACCCTATCTCAAGAAACAAGAAAAATCCCAAATAAATAACCTCATGTTACACCTTAAAGAACTAGAAAAAGAAGAACAAGTGAAACCCAAGGTCAGCAGAAGAAAGGAAATAACAAAAATCAGAGCAGAACTAAATGAAATAGAGAACACAAAGACAATGGAAAAAATTAATTTGACAAAGAACTGGTTCTTTGAAAAGATTACAAAATCGACAAACCCTTGGCTAGACTCACTAAGATAAAAAGAGAGAAGACACTAATTAACAAAATCAGAAATGAAAAAGGAGAAGTTATCACGGACACCACAGAAATACAAAGAATCATCCAAGAATGCTATGAAGGACTATATGCCACCAAATTCAATAACCTAGAAGAAATGGACAAGTTCTTAGAAACATATAGACTTCCAAGGCTGAACCATGAAGAACTGGAAAATCTAAACAGACCGATCACCAGTAACGAAATTGGATCAGTCATCCAAAACCTTCCCAAAAGCAAAACTCCTGGACCAGATGGCTTCACTAGTGAATTCTACCAAACCTTCAAACAGGATCTAATACCAATCATGCTCAAACTCTTCCAAAATATTGAAGAAGAGACAGTACTCCCTAACTCATTTTAGAGGCCAACATTACCCTGATACCAAAACCTGGTAAGGACAACACAAAAAAAGAAAACTACAGACCAATATCTCTGATGAATACTGATGCAAAAATCCTAAACAAAATTCTAGCAAATCAAATACAACAATGCATTAAAAAGATTATTCACCACGACCAAGTAGGGTTCATCCCCGGGGCACAACGATGGTTCAACATCCGCAAATCCGTCAATGTTATACATCACATAAACAAAATAAAGGACAAAAATCATAGGATTATATCAATTGATTCAGAAAAAGCATTTGACAAGATACAACATCCATTTATGATTAAAACACTTAATAAAATAGGTATAGAAGTACAATACCTTAACATAATAAAGGCCATATATGACAAACCCTCAGCTAATCTCATAATTAATGGTGAAAAACTGAAGCCCTTTGCTCTACGGTCAGGAACACTACAGGACTGTCCCCTATCACCTCTGCTTTCAACATAGTGTTGGAAGTCCTTGCCAGAGCAATCAGGCAAGAGAAAGAAATAAAAGGCATCTAAATTGGGAATGAAGAAGTTAAATTATCACTCTTTGAAGATGACATGATGCTATATATAGAAAACCCTAAAGACTCCACCAAAAAGCTGTTAGAAACAATCAACGAATACAGTAAAGTTGCTGGCTACAAAATCAACGTACAAAAGTCCATTGCATTCCTACATAATAACAATGAAATCTCAGAAAAAGAAATACAAAAACAATTCCCTTTTTAATTGCAGCAAAAAGAATAAAATACCTAGGAATAAACTTAACCAAGGATGTGAAGCACCTATATGCTGAAAAGTATAAGACATTTTTGAAAGAAATTGAAGAAGACACAAAGAAATGGAAAGACATTCCGTGCTCATGAATTGGAAGAATCAACATAGTTAAAATGGCCATATTACCCAAAGCAATATACAGATTTCATGCAATTCCCATGAAAATGCCAATGGCATTTTTTAAAGAAATAGAACCAAAAATCATCAGATTTGTTTGGAACCACAAAAGACCCCAAACAGCCAAAGCAATCTTAAGAAAAAAGAACAAAGCTGGAGGTATCGCCCTCCCTGATTTTAGCTTGTACTACAGGGCTACAATAATCAAAACAACATGGTATTGGCAGGAAAACAGACATATAGACCAATGGAATGGAATTCAGAACCCAGAAATAAAACCACATAAAGATGGACAGATAATTTTTGAGAAAGAAGCTAAAAACATACAATGGAGGAAAGACAGCCTCTTCAATAAATGGTGCTGGGAGAATTGGATAGCCACGTGCAAAAGAATGAAACTGGACTGCTATCAGACACCATGTACCAAAATTAATTCAAAATGGATCAAAGACTTAAGCATAAGACCTGACACAATAAACTGCATGGAAGAAAACATAGGTACTAAACTTGTGGACCTTGGGTTCAAAGAGCATTTTATGAATTTGACTCCAAAGGTAATAGAAGTAAAAGCTAAAATAAACAAATGGGACTATATGAAACTTAAAAGCTTCTGCACAGCAAAAGAAACCATCAATAAAATAAAGAGGCAACCAACTGAATGGGAGAATATTTTTGCAAACAGTGACTCCAATAAGGGGCTAATATCGAAAATATACGAGGAACTCATGAAGCTCAACAACAAGAAAAAAACAAACAACCCAATTGAAAAATGGGCAGCGGACCTGAAGAGACATTTCTCCAAAAAGGACATACAAATGGCAAATAGACATATGAGAAAATGCTCAACATAACTAATCATCAGAGAATTGCAAATAAATCACTAATCATCAGAGAAATACAAATAAAAACCACAATGAGATATTCACCTCACCCCAATCAGTATGGCTATCATCAATAAGACAAATAGCAAACAGTGTTGGAGAGGCTGTGGAAAAAAAGGAACCCTCATACACTGTTGGTGGGAATACAGACTGGTGCAGCCGTTATGGAAGGCAGTGTGGAGGTTCCTCAAAAAATTATGAATAGAATTACCATATGACTCAGCAATCCCTCTCCTGGGTATCTACCCAAAAAATTTGAAAACATTTATACATAAAGACACGTGTGCTCCAATGTTCATTGCAGCTTTGTTTACGGTGGCCAAGACATGGAAACAAACAAATGAAATCTTCGATAGATGAATGGATAAAGAAGTTGTGGTATATATACACAATCGAATACTGTTTGGCGGTAAGAAAAGATGATATAGGAACATTTGTGACAACATGGATGGATCTTGAGAGTATTATGCTAAGTGAAATAAGTCAGACAGAAAAAGTAGAGAACCCTATGATTTCACTGATATGTGGTATATAAACCAAAAACAACAAAAGAACAAGACAAACAAATGAGAAACAAAAACTCATAGATACAGACCACTAAGTAGTTTGGTGGTTACCAGAGGGTAAAGGGGGTAGGGGGGTGGGAGATGAGGGTAAGGGGGATCAAATATATGGTTATGGAAGGAGAACTGACTCTGGGTGGTGAACACACAATGGGATTTATAGATGATGTAATACAGAATTGTATACCTGAAATCTATGTAATTTTACTAACAAATGTCACCCCAATAAATTAAAAAAAAGAAAACTGGTCTATCCATCTGGTTTCATGGAATTAGCTGCCTCTCTTTATTATCCACAACAATCCATCATATTTGTCCAGGTCAGTGGGGAGAAATTATATGCCTGGGGTCTACGAGGACACATAGTCACAGAAGCTTTGTGGAAGAACTTTCAAAAGCCAGGAAATGTGAAGAATTCACCCGGAAATAAGTAGAATACTCCATGCTCTGCATTTTAATCAGTCATAGGTAAACATTTGAAACGCCATACAGTAAGCCAGTATTTCCTCAGAAAAAGGGCAGAGAAGTCAGTACTGAATGTAATAAACTGGCTTTCGTCTTCAGGAAAAACTGTATTAGGCCTCTTGGTTATCTTGGGTGATGCTATACCACAAGGGGACTAATCAGAAATCCTTTCACCTAGAGATAATGTACAAGCCTTAGAACTCCTTGTTCTCATGTTGCTATTTTTGTACACAATTAAAATTCCAAGTTAAAAAAAAAGTCCCATGGGGAAAAGTCCACTGGTGGGCAGGGCTGCATTTCATCTGGAGGCCTTGGGGAGAGTCCTCCTGTCATTTTCCCACTTCTAGAGGCTACCCGTGCATTCCTAAGGTTGGGCCATGAGCTGGGTCCTGGGGAGGGCTTTGCTCCTAGAAGGTTTCTTCCTAGCAAGACAGACAGAAAATCTAAAATTAACATTATAACCTAGTACAATGCTATGCGAATGTTTTAATGTGTGTGAGATACAAAACTATCCAGAGGGGAGTGTGCTGAGCTTGACCTGAGGATGTCAGGGGTGACTTCAGTGGAGTTTTGATGGATTGCTGGGATCTTCCAGGTGGAGGAGGGGAATCCTCAGGAGGAGATGTTTTGTGGGGAACAGATCAAGGCTGAGCCAACTCAATGGTTCCCGGAATCCCATGTAGATTGTTGGGTTGGTGGGAATGTTTGGAAGCCAGGCCACTGAAAGGGCTGGGCCAGGAGGGTCCATGAATAACGTATAACTCCCTTGAAATGCACGGGCAGGCCTGCAGGGGCTTGAGAGGGTGACACAGTCAGTTTTGCATTTTATGTGGACACTTTGACAGTGATGTTGGATAGCTCTGGGGAGTTCGAGAGGGTAGTAGATAACGGTACAAGTGAAAAATGACGAAATCTTGAAAGAAGGCAAAAGCAGAGTGACAGAAAGGGAGGGATGGGTTTAAGATACAGTGAGAAAGTAAAATGATCTGGATGAGAGATGGATGAGAGAAAGTGGAGCAGGCTGGCTTGTTTAGAGACAGAGCTGAGATACAGTTTGGGGTTCAAGATGTTTGTTAGAAACCAACCTCCATGAAGGCAGTAGAGGGCCACAGGATGGGGGCAAAGGAAGAAGTGGAGCTGTATAAAGTTACACATGCCCCAGCCTGGTAAGGATCGCCCCTGAGTATGCCCCCTGGGGCCTGCAGGGCCCCTGCTTTCTCCCTTGCTCCTCACTCCTCCCTCTCTCTGCGGTCCCAGGAACATGTTCTGCAGCCAAGTGGAGAACCCCCAAAGGAATGGGCAGTGTAGACCACCTGCACACCACATCCCAGCAGTGGGGCAGGTGGTCTGGGTCTGTGGAGTCTAGGAAGGGTCCTCTGCATCTCCTGGGAGAGGTATGCAGAGCAAAGACTATGCTTCTGATTTGGAAGGTGAGGCTGAGTGAGTCTCTTCCCCAAGAATTAAGAGCAAAGATGGCTGGAGGAAAAGTGAGGGCTGGGTTCTGAATGTGTATGCGTGCTGGGCACTTCCGTGGAGTGCTGAGGAGCAGTCAGGGCTGGAGGCTGAAACTGGAAGGTCATTGGTTTTGTGTCCCACGTGATGAGGGTTGTTGGGAGCGAGGAGGGTGGTGCAGGGTTAAGAAAAGACAGTAGCCATGAATAGAGTTTAAGCGGGGCCAAGGAACCTGCAGTCTCAAGGGCTGGGCTGGGCACCTAATCAGGCCGACCATTACCTTTTATTTGTTAGGTGGAGGAAGTAAAGAAGATAAAGCTTGTCAATCTCAAGATCTGTGAATCCTATACACCATAATAGGAAACTGATTCAAGCCAATCACCCTTGCCTGCAGGCAGTTGAACCATAAGTCTCAGGATGTATGTACTTCCCCAAGGGACAAAACCTATATGGATATGAATAGATGGAGAGCACATCATTGAATCTCTTCCCCTGAAGGTTGTGGGAAGGAATACAGCCACAGAGGCAGAGGCTCTCCTTAGCTGGGCGTCTGTACCCATCTCTATGAACCCTGTGGATTCTCCTGTTTGTCCCCACTCAACTGCTCCTGGCTTGAGTTGTCCCCCCGCTCCCCGTGGGGAATCTTACTCATCATCTGGCTGACCAGCCACTTCAAGGAGACATGAGGTGCAAGCACAAATGTGAAGCAAAGTCCCTGAAAGCATCTGTCTCACAGACTCTCTTTAGGAGCAGGTACAAGGAGACAGATGGGTAGGCTGCTACATGGCAACAATTGGCATGCAGGTGACGTCAAACTCTTCAGAGACTGGTATAAACTTAGGAAGGAAGACCAACAAGAAGGGATCTGAAGAATACCTGGCTTCCCAGATGGGACATGAGAAAAAGTGGTCAGGATTGGGAGAATACACATGGAAATCTGTTTGATGGATGCCATGTGTCCTATTCCATTTATGCCACCAAAGCAAAAACACCATAGACTGGGCACCTTTAACAACAAACATTTATTTTTCACAGTTCTAGAGGCTGGAAGCCCATGCTCAAGGCTCCAGCAGATTGGTGTCTGGTGTGAACCCACTTCCTAGTTCATAGATGGTACCTTCTCTCTGTGTTCTCATGGTGGAAAACGAGAGGGCGCTCTCTTGGGTCTGTTTTATAAGGCACTGATTCCAATCATGAGGGCTCCACTTCCGTGACCTACTCATCTCCCAAAGGCCCATCTCCAAACAGGATTTGGTTTCAGCATACAAGTTTTGGAGGAACACAAACATTGGTTTCAAGAGAAAGTCAGTGATGGTTATTAAGTGCAGTAGTGGCAATTGTAACTACTTTGATTGAGAGTCCCCATGTGCCAAGTAATGTCATCTCCTTTGGATCCCATGAGGTGTGAGATAGAGTTTACATCCTCCTCTGCAAAGAAAGACACTGAGGATCAGAAGGATTACAAAACATGCCAGAGCCACCCAGGGTTAGGAGCTGACCGGGCCGTCTGACTCACAGCCTCACCTGATTCGGAGAGCCTGAGTAAGTGCATGCTAAGAATCCCTGTTGCACGTGGTGATTACCCATCACTGGGTACTTCACAGGGAGAATGGAGGGGTACCACTTAGGTCACAGGATGGTGCTGAACAAGAAATGAGAAAATAAATGGAAAACAATCATACTTTCCAGAAGACTGAATGAAAGAAAAGGGGAGGTAGAGGGCAATAGCTGGACGTACAGCAGAGAGTGCAGAGTGGGAGATGGAAGAGTTAGGGGTGTGTTTAGAGTAAGAGAATAGAACAGAATGGGAGAAATGGAGATGCAGGAAGAAGGGAGGCTCAAGGCGCAAGTGTTGGTGGAGCTAGTGCCCTTGAGCGGATGGTGGGGAGAGGGAGAAATTGGGGAGCAGATCATTTGTGGTTGAGTAGGAAACAGGTGGTTCCAAGGAAGAGACCTTAATGAGACAGGGTTAAGGGAGTCCAAAGGATGGTGACATGCCAGACATTCCTAAGAGCCATAACCATTCCACCTTTAGGGAAGAAGGAACAGGAAGAAAATTGAATTTCTGGAGCCAGTGGAATTCTAGCTAGAATTTTGGGGAGGGAGCTGCCAGGGGGAGCTGTAGTTTGGGGGGAATAAAGTCACATACTGAAGTAGAAGCCGTGGTGGGGAGGGAATGGGGAAGAAATACCCCAGCCTCTGTCTCCCCACTCTCTGATCTCCTGTTGGTGCCTCCCATGGGCCAAACTAACAGGAGGCCAGAGATCCAGGAAGCCTGGGGTGGGGGGGCAGACTCTGAGGCACAGAGCAGGGTGAGAGGAGGTGGGCCAGAGCTAGCACAGTGCATGTGTCTGCAGATAAATCTGTTTGTGGCCATGATAAGAAGCCAAAAGGTTTTTATGCCTGATTTGGATGTTACTCCTGATTTTCCCTGTAACAGAAGAGGCAAGGCTGGATTTGAAAAGTACATTTAAGTAAGGATTTTTGAGTCGAGAGTGAACATTTAGAATTACTGCTGAGAGAAACAGAGGATACTGCTGACAAGTGAGCAAGAGTGAAAGTATCATTGCACAATATTATGAACCTACCATGACTTTGTGGTGTCCCTGAAGGCAGAGGTGTGATTCTCTCTAACAGTCTTCATCTGCCTACATACAAGCCAGAAGAGAGAGAATTGTTAGGTGGAGGGTTCATTCAGAGATGCAGGCATGGGAGGGAGGGCCAGAAGGCAGGCTAATGGGCTGTGGGTAGAGGAAGGACAGAGATGGAAGTGGCCCCTGAAGGAGGATCAAAAGCAGGCACAGAGGTCATGGGGAGGTGGTGTCGCATCCCGCACAACAGGGGCAGTGAGGGTGCGAGAAGGGGCGGCTTGGGTTAAGTTTTTAAGAAAGAAACAAACAGAGACTCAATGTAGTTAAATCTCTCAGAGGCCAGGGGTCTCTCAGTCTCAGAAGACTGGAGCCCAGAGTAAGGCTGACTGAAGGTTTTTATTGATAGGTATATAAATACAAGAAAGTAACATTGTTTCTTACAAGGTCTGTGAGACTCATACATCATAGCAGAAAAGTGTTTATTCCAATCTCCCTTTGTCTGTAAACAGCCGAAGCGCAAGGTCCCATGATGTCTTAATTAAGGTATGTACCCTATCAGGGTCAACTCTCCCATATTGTAACAGCTCCATTGAGATAAGTGGAAAGGACTGATTTTTGTTTTCCTCATGACTTCTCTCACAAACAGGTGCGACGGAAAAGCCAGAGCCAGCAACAGCTTTTCCCAGGCAGGGGGAAAGGGAGGCAAGGCCCTTTCCCACATTTTTCTAAGGCAGCTCACTGGGGGTCCCCACTCGGTTCTGCCTGGCTTAGGTTGTATCTCCCGTGAGATATCTTACCCATTAGGCTACAAACCATCTTTTGGGGACCAGACAGAGAGATATAAAGTGTAAACACAAGGATAGAACAGAGTCCCAGAAAGGCACAGTCTCACAGACTCTTCTTTCTTTAAGGAAAGACACGGGGGGACAGTTGGCTAGGCTGTTGTGTGACTACAAGGTGGCAGCGTGAATCCTCGGGGACGCACATCTGAGTGAAGGGGACGGGAGCAGAGGTCCCTGATGGTGCCTGAGACATAGATGGGGAGAGGAAGCAGCCTCACCAGAGGGGTGGTGGGAGGCTGGGAATGGAAGGGAGTTCTTTCCACAGGACAACGTGGGAAGGGTGGGATGGGCAGACAGTAGGGGAAAAGAGAATGAGAACACCCAATGTTTGGAAGGGAAGAAAGGTGAGCCACACGTGGAGCTGACAGTGGAGGGAGGGGTGAGTGCCAGACCTAGGGAAGGGTCCCGAGACTGCGGTGGCAGGTGTTCTATCTGCAGAGACCCTCAGGTGTCCACCTCCTGGATATAGGAATCTCTGTGGCCTAAGAATACTCTGTAACAGGACACCGACGGTGGGAAACCTGGGGACTGAAAATTCATGTGCATGCGCCCACTGGTTCAGCACCGAGGACAGCTCCTTTTGACTGCGAGCTTAGACCAGGCTCCCATCCTCAGATGCAGGCCTTGAGCATTGGCCAGCTCCAAGGAAAGCTGCCCAGACCCCAGAACCTGTTCACAATTGCAGTGTTTCTTCATTTCTAAGGCTGCAATATTGTCTCTCCATTTCAAGCAACTCAGTTCAGCACCTGAACAATGGGATGGGACCCACTGGTCCTGTGTTCTTTGCAGCTCCTCACCGAGCCAGACCCTGTGCCGAGCCCTTCATGTGGGCCCTTCCAACCCTCAGGACTCTACCCTCCAGATCTTACTATTATCCCACTTTAGAGATCAGGACAATGGGCCCGAGGCTTAGTGAATTTCCAAAGTGAGCTGGCTAGTGGGTAGCAGAGAAGGGATTCACACTATGGCCAGCCTGACTCCAGCACCCCACAAAAACAATCACACAAAGTGGGGTCCTGATTCCAGCCCTGCCATTGATAACACAACTGCTACCGTGTCATACTGTTGCCATGGCAACCAGAGGGAGTTTCAGCATGAGGAAGACCAGCAGGACATCACCTGTTGTACACAGAGAAAGAGGACAAAGTTATCTCTGGTTAAGCCATTGGGCATGTTGGCCTCAGTGGGGAATGAAGAAGAAAGGGAAAGGCTTTAATCCACTCTGACAACAGACACACAGGAAGGAAACAGTACTAGGAAAAACAGTTCTCATTTCAAAAAAAGAATTCCCAGGGGATAACCTCAGAAAAGGGGAGAGAACCATAACGAATTGTACTCTAAGGATTTAGTTGGGAGACTATGCACGCTGAAATAGTTGCTCAATTAAAATGGGTAAGAACTTTATTTCATTTGTAAAATATAGCTTTTCCTGAAGAATTAATTCATTTAGAAAAATTGTAGTGAATTCTGTATTGCTGTCAATTCCTTGACCATATGCATGTCTAGTTTTGTATAGAAACAATTTCATACTCCTCACTTTTCCTCTAAAGGATCTATTTTTAGAGATATTTCATTTTATAATATAATCTCCACAAATATGTTTCATAGCTGAATAATATTCCATGGAGTGGAGAAAACATAATTCCCTTAGGCAAATCTGTGGATGCCTGGGGCTGGGACGGGGGAAGGGGTGAGGGAGATCAGGACTGACTGTAACTGGGCACAAAGGAACTTTCGGAGGTGATGGGAATGTTTCAGAGCTGGATTGTGGTGATGGTGACACCATCCTGTAAATTTACTAAAAATTTTTGAATTGTAAAAGTTATTTACTAAAAGCTATTAAATGGGTGAATTTTATGGTATGCAAATTATACCAGAAAAAAATCTGTTTTAAGAAAAATATTTGGAAATACGTTTTTATACAAACTAGAAACGAAGGCATCATCTTGTGTAAACCCATTTCCATTCTGATTCTCCAGGTGATATTACAGGCTAGGCCTTAAAATCATTTGTTTCTCATACAAATGTTACACAAAGTCAGCTGCACTGCACCTTGATAACAGCAAAGCTGTTTGGGGTGGGATGGGGTGAAATAGAGGTAGATATTTAGCAAAATAAAGGATCTACAATTTTAGCGAGAGAGAATTATTGCCAGTTCTAAAAATGAGGTATGTCTGTTGAGTTTTCTCTAAAGGAGTTGTACTTATGATATTAAGTCTTGCAGTAAAAGAACTTCCCTTAGGGCACATCTCAACATTAAAGGTAAGTTAAGGGTGATCTCAACATTAAAGCTTAGTCAAGGGTGGTGTTACTGAGTCCCATCTAGAGAGTGTGTTGGAGTCTACGAATGTAATGATAGTCACTCATTGAGAGAAATAATTCCCTCAGCAATTAATGAAAAATAGTACCCAATATTAATCTACTATGACCTACTGTAAAAAGCCATTTTTAAAATTTTATTTAAAATCTTGAATCATTTTTGTGTGAACTTCTCGGAATTGCAGGCTTTACTGAGTCCATTTGGCTTTCCTTCTAGGTTTAATTAAACCTTCAAAGCATACTATGTTTAAATAGAATGAATTGGGAGGGAGTATGACTGCCTCTAGCTTAGCCTGAGACCTCCCTTTCAAGGATAGAGGATAATGGAGGACTGACTGATAATAATCTGTAATACTATAGTAATCTATAATAATATATATGAATAACAATACATGAACAACGTAATAATCTGTAATACTATACGAGAACATTTCCCTATCCTCAGCTTGTAGGTGGCCATTTAATCCTCTTTAGTTGTGATTAGAGGTTAGCTTTGCCTATATTTCTCTCCCTGAATCACACACTTACTTAGAGGTGTGGCCCAGAGGAACAACTTTTCAAATCCAGATTTTCCAAATGAGAGTTTAGGACAACAATTATTTTTTTTTAATTTATTGGGGTGACAATTGTTAGTGAAATTACATAGATTTCAGGTGTACAATTCTGTAAAACATCATCTACAAATCCCATTGTGTGTTCACCACCCAGAGTCAGTTCTCCTTCCATCACCATATATTTGATCCCCTTTACCCTCATCTCCCACCCCCCAACCTTCTTACCCTCTGGTAACAACTAAACTATTGTCTGTGTCTATAAGTTCTTGTTTCTCATTTGTTTGTCTTGTTCTTTTGTTGTTCTTGGTTTATATACCACATATCACACAAATCATAGGGTTCTCGGCTTTTTCTATCTGACTTACTTCGCCGAGAATTATACTCTCAAGATCCATCCATGTTGTCACAAATGTTCCTATATCATCTTTTCTTACTGCCGAATAGTATTCCACTGTGTATATATACCACAACTTCTTTATCCATTCATCTATCGAAGGACATTTTGGTTGTTTCCATGTCTTGGCCACCGTAAACAAAGCTGCAATGAACATTGGAGCACACGTGTCTTTATGTATAAATGTTTTCAAATTTGGGGGTAGCTACCCAGGAGACGGATTGATGGGTCCTATGGTAATTCTATTCATAATTTTTTGAGGAACCTCCACACTGCCTTCCATAATGGTTGCACCAGTCTGCATTGCCACCAACAGTGTATAAGGGTTCCTTTTTCTCCACAGCCTCTCCAACACTTGTTAATATTTGTCTTGTTCACGATAGCCATTCTGACTGGGGAGAGGTGATATCTCATTGTGGTTTCATTTGCATTTCTCTGATGGTTAGTGATGTTGACCCTTTTTTCATATGTCTATTTGCCATTTGTAAGTCCTCTTTGGAGAAATGTCTCTTCAGGTCCTCTGCCCATTTTTCAATTGGGTTGTTTGTTTTTTTGTTGTTGAGTTGCATGAGTTCCTCGTATATTTTCGATATTAGCCCCTTATCGGAGGCACTGTTTGCAAAAATCTTCTCCCATTCAGTTGGTTGCCTCTTTATTTTATTTATGGTTTCTTTTGCTGTGCAGAAGCTTTTAAGTTTCATATAGTCCCATTCATTTATTTTAGCTTTTACTTCCATTGCCTTTGGAGTCAAATTCATAAAATGTTTTTTGAACCCAAGGTCCATAAGTTTAGTACCTATGTTTTCTTCTATGCAGTTTATTGTGTCAGGACTTATGCTTAAGTCTTTGATCCATTTTGAATTAATTTTGGTACATGGTGACAGATAGCAGTCCAGTTTCATTCTTTTGCACGTGGCTATCCAATTCTCCCAGCACCATTTATTGAAGAGGCTGTCTTTCCTCCATTGTATGTTTTTAGCTTCTTTGTCAAAAATTATCTGTCCATATTTATGCGGTTTTATTTCTGGGTTCTGAATTCCATTCCATTGGTCTATGTGTCTGTTTTTCTGCCAATACCATGCTGTTTTGATTATTGTAGCCCTGTAGTACAAGCTAAAATCAGGCAGTGTGATACCTCCAGTATTGTTCTCTTTTCTTAAGATTGCTTTGGCTATTCGGGGTGTTTTTGTGGTTCCAAACAAATCTGATGATTTTTGGTTCTATTTCTTTAAAAAATGCCATTGGGATTTTCATGGGGATTGCATTAAATCTGTATATTGCTTTGGGTAATATGGCCATTTTAACTATGTTGATTTTTCCAATCCATGAGCACGGAATGTCTTTCCATTTCTTTGTGTCTTCTTCAATTTCTTTCAAAAATGTCTTATACTTTTCAGCATATAGATCCTTCACATCCTTGGTTAAGTTTATTCCTAGGTATTTTATTATTTTTGCTGCAATTGCAAAGGGAATTGTTTTTGTATTTCTTTTTCTGAGATTTCATTGTTATTATGCAGGAATGCAATAACTTTTGTACGTTGATTTTGTAGCCAGCAACTTTACTGTATTTGCTTATTGTTTCTAATAGCTTTTTGGTGGAGTCTTTAGGGTTTTCTATATATAGCATCATGACATCTGCAAAGAGTGATAATTTAACTTCTTCATTCCCAATTTAGATACCTTTTTTTTCTTTCTCTTTCCTGATGGCTCTGGCAAGGACTTCCAACACTACATTGAAAAGCAGAGGTGATAGGGGACAGCCCTGTCGTGTTCCTGAACGTAGAGCAAAGGGCTTCAGTTTTTCACCATTAATTATGAGATTAGCTGAGGGCTTGTCATATATGGCCTTTATTATGTTAAGGTATTGTCCTTCTATACCTATTTTATTAAGTGTTTTAATCATAAATGGATATTGTAGCTTGTCAAATGCTTTTTCTGCATCAATTGATATAATCCTATGATTTTTGTCCTTTGTTTTGTTTATGTGATGTATCACATTGATGGATTTGCGGATGTTGAACCATCGTTGTGCCCCAGAGATGAACCCCACTTGGTCGTGGTGAATAATCTTTTTAATGCATTGTTGTATTCGATTTGCTAGAATTTTGTTTAGGATTTTTTCATCAGTATTCCAAAACCTTCCCAAAATCAAAAGTCCTGGACCAGATGGCTTCACTAGTGAATTCTACCAAACCTTCAAACAGGATCTAATACCACTCGTGCTCAAACTCTTCCAAAAAATTGAAGAAGAGACAGTACTCCCTAACTCATTTTATGAGTCCAGCATTACCCTGATATCAAAACCTGGTAAGGACAACATAAAAAAAGAAAACTACAGACCAATATCTCTGATGAATACTGAATAAAATAGGTATAGAAGGACAATACCTTAACATAATAAAGGCCATATATGACAACCCTCAGCTAATCTCGTAATTAATGGTGAAAAACTGAAGCCCTTTGCTCTATGTTCAGGAACATGACAGGGCTGTCCCTTATCACCTCTGCTTTTCAATATAGTGTTGGAAGTCCTTGCCAGATGAATCAGGCAAGAGAAAGAAATAAAAGGCATCCAAATTGGGAATGAAGAAGTTAAATTATCACTCTTTGCAGATGACATGATGCTGTATATAGAAAACCCTAAAGACTCCACCAAAAAGCTGTTAGAAACAATCAACGAATACAGTAAAGTTGCTAGCTACAAAATCAATGTACAAAAGTCCATTGCATTACTATATTCTAGCAATGAAATCTCAGAAAAAGAAATGCAAAAAGAATGAAGTTGGATACTTACCTTACAACATTTTCAAAAATTAAATCAATATTGATCGAAGACCTAAATATAAAAGCTAAAACTAATATAGCAATGATTTCTTGGATATAACACCAGAAGCACAGGTAACAAAAGAAAAAAATGGATTAATTAAACTACATCTAAATTTAAAACTTTTGTGCATCAAAGGATACAGCGAAAAAAGTGTAAGGGCCACCACAGAATGAGAGAAAATCATGTATCTGTTAAGGGGTTAATATCTAGAATGTATAATGTGTGTGTGTGTGTGTGTGTGTGTGTGTGTGTGTATAAATCAACAATTTAAAAAAACTCAAGTAAAAATAGGCAAAGGACTTCAATAAACACTTACCAAAAGAAGATACACAAATGGCCAATGAACACATGAAAAGATGTTCAGCATCGCTAATCATTAAGGAAATGCAAATTAAAGCCACAATGAGATACTACCTCATATCCATTAGGATGGCTACTATCAAAAATAAATAATGCTAAAGTAATTAACAGAGAAGATCCAAGATGGTGGAATAGAAAAAACAACAAGTGTTGCTGAGACTGTGGAGAAATTGGACCTCTCACGGATTGCTGAAAGGAAAATAAAATTGTACAACTGCTATTGAAATAAGTACATGTACGGTGATTCCACAAAATCTTAAACATAGAATTACCCTGTGATCCAGCAATTCCAATTCTGGGTATATACCCAAAAGGATTGAAAGCGGGGACTTGAAAAGACATTTGTACACCACATTCACAGCAGTAATATTTCCAATAGGATAAAGGGAGAAGCAACCCATGTGTCCATCAATGGATGAATGGACAAACAAAATGTGGTCTGCACATACAATGGAGTATTATGCAGCCTTAGAGTAATCCTGGTTGTAGGCCCTTGCCTTTCATCACTTTGAATATTTCCTGCCAATCCCTTCTGGGCTGCAAAGTTTGTGTTGAGAATTTTAGCTGACTGTCTCGTGTGAGCTCCCTTGTAGGTAACTACTTTTCTCTTGCTACTTTTAAAATTCTCTCTTTGTCTTCAACTGTTTCCATTTTAATTATGATGTGTTTTGGTGTGGCCCTCTCTGGGTTCATCTTGTTTGGGACTCTCTACACTTCCTGGAATTGTATGTCTATTCCATTCACCAGGTTAGAGAAGTTTTCGGTTATTGTTTCTTCAAATAGGTTCTCAGTCCCTTGTTCTCTCTATTCTTCTACTGGTTGCCCTATGATGTGAATGTTGTTATGCTTGATGTCATCCCAGAGGTCCCTTAGTCTATCCTCATTTTCTTAGATTCTTTTTTCTTTTTGCTGTTCTGATTGGGTGTTTTCTGTTACTTTGTCTTCCAAATCATTGATTTGATCCCATTTCTTTTAATTCATGTTAATTCCATCAAATATATTCTTCATTTCAGTTATTGTATTCTTCATTTCTGACTGGTTCTTCTTTTTTATGTTTTCTGTCTCCATTTTTATGTTTCCGAGCTCTTTGTTGAAGTTCTCACTGAGATCATCTATTCTGCCTCTAAGTTCATTGAGCATCCTCATAACCAGGTTTTGAATTCTGCATATGGTAGATTCTGGAGTTTTGACCTGTCCTTTCATTTGGGACATGTTTCTTTGTCTCCTCATTTTGGCTGCCTCTCTGTATTTGTTTCTATGTATTAATGTCTCCTGGTCTTCACAGAGTAGCCTTATGTAGTAGGTGTCCTGCAGGGCCCAGTGGCACAGTCTCCCTGGTCACCTGAGCTGCGTGTTCCAGGTGTGTCCCTTGTGTGGGTTGTGTGTGCCCTCTTGTTGTAGAGCCTTGATTGCTGTTGGCACATCAGTGGATGGGACTGACCCTCAGGCTGACTGGCTGTGAGGACTGGTTGTGACTACAGCAGATAAGCTGTTGTGCACAGACTGACCCCTTGGAGTGGGACTTGCTTTAGCAAGGCTCTGGTACCTGTTGAGTCCACCCTTTAGGTGTGTCAATCGTGGTGCTAATTGGCTGTTTTTTGGTGTGGTCTGAGGGTAGCCACCTGGTGTGTTGGTTCTGGGGCCTCTTGGGAGGGGCTCCAGTGCAGGCTGAGGTCAACTGCTTCCCGTGTCCAGCCTGGGGCCACCTTATAGGAGCTACAAAGTGATGTGCAGTTGGTAGCTTCCTGTGCTGGGCTTGGAGGCACCTAGGAGTGATCATGTTGTGACATGAGGCTGACGGCCATTAGTGCTAGGCTTGGGGTACAGGGCATGCTGATGCCAGCTACCTCTTATCTGGGGTTTGTGGACTTTTGAGAGATTTTAGGAAAGTCTGCAGCACAGGCTAATCATGGCCACTTGTTAGGAACAGCCCCTGAAAGAGATTCAGGCCAGGCACGTACAAATTGGTAGTTACAAAATAGTCATGGAGATGTGAAACACAGAATGGGAAATATAGTCAATAATATTGTAAAAACTATGTATAGTATCAGATGGGTACTAGATGTATATAAATACCTAATCACTACAGTGTGCACCTAAAAGTAATATAAAATAATATTGAATGTCAACTATAATGAAATATACTTATACTCACAGAATATAAAGTACAGGATCGGGAAAGCAGTATCGTTATAGCTATGTACGGTGTAAGATGGGTAGTACACTTGTTGGATCTACCACTTTGTGAGGGGTGTAAATATCGAATTATTATGTTGTTTTGTACACCTGAAACTAATAAAAATAAATAAAAGAATGTGAGTGTACTTAATGCTACTGAACTGTACACTTAAAATGGTTAAAATTATAAATTTTATGTTATTAAATTTTTAAGAAATAATTTTTAAGAAAACAACTATGTGTCCATCAGAACAAGGAGCTTTGTGGACGAACAATAGAAAGGGGCTAAATATAGAGTTGCCATATTCAAAAGAAAAAAAATACAGGACATCCAGTTAAATTTGAATCTCAGATAAACAATGAATATCTTTTTCAGTATAAGTATATCCCATGCGATATTTGGGTCATAATTACACAAAAATTATTCGTTGTTTATATGAACTTAAAATGTACCCGGGTGCTCTGTATTTTATCTGGCAATTCTAGTTAAGTGAATCTCAACAGGAGACCCCTAACCAGGACCCTGAGTTGTTTCCCTAGAGATGTTTTCTGAGCTGACGCCATGGGCCACGTGCCTATCCCTAATGCCCAGTTCACCGGGCACTTGGATACTTATGCTGTTTTTCTGCAGGAAGAGGACATGCTAGCCTAGGGACCCACTCCGGTGGACATGCAAGTTGAAGTTCTCTCTGTAAATGACCCAATCCCAACCCTGCCCATGTCTCTTTCTGCAGTCCAGGTCTGGCACTGTGCTGTGTGTACACAACTCGCCCTCACACAGGGACCCTGGGGCACAGACAGGAGGATGGGTAAGGGTGCTGCAGGGCACTGGGTGCATGCATAGGGATTTCATAGAGCACAGGGGACCCAGAAGGGAGGGAGGCAGTGGTGCTGGGCCGGTGGGGCGAGGGAAGTCCTAGCAGAGGCCTCAAGAGAATAACAGGAAGGTCAGGGGATTTGGGGTTCACCAACCCATGTGAGCTAGACTTTGAGTCCTAGTGGTCAGCATGGCTGCACAGGGCTGGTGGATGGAGTGCCCTCTGGCAGGACTAAGGGTCTGCACTAGGTCTTTGGTTAGCAAACAGGAACCTCTAAAAATGCATTAAACCATCTCATCACGGGACTATGTTCACAGCTTAGAAGTAGGATGGAGAACAGACTGGACAAGTGAGACTGGGAGCAGAAAGACCCAGTTGGGGAGGGATGAGGGATTGGTGACAAGATGGAGAAAACAGGTGTGTCTCATCAACAGGTGGAACTTCTGGTCTGCAGATTCAGTGTGTTCTGGGAGTCAGAGCTCCCCGGGGAGCCTCTACCGGAAGTGGAGGCCCTGTCTCCTGGGACATCCATTGTAGCAGGCGCCTCTTTCTTCCCGCACCATTCTCTATCTCCCTTCCCTCAGGTCTCTATTTTGAACATTTTTAAACCTGCAGAAGAGCTGAAAGAATAGGTTAATAAGAAGCCACTTGCCTTCACCTGGATTCACAATTGTTTACGTTCTGAAGTATGTAATTGCTCCCTTTGTCTCTGAACATATTTTTGAACCATTTGAAAGCTCATTGCAGATATCATGGCCTTCACCCCGACGTCACTCAGCATGATGGACCTCATGTTCTTCTCACCATATCTCATTGTGTCCTTTAATTTTTATCTCTAAGTTAAGTTCAAGCATTAGGTTAAAGACATGCTCAGATTTCTCCATTATAAAGGTATCTCTCTCCAACACTCTCCATTTTTAAGAAATCTTATTTGAAATATGCGATTCTTTTTTGGAAGCATGCTTAGTGCTAATTTCATATGCTAAATTTGCCTAATGTTGATGAGACCTACAGCTCCATAACATCTTAATTCTTGGCTTCCTTAAAGGGCAGGAAGCACCAAAGTTGTACATTTTATCCACTGTGACACCAAGGGTCTTCTTAAAAAACAGTTTCATTTATTTCATGGAACAAATATTCTTAATGCTCCCATCACGTGCTGTGCAGCATGTTAGCAAATGACACACAGTGAGAAGAGAATGGTCCTCCATACAATCTCAGGGGAAATTCTGTGTATCTGCTAGCTCAACGTACCTCAATAAACGGTAATGTCGCAGGATAGATAGCCTAGGGTATCGATCCCACCTCCCGGATACCAAATGAGGCACCTCCCTTCAAGTAAGTAAAGCAAGGATTCGCACCCGACATCTGACATCTGCCGCTAGAGATAAACAAGAACTAACTTCATCTGGCAGGGAGAGTATCCATGACCCGGGCCTGAACTTTAGCTAATTTTAATGTCATTATAATCTCATTTACATTGCAGTTACTGTGACTCCCATCATGCACCTGCCACCATGGCAGCTCCAGAAGAATAAGAACAAAAAGGAGAGAAATGGAGATTTCTGTAGAGAGGAGGAGACAGAGTGACATCTTCAAATTCCTGCCCTGAACAGAGATAAAAACCCTAATCACGACCTTCTGGGGGCTACTTGATCTCTGAGTTCACCCTCACTTTCTTCTCAAGTGTGCACTTTCCTACATTTGTCTCGCTCTTGAATTCTTTCTCACCCAAAGACAAGAACTTTGTAATGCAGGGTCTCTGCTCCCGCTCCCTGCATAAGAACCCAGGACATGGTGAGGCCAAAAAGGAACACCCACAGAGCCATAGATAGGGGAGTCACACCACTATATTCTCGCTGGCAGCTGGTCAAGACACAAAAGCAAACATCCGCTAGTACCCCAACAAGGGGTCTTCCTGAACCCCAGTCTCATTGGCAGCCGGTGGAGGTACAGGAAGTAGGATCAACATGATCTGCAATCCACAATCCGCTTGCTAACCACACTCGCTAGCTGCAATCCGCAGTCTGCTTCTCTGCCAACTGCCTTGCCAGCGTAGCCACAGCAGTTGTATTAGTGGCTAATGGCTAATCAGTAACAGCTGATGGCTAACCAACTACAATGGATGGCCATCTGATTACCGTTGATGGCCATCTACTACCTGAGCCAGCACCTTTCCACGTGAGGCCGGGAGCCTGGAAACTGTTCTCTGGGACTCTGTCCCTACAAACTTGGTTTCTGCTGCACGTTGTGTCCACTTCGGGACATCCCCAGGAGCCTCTGGCATCATTAAGAATCAAGAAATTATAGAGTACAAAAGAAGTGAGTACTTGTCTGCCTCAGAGAAGTGTTGGCAGGTTGGTTGGGGACTTTGCAGAATTGTCTGGGGCTGGGAAGCAAGCAGGAGGGAGGATTTCTTGAAAAACCTCCCAGGCCTGCCTGCCCTCAATTGAGAACGACTAGCGTAGGTGAAAGAAGCTTGTTCTGTCCCCTGCAAGGTCAGGTCCCATTCAGGCATGATGGGTCCTCAATCCGTCTAAGGCCCACAGCCCCTGTGAGACAAGCAGTGAGATATGTGCTGGGGGCCCTGCTCTCAAAGATGAAGACCAGGTCCCAGAAATGCAGCAGGTTCCGTCCACATCTCTGACAGGCATGCCAACTGTAATGGAACCTACAAGTTTCAAACTGCCCCAGAAACCGGTGCATTCAGTGTGCTCCCAGGTAAGCACATTCCTCACTTTATTTTCGGACCCACACCTGTCAAGTTTTTAGTGGTCTCTCCAGTTCAAGAAGCAGCAGCAGCTGCCCATGGTTCTTTTTCATACCTGTCAAGCAGGGTGTCATGCAGAGTCTCAGTTCCCACTCCCCACATAAGAACACAGGACATGGTGAGGCCAAAAAGGAACACCCACAGAGCCATAGATATAGGAGTCACACCACTATAGTCTCGCTGGCGGCTGGGTTAGAGACACAGGAAGCAGGAGCCACACTATCTGCAACCTGCTGTCCACTTCTCTGCAATCCACAATCCGCACTCCAGCTTTGCTAGCCCCCATTTCTTTCTGCTAGCGTAGCCACAGCAGTTATGTTAGTGGCCAATGGCTCACTGGTTGCAGCTGACAGCCAACTAGCCACAGCTGATGGCCATCCAATCACAGTTGATGGCCATTTACTGCCCGAGTGAGTACCTTTCCACGTGAGGGCAAGAGCCTGAAAACTCCACTCCTGGCTCTGTCCCCACAACACCACTCTGTGGTTTAATATGCAAGATCCTACCCCTCCTGCCTTTGTCTTTTCAGACTGAACAGATGCTTGTCGCTAGCAATCCACCTTCCTCTCTTTCTAACTGCTTCACCTGTGCTTCTGTGACTTTCCCTGGTTCTATGTGACATTCCTGAAGTGCCACCACTAGAATTGCACTCAATATTCCAGTTGCTGGGACAGAGAGGGCTGGTCTCACAGGTGTTTGATTGAGGACACTGGCAGAGCAAGAAGAGACAATGAAATAAGCCAGCAACACTGTGATCTAAATTTGTTTCCCAATTGTATTTTGTGTTACTTTTATAATTTAAAAAGATAGCGAAAAAATTTCATTATCTCCCTGAAAAACAGCAAAGCTATTCAGGGCTATAGACTAACTTAATTGGCATTGAAGGTTTTTATTCAGACTCTCCACCCAATTCTGATACCTCATTCCCACACTGCAATGGAAACATGGGAACATCCTGAGGCTTTTTTTAGTCCTGAATAAGATCCAGAAATACTAGTGATGTGAATGTAAGCGTGACATCCATATTCTCCACCTGTGGAATGCTGTTTTGCATAATCTCACAGAGCTTGTTCAGCAAGTGGGGGTTTAATCAATCACTAACCAAAAAGAGAGGGAAGAGTGAATCGTGGCTTGGCATCCAAATGAGCCATTCAGGCAGGGAGAGTGGTTCAGATGCAGGCCAAGCTGGTGGAGCCGTGTGACAGCCCCATTCCCTGGGTGTTCAAACGGACAGGCTCAGCTCCCAAAGGCACCACACAACTCATGAGGGGGAATTATCCTCATCCACCAAAATTCACCATGGTCACTCTGATTGGAACCAACCGAAAAGACACCTTTGGGACAATTGGGGAAATCCGAATACGGACGGGATATTAAGGAATTTTTGTTAATTTTGCTAGCTGTGGTAATAGTGTGGGAGGTTTTGTTTTAAATAAATATTCTGATCAGGTAAAGATTCATTTTGAGGTATTTATGAGTGAACTGACTCCATATGTGAGATTTACTTTAAAATACTCCAGAAAAAAAAAGCTGGGGGGGATACAAGACACAAGATTGGCAAAATGTTGATAAGCAGGAAAGTTCAGTGAGAATACAGGGGAGACCCTACAAGAAGCAACATTTTAGCTGAGCCCTGAAGGTGGCAGAGACGCTAGATGAGCTTCCTTCAAGTAAAGGGTGGGCTCGTTCGTACAGCAGCTGCAAGGTGAGAAGAGCCCTGTCTGCAAATTGGCCGAGATCATGGCCCTGCGGCAGGAACAAGGAGGACACAGGTTGGTCTGCTGGGCGGTGACCAGATCTGTAGCATATGCCTAGGGTTTCATGATCTGGTCTGCTGTCACTATCTCAAAATTCTTTTATCTTTGACACTGTGTTTTGTACGTGAAGTCCATGGGACAGTGGAGTATACTTCAGGAGATGGCTCAGATGGTCCTACCTCCTGCTCTCTCCCCAGGGTTCTCCACTGCTTGTTTCCCCTCCCCTATGCCAGGGTCTTACCTGACCCCAATTCCCCCACACTGTGACCTCTGCCACCCTCCACCCCCAGCAGAGGCCCAGACACAGGTGAACATTCCTGCAGCATCTCTGGTAGGGCAAGATGGGCTGTCAGCTCCCTGAGCTCTGGTTGGCTGCACCACTGCAGACCAGGTAAGCTGCCAGCAGGTCACGTCTTAGCTGGATGAGTCTCTCACCTTCTCCTTATCCAGGTAGACTTCTGGGTGGGGCCACCCATCCACTACCAGTTGGCACAGTGTTCCCATTTGAGTGGGATAGGCTCACTCCCCCAAATCTGCCCCTTGGCTGGAGCACAGCACATCTGTTCCAAAGCTGGCAAGGAGGAACCCAGCAGCCCTATGGCCAAGCCAGTGCTGGGACACCCCAAGTCATGGTGGGCAGCCCCCAGCTGGGAGGCTCTCCCTGAGCTGGCTTTGAGCCTGGATTCCTCTCCTCTTCCTTCTCTCTCTGAGTCTCTGTGCCCCTCTCTGTCAGCCAGCTCAAAGAACCCTCCTGGAACCAACCAGGAAACACAAACTGTCATTTTAGTGTTTCTGCATACAAGTCAAATGCTCTAATGTTTGCATCTAAAGATAAACGAGAAAATTTACAACAATTTAATTTTTAATTTTTCCCTTAGAACATTTAATAGAAAATAAAATACAAAAAAAAACACTATTAGAAATGGAGAAAGAGAATTCAGAAGAAAGAGAAAAGCTTCAAAGTACCTTTAAGTCACACCCTGCCTGCCACATTTTCACTTTGCTCTGAGTTTGCACATTTCCCAGCCAGCCCTGGAGGGAGGGTGTGTGTGATGAAGCCACTGAGTGGGGAGTGAACTGGGACAGAAGGACCTTGAGGACAGTGTGAAGGAGCTTGACCTCATCTCAAGGGCAACAGAAGCAGCTGAGGTGTCTCCAGTGAGCAACTCTGGAAAGACAGTCGGGATCCCACAACTCAACCCAGCATCAGTTGACTAGACCAGAAGGTACCAATCCACCTGGTGCCCATGCCCAACGGCCAATTAGATGCTCACTCTCAAAAATTTGAACCATGGAGAATGTGACTGAGAGAGTAGGGGAATGAGCAACTAAATGAAGAGCATGGAGTGAAGTTTCACAAAACCTGCTGAGACACCTTCAGATCTGCCCTGAGGTCTATGCCCTGCGGTCTGGCTGCTGGCTGCTCAGCTTGTCCTTGGGTCCCTAACTGGGACCCACTTTTGTGAATATCTAAAGAGCAAAGCATGCCATCCTCCTCCCATGCAGTTGGGGGCTCCAGACAGCCTGCTCAGTGTGCCAGGTGACCTCACCCTCTCCCTGCCCCAGGTCAAGAACAGGGACCCACAGGAAACTTGTTTTTACTTCTTAGAACTCTTGGTTGCTTCTAACCAAGATCTTGCAAAGCAGATTTTGTCCTAGAAATACCTTCCCTTCCAAGTGGCGGTCCTCCCCAGAACCTGGAATACTACCTTTCCTCGTGGGCTTATTGAAACAATGCCACTGCGCTGTGCACTGATTGGAAGCCACATTTTCTAAGAGAGGTCCACGGACCAATGAGAGGCCTTTCATGTCCCAGGAATGGGCCCTTGTGCTCATATCTCTCAGATGACAGCGGGGTTTGGCTTTGGCCTGCATTATAATTACCTCTGATGTGTTTAGTTGATGTTTTGTCCAAAGCAACACTCTTCTTTCAATTGCATTGACAACAATTATATTTGTACAGCCAAGAGTGCTTCTAAGTATTTCCAGTGATGTGATGAAAGCCTCAAATTCTCATACCAAATTAATTTAAATCACTGCCTTTTTAAATTTTTTGTACTGAGATATAATTGACATATAACATTATATAAGTTTCAGGGGTACAACATGATTCAATATATGTATATATTTCTAAATGATCACCACAATAAGTTAGTTAACATCCATCACCTCACACAGTTACAAATTTTTTTTGTGATGAGAACTTTGAAGATCTACTCTTTTAGCAAGTTTCAAATATACAGTACAGTATTGTTTAAAAACAGTCAGTATGTTGTACATTAAATCCCCAGGACTTGTTTATCTTATAACTGGAAGTTTTCCCTTCAGTTTTCAAAATGCATACGAGGTCTGGCAATTAAGTTTGCGAACTTGTTGCAATGATGTTGCTAACCTTTTTTGATATCAGAAGGATTATTCATTATGAATTTGTACCAACTGGACAAACAGTTCACCACATTTACTATTTGGAAGTGCTGAAGAGGCTGCGTGAAAAAGTTAGACAACCTGAACTTTTCACCAACAAGTCACGGCTCTTGCATCACGACAATGCACCAGCTCACACAGCACTGTCTGTGAGGGAGTTTTTTGGCCAGTAAACAAATAACTGTATTGGAACACCCTCCCTGCTCACCTGATGTGGCCCCAATGACTTCTTTCTTTACCCAAAGATAAAGGAAATATTGAAAGGAAGACATTTTGATGACATTTAGGACATCAACTGTAATGCAACGACAGCTCTGATGTCCATTCCAGAAAAGAGTTCCAAATTGCTTTGAAGGGTGGACTAGGTGCTGGTGTCGGTGCATAGCTTCCCAAGGGGAGTACTTTGAAGGTGACCATAGTGATATTCAGCAATGAGGTATGTAGCACTTTTTCTAGGACGAGTTTGCAAACTTAATTGTCAGACCTCATATATCATGTAGAAGGATGTAAAAACAATGGATTTTAATTAACTGAAATCCCTACTTTAGAGAGGTGGGTGGAGGAAAAAGAGATGTGTGGCCTAGATCAAGTTGACAAAAGATGAGGAGGGGACAAACATGGGTATTCTATATTTACAGCGTGTACACAAGTCAACTGCTACTGGTGATTTGGTCAGAGTTTGGACCAGCATTTATAATGCTTACCATGTGACAGGGAGTGAGAGACAGAAGCATTTTATTTGGAGCAGCCCATGAATTTCCACAAAACCCAACAAAATTGGAAGTATTGTCTGCACTTTTGCAGATGAGGAAATGAAAAGAGAGAAGTTAGGCATCTTGGAAACAACAATCCGAGGTCAGGAACTCGGGATTGTTAGGTCAGCTACTGGCATGGTCAAAGCAGCCAGGAGCCAAGTCATACCCCTCTGCCAAATTAAACCCCTCCTCTCATGATGGAAACTGGGGCCCCTGGCGTTTCCCAAAGAGGCAGCAGACCTTTGCTGCGATAAACTCTGCATGCAGCCGCTGCGCCGATCTGCGCTGGGGGGGGGGCCTGCCCATCTGCCACCTCACTCAGCCAAACCCCACCCCAAAAATCGCATACATGCCTCCCTCACTCAGCCCTGGGCGCGACTTCACAGGCCCCGTCTGGGGACCGGCGAACCTCGCTGGAGAGCGCAGAATAAAGCACTCACCTTTCTCAACCCACCTGACTCTCTTAGCTTCACTACCTCGCCGCAAGCCTTATAGGGACCACCGCGTTCCCGCAGCACCCTGCCTCTGGGACGCAGTCTGTTCTGCTGTGTCAGAGAAGAGGACTGAAACACTACTTTTTCAAAAGAAACACATGCAGGTGTGTAACCTACTGTCAGGAAGCCAAACCTTGTGTTCGGGTTAACTAGAAATGTACATGCGTAGTGACTGACCATCTATCTGTTCTCCTTACAATGGCAGAGGTGGAACTGAGAATGACTTTACAATACCAAAATAGGTGTTGGAGGGTCAAAGCCCTGAAGAACTGACACACATTTCCGTGGGGGGAGAAGGGTGGGGATTGGAGCCTTTCCTGGTCAAGCACCCAGTGCAGCCCTATCTCATCGTGCAACAGGGTTGCCGCAATCACTGTGGTCACTCGCCCCTCCAGCCCCAGTACCTCCCACTGCGTGTCGTGTGGCAGAAGGCCTCGCAGTCACAGGACTGGCAGCCAGCTCCAGCTCACGACTCTGCAGAAGGACTCCCATTGCCTCCCTTCGCGTCAGCCCTGTCTCCCTGGCAACATGTTCCCCACGCAATCTAAACCCCAAACACTAAGGACAGACAGCAGCTCAATGCAGACAGGAAATTTGCACAAAGACCTCACCAAGGCCACTCCTCCACCTGCCAGTGCTGCAGAAATTTGAGAAATACAGCTGGGCAGACAGAAACCAACAGTCTCTAAAAGCCAGTAGACATGGCAAACTGTTATGAGCAATACTCAAGGAAATGAACCAATTCTGACCTTAGAATGTAAGTAAGAATTAGCATCCAAAGGCTCAAGACACAGTAACCCATGTGGTACTTAATGCAGCATTTCCCATCAACTGAAGTACCTCCCCATTGCTTCCTTAGGTGCAGATTATTCCTCATAAATTTCCCCTGGCAGTGAGGAAGCATTCAGACAAAAAGAAACATGGATATGCACTTGGGCTCTTTACCCAACAGTGGTGTCAGGCTAGAGTTAGCTGATACCAGCTCGCAAGCACTGAGTGTTACATTGTCAGGGATTTTGTGAGCCTCATGTGAAATCATCACTAGCTTGAAATTGGCCGTGGTGGAGCACTGACACCACAGAAATCACAAACACTGTTGATCAGGGTTTGTTTGCTTGTTTGTTTTCCAAGAAGCTGGTTGTTAAACATTACCAGCATTCCAGGGCCTACCCACCACTTCCCAGGTGGGCTTGTCACAGTTTCTTCACCATTTTATTTCACCAAACTTTATTTTTCTCTATTCATAAAATAGAAATCATAATTCCAATCCTACAAAACCTTCTTTTTTAAAAAATAATGAGAACGATGAATGTCAAAGTGCTTTGTAAATGACAAAACAACTGACAAATACCTGCATTTTTTTCACCTTCATACCCTAGTCCTATTTCCTGTGCCTCATAGATGCTAGAAATTTCATTTCAACCTCTTTCTTTTCTCTTCCTTCCTTCCTTTCTTCCTTCCTTCCTTTCTTCCTTTCTCTTTTTCTTTCTTTCTTTCATTATTTTTCCATTTTTCCTCTCTCTCTCTCTCTCTCTCTCTCTCTCTCTCTCTCTCTCTCTCTCTCTCGCTCTCTCTTTCTTTCTCTTTATTTCCCTCTCTATATTTATTTTAATGTTTATAGTCCTAGTTTTAAATTTAAACTGAGGATTGTAAAGTTTCTGCTCTTTTCTTCACGAAAAGTGTCAGGGCACAGAGAGTAATATTAAAAATCACAGAACTGGCTAAAGCACTCCTTCCATTTCCAGAATTCCTTGCAAATGTGAATTGGGCAAAACTAGAAGAAGCCTGCCCCAGGGCCTTCAGGCTAGAGCAGCGTGGCAGGAATGAGACCACTCTGGGAAGTGGTACCCTCAGCCTTCAGGTCACCAGTCTTCCCCACATGGCCACCCCCGTCTTGCTCTGGGAATGCTTTACCTCCATTTGTTCACAAGTCCGAAGTTATTCCCATTGGATGATTTCTACCAAAGAGTGGTCCCTCAAAAATGTTGAACTCTTGCTCTCCTTTCTGAAACATGGACTGTCTTTTGCTTTCCAGGACAGAGGTGTTGTGTGTACCCAGAGCATGTGTTGTGGCAGATGTCCCCACACATGGCCATCTCTGCAAATGTTGGCAGCTGCAACATCATTCCCTCCTTCCCCACAGCAATGTTGTGCAGATCCCACAGCCTACATGGAAGCACTTTCATCTCGTGGTCCTGTTGGCAATTGGTTCTCTGCCCTAGCTCCTACCACCTTCTCTTAAAATATTTCCTCCCCCACTTCACACCCATTAGGATGGCTACAATAAGAAGAAGGGGAAAAAAAAAAACAGGGAAACTAACAAGGGTTGGTGAGCATGTAGAGAAATTAGAAAGAACCCTCACGCAATTGCTGCTGGGAATATAAAATGGTATAGCTGCTGTGGAAATATGGCGAGTCCTCAAAAAATTAAACATATAATTACCACATGATCTAGCAATTCCACTTCTGGATATACCCAAAATAATTAAAAGCAGGGACTTGTAAAGATATTTGTATAGCCATAGCAGCATTATTCACAATAACCAAAACTTGGAAACAACCCAAGCGTCCAACATGAATGAATAAACAAAATGTGTATGTACACACAATGGAATAGTATTTAGCCTTAAAAAAGAAGAAAATTCTGACACATGCTGCAACATGGATTAATTTGAGGGAATTATGCTAAGTGAAATAAACCAGTCACAAAAGGACAAATGCTGTATGATTCCACTTTAGAGGTCTTTAGAGTAGTCAAATGCATAGACAGAAATAGTGGTTGCTAGGCACTGAGGGAGAGGGAAATGGGAAGTTTGTTTAATGTGTTGGAGGCTATGTTTGCGATGATAAAAAAAAAATTTGAGAAATGGATGGTGGGGATGGGTACATAATATTGTGAATGTACTCAATTGTATACTTAAAAATGTATGTGGAATCTAAAGAACAAAATAAATGAACAAACAAAACAGAAACAGACTTATAGATACAGAGAACAAACAGGTGGTTGTCAGATGGGAGTGGGGGTTAGGTGACTGGGTGAAAAAGGTGAACAGATTAAGTAGTACAAACTGGTTGTTACAAAACAGTCACAAGGAAGTAAAGTACAGACTAGGGAACACAGATAGTAATATTGTAATAACTATGTATGGTGCTAGGTGGGTACTAGATTTATTGGAGGGATCACAATATAAATTATATAAATGTCTAACCACCATGCTATACACCTGAAACTAATATAAAATAATGTTGAATGTCAACTGCAACTGAAAAATAAAAAATAATAAATATGTAAATAAATAAATGTAAGATAATTAAGAAATGTTTTAAAATGTGAGATAATTAAGAAATGGTGATGGAAGGAGAACTGACTCTGGGTGCTGAACACACAATGTGATTTATAGATGATGTAATACAGAATTGCACACCTGAAATCTATGTAACTTTGCTAACAATTGTCACCCCAATAAACTTTAAAAACAAAAAAATTTTTGTTATAAAAATAATAAATTTTCTTTTAGAAAAAATCAGTATAAAGAGAGTAAAAGTTATCTACCATCTAGAGATAATTCTGTATCATTTGTGGCTTTTGTTCAGTATTTTTAAAATCTGCTTATATGTGTATAGGATCATGTGTATTGTGCATAACTGTCTGTATTACACCTACATGGATAACAGGGGGTTCAAATTCAGCATTAAATACACTTTCTATCAGAAAACAAAAAAAGGTTTACATAACAAGTTTAGATGAATAGATGAAATAGATGAAAATAGCAATAGATGAAAATGATGACTCGGTAAAGGAGAACGGAGACATGTGGGGCTCCCAGCTCAGTGCAGAAGCAGGTGCTGTGAAGCAGAGAAGCCTGTCCCAGCCAACCTGGGCGCAGCTATTCCTGCCACCACCTGCCGTGGTGGGGGGTCCCTGGAAAATCCCCTCCAGAAGTCAACTTAACAGCCAGCATTGATTCAAAACTAGTGTTTCTGTACTGAGCACTTTAATTAGTTTCCCACGGAGTACCATCTTTCTCGAGTTAAGAGTTAACCTCTCTGTATGTCGAATAACCTGCATGGTTTGTGGTTTGTTTTTTCTTCTTACCTCAAGAACTTAGCCTTTTTTGCTTTGCTTTTGAATGCATGTCTCCTAAATACTGTCCTGACCACAATCACTAAAATGAAAAGCAACGCATACGCCTAAAAATAAAGACTTCAAGGAAGGGTGCCAAGTCTTAATGATGAGTTATCTCTCAGAGAGAGAGTTGTGGGGAATCTTTATATTTGTCTTTGTGCTTTTATATAATTTCTAAAGGTTCTACCAAAAACACGTATACCATAACAAAAGGCTACTTTTAAAAATAAAAGTCAGGTTCACTACAAAGAATCTTTAGGGGCAATTTACTAAATGCCATTTTATTACTCTTTTAGTTCTGATTCAGAGAAGCACTTACTGTTTCCCAAACAGAAACAAAATCTCTCATAGCAGCCCTAGAATTTCCCAAATGATCAGATACTCAGATAGATCAGTGCTCCTTACAATACTGATATAATTCAAACCCCCAAAATTCATTATTAATAATATTAAAAGCATGAATGGCACAAAGTCATTCAATTAACATAAAATTATATCAAACTTTAATGCACCGGTTATAAAATTGACTTTCACACATATCCTTTCTGCCTCTCACTTGTATAACCATGCACTTGGGACTTTCATGTTTGGACAAATATTTAAATGCACATAGCACTCTGTATCCTAGATGTAATAATTGATCACCAAGTGCTTCCCAAAGATGGCTTTTTAAAAATACAACATTAGGGTGATGAGGGTAAAGGGGATCAAATATATGGTGATGGAAGGAGAACTGACTCTGGGTGGTGATCACACAATGGGATTTATAGACGATGTAATACAGAATTGTACACCTGAAATCTATGTAAATTTACTAACAATTGTCACCCCGATAAAATTAATTAAAAAAAAAAATACAACATTATTTAGATTTAAAATAGTAAGCATTTAAGTTAAACTCTTTGGATGCAAGACTGCCACAAAAACATGCTTTGAAAAAGAAAATTAAGGGTAAAAAAGTCATGGTGCATTCATTTCTTAAGCACACTGAGAACTACTGTAATTATTTCAATGAGAAATTCCTGCAAACTCCTGCTCTTGCTTGCTTCCTCTCAGTGAGCTACAATGTGTTCCCATGGCAACCCTGTTGCTAAGGGGGACCTGTGAGCATCAGTGTGTTATCTGTATCTGAGATGCTGTTAGCCTGCACTGCCAGGCTAGCTGGAATATGGAGATTTAATTTGGGGCCATTTTCCTCCATATCCTCACAGTGAATTCAGCAGAAACTGTCAGAGGTCTTCCCTGTGGGAGGGAGAAGTGTGGCTACTTCCTAGGATAACCTCTGAGCTCTTATGCCCTTCAGATTGCAGCAGCCTTCCTTTTATTATCTTCTCACCATCCTCCTGTGACTTAAATGCTACAATTATAAGAAAAAACAATAATAGTAATTACCAACACTACTACATGGCACATGGGTCTGGTTTTGTTAAATGTTTATAAATGGCAAATACAATCAAACATAAGTTGTCAGAAACAAACATCATTTTGCATCAATAATCTGAAAGGTTTCAAACGTTAAATATTTAGAAAGCCCCAAATGAAGCAAATCAAAATATTTTTGAGGTTCCTCTTTCAATGTCTCCAAAATCATATTCTGGCAAACAGATTGTAACATTTCATCAGAATCCTGATTGGGATCCAGAATCTTCCATCAAGCCAATTGTTATTGAATATTTCATTTGTTAAGGATGAGTATTATTGTAAGTGACAATTCCTTGAAGTAGCCTAAGTTTACTGACTTCATTTTTTTTCAGCTTCTGAGCTCTGCATGATGAAGGACCTTTACAATCGCACCACGGTAGTTGTCCTAAGTCAAAACAGAGATTGAAAACCTTATGTAGATCCTGGCCCAGCCCACATGGGAGAGATGGGGAGCATGTGCTGGTTGCCCCGATACTCACTGTCCAGGAACCACCACACTGGGTCACAGCGTCCAACTCTCCACCACTTGCTCAGCGGCAGGAGGGAGAAGATGGTAGCCAGCTGCTCTAACCCCACTCCACATGCACTACTCAACACCACCCAGGAGGCCTACTCCAGGCCTGTACAATAGAAGCCAAATGGCTAGGCTGCTCAAGCCCAGGAGAGGCGCCCATGCTGGTGGCAAGCCAGCCTGAATGGCTAAGGAAATGCAGGATAGGTGTGAGCTCTGGGCCTCACATGGGCCCAGAAGGAACCCCATTTCCTGAGAGCCTGCTCCCCTCCAACACTTTCCGAGCCTTTTCAGGACGTGTGTCAATCAGCTCAAACACCAACCACACAAACACTAGCAGTTGGGCTGTTTAAACCACAGACATTCATTTCTCACAATTCTAGAGGCTAAGACCCGGTATTATATTATGTTATGTTATGTTGTATTATGTTATGTTATGTTATGTTATGTTATGTTATGTTATGTTATGTTATGTTATGTTATGTTATGTTATGTTATGAAAGACCCAGTCTTATATTATAGTAAATTTAGACCAGGTTTTATATTAATTTTTGCTCCAAAAGACGCATTAGAGCTGATTGTCCAACTAGGTCTTATTTTTGGGGAAACACTATTACTGTGGAACCGTGTCATACAGACAGGCCCCTGGGAGACAAAAGACAAAGACACTGTTATTGACACAAGCAGACACTCCTCATGCCAGTCATTACAGCTTCCTAAAAATTGGATGAGGCGCCCACATGATAAGCCTGTCACTGCCACATGTGGTCATTTGTTAGGACAGTTGAAAAGTACCCAATCAACCTTGTCTGGTGGTTTGAAAGCAGAGCAGTCAAAGACCAGGGGACAGAGTTTGATGAGGATGGAGGAGAGAGGCAGGCCATGTTCTGATGGGAAGGAAGGCTGTGTGGAGAGGGGCAACGCTGGCACAAGCCAGACTTGAGTGGATCCTGGGACCTAGACTTTACTGGCCCTCCCAGTCTCTATGTCACCAACTTTGAAAAGAAAACCAAAATGAGCAACTGCTTGCCATGCACTAAGAACAGGGCAGGCGAGTGCTCAGCCCCCATATGCCTACCTCACGGAATTCTCACAAACCAAAAAGGCCGAGTTACCCCATTTTACAACTGAGCAAATGCAGTTTAATGGGGCCAAGGAGCCCATGCAAATGTAAAGCAGCTGGTGAGTGGGGCCAGGATGTGAACTCAGGCCTCTCTGCTCCTAATTTATGCTCCTCAAAAGACACTTTGTCCCAGGGAACACCTCATAAAACTCCACTTCTAAATAAAGACAATAGCTCTTAAAAGGCTGAAAGCTTCAGAGGTCTTAATATACTAAATAGGTGCCATGCTAGACAATGCCATTTATGTCCCATATGCAGATAACACAAAGACAATATGAAAACTCACCACATGTCCACCAACTATTCCACGTTCAAACAACTCATTTACCCTCTCTAGCAAGAGACAGCTCAGAATCACATCACTCCTATATCCAGAGATGACATCGTGAGGCCACTTACATGGCCGTGTATCACACACACACATACCTCACCACACCACACATACCATTCACGCACACACACGCATGCACAGGCCCTCTCCATGTGGAATCAAGATGCCCCCACCCTTGGCTTCTGACTCATGTGGTCCTTTCAGTCATCTTCCTCCAGAAAGAGTGTAGGGTTTCCCCAGCTCAACTCCCAGAGAAGAAGATGAAACGTCTAATATGAGTGATGGCGGGGCTCCAAGCCAACCACTGTAGCTGAGTGTAGACAATCTGATGGCCCATGGCTGGGCCAGTGCCACACAAACCCCACATTTGCAGCTGGATTATAGAATGGCTAAGGAGGACTTCCCCCTAAAAAGTGACACTGGACATTTCACTCTTCCAATACTCTCTAGGATACTTTTCTTGTTGAGTAGAGTCCATATTCTCACACTCACTGGATATTCTTACAAAGTTCCCGGGAACTTACTGCTGTAAATTCAACATTGTTTCATCACATTTTCAGCAGAGAAAAGGGACACGCTTTTTCATTTACCGAAAAAAGGCCATATAATAGGAGAAAATGTTTCGGGTGTGAATCATGGGTTTATCTACTTTGTCCTTTATCTTTGAGGAGGCAAATCTTTCTAAAATATATTAAAGAGTTAACCGTAACAGCACAGAGAGCACATTCTCTGGTATCATAGTCGTTTACAATGTACATGCACACTTTCTTATGATGTTTCTAATCCTCCCCTTGGAGGCAGCCTTTACCTTACACCAGTCAGGATCTGCCTCCCTCTGCTGCCTCCCTTCTCCCTCACTTCTTACCCCTGTAGCCTGAGCCTCCCTAACCTGCCCAGCCTGGAATTCTCTGCATGTCGAATACATATGCTCAGAAAGAAGACCAAAAGGCCGCCCCTACATCACAGAACACAGAGGAGCCAAGGGTTTAAGCATGTTGGTTACTTCTCTCTTCCTTGAGTCACCACTGTCCAGACACTTGGATCTGGAGGAGTCCTCTTCCCACTGCAGGCTGGCTGGGCAGTCATGTGCAGGTGACCTGCCCCAGCTGATTCCAAGTCAGTAAACAGGGATGGCAGTCCCTGCCTGGCGGGGCAGCTTTGTGGCCGAAGGGGACATGCACAAAAAGCAAGTGGACCAGCTCCCCAGCCACGACCCTTGCATCCATCCATGCAGCACAAGAGAAGCAAGGCAAGGTGGTTTCCCAAACCTCTAATGAGCCATCTATACTAGAGAAGATGGCAGGTGTGTACCTGTGGGCCCCCAGCCTCCCTGTCCTGTCCTGTCTTGCAAGTCTTCCTGCATAAGGCTTTCCAGAAATGCTGCGTCCTGGTCCTTCTGTGAAGGGCTAAGAACCAGGTGTGTTCTTCTCTCTTACCATTTACTTCACCTTCTTGGAGTTTTTCAAATTCTATGACCCTAAACATGAGGGAGGAACCTATTGCCAGGGAAACCTAGCAGGTACCTGCTCAACTCGGCCCACCACCCACTCTGGCTCTCCTCAGTCCTGTGGTCCTGAGAATCAATCTTACATCGTCCTCCCCTGCCATCTTCCTCTGCTTCTCACCAAAGCCTGCTGACCTGTAGGCCTTTTTCTGAACCTGCTGGTGATGCTTTCCGAGTTACCTTATGGAATATCTTTCCCTCTGTCAATACAGTGCTACCCCTTCTGATGTATACTGCCTGGCTGAAATTAGACCAGAATTTCTCACGGGAATAAGTTCAGTTAATTTAATTTCCTGCCTTTCTAACTAATGAAAGTTACTGAAATCTGACCACTCAATACACAGGCTGTTACTCCAAAAGTCAAACATTGCTAATAATAGAAGGAAAAAGTTAAGATACACAACAGCGATAAATGGGGAGCATGTGTGTATGCACTTGCTTCCTCTTTTTCTTGAAAGGAGAAAAAGCCTTTCTACTACTTTTCATCAGAGTGTCAGAAAACAAGGGAGCACCAGCTTCCGGAACCAGAGTCACGCCTCCCACCTGCAGGGACTCCCTGGGGGTTCCAGGGATCATACCTACTAGTCCCGCTGGCCTATCTTGAGTCTAGGGATCAGCTCTAGAAGCCACTCTGAGGAATCTACCATTTTTCAAAGTTGTTTTGCCTGGGGGGAAAAAAATCACTCAACTCATTAAATAAAAACATGGGACACATATTATTGAAATTATTAATCAAGGTTTTAAAATCTCACTTGAAGACTTCTGATTTTGGAACCAGATAACATAGACTCACTTTTCCTGGCTCCTCCTCTCTAAATACAACTAAAAACTCTGGAAATAATTTAACAGATAATAAAAAAAGGACTCTGAAGGCAGGAATAAAGAAAGCCAATGACTGGATTTCAGGAGTTGAATGACATCACAGCGAGTTCCATGGGTTTTCTTTTTATCTCCCACATATCATAGACTAGGAACTCGAGAAGCCTAGACGCTGGACCAACAGTCCTAGATGAAAACACATACAAGGAAAGCACACTCTCTCTGGCCAAAGGACCAGGAAAGGAGAAGCCCAACAGATACCTTAGGGACTCTCAACAGGGATCTCGTGCCGTTAGCTGGCTGATCTGCACTGAGAGGCCACCTCAAGGTCCTAGTGTGTGACTCAGACCCTGTTCCACAACCAGGCACAGGCAGCTAGATCATTCCACCTGCAAGACCAGCAACAGTGCCGCCTGATGTCTCCCAACCCTCTACTCACTGGCACAAGGAGACCCAGGCACAGCAGAGTTAGCCCCTGACCCCAGAAAGTGACCCAGCAAGAGTGGACCCCATAGAAGAGCCTTCTTCCCCTGCAGGTGACAGCAGCAGAGGTGTGTGCTAGCGTCAGCAACACCGCAAAAATGAGGCAGACCAGAATAACATTGCAAGGGCTCTGAAAACTAACTACCATTGCAACAACAGTCACAAAAACAGGCAACAACCTGTTTACCAAACCTAACTAGAGAAACTAAAATAGAAATTTTAGAAAGGGTCAAGAATCTCCTAACAATATAACCAAAATATTCCCATACAATCAAAAGCACTCATTATATCAAGAACCAGGAATTACTATACAAATTAAATTGAAACACATTTTTGAAATGGAAAATCTTAGAAAAGAAATACAAGTTATTTTAAAAAGAGTCAAAGGGAAATTATACAACTGAAAAACACAATGATTGAAATGTTTTAAAAACTCCCTGGATGGACTCAATAGTGGAGTGGAGTTGACAGGATAGAATCCATGAACATAAGGACAAATCAATAGAATTTACTCACTCTCAACAACAGAGACAAAATAAACTGGAAAAAAAAATGAGCAGAATCTCTGGGATCTGTGAGGCAGCAACTAAAGGTCAAGCCTCAGGAGGAAAGGGATAGAGTGTTAGGCTGAGAAAGTAGTCAAAGAATAACGGCCAACAAATTTCCAAATTTTGGTAAAACACATAAACCTACAACTTTATGAAGCTGAGGAAAACTTAAATTGGATAAATCCAAATAAATCCACACCAAAACATATCTTAATTAAAATTCTAAAAATTAAAGACAACGCAAAATTTCTTTAAAATAGCCAGAGAGAAAGGGCTCATTCTCCATTAAGAAAGACCCCTTCAAATGAAGGCAGATTTCTCACATGAAACCATGGAGGCCAGAGGGAGGTAGGCAATAGTTCCAAATTTTGAAAGAAAAGAACTGTCAACTATAAATCCAATAACTGGCAAAATTATCCTTTAGGAATTAAGGGGAAATAGAGACATTCTCAGATGAAAGAAAACTAAGATAATTTGTTGTTAGCATAGTTATCCTTTAAAAATAGGTACAAAAACTCTCCAAACAGAAAGAAAACGGCAACAGAAAGAAGTCGGCTTGGACCTTTATAAATGAAAACAAGAGCAACAGAACAGCTAAAAATAGAGGTCTGCATCACAGACCATGGTGGGTTCCAGGAGTCTCTATAATTATATCTTGTGGCTGAAGCAAATTATCCCACCATCTAATGTGGTGCTTAATGTATGTGGAGGAAAGAAATACTCAAGACAATTATACTTAGAAATTGGGGAGGGTAAATGACACCTGTCTGTGCCCCTGGTAGCAGCCCACTGACCTCAGTCCAGGCTGTGGGCCCTTCATCTTTCAATTCTCATCTTGAACATTTCTGCTGCATCTTCCTTCCCATCTTTAGGTAGGGTGGGGACATGATGTGTAAGGAGCTTGAGGTAGATGGCCAGCTGTGGGTAAAGCTCTGGACAGCAGGCTCCTGAAGGATCCAGGACCCCTCCGGAGTGCTCTGTGTTCTCTTCTCTATCCCAGATCCTATACTCTTTCAAGTCTTAGTCAGCCCATTTTCACTTTTAATGACTGATGATTGGGGAGGGAGGCTTTAGTACCCTGGGCCAGTGCCACATCAAAAAAAATGGCTGTCTGGGTAGCCTGGCAAACAGGGAATAGCTGAATGTCAGTCCCCACCTCTCCTGCAGCCAGGTGCCCTTGTGTAGTGGACAACTTAACGTGACAACACACAATGGCTCTGTCCTAAGGAAGATCCAGGTTTTCATGCACCTTGTGCAGAGAAACCTTAGCTAAAGACTGTATCGTAAGGGAAGGACCACTTCTGTAACATGCCTTCTCACTTTTCATTCTCTAGAAGACAGCCTTTGCAGGGCCTTGTACATTCTTAACACCTGCCTGCTGGCCACATTCAATTCCTGTGCTTAGAAGCTCCTTTAAGCCCCCTTAGTTACTACGTCAGTACTTGTAACTCTCTATGCAATTTCAAGGGAAAATACAGGTCTGTGCCCAAGTGAGTCCCCAATATGGAATCTGCCTTCTCTTCATTGACTCTATAGCTAGATATTTAATTCTCCATTATGCTTTTAAGCTAAGCACTTGAAGAGAGATCCAAGATGGAGTAGATAAACACTGTGCCTACCTCCTTCGGTGAACATATTAAAATTACAACTAAATTATACAACGATCAACCTGGAGAACCATGTGAAGTCTGGCTGAACAGAAGTTTTATAACTAAGGATACAAAGAAGACATGTCCAGATTGGTAGGAGGAGCGGAGGTGTGAAATGGGTGGGTTCCAAACCTCCATGTGGTGGTTGAAAATAGGGAGAGATACCTTTGCTTCTTCAGCCATGGAGGTTCCCCCTGAAGAAGCAAAGGACTCCAGCCCCACTCCAGGCTCCCCAGCCCAGAGTATTGGTGCCAGAAAGAGGAGACCACACAACATCTGGCTGTGAAAAACAGTGGGGATTCCAACTATTCGAGTGGGACAGAAGGCTATAGCAAATCCAGACATCCTTTAAAACGGCCCGTGTACAGAATCACTGGCTCCCAGGCACTCACCTTGGGCTCCAGTGGAGGGACAGTGATTCATGGGGATGGGGGGGTGTCAGAAGCATATGAGGAGTAGACTGAGGTGTGTGGCTTCAAGGCCAGAGCTGGCCCTCATAGGCCATTTTCCCTATGAGGGTCCTTCTGTGCAGCCAGCAGGCAGGCGCCATCTTTCCTATGTTGAGCCCGCCCTAACAGGCCAAATCTGAATCTCACTGGTCTGGGGAGCTCTGGAGCTCTGTCCTGCTGATTCACTGGGACCCTGCCCCACCCAACTCCCCTAACACCAGATGCACTTTCTCAGTGAGCAGACAGCCCCTCCCTTATTGCACTCCTTTTTGGAAAACTATCCGAGTCCATGGGCCCTAGGTGGGTGACTACTGACCTCTGTTGCTCTGAGCCTTTTCCTAAGTAGCTCCAGGCTCAGCACTGGCACCAAACCAGAATCTATATTAACCTGGTGAACACAACTCATTCCACTCTAGGGACTCCCTGAGACCCTGCCTCATCCAAATTGCATACTGTGCAAGGCTTTACCAGGGGCTGAACTTTCAAGGAGCCTGCAGGTGGCAGAAGGCGTCGGGGTGTCCTGGATTTTTGTGGACCTACCCCAGGCCTGATACTTGTGGCAGCCATCCTCAGTTCACAGAGTGGCCTCTCCCACATGCCTCCAGGTTTAGCACAGTCAGCAAAAACCTGCAGATTGCTGGGGCGGCCAGATGGCTCAGTTGGTTAGAGTGCTAGCTCTGAACAATAGGGTTTCCAGTTTGATTCCCACATGGCCCAGTGAGCTGCGCCCTCCACAACTACATTGAAGACAATGAGCTGCTACTGAGCTTCTGGAGGGGCGACCAGATGGGTCAGTTGGTTAGAGCACAAGCTGTCAACAACAAGGTTGACGGTTCAATTCCCGCATGGGATGGTGGGCTGTGCCTCCTGTAACTAAAGACTGAAAATGGTGACTGGACTTAGAGCTGAGCTGTGTCCTCCACAACTAGATTGAAGGACAACTACTTGGAGCTGATGGACCCTGGAGAAACACTCTGTTCCCCAATATTCTCCAATAAAATTTTTAAAAAGCCCAAAACACTGCAGATTGTTTTGTAGCACCTACCAAGTAGTCCCTGGCTGGTCACAGGCAGTGGGTGACCTGGGATTGTGCCAGAGCCCCTCCCAACAGGCCCCAGAACCAACATACCTGGAGGTTGGCTTCAGACCACAGCAGAACACCACCTAATTAGCCCCACAAATGGCATACACAAAGGGCAGTCTAAACAGGCACCAGAGCCCACTGGGGCAAATCCCATTCATTGGGGTAAGCCCCACACACAACATCTCATAAGCTGTGGATGTGGCCAAATCCCACAGTCAGTCAGCCTAAAGATGAATCCCACCCACTGATGTGCCAAAAGCAACCAAGGCTCAACTATAACAGGAGGGCACACATGACCCACACAAGGGACACTCCTGGAGCACCTGGAGCAGGTGACCAGGAAGATTGTGCCAGGGCCCCAGGGGACACCTACTACATAAGGCCACCTGGCCAAGACTGGGAGACATAGTAGATCTCCCTGATGCAGAGAAAAAAAACACAGGGAGGCAGCCAAAATGAGAAAACAAAGAAATACATCCCAAATAAAAGAACAGGAGAAAATTCCAGAAAAAGAACTAAATGAAATGGAGGCAAGCAACCTACCAGACACAGAGTTCAAAACAATGGTTATAAGGATGCTCAAGGGACTCAGTGAGTACTTCAACAAAGAGATAGCAAGCATAACAAAGGACATAAAATCCATAAAAAAGAAATAGTCAGAAGTGAAGAATACAATAGCTGAAATGAAGAATGCACTAGAAGGAATCACCAGCAGACTAGATGAAGCAGAGGATAGAAGCAGCAATTTGGAAGACAAGGTAGTAGAAAACACCCAATCAGAACAGAAAAAAGGAATTTTAAAAAATGAGTATAGTTTAAGAGACCTCTGGGACAACATCAAGCATAACAACATTCATATCACAGGTGTACCAAAAAGAGAAGAGAGAAAGCAACAGACTGAGAACTTATTTGAAGAAATAATGACTGAAAACTTTCCTAACCTGGCAAAGGAAATAGACATATAAACCCAGAGAGTGCAGACAGCCCCAAACAAGATGAACCCAAACAGGCCCACACCAAGACACATCATAGTTAAAATGGCAAAAGTTAAAGACAAAGAGAGAATCCTAAAAGCAGCAAGAGAAAAACAATTAGCAACTTATAAGGGGGCTTCCATAAGACTGTCAGTTGATCTCTCAACAGCAACTTTGCAGACCAAGAAGGACTGGCACAAAATAGTTAATATGATGAGAATAAAAAAGGGTCTACAACCAAGACTACTCTACCCAGCAAGGCTATCATTTACAATTGAAGGACAGATAAAGAGCTTCCCAGACAAGATAAACCTAAAGGAGTTCATTGCCACCAGTAAACCAGTATTACAAAGAATGTTAGAGAGACTTCTTTAAGACGAGAGAGGGGAAAAAAGATCAAAATTATGTATAATAAAATGGCAATAGCTACATATCTATCAACATGTACTTTCAATTGCTCCAATCAAAAGACATAGGAAGGCTGAGTGGATAAAGAAACAAATCCCTTACATATGTTGCCTACAAAAGAATCACTTCAGATTGAAAGGCACATACACAAAGACCGAAAGTAAATATATGGAAAAGATATTCCATGAAAATGGAAATGGAAAAAAGTTTAAAAAGCTGGTGTAGCCATACTTATATGAGACAAAATAGACTTTAAAACAAAAGCTATGACAAGAGACAAAGGACCCAGTAATCCCACTTCTGGGTATTTATCCAAAAAAACCTAAAACACTGCTTCAAGAGGACATGTGCCTCCATATGTTCATTGCAGTGTTGTTTACAATGGCCAAGATGCGGAGGCAGCCTGGGTGTTCATTGATAAAAGAATGGGTAAAGAAGAGGTGGTACATGTATATAGTGGAATATTGATCAGCCATGGAAGGGAATGTGTTCTTGCCGTCTGTGGTGGTACGTATAGACCTGGAGGGTATTGTGCTGAGTGGAATATGTCAGACAGAGAAAGAGAGATGCAATGTGATTTCACTTACATGTGGAATCTGAAAAACAAAACAAACAAAATATCAGAGAAAAACTCATAGATACAGAGAACATTTTAATGGTCACCAGATGGGAGAGGGGTTGGTGGTGAGTGAAAAAGGGGGATGGATTAAGAACAAATTGGTTGTCACAAAGTAGTCATGGGAACGTAGGGTACAGCATAAGGAATATAACCAATATTATTGTAATAACTATGTATGGTGTCAGATGGGTACTAGATTTGTTGGGGTGATAGATGTGGGTTTTGTGGGGCAGGGTGAAAATGGTGAAGAGATTAAAAAGTACAAATTGGTAATTACAAAATAGTCATGGGGATGTAAAGCATAGAGAATATAGTCAATAATATGGTAACAACTATAGTGTCATGTGGGTACTAGACTAGTCAGGGGGAATCACTCCTTAAATTATATAAATGTCCAACCTCTATGCTGTGCACCTGAAAAATATAAAATAATACTGAATGTCAACAGTAATTGAAAAATTAAAAAGGAGTGGGGGAGGTGAAGGACAATAAGTGGTCCAAATTTCCAGGTATAAAACAAATAAGTCATGGGGATGTAATGTACAGGATAGAGAATATAGTCAATAATATTGTGATAGCATGGTATGGCGTCAGATGGTTTTTGTACTATGATGGTGATCACTTTTTTAGGTATATAAATGTTGAACTATGGTGAAACTCATATAATATTGTACGTTAGCTATATTTTTTAATAAAAATCTTAAAAGCAAGGGATTACTAAGCTCTTGACATATATACATTCATTTGCGTTCGTCTTGTGAATATTTTCCTAAATTGTTCTTGATATTAGTCTTACACATTACCAAAGACCACGGGCACATATATCCCTGCATGAAACGCTACTGGAAGAAGGACAGGTAAGGCCAAGAGGAAGCCAAGGCTTCCAGGAATTTGCAGATTAGATTCTTGCATTTCAGCGCTTACATTGTGCTTTGATGTCTTATTTTCTTAGTCATCCTGATAATCTTTAAATTATTTCCCCTAACCTGCCTTATATCTTACATAAGCGTCTTCTTGCGGAGCAGGAACAAACCTTTCACGCTTAGATAGTTTCCATTCTCTGCAAGTGACAGGACCCCTGAGCCACCTATTGCTGCAGAACTGGAACCATCTCTACATTTCCACAATGTAGTATAATTTTTTAAAAGTACTGACTAAAATTTAAACGAATCCCAGAAAGGCAAGTGTTGGATTTTAAGAATTCTTACATATATTCTAATAAAATTCTTGTTTTTAAATCTGTGCTTTGCCTCTGTTTTTAGGGATGCCCTGATTATCTGTAAGAAGAGGTCTCTGCTGGGGTAGCCGGATGGCTCAGTTTATTGGAGCGCGAGCTCTTAACAACAGAGTTGCAGGTTCGATTCCCACATGGGCCAGTGAGCTGTGCGCTCCTAGATTGAACACAACTAGCTTCCACTGAGCTGCCAGATGGGCGGCTGGATGGCTCAGTCGGTTACAGCGAGAGCTCTTAACAACAAGGTTGCCAGTTCAATTCCCATATGGGATGGTGGGTTGCACCCCCGCAACTAAGATTGAAAACGGCAACTGGACTTGGAATTGAGCTGCGCCCTCCACAACTAGATTGAAGGACAATGACTTGACTTGGAGCTGATGAGTCCTGGGAAAACACACTGTGCCCCAATATTCCCCGATAAAAATTTTTAAAGAAAAGAAAAGGTCTCTGCACACACAAGTGGGTTTGCAAAGAAGCAGGACAATTTGGGGAAGGCTAGGCCAGGGCAGTATTGGAAAATTAGAGTTAGTTAAAATTTAACACTTCTTCCATGTCATACTTAAAGACATTACAAATGTCTCTCACCATGCTTTAGAAAGTGATCTTTTGTCTTACTTGAAAGATTTTTGTGATATGAAAAATTTTTAAATTCTCTCACATTGTGAATGAACAAAAAATGTCATAAAAGTTAAGAGGGCAGAATAGAAATTTTTATTCAGTAGAGATTGATCCTAAACATAGATTAAGGGACCAGGCAAGGGAAGTCATGTGATTTTCATATTCTACCTACACTGATTGAATTTTATGTAAATTATGCTTATTTTATTTAATATTTCACTTATTTTCTTCCAAATGGACAAACTAACCTCATGATAAAATAAAACTGCTTTTTGAACTTACAAATAATTCAAAAAGCTATTTGTTGCACTATATTCTAACACTGTTACATCGCACGTGTTTTTAAATACAGTCACAAAACAATTGTCTTATAATTTTAAATAATTTCTAAATATGGTTTTACTAATCTTCCCAGAAAAAAAAAATCTGAGGCTGCAAAACACTTAAATTATTTGTAAAAAACTTGAACTATTTAGTCCTGCTTATAGTGACATTATTCCTTGTGTACAAGTATACATTGATTTTAGTGTACTAATTACATTTTGGAACAAGTCAGGAGTTGGGGAAAAAAGCCAATTTCTGTGTCTATGTTGATTTTTCTAATCATTGCTAATACACATGACCCGATGGCAGCCAATTAAGGCCATATTTTATTGGAGAGAGTTGACTGGGGTTTTTTGTTTGTTTTCATTACTGCACCATTATCTTCTTGAAATGTCACTGCTTGTGTCATAGGGCGAAGCAGACTACCAAATGTTTCAGTATTTACCATTTCCAACTTCACATTAGTAGAGATCAAATCAGTTTTAATTTTGCCAAAAGAGGCTCATCCAATTTTTAAATTACTCCAATACATAACAAACATGTGTCACTTGCACGCACACCCCCCTCTCCAGGACTTTGATTTGGGTTGTTATGGAAATAGAGCCACCTCAGTAGGTTAAGCTGCTAAGTAAGCAGGACATCCTGGGGAAAATGCCCTGAGGGCAAATTCTGAGCCCTGGGTGGCACAAGTGGCTGCAAGCACACAGAGAGTACAAAGGGACCACTTATGGTACTGGGGTTTCCTGTGGTTGTTGTCATAGGAATCCTTGGTACCATAAATTCTACTGATTTTAAACACCATAAGTACAGTAGTACCTCGGTTTTCAAACGTCTCCATTCACAAACATTTCGGTTTATGAAAGCCTTAAACCTGGAAATAAATGCTTCGGTTTTTGAACACGCCTCGGAAGTGAACATGTCACACGGCTTCCGCTGAGTGCAAGATCCTGAGGCCTAGCTGTCGGCTGTTTTCGAACGTTTCAGAACTCGCACAGTCTTCCAGAGTGGATTACGTTGGAAAACCGAGGTAGCACTGTACTTGATATGTAAACAGTCAATGACTGACGTGATACTGCATCACAAAATTAAGTGGGTGGATACTAAGAAAATCATTTGTCCCTTTGGGATTTTTGAATCTCAAAGGTAGCAAAGGAAAGGGACAAGCCAGGGTGCAGCCTGGAGAGGAGGAAGGGGAGGGCTGCACTGACACACCACAGCCACTGTCTGAAATTTCCCCTCCTGGGTATTCCCTTGGATTTCCGGTCCCCACCACAACTGATCCCCCATTGCCTGTCTTGGCCTTATTCACCACAATTGCACAATACAGGGTTTGGCTCTTTCAGAAGGGATGTCTTAGGAAACACGGAGTAGAGCAGGTGAGTTTGGAGAGTACAGCTCTGAAAACTTAGCTCCAGAAGGGCGGCTTGGCCCTGCTACCAGCCTCCAATGCTGTTCCTCGCTCCCAGCCCCAGGAACTGCTTTGCCTATCTATATTAACACCCTAGTATCTTGGGGTCCAGGCACTCAGGAAAGATGGCATTTTCCCTGGAGCTCACTTGGGTCACTTTTCCCTGTCCTCCTCAGACACCTCCTTAAATTGCCTCTCCATTCCTGAGGACATCTTCCCCAGTTCCCTCTAATGACCTGTGGGGGTTCAGAACAAACCATCCCAACATGTGCCTCAGTGGTATGCAGATTACTTTGGTGGGGATATAAAATGGGACGGCCCCTTCTGAAAACAGTTTGGCATTTAATTAAGAAGCTCAACATGTATATACCACATATGACCCAGCAATTCCATCTCTATGTATTCACATGAGAGCAAAGAACGCAGATGTCTATACAGGCTGTACAGGCACATTCACAGTGGCCACACTCAGCAATGTGTTGCCATGGTCAGGGAACGCGGTGTTCTTAAGGTGGATCATTTGGTCCTTGTCCAGTCCTTCCCTGTGGCCTGGCACTTGCTCAGTTTTCATAACTCTTCTACATATAGAAGAGCTAAAAATGGTGCAACCACTGATGGGGAAACTGACCTTAAAATGGTTCCCTGCCACGTGGAACTGACCTAAAATGGTGGCCCCAGCAGAGAGAGAAGTCCCCAGCCTAAGCCCCAGCCCACTTCCGCATAGCCCCCTCCAAGCCACACCCTGAGCCAATCACCAGCCGACACCTACCCCTTCCCCCACTCAAGAAAGTCCCCAACCCATAAAAACCTGCTCAAAACCTTGCTAGGGGCTCAGTATTTTGGGACAGATTCCTCTGAGCCCGCCGGCGTAATAAAGCTGACTCTCCTAACTCCCTGAGTGCCGCTTGGTTTCTTTCCAGTCCTGATATCCGTAACACTACAATAGAATTTAGTATAGGAGTTGGTGAACTATAGCCATGGGCCAACAGCAGTCACCTAACTGATTTTTTGTAAATAAAGATCTATTGGAACACAGCCTTGCCCCTCATTTATGTATTGTCTATTTCACACTACAACTGCAGAGTTGTGTAATTGTGACAGAGACCATATGGCCCACAGAACCAAAATATTTACTATCTGGCCTTCTGCAGTATAAGTTTGCCAACCTCTGGTCAAGCAGAGAAAAGCCCAGGCTCTGACACCAGATGAATTCAAATCCAGCTCTGCCTTCTTAGTAGCTGAGTAATCCTAGGCCAATTACTCAACTCTTCTCTGCCTCAGTTTCCTCCTATTCTGAATGAGCTGGAGTTAGTCATGTAAAGCACTTAGAATGCTGCCTAGCTCATGGTAAGCATGCCACAAATGTTACCAGTGTTAAAAAAACAAAAAAACAAAATCCAACAGAGTACATTTAAAGATCTAATTGGTGTTATTCATGAATTGGGCAGCATCCCATCTAGCAAATAGAATGGAGCTATAAAGAGCTGTACAAAATGAAAGACTTTTATGGCAGAAAAAGGTGGGACAAGGAAGTTATTAGCAAAGAATGGATTTTCTCAGGCAAGGTCACCTTCCTTGGAGGACAGGTCTATGAGGCAGATGACCTCACTAGTGCTGACCAGGTAATTCCAGATTGACTGGTTAAAGGTTACAATTCTGGGAGAGGCTGAAACTGCAATTAGGTTAGGTAGTAAGTCTTGGTTTGTTGATGTGGGACTTAGCACAAGTGACTCCATTTTGGACCTGTTGTTTCTTTTTTTTTTTAACAGCAATTATTATTATTCATTTGGCATAGGGTCCTAAGAATGTGTTTTTTCACTGCTTTTAACTTTGTCCTTCAAATATTTCATAGCTTTACTAAATATTTGTCTGACTGATCTGTTCATTTCTGGAAAAGACGTGTTAAAATCCATCACTATCCTTGTAGATTTCCATTTTACATATGCTGAAAAAGAGTTGTTAGGTTATACAGTCTTAAGATTGCTGCATCTTCCTGGTAAGTCACATAATGACTTTTTTTAATTTTTAAATGTTTTTTTCTTCAGAGTCTAACTTATCAGAAATGTATACTGCTATACCATGTTTCTTTTGGTTACATTAGAAAAGTTGTGTATCACTTTTCCTGATATTAACATCACTGCTAACATTTCTTAATTATTTTGTTTTAGGTGTCTTTCTTGTAAATCTTAGACCGCAATTGTTTTTCCTTATTCTAAATAAAAAATTCTGTCTTTTATTGGATGTGTTTAATTTTTTGCCATTTATGGTGATTACAGATATATTTGGTTATTTGTTTCATCTGATTTAGTTTTCTGTTAACCCTACCTTCTATTACACTGAAATTTTCTTTAGATTCTTTTTCCTCTGTATTAATTTAGTTTATAATCTCATTTTGCTGAGAAGAGACAGAAGATAGAGATTTTTAAAAATAAGTAACATACCACAAGGATTAAAAAATTAAATCGTGAATTATGTGCTTCATCTCTCAGCCTCCCTCCCCAGAATGGCCAACTCTTACCAGCTCCCTGTGGTTTCTCAACAGACATTCTGTGCTGTGGACAGTGATTTGAATTCTTACTGTGTTAATTTTCAAGTCTGCTTTCTGTTTATACCCCTTATTATATTCCTCTTTACCCTTTATACCCTCCATCTTTCCACCTGTCTTAGCAGGAGGAAACAGAGAGAGGTGAAAGCACAAAACAATTTGAAGGTGAAGGAAGGAGAAGAGAAAACTTACCAGAGAAACTTAAAGCTCAAAAAGCAACCTTAAAATGACTAATCCAATCAGAGTTCCTGTGGTATAATATGCATATTTGGTCTTTGTCCTTGGTTCCTAGCAGAGCTCCTAAAGTCCTTGGAATTTCCTGAGAGATTGGAGTGTCCTTTGTTATTCGTAAAGAGCCCCTTTTCAGCATTGCTGAGTTTGTGTTAATCAGGTGACTCAGGGTGGGGCCCAGGTTCTTCAGAAAAAGCAAAAAAGTGATTAGAGGATGGGAAATTTACCAGACCTCCTGCTGATGTGAAGAGGGGAGCTGGAGACCTGGTTATAAAAACTCTTGAACAAGGTTGGGAGAGCTTCTGGGTTAGTGAACACGTCAAAGTTCTGGGAGGGTGGTGCCCCCAGAGAAGGCATGAGAGCGCCGTGCACCCCACACTTTACCTTACTCTGCACACCTCTCCCGTTTGGCTGTTCTGAGTTGTATCCTTTACAGTAAAGTGTTTTCCTGAGGTCTGTGAGTTATTCTAGTGAATTATCATGGCAGGGCGGGGCGGGGGGGCGGCGGTGGGAACCAGGGCATCTTCTATTACAGCTGGTCAGTCAGAGCACAGATACAATCTGGAACTGAACAACTGGCCTCTGAAGTGGGACCGTCTTGTGGGACTGAGCCCTTAACTTGTGGGGCCTGCACTAACTCCAGGTGGCAGTGTCAAGATTGAATTAAACTGTAGCACACTTATTTGCTGCCAGAATCAGAGAACTGATCAGTGTCACAAAACACGCCACATTTGGCATCAGAAAAAAGACGTCACAGTTCCAGAAGAGGAAACTGGGAGTGACAGCATGGGGACACCGAACTGTCAGTATCGCCTCACCACACACCCTCACCCTGTGTGATCACAGCAGTGCCAGCGCACAGAAGCCTCCCGACCGCCATGCTGCCCGAGCTAGCCTGACGGCGGGGACAGACAGCAGGGGGCACTGCAGCGCAGACTCGCAGCTCATCGGATGGGCGACCAAGTGCTGTCCACGTTGTCACACACAGCTACTGCACATGAACCCCTCCCCACACAGAACACACACTGCTGATGTTCCAGGGTCTCTCTGTTTGTCGGGAAGTTTTCCTTCTGAGAAAGATCTTTCACTATGATTTTAAAATCTGATAAAATAAAGTTTTGTTGAGTTAGTTATAAGAAGATTGCCAAAAGAAATATGTTAAAATTATGCAGATTTATTTGCTGAATAAGATAGGTTTTCCATTGAAAAACAAACAGAAAAACAGATTTTATTTTTCTTTCCTAATAAACTGAAATGACAAAATGTAGCATGCATGTATTTATAGACATATACATATTTTCAAGCTACTCACATTGCAAAACTTCTAAAACCAAGGACAGTATATTAGGAATTTTTCTGTTGCAAGTGACAGAAAAAGAATTCAAAACTAGCTTAAAATTCAAAGACCTAAATAAATCGAGACATGCTATGTTCATAGGTTGAAAGACTCAGTGGGGGGGGGAGGAAAAACTTTTCCTCTACCCTCAAGTTTCTTTCAGCTGGTCCAATAATCAAATAGACATGAGAAAACTGACCTAATTTAATGCATACATATGTATGTATAGGAACTCCACGTACATAAGAGGTTCAAAGACATATATGACATTCTGAGCTAGGGATGAGGTAATGTACCTTGGGGCTTCAGAAGTCATTGCAGGGAGAGTATGTGTTCAGTAATTACTAATTTGCCCAACTATATATAATAGATAGGTCAAAAAAGGTTATCTCTGATACTCTCTTATTATGGACAAGGCAGTAACTCAAGTTCTTCTAAGTAGTTAAGGGAGGGGGCAGAAGTTTCTCTTAAGCCCTCAGTTAGAGTTGCCATCAGCTCAAAACAATCCACATACCACAGAGGCGCATCTTGGGTGACTCATTCTGAACCCCTACAACTCAACATAGTAAAGGCCTCAAGTCTTTCAAAATTAATCTATAGATGTAATGCAATCCTATCAAAATCCCAGCGAGCTTTATGGTGTATATAGATAAGCTTATTTCAAACTTTATATGGGAAGGGAAAGACACTAAAATAACCAAAACATTCTAAGTATTCTAAAGAGGAATAAAGTGTCAGGGTCACTTTTTGCAATTTTTATGGGCTGAATTACATCCTCCAAAATTCATATGTTGCATTCCTAACCCCAAACACCACAGAATGTGACCTTATTTCTAAATAGGACCTTTAAAGAGGTAATTAAGTTAAAATGAGGTCAAGTGGATTGTAAGCTTAAATATAAAACATAAAGCTAAAAACTTTTAGGAAAAAAATAGGAGAAAATCTTTAGGATCCAGGACTAGGCAAAGAGTCATTAGACTTGATACCAAATACACAATCTATAAAATGAAACATTGATAAATTGGACTTCATCTAAATTCAAACATGTTGCTCTATGAAAGGCCTTTTAAGAATATAAATAATACACAGACTAGGAGAATATAAATAATAAAGAATATAAATAATACAGACTAGGAGAAAATATTTGCAAAGCACATATCTGACCAAGGACTAGTATCTAGAATATATAACTCAACAATAGAAAAATTTCCAATTAGAAAATGAGCAAAAGATATGAATAGACATTTCACAGAAGAGAACATATAGGTGACAATTAAGCACATGAAAAGATATTCGGTTTCATTAGTCATCAGGGAAATGCAAATTAAAACCCCAATGAGATATTGCTACACACCTCTCAAAATAAAATTAGTGGCAACCCCAAATAATGGCGAAGATACAGAGAAACTGGATCATTCATACATTGCTGCTGGAAACATAAAATGGTACAGCCAGCCTGGAAAACAGTTTGGCAGTTTCTTATAAAACTAAACTTACAATTACCATATGACCCTGAACTTGCACTATTGAGCATTTTATCCCAGAGAAATGAAAATGTGTATTCACATAAAAACCTGCACACAAATGTTTATTACAGCTGTATTAGTAATAGCCAAAATCAGGAAATAGCTCAGGTGTCAAAGTGTGGCACTTGTGGAATATCATGGAATACTAGTCAGTAACGTTTCTTAAGTGAACTATTGATGCAAGCAACAACTTGGATGAATCTTCAGAGAAGTATGCTAAATAAAAAAGCCAATCCTAAAGGATACATACTGTATGATTCCATTTTTATACTATCCTGAACTGACAAAATTATAGAAATAAAGAACAGATTCGTGGTTACTAGTCATTAAGGACAATGAGAGAAGGGAGGGAACGAGAGGGAAATGGGTTGACATGACAACACGAGGGATCATTGTGGTGATGGAACTGTATCTTGACTGTGTGGTAGATAGACACACCTCCTACATATGTGAGAAAATTGCATAGAACTAACCATACACACACACACACACACACATACACACACACAAAAACATAACTACATGTAAAACAGAAAATCTGAATAAAATCAGTGGATTATATCAATGTCAATATCCTGGTGATATTGTACTATATGTACTATACCATTGGGAGAAACCGGGTCAAGGGTACATGTGATATCTCTATATTATTTCTCACAACTGTAGTTGAATCTACAGTTATCTTAAAATAAAAAGTTTATTAATACACCCATGTTCGTAGCTCCATTACTCATAATAGCCCAAAAGTAGAAGGAACCCAAGTGTCCATCGATGAATGGATAAACAAGATACGATATATACATACAATGGAATATTATTTAGTCCTTAAAAAAGAAGAAAATTCTGACACATGCTACAACATGGATAAACCTTGAGGACATTATGCAAAGTAAAATAAGCCAGTCACAAAAGACCAAACACAGTATTATTCCACTTATACGAGGGCCCCAGAGTAGTCAATCTTATAGAGACAGAAAGTAGAGTGGTGGTTTTCAGGGGCTTGGGGAGAAGGGAATGGGGAGTTGTTTAATGTACATGGAGTTTCAGTTTGAGATGATGTAAAAGGTCTGGAAATGGATGGTGGTGATGGTTGCACAACAATATAAATGTACTTAATACCATTGAACTATGTACTCAAAAATAATTAAGATGGCTAATTTATGTTCTGTATATCTTTTTTTTAATTTTTTGGGGTGACAATTGTTAGTAAAATTACATAGATTTCAGGTGTACAATTCTGTATTACATCATCTATAAATCCCATTGTGTGTTCTGTATATCTTAACACCATTATTTTTTTTAAAGTTCAATTAAAGGGTGGGAAGGGGGGAAGACAACTACTTAAGTAAAGAAAAACTAGAAGTGATTCATTGATTCACATAGTTGAGAACCCAAAGCATGGGTCTGGGCCCAAGAGTGGCTAGCCTCAGGGCTTCAAACAGAGGCAGTATGACCTATCCACTCCATCGTTGGATCTGCCATGCTCTCTGTCACATCCATCTGAGGCGAGCTCTCTCTACTTGAGCGAAGATGGTCAGTGGCAAGTCTAGGCTGACATTATTTACGATTAATGACAGCCAGAGAGAAGAGTAGAACCCTGTCTCTCCCAGTAGCCACATCAATTGCTGAAAAGATCTGTTTGGCCAGCCCAGGCCTCACATCCCACCAGGGCGGGGAAGGTGGCGCATGTGATTGACACCCCCTGCCCAGTACACCTGAAATGGATTAGGGATCCCTTTCCGGAAGGAAGGTCTGCAGGTGAGGACACAGTGAGGACTCAAAATTCGTGACATCGAAATTGTACTTCAATATGATGGCTTCCTAGTCACAAGTGACTTCCCAGAAAAAATAAATCCTGGAACATCTAGACACAAAAACCGGTGAAACTGCACAAATTTACAGAAACTATTCTCTGATGATAACTAAATCACTAGGATTATGTAGTATTAAGATTTTATACTGTGAAGAAAATGAGAACTTATAATCAGTGGAGATAAAGAAAATGGCTTGAAATTAGGAACAAAAGTTTTCCATGCTTTAATAATGCATATATTGCTGTATTTGGAAGGAAGCTCAGTTTCTATTAAGACGTTCCTTTTTGTTTTTCTAAAAGAACTCCTGAAACAGTCTGCAGGGATCCCTGGGCTGGGACACTGAGTGGGCACAATATGACACCATTTTAAATCTACTTTCCAAGTACAACTTAAGGTGCCTCTTTTGCAAAGAAGACTCCTGCTGAACAGGCACTCACAGCACAAAGTGTTGAGTGTGCAGATTAAAAACAGTCAGGTAGGAGGGCTGGGGCTGGGGCTCATTCTATGACAGTTAGAAGGAGTCCCCGTGCTCACCCAGGGACTGGCTCCCTGATAGCCCTTCCCCCTTACATCATGCCTTCCCCATCCAGAGCATGGTGTGAACAGGGGAAGAGTGCATGTCCAGGAAGGACGGACTGGGCAGTTCAGGGTCAGCTCCCTGGTCCTGGTCCAGCTCTCCCAACTGCCCCTTTCCCAGGCCGTGGCCCGCTGTACCTCCCAAACTCTGCCTGGTGCCTAACGTACCAGGAGTGGCTTTCTCATTTGCACAGGGTCAGAGTTCGTGCCTGATTGAGGAAGACAATATCAAAAAAGCAGTCCCAGAGTCAAAACATTAGACATATTCCCATTAGATATGCAGACTGAGATATCTACATGAAAAACGACATGTGTTTCTGGAATCTGCTTTAAAATACTACAGAGGGGTAAAAAGGAAGGGGATTGTAAAACAGTAGAATGCTGATAATTATTGAAGCTAGTGAGGGACCTATAAGAGCTTATTACACTATTGTCTACTTTTGTGTGTGTTTGAAAAACCCAATAATCACCATAAATTTTAAAAGTTGTTATCATATTTGACTGCCCAGAGTGTAGTCCCATTAGGCTCTGCATACTGAACAGTCATGCATGGGACATTCTGAAGGGCAGAGCCAGGCTCAGCCAGTGGGCCAAGACAAGGGAACACTTCTAAAACACTCTCCAGTGACTCCGAGTTCCCTCCCTGCTACCAGAGTCACCGTTGGCCCTCCCTGGAGACCCTAGAAACCTCCATATTCCAGCAACTGAAGGAGGGGGCTCAAAGGGGCTTTGCTGGGGCTTGATATCTGGCTTTTCTGATTGGTGGGTACCATTGCCATACTAGTTACTAACGTTCCCATGTCAGTCCTGGCTGGAGAAGGAAGTTGGTAACATCATTGGCGTCTCCATTGGGTGAGAGAGTTTTCTGTCTCATGGAGTCATTGTGCCAGGCTGAGCAGCAGCATGCTGCTGTAGGGAGATGACATACAGGAAAGGTGTGGGTGAGATTGGGTGGCTGAACAGTAGGCAGCGACAAATGTTACAGGTTGCCTCAATGGATGCCACCTCCGTCCAGCAGGTTTGCAGTGACTAGAAAGCTAAAACTGCTTTTCCCTGGTGTCCTTGCCACCAAAACTCTGAGTCCAGCCATGCAGGTGGGAGAGGGGGTGGTGGCAAGTAGTGCGGGGAGAATATATCTCCTGGGACAACTGTGGCAGAGATTCTGGAATCAGAGTGTCAGGGGTGACACTGGCATGAGGATCCTATCAGGATAGTCCTAAACATCTTCTGCTTCCCCTTGGTTCCTTCAGGAATGTCTTTAAGCCAAGTGATACCCTTTTTGCTTAAGTGTGAGTCTTTTTGCTTAATCCCACTCAAGTGGATTCTATGCCTGATATGAATAACTGATGCTAGAAGGGCCAGATTTCTTAAGAACTGAAGAGAGAGTACTCTACTCAAAGGGTAATAGATGAAATCTACAGTGGAATGAGAGACCCCTTGCTGGGCTCCTGATAGTACACCTCGCTTGCAGGGCCTTTAACCCGTCCCTGACCTGTGACCCCATCCCCATCACTCTGGGATATCAGTCTACTGTGAGCTCCAATCTCAAGCCCCGCAGAACCTCCTCCTTCCTTTACAGCCTCCTGCCTGCTGGAGCATCTTATTTCTGCCCACTTACTTTTTATCCTATACTTCACTTTGGGGATTAAGTTTATTCCCAGGGTGTGCCCTTTGCCAACCACCACGTTTATGACCTTGCCCTGGTCCTTACCAACTGGGATCCCCTCAAGTCCAGGATAGCTCCCAACCTCTCAGACTCTCTCACTCTTTATTCACTTTGTCACCTGCAGTGTGGGCCATAATTGGGTGTTATAAACGACCTGGGCATCATCTCAGGACCAGCCTCTATCATCAACTTTTCTAAGAAAACTTCTCCTACTATCAAGCCAACACTGTCATTGCTAGGTGCCCTGCACACACATCTGCTATGCACACATCTCATTGATTTCTAATGGCCTGGTCAACACCTGTCCTTCCCAGATGAGGGGAAACAAAGAGGCCAGGGATCATTCTAGAAGAAAAGTAGGTTGTCAACAGATGCTTTTTAATGGAATTAAATTTATTCATTGATTAGTCAGAGTTTTCCAAAGAAAGAGGACCAATTTAATGTATGTATGTATACGTAGAGAAAATTATTTTAAGGAACCAGCACAAATGATTGTGGAGCCTGGCGAGACTGAAGTCTGCAGGGCAGGCTGGAGATGCAGAGAACAGCTGATGTTGTAGTCCTGAGTCTGAAGGCCATCTGGAGGAATAATTCCTTCTTCCTATAGGGAGGTCAGTCTTTGCTCTTAAGGCCTTCAATTGATTGGATGAGGCCTACCCACTTTATATAAGGTAATCGGCTCTACTCAAAGTCTACTGATTTAAATGTTAATCTTATATACTAAATATCTCACAGTAACATCTAGACTAGTGTTTGACCAAACTCATTAACTGCATTGATATACCTTTTGTCCAATAGCTGGTAGGTTTTCAATAACTGAGGGATGAAGGGAAGGAGGAAAAGAGGGAAGGAGAAAAGAAGAAAGAAAGAGAGGGAGGAAAGGAGGGAGGGAAGAAAAAAGAAATTAGCTAATTCTGAAAATATTTTGACAAATCACAAAAATTATTGAAATAAAGAGATCCAATCAAGACAGCAGAGTAGGCAAACATGTGCTTGCCTCCTCCCATGACCAGTTTAAATTACAACTAAATTATGGAACAATCAACCTGGAAAACCATCGAAAGACTAGCTGAACAGAAGTCCTATAACTAAGGATGTAAAGAAGAAGCCACCTCAAGACTGGTAGAAAGGGTGGAGACACAAAACAGGCTAGCTCCACACCCATGTCTGGCGGTTGAGAATTGGGAGTGATGTCCCAGCTGCAGAGGCCCCCCTCAAGAGTGTGGGGGACTAGCCCCACACCAGGCTCCAGTAATAATAGGAGAAGCCCACACATTGGGCTGTGAAAATCAGCAGGAATTCCATTCCTCACGGTGAGATAGAAGGCAACTGGAAATCAAGGCATCCTTTTAAAGGGCCCCCACACAGACTCGTTCACTCCCAGGCACTCACCCTGGACTCCGGTAGTGGAACTGTGGCTTAGGAGGTATCAGAGACATACAGGGAGAGACTGAGTTGTGTGGCTTCAAAGCAAGGGCTGGAGGGAAAACGGCCATTGTCCCTGTGTTGAGCCCTCCTCCCGTGTAGCCAGAGGGTGGTTGCTATCTTTCTTGTACTGATCCGTCTCCCACATGGCCAAACCTAAATTTCAATGGCTTGGTGAGCTATGCTCACTCCACCCTGATTAGGACTCCAACTTCACCCAATGTGCAAAATGCCAGAGGCTCTTTACGGAATATAGGAAGCCAATGTGGGCGAGCACCTCACTCTTTCCTGGAAAATTCTTGGGGGTCCATGGGCCCCAGGCAGGCAGTGGCTTGCCTTATTGTGCTCTGAGACTTTTGCAGAGTGTCCTCAGGCTCAGAACTGATGTCAAATCTGAATTTGCATTAGCCTGTTGAACATCATTTGCCCCATGCTGGCGATTCCCTGAGACCCTGCCCCAACCAACTTCTGTACCACCTGAGGCTTGTTTAGTGGTTGAGCCTTACGGACAGCTGGCAGGTAGTAGCACCCCTTGTGGTGCCCAGAGTCTTTTGCTGAGGTATGCCAGGCCTAGGACTGGTGACAGCTGGATTCAGTTCACAGCGTGGCCTCTCCCACATACCTTCAGGTCCAATACAGGCAGCGACCAACTGCAGATCACTTTCTACTTCCTACCAGGTAGCCTCAAAACAGTCACAAGAAGAGGCTGACATTAGCCTGCACAGGAGCCACTCCCAAAGGACCCCAGAACCAGCACCCAAGTGGCCAGCTTCAAAGCATGACAGAACACCACCTAATTAGCCCCACAGAAGGTATACTCAAAGGGTGGTTTCAGCAGGCACCAGAGCAGACTGGGGTGAATCGCACTCCACTGAGTCAGCCCCTGCACAACAGCTCATATGCTATGGTCCCAGGCAATCCTCACAGCCAGTAAGCCTGAGGGTCAATCACACCTACTGAGTGCCATCAGATATCAAGGCTCAACTATAACAGGAGGTCACACACAAACTACACAAGGGACACTCATGGATATCTGGTTCAGGTGGTCAGGATGACTGTATTACTGGACCCCAAGGGATACCTACTACATAAGGCCTGGGAGATGTAACAGATCTGTCTAATACATAGAAACAAACACAGAGAGGGAGCCAAAATGACGAAACAAAAAAACATGTCCCAAATGAAAGAACAGGAGAAAACTTCAGACAAAGAACTAAATGAAATGGAGGCAAGCAAACTTCCCATACAGGTTCAAACAGGTTCAAAAACAGGTTCATAACAGGTTCAAAACACTGGTTATAAGGATACTTAAGGAATTTAGTGAGAACATCAACGAAGAGACAGCAAGCATAAAAAGGGACATATAAACCATAAAAAAGAACCAGTCAGAAATGAAGAATACAAAAACTGAAATGAAGAGAACACTAGGAAAAAAATCAACAGTATATTAGATGAAGCAGAGAATTGAACCAGCAATTTAGAAGACAAAGTAGCAGAAAACACCCAATCAGAACAGCAAAAAAGAAGAAAAAAACAAAAGAAAATACTTTACGGGAACTCTGGGACAACATCAAGCATAACAACATTCGCATCATAGGGTTACCAGAAGGAAAAGAGAGTGAGAACAAGGAATTGAGAATCTATTTAAACAGATAATGACAGAAAACTTCCCAAACCTGGAGAAGGAAATAGGCATACTAGCCCAGGAAGCAGAGAGAGCCCCAAACAAGATGAATCCAAACAGGCCCACGCCATGACATATCATAATTAAAATGCCAAAGGTTAAAGAAGAAGAAAGAATCTTAAAAGCAGCAAGAGAAATGCAGTTAGTTACCTACAAGGGAGCCCCCATAAGACTGTCAGTTGATTTTTCAACAGAAACTTTGCAAGCCAGAAGGTATTGGCAGGAAATATTCAAAGTCATGAAAAGTTAGGAACTACATACAGCCAACAGTACTCTACCCAGCAAAGCTATCATTTAAAATTGAAGGAGAGATAAGGAGCTTCCCAGACAAGAAAAAGCTAAAGGAATTCAGCACCACCAAGCCAGTATTACAAAAATTGTTAAAGAGACTTCTTTAAGAAGAAGAAAAAAGGACCAATAATAAAATGACAGTAACTACATACCTATCAAAAATCACTTTAAATATAAATGGATTAAATCTATAGATATAGATATCTATATATATATAGGGTAGCTGAATGGATAAGAAAATAAGAAAATAAGACCCATACATATGCTGTCCAAAAGAGACCCACTTCAGATCAAAAGGCACACACACACTGGAAGTAAAGGGACTGAAAAAGATATTTCATGCAAATAAAAATAAAAAGTTGGAATAGCAATACTTACATTAGATAAAATAGACTTTAAAACAAAGGTGATAATAAAAGACAAAGGAGGACATTTCATAATGATAAAGGGATCAATTCAACAAGAGGATATAACCCTTGTAAATATTTATTCATCCAATATAGGACCACCTAAATACATAAAGCAAATATTAATGGACATAAAGGGAGAGATTGACAGTAACACAGTTATAGTAAGAGAATTTAACACGCTATTGACATCCATAGATAGATCTTCCAAACAGAAAATCAACAAGGAAACAGTGGCCTTAAATGACACATTAGACGAGATGGATTAAACTGACATTTGTAGAGCATTTCACCCCAAAGCAGCAGAATATATGTTCCTTTCAAGTTCACATGGAACATTTTCCAAGATAGACCACATGTTAGGCCACAAAACTAGTCTCAATAAATTTAAAAAGATTAAAATCATACCAAGCGTCTTCTCCAACCACAATGGTACGAAATTAGAAATCAATTACAAGAAAAAAACTGAAAACCACATGAACCCATGGAGGCTAAATAACATGCGAGTAAACAATGAATGGATTAATAATGAGATAAAGGAAGAAATCAAAAGATACCTTGAGACAAATGAAAACGAAAACACAATGACCCAAAATCTACGGGACACAGTGAAAGCAGTTCCAAAATGGTAATTTATAGTAATACAGGCCTACTACCTCAAGAAACAAGAAAATCTCAAATAAACAATTTAACTCTACACCTAAAGGAACTAGAAAAAGAACAGTAAAGCCCAAAATGAATAGAAGGAAGGAAACAATTAAGATCAGAGTATAAATAAACAAAATAGAGTCTAAAAAGAAAAAACATACAAAAGATCAATGAAACCAGGAACTGGTTCTTGAAAGGATAAACTAAACAGATAAACCTTTAACCAGACTCATCAAGAAAAAAAAAAGAGACAGAAAACCCAAATAAATAAAATCAGAAATGAAGGAAGAGAAATGACAACTGACACCACAGAAATACATAAAATTATAGGAAAATACTATGAACAATTATATGCTAATGAATTCCACAACCTTGAAGATATGGATAAATTCCTAGAAACATACAATCTTCCAAGACTGATTCAAGAAGAAACAGAAAATCTGAACAGACAGATAACTACTAATGATATTGAATTAGTAACCAAAAGACTCCCCACAAACAAAAATTCTGGACAAGATGGCTACACAGGTGCATTTTACCAAACATTCAAAGAAGAATTAACACCTACCCTTCTCAATATGTTCCCAAAAATTCAAGAGGCTGGAAAGCTCGCCATAGTATTTAATGAGGTCATCATTACCATGATTCTTGAGCCAGAGAAAGACATTACAAAAAAAAAGAAAGAAAATTATAGGCCAATATCCCTGATGAACATAAATGCAAAAATCCTCAACAAAATATTAGCAAACCAAATTTAGCAATATATTAAGAAGATCATATACCATGATCAAATGGGATTTACTCCTGAGATGCAAAATTGGCTCAATATCAATAAATCAGTTAATGTGATACACCACACAAATAAAATAAAGGATAAAAATCAGATAATCATATCAATAGATGCAGAAAAGTATTTGACAAAATCTGACATCCATTTATGATAAAAAGAAAAAAGCCTCAGCAAACTGAGATAGCAAGAATACAATAAAGACCAGATGTGACAAACGCAAGGTAATAGCATACTCAGTGGTAAAAATTTGAAAGTTTTTTTCTTTAAGATCAGGAACAAGACAAGGAGGCCCGCTTTCATCAGTTCATTCAACATAGAATTGCAAGTCCTAGCCACAGCAGCTGGAGAAAAAGAAGAAATTAGAGGCATCTAAATTGGAAAGGAAAAAGTAAAATTTTCATTTTTGCAGATAACATAACACTATATACATAGACCCCTAAAGATTACACCAATAAAAAAAATAGAACTAATAAGTGAATTCAGTAAAGTTGCAGAATACAAAATTAATATTCAGAAATTGGTTGCATTTTATATATCAATAACAAATTATCAGAAAGAGAAATTAAGAAAACAATCCCATTTACAGTTGCATCAAAAAAAAAACACCTAGGAATAAATTTAATCAAAGAGGTAAAAGACTTGTACTTGAGAAATTATGAAACATTAAAGAAGATACAAATAAATTGAAGCATGCTCATAGATAACAAGAATTAACATTGTTAAAATGTCCATACTACTGAAAGCAATCTATAGATTCAAGGGGATCCCTATCAAAATACAATGGCATTTTTCACAGAAATTGAACAAATAATCCTAAAATATATATGGAACCATTAAAAACCCTGAACAGCCACAGCAATCTTGAGAAAGAAGAACAAAGTTGGAGGCATCGCAATACTTGATATTGAACTATACTACAAGGTTATAGTAATCAAAACATTTTTATGCATGATACTGGCATAAAAATAGACATATAAATCAATGGAACAGAATAGAAAGCTCTGAAATAAACCCACACCTATCTGTTCAATTAATCTATGACAAAGGAGGCAAGAATATACAATGGGGTAAAGACAGTCTATTCAATAAATGGTGCTGGGAAACTGAACAAATACATGCAAAAAAATGAAACTAACCTACCTTCTTACATCTATACAAATATAAACTCAAAATGGATTAAAGACTTAAATGTAAGACCGAAAACCATAAAATTACTAGAAGGAAACATAAGCAGTAAACTCTGACATTTCTCTTACTAATGTTTTTTCTAATATGTTGCCTCAGGTAAGAAATAATTAACAAATGGAACTATGTCAAAATAAAAAGGTTTTGCACAGTAAAGGGAACCATCAACAATACAGAAAGACAACCTACTGAATGGGAGAAGATATTCACCAATGATATATCTGATAAGGGGTTAATACTCAAAATTTATAACAAACTCACACAACTTAACACCAAAAAGCTAACAATCCAATTAAAAAATGGGCAGAGGACCTAAACTGACATTTCTCCAAAGAGGACATTCAGATGGCCAATAGACATATGAAAAGATGCTCAACGTCACTACTAATCAGGGAAATGCAAATTAAAGCCACTATGAGATATTACCTCATACGTGTCAGAATGGCCATCATCAATAAATCACAAACAAGTGTTGGTGAGGATGTGGAGAAAAGGAAACCCTTGTGCACTGGGTGCAGCCACTATGGAAAATAGTTTGAAGGTTCCTCAAAAAATTAAAAATAGAACTACCTCGTGACCCAGAAATTCCACTTCTGGGTATTCATCCAAAACAATACAAAACACCAAGTCAAAAAGATATATACACGCCTATGTTCACTGCAGCACTATTTACAATAGCCAAGATATAGTAGCAACCTAGGTGTCCATCAACAGATGATTGGAAAAAGAAAATATGGTTCGTATATATGATGAAATATTGCTTGACCATAAAAAGGAATGAAATCTTACCATTTGTGAAAACATGGAAGGAGCTGGAAGATATTATGCTAAGTGAAGTAAGTCAGAAAGAAAAGGACAAATACTATTTGATTTCACCTGTATGTGGAACTGAAAAAACAAAAACAGAACAAACCAGAAACAGACTTATAGTTGCAGGGAAAAGGCTGATGATTGTCAATGGAAGGGAGGTTAGAGTGTGAGATGAAAATGGGAAGGGGTTAAGAAGTACAAATTGGTAGTTACAAAATAGTCACAGGGATGGAAAGTAAAGCACAGAGTAATAACTGTGTATAGGCCAGGTTGGTGGCACTAGTCAGGGGGATCATTTCTTGCGTTACATAAATGTCTACCCACTATGCTGTACACTGGAAACTAATAAAAAATTATATTGAATGTCAACTGTAATTGAAAACTTTTTAAAAGGGGGGGAGGGGAATGTGAAAGAAAATAAGAGGTTCAAATTTCCAGGTATAAAACAAGTCATGGGGATGTAATGGATAGTATAGGAGATATAGTCCATAACATTGTGGCACCGCGGTACGAGTCAGATGGTTGCAGGACTTACCATGGTGATCACTTCTCTAGGTATAGAAATGTTGAATAACTGTGGTGTACACCTGAAACTAATATAATATCATGTGTTAGCTATATTTTAATAAAAATCTTTTCAAGATAAAAAATCAGAGTGCATAAAAGAATTATTAAAATAAAAATGTAGTTTTCCTATTACCTACTTTGAAAGTCAATAATACCATTGATTTTCTATAAGTTCTGATGTAATCACTAAAAACAGACCTCAGTAAGTTATAAACACAATAATAAGCAGAAGTAGAGAATCAAACATACCCCATGGCATATGAAAGGACATCAGATAAAGTCCAAATTCCCCATTCAGGACCCTTCACTTGTTGGGTCCCCTCATCACTTTCTTAAGAAGCGAGACAAACAATGCCCAAGGAAGCTGGAGAAAACTTTGACCAACTTTTAATACACTGTTTTCATTTTTCTCCTATTTCATCTGGTCAGGAAACTTTTTAAGAAATTTAAATTAAGAATACAAAAATACTAAGTACCAAATAATAAGAAACAAAATACTAAAATTATCTCCATGGACCAAGAGTCTTACTGCCCTACCTACTTAAAGGAACAGACAATCTTGTCACTGGAACCTCATATTCATAGGCATGAAACGCCACCCCCCCAACCCCACCCCCAATAAATAACATTCTACTAGGAAAAAGCAATTTCCTTAGCTTGAAATGTCAGTCTGGGGCTTTTAAGTTAAAGAATTTTAACTTCCATTACATTATACTATCGTCAATGTAAGAATGTTCAAACCTGTAAAGAACTTTTATAAGAGTTTATTTGAGCCAAACTAATGACATTCGGGAAAACAAGATCTCAAATGTTCCAGAGAATAACAGTTTTGCAGTTTCTTTTATGCATTTGAAATTAAGGAGGGGACATAAGGAAGATTACATGAAGGTGGGAGAAAGCAAGGTACAGGATAGTTAACAAGATTGTGTGCTCCCTTGTTAACTATTATGTGTTCCAAGATTATGTGCTCTGGAGGTTACACCTCCAGAGGGGTGTGCAAAAGAGAATTACTCTGGCATTCCAAAGGTGTGTTAACTTAGATGCACAAGAACAACGAACAGGGCTTGAGGCAAAGATAAACCTCTTATAGGACTGGGGCCTGACTATCCACCTCGACCTGCCCAGTTAGACGAGATCAACCTAAGAGGTTACTTGCGGTCACTGAACCTGTCAGAACTGAACCTGTTATAGAGCCCCTTTTTCATTCACACTATTGTTACTATTGGGATGGTTTTTTCCTGCAGGCCCCCCCTAAGAGCTCCATCCCCCCTTATTGGAGCTGTCTCCTGCAGGCCCCCCGGCCAGGAGCTCCGTCCCCCTCCTCCTCCCATCCCTTATCGGAGCTGTCTCCAACGGGGCCAGCAAGCCCCCGCTAAGAGCTCCATCCCTCATCGGAGCTGTCTCCTGTGGCCCCCGCAAGCCCCCGCTAAGAGCTCCATCCCTTACCGGAGCTGTCTCCCGCGGGCACTAAGGTTAGAGGCCTCCCTGTCAGTGTTGAGCGGTCACAGCTGCTAGGGACGGATCTCCCTGGCACCCCGGCCAGATTTCCCCCCCAACCTGGAGGCCTAAACATATAAAACAAAGCGCCTGACCCCAGTTAGTGCTCAGTTCTTTGGGAACAATCCCACTGAGCCCGCTGGCGTAATAAAGCTGAGTTCTGCCTGATCTCTGTGTGCCGCTTGAGTCTCTCGGTCCTCGTCATTCTTCTGCAACATTACCACAGACTCAAAGGGGTCTGCTTGTCTGTGCATATCCAAGCCTAAAGAGAACATGAGCAAGAGTTTGCAGCAAAGAAAGTAAAGATTTATTTAAGGAGATGGCACTAAGTCCAGAGACACAGGTAAGCCAGTGCTCTCAAAAAAACCTGGCTCCCGGCTGGCCTCTAGCAGCTAGGTTATAGAAGGGAAAAATCATTAATCAGGGTTGCTATGGTAGCTGGGGTTGGGGGCTTTACTGATCGGTCGGGGCTAAGGCAGGGAGCAATTGACCAGGGCTTCATGTCCTGGTGTCGGCCATAGCATTGTTCCGTCCAGTTTCCAGGGGATGCTGTCCGTGGAAATGTTCTGCTCTCATGAATCCAAAGCTGAAATGTAACTGAGCCCAAGGTGTTAGCTTTGTTTTATTAAAACCTTACTCATTGTTTAAGGTTTAGTTATTATACCCTAGTCATGGTTGACAGACCTGAAGCTTTATTCTTCAGTGAGTTTGACGCTGACCAGAGCCCAGTGTTCTCAGGCTTCCTGATTAGGAGAGGACATACAGTATAAGCACAGGTAGGAGGATCTGAGGAAAGAATACAAGTGAGTCATAGTTCTAGTAGGCTAAACAGAGCTAGCGTGGATTAAAGCAGAATGGATGCTAAAGAAATGAAGTTCATGTGCAGTTACACTATTTTGGCTCACCATTCATCTTTAATAACACACACATATTTGTAGATCCACATAATTTACCAAGCTGTGTTACTGCATAGCTGGCATAGCTGAAGAAACCATTTTCTAATGTAAACACAGCTTGCCTATTAGAGAAGGCACCCACCACCTCCCCCCAGTGAATGACTGGAAGCATGTAGGTGTCCAGAGGTCTTGCAGAGTAACCTCCAGTTAAGTCAGGGCAGCTTCCCTCTCCGGCCCCTATTGGCTAGGTGGGCCAAGGCTTATGAGAAGACAACTAGGTGCTTGTGATGTAGAATGTTTTCTTTGTGCTGGGATCATGTCGTGAAACCGAAGAATGGAAGCATGCACCAAGGAGAGGTGAGGAGCTGTAAAAGAGGATAGCTTATTAAAAGTAAAGAGTATAGAGCCGCGGCTCTCAGAAAGAGAGGTGGTCCCAAACTGGTTGCCCAGTGAGGCAAAAGTTCTTACTTGTATACCTTCGCTTGCCTGCTTGGGGAAGGGGGCTGGCTCCTTCTAATGGAATTCCTCTGTCAGGCTTGTCCTGTTTACCCACCCTAAAGGGATTAACAACCCATTCCTATCTATCAGATCTGCTCCTTTGTCCCGCCAACAGGGATTTATGAGATAATTTATTAGCCTCAAGGTGCAGTCTCATCTTTGTCCTGGAGTTTCAGGATATGTCTGCCTTTGTTTATTCCACCAGGGATGTTCCTATCTACCTAACGATCAGCTAACTAACCTGTCACACTTGGATCAACCTAACTGTGCAGCCAAGTGAAATAGTCCAGAAACAGGGTGTTAGCTTTGCGCAACTTTAACTCCCGACCTTCCTGGTACTGAATAAACTGACACCTCACTGGTCTCCTTCCTCTGGGAGTAGCCGGCCTCCTCCAGTTGCACTGCATTGTTCCCTGATAGCAGAGAGGACCTTAGGAGGAGCGGCTGAAGAGGAGCAGAGTTTGATCTTTAGAATATTGAGTATTTTAGGCTGGTTAATTTTAAGAAACAGCAGACAAAGGAGAAGTTCTGAAAACCTAGTAGTTGCCCTTTGTAAAGGATATTTACGTTTCAAGGGAAATCTCCATCTGTAAGGGTGTTTCCCTCACTGAACCTGGCCTGACTACATAATCAAGGCTAAAGGGAGGGACTTAAATCTGCATAACAACCTGACCCTTGTTTACTCTGCTTTTCCTGGCCACCTCCTGTAACTGACTCCCCACCCCAACATCATCTTTTGTCTTTAGGTGATATTTAAGGTGGCTTCCTCCATTTTGGTGAGTTCCTTAGAGTTCCTGGGTCTCTCTCATGTATAGAGGAAATATATATGTTATTAAATGTTAATTTGTTTTTCTCCTGATAATCTGGCTCATGTCACTTTGATTATTAGTCCAGCCAGGATAACCTAGAAGGGTAGAGGAAAGCTTTTCTTCCCTGACACAGCATGACTGCAATGCACTGCCTCCTATCTGCCCAACCCCAAACCCCACCACAAACTTCGAATTGTGGCCCATTTTTGAAACCAATGTTTTCTCCTGGTTCTGCATGTCTTAATGCAGACTCAGTCTGAGGGCTTTAGTAACTGCATGCTGGTGTCTCTGAGGGAGGGCTATGTTATCTCCAGGAAGCACCTGTGTTATCGAACTAAAGGGGGTTCATTTTGCCTTCACGCATCAAAACTAAATGAGACACAAACGGGGGTTTGCGGTAAAGAAAGTGAAGGTTTATATAATGAAATGGTGCCAAGTCCAGGGACACAGGTGAAGTAGGGCTCAAAGACCTCTAGGGGATGGATTATAAGGGGAAAAACTCATTAGTCATGGTAGCTTAGGGAGTTGGGGTCACGGGCACAGCTGATTGGTGGGGGTTAGGGTAGGGGTCAGTTGACTATTGCATCAGGTCCTGATGTTGAAACTGAAGGCCAAACAAGTCTGGAGCTCATGCTGCCTGCCCTACTTAGCCAATAGAGCGACACAGCAGTTAGGTCATAGAATAAATGTTTACTATCACTTATTCACCTAGAGCACCAGTGGTCTGAGAAGGCAGCAGGTTAACACCTCCAAAAACTGCCTTAACATTCTCAGACCAGCTTAAGGTTTTTAAGGGAAAATCTGGGTGTTCTTAAGGGAAAATCTATGTGAGGGTTCCAGGGGTCTGCATGGAGCCTTCCCTGTGGCCACGTAATTCCATGGTGGAGTCAGCAACCCAGGAACAATGATGGGATTAGCCTGGTGGACCACTGAGATTGTGATCAATAAGCCTAAGGTTATTGTCATGCAGGGTTCCAGCTCCCGCTCCCCACAGAAGAACGCAGGACATGGTGATGCCAAAAAGGAACACCCATGGAGACATAGATAGGGGAGTCACACCACTATATTCTCACTGGCGGCTGGGTTGGAGACACAGGAAGCAGGAGCCACATGATCCGCAGCCCACCGTCTGCTTCTCTGCCAACCAACCTTGCTAGCCGCCATCCGCTTCTCTGCCAACCAACCAACCTCTAGCCTAGCCACGGCAGTTATATTAGTGTCCAATGGCTAACTGGTAACAGCTGATGGCCATCTAATAACCAAACCAGCACCTTTCCACATGAGGCCAAGAGCCTGGAAACTGCTCTCCTGGCTCTATCCCCAGACTCCACCCCTCCAGGGTCTTGCCTCACAATCTACACGAAAAGCATCTCCGCGAGGGGTCCTGTGCGAGGAGCCCAGCCCACAAGTAAAGGTTTCAGTCCAGTTCAAGTAATGTCTGAGGGGGTGTACCTCTATATCCACCTACTTTCTGGGCATATCCAGGGTTTCTCAGGGCACTGCCAGTCTCTCTGGGCACAGCCAGACTTCCTTGGCACAGCCAGGGTTTCTCAGGGTACCATGCTGGAACAACAGTGGCTCACAGCCAAGGTGCTTACATATTCTCTACGGCAACAGGTCGAGACACAGGAAGTAAACATCTGCCAGCACCTCAACAAGGGGTCTTCCTGCGCCACAGTCTCACTGGTGGCCAGGTGAGACACAGGAAGTAAACATCCACTTTTATCCCAACAAGGGGTCTTCCTACACCACAGTCTCGCTGGCAGCTGGGCGACACACAGGAAGTAAACATCCGTCACTTCCACTACATGGTGGTACGTTCCCAAGCAAACAGTCAAGCGGTCCATCACCTCAGGGATGGAAGGCAATTCCCCATAGTCCACAGTCATTCGCCAGGGCTGGGTGTTGGCCTCACAATGTGTGCCCTCTCCGCAGGGCAAGGGCTCCAAGTCCCCCCCCCAACCTGGGGGTGAGGGACAACCTTGACCTCACCTTCATCTCCCATGGAGGACTCAGCAAGTGTTTCTTCCTGGGACTACAAATCCCGCACCTGTACTGCCTCAGCAAGCACTTCCCAGCTTACATGACCGCAACGACACAGCAGTTTCTCTGACCTATACTGATGGGAGAATCATCCACATCTTCCCATCCCTCCACTGGGGTCCAGCTCTCTGGCAGCTGCATGGCTTTTTCTATGCTGCCCGGAGAGCCATCCATGTCTTCCCACCCCTCCACGGGGTCCAACTCCTAAGAACAGTGGCCACCAGGCACCACACACTGTGTTGGGGCCATATGTTCTCCTGCCCAGAGTCAGACATCATTCTTAGCTGGCCAGAATCTTGCTTGCCACGCCAGGCATCTGTGTGGGTAGTGGCCTCAGTGTAAGATGTCCACAATTCTAGGAGCCTACAGCAGCAGCAGCCTACCAAACAGCAGGCGACGCCTGCCATGGCCAACAGGGCAGCGTGCCTTCTGGAGGCTCGAGAAGACCACCAATTCACAGAGGGGTCACATTTCTCCCAGGTAGATTGTGTTTTCTGCTCCCGGCGCTGCTCCTCACAAACTTCCCGAGACTGAGTGTCCCTACGCACAAATTGCTCCACCGCCCTTTGGAGAGCTTTGGCCGGCACCGTACCCTGCTCACTGCACCATGTGTCATGTAGGGTCCCAGCTACCGCTCCCTGCACAAGAACGCAGGATATGGTGAGGCCAAAATGGAGCACCAATGGAGCCATAGATAGGGAGTCATACCACTATATTCTCGCTGGCGGCTGGGAAGCAGGACCCACAGGATCCACAACCCGCCGTCCACTTCTCCACCAACCAACCTTGCTAGCCACCATCTGTTTCTCTGCCATCCAACCAACCCCTCGGCTAGCCCCGGCAGTTATATTAGTGGCCAATGGCTAACTGGTAACAGCTGATGGCCAACCAGCCACAGCATATGACCATCTCATTGCAGCTGATGGCCATCTAATAACCGAGCCAGCACCTTTCCATGTGAGGCCAAGAGCCTGGAAATTGCTCTTTTGGCTCTGTCCCCACAGGTATTAATCATAAGTTTCAGGGTAATTTTCTAAGACAAGGAACTGGGTGGGACAGGTGACATTCCCAGCTCAAACCACAAGGGGATGATCTATTGTTAAGCTATAGATAGGTCAAGGAAAGGTGATGCCTCTACTGTGGGCATGCCAATCAGGCCATGGCATCAAGCCAACGAGTAGTCCCTACCCCACACTGAAAAACTGTGATGTTTTCTTTTCTATAGAAATTTTAAGTTTCCTTCTCCAAAAGTTTTCTCTCCCCAAGTTTTTTAACTCTTACCCCTGCTATAGATAATTACCCTAAAACTTGTGATTCATACTTGTTGATTGTAATAATTGAAGTCTAATGTTCTCTCCTACCCATTCTGGGCCTAACTCCTGGACAATTAACGACACCTGAATGACTGGTTGAATGGCCACAGGCTCTATAGAGCTAATGGATTTATTAATTAAAATCTATCTTTCCTCATTCAGGGGCCTTGGGGATACAGAAGATACCCCAGCAAAATTGCCAGTCACAACCAAAGAAGCCAACGCGGCCTTCCAGGCAGATCTCAAGACCCCTTCCTCTCTTCTAAGATCAGATAGAACGAGAGTTCCATGAATCCCCCAATAGGTAGGGACAGCTCTACGCCCCTGCCTAGCAGAAGAAAAGACCTCCCGTCCCCCAACTTCCCATAGAGATTTTATGGGGATCATGTCTCTTAAGGGGAAAACAAGGCAGGCAGTTAGAGATAGGCATCGGGTCTCTACATTCCTGCATAACCCACAGAATGCAACCGCCAAAGGACCTCCCCTATCCGCCCAAAACTTCCCCTTTTCATTGTAATAATCTACCCCTGTGAGGAAGAAATGGGTACAAAACATCCCACTAGATTAAACCGGACACTCACACCTGCTCAGTAAAGGCCACAACGACCTTCATTTCATTTGGGCCTCATTATACCATCATTATAATATCATACATATGCCCAGAAGTCCATTAATATCATTATAACTGACTGGATTCTGGGAAGGAACATGCACAGTCTAAAAAGATGAGGTAATAACCTCTTGTCAATCACAAGTCTCAATCAAGTGGTCCCACGCCTGGAAAGGAACAGCCCATTCTAGAGAAAAACAGGAAAAAAACTCCAAGTCCTTGCCAGTCTGAGCCCTTTGAGCCTTTTTAACCTTGCTTTTGCTCAGGCGCCCACTGCAAACCCTTTGGAGTGGACTTTTTCTTTTAATAATGAGCCCTTGAGCCATTCTCTGCTGCTCGGGTCTAGTCCTATTTCTTTGGAGTGTACTATCTCTTCTAATAAACTACTCTTTCACCACTTGATATTCCTGTATCTCATTCAATTCTTTGCTCGAGATTCCAAGAACCTGGACACAGCGCGGATAACAGCCCACTCTCCAGTAACAATTCTGTCTGGTTTCGAGTGGATATGGCCAGTGAGGTCGTTCTGCCTTCATGTGTCTGGAGCTAAAACACAACTGAGGCCAAGATGTTATCTTTAGTTTGACAAAAACTCTATTAATGTGGTCAACAGACCTGAGGCTTTGTCCCTAAGACTGTGTGATGCTGACTAGAATCTGATGTCTGAATGAAAGAGAAAGAAAAAAGTCATTTTAAAGAAGTCATTTTAAAGAAGTGAAGTTTTGGCAGTTACACTTGTGCCCCACTGTATCTCCCAAATATACTGCAATGTCTATATTTTATCATACCCCAAACACTCAGAATGCAGTTTAAAATACGTCAAATCACTTCTTATGATGTAATAATGAAAAGCTTGAAAATCAATTTAGTTATGATAGATTCCATCAGGAAAAAAAGCTTGCTTCAGTTTTCACTTTCTATGACTAGTTACTTCTTTAAAATGTTGTAAATTTTCCTCATTTGGAAGCTACTTCACAGCATTCATGCCAATTAATTATGTTCCTTATTCTCTTAGATTAGGTCTATTCTAAATTTGTTTCCTGCTGTCAAAAGAAAGAAGACAGGCATCTAGAAATCAGTGTAGTAATGTTCCCAATGAGAGTCTGAATCCCAAAGCAAACTTCATTGGCAGAATCCTTTCTTCCCAGGATAGAAGATATTAGAGGTGAGGTAATGTGTTCCAGCTCCTGAATCCCTTCCCTAAAACACTCTGGGAGGGGCGGCCATGATTGGCCTGGGCAGCAGGGCTCTGAGGTATGTGCTCCCTGTGGCTCAGGCCAAGTTCAAATTCAGGGACCAGCCTGGAGGAGTCCCTCCTCCCTGGCCTCTGAGGAGAGAAGCACATTATCTCATGTACAATGCTTTCCCAGAAATGCCGACTAGATGTTTCTGGGAGCTGAGCTGAGCCAGATGATAAAAGAAGTAAGACATCATGGAAGAACACACTTGCTCACACTCCACTCGTGACTTTAGGCATTTCTTTTCTTCACTCTTGGACACATGGTCAACTGGCTTAAACCTTGGGTGGGTAACAGGTCCCATTTCTCCAAGACCGCCCCAGTTTTTAAACTGAAAGACCCATGTCTCTGGCTTCCCCTCAGTCCCAGGTAAGCTGGGACAGTTGGCCACCCTAGGTAAGTCCAGTGAGTATCTGATTAATGCCAGATTTGAGACCCTCAGAAGGCACACTCAAAATTCACAACACATGAAAATAACTGATGCTGTCAGAAGTTAAGAGAATGCTGATTGAGAAACAGATTTATAATGTGTGGCTGTTGAGCTCAGGGGAAGCCAAAGATAACCACATAGGATGGTGTGAACATAAAATTTCCTAACTAAAAGAGGGTCATGTTGGGTAGTCATGTCCTAGGACTGTAGCTTCCTTGACAAAGGTTAATCTTTACTTAAGTGAGCCTGTCTATTGTCTTTTTGCATCTAAATGGAATGTTTGCATCTAATTTGGAATGTTAGAGTAATCCTTTTTTTCAGACCCCTCAAATCACAATTGCCAGTACTAGACCAGGAGACCACAGAACCCCTCATTGTTATCCTCGCATATCATCTCTGTGCTATAAATATTAATGATTAATTATCCTTTACTCACCAATGTGAAAGAAGTATGTGTCTCTCCATTTTACTTTTTATCCAATCCCAGAGATTTCCCCACTCTACTTTCTCCCACCTTCCTAATCTACCACCAATGGATTTCATGTAAGCCTCCTTACGTCTCCTCTTTTCATTCTAATGTATAAAATAAGCTGCAAAACTGCCATTCTCCAGAGCATTTTCCCAATCCATAGAGATTTTCCTTCCCAGCAATTGTCAGTTTGATTCAAATAAATTCATAAAAATCCTCTACAGGTTTGTGTGTTTCTTACATTGACAAATGTAGCCACAGAACCAGCTTAAAATGGTCCCATCCTGTTTCTAACAAGATACTGAGTTGCTTTCCAGAGAGACAACAAAACCACAAGTTGTGCAACCAAAGCATGCCCAGAAGAGAGAATTTGACCTCCAGCTGTACTCAGAACCAAAGTCTCGCCCCCTCTCCCCTGAACCAAAGGACCAAAACATAACCAAAATTTAAACCCTTTCAGAAGCCAAGGGTCCATTGTGCAGGAATATCTGGTGCTAAAGCCCCTTCACCATAAAGGGCCAAGTTCCTCCAATTAAAAATTTCCCCTGTAGCACCTCCACATACCTGTTCTTTCAGCCCCTTAAATACTAGCACCAAACCCTGGATATTGAGGTGCAGATTTGGGTTTTCTCCCCATCTCCTCAGTGGGCTGCCTCTCAAAATAAACCCTTTTTGCATACTCAGTGTTTTAGTGATTGGTCTTATTATGCGATGGGCATATGAACTTGTGGGTTTAATCACAGCTGAAAAGAGGCCTAGGAGTCTCTGGGGGCTCGTCAAGTTCCAGTTTTATGTCTGGTGTTGGTGGCATGGAGGTGTCAGAGAAGAAAACTTATTTTCTACCCTTCAACATTCTTCTCGTTGGATTAATAATCAAACTAACACTAAATAGATTAGCAGGAGAAAAACAAATTAAAGTTTAATAACATGTTTCCCTCCTGTATACCGTGTTTCCCCGAACATAAGACCTAGCTGCACCATCAGCTCTAACGTGTCTTTGGAGCAAAAATTAATATAAGACCCAATATTATGTTATATTATATTATATAAGACCCAATCTTATATTACATAAGACCGGCTTTTATATTGTAGTAAAATAAGACTGGGTCTTATATTAATTTTTGCTCCAAAAGATGCATCAGAGCTGATAGTGTGGTTAGGTCTTATTTTCAGGAAAATACGGTACATGGGTGAGACCCAGAAACACTGAGTAACTCACCAAAATAGAGGAAGTCACCACCTTAAATATCACCTTCAGCTACAGACCAAAGAAGATGTGGGGGTCAGGGAGAGTCAGTTACGGGAGGTGACCAGGAAAAGCACAGTAAACAAGGGTCAGGTTGTCATGCAGATTTAGTCTGTGACTTCTCCATTGATAGTGAAGACAGTCCTGGTACAGTGAGGAAAACACCCTTAGAAATGGAGGTTTCCTTTATAAATGTAAATGTCATTTTACAAAGAATAAGCTCTACTTGGATTTCAGAGCTTCTCCCTTGTCTGCTGTTTCTTAAAATTAACCAGATTAAAATAATCAATGTCCCCAAAGAGACATATTTTGGTGGGGCAAACTCTGCTCCCCTTCAGAAGTTCAGTGAAGATGCTGTAAGCTGCTCCATATGTTACATGTACTTCTTCTCTGTATGTATGATACACAGAGAGAGAGAGACAGAGAGACAGAGAGCAAGGGAGAGAGAGAGGAAAGAAATGAAGGAAGGAAGGAAGGAAGGAAGGAAGGAAGGAAGGAAGGAAGGAAGGAAGGAAGGAAGGAAAAAAGAAAGAAAGAAAGAAAGGAAGGAAGGAAGAAGGAAGGAAGGAAGGAAGGAAGGAAGGAAGGAAGGAAGGAAGGAAGGAAGGAAGGAAGGAAGGAAGAGAGAAAGAAAAGAAAGAAAGCTAGAGAGAGGCTTGCAGCATCCCTAAGGATTTCCTTCAAGGTCTTCATTATATTACATTTTTAAGAGTGTTATGAACTGAATTTCGTCCCCTGTCCCACAATTCATATGTTGAAGCACTCATCCCCACTATCACTGTATTTGGAAATAAGGTTTTTAAGGAGATTAGTGTTAAATGAGGCCATAAGCGTGGGGCCTAATCTCATATGACTGGTGTCCTTAGAAGAGCTCATTTTCTCCATGACTGTGCACTGAGGAAAGTGATGAGGCAGAAAAAGAGTTAATAAAAGTAAGCCCAAAGGGGTATAGCCAGGCCTGTATCCCCTCCCCAGGAACCATCCTTGTTGATCCAAACACCCTTAGAAAGAGGAGATAAGGCCTAACCAGCGTAATCTGGTTTTAACATATGCTCAAACTGCTGGAGCCTGGCCGCTATCTGAACTCTAGCCTCATTATAATACAATTAAAAGAAAATGAGCATTATGGCTTGGCCCCCACTCCTGTATACAATTAAAAGAAAATGAGCATTATGGCTTGGCCCCCACTTTCTGTATGCATTCTGGGTAAGAGCATGCACAGAAAGAAATTATTTATATAATCAACATATGTCAATCAAATCGTTGCAGAATCCATGACCGGAAAGAACCCAAGTGGCACTCAGAGAGTTAGGAGAGTCAGCTTTATTACGCGGGCGGGCTCAGCGGGGTCCTTCCCAAAGACTGAGCCCCTAGCAAGGCTTTGAGCAGAATTTTATGGGTTGGGGACTTTCTTGAGTCAGGGAAGGAGTAGGTGTCCTCTGGTGATTGGCTCAAGGTGTGGCTTGTAGGGGATTATGTGGAAGTGGCCTGGGGCTTAGGCTGGGGACCTCTCTCTCCACTCGGGCCACCATTTTAGGTAAGTTCCACGTGGCAGGGAACCATTTTAGGGTCAGTTTCCCCATCAAAATGACCTCAGTCTATATGTCACATCTCCTACTGTAAGAAAATTGACCTACCCTTTCCCATATAAGAAAAAGCTAACCTAACATTAGGTGCAGTTGTCTGCCCCCAGCGACTTCTCTGCCAGCGCCTTTCTTCTTGAATAAACTTTCTAAATTCTATTCCTTTGAGTCTTGGGAATTCTTTCACATTCTGCGATCGACCAGGGGTATCCAAAGGTAAAACAGAAAGGCCACGTGAGGACACAGCAAGAAGGTGTGTGGGAGAGTGGTCTCACCAGAAACCAACCGCTGACAACACTCTGATCTTGAACTTCAGCCTCCAGAACTTGATAATAAAAATGACTGTTGTCTAAGCCACCCAACTTGTGACATTTAGTTTTGGCAGCCTGAGCAGACTCTGACAGAGACCTACATCTTATCGTGAGTGTACTGTGAGAAGTCTCCCTCCCACCCAGCCCCAGCCTCCCAGTCCCCCCACAGAGGCAACCATTATGACCAGTATCCTGGGCATCCTTTCAGAAATACTCTGTAAATATAAAGGGTGGCATACTATGCATACTGTTATGTACTGCACAATGCAATTTTCACGTTCATCATAGAAATGGTTCCCTATTAATAAGGAAAGAGCTTCCTAGTCTTTTTAACAGAGGCAGAGTATATCATTTAACGAATGTGTCATCATTTATTAAACCACTCTTCCATGAATAGATATTTGGGTTATTTCCAATGTTGTAAATCATGTTTCAATAGAAAACTTGTATTTATGTCAATTCACATGTGCATGAATATACCTGAAAAATCTCTAGAAGTGGACATAATAGGCCTCTAGATCAAATGTATTAGCAATTTCAGTAGATATTGTAAAGGTGTCTTCCCCAAACTTTGGATTGATGGCATGTCCAATGCTTATTTTATAGTGTCCTCACCCCATAGTATGTCATCCTGCTTTTAAATCTTTATGAATATGGTAGATGAAAAGTGATATCTCAGTATTACTAACACTCTCATTTCTTTTAGTTTTCTACTCTTTTTGACAAAATATGCCAAGTTCAAAATACCGGTCAAGTAGTTACACAAATCAACACTATTGCAGAGAGAGGTGGGAAAGCAGTTGTGTGGGTTGGGTGGCAGGCGAAGGTCCCAAACCACTGTGTAAAACCTTCATTTGTCAGAATTTTGCATCTCAGAGGCTAGTTAGATGCGACAACATATATCGTGCATAAACATAGGTCCTCAGAGGTCAGGCACTAGCTGCTGAAGTCCACCTCTTGCTAAGGCAGCCCTGTGCTTCCTCCCACCACCCAGAGACAAACCAACTCTGCCTCTCTGCTCCAGGTCCAGTGTGACCTGGTCAAGGGGAGATTAGGCCCTAAAGGATTTATCATATCACAGATGTATGAATGTCATATTGCAGTTTTACTTGTGCTCCTTGTCACTTATACAGCACTCTTCATCATGTTTGCATTAATCCACTCATTTGATAGTTATTTATGGAATATTGTGCCCAGTGCAAACCAGTAGAGGGTCAGTACTGCCCAGGATCAACCAGCATAGGCCAGTATAGGCCAGTGCATACAAGTATAGACCAGTACAGGCCAGTGCATACCAGTATAGAGCAGTGCACACCAGTGTAGACCAGTGTAGAAGAGCAAAGAACAGGACAGGCTTCTGTAGCTGCTCATGTGGTTCTGGCTTTTCCCACAGGCCACACAGCCCAGAGCAGCATGCAGTTGCTTCGTGATTTCTGCACGGTGCCTTCTGAGCTCCTCACTTTCACTCCTTCAGCTCTTGTCAACTACCTTGTTTTAAGTCCCATTCTTTTGCAAATATGCAGAGTGGTTTCTGTTTTCCAACTCAACCTTGACAAGCACCTATTTAGTATCAGACACAAAGACACAACAGGACAGCCCAGACCTCATGAATATGTAGGTAAAATATCTAGTATGACAGGCAGTGATGAGTGCTGACAGGAAACATAAAGAGTAGGCATCAGATGTGCTACAGCAGGGAGGACATGAGACTTCAGGTTGGGTATCCACAGAAGGCCTGCTGGATGTGCAATGGTACTCTAGAGAAGCCGAGAGAAATTGCTGGTAGAAGTCTGGACAAAGAGCATCCTAGGTCACGTGAATGGCACATGCAAAGTCCCTGGGTGGAGCATTTCACATGCTCAAGGAAGGGCTAGACAGAGGGGAGTACAGTAAGACCTGAAGTCAGAGGGTCAGTAGGGGCCAGGCATGTGGGGCCTTGGAGGCCACTAGGAATGCTGGGTTCACTCTAGGTGAGAAGAGAAAGCATGCATTTAGATGTTGAGAAGGCCATCAGATATAAGAATCTAGAGTTATGGAAGAAGTAGGGAATAGGTTAAATGGAGTTCTTTAAAATAAGAATATGGATATACCGTAGGTAAATACCAATTAGATATATCAAACTGTATTTCCACAAAGTATTGATAAAGTGCAGGTCTGGTGTTGCATAGCTAAGTTACATCTCTCCTCATCTACCTCCCTGACACTATAAATATGAAGGAAGGCAATGACGATGTGAGTACTTGGTGTCATTCCACATTTCTCAAACAAACATTTCATTGAGCACTAAGTGCCTGGTTCTGTTCTAAGTATGAGTAATAAAATTATGAGCAGAGGCTGACACAGCCCCTCCCTGAAAGCATATTAACAGTGGGACCGAAGCTCATCTGGAGAGACAGCAAAGGCTCCCTGAGGAAGTGATGTTGCAATTTAGATCCGAAAGACATGACAGTGAGGAGGAGGGTTCCTGGAAGAGAGAGCAGTATGCGCAGGTGTGGGGCGGGGGGAGCTGGAGCATGGGGAATACTGAAACAGGCCAGTGTGGCTGGAGAGGAGAAAGGAGGAGAGTAAGGCCAACAGATCCTAGAGGTCAGCAGGACAAGCTGCGTAAGGCATTCTTGGACACCGAAGGATTTGGACCTTGATCCTACATGGAAATTTCTAAAGGCTTTGAGTGAGGAATGACATGGCCACAATGCACTATCCGGAGACAGATGAGAGATGGATAAGAGAGGATTTGAGGAACTTGGCAGGAGGCAGTTGCCATAGACTGGTCCAAGGTTCCTGGTGCCTTGGACCAGGGTGTGACCCGGAATTGGAGAAAAGGAGGTAGTTCAGGGGGTAATCATGATGTGGAGTGGGGAGGATTTGTGCCTGAGAGTGATGCTTATATTTCTGGTTTGCCTCACCGGATGGATTGCCATGTCGTGTGTCATATAGAAAGCACTGGAGAGGACCAGTCCAGAGGGAAATTGTGCATTTGGTTTGGGATACATTAAGCCTAGCTGCAGCATTTCAGTAAAACAAAGATTTGCTGGATAATAGAATAAAGTAGGATGTGGATGGCCTCTCTCAAATGCAGATGATTGTTTTTCTAAATGGATCCATTATGACACAGATTCATCTTGTTCACTGGTCCTGACCCTAAACATAACTGTTACGGAAAAAACCAGGTTTGGCTGCTTGCCACATAAAAGCCAAAGTCCAAGAGACAAGCATTGGTGGAATGAAAAGGAAGTTTATTCAAAATGCCAGCATTCTGGGAAGATGGTGGACTTCTGTCTCAAAGGCCATCTTCCTCATTCCTAGAACAGCCAGAAGGTTTTACAGGCATGAAAGAAGATGCAGAACAAAGGAAAGGAGGAGTTACTTAGTCAGGCAATTTTGGGATGCTAACATCCAGAAAAACGCATCCTAGAGTCTGGTTCCTTCTGAGATCATGTTATCTCGGACCTGATCATAGGGGCAATTCATGTGTCACCTGTTGGAAAGTTGCAAGCAAGGAATAGCCTGGTTATCAGCATCTAGAGGCCTAAGGGCTAAAACGCTTTCTTTTAAGTCCATGCTCTAGCAATTAACCAGGTTAATGAGGTATGTATGTAACCTTGGGAAACAGAGCAAGTGAATGGGGTGAAGGGGGGCAGGAAACAAAAAAAAGAAGAAAAAAGAAAAAGAAACTAGATTGTTAAATATTGCAAAATATACCATCACCCTTACATAACTACATGAAATAAGAGCTCATTGCTTCTTTCCAGGCTGCAAAGCCCGATAGTAGGCATCACGAGAAGGTAGGAGAACAGAATATAGCACCAAGGAGTCTTGACACTTAGGACCACGACATGAAATGGATTCATCTAAGAGAACTTGTCAACTACACCAGCTGCTCCTATGAAGTCTCACACCTACTAAATATATGAAACAACTTGCAATAGTTAGAATTGGGCTCCTCTGCAAGTGACACACTCCAGGCAGTTTTGCTTACCTCAGGTAGAAGTTGATTTCTCTCACACACAAATAGACCAAGCTCAGAAGCTTTAGCAGTACCCACATTCCATAAAACAAGGAGTGCAGGTTGCTGGATCTTAATGAAGGCTCCAAGATGGTGAAATAGTCTTACCTGCGTTGAGACATAGTCATGTGATCACATGCAGCTGTAAGGGATGGTGGGAAATGTAGTCTTTACTCTGAGCAGCCATGAGCCCACCTAAACTTATACTACCATGGGAGAACAGATAATGAGTAATAACAAAACTCTGACTTGATATGACAACCTGTAATTTTCCAATGTTTAAAATACTCTACAAAAAAATAACAGAATTTAAATTATGGTGATGATTTAGATGATCGCTGTTCATTTATTTCAACATTTTCAAAATGTTTCAATAGTTTATAATCCACAGTGAATTCTAAATATGTTTCCATATTTCATCTACCTTTATCCAACACTCTCCAAGTTTAAAAATATTATTTATAAAATTAAAAATTGTAAATTAAACATTGGTATGAATTTGCTAATTTTATATATATATATATATATATCAATTAAGAGTGTTAACACAATAATTATTACACCACCATACTGTTGGCTGTAATTCATGATAATTCTAAACGGTAGGACTTTTTGAAATGTGTTTATTTTAGCCTTAATTCTGCTCCAAATTTCTATACCGGTAAGACATTTTCCTCTCAGTAGCTCCATCTGCTAATTGAAATTTTGTTTTCAGAAACCATGGTAACACAGGTTTTGCCATAGCACAGAGTGGAGGAATTAAGTCCAGGTTCTTTGGGCAAAATTAAGCCTCCTGTAAAACAAAAAAGCAATAAAATTATTGAGGGAGATATTTCTTCAGAACCCCTTTCAGATATTTTATGACTGGGGACTACCACAGAACAGTAGTAACAAGCTAGCATACCTTTATAAAATGCATTTTTTAACCCTAGGTCAAGAGAGTTGAGTTAATCATGCCCTTTAATTGTAGGCTATAATTAGCATCAGCCTGTGTGAGCAGCTTCTCTTGTTTGTTCTGCTCTCCCCTTCAGAGCCTCTTGTCTCTGCATTTCCCTCTCCCTTCCCCACACTGGTGTGTATTAGGCTTCAATGAGCTTCTCCCGTTGCAGTGTTGTTTTGTGTGTGTACACATTTTAGGTAACAAAAATGGTTCTGTACTATCTCCCTCTGGTTTTCCCCCCTTCGACATCATGGTTTTCAGCCCTACCCATGCATTTCTGAGCATGCAGCCACCCTGTTTTAATTATCCATCTTCCCCAAGTCACCATGCGGGCTGCCTCCACTCCCTGCCACAGCCCACCACCCTGAGCACTGGGGGATATGTCCCCTGTCTGACTGCATGAGGATTCCTGGGGAAACATATCCCAAAGTGGGTTTCAGAGACAGAGCCCACCACATCCCTCATTCCAATGTTATCTGTTGGCGACCCAACAGGAAGAAGATAAAAAGTTTTCCACTAAGGTAATTGGAGGAAAACTTAATAAAGAGATTATATGAAAATATGCCATGGGGAGCCACGTGGGCTGGTGACAGTGGAGCTGTGACCACCCCTGGGCCACCTTGATAAGAGCACAGCCAGCAGCATAGGGACACAAGCAGCCTGACCCGCCTCACCTGCCTCCCATCCCTCAGCGTTCCCCATTGGGGACCCCACCAGTGGGCAGAGGACAGGATCCCCTGACGCAGCTGTGTAGCCCACACACACAGAAGGTGAGATGCCCATTGGGTAGCCAGTGTATGGTAGTGAGTGGCACAGTGAGCTCTAAGCTGTAGCAAATCCTGTCATTGTGATTCAATTAACCAAACAGGACTATACACGCACAGACATGGGGGCTTCTGGGAGGCCATTGCCACCAAAAGCAAAGTTTTATAAATTGCTGGGTCACCATTGAACGTGGACAGTTCCATGGCTGGTAGATACTTCTCTATCAATTTGATTCTGAAAAACATTGGTAAACGATGGGAAGTGCTGCTTGTCATCTGGGTTTGATGGAGTGTCCACCACAAATATGTGTTCATGGTTTTTAAGGGTTTTGTGTGTGTATGTTTAGTTTTAAAACATAATAATACTGGGGCCCTACTCCAGACCAATGAAATCAGAATCTCTGGGTCTGAGGCCGGGCATTGGTGTATGTGTGTTATGTGTGTGTACACGTGCACACGTGTGCATATGTGCATGTTCATTTTTAAATCTCAAAGGAAAAAATATGTAATTTCTGGAAGTGTTCCACCTAAAGAAGAATGAGGACAGAAAGATGGGAGACCACAGCAGCCACGATACCCGCTCTTTTGGCTTTTCTCTCACATGTAATGGTCTAGATGAGAGCAGCCAGCTCCAGAGTGAAGAGATGAGAGATGTGGTCACGTGGTGAATGAGTGGCCTGAAATCCCAGGCCTCCTCTGCCCACAACCTTTCCATTCTTCCTAAGAGGAGCCTGGGGGGATGCAGGCAGCAGGGAGTGAAGACGCTTTCAATTACCGTTTGGTCAACTTGTGCAATTAGGAATTTGGCACAGCGCCAAACCCCAACAAGCACCCTACCTACAGGAGCCCTGCCTACTAATGGAGGTAACAGACCAGATGCAAAACTGAAATTCATCACTTTAAACACAGTTTTAATTTTTCTAAAGTGAGATTATTCACTTGATCTTTTGGAACTCACAACATTTCAGCTAAATCAAATTGCTTTTAAAATAAATATCTTTTTAAAAATCCTAAATCAAGATTCTTCTCTACAAGCAGGGCCTGTCCAAATTCACCAGGATAACTTGGATCTGAGTGGAATGTCCAGTTCTTAGAGCACTCTTGAGTGTATTATTCCAGGAGCATCGAAAAGCATTTGTGGAGTGTGTGACCTGGGCCATGCACTGGCCAGAAGCTGTCTCAGACTTGGTCTTTTTAATTGTCCCAGTGTCACTGAGGTCATCAGTGACCCTGATTATCATTTTGCAACTGAGAAGGAGAGAGTGAATTCAGTGACTTGGCCTGAGGTCCCATCTCATGCCAGGGCTGACTGGAGTCCAGAACTTCGCAGGCCAAGTCGTGTGCTTCCCGACCCTCCTAAGATGTCCACGCCTTGATCCCCACAACCTGTGACTGTTACCTTACATGGCAAGTGTGATTAAAGATACAGACCTTGAGGTGGGGAGAGTAGCCTGCATTATCCCCGTGGGAGCACTTTAGCCACAGGAGTCTTTAGAGGAGGAGAACATTTCCAACAGAGACGAAGGGATGCAAGGATGGAAGAAGGGTGGAGTGGGTTTACCTAACAAGCCCCTGCTGTTGCTGGCTTTGAAGATGGAGGGAGAAGGTCAGAGCCAAAGAATGTGGGCATCTTCTAGAAACGGGAGGAGTCAACGAAACCGATTCTCTCTGACAGCTCCCCAAAAGGATTGCAGTCCTGCCCACAACTGAACTCATGTGGAATTCATGACTGCAAGGCAAGTTTGTATTTGTTAAGCCACTAAACTCCAGGTGACTTGTCAAAGCAACCACAGGAAACAAACGTACTGCACAAGAGGCAGAATCTGCCATGGGGCTTTAACCGTCTTAACCTCAGACGCCAGTTGAACTTCCTAATTGTTTTTTCTAAGAACAAGCACTAAAAAGAGTTCTCATCCCCTGAACCAAGAAATGGAGGAAAACAACTGAGAGCATGTTGGATGGCAGGCAGGAATGTGGCTCACAAGACCTGAATTACAAAAGTCTATCCACACACCAACCTGAATAGTTACAGCCAACGGCTTCACCCTTCCCTCCCTGGCCTCTGTCTCTGTGCCTAGGCTTTGGGCATCAGCTTCTGTTTCTCCCTGGTTTGGTGTTGGGTGGGACACAAGCTATCAGGAAGAACAGTGCTTCCTCAGTGCTAATTATTATGTGCGTCAGAGCAGCAAGAGCTTGGTATCTGCATGTTAAAAGGAAAATTGTTTATCTTTTACCTGCAATTACAGGAACTCTAGTATGCTGTCATCAAATGATATTTGTCAACTTTCAAGTTAAATATTTGATGTGCTGTCCTGTAGGTCTAGCACAATTTTATCTTTCCTATTTCCCACGTAACAAAATTTAGGTATAATTAACATACCACAAAATTCAACTTTCTGATATGTTCAATTCAATGGTTTTTAGTATATTCACAAGTTGTGCAACTATCATCACAATGGAATTCCAAAATACTTTCATCACCCAGAAAAGAAACCCCAGACCCATTAGCAGTCATTCTGCATTCCCTCCCCAAGCCCCTGGGAACCACTAATCTAGAACATTTCACGTAAATGAAATCATAAAACATGTGGCCTGTTGTGTCTGACTTTTACTTAGCATAGTATTTTTAAGGCTCATCCATTTTGCAGGATGTATCAGTACTTTATCCCTCTTTATGGCTGAGTACTATGCCAATGTACACATATATCACGTCTATTCATCCACTCATTTGTTGATTGATATTAAGCTTATTTCCACTTTCTGGTTATTATGAACAATTCTCCTATGAATATTTGTGTGTAACTTTCTGTGTGAATATGTTTTCAGTTCCCTTGGATATACAACTAGGAGTGGAATTTTTGGGTTACATGGTGACTTTATGTTTAACTTGTGAGGAATTTTCAGACATTCTTCTTAAAGCAGCTGCACCCTTTTACATTCCCACCAGTAACGTGTGAGGGTTCCACTTTCACCACTCCTAGTCAACACTTGCGATGATCTTTTTTATTGTAACTATCCCAGTGGGTGGGAAGTAGCATCTCATTTTTGTTTTGATTTGCATTTTTCTAATGACTATATCACCTTTGGAGTAATGTTCTTTAAATCGTTTCCCTATTTTTTTAAATTTGATTTTTTACTTTTTATTGTTGTTCTTTGTATATATTCTTCACATATATCTATATCTATATCATCTATAATAGAGACCTTTATCATATGTATGATTTGCAAATATTTTCTTCCATTCTTTTCACTTTTCTGATAGTACTTTTGAAGCACAAAATTTTTTAATTCTAGGAAATGCCAATTTGTTTATTTTTTTCTTTGGTTGCTTGTACTTTTGATGTCATATTTAAGAAACTATTTCCTAATCCAACATCACTAAGATACACACCAATGTTTTTCTTCTAAGAGTTTTATTGTCGAGCTCTTATATTTAGGTCTTTGATCCATTTGGGGTAAATTTATGTTTATGGTGGGAAGAGGAGTCCAACTTCATTCTTTAACATTTGAAAATCCAGTTTTTCCAACACCACTTGTTGAAAAGACTATTCTTTTTCCATTGAATTGTTTTGGTACCCCTGTTAAAAATCAATTGACCGTAAATATATGAGTTTATATCTGGACTATCAATTCTATTCCATTGATCTGTATGTCTATGTTTATTTTGGTATCACAGAGTCTTGATTACTGTAGCTTTGGAGGAAGTTTTAAAATTGGGGGTGTGGGTCCTCCAACTTTGTTTTTCTTTTTCAAGATTATTTTGGATATTCTGGGTCTTTTTCATATGAATTTTAGGATTAGCTTATCAATTTCTGCAAAAGAAATCAGCTGGGATTTTGAAAAAGATTGTGTTGAACTTATTTGGGAAATATTACCATCTCTGAGGTAAAAGATACCATTTTATAGGCATGCTTCCAAATTCTGTCCAGGACGATGATGTGAATTGTAGCACTGGGTATAAGGGAATACATTGAACAGGCTCAATTTAGAGCCATCTATGAAGGCAATATAGTTTCTGTTTGAGATTGTGAATTATTTTAAAGTGACATTGTATTTACATATTTTTTACCAGGTAACACAGCTACGAGGATGTTAAAACAGATGTTCTGCAAGACACCTAGACACAATAGATGACAGATCCCTGTGTCCAGAATTGGCAAAGCACATGGATGGGAGAACTAACCCTTGGACCTCTCAGCCAAATCAAAGATATGAAAGGTGGAAGAGGGAGGAATGCAGGGGAGTTTCTGAAGATAATCCTTTGGTAAGAGTTGATGTCAAGTGTGAGTCACCCCCTCCACTCTCACTAACCAGGGCAGGAGATACATCTCACATGCTTCTGAGGTTGGGAGACACAGGCCTGGGGCTTACCCCAGCTTGGAACTCTCCAGAAAACGGGAGCAGGATAGAGGGGCTAGTGGAATGGGTCCTTACTCTCAGGGTTTATCAGAGCCAGAAAGGGTCCTCCAGGAGAGAGCCAGTGTGGGGTCATCTTGGACTTTATCCTCCCGGAGGGAGAGGAGTGCTCCCTCCTAGAAACAGAAGGTGAAAGCTGGATTTCTAAGGCCCCAGGAAGAAGTCGAAAGGAAGCTCATAGGATTAGAGATGCATCTTTCCTGGTTAGTGGAACATTAGGAGAGAGGTCCCCAGTGAGAGTTCACCCAAGAGGCCTCCAAGGTCTATGAGAAAAGATGGCAGCTCCATTCACAGCCGGGACAGGAGCCTACTTCCTCCCTCAACAGCATGGGTGTGCCTCTCCCCTCACCACTCATCTTTCCTTCCCCCTTCTCCATCCCTAAAGTCTGAAACTGAGTGGCTGCATTTGGCCCTGAATTGCGCAAGGGAGCTTTGCACAGGGCAAGTCTGTGTTCTTGGAGTGGATATCTGACTTCTGATCTGAGATTGTGTTTGAAACCTCAAGTGACAGGAGGAAATGCCTGTCACTGAAGAGTGAGCAGAGAAACCAGGCTCTCCTGAGGCAGGGGCAGATTGTCCTGGTGGAATAAACTGTGATTGGGAGGCAAAATCAAAAGAAACAATGTTGCATCCTGAATGAAAATTTGGGGTACTCAGCTACATGCCACTGCCTAGGCCAGGAAGAAATTGCAATGTGTAAATAGACCTTAAAAAGAAGGCTTGGGATGACTATTGGTGTTTTTGACCTAGTCCGTTTTCTATTTCTGCTTACCTTTATTTTCTTTGTCTTATAATAAGATGTTCTAATATTTTAAAAACAAGGATATAGCCAACCATGCGAACCACACCCATGTCGTCACTTCTCTTGACTTTACGAACTATTTCCTCCCTGGACCTTCTTATCAAGGTCATCAGACTAGAGGATTCCAAACTCCCCACATGCTCAGAATTCCTCTCACAATCTGCACTAAAAAACTTGATGTCCCAGTTAATCTACAAGAAGACCTAACCCTGCCAGGATAGGCCTCAGAAGGGGGAGGAATGTGTTCATAGAAGCCAAGGGACTAGCAACTCTGAAACAATCGTATTGATTGTGTGCTCAGAGTTGGGGGAGTAGGAGAGCAACAGAAAAAGGATGGCCTGGACTGGGAGGAAATCAGGATGAAAGACCAAGTTCCCCTTGCTTGGGAAACTTGCCTGTGGAATCCAGCCGCCATGATATAGGGAAGCCCAAGCAGCATTGTGGAGGCCCACCTGGAGAAGGATCAAAGCCTGGATAAGCACCAGCTGAGCTACCAACCAAACGCCAGCACAGTGTCAACCACGGGAGCTCATCCAGTCACTCGGCCCCAGCCCACATCACATGGAGCAGAGACAGCCAATTCCTTATTAGGGAGCAAAATAAATGATTGGGTTTTTTAAAGGAACACTGAAATGCCTCCCTGGAAATTTAGGAGACTAATTCTTATGTTCATTTCACAGATGAGGAAACCAAGACTCAGAAAAATTAAACAACTCACCTAAGGTCATATATGCTGGTGGAACCAAAATTCTTACCCAGGTCTTAATGCAAAGCCCATCATTTTCACCTTGATGCTGAATGTATGACACTCCACCATCTAACATGTTACCATCCCTCCAACACACACCACTTAAAAGAGTATCACTTCTTCAGGGAGAGCAGTGTTCCCCGGGATTACCTATTGCGTTGTCCTGAGTATCTGTATCGATAAGTATTATCGATTGCTGTGCACAGACTTATTTTCAAGGCCCGATACGCAAGACACACCACCACAAGCCGGAATGAAGGGGTTAAAGAGTTTTATTACAAAGTGAAAGTAAGTAAGACAAGACAGAGATTAGAGGAATATATTATCATACCACTAACAAGCAAGGAGGCAATTCATCATACCACCAGGGCCCGGTCAATTAGAGTCGTAGAAACAGCAACAGCCTTTCATCAGCAGGGCAAAATCCAAATCGAGTAAAGTTATCAGCACGGGCAAAACATCATGCGCAGAAACAGCACCGGTAAAAAATCAACACGGGCAAAACATCATGCGCAGAAACAGCACCGGCCCTTCATCAGCACGAGCGAAACACCTTACAGCAGCCCAGGCAGTCGGGGAACAACTGTTGCTGTTGCTCCTCCGCCTTCTGGGGTTTTGAGGACTTCACTAACAACAGCAGCAAGGAGCAATAAGCATACGTGTTAGCAACACAAGGAACTGGTCTCGGATCTGGCTAGGAGCCGGGGCCATTCCTTGGTACGAGATTAGATGTATCAGAGCTCGGCCCACCTGTGGCAAGGCGAAGGCCAGGCTCCACATCCTGTAAATATTTTCTTGGTCCTTGGGAGGGTAGCCAATCCTTCCAAGGCCAAGCACGTATCCCAGCCACTGTGAGAGTTTACATCCCCAAATGTTCCCAGGCAGACCTTCATATATTCTATTCCTTACAGTATCCTTCAAGGACGTCTCAAACAAATGTGTGCACACTGGATCGGGCAAAGACACAAGTGCCCCAAACACACTACCCAGTTCAGGTCTCTGCCCCTCTCAAGTGGTTCTGTCGGGCAGGAATGGTCTCCTGCTCCTCCGTGTCATTCACAGCCTACAGTACTACTGAAATGATCTCATCTTTATGACTTTTCTCCAGCCGAAATTGATTTCTCTCAAAATTAATTGTTCTGTGGTACCCAATCATTTTGTTTTTACCTTTACTAAAATGTCTTTTATTCTGCCTTGTAAAAATTGTTCTCATTTAGAAATAGTATTGATGTAATTAAAATATAATCTGGATAAATGTGTCTGTCAAATAAATGCTCTTTTTAAAAGAAACTTATAATTAGTTTCTACTAAAGGTTATTGGAATATAGATGAGTGGCATATTTTTTAGTATAGATATTTACATGTTGTAGTGAACATTATGTGGTTGTCTTTCCATCCCCAACTCTTGGAAGCTACCCTTTCTTCTCCAGTCTCATGACTATGAGAATGAAAGCTCCCCGAGGGCAGGGACATCACTTTGCTCACTGCTGTATCTCTGTGCCTAGAACAGTACTAGGTACCTGAGCATTGCTTCACAAATATTTATTGAATTAATCATTTTAGTAGTGAGTCCCTACTAGTCAAATGATTTCAACCCTCTGGCTACTAGGTCAGTAAGTGGTTCATTCAGGTATCAATATTTGAAACTGGAACAACAACGAATGGTAGTCTCTGTCGGATTGACTAGACCCCTAAAATGTACCCTAGGGAGCCGTGGTTTTTTTGGTATGTGGATTCAAGATGCAGAGGGAGCTTGTCTTCAAAGAAGGCAAGAATCACAGGAAAAGGACAGTCTTTTCAACAAATAGCGTTGGGAAAACTGCGTATTCACATAAAAAAATGAAGTTGGACCTTTACCTTACACCATTTACAAAAATTAACTCAAAATTGATCACACTTAAATGTAAGAGTTAAAATTATAAAACTCTTAGAAGAAAACATGGAGTAAAAGCTTTATGACATTTGATTTGGCAGTGTTTCTTGGACATGGCACCAAAAGTACAGGCAATGAAATAAAAAATAGATAAACTGAACTTCATCACAATTAAAAACTTCTGTGCATCAAAGGACATAATCAACAGAGTGAAAATTCACCTGTGGAATGGGAGAACATATTTGCAAATGTTATATCTCATAAGGGATTAATACCCAAAATATATAAAGAATTCCCACAATTCAACAACAACAAAAAAACCCTAAACCCTCATTGAAAAATGGGCAAAGGACTTGAATATACATCTCCAGAGAAGGTAAACAAATGGCCAGTAAACATGTGAAAAAATGCTCAATTTCACTAATCATTAGGGGAATGCCAATCAAAACTACAATGAGATACCACTTCAGACATCCATTAGGATGGCTGTTATCAAAAAACAAACAAACATAAAAGCAGAAAATAACAAAGTATTGACAACAATGTGGAAAAAAAACAGAACTCTTGTGCACTGCTGGTGAGAATGTAAAATGATGCAGGTGCTGTGGAAAACAGTATGGTTATTTTTCAAAACAAATAAACATAGAATCACCCTATGATCCAGCCATTCACTTCTTGGTATATACTGCAAAGAATTAAAAACAAGGATTCAAACAGATATTTGTACACCCATGTTCACTGCAGTATTATACACAATAGCTAAAAGGCAGAAGTACCCTTAGTGTCCATCAATGGAAGCACTGGATGAAGGAAATGTGGTATAATCCATCCAATGGAGTATTTTCCGCCTGAAAAAGGAAAGAAATTCTGACCGATGCTCCAACATGGATGACTCTTGAAGACATTATGCTAAATGGAATAAGCCAAACACAGAAGTTCAAATATTGCATGGTTTCACTTACATGAGGTACTCAGAGCAGTCAAATTTATACAGACTGAAAGTAGAAGAGTGGTTACCAGGGCCTAGGGAGAGGGAAATAAGGAGTTATTGTTTAATGGGCACAAAATTTAGTTTGGGAAGATGAAAAAAATTCTGGATATGGAGAATAGTGATGGTTGTACAATGACGTAAATGTACTTAATGCCACAGAACTGTACACTTAAAATGATGAAAATGGTAAATTTTATGTCTTCTATGTTTTACCACAACCACAAGAACAACAGCAACAACAACAACAACAACAAATACAGGAAACAACAAAGAGTAGACAATGTTCTGAAGCATTTAAGTCCTCGGTTCCCGCTGAATCCTGATTCCTGGGTTCCATGAAACACTGGTTTCTCTAGTTGGTGTCTGTTGCTTGCAAATCAAAGTAATTCTAAAACCCCCACGGAGATCATAAGTGCTTGGAGAGTGTAGTCCTATCTCAACATTGAGATGAAATGATTACTGATGAAAAATAAATAATAAATAGAGAGGAAAGAAGGACTTTCACACTTGGATGTTTTTGTCTGTGTTGGTTGCCTTGGTCCATCCCTAAAGCTATATAACAGGGCTTTTGTGCATGGTGAGCTGGTTGAATCAAGGGTGTGAAATAAGAAATAAGTTCCCCAAATTAATCTAGGATAGGAAAAAAGATACTTCCCCTGAAACTAGTTTCTCTAATGTTAAAGCAACTGAGAGACTGAGACAGAGAAAATATATTAGCACATCTGCAAGTTGGCACTACCTGGACCCTTCTCAGTAACCATGGTAACTTCTGATATATGGGTTAAAATGAAACAAAAAGGCATTAACTTTTAATGCCTGTATAGCTAGTTTAATCAGTCTTTGCTTGAGCACCAGACATTTCTACAAAAAAAAGGACTGAATCATAGAATTTTAATGAAGATATTATGAATTGCAACAAAATTGGAAGCTGTGGATAATTAAAACTAATATGTTGCAACCTTGAATCTAACTAATAATGTAGACTTGGAAGTATACAAAACTGAAAAATGTTAAAGAACAGAATCGTATAGAACATTAATGAGGATGAGGACACTATAAGGGAGAACACAAATTGGAAGTAAAATTAAAGTTAAGTTTAATTCTTAAAATGGCTTAAGTCTAATGCTACAAACTCTGAAGTAATAAAAGCAAAAAAGAAAAAGGAATGTTGAAATAATAGTGCCTCACTGCCCAATGCCCTCTATCTCAGAAAACAATTGCTTTCAGATGCATTGAGAAGTTGTAAGTGTTAGTAATAGTCTTACTCCCTAAGTTGAATGTTGATTTTACTATTCTTCTTTTAATTTCACACATATGTTAAATATTGTCTTTTGCATCTAAGATTTAGTTCATAATAAAATTTTATATTAAAAAATGTATACATAGAAGAAGAAGCCCTCCCGTTCAAAACATAAATTAAATGGAGAGATTAATAAATAAAAAAAAAACCCATAAGGCCTGGGTTCCAGTCAATCAAGAGGAGGGGAGAATAAATATACGTCTCAGAGGAAAAAAAATTCCTAGAGACCCCATCATGCTAAGACTCCCAGTAGAGCTTATTAAAACATGACTTGCTGGGTCCACTCCACAGTTTTTCATTCAGCAAATCTGGAGTGGGCCTGAGAATGTGCATTTCTAGCAAGTTCTCAGTTGCTGCTGCTGCTGCTGCTTTGGGTCACACCTGGGAAGCTTGTACCATGAACCATTCGTTGTGACATCAGTCTGCCCTACCGTCTTTATTCGTTCCACAATTTTATTATGCTGGGTCACACTGTTAGGTGCCACAAAGGCTGACTTTCAAAAGCAGTATGCTGTTTTGTGAACACTGAAATTCATTACTTCCTTTTTCTTTTGCTCCAATATTCTTCCCTTCATTTTTCCATTTTCATTTTTTGTTTTAAATGATACATGAACCTGGGTAACAGGGTCAAATCATGGGAAAATCAAAAAATTAAAATAAAAGAATTTCCTTTTCACCCAGCATACTAAAAACATAATATACCAAAATCAGACATTCCATTCTTTGAAGTTCTTCTGTGGATTCAGCTGCATATTGAACCATTAACATAAAGTGTAAAATAAGCCTAATTATGACAAGTTAAAACAGTGCAGTAGTTCCTTAGAAGTTGGTATTAAGGGCCCATGATCCAGGTTTTCAGTAGTGCTTACTCTTCGGAAGGATGCATCATATTTTCTAGTATCTTTCATACTGGATGCGAAGAAGTTGTTCTCTTATTTTCTGCTTTCTTGCTACCTGTTAAACTTTTTTTTGTCTATTTTATTTACTAGTTTAAAAGGTACTAATGAAAAAAGCCCACAGTTTTGGATATCACTTTTCCCTCAGAGTTCTGTCCCTGAGAGTGGCCGTTCTTCTTCCCAGAGCCCAGCCTGCTCTCTGCACCCTACAACCAGCCACGCATTGGAGCTGGCCCCATGCTTAGCTACGAGGTCTGATAATTAAGTTCACGAAATCATCCTAGAAAAAGTACTACCTACCTCATTACTGAATATAACTATGGTCACCTTCAAAGGCCTCCCCTTGGGAAGCTATGCACCTACGCCAGCACCTAGTCCACCCTTCAAAGCAATTTGGAACTCTTTTTTCTGGAATGGCCATCAGAGCTGTCGTCATATTATCCTTGATGTCCTGAATGTCATCAAAATGTCTTCCTTTCAGTATTTCCTTGATCTTTGGGTAATGAAAGAAGTCATTGGGGGCCAGATCAGGTGAGTAGGGAGTGTGTCCCAATACAGTGATTTGTTAACTGGCTAAAAGCTCCCTCACAGACAGTGCTGTGTGAGCTGGTGCATTGTCATGATGCAAGAGCCATGAATTGTTGGCGAAAAGTTCAGGTCGTCTAACTTTTTCACGCAGCCTTTTCAGCACTTCCAAATAGTAAACTTGGTTAACTGTTTGTCCAGTACAAATTCAGGTACAAATTCAGAATGAATAATCCCTCTGATGTCAAAAAAAGGTTAGCAGCATCCGTGCAACAAGTTTGTGAACTTAAGTGTCTGACCTTGTATTAGGAATCCTATGATTCTGTCACTAAACAGTTGGCACTTGAAATTTGGCACTGGGAGTATTTATACCGAGGAAATGGGCAAAGAGTGGTAAGGCTTCCTCCACCCCTCAGAGCCTGTTAACATTTCCTTAGCACACCACTGCCTACAAACCTACAGCAAAAAAAAAAAAAAAAAAAAAAAATCACTCTCTCTGAAGCCACCGCTTACAAACAAGAGGAGCGACAAGCCCTCTCGTGGTTGTTGCCAGAATTGCAGAGGATGAGAAGAAAAGGGTACAAGATCAAGATTTCATCCCAAACACATTTTATAAAAGGCTTTAGAAGGTCAGTGTTGAAGGTTTAGTTCAATGTCTTCTACTTCAGAGCAGACTTTCCTCAAACCACCAGGGGATGCCACTTAAATATCTCCTTCTCGGAGCTGGAAATACCTTCTATGAAGAGTAGACTTGTCTTTCTGTTAGTGTTACAATAGCTGCATTATTTCTTTCAAAGACCATGCATTTTCTATGCATTGCTACGGGCATGTTTCAGGCAAGGTGTGGTCCCTGAAATTGTCTGTGTGCTTTAGCTGTCCAGTAAACCACTTGAGGAATTAAACCAGTCAACATCGCCCAGAAAAACACAAACCCCACCAGCTCGCCTCTCAATGGTTTCCCATTGTATCCAAAACCCAAACTCTTCACCAAGTCCCACAAACCTGGGCCCTCTAGGTCTGTGTTCCCTGCTTCCAGGCTGTCCCCTTTCTGTTATGCAGGTGTCAGCTCAAGGCCACTCAGTGGGGCCTTCTTTAAGGGCCTGTTCTAGACCATCGCCCACTCACCCATCTGTCCATCTGTCACATCACAGGCTGGTTTTCCTCCGACTACTTATCTCTACCTGAATCACCCCGACAGTTTCTGTCCTCACTGGTTGACTGCCCAGTAGATAGAGGCTGGAAGCTCAGTGTGAATAAAGCCCTTGTCTGTCAGGAAGGCGACAGATATCCACACACAAAAGATTTGGGAGCCCAGGCCCCACACAGCCTCCCACCTGGGTGTAGGGTGACCAACTCAACCCAGCTGCCTCAGGGACTGTCTCTGTTATAGCACTGGGAGCCCCCATCCTGGAAAAGCCCCAGCTCTAGTCACCCTATAACTGAGTTATATACTTATCTATAATAGAATTACCATCTGGAATGATTGTGAAAAGTAACTTAAATGACACTAAAATATTTTTTAAATATAAAAGCTTCCTCTGAAAATAGAATTAAACTTTCACACTCTGAAAAGTTATTTGAATTAGCAGAATTAACCTTTTAGCATATCCATTTGTATTTGCCTTAGCACGTAAAATATACATGTAACATATAGTTTTTTAAAAAAGGATTATATTGCATTTTGCAGGTAGTGTTTTTAATTTTAAATATCATTGCAGGAATATATTACAAACACTACATGCATGATTCATTGCTGGCAGGGTTAGAAACCTCTCGCTTGGAGTCATTTTGATTCATAAAATAAGTGCATCCCTGTGTTTCTTTTGCAGTACCTCTTCATGATAAGAACTCAAAATATTGAGTTTTCCATGTTTTATTTTCAAAAGAAATATCCTTCAGCATTTCTAGTTCTCCTTGAAATTGGAGGCAAGGGCACTGTCAAAGGAAGTAATTACGCTGACGACACTGGCTAAGCTACAAAAGTCATCTGGGTTGGGAAGGGGTTCCAGTAACCTTCTGTTTACATTTGTTAGAATGACTTGCTAAAGCCGCCAAATATTTAAAAAGGGAAATATTCAATCTTTATTAGATCGATTAAAATGCACCCCTACCCCCCACCTCCATGTTCAGAAGAACTTGTGATCACCATTGTTTGGCTGAAAATGTGTTAGAGGCCAGGAAAGTCCTTCTGACCTTTGTTTGTATTGTCTGGTCCATGAGAAGAGAGGAGAGAGAGAGAAAGAGAGAGAGAGAGAGAGAGAGAGAGCCTGAGGCCGGCAGAACTTCCACTTGTCCTCTGAAATCAGGAAGAGCAAGCAGCAGGGAGAAGACAGAAGCAGCACGTGGGCCTTACCAGCCTTACCAGTCTACACTGACCCTGACCTTGCAGAGAGAGCAAGGGCCCTCCCGTTTGCCTTCCCTACCTACTGTTTGTCAATTACAAGGCCAACATTAGCTAGCTGCACAAGTGTCTGTGAAGTCACCCCCTTAGTTCACACCCAGGGCATTTCTCACTGTGTGATCTAGTGAACGACAGGCCCCGAAATCACAGGGGTTCGTGAGAATACTGGTTCCTGAATTCGTCTGAGTCAGGAACTTCTGAGACGGGCCCAAGAACCTGCATTTGTAACAAATCCTCTGATGACTCTGGTACACACTAGGTTTGCGCCTCAGGGACTCTTGGTCTTCAGAGCAAAACTCATTCTCAGATAGCCACTCCCCCAAAAGACATCTTTTCAGACTAACTGTCATCCTGGGTGTGCCCATGGGGAGGCTTCTTTCCAGCATCCTTCTCTGGCCTCATCTCCTAAAAAGCAAAGAAGAGCTGTCTCCAAGAAACGTCACATATAAAACAGCACATTCATCTGTCCTCTCTGCAGAACTTGGGTTTCACTTGGACCTTGTTACGGAGCAAGTCCCCAAGAAATGATCACGGAGCCGAATTGGACAAATTAACAAGGCCTTTATTACAGATTCGAATCTGGGCTCAAGCCTCCACTGACACAGCAGTGAGCGAGAGCCCCGAGCACTGTTTCCCGTCCCTTTTTATGTGTCTTGGAGACAAAAAGGGGTGCTGGTTTTTTTTAAGGGGATGTTCTCAGGGGTAGATTTCCTTAAGGGGATGTTCCCAGGGGTAGGTTTCTTTAAGAGGATGTTCTGCTTATCTTTGCTGCAGCAACAGGATATCCAGTTTTGGGGTAAGCTTGACTGGGTACATGTTTTTAACGGAAGAATTGTGCAGGTGGCTGAAAATTTCCCACGGCACTTTGTTCTAACCTGCTTATCTTCCATTGTTAGGTAGCTTGCCTAAGCTGAATTGAGGCACAGGGTTGTTTGTTTTTTTTCTTCTTGACCTCCTCATCACAGACCTGAAGAGACCAGACCTCACATTTGCCTGTCCTTGAGCCTGGGTTTCTCTGGCACACAGATGACGAGTCATTGGACAGGTGTGGTGATCCATGTCTCATACATGAATTCCCCTCCAGGCCGAGAAGCCAAGCTTGAAGCTGCCTGCTAGTGTGTCCCTCTCACACCCTGGCTGACATTTCTTATTCCAGCAGTTTTCTGGTAGGTGTTTTTAGAAGTAAATCTTCACTGGACATCAGAAAAAGTAAACCATTAAAACACAACTAAGTCAGCAGTAATGAATTTATTATGCATAACTGCAGCGCAGAATAATGCCACATACATTGGTGTATTATGTAGCAGTGGACTTTAACACACAAAAACAGATTTAGATGAAAGTACGACCTAAGCGCAAATAAATTTAACCACATATGTAATTTAAAAGACGATATAGTGATTACAAATAGGAATTAAGGTATTGTCTTTATAGTTTCTGCTTTCTCTTTTTCCTGGTTACCAGAATTGTGTTGGGGCCAGCTCATTTTGGACTATCTCCGAATGCTGTAACTGCTACCTGAAAAGCACAAACAAATTTAACTACAAAACAACTAGCATTACCTGCAATGGAAATTGGCCTAAGCTGAACTCAAAGGATGCCCACCTGGCCTACCTCTCAGAGAGTTGATTTTCCACTGATGTAACCTAGGAAAAGGGTGGTGTCTACAAGGGTTTCGAGGAGGAGACGGTCTCCCCACAGGCACCTCTCCACCTGGCTGCTCAGTAGAACACTTTCTGGCCCAAACCAGCTCACTCCAGTTCCAGAAGAGCTCCAGTAATAATCCACCCTTAAGGAAGTTTCTAGTCTTAAAATTCCAACCAACCAGCATGCTGTAGATACTCAGAGTAAAAGGAATCTAGATAGTGAAAATAAATAGCACAAAATTCTTGTATTTGACCTCATCAGTCCCTCAAAATCTTCCTCCCAGCACAATGACTCTTCTCATTTGGTTTTCTGAGGTCCTTGCTGATCACAGTGACATCAGAGGAAAAAGCATAGATGAGGACACTTAAATAACAGACACATGAATTAGCCAATGATCAGGCAAAGAAAAATAGGAGCTACTCAGGACCGACTACAAACCAGGCAATGTGTTGGCCCTGGAGAGACGAAAATGAGTAAGACTCTGATCTCAGTCTCATGTTATACACAGTCCCTGTGTTAAAACTAACATACATGGTGTGATCACAAAATACAGTGAATGCTGCTGCTGAGTGCCGTTCAGTGGAAAAGCAGGTATCTTCAATATGGGAAGTGGCGCATCAAACCTTAGTAACAGTGTGTGACAAGTTTCAACTTGTTCGGTGCAGTCAGTTGGGTGTGAGCTATGGTTGAGAGAAAGTGTGTTTTCAAGTGTGCCGTAAATCACCCTCCATCATGACCATGCTTCATGTCACACATCGCTTCTAGTATACGGCAATTTCTGTCAAATAAAAACATTACAGTGTGTCCTCCTCCACCTTATTCATTGGATCTGGCACTATGAGACTTCGAGCTCTTCCCCAAAGTCAAAATTATTCAGGACACCAAGGCAGCCAGGACATCGCAACTAAAGACACTCACGAAAGAGGCCTTCCAGAACTGCTTCAGAAAGTGGCAAAAATAATGGGATAAGTGTATTCAAAGCGAGGGGGAGTATTCTGAGGAGGATTAATGGCAATGTGTCTTTTACTATAACAATTTTTTAAAATTTAAACATTCACCTTATTTTTTGATCACACCTCATATAAATGAAAAACATTTCCACCCCACACACACTTCTTGGGGCCACTGCCACTGGACAACTTGGCTTCAGCTGTATTCAGTTCCTCTCAACGTTCAGATGTCCAGAAGAGAGGACAATTTGCTCAGAGGGGACCACATGCTCTCCAGGCGGTTGAGGGTTAGGGCCCCAGCATTCACAGCCAACGTGAATCCAAAGGACATCTCCCCAAAGGAAGGGATGCTGGGGAGCCAAAATGAAAGGTACTCAGGTATCTCAGTCAGCCCCGAGAGAGGGAGCAGAACCAGTTATGGACAAGAGTGCATTCCCCATGTCTGTGTGTCCCCTGGGTGGATGTAAGTTTTAGACCCAAGCAGTGTAGGGCAAGTAGTTGACACGTTGTCAATCAGTGCTGGTTTCTCTAGCCTGGGCCAGGTTGTAGCACTTCTCACTTCTCCCAGCTTCCTTGGGCACCCACCAAAACACTGGCTGCCCAGCCTGGGGCTCTGGTAGTCAGAGGGTTTTGAGGGGTCTGCCCAGACACAGGAAAGAGGGGAGCCACACCATTCTGTCCCGTGGACTCCTCATTTCTTACTAGATTTAAATGATTCTGAGGCAGCGGAGAGATTCTGTGAGTTCTGCCTTCAAGTGTAACGAAGAGAGAAAGTGCAGCACAACTTTTCAGTTCCCATTGATGACAGGAGAGCCTGTCCAGGCTGTACCTGACAATTGCTTCAGGTAAATCCCCCAAACCTATGCCAGTTTTGATGTAGGAACTTCTAATGGCATACCCAGTAACTTTTATTTATAAAACCTCACTTCAATTTATAATTCGTGCTGATTTTTTAAAATGTTTTACTTCAACTTCAAATTTACAGATAAGTTGCAAGAATGATACAGCAGAGAACTCCTGTGTACCTTTATCACAGATTCACCAATTTTTCACATTCTCCACATTTGTTTAATCATTGTTTTCTCTCTGTCTTTTTCTCTGTACACTCACAGACATATGTAAGAGAATGTCCTTATTCTGAAGAAGTATTCTGTGGTACATGTGCATACAGTGTTTTACATATAAAACATACATATAGTATGTAAGATATATAGACATGTATAGTGTAATACATGCACATTTTTTAACAATTTGAGAGTAGATTGCAGATATCATGCTCCTTTACCCTTCATACTGAAGAAAGTATTTTTTAAGAATGAGGACATTTTTTTACCTAACTACGGTACACTTATCAAATTCAGAAAAATTGACATTGACACATTTTATCATCTACCATTCTTTGAATGTCTCAAAATTGTCCTTAATAGCAATTTTTCTTTTTATGGGTACAGGATCCCACGCTGCATTTTGTTGTCATGTCCCTCTAGCCTCCATTAATCCGGAACTGTTCCTCAGCCTTTGTTTATCACTATGTTGACATTTAATACTACAATCATCTGTTTATTTTACTGTTCACTACCCCTCTGTTTCTGTTTGAGGTTTCCTCACTGCTACATTTATGCCATGCCTTTTTGGAGTCAGTGATGGTGTGATCTCAGGGTCGCACACCTGAAGGCACATGATTTCTGCCTGGTGCACATACGTGATATGCATTTGATCACTTGGTTAAGGTGTTGTCCATTTTCTCCTCTTTATAATTATGATTTTTTGCCTTTGTAATTAATAAGAATTTGTATGGGAAATTATCACACATTTTACCAAACTGTCACAACAAGATAAAGAAAAACTTTCTGCCTATGACTTAAAATACAAAAACTACCTCCCTAAATATTTAACAGAATCAAAGGGAGACTTCACTGCATCTAAGCCATGGATTCCAGAGGCACGACTACAGCTCTGCATAGTCCGCCCCTTGCAAAGCTCAGCTACATGGACAACCATGTCAGTGCCTCCTGGTCCTAAAGAACGTCACAGCAGTACCATAACCAAGGGCTGTGCTCATTCATGGCCCAGGATTATTATGTCTTTTGAGTTTTTTGATGGGAGCATTGGCCCAGAATTTCCTTCCTGTTTGACAAATCTCCACTCTTTCCTCAGGAAGCTCCAGATATATAGTCACTCTTTGCATAAAATTTACATGAGGCAGTCCTCCTTCTACTCCAGGTAATGTTAATCTATTTCCTCCTCCCCGACTTCCCGCAGTGCAGTGTGGTTCAGCCTATTAGGAAAATAATGTAATTAAATGAAGTCAACTCCTTAACCCTCGAGTGTTTGCATTCTCCTAAAATTTTACCTTTTCACCAAATAAACATCTGCTTATTAGGACTCTAGGTAAAAACTTTTCCTCTTGAGGGAAGATGTGCGTGAGGCAACAGAGGAGGCAGCCCTGCCTGTGCACACGGCCCTCCACGGGGCGCTGCCCACTAGACTGGGAGGTGAAGGGCATCCCAGGAGCTGCATGGACTGCAGACCTGGAGAGGCACCCCACATTCTAGTGGAGATTTTCAAACTTGAGAAGGGAACAGATCACTCTTAAATGGAAATAAATCTCTACAGTCCCCAGTGTTAACTTTACATTTATGATATTGGGGGGGAAATCCACATTTTTATTATGTTGCTTAAATACCGGGATGTCAAAAAATGTATACAAGTGGACACTTTAGTCAACGTTGCTCAGGCAGTAATCAGATGCTGATGGTAACCACTTTGAGCACCTCTTGTAATTGCAGAAATCAAACATGACTTGTATTCATCTTTTGTTATCGGTATACATTATTAATTTTTTTTTTTTTTTTTTAGTTTCAGGTGCACAAGACAAAGTAATACTTAGGCGTTTATCATTTATATCCCTCACACTGTGTGGACCCCCCTGCCCCCATCCACTATCCCTCTGACATCACACAGAGCCATTACATTTCCACTGTCTCTATTCCTAACGCTATTCTCCGCTTCTTGTAAGTATATACATACATATATTATTATTAAAATTTTAATGCAGTTTTCCTTTCTTAAAATACGTATACATTTTTTGGCACCACTCTGTACATACAAAAATAGAATAAAGCTTATATCTTTTAAACAATTAAAAACAATAAAAATATTAATTGAATACAAACTAAACTAACCAGTTTAAACACAAATTAAATTCACTTAAATTTAATGTGATGGATAATGTTTTGCTGAAACCAGTCATGACTGTCAACATAAACGTGATAGAGAATCTTAAAGACGGGCTTTTTTTGAGGTCAGTATGACTTACCAATCACGTTGGGCTTTTGCTACTTCAAATTGTGATATTGTAATTTATAACAATGTCGACGTAAGAAACATCCAAACTGTAGAGAATTTTTACAAATTTGAGCCAAACTGATTGCCAGGAAGCAAAATCTCAAAGAATTAAAAAATTACCCAGAGCATGGCAGTTTCACAGCTTATTTTATACATTAGAATCAAAGGAGGCGATGTAAGGAGGTTTATATGAAATCCATTGGTGGTAGATTAAGGGGGCTGGAGAAAGCAAAGTGGGGAAATCTCTGGGATTGGATAAAAAGCAAAAAGGAGAGACACATACTTCTATTACATTGGTGGGTACAGGATAGTTAGTAACTAACATTTACAGCACATAGAGATGGTATTTGGGGAGCAAGATAACAATGAGGGGTTCTATTGTCTCTTGACCTGAGGAGTCTGGAAAAGATTACTCTGACATTTCAAAAATATGTTACCTTAGATGCAAAAAGACAATAGATGGGCTCACTTAAGGAAAGATTGACCTTTGTCAAGGAAGCTACAGGCCTAAGCTGTGACTAGCCCCTATGACCTGTATTTAGTTAGGAATTTTTTTTTAATAAAAGTTTATTGGAATTACAATGGTTAGTAAAGTTACATAGGTTTCAGGTGTACAATTCTGTAATACATCATATATATATGATATATATATTAATATGTATTATTAATATATATCATATATATATATATATATATATATATATATATATATTACATTGTGTGTTCACCACCCAGAGTCAGTTCTTCCATTACCATATATTTGATCCCCTTTTCCCTCCTCTACCACCCCCTTCCCCTTTACCCTCTGGTAACCACTAAACTGTTATCTGTGTCTATGAGTTTTTGTTTCTTTATTTGTTTGTCTTATTCCTTTGTTGTTTTCAGTTTTATATCCCACATATCAGTGAAATCATATGGTTCTTGACTTTTTCTGTGTGATTTATTTCACTTAGCATAATAATCTCAAATTCATCCATGTTGTCACAAATGGCACTATTTCATCTTTTCTTATGGCAGAATAGTATTCTATTGTGTATATATACCACATCTTCTTTATCCAATCATCTATCGAAGGACACTTTGGTTGTTTCCTTGTTTTGGCCACCATAAATAAAGCTGCAATGAACATTGGGGCACATATATCTTTATGGGTAAATGTTTTCAGATTTTGGGGGTAGACACTCAGGAGAGGGATTGCTGGGTCATATGGTAATTCTATTCTTAATTTTTTGAGGAATCTCCACATTGCCTTCGATAGCGGCTACACCAATCTGCATTCCCATCAACAGTGTATGACGGTTCCTTTTTCTCCACAGCCTCTACAACACCTGTTACTATTTGCCTGTTGACGATAGCCATTCTTTTTGTTGTTGTTGTTTTTAATCATTTATTTTTCTATACAAGTAAATATATGCATTTTTTTACAACAATCTGGATCTCTTCTGTATTATGATTTTATTTTCACTTGATATTAAAAAGTTGGTATATTCCTTTGTTATTAAATATTCTTTGAACATTTTCTTTTTTTTTTTCTTTCTTTTTTCTTTTTTTGATGATAGCCATTCTAACTGGTGTGAGGTGATATCTCGTGGTTTTTTATTTGCATTTCTCTCATGATTAGTGATGTTGAGCATCTTTTCATCTGTCTATTGGCCATCTGTATGTCTTCTTTGGAGAAATGTCTGTTTAGGTCCTCTGTCCATTTTTTAATTGGATTGTTTGTTGTTGAGTTGTATGAGTTTCTTATCTATTTTGGATATTAGCTCTGTATTGGAGGAACTGTTTGCAAAAATCTTCTCCCATTTGGTTGGTTGCCACTTTATTTTGTCGATGGTTTCTTTTGCTGTGCAGAAGCTTTTTAGTTTGATATAGTCCCATTCATTTACTTTAGCTTTTACTTTCCTTGCCTTTGAGGTCAAATTCTTAAATTCCTCTTTGAACACAAGGTCTATAAGGTTAGTACCTATGTTTTCTTCTATGCAGTTTATTGTTTCAGGTCTTATGTTTAGGTCTTGATCCATTTTGAGTTAATTTTGGTACGTGGTGACAGATAGCAGTCTAGTTTTATTCTTTCGCACGTGACTTTCCAATTCTCCCAGCACCATTTATAAAAGAGGCTGTCTTTTCTCCATTGTATGTTTTGGCTCCTTTGTCGAAAATTATCTGTCCATGTTTATGTGGGTTTATTTCTGGGTTTTCAATTCTATTCCATTGGTTTGTGTGTCCGTTTTTCTGCCAATACCATCCTGTTATGATTATTGTTGCTCTGTAGTACAAGCTGAAGTCAGGGAGTGTGATACCTCCAGCATTGCTCTGTTTTTCTTAGTATTGCTTTTGCCATTCAGGATCTTTTGTAGTTCCATACAAATTTGATGATTTTTTTGTTCTATTTCTTTAAAAAATGCCATTGGGATTTTGATGGAGACTGCATTAAATATGTATATTGCTTTGGGTAATATGGCAATTTTAACTATGTTGATTCTTCCAATCCATGAACATGGAATATCTTTCCTTTTCTTTGTGTCTTCTTCAATTTCTTTTTAAAATGTCTTATTGTTTTCAGTGTATAGGTGTGGGGACAGAGTCCCAGAGAGCAGTTTCCAGGCTCTTGGCCTCACGTGGCGGGGTGATGGCTCGGGTGGTGGTTGGCAGTTGGCTGTAGCCGGTTGGCCAGTTGGTTGCTGATGTAATTGCTGTGGCTGCGTTGGTTGGTTGACTGGTTGGCAGGCAGAAAAAGTGGACGGCAGATTGCGGATCCTACTTCATGTGTCTCGCTGGCCACCAGCGAGAGTATAGTAGTATGACTCCCCTATCTATGGCTCCGTGAGTGTTCCTTTTTGGCTTCGCCATTTCCTGCGTTCTTATGTGGGGAGCGGGAGCTGAGACCCCGCATTACACCCTGCATGACAATAGGTCTTTCACATCCTTAGTTAAGTTTATTCCTAGGTATTTTATTCTTTTTGTTGCAATTGCACAAAGAATTGTTTTATTATTATTATTTATTTTTCTGAGATTTCATTGTTAGTATACAGGAATGCAATGGGTTTTTGTAAGTTTCTGGCTACAAAATTTGGGGGCAGCCAGTTAGCTCAGTTGGTTAGAGTGCAGTACTCTTAACAGCAAGGTTGCCAGTTTGATCCCCGCATAGACTACTGTGAGCTGTACCCTCCACAACTAGATTGAAACAACTACTTGACTTGGAGCTGATGGGTTCTGGGAAAACACACTTAAAATAAATAAAAGTTTTTTTAAAAAATCAGCCAAGTAAATTTTAAGATCTAATTGGTTTTATTAAGTGAATCTGGCAGCATCCCATGTAACAACTGTAAGGGTGCTCTCAGGAATTGTACGAAATGGAAGGATTTTATAGGAAGAAGGGTGGAGCAAGGGAGCTATTATCAAAAAAGAAAAGAAAGGGTTATTTTTCTACCAAGACGTATTTTGGGGTGGAGGGAATGGCAAAGGTTTTATCCTACAGTTTGCTTCTCCTTTATTATTTTTTTTTTTGAAATTACAGCTGACATTCAATATTATATGAGTTTCAGGTGTACAACATAGTGGTTAGACATTTATATAATTTACAAAGTGATCACCCTGATGAGTCTTGCATCACCTGACACCATATTTAGTTATTATAATATTATTGACTATATTCCCTAAGCTGTACTTTACATCCCTGTGACTATTTTGTAACTGCCAATTTTTACTTCTTAATACCTTCACCATTTTCACCCAGCCCCCAACCCCCGTCCCATCTGGCAACCATCATTTTGTTCTCTATATGTATGAGCTTGTTCCTGTTTTGTTTGTTCATTTATTTTGGTTTTTAATTTCCATATATAAGTAAAATCACATGGTATTTGTCTTTCTATGTCTGATTTATTTCACTTTGCATAAGACCTTGTAGGTCCGTCCATGTTGTCATAAATGGTAAGATTTCATTCTTTTTTATGGCTGAGTAACATTCTATTGTATGTATTCACTAATTCTTTATCCATTCGTCTTCTGATTGGAGCATTTAATCCATTTATATTTCAAGTAATTATTGATAGGTATGTAGTTATTGCCATTTTATTGTTTTCTGATTGTTTTGTAGTTCCTCTCTGTTCTTTACTTATTTTCTTGCTCTCTTCTCTTGTATGTTGATGACTTTCTGTAGTGTTTTGTTTAGATTCCTTTCTCTTTATTTGTTGTATATCTTTTGTAGGTTTTTTATTTGTGGTTACCATGTGCTTCATATATACCAAGCTATGTTTATAAGCAGTCTATTTTAGGTTGATGGTTGATTAAGTTTGAACACATTCTAAAATTACTACCATTTTTACTCACCACCTCCAGGTTTATGTTTTTGTCATTATTTTTTACTTCTTTTGTATGTGTTGTGTGTATCCCTTAATTTACTGTTGTAATTACACATGGTCTTCCTACTTTTGCCTTTTAACCTTTGTACTAGCTTTGATGTTGGTTGATCCACTGCTTTTATTATGTGTTTGCCTTTGTCAGTGAGTTTTTTTCTTTGCATTATTTTCTTATTCATATGTATTTGTTCTCCCCCTCCCCCACCCCTCCCCCTCCCCTTCCTCCTCCCCTTCCCCTCCCCCTCCTCCTCCTCCTCCTCCTTTCTTCTAGAAGTCCCCCTGAAAAACGAATTCTGCGCGGGGAAGCTCGGAGCGCGGTGGCGGCGATTCCACGTGCTGCGCGCGGCCAGTTGAAACTGTTGGCGGACACCCGCCGAGAGGACAAGACTTAAAACCTAACTTGGATAGAGAATATTTTATCATTTAGCTAAAAATGGTATTTTTTAAATGTAATGCATGTGGTGAATCAGTGAAGAAAATGCAAGTGGAAAGCATGTGTCTGTTTGCAGAAACTGTGAATGCCTTTGGTGCCTTGACTGTGGTAAAGACTTCTGGGGTGACGACTATAAAACCCATGTGAAATGCATAAGTGAAGAGCAGAAGTGTGGGGGCAAAGGTTATGCGGGCAAAGCCCACAAAGGCGATATGAAACAGCAGGCATGGATCCAGAAAGTTAATGAATTAATAAAAAGACCCAATGTCAGCCCCAAAGTGAGGGATCTTTTAGAGCAAATTAGTGGTTTTGACAACATTCCCAGGAAAAAGGCAAAATTTCAGAATTGGATGAAGAACAGTTTAAAAGTTCATAATGAATCTATTCTGCAGCAGGTGTGGAATATCTTTTCTGAAGCTTCCAGCAGTGAACCAGTCAGTAACCGGCAAGGTCAGCGGCCACTCAACCACATGGCAAGCCCCGCTGCGGAAACCTCCACCAAGGTGCCACCTTCCAAAGCAAATGACACCACAGAAGGACAAGCAGAGGTGAAGAAGAATAAGAAAGAAAGGAAGGAAGAGCGGCAGAAGAATAGAAAAAAAGAGAAGAACTAAAGTTAGAAAACCACCAAGAGAACTCACAGAGTCAGAAGCCTAAAAAGCGCAAAACAGGACAGGAGGCTGGAGGGGAGGACGCCCCCAAGCCCACTGGCTCCACAGGGAAGAAGAGCCAGAAGAAAAGAAAAAAAGGCAAGCTTACGGTGGACCAAAGAGTGGATGGAGATGGAGCCCGCCAGAGAGACACGGACAAGGAAGAGACCAAAGCCGGTTCAGGAAAAAGAAAGCGGAAGCTTTCGGAAGTTGAAGCAGATTCTAAGAAGAAAAAGATAAAGTTCTCAGGACAATCAGAGGGTGGAGAACCGGAAAACCATGAAGTTCCTGCAAAAGGTAAATTCAACTGGAAGGGAACTATTAAAGCAATTCTGAAACAGGCCCAGACAATGAAATAGCAGTCAAAAAGTTAAGGAAAAAGGTTTTAGCTCAGTATTACGCTGTGACCAATGAACACCACAAGTCTGAAGAGGACGTCCTGGTCGTCTTTAACAAGAAAATCGGCAATAACCTCACCTTTAAGTTATTGAAGGGCAAAGTCAAGCTTTTGAAATGAACATTTTTATATTTATAAATTGAATTCATTCTGTTGATTTCTTTTCGTTGCTGTTTTTAAAACGTGATAAGTTATAGCAACTCAAATTTTGCTTTCCACAGCTGTATTTTTAAGTTAAGAAAAAAAAATATATTTTTGGTAGAACTTTTATGTGAAAATAAAACATATTGTCCAAAATTCTAAAAAAAAAAAAAAAAAAGAAAAGAAAAAGAAAAAGAAAAAAGAAGTCCCCCTAACATTCTTTGTAATACTGTTTTGGTGGTGATGAACTCCTTTAGCTTTTTCTTGTCTGAGAAGCTCTTTATCTGTCCTTCGATTCTAAATGATAGCTTTGCTTGATAGTCTTGGTTGTATGTCCTTGGTTTTCACCACTTTGAATATTTCATGCCCATCCCTTCTGGCCTGCAAAGTTTCTGTTGAGAATTTAGCTGAAAGTCTTATGGGAGCTCCCTTGTAAGTAACTAACTGCTTTTTTCTTGCTGCTTTTTAGATTTTCTTTTTGTATTTAACCTTTGGCATTTTAATTATGATGTGTCTTTGTGTGGGCCTCTTTGGGTTCATTTTGTTTGGGACTCTCTGAACTTCCTGGATTTGTATGTCTATTCCATTCACCAGGTTAGTAAAGTTTTCAGTCATTATTTCTTCAAATAGATTTTCAATCCCTTCCTGTCTTCTTCTTCTGGTACCCCTATGATGGGAATTTTGGCATTCTTGACATTTTCCCACTGGTCCCTTAAACTATCCTCATTTTTAAAATTCTTTTTCCTTTTTGCTGTTCTGATTGTGTTTTCCATTATCTTGTTTTCCAAATAGCTGATTTGATGCTCTGCTTCATCTAATCTTTGGTTGATTCTATCTAAGGTATTTTTCATTTCAGTTATTGTATTCTTCATTCCTGACTGGTTCTTTGTTATGTTTTCTATTGCTCTTTTTATGTTTCCTATCTCTTGTTGAAATTCTTACTGAGATCATCTATTCTTTCCCTAAGTTCATTGAGCATCCTTATAACCTCTTATCTGGAGATTGCTTGCCTCCATTTTGTTTAGTCCTTTTTACTGGAGTTTTGTCCTGTTCTTTCATTTAATACTTGTTTCTTTGTCTCCTCATTTTGGCTGCCTCCTTGTGTTTATTTTTATGTATTAGGCAGATCTGCTATGTCTCCCAGTCTTGGCAGAATGCCCTTATGTAGTAGGTGTCCTATGGGACCCAGTGGCTCAGTCTCCCTTGTCACCTAAGCTGGGTGCTCCATGGGTATCTTTTGTGTGGTTGTGTATGCTCTCCTCTTGTAGTTGAGCCTTGATTGCTGTTGGCACATCAGTGGGTGGGATTGACAGGCTGTGAGGGCTGGCTGTGACTACAGTAGACAAGCTGTTGTGCAGAGGCTGACTCCATGGAGTGGGATTTGCTTTGATGGAGCTCAGGTGCTTGTCAAATCTACCCTTCGGGTATGTCATTTGTGGTATTAATTGGGTGGTGTTCTGGTGTGGTCTGAAAGTGGCCATCTGGTATATTGGTTCTAGGGCCTCTTGGGAGAGACTTGGTACAGGCCAAGGTCAGCCATTGCCTGTGTCCAGCCTGGGATATTGACTCTTTTTTCTATGGGGGAAAGAAAGGACTTATGTGACAGATTATCTTTCTGGTGTTTGACCAGAAAATTACAGGCTGGTTAAGGTTAATTAGGATTATATTACTGGAAGAGGTTAAAACTGAAATTAGATCAGGTATTAAATCTGGGTTTCGTATCAAGGGCTTTTAACATGAGTGATGTCACTTGGGGCCTTTGGTTTTCTTCTTTATCAGTTCTAAGGACAGCAAAACCTGGTTTTTTTTTCTTTTTTCATTAAACATATTAAGTCTAACTTGTTCATTTTCATGGGCCCACAACAATTAAAGAAAGAATAATAGTAACAAAAAAAAAAGCTTGGTATTTGCAATTAAGAAGTCATACAGATGATGCAGAATTAATTTGTTCATGGACTTAGAATGCAAAATTTAAATAGTCTGGCAGAGAAATTGAGGACCCTTTGGGTCTATGGAACCTAATTTGAGAAGCACTGCTCTTATAAGCGATTTTATTTCACAGCTTCTCTTCTTCCATGCACATCTCTCTGTGATTTTTATAAGAAAGATTCCATAGTCAGATAGAAAGTAATCAATAAAAATCTTAGCAGAAACCAATTTTTTGCCTATGAAAAATTAACAGAAAACATTTCAATAACAACAGTTAGAATTTGATCAGGTAAATATAGTAGAACTTTATGTAGCCAGACATTTAGTTTATGGATAAAAAAATTTGTATGGACCAGATGGGTAGGGAACTGAATTAGTCATATTTCTCAGCACATGGAAGAGTGTTATCATTGGCCCATGTAAACCACCTTTTTTGTATTTGTTCTCCATTTTCCACTATCTCTGTTTTCACTTCATTCTTCCATATAGGCACCCATGATCAAGTGTAATATCTTAGGGATATGAATATATATGACATTTGTAAAATACAAAATATTGTTTTCCATATATTTCCTGTATGAAAAAATTTCTGGTTTTCATTTACATGAGTTATTGTAACAATGAGATATTGTTATTAATTTAATTCTATTTTTAACTGTTTTGCTTAATCCCTTCTAAATCTAACCTTGATATATAGACAGATGTAAATATATATAGTTATAGATGTATGAACCTTATAAATCTGTGTAAGTTATTTTGGGGACATAGAACCACTGGGTGGTGGCTGTGTCATAGGGAATACACATACTTAATTTCACTAAATACTACCAGATTGCTTCCAGAAGGGATGTAACAGCTTATACTCTACCAACAGACCATGAAGATTCCCATGTCCTAATGTCCACACTAACATTTGATAATATCTAATTTCGTAATTTTGGCTATTTTGATGGGTGTAATGAAGCAGCTCATGGTTGTTTTAATTTGTATTTCTCTGATTAAAAATGAGTTTGATCATCTGTTTATATACTGTTAGCAGTTCAGATTTTCCCTTCTGTGAATTAGATACTTACATGTTTTGCCAAATTTCTGTTGGATTTCTGTTTTGTTCTTACTGTTTTGTAGAAGTTCTTGATAAAAGTTTGATATTAATCCTGTGTTGGAATTATATTACAAATATCTTGTGTCAGGCACGTGATAAAGTTGATTGCAAATATATTTTGTCTTCCATCTGATATGGTGGTCTACTGTCAGTGTCCTTTTTGAACAGAAATATTTACTCTTTTTGTAGTCAAATCCATCAATTGTTTGCTTAATGGTTATGTCACTTAAATATTCTGATATTTGGATCCCAAGTTTACACAGATATTCTCTAACATTTTCATCTTTAGCCTCATAGTTTAATTTTTTCAGATTTTATCCATATATTGGAAGAATTTTCTCAACTATATACTTTCCCCACTGATATAAGATATCCTGCTTATCAAATATCTCCACATATACATGGATCTATTTCTATGTTTCTTATTCTTCCGTTGTTTTATTTGTTTTTCCTACATTCCCTCATTTCCAAAGTTGTCTTAGCTGTTTCTTGATCTTTATTCCTCCATATGAATTTTACAATAAGTTTTTCAACTTCCAAAAAAAACTCTCTGGAATTTTTATTGAGATTAGAGTGAAGTTATACATTTATTTGGGAAGCACTAACTTATCACAATGTTGTATTGGCAGTGCCATAAATGTGTTATATCTTTCCATTTGTATAGATCTTCTTTTGCTGTCTTCTTAAAGATCTGTGCAGTCATTGTTAGGTTAAGTTTTAGATACTGTATAGTGGTACTTAAAGTATTTTTTCACATCACGGTGCACATAGGATATGATCATATTTGCACCTGGTGAAAGCAGGCATCTTGGTACTATTCCCTGTCTTAAAGGCGATGTGTCTAGAGTTGCTCCATTAAATATGTGTTTGCTATAGGATTTTGATATGTAGCCTCTATCAGGTAAAACAGTTTTCCTCTGTTTCTGATCATTGTTATTATAAATCTATCAGGTAAAACAGTTTTCCTCTGTTTCTGATCATTGTTATTATAAATCAGGGTTCAACTTTATCAGATATTTTTTCTGCATATATTGACATGCTATTTCTTTTGTCCATTATGTGTGAATTATACTGATAGATTGCTCACTGCCATTAAACTCATTGTCATTGAATTTTTGAGACAAACTCTACTTGATGCAACTTTTAAAAAAATGTTAGGTTTACTTAGAGAAATTTGCATCTACATTTAAAATTGAAATAACTCTAATTTTGCTTTTCTTGTTCTCTTATTCCCCTTTTCTGATTCTGGTGCAAAGGTTATGTTAGCCTCATAAAATGAGTCAGACTGTTTTTCCTCCTTTTCTAGTATCTAGACCAACTTGCTGAAAGATCTTATCTTAACCAGGTTTTCAAATTATTATATAATTCAAAACTGTGTCTGGTTCATGATCTACTCCAACACCCTTCCAGTGCAGCAGAGGTTAAATAACTAAAAACATTTCATGGATTTAATTGCAGCTCTGATTCTAAATGTAATGAAGTTTTCCCAAATCAGAGATACTTTTGAGACTTGAATTTATAAAAAAGATAGAAGGGGAATGTATCAGTTGTCTATTGCTTCATAATAAACTGCCCTCCCCCCCCAAAAAAATTACTGACTAGTGAGTTAGAACAATGATTTGTTTTTTTCTCATGATTCTGAGGGTTGTTTGGACAGTTCATTTCCTTATTTTTCTTGGTCTCACTCATATGGTTGGCAGCTGGTGCTACCTGATGGCTAGGCAACTTAGTTCTCTCCACGGCCTCATTAAATGTTGATCACATTCCAGGGCAGCATTTCAAGAGGGAGAAAGGGGAACTTCTAAGAACTAGCCTCAGAAGTCACAGAATGTCACTGTTTGTGAATCAAGTCACAAGAACGGACCAAGGGTGGAGAAATAGACTTTAACTATTGATGGAAGAAGGAACAGTGAAGTCATTTTGCAAAGGGTATGCATACTAGGATGGCAGGTATTTGTGACACATTAAAATTTACCCCAAGGCGAGATGTGGTACTGGACGCATTCTAACTTTGCTACTGCAGGTGGCAGCAGGAACAATGTGATTATAGCCAATAGTTCTGGTGATGGATTCCTATTTTCTTTTAACCTCCAAAAGTTAGAAACAGATGCAAAGGTTTCTAGCATGCGCTCACTTCCCTCTGGTGCTCCCTCTTCTCATCATGTTGTGAATTGTTAACAATAAACATTTTTTTAAATCCTCGCTTTTTGAGGCAATAGATGTACTAAGTTGCTTACTTTGCTTTGAGTATATAGCAGAACTTCGAACAACGTTTCGTTATAACATTGTTGAGAATAAAAATTGATTCCGTGTCAGGGCCACTGTCTGTGTGGAGTTTGCACGTTCTCCCCATTTGTGTTGGTTTCCTCCCACATCCCAAAGATGTGCATGGCCGCTGAACTGGCTTGTCTACATTGCCCCAGTCTGAGTAAGTGTGGTTGTGGGTGTGAGCGCTCCCTGTGATGGAAGGTTGTCCTGTCCAGGGTGGGTCCCACTTTGTGCCCTGAGCTGCCGGGAGATGCTCCAGGCACCCACCACCCTGAAGAGGAATAGGTGGGTTGAAAAAGAATTATCTTGTTTTTAACAATATTTCTTAAATGTATGCATAGCTCACATTTATTTCAATGTTTAATATTAGAAATGTTTTGAGTCTTTATTTAGAAGTCCCCTGATGTGTTTGTGACCAGAAATATGTCTTAGGAACATAACTCTTGTTTATGTCAACTAGTCTATGGTCAAGTTGGTTTCATTATATGTCATTTCACTTAAAGTAGCAGTTTCCAAGAACCTATCAATGATGTTAAGTGATGACTTACTGTATTATGAACTGTCTTGAATTTATTTCTATTTTTTCCTTCAACACTTTGTGAACAACAACCTATTTTCTTCTTGAGTCCAGTGCTGCTTTTGAAATTGCCATTGTCAATCTATTCTTCTTGCTTTCCAGATGTGATCTGCAATTTCTCCTTGGAAGCTTTTAGAACTTTCTTTTGTCTTTGATGTTCTTATTTAAAAAAAAACAAAAACATTTTTTAAATCAAAATATAGCTAACATACAGTATTATATCAGTTTCAGGGGCACACTACAGTTATTCAACATTTATATATCTAAAGAAGTGATCACCATCATAGTCCAGCAACGATCTGACACCGTACCACGCTATCACAATATTATTGGCTATATTCCCTGTGTTGTACATTACATCCCCACGGCTTATTTGTTTTATACTTGGAAATTTGAACCTCTTATTCCCCTTAACATTTTCCCCCTTTTTAAATTTTTCAGTTACAGTTGACATTCAATATTATTTTCTATTAATTTCAGGTGTATAGCATAGTAGTTAGACACTATACACATAAGAAGTGATCCCCAACTAGTCTAGTACCCACCTGGCGCTATACATAGCTATTACATATTATTGATTATATTCTCTATGCTTTAATTTACATTCCCATGACTATTTTGTAAATACCAATTTGTACTTCTTAATCTCTTCACCTTTTTACCTTGCCCCCAACCCTTCCCCCATCTATCACCCCAATAAATCTCGTGCCCATCTGACGCCATACATATTTATTACAATATTATTGGTTACTTTACTTATGCTATACCCTACATCTCCATAACTACTTTGTAACAACCAATTTGTATTTCTTAATCCCTTCCTTTTTTTAACCCATGTCCAAAGCCACTCCCAACTGGCAACCATCAAAATGTTCTGTGTATCTATGAGTTTGTTTCTGTTTTGTTTATTTTGTTCTTTAGATTCCACATATAAGTGAAATCACATCGCATCTGTCTTTTGCTGTCTGACATACTTCACTCAGCACAATACCCTTTAAGTTCATCCATGCAGCTGCAGAAGGCAAGAACACATTCCCTTCCCTGGCCAAGCATTATTCCATTGTATATATGTACCACCTCTTCTTTAACCATTCATCCACTGACGGACATGCAGGCTGCCTCCACATCTTGGCCATTGTAAACAATGCTGCAATGTACGTATGGATGTATGTGTCCCCTTGAAATAGCGTTTTGGGTTTCTTCTGGTAAATACCCAGAAGTGGGATTACTGGATCTTTCTTCGTCTCTTGATATAGCTTTTGTTTTAAAGTCTATTTTGTCTGGTGTAAGTATTGCTATCCCAGCTTTTTATTTGTTTGTTTGTTTCCATGTTCATTAAGTATCTTTTCCCCATCCCTTTACTTTTAGTCTCTGTGTGTCTTTTGCTCTGAAGTGAGTCTCTTGTAGGCAGCATATGTAAGGGTCTTATTTTCTTTTCCATTCAGCCACCTTATCTTTTGATTGGAGCATTTAACCCATTCACATTGAAACTAATTGTTGATAGATATGTAGTTATTGCCATTTTATTATTCATATTTTATATACTCCTCCTTCCCCCCTGCCCATCCTCCTGCTTCTCCTCTTCCTGCTCCTTCTCCTTCTTTTTTAAGAAGTCCCTTTAACATTTCTTGTAATATTGGTTTGGTGGTGATAAACTCCTTTTGATTTTTCTTGTCTGGGAAGCTCTTTATCTGTCCTTCGATTCTAAATGATAGCTTTGCTGGGTAGTCTTGGTTGTAGGTCCTTGCTTTTCATCACTTTGAACAGTTCATGCCAATCTCTCTGGCCTACAAAATTTCTGTTGAGAAATCAGCTGACAGTATTATGGGAGCTCTTTTGGAGGTAATTAACTACTTTTCTTTTGCTGCTTTTAAGATTCTTTCTGTGGCATTTTAATTATGATGTGTCTTGGTGTGGGCCTCTTTGGGTTCATCTTGTTTGGGACTCTCTGTGCTTCCTAGGCTTCTACTTATAAATGTATTTCCTTTGCTAGATTAGGGAAGTTTTTAGTCATTATTTTTTTCAAGTAGGTTTTCAATTCTTTGCTTTCTCTCTTCTTCTGGTTCTCCTATGATGCGAATGTTGGTACACTTGATGTTATCCCAAAGACCCCTTAAACTATCCTCATTTTTTTGGATTCTTTTTTCTTTTTGCTGTTCTGTTTGGGTGTTTTCTGCTACCTTAGCTTCTAAATTGTCGCTTTGATCTGCTTCATCTAATCTGTTGTTTATTTCATCTAATGTATTCTTCATTTTAGTTATTGTATTCTTTATTTCTGATTGTTTTTTTTTATGTTTTCTATCTCTAGTTTTATAGTTCCTATCTCTTTGTTGAAGTTCTCCCTGAGATCATTGAGCATCCTTATAACCAGTGGTAGATTATTTGTCTCCATTTTGTTTAGTTCTTTTTCTGGAGCTTTGTTCGGGACATGTCTCTTTGTTTCCCCATTTTGGCTGCCTCCCTGTGTTTGTTTCTATGTGTTAGGTAGGGCTGCTATGTCTCCCAGTCTTAGTAGAGTGGCCTTATGTAGCAGGTGTCCTGTAGGGCCCAGTTGTGCAGTCTCCCTGGTCACCTGAGCAGGATGCTCCAGGTGTGTCCCTTGTGTGGGTTGTGTGTGCCCTCCTGTTGTAGTTATGCTCTGTTTGCATGTCAGTGGGAGGGATTGATCCTTGGGCTGATTGGTTGTGAGAACTGGTTGTGACTACCGTGGAGGAGCTGTTGTGCAGGGGCTGAGCCTATGGGGTAGAATTCTGTTTAGCAGGGCTCTGGTGCCTGCCCAGTCTGCCCTTTGGGTGTGTTATCCCTGTTGGTGACAGGGTGTTGCTCTGGCTAGGTCCAAAACTGGCCACTGGGTGTGCCAGTCCTAGAGCCTTCTGGAAGGAGCCCCACTGCAGTCCAAATTCAGCCACAGCCTGTGCTCTGCCAAGGGCCACCTGGCATTAACCATAAAGTACTCTGCAGATGACTACCACCTATGCTGGAAGACTAGTGAGAGGCACACTGGGTCAGGTCTGGGAACCAGAGGGTTGTGAAACCCATGGCAGAGAAGATACCTGGGGAGGAGTAAGAGGCAGGGCTTCATGTGAACTGAGGCTTCCAACCCTCAGTACAGGCTCCCTTGTGCCATTTACAAACAGAGCGACTTCACTTACAAAACACAAATTTAAAGATTAAATTATTAAGAATTTCCAGACATGACAGCAGAGGTTTAAATCCCAAGTACAGGGTCCTATGTGATTGTACTAACTTTTTAAATCAACATTATTCTTGCCTAATAGAATAAACTTCATAAAACTTGAAAGTTTGGTAAAACTCTTCTATAAAGCCATTTGGGTCTAGTGTCTTCTTTAGGAGAAGACTTTTAATCACTACTCCAATTTAATAGATATAGGATTCTTCAGTCTTCTTGTGGTTTCTTGAGCCAGTACAGGAAGACAATAAAGGCAAAGCGCATGAAGGAAAAACAGAGAGACCAAGCAGAAAATAATAAAATGGCAGACTTAAAGCCTAACATCAATAATTACATTGTGTAAATGGTCTTAAACACCAATTTAAAAACAAAGATTGAAAAAATGGATAAAAAATTTTTGCCTAACTATATAATGCCTACAAGAAATTCACTTCAAATATATTGATATAGGTAGGTTAAAGGTAAAATGATGTAAAAAGCTATAGGACACAAAGCCCAATCAAAAGTATGGTGGAGTAGCTATACTAAAATCAGAGTAGACTTCAGGGCAAAGAAAATTACCAGGACAAATTGGGACATTACATAATGATAAAATGATCTATTCGCCACGAAGACCTAGCAACCTTACATGCATCGAACAACAGAGCTACAGAATCCATGAAGCAAAAACTGACAGAACTAAAAGGAGAAGCAGTCTAGGGACTAAGCCCTATGGTACTCTCACATTTACAATAATCAGTTAGAGACCAGGATGGGCCAGTACAGGCATAAGGGACAATCTTAAACATCCTTTCAACAGAACACTAAAGACCTCATAAGAGCTATGAAATGACTATTCATGTCAGTGGAATCCCAGAAGGAGAGTGAAAAAGCAAGCTGTAGAATATTTTATAAAGTAAGAATATGCATATATTCTAGTTCTGAGAGTGATACATCTGAATTAGGTATAGGAAAAAGTCTACGTACATAATATACCATATTGTTATCAGTGGTTAAGTCTGTGATCTGGGGTTGTTGGGTAAGAAGCAAGCAGGCATCTTACTTCTGATATTGTAAATTTCTTTTAAGTTTTGTAAGAATAATTTTATTTTATTTCTGTAATTTTCAAACATAAATTGAATATAACATACTAGGAAGAGTGCTCAATAAGTATTTGCTGAATGAGTGAATATGGACCAACTATGGCAATTTTGCAAATGAACTTTGTCACTGCACTAATGGCCTATTAGTGGGGTAGGGAAGTTCTAGATACTTGTTGGAGATCCATGATAACTTGAGCATGCTCTAATCTTACCAGTTGCCTTTTTACCATGTAAACACCAATCAAAACCTAAACTTCCTGTTTGAAAGGAAGCAGGGCTTGTTTGAAAGACCCACTTCAAAAAAAGCAGAAATCCAATCCCTGTTGGTTCTAGCTTTGAAATTGCAGGTCTGTCCCTTCCTACTCAGACGCATCCTATCAACAGTAATAACTTTGTAACAGGGTGTCCCTGTTAAGGACATTCCTTCCAGTCCGTCCTCCACATTCCTCTCATTACCTTTGTCACATCTGATCTGACTGTGCCACTTCCTTGCTGAAAACATTAGCTGGCCCTTCGTTAATAAAAATGACCAAACTTCTTAGCAAAAAATCCCTCCCCAGTCTGGCCCAATCCATTATATTGGTTTCCTACTGCTGTTTTGACAAATTACCACAAACTTGGTGGCTTAAAGCAAACACAAATTTATCATCCAATATTTCCAGAAGTCAGAAGTCTGAAATATGTCTTAACCAGGCTAAAATTTAGATGTTAGCAGAGAGGTGTCCTTTCTGGAGACTAGAGGACAATCCATCCATTCCTTGCTTTTTCCAGCTTCTAGAGGCTATCTACAATTCCTAGGTTCCTGGTCATGCCTCTCTGATTTCTTGTTACAGCTTCCTCTGACCCTCTTGTCTCCCTCTTATAAGGACCCTTGTAATACCATTGGGCCCTCCCAATAATCCAGGATAATCTATCTCAAGATCCTTAATTTAATCACATCTGCAAAGTCCCTTTTGATGTGAATACATTTGTAGGTTCCGGGGATTAGGACGTGGACATCTTTGGGGGCCATTTTTTTGCTTACCACATTCATCCCCCAGATTCACTTCCCACAACTTTCCTTTCCATGACCTCTATATTCTAAACCAACCACAGTTAGCATTCTGTGCATATACAAAGTTTCCTCACGTCTTCACCATGACAATCCTTCTATTGGAAAGGCAAGAGGTAGTGTATGATAGATTAAGAGGCCTAAGTCTAGAGTCACACTGGGCTCAAATCTGAGTCTGCCACTTACTTGCTAAACGGATTTGGACAAACTTCTGCTGTTGTTTGACCCTAGATCTAAATACCAGATTATAGGAAAAACAAAGTAAATTATACCATAGGAAGCAATTACCCAAATCCAGACTGTGGAATGTTCCACAGGCAAAAATGACCTGGTTTTTCTGATAAACCTATATTTTAAAAAGGTGGTCTGTCAGCAGAAGAGATTGTATAAAAACTTAAAGAGACAATAACCAAATTCGATGTGTAGGCCCAAGTTTGGATGTGGGTCCAAACCAACCGACTATAAAAAAGGCATCTGTGAATCAGGCAAATCAATCTAAGACAGGTGTTAGAGAATGATGAAGAATTATTAAGTGTAATGACCTGGTGCTAAATATATATTTTAAAATTTTTCTTGAGATGTACACCATAAGGACAGAGATATATACAGAAGTATTATTTCAGAGTAAAATGGCATTATATTTAGGATATCTTTAAAGATATTCTAGCAAAAAAAAAAAAAAGAGAGAGAGGAATAGATAAAACAAGATGGGCAAAATGTTTGTTGCTGAAGTTGAGTGACTGGTACATGGGAGTTGATTATACTATTGTACTTTTGTGTTTGAAATTTTGCACAATACATCTCTGTAAAAATACAGAGGGTGCCAAAAAATGTATACACATTTTAAGAAAGGAAAAAACTGTATTAAAATTGTAATACTCAATGTATACCGGTAACAAAAAATGAATACAAGTTACATGTATTTTTTGGCACCCCTGGTATATGTCCTAGGAAACGTTTTTTCCCAGGTTCTGCCAGAAAGTTAGTGATTTCCTTATCCATCTCCCTTAACAGTTTATTCATATTTTTACCATCACAGTACATCGTCACACCTGGTTATGTAGGCATACATTACTATCACTCACTACTTAAAACTTAGCGCTCATCATGTGCAAGAGACTGTATGTTCTGGGTAGAGCAGCGAATGAAAGACATGCCCTCAGCACTGGGTTAGGTCGGGGGCAGACAAAACCCCAGCAAGCACGCAACCAAGGACGGCCGGGTTGGAAACCCCAAAGACGCTAAGGAGGGACAGGCACGGGAGAGCGGGGACTTGTCGAGCACAGGTAGGAGGACGCCGCTTCAGGAGGCTGATCCTTCACCTGCGGGCCGCGGGGCTGGCGGAGGGCCGCGCGCTGCGCCTAACGCCGGATCTACGTCGTTACTACAGACAACAGTCTCATTCGGGGACGTGTGAGAAACACAAAAAAGGTCACTTGGAATGGTCATCTAAAAAGATCCGCTTCCATCGGGGCATATTTCCTTCAGTACCTTTATTTTACAGGTGCATGTATTTTAAACTAGGGCTGCATACTAAGAGCCAAAAAGTTTTAAGAACCACTTTTAATCCCAGTGTCCGGTAGGAAGCGTTATTATTTCAATAACCGTCTTTACATGTTCCATTAAGAAAAGCACGCGTATGCAGCTTATCTACAAAGTTGTTATGACTTAGGCTCAAGGCGTGGGAACACACGTTTCACCTCCCGTCAGGCCTCCAGGGCTCCGCCCCGGCCACGGTTCACGCAGCACTCTTGCCGGGTTCTGAAAAGTTCCAGGCGGAACCACCTCGGCTGCCTCACCTTCCTACTCTCCCCCAAAAGCCTGGGGCCCCCAAAGTTCCCAAACCTCGGCTTTCCCCACCTCCTACAGACTTAGGACGCGGAAGCCGGGAAAGGCGTCCCGAGCCTGAGCCTGCGCACAAGCGGCCTCGCGGCGGGCAGCCCCGCCACGGCTTCGCCAAACACCGCGATATCTCATCCGTCCCGCAAGTTCGTCGCCCTAACGGCTCTGCAGACCTGGAAAGTTCTAAACCCCCTGCACCCTCCCCTGGTCACGCCCCTTACGTCAGGGAGCTCCCCGCCTCCACGCCATGCCAATCATTCACTTCTTCCCTCGGGCAACCTCGCAACAAGCCACTGAGTGGCTGATCTTGGGAGCGAACGTCGCCGAGGGGCGGCGACGATAGGCTGGAAGCCTGCCCCGCCTTTCCGCAGTTTGCACAAAAGGTGATTGGTCGGCTTCTTTGTCCAATCAGCGGCGGGCTGTCGGATTCAAACCGGGATCGTTAGGCCTGCGGTCTGTTGGTCGCAGTTGAGTCGTTGCTTTGGTCGGACGCACAGCTTTCCTCAGCTGCGCCCGCTCTTCCTGCCCGGTCGCTCCCCTTCCGCGCCGCCTACCTGCCGGCAGGATGGCCCACAAACAGATCTACTACTCAGACAAGTACTTCGACGAGCACTACGAGTACCGGTAAGCGGGCCAGTGGGCGGGCTTCCTCAGCCGCTGCGCGGACAGGGCCGGTGTGCGTGTGGGGGCCGGAGGTCGTGTCAGGGGCGAGGCCGGGAGTGGGAGTAGGGGCCTTGTGGGGACGGAAGCGTGTCGGGTTGGGGTCGGGGCCACAGCGCGCCCCTCGTTTCGCCTTTACGGGCACAGCCAGCCTCCCCTCTTTGTTCCGTCTGTGAGAAGGCTGAGGCAGGGGCGGAGATGGGGGCCACCTCTGGTGACGAGGGGCTGCCTCACGGGGAACGGGCGGAAGGACCGGAGCGGGCCAGTGGCCGACATGCAGTGGCGAGAGCCCTCCTCCACCGGTGCCTAAGAACTTGCGAGCTGGTTGGCATTCTTGAAGTAGTTCCACTCGCCCAGTCACCGGCGTGGAGGGTGGGAGAAACTTTTTTCTCCTTGCTTTTGAAGTTAGTGATGCTAAAAATGACTTTGAGGGCGAAGCCCCGAAAACTTCGCTTTTTGGAATTTTTAAATGTTTATTGCGTATGGTGATCTGGGTAGGCGTTTGTGCGTTAACCAGGATGACCTAAGGGCATTATCAAAGGGGTTTCACCTTGAAGACTAAGTTGAGAAGTGTGTGTGTACTGGCCAGATCTTCGCTTTGAGGAATTTTTGGTTTCTGAGTCGTGACGTGCTGCCCTAGAACGTAGTTGGTAAAATTAATCTGTAAAATTAACGACTTGCATTGTGGGAGGGAAGGAACACTTCGTTTATTGGCCTCATTGTCCTCAGGAGACTTCCTTGGGGCGTGGCTTCGAAGACCAATCCTACCCTGTTCTCCTGGGTGGTGGCTAGGAAGCTGCGTTTGGGGCCAAGCAGTGACCTTGTGTTCTGTCTGCTGTCCTTTCAAGTTAGATTTAGAATGCTGTTTGAGGTAGAAAGGGCATAATGTTTGCTCACTCTCTGCCTCCCTCTCTCTCCTCCTGTTGTATTGGAAATCTGTATTCTCAGGAGAGAAACTGATGCAGTTTTACAGATTAGTAATACGTGCATTGTTTCATATTCTTAGCTAGAAAAATCTTGTTTTTCTGGATGTAAATTTGAAGTCGATCATCTTATTTTTATATAGTAACTACATGGTATAGTTGCAATCCTGTAATATATTGGCATAATGTTCAATTATGTGATATCGACCAAGAGCCCAGCTGATGGACAGAATGTAAACTATATTACCTTTCTAAAATACGGAAAAAATATTAATATTCTGAAACACATCTGGCTCTAATAGATTAAGATACTTTTTAGGACTTCTGGCAGTTCCTTTTTTTGTTGTTAATATACTAACAATTATCGATGAGTACTTAAGTAGACTGCGCTGTCAAAATTTTAGTCTAATTTATTAACTGGTTTGTGTATACTAATGTGTAGAAGAAAATCCTGTCGTATCTGAAGTGATATATTCTAATCCATTATTAATTAAAGATGATGATGGTCTTTCTTGACCAAGCCACTTGCCTTATAGAAACAGGACAGTAATTAATCTCCAGAGATACTTTTAAAGGCCAGTTGATACTGATAATAAGTCACTGAGGTGTGGGTCTAGGGTAGTTTGTATATTGTGGGGCAACACGCGATGTGAATTTCAAAAGTATTTATAGGGCCGGCCCGGTGGCTCAGGCGGTTGGAGCTCCATGCTCCTAACTCCGAAGGCTGCCGGTTCGATTCCCACATGGGCCAGTGGGCTCTCAACAACCAAAAAAAAAAAAAAAAGTATTTATATTTGCCAGTGTGCAGTTGCCTACATCGTTGTGTTTTGTAAATGCAAACTTAATTTCCTATTCCCTTTACTTATGCTTAGGTTATTTTGGAAATGAACTTCAAAACTTAGTTCTGTTAAATGCCATCTGGAACAAGTATTATAGGATTGTATGGATTTAAATTTATAAAAATTTTATGTTAGTATTTAAAAAAAATCCTATCCATAACTGCCCTCCTAATTGCATCTTTGTTGTAGCTCCTTTGCTGTTTATATTGGCCTTTACCCTCCTCCCCTCTGTGACAAGCCCATGGTTCTGAAATAAACACTAAGTTTGGGAAATAATTTTTCTTACATGTAGTTAGAAAACTATCTCCATGCATATCTACCTGTATTCTAAATACAGGTAGAATTTCTATGTGAGCTTGAAGCTACTTATAAATTTTTCTTTTATAATCAAACCTTGATGAAGGTGAGCCTGTTCTCATGCTTTATGGAGAAGGTAGGGGTTGTGACTTCTATCTAAATAACATGTTGGTATATTTATGTAGGTGTACATAATAGTACAAGTTTAGTTAGCATTACATTTCTCTGAGAGTAATCAACAATGTGATAGAAGTAAGAGTACAGGTTATTTGCAGACCCTTAAAAGTAGATGTTAAAGCAGCATTTCAAGAACAAATAAGGTAGCTGGTAAGTATTACTAAGAATCCATGCAGTTCACTGGAATTGGTGAAATTTTAACTATGATAGTATGCATAATTTGACTTGGCCTCATGGCAATTAGTTACAAAACACAATTCTTCTAAGGTTTACTTTTGTTCTACATATGATATGAAATTGGTGCTTAACTAACCAGCCACAGATTGACTTAGTTGCTGACAGATGAGTACTTATAATGGGTTATGGGTTCACTTTTCCTGTGTGCCAGAAAGTAACCAGTTATACCTTTCTCACTTCTAGCCAACTGACTCACAGGTAGATATCCTACACTGGGCAAAAAAATTGGTTGATTATGTATGACTGTACAAAATTAGTACTACCTGGAAATGGTAAAAATAGGGCTGGGAGTTGTGATTTTTATAAAGATCTTTATATGTAAATAAGGGGGGGTATGGATTTGTCTTTGAGAATGTAACAAAGCTACAATTGTACATATTCTTGATGTTTTGAAGAATATTGTATACCTTCCTCAAAAAACTGAAGTTTTGGGTATAGGTCTAACTTAACTGGAAAACTAAAGGTCTGTGTCAGGTTGCAGGTACATATATATGTGTGATTAGTGTTTGTTTTTTATTCTTCATTCTGAACAGAGTATAAAGCAACTTCTGGAATATACAAAGATTTGTATCTACTACAAATCTACAATGTTGAGTAATAGGAAACCCTAATTAACTAACAAATGAGATATTTTTTCCTCCTTATGTAAAAGGCTACATGAAGCTGGGATGACAGGTCTATAATCAGAGACCATTCTCAATTTACAGTAGCTTCTGTGGTCTTGGATGGCTTCTCTAGTTCCTTGATCAGGTCATTCTGCTTCATAATCAACAGGAAGGAGAAAAAAGAGGATAATTGGGCATGTACTTTCTTTTTGAGGACACTTTCCATAAGTTACCTATTATTATCTGTTTATATCCTATTGCCTAGGATTTAGTCACATGACCAGAGGTAGCTGCAGGGAAGGCTGGATGTTTTGGATAACTGTCCAACTTCATTTTGGGGGTTCTATTCCTGAAAAAGATTGAGACAAGTAGCAAGCCCTCTTTGTTGGGGGAAAAATGTTAATACTGAATAAGATGGCTTTTTGTTTTTGCATTGTATATTCTTATTATCTCCCTAATTTGAACATGGGCTATCAAAAATCAGAATTAAAGGTAGAGAATAGTTCTCAAGATCAATGCCAATTGACGTAATATGACAGTTGTTTTAAAGAACTTTGAGGACAAAAATCTCAAATTTTAAGCATCCTAAAGGTACATGTGTTAGGTGATCATAATTGTAGAAAAGGCATATTTACAGAGTATTAATACTTGGCTATCTCTTAAAACAGGCATGTCATGTTACCCAGGGAACTTTCTAAACAAGTACCCAAAACCCATCTGATGTCTGAAGAGGAGTGGAGGAGACTTGGTGTCCAACAGAGTCTAGGCTGGGTTCATTACATGATTCATGAGCCAGGTAAGTTTTGCTATTGAAAAGCATTACTGAATTAAAATAGAGGTTGTTGGAAATTTTTTAGTAATCTTGACATTCGGTGATATGCCAGAATAACTATTTTTGAATGACTGATTTCTTTCCCTCACTAGAGGTAAATTTTTATAGTAAATAAAATACCATGTGAGTGAAAACTAATGCATTTTTCTACCTGCAAAAAATAACTTCAGTCAAAAACAAGATACTGTTTTATTTTAAAATTTCTGTCATTGTTAATATCTTAAAAGTATTTTATCATAACTATATTTAGAATTCTGGTGTCCCCCTTTGAAAACTAAGAACTTATTTTAAATAACTTAAATGCCTTTAAGTTTTACATGTAGAAATTGATGCGATTTGAGGTGATTTTTTTTTTAACTTCAGTACCTTCCACGTTAAGATTAAAGGAGATAGCATAGCCAGTGAACTCTAATGTGCTATCTGTTATGCATCATGAGTGCTTATGTTATTATGAAGTATTTACCAGAGAGTTTTCCAGGTACTAAACAGTAAACTAAAACTCTGTGGGGTTAAATTCTGCTTATGGATTATGAGTAAATCTAACCAAGAATTTACAATGCTTTGAACAAAATTTGAAGGCATACTATAGAAGCTGCATTAGGTGGAACTAAAGCTATCTTGCTTTACACTCTTGTTAAAGAAAAGCAGCAGCATCAAAAACTTGAGACAACTTTCTTTGGATTGGGGCATGTAATAATATTAGAGTTCAAGAGTACTTTCTCCAGATAATACAAAAGCAACTGAGGAACTTAACTGTAGATTACTGGGCCCCCAACCTGCTGAAACAGAATCTACTGGTATGGGCCCCTGGGACCTGCAGTTTGATAAGCTACTTTTTGAATGAGGTGTTAGGTGTCTTTTCCCCACAAAGAGCCAGACAGCCTTTCTCTGTATTTTTAACTGGAATTGAGAATGTAAAACCATTCTCCCCAAAGTAGCTTCTCTACTTACCGTCCCTTTTTTCTAGGGTGGGTAGAACTCAACCACTGGGGGCATATTCTTGTCAGGTTTTTTTTTTCTGTATACTGTTGACAGTGACTTTTAAGTAAAATTCATTTCAGATACCTCAATAACTAACATTAACCATGGATTTATTTTATTTTGGTTCAGTTGAGAATTCTTTGAATTTTGGTTGGGTGAAATAACCATGTTATATTAAAATGATATAAAACATTTTCTTTCCACAGAACCACATATTCTTCTCTTTAGACGACCTCTTCCAAAAGATCAACAAAAATGAAGTATATCTGGGGATCATCAATTAAATCTTTTTCAAGTTTAATGTATATGTGTATATAAGGTAGTATTCAGTGAATACTTGAAAAATGTACAAATCATTCCTCCATACCTGTGCATGAGCTGTATTCTTCACAGCAACAGAGCTCAGTTAAATGCAGCTGCAAGTAGGTTACTGTAAGGTGTTTAAAATTTCTTCTGGTCAGTTTTTCTCTTAATATAAGCGCCTGTTTGACTTTACCTGTTACTTTTGTTAAATAAAGTTTGTATGTTGCATTTATCCTTGTGTGACATTATTGAGGTTTGTTTTAAGGTTAATTCATGAGTAGAGGTTGTTGGATTTCAGTTTTATGATTATTTTGGTCCTGAGGAAATAAATTTAAAGAAAATATTACATGGGCTTAAAATAGCTTTATGTGGTGAGGGTACCATTTAATTCACTTATAAAGAAATCAAGAACCAGGAGAAGTTTAATGGAGTCACAGTAGAATTGTTGAGAAACTCCACTTGAACAGAAAGCAGCTCAAATTAATACTCTCTGGGCTGCTTCCACTTATCTAAGAATTGCCACATCTAGTGGCCTTGGGGGAGACAACCCTGTGTTTATCCTTTTCTTCATTTGCCAAGTGGGGATAATGTTTCCTATTTTTAAAAATTAAAAAGCACTGTAAAATCCTTCATGAGGGCTGGCCCAGTGGCTCAAGTGGTGGAGTGCTGTGCTCCTAACACCAAGGTAGCTGGTTCAATTCCCACCAACTACCAGTGAGCTGCGCCCTCTACAGCTAAGACTGTGAACAACAGCTCTCCCTGGAGCTGGGAGGCCATGAGCAGCATGTGGCCAGTGTGAGCAGGCAGCAAGAGTTGCTATGAGCTAGTGACCAACTGGTGGGGCGGGGGAGGGGGACTTAATACCAGCATGGGCCAGTGAGCTGTGTCCTACACAACTAGACTCAAATAATGTCGAACTGGAGTGGTGGTGGGGGGGGGCGGGGTAGACGGAAGAAGGGGGGAAAAATAAATTTAAAAATCCTTCATGACATTTATTTTTAGTCTGTTAAATTGCCTTTTAAGCTGCTAGGGAAATATTGTAAGGTTCATGCAAACAGGCTATCTTCATTGGTATGCTGGAGAAACCCTTTAAATGATCTGACAGTGAGCGTAAGACCACAGTTTGGTGGTCCTCCGTGTGTTCTCTTTAGAAAGTGGTGGCTTTATACATAATGAGCACAATAACTAGCCTTCAATTTACTCCCACCCCCAGGGACAGATCAGCTAGAGGTCCAGGCTTAGCAAGCTAATAAAGATGGCTAGAAATGCTAAGTAAACTTCGTTGGGTTTAGGGTAGACCAAAAAGTATTGAGGGATGGGGAACACTCAACCACCTCCAGCATGAATTACTAGTGCTAGACCCTTGGCCTCTTCAGACGAGAGTTTTGGGTGTCCAGACATGTTTAATCAACCTGTGGGACCAGCAGAGAAGGACCCCTGGAGAACTGGAGCTGCCTGCATTTTTCCTGCTTGAAGTACCCGGTAGTCAAGGGACAGGAAACCTACAATTAACCTCCAGTTTAGGAGTTTGGTCAAACAGCCTACACGGTCGGCGGCTGGAGATGTGGAGCGTGCACCCTACTGGTAGCCGGAGCACGCCCGGAGCCCGCCGTGCTCTCCGCCCCGCCCCCTCCGGCTTACCCCACCTCCGTCCCGCGGCACCCCCTCCATTTACCCCTCGGTGGATGGCTTTGTTCCACCCGCGAAAACCGCACTTCTCCACCTCTTCCTTTCCCAGCACCCTTCCTAATGGTCAATAGCTGTTTGTTGAAAAGAAATGAGCAGTTTTGAAATTCCTTTTGGTTACTTCCAAAGTGCTTTAAGTCCCGGGAATTAAGAGGCCAGTGTTGTTGGCTTTCTAGGTCTGTAGGACCGCGGGTATGCACTTGTGAGTCCCCCGCCCCGCTCCAGGTGCCCAGCACCCCGGGCGGAGCCCTTGTCCGGGAGGGCCAACTCGCATTCCCGAATGCTTTCCCGCTCCCCTAATGGAGACCAGAACACGCCGAGTCGGTCAGCGGCCCAGAGGATCAGCGCTCCGGGCCCCTCCGCGCAGGCCCTGCTCCCGAGCGGCCACACAGCGCGCGCGCTTCCCGGCGCGAGGCGGGCCAGGGCGCGTTTCTGTGACGCACTTCCTGGCGTCCGCCCGGAAGGCGGAAAAGCGGGACGGAGGGGCGCTGTGCGCTTGCCCCGCCCGCAGACGGGACGGCTTCTGGCCTCCCGGGCCGGCCCCCTCCGATCCGCGGGCCATGGCGTCGGGGGCGCCGCGGGAGCCTGCAGGCGAGGTGAGGTCGGCGGCTCCGGACGCCCCGGAGAGGTGGGGCCGCGACAGGGCCGGGGCGGCGCGGGGCGTCGGGGCGGGCGGCCGGTTCCCCAGGCGAACCCGCAGCGTCCGCGGCTACCGGGGTGAGGGCCGCTGTCGAGGGGCCGTCGCCCCGTCCCCCGGGCCGACGCCGCGGACGGGCTGCGCCAGCTCCGCTCGCCCATGGCCAGGAGAGGCGTGTAAAGTAGTAGCTGGTTCAAGCGTTTTCTGAAACTGGAGTCTCCGCTCGACGTGCGCAACGGGACCACTAGGTGGAGCCCCAGCAGTCGCCTAAATCGGCTTTCGGGCGAATCCAGCTCGGTGCTTCGACTGGGCGGTGAAAGTGAACCCCGCACACGTATCTAAAAACCAAAACTCAAATTTTTGACTTTCAAAGGCCAAGCACTCATGGTGATACATCTATCTAGCAAAGCGCCTTTTGCTTTTCAATAAAACAGCTCCTAGCGGTTCGCTGAGTGAAAAGCAAATGGTCTGTATAACTTCCTCGAGAAATTCGAGGGAAGTCAGCTTGCGCAGCGTGTGGTGAGCGCTGCAGGGGAGCGTTCCGCGCGCGTGTTTGACCTCCGACAGCGCTGCGGAGCTGGGTGCACCCGGACCTCGGCGAGAGGGCTGAAGTCCCGACTTCCCGGTTAAAGCCGAGGAAGCCTTGTCCGTTGTGTTCCTAACTGTCGGATCTAGGTTGAATTTTACTTTAATTAGCGTCCTTATTTTTCGCTTCAGTATTTGGTAGACCAATTTTTCTAGTTTAAAAAAAAGAAGCATTTGAGGGACAAGTTGTTAACAAATACTAGGCAGAGATTGGAACCACACTGCCAGCGTTAGCCTTCCCAGGGCTGCTAGAGCAGAGCAACTCTGGGATTTTTGTTTATTTAGGTTTGGCTGACCGCGTAATGTATGTAGCTAAAACCTCGTTTTTTTCCTCAGAGCATCAAGTTGTCAGCAGATGTCAAGCCGTTTGTCCCCAAATTTGCTGGGCTCAGTGGGGCCTGGTTGGAGTCTTCAGAAGCAGGCGTGTTCCCTAGCTGTGCAACCGCGTACTATCCTTGTGTTCAGGAATCACAAGTGCCTGAGTATGTATTCTTCTAACCTTGCCAGAGGCCTTTGTTTCTTGGCTTTAATGGTGATTAGACTTTAAAATATGCCGCAGCTAATACATTCAAGTTCTCAGAGTGCCTAGAGAAGATACTTCTTAGCCGAGAAGGGTCTGAGCCAGTAACATAAACTTAGTGTGTCCTGCAGCAAAAACTGAAGCTTCAGCTTTCCTTTTCTTTGCCTATACGTATTCGTTTATTTTGGGTAAAGGAAGTGTGGAGACTGCATTGCATCTCTTAGTGTGAAATACTGTTTCAGGGTTGGTTTGTGCATACAATTTATAACTATATCATGTATCTAATGGAAGATGAAATGGCAGGGAGGAGTGGGGAGGAAATAGGGCAGAGACGAGCCCAAATAAATCAGCATGCCCTTCTGTTTTAGGGTTTCATATTTAAAAATCTTGCTCGGGAAGGAATGGGGGACTAGCAACCGTGGTTGCCTCTTTGAGTGGATAATTGTTTGGAAATTGTTGGGTTTTACTTTCAATCATTTTGCTTTGTATGTGTCCTATGGAGATGGTTTCTACAAATTTTGGTTATAAATTCGTCTAAATCTGAGTTGAAATAAGGCTTATGTTCTGTAAATTCTGTTTATCCTTTTGAAGATACATTCTTTAGGCATTTACAGAATGGTTTCCATGTTAGCTGAATTTAGAAAGATAAATGTTAAACCTTTCACATAATTGTGTAGATTACTTGTAGATTTATTTTTAAAGTGTGAATCACCTTTACACTATCAAAGAATCCTTGTCTTTATGTTCCTTTGATATGGGTAAAACTTGTTTCCTTTTCTCTTTTTCTTTAATGCCTGCATGGTGTGACTGAAAGTATATAATTTTGCGCCCCCCCCACCCCCCAAGCGGCTCAGGTGCTTGGAGCTACCTGCTACTAAGGCCGAGGTCACTGGTTTGATTCCCCCATGGGCCAGTGACATGCGCCCTCTACAGCTAAGACTGTGAACATCGGCTCTCCCTGAAACTGGGATGCGGAGAACAGCAGGAGCTCAGTGTGAGCTGCGAGGGGGCTGGGCTGGGCTGCTGTGAGCGGCCCACCAACCACCTGCCTACCAGCGACAGGCAACCAACTGCCTGGGGTGGGGTGGGGGCACGCAAGGCTTATAATACCAGCATGAGCCGGGGAGCTGTGCCCTACAACTAGACTGAGAAACAGTGGCTTAAAAACCAGGGGGAGGGGCAAAATAAGAAAATAATTTATACTTCATATAAAGTCTAGAAGTCTATTTACAAGAACAAAAATTGGAATGAATAAGAAAATCATCGAGTTGTCTGGTAATTTAGGAAATATTGAAAGTTGTATTTTTTGACAAAAACTGAAGTCCAGCCTTGTATGTGTGAAGGCCTTTGGTAGGAATACCCAAGTTTTCCACTGTAATTTCATCCTTTGTAAAAGGGATGTTAGCACGGGTCTCATTTAAATGAGTTCTTCTCTATCTTGGGTGATTTAAATAATAAAATACAAAATACATCTTAGTAATAAGGACTCTGAGCCAACTGCTGGGTGAGATTCTAGTAACTCAAAATAAAGGTGGAAAACATATAGCAAAGCAATGTTCTGGCAGTAACAAGAATTGAGACAAATTAGAGGCTCAAGGATGCACAGTGCTGAAATTTAAACTTACTTTGCTTACTCCCTTATCCTTTTCAGCTTTGATTTTTGTTTTTAATTGTTTATAACCAAAGAAAAGATTGCCTGACAATGTTCCTGACTGGAAAGAAAACAATTAAGGACAAAGGGGCAGGGTTATAATAAGAGCCTTTAAAGTTGGGATGAAATGGGGTGACTTTACATAGCTGAGAACTGATTATCTAGTCTGTTCTAATGGAGATTAAGAAGTGCATTGCTCTAGTTAGATTCTGTTTAAAAAGTGATCTCTTGCTGCCATGAAAAAAAGAGAGTAGCATTTTCCTCTTTATTATTTGTTCCTCTGTAGAAATCTAGTTCTGTCTGTCCCCTTAAAGGAGGGGAGTAACCTTTTACAGAATCTATCCGCCTCCAGTGACTCTTAACAGTGCACTCAAAGGGACTGCATTTATTCATTTGGGGTTAATTATTGAAAGGCTACTATATGGAAAATGTTAGCTGCCAAGGGGAAAGACTATCTCATGATCTGAGCTGTACTCTTTTTGTTGGTCTTATATAGACTTGAACTGACAGAGATGAAAGAAAGTGTACCAATCTCCAAATTTATATTATAGACGAAGCAAATATCAGTAGAAGTATTCCGGTATCTAGAATTGCTTATGTTTGGAAAGTACTGATTATTTACTGGTGCAATGAACAAATAGAAGCTATGCGAAACAAAATAGGTTGTTTCTTGCATTTATTTTGGATACTATATATGTTCATTTCTTTAATGCTTGCCACATCCATGAGGTCGATAGGAGGTGTAGTGTTATTTTTCCACCTGAGAAACAGTTTAGAATTGCTTGTCCAAACTTATTAAGATGGGTAGCACCAGAAGCAGAATTAGCATTCACTTCTTCTGACCTGAATTCAGTTGTAGTCCTCAAAGCTGCTATATCGCTGTTGGCAAGAGTCAGTAGAGCATTTTCAGCATCTTTGGTATACTGCGAAGTGTCACAATGCATAGATGGGTGCTTTTAAGTTAGAAGCTCTCAGCTATGAGAACTACAGTCCTGACAGAGTGTGGCTCAGATCAGTTTGGTGGGTGGAGGAGCGGCTGGATCCCTGACAGGTCGTGGCCTGACTGAAGCGACAGGTGAAAGAGTGTTGGGGAGACAGTAGAGGAGCAAGTTCTCATTGTTAAGGGGATGCCATTAGTCAGTTAAAAGCCTGCACAGTACAGCTGAAAAGTTTAGGTTTGCCAGGTACAAAATGGGGAGCTTTGGGCTCACTCCCAGATTCTGGTTTGACCTGAGGGAGAGGGGCTTGAAGGCTTTGACTGGGTTCCAGGCACTGGAAGTAGAGAAAAAAATACAGAGAGACCCGCTGCAAGAACAAAGGAGTCCATGGTTGTCCATGTATGTGTTTTTGTGGGAAAAGTGCGATAGCAGTTTCCAGTTGAATACATAGAAAGTATTGTAGGATCATTCATGAGAACACAAGTTGGAAGTGGGTTTGGTTTGGGGACCAAATACTAAGTTTTGGACTTATATGTGCCAGATGGGGGGAAAAGTGAACTATCAAGTAGAAATGACACATAAGTTGGAGTTAAAGGGCTGGAGATGATGAAGGTACTGGATTGAAAGAATATACGTGAAATCCCAAGCAGAACGATGAGAGGTTTGGACGCAGTGAGTTTGCAGGTGCGGTAGGGAGAGTGCAGCAGAGGCAGTGCCCGGGGGGAGCCTGTGGGAGGTGAGCAAGGGCGAGGGGAGGGCAGGCCTTTCACGTGCAGGCCAGTGGGGCTTTTCCAGTGATTGAGGAGAGTCAGGCCCAGCAGATGCCATGCCACACAGGCGACTGAGTGTGGCAGGAAGGAGGTTGTGGGAGACTTGGGGATCGTTGGTAGGGATGGGGCAAGAGGACCTGGAGCAAAGGGGTTGGTGGGTATCACATGAAGACACAATGGGGATGAGTGACTGATAATCAAAGACCGGTGCAGGGTGAGACAGCAGGCTTAAAGGAGGTTGTGGCATGTGGTTAGGAGTCGTCAGTGGTTTGTGGCAACGGAATTTTACAGACAAGCCATTTGAAGCCCCAGCAGATGCTGTGGGTTGTCTCGGTGACATTTTGTATTATGTGTTGTTCTCTGCCTGTAATTGTATTTGCCTTGGATGGAAAGGAAAAATACCAACTTCCAGAGGAAGAAGGACCAGTGATGACATGTCCAAAGTGGATATGTGATAGAGCCAGGACCCAAACCAAGGGCTGCTGACTCATGGGAGACAATTTTCTGGATGACAGCAGCCTTCAAAACCATTACTGGATCTGTCCCCCTTTTCTTCTTGATTTAAATTTCATTTATGCATTTTTTTGGACTTGGGGTAGTCTTTCTTATCAACCCGTCTTCGTTGCCCATCTTCTCTTGTGAAGATTCTTTTCACTTTCATCTGACCCCATTAGACTTTGTGAGCATCAAATGAAATAAATTGGAAGTCACATCTAGGGTTAGCTTCTAGGGAGCTGGCATGAAGCTTTGAGTCTCCGTCTTTACAAAGAGCAGCACTAGTCAGGTGTTCTGTGGGGCAGAAAAAGGTCAGTAAAAGGGGGTTTGGTTTTTAATTAGGGATATTTCATTACTAGAATAAATTGCCAATAAGTAAAACGTCTTCCAAGATCTAAACTTCTTAGAAAATATCATGAATTAATAAGCAGCAATAAAAGGCAGTCTGTGATTAAGTACTCCATGGAAGCGAGAGCAGTGAACGTCCTCATGAGTGTGTTCTGGGTCTAGTCTGTACAGAGAGCTTTTCTCCTTCGGTGCAGGCTCTTACTTGGCAGTAGAGTAGAAATACGACTTCTTCCAGGCCTTTTTTCCAAGTCAAGTTGTTGTCCTTTCAATCTTAGTTGTGGAGGGTGCTGTTCAGCTTCAAGTTGTTGTCCTTTCACTCTTAGTTGTGGAGGGCACAGCTCAGCTCCAGGCCCAGTTGCCGTTTTCTAGTTGCAGGGGGCACAGTCCATCATCCCTTGCAGGAGTCGAAACCGGCAACCTTGTGGTTGAGAGAACGTGCTCCAACCAACTGAGCCATCCAGGAGCTCAGCGGCAGCTCAGCTCAAGGTGCTGTGTTCAATCTTAGTTGTAGGGGGGCGGAGACCACCATCCCTTGTGGGACTTGAGGAATTGAACTGGCAACCTTGTGGTTGAGAGCCCACTGGCCCATGTGGGAATCGAACCGACAGCCTTCGGAGTTAGGAGCATGGAGCTCTAACTGCCTGAGCCACTGGGCTGGCCCCTGAAATACGACTTCTAATAAGGGTGCCTGCCCGTATCTTCTGACAGTTACACAGTTAGAATATCATATAGGATGTCCCATCAATAGCTTTGAATTTTCCTGCTTTTCAATGGACCAGGATACTTTGGTATTTCATTGATTTGGTACCAGAAAATTTTCAGCTGTGGAAATTCATAGAAACACCTGCTGGTGCTTTTTTGTAGGAATGAAAGGGTTGTGATTTGTATTTTAACGCAGCTCTATAGTGTTTGTCAGTGCATCAGCTTTCATTGCAAAATTGTTGACTCCTCTGGCTGTATATTGATTGCTGAAAAAAATCAATGTTAAGTTGTAGTTTGGTTTAGCCTAGCAGCTCAAGCAAATTGAAGCTATAGCAGTGTTCACAGGTGGTGTCCATCTGGTCAGCCGGGTATGTAGTTCGCAGGCCACTGTGCTCGCAGTGTCCCCTTTGCAGCCTGGGCCCTGCACGTCAGCAGAGCACAGGATGTGGTGGGCGTGGAACAGGGAAAGGGCTGCAGCAGGATGTCGGGGCAACCAGAGGCCCCAGGAGGCAGGCCCTGCAGGTTGTCGAGATGGAGGTTGGATTTGGATGCTGGGGGCCTTTGTAAAAGCCCCCTCTGTAAAGAGAATGGTCTCGATGGCCCTTTTGGCCAGGGTCGCTGAATGAAGCTTTCTCAAATTTTGACATCTTGAGAGTTGAAAAGCTTCTGGGGAATCCTCGGGCTTTCTTGATGCCCATTGTAATAGTGTCTTGTCAGGGATGGTCCAGCTCTGTAGTGAAAAAATAGAACTAGGTCAGCATCTGTCTTGTGGGTTAAGATGTCTTTGCAGATTAAGAAAGAAATGCTTGGAGGTTTTATTAGAGATATTTCAGTGTAGAATAAATGACCTCAAGAATAATAAAAGTTTAAAATTTTTTACTATAAAATATTAAGCTCCTTGGTTTGTGGTATGAAATCTGTAACTAAAATGTATCCTTTTTATTTAGACAGAAACTCTATCCTGAAGATATGGCCTTTGGAGCTTCAACATCTCAACCTCAGTATTTACCTTCTGAGATGGCTCTTCATCCAGACACCTATTCTCCTTACACCACGGAGTCAGCACAAAATGTTTGCCTGGTACCTAGTTCCCAGCATGATTACAACCAACCCAGTTGTTACCGAAGTTTTCAGACAGTGAAGCCGCGGTATGAGCACATGTGCCCTCTCTCCCAAGATACGAAAGCTCTTTTTAAGGTCCGTAAGTGCTGTGGTTCTGTTGGTCACTTTAGCATTTAAAATGTAAAGAACTAGTCAATTTATGGCATGATACTCAAGTATCACATCTTTTTGTGGTATTTAAGAATTGTTTTGGTCTAACTTTTTAAAAAATGGTTGAGTTGTCAATACTTAAAAATTTGCAACTTTCAGCCTTTTTTAATAGTGGAATAATTGACCCTTAAACTGCATGGATCCACTTATACATAGATTTTTTTTCGATAAATATGTTGGAAATTCTTTTGGAGATTTGGGACAATTTGAAAAAACTTGCAGATGAACTTTGTGGTTTTCTTAATAACAGTTTCTTTTTTCTAGCTCACTTTATTGTAAGAATACAGTATATAATACATATAACATACAAAATATGTGTTAATTGACTGTTTATTTATTGGTAAGTCTTCCAGTTAACAGTAAGCTGTTAGCAGTTAAGTTTTTGGGGAGTCAAACTTATATATATGCAGATTATCTACTGTGCAGGTGTGGGAGTGTCCCTAACCCCCTTGTTATTCAAGGGTTAACTGTAGTTTTCTTAATTCATGTTACTTTTTTATCTTTTCTGCAGAAAAAAACATATGATGAGCAAAAGTTTAACTCTAAGAAGGCTGATGGAACTATATCATCTGATATAAAATCAACAAAAGGTTCACATGTGTCCATTCATGCTGGCACTAATTTCAAATCAGGTAAAAATAACAAACTATAGTGTTCTGTCAGCCTACTCCAGAAGCCTCGCTGTTCTTTGAATAGCTGTTTCTGTGGGCCTGTTTATTGTGAAATGTTGAGGCCATCAGACTTCCTGTGGGATCCTGGAGGCCTTTCTTCTTGGAATGGAGACCTGTTGTGTGTGGGCTCTGTGATGTGCCCTTAATGTAGTATTACCTTGTTTTACACAAGAACTTTTCTAAGCTCACATAGAAAGTAGGCCATGGCCACACTTCGCAAAACATGTCCGTAAGTTAAAGCTGTGGCTAAAAGTTAGTGATTCTACGTGGTGTCTTGTTTTCTCCCTGTAATTCATTTACAAGTGCAGTTTGATTACAGCCATCCCCTATTTTTATAATGGCTTAAAACTTTGTAATGGTGTACTTACTGGGAAAGATTTATCATTCATTTACAGGTATAACACAGGTTACTTGGTATATCAATTTTTCTCTTTGGGTTAACTTGACTCGTAAACCATCTGGTACGTGGAAAAGTGAAAGGAAAGTTGAACAGTTAACTATAATAATTCTGACCTTATAATTAAATACGGGGCTTTACCACTTTGCAACCTACATTGCAACCTTCATTTGCATTTGAAGGAGAAAGATGAGAAAGAGGTTATAAGTTCAGTTCTACCTTCTTCCCTCCAGTTTATTCCAGCAAACTAAAATAGGGAAAATTTCATGCTTAAAGGAAATTTGTTAGCATCTCTTTAAATTTGCAAATTCTAAAATGTATATTAAGAATAATAAAATTTCCAGCTGCAAAATTTGCAGAATGTTTTGGTTTTCTTGCTTGGTGGCCGAACCAGAGTGATTGCCACTTCTGGTCATGTATGTTTACACTGTTACACATAAAGCAACGCTAGCAAAAATTAGGCTGTTTGGACAAAAACATGTCTTGCATCAATGGTGATAGATTTTTCTACACTGTAATTTAAATGTGACTACAGATCAAACATCTAAATTTTCCCCCTACTTTTAATTCTGTACATACAGATGGTTATCATAAACGAACAGGCAAGAAATCCAGAATCATTGAAAAAAGCGGACCTGCCTCCAAACCTGAGTTTGAATTTTCCAGGTTGGATTTTCCTGAACTACAGGGTACAGAGAACAATGAGATAGTAGAGACACCAAAACAACCTAAGTGGGGGCCATTGCGCTCCGCCTCTACAGACGCTTCTCTTAGAGAAGTGGTGAAACCCGCTGCAGTGTTAGCAGAGGTGAGTGCAATCTCCTTCCCTTTGTTTCCGAACTCTTCTCTTCTGTTGTGTGAACTGTTTACAGTGAGGCTGTGACACCTAGTGCAGATACTCTTTTCAAAGAATCACCAACCGTGTTTCCCTGAAAATAAGACTGGGTCTTATATTAAGGTTTACTCCAAAGGACCCATTAGGGCTTATGTTCAGGGGATATCATCCTGAAAAGTCATGGTAGGGCTTATTTTCCGATTAGGTCTTATTTTCGGGGAAACACAGTAATACACTTTACTTTTATCTGGTAGCTGAAAGGTAGTGTAGTGTGTCAGAAGATTCTAGCATGAGTCCAGCTGCTTAGCCTATTGCAAACACCTCACTTCTAGTATTGTGTTCTGACAGCACTTATTTCAATACAAACAAAAAGATTTTATTTAATCAGATAGTAATATTTAAACTTGTATAGCGTAATTTCCGATTTTTTCAGGCTTTTTATCTGTACCTCTCGTTAATGGTACATTCAGTTTGTTGCTTAGTAATTTTATTTTTTAAAATTATTTTTTTCAGTTACAGTTGACATTCAGTATTATTTTATATTAGTTTCAGGTGTACAGCATAGTGGTTAGACATTTTTATAACTTATGAAGTGATCCACCTAACTAGTCCAGTACCCACCTGGCACTATACATCGTTATTACAATGTTACTGACTATATTCCCTGTGCTGTACTTTACATGTCTGTGACTATTTTGTAACTACCAATTTGTACTTCTTAATCCCTTCACCTTTTTCACCCAATCATCCAACCCCTCTCCTCTCTGACAAACATCAATTTGTTCTCTGTGTGTCTGTTTCTGTTTTCTTTGCTCGTTTATTTTGTTCTTTAGATTCCACATACAAGTGAACTCATACGATATTTGTCTTTCTCAGTCTGACTTATTTCACTTAGTATAATACCCTCTAGGTCCATCCATGTTGTTCCAAATGGTAAGTTTTCATTCTTTTTAATGGCTGAGTAATATTCCATTGTATATACAAGGTCTGACAATTAAGTTCATGAACTCATCCTAAAAGAAGTGTCCATACCTCTTTGCTGAATATCACTACAGTCACCTTTGAAGTTCTCCCCTTGGGAAGCTATGCACCTACGCCAGCACCTAATCCACCCTTCAAAGCAATTTTGGAACTTTTTTTCTGGAATGGCCATCAGAGCTGTCGTCGTATTACCCTTGATGTCCTGAATATCATCAAAATGTCTTCCTTTTAATATTTCCTTTATCTTTGGGAAAAGGAGAAGTCATTGGGAGCCAGATCAGGTGAGTAGGGAGGGTGTTCCATACAGTTATTTGTTTACTGGCTAAACACTCCCTCACAGACAGTGCTGTGTGAGCTGGTGCATTGTCGTGATGCAAGAGCCATGAATTGTTGGCGAAAAGTTCAGGTTGTCTAACTTTTTTACGCAGCCCTTTCAGCACTTCCAAATAGTAAACTTGGTTACTTGTTTGTCCAGTGGTACAAATCCCTCTGATATCAAAAAATGTTAGCAACATCATTGCAACAAATTTGTGAACTTAATTGTCAGACCCTGTATGTGTCATATCTCTATCCAGTCATCTATGGATGGACACCTAGGTTGCTTCCACACCTTGGTTATTGTAAATAGCGCTGCACTGAACATTGTGTTACATATGTCTTTTTGAATTAGTGTTTTGGATTTCTTAGTAATTTTAAATTACACTATATTCACCATTTGATCTCAAAAGCTTTAGTCCATCAAACCGAGACATTTTCCTCTCATACAGATTGATTTGAGACTTCCAGGAAAAAAAGTTAATGGGTTACTAGTCCTAAAATCACTTCTGACAAATTTCCGATAAAGGCAGAGTGGGGCACATCCAGTGTGGGTAAAAGAGGAAGAAGAAACTAGAAGAAAACAGAGCTCACCCAATTGTTTACCTTCTGACTGGAGAGGGGATTTCCATTTCTTGTCCTAGCACTCGTCTTGGGTGCTTGGACACTAAAGCCCAAAGGCTGGGTGGTGGCAGCCTACTGTCTGCAGGAGATGGGCCATTCCCAGCCACGCAGTGACCCTTAGGCTGTCATACTATGGGCTGTGACAAGTAAGGCTGATTGGTGTGGAAAAATCACATTGTCCTCTGGGTCCCCTCAGGGTATGGAGGATCGCTGAGCAGTCCAGGGGCTCCGTGACTTGGTCATAGGCAGGTAGTGGAGAATTCCAGGCCCAGGAGCGCTATACAGAAGTAGAGTGGGTGGGACAGTCGGGTGGGGCAGGTGGAGCGTGACTGACACTTTGTCCTGGTCACTGGTAGAGGTGAGCGCTGCGTATGTGGATGTGAATGAAGTAAGGTACATCACGCTATGTGAGGAGATGTGCCTACTCGTTGCCTTATTACATATTCACACTCTTGAATTGTGTGTGCAGTTTTTTTTCATTTTCCCTTTAAAAGAAAATTTTATTTCCTGATCATACTAGTAGTATCTTTGGATACACAAATACAAAAAATTATTAAGAAAAAAAGAAAATATAATTGTCTGAAGTTGTATAAACCATATTTAACACCTCATCTTTTGTTAATGATACATTGTGGGAATTGTACATGTTGGGGCTATACATATGTACAGATTTAAAGTTTTAAGATGTTTTTGGCATTTTCTCCATGTCATTAAATACTCTTTGAAAACATGATGGTTGCATTGGGTCTTTGGTATTGATATGTATAATTGGCTTAACCATTTTTGAATAGGTAAGCCACTTCCATTGGCCTTGCTGTTTCATTGGCCTTGCTGAGCATAAAAGTTACATTTATTAAAAGGACAAGCTGTGTTTTAATAATTTTATTTTTTATTACTGGCCTCAGATGTGAAATGGAAAAATGGGTAAATATGTGAAGCATATTGGCTTTAGAATTTATTTTAAATCCATTCAAATTTGAATTTCTAGATTTCCTTTTACTTTCAGTGCTATCAGTTACTTTGAGGTGTCTCTTCATGTACCCATTCACCCCTCACCCAGTGTCATTCGGGCCTCGTGTTCCATGCGAATGGTAGCGTATGACAAGGCTTCTATTTGTTGTCTCTGTGGATGTTTTGAAGTACTTTCGGGACGTCAGTGTGTAGGCTTGGTGAATGCTGCTTTCACATTCACACGGCACTGGGGTTTCAGGACCCGTATTGGTGCGTCTGTGCTGATGCAGTTGTCTGCGGTATGTTGGTCTCTTAAAGGTTGCAGGGTATGTGCGGTATGAACCCATTATTGGGATCCATATAAAGAGGTTTATCTCCTGAGCAGTGAAGCAGGGAGGTGCAGGCTAAGCTGTAGACAGTGGGTGGTGGTTCTTCTAGGGAGAGATTTATTTGGCAGAGGGAAGTAATTTAACTTCACATTCTGCACTTAGGTATTTGGAATTTTTAATTAGCGTATATTTTGCAGATTTTAAGAGTGGCAAGGGAACCTATTTGAAACATTAAATGATTACTTTCAATTTGAAATAGTAAGAAAATAACTGGTTTGCTTTTTAGGGTGAAATAGTGGTGAAAAATAATAATCCAACTGACTCTGTAACTGATAATGCTACTACCAATCCCTCTTCATGTACAAGAGGTAAGAGTGGCTGCCAAATAATATTTTTAAAAATCAATCATCTATTTTCTAAGTTCATTTTTAGTCTAGTGCAGCAAATGTTTTTGTCGTTAAGCCTCCTTTAAGGCAGCTGAAGGGTCGTTGATAAACTGACATTGTTGTTAGAAGATTGAAGTAAGTACACGGATCCCACATGTGTCAGGGAGTGTGAGATAGCAAAGAATTCTAAGTGAAGTGTGTGTCCAATGCACTGGTAAGGTTTATCAACTCAGAAATGACTGCTTCCATAAGTATTGTCTGTACTAGAGGTTCTCAAAGGTTTTAGTATCAGGACCTTTTAATACCCTTGAAAAAGAGCCCACAGAGCTGCTGTTTATTTGGACAGCTGTCAGTATTTGCAATATTTTATGTTAAAGCTGAGAAAATTTAAAAATACTTATGAATTCACTTAAAAGTAACAATAATAAGTAAACCCATTACATGTTAACATAGCATTTTTATGAAAAATAACTATTGTCTAAAATTAAACTAATAAGGAGTACCTTGTTCTAACAGAAGATGTTTTCACAGAATTATTCCGAATTTTTTCACAGGTGTGTTTTCTTTTGCATTCTCATGTTTGGTACAAAGACCTTCACTTTAGAGGCTACTCTAAGGATGTGTAGCTCTGTGCTGACAACAGTCTGTCTCACCCTCTGCAGACAGACTGTAGCTGACATGATCTGCCCATGTCCTTTTGTTTTGTCTGTATCTAGTTTCATGGGCACCTAAGGAGTACTGTGGCTGTGCTTATGCTGTGTTCTAAAAAGAAAGAAATTTCTAGGTATTGGGATAGCTGAAGTCTAGTGACCTTTGACTTTTGCTGTTAAAGATACACATCCAGGTTACTAGGGCCAAAATGTGATCTTTAATTTGTAAGTTCTGAATGTTTACCACGTGGACCTAATTGTGGGTTGTTTTTTGAACTGAAACTGTTGTTTGTCTACTCACTCACACCCCTAAGTGAAAGCTAATTTCTAGGAAAATCAGTTAACCTTAATTCAGCATGCGTGTTCCAAGGGGAAACACAAGTTTTATGAATACGGTAGTTTCCAAGAATGTTTTGAACAACAACCTAAATTTAATTATGCCCTGAGTAATTACCTCCCGTGATGCATGTTTGGAAATTCTAAGGCGTTTCTGTTTACTGTTGAGACTGTTCGCAATTGTGGTTATCTCTGAGCAGAGTTATCCTGGACGCCAATGGGTTATGTGGTCCGGCAGACCTTACCTACAGAACCGTCACCAGCCCCTAGAAATGTCACTTCCATGAGAAACATAAAGATGGTTGCTTCATCAGCAGATCCTAAAAATGGTAGCATATCAGCTTCTCAAGTTTTGTCTTCGGATCCTTCCTACAATAGAGAGAAACCCGTTGTCCATCCTCCTAAAAAGGTATGCCTCACGTTTGGATAGTGTGCATCTCCTGTTCTGCTAGATAGTCTTTTATTTTTTCTCTAGTCCTCACTGAAAGTGTTTCTTCTGTACTGTGGACAACAGTCTGAATTGGTTGTGCATGGACCTTGAAAAAAAAATAGGACTTGAGTCAAGGAGTACAAGTGGTAGCTTTGAGTGAGGATGTACATTTTAGAGCTGTGGTCTTAAAATAGCTGTGGGCCATTTTGGATTGTTTGAAGGAGAGATGCTGGCAGAAATTTATACTCTGGTGTGTAAAATGCTGCATTTTCCCCCAGTCTTTTGTCCAGTGAACTTAAATTGCTTTTACCTACTAGGGTACTAGTAGCGCAGTAATTGAATTCCACATTTTTGTGGTCATTTGGTATATGTCACTGATGCTTGGTTAATTGCAACTTATGTACTACTGTAAGATAGCATTTCAGAATTTCTTTTTTCCTTTCAATTCAAATCATTTTAAGCTGTCATTTTTAATAATCCTTAGATTGTTATCTTTCTTGGAAAGCCCTTTTCATTGATATGGATTTTTGTTCTTTATTTTCACAGTGTACTGATGGCTTGTGTACTTTAGGTTGAAATATGTTTGTAATTTTTGTGTGATCTTTTTGGTTATAAAGATAGTTTTTGATATCCAAAGTGTCACAGACCATCCTGCACAAATGGGTGCTGTGTGTTTATGCTTGTCGATTAAGGGAAAATGTGTGGGCGACAATTACATGAGGCCAGACCTGTGTGTCTGTTCCCCACAGCTCTGTGCACTTACTGAGAACACAGGAGGTGCGGGTAAGACCCCCCCTCTCTGAGTGCATGTGGAGACCGCCATCCTCGGGGCTCCGGGGTTCTCTGGGCTCCGGCTGCACGGCAGGCATCTGGCTGATTTTTCGCTGCAGCCACCAAGTTGCTGTCCAAAGTGGTTTTCCTAATAGGCAGTTAACACTAAGACTTAACAGATTTTTTATTTTCCCAGAATCTTTAAAAAGTAATAAAATGAAGATCTCCTATAATCTTAGAACCCAGATGGCTTTGTATTGTACATAGCGGGAATGATAGGGGTCATAATGGCTTTTCCCTGTAAAACTTTAGGTGTTGTAAATTTTTATTACCGAAATAACAAATGTAATACTACAGGCATCTAATTATGGAAAAGGTCATCTTTTTCGTACCCCTTTGGTGCCCACCCCTCAGGGAAGCCTGTATTAACAACCTGGTTATATCCTACCTCAAGAGTCCTGAAAACATAAACACATAGGTTTGTTTTGTTTTTTAAGTTTTTTTATTTTTTATTTTTTTTTACAAAAATGGGGTCATTTTATACACATTAAAAGTTGCCTTTTTCACTTAAAATATCATGGACAGCCTCTCCAGTTCAGTAGATACACACTTTTTTGTGGTCACGGAGGCTTTTAGCTCTGAAGGATAAGGGAATAAAGCAGGGCCCCAAACATACAAAGGCCTTGCCTCCTAGAGCCCCATTTTGGTGCAGAGGGACTGGCGATGTGCAGACGGCTGCAGAACCTGCCAGACAGCGATTAGTGCTCCAAAACGGATGGAGATGGAGAGGCTAGACCAAGACAGGATGACTGCAGCTGAAACGAGGGCAGTGTCCTATCCTAGACCCAGGTTTGAGGGTGCATGCAAAGGCCCTGAGGCGCGTTGGACCTGATCGAGGGAAGGCCGGCGCTGAGGGGAGCGGAGGAGTGGTGAGGTCAGGTTCAGGACATCTGGGATGGGCCCGATGCTCTGATGTGCAGCTCATGTTAGCACCCACTGGGCCTTGCGGATAGAAACGGCACACCTGAATTATGAAAGCACTTGAGGTCGGAATTAGTAGAATCATTCACATGGGCTCCTCAGACTGAAAACTGGGTTATGTTCAAATCTACCACTTTCAAAATACTGAACGCAACAATTCTTTTAACGGGATTTTTTTCCTTCAGAAATATTCTCCTGAATGCTGGCTCTTTGAAAAATAGTGAATGAGGAGTCGAACTCTGAATAAAGCTGCCATGTAGTTATACAACTTGGAATCTTAATTTTGCTCTGACACATGGAATGAAACATTCCATTGAATGTCCTAAAAACCATTGATTTTTGATTTTTTATGTTGTTGTTCTAGTCCAAAGTATCACAAGGTGGTGAGCCTGAGCAAAATGAAGCCTCAAGAAAAAATAAGAAAAAGGAAGAAAAGTCCAAATCAAAATATGAAGTCCTTACAGTTCAAGAGCTGCCGAGGATTGAAGTACATATTTCTCCCCTTGTGTGGTATAATAGATGGGTCTGTCTTAATAGAAATGTGGGTTCGTACTGTTTCCTAAGTGAAAATCTTCAATGTTTTCTTTAATGACCATTTTCCTAGTGTGAATAGTCATCATGCATTTTCTTTACGTCTTCATTTCATCCCAGCACTGCCTGTCTCGTAGCAGGCGCTCGGTAAACACCGGACTGAAGGAATAGTTCTGGAGGCAAAACTGCTTGTACTGAAATTTAGTTTGTGTGCCACAGTACTAATATTTCCCCCTCAGTATCTTCTTCACCTGTTTTTCCCTTGCTTTGGCATGCTGGCTTTTGCAGGGCCTCCTTCTCTATCCAGAAATCGTATAATGTGCTTCACTAGAGAGAGAAAGCTGGAATGCCATAGAGCCATCATGGGCCCTGGTCAAGAGAATGTCGTGGACTTGAAAGCACTCTTTAAATTGTTGTCATGTGATACTCCAAGAATGGCCCTCTCCTCCAAGGGTCGGTCCTGGGCTCTGGCCACGTTTCCCATGGGTCTGCAGTACAAGACTCAGCAGCCTGGCTCCTGGGCTCAGCAGTAGGCTCAGCAGTGCTGCCCAGGCATTCCCACAGACCTGGGGGTTTCTCACGGCTCTGGGAACGAGCCCTTGAGAATAGTGGGGTCATGTTTGATGACGTGTGACTATGGCAGAGCATTATGGTTTGGGCCAATGAATAATTCACATTTCTGCCCCTATTTCACACATAACGTCTCCAAGGCACCTAAAATGTTGACAGAAGCACATAATACATTTTTAAGTTATTTAAACATTATTTAGAGGCCTTTTGCCTTTCTTTCTGTTTTCTAGCCTGGGATCAGCACACATGACATATGATAAGACACATCTCCTGAACCTGGATTGATGGTTTCCCTAATGAACAACATAGTTGAAGGATGGGTGCTTGAGCACTTTGTGTCATGGTGGTTAGGGGCACTTCTGTGGACCCCTTGAATGTGCCCCTATCCTTGGGGCCTCCGCTCTTATTTTCTGGAGCAGGAGATTAGAACTATGGTCTTTAAATAGGGTTCCCAGGCAGGAATTCCTGCCTCTCAGGAATTTTTTTTGCTTTCCCATTCCGGAATCCTGATGTTTTCTGTTCTCCATGATGAATCGTTTCCACAAAGTGACGGCCGATACTACCAACCACCTGGGTTCAAGGAGCCGATTTTCCCGATTTCCTGACCAACTTCTCAGGACTCGGGAATGGAAAAGCAAAAAAAGTTCCCGAGAATAGGTGGGAATTCCTGCCTGGAAACCCTAGCAATAAATAGAAAAGTCTAAGAGATACATTGGGAGTAGTACGTTTATTTCCTATTGTGGGAATTACTGGGTTCAAGGAGCCAATTTTCCTGATTTCCTTACCAACTTCTCTTGGGATTCGGGAACGGGAAAATGAAAAAAATTCCTGAGAACGGGCGGGAATTCCCACCTGGAAACCCTATCTTTAAATTTGTTTTAAAAGTGAAATTAAGCTGAGGTCTGTATGTTACAGTTCTTGGGGCTGCTTTATATCACCTTTGAACACTTCTGTGGGAGCTTATTATAGAAAATATGAGCAAGGAAAAGATTTTACGTGGGTATATTTGATTCTCATGATTCATGAAGAGCTGAAGGGTGTGTGGTTTACTTAGGATACGGAGGAGTTCCCCAATCTGGCAGTGGCATCTGAAAGAAGAGACAGAGTAGAGTCACCGAAATTTCAATCTAAACAGCAGCCACAGGTAAATTTTAGATTGAACCACAGTTGCTTTAGGCTTAACTCTTCTTGCTAAACTAAACTCTTGAGAAAAACTACTTTCCAGACTTCTTGGTCTATGGAGACAGATAGTTTTGTTTTGATTTATTCCTTCATTGGAGGAGGGCATCCAGTACGTTGAAACAAAAGTGGTTTTAAGCTAAAACTTAGCTTTGTCACTTTTGTAATAAGACTATTGGTAATTACCACTGCTTTATCAGAAAGTAGGGGAGCACATACTGCCTATGAAACTTTGATTTAAAGAAAAAAACGTTGGTTCAGTTTATTCAGGAAACCAGAATTCCTTTGTGAGACAATAATGTCTGACAGAAGGAAATAAGAGAGCCACCAAAATTTCGCTGTTACAGAGTCAGAACAAACAGAAGAGGTGATTGTCCTTACGCCCAGCCCTGCTATGGAATCAGGAATGAACTTGTGGTTCATATTCCAGATGGACAACTTGCATACTTTGAATAGCTTAGGCACGTCCATTGTCATTTTTGCCTTCCAGAGTGGGGTCATTATTTTCACATTTGTGAAAAGTAAAATTCTAAACCCTTGTGTGAATTAACTTTGCATTACCGTGTTATGGTTTCGTCATCTTCCACCCTGGCGGAAGGTCCCTATAGTCCACGCGTGCTGCCCTTCGCGCTCACACTTTGACGTGAGCCCTCAGCCAGTGGGGCTTTGGCACCAGGGAAGAGAACAGTGGGCAGGAGAGAGGAGTGAAGGTGCTAAAGCACATACGACAACCTGACCGTACAACCTTTTAAACCGTCTCAAAATCCAAATCACAGCTGGTTGAGAAGTAACATTTGTTTATATCAAATTTTGCGTCTAATTTAGTACTCATCTTCTGGGTGTGATTTGGACTTGTATGAATTTTTTGGCCATAGCCCCATGGTGTGTCATGGCGGTTGGTTGGCTCACTTAGGCAATTGGAGGATGAATGAGACTAATGAGGCAATAATACTAACCAATTAGCCTCACATACAAACTCCTGTATCCAAAGACTTTATACAAGCCTTGGTTTCTTATCTATAGATGTACACAGTTATTTACAATGGAGATACAGACATAACTGTAGGTGGTTTAATGTAAGCCCAGTGTTATGAAAGAAGAGAGAGGAAATAAATAACCATGGTGGTGACACTGGCAAATAATGTGGGATTGATGGGGGTTTTTCTTTAATTACATTATTTTTTAAAATTTTAAGATTTTGTTAATAGTCTCTTAAATCTATTTCATTTTATCTTTAATTGTATGATTTTTTGGTCATAAAATAATGAAAAGCACCATTTTTAAAATATATTATAAGTAAACTTCTAATTTTTGAACTTTTTAGAATAATTTTAGAAGTAGTGGAAAGAAGAGCCAAATTCCAGTACAGTTGGATTTGGGGGGAATGCTGACAGCACTAGAAAAGAAACAGCACTCCCAGAACGCAAAGCAGTCCTCCAAACCAGTGGTGTTCTCAGGTAAAAACATCTTTTCATCTCAAATGAAAGTCTTTTTGAGATAGACTATTGTGACTGTTTTCTCTTATAATCAAAAAGTATTTATCTATAATCAAAACAGTATGGTACTGGAATAAGGATAGATATAGACCAGTATAATAGAAATGAGAGTCTAGAAATAAACCCACATATCTGTAGCCAGTAAATTTTTGACACAGGTGCTGAGTTCGTTTAAAGAACAAAGAACAATCTCTTAAAAAAATGTTTCTGGGGTAACTGGATTTCCTCATGCTAAAGAATGAAGTTGGACCCCTACCTCACACCATAAACAAAAATTACGTAACTCAACATGGATCAACAACTTAAATATAAGAGCTAAAACCATAAAACTCTTAGAAGAAAACAGATAAATTTTAATTACCTTGAATTAGATAATGAATTTTTGGACAGGCAACAAAAGAGAAAAGAGATGAATTAGATTTCAACGCAATTAAAAACGTTATGTACCAAAGGGCATTATTAAGAATGTGTAAAGACAGCTTACAGAATAGGGAAAAATATTTGAAAATTATATATCTGATACGAGTATAATATCCAAATGTATAAGAGCTGTAACTCTATAGCAAACAAAAAATGGACAGAAAAACTTGCAAACCATTTCTCTACAAGATGTTCATCATCATTAGTCATTAGAGAAACACAGTCAGAACCTCAGTGAGATAGTTCTTCATAGTTCTCTGGATAGTTCTCTGGAAGCTGAGTAAAACCACAGAAAATAACCAGTGCTGCTGAGGACGTGGAGACACTGCTGTTGAGGATGTAAAATGATGCAATGCCTTCAGAAAACAGTTTGCTGGTTCCTTAGAATGCTGGATACAGAGTGGCCATGTGACCAAGTAATTCCACTCCTCTGTATTTATCCAAAATAATTAAGAACAGACACTTGTATGGCAGTGTTCATAGCGGCTTTATTCATAATAGCCGAAAGGTGGAAAACCCCAAATGTATATCAACACATGAACGGATAAACAAAATGTGCTCTGTATATACAAGGGACCGTTATTCAGCCTTTAAAAAAAAAAAAAAAGGAAGGAAATTCTGATACACGCAACATCGATAAACTTGAAAAATACGCTAAGTGAAGTAAACCAGACACAAAAGGAAAAATATGGTATGATTTCACTCCATGAAATATTCTAGAATAGGCAAATTCATTGAAAAGAGAGTAGAGATTACCAGGGGTTGATGGGCGGGGGAATGGGACGTTATCATTTAATGGGGCAGATTTTCAGTTTGGGGCATGAAAAAGTTTTGGAAGTACATAGTATGGTTGTCCAACACTGTGAATGTAATTGATGCCACTGAATTGTGCCTTTACAAACAGTGAAAATAGTAGATTTTATATGTATTTTAGCACAAAATTTTAAAATGCTACTTAAATGATGATTTTAAGAAATAAATATGACGACATTGTGTATCTGAAAATTTCATGACAGTTAAGTGCTCAGTACAGGTTACAAAGCTGCATGTGATAGAAATGAAATACCTCCCTGTCCCTGGGATGCAGTTCAGCAGTGTTGGCTCGGTTCTGATAAGTCCTTCTCTCTGAAATGTCTTCTCCTGGAGCCAAGACAGTTAAAATTGTCAACATGTCACAGAAAGAAATACTCACATTTGCCACCATAGTCGTTTAAAATAGGTAGTTTATTTAAAAAACAAAATAGGTACCCAAGGAAATGGTTAAGAAGCTTTTTTGTTTCTGAATTATTTTAAAGTATCTCATAGATATCATGTCATTTTACCTGTAAATACCCAACTCAGCATCTCTAACTGATGGTGATTTTATTTTTAACTGAACTACCCTGCCATCCTTTCATTTAATAATATTAATGATTGTTTTTTGTTAGCATCTTGTATGCAGTTTATGTTTAAGCTTCCTTGCTTGTCTAAACAATTTTGGTAGTTTTGTTCTTATCAGTGTCCATAGTTTCATACATTGCATGTCTAAGTATTATATACAGTAGGCACCCCCTTATCCACAGAGGATACGTTCTAAGACCCCCTAGTGGATGCCTGAGACGGTGGATAGTTCCGAACCTTATATATACTGTTACTGCCTTTACGTACATACTGATGGTAAAGGGTAAACTACTCTTGTGCTTTGGAGCCATTAAGTAAAATAAGGGTGACTTGAACACAAACACAGCATTACTGCTGTAGTCGACCTGATAACTGGGACAGCTACTAAGTGACTAACGGGCATGGATATGCTGGACAAAGGGATGATTCACATCCTGGGCAAGGACGGCTCAGGACAGAGTGAGATTTCATCACACTACTCAGAACGGCACACTATTTAAAACTTAGGAATTGTGTATTTCTGGAATTTTCCATATATCATTTTTGGACCACCATTGACCCCAGGTCACTGAAACCCTGGGAAGCAAAACTGCAAATAAGGGGGAAATGCTGTATGCCGAATTTCCCCTTTAGGTATCTTTCCTCAGAGTTGCTTCTCTCAGTTCATCTTCTGTTTGGTAAAGGCCTGCAGTGCTGTTACTGTGTATTACTGTTTTCAGACCAATCCAGGGACTTTGGTGGAAGTTGGTAATTTATAGGATAACTAATGGCAAAGTCAGCTTTTCCCCAGCAGTTAGCTTTGGCTTGTTAACATGTTTCCCCAAAAATAAGACCTAGCCGGACAATCAGCTCTAATGTGCATCTCTTGGAGCAAAAATTAATATAAGACCTGGTCTTAATTTTACTATAAGACTATATAATGTAATATAATATAATGTATTTACTATATAATGTAATATAATATAGTATAATAAAATATAATATATACTGGGTCTTCTATTAATTTTTGCTCCAAGAGATGCATTAGAGCTGATTGTCTGCTAGGTCTTATTTTCGGAGAAACAAGGTATGTATTTTTTGATGAGATGGTCAGTCAGATGTGGCCATAAGAGGAGATATAGGAGAACCTCAAGAAAAAACAAAGCTCATTATACTCTGTGTCCTGGAGACAGGAGGCATAGTATGCAGGGCCACATGGGAAAGCACCAGGGTGGGCAGGAAGCATAGGACAGGAGGGGGGGTGGTTAAAGGGCCAGAGCCTTTACTGGAAAGGGACCCTCCTTCCCCAGGCCCACTGGTAACACTGGAGAGGCGCCATGTTAGTGGGATGCAGGGGGTGCCGGCAGGAGGGACCAGGACTGGAGGGCCTGGGGAGCGGGAACTGCAGGAGCCCAGCTGAGGTCCTAAACTTGGAGTGGCATTAGGGATGGGGGAAGCAAGCAGATATGAGCAGGTTTGGTATGGCTTGTGTTTCAAGAAGAGCTGATGACAAGAACCAAGCCAGTTACAGGTACATTTCAAACATAATGTGGGAGCAGCTTTCCACAGACAACCAGCAGCTGTGCCCTAGCCAAGGCTAGAAATAGTGTGGGGCAGGGCGTAGTGGGTACATTCTGCACTGCAGTGGGGAATTGGCCAGCTGAGACAGTGGGCATAGCAGATTGACAAAGCACCAGTAACTTAGACTCCAGACTTAGGTAGTGTGGGTAAATACATTTGGAAAAATATTGATGCTTGTTTAAGCTGGGCAGCGAGTACATGGGCTTTTTGTTACACTGCTCTCTTTGGTGTTTGTTGGAAATTTTCCTGATGAAAGAGTAGGGGAAAGTATGCACAGACTATGTGCTGGGAGCAGGAACAAGGTGTACGAAGTGGAGCAGAACCGGAGAACGCAATGGAAGTATTGAGTAGTGATCGTCATGTATTGACTGTGGAGGGATTGTTACGTACTGCACAATAAGGGATTTTAGGATTGTGTGGAAAACGCAAGAGAAGCAACTAGAAACGTTACTAGACTCTTATGAGTGCCTTATAAGATAGCTACATAGAAGATAGGCATATGGAAACCAACAGCCGACTTCTGCAAAGGCGGCCTCAACTGAAAGTGCTGGAGGGAGACTTACTCCAAAGGGCCGTTGTAAGTATGAACTACCAGAAATATCCTCAGTTGAAGATGAGATCACACATTGTTAGACTACGGAGAAACAGAAGATGTGTTTATAGGGATTGGGAGATGGTTCTTCCCAAATTACTTCATAATGTTTTTGGATCCCTACTAAAAGATACTAAATTTAAATTTCACTGGCAATAAATGCCAATCAGAAGAATGTCTAAGGGACCGTTTAAGGAGGATGAGTAAGGTTGTGAGGACAGGCGGGCTGCGGGAGGGGTCTCTGAGACCTGGGGAGCCCTTCCTGAGACGCGTCCTCCCTGTGTTACAGTCGGGGCAGTGCCCGTCCTCTCCAAAGAGGCCACGTCGGGGAAGAAGGGCCACCATTTCAGCCAGGTGAAGACCCCACACAATCCCTTGGACTCCAGCGCCCCCCTGATAAAGAAGGGGAAGCAGAGGGAGGTTCCCAAGGCCAAGAAGCCGACCTCGTTGAAGAAGGTGCGTGGGGTTGCATTGCAAAGTGGGCACTAGAAAACCTAGTGTTACTTCTTTCAGCTAGGAGGTTGGAGGGTTTCCTATTCTAGCGGATGTGTTCATGATTCTCTGAAAAATGATCCCTCGCTCCACAAGTGACATAGTGGGGCGTGCGAAGTAGGGTGGCTTCAGCTACTGGCCTGGGAAGCTGTTTTCTAAAAACGTTGCAGTGACATGGACAGAAAACCAGAAATGGAGGGAGTTATGTTCTCATGTACTGGTACCCTCCTCCTACCCGAGGTGATCTGTCTGCTGTTCAGAGTTGGGGAATTTTGGACACTTCCTGGCAGACACTCCATCAGGGCTGTCGCACATGTTTCTTTCTGTAATTCTCAGCAGTCTGTGGCGTGTGGTCTGTCGCAGATGGGGGACCGAGTGTCTTGCCTGGGGCCAGGTAACTGTTGACGGCGGCACAGTTGCCTCAGAACCCAGCTGCGGCGCCCTGCTCTGTGCACGTGGGGGGGTTGTGTTGCTCCTGGGTCTCCCCCCGGCTTGGTGGTGTCCTGTTGCCACTGAGGGCACGGACAGGTGCACTGCCAGAATCCTGATTTTGGGTGGCTTGTTTCACAGAGGAGCTTATTTTTACAAGTATTTAGGTGTTTTAATCATTTATTCAATTTTAAAGATCATTTTGAAAGAACGGCAGGAGAGAAAGCAGCAGCGTCTCCAAGAAAATGCTGCGAGCCTAGCTTTTGCCAGTGATGATGCGCAAGGTCCAGAGAGCGACGGTGAAGAGCTGGTCCTCGAGCAGGCTGAGCCCTTAGGTACGGAGTTCTGGTGGCTGCTACCTAAGGAGTCCTGCAGTGGGGCAGCATGTGCCGCGGAGCTTCGGAGCTCTGCCCGCCCTGGCCCCTTTGCGGTCAGAGCAAGTCAGTGTTGAGCCCCAAGGACACACAAGTTTTCAGACTCCCAACTTGGCAGGAAGAGGGTGTCCCCGTGGACGGTGGGGCTTCCGGTGCGTCTGCTTCTTGGCGTCTGTGAGGGATAGGAGACGAGGGCCCTGAGCTTCATCTACTTGACATTGGAGGGTCCTCACGACTTGAAATAGCTGTGAGAATTAACCCCACTAACTGCAAAGCTGCTTTCCTATGAGTGGATGAGACACAGTGTCATAAAAAGAACCTGTTTAGTAAGCCATTTATTGAATGACACATTCAGGAAAGTGCAGGATCCTGAGCATAGAGCTTGAGGACTTTCACAAAGTGAGCACAGCACCAGCTTCTGGAGCAGAGCAGCCCGCAGTCCTCGTGCCCACCCGAGGCCTGCCCTTCTGCAGCCCCACCGCTGAGCCTTTGGCTTTGTTCTGGGGAGCCGTGCATCAAGTGCCCCTGTGGCCAGAAGTGCGTTGTGGCCCATGGGCAGTTCCCGATTGTCGTTGCTGCACAGCGTCCGGGTGTATGTACGTGCCAGGTGACGGGAGTGGGGGATTCAGGGAGCTTCACTTCGGGGCCATTAGACGTAGGGTCGCTGTGGCAGTGTAGTGGTGAGTGTGAGCTGAGGAGGTGAGTGCTGCCGCCAGCTGGCATTTCCCTGGCGACCTCAGGCTTGGGTCCACTGCTGTCCAGCCTTGGAGGCTCCTTCCTGCCAAACAGGCTTCCAGGTGTGTCCCTAGTTAGGCCCACTGGTGGGGAGAGGCCAGCTTGACAGACATTATCTGTCATGTGTGCTGTCCTGGTGGGTGTGATACATGCTCCTGAATTCCTTCTCTGGTGAACTGGTACCTCATTTGCACTCTGGAAGTCTCTAGAAGGACCTTTTGGGAACCATAGCAATTACTGACTCCTGTCTGATGTGTCCCTTGAGGCTCATAGTTTAGACATTTGAGTTCAGCTCTGATTTAAAAATTATTTGGTAAAGGAATAGTCTCAAGCATTTTAAGTGCACAAAAATTAGAACTAAAAACCTGCTTTTAAAACTTCCTGATAGGAACTTCAGTTTAAATTTCAAAATTTAAAAACAAATTTGGCCACTGACTGAACCACACATTTAAAAATGGTTAAAGTAGTAAATTTTATAAATATTTTGCCACAAGAAAAGTAAATAACTGAATTAGGGTCAGGAAGGCACTTCCAGGCAGAACAGAAAGTTGCCGGGTCTTCTGTTTTCCCCAAGTCATTCCTGTCACTCCACTGCCCGCGGTGGTGCTTGGCAGTGTCTGGATGTGGTGGTGGGGGCCGCCCTGGGGACACTTCCTGGCAACGCGCCTTGGGCATCCTTCGCCCGAGTCCCGCAGGTGCTGTGCCATGACTTTATTCTTTCTGTGAAGATCCAGGGGGAGCAGAAGTGTCCGTGTGTCCCACTCCTGTGGTGATGAGCAAGTCAGAAGAGCCATTGGGAGCTGAGATCTGCAAGGAGGCAGAGACCTCCCACCTGGCCCCTGACAACACCAGCTGCCCCAAGATCCACAGCCGCAGATTCAGGGAGTGAGTGAGCGCGCAGGGGACGGGGGTGGTGGGGTTCCCTCTGGCTCTGGGCCTGGGTTCCCCACCCTCATGTCTCAGACCAGAAAGCCCTGAGGCTGGGCCCAGTGTTTTCTTCCCCCTGTGAAGGTGACCAGGTACCTAGTCGTACCACATGTCTGGGCTACTGAGTCTGTTTCTACGAGGTCTCTCGTCCTGCTGCTGCATGGCCGAGGTGCTCATAAATCCAGATTTTCGGTTGGGGGAATGGGTAGTGAGTGATAGCGTGTTATGTCCCAGTTCCCTTTCATGATTTCATTTCTCTGCATGATTTATAAGGAGCTTTGCCCCCTCCCCTCCCCTCCCACTTTCTTCCAGGGCAGACTCTCCGGGTGTTTTCACGAGGAACGGTACACAGGAGATGGCCGAGATTGAGGGACATTTGGCAAGCTGTGGTAGGGGACAATGTGCAGAGCTTTTGTCCCTTGTAGTTGGCAGTGGGGAAGGATTACTCAAGCCTTACCTTTTATTAGCCCAGTCAGTCAGGAATCTCACTTGGAATTAGTATTGTTCATCAAAGTATGATTTCCCGAGAGGGGCCATGCCATCCCGCCCTCCCGGCAGGTGTGACGGGAGCTGCACTGCAGTGTCAGTCAGTGGAGAGCTGATGGCGTCTAATGTTTCTTTCAGTTACTGCAGCCAGGTGCTCAGTAAAGAAGTTGACGCCTGTGTTACGGATCTGCTGAAAGAGCTGGTCCGTTTCCAAGACCGCATGTACCAGAAAGATCCCGTCAAGGCCAAGGCCAAACGGCGGCTTGTGCTGGGGCTGAGGGAGGTGCTCAAACACCTGAGGCTCAGAAAGCTCAAGTGCGTGATCATCTCTCCCAACTGTGAGAAGATACAGTCGAAAGGTAATGGCGTGGTGTTGTCCCTGGCAGATGGCCCGCATGCCTGGTCAGCAGCCAGGCCTCGGCAGTTTGGTTGTTTCCTTTTCATTTAATATTTTTTTTAATTTATTGGGGTGACAATTGTTAGTGAAATTACATAGATTTCAGGTGTACAATTCTGTATTACATCATCTATAAATCCCACGGTGTGTTCACCACCCAGAGTCAGTTCTCCTTCCATCACCATATATTTGATCCCCCTTACCCTCATCTCCCACCCCCCCACGTCCCTTACCCTCTGGTAACCACTAAACTATTGTCTGTGTCTATGAGTTTTTGTTTTTCATTTGTTTGTCTTGTTCTTTTGCTGTATTTGGTTTATATACCACATATCAGTGAAATCATAGGGTTCTCTGCTTTTTCTGTCTGACTTATTTCGCTTAGCATTATACTCTCAAGATCCATCCATGTTGTCACAAATGTTCCTATATCATCTTTCCTTAACGCCGAATAGTATTCCATTGTGTATATATACCACAACTTCTTTATCCATTCATCTATCGAAAGACATTTTGGTTGTTTCCATGTTTTGGCCACCGTAAACAAAGCTGCAGTGAACATTGGAGCACACGTGTCTTTATGTATAAATGTTTTCAGATTTTTTGGGTAGATACCCAGGAGAGGGATTGCTGGGTCATATGGTAATTCTATTCGTAATTTTTTTGAGGAACCTCCACACTGCCTTCCATAGCGGCTGCACCAGTCTGCATCCCCACCAACAGTGTATGAGGGTTCCTTTTTCTCCACAGCCTCTCCAACACTTGTTACTATTTGTTTTGTTGATGAAAGCCATTCTGACTGGGGTGAGGTGATATCTCATTGTGGTTTTTATTTGCATTTCTCTGATGATTAGTGATGTTGAGCATTTTTTCATATGTCTATTTGCCATTTGTATGTCCTCTTTGGAGAAATGTCTCTTCAGGTCCTCTGCCCATTTTTCAATTGGGTTGTTTGTTTTTTTGTTGTTGAGCTTCATGTGTTCCTTGTATATTTTGGATATTAGCCCCTTATCAGAGGCACTGTTTGCAAAAATCTTCTGCCATTCATTCGGTTGCCTCTTTATTTTGTCGATGGTTTCTTTTGCTGTGCAGAAGCTTTTAAGTTTCATATAGTCCCATTTGTTTATTTTAGCTTTTACTTCCATTGCCTTTGGAGTCAAATTCATAAAATGCTCTTTGAACCCAAGGTCCATAAGTTTAGTACCTATGTTTTCTTCTATGCAGTTTATTGTGTCAGGTCTTATGCTTAAGTCTTTGATCCATTTTGAATTAATTTTGGTACATGGTGACAGATAGCAGTCCAGTTTCATTCTCTTGCACGTGGCTATCCAATTCTCCCAGCACCATTTATTGAAGAGGCTGTCTTTCCTCCATTGTATGTTTTTAGCTTTTTTGTCAAAAATTATCTGTCCATATTTATGTGGTTTTATTTCTGGGTTCTCAATTCTATTCCATTGATCTATGTGTCTGTTTTTTGCCAATACCATGCTGTTTTGATTACTGTAGCCCTGTAGTACAAGCTAAAGTCAGGGAGTGCGATACCACCAGCATTGTTCTTTTTTCTTAAGATTGCTTTGGCTATTCGGGGTCTTTTGTGGTTCCAAACAAATCTGATGATTTTTTGTTCTATTTCTTTAAAAAATGCCATTGGGATTTTCATGGGGATTGCATTAAATCTGTATGTTGCTTTGGGTAATATGGCCATTTTAACTATGTTGATTCTTCCTATCCATGAGCATGGAATGTCTTTCCATTTCTTTGTGTCTTCTTCAATTTCTTTTAAAAATGTCTTATACTTTTCAGCATATGGGTCCTTCACATCCTTAGTTAAGTTTATTCCTAGGTATTTTTTTCTTTTTGCTGCAATTGCAAAGGAAATTGTTTTTTGTATTTCCTTTTCTGAGATTTCATTGTTATTATGTAGGAATGCAATGGACTTTTGTACGTTGATTTTGTAGCCAGCAACTTTACTGTATTCATTGATTGTTTCTAACAGCTTTTTGGTGGAGTCTTTAGGGTTTTCTATATATAGCATCATGTCATCTACAAAGGGTGATAGTTTAACTTCTTCATTCCCAATTTGGATGCCTTTAATTTCTTTCTCTTGCCTGCTTGCTCTGGCAAAGACTTCCAACACTATGTTGAAAAGCAGAGGTGATAGGAGACAACCCTGTCGTGTTCCTGAACGTAGAGCAAAGGGCTTCAGTTTTTCACCATTAATTACGAGATTAGCTGAGGGCTTGTCATATATGGCCTTTATTATGTTAAGGTATTGTCCTTCTTTACCTATTTTATTAAGTGTTTTAATCATAAATGGATGTTGTATCTTGTCAAATGCTTTTTCTGCATCAATTGATATAATCATATGATTTTTGTCCTTTATTTTCTTTCTGTTGTGTATCACATTGATGTATTTGTGGATGTTGAACCATCCTTAGGGATGAACCTTAGGGATGCCTTAGGGATGAACCCCACTTGGTCATGATGAATAATCTTTTTAATGCATTGTTGTATTCGATTTGCTAGAATTTTGTTTAGGATTTTTGCATCAGTATTCATCAGAGATGTTGGTCTGTAGTTTTCTTTTTTTGTGTTGTCCTTACCATGTTTTGGTATCAGGGTAATGCTGGCCTCATAAAATGAGTTAGGGAGTACTGTCTCTTCTTCAATTTTTTGTAAGAGTTTGAGCAGGATTGGTATTAGATCATTTTTGAAGGTTTGGTAGAATTCACTAGTGAAGCCATCTGGTCCCAGACTTTTGCTTTTGGGAAGGTTTTGGATGACTGATTCAGTTTCTTTACTGGTGATCGGTCCGTTTAGGTCCAGTTCTTCATGGTTCAGCCTTGGAAAGCTATATGTTTCTAAGAACTTGTCCATATCTTCTAGGTTATTGAATTTGGTGGCATATAGTCCTTCATAGTATTCTTGCATGATCCTTTTATTTCTGTGGTGTCCGTGATAACTTCCCCTTTTTCATTTCTGATTTTGTTAATTAGTGTCTTCTCTCTTTTTAGCTGAGTGAGTCTAGCCAAGGGTTTGTCTGTCTTATTAATGTTTTTAAAGAATCAGCTCTTTGTCACATTAATTTTTTCTATTGTCTTTTTGTTTTCTATTTCATTTAGTTCTGCTCTGATTTTTGTGATTTCCTTTCTTCTGCTGACCTTGGGTTTCACTTGTTCTTCTTTTTCTAGTTCTTTGAGGTGTAACATGAGGTTAATTTATTTGGGATTTTTTTTGTTTCTTGAGATAGGCCTGTAATGATATAAATTTGCCTCTTAAACTGCTTTCGCTGCATCCCAAAAATTTTGGTAGGATTTGCATTGTCATTTGTTTCTATATCTTTTGATCTCTCCTCTAATTTCTTCTTTGACCCAGTCGTTCTTTAAAAGTATGTTGTTTAATCTCCATGTATTTGTGTTTTTTCCTGCTTTCTTTTTGCAGTTGATATCCAATTTCAAAGCCTTGTGATCAGAGAATATGCTTGGTATGATTTCAATCGTCTTAAATTTGCTGAGGCTGCTTTTATGTCCCAATATATGGTCTATCCTTGAGAATGTTCCATGTACACTAGAAAAAAATGAATAGTCTGATGTTTTAGGATGAAGTGCTCTATATATATATGTCAATTATGTCCATTTCATCTAATGTGTCATTTAGGGCTGCTATTTCGTTATTTATTTTCTGTTTGGATGATCTATCCATAGCTGTCAATGATGTATTAAAGTCCCCTAGTATAATTGTGTTTTGGTCAATTTCTCCCTTTAGTTCTGTTAGTAGTTGCTTGGTATGTTTTGGTGCTCCCTGATTGGGGGCATAAATATTGATGACTATTACATCTTCTTGTTGTATAGTCCCCTTTACCATTATGAAATGTCCGTCTTTGTTTCTTGTTACTTTTTTTCACCCTGAAGTCTGTGTCATCTGATATCATTGTGGCTACACCTGATTTTCTCTGAATACTATTTGCTTGGAGTTCAGTTTCCACCCTTTCACTTTGAGTCTATGCTTGTCCTTGTAGCTGAGATGTGTGTCTTGGAGACAGCATATGGTTGGATTTAGTATTTTTATCCAATCTGCTACTCTGTGCCTTTTTATTGGAGAGTTCAGTCCATTTACATTTAGGGTGATTATTGATAGGTGAGGATTTCCTGTCATTCTATCTTTAGTTTTCTGGTAAAGCTGTGTCTTCATTGTTTCTTTGCCTTTTTGTTGTTGTCTATTATTTCTGTGTGGTGGTATTCTATGATGTTTCCCTCTGTTTCTTTTTACAGTATATATTTCAGTTGTGGATTTTTTTTGAGTGGTTACTTTTAAGATTATGTAAAAGAAAGTTTGATATTTAGTGTATTCCATTTTCTTCATCACGCTTACTTTCTCCATTCCCATGTTCCGGTTCAGGCCTTTACTCTCCCCCTTTTTAGGTTTCGGTTGCCACAAATTGTCCCTGTTGATGGTGGTCGAATAGCCTCCTTTAGTATTTCTTGTAGTGCAGATTGTGTATTAGAAAATACCCTCAGCTTCTGTATGTCTGGAAATGTCTTTATTCCTCCTTCATATCTAAAGGATATCTTTGCTGGATATGTTATTCTTGGCTAATAATTTCTCTCTTTCAATAGTTTGAATATTTGGTTCCACTCCCTCCTGGCTTGTAGAGTTTCTGCTGAAAAATCTGATGATAATCTAATGTGCTTTCCTTTGTAGGTTACCGTCTTCTTTTCCCTGGCTGCCTTGAGGATTCTTTCTTTGTCACTGATTTTAGACAGCTTCAATACAATGTGCCTTGGAGAAGGCCTGTTGGGATTGAGGTAATTAGGTGTTCTATTTGCTTCTTGGATTCGAGGATCCAGTTCTGTCCACAAGTTTCAGAAGTTCTCATCAACGATTTGTTTGAATATATTCTCTGTTCCCTTCTCTCTTTCTTCTCCTTCTGGTATGCCCATTATTCTTATATTGCTCTTTCTGATAGAGTCAGACAGTTCTTGTAGAGTTCTTTCGTTTCTTTTAAGTCTCAAGTCTCTTTTTTCTTCCATCTGTGTCATTTCCAGGTTTCTATCTTCAATGTCACTGATTCTTTCCTCCATCTGGTCAACTCTACTACTTAAGCTGGTTATTTCATTCTTAATTTTTTCTATTGAGTTCTTAATCTCCAGAAATTCCATTTGGTTCTTTTTTAAAATTTCAATCTCTTCCATAAAATGCTCATGTTCTCTGATTGCATTTCTGAGTTCATTAAATTGCCTTTCTATGTTTTCTTGCATTTGTTGAGTTTTTTCAGAACTGCAATTTTGAATTCTCTGTCATTTAAGTCACATATTTCCATTTCTGTAAGTTCCTTTTCTGGAGACTTTTCACTTTCTTTCTGAGCTGTCTTGTTGCCTTGATTATTCATGGCAATTACTGATTTATTATTTCTCTTCCTAGACATCTACAGGAGTGGTTTCTGCAACAGTTTGATAGGAAGAGGTCTTTCTTTTGTTTTCCAATACTTGTTGGTACAGTGTTTTATTTTCTCTCTGACTGCAGCCTTTATTTCCTCTCTCACACAGTAGTGCTGTTTTCTCTGCACTATTCCAGCTTCTCACAAAATGGGGGTATTCCCTGGGAAATGCTGTTAACAGTTCGCCTGGGTTATAGGGCGACACGTCCCTGAGGGGATGCGGAGAGCTTTTGAAGTTCCAAAACTCTTCCTGCACCAGATTCAGAGCGTATGTTTCAGCAGTTCTGTTTACTCTCTCAGGGATCCGCCCAGATAGGTGGGGCCAGGGGCGGGGTGAATTGTGTGAGGTGGCCCAGAGCAATGGCAGCGACCACCACCACAGCCGGTCCTACTTCCACAGCTTTTTCCCCTTTTCCGGAATAGTTGGGCTGCGAATCTGTGTCTGCGCTCTACAGTTCTCAGAAGAGCAAATATTCTGTTCTTTTGATCTGACCCTGCTACTGTTCCGCTTCTAGCACCGGGCAGGTGGGGGCGGGGCGAGCTCTGGGAGGGTAGGGAGGGGGCGGCTAGTCTCCGTGCCTAAGGCTTCCGTTCTCCGCTCGGCAGTGAGGGCTTAAACCACGGATTTCAGCCCTCTTCCCTCAGTCTTTGCTCCGAGGTCTGCCGTGAGCGAGCGTTGGGTTCAGCGGTTTTGTATGCTGCCCCCTCAGCCCTGTGGGCCGTAAGCGGAGCCCTAGCAGTCCGAGTCCTTCCCTTTCCCGCAGCTGCGGAAGATCCGGGATGCAGTGAGCTCCGAGCACTGAGCGAGGTCTGTGTCCTGCGCCCGCGCGGCTCCGTCTCCGCACTTCTCCTCTCCCTCCTCCCCCGCTCGCGCGATTCACCCACCTGGAGGTGAATTCAGTAGTCGGCCTCTTCGTCTTGCCTGTCTGCTGTGCAAGGAGTCCTTTGTGGAGTTATTGTTGTCCGATTCGTTGTAAATTCCAGGGGAGCGTTACAGAGGCTCACCTCACGCCGCCATTCCTCACGCCGCCATTTAGATGACATCTGGTTCCTTTTCTTTTAATTGAGTAATTTGTTTCCAGAGTTCATTTGCCCACCTCGTCCTTCCTGAGGTCTTCATGGCGGTTCCAGGCAGCCCGTCCGGGCCTCTGAATCAGGAAAGGCTGTATGTTGTCATGCAGTGTGCTGGGCACGGTGCCGCATTGCTCGGGAGCTAGGGAGGGTCACCGCTTACTCCTAACCAGAGGTTTTGTGACTGGCAGCCAGGCAGCCCCTGCACTGGACTATCGTTCATTTTAAATGCTCGGGTTGTGTCTGTGACTAACTCCCGTGTCTACTCATTCAAGGTGTGGCTTTGTCCGAGCACTTGGCCATCTTACTGACCCCAGAAGGTTGGTTCTATTTTGTGGGGTGTGAAATGCAGGGTGAGGCGATTGATAGTGAACTCCTGTCTGTGACCTCTGTGCAGTGGCCCTGAGCTTGTCCGTTTTACGTCTGTCTCAGGTTGCACAGTAAAGGGGTTGGTGTTAGGCACCGAGTGCCATAAGGTGCCAGTCCTCCACCTTCATATGGACACTCGCACTCCTTCCCCCACTCCCATTCCTTCCTCCCACGATCTAAAATTCTACTTAGTAGAATTCCACTTGCGGGTTACTTAGTCCAGATTCCACACTGAGCTTTCCAGTTGCCATGTCGCATCTGAAGACACTTGAGGTTTCCTGACTTTTCCTTGGGGACCTAAGAACAGGTGCTGGACCTGTCCATCGCCAGCCTGCCAGGCTTGACCCATCCTATCTCGGGGCAGGTGCAGTGCTCCCTGGTCGGAAGGGGATAGCAGAGGAGTTTGGGGACCTGCCCACTTGGTGGTGTGCTGGCAGTGCCCCCACCACAGCCCTGGGGCAGGCGTCGGGCCTAGTAGCAGTCACTCCTCCTGCTCGGCCAGCTGCTGGGACTCTGGACAGCTGGTGCACGAGGTGTTCTGCAGCTTTGTCTCCTCAGATTGTTCCAGGCCTTCTGTGCCACCTGCGCCCCTGTTGTTCTGGGGACGTTCCCTCATCGTGTTGGATGTGGTGTGTTTTTTTTACCTCCTGCTCGCTCTCTTGTCCGGATATGCCTTCGCCTGTTATCCTGGGGACAGAGAGACCCACATCATCCCCACCCCAAGGCTGTGGCGTTTGGGCTCCTGCTCGCTCCCTTGTCAGCTTGAGCACATCTGCAGTGGCTCATGCGGAAATGGTATGCAGGGCACATCTGGGAGATAGGGCTCGAAATCCAGTCTTTCTGCTTCTTGACCTTTTTTCCTGTTTTCCCTCGTCTCTGGGAGCTTCGGAGACTGTCCTTGGGCTGCGTCCTGGGAGGTGGGGCGGTTTGCGTCGGCACCCTCATGTCCGTATCGGAGCCCCCTCCAGCCGCTCCTGCCAGCTCCTGGAGTTCTGCCGCTCAGATACTGGGCCTGCGCACTGCATCCTGGGGTTACTTTCCGCTTCTGTTTACCTCCTTTTGGTTCTGTTTTCTAAACTTGCTGTAGCATTTGTCATTTCTGAGTGCTAGTTTTGTTGTTCTCTGAAGATTGTATGTTTGTCGCAGTTCAGGTTGCTTTGTGGGTAGGGTACCTCTGGGGACATGAGCTCCCTTCTCTCTGGGAGCCTTTCTTTCCTCCAGGTGGTTTGCGTTTGGTCTCATGGTGCAGGTTTCCTCAGCCATCAGTGTGTCCTTACCAGCTACTGGAGAAGCTGACTGGAAATCTGGGGGTGGGCTGGCATTTAAAGGCTGTGAGCTGCATCGGAGGGTAGTGGTTCTCAAACTGAAGACAACAGCAGTCACCCAGCAGCTGCATTCTGCTTGTACAGATCCCTCGGGCCCCTGAATGTGCATTTCTGGCAAGGTGTTGGGTGATGCTGCTGTTCTGAGGACCCAGTCTGAGAGCCTCTGCCGTGGCGCTACCGTTGTCTACTGGGGCTGGTCACATTCCCTGGGGAAGGACGGCTCCCACCTCCCATGAGGGGAGGGAGCAGGGCCTCAACCTCCCGCTGGGAAGCTTGTCCTCACTCACCAGGAGAGATTTAGCACCCGGTGTCCCGAGAACCTGCCGCCCTGCCTCACAGGAGGGGCCGTGCCTGGGCATTGGCCGGGCGAAGTGGGTCTGGACACTGGCGTGCTGTCACCAGTCCTGCTCCTCTGAACTGCACCTTGTTTCTGAAGGTGCCACCTAGTGCAGACAGGTGGTGAGCTCTGGCTTGTTAATTGTAGGGTACAGAGGCTGGTTCTAATCTAGGCTTTTCCCCACGGTTGGCATAGGTCAGCCAGGTCGGTGTGCGTCTGCCTCTCAGCTTTCAAATAGTTTTTTGCTCTGGTCTTACGTTTTTCTGTGGATTTACATCTTTCAATAAACAAACAAAATGGGTATGTATTCTCTTCTGACTGTGCCAGAGAACTGAGGTAGGATTTTACTAAAAGGCATCTTGAGGATTTGTTGTGCATTTAAAATACATTGCATAATCATCAGTTCCTACATTTTTTTTGCTTTGAGGCATAAGGAACTTGAGTACATGTCTTATAAATGCTTCTTCTTTGGAAAAGATAGCCCCTGACTTGCAGTCATTTTAAAACTAAAACTCAGTATTACAGCTATAGATTCTGCTAGAGCACTGCATTCGCTCAGAGTGGTCTTTTACCTCGTAATTCTGAAATTAAAGCTTTCAGGGGTAATTGTTTATGTGTTGAATGTTTTCCCTGTTTTAAATTGTCTCGTGGAACTTGGAGAGTTGGCACTTGGAGCTGCTTTCAGCTGTCACTAATCATTGACTAGGCGGTCTGAGCAACGCCACCGACTTGGGCCCCCAAGCCCACCCTCACTGCGTAATGCGCCGAAGGCCTCCCAAGAGGTGAGGACGTAGAGCTGCCCTCACGGCTGGGACTGACTGCAGTGGAAGGTCGCAGTGCAGTCAAACAGGGAAAGGCGTGATGGATGAAGCCAGGGAGCCACCCAGGGCGCACTGTGACAATGCGCGTGAATGTCTATGGGGCATCTTGGGAGAGACTCAGTGCCCAGGATATATCCCGGGGTCCGCTCAGGTGGGCACCCTCTGCCCGGCACGTCCCAAGCCCACATAATCGCGGGAGGAAGTGGTGACAGCATACACCTCACTGTTCCCACGAGCAGCGTCGGCACAGTAGCCACTCTGCTCAGATGGGGCGGTGGGAGGCCTCCAGAAAGCCCACTTCTGTTGGCAGCCAGGGACCGACGACACAAGTGGCCTTTTCTAAGGACGGCGGCGGCCGAGCCGGCGGGTTAGCCTGCTGCACGCTGCTGAGACGGCGCGTGGTCAGTCCCAGGGCGGGGGCCGGAGGCAGAGACCCTGGGCTGAGAGGTGGCTTGGCCGATGTTAGGGGCCTGCAGCAGTCTCTGCTGGCGGGTTGGGTGTACCTCTGCCTGGCTGCCGGTCCTGCTGGCCCAGAACTGCTGTTTTCCTTTGAAGTTTATGTCCCCGCCACAGGCTGCTTCCTCATCACCTCCCCTGTTCTTCAGGTAGATCTGGAGTGTGGGTGGGCGAGTTAAGGGTGTGAGGCTTAGAAAGTAACGCCCAGTCACACCAGCTGCAGAGTGAATTTCCAGTTCCCATGGGGGGAAGAGGAAGAGGGTTGTGCCCTTGAAAAGTTCCTCTAGTGAAAGAAAATTAGGGAATCATGTAATTAGTTCCCAGGGATGTGAGGTATTAGGGAATCTTTTCCTCTCATGCAGATGTGTATTTCTACCTAGAGTCAGTCTGTGTGCAGAAGAACTGCAGCTATGTGACAAATGCTATCACTTCCAGATGCTGGGTGTGAACAGCTCGCCATGCAGGGGGTGGGATCCATGGCTTTATTACTTTCTGAGGCGTAAACCCCCCAAATTCCTCTAGCTGCTCAGAGACAAACCACCGTTGCCAGATTTTTTTGCTTCACTGATAGTCTGTGCATAAGTGTGAACACTGAGTAGAATCTGGCCTCCTGGACCCCGTGTGGACCTGGTTTCCTAGCTTCAGGCTCGGGATCCTACCATCACGCTGGCTCGTGCAGGTTGTGTGGCTCCTGAAGGTCTGCGCTGTCCCTTACTGATGGCACATTGGGGGTTTTCACACTTCACACCTGTCAATGAGGCCGCATCTGACATGTGCTTTCTTATTTGTGTGAACATCACTGTGGGTTCTATACTGAGATTGGAAGGGCACATGTGTATGTGTGACAGCAGTGCCGTACCCGCCACCTGCAGAGACACCACAGCCCCGTGGGTTGTGTGCACCCCCCCGGCCCCGCCCCAAGAGGAGACTATATTGGCACTTGATTTGGGTGTTTGGTTTGCGGTGTTTTCTGTGAACTGTGGGTTCATATTCTTTGCCCGTTTGTCTTTGGGGATGTTCATCTGTTTTATATTCGTGTTACCTTTTTTTAATAACAGGAGAGGTAGCTTTTGGGTAAGAGTGGAAATGTTTCTCTCATTCTTCAGTAGCCTGTTTTCTTTTCACCTTTTTTGGCCATGCAGGGACTAGATGTGTATATATTGGTATTTTTTATTCTTAATGTTTTTCTCACATCTAGGTCAGTCCTTGACCTTCCCACTCCAAGGTGACTAACCATTTTTTAATTGTGCCCTTTTTTCCCTGTTTATTTGTTTAGGTAACATGTATTTCAGTCTAACATGGATCTCTCCAGAGGCTGACCCAGTTGTCCCTTCTCCACTGCTTCAACATGTACTTCCTCACATGTTCAAGTTCCCCATGTACTTGGGTCATTCCTGGACCCTCTGTTCTGTCACTCTGAATCCCCTTATTTACGTGCTTTTAGCTTTATAGCAGCTTTAATGTCTGATGATGCTAGCCTGATATTATTTCCCTTTTTCAAAAGGCTATTTTTACTTTTGTATTTTTTTCCTATTTTTTGTTTCAAGAGAAAAAACATCCCATTTGTAGTAAGCTACAGTATTTCAAAGTTTTAGGCTAACACAGAATTGACATGTCATCATTTTGGAGCATGTCCAAGAGCAGAGATATCTTTTGTTTAGGTTTACTCTGTGGTTGCTGCCATGAGTGGAGTCATTTCTGTGTTATGCGTTCTGGCTGGATGCTGCTTACATGTGTGTAGACCAGTGATTGGTGCGTTACTGGTGCACAGACTCCCGTATGTCGTTCTCTTACATGGTGCTAATTCTTTGGCGCTTCTGCGTTTCTGGCTTAGCACACAGAGCTCCTTCACCCCTTCTTTCTGCTCACCACGCCTCTCCCTGCTCTCACCAGCCCTGGCTGCCCCCAGCTGGGAGTTGGGGTGGGGCCTGAGGGGCGCTGAGCCCACGTGTGGTCATGGTGGAGGGGCCAGCAGTATGGGGTAGGACTCTTAGCAACTTATCCGCTCCAGATTTCCATCTGTAAGTGGGGTGTAGCCCCCCTGTCCTGCTTTAGGGTTTCTGTGAGGATACAGGGGCTAACACGTGAGGCAGACAGACCAGTGGTTGGACACTTAGTGAGTATTCAGTAAGTATTTGTTGAGACTCGTTAGGCATCACATGAGCTGTTGATGCGACATAGTGTCCTTTGGGAGAGTGATCCCTTCCACATGGCTGAGAGGAACAGTGCATTTGCACTGCAGTACCCTGCTTTCTCCTGCTGACACGGGGCACAGGCCACTGACGAGGGAAGAAGGTAGCTGCGGAGTGTTGCTATCTGTAGGAAAAAGTCCTTTGCGACCAGTGTCCCCGCCGTGCCCCATGTGACGTGTCTCCCTGTCATTCTGTCCTCGCCAGGCGGGCTGGATGACACCCTGCACACTATCATCGATTACGCCTGTGTACAGAACATTCCCTTCGTGTTTGCTCTGAACCGCAAAGCTCTGGGGCGCAGTCTGAACAAAGCGGTTCCTGTCAGCGTGGTGGGGATCTTCAGCTACGATGGGGCGCAGGTGAGTGGGCAGGGACTGCCGCCCGCTGGCGCTGCTTGTGGGCGGACGCGGGAGAGAGGGCTTGGTCTGCAGCAGCGCCCAGCAGAGCCACCCACCCAGCATGGAAGGAAGTGCGATTCTGAATTTAGCTGTTGGCTTAGTGCTGTCACAGAGGCGCCTCAGGTGCCTGCTCTTCTTTCAGAGCAGCACCCTCGGCGGTAGCACCCTACTTCTCCTGGGTGGGCTCCAGTGTGGTTTTCAGGAGACCCATATCTTCTCTGGTCCGGGGATGTCACCTGTGCTCTTCTGCCCAAGGACCAGTTCCACAGGATGGTCGAGCTGACAATGGCTGCGCGGCAGGCGTACAAGACCATGCTGGAGAATGTGCGCCAGGAGCTGGCAGGAGAGCCCGGGCCCCAGGCCCCTAGTGGGCCACCTGCAGAGGGCCCCAGCTGCTCTGCAGAAGACGGTCCCCTGGCTCCTGCCAGGGCAGAAGAGCCACCCTACAGTGAGTGCGGGGAGGGGCTGAGTCTGGGCTGAGTGTCCTCCAGGTCTTCATGGACGGATTCAAAAATCTGCCCAGGAGAGCAGCGCAGCCAGGCCCCGGTGGCACCGGCTCCACTGGGCCTGGATAAGACCTGGCCATTGTCTAAGAGCTGTTCTCAGACTAGTGAGTGTCACAGATGGACCTCGGGCCACATGGCCCCTGGACAGAAGGTGGCCTCGAGAACAGTTGTGTCCCTGGTGGGAGGTAGCAAGGTCAGTGAGTGCCAAGGGGTGATTGGTTCTGCTCACAAAGGTGGGGATGCAGTGCCGTTGGTGAGCCCAGGCCAGGCCCCATCTGGGGACTGAGCCAGTAAGCAGTACACTTTCCGGTAGAGACTGTCCTGACTGTTCCTGCCTGTTCATCAGCTGTGCCGCTTTCTCGTTTCCAGTTGAAATCTGGAGAAAACATCTAGAAGCGTACAGTCAGTATGCCCTGGAGCTAGAAGAATCGCTGGAGGCTTCAACGTCTCAGATGATGAACTTGAATTTATAAGAAGACTTCTTTTGTGTATTTGTATATTTGGGGTAAGGAGGGGGAGATTTGAAAGACTTTGGGGCCCTTAGTTCTTCATTGTTGACCTAATGTCTGTAATGCCATTTGATTGGGAAGTCGCCCCATGTGAAGGGCACGGGAAGCAGGCTTTGTGGCAGCCAAAGCTGCAAGTCCCATGAACGGGCACTTGGGCATGCTGAAAACTTTCTTAAAAGCCTTCATACACAGCGTTGGCCCTCTGAGCACACTGTGAGTCTGGAAAACACTGGAAACTACTCCAAGTCATCTGCTGCTGAAGAAGAATCCTGTCCGTTGCAGAATAGCTGAACCAAATTCGTGGGTTAGCAGAAAATGTGTGATGGGGCTGAGTTCTCTCAGTCCCGGTGACCCAGACCAGCCCTGCACAGAGCCAGTGTCAGAGCAGGAGGGTGGGGAGGGCCCTTTCTCAGGACATGGCCTTTCAGCCAAAAGATGTGGGCGATACTTAAGAGTGTTTGCTAAAATGAACAGAAATGATCTTTGACACTTTAGTCTTTATTTTCCAAGGAAACAATGTATATTAGTTACTAAATTTCAGTTTTGATAATCTACAAATCTTTTCTTTCTTTTGGGAATGAAAATAAATTATTTCTTTCCAGAGGCCTGAGGGGGAGTTTACTTTTGTACTTCCCTGTAAGTAAGAATGCTTATTTATTTTGAATAAAGATTATTTAATTTATCTGGAGGTTCTGGTCATTTGGCTTATCCTTGGTCTCCGTCTTACTGGTTCTTCCTTTGTCTTAATCTGTGCCTTTTGGCCTTCGAATGTAATGGAACCAAGCAGGGAGAGATTTGCCGTGCCAGACCTCCTGGGGCTGAAAGGAATGACTGCTGAAGTCTCAGACCCTCTGAGACCTGCCGTCACCAGATCCGGCCCCAGTCCATCTGCTTGCATGCTTGTCACAGAGGAAAATGGCAGGAATGAAGTGTCACTGGTTTGTGCTTGTCAGGCAGACAAGGTATGGTGTTGGCTTTGAAAATAGTTGAATTCAGTGGTGCCAAATAGTGTTCCTCTGAGAGGTGAGTGGCCTGTGATGAGCAAATAAAGTGGAACGAGTCAGAAACAGTACGCTGTGTGGACAGGACTGGCAGTCTGACAGGAGGTTGTGTGAATGAAGCACCCATCTGTCTTGTCATGTGACACTCATTATTCCCAGTGTACCCTGCTTCTTCGAAGGCAGTGTGAGCTGTTTAAATGGGGACATAGGATCTGGTCGACCAGGCCCTAAGTCCCAAGCCCTGACTCTTGTCAACAGGTTTCACCCTCTGGTCCAACAAGAGGAGCAGCCTCAGGAAGGTCTTTCCTGTGCTCCCTGTGTCAGCAGGTAGCAAGTCAACTATAGTAGGTTTGAAAATAGATTTATGTGAGAATAAAGTTTCCAAAATTAATTCATAGGGAGAAAATGAAATAGCCTCTAGCTGTACTGCCTACAATTTAGCTGAGCAGCCTGGAATTGTAAAACTGATAAATCAAAAAACTATTAAGAAACAGACTTCTTGTCAAGATGGCAAAGTAGGTAAACTGTGAGATCGCTTCATCCCACTACCAAAATTACAACTAAATTATAGAACAACCATCATTGAGAACCACCCGAAGCTAGCTGAGCAGATTTCCTATAACTAAGGATACAAAGCAGAAGCCACACTGAAACTCGTAGGGGTGGAGACGCAGACTGGGAAGGTTCCACATACATGGTGTGGCAATTAAGAAGTGGGAGGGATATCTCCACTAAGGAGGTGCCCCCTGAGGAGCAAAGGGTCCCAGACCCATACCAGACTCCCCAGCCTGGGGCACCAGTGCCAAGAAGAGGAGCCCTTACATCTGGCTATAAAAACTAGCAGGGATTGTGTCCAAGACAAACAGGTGCTAGAGACTGAGGTGTTGCTCTAAAAGGGCCCATGCACAGACTCACTCTAACATCAGCACAGGGGCAGCAGCTCAAAAAACTTCAGGGACACGTGAGAAACTAAAACGACTAACTTTAGGGCATGGGCTGGAGGGGCAACTCCCCAGGAGCTGAAGCATTGGCAAGTGCTGTTGTTCTTTTGTTGAGCTTTCCCATGCAACCAGCCCCGCGCAGGTAGGCGCCAAAACTGAGCGCTCCGGTAACCTGACTTACATTGTTTGACCCACTCCGGTGTTTCCCTGAGACCCTGCCCCACCCAATTTGCTCGCCCAGCCTGAGCCTCTTCCAGCGGCTACTCTCCATAAGCATCCTGCCTCAGCTCATGCTATAGCCTTTCCCCCAAATCCACAAACCTCACAGGAATTGTGGCTGCCCTAGGCTTGCTCCGCATACTTTCCCAAATATTTGCAAATCCCTTATGTGGCCGCCACCCTCAGCTCACAATACAGACTCTCAAAGGTCCACAAACCCTACACAAGTAGCAGCCAGCCTCGGCATGCATTGTAACTCCCATCAGTGGTCCCAAGCCTGGCATAAGTGACGACCAGTCTTGCCCTGTACCATAGCTCCTACTAAGCAGCCACAAACCTGCCACAAGTGACGGCTGTCCTTAGCTCACAGCATCATGGTGCCCATCAAAGGGTCCCAAGTCCAGCATAAGTGGCAGCCAGCCTTGGTTCACAGTGTAGCCTCTATCAAGTGCCTCCAAGTCGTGCACAGGGAGCAAACAAGTAGAGATCACTTTATAGCTCTTAACAAGCAGCCCCAAGCCTGGCACAAGCAACGGCTGACCTTGGCCTTCACTGGAGCCCCTCCCAAGAGGCTCCACACACAATACACCAGGAGTGGCTGGCATCAGACCACCTCAGAGCCCCACCCAACCAGTTCCACAATCAACATAACCAAAGGGCAGCCTCAGCTGGCACCAGAGCCCTGCTTAAATGACTCCCACTCCATGGAGACAGCCTCCACACAATAGTTCATCCACTGTAGTCACAATCAGCCCTTCCAGCCAGTGAGCCTGAGGGTCAACCCCACTCACTGATGTGCCCAAGCAGTTGAGGCCCAACTCCAACAGAAGACTACACACAATCCACACCAGGGACACCACTGGAGCACCTGGCTCGGGTGACCAGGGAGACTGTGCCACTGATTCCCACAGCACATCGTCTACAAAATGTCACTGTCAAGACCTGGAGATGTAGCAGATCTACCTAATACATAAAAAGAAACACAAGAAGTCAGTCAAAATGAGGAGACAAAACATGTAGCAAATCAAAAAGGACAAAACTCCAAAAAAGGAACTAAGTGAAATGGAGAAAAGCAATCTACTAGATAGAGTTCAAAATACTTACAAGGGTGTTCAATGAACTTGGGAGAAGAATGGATGAACTCAGAGCTTCAAAGAGATAGAAAACGAAAAGAACCAATCAGAACTGAGGAATACACTAGAGGGAATGAACAGCAGATTAGATGAAGCAGAGGGTCAAATTAGCAATCTGGAAAACAAGGTAGCAGAAAACATCTAAACAGAACAGCAAAAAGAAAACTTTTTTAAATGATAGTTTGAGGGACCTCTGGCACAACAGCAGGCATACCAACATTAACACAGGGGTACCAGGAGAAGAGAGAGCGAGGGATTGAAAACCTATTTGAAGAAATATGACTGAAAAACTTCCCCAACTTGGCAAAGAAAACAAACATACAAGACCAGGAAGTGCAGAGAGTCCCAAACAAGATGAACCCAAAGAGGCCCATACCAAGACACATCATAATTAAAATGCCAAAAGTTAATCTTAGAAGTAATTAGAGAGAAGCAGTTAGTTACCTACAAGGGAGCTCCCATGAGACTGTCGGCTAACAAAAAAACATTAAAGATCAGAAGGGAATGGTACAAAATAGTCGAAGTAATGAAAGGAATAAAACTACACTCAAGATTGCTCTACCCGGAAAGGCTATTATTTAGAATCAAAGGAGAGATAAAGAGTTTCCCAGACAAGAAAAGCTAAAGGAATTGTTCACCACTAAATCAGCATTACAAGAAATGTTAAAGGAACTTCTTAAAACAGAAAAGAAAAATATCAATAAGAAAATAGGGGGAAGAAAAATTCTCACTAACAAAGGCAAACACTTAGTAAAAACAGTGCATCAACCAATTATAAAGCTAGCACAAAGGTTAAAAGACAAAAGTAGGAAGAGCATCTATAATTTATAACAATAAATTAAGGAATATACACACAAAAGAGGTAAAAATAATGACAAAAACAAACATAGCAATTAAGTGACCATCAATAACATAGACTTCTATAAACAAAAGTTGGTAAATATGAAGCACATGGTAACCACAAACCGAAAATCTGTAAGAGATATACAAGAAATAAAGAGAACCGAATCCAAACATAATGCTATAGAAAGTCATCAACATGCAAGAGAATAAGAAAGGAACAGAGAACTACAAAAATAGAAAACAATTAATGAAATGGCAATGACCACCTACCTATCAATAATTACTTTAAATGTAAATGGACTAAATGCTCTACTCAAAAGACATAGGGTGGCTGAAAGGATGAAAAAAAAAAAGACCTGTACATGTGCTGCCTACAAGAGACTCACTTCAGATTGAAAGATACACACATACTGAAGATAAAGGGATAGAAAAAGATATTTCATGCAAATGGAAACAAAAACAAAGCTAGAGTAGCAATACTTAGACAAAACAGACTTTAAAACAAAGGCTACAACAGGAGACCAGAAAAGGCATTTCATAATGATAAAGGGATCAATTCAACAAGAGGATAGAATTCTTGTCATCACATTTATGTACCCAGTGTAAGAACATCTAAATCTATAAGGCAAATATTGACAGACATAAAGGGAGAGATCGACAATAATACAATAATAGTAGGGGACTTTAACACCACATTGACACCAATGAATAGATTATCCAGACAGAAAATCAAAACAGTGGTCTTAAATGACACATTAGACCAGATGGATTTAATAGATATTTTTAGAACAGTCCACCTAAAAGCAGCAGAATGTACATTCTTTTCAAGTGCACATAGAACATTTGTCCAGGATAAATCACATGTTAGGCCACAAAACAAGTCTCAATAAATTTAAGAAGACTGAAATCATATTAAGCATCTTCTCTAATCACAATAGTATGAAACTAGAAATTGATTACAAGAAGAAAAAACACAAACACTTGGAGGCTAAATAACATACTACTAAATGAATGGGTTAACAATGAGATCAGAGAGGAAATCAAAAGATACCTTGAGACAAATGAAAATGAAAACGATGACTCAAATTCTATGGGACACAGCGAAAGCAATTCTTAGAGAGAAATTCATAGAAATACAGGCCTACCTCAAGAAACAAGAAAAATTTCAAGCCATCTAATCTAAAGGAACTAGAAAAAGAAGCCCATAGTGAGTAGAGAGAAGGAAATAATAAAGATCAGAACAGAAATAAATGAAATAGAGACAAAAAAAAAAAACAATAGAAAAGATGAGTGAAACTAAGAGCTGGCTTTATTGAAAAGATAAACAAAATTGATAAACCTTTAGCCAGACTCATCACGAAAAAGAGGGCCCAAATAAAAATAATCAGAACTGAAAGAGCAGAAATTGACAACTGACACCAAACGAATATAAGAAAATACAATTATATTCCAACAAATTGGACAATCTGGAGGAAATTATAAATTCCTAGAAACATACAACCTTCCAAGACTGGTAGAAACAAAATCTGAACAGACTGATAACTACTAATGAAATTGAATCCGTTTTCAAAAAACTCCCAACAAATAAAATTCCTACACCAGATGTCTTCACAGGGGAATTTTACCAAACATTCAAAGAAGAATTAATACCTACCCTCTCAAACTATTCCAAAAAATTGAAGAGGAGGAAGGCTCCCAAAATCATAAGACCAGTATTACTCTGATTCCAAAATCACACACACAAAAATTGTGGGCCAATATCTTTGACAAACATAAGTGTAAAAATTCTCAATATTAACAAACCAAATTCAGCAATACATTAAAAAAAATCATACATGATGAACAAGTGGGATTTATTCCTCTGATGCAAGGTTGGTTCAATATCCGCAAATCAGTTAACATGATACACTGCATAGATAAAAGAATAAAAATCATATAATCATATCAATAGATGCAGAAAAAGTATTTGACAAAATCCAACATCCATTTATGCTGGGAAAAAAAAACCCTCAGCAAAATGGGGATAGAGGGAATATACCTCAACATAATAAAGGCCATATATGACAACCCCACAGCTAATATCCTCAATGGGAAAAAGCTGGAAGTTTTTTCTTTAAGATCAGGAACAAGGCAAGTATGTCCACTTTCACCACTTTATTCAACATAGTATTGGAAGTCCTAGCCACGTGGTTGGACATGGAAAAGAAATTAGAGGCATCCAAATTGGAAAGGAAGAAGTAAAATTATCATTATTTGCAGATGATATGAAACTATATGTAGACAACCCTAAAGATTCCACCAAAAAACTATTAGAACTAACAAATGAATTCAGTAAAGTTGCAGGATACAAAATTAATACTCAGAAGTTGGTTGCATTTTTATACACCAAAAACTATCAGACGAATTAAGAAAACATTCCCATTCCACCAAAAAAAGAACAAAATGTGTAGGAATAAATTTAACAAAGGAGGTAAAAGACCTGTAGTCAGAAAACTCAGAGACGTTGAAACCACAAATAAATGGTAGGATGTCCCACATTCATTGATAGGAAGAATTAACATTGCTAAAATGTCCGCACCACCCAAAGAAGTCTACAGATTCAATGCAATCCCTATCAAAATACCAATGACATTTTACACAGAACTAGAACAAATAATCCTAAAAATATATAGGGAATACCAAAGACACCAAATAGTCAAAGCAATATTAAAAGAAGAACAAAGTTAGAGATCGTGATATCAATCTATACTACAAGGCAATCGTAATCAAAGCAGCATGGTACTGGCATAAAAACAGACAGAGATCAATGGAACAGAATAGAGAGCCCAGCCTATATGGCCAATTAATCTATGACAAAGGAGGCAAGAATATACAATGGGGTAAGTACAGTCTCTTCAACAACATGCCAAAAAAAAAAAATGAAATTAGACCACTTTCTTACACCATATACAAAAATAAACTCAAAATGGATTAGAGAACTTCAATGTAAGACCTGGAATCATAAAACTCCTAGAAGAAAACATAGGCAGTAAACTCTCTGACATTGCTCTCAGTATTATTATTATTATTATTATTATTATTATTATTATTTTGATATATCTCCTTGGGCAAGGGAAACAAAAGAGAAAATAAACAAATGGGACTACATCAAACTAAGAAAGTTTTGCACAGTAAAGGAAACTATCAACAAAGCGAAAAGACAACCTACTGAATGGGAGAAGATATTTGCCAATGATACATCAAATAATGGGTTAATATCCAAAACGTATAAAGAACTTATACACCTGAACACCAAAACAAGCAAACAAACGAACAAACAAAAATCCAAGTGAAAAGTGGGCAGAGGACCTGAATAGACATTTCTCCAAAGAGGACATACAGATCCAATAGACATATGAAAAGATGCTCTACGTCACTAATCATCAGAGAAATGCAAATCAAAATCCCAGGGAGATATCTACCACCTCACTAATGTCAGAATGGCTATCTTCAATAAATCAACAAACCACAAGTGCTGGCGCGGATGTGGAGAAAAGGGAACGCTTGTGCACTGTTGGTGGGATTGCACATTGGTGCAGCCACTGTGGAAAACAGTATGGAGTTTCCTGAAAAAATTAAAAATGGAACTACCATATGACCCAGCAATTCCACTCGTGGGTGTTTATCTAAAGAAAACCAAAACACAACTTTGAAAAGGTACATGCATCCCTGTGTTCACTGCAGCATTCTTTGTTGCCACGCAGCAGCCTACCCATCTGTCTCCTAAAGAAAGGAGAGTCTGTGAGACGGATCCTTTCAGGGACTTTGCGTCTCCTTTATGCTTACACCTATGTCCCCCTGTTTGGCCCCCAAAAGATGGCTGGCTAGTCAATGACAGGTAAGATTCCCCACGGGGTGTGGGGGGGGCGGGACAACCCAAGCCAGACACAGCCGCGTGGGGACCATCTGGGGAACTCGCGGGGTCGACAGAGGTGGACACAGCCCCCCACCTTCTCCCGGCTAAGGACAGCCTCTGCCTCAGTGGCTGCATTCCTTCCCACAACCTGCAGGGGAAGTGACTCAGTGATGTGCTCTCCATCTATTCATATGCATAAAGTTTTGTCCCTTGGGGAAGTACTTATCCTGAGACTTACGGCTCCCTGCAGGCAAGGGTGATTGACTTAAATCAGTTTCTTATTGTAATGTATGGGATTCACAGATCTTGAGATTGACAAGCTTTACTTCTTTTACTTCCACATCTAACTAATGAAAGCTATGAGTTGGCCCATTCAAGGCTCAGTCCTTGAGATTTGAGTTCCTTGACCCCGCTTGCACTCTACTCTTGTCTACTGTCTTTTTTAACCTTCTCCGCACTTCTCGCTTCCCACCACTCTTGTCGTGCTGAATGCAACAATTATTTATAATAGCCAAGATATGGAAGGAATCTCAAGTGTCCATTGACAGACAAATGAATAAAGAAGTGATACAATTATACAACGGAATATTACTCAGCCACAAAAATCAAAATCTTGCCATTTGAGATAACATGGATGGACCTAGAGAGTATTATACTAAGTGAATTGAGTCAGAGAAAGACAAGTAACATATGATTTCTCTGAGGAATCTAAAAAACAAAATAAAGACACAAAACAGAAACAAACTCATTCAAATTGATGGTTGCCAGAAGGGAGGGAGGTAAGGGCATAGGCAGAAAAAGAGAAGGGCATTAAGAAGCACAAATAGCCAGTTATAGAAACAGTCACAGGAATGCAAAGTACAGCACAGGGAATACAGTCCATAATATTGTAATAACTATGCATGGTGTCAGGTGGGTACTAGACTTATCAGGGTAATCACTTCGTAAGTTATATAAATATCTAATCATTATGTTGTACACCTTAAATATAATACAGTTGTACCTCGGTTTTCTAATTTAATCTGTTCCGGAAGACTGTTCAAGTTCTGAAACGTTTGAAAACCGAGGCAAGGTTTCCCCATAGAAAGTAATGCAAAATGGATTAATCTGTTCCTGACCTTTAAAATCAACCCTTAAAACTGCAAATTTAGCATGAATTTTACTATCTAATAATACCATAGAGCCATAAAATTTACGGCGTTTGTAAACCGAAATGTTCGTCAACAGAGACGTTCGAAAACCGAAGTACCACTCTATTAGTGAGTTAACTGTAATTGGAAAATAAATTTAAAAACATAAAAACGACAAAATGATCGTGAGAAAAGATCATTACCAAAACCTCTGCTGGCGACGCAGGTTCTCTGTTCAGAGCCCCTGAGGTCTCTGGCCATGGTGTTTGCTCAACAAATGTAGGGTGAAGGAGGTTGCAGCAGAGAAGGTGGCCTTCCACATCATACTCACATCTAGTGTGACTCGATGCCCCATTGCCCTGGCAGAGGCCACCACTGCACAGGTAGCGGTGTGGTGACTGACACTGTGCTGATGGCATCGCAGGAAGCAGGCGGTGCTGGGGCCCCCTGAGCACAGACCTCACTGAGCAGACATAGAACACTCTGCCTTTATTTTTCTCAGCAGTGCAAAGAATCCAAATGCATCCTCATAAGCACATTTCCCAACAGTACACTCTTGTTATCTAATTGTTTTGTTGAACATGAAAGCGCTCTCACTATACCCCGACTTGAGGGGGAAGTTTAATTGATACAGAGAACAGCCCCAAGGAAAGGGTGCAAACCTTCGAGCAGTTCACTTGGAGTCTGTAGGAGCTGGAGCTGTCCCCATGCAAGAAACACACGAGAGCTGATGGATCTTATAAAAGGTCTGTCATGATGTGGGAAGGTCTGCAGCCGATCGGTGTCCTCTGGCAGCATGCGCTGGCCCCGGGGTGGCAGGGCAGAGGGAGCGAGGGCGGACATCAGGGTGAGCCTAACCCCGAGGTCAGTCATCCTCAGGAAGCCTTGTTTGCAGTAGATCCTGGAAGTACCCGGCAGGAAATGTGTGCTGTCTCATAGGAAGGCTGTTAGAAAACTCACCGGCCTCAGAGGACGGGTCTGGACACAGGCTGCAGTCATGAGGCTGAGAAGACATCCATTTCCCGGGTCACAAGAGAAATTCAGCTTCATTTTTAACAGAGGTTTTAGTTTTATGAGAGGCAGGCTCTCCGTGAGGAACTCATTCTACAAACAAGAAGAAAGAGTCTGTACGGTTGCAGGCTGAGCCGTGTTGGGCCGCCGGCCTCACCTGTACGCACGTGCGGCAGAGGCTTTGGGGACGCAGTGTTGATAACTAGATTCAGACACAGCTGTGACAGTACTCTCAAGTCACCCCACTGTGCAGAAAATGACAGGTACCAGTGGAGTGCACGACGAGCTGCTGGCTTTTCTGCCTGCGACAAGCTCAGCGCCCACGGCCAACACTGCGAATGACAGCACACTTTACGGAACAGTCTCTACTCTGAGATGGCTGAGGACAAGCGCGAAGCCCTCACAGCCGTGCCAGCACCCACTGAGGGCCAGCATCACTCGAGGCTCAAGGCAATTCTTTTCATGTGGAGTCTCACCTTCCCCCCCTGCTGTGCACCTGAGTTAAGTGGCTGAGTTTGGAGCTGGGGATCAGCAGCAGGCTTTAGTGGACACCACTGGCTATTCTGTGGGTGGTCCACTCCTGTAATGTGAAATGACTCAGATTGCAGAGGAGTGATCTGGGGAGCATAACAGCGGTGCTTCTGGAAAGGAGCTCTCACACACCCCACTGTCTTAATCAGTTTCCGTTTGCAGCCCATTAACCATCTCGGTTTCCAGCTTCTGCCAGATAGACCCTCTGTCACATGTAAGCACCTAATTTTTAAAAAGTTTCCAGCCACTGTCATAGAGGTCCAGTCAGGACTCTGTGCTCTGCAGTGCCCAGTCCCCAGGCTGCATCTGAATAGGTGAGGTGACAACTCACGGCCAAGGGTCATCTCCAGGGGGGCGTGGCAGGTGGCATCCGGGCAGCCCTGCCTCCTGGTGGCTAAAAATTGTCCTTGTTACAGCTTTCCTGAAAGAACAATGTGGTCTTTGAATTCCTGTCAGGACATCTGGCCTTTCCTCCTCTCACCCCTCTTCCCCACAGACTGTCAGATGTAGCCAAACGCCTCAGGTCTCTTGTCCTATGTGCCCCCCTTGGGGTCTATTAGGCCTTTGGGAGGTGCCCCTGCTGGGGGCTAGGCTTGGAGGATGTCACATACAGCCTGCTGGCAACAAGGAGGGACCTGGGTGTGAATTGTCACACTGATCACTTTTCCATGTGGTAAATCTCTGGCCTGACCTTGCGGTGGTGGCCAACAAAGGAGCCCAGGGCTGACGCCTGTCTGGGAATGCCTGTTCTGCCGCCTCCGCTGGAATGGCGCACACTGCTCACCCACGTGCCCACTAGCAGACACCCAACCAAGTGCTGAGGTCGCAAGCAACCAACGTCTCACCTACCCATGTTTCTTGCTCTGTCCGGGGTGGGGTGGCCATGGGGCATATCTAACCAGAACCAGCTGGCACTGCCCTTCAAGCCCAAGTCCCTCCGGTCCCACCTGATTTCCATTTCCTGGAAGAGCCCCACCCACTGGCATGAATGGACCCAGAAACAACCCCCACGGAGAGGCAGCCAGCCCTGGGTCACATACCCATGCCTTCTTCCAGCCCTGCATCATGCGGTCATGCTCCCCAACCACAGCCCTCCAGGCGGCGAGCTCTCTGGTCCACTTCTCCTGGTGGGTCACTTCTACAAGACAGAAGCGAAGCTCCAGGGCTCAGTATCATGGGCTTTTGTGGCACTGACAGGTGGCCACCCTCCACAGAGGCCATGCTGTGGTAGGTGACTGTTCCCCTGAAGCCAGTGGTCTCAGCCAGGGGGCCTGACCTTTCTGGCTGTGGGGGCTTGTCCAGTCAGTGCCCCCACCCTGCCTGCCCTCCCTAGGCCACCAGCTCTGGTGCAGCTGCTCCCCAAGGCACACTGGCCCCGTCCTCCACATGTCATTGGCACTTTCTCTCCAGGTGAGAGAGGAGTTAAACTCCCACTCCTCTTGGGGTGATGTAGAGACCCTGGGCCTCGAGGCCGGGGGCCTCCTCTCCCCTCCACTGAGGCAGGAGCTAAGGCTTAGAAGTCAGCTCAGCTGACCAGGCCAGCAGGCACTGTGAATTCTAAAGACATTATGCGACCTGCTACCTGCTCCACACATGTGTGTTTGACCCTGGGTTATAAAAATTAGTTACTTGCAGGGCTGTCACGATGGCAAAATCCTGAGCCAGAGTTTTTCTTTGTAAATAAAAAATGAACTGTGTTCTTGCTTTGGACAACAGCACATGTCACTAGTTTCAGAAACGGGGTCCAAGAACCAGAGCCCTTCAGACAGGAAGTAGAACTCACGCCCTGGGTAGACCTGAGTGGTCCAGGGATTGTGGCACTCACATAGCCAGCCTGTGGCCGGTGCCCCTTAACTGCAAGGCCCTGCAGGGACTCAGGACTCACAGCATAAGACCCCACATCTGCCGAGAGGCATTTAATTTCTAACACATCCTAAACTCATCCTGCTTCTGCACCACTGTACCTTCAATAAACATGGTGGGCAGGGAGAAAAGAAAATGCTGAGGTGTCTTCACTGTGGTTACGCCGTTTAGCCCCTCTCTCGTCTTGTGTCTGCTGTCTGTAGAGTGACTTGGGTATAAAACTCTCCCGCGGTCAAAGTCAGGTCCTGCTCCACACAGCCTGAGGTGGGGTATGACCTTGGGCAAGTCACTTAACCTGCATCATCTGCCAAGTGGGGCTAACAGTTCCTACATCATGAGACAACCAAGTGAAGTGGATGAGGTAAGACACCAACGGGCTCCAGCTGCCTCGTCACCTCTCTGGCTGTTACTGCATAGTGAAGAGCTGACAGTACCATTCACCTAACTTCTGGATAAGACGTCACAATTTGTACGTCACATTGACACGATTGTTCTGTGTTATCCTGACAGCAACAGGCAGGGCATTTTATAGAAATGAAAGGAATGGAGGTTTTAGGTGGGCGTGAATATTTATTTGCAATTATTCTTTCCCTCTCCCAATCCCCACTAAAATGACAAAAGGCTTAAACACGCACACACACACGCACACACATGCACACATGCACACATGCACACACACACACACACAAACATACACACTCTTGAAAACAGAATAGGAGGGGAAACAGCAACAATGTGGGAGCTGAACAGCGGAGGGTCCAGTGGAAACCCAAGTCCTCACCAGACCCAAGAAAGCTGATTCCTAGGATCAAACTTACAGAAAGGCCCTCGACCTGGGCGCTGCAACAGGGGGCTAATAGGCAGCTTGTTTCAAAGGCTGTTTAGAAGTGGAAGCATGGCCCCCTTTCCCACTCCACCCACCAGGGAAGTTCCCTCCTTTGCACCAGAAGAAACAGGTCATCTCAGAGAATACAGGACATGGGGCCTCAGGAGGGTACTGCTGAGGGTAGGGCCTGCATTGAAAGGAGACAGATTCAGTGGACATTTTCATACTAAATGATGAGGTCCTGTCCTCCTGCCCAACCTAAGTCCCTACTGACAGCTCAACCTAAACCTGGAGGGCCTGCTGCTCCAAGTGTGGGCTGTAGCCAGACGCCCCCAGGGGATTACAGCACACAGGACATGGAGAGGTGCTGGGCAGACCAGTTTCTAGTGCTCACAGGAATCACTTGGAGAACTTCTTAACACAAGGTGTCCCACCTCTCCAGGTCTTCTAATTCAGCAGATCTGGGGCCAGACCCGATGCTCTGCATTTCTAACAAGTTCTCAGATGATGCAAATGCTGCCAGTGCACAGACCACGCCTTGGGTAGAAAGGGCCTCAATAGGAGGGCCCTTTGAGTCCCTCTCTTAAATGTAAACAGACAATCAAGGGCCACGGGACTTCTGAGGGAAAGAGAAGACGGACAAAACAAGCAGAAAAGGGCAATTTGGAGGGAGAAGAAAACTAAAGAAACCTATCCTTATCCTCAGAGAGTGAAGACAGCATCCTGCATCTATGGAACAAGAACAGAATGGAACAGGAGAACAGAACATAAAGCTCTTAAGTAATAAAAATGTGACAGTGAGATGAAAACTCAGTAACAAGTGTGCAAGATAAAGTTGAGAAAATCTACCCGAAGTAGAGGCAAAATGCAGAGGGTTGACAGATAGGAAAGAGAAGATGGACCAGCCCAAGTGGCCCAGCATCTTAGAAAATAGTTTCAGAAAGAGAACAGTAAGTGAAGTGGAGAGGAGTGAGCAATTGTTCAAGAAAACCTGCAAGAGTTGAAGGGTAGGGGCTTCCACATGTAATGAGCCCACCAGGCATGAAAACTTCAAGACACCATGAACTTGCATTGTTCTCAAAAGATAGTGGTCACAGGCAGAGAGGTCAGTGGAACAAGCCTTCAGACACTAGGGAATGATTTTTAGGCCAGAATTGTCTACCCAACTGAAGTCTCATCTAAAGAATGACGACAGAGAAAACATTGGCTCTGGAAACACTGACTTCTCAGATGCCCCATCTGAGGTGGACCGGAGGACACACTTCACAGAAAACCAAAAGTGTGCTTGGGACACAGGACACATGGTCCAATGTCAGAGGAATGGAACCTCCAGCTTCCAGGCACAAATGCAGGGCAGCACTTGGCTCCTGGTGCAGAGGTTTCAGGAGGCTGAGGACAGGACACCAGTATGTCTGTGTTGATCAGGGACTTAGAGAACTGCAGAGTCTGCTGTGGAATTAAAAACTTGGAGCCCAGCAGCTGGAGTTCAGCACTGTGGGAAACAAAAGTACAGGAAGAGCCATCATAACAGACCCACAGGCTCAGCGCCATTCTAAAGTGACACATACTCTGGAAGGATGGGAGACAGGCAGCCAGTGTGCGTGCATGGGGAGACAGAGGGTGAAAATGAACAGCCATCTTTCTTAGTGGAAGGCAGGCTGAAATGTCACACACAAGCCTGCTGTTGGAGACACAGAGTAAACAGTAAAACATATGGCCTAGGAGAGCTGCAGTAGGGACGCGGGTGGTGGGCCGCTGCTTACCTCGTCTCATGAGGGTGATCCTCACTTGGGAGGTCTGGCTCCCCACTGAGGAGAGGACGGAGCAGCGGTACTCTGTGCTCTCACGGATGGCGTCCCGCAGCCAGCTGAGCACATGGGCCCTGCCATCAGGCAGTGCGTGGGTCTGCACGGGAACACACGTCTGCACTTCGCGCCCATTCTTCTCCCAGACAAAGCGAACATCAGCAGGACCTGGGGGACACACAGGCCAGCTCCACCCTGTGTCCCAGAACCCCATGGGGAAGCACAGGAACTGCCCTGGCCCAGGCTTGGGGGCAGGGGGCAGGGCGCTGCTCAGTTTGGGGGTTTCTGTTATCCCAGGTGGACCTGAAGCAACTCAACAGCATTCAGCTCAGTCCCTGCCCTGCCCCCGAAGAGGCCTGGCGGTGGCTCCTGCTGTGGTCCCCAGTAGCCTTGGGAGAAATAGGCATACATGCTCATTGCCCTCACGGCCCATGCACCCTGCTCCTGGCCTCACTCAGACACCTGCTCCAAGTGTTTAGGCCATTGGGAGCTATATACCTTCTCTGATGGAGACCCTGGTGGTGGTGCTCTGGGCTGGGTGTCTGTTTCACAGGTGGCTCTGGGCCTGGGAACTTCATCTGCCTGCCCTGGCCCTGCTGCCACCGCCTTCAGCCACAGGCTCTGCCTCCTAGGCATTCTCCCCACCATGCTGAGGGCCAGAGTTCCTGCTCTTGATAGGACCGAGATGGGCCTTGCCAAGCTAAGGGGGTGCAACGGGCCCTGGGAACTCTTGGGTGGGCTGGGGGAGGGCGCCGGCGTGCTGAGAAGGGCTGAGGGCTTGTCCTATGGAAATAAGCACTTGGAGGAGAGTGGGGAATGGGCCCCATCTCCTTTCTGCCATGCTTGGCCCTGGACCCTAGCCAGGGCCTTAGCCCTGCTGAGCCAGACTTGGGCCAGGAGCACAGTACAAGCACCTGGGCTTCCTGCCTCACTCGGGACAAGCTTCCAGGCCACTGCAGAGGGGACAGGGTGGAAGGCCCTGAAGAGCAGTGCGTGGCGAGCCAGGAACAAGATCTGTGCTCTGGCCCCAGGACTGGAAGCAGCCTGTTGGGGCTGGCTTCCTTAGCCTTAAGTGCTGCTGGACAAGCCTGTGGGTTTCAGGCTTCAGCCTGGGCCCAGGAGCTATGCTGAGACAGGCCCCGTTCCCACCCCCTGCTGAAGGACAAACAAACCAGGGCACCTGTACATGGTCTGTGTACACACAGGTTTCCACCCAAGTCTGCTGAAGGTGGGCTAAGGGAGAATTGAAATAGCCCCACTGAGCACTGCTAGGCTTCTGCCTCAGGTATGTGCAAACCTATTGAGCTGCGACAGTGGCAAAGGCCAGGCCAGGGCCTAGACAGGTATAGAAGCTCAGTCTGCCCTAGAATCCCAGGCCGCCGCAGCGAGACGAAAGAGGTGAGCAGGCCGGACTTCTTGAGGGCCCCCGTCACTGCGGCTCCCAGTCACGGCCCTGGGGCTGGGGCCAGGCCTCACTAACCCACCTGCTGCCCCTCTCACTCCCACCTGTGGCAGGTGGACACCCCAGTGGCGTGGACTACGGACCCTCTCTGGCCTCCTTGTCCAGCACCTGGCTCCACATGGACACCACCCACTGCAGACAGGTGGGGTGTGGGCTGACCTGGCGCAGAGCAGCTCCGCCTGACGCTCACACCACCTGAGACTCAGGTTTTAAAGGCTACATTCTCCTTAGATGCTCACTAACCGGGGAAGGATGAAATCAAACGTGGCGTCATGGAGGACGGTCAGCAGCAGAGGGAAGGACTACGTGTGTCTACCTGTGGCTGGAGCCCACTGAGCAGGTAAAACAAATTATAGAGCAGAGGGATGAACGAACTGGCACAAAAAGCAATAGGCATTTGGTGTGCAAGTGTGTGGGAGCGTGTGCATGGCCAGACATAAGGGGTAAAGGTGGGGGCCCCACACGCCACCTTGGGAGGGTGAGGCGGTGGCAGAGAGTTCTGTCAGGTGCTGGGTCTTTTAGAAAGAGGAGAAGCTTCCAGTTGAACTAAGATTACTTTCGATGGATTCCCAACACCATCAGGTCCCCGTGTGACCACCATGGCACCTGCTCATCTCTGTCCAGTGCCTTTCAGCAGTCGCCATGGTCGGGGTCCTCCAAACTTCCTCCCCGGGGAAGGGCAGACGCTGGACGCAGACAGCCCTGAGGTGCCCCTGACGTGGCAATCAGCCCCCACAGAGCGCGTCGACGCCGTGTCTGGGGGTGAGAAGGTGGGAAACGGCCGACGAGGGTCCCGTAAAGGACGGGACAGCCACTGTGTTGTCATTCATCAGCAATCACGTTTAAGAAAAAGATTTAGCAACACAGAAAAATACTAAGAACGTTACATTCAATGAAAAAATGTAAGTGCCTGTGTGTACACATATGTACATATGTGTAAATATGTGTGTGTATGTGTGTATAGACACATTCATATATATGCATAGAGTAAAGGCCAAAAAATGGCCATAACGCTGGCAGGTTTAAATTTAGGTCGTTTAAATTTCGCTCTTTATACTTTCCTGGAGTTTCTAAATTCACTATAATGAATAGTGCTTTTAGAACAAAAAGAAACTACTATCTTGAAAGAAAGAAATGTGCCCTAGATTCTGCAGGAAATTCTGAAAGTTCAAAAGTGCTTTGCACAGCAGCCCACTGGCTGTCCCGGCCCTCCTAGGCTTGTTTCCTGTGTTCTGTGCAGGACTTTCTTTCTAAAGTTTTTGTCATTTTGTACTCTCTCTATAGAGAAGGCTCTCATGACCAACCCTGGGACAAGGAATCTGAGTGGCCTGAGCTGGGGCCTAATTCGCCTCCCCCCCCCCCCCCCCCCGACCACGTGCACGTGAGTTGGGACCTTTCAGGAGTAAAATCCCCCAAGGCCACAACTCCTGTGGCATAAACAGTACAGCAAACACCTACCACGCACACCTCTGTCATGAGGACATTCTTAGGCATCATTAAATACTCTTTAAGTGTGTATTTAACTGAAGTAAAACATTAAAAATGTTAAAGAAGTACTTACATTCCATTTATTCTTTTAAAAAACTATCCAACTCATTCTGAATGCAGAGGAAATTAAAGAGAGAGGGAAAGTGAAAGTTAAAACCAGTTGGCAAAGTCACCAGGCTGCAACATCAGTGGGGACCTGGGCAGCAGCCCAAACCCATCTGTCCCACAGGGCCCGCTCCTTGGAAACGTGGACCGCTGGGCCTGTCCCCCACAGCGGCCTCGGCTGGCCTCTGTGGGCTGGGGCTGGCAGGAGTCTCGGGGCCTAGCACCCACCTTAGGGTCGACGCGGGGCAGGGGCTGTGGGCTCTTCCTGCCCCACCCTCGTCCAAAATGATCTAAGGAGACCACTAGTGTAGACCTCTATCTACTTTGTGACAAAAACAGAAGTACTGGGAACAATGGCCTCTCTCCAAGGAGGGAGGCCGACCCATCCAGGAGGTGGGGGCCAGAGAACCCTGGGTTAGAGGGAAGTATGATGGGACCCACCCCAAGTGATTAGGTGACATCCGCACTGGGTGCCCCCACTGCTGTCTGTGCAGCTCCACCAGGCAGGCCCGTGCTTGTTGCAGGTGGTCGACTCTGACCCTGGGGCCAGCTGCCAGTGGGCTCACCCACCTCCTATGCTCATGCCCAGGGGCCTGCCAGCAACTAGGGACCCAGGCACAGCTCTGCGGCTGTTCTCAGAGCACAGAGGCTGCACACACCAAGGACACTCATGCCGCAGCCCCAGGACTAGGCATCCCCTGCGGGGCCCAGAGTCCACTAATGCACAGAAGTCAGCAGACCCAGCTGGGAGGGGCTCTCCTGGGTCTCCACCATCTGATTTTATTGGCTTTCCTCCTCAGGGTGTCTTAAGCTTGTCCCAAAGCTGCCAGTGCCCTGTGATCAGCTGAAGAGTGAACCCCAAAATGCCCAGGTCCTAATCACGAGAACTGAATGTAGCAAAAGGTTCTTCACAATGTTGCGGGGTCTCCCGACCACACAGAGGGTCAGGGGGGACTCCCTTCTGTGGATGACACTGCCACACACAAGACTTCCAGAAACCCCAGGACAGCACTGCTCTGTTGGAAAGGCGCGTGGATTATCACGCAACAGAGACTTAGCTTCTGGCAAAAACCACCTGATCAAACATACTAAGCACTGAGACTCCAGCAAGAGTCACCTTGCCCTGAAGTGGAGGGTGACCCTTTCTGGAAAATGACCAACTCATGGGTCAACTACCCCCACAGCAATTTCAGGAGTCCTTGCATGCACGTTTGCACCAGCAGTCACCGCAGGACTGGACCCTTGAGACTCAGCCCTCCTTCTACGATCTCTCTGACCCCGGTGATTTAAAGGGCTCTGATTGTTAATACTGTAGTTAAAACATAAAAGCCCACAAAACATTGAATATCCAAAAGTTACTCAAGTGTAGGAGGTCTATTCTTAGCTTTAAAAATGACACAGGTCTACCTCTGACATAGTCATATAAGGGACCGGAGCTGGATTCACGGGGTAAAGAAAGATTCCACTTTTGTTAAAAAATTATATAGATCAATTTCTGTATGTGTATATGCATATGCAAGTGCATGATTTACATGTGCATGCTTGCATTGCATATGCATGGATCGAGACTCACTACCATCAGTCACTATTATTTATATGCCCACATTTATATGCCAAAATAAAGCTACTTGTGCTTACGTGCAAACAGTGGGATTATTTCACGGCTTATCTATACGATTCTAATTTTGTCACAAGGAGCATGGAATCATTATTTCCGAAAAGTGGAACACGACTGCACGCTTAATTCCTTCAGCTCAGGATTCCTTTCTCTCCTTGTCAATACCCTAATTCGCCATCATGCACATAGATCCCTTCCAGATGAAAGGCAGTTGGCAGTTTGGACAACCACTCCAGAACCAGAGCTCCTGCCATACTCAGGCCTCAGCCCCTGAATGGAGGTGTGCCCACAGAGTGCAATGTGCAACATGCTTTGGACCAAAAAGAAAAACACGATTACACACAAGTATGTACACACATATACACACAAACGCAGACATACAAGCACACACATGCACACGCACACATACACACACTCCACTGAGGTCAGGAGATGGAGGGAAGACAGAGTCTGGGAAAGCCCTCAGTCACCGAGCTGCAAGGCCGTGAACACTGTAAGAATCCCACCTGGCCTTCGGCAGGACAGAGCCTGAGCCATAGTGACACGGTTCCATAAACTCAGCCCTGTGGGGATGCCAGGCCTGAGAGCACGTGGGGACTCCTCAGGGAGTAACACAGAAAGGAGGCAGGCGGGCAATAGCGGCATGGAGCAGCACCTGTGCAGACCGCAGCTTGAGGGGCTTGGTCTTTAGTCTGCCACCTGCTAGGATTCAGAGAGGAGATGGCCACAGACACCGCCATTTTAATTGGCTGCTTGTTAACCAGCGCTGCCTTGTGGGCTAGATTTAGGGTAAAAGGGAAAACATGCCTAGTCGGATATGTCACTGGGGCACCCCATGCCTGTGGCTGAACAGGCCTGGGGACAAGGCCTGCATGGGGTGTCAGACAGGGGGACCCACTCTTGCCTGCTCTGTCCCTCAACAGCAGGCTGCCTTTGGGAATAGCAGGCTTCCTGCGTGGATGTGAAGCCACTCGGTTGAGGGGTCTCTTCGAATGCCCATCAGTGGGGTCCCCGAGGGCCACCTCCTGGCTTTTGCCTGCTGAAAGGGACAGAAATGAAGGGGAGTCTTTCTAGAGGGTGGAGTGGGCGCCGGGCTTCAGGGGAGGCCGAGGCGGCACAGGGACCACTGTGTGGCCTGGGATGAGACCCCCTGCCCCCCGCCGTGCCCCCAAGCAGTCTCTGGTGCACGCACTTCTCACTCACATGCTGCCGAACAGGGGGCCACACAGCAGCACACCGCCTCCAGGGGGCTCAAAGGTCCCAAGTGTGGAGTGTATGTGTATGTGATTATTTGTGGTGTGTGTATATGTGTTGTGTATATTTGTGTGCTGTGTGATGTGTGTGGCGCATGGCGTCATGTGTATATGTTGGGTGCAGAGTGTGCGGGGTGTGTGTGTGGTTTGATGTGTGGCATGCATATGGCATTTGGGTGTGTGCAGTGTGTGTAGCGTGTGTGCGGGGTATGCAGGCTGTGTGTGTGAGGCATTCAGTCTGCAGTCCTGAGCCCACACGGAGCAAATGCACAGCCTGGGGCCCCTTGGGTGGCCTCAACACTGAACAGGATATAAGCAGCACCCCTCTCTGGATGGCAAAGGACACGACAGCCTCCCTAGAAAGGCGGGTCCATCGTGGGCTGCCCCACAGCCTCAGATGGTGGCCTCTGTGGAACAAGGAAAGGTCCCAGCTAGGGCAAACAACTGGAGAGAAACTGAGCACAGGAGCAGGAGGACGGGGCAGGGATGGGGGGCTGTTTCCCTGGCCCATCCATCCGGAGCGCCAGGAACTCACGCTGCTCCGCAAGCTGTCTCAGGTCAGTGGTGCTGAGGCGCCGTCCTCTCAGCTCCTCACTCCCGGGTCTACCCAGCTCTCCTGTTTCGGCTGCAAGACCACAAGCTGCATCGCCCTAGCTCTGGCCACCAGCTTGTCGCTAGGTCCCGCCATGGAGGCCCTGGCAGGACATGAGGGGGCTTCCTGACGCAAGTCTGCCACAGTGAATTCAGCGCAGACACCATGGCCCTGAGGGCAGGCAAGGATGGCTCTGAGTGAGCCCCTAACTGTCCGACAGCTGGTGGTTGTGCCTGCAGTTACTATGTTTCAGGGAGCCTTACCTCCCTTCTGCCCCGGCCCTTCCACCATCTTTGTAACTAAAGCTCTCTACTAAAGTCCCTGTGTTTGAAATGCCCGGAGTGGCTTCTGTTCAGATCAGCCGCAAAGTCTGTTTCCCAGGCCCTGGTCTTCGTCCTCTCCCCATTCCAGGCTGTGGGGATGAACAGGAGTGTGTGTGTGCACACGCCCAGCTAACAGGTGACACACACCTGAGATCACACCTAACGGCGCACAGCTCCTGACCACATGGTCTGCCTGTATCCATCCTCCTGCAGGCCCAAGGGCCTCTGCCAGATCGTGGGAACCCAGCACCACCTTCCTGGCTTTCCCTGACGGGGAGGGTCCCAGTGTGCCTGGGAGGCTGGAGCAGGTCCTAGGTGCTGCCCAACGGCACTCACTGGCCCAGGAGCAGCCTGGGCGTCGCACACAGGCCTGGGCCCAGCATGGAGCAGACTCTGGAGGTCTGGCTCTACTGCCTCCCGTTCTCAGGCAACGTGCCCGGCCACCCCATGGCCCGTGCAGAGCCCCAGTGCCCACACATGCTACCTCACAGCAGATACAGGATATTCAAAGGCTGAGGAGCCAACTCAACAGGGAGACAGGCAGCAGCCTGACACATAGCAGCTTCTCACAGCTTGTTAAAAATCTCAGAACGAAAGAACAGGATTTGTTTTTTTCCTCACTAATGTCATTCATGCCCCCTAGCAGATGACGGAGCTGCCACGGCCTCTAAGGTCTTGTTTTCTCTTGGAGGCTATTTAGATGCTGACACATGGGAGACCTGGGCCGCCAGGCACTGCCCGACACCCAGGATGCACTTGAAAGGTGGGTTTGTCTTGTGTCCCCTTCCAACACTGCCCAATGAACGCCTCCCAGGTCCAAAGGGCTTCTGTTAGTTCGCAGTCTTTTCTGCGTTTAAATGTCACCAACAAGTCATTAAAACAATTCCCATTCTGGAGGTTCCGAAGCTAATTTTGAAATTGCCAAATGCCACATATATCAAACCCCACTTGTTATCAGATGTAGAAGTAATCCTGTAGACTAGCGATTGGTACACCTTGGCCTTTGGGCCACATCTCGCCTGACACTCGATTTGTAAATACGGTTTAATTTACGCATAGTCACACCCACCCACTGGCAGCTTCCAGGCCACAAGCGCAGAGCTGAGCAGTTGGGACAGAAACTACAAACAAGAAACTGCAAGGCCTAAAACAGTTAACATTTCGCCTATGCAGAAAAGTTGGCTGGCCCCTGCTGTCCAGAGGAATAGGTTTGGGCTGACGGTTTAATTTCACCGGGCTCACCGAGGGGTGCAGCCAGGAAGGCAGTGCTGGTGGAGGAGGTCCGCACCCCCCATCCCCACCTGAACTGAACAGGTGCCCCGCTCACCTGTGGCCTGGCAGAAGAGGTGGAAGGTCCCCAGGGCATGCACGTGCTGGGCTTGGTCGCTGAGGAAGGGCGGCAGCAAGGTGACCCTCAGGTGGCTGTCAGGCCCCGAGCCTGAGCCCAGCCAGGGGCTTCGGGGAGAGGAAGATGAGTCGGGGCCCAGACAGGACAGGGAGGAGGACCCCGGAGGAGGGAAGGGCATAGGAGATGAGGCTGCGAGACAGAGGACAGAAAAGAGAGAGGGCACTGAGGCACAAGTCGTCAGGAACACACCACATGCAGAGAAGAGAAGCAAGCTCGGGAAAAGAAAGGGACCCAGTGCTGTCCTGGGCCCCTGCCCAGGCCGTGCGTGGAGGGAGCAGGAGACTCGGCCACGCCTGTCACACATGCGGGAGGGAGGCCCCACAGCCTCAGCAAGTCACGTGCCCACGTCAAGGATATAAGATTCTCATTTATTCGGTAACTTTCCAAATGTATACAATTTAAAGTAGAAAAATAAAAACAAAGTAAATCTTATAAAACACAAATGTTTACACCAAAAAGTCGAATCCTATCATGCTGGAAGATGAGACTGTCCACACAGGCACACAGAAATCCAGAGTTTATTGCTCTTTGCCACGGAAAAAAAGTCTCCTCTTGTGGGCGTTTGGACAGCGGTAAGTGGAGTGTGAAGTCAGTGATGTTACACTGCAGTGGCCCTCACGCCTTACAGACAGCGCGAGGCCACGCAGGACTGCCACTGCGGCGTCTGTGGGCAGCTGTGGTCACAGGCCCATTGCCCCCTGCTGCCCGGCTCTCCTCCAGTTGTGGATGGCTCAGGTCAGCCATGTGGAAAGTCTGGGTGGGTAAGAGGTGTGAGATGGAAGCAAAAAAGAAAAAGGAGATGTTCAGATGGTCAGAGTCCTGGTGAACGTTCCGTTGGTCTGGACAGGAGGTTTTGACCAGTGGCCGTGGGCAATGGATTGTGAAACGCTCGTCCCCTCAGCTCTGGGCCAGCTCAGCTCCACCCAGCGCCCACTGGGGCCACCATGCCTCGCTCAAAACCCTGCCTGGTGGTCATGGGACAGTCCTCCACGCCTTCTCTTCTTCAAAAGAGTTAAAACAAGATAAAAAAAGTACAGAAAGAAAATCTCTCTAAAAACGACACTTCCCTCAAGGAATAAATTTTTTTAAAAAAAGTGTGCTCAAGAGACGGCTTCGTCTGCATTTCTAAAAGCAGAAAGAACATGTTTAGCAAAAGTAAGTTTATCCCTGAGAATTGTAAGCAACGTAAGCCATATCATATCCTAACATACAACAAAATCTAGAAGATGTATATCTTCCAAATATTAAAACATCTGCTTTAGTAATTTAAAAAATAAATGACCTAACACTCCAACAAAATTAAAGCAAAGTACTAAAAAATAATTACGTGGAAGAAAAGATTCGTGCCAATCTGGACAACAGGCAATTAAGTTACCAATCTGATAAACTAAAATGTCATTTCCAATCTGGAATTAAATTATCTTTCAGTGGCCGCTCTGAGGAGGGGATGCTCAATGTTCACCTCTTCCCAGGCCAGTGGCAGTCCAGCCCTCTCCCCGCCGCAAGTGAGGGGTCGGGTGAGATGCCGCTGCAGGTATGTCTCACAGAGTTCCAATCGACTGGCCAAGGGAGCCCGGGTGTGAGGCTCGTTGTTTTCCGAAAGGACAAAGAGAAACCAAGTCACAAACTTGACCCAAGAGAAGGGACACAGAAAACTGAGGTCTGCGGACGACGGGCTACCTACACGGCACGGGGTGAGGTTAATGCACAGGGGACACAGAGACCTCTCCTCGACACGCCTCAGTCCCCATCTGCATCCGAGTCGGCGAACTTCAAGTCGCACTTGACATCGAACGGTTTGTCCCTGACCGGGAGGTCGTCGACCCTCTGCGAATCTTCCCTGTCAGTGGGCGCTCTGCTGGCCATGGTGTCCTGCTCCGTCTCGTAGCCGGTGTCCAGGGCCGGCCTGGGCTGCCCTCCGTTCTGCTGGGAGAGGCTGCCCTGCTCCACCAGCGTCTCCTTCACACTCTGCTCGCAGTCGGAGAAGTCCGATGTGGGCTGCTTCTTCCCCAGTAGCACGGCGGAACGGAATTTTAGGCACTGTCCAGGCAGGTAGCCCTTATAGCAGTTGTAGGAAAACAGGCAGAGACAGAGGACGAAGAAGAGGAGGAAAAGGAACATGAGGAGGCGGTTGTCACTGGACTTTAGATACATCGTCTTCTCCGAGTGGACCTGGGGGACTGTGTTGATGACAATCTTTGGTTCGCAGGACGTGCTGGTGGGCACCAGGCTGGAAGGTGTGGTGACCTGAACAGCTGGGGTCCGAGGAGAGGAGCCGTGGGTGGGCCCCTTTGCTACTTCGGGGGTAATCCTACCACCTTCTGTCCCAGTGGCCAGAATGGTGGAGGCCGCTGAGGTCCGTGAGACCGTCTTGACCTCCAGAACGTGCTTGGCCACCACCTGCAGGACCGTCTTGTTCCTGACCCTCTCCTCCGATAGGCACTGGTACACCCCACTGTCTCCTTCTGAAAGGTTGAAGATGAGCAGGTTTTTCCTGCCCACCAGGCTGTACTTGGGGCTCTCGGCCTTCAGCACACCGTCCTGGAACTTCCACACCACCCGCGCCAGGTTGGACTTTTGGGGGCATCTGAGTTCTGCTGTGCTGCCACGCTTGAAAAAATGCTGCCGGAAACTTTCCTTAATTTTATCTGGAACATCAAAATAAATGTGCACAGCATCAACAACCCTGCTTGCTACTTAACTTCTTTCAAAAATAGGTCAATAAGCACAAGAGGAACACAAGAATTTCACCCACTGGAATGGAACCTTCCAGAACATGGAATCTTCCAAAACAACTAAGGAGACAAAGACATGCATGACCAAAAAGCAAAGATGAGCCCTGGATGGCAGCCCACAGAGACCAAGACATCGGAGACACCTCTGAGCGGCAGAAATCCCATTTCGCACCCTGGTTTCCCAGGAGAAAACGCATCAGATGGGGAGGCCGAGGAGCTGGTCACGCGGTCTGGCGGCCGCACTCTGAGTCACACATGACACACTTCTGCTCAAGGCCACTGCACACATCAGCCTTGTGGTGCCCTCCTCCTAAAGTTGTCTTAACTGATGGCAGCGGTCAGGTCAGGGATGTGAGGGCAGGAGCCCAGGGGCACGTCCGCCTTCATTCAGCTGGGACGTGCCTGACCTCCTGGCAGGCGGTGGGATCACCCAAGGGAAACGCCACCCACGACAGTCTCAATTGCTCGAGGACTAATCTTTCCTCCCATTCACAAGAGGTACAGGTTTTGTTTAACGAGCCCGAGCTAAGAGAAGAGAGACGCATCTCAAGAGTGGACATTACAGTTTAGGACAGAGAGTGCTTTCCAATAAACGAATACACTCTGCGTGGCTTCAAACATTCTTTTCTGAAATAAAAGGGACAGAGAAAGGTCTCAGGGTCTGCCAAAAGGTATCTGACCTTGTTCCGAGTAAAGAAAGGAAAACAAAATGTGCAAAATGCCACACCACCAAAGCACTGTGAAATGGTTACGAGACTGGCTACTCCTGAAGGGTGTGGAGAGAGAATAAGCAACTTACCAGGGCACGAGGACGCATCCCCACTCATGTCCTGAATCAGACCCCTGCAAAACAAGGGGCACAGAGTACACACATGCACGTGCTTCCCATGGTGGGGCGGCCAGGCACCTGCATGCTACACTACCCCCGCCGGGTACCTGCTGGGGCTGTTGGCCTGGTACAGGGCCACGCAGGTCGCCGTGACCAGGCTCCAGACGCAGTAGGGGTCCCGGGCCAACACACAGTCCTCACAGGTACTGTGCTTCCCACAGAAGGCGACGGGGGCCTGGACCACACCCGAGTTGGAACCAGCGTAGACGAACCTTCTGCCCTGTGGGTGTAAACAGATGAGAATGGGTGGGCCCGGGGCCGCCAGCAACATGACGGATGCCCAGTGCAGATTCTCCAGCCCAAGGGGAGCGGTGACCAAGTGCTTCCTGGAGGAAGAGAAGTCCCCCACCCCTCGCTCAGAACTGGAGCGAGGCCAGGACAGACCCCAGACAAATCTGAGTGCAGCACTGTGACAACATGGGCAAGCAAACACATGATTTTTGAGCAAAATCTTCATGTAACTCAGAATGCACTGGGCCTTGGCCAGTCCCTCCTTCCACGTGCAGGCGCCCACCTTCATCCTTAAGAGCAGCAGAACATGTCTCTGAGCCTGTTCAGCCCTGTCTGGGAGGGAGACCCATTAGCTAGACATGCCCAGCCTCACCACAGGCCACAGGCTGCAGGACACGACCTCGGAACCCAATGTGGGCACCAGAGCACAGAGTGAGATGTCCTCTGTTATCTGAATCCAGTACGGCTCACAGCAACGAGGTGTCAACAAACGCAACTGGAGAGTGAACACATGCTACATGGAATAAAAGAAGTGAAAAGGCATCTGCTGATCATGTGTCTACATTTATGAGGGAGCAATATGCAGATCTGGAACTTGACCGTCACACTCAGAAGCAGAGCAAAGCAGGCTCCTCAGTGATCTGGAATGCTTGGTTTGGGATCGCTGGCCACTCTCGCCACCTCCCCCATGCCCAGTGCTGGCAGAGAACCCAGCACATAGGCCAGCAGGGCTGATGTCTTCAGTGAGCTCGGCCAAAACGAGGGCCCCACACAAGTCCACCCGGGCCGATCCAGGGCTTGCAGTTCAGGTTTTGACATTCACTCTGTCCTTTGCCTGGTGCTTTCATGTCACCTTGATGTCCTAGAACGACCTCTGGTTAACATCAGAAGACTCCAAGTTTACACAGTGCTCAGAATTTAGACTCAGACAAGACACGATGGCGTTTATTCTTGGAGAACAGCTTCTCGATTAACTTCAGAGTCTGGCTGAGCTCAAAGTCCCTGGTGTTGCCCCCAGATCTTCTGGCCTGTGATGCATTGAAGGTCACTGAGCCATCGTGTGCAACCACAGCTGAAAGGGAAGTGCCATCTGCAACAGAGTCAAACGGTGAGACAAGTGGCACAGAACCAGGCCCAGTGCTCACCTATCTGTGTTAGTAGAGACCTGGGCAGAAGAGGCCACGTGTCCGCCATATCTGTAAGGAGTGAAGGTGCCGTGGATGGATCACGGTCAGGGAATCAATCACACGGTTCACAGAGGTAAGGAATATTTTCTGGGGCGAAAGGCCAAGTAGGCAACTTCAAAGGACCACCGAGGTCCACAGAGGGACCCTGGCGAGGGCGTGGACTCTCACACATCACAGAACAGGTGGCCCAGACTGCTGGAGAGCCCCGACGCCTCACCCCGGTTAGGTGGCTGGGTGTGGGGAGGGCAAGCCCATCCCATGCTGGCTCCATCCTCCACACCACACGGGCCGCTCAGCCCCCAGCTCTTGCAGCCCCCACAGGTGTCAGCTGAGCTCCCATGAAATAACTGACAGCACCTCACAGATTCCAGTTAACGAACGTGGAAGGGAAGGGGGATAGCCAAGCACGTGGAGAATGGGCGACAGTGACCACTGCAGGCAAGGCCCACTGGTGACGCTAAGGCAGCCCACTGTGAGGGCAGTGTGGAAAATTAAACAGAGTAACTCTGAGAGTCATGTGGATTCCAGGACGGTGCCCTCCAGAGTCATCTCCCCCAAACCCTCAACCCCAGTCTAGTCACGAGAAAATGAGACACACCAAATGAAGGGGCGTTCACCAAACACTGACCAGTTCTCTCCAAAAGTGTCAAGGCCACCATGACGAGGACAGGGGGGAGCTGTCCCAGACCAGAAGGGAAGTAGATGCCTGAGGCCACATGGGACCCTGGGCCCAGAAGGACACTGTGGGAATGCGGAATATCCGCTGTCTCTAGCTCAGTGACAAGTGGGCCAGCAGAACCCTCAGGTTAGACAGGCGTGCGCTGGGAGGAGGGCCCACAGGGGCGCCCTGAACTATCCCCCAACTCTCCCTTGAATCTAGAATTACTTCAAAATAAAAAACATTTCCAAGGCAAAGGAAAAACATCCTGATCAGGGGCTGCCCAGCATCTGTGAGGTTTGTTGAGAGGCCCCTTCCCTGGGGCCTCGCGGGTCCCCACGCCCCTCCAGGGACGGCGCCTTCGGCCACAATATGGGGCTCCCACTGTCACATCTTGGTTTCTGTGCACGTGGGCCACAGTGGGCCCTGTGGTGGTGCTGGGAGGATGTGGGCAGAGTTGAAGGAGCTGTCCGAGCAGTTTTCTCTCCTTTGCCTATAGGCCGGGTCTCACCACTGAAGCACATCCCCTTCAACGTCAGAAGCAGCCTGCCCTGTGGGCTCCGAAACGACCACACAAAGCACATGTGCCGTGTGCCCCCAAAGAAGTGAATTAGGATTTCAAACAGCTATTTATACATCCACATTCATGGCAGCATTGTTTATAATAGCCTAGGGATGGAAGCTACCGAAACGTCCACTAACAGACGAATGCATAAACAAGCTGTGGTCCATCCGTACAATGGAATATTATTCAGTCTTAGAAAGGAAATTGTAATACACGCTACAATATGAATGAACCTGAGGACATGATGCTAAATAAAACAGGCCAAAAGGACAAGTATTATCTGATCCTACTTATACAAGGTCTCTAGAGTCGTCACATCACAGAAATGGAAAGTAGAGTGGTGGGTGCCAGGGGGTGGGGGAGGGAAGGACTGGGGACTTAAGTGCGTAACGGCGTCAGTTTGAGATTCCCAAGATGACACAGTTCTGGAGATGGATATGGTGATGGCTGCATGACAATGGCAATGCACTTAACGCTGCTGAGCATACGGAAAAACAGTGAAATTTTATGTGGTGTCCATTTGCCACAACACAAACACAAACCAAACGCACTTGTCAGCAGGCGAGAGGAGGCAGTGACAAGGACAGCCCCTATGCGGAGCGGGGGGCCGTGTGCTGTCCCGTCTGCATGCACAGCCCTGCAGTAGGCGTTCACCAGTTTTCTACAACAGGCCAGGCACGGCTGACCCAGACCTTGCATTCTGGCGCCACACTCCGAGTCACACATGACACTTCTGCTCAAGGCCACTGCGCACATCAGCCTTGCGGTGCCCTCCTCCTAAAGTTGTCTTAACTGACGGCAGCGGTCAGGTCAGGGATGGGAGGGCAGGAGCCCAGGAACACGTCTGCCTTCAGCGGGGACGTGCCTGACCCCCTGGGTGCATGAGGAAGCGCTTTTCACCCCTGAACACACCGCTTCATGCTGGCCCAGCAGTGCTATGGCCACTGCCAACTCATCCTGAGCCCACCGGCCTGAGGAGACGGTGTGGGAAGCCACGGTGTGCAGGGTGCATTTCTACCTATTCCATGCAACAAGGCCACACCCAGTGCAGGGGGCTCCTGAGGGGAGAGGCAACCTGTTCCCCTGGGCACCAAGCTTCCTATAGGGCCACCCCCGACCCTGGGCGTGGCCACGTGACCAAGTCCTGGTCCAAGGCATGTGAGCAGAGGACTGACTCATAACCACCCACACCTGACCCTGTCCCCTTCCCTTCCTTCCACCTTCCACCTATAAGATTGGCACCCATGTGCTCCAAAAGCCTTGGGTTAAGACAGCAGGGTCTTGGCCAGCCTGGGTCCCTGAATGACATCATGGAACAGAGCAGCGCTGTGTTCTCAACACAGTGATGAGTACTCAACAATTTGGAGGCCTCCAGGGTGCTGGCCCCAGCAACTAAGGGACATGGTGGCGGTGGGAAGGGCTTCTGCAGCTCCTTCTTTCAACGTCAGGTGGCCCACTGCCCGGAGCCAAGGGAGTCCCCACAAACTGGGTGGAGAGCCCTGTCAAGAACCAGGCAGGGAGGAAGCCCTGAGGGACCGTGGGGACAACCTCCTTCCAGCGTGAAGCCCCACCCATACCTGGAGAGAGAGGGCCGCTGGGAGTGCAGAGGTCAAAATGAAATGCTCAGTAGCAGAGCAGCGTAGGACAACAACGAGGCCTGAGGCCCTGGAGCAAGGCTCTGAAACAGGGTCAGGTGGGAAAGGCCAAGTGATAGGCAGGCCTGTGGCCAAGGGCAATACGACACATGGCCCACTTCCAATTTTCAGTGCTAACCCTGGCATTGCCAATGTCCCAGAACCCATTAGCTCAAGGGTCACAATGTGGGGATACCCATAAAGAGAAGTAAGATCCTCAGCCACAGTCACAGGGTGGCAACAGGCCAGGCCCCCCTATATATGGTCTGCTGTCCCCACTGTACAGATCAGGAAACAGGCAAGACTGGCCTGCTTGGGCTCATGCAGGCACTGTGGAGCCAGGGTTTAGAACGGGAGACCTGGAGCCCGGCCTGTGATCTGCTCTACATGGCTCCAGCCCAGCTATAAAACGGGTGCATATTCCCCAGGCCTCCACGATGGATGCCAGGGGACAGCCTGCTGTCCATGGGGCAAATCCAACCCCCTGGCTGTTTCTATACAGCCTATCAGCTAATAACTGGTTTCACATTTTTAATTGGTTGAAGAGAAATCAAAGAAATTATATTTGTGACATGAAATGAAAATTTCACGAACTGCAAGCTCAGTGTCTATAACAAAGGCTTTGCAAAAACAAAGCCAGGCTGATCCACACCACTCTTGTGCTATAAGGCAGAGACTGAGACAGTGGGGGCATCAAAGCTTCAATACTCACGCTTGGCCCTTTACAGAAAACGCCTGCCGACCCTGATGTAGGAGTTAGCACCTCTTCTAAGGGGAGGGAGTGGTACCCAGAGTAAGGTTTTCTATGCTGATGAGTAAGCTGCATTAGCAGCGTACCACGGACAGGGTCTCACCCTCACCAAGTTCAGGGCACAGGAAGTGTTTTTGTTGTAGGTCAACGCCCATCCTCCACCCCGGCATCATGTCGGCCCCAACAACTCAGGGAGGTTCTGCCAACTTTCAGGAGAAAGTACCATCTCCCCAGTCTGTGTGCCCGCCATCCCAAACCCCACGGTACACTGAAGAATTTTCTGTAAGAGCCCAAATGTGGGGTCGTCTGGGCCAAAGGGGCCTGCCCGGCCGCAGCCCGGGGATTACCGAGGCTTGAGGCCACGGGAAGGCCACCCTGCCCAACCATGCAGCCACTTTACCTGCTTGGAAGATAGCAGCAAAGTCTGGACTGGCTCCATGTCCTGGAAGAGCTGTGTCTCCTCGATGATGTGGACATCGTTCTCAAGGCTGATGGCTTTGTGCAGGGCACCCTGGTCTGCAAGGTCAAGGCACAAGTCAGTGACCCACCCCAGAAGGCGAGCACGGCGCTGCCTGCTCTGTTGGCCACAGCAGCAAACAGTCACCCTTCTCCCTCTCCACTCGCTTCCTTAGCAAGACATACAAACAGACAGCATTTTTACATTAGAGTTGGAAAAAGGAAAAGTCACTGGCAAAATAAACAGAAACTCAAGTGGCAAGGGTTATTCCCAGTGTTTTAAAAGAATAAATGAATGTTTCATTGTTGACGCCAACATCCTTATCAGCACAGCTGATCTGATCTGTGCCATCAGATCAAATTATAAGTGGCTTTTGGTCCACTAGCCCCCTGGGGATGCCATCCTTCGAGGGGTCGCCGGCAGCTGAGGGCACAGCCCACCAGTTGCTCAGAGGCACCTCTGGAAAGCCCCCAGGGTGAACCTTGGCGCCCACCAGCTGCTGCTGCACCTGGCCACCGACTCCCATTCCAGAAATACTTGCTTCCTAGACCCTGGGCTTCCAGGGAAGCAGCGTCTCCCATGGCAGGTCAGGACCGGTCTCGACCAGGCACGCCGGACGAACGTGCTGTCTGCCTGCTGTCATCCAGGCTCTCTTTGTACCAGCCAAGACCAACCAGACCTGAATTTCCAGATCTGGACCAGGACTGGCATTTCTAACCAGTGCCCCAGGTGGTGTGATGGTCACAGAGATCTGGAGCCTGCCAGGTGTGGAGAGATCTCAGAAACAGAAATTACTCGGGGTACCTGGGGAACCGCTGGCTCCACTCGGCAAACATCAGCTAGATTTACGAAGGCTGTGCCCAGGGCCGGGACCCACCTGTGCTGACAAACATGACGTCATAGACAGTGCCATCCAGGGCCTGGGTCCTGTCCACCACGATCTGCGTGTAGTTGACATTGCGCTTGATCAGTCTGGGCCTGTTGTCGATGGGGACCACAGAGTCGTCCATCAGAGGGTGATCTTTGACAAACTGCAGCGTCTTGTCTGGCAGATTGAGGGAGCTGGAGAAGTTGGCTGCCCGGGCCTCGCGGTTGATGCACTGCAGGGGGCAGGCCACCACTGTCACCCGCACGCCCACGGACAGCCCACACTCTGCACAACACCCGGCTACCGAAGGCGTGAACCTGGGCCTCCACAGCGGAAGTTTTGAAAAAGGGGACAAACCAAGATGGCCATTCCCCAGGAACCTGAAGAGAATTATAAAGCACTAGGCAATGCAACTGTCTTTATCCACAAGATGTAACTGGGTTTCACGACATGGAGTCAGTGAAGTAATTCTGATCTATTTATGAATAAAAAAGTTTCAAACTTTTGAAATAATAAAATACACACTTATCACTTGCTAGCTCTCCCACAAGACTGGTAAAAAATCGCTAAAAAATGGTCCAATTCTAAAGAGCATAAAGATCAAGAGCATGAAGGATTCTTTTTTCTGTCCTGGCTGCTGATGGGCATAACACAAAACTCCTGACTTGCAGTGGACGTGTTTTAGTTACTAATACGCACAGAAGGAATGAGGACTGGTGTCAGACGAGGTGCGTCCTGGGGGAGGACAGCCCCGGGGGTAAGCTCCAGGCACCAGGCCACTCCATCTGGTAACAGCCCCACCTCTGGGCCATGCACACAGCTGGACACACCAGTCACAGAATGAACACACAGAGCTGAATCAGCCTAGAAGTTGATCAGCCTAGAAACTGATTTCTACATAAAATTCACTACTTTTAGGGGACAAAAGTGTGATTCGTATTAATGAATAGAGAATACAGCTCATCTCCTTGCAAGAAATCGTGTGCTTCTCTACAGGACACAGAAAATGAAACAGACCTAATTATGTTATGCAATGCTAATGCCACAAAACACCCAGCAGCCAGAATAGACTCCGGTTTGGGCAGTATGCAGCAAAAGCAATTACACAACACACCAAAGAGAGGAACACAGGAAAAGGAGTGTGCCTGTTGCCCTGCCCAGTCCCAGGGGAATGCCCACTCCCTACGTGGACTGACCCACACCGTGGCGTGGCACAGGGTTTGTGCAGCATGGCTGGCCCCACACTACGTTCCACGCTCTGGGTCTTCCCGCAGCCCAGGCGTCTGTCACTCACCGCGCCGGGCCTTGGCGTGGGCACGGCCCCATTGTAGCGCACCCACTTGGTGTGGGACTGCTCCACTGTGGCACTCTGCATGTACTTCCCTCGGGAGAAGACTGCCTCGGCTGTGGACAGGTTGTAGGCGCACACAGCCGACAGCCCCACGTTGTTCCTGGGGAAGAAGGGGCCGCGTGAGTGCCTGGAGGCTGGGAGTGTGGAGAGAAGCCCTGCCTGCCCCGGCACTTACAGCTGTGGGGTGAAGACCCCATAGAACACAGGCTCCTTTAGGCCTGGAGACCTGAGGACGAAGATGTCCCTCAGCACATTGAAGACGAGGTTGCTGTCTGGCCTGGAGCAGATGAGCCTGGCCTTTAGGAAGGACGTCCACTTCTTCTGTAAGGTCCTCAAGCCGCCCTGGTCCCCCTGAAATGCAAGTTTGTGTGTGGTAAGGTGAGGGCAGAAGCCCTGGGAGCAGGATAAATGAGGCACTCGGGCCTGGAATTGCTCTGCCTGAATAAAATGAAGCCACAACTAAAAAAGAAAGCCAGCTGCACACAACAACGTGACCGCAGCACTCCCAGGCAGCTTGGGTCACACATTAAACCAAACCAACAAAGCCCTAGTGATGAAAAGTCACCCATGGCAGCTAAAACAACTGTTTGAATCTGCCCACACTCAGGTTCACAGTGGCCGTCCTTGCACACTTTTGTTTTGGCCCTTTGGTCTGTGTCACGACCCATCCATGAGTGACCGACCCAAGGCACCAGGAGCCAGCGGACAGGTTGGCTCCTGTCTGTCTTAGGCCAATGTGTGTAGGTCTGGTCTTCCTCAAAAGACCTTCCATACGGGAGGTCAGATCTTCACTTCCTTTCTACCCAAGTTTTGTGCTGCAGTGCTTTGGACCTGCCAGGTTCTCCATAACCATTTTTCAGTGACAATCATAAAACACACCTGCTGTAACTTAGTCTGGAGAAAAATACTGAAACTCAGAAATATGGATGCAGAAGTATATAAAATTGAAGTGTCCTTATTTATTTTGGACACAACATGCACCCCTCCCCAACTTCACAATGGAATAGTGAAATCCCAATTCCAACAGAATTTGATTAACAGGGGATAAAAACTAACTTTCTGTAACCCTGGGGATGTCTGAGGAAGGCGCATCAAAAGCAGAACCCCAAGGACAGGAAACTAATCACCCGCGACTTGGGTGCCAAACTCCCTCAGTTTCCAGATGCTGCCGGAGGAAGGACATCCACACTGCTTCCTGTGGCGTGGGGGAAGTGTGGGCCTGGGCGAGGTGACTAATCCTTCAGATGTGCTGTGCCAACGCGTGGAACCAAAGAGCAATGGGGGAATGGCCTCACCTTGCACACCCGTGCTACCCGGGGGATCAGCAGCTTGAAGACAAACTCATATTCCACAGACACCTCTGTGAAGAAGAAGTAGATCCTGTCGTCCTCGCCTTCGGCACTGTCTGGGCTCTCTCGAATCAAGTCAGCATGCACAAAGCTGGGCTCTGCAGGGGAGATACCAAGGGCCGCCTGTACACAGAAGGCCCTGGGCAAGTCCCTGCACACATGCATGGACCCATGCATGTCCCTGAACATGCCGAGGGGCCATGGCACCTCCCCGCACACACTGAGGGCCTCGGCCACCTCCCCTGGCACACAAGGAGGGGGCTGGGCACACCCTGCAAGACATGGGAGAGTGCATGTGCATGTGCCATTTCCTAAACTAAGTCCAGGGTCCGGGAGTGAAGGTGGCGTCCCTCTCAGCCTCCTCGGCCCAAGGGGCTGCCCGGGATGTGGTTCTGAAGCACACCCTCCTGGTCCAGCTGGAGAACACAAGGCTGAGCCTCCCCACTGGCAGGTAGCCTGGGGGCCCAGCGATCCAGATCCCACCATCCCCGGAGACCGACTAGCAGATACACATTTGCTGGTTTAAACAACACGTGCCTCAAAGAGAAACTGTCAACCACCAAGTCCAGGCCCCAGGGCTCTGGCTGCCTGGCCACCCGCTACCGAGGAGGAGCCTGCCATCCCTTGTCTCCCAGACCACGCGCCTTGACAGTCTAGGAGGCTTTGAAGCCGAGGCCCTGCTGGACAGTGTCCAGGCGAAAAGCCTCCTGTGAGCGGCCTGGAGCCATCTGCATCGTGAATGCAATGTGGACACACATTGTTCAGAGATAACGTGATAGCATCGCACACCGATCTGACCACCCTGAGCTCCCACTGACCACCAGACCCTCACTTTATGAAAGCCCCTCAGATCCATTTTCCAGGAGGGGTGAAGGTGGCCTTCAAACAGCGATCTCTCAGCGGAGAAGCAAATACCGAAGCCCAGGAATGCTGGCTGTGGAGCCTGGAGCAGTTCCGGAAGTGCCCCCACCACACCGGCCAACAAGAGCTCTAGGATGCCCATGTCATGTTGAGCCAGCAAAAGGAGCAATACTGCGGGGCAGGGGGTGTCTCTCCTGGCGAGGAAGCTGCCTGAGTAGAAACACACCTCCGATGACCACCCCCACTTCTTACCGTTGAGCCAAGGTATCGCATACTCCGTTCTCAGAGGACTGTGGGAAGAATTTCGGGAGATGATGGGCTCACTTCCCAAGAAGTTATATGACGTCCCGGAATAAAGCTCTCCATCTTCAGGGCCCAGGAAGAAAGAGGAGAAGGGCGTCAGCACCAGTGCAGGGGACTGACGCCTAACACCTCACCTTCCTGTACAGCCCAACATGAGCCCCTCCGAGGACACAGAGGGACCACCACCTGATTCTGGGACATGCTTTCTGTTTCATTTCTTTGACACGGATAGTCTTCTGCTCCTCAGTGAACTGTACTTTATGAGAGTCAGGGTTAATAACTAATGGGAGCAAGTAATTCCTGCATCAGGAAACTAACAAACATGATAGCAGGTGCACCCGGGCTCAGGGTCTGCCTGCCTCAGTGCACAAGACCACTCCAGGCCTCAGTCACAAACGTCCCCTCAAATGAGACTGTCGACTCCACGTGACCTAATAACCCAGGTGATCTGCACAAACCATGGATAGAAATAAAATCCCCCCAGATCTGACTTGTGGACCGTGGTGGGTCTGGCTACCCTTTTGAACAATGAATTCTAAAGCTCCTGTCAGATGGCCTAAGGAGACGCACACGTACCTTTGTGAGGACAGTGAGTACAGAAGGGAAACGGGGAGACTACTGGGAAGGGAGAGGTACTGTGTGTCCTGTGTGTGCTCAACACGACAGCACAGCCCTGCCAGTGCTGGGTAACCCAGAGGGTGACTCACCGACCATGACAGATGTGTAGCTTTGTGCTGGGTCAAAGGGACACCTTCCTTTGCCATCTTCATTTTTCCCCAGAAATTGAAAGGACGTTAGGTTCTACAATTGAATGAAAAGAAAGAGTATCGTAAAATATCTGAATTTCTGTAGTAAGAATGCATCTTTGTTGTATCATTTAACTTAGACTTGCTATTCAGAGGGGACCAAGGGAAGGCCGTGTGTGTGGCCAGCCATGGGAGGCCCAGGTATGAATGCCGGCACCCCGGGACCCCGGAACGCTGACACCCTTGAGAGTTACTCAAGATCTTGGAGGCTCAGTTTACTCATCTATGAGATGGAGATGGTCATGCGGGTGGCTGTAGGATCGTAAAGCAGCCAGGACAAGCTGAATATGTAAGTGACTGGAAGGCCGCACACAGGATTTTAGTATCAACAAAAATGCATTCAAAGCAGTGAAGGACTGTACTGTCCAACAAACAGGTATCAGGAAAAAAACAGCAGAATCTCTACCTAATTCCACCCACCAAGATATACACCTTTCTGGTATCTTGGGACAATCTCTCTTCACCCGATGAGAGAACCCAACACCATGTGAGAAAAAAAACAGACAGATGTAACACATGAAAAACTGGACAGCTTTTGTACACACTGTGCTTCCCCGAAAATAAGACCTAGTCAGACCATCAGCTCTAATGCGTCTTTTGGAGCAAAAATTAATATAAGACCCGGTCTTATTTTACTATAAGACCGGGTCTTACATAATATAATATAACATTGTATAATATAATATAATAAATATAAGACTGGGTCTTACATTCACTTTTGCTCCAAAAGACGCATTAGAGCTGATTATCAGGCTAGGTCTTGTTTTGGGGGAAACATGGCAGAAAAAGTGGGACAGAGTTGAACAAGTGACAAACTAGGGGAAATGCCTGCAAAATGACAGATGAAGCATTTCCATCCCTGCAACCTGAGAAGCTTATACAAAAGACAGTAAGAAACCACATCCCAGAAGGAGAACTACAGGGAAAAAAAAAAAAAAAAGCAAAAAACCAGCAAATGAGAGGAGAAACTCGTCCAGGCAGCAAAGATAAGAAAGGATGTGTGAGCTGCTAGAAACCCATCTGTCACAGTGAGGGCACTGGAGACATGGTTTCAGACACAGAGGCCAGGGCTCAGAGGCAATGACGAGCTGTAGTGACATTTTCATCAGGCTGGTTAAAATATACAGGTTGTCACGTCTTAGGTTAGGAAGTCTGAACTGGGGTGACAGCGCACCCCACTGACGTGAATCATTGATGATATCTCTAGAGAACGTTTGGGGGCCTCTTGGCAGAAATCTGAACGGAGACTGGAAAGGAAATGAAATTGGGGAATTACTGGAAATTTTAGACACAATGACAAACTTAAATATGTAGGAAAGTGCCATTATTCTTAGGAGATGCTTGTGAGAGCATTTAGGGGTCATGGGTCACACTTCAGCATGTGTACACATTCGTTCCTAATAAATGTGCCATCTTGGTGCTTAGGACACACGGACAGTATCAATTTTTCTGTCAGCCTAAAAATTATTATTAGAAATACTGGGAAAGATTATAGGTCTAGAGTTAAAAGAAATACATGACTCCCTGACCTCAACAACGAACATGTTTGTGAAATTTAAGTTTAAATTCCAGTATTTTAAGCTTCTGATTACTAGAGGTCAGCCAGGAAATTCTTTGATGTACAACATGTTTCCCGTACGGAAAAAGAAACGAAGTCTGTCTTTGAGGGCCGAGGATCTCAACACGCAGGGAGAGTCAAGGATGCGATGCAGGTGAGGGGCAGAGACAGTCTTGCTTCTAAAACAGCTCAGCAGCCTTGTGTCCTGCTGTCGCTCCTCAGATGGGGTGCAGCCCAGCAGCAGACACTGGGTGGTGACAGCCCAAGGCCAGGCTGCTGGACATGCTGTCCCAGTCAGCTTAGGCTGCTGGGACAAAGCACACACACTGTGTGGCTTCAACCACACATGCATTCCTCACAGCTCTGGAGGCTGCAAGTCCCAGGTCAGGGAACCAGCACGGCTGATTCTTGGTGAGGACTCTTCTGCCTGCAGATGGCCACCTTCCTGCTGTGTCCGAACACGGAGAGGGATCTCTGGTGTCTCCTCCTCTGCTTATAAGGCCATCAATCCTATCGGATCAGGACTCCTCCCTCTGACCTCATTTAACCTCAGTCACCTCTCCACAGGGCCCATCTCCAAACACCAAGGGGGATTAGGGCTTCAACATATGGATTTTGGGGGGACACAATCATTCAGCCCCTGACATATGTGAACCAAGAACATGCAGTCTAGGACCAGAAATCATGACTTTTCACTTGACCAGACCCACGTCACAGTGAGATCTCCCTCAAAAAACACAAAACATGACAAAGAGGAGGCAAGATACTGGATCAGGTCACACTGGTGCCTCTGTCAACAGTGCAGTTCCCAGAAGGTCCCCCAGGGCCGGAGCTGCACCATGGGCCATGATCCCTGGGTCCTGCCCGCATGCTGCCCCCAGTTCTAGTGGTTCACAGACAGGACAGCGGGACCTGCAGGCGGCGGCGAGTGGCTGGAGCCCCTCCTCACACACGCAGCTGGCAGTTAAAACAGCCTTCTATTGTGCGCAGCCCCATGGTGCTGTAATGCTGACCAGCAGAGGGGCCCAGGCCTTACCAGGTGGTCACAGGCTGGCTGGAAGGCGTTGGTCCCACACACGTAAAGGGCAGTGGCACCGAGCGGCTGCAGCACTCGGATGTAGTTGAGACATTCTGTCTACAAGGAGGAGAAATGCCCGGGTCAACCACCACCAGCTTCCACGGGACACCCTCCACCACCCACCGCGGTCACACCGCTCGCTGCAGAGCTCAGAACCAGCAAGGCACATGCCGACACTGGCTCCCGGACGCCCGCCCGCATTGTGCACTGACTGTGCCCTCTCCCCGCGGGCCTCTGAGGCATTCCACCTTCCCGCAGCAGCTCTGCCTGCCGGCCACAGTGAGAGCAGGCTCTCTGAGATACCAGCCCGGCCCTGGACAAACCTCAAGCTGCAGCTGGCCCGAGTGCTTTGTGTCTGCAGCGTCCATAGGCTGTCAGGTGCCACATGGATTTCACTGCAGTCACCAATTTACACCCAGCAAAGATGTGCTGGCTGAAATGCAATGGCAGCTGACCTTACGTCTTATCCACCTACCACAGAAAAAATGCTTTTACTCTCACTGGACACAAACCATCCATTGTTGCCAGGCCTGTAGAGGTGCATGCTGGGCAGGATCCCCCAGGCCTTCCTTCTCTTTGGGGGACCCCACCCTCCTCACCCCAACACATAAAACTGGAAACAGCAATTCAGGAGTGGGTGTGGCTGGCCCGCCCAGTCCAGGGGAGAGGCTGGACTAATGAGGGGGCTCTGAGCCTGGCTCCACATCAGAAAGGCCAGCAGGAAAACCAGATGCCACTTAAGGACCCACTCACTATTTTAGACTGAAATGTACTTGGATTATATGTGCTATAGTCTGAAATTATCTCTGCTCAGTCAAGTTTTTGTGCTATGATTGCCTTTAAACTGGTTGGGAGTAATGCGTCCTCCCCCACAAGAGCTGGGAGGGTCCCTATCTGCTGTATGGCCTCCACACGGGCAAGGCCCTGGTCTAATTTAGCTGGGAGACAACTCCCTGCGACATCTGTGATTACACTGAAACGGCTGCACTTTCCCTCATTTCCTAAAGTAACTTCAGATTTACTGACTGCAGTGAAAGTATTTAGCATTTGGCTAAAAAAATTACTTATCTTTTTAAAAAAAATGTTTTAATTGTTTTGAAATTAGCCAACAACTGCTGAAATTTGCCGTTAACTCGGCTATCTTGACCCACTTTCAAGGAGGAAGGGGCTCTGAGACTCTCTGAGGCTCTCAGAGAGTCAGAGCCCCCGACACCAGCCCAGCAGCAGGTGGGGAGTAACCAAGAGCTCGGAGAGATGGACACTCGGCCCAGCCCCTCGCCTGGCCAGCACACTGACACTGACACGCGCCCCACAACTCCCTGCATGGCCACCACACTGAGGTACCCAGGATCTCCTAGAGAAGGAACAGGTTTTCAAGGGATGGGTGTTGCCAAAAACCCAGAAATCCTGCAGCAACCCCTCCAGGTTGATGGGGTACTGGGAGGCATGAACACTGCGTTTTACACCATGAGCCAACAGGCATCAGAAATCGTTTTCCAGAGTTTTAGGCTATTTGAATACATTCAATTTAGTTCAACTTCAAAAAGTATTTCTCAAATGCCTACTATCTGGAACTAATTAAAGAGAAAAGCCTACTATGTTTGGCACTTGCTTTGGGAGACGCAATCTTCCCGTTTAGGAATAAAGGGATGACCAGCAAGGTCAACCGTGAGGGACCTGAACAAAATGCCCTGGCTGCGTTCTAAAAGGAGCGGTTTTCAGAAGGTTAAAATAACTAGGAAATACCGGTGTGTCTTTTCGTAGCTTGCAAAAATAATTACCTGTTTTGATTTCCCCTTTTCTGCACATTTTGCTTTTTTATCTTCTGAGACCTTCCAATATGCCTGGTAGGAGGAATGAGAGTCATTTCAGTGCATAGCCCCCTTTTGAAAGGAGATACTGGTATAACAATGTACAGTTTACAAAGCACACAATGGCACTGAGAGCAGATATTCCCCCCGAGACAGCGAAATCTGAGATCGCAAAGCGAGGGTAGAGATCGCAAAGCTGCAGCCAACTGGGCCTCGGGGCCTGTGAAGGCTCTCACTGGCATCCTTGTCTCGAAGCCAACAGGGCCGCGAAGCAGACCCCCATTATTCACTGAAAACAGCAGCAAACAGCAAACTACTGAAGGAAGGGCGGGTTACATTTATCCGAAAGCTAACCTGCACGCGCTTTCACACAGCAAAGTGCATTTTTTATCCATTCAAATGTGACTCTAAAGTCAAAAAAAAAAAAGCCTTGACATTTACTTCCACTATCAGCAGAAGGACAGGATTACGATTCTGTAAAATTTTACGTAACGGCAGCTGTCGAGAGTGCCAGACCAACACCGCCCTCAGGACGAGAGCCTTCTGCCAAGACCTGAGTTCCCGCCTCTCTCACGCCAGTAGACGTGTGATCAGGACCGTGAGGCCAGAGGGGCCCTCACCCTCCAGAGGATGGAGCGCAGTGGGCCGCAGGACAGAGGCTCCCACAGCTCGGCCCCTTCCGCCGTGTGCTGGCCCATGATTAATGCTAAAGAAATATATACATGGGCTTTTTTTAACTTTTTCTTCTCTTTTACATATAGGAGGCCCTAAAGCCTCTCCCTCACCCCACGGGCTCACAGTGATGCCATTCACAGAGCAATGTGCGGCTCTCACCCAGGGGGTCACACGTGCAATCTGTTTTCAAAGGATAGTGACCAGAATTTCACTTAAGTGTCAAACAGAAATTAGGCACTATGCTAGACTCTAGAGATTACGACAAAACAGAACAAAAAAATAAGAGGTTCTGGACAGAAAATGCACACAATGAACTTGAAGCACCTTGATTTCAAAGACTGAGAATCCAGCACCGACCACCAAGGACTCAGAAACCAAGGAGGGCTGCCACCGGCCAGGGAAGGGACAATCTGAGCATCAAGTGGGTGGCTGGCTGAAAATGCATCAAGGGACTTCAAAACATTTAACTCCACGAGTGCATGGCCATACTAAAACATCAGAAAACTCACTGTCTCCCTGTGGAGGGAACTCACTCAGTATTTTGAAAACTGGTAAATAAAGGCATAGGTTTCAAGAACCAACCCTACCATTTCCAAAGGAACTGGCCTGGGGGACATGAATAGCCAGTGATGGGCATTTCCCCTGTAAAGGTGATTTCCGGCTCACAGATGCAGAAGGGAGATTTGGAATTCCCTGTTTTGCAATCTCTGACGCACACACGGCCCCAGATTGCATTGCCAAGGGCTGGGTGCCATGGCAGCCAGCTGCCTCAGTGGCTGGGTGACCTGCCTATACGAAGGGCACCAGAAGCCAGACTGGGGCTGAGGGCCAGCAGGACTACAGAGTGGCTCTCCCAGTGAGGGGACCCAGGAGCCCCTAAGAAATGGGGACTCGAAGGACAGAGTGCCTGGGGACATGGATGGCCTGATCTCCGCTGGATTCAAACTGAATAGTCAAACCTCATTTATCTGAGAGTCTGTGAAATCTGAACACTGAGTATTTGGCATTCATTTTTTGGATGTGATACTGGTATTTTGGTTATTTTTGAAGAAAAGGAGTCATTGCCTTTGGGAGAGGCCCAGGGAAACACAGATGAAAAGTGTGTATCTGGGGTTTGCTTCAAAGTTGTGGAGGGAACAGAGAGGGCATGGGAGGGAGGACGAGGGGCCAAGCCCGCCTGCAGGAGGTGCCATGGGCACAGTCTGTGGCGTCATTCCCTCTACTCCTGTGTACTCAGCGACTGTCCGTAATAAAGATGTCAAAACCCCAAGCTGAAAAGAGGGTGGTCCCTGGGTGAGACTGCCAAGGGACATTCGAGATGGGGCTGCGTGGACATAGGCAGGAAGGTAGCTTCAGGATGACAGGGCCCCTGGCCTGCTGGCAGGAGGGGAGGCTGCTCTCTCGACGCAGGACGTATGCGAGGCCAGCCATGAGGCGCACGGGCCACAGGACCAAGAAAGGAGGAGCCAAGTGTGCCGATTCCAGCAGAAAACACTGTAAGGTCTGCAGCCCAGACCGAAGGCACCAGGCCATACCTCGCGCTGCTTCTGGGAGACATTGAAGGCGTTCACAGCAAACACGGCTTCCCGGGCGCCCACATACAGCGTGTCCCTGTCCTCGCTCAGCAGCAAGGCTGAGTAGTTGAAGATGCCGGGCTCGTGAAACTCTGCCAGCTGCACCTCTGGGGAGACAGGGGCGGGAGATGGCACATTAGACATTCCTAAGCCTGGACACACCCTGAGCACCTGGTCTCCCTTTGGTGCACTGCCATGTCCCCAGGGCCGTGGCATGAATCCGCTGCCACAGTGGCCAGCCCCCGGCCGGGGCCAGAGCTCGGGCACCACTGGGTGGAACAGACCCACTGGGGCAGCCACCAAGCACATGGCACCCCAGTGAGGCCCAGAGTCACTGTGCTTGCCCAGTACTATGGTCTGACTTCCCTTCCTAATCCTTAGAGCCCAGAGCTCCAAAGCCTGAACTCAGTGTGGTCTCCAGGCAGTGTGACCTTCTAGCTTGTGACCTCCCAGGAGTGTGACCTCCTGGCAGTGTGACCTCCCGGCAACGTGACCTCGTGAGTTCCTAGGAGACTGCAGGCCAGATAACTCAAGCTTCTTGTGGCTGCTCACTTCACCGCCTACCAAACTCTGGTCTGTGTGTGTGGAGTCAGCCACAGATCAGTTGCATAAAGAATTTAACTATTTAGGAATTTTTTATTCAGGAAAAAAAAGATTTACCTCAAAACCTTTGATAAAATCTACTTCAGTGAGTATATCCCTTAACCCCACCACAAACTTACAAAACAGAGAAAGAACTGACATTTCCCCTCATTAGGCAGTTGCATCAATAGCTACGTAGTCAGGAATGAGAGGAATGGAACGGTTGGCTATTAGGGGTAATATAAACATATCAGCATTGTTTCTAAGGAGCTGTTTCTTCTTTTTGACCATCCCAGCATCCGCGTGTTTTGACGTTGGCTTTCCGTTTATTACCAAGTTCTCAGTTTCACCCAAGGGTTAGGGGTTCACACTTCCTGCTCTTGTAAATTCCAGTGTGGGAGACAGCCACAGGGGATGAAGGCCCTCCCAGCACACCTACTGCCCAGAGCCCAGCACGGACAGCCCAGCCCTGAAGGATCACCTCGCTCAGGGCCCCTGAGCCTGGAAGACTGGGGTCCCGAGACACAGCTCCCAAGAGAGAAAATAAATACAACAGAAACTAGTGAACAGCAAATGAGAACCACTGGCCTGAAGCTGAGCTGCAGGTCATGTGCTCAAAACAGGACACAGTGTGGTTTGTGCCTGGGCAGAGGGCACCAATGTCACCAGGCACAGGGAGGTGACTTCCTTTCAGGGGCGCCCTGGTTTAGAACCCAGATCAGTGGGCCCTGCACAGGCCCGGGAGTGTTTCCGGTTATGGAAGCATCTCTCATGCGGCAGTGCAGGCACCCAGCTCACACACAAGTGCCGCGAGCACAGAGCCAGCATGGAAACAGCGCACGCGCCTCTGAACATCACAAGCAGGTGCTCTCGGCACCTGACAGGCTTCTGTGCTCCCTCACCTCTGTGCTCCCAGGTGATCCTAGGTACGGGTGCAAATGCCACTGCTGTCCCAAACATCACCGCAAGGGCAGTGAGCAGCCCTCCCACGGGGGTGCACATCCTCATCGGCAGGGGCCGCAGTGCGGGCTTCGGCAGCAAATGCTTGTGGACAGAGGAGGCCAACAGTGGGTATCCGGTGCACGCTGCTCAGAGTCCCGGGGCTGTGACTCGCAGCACAGCCTGGAGCTGGTGGGTGCTGTGACCCCCACGGACCCACATTTCCCGGCACACCGGGTGCGGTCGGGCGGCTCTCACCACTGCAAAGGCCTCCTGGTTCTGTTCTTAAACAGTGTGCTTCTTTACAACCTTCTGGGGAAATTCTGGAAGAAAGTGGAAAGGAGGGGGTTACCAGTCAGGATGTGTGGTAATAACACCTGCTTTCTGTTTGCTCAATATCCTTCACAGCTCTGCTCTCACCACAGTGCCAGCCACGGGCTCTGTCTGCCAAGGAGAGTAGGGGAGTGGGGACACAGGGAACTCTGACAGCCCTACAGACACCACACCCCAGATGCCCGCAGCAAAGCTGGAGTTACAGGAGTCAGTGCTTCCCGCCCCTGAGGCCACCAGGAATACAGGACAGACAGGGAGACCCAGATGAGGGGACAAATGCCCGCCTGGCTGCCCAGCTTCCTCCCTGTGGGCTGCCTGCGTCCAGCTGGTAATGCGATGGAAAGAAACAGAGCAGAGGCAGGGTTTCAGTTTCCCTTGGAAACTTTGGTTTCTCAAGTCCTGCAATGTCATCAAGGAAGACAGCCAGAGCAAAAGGCCAGAGGGCTGCACAGAGGCTGAAACATGTGCGTGCGTGTGTGCACACAGATCCCATGAGATTCCGAGGTGGACTTGTTTAGACATCTCTGGAAGGAGCTCAAACCAACACAACACCGGAGCGAGGCAGGACCCTTGCCTACGACATTTGGGGAATACATTTAAGTTACAGCAAAACCCCACACTTTGTGGATACGCTGTTTCCCAGGAGACCCCATGGGGTCCACTGGTGCTTGACTTCCTCACATGAAGTTTCCTCCTCTTCATGAAGCAGCCCACCTCCCCCACTCCCCTTCCCCTCCCTCAGAAGCCCTAGGAGTTGGCCAACTCCACCAAGCCAACACACCTCCAGCTCTATGGGTCCAACTGATACCCTCGGATCCTCTCTGGAACCTTCCCCTCACCCCACCATCACTGCCTGCCTCCTGACTTCACCATCCCTCAGGGACGTCCAAGTGGCAGCAAGCTTCCTCACTCCCCCTTCCCTCCCACAGGCCACTCCGGGTCAGCCTCCCTGGGGCACCCCACAACCTGCCACACACCAGCACCTGTCCAGCCGCCTGCCCCCTCCTTGCTTCCCGACACCTCGGGCCAAAGCAAACCTCCCAAGAAGCCTTTCGGAAAAGTTTTGTCTTTCTGTTCATTTTAGTCAAGTCATTGCCTCCAGAAAGCCCTCCGAAGCCACTTCCTCATCCGACCCAGGGAGTCACTTCTCGCTCCCCCTCTTGAACCCCTAGCATCCTTGTCTGGCCCCCAAAGTCCAACAGGCAGCACGCTCATCCTCAGCGGCTCTCTAGGCTAAAGAGAGTCTTCTTTATTTTCACGTGTGTGCCTGGGGCACAGCCACTGCCCAGCTCCACTTCATGAAGCAGTAACTCCTGGGGACTTTTCACCACAGGCACCTGCCCGTGGGGAGATGCCTGGCTCCCCGCCCTCCTCACACAGCAGCGCCCCCTCTGCACTTTCTTTCCCCTCCTGGAGGCCCACCTGGCCAGTCCCCCATCCACCTGGCATCCGCGTCCCATGCAGACTGACTCTCAGCCACCGAAGTCAGGGAACACCTGTCTCTCGTTTTCTCCAGAAACTGGCACATACTGAGCAGAGGCAGCACCCTTTCCACAAAGGACTAGACGAGCATTATTGTCAGCTTTTTTAGTCCCACAGTCGCATCTATGGTAGCGCGTGGCTATAAGCCAACACAACTATTTACAGAAATGGGTGCCGGTCTGCACGCCAAGCCCTGCACTGGGGATCCAGAGGGACAGCTGGCCCAGAAACCTGGCAGCATGGGCGTAACCCGAACTCTAAATGCAACATCAGGTGCACTGGGAAGAAGAGAGGAAGCCTCATGGAGTGGCCACGAGGGCTCACCCCCACCCCCTGCCCAGAGGAGCTCTCAGAAGCACTCACCATGTGACAGACACACGTCACCCTCAGCCCCCGGGCCCTGGGTGGGGACCCTGCTCTCCTGCCCTCAGTAGGGAAGGGAGGCACGACGTGGCTTCAGAAGCCCAGGCCAGGTCAGGTCTCTTATGCTGTGCGGTGTTACCAATGTGACCCACTTGTTAAGCAATTTCAGTGTCCAGTGATTGCTAAATACACCACAGAAATCTCACACAGACGCAGTACCCCAAGGTCTGTGCGAAGAGCTGTCTGTGTGGACGATGCCGACGGTTTGGGCAGCGCCAGACGTTCACCTAGCTCATTCCAGGTCCATTTCCACCACCACCACTCCAATCTAAGCAAAGCCCACCTCCCCTCCTGACCTCTCCACAGCCTCCTACCCCTTCACCCTGCTTCCGTTCTCGCTGCCTGTGGCAGAGATCTCTGGTTTCCTGCCCCAGAACCCACATCCCTTCATTTTCATTAACAGAATGTTGATTTCACCTGGGATGGCAGTGTGGCCAGCTAACTGCGTCTCCCAGTTTACCTGGTGGCAGGTCTGGCCAAAGAACTGTGAACAGAAGTTATCAGGTAGGAATTCCAGGAAAGCTCTTTAAAGGAGGCTGGCTCAGCTAGTGTTTGCATTTTTGCTTTCAGCCTTTCCTCCTTCTTCTGCCTGGAATGCAAATTTGATGGTTGGAGCTCTGGAAGCCACCTTGTTAACCTGAAGATAAGGGTCTCATTCTAAGAACCAAGTGGAAATTCACAAAAATCAGGGACCCTTCCAACATACTAGAGACTTTACATCTGCTTTCTTCTGTCTACCCTAGAGCTGCTAATAAACTATTAATCCTTTTAAATTACTGTTTTTCAGATTTCTGTTATCAGTAGTCAGATATAATCTCCCTGTAATGCATTTACCAAATAGTAGCAGCATCCAGAATAATGTTTTTAACATAAACCAGAGCGTATCATTTCCCCACATGAAATGTTTCTCACTAGGATTAAACCTAAGTGGACGACCTTGGTCCACCTTCCATCTAGCCTCTCCCGTTTCACGCTCCCCAACCTTTCTGTCCCGGCTATATCTGGATACATAAAGCTCAGCCAGTCTGCAAGGCTGTGCTCTCTCTGAATATCTCTAAATGTGTCTGTTCCAGAGACCATGTGGGTAAATCCAACAGCACAGTCTCATTGTTTTCCCGAGAAGACCTTTTCTCTGTATGATTGATCAGTAAGTGACAAGGGCACCCCAAAGCTTCTCTGCTCTGAACGCCCAAACAGGTAAGGGTTTCCAGGACTGGCCCCAATCAGGGCAGTAAGACGATCAGTGGCTGGCAGGGTTACAGTTACGGGCGGGACGAACAGGCAGAGCTCGGCAGACTTGCCCCACTCTGGAGTGGGGTGTTGATACAGGGCAGGCTATGCATGGGGCGGTACATGGGAACTCCATGTACTTTATGCTCGATTTTGCTGGGACTCTGAAAATGTTCTTAAAAGTAAAGTTTATTTAAAACAAACAAAAACAAAAAACACCAGCTTGGAGAGGTTCTTCCTGAGCATGTGTGACGCCCTATGCACGGTGCCCACAGCCCGGTGCCCTTCTGGCTGTCGGGCCCCCGGGGCGTTTCATTTCCCCCCAGATGCAACGGGGAGCCATGTCTATTACAGGGAAATGGTTTGCAAGGGCCCCACAACAAGAACAAATGCCTACTTAGGTCCCTGATAGAAATCAGTCCTGTGGGATGTCCTGTGACACACGCTGCAGGCAGGCTTAAAACCTGGACATAGGAGACGGGGTCAGCCCTCTTTGTAACTGGGTACTTAGAATTCAGAGATTTATCTCAACTCTCTCCTCAAACGGGATAAAACAACACTCCAAAGGACAAAAACCATAAGGATAAAAGTGGAGAGAGAATGACAGCCCAGGAGGGTGTTAACACATCTTAGAAACTAGAAAGAAAACAGATGGGCATAATCAGTGACGTGTAGGTAAACCTTAACAATCGGCTAATGGGTAGGGTCGGTGCCCTGCGTTGCAGCGTATGCCGATGTCTGGGGTGTAAATGCTGCTTTCCAGCTCCCGACATGATGTCACTGAACAGAGACAGGATGAGACGCACAATAGTGCACCAGTGTATAATATTTCCACCACACAGACACGACAGGTGTTGGGCCCCCAGGGCACAGGTAATAGTGAAATGCACAGGGAAGTAGTGAGTTTTAGTATATTTACTCTTACTGCTATTTTTAATACAGTTTAACGACGTTTACATGATTTAGTTTTCGATATTGGCTGTGTTCACCACTGTTGGTAATTAATTGACTTTGTGGACTAAACAGATGTGAAACCAGAACCTGTGAGGGGAGAAGTCGCAACGACAGCAACCTGAGAAAACAAATGCAATCTTGAAAATTAAAATTTTGGTTAAAGAAAGAAAATACTCAGTTGGAGGATTGGAAGATAAAATTGAGGAGTCTTCCTAGAAGTTCAACAATATGACAGAGATGAAAATAGGGAGGGAAAAGATAAGGAAGCTGGAGGATTGGATCAGGAGGCCCACATCTAACAGGAGTTCCAGAAGAGAGAGAAAATAGGAGGAATTATCAGAGAATAATAAAAAGAAATAGAGATATACAAATATATTGTTTATATATAAGAAAGTGTCCAGAACACAAGGACACAAAAGCGGCGCCATGAATGAGAAAATACCTTCACACCAGGCATGTCCTGATGAGATGTGGGAATCTGGGAGACAAAGGGAGCTCCTGAAAGCTTCAGAGAGAAAACAGGCCCCATACAATTACCTCTCGAGAGCCACACTGTCAGGAAAGATCAGTAAAATGGCTACAACAGCTGAGCTGCAGCTCACTGTCTCAGGAACGAAGGGACAAATACTACTTCACTTTAAAATCACGTGCATTAATTTCTCTGATAAGAATTAATTAAATTTTAAAAAGAAATCAATGCTCAGGCTCCTTGCAGCCTGGAAGACAGCAGCTCAGTGGATGCTGCAGCAGCAGACTAGCCCAGTGTCGGCGGCCTTACAAAGGACGAGAAGATTGAGCTGTGTCTACACAGCCACATTTGGGGCTCACACTTCGGCAGAAACAGGATGATTCACCAAGTGGCAGAAGTGCACTGAGTGGCAGCACAAGAGTTAGTGTAAAAGGCAGCTCAGAGAGTGGCCAGCAAGGGGTCCTGGCCTCTCATGCACTCCACCCCCCACAGGCTGCCCCCAGCCTTTGCACATGCTGCTCCTTCTTCCAGAATGTTCTACCCCCAGGAGCTCCCAGGGGCTGGCTCCTTCCCACAGTGGCCCTTTTCTCCAAGACCACCTCCTCCCAGGCTGCTCCACCCCCACCTGCACGCCCCCTCCTGCTTTATTTCCTTCATTGCACACTATGGACTTGAGGCTGTCCCAAGGAAAATGTCTCAACGATGTGGTCCCTTCCGGGGCAGGGCAGAACTGGGGGAATGCACACATCCCAGTTAGAAGACCCAGGCTAGAGCTCGAGAGAACTGAGGTGAGGCCCCGGTGGCAGGAAGTCTCAAGAGCAAAGTACCCAGAATGAACAGAAGTTGAGAACGGGCCTCGTAAAGGCGTTCTCCCCCGCAGCTCCCACACAGGTGGAGCTGCCTGACAAACTCAGTAACACACGCTGGGTGGAGGCCTGCGTCTCCCTCTGTCCACGCAGGCTGCTCAAACTGATTTAGGTGAGAAGAGAACATACTTTTTAATTGCCTTTAGCCTGGACCAAACCTGACACTGCTATTCAGGAGTCAGGTGGCTGCCACTTTCGGCCATTTCCAGGTGGCCCTGCTAGCGGGACAGGAGGACAGAGAAGTTCTTTCTGCAGAAGCACGTGGGTGCCCCAGCACACACAAGTTTTATCCAGCTCTGAGCTGTATTTATCTCATCAGCAGACACCAGATTCCTGACGGCCTGAATCGGACCCTGCCTCTTGTTCCCAAATGGTCTTTAAAAAAAATGCACATGGACAGCCAAAGGCAGGAGGGTCCCTCCATGCAGAGGACACTGCTTTATGACATTGGAAGGGGTGGATGCTTTTACTTTTCTGCCAAGCATGCATTCTTTAATATAATCTAAAAACTGCTAAGCAAAGCACACCCCACACGCACACGCTGCCACCGTGCTCTCCTCCAGCAGCACTGTCTCCATGATCTTTGCGGGGTGTCCCATCAGGAATCACCACTGCCACATTCAAATGGAGATGAGAGTGAAGTGCCTATTCTGCTGGCTTTGCGGGGCATTTCCCAGGCGGCTCGCTGGGAGCCCAGTCAGGAGCAGCACTTCACTTCCCTGTGCAAAGTGCTGCCTTTCACCCTGAGACAGAGGCCCATTAGGATGACAGGGTCACACATGTCACTCCCATTACCTATGAGGAATTGTGCTGGTTTGTGAGCAGTGCATGATCCCACTTTAAATAACAGGAGAACAGAACCCAGAGGGGTCTCTGAGCCCATCACTCAGGACTTGTCACATGGCAGCTTTCCACCCCAGGGGCCAGGGGGTTGCAGCAGAGAAAACAGGCGCACCCAGCAAACTGTAAGGGTAAGGGCTAGTTCACAACACTGTGTGCACAAATGCCTGTATGCACACACATCTGCATGTCAGCACGCACACACACGTGTGGGCATGCATGTTATGGGTGCACCTGTGTGCACTGGAGTTTCTGGACATACGCACACGTGCATTTGTGTACATCTGTGTAAGTGTGATATGTGTATGCATGGGCATCCATACTTGCATGCACGTGTGCATTCATGTATGTACACATCCGTGTGTGCATATGAGCATGTGTCTGCATGTGTGCATACAGGTACGTGCACATGGGTGTGTGGGATGGGCACACTCTGCTGCAGCACAAAAATTCTGATCTGGTGTTGCATTCTTAGATGTGAAGGGTGACTGCCAGCTGGGGTGCAGTAAGGCGGGCTCCGTGGGCCACAGGTGCTGTGAGGTCTGTCACACCCACGTCACGCCTTGGCTTCCCTTCTTGGGACCAGCTGTCTGAGGCAGTAGGGGTGGGTCACAGAGGGGACGCCACTCACTACCACACATCAGGTGGCAGTGCTCCCATCAGCAACAGGGTGACAGCCAACTATCACCTCACTGGGATCCCCAGGGAACCTGTGAAAGGGGATCCTGGGTGACAGCTGTGGACGACTGCCGAGGCAATCTGCTCTGGCTTCTTGTCTACAGTGTTTGTCCAGACAGCATGGCTGAAGCCCTGCTCCCCGTCCAGGCCCTGTGGCTGGTACAATGGAGGACTTGCACCTGCTCACACCTTCCCCTCCCAGTGGGAGCAGAGAGAGACAGCCATCCCAAGACATGTCCTGCCGGTGTTACCCCCAGGTATGCCCCCTACGCCCCCAGCCGCCCCTCCCCCACCTTATGTCCCGTCCCCTACCCCTGGTCTCCTCCCCAACCCCTGGCTATGGTGCCGATGTCACCACCTCACAGAAATGGCCTTGTCCCCCCAGGAATCAGGATTGATTTCAGGAGCTCTCTGTGTCACATGCCCAACAAAGAGTTCATTGTTTCAACTTCAGTTTCCCTAGAACTTAGAGCAGATCACCGGCAGCAGCATTCCAGCTGCACAGGGACAAGCTGAGCCCTGGAGCTGGGTCCAGTTGGACCCACCCCACAGAAAAGCACCCAGGACACTGTTCCAGGATGCCTGCTTTCACGTCCAGCAATGAACGTTGCAGGGGCAAACAAGCCAGTCAGGATGTCTGATACGCCTTAACCTCGTTCCCTCATGCAAAGCTCAGCACGTGTGTGCCATGAGCATGCTGACGGGAGCTGGAAAGGGGAGGGCAGCGGGGTAAGGAACACACATACCAGCCAATCAACCAGCAGTGACAACTGGCATGCATTCAGAAGGGCATAAGCAAGGTGGGTGCAGGGGCAGCAGGGACCCCATCAGCCATGTAAATTAAAGGGCTCAGCAATCAAAATCCAAAGACAAATGATCTAGGGGGTAAAAAACTAGGAAAAAAAAATCCTTGTAACATAAATGCCTGGGCTTGCAATTCTTAATGCAGCAATCTAACACACTAGTGAGAAACCGCAGAGCCTGGCCCAGCAGACAAGGCTGTTCAGAAAATGTACTCGTATGCGTGTCTGTAACCAGCCAATAAACGCAATGCCAAGTGTCCGCGAGGTAAGCTGCATCATTACCAGTGCCCACCAAACTGGCACAAACTAGCACCTAAGACCTTGCTGGCGGCAGCACTGCTGAGACAAGCAGAGCGACACCTTTGCTAGGCCCATTTATAACAGGTGAGTCACAGAAACAGATGAAGGAGAGATGAGAGCTTTCCTTTTGTTTTTATAAATTAAACTGGCATTTCCCTTTCCTCTACAACTGGAAATACATGGTCGACCACGTACTAACTGGTCAAAATTAAGATGAATCACAAAACGACCCAAATCCAGGGCGCGATGACACTGAGAGCTCTCCTTTAAATTGGACCTCACTGATGACCCAGTCCTGCCAAAGAGAAGATGGGGCATTTCAGTGCTCAGACTAGGGGACATCAGTCCAAAGCGAGCAGGGAAGCAGCCCAGGTGGCGAAAGGCAATGGGGGGAAGAAGAAAACACAGGCGACACATGCCCAGCACCCACTGCCCTGTGGGCTCCCCCTCAGGCCACTCCTAGGGACGGCGGTGAAGCACACATCTTTGACCCCAAGAGCACACAGGGTCCAATAACCAAACTGCTGAATCCCACTGGGGCTTCCATAAGGTGTCAACTTTGCTAAATTGGGATAGAGATGGAGGGGAAAAAAAGTGATTTTACCAGTATCTTGTGCCTCTTGAAACGTCCCAATTGCTCTAGGAAGAAGTCTTCAGAAATCTTTGCTCTGGAAATAATGGGAAGTAAGAACATTTAAACGTTTCAACTGTCTGTCCACAAAAACTCAGCATCACGTCTGGAACGGCCCTGGAAAGGAACTTGTAATCTTTTTTTTAACTTCTGGATCCTCTGGTCGCTGCCTCTCTGACTCAGGAGTAGCGTGGCACTTGCGCACTTGTGCAAACGGGAGGAGGGAGTGAGTGTGAGGCTCACCCATAAAGAAAGGAAATGCAACCTGGCCAGTCACCCAGATGCAGGAGCTGGTCACAACACTGACAGCCGCTTCTCCCCCACAAAATAAGCCATGTAAATACAAGCCACGGTCCTGGTCATTGATCAAAAAAGCATCACTGCATTTTCTCCAGATGGGTATCCTTTGGAACTCATCCTCCTTGAACACCAAAGGTGTGAGGCAACGAAAGAAAAAGCAGAGATACATACAAAATAGCTACAAGAAATGATTTCCTGAAGAGCCAGTTTAACATTCCCATTTTTCTTTGCTTTTGATTGTTGTTTTTAAGCCAATCAGCGAATTTCCACAGTGGTGTAGCAAGTTTCTGTGATGTGTTTGTTACTCCTTCACGGTACAGGAGGGAGCGCTCAAAACAGAGCTCCTGGAGTCCAGTGAGATCACAAACCATTCGACAAAGAGAATCTGAATGGTGAAGCCAGAGACCACCATGCGAGATTCTTGCAGGATTAGCAGCGGGTTAACCTGAGGCCGACTCCTTGATGGCTACAAATGATCCAACACAGTCTTCACACCTCAGACTCACACTTGAGCGTCTTCTGTGGCTGGAGTATTCTTTTCTTTTTCTTTAAGAGCTTATACAATTCTTGCCATTTCTCTGAAGACAGCTAAGAAATAGGATGAGCTCCCCGGGAACACAGCTAATGACCCATCTTCACGCCCACAGCACGGAGCCCAGCTTGCACCCACCGTTAAACGTCCACTCACAGCACATGATTTCCAGGGTCACCTGGGGCCCCTCCGGGCCTGACACGTCCCCTGAATCCTGAGCAAACACCTTGAGTTAGCAAATGAGACCCCAAAGTAACAGGCAGAAGTGCTTAGGATTCATCAGGCTCCCCTGTGGCTGGCCTTCCAAGGACTGGTTCTGGGTCGTTCCTGCAGCAGTGGCTGCGTCTGACGGCCAATTTGTAAGCAAAATTAACTTCGCATCTGAGCAAGCAGGAAGTGTCCTGGAGAGGCCATATCCACCCAGGACACGGAACCGATGTCTTCTGTTTTAATGCGGGGGGAGATGTTGGCTCAGCTGACGACCAGGTGAGGTGCAAGTCTGATGAACTGTGGGGTTTTCCTGTCACACAGGTGGGGGAGGAACGGGCCCAATAGCCATCTGGGGACTGCAGAAAACACTTATGGGAAAAAGAGGGCTTCACACACAAATAAGAGGTTTAGATAAACAATGAGAATACTGAAAATTACAACCGAAAAACCCTCTTCCAGAAATTCAATAAGCCTTTGTCACTTCAATAAATAAAAGCCCAGAGCTGCTTGTTCTGTGGTTGGACAAGCACACATCCCATTCACCTTAAATTCCTGGCAGTGAACACACACACGATGGCAGGTGAGGGTTCTGCGTTTGTCTGTATTCTGAACAACCTCACCCAGTGCACTGGGACCTAGCACGCTCGTTTTCTCCTCCCAGCCAAGACTCCATCTCTCACCTCCGCCAAACATCTTTTCGCCTGTGGTTTCTGGGTAAAAATACACACTTCCGGCCTCAGTCAACCGCAGAGGCCCAAGTCCCCAGTTGTCTGTACCCTTCATCATGGCAATTTTTTCTTCTCTCTCAAGGTAAAACCCTACAAGCTATAATTAGTTATCAGAACACTGAAGCGTGCAAAGTACAAATTCCTCATACAATGACTAACGATATAGTTTTAACTAGGCATCTCCTAATTTCTTATACTGCCCCTGAAAAGAATGCAAGGGTTCAACTATAAAACAAAGGAATGAAATTAAACAGAGAGAATTATTTCCCAGGAAGCTTGGCCTTTGTCCCCAACCTGTCCCCACGCAGTGCAGGAGAGCATGGGAGACCCAACCACTGTGTCTGATGGCCCATCCGCCACTCATGACAACAGCCAAGGGCCATGGTGAGATGGGCCTCTCTGCCTGCCATGCATGTTGCCCACAACCTGCAGTTGTGACCCCGCGTTCCGAAAGTCTCTCACCCTGGTACCAGCCAGGTGGCCTCTTTAGCAGGTGGAGAAGACACGGGTGGGATGGGTGAGAGTATGAAGAGTGATCTGGGCTCTAGGCCTGGCGCCTACACTTACCAGCTGTGTGTCCTGGGGTAAGTTTCTGGGCCTCTCTGTGCCTGTTTCCTTATCCAGAAAGTGGCCACAAACAGAGCGCCTACCTCACTTGATTATTATGAGGCTCCATGAGTGACCTACGGGAAGAGCTTAAGGCAGCATCTGGCGCTTAGGAAGCACCGCATAAATCTCAGTGATGAGTCTTCCTACCTGGGAACCCTTGATAAGAAGACTCCTTAGGATCGAAAAGCAGGATTTGGTTGCTAGCACATCTAAGTCCCCTCCTGCAAAATGTCTCAGGGCTCCCCCAGCCTCCTCCTGCCCACAGGGAGCTTGGGCCCATGGTCACACTCTCCCTGGCCCAGGGCCCGCACCACAAGGCCCCCATCACTGCCATTGTGGACGGGTAGAAGGCCTCAAGTCCCGCCTGTTCAACCTCCTCACCGAGCCCAGAACCATTCCCCGCCCGCCAACAGCAACGAGTACTCCACCCCACTCTCCTGCCTGGGGTGGGTTTGCACATTATAGCCAGGGGGCCATCTCCCACCTCTGAGGGTGGCAGCCCCGAGACAGCTGGTTATAAAGTGCAGTGATGAGGGGCCAGGGGAGCTCACATGCATTGGGCAACTGAACAACACCTGAGAGGATGGACCCGGCAGTTCTCTGCCAGGGACCAGTGGGGATACACCCCAGCGTGCTCAAGACGCCCAAGTACAAGGCCATTCAACAGGAAAACTGGAAGAACCTAGAAGAATTCTGTGTGTGTGTGAGTGTATGTGTGTGTAGACACACATCTGTATATTGTATACATGTACATTTATTTATATAGGAATTGTGGCACATCCCTAGGTTGGAATACCATGCAGCTGTTAAAAGATTAAAGCAGCCACTGAAATGAAAGAATGTCCGATACTTAGCTCAGTAAAAATTAAGGTTCTCAATAGTGTTATACTATGTTCCCATTTGTGTTGGCACATGTGTATGACCATTTGTGTGTGTAGTTTAATCAAAAGCACGACTTAATTATATCAGAATTTAATCAAAGACCCGCTGGCAGTGAGTGACTTGAGTCGAGAGTGGCTTTGGTCTGGGGTAGGAGTGTATTTCATTTTTTAGTATTTGTATTTTTTAGTACTATCTGAATGCTTATCTTAAGCACGTGATTTTCTAATTAAGATATTTTTAACCTGATATTAAAAGTAAGTTATATTAAATGTGAAAAATTTGGAAAATATAGAAAAGGCTAGACAAAACACATTTCTGACAATTGAAAAAAAGTCTGTAATACTTTGACTGTTAATTAATAATAATAAATATGATTCCTTTTTGAAGTTTACTAACTGGATTTCATCAAAATGGAAGTTTTTAAGAACAGCAGACAGACTTAACATCATTTCCAGTCATTCTGACGTTCTGTTAGACCTCCTCCTTCTAAATAACTGAAATAGAGGAGAGTGTTCACTCGTGACCCTTTCTGGAGGGTGGGCCACGCGTGCTGGTGCTGAAATGTGCAAGTGCACAGGGCCTGGGGGAGGGGGCTGCAACGACCCCACCGTGCCCCGGGGGGTGGGAGAGGCAGGCTGGTAGCCACAGGGCAGCAGAAACAGAGATCCGGAAGCCCAAGAAGGAAGCGAGGATCTGTCACCTGTGGGCCGCAGGAGGGGAAGGGGGCACCGCTGGGTGAACCGTGCTGAGTTCCCTGCGAGTATCCTCGTGTGGCACCATCCCGTGTACATTCAGGGCTCCCAAGTATCCTTCCATGGCTATGCGATGTCCCAATCACATCTGATCACGTTAGAATTCAGATCATTGCCAATGTTCCACTTCAAATTCATTTTTAAAGACTGATTTTAACCACCAGCAAAACCTGACCGAGAAGCTTTTCTATCGAGAACGCAAAGCCTATTTGCAGAGGTCCGGGTGGTACACAGAGGACGGCACGAGACGGTGAGAAGGCTTTATTCTTTTATCCCTCGGGGAGCAGGAAACTGACTCAGGCCTCTGACTCATCACTGACAGGTTCACTTCCTTCTACTGGGGTACGTCCTACATAATTTCTATGACTTATGTTTAGTCAACCTTCTTTTAAGTTTTTCCAGTTAGTTGAGCTATTTTTGAAAGGGTGTACATACGTTCACGTTGTCTGCTATAAAACACAATCAAGTCATGTAGCACAACCACTTTCTATACTTCTTTCAAGTCAATTAGATGCTTTAACTCAGTTTGTGTTTATTCTCCCCCTAAGAGGGGAGGCAGCAAAGAGTGCTGACCAGGTGTGGGCTCTGAGGCCAGCCTGCGTGGGTTCAGGTCTGGGGCCGCCCTTAAGACAGGTCACTCCCTACCCACCGCCCCCAGCTACTCCCTTAGCCCCTGCACTTCTCTCAGCTACTCCCCCAGCCCTGCACCCTCCCCAGCCGCTGCGTCAGCCTTTCCACTTCCCCAGGGGGAGGATACAATGCAGCTCCCCTCTGGGGATGAAACTGTGTAAATGAGAACTTGTAAAGCACACACAGGTGCTACAAAGTGGACTTACATAAAATGTCAATCCAGCCACACACAATGGTACTATGCCTTTGTGCCACAGGTGGGGCACTCCCCAGTGCAGGGAAAGGTCTGACCAGACTCTCAAGGCCCTAGCGGCCGCATCCTAACATAAGCAAGTGGTGTTGAGGAGGGGGACACCGTTTTCTTAGGCACCCCTGCATCCTTCCGAGCCCCAATGAGACAGGTTTTATGGACTGCTGCCAAGGAGAAACAGACTCACAGAATGCAGGAATCAGTCTAGAGCCACGGTCAGAGCTGGGGTTCCCCGTCCACGGTCTCGCAATCCCCTGTAGGACCTGTCAGCACGTCCTGGCTCTGGAACGGTCCGTGGCTCTGGGGACGGGGCACGTCACGGTAAGCAGGGCTAGAGACTGCTGTGAAGCTCAGCAATTCTGTGCCTCAGCAGCCGCTCCTACCCCTCCTCCAGGAACTCAGGGCAGAGCCGAGGGGTGTCCTGGCCCCACAGCAGGCACTTCAGAAACACTGGTCCTTCTCTTTGCCATTTGCCAGGTGGTGAAGGCAGCACAGAAGCTGCCCGGAAGCCCCTGGGATCTGGAGTCAGCTCAGGACTGCGCTCTGGAGCCTGTGGCAGCGTCCTCCACCCCAGGTGCTCAGGCTGGTGGGCGGGGCAAGCGCATGTGGTTTCACCACAGAACCAGACTCCTCCTGCCCCTAGCACGGCCCCCAGACCCAGCCCAGCTGCGGAGGGATGAAGAAGTGTCCTCTCAGCCGCAGTGGGAGGGACAGGCCTAGGAGCCTTGACAAGCCCAGGCCCGCGAGAGGATTTCTTTTTTAAATCTCAAAACCACAAAATACCGTTCTCTTTGCCTTCATCTTTGGTAATTCCTTAAAACTATGCAGCGGAGTTATAGAGTCAGGCCAGCTCGACCACAGGCTGTCATCCAGCTCGGGCCAGCACAGCCTGAGCCAACACGAGACCTCTCCTTTTAACCTGGCTTTCCTCCAGGGACATGGCCATTAGAGAGAATCCACATGCTCTGGCAAACGTGCCACGAAGACCCCTGGTCTCCTTCCTCCTCCCGGCAGGACAAAAAGAACGTTCACCAGTCCAGCACCTTAGGCCACCAATTCCCACTTCAGCATGACTTTAGACCTCGGACTATTCACTATTTTGTGCACACACTACCCGCACAATCCTTTTCTGATACGTCAGTGTCCGCACCCTCCACGGTGACCTCCAGGAAGCCCGCTCAGCCCCCAGTGGCGGCTGAGCACATTTCAGCCAAGACTGCTGCCTCTGAACCATGTTCAAAGCACACCAGCCCATACCCATCAAGAGAGGACACAGGAGCTACTGCGGAGGGTGCCCTGGCTTTCCAAGAGCAGTCAGAGCAGGACAGAGCAACACTCACACACCGAGCGGAGAGGAGGAAGCAAACACTGCCAGCCCTCCCCCTCCTCCCTGAGGCCTACAGAGGTGCTAGCTTTTCCTGAGAAGCACGAGTGCCTCCGCTGCTAAGACACTTACTGCCCAACCATCCACATGCCTGTCTGTGGCAAGAATGCCCATCATTCCTGCTTTCCAGATAACCAGCAGAAGCCTATCACCACGCAGGCACCCCCACTGAGTAATCTCGAGGGGATGTGACGAGTCCCTCTGCCCATCGATCTGCCCTCGAGGCTCTCTCCCGTGCAGACTCTTCCAGGCCAAGCTACTGTAGCTTCTCCCCAGAGTTTGGGAGTGACAGAAGAGGAGACAACCTAAAATGATGTCATCCTGGCTTCCAGGGGCCTCGATCAGCCTGATCCCACAGTGCTGCAGAAGCCAGTGGGAAGGCCGGTCTCAGGAGGATATGTAATCAGGGGCAAGATGGCTGTACTGGAAAAACCAAAAGCCCGCATCCCTTGCTCAAGATGGTAGGAAGGTGCCTGGGAGCAGCTTCTGCTGCAGTCCCCGGCGGGAAGGGCAGCCTGGGTCATGGTGAGCTACCTGCAGTCACCAAGCACCCAGATTCCAGGGATTCGCTCTGCAGCCTCCACACGGGGAAGAGCCGCCACATTCCACAAGCCTCTGTTAGCTGGACCCTGTTAACCTGCGAGTCCTGTTAACCTGTGACCTGTTCCCAGAGCTGGGCCTAATGTTCCCAGAGCCCTGCAGGGACCTTGTCCTTCCATCCCACAGTGGGTGGGGAGTCCCCGTTCTGAGTTGATTCAGAACGTGTGATATATGGAAAAGTGGCAGCTGATGTCTCACTGTCACCCAATCATCTTCCAAAGGGGAGAACTCCTGCTGAGGGGTTAACTGGCCCTCATTCTGTCTTGGGCTGGCTCCAAGGAGGCGTTCCCCTTCTGGGGACCACTGCTGGGAGCAAGTTAGGAGTGGAGGCAGAGTGGTCTTTTGACCACTCTCAGGAACTAAAATCAACTGTCAAATCTTAAAAGATGTTCTAGAATATTCTTACACGATAAGTTAGGCAGCCTCCTCTGCCCTCCAAGGGCCCTCCCACCTGTCCCTGTGGAAGACTCATCTTGGCCCAGGACAACTTGGCTTCCCCTCAGGACGGTACAGAGGGAAGGCGCCTTACTCTGTATGGGGCATGGTTACGCCAGGTGCCTCGCCAGGGATGGGCCTCAGGCACATACTCGTCACCGCGTGCACGCTGGGTGCCTTCACCCAGGGACCAGTGACGTGGAGAAAGGACTCAGGGACAGAACAGAGAGGACCCCAAATGTGGATCCTGGAACAGTGCCAGCCAGAGGACAGGGCTCCATTTTCCCACATTTCGGGATCCTTTTTGACAGGCTGAGGAAATGAGGATAACTATCCGTCACACGTGGGCGTGTGTGTACCCGTATCAAACTGCCCCATTCTGTTGAAGGCGATACAGCTTCGAGGCCTTGTTTCCTACAGAACTGGACCTGGCGCAGCACCAGCTGGCTGTGCCACCCCGCCAGGTGGGGCCCTAGGCCGCCCCCGTGCACAGCTCGCTCCTCCGGCTCTGGGCGCCCTCTCTCTGCCGAGTGCCAGCGGGGGCATCACAGAAACATAAACCACTCCTCTTTTGACGCTCCCTTTCAATACCAACCTGCTGCTCAAGCCAGGTGCCCGGGCCTTCCCATGAGTACCAGGTGCCCCAAGAAACACAGGTGCAGGCCTTTCGCGTCCAGCGGATCCCTGTGACCCCCGCCCCCAAGGAGAGCTCCTGCCTTTCCCATACAAGGACATGGGGTGAAAACTCCTCAGAGCAAATGGTCACCTGTCGATGGTCTGGCTGGCAGAGCGGTCAGGGCCCTCAGGTGGGCTACTGCCCTGTGGGGACAAGGGGTGCTCAGCGGGCTGACCTCAAATGCAGGCTGGTCCTTGTCCTGGGTCTCTGGTCCTGGGGACGGGACCTTCCCCTGCCTGCAAGCCCGCCGCTAGCTAGGCCTCTCCCAGGCACTTCTGCTTTCCCTCTAACCACATGGAAGGACGTGGTCCAGACAGATACTGGGGGTGGTGCAGGCACCATTTCCTGAGAGGGCACTTCCTTATGTGCCTAGCGGTCACACATTCAGTTACGGGGCCACCCCCACCTCATGGTGTCCCTCTGGGCTCCACACTCAGTGCCACTCAGTGATTCCCAGTCACATCCCTGCCAAGGACATCTGAGCCCCTGCATGCCGGTCCACAAGTGCTTGAGCAGGACCAAGTGTGGGCACGGCCACACCTGTGGCCGCAGAGGAGAGACAGGGAGCCCCTGCCCAGGCACAGGCAGGGTTCTCAGTGCTGCGTAGATGTCGACTCAGCGAGTCCCGAGGGCCTCTGCAGCCCCGGCCCCTTCACTTCAGACAGGAGGAAACTGAGGCACAGACGGCTCCCAGCCCCACCGGGCCCTCCACCTCCACCTCTACCTTTACCAGGACGCGTCCTCCCCTGCAGTGGGACCTCTCCCTCCACTGGGACCCTGACAACACTCATGTCAGCCTGACCTCCAGGTGTGGGGCAGTGGGCGCCCCCAGAGAAGAAGTGCCTTCCACAAGAGCAGAAAAGGAGCTCGGACTCGGCAGCTGTGGGTGATCAGGAAAAGCAGGGTGCTCATCCTTGGGTTTGACCTTGTCAGTGGCCAATGCTGCTCTTCTCTGGGCTGGCTGGGCCCGTCCCCCCCACATCCATCCGCCCCTCCATGTCCTTCACCTGGTCACTCGAAGCTCTGGGTCAGGAAGCTGACGTGCAGCCCGGGGGTGGGTGGAGAGGGGATGTGCAGGGGTGCAAGTCTCTCTGCCTCAGGCCCAGGAAGCGCCCACAGCCAGGATGGCCCCAGCTCCTTCCCTGACAATGGTCACCCACCAGGCACCTGGCCTGGCCTCGAGGCAGTCCCCCCAACCCATCAGGGGCACCCTGCCCCCACCCTGCTCACATGCCACGCCTCACCCTCTGATTCCTTTCATCTTAGACTTGCTCATGCTGTGAGAGGCCAGGGAGATGAGTCTGGGGAGAGCAGACCTCCCATCACCATAGCCAGCACCCTCTAGGGCAGGAAGAAGAGTGAGTCAGGTCACCGAATGGCAGGGGATGTGCTGACCCTTCACAGGAACTCTTGTGGCAATTCGGTGAGCCGAGAGCCTTTACAGCATCACCCCCACTTCCCAGATGAGGACACCAGGGCTTGGGATCTTCCAGAAGCCGTGCCAGCAGTGTCATCAGTGTCCAAAACCTGGCGTCTGATCGGGGCCTCCCACCAGCACTACCTTGCAGCTCCTGAGGACCAGAAAGCTTCTGTGGGAGACCTTGACCCAGGAGGCCACATCTGAGCCTCCCTGGGCTCACTTACGGCAGGTTCTTATCAAAATCTCCCACTTGCTCTTAGTGAGGAGTCCAGCAGGTACCCTATAAAGGATGGAGGTGCTCTCCCATTCTAATCAGGCCAGTCCGGAGGGCACACTGCTCCGTGTTTCTTGCTAGCTTAAAAAAAAAAAAGCACAAAAACTTATAGACACAGACAATAGTTCAGTGGTTACCAGAGGGTAAGGGGGGCAGGAGGTGGTAGAGAGGGTAAGGGGGATCAAATATATGGTGATGGAAGGAGAACTGACTCTGGGTGGTGAACACACAATGGGATTTATAGATGATGTAATACAGAATTGTACACCTGAAATCTATGAATTTTACTAACAAATGTCACCCAAATAAATTTTTAAAAAAGCATAAAAATGAAATGCAATAATTCACACGAATGAAGTCCACACAGTGAAGGAAGAGTGAGTAGCTTCATGCTCAGAAGCACATGCCTTCCAGGTTTCTGTTCAATGTCAAGCTGTCTCAGATGGGACAACCTAAAAGCACAAGTGCTGACGAAACCTCATTAAAAACTCTGACTACAAAACTTGTGTGGGGGTTTCCAAAGTTGCAGCTTCACCCTGACCGTGGTCAGAGGGGTCATGGAGCCGTGTCTCTGCAGGGTTGCTGCTCACACCCAGCTGCCCAGGACAGGCTGCAGGCTTGGGATGGCAACCACACCCAACACCTCTACAGGTGACAGAAGGTTCTAGAAACATTTAAGCTACAGGGAGGGGGACTATTATGTGGCAAGGGCATACATCACAAAAGTCTCAGAACAAGAAGGAATTTTTTTTTTGCAATACTCACTCAACTTGCAGACCAGAACTAGAAGCCCTGGCCCAGTTTGCTCAGCCTGCCCCAGCTCCCCGACCCCCATTCCAAGAGATCCTTGGGGGACATCTCTCTTCTACCCAAAAAAGCAAGGAGCCCCACACTGGGCAGCACCCCCACACATACGTACACCAGTGTGGACCCCACCGTCGCAGGGTGAGAAGCTCCTCAATCTTCAGTGGGAAACAACTGCTGTTCCCTGGGGGTGTCTGCCGCCAGTTGCAAAGCCCCCTCCCCCAGGGAAAGGACCGACACCTGTCCAGAAGCAGATACTATGGACCACATCTTCCCAGGCAGAGAAAAGGACCCGCCAAAGTTACCGTTCACAGGTGAGGGAGACGGTGTAGCCCTCTGCCAGGCTTGTTTCCTCGGCCTCAGCGATCCCACAGGTTCGAAAGGATGCCAGCGCAGGAGTGTTTATCTCCACGTCGCTTTAACAGCGACGACCTAGCCTCTAAATGAGCGCTCATCAGGACCTGGCTAAATGCACAAGAGCGTCACAGCACACACCGGCAAGTCAGTGCTTACGGCGAGTGCAGAACATACGACGGTATGAACTGCAAGAAGGAGATGAGAAAACAGCACTGAAATGTAAGCTTATTCAGGTAAGAAACCAGTCAGGAAGGCTCACACCCGGAAGGGCCATGCAGGCGCACGCTCCACGTGCCAAGCCCTCCCATCAATCCTTGATCCTGGCAAGGCCGCACTACCTGCGTTTGCAGGTGAGCTCGCCAGGTGCACCTGACCTCGGAGCCACGACCACCTGTCAGAGGCAGAGGAGGGGTGCTAGGTGCGAGCAGTGCTCAGTGCTGGGCAGGGTCCTCAGGGGCATCTTTAAATATCTTCTTTGCACTTTTCTGTATCTTCTAACTGCTTTACATTGAAAATGCATTTTTTGGTATTTTTCTTACAAAACAATCATATTGTTCCCACACATCAGCAGTCTCCCTAGCTTCTCTCTTGGGGTCTTCTCAGCACCCCTCCCCAGGCCACCCCAAAATGAAGGGGAAGGTGACTCGAATCCCCCTCCCCCCACGACACATTCCAGTCCTCTGTCCCTTAGGCCAGACCGGGCCCCAAACTTTCGGACACCCAGAATGACTCTGGTTACTTATGTCTTTACCCCCCTGGGGTCTACCTCAACTCACCTGCACACCTGTGCTGCCCTGCCCCATCCAGGTCATACCCGTCCATTTATCCCCCAAGAGAAACACAAATCAGACTGCACAGCAGAGCCAACTGTGTGACCTGGGCCAGCGTCTCAACCCCTCTGTCCTTGGCTTCTGAGCTGTACGACGGAGCTGGCCTCAGAACGTGTGGGATGTTTCTAACACCACTTGGCAACTACTAATGTTAGTAATATTATTTAAATCTACCACAGAATGGCCTTGGCCACTGAGCCTTTAGCTCATCCAGCAGCTATTTACCCTACTAAAGCCACAGCCGTAACAAACCGCCTCTGTTAAGCTTCACATTTTGCTTTTTCTACAATGACTTTCCCCAAAGAAATTGATCCAAGAGGAGAAAAGTTTGTCCTGGGCACCTGATGAAATTCACGTAGTCGACGCACCTCCGACTCTGACATCCTGTCCTAAAAGACGTCCCCCTGCAGGGTGGCACCTGCACCCACAGGCACCCGAGCACAGCTGGTGCTGATGTAAATACTGACTCATGTCGCAACTTAACATCCGTGCTCTGGAGCAGGAGTAAGACGGCGTGGAGAGTTGGAGGGCAGGTCAGTCAGTTGCACAGAGCCAGCCTATGAAAGCCACGGTCAGGAGGAGCAGCCCTGCTGGTGCACCGGTACACCTGGAGCACGGCGCTGCCCTCCCCGGTGCCTGCCCTCCACCCCAGACACTCTGAGGCCTCGGCCCCCTCATTGTCTCCAGCGCCTGGGCGGTGGGAGCGGTGTCCACGGCTGCCAGCCGCCTCAGACCTGCATTTTCTCAGGAATCACTTTTTTGTTTTAACTCTGAAACATTTACTTACTGGATGGGTCAGCACCCAACGAGATGCTGCCTCTCGGAGAATATGCCTCACAGCCCTTCCCAATCTTGGCTGTGGTACCACTGGATTACCAAGTGTTCAGATGCCTGGAGAACGAGCCTCTGAACAGATGGAGAGTCCTTAGTGTCCATAAAGTGCTAGAGGCCGGTGTGGGCTCCCCCTGAAGGCCACGCACAGGCACAACCTCTGCCGTGCCTCGGTTTCCCCATCCCACCACTCCACACCCCAGGTCCTTCCAAGCGGCCCTGTGCATGGCAGACCAGACCCCACAGCACCTGTTCTCACGGCACTTGTAGCTGAAGGGAAGGAAGCCCTGATGGAGGGTCAGACAAGGACCCAGGTGCAAACAGCCCAAAGGCTCTGTGCGAACAGGAGTCAGGGCTGCTGTCAGCAGAGTGCAGTTGGCACCGACTGGGCAGCACCCACAGTACTTGGACTGGTGCTTCCTGCACCCAGGGAGCCAGGATGGGATCCTCCATGGGGACTGGGGAGCCGAGATCTGAGGGGACAAGCTGTTAATGGCACGAAATCAGAGCGCTCAGTGAGGATACTGAAGCACTAAGATACCTGCACGTAGACAAACTCCCAGCATTGTTTCCTAACTGGGAATAGTAAGTAACAGAGGAGGAAGACGGACGGGGCCGAGCAGCATACCGCACAACCGGTGAAGCTGGAGTGCAAAGGCTGCAAAACTCACACCCTAAACCACACCATGTACAGCCCTGAGACCAAGGCTGCCAGGGAAGCCTGTGCATGGGTCCTGCCCCCACCGGGTTTCGCTGCCCCTGGCCGAGGCAGAAAGAGAGGCAGACCAGGCTCTGTGCCCCTTACCAGGCAGCCTTCCTCACTGCCCTTCCCTTCCCTGCCCATGGACTCCCCAGGGCTCCGGTCCCCACGGCACATAGCTCACACATTCCCTCTGCAGTTGTTTCTTTTCCCAGGGACAGTTCCTTCCTACATGGAATTCTGGTGCCAGGGTTCAGATGGTGAGCTCAATCCCTGCTCACATGAATGAAGGACCTCAGAAAATGATGGGAGCAGGTCCATCTCTACCAGATCTCCTGGAAGCTTCCAGGCTTCTGTCCGTTCCCGGGGAGCCCTGACCTGCCTCCCAGGCATGGAAAACACCATAGAGCTCACAAGAAGCTGCCTGCTGATCCACAGCGGTCTTCCGAGAGGACAGACACTCAGCTAACAGGTACAGATACAAAAGGATATTACACACACAGGATCACATCACACACACGCATCATGTGTGCACACATGCACATACCACAAACATGCACATATACACACAAATACATCACACATGTGCTCACGTACACCAGACATGCAAGCTCAACACATGCACACATACAGACATGCAAATGCACCACACATATGCACACATACTTCACATGTGCACACAGCAACATGCCATGCACACACCAAACATTCATGAACACATGCATCACATGTACGCACATGGCCATCAGTGCATGCATGTGCACTGACACACAATACATCACACTCACACACATACATGCATGTGCATGCCACACATGCACACAGGGAGGCCAAAACTGTGTAAGAGTGGAGGCAGGGAGGGCCGAGCCCCTTGGGGTCCCACACAGCTGCCTCATGTGGGGACTGCTGAATGCAGCACAGGGGCAATGAGGACTGAGGTCCGGCATGGACAGCGAGCGGGAAGCCACAGAGTGGGCTGGCCCGACTGTTTCTCTACCTGACAGGGTCTGAGAGTATCCATGCCGTGCCCCAGACCCCTGCAAGTGAACCCCGGAGCAGCGTCCACAGCCAGAGGGGAGCCAGGACTGACCCCGCACAGGGCGAGAGGTCACGTGGCCAGGGACACACTGTGGGCTGGGCACCCGGCTCCGTGCCCTCTTCCTGCTCCACCTCCTCAAGCTTCTGGCCACCGACACAGCATTAAACGCCCTCCCAGGATGCGGAGCTCCCAGGAAAACAGACGTGCAGTGTTGCAGAATGATGTTTGATAACCATGAGAAGTTTAGGCAAGTTTCCAAATTGAGGCTTTAAACACAAACACAATCAGCTCATACTCGTAGGATGGCTACTAACAAAACAACAGAAAGCAAGTGCCGGCGCGGATGTGGAGAAACTGGAGGCCGCGTGCATGGCTGGTGGGAATGTGCGTAGCGCCGCCGCCGTGGGAAACAGTGTGGTGTTGTTCCCCACAACATGAAGCGCAGACTTGCCATGTGATGCACTGGTTCTACTTCCAGGTATCCGCCCCAAAGAACTGAGAGCAGGGACTCAAACAGCCACTTGTTCACCCACGTTCACAACAGCAGCATTCACAACAGCCACAAGGTAGAAGCAACCCAAGTGTCTACAGGTGGATGAAGGGTACGTAAAATGGGGTCTATCCACACAGTGCGTTATTCTTCTATCCCGGCAGGGAAGGGTGGCCTTCAGTCACTACACCTCAGATGCCCCCAGCTGCCATCCCTCCACGGTGGCACGGTCAACTCCACCACCTCCACCCGGCACTGGGAGCCAACGGCCAATCACTCAGGAACTCCAAGGCACACAGAGCTGCCACTAACGGGTAAGCACCAGTGTTTGGGGACCTTTCCACAGCTGGTCTCTACGTGACACAAAGAGTGACAGGAGAGGTCGCATAGCTCTCCTGCACCTGGAGCGAAGTGGAGGGTCAGGCAGCGTCTGAGGCTGCACTGGAGCACCAGTAGCAGCTCGGCTTCTAGAACCTTTTGCCAGAGTCAAGTCCACCAAGTGGTCCCCTGCAAATGGAGAACACATACAGCATTGCCACATGGCAGCACAGCTGTTGTGTGTCCAGGTGTTTGAGTTTCACAATGGGCCAGACCATGGCCAGAAGATGCAACACTATTTCTGAAAAGTGGATTCTGATTGTCTGCATGACCAGTCAGGCCTGTCCTGCGTCCATGTGGCTCCGGCTCCGTGGCTGCCTCTGGGGAAGCCAAGTGGAGAGCAGGGTCAGGGGTCATGATCCCAGTGTGAGCCAGACTCTGGGAAACTTCAAGAAAGGGGGAGATTAGAGAATGGTACAGGATACCTCTGGACTAAGGCTCACTCTTCCCAGCAAGACCTCCTGGCCACACACTCCAGGCTGACATCCAGAAGAGACCTGAGGTCGGCCAGAATACGTGTGTGTATTGTATGTGTGTGTGAGAGAAATAAAATGAGAGCTGACTGAGAACTATGGAGAGACCACGGGTAGGAGCCAACACCCGACTTACGCACAGATGGGAGACCTGACCGGATCATGGTTCCTGTGGCTTATTGGAAAGAGATCTGTGCTTAGCGCAGGATCTGGGAAAGTTTCTGGTATGGTTTTTACCTGAAAAGCACATACAGGACAATCTCAACAGCACCTCTGGCAGAAGTGTAGCGATTTCCACCGAGCTCGTTCCTTCATTAACTCACCACTCCCCTTTGCCCCTGCTGCCCCTCACAGGTAGCTGAGAGGACCAGATCAAATCCACCACAGAGACAGCCCTGCCACCAACGAAGTTCACAGAGTTCAGGGGAGCAGGAGGGGGGGCCTCCTGCAGACAAACCCGACAGAACACGTAGAGAGAGGTCGTGTGCGTGTCATACTCAGACCACATAACTTCAGGAAATGTTACAGAACAAGCCAAAACATATAGGAGGGAAATAAACCTGCTCACCTCACTGATACAAAGCTAGTCTACAACTGCACAGATGCTTACTGAAACCCCCGCACCACTTGGGGCTGAGATGCCGAACCCAGGGAGACGTATGTGCTGGAAAAGACGTGCCCGAAGGCCTGGGCCGTGGCGTTGAAGGAGCTCCCATCTCAGGTTCCCCTGGGCTGTGTGTTGAATGAAAGGGTCAGTCAGTGCATACATAAGCTAAACCGTGTCACAGGTGAGAACACACGCAGGCTTGTGAAAGGGCACGCTACAGGCAAGGCCGGGACCAGGAATGCAGGGCAGCCCACGTGGAGGCGGAGGCCGGGCACCTGACACACCGGCCACCTGCTGAGCACCGCAGAGTGGGGAGACTGCGGGCCTCTGCGCAGGACCACTGCTGGGCACCCCCACTCCTGCAGCTGCGCACCTGGGGAGGGCGCACGCTCAGGCCCCGCTCACGCCGTTCTCCCTCGTGCACACAGGCCTCCGGCCGCTTACCCAGCCCTGAACACCCAGGGCAGAGCACGCTTGGCCAGGTTCCTGCAGCAGGAAGGGATGCTGGACCAGGCCGAGGTCTGGCCGGCGTGGCCGAGCCATGCTGACTGCTCTGGCCCCAGGCAAGGGGGCTCCTTCTCAGTGACGGTGAAGCCAGGGTCCAGCCCCGGCACACTTCCTGCTCCCCTTCCTGTTGTTCAACACCACCTGCCGTGCATGAGCCAGCGGACCTGTAGCACCTCCCAAGCTGCAGCGCCTGCTGCTCCAGAGGACCCGTGCAAAGCTGTGTCCCAGACCGGGAGCAGCCATGGCATCCCGGGAGCCCACTTGCCCCACACAGCCCCTGCAAGTGTGCACAAGCCCTCCCGGTGATTCTCACACACACTGACGTGTGAAAAGCTTGCACAGTGCAATTTGACTCCAGACTGTACACTGTCTTTGCTGCTTGGTAAGGGCCTCATTTATCTGGTTTCTGTGAGTGGCTGTGAAGCTCCTCTTGAGCACAAGACCACACCGTAAGGGACCTGTATTGGTTTCCTAGGGCTGCTGTAAAAAATTACCACCAACTTAGTGGCTTAAAGCACACAAATCGATTATGGAACAGTTCTGGAGGTCAGACGTCCAACATGGGACTCACGGGGCTAAAATCCCGGAGTCGGCCGTTGGAGACTCCAGGGCGGAATCCCTTTCCCTGGTTTTTCCAGCTTCTAGAGGCCACCTGCACTCCGTGGCTCATGGCTCTTTTCTCCATCTTCAAAGCCAGTGAGGAGGATCAGAACACACTACCCCAGACACACCACCCTGGCGTAGGATTAATTTGAGCTGAAGGCAACTGAGAAACCAGACACAGGAAGAGCTCTCTGCTCTGCCCCAATCTGCCTAACGTAGGACATAAGTTTCTCTTTGTAAAGATGCACCAGCGACACATTGAAAATGAGTCTGTGTAATAAGCCTTACTAAATAGCCCTCATTTATCATGTTTCCTAACCACCTTCCCATGATCACTGCCCCTGGATCCCAACTCCCTTTCCTTTGGTCACTTCACGATTTCTTGCTCTTTCTGTTAAAATGACATATAAGCCTCAAGACTTTGGGTTTTCATTTTTTTTCTATGTAGCCCCTGTGCATATGACAATGTTAAAATCTGCATGCCTTTTACCCTGTTAATCTGTCATTTGTCAGTTTAATTCACAGGCCCCACTGACAGGATTTAAGAGGGTATACTACACCAGCAGCACAGCATCTTCGCTCCTCCCTGCCCTCCTCTCATTAGGACCCCTGTTACTGCATTCAGGGCCCACCCAGATAATCCAGGATCACCTCCTCATCTCAAGATCCTTAAGCACATCTGCAAAATCCCTTTACCATGTAAAGTAACATATTCACAGATTCCAGAGATTAGGATGTGGATATCTGTAGTGATCGTTATTCTGTCTCCTGCCAGTCCCTAGCAGACCCCTACTACCACTCAGTGATGTGGCCCAGTATGGGTACAACTGCTGATTTTTTTTTTCCTAGAGAAAAGTTGGATTTTTAGGTGGTGTCCCAATTCTTTGATGTTGAGACGTAATTAGCAAATAATTTTTAATTCTGGAAAGTCCAAACAAAACCTGTCTGCCTTCTGAGGGCTGTGAACCCACCGGAGAGCTCAGAGCCCACCTGCAAGGGCAACTGCCATTCTGCACACCCTCCATGAGCCCGTGTGGGAGGTGCCAACACAGAACCCTCAGCTGGGCGTTCAGGATAACGGCAATCATAGGCAGTACTAAGTTCCAGAATGCTGGCTGAATAAAAATGCAAAGGACGGTTACAAAACCTGGAAAACAACAAGGAAACCAGCACATTTCATGGCGATCTCAACTTAGTCACTCAGATGCAAACTGTACCCCGATTTTGGAAGGATCACAAGCACCCCCACTCAGAGCCCAGTCTACAGCTCGACACTTTCCTGCCACTGTTCCTTTTTATGAGGCCCCTAAACACCAGCGAGGCCTTCTCAAGTAGGCACTCTGGTGTTTCTGGTGTATTTTCCTGCTCCCCCACCCCCGAGTTCTCTGACTTCCACACACTTGGGCTGCAACTGGACACAGTGCGCCACACTGCACAGGACGACACGGCAAAGGAGACCATGGAAGGCAGCCATCAGGGCCTTGGGCCCATCCCACAGGTCCCACCCACACCCGCCCTGCCTGCCCCCAGCCCCGGACTGCCGTCCTGGGTGTCCCGCCATGGCCGGGACAGGTGGCAGGTCAGTCACTGCTTCCTTCCAGAGAGCATGCAACATGGAGAAACCAAGAGATGGGAGCAGTCCCCACAAGAAAGGAAGGCAGCCAACCCTCCCTGCCCCGTGTGTACATCGCCATGACGTGGCCAGATGGACCTGCAGCAGCTGCTCAGCAAAAGGACCCAGCAGCATCCCAGGCCAGTGGAGCGCCCGCCCAGAGTCACGGCCTTGGCCCGGGGTGCTCGCTGGCCAGCAGGACGGACAGACACACTCCTCACAGACAGACGCCTCCAGTCCCTGAGAATGGAGGCCGGTCATTTGGGCAATCACTCCTGGTGGGGGACTGAAGGACATCTGTCTGCTTACTCAGCTCAACGCCACTCACCTGAGTTGTGAGAACTGGGAAAAGGAAAGCCTATCCATACGAATACAGTGGTACCTCGGTTTTCGAACATAATCCACGAGTTCTGAAACATTCAGCAACAGCCGACCGCTAGGCCTCAGGAGGAAACCGTGTGACATGTTCGACTCCTGAGTCGTGTTCAAAAAATGAAGCATTTACTTCCTGGTTTACAGCATTCATAAACCAAAATGTTCATCAATGGAGACGTTCGAGAACCGAGGTCCCACTGTGATAAGGAAACGCTGGGAGGATGCCCTGCGTGCTCAGCCTCTGTACACAATCTCATCAGTAAAACGGGGCAAGTTGTACGTGACCCCAATTGTTCAGGGGGTTACACGAGATCCCACATGTCAAGCACTCAGAACAAAAATCACACTGAATTTTACACATTCTTGTGACCACTAGTTTGTAGATTCTCTTGCATTTTTCTAGTAGAAAGTAACACATCATACGATCTGTAAAGAAAGAAAAGAAGAGAAATGCTGGGCCCCCGGCAACAAACCCTAAAGAGTCAAGCCCCAGCCCAGCGACCTCACCTGCCGGCTGGCTCCCTGGCCCCACGCTGGCCATAGGGAAGACACGGTCTGGACACTGCTCAGGACACAGTCTGGCCCAGCCACCCCATCCTCACGGGGACCTCTGCTGCCAAGGCCTTCTGTCCTGACGCTGGGGGGCCCCAGGGTGCAGCGAAGGTGGGGCCTCAGAGATGGGCCCACTTGGCCACGACAAGGCTCCCTTCAGCAGTGGGACAAGGTCCCACAGTGAGTCTCGCTCAGACCGTGGGACAGGCTGGCCCCATTCTCATCCCTGTGAATGACAGGCTGTGCAAGATGTGGGCCTGATTGTTCTCCTGTGTGGACTCATTCAGGAAAGCAGGGCAGGGCCCTGTCAGGCTGAGCAAGGGAAGGAGCTCCTGACCCCAGGAGAGAGGCGCTTTAGAGCAGTGTGAGGAGAACGGGTCCTGTCAAGGTCCAGGGCCCTCAGAGGCGCAGGGTCACACAGGCCTGGACGGAGGTCCCCAAGGGCCATTGGGCTCCAGGCCAACGAGGGGCAATCGGCCCCTCTCCGGGCTGTCCTGCGGGGCCCTGGGTAAGCAAGTAAGCCCCGAGCAGCAGTGTCGTCTTGAAAACAGGGAGCGTGAAGGTGCCTCATCACGTGGTGGCAGAGTGAGTGAGGACATGATGCCCCAACGTGCTCCCCACTGAGTCGCAGCGCAGCTGGAGGAGAGAAGCCCACGTGAGAAGCAGGTGCCGGCCAAGGTGCCTGTCCTGTCCCAGCTGGCAGCTGAGGACCGCGCATCGGCTCGTCCTCCCACAGTGGGCTGAGCCCAGGGACCACTGCATGGTGTCCGTGAGGGGTGGGCGGGGTGCCTGGCCATCCTCGTCCCCCTGCAGGGCCTGCAAGGAGGCACAGTGTGGGGACGCGGCGCCCACACCTGGTGGTGAGCAAACGAGAGGAGATGGGCAGCAGGCAGGGAGCCTCCGCTGGGTCTTGACACGGCAGGCGCAGCTCCCCAGACCCTGGACCCCATTCCCCACAGGTCGCCACAGTCACAGCAGCACTCACCGCTGTCAGGCAAGGAGGGCCTGGACCTGAGGCGCAGCGGTGCTCGGTGACAGTGAGCACTGACCCTCGGGTTCCTAGTGCCCGCCTCTGGTCACAGCGGTCACCAGGATGGAGGGCTGGTGATGTGCCATGCCACAGGAAGCAGGACTGTCACCCGGCGGACACAGGTAAGTGTCACAACACACTGAGTGCGTGTGTGAGCCTCGGTCCTCAGCAAGACGGCCTGGCCACACCTGTCTGATGGCGGACGCTGTACCTGGGGTGCTGTGCCCAGGCTCGCAGGGCACAAACTCACTCAAGTCCCAGACGTCATGTCCAAAATTCCCTGAATCCAGCAACAAAGCTTCGGGTCCCCCACCTGCTGACACAGCAATGCCAGGCGGCTGCCAGAACCGCCGAGCCCGCCCCTTCTAGTAATCCAGGGATAGCGGGAGGGCGACCCGCGTGGGACACAACAGATGTGACAGGAGCAATGAATGCAGACCCGGTGAGAAAGGCCTGCCTGACCCCAGGCACCCATCCCAGTAACCTGTCACACCTTTCTCCCTTACAGAGACGTCGGTGACAACTCCCTGAGCGTCGGGCTCAGAGAAAGACACAGGAGAGGCACAGCGGCCAGGGCGGGTGCTGACGGGCTCGGTGGGAATGCCACACCCAGTCTGGCTCAGGGGCGACTTTCAGAGTGTCCCAGGCCTCATCACAAGTCCACAAAGGTATGCTCGACAACATGTGCCCAGGGAGCCAGGTGACTAGTGACAGGGCTGGGGTCATGAATCAAGAGAAATACTACTCGATCCCCTTGTGAGTGGAAAGCGGCTCCAGTGAAACGGCCATAAAAGTGCTTTGTGCTGGCATTCATGAGAGACGAGAAATGTTTCTGGCTTCAAAAATATTTTGAGGCAATAAACTCAGGTAGTCTTGACATTCTTTGACTAGAATTATTTGTACATATTTTCAATCCATGGTTGGGAATCAGAGGACTGACTTAAGTGACACACGAATTTTCAGCTGTGTGGGTGGTCGGCGCCCCTCACCCCCACATTGTTCAAGGGTCAGCTGCAATTTCTGTATTCAAAAACTTGTACAAGGTCTGCAATATGCTTTACAATTTTAGGATATTTTCATAGATTTATAAGATATGAGCTACCTGTTTTAAAGAATAGGATTTTTTTAATCCTCTACCTTTAAGATCGAACTGCTGAGAAAGAAACCAGTCTGGTCTGCAAATTGTCTATAAAGATAATTAACTCTGAAGGCAGTTTTTTAAAGTGACACGGATATCAAAAGAAACACTCATAGTTGGGCAAACGTATTTCTTCTGTGATGAAAGACTTCACAAAAAAATTAAGGTTCCCAAGAGAGGGGAAGGGTTTCCGCGGCAGCCCCCACTGTCCACAGTGCCGTGCACGCTACTCCACTTCCTTCCAAGGTGCTCCTCCTGCAGCCCGAGCTCAGCAGACAAGACCACTGCAGCCCGGCTGACCTCAGAGACCTCCCGGGGTCCACTGGATTTATGAAACAAAAGCGAGAGAAGTATCTATTTTTTTAAAACAACGATTTACAGGTAACTGTGCTTTCCCTTTACAAAAAAGTTAGCAAAGAACCCACTGCACACATTTTGGTCAAATGGAAACCAACCCACCCACATACAAGTTCACCACGTCTCGGTATGAATTTTAAGCACTAATTCAGCCCTATTTAGCTCAAGAATGTACTGTATAACAGTTCTGCCTGGGTCACAGCCGCAAAGTGGCATGAGAAATGCCGGAAACAAATCGCCTGCCTTTAGTTTCACCAAGAATAGTCCAGACATGTGTGTCTGGAGGCCCAGTGGTTGGCCGCCTGCCGCCTAAACCTGACCCCAGACGTGGGGCTGGTGTCTCACCTGCACATACCCTAGGCATCGTCATTCCTGCCACACTGACCCCCTTGGCACTGCCCTTGCTTGGGCACTTTCCACACACCAGCCACCCAGGGCGTCCTCCCCACCCTTCAAATGCAGCCCAGGCCCCTAGTAAGTGCCCCTGATATCCCAGAAGACAGGAGGCTCTCAGGGGGCCTGTGTGGTGGACGGGCCATTGTCCTGTTGGGGGAAACAGGAGTTTCCCAGGCAGAGAAGCCAAAGGCCCTGAGGAGAGAGAGCCTTGCACATTAGGGGCACAGCTAGAAGTGTGACATGGCTGGAGTGCTGACATCACAGAAATGACCCTGAGCTCCAGCCACAGTGCCTGTGGCCCTGCTGTGTCAGGACCTTCTGGCAGTGAGAAGGGGGCACGGGGAGCCTGGAGGCAGGAGGAGGGAGAGGCACCACGCCCCAGGCCCTGGGCCTTGTCCTTGAGGCTGTGGGGTCCTGAATGTCCAGCCCCTTGGTCCACCTGGTGTGACTGCGTCCTGACCGCAGGTATCCCCGTCGCCATTTCAGAACCCCCAGCAGTCCAACAATTTCTGCTTCTAGCTTTCCTCCTTGGACCTGCACTAAAACCCCATTAAACTATGGCCTCAGCTCAGCAATGTAACACCAGGTTCTACCTCAAAGACAAAGGGCTGGGCGGCGGGGAGGGAGGCAGCTGTGACCACCTCGTGCAGGATGCCATCACCTGGGAGGACGGACCTGGGGACAGCTCCTGGTGAGACTTAGCAGCGTTTCCCACAGTCCCGCTTGTTTAAATGCCTCTCATCCCCCCTGGCCAAATCGTGCAGGCTACAGACACACAGATTGTCACAGGTGAGGCTGGCGGGCTCCTGTGTTACTACTGCCCCCGCCCCGGCCAGGGAACCCCAGCAGCCGTGTGTCTGTCCGTCCCCTGCCGGCCACGGCCTCTGGACCTCCACTAGATTCACCTCCCTCGTGTGGCCAGGTTCGTGGTGAACAGGACAGAGGCGGGAGCTGCCCAACACCCACCGACAGCCACGGACAGACGCAGAAGGAGCGACTTGGATTTCAGTGTTTGAAGTGCAAACACCTCTGCTAGGAGCACTGGGCCTCCCTTTGGGGGGGGGGGGGTCCAGCAACAAAGGAGGAATTTCAGGGAAGCCAGGCGCCTACAGGGTCTCAGAGGAGTGAGGCGCTCTTGGCAAGGAGAGGAAGGGCAGGAGCCAGCCTGGCCGCTCCCCTCTACTGCTGGCTGGAAATAGAGTCCAGGATAAAACTTGGAAAGAAATAAATTTTTCAGCAGGCACCACAGCAAGCAAAGAATCAGGACCACCCCCCATCTCAACCCCCACTGAGCTCTCCTGTCAATACGCATGTAAGGGTTATAGATCCTGCAGCCGAGAAAGGAATAAAACCAGACCCTGCCCGTCCTCCTTACCCTCTTCCAGGAGGAAACAAAGACCACCGGGCACAGACCCTGGGTCAACGGTGGGATCTGGTTCATGTGCGCCACAGACCTCTATCCCCAGGTATACCAAGCACCATCCGTGACCCCTGGAAAACAGTCACTGACGTGGCCACTTCCCAAGTCTACATGGCCAGAGACACCCAGAACATGCTTCCAAGTGGGCAGACGCCAGTCCTGACCAGCACCAGCTGCTCCCCACCCTCCCCCCAGGGGGCCTGCGCCTCATCCTCCCCCTCCTCCCCAGGGGGCTTGCTCTGTCCTCCCCCCTCCTCCCCAGGGGGCCTGCTCTGTACTCCCCCTCCTCCCCAGGGGGTCAGCTCTGTCCTCCCCCCGCCTCCCCAGGGGGCCTGCTCCTCATCCTCCCCCCTCCTACCCAAGGGGCCTAGTCCCTGTCCTCCCCCCTCCTCCCCAAGGGCCTGCGCCCCCTCCTCTCCCCTCCTCTCTACGGGGCCTGCTCTGTCCTCCCCCCTCCTCCCCAGGGGGCCTGCTCCTCATCCTCCCCCCTCCTACCCAAGGGGCCTAGTCCCTGTCCTCCCCCCTCCTCCCCAAGGGCCTGCGCCCCCTCCTCTCCCCTCCTCTCTACGGGGCCTGCTCTGTCCTCCCCCCTCCTCCCCAGGGGGCCTGCTCCTCATCCTCCCCCCTCCTACCCAAGGGGCCTAGTCCCTGTCCTCCCCCCTCCTCCCCAACGGCCTGCGCCCCCTCCTCTCCCCTCCTCTCTACGGGGCCTGCTCTGTCCTCCCCCCGCCTCCCCAGGGGGCCTGCTCTGTCCCCCCCTCCTCCCCAGGGGGCCTGCTCCTCATCCTCCCCCCTCCTACCCAAGGGGCCTAGTCCCTGTCCTCCCCCTCCTCCCCAGGGGGCCTGCTCTGTCCTCCCCCTCCTCCCCAGGGGGCCTAGTCCCTGTCCTCCCCCCTCCTCCCCAAGGGGCCTAGTCCCTGTCCTCCCCCTCCTCCCCAGGGGGCCTGCTCTGTCCTCCCCCCTCCTCCCCACGGGGCCTGGTCCCTGTCCTCCCCCTCCTCCCCAGGGGGCCTGCTCTGTCCTCCCCCCTCCTCCCCACGGGGCCTGGTCCCTGTCCTCCCCCCTCCTCCCCAGGGGGCCTGCTCCTCATCCTCCCCCCTCCTCCCCATGGGGCCTGGTCCCTGTCTTCCCCCCTCCTCCCCCTCCTCCCCCCTCCTCCCCAAGGGGCCTGGTCCCTGTCCTCCCCCCTCCTCCCCAGGGGGGCCTAGTCCCTGTCCTCCCCCTCCTCCCCAGGGGGGCCTAGTCCCTGTCCTCCCCCTCCTCCCCAGGGGGCCTGCTCTGTCCTCCCCCCTCCTCCCCACGGGGCCTGGTCCCTGTCCTCCCCCTCCTCCCCAGGGGGGCCTAGTCCCTGTCCTCCCCCTCCTCCCCAGGGGGCCTGCTCTGTCCTCCCCCCTCCTCCCCACGGGGCCTGGTCCCTGTCCTCCCCCCTCCTCCCCAGGGGTCCTGCTCCTCATCCTCCCCCTCCTCCCCATGGGGCCTGGTCCCTGTCCTCCCCCCTCCTCCCCACGGGGCCTGCTCCTCATCCTCCCCCCTCCTCCCCAAGGGGCCTGGTCCCTGTCCTCCCCCCTCCTCCCCAGGGGGCCTGCTCTGTCCTCCCCCCTCCTCCCCAAGGGGCCTGGTCCCTGTCCTCCCCCCTCCTCCCCAGGGGGGGTCTGCTCTGTCCTCCCCCTCCTCCCCAGGGGGTCAGCTCTGTCCTCCCCCCTCCTCCCCAGGGGGCCTGCTCTGTCCTCCCCCCTCCTCCCCAAGGGGCCTAGTCCCTGTCCTCCCCCCTCCTCCCCAAGGGCCTGCGCCCCCTCCTCTCCCCTCCTCTCTACGGGGCCTGCTCTGTCCTCCTCCCACATGGAGGCTCCCAGTTCACCTTCCACTGACCTCAAAGCAGAGGTACTACCGTCCGGTTATTCCTGCAGAGCCTGCAGTCACACAGGTGTCTGTGAGACAAATGAGCCTGCTCTGCAAAGAGCATCCTGGACCTCACCTGCCTATGACTGCCACCTGCAAAGCAGGCTGGGCCACCAGCAGCTGCCAGAGGAGGATCTGCTCAGGGCACAGAGTGACTAGCCAGCCCCAGGCCGGCAGCACCTACACCCACCCACCCCACCCCACCTCACCTCTGCTGAGGCTGACTTCCTTTTGTACGTGAGCCTGTTAGCTGTCAGTCCTGGGTGGGGTTGAGTGTATGAATCTCAAAGTACACCTCCTCCTGCAGGGTGGGTAGGGCCAGGGCCACCCGCGGGTAAGCCCTGACCTCACCGGGCTTCCAGCGTGGGTGGGGCCAGTCCAGCTTGGGCAGCTCAGCAGGAGCTCAGGCACAGAGGGCATCTGGGGGACATAGAGGGTATCTGGGGACACAAGGTGCTGCCTGAGAGAGCCTGAGAGAGTGCCCAGGTGTGAGCTCCTGAGGGTAACCAAGGTCAGACAGGGGTATGTGCATATAGCAGCATTTGCACATGCCAAAGGTACACGTACCCCACTGTATACATGCCCCCCCCCACCATGCACACATACACCCCACCACAGAGTGAGAGCTCACATGCCCAGAGGAATCTCACGCGAACACCATGGTGGAGCCAGTGCAATGTGTTGTCCTTTCACTCCCCCGATAATAAACCTGCTCTGTTTAGTAGTGCCTTATTCCTTAGACACTACTATTTCACTTGTTTAATAACCTTTTAAAATTCTGCATGCACAGAGGCGTAATTTTACTGAGCGCGATGGTCTTTACGTCCTGCCTCACCTGGCCCACCCTCCCACTGCCCCACACCTTCCTCCTCACTGCCCCAGCAGCACAGCCATCGTGCGTCCTCCCAAGTCCTCCTGTGCCCAGTAAACACACATGAACACGCACAAGCCGTGAGTGCAGTACAGGAGCGGTCCTGTCACATGTCACAGAGCACAGATAGGGGTGCTCCCTGCCAGCTACCGAAACACACTCACAGCTGCTGCCACCAGGACGATGCTGGCACGTGGACAACAGGCCAGTGGGATGGAATGGAGAATCCCTGAAGAGAACCAGTTTACGTGAGACCAAATAAACCACAGCTCAATTCATTTGGTCAAAGGATGGATTATTGAATAGTTGGTGCTACCACACAGGAAGGAAGTGAAACTGGACTCCCCTCCGTCAAACATCTCATTCCATATTAAGTAAAAGCATCTAGACATGCTTAAGAAATGAACGCAAGTCCACAAAACAATAAAACGCCTGCCAGGAAATCCATGGCCAGCCATGCCATCCTCCTAACACACACAGGTACCCAGAATTCAAAGAGACATATTCGACTGTAAGACGATTTAATCGTGATGGCAAATGACAAATTAATAAAAGAATTGGGAATAAATGTTTTCAAGGCAGAAGAGAACCACCAACACCTGTAACAAATAAACAGACCCTACAAATGGGCAGTGGAGGGAGAGACATCCTGAGAGAAACACGGACGAAGACAGACAAGCCATAGATGGAACACAAACCGATAGGGATCTTCAAGCAAAGATCCGAAACTCACCAGGACCCAGGGCAGCACAGCGCGGGGAGCAAAGCTGCAGCTCTGCCCTCCCAGACGAAGCAGGAAGACCCTCAGCCCACTGCTGAGGCAGCGTGCTGGGACCAGGGCATGCGCACGAGAAGACGAGCTATTAGATCTCATCGAAAACTGATCTGGCAAGATCTATAAAACAGAGGCATTCGCTCTGGCCCAACAGTGCCACGCACTGAACAACGGCCCTGTGCTGGCGGCCGGGGTATTTACAGTAGCACTGTTTACACTGGCTCTTCTTTTCCTGTGGCAGCTCTAACAAATGCCCACAAACTGGGTGGCTTAGAACAACAGAAATCTATTCTCTCTCAGCTCTGGGGGTCAAAAGTCTGAAATCCGTTGCACTGGGCTGAATTCAAGGTGTCAGCAGGGCCCGCTCCCTCTGGAGGCTTTAGAAAACTCTTCTTGCTTCTTCCAGCTTCTGGTGGCTGCTGGCATTCTTTGGTGTTTGGCTACTGTGTTAGTCAGGGTCCCCGGAGAAAATAAGTCAATAGAATGTGGATATATTGAGAAAGACTCATTATCATGAATCAGGTCATGTGGTCACAGAGGCTGACAAGCCCTGAGAGCTGCAGTCGGCAAGCTGGAGACCCAGGAGAGTTCACAGTGTAAGTTCCAGCTCGATTGAACACAAATCTGAAGGCAGGAGAGGACAATGTCCCAGCGCAGAGGCAGCCAGCCAGACAGGGAATTCTTCCTTCCCCTGCCTTTCTGCTCTTCTCAGGCCCTCCACTGATTGGATGAGGCCCACCCACATTGGGGAGGGCATCTACTTTACTCAGTCTACAGACTCAAATGCTCATTTCATCTAGAAACAGCCCTCATATACACACCCAGAATCATGTCTGACCAGGAAACTGGGTGCCCTGTGGCCCAGCCAAACTGCCACACAAAATCAACCATCACGCCCACACCACTAACCTCTGATTCCATCTGCACATCATCTTCTCCTCTTGTCTAAATCTCTTCCTGCCTCCCTGTCATGAGGGCACTTGTGATGGCACTTAGGGCCCACCACATAACCCAGGATCACCTATATCAAAATTCTTAACTGAATCACGTCTGCATAGATTCTACTTCTAGATAAGGTGATACTCAGAGGTGCCGGGGATTAGCCCCTGCCTACTTTGGGGCCATTCCTCAGCCTATCAGGGACCAAAAACCCAATCCTGAAGCCCAAATTAGTGGCTCTGAGGGGGATGCGTCCAAGCTCATAACAGAGCACTGCCTGTTTGGTAATCCGCCTCTCCCGCCCATATGGCCAAGACGATGGGACTCATCTGTCTCCATGATGAACGCAAGAGGGCCTCTTGGATCTGAGTGAGGCGAGTAGGCCAACTGTGCTGCCCATAGCATTTTCCTGTAAAAATGAGTGTCCCACTTTGGCACAAAGGTGTGCGGCCCTGCCTTTTCAACAAGGCAGCAAAACGATGTGATGAAGGTGTGAAGAGTGCTCTTGGGAGGCTTGCATGGGGGGAGGGAGGTGCCCCTTCCTAAACCCACCTTCTGCTCCCCAAACCGTGCTGCGATGAGCTGTGGCCCGCATGGGTGGCTTCTGCCTCGCCTATACCCCAATCCCGCCTCCAAATGCCTTAGCGCCCAGCCACTCAGAGCACCCCGTGGGCTCAGCTGGGGTACACCCAAAGACTCATGTCCCTGCATGTCACCCCATCCTCTACTTCCCACGCAGCCACTGTCTGAGTGTCCATCCATCAAGGCCCTCTCACCCGAGCAGCCTGGCAGCTACGGGAACCACACCCCTCCCACCCCTGTATGCCTTTGTCTTTGTCCCTCCAAATGGGATGTCCCTGAGGGCCAGGCCCATTCTGTGCCCCGCACACCCAACCTCAGGTGCTGGATGCGTGAATGAGGCCCATTCACAGGACAGGTGGCCCGTCTTCTGCCCTCACATGTCTCCAACTCCAGGGTCTCCTCCTGCCACACTTCATGTGTCCCCAAACCTCGCTGTCCACCTCCCAAGGGCCAGATGCCTCCCAGACAGCTTGGGGGGACTGGTCCACACACAGAGGCCCTCATCCTTCCAGGTGCTCAGCCAAAACCTCAGCGCACCTCGACCCCCACCCATCCCAGATCCAACATGGCAGCAAGTCCCCTTGGCTCCACCTTCCAATAAATACCCAGTCGGGCCATCTTCCCACCCCCACTGCTGCACTGGGGTCTGCACTACCACACTCTCCAGGACCACCTCAAAGCCTCTGACTGGGGCTGCCTGCACCCCCACAGTCCATTCTCCCTAGAAGCCTGCAATCTTGTCCAAACCCTCAGCTCCCAGGCCTCCCGTCTGAGCATCCCCCACCAAGAGGCTTACACTCCCCCACCCCCTCACCCCGCCAAGAACCAAGGCCTGCTCCTGCCTGAGGACCTTTGCACCTGCTACTCCATCTGCCTGGAACTCTCCTCTCCAAACTCAGGCCCAGCTCCTGTCTTTCCACAACCAACTGCACCTTCTCAACGAGGCCTCCCGCCGTCCCTTCCCCACTTGAGTTCTCTCCTTTGCACTCACCACATCTCCCTCCTATGTGACTTACTGATCCTGTTTGCAGGCCGTCTTCCCTGACACTAGAATGCTCTCTCCACACCGAGAACCGCGTGCCCAGAGTGCCAGGTGGAGGCAGGGAGCTCCGTATACTGTGGAGACGTGGGCCTGAAGCAACCTGGCCCTTCCCCGGTGTCATGAGAGAGCTGGTGCTTGCTGCCCTCTGCCATGCCAAGTTCTCAGGGGCTGGCACTGCTCTGGGGGCTACTGCGCCACCCCGGCCCCATGTGCGCAGTCAGAGAGCAGCAGGCCAGATCCGACACCCCAGGCCAGTGCACAGGCATGAAAAAGGGCCAGATGCCCCAGAAAGGCATTTAATGAAAGGCTCGTTTCACTGGCTTCACCCATGTGCATGACAGCACCACCACATGCCCACTCTTTTCAGAGAAAAAGGGGCCTTTGTGGGCTATAAATAGCCCGGCCAGATGTGGGAACGCCTGTGGGTCTCTTCCCAGGATTCCGCCTGTGCCCCACAGATGCCGCAACAGCAGGAGCAGGAGGGTGCGACCGCACGTCAGGCAGCAGAGGGTTAAGCAGTGGTGCCTGCTCCACCGGGACGGACGAGGCAGGGACATCCCAGCCAGTGGGACAGCAGGCTCCGCTCACCCCCCGCCCCCGTGCAGGACACGGCTGTGAGCAGAAAATCAGGCTGTGGAAAATGCACTGCAGTCTCTTCACACACAGAAAACAGGGAGACAGACGCGGGGACCACAGGGAGCCTTTCAGGAGGGGCGTACTCACCAAAGCAGAGTGCTGGGTTCCCGTTCAGGACAAACACAGTCTGAGCAGGGCACCCACGTCTTTGATAAGGAAGGCCCAGCAGTCTGTGAGTAACTGTCTGCAGAAATGCAAAACACAGAAGCACTGAGGGTGGATTTGAAGGTACTCTCAAAGCCTGATTACTGTTACTAATCAGTGTCCCCCAACCCCCAGGCCAGGCCTTGGCGGGAGGGGGAGCCCAAATGCAGAGGGCACCCAAGAACCATCTAGGTCTGCGCTTCCAACAGAAGCACCCGGTGAGCCACACATGCGAGCCCCATGCGTGATGTCAGGTGCTCCTAGGAGCTCTGTTCAGAGAGTGAAAACAGATAGGTGAAATCGTACTAACGTGTTTTATTTAATCCAATACAAACCCAAAGCACAATCGCTTTGACACGTAAGCAGCAGAGTCAGGAACGGGCTACTCCGCAGTCCCCTCCCTCCGTCTGGTTTGTTTACAACCCAGGCCTCCCGCCTGCTGTGTTTACACTCGCAGTGCCGCTGGGCTCTGGGCAGCCACACGTGGGCCACTCCGCCCTGGGTGGCAGCCGCAGCTCTGGACAGCATGGGTCTAAAGCACGAACCAGCAGCATCGCCACGTGGGGCTCTGCTGCAGGAGCCAGTGTGGGTCCAAGTGCAGCTGAAGGTGTGGAAGCTTCTGCTCACTGTAAATGGACCTGACAAGGTCAGAGTTGAGTGACTGCTACGGACGGAGGTCCTGGGCAGCAGCGCTCAGCCCATCTCGGGCCCGGTTCCTCGAAGCCCCGTCCTCAGCGGGCGACAGAGCACCAGTGCCCGCGTGTATCTCTCACGAGGGACGGACCCAGGGGCCACCCTGGGTGGCTGGATCCTGCTCGGGCTCTCTGTCCTGTCATGGCAGCTTCCGGACACACTCCTGTGCCCAGGCCTCATCAGACCTGAGCTCCTGTAATATAATCCCGTCCGAAGGCTTTGGGACGTTTGGTTCACCCTTTGCACCGATCGGCATTACGGATAGTCAGTGTGTGTAGTTTTTACATCAGTGAGTCATGAACTTTCAGTCCCTCACGGCAGTCTCCACAGCTCAGACCACTCACCACTGGTTAGGTGGTGAGTCCTTCCCGTGGTCCTTCTCCCCCACAGGACCCTGACCCTCTTGGGCGGTGATCCTGGGTGGCTGCCCAGCGGACAGCCTCACAGGGCTGCAGCAGGGCCTCTGACACACGCAGAAGTAATTAACTCCCTTTTCAGCGTCCTTTAATTGCATCTGCAATTGTCCTACTCTCAGCTCGGCAAGACAGTGAAGGCCGCTTGCTAAAAATAAAGCTGCCACCTGTGGACAGGTATGTCCCATCTTACACCCATAGAGCCCCCTGCTACTGGGGACCATCCTGGCACCAGGGCCCCTTGGGAAGACAAAGCCTCAAGGATGTTAAAGACCAGGCAGCACCAAAGCAACAGCACTCAGAGGAGTTCCCTCTCTGTACGTAAGTGCTCAGCATAAGCATGTTGGGAACGGATGAGTTTGGGTCTCAGAGAAAAAAACTCAGGGGTGAGACATAAAATTATACCTGTTACTCTCCAGCTCCCTAGACAGATGTCCACTGAAGCCCATCATCGGAGGCCACAGAGACCCTCCCGGCCCTTCCTCTTCCACACTTCGGGGAAGGTCGCTGGCAGGCGATGGCCCTGCAGTGGCACCCCCAGCACCCCGACCATGCCGTGCCTCGAGGCCAGGCCTCCCAGACCGCTTGGTCCCTGCTCTCAGGAGGATACATGATCCCCACGGTCAGCTACTCGCAGAGGCCATCCTTGGTTCAGGCAGTGTCCCCAGGACTCTCATCATAGAGACAGATGGGCCCATAGTGGCAACCGAAGGATGAACTGCTCTGTCCCCACGCAAAGAACCCACTGGAAGTGACATAACACTTCCATATGAACCACTTCCCACTGGAAAAGGTGATCCCTTAAAGGACTTGGTTTTCTACTCTAATGCAAGTTATAGAATATATTTTTCAATCTTCCTAAGCATTTCCTTTTAAATTGCCTTTTATAAGCACATTACTTACCATGTTTCCCCGAAAATAATACCGAGTCTTATATTAATTTTTTCTCCAAAAGACATATTAGGGCTTATGTTCAGGGGATGTCATCCTGAAAAATCACGCTCGGGCTTATTTTCCAGTTAGGTCTTCGGGGAAACACGGTATCTCGTGAAGGTAAAGCCATGAGGAGCTTCCTAACAGGGGAAGGCTGGGCAGGGCTCCAAGGGCCAGGGGCAGGGCTCCACGGCCCAGGAGCTCAGGAACCAAACACCAAACGCCCTCTCCTTGAAAACAATTCAGTCAGCACGATGGGCTTTCTGGGGAGGAGGCAGTAGCTGCAACATCCTACACATTGAAAACCTAAGTCCTTCCTGGAAACTCCCTCTAATGCAGACACGTCAGCACAAGCCTTTAATCCAGGTCTCTGGGACAAGCTGCAAATGGCTACGGGTCTGAAGTGGCCTGAAGTGGCCATGTGTCCTCCCAGCTCTGGGTGTGACTGACAGGTGCACCCCCAGCCAGCACCCTCATACCTGATGCTTCCAACACCCTCCTCACTGCCACATTCAAAGTTGCCAGGAACGGTCCCGGCCATTTTCCTAGCTCTTCTGGAAGCCAATTCTTTGGCTGCTGGCCCCCAACCCAAACAGAGACCGGCTCCCTCTGCAGCCCTCCTCTTCTGGCTCAATCAGAAATCAAAGTAAACTCTACAGAAGGTTGAGAAGTGCCCCCCTAGTCCCCTGAGCTTAGGCTGCAGCAGGCTCCTGGAAACAGCGGGCGCCTAGGGACAGCCAGTCAGAGTTTCCATCCGCAGCTTAAGTCTGACCGCCACGCACAGCAGCTACAGGGTGTGAGGCTGAAGGACCCAGGGCTCGACCCGCCTCACCGGTCGCTGACCCCACACAGGAAGTGGCACTGAAGGAGGTAATGGACAGAAAGCCAGGAGGCTTGGAGCCTGCGTGCAGCCTCACACTGGGTGGTGGTCCCACCCTGCACCCTGCCCCTGCCCTTCCTGAGCACCGGACACCCAGCTATGGGCCCGCACCCAGCATGGCCGTGCGGGGCCTTCTGCCCTTACCACAATCAGGCCCCTGCATCCTCTGTGGCTGCAGCGGCCAGGTGGAGTGTGGGGACTCGGGCAGGGCGTTCTGAAGTCCACCTTCTCTGTCTGCTCCCAAATCACCTGGTTCCTGGAGGTAAGGAACAGACAGCGCTGCTGTGTGATGGGGCAGACTGCCTCCCACGAGAGCAGCTCAGGAGTCGGTTCTAAAAGACCCACACTCCGCAGGCAGCCTGCATCCCACACCTGATGAGCGGTGTGGAGGCAGCTCTTCGTCCTGGCTGGTGATGGCAGAGTCTGAGACAGTGAGAAAGGGGATGATTAGCTGGGCAAACCGTGAGCCAGAACCCTTTATCCACTTCCCCTCAGCTCCCCAGAGTAAGTGGCTTGGCCACTCCACAGGCCAAGCAAGTCACAGGGCGTAGCTCACCTGGCCAGGTGTGACCAGGAGCAGCAGCATGAGGGAGTGGAGGGTGTTGACTGCACCCCAGTTCCGTCCACACCCCCTCCTAGTTCCCAGCTCATGTGACACACGCATGCTGAGTGCGAGCTCCTGGGGGCACGGAGGGAGTCAGGGCGGGTCAGGCCTTGCCTGCAATGGTGTCAGCAGTAATCGAGTCACAATACACAATCATCTGTTCTCACAAAGCTTCCAAACCCGGCCCTAACTTAGAACCATGTAGTAAGAAAAGGCTGGGGTTCGAGCTTAGTATTTTGACAACACTTAAGTTTTCAAATGAATTACAGACTTGAAAACCAAAATCAGAAGAAGAGGAAACAGGGGGAAGGAGGAGGAGCGTCAAAGAGAGAACAAAGAAAGGAAGAAACCTCAAAGCTACCAGAATTTGTGAGAGTTTTTAATAACCTTAAAAGGAGGGCAGGCCTGCTAAACACTGCACAGCTCAGGGCCACAGAGAAGTGTCAATGCCAAGCTGAGGAAACCCTTGGCAAGGGCTCCTTCGTTCCCCTCACAGGCTCGTGGCCTCTGTGGGGAGGCAGTGAGCACCCCAATCCCCTAACAGAGTGCCCCGGTGCAGCGCCTACACACCCCTGTAGATGGCCAGTGACCCCAATCCTATCCCCAGAATGGCTCCTGTGTGTGGCATGTCCTTCCCATCTGTCACAGCCCAGCTCAAATGCTGCAGCCCCTAAAGGGAGACCTTTAGCAGCAAGTCCCCATGGGAAAGGCCTGGCCAGGGCAGCCCAGCTGAGGTTTCAGGACTGAGGTGGCTGGAACACAAGGATCATCCAGGGCAATGACGGGTCAACCACTCGGTCAGACCCGTGGGGCTATGCAAGCACTCCCTGCAGATTTCTGCTTGGCAGCCCTGACTGTGCCCGGCCCTGCACTTGGCAGTTAGGACATGCCTGTCCCTGTGTTCCAGAAAGGGCTCACTGCACGTGACTGAGCCACACAGAAGCTCCCCACCCCCCCACCTAGGACAAGGCCAGACAGACCCCTGAGTTCTCCCTGTGCCCCGTCAGTGATGAGCCAAACGGCACATCCCCACAAATCAATCGGAACAAAATTCTGGTTCCCCAAACTCCGATGCAGCTTCTCGCCTTCCCCCAGGCCCCCTGGCCCCACTGCCAGGCTGAGCTGGCCTCAGGGGCACATCCTCTGACCTACTACCCAACATTCCATCCTTCATCCCGCTGCCCGCCACCTGGAATCTTGTCTACACCGCCCTGCAAAGGAAAACACGGTTTGCCTGACCCTCCCGTGCTTGCTGATCTCATGCTCACACATCCCCCTGTGTGGTTCCCTTGCCCCTTCCCCCGCCCAATGATCCTCTCTAATAAAACCCCTTCTTACTAAGTCCACGATTGTTTTTCACTTGACAACTGATGTATGTGATTTGAAGCCCCAAAACATGTGGCCATGTGGCCTAATGGACAGGTGAGACCTTTGATTTCCACCTTCCTGAAGACTCGCAAGGTGGCATGAGGTCCCACCAGTTCAGGGTCACAGTACGAACAAGGACTGGTCCAAGGGACACCTCAGGGGCATGTCTGACATCCTGTGTCACAGCTGCTCCTGGAGCTGGTGGGCAAGAGAAACGGGGAAGCAACACCAGAGGAAAATGCTGCCACTGGCACATGGCTGGTGCCCACACAGTGGAAAAGCCAGCCCTTGAGACATGACCCACAGCAGAGGGATGCTGTGTGCGGAGGACTCTCCCTCCAGCACGGGCAGGGCTCCGTGGGACCACTGAAGCGGGGCACAGCTACATGCGTGTGCCCAGGACCCCTGCTCCCTAGCTCCTGCAGGGACCACCCCAGCAACTTTGGGCTCAAAGCCATGCAGAGGCACTGCTGCTGAACTGGTCACGGCTCTCCTGAGTGCTGAACACTCTCTTTTCTGAAGGTGTTACAACCAATGTGGGAAATGAGATGGTCTTCTCACTGGTAATCAGAAAAATACAAATTAAAGCAAGATGCCATTCTCCCCTTACAGAATTAACAAAGCAAAAAGGATAAGGCTCAATGGTGGTGAGGGGGTGTGAGCTCACACCACTGCTAACAGGAAGACTTTTCTAGAAGCAACGTGGTAGGGATGCCCAGGACCTTACAAAGGTCAGCACTACCTACGGGTAATGACGGGATATAGGGACAGATATTCACACAAAAGTTCTCATCCCAGTAGACTCTCAGCATAAACAACCCCAAAGACAGAGTCAAATAAATGAGAATACACAAAGGACCACACTGGCGCCAAATTGTGGGGCTGTGTCCTTCTGGACACGTGACGTTGAACAGACTGCCACGGTTCTGAGTCACACACACATCAGCCAACCAAGGAGTAGTGGTGACACCCACCACCTGCCGAGACACTTTGGCACATGAGGAGCCGTCCAAATAAACCTCTAAAAGTTGCATTCACCTGAGTTTTCTCCTACCCTGGAGAGTGGCATATGGCTAGAAACCTTGGAGTCCTGAATGGTCTCGGGTCAGCGTGTGTTGCTTCAGTTACAAATGAATTAATGGATTGGATTTAAGAGAAGGGGATGATGAGTTTTAGCAAACCGCGTTTCCTCGCGCTGGTTAAACTCCGTATGTGTTTAGAAAGAGAAGCTCCCAGGCTTTGCTCCCAGACCAAACTGCAGAACGAGGAGCTGAAATCACTCAGTCTTCACGAGACACCTCTGCACAGCCATCGGGACGCAAATCCTGGAAACTTGATTTGTCATGAGTATACATGTTGGCACGTCTCACTAACTTTACTCCAAAACTTAGATATGGTACCATGATAACTCACAGAAATTAAGATTGGCTGCATGTTATTTATGATAGGAAAACACACAATGCTGGCTTCCGAAGAGAAGGGGAGCCCCTGGGGGAAGTCGTCCCCATGCTCTTCCTTATGACAACACTGATGTCCGTGGCAACAAGACGTCTGAGAAGAGTGGGATGCTTTTTCTTTGTGGATGCCTACGTGATGTGAGAGCCCTGCTTTCTTTGCAAAAGGGATTGATTGGTAAGATGATGAAAGTGTATTAGATTTGAGGGAGTTGAAAAAATGCCCCAAAATACCAGTCCACAGGAAATAACGGATGCCTATCACTCAAAACTACAAGCCAAAGACAGTGAGTGAAAATTGTCCACCGCCGTTCACAGAAGCAGAGTTGAAAATTCACTGGAAGCTCACACCAGCCATCTTTCGTTTGAACTATCCAGTCCTCTTCACATAAGGGTTCGTGTCTGTTCCAAGGGGCTACTTGGGGGCTTTCCACTATCAAATCTTAAATCTTGTCTTTTCTCTTTCTGCTCAAGCTCACAGCCACCTGTTTGTTGCTGCTGATTTTGGACAGCAGGGATGAGGTCCCTCCTTGAAAGACAGAGGGAGCGAGAAAAGCCAGGGTCACCAAGGGCAGGGGTGACACCCACTGGTCCGGCCAGAGTGAGGGTCTCATGAAAACGACTAAGATTCAGGCTGGTTATAGGTTCCACCTTCACAAAGTGGACGCTTTAAACGAAATCACACTTCCCTCTTGTGGTGCTAGGGGGTCCGCAGCCCTGTGGGGACAAGCCAGGCTAAGTCCCAGCCATCACCACGGGGACTGAGATTGTTCTGTGGGTCGTCACCCTTCTGCTCCTTGCTGAGCTGACCCTGACAACTATAATGCAAGCCTGTTGGCTCCAAATTGAATGGGATTTCTGTCTTTATTCAGTGTATTTCTGTTCTTGGCACTAGGCCCTCTCCACAGCTGAAACATCTCACACGCTCACCACAGCCCTGGACACGCAAGCATTAATCAGGGCCCAGAGCCAGCCCCAGAAGATCACCTGTTTTCAATGTATCAGCCAGCAGCCCCCATTCTGGCACAGACGGGATTGGGCACGACCACATGTGAAGTGCTCACCCTACGTATGAGGGCCAGGTCCCCACTGTGAAAAGAACCTCAGCCCCGTGCATCCCACGGAAGACAAACAGCAGGCAGCACCTGGGCCCCTGCACCCTGGCCTGCCCAGCGCAAAGGGCTGCTGGTTCAGCCAGGGGTGGATGGTAGTTAGAAAGTCATTTTAAACATGACCATGTGCTAAAGATGTTATTTAACTCATTATTCATGAGGAACCAACGACATGTTAAATCCCTTCAAAGGAGAAGCCAAAGAACCAACAAATGAAACGGAGTTGGCTCAGGGAGGAGTACTGGGGGTGACTGCCTAATGGGTACGGGGTTTCTTTGGGGGTCATCAAAATGTCATAGAACTGAATAGAAGTGGTGGTGGCACAACACAGTGAATGTACTAAATGCCACTAAATTGTTCACTGTAAAGTGGTTAATTTTGTTATGTTAATTTCAGCTCAAATTTAAAAAAATATATGGAATAAAGGAATATCGAAATGAATTTCCAATGGGCACAAACTGGCTTTTCCCACGGGAGGCAGTGAGCCCCACCCCCTGGACAGAACTCATTTGCATGTCTACAGACAGGACTGTTTGCGTGGCTATTACTACAACCTCCAGAGCTCTAGGAAGACAGACAAACCCCACAGGTTCCAACCTCCCATCCAAAGGCCCTCATCCAACGTCCAATGTGGGAAGACGAGAGGGGGAGCTGTGAAATTTAGGAGGAAAGGGGGCTGGGACTAGGTGCTGGTGCAGAGTGTGACGAAGAGTCAAGTGGCGTCCAGAGAGACCCTGCGTTTCTAGAGGGAAGCAGGGCAGTGGGAGAGCTGGGGAGCTGGGAGCGAGCAGGAGGCTGGCCTCGACAGAGGATGGAACTGAGGTCCCAAGCATCACCATCCAGCGAGAGGCCTACGGAGTTCCCGGAGTGCTGCAGCGCCTGGGGCATGCACCAAGGGACCCAACACATAAAATGCTAAGTGCTAAGATGAAAAAAAGAGTCCTTCTTAGTCAGACAAAAATCATGGGGACGCTCAGCTCTGTCAAAAATAAGGACGGGTGTCACCAATTCACTTTCAGAAATGCCTTGTCTTTCTGCTCATCTACAATTCTTTCCAGAGCTCCCTGAAAATCTCTCAGAACTCCTAACATCAGAGAGAGGGGCTGCCTCGAGGCTTCTACTTCTTTGAGTAAAACCCCTGCTCTAGGAAGCCCAGGGTCTCCACACGACATCCAGCAGTCGTGTACCTGTTCAGACAGGCTTGTCCTATGGGGACCATTCTTCAGAGATCAGAGGTGTGACCGTTCTTCACACGCCATTACCCAAGAGGCCGCCCAGGGACCAGTGAGGTCCCTTCTGTTCAGAACACCCACCGTGCCACATCGAGAGCATGTACTTCCGTCTGCAGGGGGCCACGCTCAAGAAATGTCCGTCTCAAGGCCTGAGTTAGCTACGTGTACACACAACTCCTCAAAGAGAGCCAAACTGCATCCTTTCACTGCGATTAATGTGAGTAATCAATACTCAAGTGGTCAGTCCCAGGACAGCACATGGGAATACAATCTGCAGGCCCAGTGGTCAGAGCCGTCAGCTGAGTTCTGTTCCGGTGTAAAGCTGTGGGCGGTGACGGCCAGGTCACAAGGATTCCTCCCTGGGTTCACGTGACAATGACAAATGTGAGCACCATGTCAATTACTGAAACCTTCTGCAAGGATGCCGCTCCATTTCCACTGCCCTGTCATTACTGCATAACTGTTAGGTTCCAAGCCACAAGCTCTAGAAAGCATGGCTCCAAGAAAGTTTGGTTACTTTTTTACAAGCAATCAGAACAGAAACTAAAATGTCACCAGCCTCCTGGAAAGAAACTGAATGATTAATCTGCAGGTTGTCATGGATGAAAACCCTCTGTGAAGAGAAGTGGGCACATATCCTGACAGGCCCTGCACTCCTGGAAGCCATGCAAGGTCATGGTCACAGAAACCTCTTCCTGGACAAACATCTCTATGCACTTTCATGCCCTCTGTGCCCAGCTGCCCATCTTCTAAGACCTCAGAACTGGGTGATCCTGTCGTCCCTCAGGGGTCGCCCCAGGCCAGCAATGGGTTCCTAGAATTGAGCCCCAAAGGAAACAAGGGCTCCCAATGCTGAGAGGATGTGCACCCAAACTCACTCAGTGGAAGGGCTGACTTTCGTTTCCCTTCTTTCTGTACTTGCTACAGTAAACACGTGTGACTTTAATAGTGGGGGGGGGGCGGTGGGGATCACCTAGAAAGGTCACAGTCTTATCAATCGTTGCAAGGGTATGATTGCAGGGAGCACACCCCACACCCCACATTTGGAAACAGCCTGAGCTGTCCGGGCACCGGTGTTGATGTCACCACACTTCACAGCCTACAACGGACAAGCGACAGAAGGACCGTATGAAGTACCACGGGACGGTGAGTCGGACAGCAGCCAAAACGAGCAACGGGGGGTCACCGTGCCAGGCCTGGTCATCCAAACAACTCTCCATCATTGGGGGAACTCCATGTCCCACAACTGCACCAGGGTTCACACAGGACGGTGCTTCACTCTACCTGCAACGTGGATTCCCGAATCCTTGTGCATTTGTAAAAACCTGTTTTCCTTCTATTGCTCACAAATCCCTCTCCTATTCTAGAGCCCAGAGTGACACCAATTTTTTTAATTAAACGAAGCAAAATTAATCTCACTTGAGAATTACTAAACTGACGGAAAGTCCCCTCACCTAGGAAGATGCCACAATATCAGAGTGAGGAGCTCCATGGTCTGAATGTCTGTGTCCACCCCACATTCATCCGTTGAAATCCTAACCCCACTGTGATGAGTTCTGGAGTGGGGCGTTTGGGAGGTGACTAGACAGTGAGAGTAGGGATGGGATCAGCGCCTTAGAAAAGCGACCCCAGAGAGCCCCCATCACCTTTTCCACCACGTGAGCACACACTGAGAAGTCTGCAACCTGGCAGACGACCCTTACCTGACCAGCCTGCACCCCGATCTCTAATTTTCAGCCTCTCCACTGTAAGAATAAATGTGTGTTGTTTATAAGCCACCCAGTCTGTGGTACTTTGTCACAGAACCGTGAATGGACTAACAAAGGAACCCAGATCCACAGCTCTGTCTTTCTAGGATTCACGATGGAGGAAGACCACGTATCACACTGATGGACATGCTGTCTACTGTCTCCTACCTTCAGCCCCGCCAGGTAAACTATGACCTAACAATCTCTGCTGAGACCTCTGACTGAAACGTGCCTCTCCGTTCGGCTTTGTTTACCAGGGTCTGTAAAGTTAAGTCAAATTGAGGCCTTGGTCGGAAAAGACGAAACATAAATAAGTCAGTACTACATATGCCACTCGGACCACTCTCCTTAAACATCATGAACAAGGGGTGGAATCTCTTCCACCCTTTAGAGAGACTCTCTCTGTGAGAAACTGCTCCTTGGCGGCACCCTGACCCTTCTGTAAACTCGTGATGACCCACAGGTGACTGGGGTGCCACGTATTAACTTCCTACCTCCGGGCAACAAATGCTGCCCAGCAGCTTAAGAGTCTAATGTTGCTCCTAACACATCTCATTTGTGACTCCCTGGGGATACCTCGTGAACCCAGGGCACCCAGCCTAGGGAGGTGGGGCAATGCCCTGGGCTGTGCTGATCACCCCATTTTAAAGGCTGCATTCAAATACTAGGTCTAATCCTTTCCCACTCCCAGGACCAGGAGAGAGGGGTTACCACTGCAGATCCTCAGACACCAGGGGATAATAAGAAAGTACTGCAAACAGCTCTGTTCACAGTCAACAACTTAGAAGGGATGATCCAATTTCTCAAAAACCAAAACGACCGAACTCATCCATGATGAAATAGGTCACCTGAACAATGCTGTAATTATTAAAGAGATTGAATTCATAGTTACAAACCTTCTGGAAAAGATATCAACAAGTCCAGATGGTTTTACCAGCAAATTCTACTGAGCATTTAAGAAGTAACAACAATTCTGCACAACATCTTGCAGAGAACAGAAGAGGAAGATATTTCAAGTTCAATAAGGCCAGCGGCATCCTGACAGCAAAACCAGTCAGAGACAGCACATGAAGAGTGCAGATCAACACGCTTTGTGAACACAGATGCAAAAATCCTCAACAACATATCAGCAAATTATACCAATAGATAGAAATGGTACCCCACAACCAACTGGAGTTGATCCCAGAATGCAAGGCAAATGCAATTTTCAAAAATCAACACATGTAATCTACATATTAACAGCCTACAGAATAAAAACACACATGAGCATATCAATTTATGCAGAAAAAGCATTTGAAAAACTACAGCATCCACTCTTGATAAAACTTCTCAGCAACCTTGGAATAGAAGGTGCTGCCATGTCTGAGAAAGAACGTCTATAAAGAAACGCACAACTAACATGACACTCAGGGGGGGCCACTGCATGCTTTCCCCAGACGAGAGACAAGGCAGGATGTCCCCCTCACTGCCTTTGTACTGGAGGCCTGGCTAGTGAATGAAGCAAGCAAGAGACATAAAGGGGCACGCAAATTAGCAAGGAGGAAGTAAACGGCCTTTCCACAGACAACATGATTCCAGACGTAAAAAATGCCGTAAGGAATTTTCAAGGAATCTACAAACAAAACAAAACAAAACAAAAAAAGCTCTTAGACCACATGAGTTTAACAAAGTCACAGGAACATGATCAGCAATGTCAAATACGTCATCTTTCCATGTACTCTGTCAACATTTGGTCAATTGATAAACGGAACTTCATCACAACTACAACGTGACGCTCTGTGAAAGATCCTGTGCTGAGAATTAAAAGACAAGTTACAGACTGAGAGAAAATAATTGCCAATCACATATCTGACAAAGAAGTCAACAGGAAGAAAATAAACCACTCAATTAAAATATGAGCAAAAGAACTGAACAGACAGTTCACCGAGGTGGATATAAGGATGGCAAATAAGCACATGAGAATGTCATTAGCCACTAGGAAATGCAAATTAAAACCACAATGAGACACTGCACACACATTAAATGGCTGCAAACAAAGAATTCATATCAAGTATAGTTGATGTAGAGAAAATGGAACTCTCATGCTGTTGGTGAGAAATGTGAAAGAGGACTGCTAATTCAAAGATTTTGGCAGTTTCTTATAAAGGGAAATCCACACCCACCATGCAATCCAGCGACCTCACTCCCGGGTGTCCACCGTAGCACAGGAACCATGTGTTCACAGAGAAGCCAGCACTGGGACGCGCATGCAGCTCCACACAAGTGGACAGCACACTACTCAGCGGTCAGAAGGAACGACTGCTGGTATAGCAACAGCCGGAATAAGCCTCAGGGGTGTTATGCTGAGTAAGAGGTCAACCATGAAAGACTACCTATTGCATGACTCCATTTATAGGACATTCTTGAAAAGGTGAACGACAGGGGGACACAGAGTGATCAGTAGTTGTTACGTGGTTTCGGGAGAGGGGAGGGTGTGAACATACAGGATAGTTCAGAGCAGGTTTGGGGGCTGGAACTGTTCTGCATCCTGAGGTGGAAGTGGCCACACAAATCTACATGTGTATTAAAACTCAGAGAACTGTACACCAAAATGATCGTTTTTACTGTACATTAATTTAAATATAAAGAAAAGGGTAAAACGACTACACTAATTGGGTTGAAATGTTTTAAAAAACATCTTTACTTTTAGCCAGTCTCAAAAGGACAAATGCTGTGTAATTCCACTTCTACGAGGTCCCTGCAGGAGGAAGATTCATAGAGCCAGAGAGTAGGAGGGTGGTGCTGCGGGCTGGGAGAGGGGCTGGGGGCTAATGTTCTACGGGGACAGTGTCAGTTTGGAGGATGACAAGTGCTGGAGATGGCTCGTGGGGATGACGGCTGCACGGCAACGTGAGTGTACTTAATGCCACCAAACTGTGCACTTAGATTGTTCATTTTATGTTACGTGTATTTTACCACAACAAACACACGACCTTTATTCTTCATCAGAAAAGGAAATTTACAAAACGGTATTAGTATAAAAATAAAACAATAAAAGGGAGTTCGAAAATCAAGAAGCTAAAAACTTCAACTGCAGACCACCCTGTAGCTCCATGGCTACTCAGTTAGGCGTGCGTCGTCCCAGACTTTCCCTGAGCATGTTGTGCACACGGGACAGGGTCTGTTCACACTGTGACCAAAAGTAAAAGAGAGCTTGCGAATCGATCTGTCCACCCTGGGGGCTCTCAAAGCAGCATGCTTTTGCTTCCCAGCGGAGGCGAGCGCAGAGTACGTAAAAGCCACCCAGGGTCTGAGGCAGCGGCTTGCATGTTTCGCCACACCTGCGACAACCAGAACCTCAGACACACGCATGTCGACAGGGCTACAAAGACTCCAGGCCACTCAGTCAGTCAGGGACAGAAGTTTGGTCTCTCTTCCTCCTCCCCTCCTTGACAGCCACCCAGGGAAGGGCCGTTACAGCCCCTGTAGAGTTTCTGGATCCCTGGCAGCTGCACTGTCCAGTCCGTGTGCCCAATTCAGGGACGTCCCCGCTGCTTTGTGGATGCCTGGGCACCAGCTTCCGGGCACGCATCCGCCCTTGTCCCCCAGCTGGTTGCCAAGAGACTGAACGCCAACGATGTCCAAATGCAAACTTCAGCTTCTAGACACCTGGCACCAATGAGCACCAAAGATAAACACAATCTGCCTCAGTCACCCAGCTCTGTGCACACCAGGCATTTCAGCAGTAATTAACCTTCGTGTAAACTCGGCGTTGGTGGTTGACTCAAGAAAGCACTGGCACTTTAATCCAAACAGGAACATCACAAAGATGAGGCTGGACAAATAAATGTCTCCCAGTTCTTCTAGCAATGTTCCCTTGTATACACAGACGAAAGAACCAAGTAAATAATCTTTGTAAACTCCCACTAGCTTCTCTTTCTTCCTCTGGTAGGTCTCAAAGCGTTCAATTTCCCTGCAGAACCCATGCTTGAGAACACGTGAATCATTTTTCTAAAACTATGTAGACTTTATTATCTCTTTTAAGATTTGTGATTCCAAGAACATCCTGGCTGAGGACTGGGCTGAAAACATGGAAAATTATCAATCCACTGTTTCCTAAGCCTCTTCCCGACAGACACATGTCCCTCAAAGAAGAGGAGAAGGAAGAACTTTTATTTTTATTTCACTCGCATGTTCCTACTGGCCAAACCTTTCCGAAGCAAAAGGCCAGGCTGGTGCTGACCCATAATTCTGGTCTCGGGTCTGTCACTGGTGAGCCCCACGGGGTCCTGGCTGTCCGGGCCCTGGGTGCCATGTCCGGCCACCTTGGGAAGTTCTGGATGTCATTTCTGAGAGGAGCAGTCGATGCTTTGGAAGCTGGGGGCAGGTGTGGAGCTGCCACACCGCTCTGGCATTCATCAAGTCAGCAGGTCCCATCCCCCAGCACTAGGCCACCACCGGAAGTAGCTCTGTGGCATTCCAACTGATGCTCCCTCCAGCTGTCAGGCTTAGCATGCCCACAAAGGTCCCGCCAGTCCCTGCAGGAGGAACTGGTGCCACATGGACCAACAAGGAACACCAGGGCAGCCACAGACTCAGGCAGGTCCCCCAGGCCTGTCCTTTCTAGGAAACAGTGAGAGCAGAGGCTTCGCAGGAAACCTGAGGCGGGGCAGGTGGTGCCCTGTGCTGTGCCACGCAGTGTAGGGAGAGCAAAGCCAGGCCTGTGGTTCCGAGTTCCTAGTGACGGTCCTGAGCTCAGCCAGCTGGGAAGCACAAGACACACGCCGAGCACAGGGCCAGGCCAGAACCCCGACATTCACTCCAGGTCCAACCCCCGGCACCCACATCCACCCAATGCCCACCCAGCACTGCCAGCCACTGAGCCCTGCAGCCTCTGGGACCGGCCCACTCACCCATTCTGGCATTAATTCCCGCAAGCACACCTACCGGAAAGAGCAGAACCAGCTTCCTTTGACAATTCCGGGAACCTGCAGTGCTCCTTCCTGCTTCCCTCCATGTAGCTGCCGAGTACCCCATGTCCAAACCCATGCGCACATTAGGCCAAGCCCGCCTCAGACAACACGCTGCATTTCTTCTGTTTCACCGTGACTTTTTATCATCAAATTAAAAGGATGGCCAAAAGGCCCGATAAGCCTGTGCCAAGCGGACATGAGGCCAACGTCAGCAGCCCACAAGCCAGGGACAGGATGGCAAGACCGGGGCTGCACAGCTTTTTTTCTTTCCCCAGCAAAAGAAAGTATCAGGGAGGCAGAGTACCAAGGCTTTCTGCTCATAAATACCTCCAACACGTCCAAGTCAGGAAATGAAGACTTCTGGAGGGAGGACGACAGGGCTCACGCCCAGAGGCACCTGGGGGTCACTCAGGCCTCCACACGGGGTCAGAAACCACAGGAAGAGAGTAGCAGTACCAATTGGGCACAGGTCAGCGTGTGTGGGGCTCAGCTCGCACAGGGCTGGAGCTGCGCCCCAGGTCCCTCAGAATGCAAAACCTATGGGCTTCCTCCACACTGATGCCGGCCCCATAGCTTCCTGGACGAGCCAGAAGCCCCGCCTGCTCGGGGAGCGCGTCACTGCTTGTCCTCGCACAGCCCAGCAGGCTCACGCACCTCCCCTGCGGCCCACCTCAGGGTCCAAGCCTTGGCGCAAGAACCAGGGCTCTGCTTAGTTCTACCTGGCCAGGTGCCAAGATACTTGGTCAAACATTATTCCAGTGGCTCCTGTGAAGGTCGTTTTGAATGACAGTAACATCTAAACCAGCAGACTATATGCAAGTCTCCAGGCAGCCTGGGTCTCCCCTGCTGGCCTGCCCTGCAAACTTGCTGGTCTCCTCTGTCATGTGAACCAAATCCTTAAAATAAATTCCCCTCCCCCAGTTCTGTTTCTCTGGAGAACCCTCGTGCAATCAGGGACACAGCTTCTGAGGGCCACCCAGCCTGGGCCACCCCTGCTACAGAGCAGAACCTCATTGTGGAGAGAAGGCCCCCACCCTAAGCATACAGCACCCCATGGAGGGTTCCAACGAAACGGCACATATGGTAATGATTGGGGACGATGCCCAGCATCTGGCTGGGACACACAGTTGACTTCCAGGAAAACATGCCACATTACTTGTGGAAGCTCAAGGAATTATCGCTGTACATTATCATTCTAGATAAGCGAGCAGAGTAGAGGGAGAGTTTTATCATTTGGCTAAAAATACAGTTAAGACATAACGAAAACAGTTCTATAAGCCTCCTCCTGAACAGAGACTACTAAATCCATGGAAGCCTTTTGTAATGCAGACCTTGAGCTGTGCCGCACACTGCTTTTCAGGAGCACGCGTGCACACACACGCACACATGCATGCACATATGCACGGCCTACTACGAATACCACCAATTCTCTTTCAGTCCCACTACTCACAGGGGCCATTGCACGTCCTATGGGCCGGGGGCCAGGCTGGCACACCAAAGCTGACCAACGTCTGTCCAAGAGTTGTCCACGGAAGGGCCTGGCTTCTCAGCGCACTCCGAACCCCCGGACAAGCCCCAGGAATCAGGCAATGGTCCCACTCGTCTCCCGTCTGAGTTCATTCACATCTATTGAAAAACTTACAGATAAAATGTTTTCTGATAGGCTTTTCTTTTTCAGAACACTTTAAAATGAAATTCTTTCAATCAATAAAATTAGTAAAAGAATAATCACGCAATTTCTATTAACAAGGGTGAAGCCCAACGATAGGTACTCCAGGGGAAAAATACAAACAACCAACAAATCGCAAACAAGTGATCAGGAGATCTACGACTTCCTCTTTTCCTGATCATACTGGTAAGGACTGAACTCACCAGCGATGCCCAAGGGGGTGAGAAACGAGACTCTTGTGAGCTGGGAGCAGGCACAATGCCCTCCTGCCAACAGCACAGCCACTTGGGTCAAAACTGGAAATGCATACACCCTTGACTCCAACATTTTGATTCCAAAATTCTTTCCTATGAAAACATTCACTGAAGTACGCCAAGGAAAAGGGTGAAGGGTGTGTCAGACGGGGGAGACACCCCAACTCCCACCGTGGGCTCAGGGACCCGGGGCACAAGCCCTCCAAGAGCCATGCCAGGCACGCCAAGCACGTGTGTCTATGCCACAGTGCACAGAGAAGAAAGCAAGCTGCAAAACCCTCCAGGTGCAACCACACCTTGGGGAACACAACCTACGTGAGTCCTGTCAGGAGCATGCATACGTGTGTCTGACATGCGCATTGAAGACCCGCTCGTATGCCAGCCTCAAGGCTTTGACTCTTTACTCTCTTTATTTTCTAAACAATAAAAATGCCATTAAAATAAAGGAAAAGTTAGTCAGCATATCTGACTTCCTGTTCACACTAAAGATTCAGGGAGTATTTTTGTAGAAACACTACTAAAAGAAAAGGCCCCACCGGCAGAGATAAAAACTCACATTAAAAGATAGAAGGCCCTTTCCTGTTTCCCCTCTGAGTCAATGCAAAATCATTTTACAAAGCAGCAAGTTTCCACTGTGCCCTCATTTCTGTAACTTCCCACGATTGCAGAAAGCAGCCGCGGTTTCCATTTTCCTGCTGATAAAGCCACACCGAAACATACCCTGGAGAAGGTGAATGCCTGCCAGCCCCAGCCTGGCCTGCTCAGCAGGGCAGCCTCGCCCCCCACCCCACAGAGGGTCTACTGCCTTCTCATGTGCTGCAGTAGGTTGCAAAGCACGTCCACACTGGGCCTGTGGGCTACGACTGTATTTGGAAAAGGGGTCTTTGCAGATGTAATTAACTAAAGATCATTAAGTTCGTATGAGGTCATCCTGGATCATCCAAATGGGCCCTAAACCCAATGGTAAGTGTCCTATGAGACACACAGGCTCATGTGACAGAGCAGACACTGGAGTGACGCAGCCACCAGCCAAGGGCTGCCTGCAGCCGCCACACGCTGGCTTCCAGAGGCCGCAGGGTCCTCCCCGGAGCCCTAACAGGCGGTGTCACCCGTCAAGCATCACTTGGCAGGCCCCGCCCACTCCTTGGCGTTGGACTCCTGGCCTTCAGAGCAGGGAGAGCATGCATTTATGTTGCTCTAAGCCCCCAGTTTGCAATGTCTTGTTATGGCAGCCCCAGGACACATGTGTGTGCACCGTGATTCTAAGAGGTAAGAGCACGTGTCCTTCCTGGCCGGTTTGCCAAGAAGGCAGGAAGGCATCCCTGCTACACAGGCCATGGAGACGGGCAGAACAGAACTAAAGCAATCATCCTTCCCACACCATGATGGTCTCCACCCACCCTCCCACCCAGCAGCTGTGTCGTGGGCTACCCCCGCCTACCCCAATGCCCTGCCTACTCCCTAGGAGCCACTGCTTCTGTTCCAGTGACTCCTGCTGTGTAACCCACTACCCCAGAGGTGCAGCCTAAACCCTTCACCAGGCTCATGGTCTTGCAGGCCAGGAGTCCCAGTGGGCTACTGCAAGGACACTCGTCTCTGCTCCAAAGTCTGAAGTCCCGGCTGGGAGACCCAATGGCAAGGGCACAGACCATGTGAAGGCTGGTCCCGCACACAGAGGGCGGGAGCCCGGGACCACCCACTGTGGTGCTGATGTGGCCTTCCAGGAGCTCAGGCTTCCTCACAGCACAGCAGCCACAGGGCCGTGGATCCTCACTTGGCATCTCAGGGCTCAAAGAGCCAAGTAGTCTCGAGGCTACTCCGCCCCACGGTGGGGGGCAGACATCGCATCCCAGAGACAGCAATGCTGATGGATTTGCAGCCAGCTTTTCTAACTTGCCACAGCCCTTTTCCTCACTCAGCTTCTGGCTATTTCCTAATCGCTCTTAAGTTCCAATTCCGCATTCCTGACTTTGTGACCCCAAAGCTGTCTTTGTTGGTTGGTGTCCACAGTCAACTTCCCCTCTCTGGTGGCAGGCATCTCCCTTCGGCAACTATACACCGTGGTCCAGCTGGAAGCACCTCATCTGGTCTCCTCGCCCTCTGCCCATGAGCGCTGGAGCCCCTGCTGCACACACAGTGCCTGGGACACTCCAGGTACGTCCCATAGAGGGAGCAGTGGCATATAAAAGTGACGGGTTGATGCAGTAAGAGACAGACTAGCGGAGCAGAGCAGGCCCACCCTCGTTGGAATGACCAGGGCGGTATCCACCCAGCCTCACTGGGCCGTGCTGTTGGGGAGATGCAGAGGGTGACAAGAAGTGAGGTGCAGCTGAAAAGACTCCCAGGGGCCAGCAGCGGGGGTCGAAGAGGGGCAGGCCCAGCGTCCTTCCCAGAGGAAGCTCCTGGTGGAGGAACAGGCTTTGGAGCAGGTTGGAAACAGGGTCCCAGAGAAGAGGTCAGAGACCTGAACTCCAGGAGCCCCGCTACAGGGACAGGTGAGCTATCTGCCCTGGGAAGTGGGCTGTGTCCTGAATGGAGAATAACGGGAAAGAAGGTTAACGAACCACATTCATAATGGCCCAAACCGGAAACCAAGCCAAGGGCACAGTGGGCACAGAAATGGTGACGCATGTGCACGATGGCACACTGGAGAGCGGCGCCAACGTGGGAGCCCAGGCCAGCAGCCCGGCCCAAAAGCACAACTAGTGACATCACGGGTGCACGCTGCAGAATCCACGGCACACAGAGTAAACCCAGCCAGGACACGCCTGCCTGTGGTGGTTAAGTGGGACGTGGTACCCCAAGGGGCGCAGTGCTGGATGGGCCAAGGGCTGCAGGCTGTGGTTCTGGGAGCCACACAACCATGTGGCTTGGTTTCTGGCCTGGGACATTATGAATGTGGCTCATTAACATTCTTCTCCCTTTCTTCTCCATTCAGGACACAGAGTCCTTGAATGTCACAGCTCACTTCCCAGGGCAGATACGTTACCTGGAGCTGGGCTCCTCTAGTTCAGGTGGCTCCATCTGTGAGCAAAGCCAGGCTACGTGCACGTCACCGTAAGGTGGACAAACATCTCACTGAGGAAGGAAAAAGGTAAACAGTAAGATGAAAAGGGAGAAACAGGGGCAGGCCAGGTGGTTTTGTTGGTGGTGCCCTTCCCTTGCATTTCAAGATGGGGAAGGAGGCAAGGAGACGTGTCCCCACCAAGCTGGGTGGGAGAGCCGGTGGGGGGTGGCCGCGGGAAGAGGGCAGCTGGGCAAATGACCGGTCCTCGCGGTACGTACCGCTTCAGGAACGCGGTTAGCATCTGGTGTGTTACGTCGGTTTCCCTTCACAGTAGTTTATTTTAAACTATTACTTTTAGAGACTGGCTACCTGACTATACCTCTTCATCTCTGACCGTCTGTTAGTGGCTTCCAGCTTGAATCTGGGTTTCTTATTTATAAAAACCAAGAAACATCCTTCCCATAAATGTTTCTTTACATCCATGATTCCGTAGGATAAAACTGTAGATGTTGAAGCCCAAATGGCCAATGGTGCATGCAACTTTAAAATCTGTCCAGTGCCCCGACCAATGGCCACCCCTCAGGGTGCCTGATGTATGACGCGTACAGAAAGTACGCCTCTCTCTCTACGAGCTTCGAGCGACAGCTCCTGTGGCACATCCTGCGTCCCCATTTCCTCGCTGAGTGACCCAGGAATGTTTCTTATTCTCTCTGTTCTCAACGTCCTCACCGGCAAAAGCGAGGGAAGGACGGTCCGAATCTGACACGACTGTGGTCAGGATTCCACGAGACAGGCATCTGGCATGTCACGTACAGCGAGGTCACCGTGACTATCACCATTCCATTCTTTCCCATGAACGCCTCCCTGTTTCCACCTGACCCATTGATCCAAGGCACCAGTCGCCCTTAAACGCGGGTCTGGTCACATCAGTTACCGCTCAAATGCTTGGACAATGAGGCTGAGGGAAAGAAGGCAGGCAAAGGCGAGAAACTGTATTAGTCCCCTTATGTGACATTCCGGGAGAGTCTGTAAGGACAGAAAACAGATGTGGGGTTGCTGAGGGAGTGGGGGAAGGTCCCGACTCTGGAAGGGAACACGGGAACGTGTGGCCTTATGGAAACGTCCCATGTTTTGATCTGACGATGTTACAGGACTATGAAAACTGACAGAACAGAACACTGAAAGGGTGAATTTTGCTGTATACAAATTATACCTCAGTGAATCTTACTTAAAATACAAATAATCCTGCAGAAACGGAAGTGTGGTACGGTGTTCCGGGTTCTGTCACCGGCCCACACAGAGCCCTCCCATCCTTCGCTCACTCCAGGGTCGTGACCTAACTAAATACCCGTCACACCCACAGGCCCACACACAGCTCGGGTGGGGTTCCACACTCCCGCCAGCGCCACCATTGCCTGTGGTTCTCCGGACAGAACCCATGTTCAGACTGCGGCCCCACATCCTCCTCTCCTCTCAGATCTGCCTGCTCCCCTTCTGGAAGGCCTGCCTGGACCACCAGAAAGTATTTTCCCTCCTGCCTCCACCTCGATGGTTCTCGACTCTGGCTGCACATTAGAATTCCCTGAGCTGCTTGTCAAAACCACTGACACACGGCCTCCGTCCCGTCCCAGGAGGTTCTGATGTAACTGCATGGGTGTGGGGAGATCCTGGGGCTTTGTTTTGCTTTTTTTAAAGGACCCCAGGCTCAGAAATGAAAGAGGGAACATCACTCAGATCCTACAGACATTAAAAAGATAATAAAGAATTAAGAACTTATACCAACAAGTTTGACAACTTAGATGAAATGTATAGATCCTTGAAACACACAAATCGTGAGGACTGACTCAAGAAGAAACAGAAAGTCTTAACAGCCCTATGTCAAGAAACTGAATTCGTAATTAAAAGCCTCTCCATAAAGAAAACCCCAGATGGCTTCACTAGTAAATTCTATCAAAGATTTAAGAAGGAAACAATACAAGCCCTACACAAATGCTTTAAAAAACAAACAAATCAAGAGGGAACACTTCCCAAATCACTGTGGGGCTGACATTACCCTGATACTGAAACCAGACAGAGATATCACAAAAAAAGAACATAATATCTCTCACGAATATATTTATAAATATTCTTAACAAAATTGTAGCAAATTGGGCTGGCCTGGTGGCTCAGGCGGTTAGAGCTCCATGCTCCTAACTCCGAAGGCTGCCGGTTCGATTCCCACATAGGCCAGTGGGCTCTCAACCACAAGGTTGCCGGTTCAATCCCTCAAGTTCCCGCAAGGGATGGTAGGCAACGCCCCCTGCAATTAAGATTTAACACGGCACCTTGAGCTGAGCTGCCACTGAGCTCCCGGATGGCTCAGTTGGTTGGAGCGCGTCCTCTCAACCACAAGGTTGCCAGTTCAACTCCCGCAAGGGATGATGGGCTGCGCCCCCTGCAACTAGCAATGGTAACCGGACCTGGAGCTGAGCTGCACCCTCCACAACTAAGACTGAAAGGACAACAACTTGACTTGGTAAAAAGTCCTGGAAGTACACACTGTTCCCCAATAAAGTCCTGTTCCCCTTCCCCAATAAAATCTTAAAAAAAAAAATTGTGGCAAATTGAATCTACCAATATATAAAAAGAATAATACATCATGACCAACTGTGGTTTGTGCCAGGAATGAAAGGTTGTTTAACATTCAAAAATTAATCAACGTAATTCATCGTATTTATGAAAAAAAGAAAAACCATATGATCATCTCAATACATACAGGAAAAGCATATGACAAGATTCAACATCCATTTGTAATAAAAACATAGCAAACTAGAATATTTCCTCAACCTTGCAAAAGGACATCTACACTAAACCTGCACCTAATGTCATATTTAATGAAAAAACATTAAATTTTTTCTTCCTAAGATCAGGAGCAGGTAAGAATGTAGATTTTCACCACTTCAGTTAAGCAGTGTACTGAAAGTCCTGGACAATGGAATAAATGAAAAAAAAAATACATAAAAAGCATTGGATCCAAAAAGAAAGCAGTAAAATGGTTCGTATTCAATAACTGTTAGGATTATCTACGTGGAAAATCTTAAGGACTACCAAAAAAGCTACTCAAACAAATAAGTGAATTTAGAAAGGTCACATAGAGAAACAATATTTTAAAAATCAATCATATTTCTATACACGAGCAATAAACAATAGAAAAATAAAAATATATTAAATCCACTTAAAATATTCAAAAACATGAAATACTTATAAATGCATTTGATAAAATGTGTAAGCTCTGTACACTGCCCACTGCGAATCATTGCTAAGAGAAATGAAGGGAGATGAACAGACGGAGAGGTAGTCCATGCTCATGGGCTGAGAGGCTCAATATGGTTAAGAGGCCAATTTTCTCCAAATTGATCTAAGGAATTAATGCAGTGACAGTCAAAACTTAAGCAGGTTTTTTCGTAGAATCTGACAAGCTGATTTTAAATTTATATGGTAATGCAAAGGGCCTAGACTAGACAAAACAATCGCAAACGAAGCAGAGCTGGAAGATTCACACTACCTGACTTCAAGAGTCATTAGACAGCAAGAGTCAGGAAGATGGTGTGTTTTGGGGGCTGATAGGGAATAAGCCATAACGAACCAGAAACAAAGCCACACAGACATGCTCAATTACTTTTCAAACATGATGGCAAGAGAATTCAATGGGAAAGAATAGTTTCTTTAATAAACGGTGCTGGAGAAACCTTATGTAAAACACGAACCTTAATCCTTAGCCCTTTCCAGTTAAAAATGAACTTGAAATGGGTAATAGATCTAAACACAATAGCTAAAACCAAACATCTTCAGAAGAAAATGTAGGAGAAAATCTTTATGACTATGGGTTAGGCAAGATTTCTTAAGTAGAACACGAAAAGGACAAACTACTGAAAACAACTGATAAAACTGGATTTAATCAGAACTAAAAACCCTTTGAAAGATGTCATTAATAAAAAAGCATGCCAGAGACTAAGAGAAAATATTTGCCATAAAAATACCTGACATTGCAACAACATGGATGGATCTCGAGATTATAAAGGTAAGTGAATTAAGTCAGACAGATAAATTAGAGAACCATACGATTTCATTGATAGGTGGTATATAAAACTGAAAACAACAAAAGAACAAGACAAACAAATGAAGAAACAAAAACTCATAGACACAGACAATAATTTAGGGGTTACCAGAGGGTAAGACAGACAATAATTTAGTGGTTACTTCTGGTAAAGGGGGATCAAATATATGGTGATGGAAGGAGAACTGACTCTGAGTGGTGAACACACAGTGTGATATATAGATGATGTATTACAGAATTGTACACCTGAAACCTATGTAACTTTACTAACAATTGTCACCCCAATACAGTTTAATTAAAAAAATAAAAACCTGACAAAGGATTTGAATCCAAACTAGGTAAACAACTCTTATAACTCAAATATAAGGAAAGCCCAATCAAAAGTTGGCAGAAGAGTTGAATATACTTAAAAGAACATATACAAATAGCTAATAAACAAACAGGAAAAAATACTCAAATCAACAACACAACACTACAGCATACCCAGTAGAATGGCTAAAATAAAAGAGACGAGAGCAGGTGTTGGCAAGAGCATGAATAACTGCATTCACACATTAGCAGTGGGGATGGAAGATAATACACCCACTTTGGAAAACAGACCGCAGTTTCTTATAAGTAAGATGTACACTTCCCACACACCCCTACAATTTCACCCATCAGGAGTTACCCCAGAGAAAAGAAAACACATGTCCACATGAAGATTTGCTCACGAATGCACAAATCATTTTTATACCGTTTTTATTGTGATAAAATACACGTAAGATAAAATTTACCATTTTAACCATTTTAAAGTGTACAATGCAATGCCATTGGGTACATTCACAGTGTTGTACAACCATCACCACTACCTAGTTCCAGAACATGTTCATCATCTCAAAAGGAAACCCCGTGCATTGTAAGCAGTTACTCCCCATTCTCCCCTTCCCAAACCCTGGCAACCACTAATCTGCTATATGTCGCTGTGAATGTGCCTATTCCGGACATTTCATATAAATTAAATCATAAAACATGTGCCCTGTTATGTCTATTTTCACTTTGCATGTTTTCAAGGGTTAGCCACACTGTATCACGTGTCAGTGCCCCCCACCCATTCCTTTATGGCTGAGGAGTATACCACGCTCTGGATGGAGCACATTTGGTAATCCACTCATCCAATGATGGACATGTGAGTTGTTCCCATCTTTTGGCTGTTGTTAATAGTACTGCATGAACAGTTGTGTATAACTGTTTGAATACGTTTTCAGTTCTTCTGTGTATATGCCCAGGAGAGGAATTGTTGAGGCATATGGTGACTCCATGTTTAACTTTTTAAGGAACCGCTGAACTGTTCCAAAGTTGCTGCAGCATTTTACATTCCCACCAGCAATGTAGGAGGGTTCCAATTTCTCCATGTGCGCACCAACACTTGTTATTTTCCTTTTTTGTTGTTGTTGATAAAAGCCATTCTGGTAAGTGGGAAAGGGTCTCGCACTGTGGTTTTGACTTGCATGGCCCTAGTCACTAATGATGCTGAACATCTTTTCATGTGCTATTCGTCATTTGTATATCTTCTTTGGAGACATATCTGCTCATGTTTTAACTGGCTGTTTGTCTTTTTGTGCTGAGTTGTAGCTCATAGCACTTATACTCACAACAGCCAACCTGAACAGGAAGCAATCCAAACATCTACCAACAGGTGAGAGAATCAATAAACCATGGCGCACCCACACAGTGAGACAGGACTCAGCACTACAAAGACACAAAGCACTGATATACTCAGCAACGTGTAAGCATCTCAGAAACATCATGCTGAATGAAAGAAGCTAGACACAGAGTCTGTAACACAGGCTTTCATTTCGAAACTCCTGAAGAAACAAATCTTATCTCTAATAATCTAATCACAGCAGATCAGTGATCGCCTGGGCAGGGGGTCGAGTGCAAAGGGGCACAAGGGCATTTGGGGAGGGCTCACAAGCCAAACAGTTTGTCTTTAAGGCTCAGCTCTGCTGCACCACGCCCAAGTGGCCAGGATGACGAATGTATGGGTGAGTGGGCATGCACAGCGGACTGCAGGCTGGAGTTTATCCACCCCAGGCCTGTGTCACGATTGTGATGGCAGGTGCATAGCTGTATACATTTGCCAAGACTCACTGAACAGTGCACTTAAAGAGTACCTTTTAATGTATGTAAATTATACCTTTACTGTATGTAAAACTGGTAAAGGAAACACTGTTTCTACAGGCAAGCGCTGGAGTCTAATGCACCCCCAGAGTGAGGGCCAGGCCCTGTCTCTGCCTTCCCGTCCACCCCAAGAGCGTACCCAGAAGGGCAGCCCTGGCTTAGCGCAAGTAGCTCTTAACCCTCTGGTACATTCCAGTCCCCTGGATGGCCTGTGAAAACAGGCCTGAGCTTCTGATTCAGGGGTCCTGGCGTGGGGCTGAGAACCTGTACTTCCAATGAGTTCCAGAGACTCACTGCTGCTGGCATGGGGACCAGGCCTTAGGAAGTGCTCTCTCATTCTCCTAGCGTCAGTGGATGTGGCATTATGTCGGTGTGTAGATAAAATGCTGGCCCTCGCTAGTGGCTGGAGCCTGACTACAGGAAAAGCCAGGCTAATGTCAGGAGGGAACCCTCACGGCCCAGCTGGCAACGGGACAAGCATGAGGTCAAGGCCTTGGTTTTCCAACCCCACCCCCCAGCGGGCCTGGCCCCGTTCTCCTTTCTTCTGTCCTACAAGGCTGTGCTCTCCCATGGAAGGGCATCCATCCCTGCCAAGGGGCCTGGCACAGTCAGCTCTCCAGGCCTCCGGTAGCCCCTGAGTGCCCACCACTGTGCTCAGGACTTGGCCATCCCGAGCTTCCGCAATGATTCCCTGCTGCCCTGGCCTCCTCCCCGCCTTCAGACCCCAGGGACAAGCAGAGGTGCTCTGCACACTATAGGCCAAGGGCAGCTTACAGGGGACAGCTGGCCTGACGCAGAAACCCTTCCCTTCTATCTGTCCAATCCATCCTCAGACTGGAGGGCCCGTCACAAGCCCCCCTCCTGGCCTCCTGCCCCTCTGCGCTATCCTTCCCTTCAGAACACAGACCTGAACCAGAAGCTTTCTCTCAACCCTGTTTGCCCATCGGCTCCTTCCCCTCTCTTGTAAGCTCTTGGCCCACCTCTCCCCCAGAGCACTTGTCAGGTCCCCAGTGACCTTGTTGTAAGGTCAATTCTCCAAGGTCAGTTCTCAGACTCCCGGCCGAGAAGTAACTTCCTCCGCATGCTCCTCCTGCATGGTCCTCTGGGGCCCATAGCTGTCCCCTGCCTCTCTGGCCACTCTTTCCTGGGCTGTCAGCCTTTCTTCTCCTCTCTTCCACCTACCCGCCTCCCTTGCATCTCTGGCCTCACAGCTTTAAAAACACCACCTCTGTGCCGCCATCACCCAGCCCAGCCTCTCCCCTTCTGAAAAGAAACTATGGTGCACCACCTCTGCCTGGACAGCGATGGAGCTCACAGGAACTGTCTGGAGAGCCGGCCATCCTCCCGAATTCCCCATCTCAGGACTATGCCAACCCCATGCCTCTGGCTGTCTGACCAGGAATCTCAGGCTCACCTGAACTCCTCTATTGCAAACCGTCCTGTTAGCTCCATTAACACGACACACCCGGAATTGGCCAGAGCCCACTGCCTGCACAGGGTGGCTCCTGCCCCTCCTAGTGGCCACTCTACCCTCAGGCCTCGCTCAGCTGTACCTGGACGTCCCCCTGGGTCACTGCACTCACCACACCACCGACTCAAAGAGGCCCACTGGCCACCTGATTTCACATCCCAAACACATCCCCAACTGGCTCCCTTGAGTGCCTGGACCCTGTGCTTTCTTTCTTTGGAGCACTGTGGTCCCAGAGGTGGTGACACAATCTCATCCATTTCTTCTCTGTAGCCTTCCGTCTCCCTCGACTTAACCATAAGCTCCAAGCGAGCAGGCCTTTTGTCTCTTGGCTTCTTGCCGTAATTGGCACTCAATAAATACACTTAGGGGAAGCAATGAGACTCCACGAAGTGGACAAATTTGCGAGTTGAAAGGTCCTTAAAGGTCCAACTCCTTCACCTCAAGAAAGATGAGCAACGGGACATCACCTACAAAGTTTACAGACCTGCCGAGTTCCCTGAACACCTAGGCGGCACAGCTCTTCTTGGGCAGGACCCCGGGGACCCTTGAAGGACAGGGAAGCAGGGAACGTGCCAGATGTGAAGGGAAAAGGGAACGAGTCCTTATGCCCGTTCTGATGGCAGGCAGCCCAGGGCCGCACTGACACACCCCAGCCTCAGGGCCTAGCCCGGCTATGCCCTTCCCAGGCCACAGAAAACACTGGTCAACAACAACAACGACAAATACACCAAGGGCACGGTGAGAACAAAGGGGCCCAGCTTCAGGCTCTCATTTTGGGCAGGCCCCCAGGAACACAGCGTCCTTCCAAACAAAATCAAAATACACATACAGCAGAGCCAAACAACACCCAAATACTAGATCAAAGCAAAAAATATTCAACTCAAGTTTCTTGCAATAGGGAAGAAAAACAGAAAAACGAAACAAACAAACAAAACCAAAACCCAAACAAACTAGAATTCCAAGCAACTTGTACTTTTTACTTTGTGGACTTACCATTTTTGTGCTTTTTCTGTTAGTGTAGATTAAGGTTCCTTAACACACCTCTATTAAATGAAAGGAAAAAAGACAAAACAACCTCTGAAAACGAGTGTAACACCCCACAGTGGCAGACTTTCCAATCTGTAGTGGAAACCCACCCACGAAGGTTCTGGACCATCTTTGCTTTTGTTTCTGGGCCAAATACTGTGAAGGGGAACGTGCTTCTCCACTTGAACTAGGGCTGTGGTGGGTCTGAGCGGAGGGCGTCCCACCCCGTGGCCCAGACCGCGGACAGCACAGCCTGTCGTTGCTCAGCCCCCCCATCGCTGGGTGACAGGCACGTTGCTATGCAGTTCTCAGGGTTTCGATCTTGTTTTCCCTGCTGCCAAGGGCAGGGTGTCAATGTCTGTTCCTGGCCCCCCGAGTCATGCCGGTGGCCAGCGACGCCTGCTTCACTGAGTGCCTCATTTAAGCCACACTGTCTCTTACGAAGGTGTGCAGGAAAACAAATTAAATGATGCCATTTAAAGCAAATTTAGATACAGAATTTTAGAAATTTAAAATAGGATATATTACCTAATGCAGACCCTTCGTTAAAAATTAATTTTAAAATTACAAAAGTAATTCCACTGTAAAAAAAACACACACAAAAAAAACCCAGAAGTATATAGAGGCGGAATAAGTGTACCATGTTTCCACGAAAATAAGCCCTAGCATGATTTCTCAGGATGACATCCCTGAACATAAGCCCTAATGCGTCTTTTGGAGCAAAAGTTAATGTAAGACCCGGTCTGATTTTCAGGGAAACACGGTAGGTTCCCCTCCCTCTTCCCCTCCTCCCCTCCCCAACACACACACGCAGTCACACTTTCTCCCATCACACACTTGCACACCCTTCCCTCCCACCCCATCCCGAACTGGGGACACTTGCTCAGAGCTGTGTTCCTAGAGTCTGGAGCACTGCTGGCCCCACTGCTCCACAGCAGGCACGCTATAACTATCTATTCCATAAACTGTGTGTGTCTTTCCAGATTGTTTTCTAATCATAATCACCTGCATACACATAAATGGGATCATTTCTTACAGGCTACACTGAGTGATGTTTTTACTTAATATATTGGCACTTCTTTTAAAGTAAACCTCCGAACTCTTTAATGAAGTGAAGGATCCTGTGGCATGTTTTGGGGCATGGGAATGGGGTTCTTAGATTATTATTAACTTTTTATTATGGAGAATTTAAAAAATACACAGAAGTGGACAGAACAGCATAACTAACCCTCACGTACCCTCACCTAGACCCAGCAACTGTCCACCCATGGATGATCTACGCCTCCACACACACCTCCTCCCATGCTAATCTGAAACAGATCCCAAACACAGTACCATTTCCTCTGCAAATACTCCAGCACCTACTGCTAAAAGGTAAGGATCTTTTTAATATAACCACAGTTACTAAGAAATACAATCAGTCTTTAAAATCTTTCACTCAACAAGTGTCCAACCTTCTCATAAACACTGTAATTTTTGAAAGGAGTGACTCTTAGGTCGATTATTGGTCTGACTGCATTTGGTTCAAAGCCTGCAATCCTGGGGTGCTGCTACGAAGTGACCTGGCGGGGATACAGTCTGTTTTCATGGACACTATCTGAGACTTTTAGGCCAAATAACAGAGCCTGTCCCATGGGATGGAGGCTCACACAGGCATATAGAGAGGCGGCTATGGGGGGAATGGCATCTGGACTGCTGGTGTGCCAGGAGCAGCAGCAGGGAGCCAGCCCAGGTATGCACGCAGGAGGGTCAGGCAAACTGGAAAGTTAGCCACTCCAAGGAACTGGGACCAGCCAGTTTGCCAGTCCCAAGGAGGACCTTAACTGGCGTGCTGAAATCGCCACCCCATCTCCAGGCAAGGCCCAGCAGCAGGCAGACAAGACAGCGGTGCAGAGGAGCCAGTCCGACCTGCCCACTCTCATAGATGCCCCGAGACACGCCCGGATACACTCCCCGAGACACTCCCGAGACACGCCCTGAGACATCCCCAGATGTGTGGAGTTGCACCTGCCAAGCCCAGGGCAACCTGAGACAGAGGGAGAGAGGATCTCCCATCATGCCTCTGTCACTTTTGTGACCACTTACCTTCTCACCTTCTATTCTCCCTTGTGGAATGGTGAAAGGTGAAGAGAGAAATAGCTGTCCTTAGTAGAGAACTGCAAGGACTGAACCCTTTCTCCCAGAGACCACCCTCGACAGTCAGCGGACGACAAATTCATTTGTACATTTCTACACAGCCAGTCTCACCCCACTGCCACCTTGCATGCTTGAATGGTTAACAGGTCACAGTTGTCACTCTGGGAAGAACCTGAGGGTGGGGACTGGGGTGTGTGGCACTGCTGGCCACCTCACCTTCCCAGGAGTTCTTTTAACCAAGCAAATTCTTAGCATAAAGGGTTAAGGAGCTATAAATTATCATGGAACTAGGAAGCAATTCACTTGTAGAGCTGCAGGGGCCTAACCCAGGGACACTGAGGACACCCAAGAGACATGGGTCCCAGCTGCCAACCCACAAGCTCTGGCCCCAGCCTCACCACACAAGACACCAAGACACTGAGTCAGATGGAGGCTCTGCAGCCACCTCCCCGCCCTGCCCATCTCTACCCCACTACCAGAAAAGGGACACAGAGGGAGGGGCGGGAGGCCTGGGCCTATCCACGCTGGATATGAGAGGCGCACTCCCTCCGAAAGCACAGAGACGACCACTGATCTTTGCAATGCATTATTGATTTTGCTGTGCTGGCACTGGTGGACGGTCCTTCCCATCACTCAGAGCCGGCCATTAGTGTGTACTCCCAAGCATGGCCTAGACTCCCCTGCCTGGTGTGGAGAAGGCGCTTGAGATGAAATCGGCCTCAGGCTACCCACACGGTGGGGGTCACATGTGGATGAAGTCATTAAGGTCATCTCTCCTCCCCCAGACACAATGGGCAACTGTGTGGCACGCATGACCTTGCACACCCCACACCTCAGCCCAAAAGGGTACACCAGCTTCCAGGACTCCAAGCATCGCTACCAGAGTACCCCAGTCACCAGGAGAGAGGTCTCTGCAAGGCTATTTTCCAACAGACGTGTATGCTGGTCAGGAGGGTGGGCAGAGGAATCAATGGCACCATTTCAGAGGGGGCAGACAGACGGACAGATGGTAAAGCCCATCACCGGAGCCAGTCCCCCTCTCAGCCCCCCTGCCCCCCCCACCAGCTCAAGATCCTGCAATACCCTGCAATGGAGAGACCGGAAGGGGAAGGACCCAGAAGAGCTGCCTGTCAGTGCCAGCCTTTAGTTTTCATTTCTGGATTAGATTTACCTGCTGGGTGTACTACAGACACTGTTATCAGTCTGAGGGTTTGCTCTCCCGAGGGACTGACAGTCCTTGCCCATAGAAACGCCTGGTGTGTCCCCTCATTCCTGAAGTTTTTCTCCCTGGTTGCACACGGTGCCTGGGGTACTCAGAGGCAGGCTTTATTATTCTTCACTCTAGCAGACAATGTGCACAGACACCAACCATTCAAGTGACAATTGGGGTATTACCTCTACCAGAATCTTGGCCCCACTGCTGCCTCAGTCGGCCTATTTCTGGGACACAGTAAACATTCCCAGATAAGGCGCCCGGACAGCTAGCGGGCATCCCCAGGCCTGGGGCGGATATGAGGTGACAGGCCACGGATGTCACTTCACCCCCTGGAAACTTCCACTCGGTGACACCTAATGAATTTAAATAGACTCAAGAACAGGAGGGCTGGCTGCCTGGCCACAGGCCCCAGGTCCAGCATGGCCTGCGGGGCCTGGCGACCCAGAGCCTGGGATATACTCCATGTAAAGGGAGATTTTCAAAACAAAAGCAGAACCACTTCGTGTGGCACACGCTCCAGAAAGCAGGGCCCAGCCTTCAACTACAGGCCTCATTTTCAGTGAACTACTCACCTACAAACTCCCATCCACCCCCAGCATCCAATACTAACCTAAATGAACGAACAGGACGACCACTCTCCTTTCCAAGTTTGCACTGGCAAAACCCCAGCGGACTCAGCCCCCTGCAGCTCACCAGGCGGCTGCAACAGGTGCAGCCGAGCTATGGCTGGTAATTCCCCTTGGCTGTTCCAGAATCACGCAGCCCAAACCCTAAAGGGAACCGAGGCATGCAGCACTCACCGCCAGGGCCGACCTGCCCCACCTGTCTGAGTGCAGGCTTCCAGGTCCCATGCACTGGGCAGCGGCCTCCGCGACAGAAATAGAAGCGGGCCCCGCCAGGCCCGCGTGGGGCCGGACTGGCTGGAGCCGGGCGGGGCCGAGCGCGCCACCTCCGCGCCCGGCCTGGGTCTGCAGCGCGCGCCGCGCCCCGGGGCCGCGCGGAACCACCTGCTCGCCCCGGCCGGGGGGGAGTCAGGCAGGGGAGGAGTCTCGGGGGGCCGGAGGAGGGTCTCGCCTCCCGCGCACCTGCCCGGCCCGCGCGCACCCTCCGCTCGCCCTTACCTGGCGCGGCGCGTCCCGGCGGTGCCCGGCCGGCGAGCGCGGGCGCAGGAATGGCGGCGGCGGGCCCGGAGGCGGAGGCCCGGCGCGCAGGGGCGCTGTGCAGGGGCGGCGCGGGATGCTGCGGCGCGCGAGGGCGCGGGGCCGACGCGGGAGGGAGCGCGCGGGGCGGCGCGCAGGCCCCGCCTCCGCCCCCCGCCTCCCCGGCCCCTCCCCCCGTCTCCTCCCCTTTCCCCTCCCTCCTCCTCCTCCTCGCTGCCGGGCGGCTCACCTCCCTCCTCCTCTCTCCCCCACCCGTCTCCCCTCCCCTTTCTTCACCTTCCTCCACTTCACCGACCCCCCCGCAACCCCAGAGGCTGCCCCCCTGCCTTGAGCCTCTGTTGGGTCCAGCATGGTTTCTGATGAAGTGCCCAGTACCCCTCCTCTCCACCTGGTGAGGAACCAGTTTGTCCCTTCTGGGAGCCTCGTGGGACCCCACCCTTTCCAGACTCCCCCAAATCCCCAAGGGTCCTGTGCCTTCAGGCCCTGGTGCAGCTCTGCTGGGGACCTAACCTGTACAATGTGTGGGCAAAGCCTGTGGGCATCCAGGACACTTGACCCTTGCTTCTAAAGCAAATATGACTTTGGGCAAATCTGAACATTCCAAACCAGGCCCCCTGCCATTTTCTCAGGTGAGGCAGGCAGGTGCCTCCTCCAGTCTAGGTTTTTCCCTAACTCTTCTGTACTCCCATGCGAACTGCTAAGGGTTCACCATCTTCTACATCTGATGGCAACGGGTTCCCCAGTGCAGCCACTGGCTACACGTTTGTACTAACCCATGGATGTGAGGCCTTGGGTGCCCGCAGAATACTGCTTGCTTCTGCCCTGGAGGGAGAAGTGACAGGCCTCTGACCATGGCTGGTCAGAGCAGGCTTGGTGAGCAGGCTTGCTGAGAGACACCATCCTGAGAAAGAGACGCAGTTCCTGAGTCAGGAGTCAGGGCTCATCCTGGCGAGACCCAGCCAGCCAGCGCTCCCTGGGCTATAGCGCCCACGTGGGAGCCCTAGGCTGCTTTCCTGATGGCTGGCTGCTAAGAGCCAGAGAGAGTTTCAAATGAAGCCTTTCTGAAGTGATCAGTAATGGCCCCAGAGCCTCAATTACCATAAGGGCCTCCTGTCCTTCTAATAAGGACAACCAGTGAACCAACAAGGGGCCAGCAAAGACCACAATGGTGAAGTGAGTGCCCACGCTGCAGGCAGGGCTGGGGAGGGCTCACTCCCCTCCGTCTGTGGGTGGGGATCATGACCTGGAATCAACCCCATCCTGCCCTCCCTGAGGTGAGGAGAGGGCAGCCACCTCAGAGATCAGCTGCACATCAGGGAGGAATCACCGGAGAGTCCACAGCACCATGTGTTCTGCATTTATTGCTGGCAACTGTACAGGAAGTGGGGGTGATGTCCTTCCCAATCTCCTTCCAGTTGGAAGGGTCTGTGATCTATGTCCCCAGCCCATTTGCATAAAAGCTTGATGGGAAGGGATTAAGTCAGGGCTATTTTAACAGCATCCCATGCCCCAGTAGGGACCCACTCTCAGGATTGTTAAAAGCAAACACTGCGGAGAGGGAAGGGAGGGGGGGCTCTCCTGTATTCTTCACTAGTTGGACACTTCAAGAACATAGTGCCCTTGCCTGGTGTCTAAAGACAGCCACCAGTGGGCCGTGGGAGGTTTGTTGTCACACCCGGAGCCATCAGCCTGGAAAATGGATGTGTGGAGCACAGGATGGTGGAATCCAAATGTTTGCAAAACTGTCCTGGAAGAAGGATTACCCTGTGGAGTTAGGAAGGGCAGAAGGAGGACAGATGGGTGGGAATTAGATTAGAGAGTAGGTTTCTGCCCACTGTGAATGCTTCCTGGCAGATCTGCCTGCCAGAGGAGCCGGCCACCCCTGGAGAAGTGTGTCCTTCAGGTCAGCGTCTAGACAGGTTCTGGGGCCACCTCAGGAGCCTGCTGGAGGGGCCTGCAGCAGGAGGATGAACGCTGGGACCTCTTTCAGCTGTTAGACCCATGCCTTGCTCTCTTAAAAGCACACATATGGCAGACCCTGCACCCCTTCCCACTCCCTCTGCAGAGCAGAACAGGCCCTGGCAAGGAAGATGCTTAGTTAGAACACCTGGCCTGGAGCCAACACTTCGGCTTCCGGACCTTTAACCCTACACCTCCCCTGGCCTGTTCCCTCATTTGTGTAAGGAAGACAGGAGAGAATTCTGTGGTGATGGCAGTTCCCACCACCCAGCACCTGGGAGGTCCTCCTTTCCTGTGGCCTCACCCTGGTCACACAAAGGAATCCAGTTTGTCTTTTCGTTCTTGTTGTCACTGTTCCACATTCTACTACGGATCATTTTAAACACATACCTAAGAATAGCCAAACGAACCCCCTCTCATGGGATGGCAATCTTGTGTCCCTTGGAACCACTCCCCTTTCCCCAATACTAATTTGAGACATATCAAGGACCAATATAGACCAATTTATCTTTAAGCTTCCCCAGAAACGCTGAGTGGACACTTAGGTCACATTTGTGAAGCGTCTGTGCATTTCCCGTTGGCACGGGAAATCCCTTGCTATTGAATGTCTAGGTGCTATTGAAATCCCATATGAAAAGAAACTCAGTGTGCCAGCTTAGATGGCACAGGCTACACTCCGCTTCCACTATCACCCAAGTAGACGCAAGAAGAGTCACTATTTCTTGGCCTCTGCTCCTCTGCATGTGGCGGAACAGGTGTGTGGTGGGCTGGGAGCAGTTTTAAGATTGTCCAAATGAGAGAATTTGAGCAAGGGAGGAATGTGTTTGAGAAGAGCTGCCTTATTGCATTTCACCTGCCGCCCCCACCCCATCCTGTGACCAGGGCTGAGCACATGAGCTGCAGGGCAAAGGAAATGGAGGCCCCTGGAGAAATGGGCCCTGGAGGCTGGAGCTATGTCTGGAGAGCCTGTGCTGCTTCCAGATTTGAGAAATGTCTTTAGACGGTGACCACTAAGTGCTCTTCTGATGCGTGGGGCCAGGCCTCTGCTGTGAGTGCTGCTGTGGCTGCTGACAGCTTGACTGCGCCCCACCCTCACTGTCACCTCCACCCCAGAAAAGGCCTACCTCCTGCAGCCTCTGTAAGATAATGGTCCTCAGGGTCTCCACGGGGTACCTCATTATCAGGGAAATCTCTTCAGCTGAAGAAGGAAGCATCCCAGTGCCCTCCTGTGCCACTGCCCTCCTGACGCCCCACCTAGCGCAAAAATTCTGTTTTTGAAAGCTGCGTTCTGGCGTATGAATGAGGTGGCAGGCTGTTGTCATTGTTCTGTGCACCCCACAAAGTATTCTAGCTGTTAGACCAGTAAGTGCTAACTCCCTGTGGCAAAGGGGGTAATCTAGTCTCAGGCACACTCTCCTAGCACTTTTCATGTCGCTGAACACACAGCATGGCTTATCAAGCCATCCTTTGTCATACTCAGGAGGAAGATTCTAGACAGTGGGCGGGAGAAAGTGGCTGAGCACCACCCCAGCTGGAACTGGGTGGGAAGTGGAAATCGGGATGGCAGAACAGGACACAGGCGTGCTGCCAGGGCTGACTGTTGGCTTCATCTGAGCTAGGGTCCTCGTGGACCTGCACCAGCGCTGCCTTCCTCACCCCAAATGTCACCCATGCCATCAGCTACAGAGCCACCGCACTTCACTGTGCCCCAGGCCTCCGCAAATACCCACCAGGCGTTATGGCCCCTGATCAGCCCAAGAATCGGTTCTCCAACCCCACCCACACATCCCTGGCCGAGCAGAGCGGCCCCTCCCAGTGCGGTGTCAGTTTCCACCAGGGTCAACTATACTTGTTTCTTCATATCTTCGTTTTTAGCCTGGCTTTCATTTTGAGCTTCTAGAGCTTAGTGAAGTCTATTGATCTCTTTTCAGAATAATGCTTTTAAATGCATAATATAAAATACAGGATTAGAAAAGAAACCTATTATACTGAAACCTGGTTATCAAAATATTTTAACCTGTGATCCATTTGCTTTATTTACACATTGAGTGACACGCTCTAGCAGCAGGTCTGATATCTAGTAATTTTGAAGTTGTGAGAGAAGCTGCCTCGTATTTTGAGATGTGATGTGAAAATATCTGATTTCTACTGGGGCAGGTGGCACATTCGACTAACATAACTGCTCTGTTGCCTACATTAGTACTTGAAGTAAACGCTTAACTTCAGTTAGAGGTTAGTGGAGGGGAAATGTAATTCTTTTCCCCCCATCCATTCCACCTGGATCTGACACTCTAAAGTCCATCCTGATTAAAAATTAGTATTTTAAAGGGAAGGGACTTTGGATCCTCAGTACCTAGCACACTGCTTATATAATATTGCCCTCAAACATGTCTATTGCATTAAACAAGGAGACAGGAATCTAAGTCGTGAATGATAGAAGATCGGCTCAAACTCTTGGCTCAGTCCCATCTAAAGGTGCTACAGGTATAGTTGGATCCAGGGGCTGAACTGCCATTGCTAGGTCTTTCTGTGCTGACTCTGCTCCTTCTTCCTCTCTGATTGGCTCTGGTTCTGCCTGGCTGTTGCTTTCACTCTCTCCAGACACAAGACCACTGAAAGCCTCAATCAAAAGTGATGACAAAGGCTCTTCTCCACCATATTGTGCAGCCCATGGAAAGTCTTTGGTTTGCTGAGTTGGGTCTCCTGCCACCGCATGAACTCGTGACCCTGATCAGGGATGGGGAGCCACGATGGGTCAGACCTGGGCCACATGCCCACGCCTGTGGCCGGGTATGGTCCATCACCTTGAAGAACCTCGGGGCTGGGGCAGGAGCACTTCTTTGGTGGGCAGATGGTGCTGAGCTGACAAAAGCAATGCCGTTCAGCAGTGTTAGAGCTGGAGGGTGAGTGAGTAATCACAGTGTGTTCTTTTGAGAGCAGGTCTATGATAAAGAGACCTAAAACACAGTGCTTTAACCAAGACATGAGTTTATTTATGTCTTCTATAACACTGGCAGAGGTAGACAGGCGGACCAGGACTAGAGGCAGCCACGGCGTTCTCCATGTGGATGTTACTTCCACCCACCCAACTGGAGGGAGGAAGGCAAGAGTCCAGGGAACGACCAGCAAGTGGCACACATCACCCCTGTCACATCCCACTGACCGGGTCTCAGTCGTGGGCTGCATGTAGTTTTGAGGGAGGCTTGGACATGTAGTTGCTCCAGTGGGGCTGTGTGCTCAGCTAAAAAGTCTGCTGCGTTAAAAAAGGGGAAAAAAGATCTGGCTGGATACTTAGGAACTGCCATATACTCGCTAGTGTCATTAGTCTGTAATGAATGTGAGTGGAACACTACTCAACCACTAGCGTATCTAAAATTGAAAACACCCTGTGTTGGTGAGAATGTGGAGCAACTGGAACTCTCATACACACTGGTGGGAAAAATATTTAGCAGTACAATGAAAGCTAAAATAGTGTATATCTACAAATCTATATGCATCTCTATCTATCTACATAGATAGATAGAGATAGATATATATGCCCTATAACCTAGCAATTCCTCTTCTAGCTATATACCCGACAAAATTAAGTGCATTTATTCACCAAAAGACAGAGAAGAATACTCGTAGAGGCTTTATTGTCATAACCCCAAATCGAGCGTGAACAAATTGGACATCAAAAGTAGAGAGGCAAAGAATCCTGGTGTATTCCCATAGTGGAATACTACTCAGCAATGGAAAAGGAAGACCTCCAAGCAACGAAATGAATGAGTCTTTCAGACATTGGTCTGAGTGAAAGACGTCAGACACGAAGGGCCTGCATTACATAGTCTATATGAAGTTCTAGAACAGGTGAATGTAATCAATAATGATTGATATCAGATCTCCAAGTTCTGATAAGAGAAGTCACGTGGGCAAGGAAACATTTGCTTTTTGGACCCCACGCGGTGGTTAGCCCAGTGGCTACATAGGCAAAAATACATTGAGCTATGGCAGTGAGGATTTCTATTCTTTTATCTTTGTGAGTTAGAATTCAATAAAAAAAAAGGAAAGTGTTACATTGTCAAAAACGATGGTGTGCTCCCCTCTCCAGAGGCCCTGACCAGCATTGTGAGAACCCCACATCCCGACTAGAGCTTTCCTGGGGAGCAGAGGTTGGGCAGGCAGAGGGGGGTCCCTGACACACCAGGGCCTGAGTTTCCTAGTAACAACATGTAGGCAGGGCATGTGGCCTCATTTTCCAGACAGGAAACAGGATTTACTCTTCACTGCTTGTGCCCTTTTGAGGCAGGATTTAGACCCGGCATGGGGACTTCCCTTGGTGCCCTCTACACACAGACGTGTCAGAAGGATCTGTGCAAACACGGGCAATGACTGGGCCACATGGTGGGCAAACCACCGACCCTGGGGACTGCAGGCCGCTCAACCTCACACCGGCCTCCCCCGCCAGTTCACATACTAGTTGGACCCAGGACAGGGAACTCAGTGATCCACACTCCCTCCTGATTAAACAGAGATGTGGAGAGTATCAAGAATTGGGTTCTTCAAAGAGAAAAGTAGGAAAGCTGCCTCATCGCTCTTATTCTCCCGTGGTTTTCTCTCTGTCGACAACTTTTTCACACAGTCCTCCTGGCGATGAGACAGCCTTCCTCTCGCAGCACCACCGAGTTTCACTTACTGTCTATTGGAGTGAGTCTCTGCACCTGTCTTTCCCTTGATTCAAGCCCCCTGTCATGTTGACAGAGGCACTGACCGAATGCTGAGTACACTGTGTTGCTTACTTCTCAGCAGGATAGAAGAAATAGTTGGCTTTGAATGAAAGTACTACAAGCCCACAAATGACTATAATCTACCTGTTATGGTCCAGTTTTGAAAGAAGATTTTATGAAGCTGCCAACTGAAAGATTCTCCCCTAAGAACTCTGTAATTGCTAGCAGAAATAAAACATATTCTCAAATCAGGTCACTGTCTAAGCATCATGAAGCCATCAGACCCGCTACCTTCCACTCCCCTCAGGAAATAGGGTGACCCTCCCCAATGCCAGCACTTCATGTTCCTTTGCAAAGCACTTGACTGGTATTTTATTCAACAGAACCAAAATCATTTTGATAGTATGTTTGCAAAGATTGAGTTTCAACCAAAATTAAGGTGAAATTTTCTATTATTGAGCCAAAATACAAGAGTGAATAAGACATTTAGGAGGAGATACTAGTGGAAACCTAGTATCAGAAAGCACTTGATATTGTAGAACTGCATCGATTTATGCTTTAAAATTATTATACAAGAGTATCAAAAGTAGTCAAGCTAAACAGAAGTAAACAAAATAAGAAGTGACAGCCCTCCTTCCTCCCCCACTTTCTTGAACAATCAATCTTAGTGCTTTCCTTCCAGGCCAAGAGGTCTGGTTTCTCTCTCTCTCTCTTTATTTTAAAGTGGAACTAGACCGGACAATTAAATTTCTTTCTGCAATTCACTCAGGGACACCCTTCAGTGTGCTCATGTATAGCCCTACTTCCTTTTTAAATAAATCATTGTAAACCACTATCAAAGTAATAAGTGTATAAGGTAAAAAACAATTTACTACAACAACACAGAAGTACATTAAAAATAATTCTCACCCTATCTCTTATTACAAGTCTCAGAGGAACCATTTTTAGCTTCTGGTAATTACCTTTGTACCGCCAACAGAAGCTGCTATGTCTCTGTTTCCTGGCTTATCAGCATTAGACTAGGTAGCTAACGGCTTCTTGGGATGAGAGATGACTTAGCACCCGCCTGATCCCACAGCTCTTGTTCCCCCCTAAATTTAAAACATAAGAAAATTAGAGAATCGATTCATGGAGACCAACGTCAGAGTAACAGGAGTTACAGAAGGAAAATCAGGGTAAAGAAAATTATTACGGAAATAATCCATAATAATTTCCTAGAGTGAAAAAACAATAATGAAAAACTTCCACACCTAGGCATATCAGAAAACCAGGGACAAAGAGAAGATTCCAACCAGTTCCAGAAACAGTCCACAGGCAAAGTTCTAAGAATCAGGATGGCATCACCTGAGTTGTTGGAGAAGGAAGCAAAGCCTTCTGAATATCCAGCCTGGAATTCTGCTCTGACCACGTTTCCTCAGGGCCCACTGTGGGTGTGTGTGAGGGAGTGTTCTATCAAAACGAGGGAACCGGTAAGGAAAAGGGGATCTAACCAGGAGAGTCAGGCAGCCCGGGAGTGGGGAGGAAGGCAGTGGCTCCGAGAGTCAGAAGAAACCCGGTCACGAGTAGGGAGCAGCACCAAACTAAGGAACAGAAACTCCCTGTTACGGCGGAGACATGTGCTCAGAAGGAAAAGCGTTAGAAATTCCAGGAAAACAAAAGTGAAAAACAGCAAAGCTGTGGTGCAACCACAAAGCAAGTAGCAGTGTAGTCACCTGGAGGAATGCGTCAAGGACAAGGACAGTGTCTGTGTCCTGGCCTGGGGACATGCTCCTCCGAGGCTCCTCCTTCCCGGAGGGGTTCCATCCATCATTAACTCTGTGGGGAATGACAGCCACAGACTTACGATCACATACATGTCCTTTTTAGCTGCTGTGTTTGTTAAGTGAACCTATACGGATTACAATACAGAAGAGTCCGAATGCGACAAAATAACCCTGTGACAAGTAGATGGGAGAGAAGAGAAGATGGACTAATGGGAGCAAAGAAGGGGAAACAAGCGCGTTTGTTTCTCATCTACCCAAATTAAATTGCTTAAAGTAAGTGGGAAAAATAAATGCTCAAGCTCAGTGTTTGACAATATATAGGCAACCAACAGAAGAACTTGTAATGGATGAGTGATATCAACTTAGAAAGATGTCATAATGATATCTTTTAGCTACTGTCCTCTCTTCTGCTAGCCTCCTGCTTGCTCATTTCCTCCCCCAACATTTTCATGTGAAAACTTCCAAATAGAAAAGATGCAAGAATTGGATGGCAAACACGTGACTACCTGCCACACGATCCCACCGTTAGCACACCATTACATTTGCCTTATCACACGTCCACCCATCTGTGTAGCCAATCATTAATCCATCTCATTTGAACAAATGCATTTCTAATTGCAGATACCACCACACTTCTCCTAAATACCTAATTTTTTCAATACCAGTTTGCTCTTTTTTATGGTTTCAATACCTTCTCCAGTGTCTGAGGAAGCTGCGAAGAACTTATATGATATTCTTTTTTGTCCCTTCAGTTATCAGGGTTTCTCCATAGTCAGTCAGTTCTCCTCTTGCTGTGGATTTTCCCAAGTGTCCAGAAAGCCTTGGTTGTCTGTTTATTTGTAAGAATGAAGACAAAGCTGACTGATTTAGGCGGCTGTCTTAGCCTTCCTCTGCCTTTGAGTGTGTAGATCTGTTTTCTCCATGATGAAAGGCTCCTGGAGCTAATTTATGTGGGGGCATTGGGCAGGGCCAGGCTGTGGGTGTGGTATACAGTGTGGGGAGTGGCTGTTAGGCTGGGCTCCACCAGACTCTGGGGTGGGGCGATATGATGGATGGCTACAGAGGCCCCTCAGCCAGGCTTCCCCACATTGTGTAGGCTGAGCATGGATCACACTATTTGGAAAGCAGAAGTAAAGAACGGAGAGGTTGTGTGCTTGAAGGGGTGGGGACAGCGCCACCAGACTCTGCTGCAGCTCACACGTCTTCGCTGGCCTCACTGGCCAGGGGCAGTGGCCAGGCCTGTAGCTGTTCCAGCCTTAGGTGGATCCCACCTCAGCTTCTCCATCCGCTGGGCCAGGTGCATAATTCACTCTGAGACTACCCACATTGTGGTGGCTGGACGCGTGGAGGTGGGGTGGGCAGGATGTGGGTCAGTCCCTTTCTGGGTTCTAGCATGGCCTCACTTTCCCACTTCACGTCCATCTGCCCTTCCCAGGGCCTGTCCTCTGGGCTTCGGAGACAACAGCCTCCCTCAGCTCTGAGCTCGCACCAGTGCAAGGGAAATCATGGCACACATCACTACACAGTGACCCCCACGCTGGCCCCCACGAGCCATTTGATCATGAGTTTAAACTCATGTTTACAGGGATACTTTTGTTTATGGTCTTGGTTTCCATGGTCTGATGCCTGCCGTGTTTATAATTAAATACATTAAATGTACCTAATAGTACTTAATGACTCAAGGTATTTGCCTTCCAGGTGAAACTGGACTTTGTTGATTTAGTTGCAACCCTCCATCATACTTTAAAAATAGGAGTCTCGGGCTCCAAGCTCACACAATTCCAGAGAAGCACTGCTCTCACCTCTGGCCTGGATCACACTTGGAGCTCGGCGCCTCTTAACTCCTTTCCTATGCCTCTGAGCTTGTCCTGGTTCCCTCGGTCCAGATGCTAGAGGTACAAGAACCCAAAAAAAGGACTTCCCAGAGATTCTGGCAAGAGTTCAGGAGGCTCCTTCCTTCGTTCACGTATATCACCAGGACCATCACCTAAATGAAGAAACCTAATGACAACTTGTGACACTCTTGTTTCAATTGAGCACTTAAGCCGTCCATGGACTGGGATAAACTCTGTTCAAAAAACATATAAATTTTACCATGAAGCATTTAAAGCATATAAAAGTACTGGAAAATAATACAGCAAATTCCTTACCCGAAGGACAAACAGGCTGCCGATGCGGTGAAGCCCTTCTGCTATCCCTCCCAGCCTCGGCCCTCTTGCTCTCTCCGAAATAGCTGCAGTAATTGTCTTCTGCACAGACATCTCACTGTAGGGTACCTGATGCGCCCCGAGGCACTCTATGCAGTCTTTGGCAGGTTTTTAACTTTATGGATGTAGTTAATAGGCACAGCTCAGGGATTCTTTGGGCAAGTTAGGAGACACCAGGATGTAAAGGTTGCCAAGTAGCACACAATCTCCTAGAAGACAAGCCCTTGAAACAGGATCTGTTTCAGATCCTTTTTCTATTTCAGAATACATTTCCCATGCTCTTCTATGGTGCCCACACCCCCATTCTGTGTTGAAGCCTCTTCTGACCTATATGAACCTGTTTGTGTTTCCATATGGCCTTCTCTGGCTGTATGTGGAGTCTCTAATTATCATTCATCAAATTCTATTTCTTGCATCAGGTCAAAATCAGATGGTGATTTTTTTCCCATCTGTTGCCACAATCTGTTCAAACTGTCACATTCCGAGAGTTCGCAATAAATTGTATAGCTCAAAAAGGGAAACAAATGTGCTTCCACCAGACTTAATATGGTCAGGATTTTGGTATACAATACTGTATCAGAACTCTTTGTAAATAACATCGAGTTAGAAAAATTGCTATTTTCTCTGACGGCTGTAGTGAGTAACACAAAAGCAATTGGTGAGACACAAACAGGATTAAATTCTAAACCCTCCAAATATCCTTTCCCTCTAATACAATAATATTTCATAACCTTCCCATCTGCAGCCCTTTCCTCTTCAAGCACAAATATTCTTATCTCAGAGATAAAATTATGTATATGACCTTTCAAAGGCTGATAAATCCCATGCACCTGGATATGAAGGCAAAATCCCACCCTGGAAAGCATTTCAAAAGAAATAGACAGAGTGAGCTGCTCCTGGTATACAGGAAGCTATTTCCTTTCTCCTTAAGTGGTTTGCAAAGTGCGCTGTGGATGTGCTAATGGCATCAGGGCTGAGGGGCTGCCCCATCTGCCGCAGGAGGCTGGAGTGGTCCTGGAGAGAGAAGCCAGCAGGGAGTGGGCGACGTGGCGCAGCTTCCCCGGATCTTTCTGGAGGAGTCAGCGGCCTCTGAGGTTGCTCTGGAACAAGTCCAGCTCTGATAGCAGGACAGAAGCCATTGTCGAAACGTATTTCCAGAAGAGACAGTGGGTGGGCTTCCTCAAGGGCCCTGTCCCAGAGGACCCCACTGGTGTAGGAGACTGGTCCCTGCCGGCCCCACCCCCACCAGTCCTGGAAGCAAAGAGGAGGCCTGTGATGCCATCACATACAGTGTTCCCTTTATCAGTGCGTAGTAACTATTGCTTCTGTTTCAGAGCAGAAAATAGATTCACCCATGGTCTGTAAAAAGCACACTTTTTTTGGCAACTCCTTCAGATATTTTACACATTTATTTTCATTGTGCAATGAGCAACTCTTGCTTTCATTTACTTATGTGAAACTGTAGGTAGCCGGAGTTAGAATTATGTCCTCTCTTTTCTTCCTGCCCCACCCCATCTTTAGGCCTGGCTGCCTTCCGGGTGTGTGTGTGTGTGTGTGTGTGTGTGTGTGTGTGTGTGTGTGTGGAGGGGGTGGGGGGTCTGCTGCCTATGCTGCTGGGACTTGCTTTGTCAGGTTTCACGAGGCAAGTTTCCCTTATCTGGAACATTTCACTTTGTCCTTCTTCCCTTAGCACTGAGAGGGGCTAAGAAATCTTGATGAGAGTCTGCCAGGGGACTTCTGGCCCAGTGGGCTCAGGAAGCAGCCCTCAGTCTCACTGGGGGATCCTGCTTTGTAGCACTCGGGATTCAGGGTGGCTAGAAAAGGGGGGCCACCACCCCACCATGACAGACTCACATCCTGGGGCTTAGGTTTCTAAGAGTGCCTAAACTGGAATCCTATCACCAGACCCTTGGGGAACAGGTTTTAGCCAGGTCTGAGAAGCCTCGGACAATGGGTGTTCTAGGAGCCCCTGGGTGGGTGGGTGGGGGCAGGACAGAGGGAAAGGAGATCTGTCTCCTCACTGCTGTTTTCCATTTGTGACACTGCTCCTGTCCCAGGAGATGGTGTGGGCTCTGCAGGTGGCAGGTTCTGGGTTTTCATCTCAACCATGAATTCACACCAGCTCTCAGGCTGCCCGGATCCCATGCCCTTTCCTTCCTGGGTCAGATGGCCTAATAGGTTTTGACTCTTTCGGGGATGAAAGAGAGAGTGGAGTGAGGCAACTGAGCTGAGATGCTGCAGCAAAGGGAGGACCCCTGAGCTTGCCGCAGAGGTGGGCAGGATGCCCCACGGAGCACTGTCCCTAGGAGTCTCAGTCCTGGAAAGGCACAGCCACAGGAGGCGGGCCTTGGTCAGAAACTGAGCCTCCCAGGAGGTCCTGCTGAAATGCCTGCTGGTCATCTGGGTCCTATCATCAAAGGTTGTTTCAGCTAGTCCTTTCTATGAAGGGAACCAAAGATTGCCACTCCAGAATGTGTTTTTTGGGATATTTATTTTTAAGCGGGTTCTTGAGAAACAAAAGGTTCAGAAAGAACTTTTTACCCTCCCCCTTTTCTGCCTAAGAGTTTCAGATGGAAAGGCCTGCTCCAGGAACGGAATCTTAGCACATTCTCCTTACAGATTTTCACCACAGTCTAATTTGAATTAAGTATGGCAGACAGGCAGACTCCAAGTAGGGGCCTATTAACTAGGTCACCTCTGTGTCCCGTTGTTTCTGGGTTGCTTAGCAGGAATTTGTTCTTCCATAAGAAGTGAAAGAGAGAGAAGAGAGAGAATAAGGAGGAGGAGGAGGAAGAGGAAGAGAGGAGAGAGAGAGAGAGAGAGAGAGAGAGAGAGAGAAAGAGAGAGAGAGAGAGAGAGAGAGAGAGAGAGAGAGAGAGAGAGAGAGAGAGAAGACAGAGAAAGACACAAAGAGCATGCCCCAAAGGTGTCCATCCTGGGTCCAGCTATCCAAGGCTCGACATGTGAGTGAGAGGTTGTCAAGAGGTCACACTCCAGCCGCCTCTGCCTACCAGTAGGCCATGACAGCCCTGCATGACAAGCCTTGAGCTGCAACACCAGCTGAGGAACAGTGACCGGCCCTGCTGACCTGGGTGACTGTTTAGAGGTTTGAGGTGAGCACTAGATGATAGGCAGAGCACCAGCCCTGGCCAGCACTCTTGGGGTGCCCATCTCTCTGGGGCAGGTGTATCAGGGGAATGAGAAGTTGCGGGATGAGGCAGGGGTGTGATCAGAGCTTGCAGGAGTTACGATGTGGCAGAGAAGATCTCTCGGCTGTCCAGAGACCGCTGGATCTGACTGAGCTGGGAGAACAGACCCATTACTGGATGCCAGGGCACTCGGCTCCTCCCCCAGCTAGCCCTGCTGCATCTAGAAGCTGCTTTGAGAGGGCAGGGCTGCTGGAGGAAACCAGGAAATTCTGTGCATTCAAGGCCAGCTGAGCTTGAACCACCGAGCCGGACTTTGTTTCAGTCATCCATTGCTGTGTGACCAAGAAACCTAATACCTGAATGAAAGCAGCAGTCATTCATTATTTTTCATGTCAGGGTGGGTCCCCTGATGATTTTCACTCCAGCTCAGGCACGAGTTGTGTGGGTATCCCAAGGGGTTCCCCACCGCACCCCATATTGAGAAGTCCCTGGGGCCCTTGCTCCATGGAGTCTTCAATCCCAAGCTTCCCCAGGCAGGGGTGGTCTCAGGGTCCCCCCACAGAGCATCACTTTGGCCACCTCCTGTCCGTGGAGGCGAGTCCTAGCCCCGTTCAAGTCGGGGATGGGGATGTGGTCCCCTCTTGAGGCGGAGTGTGCGGCCACATCTAGTTCCCCACAGGCGGGATCTCCTGGAGGGTCTGAATTGAGTTGTCCCTCTCCTTCCCGCTTCCCCACCCCTGCCCAGCAGGGCAGAGGCCCAGGTGGGGTGGTAGTGGTGGTGGCATTACTTCGAGGAGATAAAGAGCCTGTCTTTTCTGTTTACCTACATCTACCTGATGATTTGAAGTCACTGGAGGGCAGACAATAACATCAGTGTAATATTGGTGACATTCCCATGGGACTTACTTTTGAACTTTCCACCTAGTCCCCTGAAATCTCCACGTGAGCTGCTGTTGTTTTGTTATATTTTTAAAAGTAAAAAAAAAATTAAATAAAAATTATATATATTTAAGGTGTAGGACAATGATTTGGTGTACACATACATGTGAAAAGATTATGACAATCAAGCTAATTAATATATCTTCTCACATACTTACTCTTTTCTGTGTGTGATGAGAGCACTTAAAACCCTCTTAGCAATTTTCAGTGTTCAATACAGTATTATTAACTATAGTCATCATGCTGTACATTGGATCTCTAGACTTACTCATCTCACATAACTAATTGGAACTTTGTTCTTTTCCACCAGTGTCTCCCATTTCCCCAACCCCAGGCCCTCATAACCAGCGCTCTACTACTCTTTGCTTCTATGTACTCAACTTTTTTAGATTTCACACTGAAGTGAGATCATGCAGTTTTTTTCTGTGTCTGGCTTATTTCACTTAGCATAACGTCTTCCAGTTCTATCCAAATTATTGCAAATGGCAGGATCTCTTTTTTTTATGGCTAAACGATATTCCATGTACACGTATCATATACTCAATGGACACCTAGGTTGCTCCCATACCTTGGTTATTGGTTATTGTAAATAGTGCTGCAACGAACATAGGGGTGCACATATCCTTTCAAATTAGTGTCTTGTATTTTTTTCAGATAAACACCCAGAAGTGGAATTGCTGGGTCATATGGTAATTCTATTCTTAATATTTTGAGGAACCTACATGCTCTTTTCCATAGTGGCTGCACAACTTACATTCCATCTAAAGTGTATGAGTATTCCCTTTTCTGCACATTCTTGCCAGCATTTTAAAATAACAAAGATTTGAACAGTCCCCTCAATGTCAGCAAAAAGGCAGGGAGCTAGATAATCTTTTTGCCTGGGGGTAAAATGCTGGAATTTCCTGAATTTCAGTGAACAGATGTGCCTCTCTTTGGCCACCCAGTTTATTTTAGCCTGAACTACTGGATATAGTTTTATTGCTGTAGAAATACTCAAATGAAAGTTAAGGACAGAGGAAGGGAAAGGGAGAAAGGAAGGAATGAGATATAGAAATGAAAAGATGGCGGGATTGTAGGTGTTGTGATGAGAGAAGAAACAGTGCTGGAAGTTCAAGGTGAGTCACTGGTTTTGAAACGTCTCACCTTAGTTGATTTTCTGCTCACCTGATTCTCTTTGCAGGTCTGCTCTGAAGGTTACCTTAGAGGCTTGGAGAGGTGTTTTCACTGTCTGTCTATGTAGTGGTGCCTCCCAAGCTTGTGTGTGGTTTATGGAAAGTGGGGCCATTAAACATGTTGGTTTGTTCCCGAGGACCCAGCTCCAGGCCCTGAAACTCCAGACACTGTGATTACTCTTAATGATTCATGTCAACAGCCTATTTAGTCTTACGTGGGGAATTTCCTCTGACCAACACATTCACATGCAGGATTTATTAGATGTAATTTCTGAGACTGAAGATGTAAGTGGAAGTGATCGGTTCCAAAGGTTTAACCATTTCTTCCATTTCTTGGCTTTCATTATTTCAGAAATAACAGGAGAAGGGAGAGGAAATGGAGAAGGAGGAGAGGGGGTGGGGAGACAGTCCTGGAAACCACCTTCAGCCACTCTCCACCCAGCACAGGGCAGGAGCAAAGAGGTCTTACTCCCGAGTCCATCATCTGTCTGGTGTTTCCAGGTCCTCTGGCTGACTTCCCTCGGGTAACATCTGAAAGATTCAACTGAGAAGAGAAGACTGGAATTTTGCTGCTCCAAAAGCCTTCCATGAATTTCCTGAAAATATCTCTATGGGTATAGTCGACCCTTGAACAACACAGGGGCTAAGGGTGCTGAACCCCTGCACAGTCAAAAATCTGCATATAACTGCTGGCTCCCCCAAACCTTAACTACTGATAGCCTGTTGTTGACCAGAAGCCTTATAGATAACATAAACAGTCGATTAACATCTATTTTGTATGATACTCATATATGTATTATGTACTGTATTCTTACAATAAGCTAGAGAAAGGAAAATGTTATAAGGAAAATCACAAGAAAGAGGATATACACTTGTAGTTTATTGAAAAAAACCTGTGTATAAGTGGACTCACACCGTTCAAAGTGGTGTAGTTCAAGTGTCATCTGTACTAAAATTTTATGTGAATATTCATCGTGATTTTCATGTATCCAGAGCATGCCTCCAGAGAGGACACGAAGGGAAAAACCAGTCACAAGTTCCATTCCTTAGGTTGGACAACCGGGAGGATCACAGTCCTGTCTCTCCCCGGCCTGAGACAACCACCTTTCATGGAGGGCAGTCAGCCTCTCAGGGGCCCGGGACCCAGCCAAGGAGACGACTCCCTGGCACTGGGACCTGTAAGAAGGCTGAGGCTCTTGTCTGCGATGGATACGTTGTCCCCGGAGAGGCTCACTTGTCTGTCCCTTTCTGGTCAGGGGTTCTCTGGGAGAATGGGGGTGACTCTGGGAGAATGCGGGTGACTAGGGGTCATTCTAGACAGTGTTTCCTGCCAGGGAGGAACTTTCTCCCACTAGGAATGGAACTGAGTGGGGGATCCATGCCCAGAAAGCCACCCTCCGAGGCCCTGGCCTCTCGGCAGGTCTCAGCTCCTGACAAGGTGCCATCCTTGGGCCATGTGTGCTGGCTTCTGCTGTCAAGGTTTGAAAGGTAAGAATGGATGTGCACAACGCCAGGGCTTCAATCCAGCTTGTCTCTAGGGGCCTGTTTCCTGCCAGCTGCAGCAGGCTTAGGTGTCTCGAGCAACCAGTCAGAGGCATTACCTTTCCATTTGCTCTGGGTATAGAGTCCTTCCCCTGTGTGGGGTGCTAGCCTGAATCACTCCCGGGCCTGGGGCGCCCACAGCCACCATGACCGGAACATCAGTGCCTGGTGCCCAGGAAGGGGACCATTTGTGGGGCTGGCTCACAGCCTTTGCCCGGAGCTTCGGCCAGCTTGGAGGGGCCAGCGTGGCGCCTCCAAATCTCCATGGCTCGGCCCAGTCAACAACCAGCCACCTGCTTTACATGTGGTGCAGACATCCTAGGCTACCTGCTTTACATGAGGTGAGAGCAATATCAATTATAAAACGGTTGCCACACATAGCAGATAAAATATTGTCTTACGCAACATTTGGGATATACTTACACTATAGTTGATTTGTTGTTTGTCTGAAATTCGAATTTAACTGGACGAGCTGTATTTAATCCAACAACCCTCGTTACAAGGTTTTAAATTGGCTTCTGCCACCTAATGGCCTAAAAGCTGCCTGACCTCTCAAGACTCAGTTTGCTGTCTATAAAATGGACATGACCATGCCAGTTCTTCTGAGCTGTCATGGTGATGACTCGGAGATTCCTGAGCACCGTTGAGTTGAGTGCTGGGACACCTGGCACTGCCTTGTTCCCTGGGTAGGGGAACGTGACCATCCATCTCAGTGGGAAGGGAGAAGAACTGAGATGGCACAGGATGGCATGTAATCATGCTGGGAACAAAGGTGGACATTCATAATTGCAATTCCTGATGGGGATTTTCTGCTCTGGGGTGGCCATGTTCACTTCATCATGGCCACTGTAGGCCCTCCAGCATGAAAGAGCCTGGGAGTGCCAGCCAGTCAGAAGCTGTCGTCACGTCAGAGCTGCTCCCTCACTCTGAAGGCGGCCCCATCTCTCAGTGTACTGCACGAGGGTGGAAGTGGGACACACAATGCTCCACGCCCAGCAGTCCAGGATGGTGGCACTAATGCCTATTATAGCCAGCTACAACCAGGCACTTTCCTCACTTGTGGCATGAGTGACACTGTCTAATCTTCATCACCAGGGGGCTGGGCAGACCAGGGAACTTGCCCACTGGTGACCATGGCCTGCTGGTGACATCCTGCCTGGTTAGCTTGAGACTCCTCTGCTTCCTGGGAGATTGAGAAATACCTTACGGTCGCTTTGCCAGAGCTTTCCAGTTGCCATGGTGACAGATAAAATGGTGGTGATACCTCAGATAGCTGACAAGATGTGGTTCTGATGCTATTGTGGGGCACAACATGCTCAAGGCTGGTGTCCTGACCTAGCGAGCGTCTGTAGCTTGGTAACTGGAAGGTGGAGGGCGGAATGGTTTGTCATGGCCCAGGTGACAGCTCCACCTGTGACAATGGGACTATCCAGTGACAGGCTGAAGCTATTATTGCATATAATAGGTCATCCATGAATAGCAACTATTGTCTTAATGAAAAATCCACACAGCCGACAATGGAGAGGAAATTCAGAAACAGACTCAGAAGGCAGAGAGAGGTCTTTGGAATGATATAATCCAGTGATTTTCCACAGCTGCCTCCAGTTCACGTGTGCTTTATACGTTGGGAGCTATTTATAAGAAATGCTTTCCACCAGGTAACCGGGTCTCTTTTCCCCTTTTATTTGGTGCCATATTTGTATTGTTTTTCATTTTTAGCTCTGTTCTTCAAAAGCCTTTAAAACTCAGTCTCTTTTTTTGCCTTATATTCATTTGGGAGTGGTTTGATGGTTAATAAACTAATATTTATCCATATGGTTTCAAAAGGTAATATTTATCAATTAGAAAATGAGAAAGTTGTAAAGAAATAATCCCGGTCACCCCAGATCTCCCTGTAGGCATAGGATGCCAGACCCCCAGCGTCACACCATAGCCTGGGCACGAGAAGAGCTGAGTGTCCTGCTCAGGCGGAAGGAGAAGCATCGTGGGCATGTCTGAAGGGGGGCGGCAAGGTCAGAATCCACTGAGAATCAGACTTCCGATTTTAGGTGGTCTCTGTTAGGGTTGGATAACAGTTGGAGATCCAGGCAACAGCAAGGCTACCATTTTCCAGGTCTGAGACTGCAAATTGTGGGTGTTTCCATTGAGGAGTTGATGAGTTTTGGGGCGTTCCTGTCATGAATAATTAAATGATTTGCCTGGGCCAGAGTGTGCTGGAATAGTGAAGGAGACAGTGGGAGAGCAAGGCCCTGCTCATGTAAACAGTAAGAGCTGCGTGCACGCCCGCACCCTGTGTGTGTGTGTGTGTGTGTGTGTGTATGTGTGTGTTTGTAGGACCCTATGTGTGTCTATGTTTTATTGGGGTCGGGTGGAAATAAGTGCAGATTACTTAACCAAGATGGTGAAAGTTTAAATTTTTTTAGATGAAAAGTTGCACACTATTCAACAAATAGAACTGTGATGCATTTCACCACGTGTGTAGAACTGTGACACACTGTTGACAGTTGTTACATCCCATGTTTCTAACTGTCACATTTTTGTTCCTGTGGAATTGTCCCGATGCCAGACCAAGCCCATCTTGCGTTCAGGTGAGCCGAGGAGGTATAAGACACGTTCTTGGTGCCCCATGGCAGCTGGAAGCTCCTGCCCGTGAGTCCCCAGAGATCCCACATTCTGTATCCGTGGAATGAAAGGTGAATGCAGGCCCCCGGAGGACAGCCATGCCCCCAGGCCCAGGGAGCCCCAAATGACCAACAGGTCAGAAGAAACACCAGTGGTCCCTCAGTGCACCGGGAGGGACATCCTGATAGCCTCCATTGGATGTCGTAAAGTTTGACTTCAAAGAACCTTAGGCCAATGCAGGCTTCTGAGAAAGTCTGAGATCTGAGGGGGAGGGGAGAGTTTGGGGTCGGGAGAAGGCCAGGTGTGAGGCTGAGAGGGGAGGAGAGAGAACCTGGGAAGAGGGAGGAGAAGAGCGGGTGGGAGGGGATCTGAACAATGCACTAAGGCCTAGGTGAGTGTATGGTAAGAAGGAGGCTGGCCATGCGTGCCAGTTTAGGGAGGAATTCATAGATAATTATTTATCTAATTTGATATTTATCTAATTTAGTATTATAATTTCAGAAGAATGAACAAAAAAATCATATGTAAAACAAAGCAAACAACTCTGGATAAATGCATGAGGGCAGAGTTTGATTTCGTTAGGTAGTAGATGGTTTTAAATGATGCTTTCAGGGTAAATGCATGGGGCAGTGGTGATTCCAGAACTGGATGCACTAAATAAATTAGGATATATCCAAATTAAGGGCTGTTACACAGGCATGTACACTAACATCAGACAATGGAGTATAATGACATCAAAAAATATTCAAGGCATAATATTATGTGAATATAAAAAAGGTCACACACACACACACACACACACACACACACACACACACACACACACACACCATTGGGATGCCTACCTGTAGAGAAAGATGGCAAGGAAGTAGACCAAATTGCTCGGGGAGGAAACAAGCAGTTTTCTTTTGGTCTCTTTTCTCTTTTTTGTTTTTTTCTCTTCTTTCTATTTTTTAATTTTTAATTTTTGCTTATCTGCATTTAGCTTTAGCTTTTTAAAAAAGCAATGACCATATATATGTATATAACACATATACATACGTTTCTACACGTTTTAAATAAGAAAAGGAACTTAAGGAAAGCGGTTTGGAGACACCTCCTACATGTTGCCTGATGCCAGGCGCAGTTCTAGGCTGCCCCCGATTTCTTGTTTAACCCGTACAACCAATCCCTGGAGTATTTGTGACTCTTCTTATCAGTGCTGGGCTCCAGCTCAGAGACCTGCTGTCCCAGAGCAGCCAGCTCCTGAGGCCGGGTCTCTGGCCTGTGGGCACCCGCCGTAGCCAGGCTTGGGGAGAGCTGCTCTCAGTCACCCGTCAGTTCTGAGCCCCGACCCGCCGCATGAGCTGACTGTTCCGGAAGCCCAGCGCCCTGCAGTCCGTGCCTGCCCACGCAGCTTGAGGAAGGCTTGAGGAGTTTCCGCAGGGACACCAGTCAGGCTTCTGTGCGGGGCGGAGGTACTCTCTGCCTTGGCCTGGTGTGCTCCGTAGGGCCAGGGCGGTCTCAAACCAAGAAAAAGCCGTGGAAGACACTCGGCTTTGCGGATCGCAGACAAACCTACGCTGGGCCTTGAGCTATAATCCCGATGTTCCTCTTGCTTCCTGCCTTCAGAGCAAAAGAAAGGCCCCACATCCTTTTGTTGTTGTAAAAGGCACCATTTGTGATGGCATGAGAAAGACCGTGGTGTTGGCTTTTTCGTGATGACCGAATCCCCTGGGGCTGGTCCCTGCGCCATCTCTTTATGATATTGCATTCATCATTTTGAGGGGAAAATGTAATTCCTTCTCTTCTAAAAGCACACACGTGTGCTTCTGTGCCCTCCTGCCATTTATAATCCATGAGAGCAAAGGAAGTTCAGACACACTTTAACTGATACCTAGAACAGTCATGCCTTGTGTCTGAGGCAAAAACTGACTCATGACCCACATGCCGAGAGCCTTCCACACGGACACCTGTTTTTCCCCTTGAACTGTAAATTCCATAGTTAATAGTCATGTCTCAGAACCCTCTGAAGAGTGGTCATTAAAAGGGAGGGGGCCGTTTGGGGCATGATGGGCCTTTCTTGTTAAATTCAGCCAACAGTGAGCATTAAGAGGGAGGGGGTCTCGTGCAAGTAGTTGCAGGGACCCAGACAGGAGGGGACCCTCCCCTGTAGCTGGCGCAAGCCCCAAGTTGGCCAGGCAGCTCCTGTAACTATGCTGGCACCATTTGGGCTGTTAGACACGTGGTTTCCACTGTCTTGCACTTCTGGCACTGCTTCTCTCTCCTTTTAGACTCTAAGCTCCATGGAAGTTTTTCTGTGTCACTCACAACACTTTCCTGAGTGTAGTCGATGCACAGAAATGATCTTTGCCCTGTCGCCTGCCCTCAGCGTTTGTCAGCTCCCTCTCTGCATCTGCTCTTTGAAAACCAGCTCTGCTCCACAGGGAAGTGCACACTGTAGGGCTCAGGTGCAGCAGAGGGGCTCAGGTCTCTCCTGGCTAATGTTGTCAGGAGGCATTTGTGATACACGGATGCAGGCAGTGGACATTCACCTGCAAAAAGGCAAAACTCTGTCCTCACAATAAGCCAAGACGCACTGCCACAGCCTGCCATGCCCCTTCCATGCCCTGGGAGCTAACGGTGGGCTTAGTGGGCAGAGCTTGGCACCCCAGCCTCTTGACAAGTTGCGGCACCTCTGCATTTCTGGTTGCTGCATCTGTAGATGGTGATGGTGCTGTATTGCTGCAAGGGGGTCCACTGGACAGTGGGGTCCCTTCCAAGGAGGCTGGCTGGCAGGCCAGTGGGCTCGTGGTACCTCCCACAGGGCCAGGGCTGAGCCCCAGGAGGGGTGGGTGTTCCCGAGTCAGCGAGGCTCAGTGGAGAGCTCTGGTTTGAAGATGGCTGTGACCCGCCAGGGGATGATTTTGGCCTCGGCTCCACCTGGTGCTCACAGGTGTGCCTGTTGGGGAACCTAAGCCTGGATGTTTGGAGGTGGGTGCAAGGTTGCGGGGTGGGGGTAAGATTTCCATGGGTGAGTCAGGAAGGTGTAGGGACCACTGGTGTCTGCAAGTCATGAGCACAGGGAGGGGCTTGGTAGCAACAAGGTCTTCTCCATGGCTGGCCCAGCCTTTGTGCTTCTCAGGGAAGGTGGGGTGCGAGAGGGAGGAGGATCCCTAGGGAGTGAAAGTCAGGTGGATGAGATAGCACAGCACGGGGTGGGGTGGGGGGCTGCTCACTCTCGTCACTACCACCTCTGAGGCCTCATGAGCTTGCTGCCTCCGCTTGCATCGTGGCTGCAGGGGTGACCTGAGGCTGGGTAGTGTGTGGGGGAAAGGAAAATGCTGTACTGGTCTCTCAGCCATCATGGCTGTTGGACCCGAGCAGGTCACTTCCAGAGACCTTGGTTGCCCCCTTCGTGATCCAGGAAGAATGATGTCTTTGAAGGAAGGCCAGTGCCCCAGGTGCCCCACAGTGTGGAATCTGGGTCCACCAGGGTGTCACCCCCTGCTCCTAGCTCTGCCATGTGTCACTGCCGCCACTTACCACCATGTTGCCTGTTAGAGCACATGCATGGCGCAGCTAGGGTGTGTATGTGCCTGTGTGTATTTGTCTATTGTGCACGCACATGTGTGCATGTGTGCAGGTATGTGTTACCTGTATGCATACACATGCATATGTGTGCATGTCTAGTGTTCTTGTGTGCATGCATGTGCATGTATGTGCATGCCTATGTGTATGTGTGTGTATGTGCAAGAGTGTGCACGTGGGTTGGGGACAACTGAATGCTCCTTTTTCTCTTGTGTAGGCATCCACCTGTGTCCTCAAATCCCAGGCTATCACCTTTGCTGATGTATATCTCTCCGTACATCGTGGTCAGACACTCACAGGACTTTGAAATGAGGCTAAGTGGACAGGTCAGAAATGCTTCTCACGGGTGCTGAGCAGCACCTGCCCCTGATGTTTCTAGCGCCACGAGCATGGCAGCATTGTGCTGGGGGCTGTGCTACCCCAGCACCTGGCTACCAGCACTGCACCTCCAGGGACCCACCCCCTGCTTGGCCCACCTGCTCCTGGCATCCTGCATTTCGTGTTCATTCCCTGAATTGATTTGTTTAGAGATTTTTTAAAAAAATAATGTTTAGTTTTACCAGGATGAAAGGTGCACAGAGTTTTAAAAGCCACAGACTTGGAAGGAGAGCTAACAGATCCCTGCCCCATTCCTCCAATTTTATTTTTCCTGAGAATGAGCCTCAGGTCACTCTCAGTGAGAGAGCGTGGTCACAGAGCTATGAGGCCTGTCACTGATTCCTGTCTTTGGAATCCCAGTGTGTCCCTGAGTCTGGCTCTTCTCACTGTACATTGTGTGTGATTAACCCACGTGATTCATTCCTTCTCACTGCTGCATAGCATTCAGTTGTATGGCTTTGCTATATGTATCACATAAATGTCACTTACATATATAAATAATACATACGTAATAGCATATTTATGTATTGTATGATAATGTAATAAAATGATACAGCCATGTAATAAATAATATATATCACATATATTCTATGTGATATACAATTTATATAATGTGTTTATTGTGTGTAATTTTAACATGCAGTTTATAGATACTTTATGACATGAGTTATCTAATATATTTTCATATTCAATTGTATATATTTTATCCATTCTACTATTGATGGACATTTTAATTATTCCAGTTTTATCTATTGTGAATAATGTTACTCTGGACATTCTGGTACAAATCTTTTGGTGAAGACAGTCACATTCGTGAGTATACACCCAGGAGTGGGATGGATGGATTATAAAGTATGCATGTGTTCAGCTTTAGGAGATGTGGACGGGCTTTTCCAAAATGGTCGTACCAACCAACACGCCCATCAGGAATGTAAGAGAGTTCTGGTTGCTCTAAATCGTCACCAGCACTTGGCATTATCAGACTTTTTGCTTTTAACCACCCAGTAGGTGAGTAGTTTCATAGTGTTTCTATTTTGCATTTTCCTAATTATTAATGCATGAACATTTTCATTTGCACACTGGTCATTGAATGATCCCATTTTATGAAACGCCTATCCAAATATTTTGCCCATTTTTCTATTGGGCTGTCTTCTTTTTTTATAGAGGTGTCGGGGTTCTTTGTATATTTGGATACTAGTCTTTTGTTTGGTTTATTTAGGTTTATACCTTCCTGACCTTTATGGTCCTTTTAAGGGTCTCTGGGGAGGTAGCCAAGGATTATCCTACAATTTTTAAGTCTGTCCTAACCCTCGCAGACCTCTCCTCACACCTCCCAATATTGAAACAGTGGAGGGAGAGACTGCAGCTCCTTTTTTTAGGATAGAGCTGACTTTCTGCTCTTGGGGAGGTCGTCTTTTCTATCTCTCACTATGCAGAAGGTTGCAGCTACTTTTGCTCTTGGAATTCATTCTCCTAGAGAGCTCTGAGTCCTCCTGCTTGCACCGCAGACTCTGCTAGAAGCAACCTTGATGACTTCCTACCAGGTAGATTAATGTGAGTGGATAGTTCTGGAATGCCTTACTGTGGCAATGAGACAAGACTGGGGTTAATTATTTACATACTTACAACAAACAACTTGTTTCAAAGGATCACTAATTTGTTGTCTCATTTGTTTTTCTGGAACCGGGCACCAAAGCTGTTGGTGCCTCGCCCCAACCCCAGTGACCCACCTGGGTCTGCTGCTGCTGCAGGCGGGCAGCTGGGCCTGTGACATCTGGGGCACGTCCTTGCGGGCAGGTGCAACTTGGGATTGCAGGGGTGTCAGCAACCCCAAGGACAAGCCTGAGTCATCGTACACACAGGACAATCGGAGTGTTCTCCAGTCTCTCAGACAGTCCCCATGGGACTGAGCCCCATGACAGTGACCTGCCCACGGATCTGCCTTGGGTGGGTGTCCTCTCTTCCCTGCGTCATTTCCCTTTCCTTCACTCGTGCTTCCTGGAATCACCTTCTAAAAAACTACCCACATCCAAGTCACCTTTTCAGGGCCTGCTTTCCGAAGAGCCCAGACTAAGACAGCTGCTTCATTCTAGGAAGGATGTAGGGAGTTCACTGTGTGTAGGTAACATGTAATTTGTCATGGGGCTATGTGGAGAAAACCCCGATGTGTTTTGATATCCTTCTTCCAAGTCATAGCTGCATGTGGCCATTGCTTCCTCAGCATCTGTACCAACCGTGGGGGAGCACGTGTGTGACTATGAATAATGATGGTGATCATGTGAAGGTGGGGACAGAGGACGGACTTGACTGGCCCAGTCTGATGTGTGTGCTCCTAGCTCGTTTGATGATGGGGGAGACAAATGGGCACAAACCCATTTGACAAAATGACAACTCTGTTGTTGGTGTCAGCCTTCAGGACGCCATAGCAAGGCTATGCCAGAGCACGCTTCCCTGACTCACGTGCTTTCTTGGTGGCAAGTGCTTTCTTGTTTGTTAGCTGCGTTTATTAACTGATACACTCAAAGGAGAAGGGCTTCTTCCTACTTCAGTCGTATGTCTTCCCCTGCACATCTTGGCAGAAAGAAATTGGGCCAACAGGCATAGTGTACTCATCACAGGATGAAAGAACTTTGCCTATTGCTCCCAGGTCTAGTGACCTTGAGGGTGTCCCTGTTCATAACCCAGAAGTCTTCATCCCTCGAGCTCACTCATTCTAAGGGGGATCACCTGGGAAGGTGTGCACAGTGCCTGCGTCCCTCGTCCTGAGTTACTGAGCGTCAAGGGGCAGCCCCAACTTTGGCTGCTTCAGGCTGTAACCCTGTGACCTGTCTCTCTGGTGAAGGTAGTAAAACTGTGTCCCTGGGAGGAATAAAAATAGAAATGATAGAAACATAAATCAGAATTGGAATAGAGATTATGAAAAAGACAATTAAGATCCATGGAATTGCTACTTCTGTAAATATTTCCCTCTATGTGCACATTATATTTGTAATCATTATAATACATTCAAGAGCAACTGATATACTCATCTTGTGATTTTAGTTAAATGTTTAGAAGATGTTGAGTTTGCAATCAATGTTTCAAAATTTAGGGATATTTGACGTACCTTAGAATACCGCAGGTTTACCAGCTGTGAGAGCAGTGTGGTTTCAGAGCTCTGCTTCTCAAAATCTGGTCTTCAGACCGGCAGCATCGGTGTCACCAGGGAACTTGCTAGAACTGCAAATCATAGGTTCCACCCCAGACCTGCTGAATCAGAAACTCTGGGAATGGGGCACAGCAAATGTGTTTTAATGAGCTCCCTTAGTGTTTCAATGCATGCTCAAGTTTGAGAACCACTGCTCCAAGGGGGATTGTTGACCCCTGAAGGGAAGTAAGTTGGACATTATATAAAGTACCAAAGGGGTGTAGACATTTCTTTCCAGGCGCAAAGCCTCTTGGACATCAATTTGTCTATTTACGCTTGTCTGGAACTTTTCCCTCTAATCCCTTGGTTCTCTGCTGGTCCTCATCGCAATTTTCCCCTTTGGTTGTAAAGTGAAGGACAAAGTAACCAAATACCACAGCTATTTCCTCTCTAGGTTTGGAAATGAGCTGCACGCAGGGCAGCACTGGGATCATTGACCAGATATTGATTTTATTTGTTTGTCTTCATTTCCTGCACGCCTATTGTAAGCAAATCATCAAGTCCCAATATTGCCTTATACCTTTGTATAAGGTATAAGGGGGAGGGTAGGCAGTACTGACTCAGTGATGTATGTGTGGTGTGTGTGCACAATGGTGTATGTGTGGTGTGTACGATATGTGTGTGCAGTGTGGTGCGTGTGCTTGAGTGTGGTGTATGAATGTGGTGTATGTATGTGGTGTGATGTGTATATTGTATGCTGAGTATGTGTGGTGTGTGCATGTGCAGAGTGGGGACTTGTTGGGACAGAGTCCCAGACAGTGGTCTCCAGGCCCTCGGGCCTCACATGGAAAGGTGCTGGCGCGGTGGTGTAGGCCGCGTGTGCGCAGGACACATCCCTATGCAAGCACTCATGTGACCAGCTGGCCGTCAGCCGCTATGGTGCTGTACGCCATATAATTGCCAGAGCTACGTCAGCAAGCGCGGATGTTGCGGATCCTCCTTCCTGCCTCTCCACCGGCCCCCAGCCAGACTGTGATGCAGGAAGACTCCTTGGTGGTGTATTGGCGGATGTTTGCTCCTTGTGTCTCCACCAGCTGCCACAGAGAATATAGTGGTATGGACCCCCATCCATGGCTCCGTTGCCATTCCTTTTCGGCCTCACTGTATCCTGTGTTCACCTGCTGGGAGCTGAGCCCCTGCATTACAGAGCTGTGTGTGTATCTGTGTGAGGTGTGTGTGGTGTGTATTTGTAGTCTGTGTGTGGTATGTGTGTGGTGTGTATGTGAGTTGTGTGTGTGTGTGTGTTTTGAATATTGCCGTATATCTTTGCAAGGGGGAGGGCAGACACATACTGGTGCTGGGAGTACTGACGGGAGAGGAGGCACAGGAGGGCTTTGGGGACGGTGACTGAGTGCAGAACCATGCCCCATGTCCTGGCAGTGCCCTGCGGAGAGACGGGGCCTCCGAGGCAGTGGCATGGTGCTGCAGGCAGACGTGGCTTCCGTCCTCACCACAGGGTACTTGGTCTGCCACCTGAGAAAGCTGCCGCAGAGCCAGGCCCAGGCCGGGGTGGGTGCTGGGAAGTCTGCCTGAGAGTTCCCAAGATCATCACATACCCTGTGCGTCTGGGAAGGGAGACTGAATATTTACAGCTCTGAGTGATCATTCAGAGCCAGACGTAACTGATCTGGAGAAACTGAAGAAAGTGCACTTTCTGGGGCATCGGAGAGTGGCTGCAGACTCCTCGTGCCGGCTTCGCGTAGTTTCCCAGGGCTCTTGCCTTCCTTGTTAGTCACGCCTCCAGACCTCCCTTCCCCCGCCAGACATATTACCTGGGTGCACATCCAGCACATTGAGTCCCCCCTCCGTCTCTTTCCCTGCCTTCAGACAAGGTATAAAATTCAAGCTAGTGGGAAAACACTGGTAACTTCTTGAAACCTTACCCATTTAGGAAGGAGCCTCTGTCTCTGGATGTGGTTCCTGCCTATTGTTGGGACAGAGCCCTTAGCTCCCAGAGAGAAGGGGTCTTCAAGGAGAACATGGGCACCATGGCCAGCCAAGTTGGAGCTGTGACACAGGTCAGCTGCTGTTCCCACTCCGAGCATTTGGTATGCTCAGAGCCCTAGGTGACCAGGAGCTCTGGGTTGGTGAGGCTGGTTTTGAACAAATGTTTGTGCAGGAAATGTGAGATGAGCAAGCCAAAGAGGACAGAGCGGACACAGCAGACCCTGGGCCAAGGATGGGTGCTGACAATGCTGGGGCACTTTTTGGAATGGTCAGTAGTAGACTTTTTCTTATTTTTTTATATTAAAATTTTAATGTACAATTAGAAGGTTTATGATACAAATTACGCCGCTATGTCTCCATTAGTTGTTTCTTTATATTATACTTACTTTTAAAAAGATTTTTATTAAAATATAGCTAATATACAGTATTATATTAGTTTCAGCTGTACATCACAGTTATTCAACATTTATGTACCTAAAGACGTGATCATGATAAATCCAGCAGCCATCTGACACCGTACCATGCTATCCCCTCCTCTTTATTCACTCATCCACTGATGTACACCCAGGCTGCCTCCACATCTTGGCCATTGTAAACACTGCTGCAATGAACATATATGGGTGAGCATGTCCCCTCAAAGTAGTATTTGGGTTTCTTCGGATAAATACCCTGAAATGGGATTACTGGGTCCTTCTTTGTCTCTTGTTATAGCCTTTGTTTTAAAGTCTATTTTGTCTGGTATAAGTACTGCTACCTAGATTTTTGTTTTGTTTATTTGTTTCCATTTTCATGAAATAACTTTTTCCATCCCTTTGCTTTCCATCTGTGTGTGTGTCTTTCAATCTGAACTGATTCTCTTGTAGGCTGTATATGTAAGGGTTTTGTTTTCTTATCCATTCAGCCTTCCTATGCTTTTTGATGGGAACATTTAATCCATTTACATTGAAAGTAATTGTTGATAGATATGTAGCTATTCCATTTTATTATTCATAATTTTGATCTTTTTTTCCTCCCCATCTTAAAGAAGTCCCTGTAACATTCCTTGCAATACTGGTTTGGTGGTGATGACTCTTTTAGCTTTTTCTTGTCTGGGAAGCTCTTTATCTGTCATTCAATTCTAAATGATAGCTTTGCTGGGTAGAGTGATCTTGTTTGTAGGTCCTTGCTTTTCATCATGTTGAATATTTTGTGCAATCCCTTGCACAAATTTCTGCAAAATTTCTGTTGAGAAAACAGCTGATAATATTTTGGGACCTCCCTTATAAGTTACTAGTTGCCTTTCTCTTGCTGCTTTTAGGATTCTCTCTTTGTCTTTAAGCTTTGCCATTTTAATTATAATGTGTCTTGGTGTGGGCCTGTTTGGTTTCATCTTATTTGGGACTATCTGCCCTTCCTGGATTTGTTATGTCTATTTCCTTCACTAGGTTAGGAAAATTTTCAGTCATTGTTTCTTCAAATAGGTTCTCAATTCCTTGCTTTCTCTCTTCTCCTTCTGGTAACCCTATGACGGAAATGTTGGTACGCTTGATGTTGTCCCAGAGGTCTCTTAAACTATCCTCATTTTTTTGGATTCTTTTTCTTTTTGCTGTTCTGATTGGGTGTTTTCTGCTATCTTGTCTGCAAATTGCTAATTCAATCCTCTGCTTCATCTAGTCTCTTGGTGATTCCGTCTAGTGCATTTTTCATTTCAGTTACTGTATTCTTCACTTCGGATTGGTTCTTTACTATGTCATTTTTTGTGCTTGCTATCTCTCTGTTGAAGTTCTCACTAAGGTTCTTGAGCATTCTTATAACCATTGTTTTGAACTCTGGTAGGTAGCTTGCCTCCATTTCATTTAGTTCTTTTTCTAGCATTTTCTCCTGTTCTTTCATTTGGGATGTATTTCTTTGTTTCCTCATTTTGGCTGTCTCTCTGTTTGTTTCTATGTATTAAGTAGGGCTGCTGCGTCTCCCAATCTTGGCAAGGTGGCCTAATGTAGTTGGAGTCCTGGGGGGCGTTGACACAGTCTCCCTAGTCACCTGCTCTGGTTACTCTAGGAGTGTCCCTTGTGTAGGTTGTGAGTGACCAGTTATAGTTGAGCCTTGATTGCTATTGGCATGTCAGTGAGTGGGATTGGCCCTCATGCTGATTGGCTGTGGGATTTGGCCACATCCACAGCTTGGCCAAAGCTGCACAGCTTTGGCTGCTGTGCAGGGGGCTTACCCCACTAAGTGGGATTCATTCCAGCAAGCATTGGTGCCTGTTGAGACCGCCCTTTAGGCGTGCCATTTGTGGGGCTTATTGGGCAGTACTCTGCTGTGGTCTGAGCTAACGTTCAAGTATGTTGGTTCTGGGGCTTCTTGAGAGGGGCTGCAGTGCAGGCCCTGGTCACCCACTGCCTGTGACAGGCTGGAGACTACCTCATAGGAGGTACAAAGCAACCTGCAGTTGTTCATTGCCTGTGCTAACCCTGGAGGCATGTGGGAGAGGCCACGCTTCGAACCGAGGATGGCTGCCACCTGTACTGGGCCTACAGTAGCTCTGCAAAATGCCAGGACACCCCAAGGTCTGCTGACACTTGCCGGTTCCCTTAAGGTTCAGACACTGATAAAGCCTCATGTAGTATTCAAGTTGGGTGAGGCAGGGTCTCAGGGAGTCACTAGAGTGGGAAGAGTTGTGGTCAACAGGTTAATGTAGACTCTGGTTTTGTGCCAGTGCTGAGCCTGGAGCTACTCAGCAAAAGTCTCAGAGCATACCGAGGCCAGTAGCCACCCAGCTGGGGCTTATGGATTCTGATAGTTTTTATAGAAAGACTGCAATTCGGGCAGGGCTGGCTGCTTGAAGAGAAAGTGCCTCTGGTATTGGGCAAGTTGGGTGGGGCAGGGTCGCAGTGAGTCAGTCGGATGGAGCGAGCAGAGCTCACCAGTCCTATCAGATACAGATTTGGCCTCTGGGGGAGGGTTCAACACAGGAAAGATGGCACCCAACTGCCGGCTGCATAGGAGAAGGACCCCACACAGGTTAAATGGTGCCTGTCCTCCAGCCCTTGCTATGAAGTCACACATCTCAGTCTTCACCCCCATAGGTCTCTGACACTGAGTTACTGTTCCTCTGCTGGAGCCCAAGGTGAGTGCTTGTGAGTGAGAGAGTCTGTGCACGAGCCATGTAAGAGGATGTCTGGATTTCTCACAGCCTTCTGTCCCACCCAGTCAGAATCTCCACTATTTTTCACAGCCAGATGTTGTGGGGGGACTCCTATTCTCAGCACTAGTACTCCAGGTTGGGGAGACTGGTTTGTGGCTGGGATCCCTCACTCCTCGGGGGAACCTCCATGACTGAGATATCCCCACCAGTTCTCAACTGCCACATGGAGGTTTGGGGCTAGCCTGTTTTGTGTCTCTGGCCCTCCTACCAGTCTCAATGTGGATTTCTTCTTTATATCCTTAATTATAAAACTTTTATTCAGCTAGACTGCAGATGATTTTCCAGGTTAATTGTTCTATAATTTATCTGTAATTTTAATGTGTTCACAGAAGGAAGCAGGCACAGTGTTTACCTACTCTGCCATCTTGGATCTCCTAGTCTTTTTCTTATTGATTTCTATGTTTAAACATTAGAGAAATGAACACTGTCATATTTGTGGCAAAATATATATTTTTGGTTTGTCCTTTATCTTCTAACTTTATTTGATATAGTTTTGTATAAGTATAAACCTTTCCATAGTCAAATATAACATTTCTTTTCCTTCATGGGTTTTTCCATTGCTTTTGTACTTAAGGAGCCTTTCTTCACTTTGAAATGAGTTACCTATTAGCTGCTCTTTTTCATCCAACAATTTTTTATGGTCTGGCTAATATAAAACTAGATTTATTTTTCTCTGTGCAATGTAAGTCAGCATTTAAGTTGATTTCTTTTCCCTAAACACTTAGCCAACAATCCCACAGTATTTGTTGACTAATCCATTCTTAATTCATTGGTTTCCTCTGCTTCTTTTTTCACCACCAAACATCCCTTTTGTCTATTTGAGGCCAATCCTCACGGCCGCCCACACCCCGAGGCGACCATTGATCTGCTGCAGATCTGTCTTTTCTGGGTGTTTCATAGCAGTGCAAACAAAAAGCAAGTAGTCTTTTTTCACCTGGCTTCATTCATATACCATGCTGTTTTTTAGGTTCATCCGTGTTGTAGCACGTATCAATAGTTTTTTTCCTTCTAATTGTGGAATAATATTTCGTTGTGTGGATACACCAGATTTTACTTATCCATTGATAGACATTTGGGTTGTTTCTATCTTTTGGCTGCTGTGAATTAAGCTGCTGTGCATAGTCGTATACAAATCTTTATGTGGACAAATGTTTTTGTATCTCTGGGGTGGGTTTCTGGGCATGAAATTCCTGAGTTATATGATAAGCTTATGTTTAGCTTTTTAAAGAAACTGCCAAACAGTTTTCCAAAGTGTCTGCGCCATTTTACATTCCCGTCAGTGGTGTATGAGGGTTCCAGGTCCTTCCACATCCTCACCTATAGTGGTTACTGTGTGCCTTTTAAAACATTTACATCTTTATATATATTTGAAAGTGGTATAGGTGTAGTCTTTTTCAGGTTATGTTTTAAGAGGAACTATGTTTTCAATTCCTTCCATGGCACAGGGAATGCAAACTGCTGCTTCTATACTTAATAGATTCTTATTTCCAGTCATAGTAACTCCCATGAAAGTTTATTTCCCCCAAAATGTAAAGAAAAATTAAATATTTATTTCTCGTCCTCTGCCCAACACCTAAAAATAATAATTTGAATTCAGTACCAAGTAAATTTTGACTTTAATCTTTGGCCTCTGGAGATAATGAAAACATCAAGAATGTATTTGAATCCTTCACACCCCTTAGTATGAAAGCCACAAAGTTCTCTGGACACCAGGGCCAGAGCAAGGATTTTCTCCTCATTAGTCATTCATGGGGTCCTTGGTGTACTTTGATCTGTGATCCCAGCTTTGGAGCTGCCTGCAAGGACATCTGGACTGTTCAGACAGGACCTAGAAGGGCACTGTCGATGCAGAGATTTCAGGGACCTTGCCTGCCCACTGACCTAGCCACACGAAGCTTGAAGCCAGCCCTTTGCATCCACGAGGCATGCCTTTCCCATGCCCTGTCACTACGTCCTTGAAAACACTGGTTTTTTCCAGTGTGAAATAGAACCTTTTGTTCCGCATTGTTCCTCCTCCACAGACTATGTGCCACCTGACTGGAAGAATTAGACATGAGGGTCAAGAATCCCCTGCTTAGATGACTGTCCCTAGGCTACTGTTTCTTGCGGAGGGCCGTTGTGGGGTACTAAGGTGTCTCACCACAGGTAGTCTTGCAGAGTGCAGGGTGGAGCAGGCATGTTTGAGTTTGTAAGCTGAACTTTGTTTCTGCAGAGTCCTTGTAGAGCCCCCACAGACAGACATAAGTGGAGCAAGAGGTGTGTAACTGTGGGTGCTCGATCGTTCCCTGAGCACCCCAGGACTGCAGAATGATAGCACCTTCTCATTTCAGAGCTTCTGCAAGGGAGGTTGGGGCGCTTTTAGGGAGAATGGCATAGACTGTGACAAACCTTTGCTTCTTTAAAAAATACAGCTCACATGCACTATTTAAAAAAATAAACCACTTAATCCATCCTGGTGGAATTTAAACAATAGTGAAGTATTATTTAAGTATTCTCACATCTTTCTGTTGTGAAACACAATACACATTCAGAAAAGTTCAGAAAAGTTATGAGCCACGCCTTCATTAATTATTATAAATCAAACCCCTGTGTAACACCGTCCAGTTCAAGAAACAGCACATGGCCTGCCTCTGAGGGCTGTCCCATCTGGGCCTACTGCCTGTCACTATCTCCTTATCCCCCTGAGGCTGCTTGGGTGCTCAGGATAATGACTTCCTTACTTTCCTTACTACTGTTACCCTCTCAGCCCCATCTCCAAACACTATCATTTAGTTTCATCTGTTTTTGCCTGCTTAATGGTCTCTTTTGATGAACAGAAATTCTAAATTTCAATGCAGTCAAGGTTTTTCAGTATTTTCTTTGATTGTTAGTGCTTTTTATGTTCAGTTTAAGAAGTCCTTGCGGATCAAAGGTCTGGAATGTCACCTGTATTACTTCTAAAATCTCCACTGCTTGGCCTGTACACGTAGATTCTCAGCTCCCCCAAACCCCAACTCCTCTGTGACTGAAATCAAAGCTCAGGCTTGATCCCATGGCCTTGGAATGACCCATCGGAAAGACCCCACTACGCTGCAGTACCACCTTCCTCAGACATTAAGGGTCATATTTGTGTGATGTCATCTGAGCTTCTTCATTTGGTGTATCTGTCTGTTTTCTGGTTTTTTTTTTTTCTTTCTTGTGCTGATATCACACTGGCTTAATTCACGAACCTTTATACTATAATAAATCTTGGTGTCTGGTAGAACAAGTCTTTCCACCCTCAAGAGTGTAAAGGCTCTTGTGTCTCTATGAATTCTAGAATCAGTGTGTCAAGTTTCATAAACATGCAATTGTTGGAAATTTGATAGGAATCATATTGAATTTATAGATCAGTTTTTAGAGAATTGACATATTTATAATATTAAAAATTTTAATCCATAAACACGGTATATCCCTCATTTACTTGGGTAGGTCTCCTTTAAATTTCTTAATGTTGTTTTATTATTTTGCAACATACAGTCTTGCACCTCTGCGTGGGCCCACATCTGTCTCTCTGGGGCTGAGCACTGGCCCAGAGCTCCCACCCGTTAGGGGATCCGTTCTCGAGTTTTCTTCTTCCCTTTTTGTCTCAATTTGGGTTTGAACCTTGACTAAACAGCTGGAGGAAAGGGGTAAATTTCTTTCTTCTCCAGGCTTCAGTTACCCCATCTGTAAGATAAGGACCCTAATGCCTGTGTGGCAGGTGTGGGAGGATTAAACGAGAAAATATACCTGAAGCATTAGATTTAGAGTCCGAGACATCAGAAGCCTCAGTTAATGTTAGATAAAATGAAAGAAAACAGAGCGAAGGAAACAAACCTGCAGGACGCTATTCAAAGGGAGCCTGTTTGCTGTGTGGACCAGCCACACAGAGGTGGCCTGCGGTCCACTTCCTTGAGGAGGTGGTCCTGGAAAGATGGATGGATTTGCATATGGGACCAAGGGCAGGTCAAGGTCTCCCCTTGGTCTCCCCAAGGTCAAGGTCTCACAGTCTGCATCCCAGCCCCAAGGAAGGTCTGTTGGAGGATGGTACATAGCCTGGCAGGTGGAGGTGAGCAGAGGCTGGCTTGTTGGGGGTCATCAGCCAGCTGTAGGCACGGCTGGTCAGTCTGGTGCTAGGCCCTCCGATTCTGCACAGGGTGTGTACCTCATTCCAGCTCCTACTTGGCCTTTTGTCCTCTAGTGAGGGAAAGTTGAGGCACAATCAGGGTTGTAATAGCAGCAGGGGAATGGAGTCACAGGCTGTCCTGGACATTTACAAGCAGGACTGAGGTGACACCATACATCTAACTGCAGAGAAGAACCCAGAAACTCTGTCCTAGCCTCATGGCACGCTCCAGCATGCAGGGAATTCTACAAGCAGCACCTTAAAATTGTAGTCATAATGATGTTTGTAAAATAACAGAGGGTATTTTAAAGCAGGAAAGCATGTAACAGGGATTATATGGGAGTTGACCTAGAAGACGTGGGAGCTGGAGTTTATTGGTCCTGCTTAGTTTCCCTGCTCTGCTTGCGTCTCAGGGGAGATGGGCAGGACAGCCCTTCTAGTGGCAATAGCACCCTAGACAGAGTCTCGCTGTCCTGAGGGCCAAGGAGCCAGGTACTTTGCAGTCACTGACTTAAAATTGGCTTCCTGCCTGTGTACGGCCAGCAGCCCCTTCCTCTGGCTTCCTGCACAGAGCATTCTAGCACTGCTCATGGCTCGATGCGTCCAGGCGATCCACGGCGTTTGCTCTATGGAGCCTTTTCTCCATAGTCAAAGGCCTCTCTGTGGGGGCAGGCACCTGGGTGTCTTCTGGAGTATCTTCTTCGGTCTCCCGTTGATGAGATCCAGACTCGGGGGGGCTGTGTGACCCACCTGACATGGAGCAGCCATTTGTGCCAAAGTTGGTAACAGAACCTTCTGTTCTGAAGGCGTGCACGACATAGGAAAAGTGACTTCCCATGCAGGGGGCGGTGTGGGGAGGGAGCAGTCTAACACACTTCTGGATGCGCTAGGCTGACTCCATGCGAGAAACAGAACACGGAAACACTAACTAGTTTAGAGAACACCTTGCCAGTGTGACAGATGGCTTTGGGCAGTCCTATATGTGACACATATTCATTGGGCACTTCCTGTGCAGGCAATCTTCTGAGCGCTGGGACACAGCCCCAAGCCAGCCAGACAGATGGCTGTCCGGCAGGTCCTACATTCTCTCAGCAGCCGATGGGGTCAATATACATAATCAAGGAGTTACTTAGAGACAGGGACAGAAGGGGACAGGGGGGTCAAGGAGGAAAATAGCAAAAGGAGTAGGTGTAGCTGTGGGGAGCTGCTACTTTAAATGTCCCTAGAAGGAACAAAATACAGTGAATATGCATACTTGAAACCAGAGATTGGTGTGTTTTCTTGCATAACCTGGTCTTGGGGCATTTCTTCCAGGAGAAGCATTGGCTGGCAGATGCATGGTGTCTATGGAAGGAGCTTGGGGAAGGTGAGCAAGCAGGGGCCACCCACACCCCTGAATTCTGCATGATGGGGCCCATGTGCCTTGGAATCCATTCTCTCCTTTGACACATTTACTGAAGGAAACACAGTTTGCCAAACAGATGCCAACGTCCCAGCATTGATGGGGAAGCTGGAGAAGCCAACTTCCTTCTGAGCATCCAGGTTTGACTCTGACTTTCAGAGCCCAGATAGAGCATCAGACAGTGTCCCAGGTTAGTGGACACTGAGGGACCATGGGGTCCAGAGAGGGTGGCAGGAGGCACTCTAGTCATCTCCCTCAGGGCTCCAGTAACCCTCTGCCTCCTACAGCCTGTCCTTCTCACTCATCAAATCTCAGAACCTCCAGGTGACCTCTAGTTGGTCTGTGACAAAGACTCTCTCCTTGACCAAACTTTAGACAGGCTCCTCTGGGTCCTCTTTAGGCCACAATCTTGCTCTGCCCTGTCTTTGGCCTATCTAGCCCACTTTTACTAAGAAAATTGCTAATTAAGCCTAGGGAGAGTCCGCCCACCCCTGGTCTGTTCACTTTGGATAGCTGATCAGATTCCTCATCCTTACCCTTGATTGGACCACCCCAGCTGGCCTTCAGCAAGAATCCTATTAAGTCCGTTCAGCCACAATCCCTCATCCTAGATGTCTCCTCTTAGTGGTTTTCCATCCACTAACCCCCACTCTGCTCCTTGGCGATAAACCCCTAGCTGTCTTCGCTGCATCCATTGTTGACCCCATCTCTCGCTCCAATTGCAATAGTCTTGAATTAACTCTTCCTTACTGTTTTACTCCTCTAGGTGGTTTTATTCTTAGGCCAAGTGAGAGGCTGAAACTTCACATGGGGTGGAGAGCAGGCTCAGTCCCCCTCCCTTCCTAGAGGACCCTGAGGACCCCAGTTCTGCAGGGAGTCAGTGCAATCAGCCAACTTCCACTATGTTAAGTGTTAAAGGTTTAAGATGAGAGCCGTTCCAGGGGAATTACATTTAATATAGGGTTCTGGAAGACTCTCAGACTTTTAAGTATCAAAATTTGTAGATGGCTTGTATTTGAAAAATTTAAATATATACAAAAATAGACCACACAAAAGAGTAACCCCACTTGTATTCAGCCACAATTCTCTCAGGGCCACCTTGGTTCATCTACACCCTCACTATTTCTCCTGTCATAATTATGATCTACCTATCTAAATTCACATCCAGCGAAATTTATAAATCTTGAAATTTATAAATCTCAAGTGTACCCTTTGGTGAACTTGACAAATGCGTACTCCTGTGGAACCTCAACCCCTGTCAAGACGTGGAACATCTCCACCACCCAAAAAGTTCCCTCATGTCCTTTCCCAGTCAATTCCCCTCTCCCTCTCCTCAGAAAGTAATATTGTTGTGATTTTTTTGCATTGAAAATTAGTTTTGCCTGTCATAGAGTTTTATATAAATAGAATCATACATGAGATATTCTTTTGTGAGAGGATTCTTTGACCTAGCATAATGATTTTATGATTCAGTCACTTGTTCTCTTGGTATTACTGAGTAGTAGTCCATTTTGGGGATACACCACAATTAGTTTACTATTAATTGTTGATGGACACCTTGGCTGTTTCCAGTATGGGGCTGCTGTGAATAAAGCTGCTATGAACTGTGTGTGTGCGTGTGTGTGTGTGCGTGCGCACACACACATACCTTCATTTCTCTTATGTGTGCTCCATCAGAAGAAGGGTAACCTTTAGTGCATAAGAAACTGCCAGAATTGTTTCAGAGAGAAACGTGCCAACACACAGTCCTGCTAACAGAGCACGGGAGTTTTAGTCACCCTGGCATTTGGAGTTGCCCCTCTTTACTGTGGGCTGCTCTGGCGGTTGTGTGGTCATGCCTCAGTGTGGTTTACATTTGCATTTCCCCAAAGGTTAATGATGCTGAGCACTTGTGCTCACTGGCCTGGTGTGTACCTTCCCTGAGGAAGAGTCTGTTCAAATCTTTTTCCTATTAAAATATCTGGGATTGTTTATCTTTTTATTGTTGATGTGTACAAGTTCTTTTCATATTCTTGATTCCAGTCCTTTGTCAGAGAATCAATCTTCATTATTTGTGGATTCCATATTTGAGAATTCACCTATTCACTAAAACGTATTTGTAACCCCAAATTGGTACAGCTTCCTTGTGGTTGTTCATGGACATGCCAAGTGGGGAAACATTTGGGTTGCCTGACATGCGTGTCCCAGCTGAGGCCGAACAAGGTGACACAGCTGAAGCTGAACAAGGTGACACTTTGGCTAATTGTTTTAGCTCTTGTACTGTTAAAAAGTGTCCTTTTTTCTGTCTGTTTAGAGCTCCCCTTTTTTCTCAATTTTGAGAAATTTTGAGAAATTTTGTACTTTTTGTTGGTAATTTTGAACTGTATAATGGTCCAAGTATATTGGTCGTCCCGAAGGGCTGTCTGCTATTCCTAAGCGTGAGAAGGCTGTGATGTGCCTTGTGCAGGAAGCACACATGTCAGATGAGCTTCGTTTGCACATGGGTCACAACGCTGTTGGCTGTGAGTTCAATGTTAATGAATCAACCATATAAATTAAATACGGTGTCTTTAAACACAAACACACATAAAACGTTTTGATTGGCTGATGAAACTGTTGTGATAGAGGTTCTCAGGAATCTGATCCTTGATTTCCCTGAGGACTGATGGCTCAGTGTTCCCTAACTCATGTTTGGGGTGACGTTCTGGAACATAACTACCGTAAATAAAGATTGACTGTGCATGTTATGGAAATGTTTTCTCCAGGTAAGTAGAGAATCAATTGCTATTCATTTTCTCCCTGATGTCTCTTGGTGAACGATAGTTTTACATTTTTGTGGAGGCTAATTTACTAATGTTTTCTTTTGTGATTTTGCTTTATGTATCCTAAGAAGCCTTTGTGTACACCCAAGACATGAAGACATTCTATGTTCTTCTTTAGGAAACTTACAGTTTTAGTTTTTATTTTGGGTCCATCCCATACTTATTGTGTACAGGTGAGGCAGGGGTCAAAGTTTATTTTTTCCCATGGATATCCATTCACATTGAAGCAGATGCCACCCATCCTATCGTTTCACTGGATCACACTTCACTATGTATCTCTAACACGGAAGGACATAAATCTTACTTGTGTGCAGTGCCTATTAAAGGAGTCTAGGCCCATTGCCTGCCCTTGGCTCTGGCCTCTAGTATTGACTGTCAAATCTCATTCACCATGCAGGCTTTGGGAAAAGAGTTGGGCTATAGCCTTCAAATCACACAGTGTGCAAGAAGCTTTCTCTGTCTCAGTTTGTTATACCTGGCCCCTTCCCTGTCCTTGGAGCAAATGCCACCTGAATCGGCCAAACATTTGATTCACAGCTCCAGTTAGTCTGAGTTAGAAACTTGACAAATGTTTCCTTTGACAGATGTCAACACTCTTCTAATACCACCCGCATTTGAATCAGACTGTAAACTCATTTGTTTATTCAACAGATGTTTATCTCCTACTATGTGCCAGGCACTGCACCGATTCTGGGTGTCATCCAAGACAGGTTAATACCTGTCTTGTGGCCATGCAGAATCTTCCATTCTTGTGGGGGAAAGAGACACTAGGCAATGAGTGATACAGTTCATTATTTAAGTTACAATGGTGATGAGTGTTTGGAGAAGTACTGGAAGTCATCCCCTTGTCCTGCAAGGGGATGTGACTTGATCTGGGAACACAAGAGAATGTCTGAGCCAGTGACACCAAAACTAAGTTCTAAAAAAGAGGAGAGGAATTAGCTAGGGGTAGGGCAGAGCATGTGCAAAGGCCCTGAGGTGGGGAAAGGACCTGGGTTTAAGGATTAAAGCAATGGAAATGCTATGCGTGAAGGGAAACACTGAGGCAGGTGAGATTGGAAAGGCTGGTTTTCCTTTACCTTTAGAAGCAGCATACTCCAGCAGAACTTTTTGTAATGAAAGAAAAGTTCTAAATGTCTGGTGTCCAATACAGTAGCCATCAGCCACATGTAGCTTTTGAGCCCGAGCAATGTGGCTCGAGTGACTGAGGAGCTGAAGTTTTTATTTTGATTAAATAAAATTTAAGTAGCACATATGACTTTGACTGCCAAATTGGACAGCATGGCTTTTGAGCAATGGCAAGCCATCAAGAATGCAGGGCTGATAGGTGACACAATCTGATATGCGCCTGTTGTTATTTGTCACTCTGGCTTTAATACAGCAGCATAATTACCGGTGGAAATGTCAGCACTGCTGCTCAGGGGATAAAGAATGGTTTCCTGACTTTGGGTGTGCAGTGGTTTGAGAGGAATGGTGCAGTCAGGAATGTTTGGGGTCAGAGAGCAGCACATAGCCTCTGGGCCGAGCGCAGGAGGAAGGGTGTCGAGGCTCCTTGCCAGTTGCTGACCACAGGAGGGTGAGTTGAGAGAAATCCTGCCCGGTTTCAGACTGGACACTGGGCGCCCAGTGGAGCATGCTGCCATGGGGCAGCCAGGAAAGGCTCGGGCTGCTGGGTTACAAGGAGGCTCGGATGTGATGCAGCCAAGTGGCAATGCTACAGCAACATAAACAAGTGCTCAGGAAAGTCCACACTTTCCCTGGACGCCTGCTGGAGACTGGCAGTGTGCTCACACTGTCATCCTCGCCCACCTGTAATCAGGTGTAGGAGTCCCATCTGATGCTCTTAAAAAACAAAACAAAGTAACGTCCTTGACTTGCTAATGATACCTTTTCATATATCGAAAGAGTCCCCACCAGTATTCTTTTAGGAGTTTCCTAGTAGTGTTCTGGGCATGGCTCCAACTGATTTTGTCTGGCCGTTTCTCCATTGTGGGCACTTGACTCTACTCCAATGTCACATTCTCACGCTTGGCGGAGCCACGGTTGGTAGGGCAGCTCGCAAGTTTGTTATCCAGAGCCATGGAAATCGTTCACAGCTTTGGACCCAGTAATGTGGTGCCTGGGAAGTTATCCCAAGGAAACAAGAGAGTGAAAGGAAAAATAAGTGCAGGAAGATGTTCATTGTGGCATTATCTGTACGAGGAGAACAATCGCAAATGGCCAGTGAGTTCAATAATGGGGTGTGGCTCCAGCACATCGCAGGGTGGGGCTGAGACCGTCATCGTGAAGGCCATGCAAGTGCGTGGCCAACCGCCCTCCTACTGGCAATTCAGGTGAAAAGATAAGCACATTGCGATCACAGCACAAAAAATGGATGTAAAAACATAAGGAAAACACCATTGATGCAAAGGGTAAGATGTGAGCAGTTTAATTTTTTTTCTTTGAAAAACTTGATTTTAATGATTATTAGTTGATCCTTAAAATATGTAGAATTCAGGAAAATGATAGCAAACAACAACTTGCAAATTGTTTAATTTGGGGGCAGTTATTTCTCTTGCATACATTTACACTGACCACATTTTGCAACATAAAACTAATTTGAAACATTTGCTTTTGAGTTTTGTATGTATGATTGTATTTATATTAAACTGTTACAAATATATAAAAATTGGTATATACAACACATCATTATTTTGGAAGGACTAAAATCAATGAGAAACAACATTTAGCAACAAACATCCCAGAATGTGAATAGAGCATGGGGATGTTTATTATTTTCTGAAAAAAGTATATTATACTTGTTGTAGTATACCTGTAAAATAGAGAAAAGTATAAAAAGCAAGAATTATTTACAGTCCCACACTTATTTTTAACCACCAGGGTACTTTGCTGTATTTTTTCCAAAACTTCAGTGCATGTGTATGCATGTATTTATGTATATAAAATTGTCAAAATTGGCATCATATTGCAAATGTAATTTTGATTCCTGTCTTTTATAATGAACGTGAGTGTATTAATCAGGGTTTTCCAGAGAAACACTACATACATGATTTATCATAAGGAATTGGCTCATGTAGTCACGGAGGCTGACAAACCCTGAGATCAGCAGTCGGCAAGCTGGAGACCCAGGAGAGTTAGTGGTGTAGATGCCAGCTAAAGTCCAAATCTGAAGGCAGGAGAGGACAATGTCCCAGCTTAGAGGCAGCCAGACAGAGAGGGAATTCTCCCTCCTGGCTTTCTGCTCTATTCAGACCTTCAACTGATTGGACGAGGCCCACCCACATTGGGGAGGGCATCAGCTTTCACAGTTTATAGACTCAAATTCTCATCTCACCCAGAAACACTCTCACAGACACACCCAGAATCATGTTTAACCCAATATCTGGGCACCTGTAGTCCAGTCAAATTGACAAATAAAAACAGCCATCATAACAAGTGTCTTCCCTATGATTAGACTTTTGGGGAAATGTTTTTCACAGTCACTTTTTTCATCAGTGCTGTTGCTCATGGTTGCCCATAGGTCTCTTCAGTACCAAGGACTCTTATGGTTTCAAAAGCTTTATTCAGCAATGTTCCAATTTTTGCCATAGTAAGTGACGAAGTCTTTCATCAACTAATCAAGCTCCATTATCATTCAGGGGATGTTTATGGACCCCTGCCCTCTCTGCTGAGGAGTGGGGCTCAGGCAGGGACACATGACCAGGGTGCGGAATGAGGATTCAGGCCTGGCTTGGCCCAGTCCAGACTTGTGCCTTCCCCTCTGGGCTTCTGTGTTGTCTACCATGCGTGGTCGGGAGGAAGTCGACCCCACTAACTCTTCTCGGAGGGTGGGCTGTCTGACCACTCTGTTTTGGGTTCATGGGCCTCCGATGAACCCAATGAAACTCAGTGAACTCCAATGAAATTCCTCCTGAACTTGCGTATCCAAGCCCCTTGAGTTCATCAGTCTCAAAGGCTGACACACTATAACAGCTCTCGTCTCTTCCAACATTGCAGGACTCTCTGGAGAATTAATGAACAATTTGTGAAGGCCTTCAGGAGACAGATGTGGGCCTTAAAAAGACTGAGCGTGACACCGGTGTCGGGTGTCGAAGTTACAGAATTCTTTAAGACCAGAGTTATTAGTTTAGTAAATTGTCTTTTCCACTTCACTAAATTCTATTTTGTTTCCTTGAAAGGAGTCTGAGCTAATGATTAACCACATCATGGTTGTTCTACAATGTTTAAATTTCAGACTAACTTACTCATATTTTTCACAGCTTCCTCCAGGACCATTTCTTTTCACTGAAGTTGCTTGTTTAGGCAATGCACACTCATAACTGTTTAAAAAGAATTAAAATATGAATTATAAATCCAAACAGAATGCTCAGAAAATCTGCCACCTCTCCAGTGTATTACCTCCTGTTTTATGTTATTCATGACTTGCTTGCCTTTCATTTAATGTATGTAATTAGGGTCTTATTTCTACAAAAGATAAATAATTATTAGTCAGATATGTATTTGTTTTCTTCTGATAGTGTTCAATCCTGATTCAATATTTGTCAGTCACATTATATCTCGATGCAGAAAGTGATGTTAGGAGCTCACTGAAGAGGATAGAACTTGGCAATCAGTGGGATGAGACAGCGGGTCCCAAAGGCAGGACCCCCGCCCAGGTCCCAACCCCAACACACCCATGCTCAATCATTCTCTCTCACATACACAAGTGTGTGTGCACACACACATGCATATACACACGCACACACACATGAGCCCTGAGTGGACCATTTTCATAGCATTGTGCCAAGGCCTGAGAGCTAGAAAGAGGATAGATTTTACACTGTGAACATTAGACTCGACGTCAGGTCACTGCATGCAGCACCCAGGCTGTGGGTCATACGTTGAGTGACCTGCACAGCCTTGGGCTGGGTGCTTGCCACTTTGTGTGCAGCACCTGGAACATGCAGGGGACATAGGAGGGGCTCAATATATAATATCAGACAGGAAATTCCCAATATCTGCAAAACGTGCCCTTCGTCTATAGACTGACTCATATGGCTCCCCCTAACATTTGTGGAACACAGAATAAAAGAACGAGCATGTTGATTTTGACCTTGGTCCCATAGGCCCAGCCTGAAAGTGTGTCTCTTCTGGTGTTTTTTCGTTTCTGATGCTAAGGACCAGCCCAGGACTGGAGAGCATGCCCGAGGTAAACAGTCGGCTCAGGAGGGGCCTCTGGGAAAGCAGCCAGTCTGCCTCGGGGCCCTACTCTGCAATCCTTGGTAGGTGGCAGGACTCTGCCTCTCAGCCATCTCCTGAGGGGTGAGGGGTTTGACCTTTGAGAAGTGGTGAGTCTTAGGCCGAAGACAAAGAGGTGGTGGGCGAAAAGCTGACAATGCAGCCACACACAATTGGACAAAGGAAAGGACTTCTCATCTGTCCCATAAGTGTCCAGAGGGAGCTCTCAGCGGTGGCAGGGGCAGCCATCAGCCAGCCTCTGGCCTCTTCTGGCCGTGGTGTCAGCACTCGGCAATCAGACTGGAGCCCACTGAACTTGCCGTACTAGCGGCTGGGACAGAGCCATGCACAGAAGGATGTAGCACGAAGGGGCAGGATGAGCACGCTGGTGAAAAACAGTGAACAAAACGAAGCTCTCCCGCGTGGAGACCAGAGCCTGGCAATGCAGTGCCCAGGAGGTTGGCCGGCCTGGCTGCAGAATGCTGGGTGTAACTGCTTCACTCGCTCCATCTCCCCTGTTCCTGAAGACCTAGGTGTGTCATTCTGCTTGTGTGATGGTTCCAGACCTATTTTCAGAGGCTCTCATATATCCTATGGCCGGGGTGCTCAAAACTTTTCTTTAATACTCCGTATAAGAATTTTGAAAAGTCAAGTACTTTCTTGCATAAGATTAATAGTTAGAAATTTTCATCATAAGCTTAAATAGTGTAAAGAATGTAATTTCCAGTATATAATAAATATTAACATCATACAATTTGCTTTTCAACATTCACTTAAAAATCCATAAATTTGGTTTCTCCAGCTCCCGCGAGGGTGGAAGGGCAGGTAGTACCCGCTGCGCCCGCGTGCAGGCGACTTTTGAAACCAGTGGAGGGAGCTGCTGCGGAGCCCTGCGGTTGGGTCTGCGAGTGGACGCCTGCGGTGTTTGTGGGCCTGGACACCGTGCTGCAGCTCTCCTGGGAGCAGGGCATCGCCCCGCATGGGAGCGCCGAAATCATGGCCGCGTTCTTCTCATTTGGCATCAAGAGCATTTTATAGCAGCGTGGCACGTATCTACCTGAAACCTTTACCCGAGTGCAGAAATATGGACTCGCGTTCCTTGTGACTACTGATCCTTACTTAGGCCATGAAATACCTAAATAATGTGGTGGAACAACTAAAAGATTGGCTATACAAATGCTCAGTTCAGAAACTCCTGGCGGTCCTCTCAAATACTGAAAGTGGTGAGGTTCTTGAAAGATGGCAATTTGATACTAAGTGTGACCAGACTGCCAAAAAGGACAGTACACTCAGAGAAAGGTCTCAGAAAGCTATACAAGACGAAATCCGTTCAGTGATCAGACAGATCACAGCGACAGTGACAACCTGCCACTGTTGGAAGTTTCTTGTTCATTTGATCTGCTGACTTCGAAAGACAAAGATTTGGTTGTACCTGAAAAATGGGAAGCGTTGGGACCACAGTTCATTACCAACTCTGAGCAAATTCATCTCCGTTCATTTGCTACTACAATCCACAAAGTGAATACCATGGGGACCTACTCTCTGTCAGTGACTGAAGATGACATGAGAACAATAATGCAATTCTCAAACGTGCTTTTCCTGAAACCAAGTCAGCTATGGTTCATATGTCGTATTTCATTGGTTAATTTTCAGATGGGGAAACTTAACATGCTTTACTGAATTGTACATAATTGTCCCCTTTTTTGGGTACTTATATGACTTTTCATAGGGTTGACAATTTTTTGCACTGTTCAAAAAGGAACCAGCAGATTACGTCAGCACGGTAATGTCAATTCCTTTGAAGGTGGTAACTGTAGGTGGAAAAACTTTTCCTATAAAGCTAAATGCCTTTCTAAATCAGACCTTTTGGTCAAGTAGCTTGACTCAGAATGCAGGTAGGAAGATATTCAAATATGAAACAGCAAAAGAAGTCTGAATATTCAGAATCTTTGTTTAGGTCCTAATGTAACTGATAATCCATAAATAACAAAATTTTGCTTAAGGTCCTTTGGCCATTTATTTCATTTGTATGGTTTCCATAATGAAAAAAATCTGTATTTGATTTTAATTTATATAATTTACACCTAAAAGCTGTTGATATTTCTACTGTTTAAATTTCGGTGATACAGAACTTTTAAAAATATCTTTTTGTGTTTTATAAAATCAAGCTTTAAATGACAATGATAAATAAAGTTAAATTTGTATGTTTAAAACAATCCATAAACTTAATAATCAGAAATTTTACACCATTAATATTTCATATTTCTATTCTGATTCCTTACAAAATTGTGTCCCAATGATTTTTTTTTTTTTAATACTTGGAAGCTGTTGTGGGTGAATTGTGTTCCTCCAAAAGACGTGTCCATATCCTACCCCCCAGAACCTATGAATGTGATTTTATGTGGAAATAAGGTCTTTAAGCACGTATGACTAAGAATCTTGAGATGGGATCATCCTGGATTAGGGTGGGTCCTAAATCCAATGACTGGCATTCTTAGAAAAAAATGAAGGGAGATTTGAGAAGCAGATAAGTCATGCAGAGGAAAGATGCCCGTGATGATGGAGGCAGAGGCGGGAGTGGTGCAGACACAAGCCCAGGGACACCTGGATCCCCCAGGAGCTGCAAGAGACAGGAAGGTCCTCCCCAGGCCCCTGAGGGAGTGCACACCTACTGACACCTTGGTTTCGGACTTTTAACTTCTAGAACTCTAGTTGATGCATTTTGTTGCTTTAAGCCACAGACTTTGTGGTAATTTGTAAATGCAGCCCTAGGAGACAAATACAGGTACATACGCTACAATTCAACACAAATTGAAATAAAATTCCTAAGTTAAACAAATGTATATTTCCTCTAGATTGAGTTGTTAGTACAATTATTACAGCAAAACAACAAAAGTGTGTTACAAATTTGATAAATTTAATATGTGCAGACCATGGTGGACAGGGGGTAACTGAAACTGAGGAAAGGGAAACTATGGATAAGGAGGGATCAACCCTAATTACCTCCCCATGGCCTCCAAATACCATCCCATTACGAGTTAGTATAAATTTTGGAAGGGGCGCAATGCAGTCCACAGCACGTTTAACCTTTAAAAGGAGATAATTATGTGGCCAGGGGAGCACTGCATCTCTGGAGAGCTATTCCTCTCATCTGTGAGGCTGAGTGGGCGCAGGCCCGTGTCCTAGGAAGTCTGCTCTGAGATGTGTGCACACGTGCGCAGGAGACATGAGAAGGACAGCCATAGCTGTCCCACCACAAAAATGTATTGTGATGCAAATGTCCATTTACAGGAGAGTGAATAAACAGAAACGGGCACCTGCGTATGATAGAATACTACCTACATGAATTCATCTCAATGGTAATTTTTGCATAAGAAAGCAAATTGCCAAAGATGCATTCCATGTGATGCCAGATACACACAATTTAAAAAAAAGCAGCAACACATGTGGTCCATTGTTTATGGATACATGCATATGTAGTATTTAGATTATCTTCAGTTGTTGAACCAGTTCCACAATGCTGTAACGCTTTTGAGTGAAGTTCCATCAAACTTAAGGTAAATGAAGAGAAGGGACGTAGATATTCTACTACGTAACTTTCCCCATCAAGGCATAATATGTCTCATCATATAAACTCTTTCGTGCTCCATTTAGTACATTTTGACAGTTTTCTTCCTTAGGCACAATACATTGCTTTTAGGATTATTTATAGGCATTTGATGTATTTTTATTGCTGCTACTTCTGCTATTTCTAAGTGAATCTTTCCCCACGATAGGTTATTTCTGTGATTGTTGTGTTATACAAAAGCTATTAGTTTTTTTTATCGTTTAATCTAATGTATGATCACTTAATGCATTATAAGAATTTTAAGATGATTTTCTCATGTTTTGTTAAGTACATTACTCCGTTATCTTCCAATTCTGATAATTCTATTTTTTCTTTTTAAATGATTATGTCTTGTTTTTGCTTTATTTACCTTTTAATCTTTTGCATTGGCTAAAACTTCCAGCAACATGTTAAATAATAATGATAGCCAGGAAATTTTGTTTTCTTTCTACTTAAAATGAGAATATTTCTGAAATGTGATTTTGTTGCTTAAAATTAGGTAATACTCTCTTCTTTTTAGGTTTCTCAACTTTTTATTACTAAATGGTATTAACTGTTAAAATTTACTTTGGGGCATTAAGCAAAACACATTTTTACTGGACCTTTTAATGTTAAAGTATAACATTAATATTTTTCAATTCACTGCAATATTGGCGTTTCTGGGGTAAATCCAGTATGATATGTAACTACACAATTGTGCCACGAGATGGTGCTGTTCCCCAATTTCTTAATGCCATAGCATTAAATTAGATTCATGACTAAAGTTGAAAACTTTTACATTTAATATGATCTTCAAACTAGTGTCCTCCTTTTAACTTTCTCCAAACTGGCCCAATATTAAGAATATGTTTTTAAAAATACTTCTTTTCTCACCTTTGTTTGGTCAGTTTTATGGGGGTAAAATTTACGCACAATAAAATTCACCATTTTAAGCAAACAACCCAGAGAATTCCAGCAAATCCACGTAGTCTTGTAACCACTGCAAATTGTGATGTAGAACATTCTGTCCCCAGTATGCTCCCCTCCAAGGTTTGTCCCAGGAATTTGTCTGCGTGCTCTATCAACACTGGCAGATGTCACAAACCAAAGAAGATCCTACAACTACTACAGAAACTGAAGCCATTGGAAATCCCATTACCGAACTGCAAGGGTTGTGCCCAGCAGGGCTGGTTCCCTCTGTCCCCTCAGGGACTATTTCTACATCAGCGCTGCTACCTCTTGGGTCACAGAAGGAATGTCTTTGCCCTCTCACAGAATGCAAGCAGCAGCGCCCTTGACCGGGCACACTGGGATGATTTCTGGTATGACAAGTGACATGACTCTGCCCCTGGGCCTGCAGCCCATCAGTGCCACCTTCTTGGGCCCTCCCTAGGCTGCCAACAACTCCATGTCCTGTGATTCCCCTTGCACCTGCCATGATTGTAATTCTAAGGTAATTCACATTGTAATTCACTGTCTCTTGTCTCTAGGTGGGTCTCGCCTGCCACCGTTCTCCACTGCTGCATAACAAACACCCCCCAGCCAAGTGCTGCAAAGCAGCTGTACTGACCTGGTCATGACCTCTGCAGTTCTGGGAAAGTCCTCTCAGGGTGCCCTGTTCTGTGGCAGTCACTGTGGTTGAGGAGTCGCCAGGCTTCTCCATTCCCATGTCTGGAAACTGAAGCTAGCTTTCGACTGGGACTCTGGTTGGCACTGTTGGCCAAAACACGTAGTCTTCCCATGTGGCCTGGGCTCCCTTGAAACATGGTGGCTGGGGCCCCAAGGTGAATCTGCTCAGAGAGCTAGGCTGTCCCTTCTTATGACCTGGCTTCAGAAGTCACTTCCCCAAGTTCTGTTCTTCAGATGCAGGCCACATGTTTGAGCTGAGGATAGTTGGGCTCCATCTTTTCTTGGACTTTTTGAACATGTTTTAAAACTACCATGAAGACCTTTAGGGTTTTTATGTGTTTGCTGGGATGGCTGTCACGAAGCCCCACCTACTGGATGGCTCAAATAGCAGGAATCTATTCTCTCACAGTTCCAGAGCCACAGTCTCGGGAATCAAGGTGTTGGCAGAGTTGCTTCTTTTCTGGGCACTCAGTGTGGAATCTGTCCCAGGCCTCTTCCAGCTTCCAGTGTATCCAACAATCCCTGGCCTGTAGCTGCATCACTCCAATCTTTTCTCTATCTTCACATGACCTTCTCCTCTGTGTGTCTGTGTGCCAGTTTCCATCTTCTTACAAGGACACCAATCATTGGATTAGGGCCAAGCCTACTCCAGTACGACCTCACCTTAAATTGACTGCATCTGCAAAGACCCTATTTCAAAAGAAGGACATAATCAGGGGTTCCAGTGGACATGAATTTTGGGGGCTCTGTTCACCCCGCACAGGGATGCTTTCCTGGTGCAAAGAGTGGGGTCCTTGTCAGTCCTTTGGAGGAGAGCTGCACAGGCTCTGTCTAGCTCTTGTTGCAACTGTAACAGAAATAGAAGTGGCCAGTGGGCAAGTGTGTGCACACACACATGCAGCCACCTCGCCAGACTGACCACAGTGCTGTGCTGGGACTTCTCCTCTCCACCCTCCCACGCCTCGGGAGGAAGAGGACCGCTCTGACCTTAGGGACTCTCTCATCTCATGTTGTGACTCTGTGAGCTGCCGGGATTCTCATGGTGCTTCGAGAGGGCCATATGGCCCGCGTGGTCTGTCCTGGCTGACTGGAGAGCCCTGGTCATGGACTCTTCCCAGGGTGAGCTCACACAAAGGCTGAGCATGTCTTTTTTTTTTTTATTTAATTTATTGGGGTGACAATTGTTAGTAAATTTACATAGATTTCAGGTGTACAATTCTGTATTACATCGTCTATAAATCCCATTGTGTGTTCACCACCCAGAGTCAGTTCTCCTTCCATCACCATATATTTGATCCCCTTTACCCTCATCACCCATCCCCCACCCCCTTACCCTCTGGTAACCACTAAATTATTGTCTGTGTCTATGAGTTTTTGTTTCTCATTTGTTTGTCTTGTTCTTTTTGGTTTATATACCACATATCAGTGAAATCATAGGGTTCTCTGCTTTTTCTGTCTGACTTATTTCACTTAGCATTATACTCTCAAGATCCATCCATGTTGTCACAAATGCTCCTATATCATCTTTCCTTAACGCCGAATAGTATTCCATTGTGTATATGTACCACAACTTCTTTATCCATTCATCTATCGAAGGACATTTTGGTTGTTTCCATGTCTTGGCCACCGTAAACAAAGCTGCAATGAACATTGGAGTACACGTGTCTCTATAGAGAAATGCTTTTATATTTTTGGGGTAGATACCCAGGAGAGCGATTGCTGGGTCATATGGTAATTCTATTTGTAATTTTTTGAGGAACCTCCACACTGCCTTCCATAACGGCTGCACCAGTCTGCATTCCCACCAACAGTGTATGAGGGTTCCTTTTTCTCCACAGCCTCTCCAACACTTGTTACTATTTGTCTTGTTGATGAAAGCCATTCTGACTGGGGTGAGGTGATATCTCATTGGGGTTTTTATTTGCATTTCTCTGATGATTAGTGATGTTGAGCATTTTTTCATATGTCTATTTGCATTTGTATGTCCTCTTTAGAGAAATGTCTCTTCAGGTCCTCTGTCCATTTTTCAATTGGGTTGTTTGTTTTTTTGTTGTTGAGTTTCATGAGTTCCTTGTATATTTTGGATATTAGCCCCTTATCAGAGGAACTGTTTGCGAAAATCTTCTCCCATTCAGTTGGTTGCCTCATTATTTTGTCAATAGTTTCTTTTGCTGTGCAGAAGCTTTTCAGTTTCATATAATCCCATTCGTTTATTTTAGTTTTTACTTCCATTGCCTTTGGAGTCAAATTCATAAAATGCTCTTTGAACCCAAGGTCCATAAGTTTAGTACCTATGTTTTCTTCAATGCAGTTTATTGTGTCAAGTCTTATGCTTAAGTCTTTGATCCATATTGAATTAATTTTGGTACATGGTGACAGATAACAGTCCAGTTTCATTCTTTTGCACGTAGCTATCCAATTCTGCCAGCACCATTTATTGAAGAGGCTGTCTTTCCTCCATTGTATGTTTTTAGCTTCTTTGTCAAAAATTATCTGTCCATATTTATGTGGTTTTATTTCTAGGTTCTCAATTCTATTCCATTGGTCTATGTGTCTGTTTTTCCGCCAATACCAAGCTGTTTTGATTATTGTAGTCCTGTAGTACAAGCAAAAATCAGGGAGTGTGATACCTCCAGTATTGTTCTTTTTTTTTTTAATATTGCTTTGGCTATTCGGGGTCTTTTGTGGTTCCAATGAAAGCTGATGATTTTTTGTTCTATTTCTTTAAAAAATGCCATTGGGATTTTAATGGGGATTGCATTAAATTTGTATATGGCTTTGGGTAATATGGCCATTTAAACTATGTTGATTCTTCCAATCCATGAGCACGGAATGTCTTTCCATTTCTTTGTGTCTTCTTCAATTTCTTTCAAAAATGTCTTATAGTTTTCAGCATATAAATCCTTCACATCCTTGGTTAAGTTTATTCCTAGGTATTTTATTCTTTTTGCTGCAATTGCAAAAGGAATTGTTTTTTCTATCTCTTTTTCTGAGATTTCATTGTTGGTATATAGGAAAGCAATGGACTTTTGTACGTTGATTTTGTAGCTGGCAACTTTACTGTATTCATCGATTGTTTCTAACAGCTTTTTGGTGGAGTCTTTAGGGTTTTCTATATATAGCATCATGTCATCTGCAAAGAGTGACAATTTAACTTCTTCATTCCCAATTTGGATGCCTTTTATTTCTTTCTCTTGCCTGATAGAGGCTGAGCATGTCTTATGCTTGGCCGCACGCTGCGTCCCTGAGAAGACAGCGTGTACTTTGGCATGGTGAGCACAGCTGACAGGCGGCCCTCACTGCCCGCTCGTCAGGTGTACAGAGGGTCTGCTGTGTCCTTCTCTCTTACAGTCAAAAGGATGAGGTGGAGTTCGCCTGGCTCCTTCCTCAAACACTGTGTCTTCTGTGCACTGAATAGAGGTGTGGCCACTTTCTATGGGAGACGTGTTAACCCTCATTGCAGGTGGACCATTTAAAGGGGCAGGGTAGACCATGGACAGCCATGCCACGGTACCTGCACTTCCCTCCCTGTGCCTCAGTGTGAGGACTACTCCAGCTAACCCTGGGCAGCCAAGAGGATTTCCACGTCCCATCTCCTCCTGTGGAAGGGAGAAAGGAGAGTTGCCTTCTCTTTGACTATCAGGGTTGGGAGGACCAGGTGTGGGCAGTACATCCTAACTGTGGGGTAGGTGAGGCTCTGGGTGTCTTGGCTGAACCTGGAAGGCATCCATGCCTTGGGGGCACCCCTGCTGGTGGGTCACAGGCTCCCTCCCACCCCTCCAGCATTTATGTCCCCAGACTTCTCAGATCATCACATGACATCTCCACTAGATTCACCAGCTATCTCACATGCAGGCGTCTACATTAATCAGGGTTCTCCAGAGAAACAGAGGTCACTGGGGAAGCGGCCAGCTCCAAGCTTAGAGGCCCTTCCTGCTTCCAGGATGGAGTGCACTGGGCTCCCAAAGCCCCGCTGTCAGAGTTTGCCACGGGACCACAGTGGTGACACAGACCACACCCAGGTAAGAGGAGGAGGGAAGTTTCAACAACAGATGTTGAGGAGAGGGGTTCTGCTGCTCCCAGTGCAGTGCCAGGCTCTCTGAAGGCAAAGACAGCTTCCTAATCAGAGAATGGGTGAACGGAATGAATTCCAGGGAGGAGAGGAGAGAGAGAGCGGACACCATGTGCAGAGTGATAAACCCACCCCAGCTTATTTCAGATAATGTGCACATTCCCCTTCATAAGTAAATGGGGTGATACTGTATTTCCCTCAACTGAATTAGAGTGCTCTTCTTAGTACCTGGGACCGAAGGGGGACCAAAGCTTGCAAAAGCAGGCTCAAAATTATGGGAACACTGCTCAGCCAGCCATTCTTACACAAGGTTTTCCAAAAGGTACCAATTCCTGACCTTTATTTAGACTGTTCCAAATGAAGCCTTTTCTTAAAATTCCGCTGAAATGGGTCATATTATCCTGGGATTCCTTGAAATGCAAGTGGAATTTTCCACTTAGCACTTTCTATGGAGCCTTTACTAAGAGATGCAAGTGTTCACGAGGGACCTGGGACGTTGTCATTTCTCCTGCAAAGATATCAGCTGGGATGGGAGAAATGACCACCCAGGCAGCGTCTCTGGACAATCAGCAGACACCACATGGAGGCCTCTCCTCCCACAAAGCCATCCTGCCTCGTCCTTGTTGGAAAGGAAAATTGAGTGCCCTGATCATCCCTGAGCCCCTCCCCCCACCACATCCCTTCCAGGGCACAGTCCTGGTCACATGACCACATGTCCCCTTCAGGGCACAATACCAGCCTGTGTGACTATGTCTCATTGCCAGGATGATTTTGTGTGTGTGTGTGGTTGTGCTGTTGTTGCAACACAAAGCATGTCAGCCCAACAGGAGGCCAGACCACCCCCACCCACAGCTCTGCCAGGCAGTCTAGGGAATGCTGTCACCTCCCAGAGTGCAGTCCCATTTGGGACCCCCATCATTCAGAAACCCGGGAGGGTGTGGACACAGCATGTCCAGGAGCCTGCCTAGAGTGGATCTCTGAGAAAGTTCGACTGTCCACTGTGTGGCCACTGCCCTTTCCAGCCCTCGGAAGCCAGTGACGAAGGGTTTGTGTCAACTAAGTGTGCCATCGTGGCATGCCCAAACCTCTCTCGAAGATTCAAGGTACCTGTGATAGAACCAAAGCTCTGATACACTCCGCACAGTGTCAGGCTTCCTCTAACCCAACGTTTTCCAAACCTGTTTGAAAATGGATCATGTCTGTTGCCACCATCCCTTCCACTCTTGGGTGGGTTCCATCAGGAATTAGTTTGAGAAGCTGCTGCAGAGCTCTTCCCGTCCCCAGGGGCCCTGCCGCAGTCTAAAGGTGAGGCAAGCGTCCTCATTCATGGGCCCCCAGCAGACCCACAGGAGCCCTGTCAGTTGTCCCTCTTCAGACACCTGTGCATCTTCCAGACTCTTCCCACCCCCTCCTGCCCCGGCCTCTGTGCCACTGGGGAGCTTCTGTCAGGGCTGCGAGAAGAGGTGCTGGCCAGCAGGGCAGGGGGTGCTCGGTGGATTTTCTGCACCAGCCCTCTCCATTGTTGCCTTCCCAAGGTCAGAGCCCAGCCCCAGCTGGCCTTTGGAGAAGACCAGTGAGAACTGTCTGGGGCACACGGACGGCCCGTAGGCGCGGCTTTCTGATCTTGCAGAGTTCAGCCTGTGGGCCATAAATCGAGTTCCATGAGTGGGTAGTGAAGTGCCCAGCGTCTCTCAGCCCTCACCTTGCGGGGGTTTGATTCATACAGGACAACACTTCCCGAGGCATCCCCACCACGCGTGACCTTGCTGGAATTGCAAATTCTCAGTGTCACTCCAACCTCCTGAATCGGACACTTTGAGGGCAGCCAGCAATAACATGTGCTCCAGGGGAGTCTGATGCCAGCTCCAGCGTGAGAACCACTGAAATAGGGGACTGTGAGAACAGCTGGGACACCCTCTGATACCAAAGCTGGGATGGAGGGCGGGGAGGAATTCTCCAAAAGCAACAACAACTGGAAGTTTAGGGGCATTTCCCTTGAGCCCATGGCCAGCACAGGTCTCTCTGTAGGGTGGCGGATAGCCACCTGGTGTTGGATCCCTGAGGTCACTGCCCTTTCTCTGCAGCCTCTCTCCAGCAGGCCCAGGAAAGGCAGGGAGGGGCTCTGGCATACTGACACCATGCAGGATGGAGGCTTCCCTCCCTTGGGGTAGAACTGGCCTAGACCCATAGCTGAAAGGGCTAAGGTGTGTGTGCAGACAGAGGCAACAGGACATACACGCACACATACACCACAATTGTGGGGGCTGGCAAATCTGAGATATTCAGGGCAGGCTGTCGGCTGGAGACCCAGGGAAGAGCTAATGTTGCAGCCTGAGTCTGAAGGCTGTCTGGAGGCAGAAGTCCCTCTTCCTCAGGGGACCTCAGGCTTTTGCTCTTAGGGCCTTCAACTGCTTAGACAAGGCCCACCACATTAGAGAGGATAATCTGCTTTACTCAAAGTCCACTGATTTAAATGTCAATCGCATTTAAAATATACCTTCACAGCAATATCTAGACTAGTGTTTGACCAAATGTGTGGGTTCTGTGGCCCAGCCACTAACTATCCCAAGGCTTCATACAGGCATAAGCGTGGACAGCAGTTTCTGTGAATGGAAAAGACACCGTTTGAAAGACACACTGTGGGCGCTGGCCCCTTGTCGCCATGTCTGTGCTGCCCCCACCCACTTAGGGTGATGCACACAGAAGCAGATTGCAATAAAAGGATTTGGGTGCAATTTTCTCATTTGGGGGTAATCCCAGGTCAGCCAAGGAAGCATGGACAGGTGCCAATGCCGATGTGGGCACTAGATGTGGGGCTGTAGGTTACCAGCCTGTGCCGGCTCACACAGATGTGTGTCTGCTCCGGGCTCATTGTGCAGTGCTCCTGGGCTGCCTCGTGCTGGCTCCCCCGCCCCTCCCAACCTCATGCCTCTGTGAATGCCCTTCCCACATCATTCCATGTCCTAGACACAGCCACACCCAAAACCCTCCCTCCCCCCTCCCCGGAGTCCCATCCAGCTGCTGGCCCAGCTCTGAGCCTGATGTTTGGGGGTGACACCAACTCCTCCAGTGGAGTGTGGCGCCTGCAGACCCGGCATTTTGTGGCATATGAGACAGTGGAAACACTCCAGTTTATAAGAAGGAGGCAGGCAGGGGGAGCAGGGCAGGGCTGGTGCAGAGCGCAGAGGTGGTGTGGGAGGTGGCCTTCACTCACGCTGCAGGCCACCTGTCTGGTCAGGGGATGCTGTTGGGGCCATGTGTCTGCCCCCTCCCACTCACCATCTCTGGGCTCACTGGAGGCCTCTTCCTGCAGCACCTGCCTATCTGAGCGGAACTGTGGGTGTGCAGGCCTTCCTGATTCTCGCAGGGCGGGCGGAAGGGGACGGGTGGGGGTGACCTAGAGCAGCTCTCAACCAAAGACGAACAGGACTTGGTGGATGACTGCCCCTCCCCGCGGGCAGGGCCTTCACCACCTCCCAGAGGCCCCAGAGCCCTTGCACCTCTCTGCCCAGGCTGGTTCCCCTCTGTGTGCTGGCTTCGTGTTCCGCACTCTGTTCTCACAGCGCCTTCCCATCGGTGGGGGCTCATGCTGCCAGGAAGCAGGAAGCAGAGAGAATGGTGCCTCTCCTCACGGCCACCAAATCTAAGCCCAGAGCAGGGCAGCAGATGCAGAGGTCTCTGGGCAGGCTGCGGCTCTATGCCCCTCGTCCTTTCCTGTTTTTAAAAAATGAAAACAAGTTTATTTTCTTTGATAGTTAACAGAATAGATAAAAATCGAGGACTCAATTCAAATTATGACCTCTTAGAAAATATTGTATGAATTGAGTGTTTTTTTAAAGTTGTTCTGACAAAATTGTATAATAGCAAAATTCATTTTGCCTTGAACTTTTGCAACATTGTCATAAACTGTCTCCTTTCTCTCTCTCTCTCTCTCTCTCTCTCTCTCTCTCTCTCTCTCTCTCTCTCTCTTTCAAAATTATTCGAATAATTTTGGGCCTGATTTTGCAAGTTCTGACCCCCCTTCAGTCCCAGGTCCCCATTTACTTATGAAGGGGAATGTGCACATTACCTGAGATGAGCCGGGGTGAGTTTATCACTCTGCACGTGTGCCCTCTCTGTCCCTCTCTCTCTCCTCTCCTCCCTGGAATTCATTCCGTTCACCCATTCTCTTATTAGGAAGCTGTCTTGTGCCTTCAGAGAGCCTGGCTCTGGCTTGGGAGCAGCAGAACCCCTCTCCTCATCATCTGTTGTTGAAACTTCCCTCCTCCTCTTTCCTGGGTGTGGTCTGTGTCACCACTGGTTCCTGAGCCCACGAAGCATGGACCCCTCTGTTTGTGTGGAGGGCATGGGCCCTTTCCTACCGGGAGTGAAGGGAAGCGGACACTTCCCTTCATTCATCCAGTCCCTTTCTCTCAGGGACAGTGTCTGGGGATGTAACGTAGGGCTGTGTGAGGGACAAAGGCTGAGCAGGTTGTCTTTGCGATGGAGGCACTACCCCCTGTCTCCCTGGGGACAGTGTCTTGGGGTGGCCTGTGCCAGACCTTGGGAGAGGTTGGCCATAGCAGCAGCAGAGGCCAATTCAAAAAGTGCTGAGCGTCGTGGTCAGCAGAGCTGGCTGGATCTGGATGGGGGAGAAGATGACGGAGCAGCGGGGGGTGCACCCCAGGCCCGGGGTGGTATGTGGCCTTAATTCACCTGATAGGGTCATCACCGTCTTCTTTATTTGTTCTTACCTCTTGGGCCGGCACTCACGGTCTGCCTATGGGGCCTGAGACTCCAGAGTGTGGGTGATGGTGGCAGGAGGCTGGTACTGGCTAAGTAGATTATCCTGGGGAAGAGGGGTTGCCTCGACAGATCCACGACAATGGGAGGATCATCTCCCAGAAGCTTCCTAACAGAGCGACCGCAGTCCTGTCAGCCAGAAACTGCATCCCTGTTACAGACTTTTCTGGCAAAATGGAAATATACCCTCCAGGCTCCCTTGTGGACTATTTTTAAAAAACAGTATTAATGTTTAATGTGATCCTGGGGAACTAATAATAATCTCCTGTCTATCCAAAATATCAGGGGAGGAATATGAACGTAACATACCTAAGAACTTTCTCCAGCAGAAACAGCATCCGTCTGACCCATTACTGTGAGCTAGTCTGCTGTGACGGCCCCAACAGCTCCCTGCAGAGAACTCATTAACCGCAAACAGTAAAATCATACCTTCATGTTGGAGAAATCTGGCAGATTCCACCTTGATCAGAAGGCCACCGATACAGGACCAGGATTAAGGGCAGACAATCAGAGACGCGCTGACACCTGCTCTGTGAGGGTGCCACGTCACAGCCAAGCCCCCTGCATCCCCTGAATCCAGTTGTGAGGGGACAGCAGACAGAGCCAGGTCTCAGGACAGTCAACACATAGAGGGCCTGAGCTCTTAAGATGTCGATGTCACTACACAGACTTGGGGACGGTTTCAGACTAAAGGAGGCTGAAGAGACGTGACAAGTGGATGTGCCACCGTCTAGGGCTTCCTGTGCCATAAAGGTCATTATTGGACCAGGCGACAGATTTGTGATATGATCTATAGCTTACATTACAGCTACAGGTCTGTCAAAGTCAATTGCCTGAATTTGATGCTTTTACTATGGTTTATGGATTTAGGAGAACATTCTCGTTTTCAGGAAATATGTGCTGAAGTATACACGAGGCAGCAGGCCTGAGGCTCATGGTCAAATGATTCAGAAAAAAAAAATATTGGGGGAAGAGAGGAAAAAAATAAAACAAATATGGTGAGACAGAGGATCTGGGTGAAGCATACGTGCTGTTCTCACAACTTTCCTATTTCTGAAGTTTTGTCAAAATTAAACATTTTAAAAGACCTCCAAAGCATAGTGACTGAAGACAGAAGCTCACCCCACAATAGCAGCCTGGGCCTACACTCAGTGGGGCGGCTGGGGCTCACATGGTCAAGTGGGGACCCCGTCCTGTGCCCGACAGCCTCCCTCCTGCTTGCGTAGTTCACTGCCGCAACTGCAAGGAGGCAGAAAACGGAAGTTGGTAGAAGGTGACTCCTGACTGAGCAACAGATGTGGAAGTTCGCACTGCACTGGCCCGTACTGGATCCAGTGACCGAGGAGGAATGCAGTGTCTAGCCCAGAGACCCCGTGCAACAAGAGAGTGGACTTGAGGGGACTAGCAGCCCGTCACCTCGCTCTCTTTTGAATTCAGAGGTCGTTTGGCAAATGGCACTGAGTCCAGGTGGTGGCTTCCCCTGGGCGCTTCAAACATCCCAAACCTGACTTGTGGGGTACTGTCCATATCCAAAGGTGGCAGTATTTTGGAGAACATTGCCAAGTTTAAATTTGCTTACGAGTGTGTAAGAAAAAATAACCTATCTACTTCCTATCATGTAGCTGAGTAGTCAAAATACCACAGGACATGGGGAGACCCAGAGCATTCCTTAATTGAAAGGAAAGCAGGGGTATGAGCCACCTGGAGGCCCCATGTGTGCCTGAGCGCTTAAAGGGGATGTGTCTCAGGGTCGCTGCTTAGCGGGGAGCCCAGTTCCTGTCCCGTGTGGTATGGAGGCAGAACATGAGGTTTGCATGAGGTCAGGCAGAGGGAGACCAGAACCCCAGCTCCTTCATTAGCTGTGTGACCTTGGGCATGTCATGAGTCTCCTTGAAATTCAGTTTTCCCATCTATAAAGTGGGCAGGAGTGTTACAGCTGACATAATGTTTCCGGTGGTTGCTTCTGTTCTCCCCGTTGTTGGCAGTTTCTACTGCATGTCTCTGCCAGTAGCAAACCCTACAGAAGCATCCTCTAGACCTGCCTGACTTTTCAGGTGTTGCCCACTGATGGCCACCAGGGGCTGCTGCTTCCTTGTATTAACATTAGTGTGGGACCATGTATTGACAATAATGTGGGCTCCTTAGAAACACGGAAGGCTTCAGATAGAGGCAACTTAAGAGCGCGAAGCTATATTTTCTTTGACCACTAGATGGCACCCTGCAATCATGATATCTGGGACAGGCACCATTCGAGGCTCCTATGGATAGTCAAACATTTTTTTGAAATCTTTTCACTTAGATGATCTCCTTATTCTTGTGGATCAAATGGTTTGCCCGAATGGCTCTAGAAAAGGTTTTACAGAGACGTTGTCTCACCCCTCTTGGTGATGAGCAGGAGCTCCAGAGCCAGGCATTTTGGGTTCAAATCCCAGCTTTTCCACCTCCTGGCTGTGTGACCTGGGGCATGTTGCTTCACCTCTCTGTGCCCAAGTTTCCTCATCTGGAAGTGGTGATAAGAGTACCTACTTGTCAAGGTCATTATGAGGATTAAATGATGTTTGTAAAGTGCTTGGAATAGTGCCTGGCACATACCAAACCCTGTAAAAGTCTGGTAAATAAAATCATAATGCCGATATCACTAATCATAGTATACTCAGGGCTTGCCCCACTCTTTTCAAATGGGTGAAATTTGATACTGGAAAACTGAATTGCACTTGCAAGAGTCACAAACATAGGTGGGGCCTACTTAAAGATTTTGAATTTGTAGAATTCCTAATGTATTATGTAAACAATGGAAATTATTTTCATAATTTATAGCTGTAATTCACTTCAGAAAAGTAGGCATATTTGCTAAAAACAGAGCAGAAGTATTTTATCCATTGCTACTTACTAAAATGTACATCTTGATGAACCGCACGTTTGTGGAAAGGTGCGTCCCAGTTGTCTGGTTCCTGGCCCCTCCTTCGTGTCTCTAGTGTGTCCTTCCAGAGTTGACCTCTGAGGGCAATATAACCATTTCACTCAGCTGGGAACAGGCGAGTGTCACAGGAGGATGAGTAGTGCAGGAGTCAAAGGTCATGCTCGGATCTCTCTCTCGCTTCTGGTAGCTCAGCCCCACAGATGTCTGGCTTCTTGATCTGTTACCATATGGTCGAAAATTGCTGAGCACAATGCCTGAGGTGGGAGTCGGGTGGATGAGGTCTGGTGCTAAGGTTATTGTCTATGAGAAGTTGGAATTTGTATTATGTAAAATCAAATTGCAGAATGTTTAATTGCAGAAAAATGTAGCAAAGAAAATGAAAAACCATCTGAAATCTCACTGCTTCAGGATATAACCATCGTTCCTACTTGGATATTTGGTACAGTGATAGTCACGTGCACTAGATGTTTTTGCACAATTAGAATCACATGAGTTGATATCTTGCTTTTCTACATTGTGTCTGAGGCTCTACCATGCCAGGAAAAACTCTTCAAAACATTTTTTTATGGTATCATAATGTTTTGTTTATGGCTACACAGATGATTTAACACTCGTCCCTTATTGTGGCTTCTGCTTTTCACTATTAGAAGAACTATTGCAATAAACATTTCCTTGCAATATGCATTTTTGAATGCACATCTTTAGGAGAACTTAAGAAAGTAGATTTAATGTGTTAGCAAGCATGGACTCTTACCTTACACTTTCAATCATGCGTTAACTTTTTGCTCAAGGTCAAAATTAAGTAAGCAACAAAACCTAGCTTTTTGCCCTGTTCTGCCAACTGTAATTTCCTATCATACTGCCTTTTCTGGATCTTTACATGCTTGCTTTAAATTGTCTTTCAGAACATAAAGTAGAGCTTTCAATCAGGAAATTCTATTAATCTATTATGTTCTATATAATAGAATGTTTTCAGAAAGGCGACCACCGTATCTCAGCATACTGTATGCTAGAAAAGGAACTTTACCCCTAACTCAAATGCGTACAAGGGCAAGGCAGTGGCTAAATGTGCCAGCAGGTCTAATGTGACCTTTGGGACATGTCTAAGGTGACAGGGGAAGTGCATGCCACCCACTCCCACTTACATAAACAAACAAGTCAGACCTGAATTTGTACGTTGTGTTAGAACACTGCCTACCAAACAAAACCTGAATGAGGCCAAACGGTGACCAGGAGTGACCTTTAGAAACTCCCTATGAGGTTCATGGAGGGCAAAGGGCAGATATTCATTTCATAAGGGGGAAATCGAGGCTCCGAAAACGGGCTCACGACCAAGCTGGAACGACAGCACATCTGTGTCTTCTCATGAGTTTTCAACTACAGTGAGAGCTGCTGGCTACTGCCTATAGCTATGCCATGTGTCACAGTCATTTGTGACTTGGGACTGAGAAAGGGCCACGTACATGAATGATTTGCTCTCACCCCATTTCAGGGACCCTTTCAGGGACCCTTTCACATGGTACACAATTGCTCCCCCAAGAATCACTGCTCCTTCTAGAAAGCCCCCCTCCCCCAGCTGGGGACTGACCATGGAGATCCGGCGAGTGCTATATGGGGATTTCCCTTTTCAGTTTCCTGCTTCCTGTCTCAGCTGGGATCTAAAGGCTCCCCATCTACAGACCTCACATTTCACGGGGTGGGGACATGGCCGTGCACAGGGGGTGGTGCTGTAGTGTGCCTGTTAAGTGCTGGGACACATCTGAGATGACCTTGCAGGTTTTAAAAATTAAGTGTATGTATTGCACAAAGATTTGGTTTCTTTTCTTAGTTAATGTATTATTGTCACCAACTTATTGCTGTCCCCTTCACGCCATCCATGAGTTTTTGGGGAAAAACAAACGCTCTTTTTGAAATCCAAGGAGGCCTGTCCTGCCGGAGAAGGGGCCGCTGAAGGGGTGGGGGTGAGGGAGTGAGAGCAACTCCCCAGCCATTTGGAAAGGGGCCAACCCAAACTGCTCCCAGAGTCCTGTGCCAACACAGGAGACCCGTCCTGCAGAATCTGGGACACAAATAATGCTTGCCCTATTTGAGCTCGTCTTGTAAGAACCTGGCCCCTTTATTTTGCTTTTCAAACTTCAGTTTCTTTTTAAAGATTGCAAATGTAAAGGCCTGCAGGGGACAAGCAGGTCATGCAAATGAACGAAGCAGCGGGGGTCCTCATGAGGGTGAGAAGGGGACAGTGGTGAACTGGAGAGCAGTGCCCATCTGGGGTCCCAGTGCCTCCCCTTCAGCTGACGGTTACTATGGTGTATCTGGGTGGTGGTGACTGCAGGCATAGTGGGGGCCAAATCTCATTTTCCAAAAGAAGCTGGAATTCCAGAGTTTTATGCGAAAGTTGCTGGTTTTTAAATGTGGCAATGATTTGGACTTTTCCTAAGACACCCCATCAGCCAAAGGACTCTGCCTGCAGGCAGTATGGAGTTCTGAGCAGTCCGTGGCCTGCAGCCTGTAGTGGGGCTACAGTCACAGGGGAATGAACAGGCTATTTAAAGACAGTGTGAGTGCACTCTCCAAAAGCAAATGATTTGAGAAATTGCAATAGTGGCTATCTCATAAAGCTGACTATTTGCTTAAAGCCCATTTCTTTCCATACCCAAATCAACAGACTCTGCCAACATTTCAGTCAGGCAATGAGGGTGACCAAGAAGTGCATTTCCAATAATGTGTTAATAAAATGGTTATACTGTGAACATTTCCAAAGGCTTTTAAAAACAGAGCATCTCTAAGGGTGTCTCTTTAATAAAGTCACCATCACCTGCACTGTTAAGGGAATGTTTAGGGGTGCAGTCATGGGGAGCTTGGGTGACCTTACAGCCTTCGCGGACCTGGGGCTGCAGCAGGCTAGACACTGGCTGAATGCAGTTTGGGAGCATAGTGGCATCACAGCCGGATAAGTGAGCCACCTGCTGTCAGCTACGTCTTCTATTGCAGGGTAGGGCTGGAGGGCATCTGAAGGTAACCTGGAATGGGGTGCAGCCTCACCCACTGCCTTCCTGTAGTGTGATGGGAATTGGGCTGTCCCAGACCCAGCAGCTTCTGCATTTGTCTAAACTGCGGGGTGGGAGGGGTGGGGGGTCTGGTGGAGGGCCAACTTTGCCTCTGGATAAAATGTTTCTTTCCTTCCTAATTGAGATGAGGGCTTTGGGGCCATTCAGACTGACTTAACAAACCCATGTGAAGTCATATCCTATGTCAGAAAGGCGGTTTTCCTGAAATAGAATACCTTAAAAATCTAAGCAAAGTAGAAAAGCCCCAGGAGGTTGTCAATCAGGCCTCTTCCTCAGGGCTGGCTTAGTACCAAGTGGAAATGCTGTCCCCCTCCCCACTCAGGCCTGTCCAGTGGCCTACTCTGTCTGGGAGCAGGGGGATGAGGCCTGTTGTGAAGGCAGATTTCTAGTGTTATAAATGGGGGTGGGGGGGCTAAGATGTCAAATAAGTCTTATTTGCAATATTTCCTGGGGACCCAGAATGAATACATTTTAAGAAATGTTTACTTCTTTAAAAAAAACAATACTTAAGTCTCAATCACTTAAAACTAAACAGATTTTATCCAATCAAGGCACCATCATTTTATATATAATCCAGAAAGAAAGGAAACAATAGCAAATAAATTATGCCATCTGGCTCCCGCGATAAGACACCTTGGGTTTCAGGAATGTTGGGTGAGCAAACACGCGCTACTTGGACTCCAGGAGGTGGCCTTGACTTTGCATCTGTCTTCTGCCAGCAAACCACCGGGGGGCGCCAGCCGCCAGCTCAGTCGGTTAGTTTTCTTCATTGTGTCCCGTGTTGACCCAAGCCCGGGCTTCCAGGAACCCCCCGCCCGCCCACGGTCCTGCCCGGTCCCCAAGCCCTCGACCAGAACAGGGAGGTCAGTGAAGTGCATCCCAGCGCGTGTGTCAGTGTAGCGCAGAGAGATGCAGATGCCAAAAGGGGGCGAACCATCTGAAAGTGCCCGCTTGTAGGTCCAAAATGGTCACAGCCTAGCAATTCCTACTAAACTCTCTCAAGGGCTCTTCCACTTTTATTATTCTATTACTGGAAAACAACCTTTATATATACACATTTAAATAATATAAAAAATTCAAAATAGCATAAGAAATATGGGCTCTTCCTCCGTGTTTTGTGCCCACCTTCTCCCCTTCCCACCTTCTCCACCTACTTCCATCAATGGGTAGCTTGGATGGTGCTCAGCGGACCCTGTCAGGGCCACCCCGCGACTGGAGAGCTGGAGGTCAACCCGCAGAGGCCCCGGGAAATCAGGGGTTGAGGGTGGGGGTGGGGGAGAGGGCTGGTCAGGACCTTTCTGCCCGGCCGGGAGGTGGCGCCCCAAGCTCGGGGGCACTGGAGCCGCGCGGTCTCGGCGGAGCGCACCTGGCTGCCTGGAGAGTCCAGCAGCCTGGTGTTTTCTTCATCTTCGGCGGCTGCCGGGTCTGCCTGCCAGGACCTGGTGGGGCCGAATTACACGTAGATGGGCCGCGGGCTGCAGAGGGACGCGCACCGAGGGGCGCAGAAGCAGCACACGGCCCCGTCCCCCAAGGGCCGGGCAGCGCGGAGACCCCCACGCGCGGCGCCGCTCTGCCCATCCCGCCGCGGCAGGTGGGCAGTGTCGCTATGAAGAGAAAGACTCGATTGTCTCTTCTGCAAACAGCCACACGCCAGACCTCTGCTATTGTGCGCCCTCCATAGAAATGCAAACGAGCCGCGTGCGCCGGCCCCAATCTGCTCGCGCGCCGGGCGCCCCGCAGCGCTGTGCTGCGGGCGGGGAGCTGGGCTCCGACCCTGCAGCGCGGTCGCAGCGGGGCTTTGAGCGTGCACCGAGGCTTCGCCGGCGCGCTCGGGGCCTAAGTGTCAGCGGCAATGGGCTGCGCCCAGACCTTTTGCACGCTTAAAGCCGGCGCTGCGAGGTTTTACTAAGTTCCGGTTTCAAAACAGCAGTCTCTTGAAGGCCAAATTAAAAGGAAAGACAAAAATAGAAAAGAAACAGCAAAAATAAAGTGAATGTAAAATACATTTTTTACGTTCCCCCAAGGCGCATTTCACAAATTGTAGCGACCGATTAGCAAGTGAGGTTGTTTATTTGTTTGTTTTAATCGCTTTTTCCTTTTAAGGACTTTCAAACCACCAAAAAACGGAGATGAAATCTGCAGGCTCCAGTCTGCCTAGTAACACCCCGACAAAAGCGGCAGATTTGAGGCATTGTCATCCCCCGCAGCCCTCCCCACGTGGCCTTCTGGCACGAGTCCCCGGCCGCCGCCTCATTTGCATCAGAAAGCCGGCGCTGGCCAATGGGCTCGCAGCTTCGCGCCAGCTGGCGGCGCCTCGGCCCTGGGCTATATAAGGGCGCGCGCCGCAGCTCGGTGCACTCGCTGGCGGAGGCGCGCCGGTACCAGCTGCAGGCTTCCTCCGCCGTCCTCGTCTCCTGTTGGGCCGCGTCGCCTGCTCCTCTTGTGGATAACTTGCCGCTTGCCTTACCGCACCATGACTTTGGAAGAAGTCCGCTGTCAGGACACGGTTCCTGAAAGCACAGCCAGGTGGGTGGGCACCGGGTGCCGGACGTGCCGGGGCGCCGGGAAGCTCGCTGTGCCCTCGCCACGGTTGGTCGGGCGAGAGCCTTAAGAGCCCGCCGGGGTGGGACCCCGCTGGCTGGAGAGTCGGGCGGGGGTACGTCAGCGGGGCTGGGCACCACGCCGCGCTCTGGGTAGTCCTCCTCACGGCGCTGTTGTGTCCGCAGGATGCAGGGCGCCGGGAAAGCGCTGCACGAGCTGCTGCTGTCCGCGCAGCGCCAGCGCTGTCTCACCGCCGGCGTCTACGAGTCCGCCAAAGTCCTGAACGTGTGAGTATTAACGCGGCTGGGATGAGGCGACCGAGGGCTGGGGGAGCGGCAGGAAGACCTGGGAGGCGACATCGGGGGCACCCCCAGGTCAGTGGCGCCCTGACCTCGTCACCGCCCCCTCCGCGCGCAGGGACCCCGACAACGTGACCTTCTGCGTGCTGGCAGCGGACGAGGAGGACGAGGGCGACATCGCGCTGCAGATCCACTTCACGCTGATCCAGGCGTTCTGCTGCGAGAACGACATCGACATCGTGCGTGTGGGCGATGTGCAGCGCCTGGCGGCCATCGTGGGCGCCGGCGACGAGGCGGGCGCCCCGGGAGACCTGCACTGCATCCTCATTTCGGTGAGTGCACTCCTCCCCGTGTCGCCCCCGCCCGGGCTAGCGGCCTGTCGCCAGCGAGGCTGACCTCTGCGCTCTCCCTCCCCGCAGAACCCCAATGAGGACGCGTGGAAGGACCCCGCTTTGGAGAAGCTCAGCCTGTTTTGCGAGGAGAGCCGCAGTGTCAACGACTGGGTTCCCAGTATTACCCTCCCTGAGTGACAGCCCCGTGGGGGGTCCTTGGTCTGATCGACGTGGAGACGCCCCGGGGCGCCTAGCGCGGGGCTGGCTCTGTGGATGCGCTCTCGGAGGGCGCCGGAGTTTGGCGTGGAGACTGGCAGGCGGGGTCGCGTGGAGAGAGCGGCGAGGAGGCGCGGCTCCCTTCGACCAGGGGGCCTGGCGGCGGCAGGGGCAGGCTGGCCCCGAGCCGAGGACTCTACAAGTGTGGGGCGCGGCTGCTGGCCCTGGAAGGCCGGAGGCGGGACGTCGGCCCCGGGGCCGGGAAGGACGGACTGGCTGGGCAGGCGTGACTCAGCAGCCTGAACTGTGGGCAGGAAGCAGAGGAAAGGCGAGGCCAGGCGGCCTGGACTTATACAATTACGGGAGCTCTGACGGACCTAGCAGTCTGCACTGCTGTTTCAAAACGGACCTGGCAGTGCTTCGTTTTCTAAAGGATTCTGCTGCTGCAGTTTTGAATTTTGCAATAAACTTAACTGAAACATACTTATTTTCTTTATTGAGGGTTGGGGGGTCCTTTCTGAGGGGGTGGTGGTCAGCAGGGTTGCAGATGAGTGCTGCAACTCATGGAACTCGGTGGCACCTGTTCCATCCTCCTGTCTGGGCTGAATTGCAGGCTCACGGGGCACTGGAAGTGGGGGAGGAGGTGCTGGCAGGGAGTTACGCAGGACTTGAGACTTGCTCCTATTTTTCTCCTTTTACGAAGATTTTTAAACTAGCAAGACCGGAGCATACTTGAGATAAGACATCAGTGCAGCAGCTAAAGGCTGGCCATCCAACCTGATAACAGCAGCTTCCCCCGCTTCCCCCTCCTCTCCTGGCCCCCTCCCTTTCGACAGCTGCTTATCGGAACAGCTTGCAGGAAGGAGGCAGGCAGCCTTCCTGCACAATGAGCATTGCCTTGTACAGGCGCTGCCTTTTGTGGTCCCTGAGGATGGCAGCAGACTGCTCTAAGGATCATTCTCCTTTTAAAGGAATGGCGCTTACAGCAATGTCACCTAAGTATTAACATCTGTGACCATGAAGACTGCACTTAAACATGAGTCATCATTTTGTCATGGCTGTGATAGAAATTAAAAGATCTGAGCAAAAATAGGAAGGCAGCATCTACACAAATAGGTGTGAGCAATTGTCATCTGCTGTCTACTATTCTAAGCGTTCTCAGCCCACATCACAGGGGACTGCTGCTATTCACAATCCCGTTTAGAGACTTATAGAAGAAACATAATTTAAATCTTCTTAGCAAAGGCTTTCTTTAAGAAGAATCTAGGGGGGAAATGTCCCGAGTGAATCAATCGTTTTTATTAGACCAATATGTGTTGCTTTTACTCCTGTCTGACGTTTTAGCAGCTTTCAAATACACATGGGACTGGCATGCTGTTCAACAAGCTGCCCAGCGGTCCACCTAGCCTTCTGGGCAGGGATGGTGTGCTGTTTCTCTAAAAAGGAAATTTTACTGATTTGTCAGCAGTCCCAGGGGCCTGCTTCGCCTTGTTGGTCACCACTTTTTAAATTCTCTCCAAATCATGGAAGCATTTGCAGGGCAACAGGACTTTGCCAGTTTATTTCTCCTCAGAATGGAGGCATCATGTTTCACACTTATCAGCTCTTAAAAACATTTCCCCCTCAATTAGACTGAGGCCCAGTGAAACAATTCAGATCTGTTTGTTCCCAAGTTTCATTAATATTTTACCTATTTGCTGCTTTAAGCCCTGAGTTTTCCCTGCTCAGGTGGAACCTTTCAGGTGGGTCTCTGTGCCAGTTTGTATTCTGGCATCATGGCCTTTTGGCACACCAAGCTATATAGGTAGTAAACACCTGTGGGGCATGATTACTCAAAATGAGCCCTTCAATGAGTATATTTAGCAGAACATTGACCAGAGCAGCAGGAGACCCTCCTGCTGGCTGACTGACCCTTGTGGAACATTCGGCTGGCAGCCCTCAAGAAAGTCGGCTTTCTCAGATTAGAATTTACAGCAAGGGCGCCTGATGTAGCCTCAGGGACGAGGAGAATTTTCAGGAAAAAAAATGCATGCTTGGACACAGTGCCAGCCCCAAAGTTGTGCTTAACTTTTTTTTGATGAATGAGTGTTTAATGCTATTAAAGTGAAATACTGCGGAGCACAGGTAACAAAACTCACAGTGCTTGTCAGTACATTATTGCATTCAGACTTTGACATCCCGAAGTGGTAGTGCATACATAAGCTAATTATGACATGCACGAGGCGGTGATGGTGTGGACTGCTGGGTACAGTCCTCTGCATCTAGAAAATGCTGGATGAATGTGAATGACGACAATACTTAAAAACTGATGGAGGCATCTGCTAAACATCACAGGACCCAAAGTGGACTGGTGGATTTGGGACCAGGCCGTTCGGTTCCAGGACCCAACGCTTTACCTGCTGCCACACACATCCAGGTGCCAGCATGCAGATGTTGGAAGGAAGGCTACTTTCCTAAGATGACTTTCTAAGTTTATAAAGGTTTTATGTATTCGTTGTAGACAAATTGTAAAATACGAAAGAAGGAAAGAAAAAAAGGTGCCTGTAATGGGTCATCCCCCTATTTTGGCGTCTCTCCCTCTCACCTTCTCTTTTCCTCTGAGGTGTACAAACCATGTGATATACATAAACACACACAATGCTTTCTAAAAAACTTGTCTCACCTGCATTTTATCACCTCCTGCTTCTTTCCCTTTGCATTCTCTTGCATACCCCATGGCACTCAGTGATCTTGGAGGTGGGGTCTTTTTGTGCCATTGGTGGCTCTAGCACAGGAGGGACCCGCACACAGAAGCACTGATGCCGTTAGGCAGTCTTCCGTACCTTGCAGGCCTTACCGAACAAGATGGATGCCAGCTGTTCGCATGGCTAACGCAAAGCTGTGCCTGCCCAGAGCACCGAGGGTCAATCAGGCTTGTCTTTTATTCCAAGGTGACCCTTGTCCACATGAGGAGTGAGGCCTCCATTTTCTCCCTGGTGAAACAAGAAGACAAAATGATTGCTGACATTTATTTTTCAAGGCAGTAGTTCTGTGAGGCATACATTTTGTTAAATCATTCGCCTCGGTAGCACAATGGGCATTGCTCTTGATGCTTACAAAGAGCCACTTAAAAATTAAGTGAAAAAAGTTTTTCAGAAGAAAAGCAGGGAGTCTATGGGGTCAGCTCACTGAGAAAACCGTCATTTTTGCTTTTTTCAAAGTTCTTGAGCTTTTCTTGGTTTTCCAAGGCATCAGCCCCTGCATTCCTCATTGGAGTGTGTCCCCCCAAAGGTCAAAGGAGAATTGTCCTTCCTCAGCCGCCCAGGAGAGACTTGATGGTTTATCTGGGGGCAGTGAGGCATGGCTCCCCTTGGAACACCTGAGCTGCAGGCCAACGGACAGCAGAGCTGGCAGGCAGGACAGACTGGGGCCCACGCGATGCTGGAGCTATGACATGCCTGCAATGTCTGTGCTAGAGCAACCTTACACTTGATCTTGGTAAGTAGCTCTGTTTTAAGTATAGCTCAAACTTCCCTTCTTTAACTTCTAGGAAGCAATTGCCGGATAATTTCACTTCTCTTGGCAAATAAGATGTATGTGCAAAGATCACCTGGAGTTCTCTCTTCCCGCTGGGAGGAGACTGTGGCCAGCAGCTATGCTTGAAGGGGCAACGGCTGCTTGCTGGGAGCAGGTAGGTGTTGGAAGCTGCTGGAAACACCTCCAGGGCTACACACCATACCCTGTCGGATTATTCCAATCCAACAGTCAGCAAAGACCTCTGAGCCTGTGTGAGCTGGTCCTGGGAAGGGCTGCTGCTTCCCTACCTCTTTCTGGCCCAGGCCCTTGGCCGATGGACTTGGGGGGTTTGGAGACGTGGGCTGTTCGTTCATTCATTTATTCATTCATTCATTCTTTCATTCATTCAGTTGGCATTTACTCTTCAGGGCACTGTTCAAGGCAAGGACTCCAGACAAGTTCTTGTGGCCTGGACTCCAGCACAGGAAGGAGACCCGAATGGTCTGAGTGCTGTGATGAGACCAGGCCCCTGCGTCCTCAGGGTCACTCACTCTTCCAGCCTAGAAAACTTGACCAGGAAGGAAAGGTGAGATGGGAACAGAGCAATACCATTTTCCCATGCCAATAGCTAATTTTATGAGACTTTTATAGGCCACCTAACAAATATGTCACGGTTGGCATTATAACTGCCCTCTGCCTCTCTCCCTCTCCATTTATTTCTTCTGGTTTCTCTTCGGTCCAACCCTTCTCAGGCTGTGACCATGTATTTCCCTCCCCAAAACTTTTGGTGATTTCCTACTTGTGGGGACAGAGTCCCACAAAGCAGTTTCCAGGCTCTCGGTCTCATGTGGAAAAGTGCTGGCTCGGGTAGTAGATGGCCATCAGCTGTGACTAGTTGGCCATTGGCCACTGATATAACTGCTGTGGCTGAGCTAGCAGGCGTGGATTGCAGTTAGGAAGTGGGCTGGTTGTCAGAGAAGCAGACGGCAGGTTGCGGATCGTGTGGCTCCTGCTTCCTGTGTCTCCAACCCAGCTGCCGGCGAGACCATAGTGGTGTGACTCCCCTACCTATGGCTCCGTGCGTGCGTGTTCCTTTTTGGCCTCGCCACGTCGTCCTGTGTTCTTATGCGGGGAGCGGGAGCAGAGACCCCGCCTGCCACTACTTCGTACCACATTGTGCTTCCTATGCTTCCTTCCTCCCCCTCTGGTCTCGTCCTCCTTCCTCACCTCCCTCCCTTCTCTAGTGTCCCTTCTATCCTCTCCTGGTCTCATTTCCTCCTCTCCCTTTCCTCTTCTCTTCTTTCCCTCCTTTTCTCCCTGCCTTCTCTCCCCCTCCCCCATTCCTGTTCCCTCTCTCCTGTTCCCCTCCCTCTACCTCTAATTATTGAGCTCCTGCCCTGCCCAGGCCCCGGGGCGCAGCCTGAACTCCCCACGGTGGTGCAGCTCCCTAGCCTGGCATCCAGGCTCTCTGTCTTTTTCGAGCTCTCTCACCCATGCTGCTCCTTCCCTGTGACCCACGCCTATGCCTTTATATCGCCTCCTCTCCTTTCATTACTCAGGCCCTGACCTCATGGAGGTTCAGCCCCCACACTCCCTTGACTGAGCCCTGAAGTCCACCCTTGCCTGGGGCCTGGCCCAGAGCCCAGTGCAAAGAGGGACACTGCATCCTTGTAGAGGTCAGGGTCCTCACCTGTGAAGTGGGCTCCTTACACAGGGGCAGGGCTATGGTGACCAGGAAGTGAGATTTCCCAGGAAGGGGCTTGGTGTGTCCCTGCCCCAAGCAAATGTGGGCTCTGCAAATCAGAACGTCTCGGGGATGTGGCTCCCTCTCTTCCTGGTGCTATCCGGGCTCCATTCAGCCTCTCTGACTCTTGCTCTTGTTATATCGTTCTGTCCAACCAACCTGCTATCACCTGTCTGGGCCACGAGTGACTTTGGCCCTGCCACAAGTGTGGGAATGTCTGGTTTGGTGCCAGGTAAAAGGACAGCTCTTGGTCAAAGGAGCCCCTGGAGAAGGGGAAGGACAGCTACGTCTTGGCCTTGACCTCGCCAGGCCCATCTCTCAACAGCCTGTCATGGGAGCACATGTCGTTTTCCTTTTCTATCTTCCTGCCATTCCCTGAGTCCCTGAGCATGACTGACAGGGGACAACACCCGATAAGCCGGTCATCTCGGGGAGAAGATGTGAGTGCCCAGGGCTTCAGGGCTCACTTAGGACAGGAAGTGCGGGGCCGCCTGCCACTCCGCTCAGATAGGCATCAGGCCAGTGGCGCAGCGAAAAAGCAGGTGGGGACTGTGCTGGCGAGGTCACAATCAGTAAGGAACTTCACCTTCTGGGCCATTCAGCGTTGGGACAGAGCCCAGGGATTCTGGGGGAGTCGTGTGGGCTCTATCCTCCCGTCTCTTTCTTTCAAGGAGGAAAATACATGATCATGTCTCAGAAGATGCATCATCATGGGAAATACAGCCTGAACAGAAATGAGTGGAAGAATGTGCTGGTGGTGGTGTGAAGCCGAGAGCTTCATTATTGCTCTGCCTCTTGGGAGGGCAGGCTCATCAGGCCGAGCTGTCTTCTAAACAGAAAGGGGGAGCATTTGGACGGACGGGAAGAAACAAACCCTTGAAACTGAGCGAAGAGCATCAGGCTGCACATCAGTGAAGATAATAGGAAGAGTTTCTCTCTCTCAGGGAGCATGAGAATCCCCCCAAATCCTCTCTGAGATGAACAGCTTTATGCGGATAGGAATCCTGTGAATCTCTCAGGAGCACCTCTGAATCCCCTGAGGCCCCTTCCCCATCCTGATAGAGGATGGGCAGCTCTCTGAGCAGCATGGGTGGGCTGCTGGTTGGACCTGTCCCTGCAGCTGCCCACTGGGCAGCTCACTTGGAAACCTAGCTGACAGATGAAAGTGGCATGTGTCATACTCGTCCTACTGGCTCCAAGAAGCTGATATCTCTTCCAGCATGTCCTGTCCCAGCTTATGCTCCTCTCCTGTGGAAGGCAGAATTCTACCATGGCCCCTGGTGTTACTCCCACAATGATGGGATTAAGAGGTTTTGCAGATGTAATTAGGTTTACCAATCAGTTGATCTGAAAATAGGGAGATGCTGTGCACAGGCCCAGCCCAATCACAGGAGCCTATTAAAAGCAGAGAGTTTTCTCTGGCTGGTTGTGAAAGAGGAAGTGAGTCGTTGCCCCAACCTCCCATATGTGGTGTTTTTCCACACCAGTTCTCCAAATTGCCTATGTCTATGGGTGTCCAACAATTCAATTCAGTTCTGACCACCTACAGTTAGTGTCAGACCCCACAGGATTGGGGCTCGGTCCCACAAGACTACCCCCCAACAAATGGAGTGCTCAGTCTACCCACACTTCTGCTTGGCCAAGTACAAATTCGGGGTTCCCACAACCCCTCTGTGGGGACAGAGTCCCAGAGAGCAGTTTCCAGGCTTTTGGCCTCACATGGAAAGGTGGTGGCTCGTTTATTAGACGGCCATCAGCTGTAATCAGATGGCTATCGGCTGTGGCTGCGTGGCCATCGGCTGTTACCTGTTAGCCATTAGCCACTAATATAACTGCCGTGGCTAGCAAGTGGGGTTGGTTGGTTGCAGAGAAGCGGATGGTGGATTGTGGCTAGCAAGTGGGATTAGCAAGCGTGGATGGCGGATTGTGGATCGTGTGGATCCTACTTCCTGTGTCTCACCTGCTTCCAATGAGACTGGGGTGCAGGAAGACCCCATGTTGGGGTACTGGCGGATGTTTGCTTTTGTGTCTCGACCAGCCACCAGCGAGAATATAGTGGTATGAACGACCTATCTATGGCTCCGTTGTTGTTCCTTTTTGGCCTTGCCGTATTCTGTGTCCAACTGCCGGGAGTGGGAGCTGAGACTCAGCATTTCACCCTCTCAGGCTTGATAATTAGCAGACCAACTTACGGAACTCAGGAAAATAGTTTACTTACTAGATTACCAATTTATTATAAAGGAAACAACTCAAGAACAGCCAGATGGAAGAGATGCTTAAGGCAAGGTATGGGGGAGGGTCACGAAGCTTTCATGCTATGTCTGGGGGTGTCATCCGCCTGGATGTGCTCACCAACCAGAAGCTCTCCAAACACAGTGAAGGTTTTTTTTTTTTTTTTGGAGGTTCCATTAAATAGCCACAATTGAGAAAATCACCTGCTATTGGTGATTGAGCTCCATCCCCCCTTCCTTCCCTGGAGGGTGGAGGTGGGGCTGAAAGTTCTAACTGTCTAATCCCATGATTGTTCATCTGGAGACCAGCCCCAGTCCTGAAGCTGTCTAGCGGTGTTCCAAGAGTCACCTCATTAGTATAAACTCAGGAATGGTCTAAAGGGGCTGGTTATGAGTATCAGAAGCTGCTTCTCTCACCCTTATCACTCAGGATCTTATAAGCATTTTAGAAGCTCTGTGCCAGGAACTTGGGGCTACTCCCAGGGTGGACGGCCACCTGTAGCCCAGCTGTGTGTGAACCCAGGCTGCGGGCTACAAGGCACAGAATTCTCCAGAGAGAAGAAAGCGGCTGGAAGAATGTGACTGGAACGTGGGGTTGACCTGCTGATGATGTTTGGGACCTGGCCTAATTGTCTGGCAGTGTAAAGTTTGGTCAAAGCCAAGTCCTTCTTCTCGTGGCTGCTTGTGACTTCCTGTTACCCAGAGGAGACACATCTGTCTCTCTCTTCAGCCTCTGGATGTGGGAACAGAAGATCAATGAAATGCAGGATAGCATGTTTCTTGCGGTCTGAAAGCCATGGCTTGGAGAGCAAAGTCAGTTATGGGAATGTTGTTAAAAGGATGTAGAAGAGTGTTTTCTTTATTCCCCAAAGTGAGCTCTGGTCCTACAACCGCTGACCATTTCTTTATCTCATACCAAGCTCCTGATGTGGTTTTACTGCATCACTCAAGGGGACGTGGGATTCATGACTCACGTTTTCAGCATTCAAGGTTTGCTTTGAGTGGCAGTCTGTAAGCCCTTTGGTTATGCAGCATGGTGGTTGGATTGATTCGGCTTTTTGACACGGTCTCGGCAGCTATCTCCAGCTCTGTGATGGTGGTCTGGGAGATAGTCACTTACATCTGATCTTCCCTGAGTGGGAATAATTCAGGAGGATGACTTTAAATTGCTGGGTTTTTATTATGATAAAATACAGGCAAATAGAATTCTAAGCAGCCACATCAATACAACAATAAAATGCAAAATTAAAAGACAAGAAACAGACTGGAGAAAGCCTCCTCCTTCGCAACAAGATCAAAGTTCCCTAGACTGATTCACGGCAGCAAAGAAATTACTGGAACTCCTGGCCCTGAGAGGAATTTGTTGCCAAAAAATTCCAGGAAGGAGGATGCTGATGGGGGGTCAGACCCAGCTATCAGGAAACCCACTGAAAACCACTGCGCACTCATGTTGTGCCTTTGGATTTCTGCAAATTGCTCAAGTTCTGGCTCTGTGGGGCCCAAACAATGACAAGGTGAAGCCCAAGCAATGGGGTCCTCAGACTCTCAGCTTGGGTTGGCAGAGGTTTGGAGTCCCTCTGCAAGTCAGGGACAGAGCTAACAGTGCTCTCCCTCTATGCAACTTCTGGATCCCTGAGCCCCCATCATCTCCAAAGGCATAGAGGAGACTGAGGAGAAACCATGACCCAATCAGGTGGGGCTGGAGAAGCCGGAGAAAAATGTGGGCCAGGGGAGAAGCAGCACGCCTTAGCTACACACAGAGCTTTGGCAACTCGGACTTTGTCTGTCCATCGGAAGTCCTTGCTCTGAATCCTGATTATGTTGATGGAGAAGAAGCCCCTATTCAAGTAGCCTATTCCAAGATAAGGGTCTGTCCCACCCATTGAACCCCCCTGAGGGCCCAGCGCTAGGGTGAAGACTTGTAACCGCAGAACCAGCTCAAAATGGTCCTTTCCTGTTTGACAAGGTGCTGAGTTGTTTTTCAGGGACAGCAGACCAGGATGCTGGGCATGCAGCTGAAGCCTGGGCAGAGGAGAGAACTCTGGCCTCCAGCTGCACCTGAAACCAAAGCCTCATGTCCCCCTCCCCGCCCCCATGGAACCAAAGGACCAGGACATAACTAGAAGACCGGAACCCTTTCAGAAGCCAAGGGTCCGTTGTCCAGGAAGAGCTGGTGTTGACACCCCTTTATCGTAAATAGCGAAGTTCCAAGGTCCTCCAATTAAAACTTGTCTCACTAGCATTTTCACATACCTGGGCCCCTTAAAACCCTTAACCTAGTCCAGTGAGCAAGATGGATTTGAGGTACCATTAAGTCTCCCATCTTCTCGATTGGCAGCTTCTCCAATAATAAACATTTTTTTACTCCAAACTCTGGTATTTTGAGGTTTAGCCTTTCGAAGTGTCGGCACGTGGGCTTTGGTTTTGTGACAGCCTGAGCTAGACCCTGTACTCACTTTCTGGTCATCAGACACCAGCAGTGCTGGTGGGCATGCCCTTCCTACTGCAGACATGTCTTTCTCCATATCTTTCTCTCCTCCATATCTGTCTCTCTTCACACCCATCTCTTTCCTCCACCGTTGTCTCTCTCTGTGTCTGTCTCACTCCAAATCTTTGTTGCGGGGTCTTCTCTTCTCAAATTGAGGCTCTCCAACCCACTCTGTGCTGGCCTTGGGCTTTCTGTCTGCTTGCTGTTGCTAACTCACCTCCCACACCTCTGGCTGCCAGTTACCTTCCTATGACACTGATATTACCATGTTACCCCCTTTTCCTTGGACAACCTGGATCAACAGATCCTGTTGCTTCTTCTGCCCTTGTTCCAATCATCAGGTGGGTCTCCCCCACTTCTTTATGAGTCTCCTCCTCTCCCCTCTCAAGGCTCCTCTTACATATTATGGAGATCTGTTTACAAGCCTGAGTATTCTGCACGGAGAGGGAAATATTTCACCTGAAATACCTTGAATCCAGCACAGTGCCTGGGACAGCTTTCTCCATTGGCCAACTATGGGAAGAATGCCATGTTCTTTGGAGCATGTATGCACATCATGCTTACATCCTGCCATATGACCTGTGACTGCACTTCACATGCTTCATGAAAGAGAGAGAAGCAGAACCATTTAAGCAGGAACATTGGTTTGATATCTGTTGTAGGATTTGCCCTTTCATCATCATCACCTTCTTCTTCTCTTTCTTCTTCTTCTTCTTCATCGTCATCATCATCTAGCACATTTTTAGACTGCACATCTGGCAATGGAACATAGATGCTGGACAATTTGAAGACCTTACATTTTACTAGAAATAATACCATTTAAAAAAAATCAGTAGGAAGGCAAAAAGTGAGAGGAACTAATTTCAAGAAGGATGGAGGAAGGAGGAGGGACCAGGCAAGTGAAACTGTGACAGGGACTGTATATGGGAGGATCTTGGCTCTCTGTAGCAGAAAGCTGGAAACTGCAATGTGTCCTATGTAGAAGTAGGATTGGGCCTCACATGAAGGGAATGGCAGCCAGCCCTGAGGACGGACAAGTAGGGTCAGCCTTGAAATAGGGTACTCTTGGAGCTGCAGGTTGACTTCTGAGGGTCCCTGTGTGTCTGAGACTCCTAGAGTGTGGGCAGACCTGGCAGCAGGCATTGAAGTGAAAATGGGGCCAGGAGTCCCTCATCTGCTTGAGGGACTTTGGTACTTGTGATAGTTTAAGTGCAGAACAAAGAATCCCAAGCTTGGGGTGTTTCCCATCACTCATGATGGGCTGTTCTGGGCTCTGCATTCCCCTTGCTTCACCTGGTGTGGCCTGAGGCTGCCTGTACCTGGGAAGTCCAGGGATGGCACCCTGGAGGGCATGGCGGGAGGCTAGGCTCAGCCGGAGTGCCTAGATGTCTGAGCAGCTATCCCTCCCCACATGGCCTCCCCTGAAGCATCCGGAATGGGCAGGGTGCCACTCCTGCTGCATTCTGTTGGTTAACTGGAGCCACAGGTCTGCATTCAGTATGGGAGCAAATCCTGGGAGGGTGGAACACGGGACTGCCTTTGGAGAGAAGCTGGGACTCATGTTTCTGAGTCAGGTTTGAGCTAGTGAGTCCCTTGGAGGGGTATTTAGGTTATATAACCCACTCTGAGGAAAAGACATCAAAGTACACAATGTGACCATCTGGAAAGATGCAGTTGCCAGAGAGGGCTGCTGGTCTCTGCTGGGAAAGGGCTTCTTGAAAGGACTTTCACAGACAAGGGAAAATGCTGAGAAAAATTCCACAACAGTCACCTCCAGTCCGCAGCTTAGCCCATGGGTTAATCCAGCAACTGGGCATGAGGGCACATCGTCCACACTCATCTTTACTGGCACCAGATGGTGCCAGGTGGTGCAGCAGGCCCTGGCTGCCCTCCTCAGTCACTGGACCCACATGCTCCCCTGCCTTGTGGCCGTGGTTTCGGTGCCTCCTCATTCCAGACTTGCCTAGCCAGACCCTGCTTCCCAAGTAAAGCCCATGAGACTTGACTTTCTTGAGTCCCCAACCCTGACCCAGCTCCCCTCAGATAGTCCTCATTGAGTGTATGGTTTTAAATATTTGACAGACAAATCCTCTATCTGAAATGTCTGAGTGGTCTGAGCATCTGTTGGACAAATGGTGAGTCAGTTCATTGACAGGGAGGTGGTTAGATTGTTCAAAGAGGAGCCAAGAGACCCTCACTCACCTGGGAGTCAGCAGGCTGGGTGAGGGCAGGACCAGTGCCAGTGAGGAAGGAGTTTCAAATCTAGTCAGGCCCTCCTCTGATAACTCAGCATTCTTTCCTTTTCAGTGACAAAAATAATATTGTAATTCATACCATGATATAGGTTTGAGCAATAAAAATATCAGTGAATACATTAAGTTTTAAAATCTGGAGTCTAGTCTTGAGGTGTAGTTGTGCTTGACATTCTCCAATACGTGTGTCTCCTGCACTCTCTGTGGCCCCATCGTGCCCAGAGGACTCCTTGTTTCACGGAGGAGGCTATGGCACTGTCTCTTGCCTATAGGCTTCTCCTTGAACTTGGCCAATGGGAGGGTTGGGGGAGAGAGGTCTGGTATTTCTTCCTTCTCCCTCCTGCTCCCCCACATGCTTTGGGGTGCCCTTCTCCTCCTCTCACCTCTGCAGGCCCAGGGCTGGCTTACTTGTGGGCAGAGCTCCTGGCTTCAAGTCTAGTGGAACTGTCCCTCCTTTCCTGCATCATTGGCCAAAGCAAGGCATGTGGCTGTGCCCAAATCAGAGAGCAGAGCAGGGCAACCTGGCATGCACCTGTGAGGAGGGGGGAACCTATGCTGAGGCGTGGATCCCCAGTGGTGCCTGTTCAGACCCCTTTACCAGCAGGTATATCGTTCTCTGAAGAACTGTCCTCAGCCACAGGGAGCCTCCAGCTAGCTACCCCACTCCAGATGAGACTTTTTCACTTGTAAACAAAAGATTGAGTCAATGGACTCTTAAAATTGCCCAGTTACAAGATTCCAGCTTTGTATGGTCCCATAATAACCTGTTCTATTAGCAGCTTCCTTCAACACAAACACACACAAATGTACACATGCACGAATGCACATTCATGCACACATGTGCACATACATGCATACACACATGTGCATGTATCCATGCACATGTTTCCATAGCCATTTTTGTGCGGCCCGATCTCAATCTTGTTGGACCCCTCGGCAGGGTTTGTGTTACCATCCTCAGATGGTCATGGATGAGTGAAATGAGAAGTGACCTGCTTTAGCCTTTCAGAGAGTGGGAAGATACCCTGAGATAGACTAGGACCTCAGTCTGGGAGGTGTGGCCATGTCCTATGAGAGCCTTTCATACATGCCTGCCAGTTTGTTTTTAAAATAGTGAGCAGTGGAACATAAACTGACAGCACTTCTCTTGATTCTATTTCATTTCCCCAGGCGGTACTTTCTGAGAAAGGCTAGTGTGCTTCTGCACTCTCGTCCTCATCTGGTGCTGTCACCATCCAGCCAGGTGACACACAAAATCCCAGGTGCTTGCCGCCCTTTTTCCTTGCTTCTGCTTCTTCCCATGGAGGCTGACACGTGTCCCATAAAGATGCAAGAAGACTATCCTGTTTCAAAGCCTTAGGATTCAAAAGATTTTTGTCTTTTTCTTCAGGGTAATGATTAAACAAACTCTTCTTTTTGTAAGCATTCTTTGTCCTTGCACTTGCTTATTATTATTTTTTCACATCTGCGAATTACTTCAAATAAGCAAGCTAGTACAGAAAAAGTAATGGCCAGAACACTTGGTTTCTACTAAATGATTATATTATGGGAACATTGCACCTTCGGGAGTCTCGGGGTAAGGTGATGGATAGCCAGCCATTGCACAGTACATTCTGTTCTGAGCTGCAAGTTGGTGACTTTCCTTCTGCTGGGTTTTGCACAGGTTAGCAATTAGTGAAGGAGAACTTGAGCTCTTGGGAGTCTAGGAGAGCCTGTCTCAATTGCCCCAGGCTAGGATCTGGCCCAGAGAGCAGATTCCAGAGCCTGTGCTCCCTGTGTGCCTGGTTGACAAGCTCTGGCCTTAGCAAGACCTCCACAACCGTTAGCATGTATGCACAGAGCAGAACTGAATGGGTGGGGTGGGACGAAATCTCTCTGGCTGATGTCTGCCCTTGCAGAAAGGGGACCTGGCACTCCATGTGGAACCTTCTGGAAGGCAGATCTCTGGCATGCGAACCCCACATCTCTGGCCTGCCCAGGGCTGACCCCACTGACTGATCCTGGTTCCCAGCCTCTCCCCTTCTCCTCTTACACCCATCAAGCCCACTCGACTGTCGTGGGGTCGCTGCAGAGACTGACGGAGCAGAGCCATGAGGGCCACCCCGCGAGGCCTCACCCACCGTGGACACCCAGCAAAGTCAGGCTCCGTATCCCCTACTGGGATGTGAGTGACGCGGACTTCCTGCCTTGAACTTCCTGCCCCACCCCAGGGCTCCCCACCCGCGGGAGTCATGGCTGTGAGGCCGTCAAGCTGACACCCCCCATCCCCAGGCAGCTTTGCCCCAACCCGCCTTTCCCATTTGTGCATTCTGACTACCCTAAGGCCCGCTTTTTGGGGACCGTGGGCTCTGGGAAGAGCTATTCTGTAGGGCTGTCTGCGTCTCATCATTTACCCTCAGGGCAACGTGCCACTGTGGGCAGTTTCATGGGAGGAGGGTCTGCTGGGGGTGCTGGAAACACAGCAACTGAACTCAGGAGCCACCCCGAGAGAAACGTGGTCCAGAGGGCAAGGCTGTTGTCGTGCTCACCTGATCCTTGCTGAACACAAAGGGACAGCTTCTGTGGGAGTTAACGTTTTTTGATACATGGAGAGGTAGCATTTTTCTTTTTGTTTGGAAAACAAAGGAGAATCCCCAGGTAGCCACGGAGCCTCCCATCACCTTTCTGTCAGAGGGAAGGCCTCTCAGACACGGGGATGAGCTTGCTCTGCAGTTATGGGAGCGCTTGCAAAGAGCAACTGCAATTGCATATTTGTTCATGTTCGCTGTCGCAACATGAAGCAAGCCTCTGCTGTGCCTTCACGGGATGCTTCCACTGGAATAAGTGTCGCCCTGGGCTTGGCATTGCCTCATGGGCAGCCGACCTGGGCTCTGCAGCTGGATGTAAAGGGCTGTGACGTCACACTCACCCTGGATGCTGCCAGTGTCCCGGGGGGGGGGGGGTCATTCTGGACAGTGCAGCTGATCTGTGACCCGGTCCTCACACCCCCGCCCCTCGGTGAGCAAAGGGCTTCCTCCTGATCAGAGTTCCTTGCCGTGACCCCAGAGGTCGGTACGCTCTTCCACCTGGGACGGTGAGGCCGTGGTGGTGCCCGGAGTGCAGTGCCCAGCCCCGGCCACACTGCTGGTGGGCGACTCTGGCATCAGGTCGATTCCTGAAGCACAGCTTCCTGACTCTTCTAATGCTGGTCTGTTTACAAGGCCTGGCTCACAAATTGCCAGGAGTCGTGTATCGCAACTGGACTTCTCAGATGTCTGTGGGAACTGAGGAGCCAGATGAGAGGGAGAGAAATAATCTGATAGAGACTGAAGCCAGAGTCAGAGCGGCTCCCTTGGCGACTTGGGGCAACCTGCCTGCGTCCTCACACTGCCTGGGTCCCAGCCCTGGGCTGGGTGGCGATTAGGTGCTGTGGGCACAGCCCTCTGCTGGCAGCACCTCCTGTACTGTGGTTATTTTTATCTGTGTCAAGCAGTAGTTTACCTTTATTGTTCTGGTTCCCCATAAACACAGCTTGCAGCATTCCCTTCCTGCCGTCCTTCTCGGCACTTAAGACATATACCTGCCTGCACTCCCAATCTTTCTGGCAGGCTCAACGCACCAAGAGGAGGACAGGAGGTGGCCAGTGGCACTTCTTCCAGCAGTGGGCTGTGCGAGCAAGCTCGTGGAAAGTAGGCGAGGCGACTCTTGGCTGCGGTCAGGCTGTGACCCTCCAGAGTGAGTGGGCCCTAGCTCTGGCCAGTTTGCTCAGTATGCGTGCACATGCGCGTGCTCCATGCATAGGCCACCTGGGAGGGGGAGGGCAGAAGGCCCCCACGGGTGAGGCAAGCTGCTGCCCACGTGCGAGGCCCTTAGCGCCCCTTGGGCCAGCTGGTCGGCCAGGCAACACTGAGCACTCTTCGTTTCTCAGCAGGGATGACTTCCCTCTAAGGGTCAGTTATGCAGCCTAATAGCTGTCATTACTTCTGAGCAGGGTGCTGTGGCAGCTGGTGGCAGTTCCACGGGCAGCTCTGCCTACCAGCTTATTCTTGTCCCAGTGCCCTGCCACCTTCCAATGTTAGGGTGAGTGGATGCCCCCAGCAGGCAGAAGTTGGTCTGCTGCTGGGACGGTCCTGTGGGTCACCAGGTACCCGAGTTACCAGGGGGCATTTGCTTGTTTGGGAGGCCCTCGCGGGGGAGCTGACAGCCAGAGACTCAGAGGGCCCTCCTTCCCCGTACCTGCCCTGGGGGCTCTGCTCAAGGTGTGAAGGACAGGCTGTGGGGCTCGGTTGTTGGGGAGGGGCGGCTTGCTCTAGGAACTGTAGTCAAGGCACATATCTGCCTAGGGGAGGAAGGCGGAGGCGAGTGCCCGTGGGCATGGTTCCTGGGAAGCAGGGTTTGGGACTTCAGAGCCACTTAGTCCTAACCTCTGTCCAGCACAGTCCTGCCTCAAGCTCTCCAGGGCCTCATCTTCGATTTCCCAGGACTTCTCGGGGCACTTGGAGAGTGTCACCCATCTGGGTGTGCGTTATGGCTCGGTTCTCGAAGGCCATCAGCATGTCTTCGTCCACGGTCTTGAACCCTGTGGGCATGGGTTGTGCACGTTCTGTGGGGGCTTGTCCAGAACCCAGCTCAGATGAGCGGTCCCAAAATACTTATGGAGACACACGATGAAATCCCAGGGGACATTGCAGAAATCTCATTCTATCTTTTTGTTTCATGGACTGTTCTAGAATTCCCACCAGCTGAAAAGGGATGAATCTGAATGCCACCTCCCCTAGCATACCTGGTGGAGGAGTTAGGAGGGTCTCAAAGGAAGACTGTGGAAGGAGGAGGTTTGTGGCCAGGCTGGTGGACCACAGCCTGTTTTCAGTAGGTTCTGCTGGGCCTTCAAGCCCTGCTGTGTGCTGGCTGTGTGTGTTTACAGCTGCTGTGGTAAAGGTCCTGCAGAGTGAGCTTACTTTCCCCTTAGCCTCCTGTGGAACATTCTGGAGCAAACAGAAGAGGCCCTGCTGGCTTTGCTACAGATCTCCTTGGTGCTTGTTTTCTCTTAAGAATGGCCCAGAATGCTTTCCTGGGGATCCCTCTCACAGGAGCAGAAGCGGCTTTGCTCACTCAGTCCCTTCCAGGTAAGGGACTAGGTTGGGCAAGCTGGGGCTCTGAGGTCAGTCAGCTGGGCTCCTGTCCTCACGGGGCTGAGGGTCTGCCTTGTCCACCAGGAGCGGTGGTCTAGCCTGGAAGGGATGTAGATGCTGTAGACACAGCAGCAGATGGTCTCCATCATTATCCGACGACCGGCAATGTCTCGGTCATTGTCACTGAGAAGGACAAGTGGCTATGACAGCAGCCAGGCATGCAGGTAAAGGCACCTTGCACATGTGGTGGCTGTGGGGTCACCCAGGTGTGGAAGCTGGAATGAGGCGGCCAGTGAGACTGACACCTCCTCCTTTGGTGCCCAACACTGGTTCCGTGATTCCTGGAACGAGGCTGGCCCCATCGGCCAGTGGAGCCATGAGTGCCATGGGTTTTATGCCACTTTCTCTTGTCACAGGACATTTCCTCTGTTGTTGAAACAGGGGACCTAGCAGCGAGATAATAAATTGACCTTTTTCAAGGTTGTCGATAAAGAGTGTTGTTTTAGATTAAAGTGAAATGTTAGCTTTTCTGTCTCATCACTGGGTTTTAATTCACCGTTGGGCAGTTCAAGCCCTTTGCCAGCATGTATCTCTTAAATGTTTGGCAGCAGCCCCTGTTAGCTCAATGCAAAGCTGTGCTCAGTTTAGGACGAGGGGGCCCGCTGATAGCACTGCGGCCGTCGGTTGCCCCGCCGTGGACTTTGCTCCCCGCCAGGCTCTCCGGCTGTGCCACTGCCAGCCATGGGCTCTGTATGTGGCTCATGAGAGTAAAAACAGCAGCGATGCTACCAATTCTGAACTTCCAAAAGTGTCCTTTTGGGCCCGTCAATATTCATCTTGGAGCTAAATACACAGCAGCACAAAGGGCCAATCTCCAGGGACAGGTTTCTCTGTCTTTTAGAAACTCCTCAGATTCTCTAGAGTAGAAGAAGCAGAATGAGGACAGGGAGAGCTCGAGGTCCAAGACTGAAGGGGGTCCTGGGAGGGGGCTGGAGAAGGAGCAGTGAGGCTTTATCCAGTCCCCTCCCTCCAGATGTACTTCCCTTTTCTCCAAAGCACACTGTGCATTCCTGATGGACCCTTCCTTATCCGTAAGAGATTTAGGAAGACCCCAAATTAGCCAGCGCACACGCACGAGGCCGGGTGCCCCAGACGAGAATTCTTTGTGGAGCCCACGGCATTCCGTGAAGCCAGGGTGGCTCTCTGGCATGCAGCCTGTGCAGGTACACAGGGCTGCGCTCGGTCTGATGCTCTTCATAGCCTGGAGCAGCGGCTGCCCTTCTCAGGGTCCTGTGTGTGTACACACAAGTGTGGGGTCCTGTGGTCTCCCAGCGAGCAGGTGACCACCACACAGAGATGTGCTGGGCGCTGTGCCCTCCTCCAGCGTCTATTTCTTCACTGGGACAGAAACTTGCTCCTGGGGTGGTCTTCCTTGTCCTATCTGGGCCTGGCTGTGCAGGTCTGTCTGGTACTGACCAAGTCCACGTGGCCTCCAGACGGGACCCTCCCTAATGTGTCTGTCTTCTCAGGGTTGCTGTCCCCCTGTAGTGTCTACATGGCTCCTCGAAGGACAGGACCAGCCCAGCTCCCTCCTGTCTCTGGCAGCATGCAGCAAATGTTGGCTGATAATCCCACTCTGTACATTTGTCTCAGAGAAAGGGACATGGCTGCTCGGCAGCTTCTGGTGCAGCCCAGAGTCAGTCTCCTGGCTCAAGGGGACCTAACACAGCAGGAGATGGAGACCCCAGACGCTGGACCACCCACCGCACAGTTCTTCAGGGCCCACTTGCTCGCATGTTGCCATTGTTCATTAGGAATCCTGTCTTGCAGGGTGATTCCTGAAGCCCAACTGATGGGGCTGGAGGCTTCCTGGGGACACAGTGGCCCCGAATTCCCATACGACTCTGTGGACTGCTGCTGCCAGAGCCAGGGGTCAGCTTACTCACATTTCTTCTGATACTCAGGGAACACTACGCTCGGGTGGGTGTGGAAATGCCTGTGGTGACAGGGTCTGACTTACTGGCCAACAGAACCTTTCTGAGAAGTGGGAGAAGTCGTGGTGATTCTATTGCAGCTCTGGCTTGGAGTCTGAGGAGACTGCCTGATGTCAGAACTTACCAGGAGGAAATACAGGGAACTTTGACCAGGTCAACTGCAGGCCTCGCAATCCTGAAAGAGAAACTTTCCTCCTTCCCATCCCCTGGTGGAGTGGACAGGAAATTCCCTAGGTGCCCAGACACCGTTGGCCCTGTGTATGGTCCTGTGGTAAAAACAGAGTCTGCCGGGACAGCAGGGAGTGGTCAGGCGATAGGTTTGGAGCTTCAGTTAAGGTGTCCCTGGCATTATGTTATTTACCCAACACATTTTGTGTGTCTACTGCATGCCAAGCATTGTGCTAGAAGTCACAAACGTGTGGGCCTTAGAGGAATGGACTTGGGGCAGGGGGCATCATGCACATGACAGGAGATCACAGAAGTCAGCTGGTATGACCAGCCCACATAGTGCAAAATCACATGTCCTTATGTAGGGACATTGCACTGAGAGATGAAGACCAGTGGGAGGGACCTAGGTGACGTGTGTGCAGGGTTATCTCAGACAGAAGGAATAGCATGTGCAAAGGCCCTGGGGCAGGAGACTGTCAGTCCCTCCAGAATTGACAGGCCAGTGGGTCAGGGGTGGAGACAGGGAGACAGCCTGGTACTGACGTGGTGTCACCAAGAGGAATTTAAAGAAAGGATCCTTTGAACAACTTGTGTGTGTAGGTGGCAAAGCAAAGAAGAAGGCCGAGGAACAGCTGTGGGGAAGAGGTAATCAGACACCACAAGCAGCATTATGCAGAAGAGGGAAGCACTGCTCTCACAGACCTCCTTACAGGGACCCCGTATACAGGTCCTGAAAACTCCATAAGAGTGGGTCATGGAGGTGGGTGGGGCCCAGCTCACCTTGTACCCCCTGAGAGATTGCACGCAGCACACTCAGAAGGCCAGCATACTAGCAGATGCCGTGGGAGAATGGGGTGGGGGGAAAAGCAGGCACCCTGGAGAAAGGGTAGGGGTAAGGGGTGGGGTGGGTGCTTCTCCCTCAAAGAAGGAGCCTGCACCTTCCTTGTATTCCCAAAGGGTTAATTGCTATGATTAGAAAAGAAAGTGGGGTGGGAGTCTCTGCCATCCTTTTTTGCTGTAAAGGGAGTGGAAGTGACATTACATGAGCACTTACAGGTGTCAGCCACGGTCCCCTTGCTTTATCAAGGAGACCTTGTGAGAGGGTATCCTTTCATTCTCCCGGTGATGGCCCAGGGGAGCCGCTGGTGTCCCCACGTCTCTGACCCCGGGTGTGCCCTCCTTCTAGTGCCTGTTTGCTGGGGTTATGGGGAATAGGTCTTGGGCGGTGTGGGGTGGGGGAATGTGGGGACCTCAGTATGTGGGGTTGTGGGGCCTGGGGGTGTGGGGCCTGAGGACCAGAGACAGAGATGACGGGTTCGGCTACAGTGTTCTTAGAATAACGTGACATGGAGCTCAAGTGCACAAATGAGTTTCTGAGTTCAGCTTGCTGGTGAGCAGGGCCACTAAGAACCCAGAGAGCTAGGTTGTCCTTGGGGTCCCCGGGAGTCCGGGGTGTGGTTGCCCTGGGTCAGGCAGTGGACTCAGGTGCCCACAGGCCAACCCACTCCTGTCACCACGTGGACTCCCCGAAAGGTCTCAGCAGCTTTCCTCTGGAGCGGAGGGTTCCCAGGCTTAGCTCGTCCTTTTCAGGCAGTTTCTATCTGGAAAACTGAAATTTGCCAGAAATGAGGGAAGCCTCCTTGGGAATTTGGACTCAGATGGAAGTGTTCCCAGAGTGCAGATTCCGCTGCTAATAATTAAGACTCACTTGGGGAGAGTGAAGCCCCACACCCACTGTGGGCGCCGGAACAAACTCAGCTCCCAGAATCAGGGAGCTGCAGGCCCTGGGCCGGCAGCTGACGGGTTTTCTTACTGTTGGCTCCTTTTATCTTCCAAACACAACGCCCCGGGACAGCCTCCACTGTGCTGCTCAGGGTGTGGCCCCCTTTCTGTTTTGTTCCCTCCATGCTGCCAGTTCTAGACAAACCACCCACCATCTAGTAAATACAAGAGGTTTTGTTCCAGAAAGACCTCTTTTGAAGTCTAAAGGCCCAGTTCGAAGGAGCACACGCCCACGAGGGGCGGCTAAGATGCAACTGAATCTTTAATCCCCCCCCTTTTTTGTTTTAATAACAAAATTCTTCAGAAACAACATGCGGAGGACAGGTATTCTTTCCTTTTTGGCGAAGGAGAACCTGTCCTCTCCTGCCTATGCCATCGTCCATTCCAACCTGGACAGCGTAAGCACACAGTGAAAAGTGGCATCATCCTGAGCAGGCTGGTCTTCTCAGGCCAGGGCCTCCTGGAGTTAAGGGGTGGGGTCCCGAGGCAGGGATTCGCAACTTCCCCTGGATAAGCATGATATTGTGATTTATAATAAATATATAGTCTGGTCTTCACCTAGGTTCCTGGCTCATGGCTGGCTCCCCAAACCCTTACAATTTCCTCAGTGATAAGAGTAATGGAAGCATCTGTTGTTACAATATTTGGTCTCTTGTCTTCAGTTTGTGAAACCAGTGAAATGACTTCAGAACCATAAAGGTGTAATGGGTGACTTTTATTCTTAACAAGCCCCCTTCCACCTCATCTGAGTTTATGGTAATGAGGTGCCTTTTGGTCACTGAGGATGATTGGTTGCCATAGTAACCGACCAGGAAAAAGCCTCAGAAATTTTAGTCTTGTCCCCTGATTTCCAGGGATGGAGAGGGGCTGGAGGTTGGATCAATGGCGATTGGCCAATGATTTAATCAATTGTGACTATGTCATGAAGCCTCCATACAAACCCTAAAGGATGGGGTTTGGGGAGAACCAGAATGGTCCACATACCTGCCACCGTACCAGGCTCCAAACCCCACGAGGACAGAAGCTTCTTCGTTCAAAACCTCACCCTGTGTATCTCTTCATCTGGCTGCTGATTCATATCGTCTAATATCTTTTGTAATACATCAGTAATTTAGTGAGTAAATGGATTTCTTAAATTTGGTGAGCTGCTTTTACACATTAACCAAATGTGAAGAGTGGCCATGGGAACCTCTGAATTATAGCTGGTTGGTGACAACTTGGACTTGGCATCTGAAGTGGAGGGTGGTCCTGTGGGACTGAATTCTTAACCTATGGGATCTGTCTCTATCTCCAGGTAGATAGTGTCAGAACTGAGTGAGGTGATAGGATGCTGGTCAGTGCCCACTGAGAACTGAATTATTAGCATTGAAAAAATACATCTGGTAAGGAACCACAGCAGGTAAAGTTTAATGTGATGGAAAGGATTCAGGGTGAATGCTTTTCTGTGGCCGGACAAACAACAGGGTCAGGCTGGGCAGTGCGTGCAACAATTGGAATTTATTGAGGACAGCGTGAAATGGTTTCTTGGTGACTTTCTACTGCACATGGCAGTTTTGAGGCATTTACACGTGTATGGATATTTTGTGAATCTTTGCATGCATAGGGCATCTTTGGGCAGCCAGGTTGTACAGGTCCCTTTGAAGAAGCTTAACTTTGCTGGTTCCTGATCCCAGTCTGCAGAAATGACTTTGCTGGGTGGCACTGCCCCAAATTACAGGCATGGTGTCTCTCTGGAAAGAAAGTCTCCAAAGTATTGGCAAATGTCGAGCTACTGATAATTTGGCTCTGGGATAGTCCTGTGGAGGGGAGGCCCCTCAATGTGGGATCATGGAGACAGTGTTGCTCTCATCCAGGGTCCACTATGACCCCCTGCCCTCCCGAGCTGACCTGAGAGGACCCACTGCCCAGCCCCCTGCAGTGGTGGTGGCGGTGCTCGGCCAGGAGCTCGTGCCCTCCGAGGCCTCTGTGTGCGTGTCCTGCTCGGCTCTCGGCATGTCTCCTGGGTCTGGGAATGCACCACGGACGCTGGGCCTTGGGGAGGAGGAGCCGATGCTGCTGCTGGGACATCCGGGTGATGCCAGGCTCCCTGTGGGAACAGCCTCCTTGTCAAGAGCACGATGGGCCATGTGAGCGGCCCCTTGTAGCTGTCTTTTCCCTCTCAATATCCATACATTTTAACATCTTTGTGAGTTTTGGGAACATTCACCCCAACCAGGATGAATAAGAACTGCAAAATTACAGCAGTGGAGGGGAGGCCTCCCCATGGCATGGCTAGACCCATCCTGCATGCTCCTTCTCTTCTCTTTTCAAAGTAAGCGGAATATCACACCTGGAACTCATGGGTTTCTTTCTCATGGGTTTCTCCAGAGTTGCTTGAAATAAGGGAATGCGAGTCACCTTCTCTGAGCTGCCATTGACTACACTCCATCCGACACTGCACATTTCAACAGGTGGAGCTGATAGCCCTGCCTCTCAGCCTGGCTGGCCCCCTTGGTCACTGTCCTCCTGAGGGGGCTGGGGCACAGTTACTGTGCCAGAACCTCCCAGTGTACACGAGAGGCTGAGCAGCACTGTCTTGGGGCTTCTTCTCGGCTCCTCGTCCCACACTCCGAATGGCACCGAGGAGCCTGGGACGGGTCCTGCCTGGACATCCAGCCTCAGACACTCTGGACTGCTCCATCGTTTAGAATGTCAGCTCTGGCTTGTGACTCACAGCGCTGGCATTTGCTTATAAATGAGTCTAAGTGTGGAAACCATGCAGAGTGTGCAGAGTTTCAGCGGCCCTGTTCGGTGGGGGCTTCAGAGCACACGCCTTTGTTTTCCTGAGCTTCTCTGACCTGACATGAGGCTGCATATACTTTAAGCAGCTTGTAGAAAGGGAAAGCTTTCTGTTTTAGAAGAAAACAGGAGGTGTTCTGCTCGAGCTGCTCAGGACTGGCAAGCAGCACACTGGCAAACGGCGAGAGATTGTAGCCCATGTGTAGCCCATGCAGTGTTTGATTCAGGACGCTTTTGGTGTACTTCTGCCCCAAGAAGGGCTAGGGGAGGCAGGTGGGCTCAAGCTCCAGCCCTTATCAGAGATCCTGAGAAGTAAAGACTTGAAGAATATTCTGGCTTGGAGGACAAAACACAGCAGCATCTCACAGGTGGTAGCCTGCAGAGACCTTCTCTGAGGGGGAGATTCCTGGGGTGCTCTTGGGCTGAATGCCAGTAGAAGGGAGTGGAGGGCAGCAGTATTGGTGGAAGGGAGATGTGGAGATTCAACAGAAGCCCACCAAGGCCACAGCTAACCCTGCTGGGCACTGGGGAGCAGGCTGCCCGGAGAGGTAGCACAGCTCCCTTCAGTAGGGGTCACCCCTGGAGAAGCCCTGCAGGCAGCCCCCCCAGCCGTGGAGACATAAGTCCTTTACTCCATAAGGGCTCCAGGAGGTGCGTTGCTAAGCCATCACAGGTAGGAGGCCAGGCTGCAGGTTGATTTGGGGTGCATGTAGTTCAGGCAGAGCTCCCAGCAGGATGAGCTCCAGCTGCCTAAAGTGTGACTTGCTAGACAGCGTGCCCCCACTGGCTTCCCCACTCCCTACCTCCCTTGCCCCTCCCCTGTGTCCCAGTCAGCCTGCACACACACACACCACAGGCATTGGGTGCCCGCCTCCAAATTGGCTGCTAGAGAACCACACGAAGAGAGGCACCCTCTTGGCTGGGTCTGAGCAGGACCCTGAAGACCATGAACAGGGAATGAAAACTCCCTGTTTCCCCCGTGATGAAAATGCCTCAGTGGGGGGGGGGTCTCCCAACCCTGGTCGCCACTTCCTGTCCAGACCCTCAGCAACGCCCAGGCCTCTTGTGCTCACTGAGTAGTGGTCCCTGGGGACCTCACGTGACTTGAGGGTGAAGGTGCCCAGGATGACCTGAGGGTCACCAGGCCGATCTCCCCGAGGCCCCCACCTGACTGCGTGAGGAGGTTTTGGAGGGCCTTCCTTCTCCACAGCAGCTACCTCCATCGCCATGACTGGAAAGACCCTTTGAGGGTCTCCTTCATCCCGTCCTTTGTCTTAGGGGCTGATGTAGATTCCATGCCAGCTGGAGGGTCTTGGAAGTCATCGGGCCATCAGCATCAGTGTGTTATCTGTTGTTATGGGTTGAATTACCTTCACCCCCCTACCTCCACCTGAAAGGTATATTGATGTCTTAGCTCCTTGTTCCCATGAATATGACTTTATTTGGAAATAGGGTCTTAGCAGATGTAATTGAGTTAAGATGAAGTCATAAGGATTAGGGCTCTGATCCAATATGACTGGAGTCTTCATTAGAAGGAAAAAGACGCACAGGGAAGATGGCTGTGTGAGAGGAGAGACAGAGACAGGAGAAATGCATTTGTAAGCCAAAGAACATTAAGGAGTGATGGTCACCATCAGAAGGTGGGCAGTAGTGAGAAAGCATTGTACCCAGAGCCAGGGAGGAGCATAGACCCGCCAACACCTTGGTTTCTGACCTCTGGTCTCTGCAACTGTGAGATGATACATTTCTGTTGTTTAAGTGCCCGGTTGGTGGTGTTTTGTTATGACAGCCCCCCAAAACTAGGCACTTGTGAGGTGGTTTGCCTTCATGCTCTTATGCTATGGGGCCCCCTGATGTCATGATCATCAGTGCTTGTCTTTCTGAGCTTAGCGAGTCCCCAGGACACAGATGAACACAGCTGCCGACAGCTTCAATCAGCGCAGCATGGCCGTCTGAACTCCAGGCTGTCTGCTGACATATCCTGACTCCATGCCCCATGAGCCCGCAAACTGAAAACCAAGAGGGTTAGGATGTTGCCATAAAGAAGCAACATCTTGTGGTGGAGGGATTGTGACTTTTGGAGTCACATCTGTCTGGTTATGCTTTCTGGCGTCAGCTATTTGAACTTGGCCAAGTTGCTTGTGCTCTGAGTTTTCATTAGCCCATGTGTAAAATGAGTATAATAATGAGTAACTCTGGTAAATAATGAATAAACAATTTGGGTGCCTGTGTGAGCCTGGTCTTTTCCTGAAGGTCCAGCATTTGCATTTGTACCTTCTGTCTTCCGAACTATGGTGGTCATGGCGAAGGTTCGTGTGTACTGTCTGTTCTGCTTAATCTCCCAATAATAAACCCACCAAGAATGACAGCTGGTGATGGGAGCCATGATAGGGACCCTGATGGAACACCAATATGAGCGACAGCCTTCTGCAGCACTGGAGGTGGTCATGCAATGTGTGTCCCCTGCACGCCTCCTTAGAGTGAGTGCCCTTTTATAAATAAGGAGCTGCAGCGTGAGGCGGCTAGGCAGCTCGTCCAGGACCTTTCAGCTTCAGGGGAACTCAGAGGCATTTCTGGGTTCATGTCGCCAACCCCTTCAGTCTACTCAGTCCTGAGAGAGACCCTTCTCTTCCTGTCCCCTCGGTTAACTCACAGTTCCTAACACTTGATGGAGGTGAGGAGAAGGTATTTGTGGGACCCTGACTCAGGAGGAGCTTAATAGATGCTGACTGTGAAGGCAGAGATGAGGAAAGTGAATCTGGAGGTGGCAACAAGCCCCTCCTGCTTCTTGTCCTTCCTGCCACGGCCGTTCTCACAGCCATGGACACTGTCTCTACTCTCTCCCTCTGGCACGGATCCAGTTCTCTTTAGCAGTGTGATCTGCTGATTTCTCTTAGTTTGCTTCCCTCCTTTTTTTCCACTGTGGATAAAACAATTCATTTTTTCTTGATCTCTAAGATACAACAAAATACTATCGTATCTAGTCTTTTGGGTCCTACATTCTGCTTATCAAAATGGATATTGCAATTGGTTTCTTATTTGTCTTTCTGACAGTTCCAGGAGGAAAAAGTGGGTGAAATTGTAAGTTAAAATGTACCTGCTGGTACATAACAATACATCTGCCTGTCTGTCTATATCTATCTATCTATCTATCTATCTATCTATCTATCTATCTATCTATCTATCTATCTATCTATCATTTTCTCTCTCTCTCTCTCTCTCTCTCTATCTCTCTCTCTCTCTCTCTCTCTCTCTCTCTCTCTCTCTCTCTCTATATATATATATATATATATATATATATATATATATGAAATGTGCAACAATTTGCTCAGCCTACTTTGAGCAGAGATGGAACCTACGATTTGAGCCGAATGTCAATAGCAGGTTTCAAGGGCAAAGCTTCCTGTAGATGGACACTGAAGAGCAGGTGGGCTAAGCCCAGAGTATCCTTGGTCAAACCTTGGGAAGGATATTCACAACTGGTGTACATGGTGTTCCACAGTGAAAGCCAGGCCATGGAACTACTCAATGAGGTAGCAACAAACTTTGAGTGACCTCATTTTCTCTAACAGCTGTAAACTATCCTAACCCCACAATTATCAGTTGAAAAGCCATATTGCTCCACTCCAGCTTAATTTCTCCTAAAAGCTGTGCCCTCTGCCATCACCATCAGTCACACAGCATGTTCTGAATGGAACAAAGCCCGTGAATTTACCCAGTTCAGAAGGCAGGGTTTTCCTTTTTCATTCTCAGCCCAGAGAATATTTTCATTTGTTAATGTTTATCAAGGAAGAGAGAGTGTGGAAGAAGTGCTGTGGTCCTTTTTTAGATGGTGCCATGTTGAAAACAATATTAGTCAGGGTTCCCCAGATAAACAGAACCAATAGAATAGCTAGCTAGATAATAGGTAAATGATAGATAGATAGATAGATAGATAGATAGATAGTAGAATAGATAGATAGATAGATAGATAGTAGATAGGTACATACATACATACATGTCAGAGGAGATTTATTACAGGAACTGGCTCACACATTTATGGAGAAGTGCCACCATCTGCCATCTGCAAGATGGAGACCCAGGGAAGTCATTTGTGTAATTCAGCCCAAGTCCAAAAGCCTGAGAACAAGGAGATCTGATGCCCAAAGGCAAGAGGTGAATGTCCTAGGTCAAGAAGAAAAAGAATTTGCCCTTCCTCTGCCTTTTGTTCCATTCAGACTCCAATGGATTGGATGATACCCACCATCACATTGGTGAGGGTGGGTCTTTTTATCCAGTTCACTGAATCAAATGCTAATCTCCTCTGAAACACTCTCACAGGGACACCCAGAAATCACGTCTTACCAGCTATCTGGGCATCCCTCAAAGTGACACAGAAGTAACTATCATACAGTCTCTTTAGAAGACAACCCAAGTGAACGCCCTCTGGGTTGGCTCTGTATGGAGACGCAGGATACAAGCCAGCCAGAGCCCTTCGCAGGAGCAGAAGTGGTAGAGCTGGCCTTGGCCTGGCTGGGGAAAGACAATCCAAGTGGCCCTGAACAAGCCAGCATGGTCCACTCATCGTGTGGGTCTTGCCCAGACATCTAAGACACCTCCTATGTGGGGGTAAGATGCCTCCAAAATATCAGGAGACTCATGCCAGACTGAAGGTGTCCGTGGGTGGCCAGAGGGCCTTAGCTTTGCTTTTGCTCTGTAGCCAGCCCAGAGGAGCCACACGAATAGCAGCCAGGCCAGCAGACCTCCCGGAGGTTGGAGGGATCAAATCTTTGTGGACAGTGCCTTTAAAAAAAACACATAATCAGGAAGGTCCTAGGAATGTGAGCAGTGCCAAGAATTTCAGGGTCCAGGCCATGGCTTGCATTCCTCCACAGTGTCATGGGAGGCACTGACCACGTGTGCCCAGAGTTCTGAAAGCCACTGACCAACCATTGTTCTCAGTCCATGGCTCTGTAGAGGGCACCAGCTGTTCCACAGACGAACCAGGGCAATCATCTAACCATGCCAGTCACCATCAATTTATAGACTTGGGTCTGTGTGGCCAGTTCTCTGCACTGACTGTTCTAGTGGCTATGCTGTACTTAAAATGCACACAAGCTCCTAAAAGTGAGCCACACTCCCTTGGATGCATGGCCAAAGGTCTTCTCAGACTTTGGATCTGACTCACCACGTTAGAGGATCCCACTGTTCTTCTGTGGGCTTCCGTTAAAATCAACAATGTACGAATCTCTGATGACCATGGATCACAAGCAACACAATTATTAGACCAAGAATTGAAGAAATAGAGACAACAGGATGCTGGATTCCTCTCTACCTGTTACCTCTCAGTTCTTGGCAGTGACTCGTGCCCCAGCACCATACTGGAGCTGGAAAACTCATGCTGATCTTCTGGGGATGGTTCTACTTCTGCCATCAGTGTTGCCGAGTGTTGAACCCCCCCCCCATGACTTCTTCCTTACTGCACCGATGTTTGAGAAAAGCCTCCCTGTGCAAAGGGTTGAGTGTCCAGTCTGACCTGGAGAGCCGAGCTTTTGGAAGCCGAGGGCTCTGGCTCCCTGGGGAGAGCTATCTTGGCTCATGCAGTTGTGGGACTCATGGAATCAGGTCTTTTTACTGAGTTATAGGTCATCTCCTCCTTCTGGCCGGCAATCTGGCTGCTAGTTTTACGACGATTAACTCCTTGAGTTTAAATAAATCCCTGAGATAGACTGTTTTAAATTCCTGAGTTGTGCCAGATACCATTTTCTAAAGGAAACGAGCACCTTTTCCCCAACCTTTAAAAATGCATTAGAAATACTTTATTCGAGTCCTGAGAAGCTTGGAGAAGTCAGTCCTGCACTGGCAGACAAGTGCTCTCTCACATCTTGGGCTCTGTGTGTCTTGTGGCTGACCCTGTGCCTTGAGGGGACAGGGGTGTCTGGGGGGCTTTCAGTGACTCTCACCAGATGGCGGGAGAGCTCCATGAGCAGGCTTTGGGCTTTCTTCCGTTTCTGTGATGGATGAGCCCCGGGCCGTCCAGGGCTGTGCATCTGGGTGGCTGTTAATGTGAGACAAATATCTGGGCACCTCAGTTCTTCAATTGCAAGGAGAGGCCTGGGGAGTTGAGTCATTTTCATGCAGAACATTCTACGGTATAAATGTCAGGCTAGCAGCAGCGTGGTTATCAGAACGTGGACCTGGGTGCCCAGTACAGTGTGCGCCCAAGAGCACAAGTGGGAAACCCCCTCCGGATTCCCACAGTGGTCACGGTAGTGGCCGACCCCTGACCCAGGAGCCTGCGTCTACCCTGTCCTCTCCTGTAGGGGCTGCCTCTCCGTGTTCAGCCTCCCTCCACGTGCACCTGCAGGCCTGGGGCCTTGTAGCCCTGGGGCCTTGTAGCCCTGGTCCCTGGCCTCACTCCTCTCTGTCTCCTCTCAGTTACCTCGGGAGAGTTGAACTAGATGGAGATCATTTCTCCACTAAGCTTGAAACCTCACCAGGGGCTGGAGGACAGGACTCAGCTCCCAGACAAATTTCTCAAAATCAGCTCCTGTGTTTCACGCATGATAAATGCAGTGCCTTCCGAGGGGCAAGCAGCCTGTTTTCCATGCTTCCCTTCCCTATTATAGACTGAAACGTTGGCAGGTATCACCTTCTAAATTGGAACTGGCATGGGAGTCGTGACTTTAAGCCAGTCAGGAACCACAGCCCAGGGTGGCTCTTGGGCGGGGGGGAATGGGGAGAAAAGGCCTGTTCTACAAGGTACCTGCGCTCAGAAGCAGCGTCCTCTTGATTCTGTGGCCTGTGCTTCACTGTCTGAGCTCTGTTTCCAATAACTAAACCTTGCGTGGCTCACTGAAACCCGCCCATGGGCTGCCTTGCAGTCTAGAGAGCACTTGGGGCAGAGCGCCTATCTGCCTGATAAAAGCCCAGCCCTTTGCTCTGCTCCCTCCTTGTCCCTCTGGTCCACTGGCCACTTCCTGCCAGCCTTCGAGACCTGGCTCAGTTCTCGCTTTCTCAGTGACACGATCTCCCATGAGAGCTGCCTCCTGTTCCCGGGCCTCCCCTCTCCCCCTTTCCTTCCAGCCTGATCACTGCCTGCACACTATATGATTTGCTTCTTCACGGTGTTTTGTGCTTGTTGCTTCTTCTCTTGCCACTAGAATGCAGACCCATGAGGGCAGAATCTTGTCTTGTGGAGAATGAATGCTGAATGCACGTGCTGAGCAGGCTGCACTTCCAGGGTAAATATCTGTCGTATTAAAGTGAATGCATGTTGAAGCTACAGGAACCTTGGCTCACCTGGCCCAGTGTTCCACCCTCAAGGTGAGGAGTCAGTGACCTGCTAGAGACCATGGTGGCCCTGGCAGAGGCGGAGCAGGTGGCCTGGGGTCTGTCCAGGATCTTTCAATGGCTTTCTGTCCCAGCTATAACCTCCTCCTCCCTCTCGTCCTCTTTAAACGCCCCACTCCACAGCGTGCTTGGGGGCCTGTGGCACTGAATGAATGGGGCAATGAATAGGTGTGGAAGGTTCTGACCAGCTACTCCTGTACAGCATGGGTGGGGAATAGGGCACAGGTTCTCGAGTCAGGACCCCATCACCGGCTGGCTGGCCTGGGGCAAACTATTCCAGTTCTCCGTGCCTCAGTGTCCCTATCTGCACAGTGGGGATAATTAGAGCAGTGCTTACCTCCTTGGTCTACTGTGAAGTTTAAAGAAAACCAGGTGGGGAAAGTTGTTAGGACACTGCTGGTCCTGTAGGCGGGAGTTAACAAATATTCATTGTTGCACTCGTAAGAGGAGTAAACCCTTTTGATACACAAGCAAATACATCCTTGGAGGTGTCTGCAAGCGTCTTACAGACAGGCCCTCGCTCGCTCCATGCTTAGAGGACAACACAGTGCAGGAAGTCTCTAGTTCCTTGTGTTTTCTTCTTCGGGCGTGTGCAGCCCTTTCTCTGTTATTTATTAACTCTGCACCTATGCCCACCCCAAAACTCATTGGTTCATGCTGCAGCAACACAGCCCCTGAATAGCATTTCAGCCATGCTGGGGACCCCATTCTGCCCCTCGCCTCCCTCCCCCTCAGGACCACTTCCTCCACAGATGCAGGACCTTGGTGGCTGTTAATGGACCCGTTCCTGCCCGGTGACTCGGGTGCTGACAGGGCAGGATCACACCTTGACGGGGAGGTCCAGGCTGGGTCATCACTGCAGTGACGGGAAGACATGGATTTCGGAAGAAATGGAATGGAAATGGCGGTAGTGAGGCTCTCTCAGCCTGGAAGACCTTCCTCCAGCTCTCTTCCAGCATGCTCAGGGGCCCTACTCCAGTAGCTTTCTGGGTGCCATTACGCTGACCATTGCCTCCCACCCCCCTCCATGACTAGTTCTGTAGTCATATGGAAGGTCTTGCTCCCACAGTCGTTATTCTCTTAAATGTAGGGCTCCTTTCCTTCCCCAAGAAACCTGCTTTCCAAGCAGCCCTGGCACCAGCAGCTGGCGTCTTTTTTTAGGGACAGCCGGGAGCCTAACATTTGTACTGAATGTTCTGAGTTGACCAGGGTCGTGCAGGGTGCACCAGTGGGAACCACCTAATGGGAAAGTGAATTGCTTTTCAGCCCCAGGCTTGCTGACATTCCATTCAGCTGCCTGGCATGCTTCCTCTCAGGGTTTCATCCTATGGGCAGCTGCAGCTGCTCTTCTGGGTCCCAGCCCCTCAGCCTGTCCTTCCTCCTCCCTGACTTCCTGGCCGTATTCTCCTGCCCCTGAGGATCCCAGTCCTGGCTCTGAGGAGGGAGGAGACTCAGACTGCAGGAGTTCTGGTCCCTCCCATCTCCAACAGAGACTGCCTACCCCTGCTCCCCAGGAAGCCTCAGAGCAAATCCCAGAGATACCTGGGTTGTTCAAATTGATGCTAGGACCCCACAGTCTCTGGGGAGGGGCTTGGGTCTCCAAGACCCAGGGTAAGATATTTTCTGCTTGTCTTCCTTGCTCCCAACGACCCACAGGTTGGTTTTTGCAGTTGGGAAGCTGCCCAGGGTCCTGACTTGTATTCACTGCAGGGTGGGTAATGAGAAACATTTCACTTCTCCAGGATGAAGCCAGCCAGGGCAGAGGGACAGTCACTCCCGGGGAGGACTAGAGTTCGGTCCCAGGGCCAGTACTCTCCCCACAGTCCCTATAGCAAACTCCCCCTGCCCCCTTTCCATGCCCCTCTGTACCCCTCAAAGCAGAGGCATGTCCTGCTGGGGACAGCCTTATGTAGCCTTGTTCCTTGGGAGCTCTGAGGATGGTCACCACCCCGGGCTCCTGGGAGGGCCGGAGGCCTGTTGTGAGCCTCAGAGATGACAGGGCCCTCGAGGTCAGCTGCCTTCCTAGAAGGCACTGAATATGCAGTCCCGATGAGGTGTGATCGCCCCTCTGTTTGTGTTCCTCAGCCTCCTCTGTGACCCAGCTGTTCTCTGCGGGAGGTGACGGCAGGACATGTGGGCAGCTGGGTTTCTGGGTGGCGCTGCCCTTGGCCGGGAGGAATGGAGTTTGAAACCAAAAGTGGACTCTGACTTCAGACCGAGGAGAGGGTTTCTGCAGGGCAGTGAGGAGAAGTGGGGACTGACCACTGGGTGTGCGCACCCTGTCTGAGGAAAACGCCCCCAGCAGTTAGAGGAGCAGGGCTGCAGCCCACGGTTCTGAGTGGCCCCACCCACAGGGCTCTTGGCAAACAGCAAGTGTGTCCGGGCGCTGCCTGTCCTGCCTCACTAGCCAGTCCAAGCTCAGGTACTGGACAAGTCCTGAAAGGAAACAAGGCCCTAAGCCTCTTGGGATTACATGTAGACTAGATTGTAAACAAGTTTTTCTCCAGGGTCTCCCAAATCAATTTATATCTATCGGGACAAGTGCCCCTCCCTCCCAACCCAATCTCACTGTTGGGTGGGGATCAGATAGCCTTCAGTCCACTTGCATGATTTTTATGACAGTTACCCCTATACCCAATGGTCTCATCCACAATATTCCCACAAGTCCAGTGAAGTGGAACAGAAAGAGAAAGAAGCGGAGAGGTAGCTGTTGGCAGCAGGCCCGCTGCCTTTCAGTACCACAGAAAGGTTAGTGGAGTTCCGGCCGTCAGAGCTGACTCCCTGCCCAGGGTGGGGCTAGTCAGGTTCCAGGCCACACACTCCTTCAGTCCCGAGTCTTATTGTTCCACAGGTCCCTGGGTGCCTGCAGTCAGCACCTACTTCCAGCATATTTTCCCCACCACCCCCTCCAGGCCGTCTCACCTGCACGGGAAGTACTAGGGTCTGAGGGGGCAGAGGACAAGTGCCCAAGTCACAGACCAGAAAGGCCTGGAACCCCAGTGCTATTTGTTTGCAGGGCCATTGAAATCCACACTTGCCTCCAGCCTGCCCTGGGCCTCTGAAGCAAAGTCTCCAGTGTTCATCTTTTCTCTTCTTTAAAGCATCTGCATTTTGCCTCAGGCCTTGACTTTGTCTGGAGGCTGCACTGAAGGTGTCCGATGGGTTCTGGGAGAGGAAGTTGGTCAGGAGCTGCAGGCCGATCATTGCTGTGGTTGATACAGACTTGCAGAACCCGCTCATTTCTTGTTACTCTGACTCAGCGGCCAGGGCGCCTCCAGCTTTGTTAGGGCTCATACCCAACGCTCACTGAGAGCTGTGCTCAGAAACACCGCCTAGAACTTTTCCAGCACGAGGCTGGGGCAGGACTCTGGAGCCAGACACTTCTGTTCAGGTCTGAATTCCTCCACCTCCTGGCTCTGTGAGCTCGGCCAGGCGAGGCGACCTTTCTAAGCTACTTCTGTGACTTTTGGCTTAGGTAAGATTCAGGAGTCAATATTGCGTATTGCATGTTAGTTCCGGGGGTACTTTGTGTTTTCTAGGGGTCACACCAGCATCTATCCCCCACCCCCCAAAAAGCTCTTCTTATAATGTGACCCTGACATTCTTACTGAGAGGTGGGGGTCCCTGTTCCCTCCTTCTCAGACTGTGCGGTGAGGATCTGCGTAGCCGGCACAGAATCACATGCCACCTGGCCTCTCTCTCCGGGTTTGCTTGCTCTGGGGGAGGGCAGTTGACATGCTGTGTGTGTCTACAGCCCCTGCCATCCTCTAACTGATGCTCGTGGGACCTTGAGCCAGAAATGCTCGGGTGAGCTGTTCTGAATTCCTGCCCCACCAAAACTGGAAGATACAGTACTGATTACCGTTGCTTGCACACACTCTGTTTTGAGGTGTTTTGTTCCTTAGCCATTGCACCCTGAACAGGTCCGTGGCAATAAAAGGAGACCATTATTTTATTGTTGAATCTCAGATTGCAGGTAGACGGAGACTTCGTAGCTCAAAGATGTTTCTTCCTAAAATGTAGACCACATGCTTCACTTTATGAATAAAATATCTGTTGCACCCATTGGCCATTTAGGTATCAATTCCTGAGGTTTTAGGATGTGGCTATCTTGTCTCTGATAAAGCTGAAAGCGACACTGAGACTCCTATCACGGCAGATCCTCCTTTTGGGTCCCCTGCGGCACCTCACCTGTGCTTAGTCCATACAGACACTGGGCTCCTAGTTTATTGTATTCTTTTACAAGCAGAAAATACTGGAAATAAGAAGGGAATGCTGACCTACAAGTCTGCCTGAACATCTGGAAAATAACTTTAAATATTTATCCTATCTCTCTCTAGGAGATTTCTCATTTGCCTTGGAGAACTTTGATTACTACTAAGTGATCCACTAGAGTACAAAACTGTTCTCTGTAGAGAAAGATTTTACATTCTTGCTTGCAACTTTGCTCTGTTCTGCTTAAGGTGTTCAGAAAAAACTTCGTACTGGCAAAAGAAACTTGTCAGAGAGAAGCTGAGGGGCTGGAATGGAGGATGGCCTTGGACTTCAGTTCTAATGAAAGCACACCAGCTCAGGCCCCACACGTGCACCTGCACACACATTTCTCCTCAGACCCTGCTCAGCGCATGGTCGTAGCTTGGGGTGACTTCCAGTGGAAAGTGATCATTGCTTCCTAGTTGGTGCCAGCTATACAGGGACAGTGTGTCCACCTCTTTCCCCTCCCCCTTGTGGGCACCAGTTTCCACTGGCGGTAGGTGTGGCCTTGGGACCTTGTTCTGCAATCTGGTCCTTTAATCCTTTGAGTCTTCCTGTATGTTCTCCCCTCTCTCATCTGCTGGCCAGATGTGGAGGGCCTGGGTCCTTGGAGGCCCTGGTGGTGACAGAGCCACTGGAGGGGGAAAGCCTGAGTCCCAGAATGACTGTGTGGAGCAGACACCCTCCTTCCCACCTGTGTTAGATGAGGGTGGGAGAAAAATAAACTTTTATCCCGTTAAGTCACAGGCACAGCTCACCATAGCTGGCTCACCTGTGACACTTGGAGGAAAGGTTCACTTCTGCATTTTCCTTGTTTTTGCAGAGTCAAGCTGGTGATGTTCACAGAGAGAGTGGGGGGAAAACGAGCCTTTACTCGGAACATTCAGCTTTGTGTTTGCTTTCACAAGATGAAGGAGGAAGAACTGAGAGGAAAAGCGGACTGACAAGCTCTTTGCATCTTCTCCCTCGTTTATAGAAGAAAAACGCCCTAAGAGTTGTTGAAGTGGGTCAGCCATCTGTGCGGGCAGACAGCAGAAAGGGATGTATTGCCTGAGTGTTACCTTTTTTTAAACCTATTTCACACCTGAACAGTTAGCCTTAATTGTTTTCATCAGTAACCACAGCTGGGAAGAAAATAATAAGTGAGTGAGGAAATTTTATATAATTTGAGTCTTTTACTTGACCGTGTCTTTGGGAAATCTGGCTGTTTGGAACTGTAGACAAAAATCAGGGTGCCCTTGGAAAGGACCAAGGTCAAAATGGGTTTCCAAATTAGCATTACACTTGCAAAGTTGACGTGAGGACAAATACATTTGTCATGCAGGGTCTCTGGTCCCACTCCCCACATAAGAACGCAGGATATGGTGAGGCCAAAAAGGAACACCCATGGAGCCATAGGTAGGGGAGTCACACCACTATATTCTCACTGGCGGCTGGGTTGGAGGAACAGGAAGCAGGAGCCACACGATCCGCAGCCTACCGTCTGCTTCTCTGCCAACCAACCCACTTGTTAGCTGCAATCTGCCATTCGATTCTCTGTCAAACATTCAACCCCTCAATGCAGCCATGACAGTTATATCAGTGGCTAATGACTAAATGGTAACAGCTGATGGCCAACTAGTCACAGCTGATGACCATCTATTACCTGAACCAACACCCCTCCCTGTGAGGCCGAGAGCCTGGAAACTAGTCTCTGGGACTCTGTCCCCACAATGTTATTGAGTATTCTGTGCATGTGTTTACAGTCTTATCCATAAAAGTATTAATTTCCCCCCTCTTCTCTGTGTATAAAAATGTAATTCCAAGTACCTCCTCCCACGGGCCATGCAAGGGTGGTAAGATCAGATGGTCATGAATACCCACCAGCCAACTCCAGCACATCAGAGTTAACAGACAACCGTCAATCATCGTGTTTAAATCAGAAAACACTAGGAAGGGAAACATGCAGAATGCCATCTGGTCAGCAGTGACTGAAAACCACTTTCAGAAACTGGTGTATTTGGACACATGAATTAGATTTCTGACTCCTTAAATGATTTGATTGTGCATCTTCATGTCAGAGGGGAAATTTTAAATGCAGACATGGAGAGGCACAGCTATTCCACATGCATTACTTTGCTTAATTGCCGATGGCTATGTGCTGCCATCGGCGTATTTGTACCTGTCTATACTCATTTGAATTTTACTGGAATTAGTGGTGAGAAATGCCCAATTTTCATAAGTAGATTAGGAGAATGAAAAACGGGTTCAGATCCTCTATAGATGGAATCTAAAAGCTTGAGTGTGCCTGTATTTTGAGCCACAGGAATGATCTTGGCGTATCCTTATCTCTCTTCAGTGTGCAGGGTTTGATTTAAGGTGTTTATTGTGCAGTGTGCCGTGATTGCTTGTCCGTGATGAGCACGCAGGATCCCAGCCAGAGCACATCACGTTTCCGTGCTGGATGTTTAGGAGACTGGATTTTATTGTGGCTCCTGGGAGTTAAGATTCTCTTCAGAATCCTTTGATACGCTGTGGGGTGGTGGATTCCAAGTTCATGATCATATTTGCTCACTCTTGTGGGAGATAGATTCCTTTCAGAGCCATGGCTGCATTCGGGAGAGTGACTGGACTGTGCAGTAATACTTTGCTCCTTTCTCAGAGTGATTTGTTTTTCTGAATCTTAGGGAGGCGGGGTAGTGGCCGTGGTGTGGGAAGGTTGCATCGCCCTAACTCTCCCTCCTCCCCAAGACTGGGGAGTCATAAAACTTCAGTTGAACTGAGTAAACATGCAAACTTCCCAGCCCAGGCCATGGTGACCAGGAGCAGAGGGCCTGAAACATCCCTGGGAAGGACAACCACATGGATTGTGATTTCGGTGACCCCAAATTCTTTGATACGCCTCCAAGTGAGGGTGGAGTTTCTTGATTCTGGTGGGTTTGTGTCCACTGTACCCAATAGCCTCCTGTGTTGGAACAGAGAAGTCATTGACCTTAAGGCCTGGGAACCCTGCCTGGGCCTTTGGGACACCTACTGTCAGGATGCTCCCTCCCAATCCAGTGACACACTGTGGAGAGGCTCAGAATCCATGGCGAGGCCACGAGCTGGTGTTCCCAGTGTCGCCAGCCCCAATGGTCCCTAGGCTTGGTGTCATTCCACCCAGTCCCTTGCTGTCCTGGTGACTAGCTGTGGTGCGACACTGGGGAGCAGGACCAGCATTCCAGCTGTGCCTTACCTGAACTCTGACCCACACTGCCCTGGGAGCGTGGCTGATGTTTGCAGTTGGAGTGGTCTGTCACACAGTCAGGGACAGTCGGGACCCAGGTAGGTCTCCGTGCTGGCTAGGTGATCTCAGGCCAAGATAACAGGGGTTACAGCACGTGTGCTTGTGGCCCCGCCCAGGTGCAGACCCTCCTCCTACTCCTTATAGCTCACAACAGCCTAAAGCCTGGGATAAGGGGAGCCCTGCTGCTCATGGTCCAGCTGTCACCGTCTCCTTGGCTGAAGATTCTCTTGTCGGGGGCATAAGGGCTGGGGGCGTAGATGAGGGAAGGAAGAGACCACCCGGGGAGGAGTGAGGCTGCCCCTGCGAGGTGTGGCCAGTGTCCTCATGGCTGCGTATCCTTGTCCCCATGAAGGCTGGGCATCTTGTGTCTGCCTTTTTCCATGTGTGTTTGTAGGAATGTCCTTTGCTTAGGTCTCACTGGTGGCTCCGTGTGTGTGATGGCGAGGGGAGCTGCTACTGTTTGAGGTTGTGAACCCAGGAGAGGCAAGAGGGTGGTGCCGCAGGCTGTCTTCTGAGAAAAAGGATGGCGCCCAGTTCAGCCGTTTGTGCCAGCCTCCAGTTCTGTACCTACTTTTTCTTTACATTGAGACTTTTTTTTAAGAGGAGTTTTAGGGTCACAGAGAATTGAGAGGGAGATGCAGAGATTTCCCCTATAACCTTGCCCTCACCCCATGCACAGCCTCCCCCCATCACATCCCCACCAGAGGTACATTTGTTACAACCGATGACCCCACGCTGACACGTCATCGTGACCCAGAGTCCAGAGTTTACATGAGAGTTCATTCTTGGTGTTGCACATTCTGTGGGTTTGGATAAATGCACATGTCATCATAGTATAATACAGAGTATACTTACTGCCTTAAAAGTCCTCTGTGCTCTGCCTATTATTCCTTCTCTCCAACCCCTGGAAACCACTGATCTCTTTACTATCTCCATAGTTTTCCCTTTTCCAGAATGTCATGTAGATGTAGCCTTTTCAGACTACTTCCTTTCACTTAGTCTTTCCATGGCTTGGTAGCTCATTTGTTTTCAGCGCTGAATAATATTTCATTATCTGCATGTGACAAAGTTTATTTATCCGTTCACCTACTGAAGGTCACCTTAGTTCATACGGGAAGGATGTACAATGAGCATGCCATCAATCTCCTCCACAGTAGCACTGGGATGGGATGACAGTGGGGGGATGCCTTCTGCACCGGAAGGAAGCAATCTGCATCCTAGAATTCTATACCCAGCCAAACTCCAATGGTAAATTTGCCTCTAGAAAACATAATTGATTGCATGTGAAACGCCCACATTTTCCTTCGTTTAGATTTATGTGTAACATTTCAGGAGGAACTACAACCACACTTGGTGCTATATTTATCCTGGGGTTACTCTGACCTTCCCAACATGCCATGCCCTTCAGGGCTGCTCCCATCTCTGCCTTTTGTGGTGGTCAAACTTCTGGAAAATGTGGTATAGATAAATGGTTCTGAACTTCTTGGATCCATGGACCATTCTAAGAATTGAAACTACAAAAACTCTTCTGAAAAAGAAAAATATATGAGGTTTGACAATTAAGTTCACAAACTCATCCTAAAAAAAGTGCAACATGCCTCATTGCTGAATATCACTATGGTCACCTTTGAAGTACTCCCCTTGGGAAGCTATGCACCGATGCCAGTGCCTAGTCCACTCTTCAAAGCAATTTTAGAACTCTTTTTCTGGAATGACCATCAGAGTTGTCATTGTATTAACATTGATGTCCTGAATGTCATCAAAATGTTTTACTTTCAATATTTCCTTGATCTTCAGGTAAAGAAACAAGTCATTGGGTGCCAGATCAGGTGAGTAGGGAGGGTGTTCCAATAGTTATTTGTTTCCTGGCTAAAAACTCCCTCACAGACAGTGCCGTGTGAGCTGGTGCATTGTCATGATACAAGAACCGTCAATTGTTGGCGAAAAGTTCAGGTTGTCTAACTTTTTCATGCAGCTTTTTCAGCACTTCCAAATAGTGAACTTGGTTAACTGTTTGTCCATTTGGTACAAATTCATAATGAATAATCCCTCTGATGTCAAAAAGGTCAGTAGCATCATTGCAGCAAGTTTTCGGACCTAATTGTCAGAGCTCACATGTGTGCAGAGGTTCGTGGGGTTCCTGGGGGAACTCATTCTGCCTCCTCTTTCTCACCCCCAAACACTCTTCACATGTATCCCCTTTTTCTACTACCTTAATCTTCTTTTTCCTTATTTTTTTGTTACAGACATAATACAATGCAGAAAAATGTACTCAAAGAGAAAGTTCTAATTCACCCACTTACAGTTGGCTATGGATTCCTCTTGCTGTTTTGAATACCTTTAAAATTGTGTGTGTGCGTGTGTGGCTGTGGGTGAGTTTCTGAAAGCATGCATATATGCACATAAACAATCACATATTCACACTGCATTTGTTTTAAAAGCATGTTGTAGATCATAACATACATCTTCCACGATTTGGGTTTTCATGTGATAAATCATTGACGTCATTTTTTAACTCATACAGATTTTCCACATTGATTTAGTCAGTTCCTCCATATTCCTTAAGATGAGTACACTTTAATTAGCTTAAATAATGCTTTATTGATGGCCATTTAAGTTGTTTCAATTATTGTCATTTATACAAACAATACTGCACCGAAATATATATATGAATATATATAAATAGTAGCAATATCCATCCATCCATTCATCCATCTACCTACCTACCTACCTATGTCAGTAGGAATACGTCTACAGAATAGACTCTTAGAAGTAGAATTGCTAACTCAAACACATATATATTTAACTTTTTATGGTTCTTGTCAAATTGCTCTCCAACAGCACTGTACTAATTTATGCTCCCACCACAAGGATCTTAGAGTGCCTGTTTCTCCAGGTCTCCAATACTGCATGTTAGCAGTACTTTCAAATATTGTAGAAGGGCCAAAAAGAGTATCTCAAGGTTGCTTCATGTTTAACACCTATGACCACTCATAGGAGGAAATGTTTGCAATTTTTTTATGGCCAGTTTATCATTTTTCCTCTAGGAATTGCCAGTTCCTTTCTCTATTAATCAGACAAATTAACACTATCTGCTGCCATAGGCACTCTAAATTCCAGCGGCCTTACAAGATCTGGTTCACTTCCTGCTTACTGAAAGCCTTCTTCATCTGGAAGCCAGGCTGGTGAGATGCCACATCCAGGGTGGCTGCTGTGGGGGAGGCAGTTGGGCCTTTACTTTACAAATGCCTTCCGGTTTATGGGCTCCTGGTCTGCCTTCCCCAGAGGGCTTTCACAACTCATGTTTTGCTTAGCAAGGTCACACCTGTGTCAGGCTTATAAATATCTCCTTGTATTAAATCCATAATTTTAAAAGCATATTCATATATCGATTCCAACAGTCATTTATTTTCATGTGTATGTTGTGAGGACTTGGTTGTTTCCATTCTGCTCAACCAGCTGAAGGTGAGGGCACCTGGCCTCCTGGAACTCCATCCAGAGCAGTCTCTAGTCTACAGCACTCCTCCGCACCCCGCCGTGTTTGTCTGCCGTCCACTCCTTCCTCACATCTCCAGGGCTCCCTCCTGCCCTGATGGCTCCTTCCCAGAGTCCTCTCCTGGCGGCCCAGAAAGGCCCAGCTCACCTGGCTCACGCAGGTCTCTGCTTGTCCCACTCTACCCTCTCTCCACTGGGCTCTAAGACCCCCTCCCCCTGGAGTCTCAGAGTTCTATGCATCCTTCCTCCTCCTGCGTGCTGCCCCCATAGGTGCCCACAGACCCTCCCTCCCCACCACTTGCCTCTTCTGTGAGAGCCCCCAGGGTCATTTCTCCGCATGCTATCATGACGAGTGCAGATCCTGATCTTGCTCAGTGTGACACTCTAACTTCTTTCCCTATCATTACGCCCAGACCCAGGAGTCACCCCCTTCCTTGGTCTGACCTTTCATACCTCCAAGCCTTTGTAGGGATGTTGCTTTTGTGCAGAACCCCCTTTCTCTATGCTGCTGCCTGACTGATAACCACGATTCTTTCAGAACCAGTCCAACTCCACTCCCCTTGCAGGTAGGTATTCCCTGAGCTGCATGAGCACCAAACCTTCCTATCTGTCCATGTCACAACCAGTCCGAGCCTCTGCACTCCAGGCCTAGTCCTCTTACCCTGTGATACCCCTCCCTCTATCTCGGTAACACAGCATTGAGCTCCCAGAGGCCAGAGACCAAATCCTCTTGTCCTGAGGTCCCAGGGCATGGAGCTCGCAGGGCCAGGTCCTTGATGAGAACATAGCTGTGGAGCAGGCCGTCTTTGGCAGGTACGGAGCACAGGTACTTTACCTGCAGTAGAACAGGTAAGAATTTGGCCCCAAGAGAGGTGAGATGCTTGTGTGGCAAGCCCAGGGACTCTAGCTGGTGGCCGGCCCGCCTGCCCACTGGGTGTCCCGCTGTGGCTGGGAGGTCAGGCACACCCGCACAACCCTTATCAGTGAGCCCAGGGGAGTCAACAAGGCACCTGTGGTGGGATGCCCTGCCCTAAAAAGAAGCGTGCAGCTTCTTTGTAAAAGAACACATTTTGCTTCTCAAATCCCTAAGCCGCATGCAGCCCTGAAACAATGCTGGCTCCCGGAGCTGCTGGGCCATGAGGGGGATACCCAGGATCTGTCAAAGAGAGGGACAGGGCTAGACGATGTCTCAGGACTGCAATCTGCAGGCTGGGCTGACATACAGCTCTGTTTCCACATGCACGCACACTTCCCCTCAGTCCCTGGAATGAAAACAACACAGTGGCTCCGGCACATTCAGCATGAGGTTTCGATTTCCTGGTCCTCTAAGGCTGGGGAGTGACTGGACGGCTGCTCATTTGGCCGGAGCACACGCCCTGGCCCAATGAGAGGCACAGGTCTGGTGCGGGCAGGGTCACTGTGGTCTTTTGTCCTCTCAGGGCAGAGTGACTGAAGATGACCAGCTGCTTTTCAGCCATGGACACCAGCCAGAGCTGCAGTGGAGACACTGCTTGCAACTGCTGGGGCTTTTTCTATAATGTCTCTGCCCGTTCGTTTGCAAGTCTTGCCACACCTCTGACTTTTTCTAAATCTGGGATGGCCAAGTGCCAGCACACAAGCCACCACCATTTCCTCCCTGACATATGCCACTAAGGAATCATGGGCAGTGTCTGAATGCAGCCTCAGAATCCTTCTCAACGCTTGCCCAGAGCCGCCATTTCACATGAACATTCTAGACCATTGTGCAGCTGGGTCATCGAGGAGACCTCTTGTAAGCTGACTATTGGTGCCTTGAGTGTAAACGGCGGCCAATGTCCACACTGACAATCATAGAAATCAGTTGTTGGGAAGATGGGGCTGAAAGAGGTGAGCGAAGAACGGCTGACATGTGTCTAAGCACGCCCTGTTGGAGTGGTGGGCACTGTGCCTGTTTGGGAAGTTCGCATTCTGAGGTGCCCTCATGGGAACTATGTACAGGATATACGTTGAAGGCTCTGACCAGCGTGGCCGTGAGGAGCTTGTTGGCATGGGCACAGCCCTGAGTTTCCGTGAGGGCACTGCATGTGCTTGGGGTCACTGCACATGCGTGTTGGCACTGGTCCTCAGCCTGTTTTCCAGATGACGACACAGGCTCAGGGAGGCAAGGTGGCTTGCCCAGGGTCTCTGGTTGGTAAATACAGAGCAGGGCCAGGGCCAGCACTTCTATTCCTTCCATGAGCACATCTATAAAGGCACTGGGTGTCATTTGATTCCTTTGAATTCATTTTATCACCTTGGGGACATTTCCACTTGTGAGAAAGAGTCTCACACTCTCGGGACCAAGGCTGAGGTTGATGAGGTTTTGGGGCACAATAATGAGACAGAGCATTTCATTGGAGTGGAAAAAGGTCAACCATTATGGGCAACCCGGAAGCAGTACCTGGGGCCTGTTAAAGCCTCAATCGGTGTTTGCTGAAATTCAACTGAAATTACTTAAAGTCAAGTGTTTGCTAAGAATGCGTCTTTGCTTCAGTCGACAGGCCTGACTTGAGTCTCGCACACATGTGGGTGTATGAGACGTACACATACACACCAGACGTGTCACTGCAGCAGGGAGCTTTCTTTTCACAAGGCCTCATGGCTCCGACACAGCATGGCAAGCACTGGCCCTTCCCATGTACATGCCGTTGTCACCTCCTTGACTGTGCTTGGTGCCACCGGCAGGCCAGAATGAGTTCACAGAGACCGAAAGTGAGACAGAGGTTTCTGTCCTGCGACGTATGGCTGCATGCTCACTACCCTGCATTAGGAGATTTAGAACAACATTGTTTTATTGTATCTCCTGATTTTGTGTCAGGAATTTGGGCAGGGTGTAGCTCGGTGGGTCCCCTGCTCCCCCTGGAGCTGGCTGAGGTCACTTGGCGATATGTGTCTGGTGGTGGGCTGGTCTGAGGGTCCAAGACTGCTTCACTCACATGCCTGGGGTTCTGATGGGGGGGCCTGACCAGAGCACCCTGGTGTGGGCTTCCCAGCATGGTCATTGGAATTCCCCTAGAGCCACTGGCCTCTTCCAGAGTGAGAAGGTTCTAAGACAGGAGGTGCAGCTCCGCGGCTGCTATGACTTACTCACAGATGTACCAGACATTCTCTGCTGCTGCAGCCCATCACCAGCGAGACACTTGAGGAAGCCGTGTTCCAGCACGGCAAAACCTACTGCCTTTCGCAGTGGAGGAGCTGTGAAGACTCTGCAGCTGTCTTTCATCCTCTCCAGCACATGTGTCGTCACCTGGATTGCCAGGCCGTGAGATGGAGGGAGTGGGCCTGAGTGCCAGGAGGGCTCTGGCAAGTCCACATGCTGCACGTTCTTCTGGGTGGACCCCAGAGTCACTGCCCGCCCTTCTCTGTGCCCAAGAAGCCGGCCCTGTGAGCAGTACCAACTGGGCTCCGGTCCTCCAGGGGGATTTATCCTCCCGGCCTGTTTCCTGCCCCTTGTGGTTTAGCAGTGACTTGCCCCCATCTCATGTGTCCCCCTACTTCCTGGCCACTTCCCGCACCCCTCCCCCACAAAACATTTCTGGGGTTCTGGGCCTGCAGGTTGCACCCTACCTGTTGATTCTCACCAGCTCCCTCTGGACACGTCCCCTCACTGGTTCCTCCTTCCTTTGCTCTTTGAATTGCCATGAGTTTCCTGACAGGTGCCTGATCCATATGGCACATCTAAAAATCATTAACTTGATCATTTTCATAATAAAAGAACATGATAAAATTTTATAATCTGTTAGTAATAAAACAATGAATGCTAAAATATAACTTGTGAGATTTGTTTTTTTTGGGGAGACCCTAAGAGGCTGCAGGAACCTTTTGGAAATTGAAGACTGTATACAGTATTGGTTACTAATCTCACAAACACAAGGCCACTCCCGAGCCAAACGCTTTTCATCTTCCTTCGGAACCATGGCCCTGGGTGTGGCTGGCTGGTAGTGGCTTCTCTTCAGGTGTCCTGGAGCCTGACGCTCATCCCCTTCTTTAAGAGACGGGCAGGGTCCGAGTCCCATGTTAGGAGAGGACCGTGAGGGCTGCGAGGCTGGTGGCTGCGCTTGCTCACTGCCATGTGCTGCTGCATTCACGCTTCTGGTTTGAGGCGGTTGGCAGCCTGGCACAGGGTTGTGTGGCTGTACTCACCTCTAGTTTGCGGATGTGGCCCTGAGATGACAGTGTGAGGTTCTTGCCCAAAGCTCTGAAGCTGGTGTAGAGGTCCTGAGTGACCACTCTCCAGTGGCCAGTGGGTTTAATTAAGACACAAAGGGGCAGGAAGGCTTCTCTGCGGTGGAAACCTCTTCACAGAGCCATCTTCTCTAGCACAATCTGAACCTTTTTTCTTGGAGGCATCGACGCTGTGCCTCAGTGCCTGCCCAGGCTCTGGTCCTCCTGGAGGGCCACCTGTTCCTGTGTGTGTTCTGTGCCAAGGCCAATTGAGCAAGGAGCCAGGGTGATGCCGGCTGGTTCTGCTGTGTCCGCGCAAGTCTCCTCCCTTCAGGCTTCAGGCCATGGCGCCGAGTCTTTTGTTCTTGTCTTAGCACGTCTGTCTCTACTTCTACTTCTCCAAATATTTGACAAACAAAGACCTGCCACTCACCCTGGAGGTCTCCCCCGTCCCTTGGCACCATGTTCCCAGGCAGCTTGGTGTGGAACTTTGTCCAGGTGTGTGAAAACTCGAGGAGAAGGCTTGGCCTCATGTAACAGGGTTACCCTGACACTGGCCCACACATTGGGCCCACCTGGGTCTGAGTCAGGGCCTACCACAGGCTGGGCATGGGGGGGCTGTGTGCCTGTACAGGGCTCCCCCAACTCTGGCCTGCCACCTACATGTGAGCAGCCACCTCCTGAAGACAGGAGCCCTTGTATGGGGTTGCTGTGTTCTCCCTTCTGAAGAGTCCCCAGCAGGCCTCTGCTGAGTTCTGAGTCCTGTTGGCATGATTCCCTCACTCTTCTGCCCCCCACCCCCACAATCCGCTGCCCGTCTTTCAAACCGTCTGGGCTCCTCACAGGGCAGGTGGCGTGTGGGATGCAGGGTCTCTCCTTCTCTGCCCTCTCTGAACCTTCACGCTGCAACAGTTGGTATTGGAGATGAAAGGTCACTCTGTGTCATCCCAGCTGGGTGAGCTCCAGAAGAGAGAGTGGAGCTGGTGACAACAGTATTAGGAAGGCAAAGAGACACGTTACAAGGACAAGGACCTAAAGTGACATTGACAGAATTTTAATGCATTTACATTCCACTTCTAAAAAGACACGTGTGAGGCTCCCTTAACTCTTTTATGTATTTCTTGGACTTTAGGCAAACCATCCTGGAAGTTCTTTAATGGAATTATCCCTCAAATGGGGTACTGATTAGGTTGGATTGTGTATCTGCAAAGCCCCTGCCTCTTTATAAAGACAATGTCTTTTTTGATAGAGACCATTGTCACCTTACACAGGAAAGCCAAGACAGGAACACTTACTTATCAAAACTGCAGCCCAGGAGAATTATGGACAAGCGGGAGGCAGCTTCTCTTTGTATTACATTTAAAGCTCTCTGCAGTGTTCAGTGATGACATCTGGGTCCAAACTACATAGTTAAACTGAGAGTGTTCTAAGAGAAACTTCTAAGAGATTATACTTTCCTCCCTTGGAAACAATGGTGTGCCCTGCCCATGCACTGCAGAGGCTGTAGGACGAAGCTGCTTTCTCGGGCACAAGCTGTCTCCAGCGTGCCCGGTCCTGGCCTGCTGCCTGCAGAGAAAAGACCTCGCATTTTGCATTTTGTCTTCTGTAAGCAGTAGCCATTGTGCTGAGGCCACCGAATGCTCTCACCCGGTGCCCAGGGAGCTTTGCCCACCCATTCCATAGATAGGAAGTCGGAAGCGACGCTGAAAGCACCCCAGTTGGATGTGTGAGGGATGAGGACCTACAGCGGGATGCTGTGTCACTGTGTGGCACAGGCCACCTCTCTGGGAGGCACTGAGTGTGGAGCTAAGCCGTGTCCTCCTTCCTGGTGGCTCTCTTGCCCTCTGCAGGGGGAAGGTGTGGCTGCTCCCAAAACCTCTGCCTCTCCTTGCCTTGGCTGGGCCAGCAAACGGGCTCCATCAGTCCTTCCTCTCGCTGGCAGAACACCATGGAATGACCCAAAGACCATGAGGGGGCCTCTCCCTGTCGTGACCCTTGCTTATCAGTCCCTGTGCTAAGCCTGATGTTGACCGTCCAGCAAAGGCTCTCAAATTCTGTCGCACATCTTAGCGGTCTGCTCATGAGAGTCTGTCTCCCATGCTAAGCAGGGCATCATCTCTGCTGGGCTGGGGACAACCCTTGAGCGCCTCTGGACTCCTGCCCAGAGTGGAACTGGGCCAGGGCCTGGAGGGCAGCCGAGAAAGACCGAGATCTCAGAGGAGGGACTGTGCCTGCCTTCTGAGTGGCTTCTTCCTAGGACAAGAACTCAGAGGCAACACTGACAACAGAGGGAAAACAGTGTCTACTCCACCCTGCCCTCCCGCGGGCAGCCACCTCCTCTGTTAATTGGAAATGAAGAGGGATGCAGTTGTGAAATTCATCTCCTGTGTCGTTTGTGACCCCTGTGGGCTCCTCACTGTGTTTATGGACAAATGGTCATATGCTGTTGTCGGCGGGCCTAGCGTCCGAAGGGGTCCAGCCGCAGACAGCCATCCCGAGAGGGAGGGAGGGAGGTCAGGAGCACACACACATTGCACAACCCAGCGCGGTCATCTGTCCCTTTGCTGAGGGCTGCCTGGAGACAGTCAGGTGATGTTGGGCTGCAGGCAGCCTGCAAGCCGCCCCCCCGGGGTCAAGTGCTTGCTGCAGGTAACCCAGCCTTGAAAATGCAGTCTGGGCACATCACTCACTGGTGCCAGCCTCAGTTTCCCCATCTGCTGGGGGTGCATGGGGGCAGTCAGCACGCACTCCGCCAGGCAGGCCCCGGTCGTGAGGTGTAACCATTATACATGTGGGAGAACAGCTGGCAGTGCCCATTTTGCCCTCCTCAGGGCCTGCCCTGACTTGTGCCGGGCTGTGATGGGGGGTGGGGGGAAGGAAGCCTGACAGGCAGGAGCAATGTCACTGCTCCATGGGCAGTTGAGGAATGTGTCCTGTGGGCCATAGGGAGTGTGCTTGGTGACCCACTCCTGCATGGCTGCAGAGGGAAGCGGCTGGACCGGTACCGCCTGCTCCTGACCTACTCCGTTCCTCTGACCCGGCAGCATCTGCAGCTGCCCACAGCTGTGACAGCAGGCCCCTGGGCCTTGTCCCCACAGCAAACAAACACCTTTAGCTCTGTGGGTGGCCCTTGCAGCGCCTGGTGGGAGGTCATGGCTTGGGGCTCTACATCTGTTAAAGTGCAGCAGAGCTGCCACACGTTTGCAACCCAGGGAGTCGGGAAGAAGAATAGAACTTGTATGAGATTCTTGAGGCAAAGGGGGACTTTTGAGAGGGCCTGAAACCCACTGGGACACAAAGGACCTAGATACTACCCCCACGCACAAATGTACTAAGACAATGGGTCCAAGAATCCTCCAGAACAACGGGGCCCTGAAGCCACATGCTCTGCTCACCTGGTCACCCAGCAGTCGCTGCCACTCACCCTCATGGCACTTTTGTGGGTGATTGGGGCAGTTCTGGGAAGTCCCAGGGGTCCCAGTCACTGCTCACCAGCAGGTTCTGACCCACTGGCCACCAGGTTGGGCTGGAAGGAAAGTAGGGCGAACAGGCTTCTACAGGGTCCTCAGGGCTGGTGAGGAGTGGCCTATCTGTGTGCTGTGCCAGTCCTGGGTGGGCGGCTGGCCTGGCCTTGCTGTACCCCGGGCTCTGCGAGTGGGGTGGGTAGACCTGGCCTTGTTCTCCTGCCCCTCAACTCATGGCCCTGTAGAGATGTCAATTTTCTTTTCTTTTTTTAAAAAATTTATTAGTTTCAGGTGTACAAGACAAGGTAATACTTAGACGTTCATCATTTATATCCCTCACACTGTGAACCCCCCTCCCCCCATCCACTATCCCTCCGACCTCGCACCGAGCCATCACATTATATATATAAAATTATAGTTGGCATTCATTAATGTTTAGCTTCTGGTGTACAATGCCATGGTCAGGCATCCACAGTGTCTCTGAGGTGGTCTCCCAAATAGGACGCATGTCCATCGGATACCCAACAAAATCTTTACAACATTATTGAATACGTTCCCCAAATTAATTTTCAAAAACCCTGAGGCCATCGAGATGTCAATTTTCAAAACAAGAGCATCTCCCCGAAGTCCACTGCTCTTTTGTTAAGGACCGACCTCTCATCAGGCAGGCTGGAGCCTGAATCCTTGCTCTGCTGCTAGCTGCATGACTTTGGGCAAACTGGCTTCTCATTGGGATGCGAATGTTACCTCCTTCAAAGGATGTCCTGAGACATTTGCATATGGGAGGACATATATACAAACCCAGAACACAGTGAATTTCAACCACTTCTTCTAATTGAAGAAAGGAGACCAGTGAAAGTGGCTATAGGACAGTCCCTTGAGAAGGCTTCCCTGGAGGGTCCGTCACAGGCTGGGGGCTGCTGCAGTGTCTGATGGGGGCCTGAGAGGGAGCAAGGAGCAAGAAGAAGGTATCGCAGCAGCCGCAGGCACCATGCTCGCACACTAAGACAAGAGCCCTTCCCCAGAAGCCCACTCTCCAGGTGCAGGAGTGATGAACGGCTGACTTCAGGACGGCCTTGAGTTGAGCCAAGTTTCCAAGTGTCAGTGGCTTGGTGGGTGCAGTGCCACAAACAGGCCTGGGACAGAAGCATGCAGGGCCAGCCTGTGGGGACACAACAAACAAAATACACAGTAATGGAACAGGCTCAGGAAGAAATGACAAGTCCACATCATTGAATTTGCTCCAGGACTTGGTTAAATTTTAATGGTAAATGGTGATGGGGGAAATTCACCTGGCTGATGGGAATTTAAAGACTCCTCATGGAGTGGGCAGGCTGGAATGCTGGGTTTCATGGACCTGCAGCCTCACAATTCACTGGGGCCCTCTGATCAACACAGATTCCTGGGACCTCCTGCAGAGATCTTGGTTGGGCCAGCTCCTGGTCATCTGTACTAAAAGCCCCTTCCCAGATTTTGAAACACTTGTATAGACAATTAAGGAAAAGAACGAGGCCAGGAGGTCTTCTCCCCATAATCTGATTATTGGGGGCCCTGCTGGGCGTTGTCCTGTCCAATCTGCACAGAACCTCCTCATGTGGAGCAAGAGATGGCTCCCACGCTGCCCTCCCGAGAATCAGCACAAAGGAGAAAGCCTCTGAGTTTCTCTGCCAGCCTCTCCTCCCCCTGCTCTGAGATCTCAGCCTGGTTTAACCTCTGCAGAGGCTGACTTTCCTCCTCTGGATAGTCCAGGTCACGCTTGGGGACGCTTGAAAGATACAACACCCATGTGCACTTTTGTCATTTTCTGATGGCACACCGAGCCTGGATGGTGCAGGCAGCCTGCCAGGACACTGCAGGGACGAAGTGTTCTGCCTGCACGAAGCTGCAGTCAGCTGCCACCTGCAAAACCTGTTAGACCGCTCTCACCCGGGAAGGAACCACTGGGAGCTGGTGCAGGACAGCCCCCCTCTGTGTAGAGCGGCCCGCCCTCCATAGGGGAACTCGGGTGAGCCCCAAAGCGGCACCTTTGATGTGTGCCCAAGAGAGTCTTCTAGCCTGGGGAGGCCCCAAAGCTGCAGAGCCTCCTGCCAGCCCGGTCACCTGCTAGGTCACCTGTGTCTCCCCTTCGTAGCCTCCCCCCCCCCCAGGTGGGTGCGTGCCATTCTTAGTCTTCTTTAAAGACTGAGAAACCAAATCCAGAAGTCAGGCAGCACTTGATTGCTCAAGTTCAGGGTTCCATCGGCAGGGACGGGGTCAGGTGACGAGCCTGCAGCCTGGCCACGAGCTCAGCCACCGGAGCCGAGCTGACATGCCAGCCAGCGGGTTTCACAGCCAGTCCTCACTGACCTTGTTTACTGTAAACGTGCAGCTAGAGTCTCCACTAAAGCCTGATGTTCCTGCTGTAAATGTTAAGGTCACCAGCGAATGGAAGGGGGCAGTTTCTCTTGTTCGTCGGCATATCTTTCGTCTGGTCGGAAACACTGTGATTCCAGAATGTGGTGTTTCCATGCTGATCTCAGTAGAGAAGAGATTTGAATAAGGTTAGAGAGGACAGCAAATCCAGTTTTGAATCCTGGCTTGCAGAGATACTGTTTTATTTGTGCACAGCCACAGATAGGGGCCTACAGCTGTGTGTCTCTCCTTAGAAGGCGCTGTCCTCACCTACTGGACGTGGGGATGAGACAGCCTTTGGCTTCTCTGTGACTGGTTGTGCCGGGCTGCAGAGGCCATTGGCACATGTGAATTGGCTTATTCCCGATGGGCGGGGAGACCTTATCCAGTCTCTGCTATTAAATTTGGGAACTCAAGGGTGCCTCTAAGAGGAAGATGTTCAATGCTAACCAATGTGGACCAGTACGTAAGAAAAGTTAGCAGCATCTGGGTAGCAGACTGGGGGGACCGGTGTGTTGGGGTCTGACCCTCGTAGATGGGTGGGTGGATGAGGTTCGATAGCACAGTCAGAGGAAGGTCAAGCAGAGGCTTGGCTCTCGTCCCTTGTGTTGCATGAGGACTTCTCTCCACCAAGGACAGCAGATAAGGAAAGCCTGAAAGGGGTGACCCGCCTCCAGCAGGCCTTCCCATCTGCCTGGGTCAAGTGCAGCCTGTGGGATATGCATGGACTTTGGAAGTCATAGTCCAAAGGAGCATAAAGAGCAGGAAACAGAGACTTCCGTCTGATCCTGACTCGACTTACTACCTGCCGTACCCGGGCCGGGTCATCTGGCTCTATCACTTGTGAACAGAGGTCATGTCAGGTCCAAGTGGTCAAAGGCTATGCCTGCTTCCCGGCCTCACTGTGCCTTTTCTTTACAGCAGTCCTCGAGCTGGGCATGGTCTGTTCTTTATTTCCCTTGGAGGGAGATACATCTCGCATAGGTTGAGAAAGCTCTCCTTGCCCATGACTGGGCAATGGCAGATGTGGTCCATCTCAGCTGAGGGCCAGCTCCGATTTCCGCTCGACGGGGATCCACCCATACCTGGTTCTGGTGTAATGTACAAAGAGGTGAAGTCCAGGGCTATCAGGGGAAGGAGGACACTTCCTGGTTCAGAGCCATGTCATCCAGTGTGCAAACCTTTAGAATCTAATATATGCAGACCCAGGACTACTGGGTAATTTACAGATTCTTTGCCAACCTGGTGTATCTGAGCTGGCCTGGGCCCACGAGCTGTCTGTGGGAAGGCCAACATGTTGGAGGCAGAGGCTAACTGGTAGCCTTGTTGGACCCCCACACACCCAGAGGCTGTGTGAACAGGCCTTTTGTGACCAGGCCTTCTTGTCACACAGCTTCAGGCATTGACAAAGGGGGCTCAGAGGGTCCACACAAGGCCCTACCCCAGCGACTCAGGCTTCAGTGCTCAGGGGACAGAACCTTAGAAATCGTGATGGGACGTACGCAGTGCGGGTCTGGGCTCTGCCTCACCGCGGATTGACGGCTGCCACTGGTACTGGTGCTCAGTGTGGGGAAGAACCGGAAGTGAGTCTCCAGGGGCCATGCAGGAAATGTGACGGGCATGTGCTGACTGAAACTATGATTACCGTGGTACTTTACAGGCAGGGCCAGGGCACGTGAGCTTCTCCACGGCAGAGCAAGTCTTACACAGATCGTCACTGTGGCTCCAATTGTCCCCTCAATGACTGCTGTGGGAAACACATCTGTGTGTGATGAGGATCTGGATGGGTACCCATCTGTGTTCTGTCAAACACCGTGCCTTTTCACATGGTTGTGATATACAGGAACTTTCCAGAAATGAGCTACAACATATACTAAGGGAAGATCAACACTCCATTTTGTTCCGAGCTTTGAATGCAATTTCAGAAAACCGTAGGACCTACGGTAATGCACGCACTGGACTCAGCAAAGCAACACCCCTGGCAGGCCACATTGCACCTCTGCAGCCTCAGGACCGTGTGTTTGGTACAAGTCTTGGCGAACATGACAGCGTCATCTTGGGCAGTTATGCCTAAACACTTACTATTGAAATAAATGTCATTACAGATTACTTGTCGTTCCGTTTTATTTTATGTTGTCATTAAGGCATTTTATATTCTATCTATCTATCTATCTATCTATCTATCTATCTATCTATCTATCTATCTATCTATCTATCATCTATCAACCATCCATCCATAATCTATCTATCATGTTGTTGGAAATACATATTTTATCCAAGCAAAGAGATTGTTGAAACTGTTTGTTATGATGGGCTCTTTGATCTGACCATCCACATACAAATTGTTGATGGAAATGGACGTGCAGCCCTCCCTCCCCCTGCGAGCCTCCTTCTTGGAATGGTGGCCTGTACCTGCGTCAGGCCCTCCCCACAGGGCCCCGACCAGCTTTGATTGTGTTCCCTCCAGCCGTATCGGGGGTCCACATAGAAGGTTCATTGCTGAATCTCAGCAGGGGCTCACCGGCTCCTGGGCTCTGAGGGGAGCAGGCCCAAGCCAGGGTCACGCATCTGCTCCCTCACTGTTCCATGTCCTGTAAGTTCCCGGAGGTGGCAGAGTGTTTGCTTCTGTGACTGTTCAGTGTTGACACAGAGTGATAAGATGGTAAGATGGGAAGTGGGAAACGTGGGCTGGCACTACCCAGCAGGCAGCCGAAAGGCCTGCTGAGTCCTTGGACTCTTTCCAGTGTTTCAAGGAGAACATCAGAGCCACTTCCTGTTTGGTTCGGGGTCACTCTCTTCAAGATGAGGGCTTTCATGTGTGATAAGGAGCTGGCTGACCTTAACCATGTAGCCTCAGCGGCAACCGCTTCAGTTTCCTCCCGGCGACAGGTGTGGAGTGAGCGGGTTTCTTTGTTGACTCTGCACCAGCTTTGAGCACAGTTCTAGGAGAGGGTTCCAATACTGTTTGGAGTAAAATCCTAGAAGTGAGTGTAGGGCCTTTACAGGAGATCCCTTTGCTGGACATCCTGCCTTTGGTTGTGTAAGTTCTGGTGGGTTTGGTGAATAAGGAGGAAGCAAGCACTCGTTCACTGATAGTCACACCACGTTCACCTTCTGGATGATTCTGAACTGAGCAATGTGAGTGTGACATACCTCTGGTTACCATGGAGTCCAGCACACAGTCGTCCAGGGAAAACCTGATTATGGAGGGTGTGCATGTGCATGTATGCATGTACAAGAGCATGGCACTTGTGTGCGCATATGTACAGCAGTGCACGTGCATGTGTACAGCACAAGTATGCATGTGCATAGAACGTGTGAGTGCACATGCATGTGCCCTGGCACGTGTGCGAGTATGTGTACTCGTGCGTGCACGTATAGACATGAGCATGTGCGTGTATGTGGCTGTGTACACGTGTGAGCAAATGCATCTAGAGGATCACCAGAGGCAGGGAATGAGGAAGGTCTGGGCCCCCGGTGGCCCTCTGCAGCATGTGACAAGTCCCTGGGAGTCACATGCCCCTCTCCAGCCCTGGGAGGCACGGGCAGGCCTCCAGCCATATCTGCTAGAGTTTTCTGTGGGCCCTATTGGCACTTCTCCTCCTTCCGTTTGAAGGAATGGTCAGGGCAAACTTTCATCGACCTGTTCCTGGGGCCTTATTCCTGGGTGGGTTTGCAGCTCTTACATTGGCCAGGGACAAGCGCGCCGCCATGGTGGCCAGGCAGTGAGGCTACCCTGAGAACCCCTGCTCTGAGCTCGTGGGCTGGCGCTCAGAACTGGAGGTTTTCAGATGTGCACGTGCTATGACCTGGACACCACCCAGTGAAGTGTGGCGCAGCCCTCCACGAGCAAATCTGTTAGTATTTGCAGTGAAACTAAGTGCTATAAAGAAAGCCTCATGTCCATTCGTCAGGTGGAACTGTGCCTGCAAATGAGTTAAGAAGCAAGTTTCAGTTTTCAGAAGCTTTTGGATTTGGAATGACTGATAAGGAATTACAGACCTGCAAAAATAAACAAACCCAGTTGATACAACTAGACTTGAAAGTCAGACCCTGGTCTTTTCAGGCACACAGTCTGTGTGTGTGTGTGTGTGTGTGTGTGTGTGTGTGTGTGTGTGTGTGCTAGCTCTAGGCCTTAGGATAGTGGTGAGGTCAAAAGTCACTCCTAAATTAGCCCCCTCCTCAGGCCCCTGCTTAAAGTGGCCCAGCTGCTGCCTGGCCTTCTCTAGTAGCAGATGGCCCCTTGCCGGCCCTGGGCGGGGCTGGGTTGAGGGCAGGGAGGCCAGTGCAGGGAGTCCTAGGTCTCAGGCTGCAGGCCTCTCCTCTCCTCCTGGCTGAGAACCTGAAATGATCAGCGGCTACCGATAAGGGTCCGGGGAGGTGGGAGGCACCTCAGGTGGAGGGTGAGGTGGGGACAGGAGACATGCTATACTGCTCTCAAGGAAGGAGAGCAAGGAAGGGATTGCTGTGGCCAGTGGGCAGGTGGATCATTTCTCTGATAATCTGGAGGCAGGGGAGGCTGAGCGTGGGTGCACTTGTGAGGATGGCAAAAGGCTTTGCTCAGAGGTGACCTGAGCCTGCTGCATTTAACAAAGCAGCACCCACCCTGGTGCTTTGGGATTGGTGCAGACACCAACCTCTTAGATGGTGTCTGCATGGCAGCAGGCAGTGTCTGGGGGTCAGACAGGGGTGGCTCATTTGTCACAAAGTCATGCTGTGCTGTCCTTCTGAGGCCCCCAGACTGCCTTTCCTTCTTTGGGGCTGGGCCAACCCTCCTGTGCTCTCATGGAAGCTGAGCTCAATGATGGGGGCACCATTGGGGAGTGCTGCCCTCCATGCAGGGCCTAGGGTGCAGGGAGGGCCCAGCGGGGCTCACTAGCCCTGCATCCTGAACGTGGGGGCTGCAGGGCGTCTGACACGCTCCTTCATGACACCCTATGGCCCGTGGGAGGGGCTGCCTGGGTCTTGGGGCTGCATGAGGCCCCAATGAGTCCAAGACTGTTTTTTTCAGCCCTTCAGACAGACAAGGCCTGGCATTAGCTTTAAGTTAATTGAAACAAAGATAATGAGATGTGGGAGATGGGAGACAGTGTGTGTATGTGTGTATGTGTGTGTGTGTGTTTGGGGTGGTGGTGTGGGGGGCTACAGTAAAGATTCACTGGCCGGGATCAAGAGTCTAGAAACTCCTTATCATTTTTTTTCTAGTTGGAGATTAAAACAAACTTTTAAGATAATTCTGCAATATACTACACATACAAAGAGTATATGCAACTTACATGTGCATAAGAGAGAACAATAATAAATTAAGACACACTCCTGAAGCGCCACGCAAGTTAACAGAGAACACTGTACATACCTCTCAACGTCCTACACTTCCTCTGCTCACTTCAGCTTCAGTCTGCTCACTGACCTGATTCTGCCTTATTCGTTATCTCGGGCTGCTCAAAGTTTTACTATACATGAATATTTGCTAAGTGAGAAATTGCTAAATTTTGCCAGGCTCTGACCTTTCACACATACTGCATAAAATCTGTGCTTTTCTCTGCTCCTGAGATTTATGTCGAGGCATGGACTTGCCAGTCAGTCTTTTTCACTGCTGCCTGGTATCCTACTGTAGGAATTATTTGGGTTGTTTCTGGGATTTTTCTATTGTAAACAACGCCCATCTTTTGCTATTGTAAACAGTACTCACAGATTTCAGAGTGTGACTGCTTTGGTTCAAATCCTGGCTCCCCACTTCTTGCTTGTGTGACCTTGAACGAGCCAATGTACCTTTGTGTTTCATGTTCCGCACCTATAAAGTGCGGATAATAATAGTATGTGCATTAGAAGGCTGTACAGAGAATTAAGTGAGTTAATTTAGATAAAACATTTAAAATGGTATCTGACATGCTGATGATGGTGATGGTGGTGATTGTGATGGTGATGATGGTGGTGATGAAGATGATGATGATGGTGGTCTGGAGGGGATGGTGATGATGACAACTCCCTGGGCGCATGTGCAGAAAATCCCTTTATAAACCCCGGAGTCCCCTCTTCTATAGAAACTTTCCTGAGCAATATTATCTCGTGACTTCTTCCCTAACCCCTTCCTCTCCCCAGCATCTGGTCTTGCCCGTAGGCTGCTCTAAGTGAGGGCTTCTGTCCTGGCATCTTTGGCAGAGCAAAGCCGAGATTTAGGAGGGCATGGCAGTGAGTTCCGACAGCAAGGTACTCTTGGCATATGTGGAGGAGGTGCTCTGAGGGCTGTGCCGGAAGCACTGATAGCGTCATCTGTGCAGATGACAACCTCAAAGTAGCAACTCAGCCATGAGACAGCTGCGGGAAGAGGAAGGGACACTCGGGGCTGGAGGCCGCAGACAGTGTCTTTTGAAAACGGGGGTCCCAGGGAGACACATGCCAGAAGAATGGGGTGCATGATAATCTGTTAAGACTGTTTGGGGCCTTTGCCAGTTTGTAGCTAGTATAGTGAAAGGAGGATAGAAGGAGGGCGAACACAACCATGTGTGTCCCTTCCTTTAGAGCCCTTTCTAACCCCTGCCAGCAACTCCCTGGACCCTGGGGGAAAGCCCCAGTGAGGAATTGACATTCTGTGCCCTTGGGCAGCCAGATAGCGAACAGGGTACGCAGATGACAAGTGCAGGGAGGGTAGTGCAGGCTGAGGGTTGGATGATAACTGATAGCTCTGTCAGATGGAGGCCAGCAAAGGCTCTTTAAGGAGCTGATATCAGCTGTCCCTGATATAGGAGAAGCCACCATCTTGGGATGTGCAGGGCCTGGGACACGACTGTGGGCCTCCTGTGGGAGAAAATGGGGGTGCTCATGAAATGCAAGGAGATCGCGGGAGGAAAAGCAGGCATGGCTGGAGATGGCTGCATGCAAGGCAGGTAGAAAGTGGCCAGGCGATATGCAATGGTCAGAGTTGCCAGAGGCTCCCAGATTTGGGAGGGGTAAACCACGCTCTCCCTGTGATGGAGAGTGGGTGGAGGTGATGTCCTCTGCCCTGGGTGGGAGGGAGGCAGCTCCCAGGACTTCACCTGGAGGTCAGACCTTCCTAGAATTCTTGGCTTGAAGCGGAATTCATGAATTCAAACAGAAACGTATATTCCTGTTTGAATTCATGCCTCACCCTCATATAGATACAACCACAGGAAGAGACTGATGGGGGATAATGGGCAAATTGTGTCCTTCCCAAATTCATATGTTGGAGTCCTCACTCCCAGTACTTAGACTATGACCTTATTTGGTGATAGGGTCTTTACAGATGTAATCAAGTTAAAATGAGGTTATCAGCGTAGACCTTAGGTGGACACCAATATGTCCCGTGTTTTTATGGAAAAGGGGAAATGTGAACACAGACAGAAGATGAGGGCAGAGATTGGGGTGATGCATGTACAAGCAGAGGAACACCAAAGAAACCAGCAGACCACCAGGAATGAGGAAAGAGCCCTGAAAGTCTCCCTCGCAGCCTGGAAGGAATCAGCCTGCTGACGTCTTGATCTCAGACTTCCAGCCACCAGAACTTTGGGAGTGTAAATTTCACGTATTTAAGCCTCCCAGTGTGTGGTATGTTGTTATAGCAACAACAGGAAACTAATACAGACAATTTAAAAAAGAATTCCTCTGAACAGGAAAAGTTCTTATTCTCTTCAAGAGATTGAGTTTTAAAAAAACTATTCTTTTATGGCCATTAAATTTTTCTTTAAGGAATCACTGCTGCTTTAACATTCAGTATTGAAAGGGGAAAAACTAGATGAAACCGTTTTAGGCAGAATTTGAGGGTGCCAACGTTGCAGAAATTCATATAGCTTCTGTGTGCAGCGTGCCATGGCTCTTGCAGTCACCATCATGCAGATGGAAGCTGCACAAAGGGTGAGGGCAAGTTTTATTGGATGAATGATTATAAGCATCTCCCTGGAAAACAACTGTGCTTATTTAACCGTAATCTAAAGGCAGTCAACTCTACGTGCACTCCTTATGGCAGACCTCAGAGTGTGCTTAATACATGTGTTTATTTCCTATGACTGCTTATTAAGCAATCGGCTGAATGAAAATTGGAAATTTCACAGAAATGTTTTCTTGAAATAATGTTTTTCCAGAACGGAGATTGTGGAAGCTGATGAAGCAGCCAGGCTGGGGTCTGCCTGCTTGGGGACAAAAAGGCAAAACATGCCCCTGATAGGGATTTTGGCACTAAAGCATTAGCAGACTGCGCTGGATTTTGGCCAAAGAGACTACAGCAGCACAGAAACTCATGGGTGCAAACAAACTGTAATTTTAAGAAGCAAAAGATTACACTGGGGTCCTCTAGCAGTAGGGGCTGACAGAAAGATTAAGATTTGGGGCAAGCAAGCAAGGAGGAGAAGAGGGTATCCCAGCCTCTGCATTAGAACAAGAACCCTCACCCCTCCAAAAACCGAGGGTTTTTCCATGATGTAGGTATAAAGTGCACTTTTCTGTGTGGAGCGTAAAAGAGGGACACCTGGTGCCCAGGCTATAGTCTGCAGATGTCACTGCTACTGTAGGTGAAAAGCCAGTGAGCAGGCTTCCATTGTGCACGTACCCAGTGTGCTCATCAGCAGTGTGCTCACTTCTAGTGGGCTCATCACCAGTGTGCAAGACCCCAGTGTGCTCATCATCAGTGGGCTCATCTCCAGTGTGCTCATCCCCAGTGGGCTCATCCCCAGTGTGCTCATCCCCAGTGTGCATCCCCCCAGTGTGCTCATCTCCAGTGGGCTCATCTCCAGTGTGCTGATCCCCAGTGGGCTCATCCCCAGTGTGCTCATCTCCAGTGTGCTCATCCCCAGTGTGCACGCCCCCAGTGTGCTCATCCCCAGTGTGCTCATCCCCAGTGTGCATGCCCCCAGTGTGCTCATCCCCAGTGTGCATGCCCCCAGTGTGCTCATCTCCAGTGTGCTCATCCCCAGTGTGCACACCCCCAGTGTGCTCATCTCCAGTGGGCTCATCTCCAGTGGGCTCATCCCCAGTGTGCATGCCCCCAGTATGTTCATCTCCAGTGTGCCCATCTCCAGTGTGCTCATCTCCAGTGTGCTCATCTCCAGTGGGCTCATCTCCAGTGGGCTCATCCCCAGTGTGCTCATCTCCAGTGGCCTCATCTCCAGTGTGCTCATCTCCAGTGTGCTCATCCCCAGTGTGCTCATCCCCAGTGTGCACGCCCCCAGTGTGCTCATTCTCAGTGGGCTCATCTCCAGTGGGCTCATCCCCAGGGTGAACGTCCCCAGTGTGCTCATCTCCAGTGTACTCATCTCCAGTGGGGTCTACTCCAGTGGCCTCATCTCCAGTGTGCTCATCTCCAGTGGTCTCATCTCTAGTGGGCTCATCCGCAGTGTGCTCATCCCCAGTGTGCACATCTCCAGTGTGACCATCCGCTGTGTGCTGATCTCCAGTGTGCACGTCCCTGTGTGCTCATCTCCTGTGTGCACGTCCCCAGTGTGCTCATTCCCAGTGTGTTCATCTCCAGTGGGCTCATCTCCAGTGTGCTGATCCGCAGTGGGCTCATCCCCAGTGTGCTCATCTGCAGTGTGCTCATCCCCAGTGTGCATGCCCCCAGTGTGCTCATCTCCAGTGGGCTTATCTCCAGTGTGCTGATCCCCAGTGTGCTCATCCCCAGTGTGCTCATCTCCAGTATGCTCATCCCCAGTGTGCATGCCCCCAGTGTGCTCATCTCCAGGGTGCTCATCCCCAGTGTGCATGCCCCCAGTGCGCTCATCTCCAGGGTGCTCATCCCCAGTGTGCATGCCCCCAGTGCGCTCATCTCCAGTGGGCTCATCCCCAGTGTGCACGCCCCCAGTGTGCTCATCCCCAGTGTGCTCATCCCCAGTGTGCTCATCCTCAGTGTGAACGTCCCCAGTGTCTCATCTCCAGTGTACTCATCTCCAGTGGGGTCATCTCCAGTGGCCTCATCTCCAGTGTGCTCATCCCCAGTGTGCTCATCCCCAGTGTGCTCATCCTCAGTGTGAACATCCCCAGTGTCTCATCTCCAGTGTACTCATCTCCAGTGGGGTCATCTCCAGTGGCCTCATCTCCAGTGTGACCATCCGCTGTGTGCTGATCTCCAGTGTGCACGTCCCTGTGTGCTCATCTCCTATGTGCACGTCTTCAATGTGCTCATTACCAGTGTGCTCATCTCTAGTGGGCTCATCTCCAGTGTGCTTATCCCCAGTGTGCACATCACCAGTGTGCTCATCTTCAGTCATCTCATCCACAGTGTGCATGTCCCCAGTGTGCTCATCTCCAGTGTGCATGTTCTTAGTGTGCATGTCCCCATTGTACCCGTCTCCTGTATGCTCTTTGCCAACATTTCCCAACGGGTCTCTGCAGGCTTGCTTCTGTGTTGACATGAAGGTGATTCATTGAGTTGAAAGCATTTGTGTCGATGTGAAAACAAACCTAGGGCAGAAGACTGGGGCACATGCTCTCCTCAGGTACCAGTTACTGTGTTCAGAGTGCTCAGGGCTGGCTTGCCACTACAGGACGTCTGAACTGAGTGCAGATGCTCAAGGTCATGAAGGCTCTGGGGGTGAGCAAAGAGTCATGGCAACCTGCACACAACCTGCCGAGGACACAGCTTTTTCCTTCAGTCCCAGTGCTTTGAGAGGAAGGGTAGCGGCTGGTGATGGAAGGGGTCTTAGGTGTCTAACCTCTCTCCTGCCTACCCCTGCCAGGCAGCCAAGAGTTCTGCCCAGCAACCAGGCCACCCTCCATCTGCTGTCTGGAATAATGAGCACCCCCCCCCCCCCCAACAGGCTTCTGCTGGCACAAGCCAACTTCTATTCACTGGATTACCCTTTCAGCTTCCCATTGTTCTTTGCTAATGGCCTTACAATGTGCCTGCCTGTTACCTCTCCTCCCCTGCTGGCGTCCAGGGAGGAAAGCCTCAATCTCTCCAGCTTGAAGGGCTGGGCTTGTGCTGGCAGGAATGTGGGCTGGTGCTTGGGACATGGGTTACCCCTCCTGGCCTCCACTGCAGCCTGGTCCCAAATGTTACAATATTTTATGGGGTGTACACCCTGTAGTCGGGCCGACACATGGCCGTGTTTTGTGTCTTTTCGTTCCCCACCTCAATCCTGCGCCTGGCTGTCCCTGTGCCTGTGACAGATGGCCCTGGGTGTCTGAGGTGGGCTGGAGGCTGCGGGTTCTCAATTCAGCCTTGATTTCCTGTCACCCCTGAGAGGAGAGGGGAGAGGGCAGCAGTGGTGGTGACTGAAGTGCCTCATGGTTGGATTAATGTTTAACTCTTTCTGGGTTGAGAGCCAGGTCCTGCTGGAAGAGGAGCCATCACGTTGGCCTATCCTCTTGGCATTCTTATTATCGGCTTGTGCAGCTGAGGGTACAAAAGGGCGAGAGAGGGAGCAAAGCTCTTATGGGGCAGAAAGAGAACCAGTTTCTCCTGGGGGTGTTTGAAAGCTCAGGCTCTGTGTGCAATCAATTGCCACCATCAGGAACAAGCATTATATGGAAAAGTTACTATTCCGTGGCCATTGTCCTTACAGCTTAGCTGCAGAGATGGATCCAAAATAGAGGAATTCTTTATCTGAGAAGGAGATGTCAGGGCACAGAAACAGCTGGGACTCCATCCTGAGTTATTAAAATGTTGGTAGCTTTCCTGGGGGGTGGGGTATTCTGTCTCTGTACTGGGGGCTGCAGGACAGGTCAGGGGAGCTGAGGTGCCAGCCACTGCCCTCTCGATGGTCAAATTCTGACCTTCACAGGCTCCTAACACATGATGTACGATTTGTGGGCAGCAGTTCCCTTTGGTGCATGTGTGAGCACGTGTGTGTGTCTGCCCCATGAAGGCTGAAGCACGCGTCCCCGACGGCTGCCTGCTTTGTTGTCTGAGCACGCAGCTTTCTCCAGATTTTCTGATCTTAAAAGCAGTGACTTGCAGTGTCAGAGCCTCCGTAGTCCAGGCACGTGGCTGCATGAAGTATGCAAATGAGTCGGACGCTTGCCTGTGGCCTGGGGCAGGGGAGCCAGCCGCTCAGCACCCCTGAGAGGCCCAGCAGGTGCCACAAAGCAGGTGTGCAGCTCACCATATGTTCTGCCCAGGGTTGGGTTTCTGCCGGCGGCTTTCAATTCCCCACCAGGTGAGAGAGTGGGTGGAGAGGGGCCCACATCGCCTGCTGCTGCGCGAGTCACCTCTGGCCGTTCGTTTGCAATGTACTGACAGTGTTTTGTTTGTAACTTTGGAGCCAGGACAGCCTTCAAACTGTAGCCACTGTAGGCAGAGAAGGGACAAAAGTCCCGGCAGGGGGCTGGGAGGAGGGCTGGGGGAAGCTGCCGCCAACTGTCAGGAGCCTCTAAACTAGGTAATTCTTTTTAATCCTCTGCTTTTTAGAGAGCTCTGTTTATGGTTGAATTAGACACGTGCCTTCCAAATGCACCCATTCATCTCTGCAGAGCCAGGACTCAGGCTGCAAGGCCATCCACGGCAGGGCCCCCCACTTTGTTCCCCTGAGAACCCCCTGGGGAGCTTTAAAGATCCCAGTACTTAGGCTGTACCCAGAATGTAACCCACCCTTGGGAAGTAAGACCCAGGCATCTGTATTCTGTTTCTCATGTGATATCATGTTTGAGAACCCACAGCTCTGCTGCCCAATACAGTAGCCACTGGCCACACGTGGTCACTTACACTGAAGTTAATTGAGTTAAAATGTAAAAATTAGTGTCTCATTGCTCAGCGGCTGTAGTGACAGTGCAGAGAGAACATTTCATTATCGTAGAAAGTTTGATGGGGCAGCAGAGCTGTGGACTGTCCTTCTAAAACCAGCTTTCACAGTGGGGGCTCGAGGCCCAGGGAGGTGAGCTCCTCACGCTGCCCAGGTGTAGGCATAACCAGAGAAAGCTCTGCAGAGAATGGAGTGTGCAGAGCCGGGAATGCCTTTGTGGAGCCCCCTTCCAGGGCATCTTCTTGCCCTCTGGTCACACATGCATGTGGGGCCCACTTCAGACTTCTTGCAGCGACTCCCGAAAGCATGAATGCCGCTGAGCAGTGGCTGGAGGATGCAGCGTGGAGCGTGTGCAGAGCGCAGCCTGTCTGCCGGCTGTGTCTCACCCTGTAATTTATCAGATGATCATTTTTGCAGCAAAGGGATAATGACACACGCCAGGGATCTCTAGAGTGGAAGGCTTGGTTCTCAAATGAGCCCCAGTGCACACCAAAGGGTGTGGGGAAGTGAACAAGTTTGGACAAAAGCAGAGTTGGGAGGGGGCTCTTCTAGCAGGGCAGCATTTCATAGCACGTGCTGCCAACTGTTGCAAAAAGAAAAACCACCACCCCTGAGAAGAAGAAAGAAAGCAGAGATATACTTATTCTTGCAGGCTGCGGCCTCTCTCCTCCTTTGTCATTGTTTTCCCAGAGGCAGCAGGCCCACGACAGCTGGGTATCACTAACAGCTGCTTTTTCCTGGGGTGAAATTAAAAGATTAGGGGATATGGGCACGTGCTGGCCTCAGGAGCCCAAACAATGCTTGATTTAGGGTGAAACTTGTCTGGGGACGCTGACAAAGGAGGAGGCTCCGAGTTGACCAGGGGTCAGAGGGGGGGCTGGCTCTGCCTGAGACAAAAGGGCCAGGGAGGGGGAGGGGCAGAGGACTGGGGGGCCGAGCAGAGTGAAAAGCGGCCTCGGCAGCAGCTGCTCTGGCTCCAGAAATTTGAGACGGGTCTTTTCACAAACACAAATGTGGGAGAAGAATAGGGGGCCATGCTTAGCTGAAATGACTCGTTTGCAAATGAAAGGGAGATTGAGAGCCCTTACATTTTCCAAGTTTTCACCTTAGAGGATGGAAAATGATTATTGCACAGAGAGCACGCGGCAGGCAAGAAGTGTGCCGGGGAGCAGATGGGGAGCCACCCGGCACTGTGCCTCTGTGTTTACATAACAATCGTGGGCCCTGCCGGAGGGTACACAAGTCTGGGTCCCTAGACATCCCGCGTGGCCCACAGCCTCCGATTTCCACCAGTGCAGATCCAGTAGGCACCCCACGGGAGGCCTTTGCTGCAGCCTGTGTGGATGTGAATTTACGTGCTGGGCTAAATTAAATACACTTCACAGCCAAAAGCCACAGATTACTGCTGGGGAGACAGACCCGCTGAGGTGGGCACATTATGGCTGTCCCTGCAGGAGGGACGGCTGACTTCCCCCTGGCTCTTTCTTTTTTGGTGACTGGTGATGGCCAGGATAGCCTGTTAGGGGAGCGCCCCGGCATGGCTGGCCTGACGAGGAGGCTTTAAACATTACAGTGCACACAGCCTAGCCCCAAAGTCAGGGCCATGGGAAAGCCTCGGCCACAGGTGCCACCCCAAGAATGTTGCAGTGGGTGCAAGCAACCCATACATCTCCAGACTTCCAAGGATGGAAGACGCCCTTGGGCTTGCCCTTTTGCTTCACTTCTGGAATATCCTGCCAGAAAGGTGCACCTTAGTCTCTCTGAGGAAATCTCAGACAAACCACACTGAGGGACAGTTTACGGAATGCGTGGCCTGTATTTCTGCCCATGTCCAAAGGCAGAGATAATCTGGGGTCATCCTGGAGAGGTGGCTTGCGACTGAGGCCCATACTGTGTGTTCTTTGCTATAAACATTCTTGAAAGAGCTGGCAAAGTCCGAAAGAAGGGTGCAAATTAGACACCGGCATTGCATGCAGGTTAATGTCCAGATTTGTATGATTGTATTAATACTGTGATTGAATAAGAGAATGTCCCCAAGTTTTCCGCAAACATACAGTATTTAGGGTAAAGGGCATCCTCGCTAGAACTCTCATATGGTTTAGAAATATATTACACACACACACACACACACACGCACACACACACACACACACACACACATATATGAGAGGGGTGGGGAGAGAGAGAGGAGAGGAGGATAAAATGAAAGTGGTGAAGTGCTCACAACTGGGAAATCTGTTAGAGGTGATTTGGATAGTACTTTGCACTATTGCAACTTTTCTCTAAGTCTGAGATTATGTCAAAATACGGGTGTTAAAAGGAAAAGCTGGGGCAATGCAGGCATAGAGATTTGAGGGGTCAGTCTTGCACCACACACAGGTGCACCTGGAAATCCACAGCTCTGGGACCTCTGGGCCCCTCGCCCAGGATTCATGGGGCCCAATGTCCTGGGGAAGGCCTGCAATCCCTATCAGCAACTAGTGCCCTTGTGTGGGCACAGTTTCTGCCGCCTGAGTCCTCTTGGCCCTTGTGGACCGTGTGCGGTGCTGCTATTTGGGGCACAAACATCCTCCTGGGACAGCCTGGAGGACAAGTAACTGGCTGTGGGAGGCTGGCAGGTCACCAGGTGGGAAGGTCTCCTGGGGACCCAGGACAGATGCCTCCTGCTGACCTGACCTTAGCGCTGAGGGAGGGTGGGGCTAGCTGGGAGCAAGCCGGAAGAAGCCATCCCAGAGATGACCCCGCGCAGCCCAGGTGCAGCCCCCACTGAGATGCTGTTCCTCAGGGCTCATTTTTCTCTCCATCCGTTGAGTCATTATTATATCGTCAAATTCCATTAACCGCTTTCCCATTAAGTTTAAGCTCAGTTGAACTACTTTTGGTTCTCACTTCTGCCTACACATTTGTGTTATTATTCTGAATAGCCCTGGAGAGGTTATTAAAAAGTTGCCTAGGCCCCCTCCCAGAATACCTCTGTCAGAACCCTTGGGCATTTTGTACTTTCAGAAGCTATTGTAGGGGGTCTGCATGTGCACTCATGGTTGCAAAGGGCTGTCTGGAAGTATGGCTTCAGCAACTTGGCTGCGTGCTTCAGAGGATATGGGTACCTCAGGGGTGGCTCTGAGGGCACGTCAGGCACAGGGCCACACTGGCAGAAGCTTCATGACACAAAAGTCGATGTTGAGAGCCTGGTGTGCTTTAAATCCCCACCCCAAGCCCTGCTCAGGGGCCATGAGAGAGGCAAGGTGTGAAAACAAGTGCTCTCAGACCAGTGAAAGGAAAACTGGGCGTCTATAGTGCATGGATCCTGATGGTGCAACACCCCAGATTTCTTCTTAAGTCCCCTTTGATAAGCGATGGGCACAGCCAACTGTGAGAGTTGGTCCATGGCCCCCAGTCTGAGATGCGGGGCTCACCCCCACTCCGCACTCAGAGACTGATCTGCCTGGTGTCCCTGGGAGAGCTGAGCCCCTGGCACGCTAGTGTCCTGGGTTCTCGGTAGCCCAGGGTGCACGAGCCTGGGGAGCAGTCTTGACTCCAGCCCCATTCTTGCTATAAATGTTGCTGAGAGCAAAACGTGAGCCAGCTAGATTTCTGTGCTAGGGACAAACAGCTGATCTCCCAGCTGCGTGGAGGGGAGTGGCTGTGGCAGTCTCTGCCCTTCATCTTGGTCAATGAAGATCCCATCGTCTATCACCATCAACAATTGTCCCTCGTCCCAGTGAGGAGATGGAGGCCTGGAGAGGCTGGCTCCCCCATTAACAGACCCAAGACAAGGGTTCAGGTACAGCACTGTGGTTGTGTGGAGCCCCAGGAAATGCCAGGGGGTGAGGCCAGGAAGGAAGGAGCCCAGCAAAGAGTGTATTACCTGGCCAGCTACCCTTGAGGGCGCCTGTGTAAGATTCAGCCCTTGGTTTCTCCACCTGAGTGACCTGAGGCATTTACCCACCACTCCTGTCAGCCACTGGTGAGGGACAGCACCCAAGGGCACTTCATCCTGGCAAGCCTCACCTGCCCCGTGAGGGCAGAAGCTCTGCCAGGGTCCCAGGCGGGACCCGAGTGGCTGACGCAGCAAGGACACGACGGTTAGTGCTGGTGCCGAGCGAGCAAGGACCCACATGGATCCTCTCATGTCACTATAAAGGAATTAGCAAATGGATTTCAGCAGTAGGATTTTAACCTCTTCTTCCTTTTAGGATTTCTGGGACGTTGATGTACTATCTCTGCTGTCTGTTTAGAGAGTGTCATTTGCTGCATGTGTTTTTATACCCTGTCGGATGCAGTAAGATTGTTTCCATGATGTGGAATGCAACTTGAGGGAACTGCGCTGGCCTGACAACTGTTCCGCCCGGGCAATGGCCACGAGAGGTGCACGAGCCAGGCTCATGGAGGGAGGAAGGCACGCCCAGGGGTGTCTGGAGGAGCCATAGGGCTTGCCTGGAAGTGAATTACTGAGAAATGAATGCCTCCAAAGGCACCTGCACAGGCCCTCCCTCTGCTCTGGAACCTTGGTATGGCTCGGAAACTCCTAGAAATGTGCTCTGCCCACAGGCTGGCAATGGAGGCACTGTCGTGAGAAGCACAAAGGATGGCAGCATGAGGATGGAATGAGGCCTCCTGATTGGGCCTCAGGTCCTGTCTCCGTCTCACCACAGATCAGGAGGCTTAAACAACAAACATTTATTTCTCACAGCTCTGGAGGCTGGAAGTCTGAGATCAAGGCACTGTCCTCACATGACAGAGAGGGCACTGGTCTATTCCTCTTCCTCTAAGGGCACTACCCCCATCACGGGGGCCCCACCCTCATGACCTCATCTAACCCTAACCACCTCCCAAAGACCCTACGTCCAAATACCATCCCACTGGGGGTTAGGGCTTCAACCTGTGAATTTTTGGGGGAAACATTTAATGCATTATCAGTCCAGATGATCAAAGGGAGCTAGCTAAATGCGTTCCAAACCGCATCTTATGCAAAGCTTAATCTCGTATGTGTAGGACATATATTTGCAAAAGGTCTATGCAGGGGTGAGTGGAGTTGAATGCCAAGTCCAGGAGATGTGGGGCAAAGTTAGGGAAACTGTTGGTTACCACACCGAAAAAAAATAATTAAGAAAAGTTATCAACTAGAGGAGAGTCATTTTATTACTCTTTGATAAGGCCATCTTCAATTCTTCCGAGAGACTTCAGTCCCTCAGTTCCCAATGTCACAGGACACATTATGTTTGTTTCTGTGGGTGCCTTCACCATCCCAGTCTCTGAAACCCCTTCTCACTGAGATACTGCCCACACTGCTGGGAGGGGTTGTGTGTCCTTGGCAACTGTAAGAAAAAGGCAGAGCTGGCACAGAAAGCACTTACCTGCACTTTCTGTCTCCCTCATGGGGTGGCTTTAGTGGTAAGCAAGTATTGCTGGGGGTGCTTGTGGGGCAGCCCCACCACTTCGGTTTGTGGTGTTCTGGGTAGTTTGGCAATGGCATCCTTCTCAGGGCCTCGGGGAGGAGTGCAGTGTGTCAGGGGCTTTTGTGGGTCACAGGACACCAGGAAGTCCCAGCTGTTAGTGACAAAATTGGCTGGAGGTAGGGCCTGTTTGCTAGGTACTGGCTTTCTGGCCTCCCTGGGGGACAGTGAGGGAGGCTGGCCCCATGCTGATTGCCCCTAGGGGTCCCCAGGGACTCCAGTGTGGAGACCCAGGACAGAGCACCTGCCTTCAGTCCAGATATGGCCTGAAGGGTGCATGGAGGGACACACTCTTTTGTTAACCACCTCCAAATAGTGAAATTGCCTCGGTGGACTCTATGCATATTATTGTCTGTCTGAGTCCCAACTCTGTCCCACAATATTTGTGCCTCTTGAAAACTTGACTTTGGTGTGCTGATAACCTTGGACTGAGTCTGCACACTCAAAATAAAAATAGCAGCTGTAAATCACGTAAGACAGAATTCAGCAGTGGTCCTTGTCCCGTAAAGCTGGTGGGGCAGGAGTTGGATTGACTCGGAGTCTGAGTTACTCAGCCCAGCTCAGTTTCCTCATCTGAGAGGAGGGGACAGGAACAGTCCAGCGCTGTGCTGAGGCCAGAATCCCAGCTGCCTGCATGCATGGCTCCAGAGAACGTGGGACACCCGTCCCGGCTCAGTGTAAGAAAAGACCCAGGAGGAATAAATGCTGCTCACAAATGGTTGTCACCAGCACATTGTGATACTTGTGTGGTCTACATGTGGTAAAGCCCTGTGCTCAGGGGCCTGGGCAGAGAAGCTCCAAGTAAGTCAAAGTGAAGGGAATAATGTGTCCTGTCCCACACCACACCACATGCCCTGGGCCCCAGTGCAGCCAGTTCTGTGTGGCTATGGCTCATAGCCCAAACCTAATGTGTTCTCCTACCTCCAACCTACCCAAGAGGTCTTAGAGAGTTGATTTGACAGGTGTATTAGTGAGTGTTATCATGCAGAGGTGACACAGGGGACAGAAATAAATGTCACCTCCACCTTGGCATGGTTCCTGCATTTTACCCTGGGCTCTGCTCTGTGGGTTTCAGAGCTGGAAAAGCTGAGGTCTTTACTCTGGGCCTCAAGCAAGGGGAAGTACTGGGAGCAGCCTGTGTGGGCAGGCTGGCTGGCTGCAGCGCGGGAGGGGGAGGGCCGCCTGCAATGCTGGCACCAGCGGCTGCTTACGAGTGTGGCCTGGCCTCAGCTATCTTGGGTATTGGGCCTTGGTGGCTGAGGGAGAGGCCCTAGGGATGTCCAGGGTGGACCGAGGCCAAGGCAGAGGACTTGGCAGCCTTCAAAGACGGCATAGACCCCGGCAGCCCTCATCCAGGCTCTCGAGGAAGTGTGGGCTCCTGCCTTTGTACGGTGCCCTCCCCGTGGCCCAATGGCAGGCCAACCCCTTCCTTCACCCTCACCTTCACCTTCACCCATCACACAATGTCAAGTCCTCACACAACAGTGTAACCAGTGAAGGTAATATTTCCAGTTGATTCAGCAAAAGACATGGGTTTGAGAGTTGGAACTTAGTGCCTATTTTTCTTTTTTTTTTCTTAATGAAAAAGCACATATTGTGCTGTCCTCTCAGCCTCAGAGCCAGAGGCTAATTATACTCTAGTTTCTCATTGTTCCCGGGAAAGCCAAAGCTAAACAGTCTCCTGGCAGAGGAAGGGGCTGCAGTGCCCGTGGGCAATCCCTTTCTCTCTGGTGCAGAGGTTCCAGCCAGCAGCCTGGCATACGTTTGGCCTTAGGGTGAGGGGCTGGCGGGGCTTGGGGAGAGGCCTGTGTGGCACTCTTTTCTTCTCAAGCATTGCCTCTCCATAGAGGCATGCTCTGATGGGCAGCACATGCGCCCTGGATACTGGGAGACAAAATCGGCCTAATGTGTGACCTTCTACCTTCCAGTTACGGGGGAGGCCAGCAGACCTGTGCAGGCCATGGTGGGGGTTTGACAGCCTGAAGATATGCCCATCTGTTCTGCGGCAGCCCCCCCACTCTCGAACCCAGGCTCCCCTTGAGGCCCAGTGCTGGCTGGAGCCGAGCCAACACACAGGGAGTCTTTGTACCTTGTGCCACCATGGTGGGAGGAAGCACGAACTAGCCATTGGCGTGAGCACAGGAGAGGCACAAGAGCTCATGATGTCACCTCTGCCAGACCTCAGCGTTCCAGCCACTGCTGGTGACAGATGCTAAGGCCCTAAGTCACAGCCACCCAGCCCAGCCCTTCCTGAAACCATAACAAATCAGAAAGTGACTGTGGTTGATTGAAGACACTAATTTTGGGGGTGTTTTGTTTGAGATGTTCAAGCAATAGAGTGCAGAACCCCTGGTGCTCCCTATGACGACCCTTTCCACTCCAGATCCAGATACCAAAAGCTTCCCTGGTGGCCAGGGACACGTCGCCTGTGTGCCCCACAGTCCCTGTCCCGCTGTTTCCGTTCCTGGTTCTCCACAGGCCTACTCAGGCAACGCAGCAGGACGCCAGGCCCTGTGCTACTTCTGTGCACAGGCCACGTCAGCAAGTTACTTTTCATCTCTCCCCTACTTTCAAGGGGCTTGCAGGTGCCTTAGCAGCTCACACAGAAGATAAAATAAAATCAACAGAATTGGGCAACAGGAGTAGAAAAGTAGGGGAAGCAACACGAGTACATCAGGAGCCTGAGATCAAGTGAATGCTGGAAGTGAATTAACATTTAACTCTAATTTCTCAGCAGCTAAGGGTTGTCTAAAACTGCCAGTTCTCAATTAGAAAAAAAAAAAAGAAGAAGAAGAAGAAGCAAGAGCAGCTCTGCAGGAAAGACAAGTTACTTTCCTGGCACTCAAGTCCAGGAAAATTAAGTATTTGAACATAAGGCCTAGGAAATAACATAACATTCAATGTTTCCTGCAGCATTTTTTTTTTTTTTAAAGAAAGAATGTCTTTTTCATCTGGAAATTGTTAGTGTCCTTGAATAACAAAGCCTTGGGCAAGAGGGGCAGTCCTCTGCTGGGCAGCCTCTGTATCTGTTGGTATCTGGATGGGGCCCAGGAAGCTGGGGAGACAATCCACTTGGGTGCCCAGCTCCCTTGTATGCCTTGGCAGCCCTCCTGTGCTTTTGGCAGGGGCAGGGTGGTGTCCAGAGAATGCCAGGGGCAGATCCTCTGTGTGGTTGATTGAGGCCAGATCCTCATGCTTTAGAGCCCTCCAGACAAAGTGAAATGCTGACATTCTCCTCCAAAAGTCTTGTTAGAGTGTTGGCTCAGGCCAAGAGCTGGGGGAGGGAGGGTGTTCTGAGGACAGCGCTTAGTGCTTGCTTCTCCCTCAGAAGGCCTGTGTGAGCTGATCTCTGTAGAGCGGGAGACCATCTTGAATGAACGGCCTTTTTAACCCATGTGGAAACAAGCCCCAAGCTGAGGTCCTGCGTGGGCCTGGGATCTGCAGACCCCGGGGACAGCTCGGCTGAAGCTGCCCTTTTGCAGGGGATGGGCCAGGCCTCCCTTCTTATGCACCGAGGACATGCTTTGGGGTCTCCATCACGATAAGGCATTCACTCCATGCAAAATGCAGGTGCACATGGTGCAAATGCTTTACGGTTATTTCCCTGAACCAATTATAATATATATACATATATATTTTTCTGACCTGACCTGGGGATTTCACTGTGGAGTTAAATACGCTTCTGCCTTTGTGGCTTCCTTCCTCCCCCATGCTTGACTACACCCACAGAGAGAAAATGGGTGAGCACATGAGGTTTCTCCCGGACACCGGGTGGCTGCAAGCGCTCTGTGTGTCCCCAATCAGGTCTGTATCTTGTCCCTTGGTGGTGCCAGGGGCCTGGGGGGCATGGAGTCTGGACATTCCACCTCGGGCCTCCAGCTCCCTCAGAGGGGTTCTGCCCAACGGGGCAGAGCATTAACATGGCAAGGGGGCCTGGGGGCCCATGTACGCACAGACATGGCACCCTGTGGGGCTCTGAGGGGGTTCTCCGACAGCTTTGCCCTGCATGAAACACAGGAACTCAGCCAGACTCTGGGGCAGGGTGGGGAAAGCCCCGGGACCACTGAGGTGGAAGTTCCCAGCTCCCTGGTGTGCTGGGTCTGCTCCTGATCTGCAAGGAAGAGGAGAAGGTGCGCCGTTCTCCTCAGCGAGCTCTGTAGCAGCCTCAAAGCATTGCTGCTTTCCAAAAGGGACAGTACAAATATTGCTTCCTCCTGCTCCCAATTCCACGCAATCGCTTTAATTTACACTGAACCCGCTCAGTGCAGAGACTTACAGACCACCTGGCTGGAGGCGTCTTCTCCTGCAGGAGCTCACCCCAAGGAGCTGACACTCGCACCTGCTCACTCTCTTCACAGAAAAGACCTGTCGAGGAGGGACTTGCTGCCACAGCTGCAGGGAAGGTGGTCAGCATCCAGCTGCTGCCACCACCACCATGCCCAACCAAGGCCATCTCTTTCCGGGCAGTCACTCGTGGTGACTGGTGGAGGCAGGGGTGCAAGGCCCAATAGGGACGGGCTGTGGGGCGCCCCTGAATCAACCCTGGGCTGACTGCAGTGCGTGCCAGGAGGAGAGAGATCTGAGTGCGCCCCGGCAGCACCATGGCTTCACCCCTCCAGGTATCCCGGGTATCACTGAGAAAGACCTTGGAGGCAAAGGGAGGGCGAGTCCATTGGAACCTGTGATATCCCTGAGAAAGCGGTCTCCTTTTGTGGAACGAGAATCCTGCGTGCAGATCCCAAGCCCCCTTCCCTCCACAGAGCTCCCTGGAGGACAGCCACCTTTCCTGCTGGGGACACAGCCCTGATGCCCATCTCCCAGGTACAGCTCAGTGGAACTCTATTCTGAAGGATCCTTGAATGGCAAGTCCTGGAAATAAATGCCCAAGAAAAAGAAGGGCCTGATAGAGGAGAACTTGTGATTCAGGGCCTGGAACAATTTTGAGACTATAATCAGGGCAAAAGTTGCAAGGGAAAAGAAAACCAGGTAACTAAAAACTGAGTAAAGCAACAGGCTCCCTGAGAAAGTTGTGGTGCAAATATGAGACACATTTAAAGTGCCATGAAGTTAAGCCATACAAACTGGAAGAAAGGGGAAACTGGCCTCAGCACCGGGAATTGTCCCTGGTCAACTGGCAGCATGTGGGATGAGACCTTAGAGAAGGACGTCCCCCACGCAGAGTGCCACTGAGCACAGAATGAACAACGTTTCATAGTTCTAATAATATAAACGATGCTTGTTTGTTTTCCAGTGGCAGAAATAATGAACATACAAGTAGCTACTTGTTTGTTATGGAAGTAAAATGGTAAATGTTAACAACTTTGAGAGAGTCCAAATATAAAGTAGTCAAAAAGGGGGCCTGAGGAGAAGGTGGGAGAGATGCTGTTCTCATCTTCTAGAGTAAGATGTCAGGAGTTACTTTTGAAAGCTGATGAAAAAAAGATAGATATTTAAGAATATTCTTAAGGTTCTAAAGGTAGCCATTAAAAATAACTAAAATACTAAATGTAAATACCAGACATGGGGACAAGAGGCTAATATAACTTAGCAAAATCCTCACGTTTCAACTGGAAACCCAACTGGCATTATCTAAAGCTGCTGACTTAGGAGAACAGATGCTGACGTCACAGGCTATCACAGACTCCTGAAAACCAGCACAGTTACCAGGTTTTCCTCCAGAAGTGGGAGTGCAGCACGCTTGTTGCCTTTTCATCACAAGGCCTTCTATTTTTCTGGTTAGCAGGTGATGTGTTACCTTGATAGAAATAAAAGTTAAAAAAATAATTTGTCTTTGTAGAAGACTTCAAAATATAGAAAAGTATAAAGGGAAAAGTAAAAATTATTCACAAATCTACTAAGAGATAATCTGCTACTATTCTTATGGTTGGCACATTTCATATTTTATTATGTGGTGATTTTTCTTAGATAATTACTGGGTATATCTTTTTGATGCTTTCTCTTTTAAATGCTAGATTATATTATAAGCACTTACTGATGACATCAGATTCCTTTGTAAACAAGATGTTTAATAATTGCATTATGCGCCATCATTTTATGTACCACGATTTATATAATAACCCCATATTATTAAATATTTGGATTGTTTCCAATATATGAGTATGTTACTACGTATGACAAATTCCGAGGTGAACTTTGAAAAATCTTAGTACTCCTGATGATACTCTTAGCATATGTTCCTAGAGAGGGAATTACAAGGTCAACATATATAGGCATTTTTAAAGCTCTATGTTATAAAATTGCTTTCAAGTAAGAATCTACTTTTTTTTTTTTTTTCCGTGGAAGACCTACTAAACCACCCTTTGTCTTTCTTTGGATCCTTCAGACCTGTGCTCAAAGTTAGTCATCTATTTATCTGGGATTTAATATTTGGCTGGGAGAAATTCCATGAGTGTGTCACATTGTTAGCATGCTGTAAATATTGACCTCTGTAGCTAGGTGTAAAACCACAGGATTTGTGAATGCAAACCACTAATGAGTTCTGAAAATAGCAACTCTGAGACCTGGGTTCTTAGAGTTGACTCTATTGTGCTGCGAGCAGGCGGGAAATATTGCTGACTGACTGGAGACTGTGTTGGCTGGGATGGGCCGATGAACCAAGACATACCAAGATTAGCCATGAACTTACTAAATCATCTGATTGCCTCTCCTCTCCTCTTCTCTCCTCCTTCCCCTCCCCTGCTTTCCCTCCCCTTTCTTCTCTCTTCTTCTCTTTCCTTCCCCCATTTCTCCTTGTTTTTCCCCTCTCTTCCTCACATACTGATCCACCCATCCATCCATCCAGCCACCCATCCATCTACCCATTCTTCAAGCCACCCATCCATCCCACCAAGATTACTAAAAGCTTCCTCATAGTACTACAGCAGTGAATCTCCTCCAGTGCTTCAAAAGTTTGGCAAGTTTTCACCACTGAACCCTGTGGGACTGAACACCTCTACGACACGTAGCCACTGAAGGCAGGTATAGAAAGCATGTCTCAGACAGCCCAGGGCACAGGCAATGTGTGTGTGGGGGCTAAGAAACACTGCCCTACTTCTGAGGAAACTAGATATTTTTAATCTAAAATGAAGAAAGCAGAACATGACAAAGGATACCATTCAGATCTTGGGAGTTTAAGAGGTCTATATACACCAAATCCATTTTCTTTTTGGCCTTTTGTAGAGAATTCAAAGGTGTCCAGAGCTTCCTATCACTGCGCAGGTCAGAACTGACACCAGTTGAGGAAACAGTTGAGGGGGATTGATCTTAAACGGCCTTTGCTTTCAATACTCTTCTGGTTTTGCGCTCTCTCTTGCCTTGGTGACAGCTTTGCTGAGGCGGCTTCCTTTCTGTCCAGGGAAGGGAGTATCTGCTCCCTTCAAGGTTCTTTTGGATCATTCATTTCTCTTCGGTTTCATGGTTCTATCAACCCAATGAAACGTTGTAGGAGGAAGGCAAGGCCTGGCTCTACAGTCAGTTTTGTAAATCCTCTTGGGTCATCCTCTGAAGTTGGCCCAGGCCCATCAGATACTCATTCGGCAGGCATTTTGCAATTTCACTGCGTGTTCCATGCTGTGCAGGATACGCTGCAAATGAGGATCTGGTTCAGGATGCTGGGAACTTCAAGCTCACTGAAGTGACAATATACACTTATGAAAGAGTTGAGTAAAACTACACATTCATAATAATAATGACAATAATAATAATAATAAGTTATTACTCATTCAACCTTTACTTTGGTGATAGGGGCCGCACTTAGCGCAAAGTGGCCGGTCGACCTGAGGCCAGGGAGTCTGAACTTTCATGCTGGAGTCCAATGGACATCACCGGGGCTTTTGAGTTGAAGAATAAAAGTTGTGTCTAAGTCTAGACTGAGAGTCACTTCTTTTCTAGACTGCCAAGAGAAAGATCGAGAAGTACCACCTGTCATGATTACTGCCTGGAGAACCGTTGATTTTTGATCTCAGCAGACCTATTTACCAATGTAGCCATATTGGTCATTCAAACAAGGAAGACTGGCGTGTTGGTACCGGCATGGCAGAACTAATTGGTCAGCCCCGTATATTATAAAACACCAGAAAAATAGTCGAGGCGTCTGCAGGCCACGAGACGGAGTTGGACGTGTTCTTTGGTCAGTTCCTTGAGCAGAAAATGAGAGTCAAATGGATGAAAAAAACAGTGGCATCAAATGGATGGTGATGCAGTTGGTGGCCTGATATTAAAGGAGTGAGGCGATACACTGAAAAACCATGAGAGGGAGTATTAAGAAGAGTGGTTGGATTTTTTTCAAAATGGAAAGCCAAGTAAAAAAATTGAAAAGAAATGGGATGAATTTGAGTGGGGAAGATGAAACTCTGCCAACTACCTCATGATTCACAGGATTAAGGGAGTGAAAGGCCAAAAACTGAACTTTGGAGATGAATGGAGAACTTAGACAAAAGGAAGATGATATGGAGGAAGAAAGTTGGGGCAGGGGGAGGGAAAGAAAGAAGGACAGGGACAGTGTCAGGAGTGAGCACACGACTTCTGAGACGTGGGCGCTTTCTTACCTGCTCCCAGCTTCCAGGTGCCCAGTGTGAAAATTGGATAAGGCAGGACTCTGCAAGCAGGTAGGGCATCCTGGAGGGTCCAGAAGGTGGGAGATTTGAGCTGCGCTGGCAGGAAGTGAGGGATATCTGGATGCAGATCTAGTGTGAGTTTGGGGTAGAAAATGACGCATCGGAAATAGCCGTAGATGCATGGATTTCCCTTTTCTTTTTGGTTCTTGGCAGTAGAGAAGGTGAGCTGTCAGTAGGAGGGGGGAGTTCCCTTCCATCATTTTCTGGGGGTGCTGTTTCCCAGGAGGAAAAGTCTGTGAGCGGGGAGAAGGTGGGAAGGTGCTTGAGGACAGGACTCCCTGTGGGCAGGAGCAAACGCCCTCGTGGATGTCTGCAGGACTGCAGGCGCACAGGCTCGGAGGGCCCAGGGCTGCTGGCTGGATACACCTTTATGTGCTAGGGATTGTAGTGACCCTGAATGAACCGTTCAAAACGTCTTTGGTGTCCCGTGTGTGAGCTCATATCAGAGGAAACTGGAGAAGAGGGGGAGAGCTCAGAACCCCTTTTTTGTGACTGTGGAGAGTGAGGGGTCAGCTCCTCATAGACGCTCCTTCACTGAAATACAAAGAGGTCAGCCCTCTGCCCTTCCTCTCAAGGAGCAGCTAGAAATGCCCTGGGAACAAATAGGAAGGGCCTGTCACATGGCTGACACAGCCACAGATGCCTAGCTTGATCCACTGACACACAAGCAAACATATAACTAGAGTCTAGCATGGCATGCATTTGGAAAACCCGTTTTTTCCAGAAAATAATCTTGGTAACAAGCAGTGGTCACGGTGTGCCCTTCTGTTGAGCATTTCACACTTAAAGGTCACAGTGGACCTTTGAGGCAGGGGCTGTGAGGAACTCCCAGGTCCGAAGCTGCTTGCCGAGTCTGAGTGCTGCCCAGGTGTCCCTGCCAGGACACAGCAGGAGCAGGAAGGAAGCCCAGGCTTTCGCCCGAGTTAGGGCTCCACGCAGCCGTGCTGCACAGCCTCCTTCAAGAGCAAATCGCCCCTCAGGTGCAGGTTGAAGGCAAACAGAAGAATCATGACACCTTTTGTCGGAGACCTGCAATAGAAGCTGAGGTGGTGTTTCCTGTTCACAAGGGCTGCACTGGAAGGTTGGGCTCGAGGCAGCAGCATGGTGAAGAGGCGTTATATGCCCCAAACTTGTTCTAGTGGGGTTGCACACCCATCTGTAAACCCCCCTTTGAGCACTTTTCTCATGTATGTAAGGCATAAGAAACATAATAAGTTCTAGTATGTTCTCCCTGGCCTTATGGCTCTGTCCGAACCCTCCTCAGGGGCCACACTTACCTTCCAGCACCTCTGGTAATGACAGAGAAGGGGAGAGGTGTGCAGGCTTTAAATGTGAAGAGAAGTCACGTAGGTGGAACTTGCATAAAAGACTTCAGAGCTTGCTGGGAAAGAGGCTTCCTGAGGGCTGGCACGCAGCTTTTGATATGGAGCGTGTACTTAGATAGTAAAGCTTGATGTGAATGAATGTCTTTGGGGAAGTTAGGATTCACATGGATGTAATAGACGGCAGCTTTGAAATAAGGTGCTCTTACGTACAGCCCCACACCTACCAACTAACGAAAGGGGCATATAGATCCCAAATGGGGGAATGGGATCTGGGACGGCTGTGGAGCCAGCTCTGTCCTCCTTCCTCTGCAGGACAGCCAGAGGGTCTACCAGTTTCATTAAAGGGTGTTGTCATTTCTCTTCTAAACTGGGATTAAGCCAACTTAATCAACCTTAGAATCTGCCGACCAGCCAAGCTCCAGGCAGAGCATGCTGGACTCACTTTAGCTAGGCAGAAGCTGCTGGAAGGTGATATGCAAATTTATGTAAACTAGAGGCAAATCGGCCTCTGGCTCCAGTCAGGACCCTTTTGTTCCAGGATTCCTTCTGCAGGGCTGGATTCCTGGGCTGGAGAGAGCAGGACAACCCTTGGACAGTCTTAGTTTCTCTAACCTTTGCTATTTGTTAAATTATGGGCTCCTCTTCTGACCCCGCTGAGGCTATTTTGAATTCATAACCAGCCACAACAAAGTACTTAGAAAGAATTCGGCAGATTTTACTTACATTCGGCCTCGAGTCCTTTAACGTCCTGTGTGGCATGTCATGGTGTTGTCTCGGCTCAGAAGAAAACCATCAACCACTGGTTACATTTTAAATTCCGAGAACCCCAAATTCTGTCTTGTAGCAAAATTCGCCTCTTGCTTAGGTGACTGAGCACCCGAGTCACTCCCTGGTGATGCCCAGCTCCTGCAGGCCGTACCACTGTGTCTTGGTCATTTCGCTGGTCTTCCAGCACCATCCTCCCACCCCCCAGACCAGTAAGGGAGTGCAGCGTTCAGGGTGGGGCAGTGGGAGGAGAAGGAGCTCAGCTTCCCCTGGGGCTGCAGGATGCCTGAAGCCCCCCATTCTCTCGCTGCTGGGGCTGGCCCATGTTATAGGACCGAAGATGTTCAGAGAGAGAGGCAGGGCACTGGATCATACCACTGGCACATGGCAGAGAGGGCTAGGTGCAACCAAGTGGTGCCTTCCTTGCCACCACCGTGACCTGGAAGAAAGGGGCCAGCTTGAATAGCTAGCTGGTGGTGTTATGGGCAGCAGCTGTCAGGCCACCTCGCCCAGGTTGCAACTATGGCTCCTCTGCTGACCAAGTGTATGGACAGTTGTGATGGTTAATTTTGAGTGTCAACCTGGCTGGGCCACAGCATGCCCAGATACTTGGCCAAACATTATTCTGGGTGTTTCTGTGAGGGTGTTTTTGGATGAGATTAATATTTAAATTAGTCGACAAAGTAAAGCAGATACCATATCAAATGTGGGTGGGCCTCCTCTACTCGGTTGCAGGCCTTACTAGAACACAAAGGCTGACTGCCCCCGAGTAAGAGCAAATTCTCCAGCAGATGGCCTTCAGCCTCCTTCTGCACCATCGGCTCTCCTGGGGCTTCAGCTTGCCAGCCCCCAAAGCAGATTCTGGACTTGGCAGCCTTCATAATCGCGTGAGCCAATTCTTTCTCTTTCTCTCTATGCTCGTCCTGTTGGTTTTGTTTCTCTGGAGAACCCTGACTGTGAGCCTCAGTTTATTGTCTGCACTCTGGGGCATGAGATACCTGAATCATGGGAGTGTGTGGGGGATGAAACAGATGACGGATGCCAGTGGCCTTTCACGTTAGCAAGGGTTGCAACCATTATTAAGCTTGTTAAAACTCAGATAATGGGCCTCAGCTGGGGAGGTTCTGACTCAGCAGGTCTGGAGTTGGACCCAGGAGTTTGCATGTCTACCTGTCCACAGGTGATGTTGCTGCCCAGGGATACACTTTGAGAACCACTGATATAGGTGATGATTTGGCTGGGTAGGCATGGTGTGCAGCTCACAGACGTCCTGAAATTCATGTGTACCTGGATGGGTGACTGCAGTGGGGCAATGAGAGAAGAGCCTGGTCCCCAGGGTTCCAACCACATCGGGTTTGTGTGATCCCGCTGAACCCACGGCCCAGCTCATCGTGGACAGTGGCGCTCAGAAACGGGTTCCACACAGACAAGGAGGCAACTGCCCTTTGCCTCCTAGCCCAGGAGCAGCTGTCATATGCTCTCACTCCCCCTCAAAACGCACAGCAGTCACTCACAGTCTGAAAATTAAAGTGAATAACGTTTCTGTGACTTCCGAGACTTGGAATTTTTACGTGTGGCACTTTAGGATAATCGAATGTACTTTAAATCCCTGATCAAAAATTGTCACTAGTTTAAGTGACACCGGACCGTACGATTGAGGAAGGTGTGCGGGAAATCTAAGCGGTTAATCTGAATCGTAGGGCACTCTGGGAATTGGGAGCCACAGTCAAAGGTCCCAAATATGGAGAAAATTATTTTGAGATGGCACGTATTATATTAAGTTGCCTTTGTCAAGTTCAATAGAGCCTGGGAGCTCGCGACTGCACCCTCCCATCAGACGTGAACTGTGTGTGCTGCGAGCCTTCAGGGTCCGTCCTGAGGATCTGAGCCTCCATGGAATCGGGCTGGCCATCTCCTTCCCTGTCCTCAGTGCCTGTCATCAGTTTGCACTGTTAGTCACATCTATGTCCCCAATGCACACATAGAAGGACACCAGGAGCGGGACGATGAGCCAGGGCACAGCTGCCCTTTGCTTCCTCACAGCCCATAGCTGCCACAGAGGAGCCTGTGTATGGCTGGGCCTCCATGCTGGGGGGACGGCTGGCGGGAGCATGACCCACGGAGGGGACTCATGGCAGTGCCAGCACCACTGCTCGGGGCAATGGCTTTGACTTAATGGCGTTCTCATTGAGCCCACTGTGGGGACAAGCTCCAGAGCAAGCACTACTCTCTGGGCAGTGCCTGGACAATAGTGAACAGCCTAGGTGGGCAGCTGCAGGCCAGTTCGGCAGCGCTGAGAAGGCCCTGGGACAGGCGGAACTGGCCCACCCTTGGGAGCAGGTCCTTGCTTACGCTGTGCCGGGAGATGCCGCACTTACACACCACACTCTGAGCAGCCGACTTCTACTCTAGACACGCCTGACACACACAGAAGCCAACTTTTGAGTTTTGGATGCAAATTGGAATAAGGTTTCTAAAGTTTCATTTGCATATTTTTATCTCCTAGTGGCAGATTCCTTAATGTCACGGGTAGTGCTGTGTATGTAAAAGTGTCATAGAGTCATTCACTAATGGCTGATTGAATAGATGAGGTCAAGGATGTCCCTGTGGAAACATTTGTCACTGTGGGGCAGATTTACCATTTGGTACACCAAGCGGTCAGGCCTTCCAGGTGAGTCCATGAGGAAACTTCCAGCCCTCCCAGGCATGGGCTCTGGGTTCCTGGAACAGCTGCAGGCGAGGGTTTTATGACCTTGCATTTCTCAGCCTGCCCCACCCCCCTGCGTCCTCCCGACATCTGTGCTGAATATGTCACAGGCATGCTCCTTGTCATTCCCTTTAAAGGTGTCACTTGCTTCAGCCACTCACTCCGCATGGAAGCCAATGGTCTTGTTCTCAATCCATACTTTCGTCCCATTTCTACCGTCTGCTCTCCAGGGGCAATCCCGTCCCTGCAGGACAGTGGCCACATGGCCACTGTGACCAAGTAGTGTTAGGTGTAGCCTTTTCCTTTTATTGATACTACCCTCTCTTCTTGTGCTTTAAGATGTGGTTGGCTCCACTCTGCCCACTTTGATCCGAATCCACAGGACTCGCACGCAGGTCCTCACATGCCGGTTTGCTTTGAGTATGAGTTGTCTTGTTACCTAACTGCCCCTAGCACCATCTGTTCCAGACTCCTCTTCCAGTTGCACTCAAGAAGCACCACCTCCAGGTAGCCTTTCCAGGTGGCACACTGGGTCTGCAGTGGCACCGTTGTTTCTCCTCCCTCTGGATGCCTGTCTTCCTTCTTCAGTCAGAGCTGGACGTGCCCACTTTCCACATTGCTCTCACTGTTATTTTCACACACACTTTTTTTTTTTTTTTACTGCTTTCTTTGTTAGCTGGAAGGTCCCTGGTATGCCTGTATCACTCTCTAGAGACTTTAGTCTCCTGACTGGCACTGATGGTGCCGGGAGAAATCTCACAGAGATTCTGTGTGTCCATGTCTGGCTGTTTTTCCACGTGTGGCCACCTGGCTGCTCTTACTCATCCTCAGTTCCAGAAATGATCCCTGTTACAGCACAGTTTACAACAGGGCACAATTGCTCTGCGACATTTACTCATTAAATTGACAAGGAAACATTTTTAAAATTTAAATTCATCAAATATGTTTCTGGTTAGAAAACAGAGAACTGCTCCTTTGTCAGAAAAGTGACCTTTAAAAAGCAGTCTTGCAAATGTTCCTGCACAGACTGAGTGACAGTATTAACATTTCCATTTTACACTGACTGTTAACTTTAGGGACTCCACAGTGGTGTGAGGATTTCATGTCATTTGAAAGGGAATGCAGAAAAGGCTTAGAATTCTTGACTGTCTTTAGTAAATCCCAAAGGAGGCAGGAGGCACTGAATATATTTCTATGTCCCATAGCTTTGGGTCCTGGGCTAACGGACCTTGGATATTCTGATGGTTGACTATTCCATGCGCTGGACTGCATCTGAATGATTCTCTAACTCTTTTTACATATGAAGTTTGGAAACAGAAGGCACCCTCTGGGAATGCTGGGTGGCTACTGCCCGGGTCCTGCTTTCTTTTCATGTTACTGGAGCCAAAATGAAAGAAGCATTTTTTTGTGCTGCTGGAGGGAGCAGGAAGTGGTGAGAGGTGTGTGCTGAGCAGTCAGGCAGAAAACGCAAAGCTGTTAGAAGTCAGTGCCGCCCAGGGACTGCTCTGTAATTTCCCCAGGCAAGAGCCACTGGCTTTTCTTGGAAAATCCCTGAGAATGTCGCTGCACGCTGCCGGTACTCCGATGTTGGGATAGTCCCCATGAGGCATATGGGGCTGGCTGGGTGGATGGCAGCTCAGACCTAAGGTCTCCAAGGAGGTGGCTGTTACCCAGGTGCCAGGCATGGGCGAGCACAGGACCCCTTCAAGTCAGGCATTCAGGCCTGATTGCCTACCAACTGTGGGCCAGGCTATCCCTCTGGATGAACCACCTGGAGGTCCAGCTTGTTCCCCAGAGCTGGTGGGCAGTGAAGCCTAGTGAGGCCTCCGGTGAGATTACACGGGCTTAGCCCCAGGGTGGCCACTCAGGTCATTGCCTAGGTCTTCAATGATTAAATATGAGCTGGAATTGGCCCCAGTTTCCTGCAAACTTCCATTCCCTAATTTTGTTGCATGCTGCAGTAATGATTTTGGTTCTGGGTTCACCTAATGGACATCTACAAACAGTGGCATGTATGTGAATTATTGTGAGAGTTTGGTTTCACTACAAGGTGCTATTTGGTTCTTCCTGGATAGAAAAAGTGGGTAAGTCCAGGTTTTATGGACCTGATGTATATACGATTTGGGGGGCCCACTGCAAAAAAGAGTACAAAGTTACAATACAAACTGCCTATGGCACCTGCTAGGAGGAAGGGGGATATGAAGTGTTAGCAGATGTAGCCTGCTGCAGCTCAGACCTCTTAGGTCTTCAAATTTAAGAAGAAGCATCATGACGGTTATCCATGGCTAAATTTCCTCTAATGCGTGGGGCTTGTGCAGGTGAAAGGTCTCTGGCTGATGGTCATTCAAGGCATGGAAGACCCACACCACAGCCAGTGATACAGTTCTAGACCATTTTAGAAGCATTTATCACGTGCTCTGACCATAACATTTATTCAAAAGTGATATCACCATATACGATAGCACATAACAATGCTAGAGGAAACTCATGATAGAAAAACTATTGATAATCCCATCATTCTAGCCTAAGACTGTTCTCTTCTCAGTATGAATGCATGCTTGTAAACAGTGGTAACAATAGTCTTGGAGGGAGGGAGGCCTTTCTAAGACAGACACAAAACATAAAAACTATAAAAGATTAACACACACAAAAATAAACAATGAGGGCAATGCACAGCATGAGCCAAATCAAAACACAAAAGAAACACTGGTAAAATCTTTGCAACTCAAATTGCAGACAAAAGAGTAATTTTCTTAATTTAAACGAACTCCTACAAATCAATAGCAAAAAGGCCAATAGCCCAAAAGGAAAAAGAAGTTAAATATATTAACAAATAGTTCTCAGATAAGGACTGCACATAGTTTTTAAGCACATGAAGTCAGACCCCACCTCACTCAAAATAAGAGACATACAAATTAGAGCTACATAGAAATTTTTAAAAAGCAGTTTTTCTTCTTTTCTTTTTGGAAGTTGACAAACTAATTCTAAAATGTAGGAGATTCAAAGGGCCAAAGAAAAAGCCAATGTGACCTGGAAGAAAAACAAAACTGAAACAGTCACACCGCTGGAGAGAAAGACCTGAGGAAGCTGGAGTGGTCAAGACTGTTTCGTGACTACATAGATGGCAGAGTAATACAACAGCATAAATAGCCTCAGAACGATTTATGCAAAGATAGACACCATATCACAAAGAGAAACAATGTTTTTCCCTAGAAAATGGTACTTATTCAATTACACACACACACACACACACACACACACACACAGACATGGAAAAGAATTTATCTTGACTCTTACCTCATTTCGTACTCACAGTGAATTGCAGATGAATTGCAGTTCTAAATGTGAAAGGCAAAAATAATAAGGCTTTAAACAAAAATAGGAAAACATCTTCATGAACTTTAGTAAGCAAACACTTCTTAAACAAGACAAAAGGTGTAGAAAGGAGAAATCTTAATACATAAGATTCAATTAAGATTGAGCATTTCTGTTCCTCAAAAGATAACATTACAAGGGTGAAAATAATACTCCCAAAACAGAAGACGTTATTTGCACTATGTAGATCTGACCAAGTACTTATATACAAAGTATATAAAGAGCTCCTACAATTCAATAAGAAAAGACAAAAAAACTCAATAGAGAGATGGGCACTTCCAAAATAGGAAACCCAGATATCCATAAGCACAGGAAAAGGTGCTCACCTGCAGTAGTCACAGCCACCAAACTGGCAGAGTGAAAAAAGAACACTGACAAGGTCAAGTACTGGTGAGAGGGTGGAGCAACCAAACTCCCATACAGCTGCTGGTGGGAGTATATGGTGGGGGAACTGTTTATCAGTATCAAGTAAAGCTGAGCATATGCCCACACTACCATCAGAAGAGGGTCCACTGGGCTGGGGTGGGGGTGAGGGTGGGGGAGGGAACAGAACCTGGAAGGAAGCAACAGTCTTATACTCTGAATTCACTTTGTGCACACTTCAGCATGGGTGTTATACTTCAATAGAAAGTTCAAAGAAAGTAAGATAAACAATTAAACTACACTGAAGTTCCAGAGATTTTAAAAAATGTGATAACATTGATGGGGGAAATAAGATTTTCATATATTGCTGGTGGGAGTTTAAAATTAGTGCACTGTCTGAGAAGTGGGGCTGGCATTCTCTATCAAAAGAACAAATGCAATTCTACCTCTGGTTACTATAGAGGGACTTGTGCAAAATGATGTCCCAGTGTATGGAAAGCAAAACTTTGGGAACAACTTTATTGTCTCCATTAGGTGAGTGGTGTGTGGATTAGTTTGTGGCCACACAAACTGGGCAGGACTCACATGCATGTGGATACAAACACTCTCAGGGTAACAGGGGAAGCTCTCTGTATAGGTCACATATCCTTGTATGTCTTGCGTTTTGAACCACGTGATCTATCACCTGTTAAAATATACAGAAAATTAAAATGAATAACATTTATAATCATACAACAATATAATTGTGTACAATTTTTTACTTGCAATATTCTACATGATTTTCCAAGTTCATAGTCTTCCTGCTTATGTTGAATTGTGGCTTCTTATAATCGTGATGGCATTAAATTGATGTGAATGCCATAATAACAATTATGTGAAGCCAACTCTTAACTGTTAACCCAACTCTTCTGCAGATGTAGATAGTGTTTCACCTTTATATTTCACCTTTTGATTTATTTTCTAGAGACTGCCTTTTCTTTAGTGGACCTTGGGTCACGTAGTCGAGCTCTGTTTCTGGGCTCAGGACAAATTGCCCCATGGCTTCCGTCAGGGTCCTTCCCTTGCTGACGACTTGGGCAGCACAAACACTCACTGGTTCAGCAAACAGAGCCCACAGCCTTCCCCAGCTCTGCTTTTTGGGGTGGAGGACAGGATCATGGTGATAAGAGACTGAGTGGCCCTTGCTCAGATAAACCTCGTAGGAAGGACAAAGGAGGGGCGGGGTGTGGATCTGTCATGCTCAAAGGAGATTGGGAAAGGGGTCCCTCCAGGGACCCTGCCATGAGCTTTCGTCCTCAGTGGGCTGCAGGTCAACTTTCTTTCTGGTTAGTCTTTCTGGACCAAAGGCGTTGGGAAGAACTTGACTAGAGTACAAGTTAGGATAATTCCTGACTCGTATCATGAATGGCTGTTGAACAACTCTGTTCTTGACAGGAGTAGGCTTGGTCCCCTTGGTTCCACACGTGGTCATTTAGGTCAATGGACTTTATAGTTTATGCAAATTTTAGCTCCCCTCTGAAGAGTTGCTGTGTTGAAAGAGGAAACAGGTGAGTATTGTGGTCCAGGTGAGTATTTCGGGTGCCACATCGGTATCTCCGGTCCCCCTGCACCTCTCTGTCTCCTAACCCTCTCAAGATCCCCACCTGCACCATCTGCATCTCGCCTACCCAGGTGCCAACTCTTCCAAGGGTCTGCTGTGGGAAATGGCGATTCATTCAGCAATTCTTCATTTTGTCCTTACATGGGAGGAGGACCCGGGCTCGTGTATATGGTTATATGTTTTGTGATAGACTTCTTGTAATCTCAACTGTCTTGATTCTCTGAGTCCGTCTTTCCTTAAAGTCTATGATAAATTTAGTGAAATGAAAGTCTATAGCTTTTAGTGCATTGAAAACCTTTTCATGCTAAGAACTGTGAAAATAGGTCAGTTTTATAAAGGAAAAGATGTCAGCCAAACAATTGGGAAAGAAGTATTTGAGAAATTTAACACGTATGTATGTATTATTTGGTTATAAAGATTTCCCCCTCTTTGTCAAATGAAATGGAGTTTTCAGAGATATAAAATATGTTTTTTGAAATGAAAAAAACATCATTCTGGCATGTGTTTTGGTTGCAAGAATGTCCATTGCTTTTTGACTTTTAAAAAAAGTAATCTGGGGAGCAACAGAATATTAAATATGGCAGAAGAAGGTCTGGAAAACATTTAGCTGACATGCATTTGCTGATTTTGTGGGAAAGCACTGCCGATAAATCTAGGAGGCAGTTAGTTTTTGTTGAAAAATGTAGCCCTGGTTGCCACACTGGAAATATCTTTGGCATGCCCTTGTACTTTGTAAGTGGGTGGTGTTGGGTGAAATGCTCATTTCGCATACGGAAGCTCCGCGGGAAAGTATGCATCATGCAAGGCAGAATTGGGGGAGACGTGGCTCCCAATTTTCGGAGATGAAGGTGGCCTGGGCTCTAACTGGGGTCAAGCACGTGAGGTGATGCTGGCTTCAGGAATTCCATCCCACACTCGGAGCTTTTCCTCTTTGGTTGGATGGCACTAGCTCATATACTCGAGGGAAGACGTCTCTATCTTCTTACTCTGCCCCGGGGCCAACACAGAGGGGCCCGTTGTCCCACCAGATGTGACTCGCAGGCCAGGGCTCTGTATCTGGGATGGTCCAGCCTGCAACCCTGAAAGTGGGAGGGTCCCCTCTCAGCTTCCGTCTGTGTCATGGGGGCTTCTGCAAGAGTCTTTTTAAAAGTGTGGTTTTGAGACCTGAGTGGGTTATGACCCGAGTTTATGTCTTTGTTTTCATGAGTGGAAGAGCAGGGCAGGGAGGCCTGTGCAGAGAGACCTCTGCTCCTCGGTGGGGCTCACGTGTTGTGTGCATGGGCTGTTATGGAACACGCCTCTCTCTGGGGTCAGACAAATGTGAAAGTCACTATTGTAGAAAGAGACCTCCCACGCAATTTATTAAGGAGGTGAGCTCTTCTTGAGTGGACACCGAGTGCAACCTCCTCCAGTTGTTGAGACCCTGAAGTCAATGGTTACAGTTTTGGACATGGTCAGGCCTGTGGAGAGCTCAGGCTGAGCATTCGTGAGACCTCTGTGCTTCCTGTCCTCCGTGGAAGAACTTCACCAGGGAGCAAGTCCATTTCTCTGAAAAGAAGCTGGAAGCACATTTCAGGTGGCCCTTCCTCCCAGGAAGCGATGGTCATGGGACTTGGTGAAGGTCTGGTGATGTCACCCCACCTGGCAGGCCTGTGCTGCAGGGCCCCGACCCAGAGGCTGGCCCAAGAGAGCTGGGATGGGGAGCAGCCAATTGCAGGGATATTTGTCTGTGAGGGTAAGAGGAGCCACTGGCCGCTTCCCAATATTTCACCCCTACGCCATTTTCCTTCCCCACCCCATACCAATCCCTTCTACGTAGGACAGCCCAGCCAGAGTAGATGACACTCTGGAAAGAGCCAGGACACATCACTTCCTGCTTCAAATATTATATTTGCAATACCTTCCCAGTAAACTCCTTCCCTTGGTCCCCTGTTCTGTCTACTCTCCACTCCAGTTGCCATGTGCCCGGCTACTGCCACCTGCTCCCGTGCTCTTCCTCTGACCTGTGTGTGCCTGGCTTCCTGTCACCTGCATCTCAGCTCACATGTTCCTTTTTAGGGAAGTGTTCCCTCCTCCCATCAGGCCTGACTCCATTTCCCTCATTGTCGCTTCATCCTGTTGTTTGTCTTCTCTCCACTGTTCTGCTTGTTGATCGCTACCTACCAAAGCACCTGAAGGAAAGCTTTGTGGCATAGAATAGCACACCTTTATTCTCTTCCATGGTGCTGCGCCGATGGGGCTTGGCCCAGCCGTCCTCTCTTGTGGGCTCTGATGCGGCTGCAATCAGATGGTGACCAGGCCTGGAGTCATCTGAGGGCTACAGGGAGTGGAGCCTTGGTCCACATGTCTGGCAACGATATTGGTGGTCAGCTGTCCGCATGCAGGGATTCTGGGCTGGACTACCCACGTGTGATTGGGCTTCTTGTAGCATGACCACTGGGTCCCAAGGACCAATGTCTCCAAACTCATGGTTAGCTGCAAGCCTGCTTATGACTTGCCTTGCAAGGGACTGGATGAGCAAGTCCCTGAGGCCAGCTCAGATCCCAGTAAGAGGTCTTAGGCCCCTAGCTGCGGATTGGCAAGACCACACTGCAGAAGAACAAGTGGAATGTAGATATCATTCAGCCACTTTTGGAAAATACAGCCTGCCACTGCAGGCTCACCTGAAATCATTGTTTTCATTTATTTATTTTCTTGCCCATGCCAGTGGGCTGGAAGCTCCGGAACAGCAGGGCTTTATCTGATACCTCACCACAGGGTCCCCATACCTGACATGCACACTGAATGAAAAAAATGGAAACATTCCCTGTTGCTTTTTGTCAGGAGTAAAACTCTATCTGATGAATATCAAAGGAATAATATTTTCCCAAAGGAAAGAAAAACGTAAGTACTGAGACTGCTGCTAAATATCTAGGGGCAGAAGCTCCTTTACCCTCATTCATTCATTCATTCATTTATTCATTCATTCATTCTTCAGTCATACGTTTTTTAAATTCAACCGCTATGAAGAGACATTCCTGCCACATGCCACAAACAGCACTATGTTCTAAGGTTTGAAAAATACATAAAGGTCACGTCCTGGTGCTTTAGTTGGTGAATTTCCACATGACTTCCCAGCAGTAATGTTACTTCCCTTTGTATGATTGGGCCCTGATCACTCTGTAATATTCTATGATCAGGCCCTGCCCAGATCACGTGTTCCATGCTACCATTCTGGGCGGTGCAGGCCGGGAGGAAGGAAGTGAGCAGGGCCTAGCGGCTTGTTGGCAGGGATCCAGAGAGTAGGTGGTCCAAGGTGAGCTCATCTGGCTTCAGCAGGAGAGTGAAAATGAAGTTGGGTCCAGGACTATGAAGTCAGCAGGCTGTTAAGAGATTGCTATAGGACTAACCTGCCTGGTGTCAAATTTGTTTATTCTTGGCTAAAAATGACTTCCTTTTTCTGGGAAAAAGGACCCACAGTGGACATAAAACATTTCTTACAAACAACTTTGTGCTGAGCTCAGATCCAGTGACTCAGGTCATTTGGATTGTTTCTGACATAATGCTGCAGGGGTGAAACATCAAGGGGAAAAGTATTGGGGAAGAAGCTTTTGGAAGTGGGTTGTTCCCAGTGTAGACATGCTATTTTCCCACACGCCTTGCTGTGCAGAAGCAGTGCACGCAGGCAGGTGGTCTGGGTGGGAGGGCTGTGATGTAGGGCCTCCGTCTGCCTTGAGGCCCAGCACTGCACAGTCTCAGGGCTTAGCTGCTTCTTCTTGAAGCACATTCTTTACTTGGTAGCCCAGTGAGGGTCCCAAGGCTGCACTAACAGAGCACCACAGACTGGATGGCTTAAGCACCAGTAATTATTGTCTCACAATCCTAGAATCTGGAAGCGCGGGTCAAGGTGTCAGCAGGGCTGGTTCCTCCCGGGCTGTGAGGGAGAATCTGTCCCAGCCGCTCTCCCAGCTCCATGCTTTGCTGGCCATCTGTGGTGTTCCTTGGCTTATAGATGCGTCACTCTGATCTCTGCCTTCATGTTCACATGGTGTCTCTCTGTGTGGGTGTCTGTCTCTTGTCCCAATTTCCACTTTTATAAGGAAGTCATGCTGGATTGGAGCCCACGTGAATGACCTCATTTTAACCAGACAATCTTCAAAGACTTTATTTCTAAATAAGGTCAATTCATAGATACTAGGGGTTAGGACTTTAACACATCTTTTGGGGGTGCACAATTTAATTCATAACAGTGGTTATTTTGAAGTTTTTCCTCTGTAGGCAATCCCTTTCTGTCTCCTCTAACCCCAGTAATAAACCTAACCACGTGTATAAGTCAGGATATAGGCTGAGCTGCTGCAACAAAAGGGCTCCTCCTCCCCCAGCATCTCTGACTAGCACAGCTTTCTTTCCCTCACATAGAGTAGTGCAAAGGAAGCAGCCTGAGCAGGCAGGGAAGTTCGCTCCATGGGTCACCTGGGAGCCGAGAGTCCTCCGGTCTTTAGCTGTCACACCCTAAGGACACCTGTCTCAACCTGTAGCCTGCCTCAGTGTCCCCTGGAGGCTTCCCCAAACAGACTATTGGGCTCCCCTTGACATCCAAACCATGTCTCACACCTATGTCCCTTTGCAGAGAGCTGGAAGTCAAGATCCTGATATAGCCTGGAATCCTCCAATCAAGGGTCAGGGCCTGAGACGGTCTTGGGCTTTCTCTCCTGGCCCTTCCTCGCTACTCTTTCTGCTCTGACTGTCCTGAGAGAAGCATGGTGTGACTGGAGTTTGGCCCTGGAACCCCTGAATGAGCTCACGTGTGACAGGGCTACCATGGTGCTTTTTTCCTGGGCATCCATGCTAACAGGAAGGTAAACAGACTGGGCCTGTTCACAGGGCCTCTCCCTCTGGCATCTCTCACTCATGGCTATTGAGTTTGCCTGTTGTTTGGAGACTAACTGTGTACTTAGAAAGTGGCTTCAACCATATATCAGGAATGAAGGGCTTTGGATCCTTCTGGGGGCATTTTAGGATCCTTGGAGCAGAAACCCCTTGGAAGCCTCTTTCCCCACCAGGTCTGGCCCAGAATCCCATCTGGCCTTTTTAGGGTGCTCTCTTAATCTCAAAACCACAGCCTGAGGCTATAGCTCCCTGGGTTGGAAGTGTAGACAGGCTAGCATAGGTAGCATAGGACATGTGACCTGGGCACGGCCTGATCATAGGATACTAACACAAACCAGGGAAGGGGCATGAGGAAAGGCAGGAGGCAGTAGAGCACAGAGTAAACATAAGGTGGGGGACACGTGGGCCATAGCTTCACCAAAAGCATGTGGTTACACAGCCAGGAAATGGGGACCACTGGGAGCCATTGCAGAAGCTGCCTGTCCCAGTCTGCCCTGGGGCCCCGATGGTTCATGTTTCTCCTATAAGGTCCTCCAAAGTTTCACCACATTACTGCAGTAGTACACAGTCGAAAATCGATCATCTAAGTGAGGTCCACTTAGATGGATGGGTAAGTCTCCTCCGGTGTATTCATTTAAGTCCAGCTCCTCTGGATTTGAAGACCCATGAACTAAAGAAACGAGATCTCCACCCCTGCACCCCGTGCACCTTGCACACATTGGAGGGACGGGCATGGGGTAAATGATATAGAAATTCCTGTTCAAAAGGAGAAAACTAGGAGGCTTTGGTCCATAGCAGTTCTGAAATCCAGCTGGCCAAATGTTTGAAGTTCCTTGATTAGGTCTCAAGGCCTAAGAATAATTCTTTGGCTTTGGCCCCACCCTGTTGGCTCTTGGTTCTGTCCTGTTGGTCGTTTTCACTTTTTCATCAAACTTAGAAGGTTTGAGTGTCCTTCAGCCTGCTTCCTGCCAGTAGAATTGTGGGGATCCAAGGGACACTATCTGTGTCCCTTTCAGCTTGACTGGCAGTGTTTTTACTGATGTGGTTTTCTCAAACACTTTGCGGATCTTCTGTTAATTTTATCGGGCAATTTTCATTAGACAAAAGACAAAAATCACAAATCTTTTTTTTTTTTTTTTATAATTAATTTTATTGGGGTGACAATTGTTAGTAAATTTACATAGATTTCAGGTGTACAATTCTGTATTACATCGTCTATAAATCCCATTGTGTGTTCACCACACAGAGTCAGTTCTCCTTCCATCACCATATATTTGATCCCCTTTACCCTCATCACCCACCCCCCACCCCCTTACCCTCTGGTAACCACTAAATTATTGTCTGTGTCTATGAGTTTTTGTTTCTCATTTGTTTGTCTTGTTCTTTTTGGTTTATATACCACATATCAGTGAAATCATAGGGTTCTCTGCTTTTTCTGTCTGACTTGTTTCACTTAGCATTATTCTCTCGAGATCCATCCATGTTGTCAGAAATGTTCCTATATCATCTTTCCTTAACGCCGAATAGTATTCCATTCTGTATATGTACCACAACTTCTTTATCCATTCATCTATCGAAGGACATTTTGGTTGTTTCCATGTCTTGGCCACCGTAAACAAAGCTGCAATGAACATTGGCGTACACGTGTCTCTATAGAGAAATGCTTTTATATTTTTGGGGTAGATACCCAGGAGAGCGATTGCTGGGTCATATGGTAATTCTATTCGTAATTTCTTGAGGAACCTCCACACTGCCTTCCATAGCGGCTGCACCAGTCTGCATTCCCACCAACAGTGTATGAGAGTTCCTTTTTCTCCACAGCCTCTCCAACACTTGTTACTATTTGTTTTGTTGATGAAAGCCATTCTGACTGGGGTGAGGTGATATCTCATTGTGGTTTTCATTTGCATTTCTCTGATGATTAGCGATGTTGAGCATTTTTTCATATGTCTATTTGCCATTTGTATATCCTCTTTGGAGAAATGTCTCTTCAGGTCCTCTGTCCATTTTTCAATTGGGTTGTTTGTTTTTTTGTTGTTGAGTTTCATGAGTTCCTTGTATATTTTGGATATTAGCCCCTTATCAGAGGAACTGTTTGCGAAAATCTTCTCCCATTCAGTTGGTTGCCTCATTATTTTGTCAATAGTTTCTTTTGCTGAAAAATCACAAATCTTTTTGAGATAAGTCCTTCTCTACCTAGGGGTTCTCTGAAACAGGTAAAAGACAATACCCTTCAGCTTCCTGGAGACCTTATTGTCCAGTTGAGAGGGACTGTGAGGTACACACTTATCCCTTGAAAGTGGCTTTGTGTGTGTAAACAGTCCTCTGATGCTTTGGTCGTTTGGAGGTATTAACAAAAGATTGTACAGTCATGCTATGGGCTTTATTTCTATCTCCCTTCTTACATTTTACTATAAGCCACAAGAAGAAATCAGGAAGAACCTTCAATATTTCTCTTGAAAAATCTCCTGAGCTAGAACCCACAGTTCATTAAGGATAAGCTCAGCCTTCCACTTAACTATAGACGACAGTGTTGCTAAGCTTTCTGCCACTGTGTAATGAGGATCCCCCTTTCTCCAATTTCCTATAGTACGTCCCACAGCTCCCTTTGAGCTCTCTCTGGTAGTGTCCTCAACACCCAGATTTCTGCTAAGAGTCTGTTCAAGGGAATTTATCTTTTCTCTATCAAGCTCCTGCTCATCCATCCTGCAATTCATTTACTGCCCAGTCCCACACACACATCCACATTCTTAGGCATTTGTTACAGCAGCACTACAGGTACTAAAATTTATCTTAATTACCTATCGTTATACAACACATTAACTCAAAGCTTTATGTCTTAAAGCAATAACACTAATTACCTTGGTTTCTGTGGGCCAGGGTCCCCTCTTTAGGGTCTTTCACAGGCTGCGATGCTGGTGTTAGCTGGGCTCTGGTCATCACCAACTCAACTGGGGAGGGACCAGCTTCAAGCTCACTCACATGGTGATTGGTAGGATGGGTTACTCATAGGCTGTTGAACTGAGGCCTGAGTTTCTTGCCATATGGGTTCTCCATTATGACAGCTTGTTCATCAAAGGATAAAGCTGGGAAGGCAACAGAAGGTGAGGGCAAGATTGAAGTCACAGACCTTACTAGGTCAGGCTTGCACACACACACCCATGCACATACACATATACATACATTCTGAAATACACACATGTGTACACACACATACATACTCAGAAACAAACAGACATACACACAAAACTACATGCATACAGTCACATACACACACAAATGTATATGTATGCGTACATATAAATATGCACACATACATAAAAACATAAACACAAATATGGAAAAACACCCATCTACACACATGCATATGCACACACACGTATGGGGATATATAGAGATATACATATATATCTCTCTATATACATAAGTATGTATATATATATTTGGCTCTCTCTCTCTGTATATATATATGGATACACCCATGTACATACTCATATACACTGAAAGTCCATGGCATTCATACATATGCATACTTGCACACTTACACACAAATGTACACATACTCAAAACTTATACATGCATACCTGCACACACATAGGCACACACGTACATGCACACACACATGCACAAACGGAGAGGGATATGAATTCCAGGAGGTGGGAATCACTGGGCACCATCTCAGAAGCTGCCTAGCACAGGGGCCAACACACAAATACGCCCCTCTGGACCCTTGCCTGGAGTTTCTGGGGCAGGACACTTCTGTTTCATTGTCCCCTGTCCCTTTGGGGAATAGAGCTTTCCCTGGGCCTATAGCAACAGCTGGGGGCATCGCTCCAGGATGGAGCACCCCATGGCCAGCAAGTTGGTGTTAGTTGAGAGGGCTCTCAGCCATGGTCATGGCCCAGGAATCCTCTCCCCATCCCTCTGTGTGCCCTGGGCTTCCTCCCAGCAGGGCGGCTGCGTTCTGAGAGTAAGCATGTGACAGTGAAACAAGACAAGGCCTCAGAAGGTCTGTGAGGCTGTGTCTGCTGAACTCTTGATGGAGGCAGGCCTGGAGATATGCCCAGGTTGGGGGCATGTACATGGGCTCCCATCTGGATGGGTGGTGGTAAGAGAGGAGGGACATGTCTGGGAAGGGACACTGTAAAATCTTCTGTGGAAATGACTCTTCCCCACTAGCTGATGTGATGGTTTAATCCCACACAGAGAGGAGCCATGAATTCATTCTTGTTCCTCTCAGAGTACCCACACAACCTGAGAGCTGGGTGCAGAGCTGGACTCACGACAGCGTCCAAGCACAGGAAGCCCACCCAGGGAAGTGTTGTGGGGAATGCTTTAGGGGACATGTGAGTCTATTCACACAGGAAAACCAGGAGGACTTGGTTACCAGCCGCCAGGCTTGCCCCGCATTGCTGCAGGTGACTGGCTCCCCTCCAAGACTTGCCATCAGCCAGGGTGATGGTGGGGGTGCGGGAGGTTGGGGGGGAGGAGAAGTGCCTGGGGGACACCAGCACCTCAGGGATAAGCCACCGGCGGTGCTACCACTGGATGATACTGACCTCCCGTGTCCTCCCCCAAACCCAGAGGTGGCAAGGTTGTGCCCACACTGAAGGTGGAGTGCTAAGCCCACCTCTGAGGCTATACTCCTGGAGCACTGGGCACAATCTTTGGTAGGGTGTGTCTGGAACATGGCTCTGTACTGTTTCTACGCATTTTCCTGATACAGGATGATGGCCATCTGCAGGTTTGTAGATTCTAGCAGGCAGAAGCTGTGCCAGGTGGTCCCCAGAAAGCTCCTCATTGGCCTGTGAGAGGCAATGAGGGCACTGTGACACGAGACTGGGCAGACAGACATGGCCTGAGCCGAAGGCCCGGACCAGATACTGTTTCAATGCTAGATTCCTGGGCTGTAGATTAAGAGCTGTCTCTCACTCTCTGGCTTGCTCCAAATTCTCATGTGCATTGGGGCCATTGTCCGGTGTGCAAATCATTAAGAAAACATGTTAGGTTGGAAAAAGTTGATTCCCTTTCGTTGGCTCTCTGTGTTTCCCAATGTCTTCCAGCTGACTTCCTGCCTCCCTCCCTCCCTCCCCTCTGGCTTTAAGACCTTGTGTCCTCCAGCTTAAAGTAGCCTTTTTGCCGCTTGCCCTGGTGTCCCTCTTGGCAATAGTTCTCTCAACAAAAACAACCAAGCCTTGGTGTGTCTTCAGGGAAGTTCTGGAAACTCCTTACACTGGGTTAAGAGACGATTTTCTACTTGATCCTTTTCCCTAATTTGCTTAGTGTACTTAAAGGGCTCTCAGAATTTCTCTGAACCTTGTTTTGCAAAACGGTAGTATTATTAACCAACCTTTCTAGCTACAGAATTGCACGACCTATAATAAATATGCACCGATGGGTAAGCATTGTGCTTGGAGATTCCCCTCTCTGAGCCACATCATCCTCACAACAGGGAGACCTGGGCACAGAGAGACAAGCCCACCATGGGGCACTGAGTCATTGTGCAATTGTACAAGGGTTTTAAAACCTGTCCCCACGTCCTGGGACACTCTTGCCATCAGGAGGTTCAGACCCCTGAATAGGAGCTGATGTTAGTGATGCGAGGAGGGGGTGTGGCTCTGTGGCTGGGGTGTGAAAGGTGACTCAGCTTCCCCCTGACTGTCTCTCAGGGCTCCTGGTCTTGGATCCCAGCCACCATGCTGAGAGGAAGCCCAGCTGCCCAGGAGAGGCCAAGGCAGCAGGGGTCCCAGCTGACAGCCAGCATCAACTGCTCACCATTTGAGTGAGCGATCCTTTAGAAGCCAAGTCACCCCAAGCTATCCCTGCTGAGTCCTGCCCAAATTGCAGATTCGTGAGCAAAATCAATGTGGTGATTGTTTTCAGACATGACATATTGAGATGGTGTGTTACTCAAACAGATGAACAGAGTGCCAGGTCTGTGTTTCCAGGGTCCCCGCAAAGAAGAAGAATAAAACGAGGAGGTGGACTGTGTCCTTCGTCTTCTAGGTCTGCTGCCTCATTTGCATCCTGCCAACCCTCATGAAGCTAGAGACCCAGTAGCTATTTGTGATGAGGGCCACCCTGCTGCTAATGCCGTCATTTTCTGGGCTTGTTATGCACCCTTGTGGCTCGGGTCCCTGGCAGCTGGGACCAGCCACTGGAGCTGTTTGGTTCAGTGGATTGACCCGCCTTGTTACAGGAAGGAGGTGACTTAGGGTCTCTTGCCTCATCTCGGGGCCAATAGAGTGGATGTCCAGTCACGGAAGGTGGTATTGACTCCCCTGCCTTTGTGCCATCCATCAGAAGCCTCGACCTTCTTACAAGTATTCTGCGTTCATTTCCCCAGGAGACAAGGGACACATGGACGGCGATGTGCTATTCCGGCCCTGCCCTTTGTGGGTGTAGCAGCAGAGGCTTGAGCTGAGTGCTGAAGACCCCCAGCCAGTGAGGCAGAGCCGTCTCCCTGACCATCCCCAGTGCTCTGGGACCACTGCCCCTGGAAGCTCAGGGACGGACACATCCATACAGCAACTGAGAGTTGTTTGTGGCACTGAATTCCATACCAGCTGTACCTCCATTTACCAGCGCAAGGTTTTAGAGCATGCAGTTTTAATTCCGAGACCCAGTGGACCCAGGCACTGTTGAAGGCAAACACATATGCAGTGAATTTGCAATGTACTTTGTTAATGTGGTAAAAAACACATAACGTAAAATTGACCATCTTAACCATTTTTAAGTGCATAGTTCTGCTCTGTTACGTACATTCACATTGTTATGAAACAGAGTTCCAGAACTTTTCCATCTTGTGAAACTGAAACTGTACCCATTACTGAAATTGAAACAACTCCCCATTTTCCACTTCCCTCGACCCATGGAACAGACCAGTTTACTTTCCATCTCTATGAATTTGACTCCTCTGGGTACCTCACATAAGTGGAATCATACAGTATTTGTCCTTTTGTGACTGGCTTATTTTACTGAGCTTGATTTCCTCAGTTTACCAGTGTTCTAGCATGTGTCCAAATTTCTTTCCATTTGAAAGCTGAGTAATATTCCATTGTATGTATGTACCCCGTTTTGTTTATCCATTCATCTGTTGGTGCACACTGGGTTGCTTCTACCTCTTGGCTATTGTGAATAGTGCTGCTATGAACATAGGGGTGCAAATGCAATGCACTTTTGTGTGCTTTGGGGCTGTGGTGATGACTCCTTCCTGGGCACCATGGACCCCCAGCATTCGTGGGGCCCAGGCTGCAGCCTGCCCCAAGAGCTCCCTGACAGGACAGACACATACGCGTCCTGGCCTCCCTGAAAGGGCAGATTGCAGCAACCCAGCAGAAACTGGCCCCCACAGCTGTCAGATGTCCTCACATTTAAGAGGTCCAGGTGCCACCAGATGCAGCCCATGAATTACTCGTAACTAGTTTCCTGACAGCCATAGTTGTAGTCCCACCTGTTGAAAAAAAAAAAAACAACAAAAAAAAAACAGTCTCAGGTTTCTTTGGCCAGGTCAGGTCTAAGGGTTTCCAGTGACAGTGTATGCAAATGCAATTGTAGGGCCTGTGGCTCTGGCCTCCCACTAGATTGTCTGTCGAATCTGCAGGGCAAACCCAGGAAGTTTGAGAAATCCTAATGGAGCAACCCAAGAGAACACTTTATGAAGCCAAGTTTATTGCAGACAGAGATGAAGCTGCCGACTTCTAGTCTGGCTGCACAGCTGTATGAAATTTTTCAGCAACCTGGGCCAATAGATACTAAGCAGAGTGAGAAACTGGCTGTAAAATTTGATAGGCTGTTGGGGCTTGCAAGATAGATGGGATAGGTTGGGGGAAGGGGGCGGGAAGTGGGCCCAAAGGTTATGCTCTGGGTGGCTGTCAGACCTACCGGGCAGTCTGGGCATTAAGACATATGATAGCCACCCAGGAGCTCCTTCCAGAGCCAGAGTAAAGAAAGGACTGATTGCAGGCTGACCTCGATGATAAACGAGAGAGATGAAGGAGAGAGGGCCATAAATTGTGGAGTTTAGGAGGTGTCAGGATGCAAAGACCAGTGGGGAAGGGAGAAGAATCTGATTGCATTTCACATAAAACATTGGTTAGCTCTGAAATCCATCTCATATTGTATGTGATTGCAGCACACTTCTGAATACCAGATTTGGGGCAGTGTTCTGGGAAGGATCAGCAACCTCAAACAACACTGAATAGCTCAGAGATGATGACAGTGCTCTCAGGACCAGAGGGCATCGCATGCGGCCAGGAGACCAGGCGTGGTTCCACTCAGCCTGCGGGGATGTGAGGCTGTGGGAGCAGAGGCGGCTGCCCCGCACGCAGCTTTCCCCACCTCCTGCTCTCCCTGCATGTGTTCCCCAGCCTGCTGGCGTGCGACGGCCCCACAGATGCAGATGCAGCTGTAGACTGAGGGCTGAAGTTGCTGTAAGGACGGCCAGGCTCAGCCTGGTGTATCTCAGAGCTGGGTGCTCTAGACAACGGCCAAGCCCCAGTTCCAATCCGGTGGCTCTGTGGTCACCATTTTTTCTCCTGGAGTACTGGTTTGGGTTTAAACTTATTTCGGCAAGAGAAGAATGAGCAGAAGAGCTGCAGTCCCGGCTTAAATTTTCCCCAAAGTGTTGGATTTGTACCGGAGAGGAAGTCAAAGCTAAATCCAGGGTATTTATAAGTCAACAGAAGGGCAGAACCATATAGCAGAGCTGACTGTATGGAGTCAGAGTGGCAGAGGGAAGGGAATTGAGAACCGATGATTAGTGAATAAGAAACACATACAATTGAGAGAATTTGAACCAAATACTAACTCGTGAAGCCAGAAAAAGGCCAGCAAAGTAAACCTAAAGAAAGAAAGGAAGGACAAAAAACAAATGCAGTAGTTTCGGAAAGATTAAATCAACCCAATAAATAAGATCCATGGAATCAAAGTCCGGATCTTGGAAAATAACCCCTTCATGCCCCTGGCACTACACAGGCACTCACAAATGTGCGGATCTGATAAAGTCAGAAAGAGAGTGGGTGCAGCAGAAGAGGTAGAAAGAATTCAATTATAAGAGGCAAGTATATAATTTTACATCAATAAATTTGGAAATCCAGATAGAATTGATGATTTTCTTAGAAAATAAAGCCAATCAAACTGCCTCAAGAATCAGAAGAATTCTGAATGTAGCAAAAATTACAGAAGAAATCGATGATGTCGTCATGACTCCACCACTTCGCAGTCACACGGTTTAAGAGACTCCTGCATGTAACCCTGGAGGGAACGTCCATCCTCATATGATTGAACATCGTTTTCAGGGGATTAAAAACAGAGAAAGTTGTGCATGTAATTCTACAAAAGTAGAAACACACCTGATAGTAGAATTGGATAGAACAAAAAAGTACATAAAATAGACATATACAGAGGGTGCCAAAAAATATATACACATTTTAAGAAAGGAAAAAACTGTATTAAAATATTAATAGTCAATATATACTGATAACAAAAGATGAATACAAGTCATGTGTATACATTTTTTTGGCACCTCCGGTACTATATACTTAATGATGTTACTTTGGAAACATTTCCATCATTGTCAGAAAGAAATACTTGTACGGCTACCACAAATACAGACATTCAACATTGTTTTTGAGATCCCAGCAGAAACAGGGGAAAAATAGACATATTAATATTTTATGGGGAATGATACAATTTTAATTGTTTGCATATAAATTTCAGGATAATATATTGCACTCATTTGATCTAAGAGAGGTTACAAACCATTATTATTTTCCTAAATGCCAGCAACAAGATAATATAATAATTTTTAAAAGGTCTTATTCATATTATTATTGAAAACTGACAATATGTGATAAACATAGAAAGATATGTGATGCCTATTGTTATGAACTGAATTATGCCCACCCCCTCCCCCAATACCGATGTTGAAGTCTTAACCCTGGGACCTCAGAATGTGACTGCATTTGGTTATAACTGCATAAGTATAGTTATTGCAATTGTAATTAGTTAAGATGAGGTCATATTGGAGAAGGGTGAGCCCCAATCCAACATGGCTGTTAACTTTATAAAAAGGGGACACAGAGGCCCACACAGGGAGATGCCATGTGAACATGAAGGCAGAGATCAGGATGATGTTTCTGCAGGCCAAGGAACACCAAACATTGCCAGCAAAACACCAGAAGCTAGGGGACACGCCTTGAATAGATTTTCTCTCGCAGACTCAGAAGGAACCCGAACTTGCCGACACCTTGATTTTGGACTTCCTATCTCCAGAACTGTGAGACAATACATTGCTGTTGTTTAAGTCACCTAGCCTGTGGGACTTTGTTTTGGCAGCCCTAGCTCATAATATACCTGTATATAGAACACTAAAAGCCTCTACTGAAAGATCTGAAAGAAGACTTGAACAAAGGGAGAAATGCATCATGTTCTTGGGTGAAGAAATTGCCTATGGGAAGGTGCCTTGTAGCCTTGGAAGTCCTCCCGGAGGAAGGCTGTAGTTTCCCAGAGAATGGCAGGAGGGTGTTGAATCACTCCTGGAATCCTGCAGTGTTCGGGGAAATGGGACACACTAGCCCCCACAATTCCTGGACCCGGGTGAAGCTGGCTGCTCCTCGCCTCCCTGCCCCCTCCCCCTCACTCTCACAAGCCTCCCCCCTGCAAGGAGACCTGCAGAGGAGGTGTGGCCCCTTCCATCCATCTGGCAGAAAGCTATCAGCTAAGTCCCAGGAGAAGAGAACTGGGTCCATCCTACTGAAACACCCATCTGATGAATAAACCTTTTGAGGCATCAGGTGGAGGGAAAATCTTGTCTTGGGGAGTTTCATTACATCACCCGAATTATCACTCTCTCCCCTGACATGGGGTTTTTGTCCAGTGGGAATGTGGTCATGCGGGCTGGTGAGTGAGCCCTTGGGCCATCCCCAGGCCCCGACAACCTGCAGAGACCTGGCTGGCGTTCAGCACTGGTGAGCTCACCATAGAACATGCCTGACCTCATTACTGCCCAGCACTTTCCTGGCTTCTTGAATTGCCAAGATTAGCTATATTTATTTTCTCTTACTAGGAACCGTGAGCATCGCCTGAGATGGGAGGACACTGTAAGTGTGCAAATCCTGCATGGTTTGAGACTCACAGTGAAAATTCCAGATTAGCAACCTCCCGGGTCAATGGGAGAATTCAGAGAGTACCTGGCTCCTATGTGGAGCTATGTGACGTGCTCCTTGTACTTGTCTGAAGGTCTTTTCCTCACAATCAAGACTTTAAGTTTTGAAGCCTGGCTCATCTGCAAGCAGTCTCACACTTCAAGGGTGATTGTTAACATGCACATTTCTAGGTCAGAGCTCCAAGCAATTCTAATACACAGTGTGCATGTCTGTGTATGTGTGTTGTGTGTGCATGTGTGTTGTGTAGTGCACGTGGTGTGTATTGTAAGGTGTACACGTGTGGTGTGTGTGGTGTGTGGGCATGTGTGGTGTAGGCATATGTGTGGTGTGTTTGGTGAGTATGCATGCGTGACATGTGTGGTGTGTGTGGTGTACACAGGGGCAGGGAGGAGGTGGGAATCTTCATCTCTAGCTAGCGATCTCGCCACAGATGTTCTGAAAGGCATTCTGTCTCAGACCCCTGGGTCAGGGCTTAGCCCTGTGTATGAATTTTCATACACAGATTACATACTAAATAGTCCTAAAAGGTGGGGTTAACCAAAGCAGTCTGGATAGTCCTTCAAAAGAAATATTAAGTTGGTGTAAATGTAATTGCAGTTTTTGAAATTATTTTTAACGTTTTAAACCGCAAATACTTTTGCACCAACCTAATAAATGCCCCGCTGGATGGGATGTAGCGTTCCTGCAGTCTCGTGAGAAGGCTGAGGACAGTCGGTCTCCAGCGCGTCTGTTTATCGAGGGCACAGGCTTTGCGCAGTTTGGTCAGGCAGCGGGAGTCCACATTCACCTGGTGAGTGTCAGTGGGCAGGACACTGGCTGCCCTGAACCCGCTTTTCTGTCAACACGGGACATTTGTCCCCGGTTGCCCCCGCGGAGTTGTTTCTGGGGAGCCTCTGTGTTCCTGCTCGAGTGAAACTTCCTGTGGCTGGTGCTGCAAGTGGCTCCAGGGCCCCGCCGCTCAGGCGGCTGCTCCCTGGCTTTGCTAATAATTGCAAGTCTGGTGTGGGTGAAAGTTTCTAGTTAATTCATAAAACAACAGATTAGTAGCCAAATTATTTTATCTCAAAGAGTTCTAACATTGCTGCTTTAAATACTTTGGTCTTTGGAAATTTATTTAATCTTTATTGAGTGATAGATGAGTTTGTTACATTTGGGTCCTAGCTCACATTCACGTGAGAGATTCTCTTTTGTTAGTCTCTCTCTCTCTCTCTCTCTCTCTCTCTCTCTCTCTCTCTCTCATCTATCTCTATTTCTCTCTACCTCCAGCTATCTCTGTATCTCCATCTCTATCATACACACCACGTTAGCCAGGGGATATCAATAGAGTAAACTATTCTCCTTTCCACACTCTCTCACTTTGTTTTCCCGTGACGAGGTTCTCTCGTGTAAAGTGTGAAGTGGTTCTCAGTTGTCTCTCCAAATATGTGATGAGGGCTCAGACCGCAGCTCCAGTTCCCTTGACCTATGATTATCTGGCCGACATTGCTCTTGCCTTCTGGTGCACACTCAGCCTTATTCCCTACACACCGGGTCCATGGTGGTTCCTCAAGATAGGTGTCCCCTGCCCTGCCCTCTGCATGTTTGCTTCTTCTGCTCCGTGTCCACCTGTCTGCCACATGGTGGCTTTCCTGGCACCCAGCACCCTCATGGGTGTTTTCCCTCTTGGGCAGCCTTTCTGGGCCGTCTTTCTCTCATCCAAGTACTAACCAGGCCAGACCCTGTTTAGCTTCTGAGATCAGACGGCCGTAGACCTTGGCCATCTTTCTTACTAGAATGAGATCACAACTCCTTAATGAAGGAAGTGGAGGTTCTTCCTTTCCTCCTTCCCCCTTCAGGTATCACCAGAGGTTGACGGAGCAGTCTCTCCGTTGTGGGCAGGCTGGGGTGAACTTTGCTCACCGCCGTGGGCTTACTCTTCCCGCAACCACAGAGGAGAACCTGAGAGAATGGCGCACTTCTCTGCAAACCTGAAAAGCCCCGTTGACCTTCCAATCTCCTGGCTCTCAAACTCATGTGTCTCAGAAGAAGCATCCCTTTAACTGCCCAATATGCACAACAGAGGAAGAAGGAGCTGGCACAGTGGTGAAGGTGGACTCGTGCGTCCCCTTGGAGTAGCCCAGACAGGCTTGAGAAACCCTGGGGTCTCGGGCAAAACAGGTGGTGATCTTGTAGGACTTTGTCTCTAATAATTGCACAAAGGGTTCCAGAATTGTTTTCCTTCTGGGGCTTAAGAGGCAACATTATGATAAGTTTTTAGTTAGAGAAGAAAGGATCCTTTAGTTAAAATATCTTTTGTGTTTGCACTTTCCTTTTCTTTGTGCTTTCAGGGAAATTTGAAAAGCAAAAAATTATTCTGCTGCTTTGAGGAGCCATGTGTGCTGTGCAGGTGGAGGAAGGATGCGGCCCAGGAGACAGGCAAGTGAGTAATCAGACATGCGGTCTACACATCCCCCTATCCAGGCAGCACTTGGCTGAGCAGCCGCTCCAACACTTCAGAGATGAACAAATCCCATTTCAGTTTGCAATGCAACTGTTGCGAAAAGCTTGTAATTCTTTCTTTTCCATTCCTAGTTGGCCTTTTGAGAGAGCATGAGCCGTGCTTCCTTGCACTATAATTCACAACCCACATCACTGTCGAAGGACTGCCATGGTGCCTGGCTGTTCTTGGAAGGCAAATGTGCAGGGAACGGAGCTGCACCTCCCATCAGCAGGTGTGGACAGCCCCAAGGTCACCTATGAGCAGTGACTTTCTGGCTATGATATCTAGAAAATCATGCATGAGGCTCTGCACTAGCAGCTGCACAGTTTGGCATATTTGTGAGCAGTTGTGCTTAAGACAGCAAAGGATCCTCCCTTTTGAAAACAGTGATAATTTATGGAGAGAGTGTATGTTACATGGCTATTATGTGTATCTGTTTAGAAGGTTTAGGTTGAAGGCAGAATCCTAAGAAAATTCTTATGCCCGTATCCCCCCAATCCATTCCTAGAAATTTGTTTTCCAGAAATCTGTTGTTCTCAGGGCTTTTGGAACAAGGAGAATGATTTTGTGCCTTCCAGAAACTTCTCTCCATCCCTGGCTCTCAGCCATGCTCTGTCCACGTTTTCTTTCTCTGGTTCCACACAGAAAGGATGGGGTGCTGGGAGGGGCGTCACAGAGGAACCCAGGACTTAATTGTCGTGAACTGGGACTGGAGAGAGACTGTCAGAGACAGACTTGGGAAGGGACATGGGCGCTTGTTTTGTGGCCTAAGTTGTGGCGGGAGCTTTAGGAATTTCCCTCTGATGGTACAGTAATTGGTCACACAGTTTGGCAGTTGAAAGGTGCATTGAGAGTTCTTAATCCTGGGTCCACAGACCTTTAGGGAACCCAGGGCAATATTTGGGCATTTGTGGATGAGGAAACACTGTATTTTTAGTTTCACTAATGCTAACTACACTTCAGCATTTCCGGCAGCTGTGCTGACAGCACCGCTGACCGCCCACGGGCAGAATCACGACTAACTTCCTTTGAGATAGTTATTGTAGACAAGGTAACATTTCACTCAACACTTATCACTACCTCAATATGGAATATGGTAGTTAGACCAACCATGAATACATTATTTAGTATCTTCATGAAGGAAAACATCCCAAATTAACAATAACAACAACTATATATATATATATATATATATATATGTATGTATGTATGTATGTATGTATGTATGTATGTATGTATGTATGTATATAAAACTCTAGTTCACTCTGATGGTTTCCTTTCTAATCCTACGTATTTTATCGATTTAAAACCACTGTTGTGAAGGGTCCACAGGCATCAAGAATCCACACACGAAGTTCCACCCCTGTGGGACCATCTGTCTATGGACAGCAGGAGATGTCAGCCACAGCGGACGAGGATGTTTGGGCCCTGGGCAGGCGAGTCTTCTGGTGCCTTCCAAGCCAGCATATGGGGGTGGGGTGGGGGCCTGGTTTGCTATTAGTACAAACTGTATTCCTTTATGTACAGAATAATGACATGATTACATGTGTGGAATGCACGGAATTTTAGATGAAATCATCCTTTAGAACAGTTTTCTTATACTTAAAATTGGAGAGGTGAGTTTTTTACACCCAGGAAGGATAGAGGTAATGTAGATGGGTAGACAGACAAACTCTAGTACAAAATAGGCTTTGAAAGGTTTTTTTTTTTTTTTGGCCTAGCTTTTTGTGGCAGTGAAATGTGATATGGCCACTTCTGGAGAATTCCAGTGTTCATTGCACATGCACAACTGCACGTGTGGGAGGCACTATGTTTCACAGTAAAATTCCCAACCAGCAGATCCCTGGTGGACCCTGATGACTGTCCTCCAGGAGCCCCGGCGCTGGCTCTCTAGGGGGCCCTGTCCTCTCTATAGCTGCAACTTCAGTTTCCATGAAAAATAACACTTCTAATCTTAGATATAAATGATTGTACTTTTAAAATGTAATAATTACAATACAAACTATCAGAAATGCCAGAAATATTCATGGAGACAGCAAGAGTGAAAGCAGTTCCACCTGCCAGTTACATTCCATTGGCTGAAGCAAAGCCGTTTGGAAAAGAAATGGACAATTTCACTTTTTGTTAGTTTCCTAACCTCTCTTTAGTTCCTTTTTGTGACTTTTCTGAGCCAGACAGCTTTGTAGGCAGATGAGGATTCTGTAGACTGTGCCTGCCTGACAAAGAGCCCCACAGCCTGCAAGCATGGGAACCGCCTCACTTCACCCACTCCATCGGGCCTGGGAGACGTGCACACAGGCTCAGAGCCCCGTCTTTCTTACCTTTGCTTTTGGAGGTGGTCCTGTGTTTGGTGGTCTGTTCAGAAACTCTGGACAGCAATGGAGCCCACATGCCTGGGCAAGCATTTATATGGATTGTTGATTCTGGAGAGGTAGGAAATTAAAAGTACAAGATCTTACTGTGCCTGTGCTCAGAAAGACAAAACAAACAAATTAACAAACAATCTGCCAACTCTTATTTGGTTTCATGGATATGCTGCCTTACTTTGTGTATCTGATTGGTTTGAAGCTGATGACACGTTGAAGGAGACATTAAGACCCCATGAGGTCAGGCAGTTCCTTATGCACCCAAAGTGGGAGGGAAAGTGGGGGCTCTAGGTCTACCCCCTGGGCCCTGGCCACCCTCTCAGGTCAGGCTGGAGGAAGGATATGATAGGAACACGCAGATAGGCTTGGGGAACGCAGGAATATCTGTGTTAGTTCTCCACCTCCTAGGGCACAAGCCTTCAAGCCTGGGGACCTCCCAGAGAAGCCTGGATTCAGTGGTGCCCGCCTCGGAGGTGACTGTGGAACAATAAAATGGTTGGGGGCTGGCCAAGGGTGGGCTGGGCAGGTTGGACTCAGGGCATCTACAGAGGCCCCGCAATCCCAGAGAGAGCATTGGTCTCTGCTGGGACCAGTCTTTGTGGGGTTGCATGCACAGAAGGGCCCAGGTATGGTGCTTGCACTGTGTCAACCAGGTGGGAACTGCACCTCCCAGAGTGCCCCATGTGTTTGATTTCTATTCCCAAATAACGAATGAATAGCGTACACTAGCACCCATTTATTACTTCTCAGTTTCCAAGGGTTAACCCAGGAAAAGCTCTTCTGGCTCCTCTGTTTGGGGTCTCATAATGTCAGTGGGCTGCGGTGTCATCTGGAGGCTGGACTGGAGGGGAATTGCTTCTGAGGTCATCCACGTTGGTGGCAGAGTTAATCTCCCATGGCCTACGACTGACTCCCATGGTCTTAAGGGCTGCCAGACCCTCACTCTGCACTCCTACCCACACCCTCCCACTGCCAGGCAACTCCCTTCCCCAAAGCCAGCCATGTGGAGAAGGCCTCTGCCTTCAGGGAAGATCCCTGTCCTTCCCTTAAGGGCTTTCATTGGATTAAAGCAGGCCCTCCCAGAAACGTCTCCGTTTGATTATTCTACCTTTTTGAATTGGGATCTTAATAACATCTAAACACTTCCTTCACTTTTCGTCTCCTACTGGTTAGAAGCAGGTTTCATGTCTCGCCATTCTTAAGGGAAAGGATCCATGCATGTGGGCCCGGGAGGCAGTGGGTTATGGACGGTTTTCTGATATGTCTGCCACACCCTTCCTGGGAGGTGCCAGGTTGGAGCTGTCCCCAAGAGAGATGTGTGCATAATTGGGGAGGCAGCAGTGAAATTGGGGCCACTTAGCCTCTATGGTCAGTGTGCGGTGCGAGGGGCTGCATGGTCTGCTGGCTGTTCAGGTTAATGGTGAAGGACGTCAGCCCCTCTCCAGATCTCCTGTACATCGTCTGGGTTGGAGGAGCTGAGGAGGGTGTGGAACTCCATCTCTGGCTCGTCTCTCCCCGCCTCACGCTGGCCAGTTGACCTGCACCAGAGGCAGCACTCTTCCTTCCATCAGGCCTGTCCCCGATACACGTCTGATTCCTGTATTTGTTCCCTTGTTCCCCTCACTCTTGGTGGCTCTACGTCTGATGGAATCATGGTTGTGCCTGAGGTAAGCACATGGAGCCAGGGTCCAGGGTGGCTAGGCCAGGAGCTGTGTCCTCATCAGCCCACCCTGCTGTGACGTCCCCACTTGTCCCTGCCTGTTTTGGGAGCTGGTTCTTGGTGTCACTGTCTGCTGCGAGGGGCCACCTGTGAGGCTGCATCTCCCACGTGGAGAAGCTTGAGAGTAGAGAGGCGAGGCTCCTGCATGCAGGTGAAGTAGAATGATTGGGATTTAGACTCATGGGCTGGTGTCGGAGCCCTCTGGTGACCTTTGTGTATAACACCCCTGACTGCAAAGGCTCAGGGCAGTGGACGCCAAGCTTCCATCCTTGAAGCTGTGGTGTTTCCCTCCTGTCACCCCTGGAAGGGACCTGTCAGCATGATGCTTTGCTAAGTAGCCTGAGATCTCCTCTGCAAAGGCTCATCTCCCCACAGACTTGTGTCCCCTCTTCTCTGTGATCCTTGGTGCCGTGCATAGTTTGCACAAATGTCCGAGATAGCCCGCCACGCACTTCATTATAATTACTGGTTTGCATGCCTGTCTCCGAGCGAACCAGCGAGCTCTTTGAAGACAGACAGCCACATCTTTTCACGTGTACACCCCCAGCATCTAGTTCATTACCTGACAGGTCCCGAACATGTGGAAAATGTTTGTTGAGTGACTGAATGAAGAAGATGGAGACACTGAGGTGTGCGTGACAGCGATAGAATAACACTTGGGTCTCACTATTGAGCAGGCAAGTAGAAACTTTGCCACTTGTTTCTCTTGGTCACTTCTAAAAAAGAAGGAGCCTTTCTCAGCACCAGATGATGAGAGTGACCACCTCCCCAAGTCTCGGACCTTATGGTCCCTCTCAAGATTCAGTCTAGGTTGTCAAAGACACAGGAGATTTTGAGCCAAAGACATAGAGTGAGTTTAGGAGAGCTGAGTCTAAATTCTGTTTTTGTCACCAATTCACCAGACGTAGGGCCCTGACCTGCCTGGGCCACATCTTCCTCATCTATACACGTTGAGTTGTGACAACCCTGGAGTTGGGGGTGGCTGTGGACTTTAGCTCCCAGAAGACTGATGAATGCTGGCGTTCTTTCCCTTGTTCAGCAAATATTCACTGCATCCTAATGCACACCATGCTCCAGGACAGGTCCTTAATTTTGACGATGAAGGCCAGTGAGCGCTCAGTTGTGTGGGGAGAAAGTGAAACAGCAGACTGGGACCTTGGAGACAATACTGTCATGCCAGAGTGGCGTGGGCCAAGGACTCATGTTGGGATGGGCATGACAGAAAATCAAGGAAGGTGTAAATGAAAAGCAGCAAAAAGACTGGACTGTAGCGGAATCTTAAAAGTGGGGGCAGGGGTAGGTGTTCAATATACACTGGGTTCTCTCATTGTTATTCATTTATTTATAATCAAGTACAGCTAATCCCACACTTAGGCAACTGTTGCATTCCAAAATGTCTTTCTCAACTTGAAATTTGCATGAGAAGATTGCTTTGGATTTAAAGGTTCAGAACCCTTTATACATACAGTCCTTTATATCTGTTTAATTCCAATATACTTCTCCTCAACGCAGAATCGGCATGAGTTTGCATGCAGAGGGAGGGAAGTTTGGCCACGTTCACACTTCAGTCTGCCCACGGTGTCTTCCTTTCTGTGAGCAGCTCCTGCTTTTCCCCTCTCTGTTTTTCCACTCATGGCTGGCATGTAGCAGTGTTTATGGAGGTCAGTGCTGGGGACAGAAAAGGAAGACCCTAAGAAGGACGGGCCAGCTGCCCAGGGGGTGCTGCCCCTAGAGCCTGCTGCTGGACTCTGAGACTGTTTTGTGCTGCTGGAGCCTGTGCCCCAGCCCCTGCAGGCGCCCTCTTTCCCCTGCTCGTTTCCCAGGGGTATGACGGGCATGGACCCGTAAGACTGCTTCCCTGCTTTGCCTTCCTTTTGGGGTCTGGCCTGTGGGGACCTCCATGAGTACACAGGTTGGCAGAAGAGTGAAGTCAGGTCTCTGTGGGTGGCTGTGACCCTGGACTTGTGGCTCCCTGTCCAACACCCTTGTTTGGGCTCTAGCAATGACTCCTATCCTGTTTGCTCTCCAGGCTGAGGGCAAGCAATGGCCCCTCCCTCTTCCATGAGTTCCCTGTGACCTATGTTTAGCAAAAAGTTACCTCATTCATCTGCTGGATCACAGTGTGTGCTATGAGGAAGAAGCTATGCGTCATCTTCTTTATGTAGGACAGTTACAGCACCTGCTGGATGAGCCCTGGCCCCGTGGACAGGTCCACCGGCTCTCCGGGCCTGGTTGGGCACCCGCTCAGCCCCCTACCCCCAAGTTTGCTCTGCTCACCTCTCTGCCTCTCTCCTCCCAAATGCCCCATTTCTCCCGCTAGGGACTGAATATGTTCCTCCCCTGCCCAATTCATAAGATAAAGCCCTAACTGTCAGTGTGAAGGTATTTGGAGGTGGGGCCTCTGGGAGGTCATCTAGGTTGGGGGAGGTCATGAGGGTGGGGTTCTCATGTTGGCACTGGCGCCCTCATATGAGAAGAGACTGCTCCACCATGTGAGGACACAGCACAGTCTGCAGGCCAGGAAGAGTCCTCACCAGAACCCACCCATGCTGGCCCCTTGATCTTGGACTTCTAGCCTCCAGAGCGATGAAAAACCAGTGCCTGTTATCTAAGCCCCCAGTCTGTGGTGTTTGCACCTGAGCTCACTGAGACACTGCCCGCCCACCGCGGGGCTTGCAATAGCTGTTCCCTTTGCCCAGCAAGCTGCCCCTATCCCCTGCTCCTCCTTTGGTCAGGGCCGTACTCAGGACCACCATGACCGCCTCTCAGCCTTTCTCCACCAGGGAACTCCATGTTGATGACACCTGCATGCCCACATGGGTGGTGCCCTCTGGCACGTGTGCGTATGACATGCATGGCCACATGGTGGTCCTCCCTCCCACTCACATGTGTCCCCTCTACTTCATTATTCCCCAAAGCATGAGTCGTTTCCCTCCCTGAAGTCTATCATGCAGTCTTGCTCCTGCTCCCTCGTGACAGCAGACACCTTTCCATCTTGCTCGCAGATGAATCTTCACACCAGGGACAGTGTTTAATCTGCGGTGGGTGCTCAACAAACACTTGCCGAGTGCGTGGCTGAACAAAGGAGGAGCCGGGCACGGGGAGAGCTTGCTGGGCTAGTGCGAGCCTCGGGTTGGGTGAGCGGGGCAGTGTCTCGGTCAGCTCAGATGTGGTAACAAACACTTTCTGTTTTCTCCACGATGTCAGGCATTAGGTGACACCAAGGAGGTGGAAGAGTTTGTGAGCATACGTGAGGACAGTTTCTCCGAATATGAGAGTTCCTTCCTTTCTCTGTTTCCTGGTTCTGGTGACAAGCCCTGAGAATGGGGGTGGGTGGGGGGGAGGAAGTCCCTTTTGATGAACTACTGAAGGGATAGAGAAGTGCCAGAGAGAAAGAGAAAGCCAGATGGCTCCAATGACTCCTGGCCAGGCCATGCAGGACTGCCAGCTCTTGTCCTACCACCACTCACAGGACATTCTCCTGTGGGCTCGAGGAAATGTCTGAGTGCTTACATTTCATTCAGTTTGTTTTCCTCGCTAATCTCCAAAGCGAAGACGACATCCTTTCTTTAACTGAGCTGCCTGAGAAGTTTGAGGTGAATGGCCTGTGTGGGAAGCCAGAGCTGAGAAGGGCTTCCTGCTGACCTGTGCCCTGCACCGTTTAGTGACTGGCGTGTGTCAGTTGGTGGGTGTGCAGACTCTGAGTCAGATGTGGCTTTCCTCTTCAATTGAGCAGATGGTTATCATGTGCATGGTTAAGACTGAGGGTTGGCTTTTATTTCTGACAATCTGCAAGAGAGTGCAAATGCAGAATTTGAAATACTGGTCATAAGAATTTTTGAATGGCATTTTCTTAGTTGGGAGAGCTGCTGGTTATGCCCTGTGACTCTGGCTTCTGACAGTGCAGATTATTAAAGACGCTGTGGGCCAGGGGAGGTAAGTCGGGTGCTGGCACTCACTTTGGAGAAAGGGAGCCATGCGCTGGGGTTTTCAGGGTGGTGATGCAGGGGGTCTTCCACAGAGGACTAAACAGACATGACCTTTTAGATGGGCACTGTCCCACAGACCCCTCACCCAATCCAGGGTCTTGCCACTCAAGTGGAGTCCCTGGACCGCAGTGTCAGCATGACCTATTATAAATGCAGAGTCCCAGGCTCCACTTCATGTGTCACACCCAAGCATATTGCAAGTGCAAGACGATTTCCACAGTCCTCCCTCCAGCCATTGCTTCCTGCCCCAAAGGGACACTGAGTCTTGAGAAATGACTTGGTGGATTACGGATGGATCACAGTGTCTCCCGTGGAGCTCATCACTGTACTTCTGCATGAAATATGCCCCTTGTTCTATTGTGACCATGGCTGCTTGCCATTGGTAAGCAGCCAGCTTTGGCAAACTTCATACTTTCTTCTCCCTCTTCAGGGGTAGCGTGGCATAAAGATTCTGTCATCATACCACTTCCAAAATCTTCTCGGTCCAGAAGTCACCCCTTTTAGAAACCTGAGGGCATTTTACATGGCAACATGGTCACTGGTTGCCTAAATTGTTGTCAGTTGGCTAAATCTTTTGTGACTTAGATTTTTAAATCTGATGATATTTGCAGAATTTGTGACATGTGCCATTGAAGCTTGTCTCCCCTACTCCATCTTACAGGACAGTCTTTGGGGTAAAGCTGTGGCCTTAAACAATGCCTGTTTTCACAATCAGTCAGCAGTGAGGGCTGCTGCAAGGATGTTTCCAGGGCTGTTTCCAGGTTCAAAATACACAAGCAGGCAGCGTGCTGAGCCCTGGGCTTGACATACAACAAAGTCATAATAAATGCATTTCACAGTGGTTACTGGGTGCTTATTTTAATAGTCTTAATATGCCTTCAAATGTAAGCATGTGCTGAGAGCTTGCCCCAGTCCGGCCGGGCCCTACACCCAACACAGCTGCTCAGGCCCCACAGCAATGCCCAAGAGTCTATATTCTAAGTGCCCACTGGTGGGTCTTATACAGCCAACCGAGTGGTACTGGGAGCAGGCGTCCTAAGTCGGGTCCACGAGAGATTTTGCCCCAATGTGCTCACGACAAGTTAAGCGATGTACTGCTGACTGGATCTGAGAAAGGATGGCTGGTGAGCGCCAACCCAAACCGACTGACTAAACCAAGGGACCAGCTCTGTGTAGGCCTCCCTGGTGCTGCCATCTGCCCTCAGGAAATGAGTGACAGACAGTTCAGTCAGGGACAGCAAGGGGCTTTCTTCAGATCCCCAAATATCAGAAGGGCGCAGAGCTGGGGAAAGCCGGGGCGGGGGGGAAGGCTGAGCCTGAGGGCAGCCTCGTGTTGGAGCCTTCTCCCTACCTGCCCCGCCCCCCCTCAGCATCTGACAGTGTCTTCATGGGCGGCAAGTGACGTGTTTGTGGATATTGAAGAGAGCAAGGAAATCATAAAAACGGCCTGAAAAAGAACACTGGTGTCTGGGGTCATTCCCACGGCACGGTGAAGGTGGGCACGGGCTCGGTGTGTCCGTTCCTTACTCTTCTTGCCACCAGGGACAGCAGCCGGAGGGGAAGATGCAAAGCGGACCGAGGGAGGGTGCTCTGACGGGCTTTTCATCCAGGGCACAGTCGGGGGAGGTGCGGCCCAGTCCAGTCTGCAGCCACAGTGTGACCCAGGCACTCGTCCAGGACTCTGAGGTTCCAGAGTCTTACGTTTTGAGCTTTTGAAAAATCTTATGTGATGCCAAAGGGTCTGGAGCCCGACCTGTGCACGTCTCACCGTGTCCCGAAGCAGAGCGCTGCCACTGGACCCTCGCCCCTTTCTCCTGCAGGAAAGAGAAGACGCTGGGCGGTGGCCATTAGGCTAGAAACGGCGTTCATACTCCTATTGCCAGGGGCACTGGAGAAACGGGGCCGCATGAGGTTACCTACACATGTTCATCTAGTTGAGACTTTTGTACTCCAACTCCTGATTTTGGTGCCACCTCCCTCCTCAGTCCTGAACCTGCCCTCGTCACCCCAGTGCCAGGCATCAGACAACCAGGTCAGGCCTATGCTCCAGAGCTCGTTGAAATCATTCAAACTGGCCCATCCTAAACTCACTCGCCCCGCCTCACTCAGCCCTTCTCACAGAAACCAGAAAACAGTCTCCTGCCTGTGTTTTCCTCTCTCTTCTGCTTCCTGCCTGTCCCCGATGTTTCCCCGTGGGGCCCCGCTGGCCCTGCCACCCATTCCTAGGGATCCGGGAGGATAAGAACTTCCTCGTGACAGCCGTTTCTGTGTCTATGTGACTTACCACATCTGATTAAAACAAAGTCCAGGTACATTTCCAAACAATACACAATGGAATGCTATTTAGCCTTGGAAAGGAAGGAGATCCTGACCCATGCTGCAACATGGGTACACCTTGAAGACACCATGCTAAATGACATAGCCAGTCACAGAAGGACAAGTACTGCATGATCTCACTGCTATGAGGTCCCTAGAGGAGCCAAAGTCAGAGACAGAAAGGAGAATGGCGGGTGCCGGGGGCTGGGGAGAGGCAATGGGGAGTCAGTGTTTAATGCGGACAGAGTTTTCATTTGGGAAGATGAAAAGTTCTGTAATAGAGGGAGGAGATGGTTCCACAACAGTGTCAATCTCCTTAATGCCACTCAACAGCCCACTTAAAATGGATAAAATGGTAGATTTTATTTTATGTGTACTTTACCACAATGTAAAATCTAGGTCACTAGCAGAGGTGTCCTTTAGTGCCCGTGGGTCATGGATCCTTGAGGGCAGGACATGGTCACGTTGCGTCTCCCATCACTGGGCAGATGCCTGGCCTTGCGGTGACCAGGTATGGGTATCAAAGGAGAGCTTATCTCTCCCCAGAACCCTGAGACGTCCTCACATCTTGTCTCCTTTTGGAGGCCAGGATGCCTCTGGCCGAGGGGCTTTACCACGGCCCCAACTGGCTGCTGAGAGGGTCTTCCTTTCAGCAAAGCAGGGCAGAAACGTGGCTTCTTAGCAAATTGTCCAGGAGAAGTTGCAGGTTCCATGGGCACAGCACTTCCCTGGCTTGGAGGGGAGAATTTCATTTGAGGAATGGATTGAGGTGGGCATCCAGGCCCTATTTGTTTGGGGAGGCCAGCCTTTGCTGGGGTTTTCTACACCTGGCTTTCTGGCCCTTTGCATTTTCATTTATCTGGAGGGCATCGTCGCATTGCCTTTCCAGGAGTGGCAGGTGGCTGTCACCTGTGATTTGATGCAATGCCAGAGAACCTGCCCTTTTGGTTTTGATGATTAGATTTTTAAGAGGATCCAAATGAAACCATAGCCCAACCCCCAAGGAAATACCCCAGTGCTGTGTCAACATTATGCTGATACTGAAAACCCAGGGTTTTTCTGAGAAGAAACTCTCCCCCACCTCCTTCCTACACACACACACACACACACACACACACACACACACACGCACACACACACACGCGCGCACACACACGCACACACACGCACACACACATCACAGGCTGGGAATGTGTGGCCTCTAGGCCTGGAGAGACAGCAGATGTCTGTTTGCACCCTTTCAATGCTTAAGGCTGCTTGGCCACCCCTCCCCAGTCTTGCAGGTTCTTTTGAAAACCCTAGACTCCTGCTTTCAACTCTTTCCTCTGGTCTCTGATAAAAGGCAAATTAAGAATCACTTCTAACAGTCTGAGAGCTAAGAGGGCTTGTCTGCAAAGACAGGACATCAAAGCAGAGTTCCGTGTACTCCTGGCCTGAGACAGAGGGAGGAGGGAGTGTCTGTAACATCCTGTATCCCAGCTGCCTTTCTGCCTCAGCCCCTGGCCCCAGCCGTGTGGCCACAGTGGCTGCCTGGACTCCTGACAGGCCTCCGAAATGTGACCACAGGCAAATCTGACTACGGACAAACCCTGAAAATAACCCAGATGCCTGAAGACGAGGCCGTAAATGCCCCATGAAGAGCAGTTGTCTAGAGTCCTTTTCTGTTGGTTTGAACTTCATGTTTACAACAGCTCCAAGATATTGTCGAGGTCCTTGGAGAGGGGGGCTGGGCAGAGCTTTGGCCTGCACTCTGGTCCAGGAGCACAGGGCACCCTATTTGCCGAGAACCCCACTCCTGTCCCATGCTCCTGCTTCATGTGTCTCTGGCCCCATCTCCAGCAGGGTCAGGGCATCTGCCATAGGGCCGGGCTCGGGGTTGGGGCTGCTGGGGCTCCTTCACTGGCCTGAGATGTCTGGGCCCCCTGTCTGGGCTGTGGGTTTGTGGGGATGAGCACGCATCTGTTGTTGCAGTCAGGGCTGAGTTCTGGGGTGACAGGTTATTTGTAAGTATGTTTCTTTCTTCTTGACTAATATCTCCTCGCAGGGAGAGCTGTGGATTCACTCCTCCTTCCTTCTCAGCCATTAGCCTGCTGCTCCTTACACACCAGGTGTTCAGGCTCAGCTGCAGAGAGCGTGGGAGGGTGAGAGGTGCCTGCTGGAGAGGAGATCCTCATGGTTCCAGTGACCTGATGCTGAATCACCAACCACCCCACACTTAGTGGCCCAAACAAGCCCTATGTCACTGCGCTCCTGGATCTGGGGGTCAGGAGCTCAGGTAGGGCCCTCAGATCTAGGGCCTGGGCTGGGGCAAAGGTGCCTAGTGTGGAGTGGGCTTCTCAGAGTGGGAGCCAGAAAGAATCACCCTTCTCGTGGTGTGGCCTGGGGCTTCAGGAGAGGGTGTCCTTGTACAGGTAGAAGCTGTGTGGCCGTAGGGACACAGCCCAGCTTCCAGGGGAGGCAGGGGGACCCACCCTCACTGAAATGGGGCAGATACCATGTTGACTCAGGTGCTTCTCCCACAAGAAAGATGCTTCTATGTGGAAAGACTTGAATCATAGGGTCAATCAGGGGGGAAAGACTTGAACCATGGGACTGCAGGGACTTGAGTGAGAGGGTGTGGCAGGCCACACACACGCCAGGCTCAGTCTCCCTGCCCTGTGGCCAGCGTGATATGAGGGTCACTTATGAGGATGGGTGCGTATAACACCAAGGCCCCTCCCCCTGGTCGGAGGGGTGCTGGCCCTGCCCTTAGAGTTGTCCCCTTGGGCCCACCCCAGTCTCCTGTGTGCAGCAGAAACGCTTCTGATTTGGGCGTGAGGAATGCACTGAAGTTTGGGTGGAGCTGGGAGGCTGCCGTGGAAAGCAGCTGCAGAGAAAGCCCGTCCTGGACCTCTTTCAACTATGACAAGAATGTCAGCCTGTGCCTCTTTTGGCTAGAACGGGTAAAATAGCCATTTTTAGCAGCCGTGTGGTCTCAGCTTGGCCTCTGCCAAGCTGATAGGCAGGGTGGCTCTGGAATTTTCCTGGCCTGCTTGGGCTTCACGGGGAAGCAGGTGAGGGGGGTGGCTTAGGCTCTGCACACCCCCGAGCAGAGGAGGACACGGTCCAAAGCCCAGATTCCTTCTGTGCAGTCTGGGCGGGGTGGGGGAACGAGTGCTTGTTCTGTAGTTAGGTCAGTCACCTTGAATGACTCCCAGGGTCTGTTTAGAGAGCCTGAGGGCTGCAGAACGTGGACAGAGTCTCTGTGCTGCAGGAGGAGAGCCAGCCACTCCGCCTACCTGGCCCACCATCATCACCCTCCCGGCCTGTTCCTCCCGGATTGAGCCTGACTGAAGCAATATTGCAAGCACAAACAGCAGACAGCTTTAAATGTGCAGTCAGATGTCTGGCCCCCCTTCCAGCACCAACATGATTTTGTTTTCCCTACTGTTTTGTTTGGGAATGGGTTCTGGGGACCTAGGGTGTTGGGAGACGCAGCTCAGGGAGAGAGCAGGGCATTCGGCTCAGACCCCAGCCGGTCCTTGTTGGTTGCCTGGCAGTGACCTTCAGAGTTCTCACCTGTGAGTGAGGAGTGGAAATCTCAGCCCCTCCCAAGGCCAGAACCCCAAAGATGGTAGTGTTGTGTGTTTGGGGTCACCTGCGGGCCAAGCCCTCAGTAGAGAGAAGACAGAGAAGGGACTGACTGCATGGCGCTCTCCTGCTGTGGAGGGAGCAGAGGGCCGACTGACCATTAATTCAGAGCCCTAGGGGCTTGTGGCTTCCACAGACCTGTCCTGAATTGCATAAGGGACACACTAGCCCCAGGATCTATGGGCTTTCACATCTCCTGGCCTTTGCACGTGCTGACCCTTCCTGGAATTCCCCTCCCCCTCTTCTCCACCCATCACACAAGTATTTTTCCTCCAAAACACCTCAGGAACCTCTCTCTCTGGAGTTCCCAGAAGAGCCCCCAGGAAAAGCTCCTTGCTGGAACAGACACTGCAGGACCCTGCACACGCCCTCTGGGCCTTGTTGTTTGCTCTGTCGGCCCCTTCAACTGCCCACATTGACATCTCTCTGACCAAGGCCTTTTGTGGAGTTGCCAAAGGTTGTTTAGTTTGAGCTCATCACAGGCAGCAGTGCAAGGGTTAACAGTCCCAGGAACTAAGCCCTTGGACTGATCCAGCCTCTCAGAGTGGATGGAACACCCCAAATCCTTCGCCCTCTAGGTTAAGGGGAGAGGGATTCAGAGAAATGTGTTTCACACCAGAATGCCACAAATCCTAGCTGCAGACATGCAGAGCTATGCTATTACCTGGTCACCAAGAGTGACGCACAGAAATCTAAAGTAACTGGTCCAGCTTCATGTTTGGCAGGGCTGGCCACTCGGCATAAACTATTCCTTGAATCTTACAGCAGCACAGGGACGTCTGGATTCCAGACCAGGTGGTCAAGCATGTCCCCATGGCCCTGCCTACCTTTCCTTGCCACTACCTACTGACCACCCAGGCCCTGAGTGCTGAGGTTTGATGGGTGTGGGCTGGACAAAGCTGTGGTGTGCTGGTCTGAGTTCCTATGGTTTTTACTGTGGGACCTGGAGCCCATTGGAGGCTGTGCTGCAGACCTAGGGCTGCCGGGACTGGCTTTGGAAAGGATGCCCGTGCTCCCGCTCCCTGCTCAGTGAAGGTGTTCGGCCCCGGTTGCAGGCAGCTATGTCAAGGGAGGTCCTGGAGTCCCTTCATTATTGCTGATGGCTCAGAAATAGCTTCTTTCGGCAGGGGCGCCACAGGGAGGGGAGGCTCAAACCCACCCAGCTTTGTGGGGGATGGCTATATTGACGCTGGTGGCCCAGAGGCCAGCCTCCACCAAGAGAATGGTGACCGTGGGTGGCTGCCTGGCCTCTCTTGTTAACTCAGCACTCAGGAGCTACCATGGAGAACTGGCAATTTTCAGAGCTATGGCCTGAAATTTGCCTGAATTTCACATGGTGTTCAGTGTAGCCAACGGGACATGGTGGGGGAGGGGCTGAGGGCGGAGCCAGGTCAGTTGGCGTTGAAAAGAGGTCTTTCCAAACTTTAGGATGCCATCTCACTGCCACCTCCGCTGTTTTGACAAGAGATGTTGGTCCCTGGGGTGGCGATGTACTACCTGTAAACTTCATTATTATGCCCACAGGTCTTGGAGATGACGTAGTGCGATCAGCTTGTCTCGGTTTATGGTATCTGGGCCTCAGCTGGGAAACTTGAAGGCTGGGGCTGGACCATCTGAGCACTCATGCACTCACAAGCCTGACTATCAATGTGGGCTGCAGGGTGGGGACCACATACATGGGCTAGCTGGGCTTCCGAATAGTATGGTGGCCGAGTGAGTCCTTAGAGAATCCAAAGAAGCCATGTGCTATTGATGACCTCACCTTGGCCATCACACAGCATTGCTTCTGCCATATTCTTTGTGTATGCTGCCCAGGTTCAAGTGTAGGGGACCAAGACACCTCTCAGTGGGGGGCGGGGCACATGTGAGATGGGATGTGCACAAATCTCATACTTGCACACACAGGAAGGACATCTCTGCATGATAATCATCTGTGCAGTGTTCCTGTGAGGGTTTTCATAGAGACCAGAGCTCTGTCCAGGCTCTTACTCCTGCAGTTCTTTCACTAAAGGTCCTCTGAACCAGTTTCACAGGCGTGAGAATATAGGCGAGCAAGACCCTGGCAAAGGGAATCTCCTTGAATCCAGCCTTAGGATCTCACAAACAAGTTAGGGGAAGGCCATGTAAGCATAAGACAACATGACGAAACACTCACATTACAAGTCGAGACAATCAAAGAACCACATTAACATAGGATATGCTGAATTATGAGAAGGTGCAGAACCCCACCGCTACCTAAGTGGCCTCTTCTAGATCTAAGAGAGAAGACGCAGTCGCATTGTCTGAAAAGCAGGGGTGCCTCTGGCTAGTTCTCAGAAGTCACTTTGATTTGTTATTACTGAGTTCAAAAAAGTATCCATATTGTGTATGGAATTTAAGAAATGGTTATTTCTTATTTAATTTGCAAAATAAAGCAAAACTAGACAAAAAAATTTAAAAATATTTTTTTTCTTTCCTATTCTTTTTAAATTAAGAAAATTACAAATTAGAAAAGTTAATTCAATACATTGAGTTTAGCTTCCTTCAAGGACAACGGGGCAATAGCACAGACATTATGCACATTATGCACTGGAAATGTTGTAGTCTTGGATATTCCCAAAGACGTGGGCCTTTATGATTCTCAGCTTTTCCACATCCAGTGACATCAGCTGTAGATCAGTATTTGTTGACAACTCCTGTGAGCAGAGCTGTGCAATATGCCGTATGTGCTGTGTCCACAGAGCCACCATCACCACCTGGGAGGTAATGTCATTGTCACTCCACAAGAGTTAGCTGAGGCGTGCATGCAGAACTAAGTAATCGGGGCCACTGGAATCTGGACCCAAGCATCTGACGTCAACGGTCAGGTGTTCAAGCTCGAGGCTGTATTGTTTCCTTGGAGAAAAATGGGAACATCCTTGGGCATTTAAGACACAGACATCTTCCGACAGAGCCTTGGACACATCCTTGCACGTGGTGTCCTTTTGAAGGTAAGCATTTCCTAAACCCTTTCTATACTCACTCTCCAGGTTCAAGTTGTTCTATGAGCTGGCCTGATGACTCTTTCCAGCCCATTCTCTTCAGCTCTCCAGGACTGGGGCTGTGGAGTGGGTCAGCTGGGACCGCCCAATCCAGTAGGCACTTTGCCAGAATAGTCTTGGGTCATGGGAGCAGGTGCCCTCCACACAGAGATCCAGAAAAGCACTTCTCTTTACAGCAGTAAAAATACCATTTTGGATATTTGGATATTCGTCATACCAGCCTGAGAGATTTTAAATGCCAGTTGTCTTCTAAGTGGCTTTTGTTCTGCTCATGGGTGCTTCTTTGGGGATTCTTTTTCACATTTTAGAATTGATTCACACATTTTCACCTTTGTCGTGAAGAGGAGAAATGTCACAGAGCCTCTGAAACCACACTTAATATCCTGGGGACATTTTTATCTGCAAACGACAGGTGTAGGTTGATTTTTCATTCTTTTCCTCCTACTGAGCTGTATTTAGATTCTAGCCTGTTCACCTATTGGTGTGCGCTTCCTGGGGCCGGTGGCCAGGTTATCCCAATGGTGTGGACGATGTCTGGTGGGGTGTCCAGACTCCCCTGAAATAACATGGGCCCAGCTGAGGACCGGCAGTATCCCATCCCGATGGGGAGAGAGAGCACAGAGAATGCAAAAGCACCCTGAAAAGGGGTCCTCAGTTGAAGCTGGGTCAGGGTAAGTGGGTGCTGCTTGTGGAGGCAGGAGCATTGCAGGGGTTCCTGGCTGGGGAGGGAGGGTCAGGGCAACTGGCAGACAACTCTACGTTTCCAGCTCTGTCTCCCCAGCTGTGCCTGGGTCTTACAGGAAAAAAATGCCTGCTTGGCTGTCAGCATTAGGTATGAAATTCTTGAGTACGCATCCCTCTTGTCTTCCAGTAGACAGCCAGGAGCAAAGTGGGGCAGGCGGGGGACCCAGGGGCAGGCCACCTGTCCTGTGAGATGCAGAGCCATCAGTCTACAGCTCAGAAGCTTGGTCCACACCCACCAGTAACCAGGAGCCAGGAGTCACCCTGACCCCCTGTCCCCCATCCCCTGGGGGCACTTACCCCCAGGCCCGGGCACGTCTGCATTCTGTCTTGTGAAGCCATACCCATCTCAGTGGTCCTGCTCCTTGATTTAAGTGTGCTCGATTCAGGTAACAGTCTGCTTGCTGTTGTGTTCAGCACTTTGCGCAATGGCAGTCTGGCTCTACCATAACCTGTTTCAACATTGCTGTGATCAATTACTTCATCTTCAGACCCTTCCGCGCATGTGCTGCTGGTGCCAGGTCCTGATCCTGGAAGGCATCGTGGTCCGTTTCCTCCCTAAAATTTTATGATGGTACCTTCCAAACACGCAAGGACATTGATACAGCTGTCCACGGAACATCTATCTCCCCACTCCTGGCTTCCATTCCTCTACTGTTCCTCCGTCTAGCTCATACTTCTGTGCATTGCACTGTTATCAATGAAGACTTCAGCATGCACTCATTAACTAGAGTTCAATATTAGTTTACAGTTCTTTTTTAGGGGTAAGGTTTACATTCAGTGAAATGTGCAGATCTTAACAGTACCATTTGATGATCCCTCGTGTAATCCAAACCCTATCAAGATACAGACTGTTCCCATCACCCCAGAAATTCCCTCATGCCCCTTCTAGTCAATCCCGGCCCCGACCTCCCTAAAGGCAACCACTGCCCAGTTTTTATCATTTAATGCCTCTTCTAGAACTTCCTAAAATGGAATTGTAGAGCATACACCCTCCTGTTCAAGGCTTACATGTATTTCACTCAATAGCGTTTTTTGAGATTTCCTCATGTGGTTGTGGTATGCATGACCGGTTAGTTTCTTTTTATTGCTGAGTTGTGTTCCATTGTACGGCTGTGCCACACTGATCCTGCCGATGGGCACCTGGATGCTTCCAGCCTGGGCAATAATGACAAATGGTAACAGAACTGTTCTGTACCTTCCTGTACATGTCCTAGGACAGACGCATGTTTCCATGAATCCCGGGGGTGGGGGACTGCAGCGTGCGCACCAGCGTCTTTGTGATAGAACCTTTGCCCATACCCCTCACAGTTGGCTGAAGAGAAGGACAGGGCCAGTTCTCGATGCCGGGCCACTGTTCCTCACTGGCAGATTGTGTGCAGTAGGCCCATGCCACGTCTGAAGTGTCTTGTCTTTTGGGCATTGTCTCCTGGGCAACTCGGGTTCCTGAGACCAGGACGTGAGTGCAGGGTTTCCTTTTGGGGGTTTGTCCCAATAGCACTGGCAGGAGTGGGAAGGAGTTGTTCCCATTGTAGATACCTGGGACTCAGAAACTGGGGACTGCAGTGGGAAGTGTCCCTTCTGGGAGGCAGGGGGGCTGGGGAATGGAGAGTTTACCCTTTGACCTCCCTGTTGCCTTCATTCTTTGGCTGAGGTCTGCTTCCCAGGAAGACAAGGAGTTAACTCTGAGCTCTTGGGCCTACCCCAAGAATAGGCTGAGTGAGCCTGGCACAGCCTCAGGCAGAGGGCATGCAGCGTGTTCCAGGACCTGGAGTCCCCAGGACACCAAGGGCACATGCCCTGCCTCTCAAGAAACCTCCCTTCTTGCCATGCCACCTGCAGGCAGACATAGGTGGATTCTTTTCCTCTCTGCTCTGATTGCACAGGTACACATGCCTAATAGTGCTGGATGACATCTCTTTACAATGGTCTGTTATGAGCTTCCTTTCTCCATGGCAAGAGGACCTCAGGACCCAGAGCTGTCTGCATGCATGGACACTCTGACAACACCCTCTTCCCCCATCACCTCCTACCCATGACTCCAGTCAGTCTGACCCTCAGATAGAGACTACTCTTTCTATCCCAGGAATCTCTTCCATAATGCCGGTCACAAGAAATTGGCTGGGATAGCCAGCCAACACCCATGCTCTCTGCTGCTCCTCCCCACCCAGCTGGGCCTGTGTGCTGTTGTGTAAGCTCTCCCTAAGTTTGCTGGCTAAAGGTTAGGCTGGCTTGGCAGGAGGTGAGCTGAGGACAGTGTATGTTGGCGGCTGGTGGAGGTTGGCCAACTAGAGCAAGCTTAGGTCCGCACCTTGGCTGAGAAGGCTCTGCGAGGAAGCTGCCTGGGAGGCCGCAGAGGCTGCCCTCGCCAGACAACAGGTGCATTGTGCTCTCGTCAGTGCACCCCCTGGGCTGTCCAGGGGGAGTCAGCACAGCACTGGGCACATCCTTCCAGACTCCTAAAGTCCTGTTTGCCTAAGGCTGAGCATCGCCTCCAGGTCTGTTACAGGGACCATTACAAGTGGGTCCTTTGGAGCTGCCACCGGGTCCCTTGGGGAGCAATCAGCTGTAGAAGCTGGACCTGATATTGAAACTTTGAATTGATATTATTTGCCACTGTGAACTAACATATGTGGCACAGAGCCATTTAGTTCTTAACTCTCATGGTGACTTCATTTGCTCAACACAGTTCCTTTGAGGCCGTCAGGATGTTTCAGTCGGCGTGATCGGCTTTCACCAACGCTCTGACGCTCAGCAGTGTACCACATAAAGGGATTTCTTGCTCACATCCGTGTCCACTGCAGGTGGGCTGAGGGCTGGGTAGGGGTACTATGCCCACACGGTTACCCAGAGATCCATGTTCCCTCCATAACGTGGCTCTGCCACCTTCGAGGGCCTTGGAGTTCTTGGCCAGAGTCTCTGAATCCAGGAGGCAGAAGAGGAGAGTGAAGGAGGATAGAGGACCTTTCGAAGGTGTCAGGCTTGAATGGGATGCATGTTGTTTCTGCCCACATCTCATTTTCCAGACGATCATACGCCCCATCTAACTGCTAAGGAGGCTGGGAGTTAGAGTCCAGCAATGTGCCAAGGAAAAGGGAATTGGTGGACACGCGGTGGTGTCTCAGTCAAGCACAGGAATGGCAGGTGGTTAGAGAAGCATGTCAGCTGCAGGTGGCTCCTGTATACGCGGCTGCACCTGCAATATGCGGCTTCAGTTTCTGATTCTTAAGTCGGGATACGTAGCTGGACCAATAGTTTTTCAATATAGAAATTCTTAAGTTAAACCACACTTGGTTTTATATGTGAAACATTTCCTCGCGAATGGCATCCCGCACGGTCATACCTGGAAATCTGCCCAGGTAACTCACTGCTAAAGCTTCTCGGGAAATTCAAAGCTCCTGTGCGGCAGAATCAGTCTGGGACACTCATTGTTGAATAGCTAGCCAGGGCTCTGTGCTGTGTCCCATGCAACTCTACAGGAAGGACTGCAGGAAGCCATGTTTCTGCATTTAGAGGACAATGGGACATTTCATAAATGGAGTTTTTATGTGCAATGTCCCCTAATGCAGTTTGTGAAAAATATGGTTAGAATTCATTTTTAAGAAAAAATGAAACTGCATCAAGTTAGGTCTGTAACTGAAAATCTGAGGTTTGAGGTTTCTGCCCTTATAATAGACAAACAGAGGAGGGGCATGGGGAAGGAGATGTGGTGCCGCTTTACAGGAAAGGGGCACTGGTCTGGGGAGGAGGTGACAGGGGTAGGGCGAGGAGAGCAATGGCAGGCAGAGGCAGTAGGTCACAGGGCAGCTGAGGACAAGAGCGAGCTCTGATTAAATCATGGCGGTCAACAGCAGAAACCGACACGTGCTCCTGTCTTCCCCATATTTCTCCTTCTGTGGAGGAAGAGTTCAGCCTCTTTTATACCTGAAGCGTTTACTAACCTGAGATTCTCCCACAGTTCATGGAAATTCCAGGGGAGGTTTTATTAATTGAAGTTGTTCATTTATCCAACAGGGCAAATAGTGAAAAAGTGAGCAGAATAAGGGGCAGTAGTACACGGCAACATTTTCGAGTGAATAAAATGTTAGCAATTTCAGGTTGAACCACTTTGCTTCATAATGACAGGAATTACAGGGAAATCTTAGAAATACTCAGTTCTAGACTAACCTCTTGAAGAATTGATTTCATTTGCAGCCTGTACTGGGAAGCGCAGAGGATGCTTTGGCAAGGTTCCTGCCTTAAGACCCTTCTGGAAGTCATTTGCCTTGAAACCCGGCCTCAGATCACACACAATCTTTGTAAGAGCAGGGTCAGTTTCCATCTGAGGTTGATGCATGTGCTTAGTCAAAAATCAGATTCTTGATTCACTCGTCCTTGGGTTTCCAGCTTTTGGAACCACCAGATGGGGGCTTTGTTTTGGTGACAATTTCTATTGTTTTCCTGTTAATCACTCTCTCCATCCCCATGTGCCCAAGTTACCAAAACTGGGTCAGTAATAAAAGAGCAAACCTCCAGGCCAAGCAGACGAAATGCCACCATGCTTCACAATGGTGCTGTAATTATGATTTATCCTTCCTGTACTCAAATGCCATGATGACATTTGAGTGGAGACTGAAAGTTGTGTCTCCTGTTACTATTTCTACATGGGCTAATCAACGGACTAACAGATAGGACTGAAATGGAAGCAAAGAAGCAGTGGACCATCATTGATATAAAACCATAAATATTTCTGTTGCCATGGAGTCCTTCAGGAACCAAGAGCTTGTTTAGACCAAAACACACTCGGTTTTATAGACATACAATAATTTATGTTGTCAACAAGCATTGAGAATCTAAAAAGCCAAAATATTTCTGGAGACATGGGTTCAAGGATGGAAATGGTTGAGCAGGTCTCGGGCAGCAGTGACATTTGAGGTCCAGTGAGCTGACACCAGGCCTGTCCTGGGTCCGGAGCAGGGAGAGTGTGCTTGGATGCTGCGTGACCCTTTGAGGCTGTGGCATGAGCAGTAGTCTTATTGATTGGGTAATAGCAACCTCTTTATTGCTCACTATTATCTCCAAGGCAGTGACGACAAGCCTGCCAGGCTGATAGGTCATCTGGAGTTGGTAATATGGTAGCATATTGATTTGGGATCAGCCCAGATCAAGGTTAATGAGTGTTTTTGTTTTTTTTCCCCAAAGCAACTGTCTTTATGCTTACAAAATAAAAATAACATGCAACTCCTGTAACTGCAGGCCCCGGCAAATGCTGGCTGCAAAGAGGTCACTGTGACATTAATTCCAGGATTCTATGGGCCTCGCAGGGCCCCTTGCCCTGCCCTATTCTGCAGTTCTCTGTCGAATTAAGACCTCTGAGCTGCTGTGAAGTGTCCCCCCATGATGTTTCTGGTCCCTTGTGCTCACGAGTGCAGCCTCAGTTTCTGCCTCCCAGTGTCCCTAAGCGATGAACTTAACTTTTCAGGTGTGGGGTACCCTGCACACCAGTGTGGAGTGATTCTGGCTGACGAGGAGCGGGGGTATTTTTCTCATCACACTTGTCCTCTTGTCTCTCTCTCTCTCTCTCTCTCTCTCTCTCTCTCTCTCTCTCTCTCTCTCTCTCTCTCTCTCACACACGCACACACACGCACACACACGCACACATTCATATAGCAGGTATTTTTGACTTCAACAGAGAGCAACAGTTGTTTTAGAGATTCAAGCTTTAAGAAGCACACACAGAGCAACCTACCAAAATACACTAAGTGCAGTAACTGTTTGACTCACTGTATTTAGAATAACATGGGTAAGGTTTCATCCAGTAAACCAGTAAGTTGTCTAAAACCATGGTTAGTATTTCAAGGGGCAGAAATGACAACGATGCTAAGTCCCACAGCCATGAAATCCCTTGTCCTCCTCCAGGAAATAAACAAGGTAATGCACACTGAAACCTGTCCCTTATCTGCTCTGTGAGCCAGAAGGCAGATCCCAGTTTGTCTCCTGCTGAGAACCTATTTCAGATGTGTACAACTCTTTCTAATGAGGACTTTTCACATAGTTATCTGATCTTGTCACCACAGTCGCTCTTTGGGGCTGGTTTTATTTTGTCCCAAATGCTCCTGCAAGCCCCACCAGAACTGAGATTGTGGAGACCCAAGGAGTTATGTGCCGAACATCATACATTCATGGCCTTCACGCATTAATGCACCTTCTTTTCCTCTCTAGCTTTTAATAAGTGACCACAAATAGCTCTTTAAATAGAAGTCTTATGAAAGGAAAATGTGTATTTCATGGAAAAGGTAGTCTTGTTACTGAGAACACCTACTTCCTGGAAGCGTTTTCGCCCCAGTCTCCTTTTACACTTCATCATTGTTCTATAGAGAGGAGACATGTGTCAGCTACTTTGATGGAAGCACGCTTGTATTTGTGAAGCCTTGCAAGCCTCTTGGAGATGTCATAATCGTAAATTTTGAAAATGGCAGAAAACAGTTGGTGAACCTTTCCCTGTCTCTGACATTGAATTCTAGATATAGGACTGACCTGTTAGAATATTTGGATGTGAGGCCGTATTTCTTCTCATTGTTGCTCCTGGTAGCTTAGATGGCAACCCTCTATTTTTTAGGGCATTGTGACACCTGCCCACTATGACAACAGTCAATGCTGACACTTACCTGGTGCCTAAGCAGGAAGCTTAATGTTTCTTAGTTTTTATCCACACTCAACACGCACCAATAAGGTCTCAGGCCCATACATTTCATCCAACAAACGCTGAGTCCCTACTGAGTGCCAGGAACCAGGCAAACACTGGCGATAGAGTTGTCACTTACATAGGCACATTGGTGCCTTTTCTGGTGGATGCTTATAATTTAACAAGTACAGTTGACCCTTGAACAACATGGATTTGAACTGTAGACGTCCACTTAAGCATGTTTTTTTTTTTTCCCAATAAATACCTGTACGGTTTTTGGTCCATAGTTGGGAGTTCATGGATGCGGAGGGCCAACTGTATAATATCTGCCATTTCATAAGATGGACTTGAGCATCTTCAGATTTGGGTATCTGCAGTGGGGGTGGGGATGCTGGAACCAATCCCCCGCAGAGGCCAAGGGATAACTGTGTAGTTAAGTTTTGGGGAAGTCAAAGTTATTTGTGGATTTTCGACTGCACTGGGGTCAGTGCCCCTAACCTCTGCATTATTCAAAGGTCAACTGTATTGAGAAGGAACTGATTCAAGGACTGGGGAGGTCATGATGGGGGATGAAGGTGGGCACCTTGTTATTGTGCATGGAGTCAGAGGAGGCCTGTCTGAGGAGGGGCATTGAAACTGAGATGGCAGCCATGCGAGGAGAAGAGGGAGGGACATGCTAAGCAGAAGCAACAGCCTGGGAGGAAGGAGGGAAGTGAAGGAAGGGGTGAGTGGTACAAGGTGAGGTTGGTAGGCAGGAGTGGCACCATCATGAGGGGACTTAGAGGCCATCAGAAGGAGCTTGGCTTCTATTTAGAGCTAAGAAAAAGCGATTGAAGGATTTTAAGTAGGGATGACCAGATTTGATTTAAATTTTAAGAAAATCCCTAACGAGCTGTTGGATGGAGAACTGATTGGGAGAAGGAAAGAGTAGAAGGGGAGGGAGACCAGGTAAGAAGCTCTGTACTGTTTCAGGAAGGTGATGGTTGTCTGGGCCAGGCAGCAGCAGTGCAGACATATATTAGAGATGTATGTTTGTGTAGGGGCAGAGCTAGATGATTAAAAAGAGAGAGAGAAATCTAGATTTGAGGTGTGATCACCTGGAAAAATAGTGGTTTCATTTATGGAGATGGAGATGATGGGGTTAGAACAGGTTTGGAGAGGAAAACCAAGAGATCTGGTATGGATATCCTTTTGGATATTTATTGCTGCATAAAAAAAATATACACCAAAACTTATTGTCTTAATTCAGCAGAATTCTGTGGATTGATTAGGCAGAGCTGAATCATTTCTTGGCTGTTCTACCTGGGGTCCCTGATACAGCTACAGTCTGCTGGCAGCTGGGGCTGGGACATCCAAGATGGCTTTCGTCACATGTGTGGTGCCTTTGTAGGGATAGATGGAGGCTGAGTTTGGCTGGGATATTGGGGTGGCTGGGCCTTCCTTTCTCCATGAAGTCGCAGAACCATTCCACATGGTCTCTGTAGGAGGGTAGTTAGACTTCTTATGTGGTAACTCAGGGCTCCCCAAAGTGCCAAGGTAGGAGCTCCAGCTTCACTCCTATACATTCTGTTGGTCAAAGCCACTCCCTGGTCCAGCCCAGATTCAATGAGGGAGGAGATGACTCAGCGCCACTTTTGGGGGCTGGTAACTTGAGGGCAGATGTCCAGTTGGCATCTGAGTGTATGAATCTGGTGCTTGAGATGAAATCTGTACAGAAGATATACATTTGAGGTTGTCAGGATGCAGATTGCATTTCAAATTATAGGAGTAAGGTCCCTTAGAGAGAGTGTGGAAATGGAGGGGCTTCAGGGAACACTCTCATTTAGGGGCTGTGAAGAACTGAACGAGTTCAGAGGAGAGTCAGACATCAAACAGTGAGTGTGGAGGAGGGAGGACCACAGGGAGAAGGAAAACTCAAGGGAGTACAGGTAAAATCTCACAGAGAAAGGTCTTCAAGAAGGACGGTGTGGGTGGCCCTGCCTAATGCAGACAAGGGTCGAATAAGATGAGATGGGATAACGCTGGGCCTGCCAATGGGAGTCCTGGGGCGGGGTTAGCATGCACACCCAGATGATGCCGATGGCAGAGAGCGAGCTGGACAAGAGAGGACAGCTGATAAGACTACTTTCCCTGAAATCTGGCTGTTGGAGAGCCCAGCAATGGCATGCTCCAGGATGCCCTTCGTGAATGCAGTGGCCATGGAGCTTCTCTTAGTTGCTCCCACTGCTCCCTTCTCACATCTCTCTTCTTGTTGATTCTTTACACATACTTGTCACTTGCCACTTGCCAAATGATACCTTTTGCTTTTATTTCACTCATCAGAGACTGGCCCGAGTCCTTGGTACAGCCTGCATCACCAACTGACCACATGTACCTGGGCTGGCAGCTTCCTTGGGGAGGAGGTCAGGGAATGGTCTTGAGTTCTGCCTGGTCTGAAACGTTGGCTATGTGGTCATGATGGATGGAGGGAAGCCAGGGAAAGGTATGGTGGCACTGGAGGGGCTGGCGAGGTGGGAGGCAGCTGGATCACCAGGGACCAGTATTTTATACGTTGTATTTTTCTAGCTGGATTGTAAACGTTTTACAATGGTGGTTTTTCTATTTTTATCAAAAGAATAATTTTTTTTTTAAAACAAATTCCATGACAAAGTCCGATAATACAGCAGGGACAAGCTGGCTGCTCTGCTGGATTGTGCTGGGGAGTGGCGCTAGCCCTGGGAGGACCACCTGGAGGTTCTCAGGGACTCTAACCTGCTCAGCTGTCCCCTGCCCTCCATCACTTGGCATGCCCAGGCTCTGGGGAACCCTGGCATGTGTGCAGAGAACATTTATCCTGTTCTTCTCCTTGCTTTCTAAAGGGAACCAGCTCACAATAGAGTGAATTTCATTCCTGTCATGAATTCTGAACTTCCATAATCCCATAAAGCAAGGGCTTCTCCTCTCAGTTTGGATGTAGGGCTGACAACTTCCCAGAATGCACCTTCCCCCAATGTGTCCTTGCACTTGCTTCATTCCTAGACACCAAAGCTAGCCAGTTTTATGGCCTGCCATAATTGTGTTTATATCATAAGGGTCTGGTGGTGGTCAATTTAATGTCCATCAGTAACTGGGGCAGAGATTATGTTTCAAACACCCAAAAAGAAATGGGCATTTATCAAAACTAAAAATTCATATAAACTTAAATAATGAAAACAGAACAAATCCCATTAAAAGGAGCAGAGAGGAATTAGTTTTTATTCTTTTGGACTTCCTTCAGTGGCCCTTTTAAAATAAGCTCCAAATGTCCAAGCGAGAAGAAAAATTTACTGACTTTTATTTCATGAATATATCTATCAGTCTTCTTATCTAATGAATGAAGAATAGAACTTCAGTACAGAAGGAAATATTAATTCTAGCTGGAGCTAACTTAAAGCCCCTTGGGTAACGCAATGTCTTAAACTATGATTTTTCAAAAGACATAGAGAATACTTAATCTTAAAAAAAAAAGAATGAATCTTAACAATGAATGATTCTTATACAGTCACCCTATAAAAACCAACAGAATAGTATTAAATGTATATTGGGTGAATCCACTTCTTGGAATGCCAAGATAATATGTTGATATGGCCCAGTCTGCAGCTGTTTGAAAATGCAATCCAATATAAGGACAGTTAACGGGTCCTGTAGACTGTCCTCTCAGATGTCCTATGTGTTGGGCCAGCTTTCAGCTGCACGAATCCACAGCACTCATGGTGACCTCTCAGAGGAGAGCCTGCAATGCTGGTATTGGGGTGGGATGATAAGGAGGCACCCACAGCATCAGACCCCAGACGGGCAGGCAGCACAATGCACATTTTTGGGTCTAATTTACGAGTCTGGCTTGTGTTCTCACCAAGAATGATCATACATTCATTGACTCTTCTCTCCATATATATATATATATATCCATAGTGCCAAGATAATATGGCAATATGGCCAAATATATATACATATATACACATTTCTTTAACTTACGTTGTTAAAATACAGGCTTATTGAGGTATAATTTACATACCATGAAGTTCACCCATTTTAAGTGTATGCATCAATGATTTTTAGTAAATTTACAGTTAGGCAAGCATCACAACAATCTTGTTTTAGACAATTTCTTTCCCTCCAGAAAGATCCCTCATGAAAGATCCCTCATGACCTTTCTCAGGCAGTTTCTGCTTCCTCCTTCTCCTGCCCCAGGCAACCACGTAACTGCTTTGTGTCTCTGTAGATTTGCCTCCTCTGGACATGTCACATAACCGGGATCATACAACGTGTGGCCTTTTGTGTCTGGTTTCTTTTGCTCAGCATGGTATTTTCAAGGTTCATCCATGTTGCAAACGTGTAGGTGCTTCATTGCTTTTTATTGCTGAATACTATTTCATTGTGTGTGTGTGTGTGTGTGTGTGTGTGTGTGTGTGTGTGTGTGTGTGTGGTGTAAAGCATTTTGTTTACCCAATCACCCTTTGATGGACACTTGGGTTGTTTCCACTTCTGGGGTATTGTGAGTCATGCTGCTGAGTTGGGTTGCAGGTTATGAGTTCTACTTCATGGTTCACTTACTTATCTGTGTCTGCATTCCTCATTGTGGGCTTTTAGAAAATCCAAGTGCTGATGCCTAAACTGGAAATACCAGAACCCAGTCTTGTATTTACTCTTTTGATCCTGGGACTAATTATTGCTCTTCTCCCTGCTGATGTTTCATGTGCGGGCACAGCTTGCAAAGAGAACAGCAGCAGTTGGTGAATAAGCCAGTAAATTACAGCTGATATGTTGGTTAGGCTGAATTTTTTTTTCTTAAAAGGAGAAATATATTTTTTTTAGCTGTGGTGAAATACACATCACATAAAATTGACCACCTTAGACATTTTTAAGTATACAGATCAATTGTGTCAGTACATTCAAATTGTTGTTCAACCATCACCACCCTCCATCTCCAGAACTTTTTCATCTTGCAAAACTGAAAGTCTGTGCCCATCAAACACTACCTCCTCCTCCCCGCAGCCCCTGGCACTGACCATCCGACTCTCTGTCTCTATGAATCAGACACCTGTAGGTCCCTCATATAGGTGGAACCACACAGCATTTTCCTTTTTGTGATTGGCTTATTTCACATAAAATAATGTTCTCCAGGCTCATCTGTGTTATAACATGTGTCAGAATTGTCTTCCCTTTTCAGGTTGAATAATATTCCACTGTGTGTACACACCACATTTTGTTTGTCCATTATCTGGTCAACGGACATTTGGGTTGTTTCCGCCTTTTGGCTATTGTGAATAATGCTGTTGTGAAGATGGATTTGAAAATATCTCTTTGTGCCCCTGCTTTCAATTCTTTGGGGTAGTTACCCAGAAGTGGAATTGCTGGATCATATGGTAATTCCATTTATAATTTTTTGAGGAACTGGGTTAAGATGGATTTTAAGTGAGCCTTCATATCTGATTATATTTTTCATCTTACTGTGCTTCTTTCCTATGGTGTGTTCATTAGTATAAATATTCAAATTTAATATGTAGGGAGCAAGGAATATTTTGACGATTGTTTTTTGTACCGAAAAGAAATTTTGGCAACAATGACTGCCAAAATGGTAAGTCAGCTGGTAAGTCAGGGTGCCTGACTCTTTATTTTTATAACAGGAATGTATTACGAAATTTCCTTCTTTTGGGGATAACATGGATTCTCATTGATTGCACATAATGTCTGCCCTGAGGAGCCCACCAGAGGGAGGCCACACTTGGGCCTTGGCCTCAGTGGCTCTGGAAATCTCTTGGGTCCTCAGGCCCAGCACACAGGGAGCACACTGGGTACCTCGGTATTTGATTATGGAGATTGCAATGATGGGACTTGGGTTTATTGTCAGAAATGCTTCCTGGAGATAGAAATTTGGTAGGATCCTGAGGCACTTGTTCTCTGAAGCTGGGACAGGGAAGAGGAGCTACTAGATGACATCCTGAGACTGTGTCTCAGGCAGCCACCATGAGCTAATAGGAATGATTTCTTGAACTGTTCCCAGGAAGTTAAGCAACAGTAACTGGGAACACCTTTTCTGCTTTGATGCTGGGAACAAACCTAAGAAGACCACTCTTGAGGGAAGATGAGATGACCGATCCATGGGTTTGCAGAGGCCGTCTGCCCATGGCCCTTGGCTTCACGTGCAGAAGTGGACATCCTCGGCGTGGCCAGAGTATGGTCGTGCACGTGGCCTCCATCTGGGGATGTCTGTGTCCAGGACTCCAAGAGGGGAAGGCCACCTGTGCTGTTTCAGGAACAGGTCAGTAATGTCACGTACTGTTGATAGCCCCTTTCACAGGTTGCTGTGAGAAGAGAGTAAGGTAAGGTGTGTAGAATAGTTGACAAGGTGCCTGGGACACAGCATCCTTTCCAGAAATGGTAGCCGGTGTGATTATTCTCTGTGTCTGAAAACATCCAGGTAGCTGAGTTGTGGGGTGGGCGGGAGCTGGCGAGAGGGGCCAGATGTCCTTTCCCGTGACCACTTGACCTCTCTTATCTGGTGGTGGGCAACTTGGAATCAGGTCCAAAGAATACCAGCATCGTGAAGAAAGGGCAGGTACTGGGGCTCTTTAGAGCAGGCCCACCCTGTAGCTGGCTGCTGGGCTGGGGCGGTGGGGGAGGTGCCCAGTTCAGGTGTGTGTGTGTGTGTGTGTGTCTACACGTTATGCATGCATTTGCCTGCACTGTACCTGTGTGTTCGTGTGTGTGTGTATAGATTGTACATCAATGTGTATCTGTGTGTTTGTGTATGTGGGTATATCTCCATCTGGGCTGGCTGGGGTGAAGGGGTGAGTAGAAGCCACAGACTCGCCAGGTACCGGGACACAGCACACCATGGGGGAAGTGGTGAGGCCCTTGGTCGAGCCCAGGTGGAGGGCCAGGGGCAGGACACATGGTGGTTATGCTGTGGGTGGAAGATGGGAGCTGCAGACTGGAGAGAGCTAGAGTGCAGGGCCAGGCCTTGCCTTGGGCCTACCATTGCCGGGGTGGGGATGGTGCAGGGCCCCGAGGGCCCAAGGGGGACAGGCAGGCCCAATGGTCAGGTCCACAGCACTTGCAACTGCCACAGAGTACTCTGCTACAGCATTGTCCTGGGAGTAGCCACTGGGGTGAATGAGCCTCGGCTTGACTGTCTGAAGGCAGTTCATGGAGGGTGCTGTGCAGATGAGCATGCCATTCACTTTGGAAAAGAAGCACATTCATGCAGAGGATAGTTGTAGACTGGGAACTGTGTGTTCAAGCGGTCCATTTATCATCCCCCTAAAGTCATCCACAGGGCACTTCACTGCACACAATATTTCAGAGACCCAAAGTCTCATTTAAAAGCTAAAATCCTAGCTGAACTTTGAAGCCAGATATCCCCTCCCACCTCATTTTCTCTGGTACCTGGACTTTAAGAACATGAGTAGAATGATCAGTGACCTAAGCTGTCTTGGAGTTTTTGACAAACTTTAGTTAGGAGGTGAGGATACTTGTTGGTGTTAACGAATCCTTAAAACAAAAAAAAACCTGAATGCTCATAATCTCATCCCCAAGATCATTCCTGTTGGAACAAATTAATCCACATGCAAGGTTGGAAAGTTCTGACAAAGGGAGTTGTGATAAGTGGGAGCGCCCCTGCCTTCCACCAGGTCCTCTTCCCAAGGACAACCGTGTCTACCTATTTCTTGTCATTTTTCCCAGGAGAAAGTACTCCTTCCACTCCACCCTCCTTCAGTCACTCCTCTTCCTTAGACTGTTTTTAATTCCTCCAGCCTCCACTCTCTTGGTTTTCCTCCACTGAGTCCTAGAGATATTGTCTCAGTCCCCTTTGCGTGGCTACCTTCTTTCTTCCCACACACCTATGCCACAAACACACATGGGCATGTCAGTCTGCTCCCTCCTCACCCAGTGGAGGTCTAGTCATGCCCAGCTCTAAAGACACAGGGTGCAAAGTGCAGAGGCTGCAGCAGCAGCCAGGTACAGTGATTTCCAAGAAGCCTGCATCCCCCTCAAGGCCTTTGGCCACACACCTGAGCTGCTCCGCCCATGAATGCAGCTGAGTGATGTCATGTGTCTCATGGGTTAGGCCTCACGGGGTCTTGGCAGCATGCATCTTTGCCGCTGGGTTGCTGCCCTGCTGGTGGGAAAGGCGACCCATGGGAGAACTGAGATTGTTACCCAAGAACCAGAAGAAAGCCGATGTGTGAGCGGAGCCACTTACATCCCCCTTAGCTGAGCAGCCATGTTGCCCTGACTTGAGCAAGGTCAGCTGCCTAACCGAACCTGGTGCCAGGTCCTGGGCCGCTGCACGGTGAGCCGAGAAGCTTCCTGCTGGGGTGGCTTGTTGCAAAGCAACAGGCAACGAAAACAACAGTGCAAAGAATTCATGTTCAACCATTGGTCGCCTGATCCTAAACCTCAGGCCATATGTGTAAGTGGCCCATCGTGCAGCAAACAGGCAACAGCCAGACGGGCCCTGGAAAAAGGAGGCATCATTAGTTTTACTAGGACTCACATCAGCTAACAGAATTAGTGTCTGTCTATCTCTACTTTTGAAGTAATCGAAGACAAGTTCTTACAAGTAAAACATCTCAAAAATAAATTGTGATGAGTTCACTGTTTAGTGTATTTTGTTTAGTACAGGTTAGAGGTAAAAACAGCCAGGGACTATGCTGGGCAAATCATATGAACCCCCACAAAAACTCTCCCTAAGTACTCACTATTCTTCCCACTTTACAGATAAGAAAACAAACTTAGGTCAATGAATTTGTGCTCAAGTTTACACAGCTGGGAAGAGGTGGAGAGAATTGTGCTCATATTTCTCACTCCACATATCTAGCATGTATGTCACTCTCATATAGCAAGGGCCTTCCTGTTTACCTCCGAGTGGTCCTATTCTAAAGAACTGTTTATTCTATGGCCTTAAACTGTCCTCTAAACTCACCTAAGTGTCACGGGTAGGTTTCTCCTTGATTGAAACCTGTGGGCCTAAGGAATTCTATTTTATTATGAATAGGTTCTTTTTTTTTTCTTTCTTTCTTGATTTGCTGAAGGGTTTCCATGTTGAAGAGACTTTAGGCTCAGCTTTGTTGAGCAGAGATTTGTTACATGGAATCATTATTGGGAAATAAAAGAGTGTCACTAACGTACCCAATGTTACAGCAAACATTTGAATTTTAGTTCTGGGGTTTCACACAGGATTCTCCAGGGAAGAAAGGTTCACTTTATTACAGGAGGCATCCTTTCAACTGAATATGAGTTGTGGGGCACACCCAGAGCTGGCAGGGGAAGGGTCACATGCCTATTCCTTTCTGGTAGCAGACCAAACTCTGTTGCTCAATCTGGAGACACATGTCCTTACCCAGTTACGTCAAAGCTTCATTCCCAACGGGCGTGATCTGAACGTCACATCTGGATGCCTCTATGTCACATTCCCAGTACTTGTCCCTTTCCTATTAGGCCAACATGGACAGTTCCAGATATTTGGGGAGCTTTCATTCTGATTTCTGCTTTAACTTTCCATTTTAAAAGACATGGATGGGTAGACCAGATGGTTCATTCATCTCTGCTGTGTTCCTTTTCTGGATGCCAAGGGTGTCAGACATAATTGAAATTTGTGCTCACACCTGTACTGGGTGAGAAAATGTAGTCATGCAGGGCTCCATCCCAGGGGACACAGGAGTCCCGAGGAAGAGTTGAGAGTGGCTGCTGCTAGGGCAGGCTTACCTGGGAGGACAAGGCGAGGAGTGAGCACTGATACAGCCCAGGCTGTGAATTTATGACGAATAAGGTTTCAAGACCCCACTTCTGAAATCAGTGTTTCAGGTAGGAGGTGATTTAAATCCTGTTTGCCAGCTTGCTATTTGCCAGGGGTAGATGGAGTCCCCAGGTTCACAACTAGAAGAAGACTCCACGCTGCAGTGCATAGTGGGTAACTGTGAGATCATTCCAAGGAACCAAGGAACCAAGGAACCAAGGCCGAGTTGTGCTGTCCTGGAAGGAAAGTGGTTGTGGTAGATACACATACGTGTGGATTCCTCCTAGTCATCTTGGTGGGATCCTAGCATTCAGCTCCTAGAACCTCGCTCTTGACTTCCCCCTGATTCTCAGGGATCAGATCTGCTCTTCCTCTCCTCCATCCACACTGCCCGGGCCTGTGTCCTTTCTCAAGAGGCCAGTCTTCCACCCAAGGCTCCCCATCGCCCCCTTGGCCAGCCCTCTACTCCCAAGGGGATCTCACCTAGATGTGGCACTCACCTCTGCTCCAACCGCCCCATAGCTGCACAACATCCATAAGAGAGTGTGTAGGTCCCAGGGATTCCTCTTTCAAGGTGGGAATTCCAACCAACAGCAGCCAGCTGAGCTGCTGGCAGGGGGTAATGGAACTGATCAGTGCGGTGCAGCCCTGAGGTGTTCTGGGGAAGAGGTTGGGATCCCGGGCTCTGGTTTCAAATCCTAACTCTTTTTCACCTCTTTAAAACTCAGTCTGATCACAGACGCAACAAGAATCATAGTAGTGCCTTCTTATGGGTCCTTAAAGATACAGCACACTTCCCAGGGCTGGGGCATCACAATGTCCCTGCTCCGCCCACAGCGTAGGGCATCTGTCAGGTGACACTTCGAGGCTCCCCTCCCCCACCCAGCATGGGCACCACTTAGAACGCAATCCTTTATACTCACCTGATTATAGTTCATTCCCATCATCACTGTTGTCTGAGTCTTGTGGTTCCATGTAATTCAGCTGCCTGAACTGCTCCTCAACAGAGCATGAGGCCGGCCACTTTCCCATTCCCTCGGAAGGCTGTGTGCTAAAGATCTCACAGCCCCAAGAGCTGAGCCTGAGCCCGCGACAACAGCCAGGGCTGACTGTGGTCGGAGCAGGACCTCCACCCCATACTGGGCAGTGTCTTCCCGACAGCGTCTTGGTCTCTCTCAGACAGTGTCTCATGACGGCCACGCTTTCATGGGGTTTCTGAAACTGCTCCAATTATAGAGCTGCAAAGGAGCAGAGGGGATTGCAGGTCTCTCCAAGCCCTTCAAGGACACACTGTGTCCTCTACCTAGAGACGATTCCATCCCCGGCCAGGTTCTTCCTCTGTCTCCAGGAACGCAATACGGGAGATAGAAATCCAGCCGGCACATGCCTGCAGAGAGCATCCTTCTCTCAGCTGGCACAAAGCCTAGGAAAGGGCTGACACAGTGCCCAAGTGGGATCCTCAAAGCTCAGCAACCAGTGGGAGGGTGGCCCAGCAGCTATTCCAGCATGCAGGCTATTCCCGAGCCCTGGCTGCTTCTGAGTGTTTCAGGAAATCTAAAGTTGGCTTCTCCGTCAATAAGGCAACTCCAAGAGGAGACCCCATGGATGTGCGGCCACACCAGCTAGCAACTCCATGGGCACAGTGGGTGGGCATCTGGCCCCTGCACTGACACCATCAGTCCCAGAACTGACCTGGTGTCAGCACCTGCATGAAGAAGCAATTTCTACGGAACGTACTGAGCCAAATTTAGGCCCCCGAGTTCCTTGCACTCGTCTCAGTCTCTATGAAAGGGAATTAGGCACCTGGAAACATTAGGAAAAATAGAAACTGGCTGATGTGTGTCATGTGATTTTGGGCAACTGATGCATTGGATGTGGGTTAGACACGTGGGACCAACAGAGACAGAAGCGAACTCAGTGTACCTCGTGGCCCAGGCTGTGCTCGGTGCAGGCAGTCGGCCTCGTGTCAGGGTGCTTTCCTCTTTTCAAGGTTAACACCAACCCACGGACTAAGCATGGAAGGCTCGCCCTGGTTTCCGGCAGGAGACGATGTCATACGTCGTGACAGCAGGAGAGGTGGCCGCGGGCCAGGCAGAGGGTCGGCGAGCACATCAGGGTGGCCCCTCATTTCACAGAGTGAAGGTCAAGGAACAGGGAAAGAAAGATTGAGACAGGGAAACGTAAGCATAATGTTTACTTTAAGAAGAACAAAAAGAACAAAGCCCATTAAGACCTAAATAGAGATTGTGAGATGAATCATCATCCCTCAGTGTCATAATATCACAAACTGATATGTATCAGATTTTGCGTATATGTTATGTCAATGAATAATACATATACTCGTTAAGTACATAAATAATACCATAACAATAAAAGAGGGCATGTGTGTGCGGCCCCAACGGCAGGTGCTAAGGGATTTTACATTTATCACGCCCTCCTGGTCACCTGGGACGTGCCCTTAGCTCTAGGCATGCGCTCTGCCTGGGACGTGCCTCTCCTCATCTTTGTGTGGCTGACTCCCTCCTACCTCTTGGTTCTCAGCTCACTCTCAGCCACACACTGTTTGACATTTCTGCTCATCACCTATTGCAGCTGAACAAGTTTCATGTTAGCTATTCTGCTACCTGCTGCCGCTCCCCCTGGACTGTGGGCTGTTCCATCAATGCAGGATCCCCCTGCCTGTTCAATTCTGAGTCTTCAGAGGCTGGGACACTGCCTGGTCAGGATAATCCAAACCTTCCCGACAGCTCCATTCGTGACCCTCCTCTTTGTTTGTCTGAAGCCTTGTCTTCCTCCATTCTTCTCCTCCCTGGCATGGTCGCTGTGCTGACCAAGTTCATGGTCCCTGACACTCCACTTCTGGCAGCCTGGGGTGGTCTCCCCCAGCCTTCTCTCTACTTTACCTAAAGAGCTCTTCCTCAGCCTGAAGGTTTTAGCACAGACAGCACTGCTTGTGATCCAGGCAGAGTGGAATGCATCCTGGAATGTCACACGCAGTGCTGGGGAGGCCGCGGGGTAGCTGTCCTCCTAGCTCCTGGGATACACTGGGCCTGCGCAGGGCCGCTGGAGGCACTGGCTGCTCTCTCGGACAACCAAGCAGCCCTTTGCTCTCCTTGTTTCGAGGGCAAAGGAGAGAAGAGCTTTGCCAGGAGGGCAAAGAGACCCTGAGTTTCCACACCCCGGGGTACGAGGTGTCTGTTTTCCGGGGGGAGGCTGAGGTGCCCGGGGGGGGGAGAGCCAGAGGTCTCACCTCCAGGCCACCCCAAAAGGGCTGCTGGTACAACTCGTCAGCTAGCCTGCTGGACGTCGTTCTTCCTTCAGCAGTCATCAGACTGCATTAAAATGGGCTGTTTACTTGCCTCTCCAACCAGTCTGAGATTTTTTAAGGCTGGGGACTCTGTCGTATTGACAGCTGCAGCTCCAGTAGTAGCCAGGCTCGAAGCCCTTTGAAGCCTTTGAATACGTCCACGAATGAGTGACAACATTCAGCTCCTTCCGCTGAAATGACGGGGGAAGGAGCTGCTCATTCACCTTGCTTAACAGGCCCCTACTGTTTACATGTGTTAACTGCCTGAGCCTGTGAAGGAACACCCTGGTGGTCTGAACACCTCCTAAAAGCCCACAGAGAAAATCTCCAAGCTGGCAGACCTCCTCGGCACTATTAGATGGAGAATCGTCTTCCTTCCACTCCTTAATTCCCACACACGTGTGAGCGCGCGTGTGCACATGTATCATTCTGCATGGGTTTGGTCACATCACAGACAAGGAACAAACACTTGCATTGAAACTCAAAGTGAGACCAAGTCGGGAGGTGACTCACCCCCAGCACAGCCTCCAGAGGCATAAAGGTAATCTAACACATTGGCCTATGTAATACAACAAAACTTTGCTCATGAATGAGCTTAAAACTCTTTTGGAACCTCCTGCATTTTAGGAACATGCTTCTGCCTTCCAGGATGAGTGGTACCCATGGCAACAGGATAACTTTTTATTTGAGAGCAGCAGCATTAGGATTCTGAACAGTTTGTCCCGTATTGTCCTAAAAAGCACCCGCCAGTCCTACTTCCCTCCTTCTGCGTAGAGCAGAGCAACACACACCGAAGCGATGCAGGAAAGGGTTGTTCTGACCTCCTGTAGTTCTCTCTCTAGCCCTCTGTAAACCTGAGACTCCCTAAGTTACTAACACATGATTCGAGGGGGGTATTTCTGATGAAAAACAGGACAGACCTACAGTAACCCTTGGAATTTAAATGTGAGGACACCAGGGTGTTTCTCAACTGGGGCAAGGGTGCACGTGAAGGCCCAGCCTACTTCATCTGGATACAGGACCTCAAAGGGACTGTTTGATTTTGTTTGCTCTTGAAAAAAAAAAAAAAAGAATTCAATATACTTTAAATTGTGTTTAGTGGGAAAAACACTAAGTTCAAAACAATGAATTAAACTTCAATTGAATGTTTTAAGAAGTATGTAATTGTTTCTTGAACTCACTACTTTTGAACTGAAAATGCAGTGACGTCATTGTTCCCGAATCATAGACGAGGCATTCTCCTCACATAAAGCTCACTAGTTGGATGGGCTTCTTATTGTAAATGGGGTGATTTCCATGCTGTGGATCTTAACACAAACCTACCAGAACCACCTGACATCCACTCTGGTTTCTTGGGAACGATACCTATTATTTATTACAAACGTGGGTGAGATCGAGTTGCCAAGTAATGAGTTCCCTGTAAATGGAGGACTCTACTCAGATGGTGACGGCTCACAGGACTGCTCCCGGTGATTCATTAAGTGTCTAAAGAGCAAATGTAGAGGCACATCCAGAGCATATCAACATATCTTGTGACCTGTGCATTGGGGCACCTGCCTGGCCCCACATACGCACATCTCCCATCGGGTTGGAGGTGTGACCAGGAAGCTGCTCTTCATCCTAGATATTGGAAAGGGGAGGGCGCCAGGAGGCACTAACCAAATTCTTAGAGTTTAGTCATGCTTCACATAGGTCTTTGTGAAAAACATCCTCCAGGAAGAGTGGCATCACATTTGAACACACAGGTATGATTCTGTAGGCACAGGAGTTAGACTATTTTCGTCTTGTTCAAATTCACTGTGGTTGGGGATGGGGGTGTACAGGGAGAAACGACTGATTCTTCAGTTTTACACTGAGAACAGCGATGACCATCTTTTTCTTTTGTCTTCTGTGCAGAGTATTTCCAGGATATTCTGGGTCTCCCTTCTACAACTGGGCTGTCAGGAGTCAGAGAAGCCGAGTGCAAGGTCCAGTCTGGAGTGGCGCACGCATGCCTTTTATTTTCAAACACTCAAACTTCAGCCTGTTAAAGTCATTTTCTCAGCCATGAAAAAACCCTAGAAGCCAGCCCTTCTAGGCTTGTCCACATCTTCGACTGATGAGTGGGGAGAGTGACCTTGGGAGTTTCCCCTGTCACTTACTGAATAGAGAAGGGGAAATGAGAACATTGAGAGCAGATCACTTTAGTTTCACTGCTTTTGGAAAATTCAAGAGTAATTTACCCTAAAAGGAATTAGCCTGTAGGTTTTCAAAGCTCCATGGAATCAAGTGGATGAGTGTATGCTAGGATTACTTTTTTGAAATCGAATTAGTAATGTTTGTGTTTTTGCTGCGTGGGTCCCCTGCTAAGAGATGGAAGATGTAATCTGTCTTCCCCACAAGAGGGGCGCAGGGTGACTGCGTCTTGCACTCAGCAATCCCTTCCTGAGGAGCAACCGGCAGCTTAGTGTACTTGAGGGCTGAACAGAAAGGGAAGCTGCCAGGAACCTGGGAAAGGACTGCAAGCAGGGTTTGTTTAAGGGGGCACCGAGAGGCAGGCCAACTCAGACTCGCAAGCTAACTTGCCCTAGGATCCTGTGGGGCTGCTGCTTTAAGGGGAAAGGGGGTACGGCTAATCTCCCCATTTTCCTGACAGTGTTGCACTGACCCACACATGGGATGGGAATGGATCCATAGATGGGGTCGATGCTGGCCTTCCCACTGGGTAAGTGTAGGCGTAAAGCCAGATCTGACTAACCTTAGAAGAGGTAAAGTATTTCTTTTATGCCAACAGGCCCCGTGCCCTGTTTGTGGTTCTCACCCAATGAATGCATTAGAATGTGTCCTATAGCTGTGCTATACAACTGACCGGAAATTACCTCACTTTTCCAGATGAAGGGCAGGAAAGGGAAGGCGTTCACCCTGCTATATCTCTGCTTTCTTGCTTCCCCAGGGATGGATCTGGGGTTATTCCAAGTGGCCATGGCCCACTAAGGCATGTTTCGGAGCTGTCCTTGCTACCCAGGTGGGCCCATGAAAAGAATGACTCTACAGAGAGGTACGCTCCTTTTCTTTCTTCTCCCTTCCTTCTCTTACCGGGTTAAGGGCCGGTTATTTGCTGCTCAGAAACCAATAATCGAGACACAATGTTGGTGGAAAGAAAGCTAGTTTATTCAGAATGCTGGGATTCCAGAAGGATGGCGACTCCTGTCCAAAGGCCATCTGCACAAGAAGAAGTAGAACAAAGGAAAGGGGGAGTTAATCATGTGAATCGTCTGGGAGAACATCTCCTGGGGTCCAGTTTGTTCTGCGATGATTATCTCGAACCCAGTCTTATGGGTGATTTGTACGTCATTTGTCAGAAAATCACAGTCCAGAATTGCAGTCTCGTAGCTCGTGTCCAGATGGCTGAGGGCTGACTCAGTTTCTTGCAAGTGAGTGTTCTGCTTATTTGCTAGATTAACAAAGTATGCACATAGCCCTGGGAAAGCAGAGCAATTAAATCGAGCAGTGAGGGAAAGAAACAAAGAAGAGGATAAAACAAAAACAAAAACAAAAAACAATAACAAAAACAAAAACTGTAAGTCAGTAAACCAAGCCAGACTGCTAAATCCTTAAAAGTATATGTCACCTTACACTTCCGCCATCCTGATGGGAGAACAGCTTTGCGGCCAGTACTGCAGCAGCCCCCGAGGAATATGGGGGGTGATAGCAGCCTCAGGTTCCAGGAGGTGAAGTTAAAGGTAGCAGTCTGGGTCTCTGATGGCCATGGAGTTGCCTCAGAGACCTCAGGGGGAGAAACGCATCTCTGCCTGGAGCTGCCTTAAAACAAGCTCGGCGGATGCTGGTATGATCCTAGGGATAACGGAGCCAAGTTGTTACCAGTGCGGTGTGACTGCAAATATATCTGGGTCAAAAGGAAATAGATATTCCCCTGCCTGGCTCACAGAGAGGCACCGCATTGTGTTCACTCACTGTTTCCCCAGCCGCTGAGCACTGTGTTCCCTGAGAGGAGTAAATCACAGCCGATGGGACAATAACGGACAGTATTTGGGTTTTGAAAAGCTGTTGGCCTTAATGAGCCTGGGGCTCCTTGGGACTAAATGGACACTGAATTCCCCTGCTCCATCTTAAAGGACGTAAACATGCTGTGCAAACACAGTTTCCATGTGTGATGGCCCATGGTTTTCCTGAGCTAGGCTTGCCTTTCTGAGAGACAACAGAATGGAGTCCATTCAGATGCAATTTGTAATGATTCATAAAGCATTGTTCTCGGTCCCCAAAGGATGTTGTTGTCTCTTCTGCCTTTGCCCTCTCCCCTCACCCCCTCCTCACGTACTCTGTAATCTTCCCCAAATCTTTCCACAATCTCAGGAGGTTGTGGTCACACCTCACCCACGTCCTTACCCACGTACCTGCCTTGGGGTCCTCTTGGCTGCCTCCCAAGCATGCAGTGACCTGCTGTAGTCGTCACATGGCTCTGTCTTTTCCCTCCAGCTCCTTGGCCATGTGCGTAATGCACTGTTTTGTATCATTCATCTTGTAATTGAAACTCCCCTTGGTTAAATTCACAGTCTCTGAGTCTCCCTGAACAGAGCTGCTTTCAGATCCTTTGAAAGAACAGGTGAGTCTCCTTGATCTTTAAGTCCTGTATCATTCCAGAACTTCTTTGATCCTCATAGCTGCTTTCAGACCCGCCAGCTGGGGGTGGGGGGCTGGAGGGCAGATGCTGGGGCTCTGATACCTGCCCAGGACAGCTGGGCTGCTAAGGGAGGAGGGACAGTTCCAAGCTGTAGGTTATGGTAACAATGTCAGCAGGGTTATAATACTTGATAAAATATGACTGGAATAATAGCACTAGTCACCAGCAGGGGACCGGTTCTGCAATGTAGCCCTTGTTCCAGGCTTAGCTGGCAGTGCCCTGAGTGAACGAGAGCCCCCACAGCATGGATAGGGCATGCACTTCTGGTAGAAAAACGGTTACTTCCTCTTCTGCCCCAGTCTGTCCTCCCCTGGGGAGGGTAACATATTAACACATCAAGGATAAGCCATAGGAGCAGCCAGCATTCCCTGCGATAACTGTTTGCTTTGCAGATACCCCAGAACCCTAAATACCACCTAAAGTCAACTTGGGTAGGTGGGGGGCTCAGGGTGGAAGTGTGGGGGGATAAGCACAAGACTGAGAAGATATTTTGGAAGTAGAGGAGACAGGAGGCTGGACGGAGGAGGGACCTTGTTAAGTATGGCTGTTCCTTGGTACAGAATTCCTCTCATGTTAGCAACCCTTTCTCTCCTCTCTGTCTTCACAGAAATGACTTCTCAAGATTGCCCTGTTTTTCAGAGACACCCAACTCTTCCCTTTAACTTGGTGCTCTACTGGCAAGACAGAAAGCTCTTGGTCAGCTACCTCAACACGCTCCACATACCACCAGAAGCCCTGTCCCTGAAGGGTCTGCCCCATCTCATTGGCTTTTCAAAGTTCTTGTTGGGTCCCTGCTGTTTAAGTGAGGTTCTCTCCCTGTATTTTGCACACCATCTCATTGGAATGGACAATATAGGTTGTCTCACGTGATTGTCCTAATAGCCCAGTGAGGTTGACACAGGTGAGAAAGCTGAAACGCAGATAATTAATTACTATATCTAAAGTCACACAGGTAACATGGCAGAGCTAGACTCGAAGACACATCTGGAGCCAACCACCTCTTTCACAGGCTTCTCTCTCAATCAATACTGTGGGCTTCACTCTGTTATCTGTGTGCAGAGTATATATTTTACCCAGTATCATCTGGCTATGGGTAGTTTTGGATCCAATGCAAAATTAAACCAACTGAAATAAAAAATTATGTGTGCCATGCATAGAACATGACCTAACATAGAGGTAAACCAATACAGTGCTATAAATGACCTAGGAGTTTGAGCTAGAAAATGATCTGATTCAATAGGAGAAAAATTAAAAATTGTTTTTAAATTCCACTGTTCACCGCAGTCCAGATACAAATTAGTTCTGGAAGACCAATAGTGTTATGATCATGTTAATCACCATTTTCGTCATTTTGTGTGTGTGTGTGTTTTTTTTTTTTTTAAGCACTATAAAGATAGTTTTCAGCAATGTCTTTGAAGGGAACGAAAATTTTACCACCCAGAAGCTGCCCTTTGGGATACTGATTTTTAAGCTGGTTATTAAGAAACAAGACTCAGAAAGAACATCTGACACCCCCCCCACACACACACCTTTCCTGATGGAAAGGACTGCTCCAGGGTAGGAATCTTCGCTTTTTTTTTCTTTTTTAGCCTAATCTGGATTGAGTATGGTAGATGGGAGTGTGTCAAGCAGTGTCCCATTGTTTCTGGGTTGCCCAGCAAGAATGTTCTTGTCACATGTGTTCCCCTCTTCCTTAAGTACCTGTAAATCGTCCATTCTCACTTCTGAAATCTAATACCCTGTTCCCCAGTCCCTTTCTCCTTTGTCCAAAAATGACACACATATATACCCAGTGTTGCCTCATGCTCTTTGGAATTTTCCTGCTTATGTGAATTTCCCATGTGTGTATTAAAATTTTGATTTTTCTCCTGTTAATCTGCCTCTGTTAATTTGGTTATTGGCCCAGCTAGAAGAAGCACTTAGAAAGTGGGGAAACAAAGTATGAATTGTTTTTAGCCTCTACACTTTCATATACACTATTTCAAGTTGGTTTTTGCATGTCACGACAGCTCCATGACATAGGGAAGTGTGGCATTGCCAGGCTCCTTTTTATATAGTTGATATTCAAACGCATTGAAAAACCTGCTTAGGGGTGGCCGGATGGCTCAGTTGGTTGGAGCACAAGCTCTGAACAGCAGGGTTGCTGGTTCGATTCCCACATTGGACATTGAGTTGCACCCTTCACAACTAGATTTAAGACAACGAGTTGCCGCTGAGCTTCCGGAGGGGTGGCCGGATGGCTCAGTTGGTTAGAACATGAGCTCTCAATAAGGTTGTCAGTTCAATTCCTGCATGGGATGGTGGGCTGCACCTCCTGCAACTAAAGATTGAAAACGACAACTGGATGTGGAGCTGAGCTGCGTCCTCCACAACTAGATTGAAGGACAATGACTTGGAGCTGATGGGCCCTGGAGAAACACGCTCTTCCCCAATATTCCCCAATAAAATTTATGTAAAAAAAAAAAACCCAACTGCTTAATGTTGCTTAATGCATGCATATCTCAGTCCTCCACTGTGTACCCCAACTCCAACACTTTTATTTATTTATTTTTTCCATTTACGTATGTTTACATTTCCTGTTATTTCCAGGGACTGTATCAGGCATTAGTTAAAACAAAACTGAGTAACACGCAGCCTCATCTTTGAAATAATTGGCATTCTAGAGAGAAGAAAAGACTGGTGGACATAATACTGCATGCTGGGGGCCAGAATGGTGATGTGGACATGGAGGTGGAATAACCGGTTCTGCTGAGGGGACAGGAAAGTGTCACTGAGCTTGTGGTATCTCAGAGGGCCAGGGGATGTGTTCGGGCAAAGGAGGCGAACGACATTTAAACAGTGTCTACAAAGGAATGGGCACTCGGTGACTGGTGAGAAGGCTCTTGTGCTAGGAGCTGCTGAGCACTCTGGATAATGTAGGAGTGACAATAGTAATGGATAATTGACCCTGATCTGAGGTGGGCCGGTGTGCACCACACACAAGTTCCGTATGCACAACCCTGAGGGGCTTAGAGCTCAAATGGCAGATCTGTTTCTCAAATTGAGTTTTCAGAATACTGGAGACCTACGGACCTATTATTGGAAATCTGTGAGCTCTTTCTGGGTTTTAATATTGATGATATTTAAAAATAAAAGATCACAAGTAGATTCTGAATCATCTGGACAGCCGCTTGACTCAGATCACACTCACTTGAATTTGTGTCACCTCCCTATTGTGTTGAGAAGAGCTTTCATGACACCTCAGGGAAACCGAGGTCATAAGGAGGTTTCACAGTAGTTTCAATGGAGAACATGTGTGAGAAATATAGATTATCACAATGAGCAAGGGAAGCAGTGACACCGAGGTAGGAAACCGAGGTTATAAGGAGGTTTCACAGTAGTTTCAATGGAGAACATGTGTGAGAAATATAGATTATCACAATGAGCAAGGGAAGCAGTGACACGCCAGCATCCGAAGTCCTTGGGTTCTATTTGTCAATGCCACGGTCACAATGAGTTGGGTGCTCTTTGCACAGCCTGTCCCGTCACCTACCATAGTATAGCTGTTTATTTGTAGTAAGTGTTGGACTATTAAAGAATTTTTCTGCCTTCCTCATAGAAATAATTATATTAGAAATCTAATGTCTGGTTAAGTAATGGAACAATGGCTATTGCATTTTCAAGTGAATAAGACAACTTGCCTAATTCATCAAGAGACATTTTTATGGACTGCTTGCTGGTATTTTTGTTTAACTATGAGATATGATTGTCTTGTAGTAATGAGCAAACCTTTCAGGTGCCATTACTTTTTAATACATCATTAGTATAAAGCGAGGATTCTTGGTGGTATTATTTAAAAAATAAAGCTAATCATTAAGTATAGAATGGAACCCGAGGACACATTTCTCCCCATCATCAGTCATTCAGTTAGAATGAAACAGCACCACTATTCACATTTAAATACACGACTTTATGATGTCGGTTTTACAGTTTTGTTTGCATTCGTTAAAAGTTGCAATTGTTTCATCGTTAAATAAAAGTAAGAATGGTGTGTTTCACATTATTTTATGTTTCAATGTGAGGGCTAAAAATATACTTTTCCTCCCACTTTCTAAGTGCTTCTAGCTGGGCTAATAATCAAATTAACAGAGGCAGATTAACATGAGAAAATCAAATGTTTAATACATGCACATGGGGGATTCACATAAGCATAAAAATTCCAAAGACAGTGAGGCAACACTGGGTATATTTGTGATTTTGAACAAAGGAGAAAAGTGGGGAATGGGGTTTCAGATTTTAAAAGTGAAAATGGGTGATTTGCAGGTAATTGAGGAAGAGTGGAACACATGTGGCAGGTAAATGTTTGCCAGGTAACTTAGAAATAGTGAGATACCCGGTCTAATCTACTAAATACGCCCCTGCTAGATGCCCTTCCATCCACCTTACTCAATTCAAAGCAGGCTAAGGTGGACACTGCAGCCAGGTTCCCTTCCTGCTGCAAGCCCCTCACCTGAATCTCTTAGACAGGAAAGGGGGAGGGCCAAACGTTCCCTCTGAGTCCCCTATTTCCCAATAACCAGCTTAAAATCGACATCTCAAAAGGCAGCCTGAGGGTGGCAAAACATTGGTCCCTTTCAGGTCCTATTTAAATACGTAAAATAAGACTAAGAAGAATAATTTGACACAACACTAAAGGTGCAACATTATTTTTTCTTAGAAAGGGATATGACTGTTTCTAAGATTTGGAAGCTAGTAAGGGAAACAACAGAAGCTATGATCAGAGGAGTTGTAATCCATAATCATATTACTGTTTGAGATGGAATGTTGATAACAGTGTAGGAAGACTGACAGGAGAGTGGGGTGGAGAGAGGACCTGCCATTCACAGGCATTTCTGCAACAGAATAGAACACGTCTGTGAGGGGCGGGGGAGGGTCTGGGTAATGCTGAGGGGCACGCATTCTGGAGAGTGGAGATTTTAAGGTTGTGAGACTCTCTAGATAATAATACAATTTACCAGGTTTGAGAATTAAAAGATGTGGCACATGCTGGATAAAGTTACTGTCGTGCAGGGCGGCCTGCGGGGCCTCTAGTTCGGCTCCCCACATAAGAACGCAGGATATGGCTAGGCCAAAAAGGAACACCCACGGAGACATAAATAGGGGAGTCACACCACTATAGTCTGGGTTGGAGACCCAGGAAGCAGGAGCCACACTATCCGCAAACTGCTGTCCATTTCTCTCTGTCAACCCACTTCACTTGCTAGCTGTAATCTGCCATGCTAACTGCAATCCACTCTTGCTAGCTTAGCCACCGTCTTTTTGCTAGCCCCCCATTTACTGCCAGTGTAGCCACAGCAGTTATATTAGTGGCCAATGGCTTACTGGTTACAGCTGACAGCCAACTAGCCACAGCTGATGGCCATCCAATCACAGTCGATGGCCATTTACTACCCGAGCCAGCACCTTTCCACGTGAGGCCGAGAGCCTGGAAACTGCACTCCTGGCTCTGTCCCCACAGTTACCAAACAGTTTTGTACATCTGCTAATCTTGTTTTTCCAGTAAGATACAGATCACCCACACACACACACACACTTGCACATAGACAAACCCTCTCTCCAAACACCACCTAGTTGAGAAGGAAGGAGATAAAGAATAACGAAGGACAAATTGGGTGACCTAAGTCACTTTCAGCTCTAACATTCCTTGTGTGATCCTGTGCTGTTGAGATAATATTATTAGAGGCTTCCCCCCTCCCCTTTGATAGTTTGCATGAAGAGCATGCTTTATTTTCTGTTAGATCATTGTGGGGACAAAGCCCCAGAGAGCAGTTTCCAGGCTCTCGGCCTCACATAGAAAGGTGCTGGCTCAGGTAGTAAATGGCCATCAACTGTGATGGCTGGCCATCAGCTGTGGCTGGTTGGCCATCAGCTGTAACCAGTGAGCCACTGGCCACTAATATAACTGCCGTGGCTACGCTCACGGAAAATGTGGGCTAGTAAGAGCAGATTGCGGAGTCTAGCGGATGCCGCCGGTGAGAATATAGTGGTATGACTCCCCTACTTATGGCTCCGTCGGTGTTTCTTTTTGGCTTCACCGTGTCCTGCGTTCTTATGTGGGGAGCTGGAGCAGAGACCCCGCCTGACACCCTGCATGACACATGGTACAGCGAGCAGGATACGGTGCCGGCCAAAGCTCCCCGAAGGGCGGTGGAGCAGTTTGTGCGTATGAACACTCAGTCTCAGGAAGACCAGGAGGAGCAGCTGCCGGAGAGCTGGACCCCTGTGGAGGGGTGGGAAGACATGGAGGGTTCTCCAACCAGCAGAGGCCGGAGAAAGCAAAGGACATTGCAGCCCTGTGGGTTGGGAAGTGCTTGCTGAGGCAGCCCGGATGCAGGACTTGAAGTCCCAGGAGGAGACGCTTGCTGAGTCCTCCGTGGGAGATGAGGGTGAGGTCAAGGTCGTCCCTCACCCCCAGGACAGCCCTGGTGAATGACTATGGACTATGGGGAATTGCCTTTCATCCCTAATTTAATGGACGCTTGACTGTTTGGGAACATACCACCATGTAGTGGGACTGGTGGATGTTTGCTTTTGTGTCTTGACTGGCCGCCATCGAGAATATGTAAGCACCTTGACTGTGAGCTGCTGTTGTTCCAGCACGGTACCCCGAGAGGCCCAGAGAGAGTGGCAGTGCTCTGAGAGCCCTGGCTGTGTCCAGGAAGTCTGGCTGTGCCCAGAGAGAGTGGCAGTGCCCTGAGAGGCCCTGGCTGAGTCCAGGAAGTCTGGCTGAGCCCAGAGAGAGTGGCAGTGCCCTGAGAGGCCCTGGCTGTGCCCAGGATATTGCATTCACCTCCAGGCTCCTCACACAGAGCATCTTGAGGAAGTCGCTTGTCACACAGATTGTGAGGCGAGACCCTGTAGGGGTGGAGTGTGGGGACAGAGCCCCAGAAATTAGTTTCCAGGCTCTCGGCCTCACATAGAAAGGTGCTGGCTCAGGTAGTAAATGACCATCAACTGTGATCAGATGGCCATCAGCTGTGGCTAGTTGGCCATCAGCTGTAACCAGTGAGCCATTGGCGACTAATATAACTGCCGTGGCTATGCTAACAGAAAATGGGGGCTAGCAAGAGAGGATTGCAGAGAGATGGATGCCGCCGGTGAGAATATAGTGGTGTGACTCCCCTACTTATGGCTCCGTGGGTGTTCCTGTTTGGCCTCACCGTATCCTGCGTTCTTATGTGGAGAGTGGGCGCTGAGACCCCGCAGGCTGCCCTGCATGACAGTCATTGCTCAAAATAGTACTTGAATAACTTGCAGTCAAAAGTTAGCCATAAGACAGTTCTGGTTCCAGCTACGATGAAGAAAGCACACTCCACCCTTTCATTCCCATGGGATGAAAGTAAAACGCAGACAGAATGTGCAGAGCAGTTATCTGAAGATTCTGAAAAGCCAACAGTAGCAGGCATATTAGGGATGGCAATCAGTTGGCTGTAAGTATGACTGATGTGGTGTGAGTTTCCTGTTTTTCTATCTCTTTATTCTCCTCCTTCTACTAACCTGGACCTCAAGGCACCACGAATCTTGGACCGGTTCACTGGACAGAGAGCTCCAAGGGAAGGCTGTCATTCTGGTCTGAGGGGTGGGCAGGAACAGAGGCTGGAAGAAATCCCCTGACCCCAGCAGGTTCCACTCTCGCAGCTACAGCCCTGTGACAGCGGTGGAGTGGGCACTGGGTAGGCTTCCAAAACTCAGAGAGGGACTCTTTCTCTCTCATCAGAGGAATTTGTCTGAGGTGTTGGGCAGGGTGTTTTCTTTCCTATCCACCTATCGACAGCCACTCTTAAAGCAAGTATATGGCAGAGCAAGACAACTAATGCCCTTCTGACTTGTGCCCACCTGGTTAGGGAAGGTGGGCTTGGAGGTGCCTCACTGGGCTCCAATTGATCTTCTGGGTGAGTGGGGGCAGGTAAGGGCACAGCTTCTGCAGGAGCTTTTGCTCTTATGTTTGCTCTGGCCTGTGAAGACCGCAGATTCCAGCTGTGTGTGACATGGAGGAGAGGAAAACCCTGGAAAGGGGGCACAGCTGAGACCCTTTGTCCTAGTGGGTCCAAACTCAGGGCCACTGGCCTCCTGGGAATGCTTTACCCAAGGGAGAATGTGCTTGGCGGGTGTGCTGGGTGTGATTTGAATGTACCCCTCCTGGTGTTTTGGGAGTGCAAAAGTCCACAGGAAGGCCAGCCTGACTTTCCCCTGTGAGGATTCTTGCATTCCCTATGATCATAAGCAGGCTTATTTCACATGCAGGCCAGGGACGTTGGGGTGTTGCCCACCATGTTAGGATCATGTCTGTGGGCACAGCCCCCCAAACATACTTCCCTCCTTCTCCCCAAATGCACCATGTAATTTTTAAGATGGAAAATGCATCCAGTCCAAGGGAGGCGGACCAGAGGTTGAGTCAGCCAGGGGTCAAGGGTAAGCAGCATGGCAGTGTGCTGTGGCTCCGAGTTCGCAGGCGGAGGGGATCTGAGAAGCTGGGAACCTGACACCTGGCTCTGGGAAGGGCCAGAGCCCAATGCTCCAGGCATGCCCCGCTGGCTTCCCATCTGCTCCGTGCAGTCTGAGAGCAGGGTGCGACCTGCAGGAAACCTCAGGACTCCTGCCATTCTTTGCCACCCTGAACAGTGGCCAGAGCTACTCACAGCCCTTCTCCGGGTAGCTGGAAAGTAGCTGGTGATGCCAGGAGGTCAGGCTGGTGCTTCTCTAAGTGTGGGCCCTGGATCACCTGCATTGCACCGTCCCCCCTCCAAACTGGCTGGAAGTGCAGCTCCGGCTCCACCCGGACCTACTCATGAGCATTAGCCAGCCCCCGCCCCTGCCCCTGCCCCCTGGACTAGACCAGTCTGGGGCAGCTGAAGGTTGAGCATCATTTGGTTTGACTTTGTGGGGACTGTTTAGGCTGGTACCCCTCCCCCTGTGTGGCAAGTTGGGCTGTGCAGGACCCTCCACCTCCCAGCAATTCTTAGCCATCTGTCTGCCTCTGCTCCCCACCGTGCCTGCTGGCGTGGCCATGGGCCAGCCTGAGGATGCTGGGCCAGACACCCAACCGGAAGAGCATCTTTCTCCTCAGGCCTCCCTGCCCTCCCTTCTCAGACTGCTCACCACAGGAGACACAAAGGACAGACAGTCTGGGGTCTGGTACAAACTCCCAGGAGGCCAGCCATGGAGAAACCTATTTTCTTTATTTGAAGTTTTGTGTGTCTTCAAATGTGGGCACATTTCCAACACTCTAGTCCACAATACAGGCCTGCGTGTTGTAGTATAGCAGTAACTCTTGCTTTGATTTGTGGTCTTGGGACGGCACTTGGTTGGTGTGCTGCACTCCCGGTGTGGGGGTGGTCTTGGGAGGGGCCATCCCCTGGGCCAAGCGGACGTGTTCTCCACCTCTCCAGACCCTCTTCTTCTGCCTCGGGGGCAGCAGCACAGGCTGCTCTCACCAGGCTGTGGCCTGGGCACCCGCAAGGAACAGATTCCTTCTAAATACTCTTATTCAGTTCTTAAAACAACCCCATGAGTTTTTCCCAGTTGATAAGCAGGAACCACGTGAAGACCTGTCCGAGATCCTAGCAAAGGATTCACACTTGGTGGGGGCCTGGAATCCAATCACAGTTGCCATGCTGATGTCCTCCGGCTGACCTTAACCTGTGGTTCTCAGGATGAGGTTCTGGGAAGAGCATAGCATCCCTGGAGAATGTGTTAGAAATCCACATCCTTGGTCTCCTCCCCTAATGAGCCAGGAAATCTGGGGTGGGCTGCCAGGGGGTTCCCTCTCATGCTCAAGTTTGAGAGCCATGGGCTTACACCAAACCCTCTATATTTGTTTTCACCTGATGTCAACTGAGCCAACACACAGCCCTTTGCCTCTTCTTGGAAACAGCCCTGCAGAGTTACATGGGAAATGGCAGGAAAGGTGCCTGGTGTGGGATGGAGCAATTGAAGCCTTCACTGGGGAGTGAGGAATCCCACCCTGGACACTCTAGGCCCCCAAATGGATCCCCAGTGGGAAAAAGACCACGTGGCTTGAGTTGCTGAACAAATGGGTTTAATATTAATTGGTGAAGCTTAAGATCCCGTAAGTGTTTCTGTGGGATGCAGTTGTTGGCAGCAGGTGGCTATTCCGACACTATGATGTGGGATCTGTATGTAGAAACACTTCTTCATTTCTGAGGGTTTCGCTCCTCCCAGCTTTGCAAGACCCTGAGGGCATCCTGCTGCGGGCATGGCTAGCATTGGTGAGGACCCGGCTGAGAACTGGCGTGCAGCAAGGGCAAGATGTTGCGGCCAAGGGGTTTTGCTTTCTACTGGAGTTCAGACTTGGAAGAAGTTCCTGGAATGGACAGTAAAGTGTTTCATCTCCTTATTAAGCCTGAGAAGTAAAGTCACTCCAGGAGATCTTGGTTCTCAGAAACCTGGGATTGCATGGCCGTGGCGGTGCTGCTCCATCTCTGAGACAACTGCCAGCATTCTCTGTTCTCCGTCTTTGTCTTTGTGTTCCTACAAACACGGACGCTCCCTGGAGCCCGCAGTGCTTTCTGAACCCCAGGCAGCTCCCGTGGACTCCACTGTTGGACTGCATGAGAAGAGGTGCCGGCAGTCTGGGAGGAAACAGCAATCTTATTTTGGTCTTATTCTAAGACTTCTTTTTAGTTGTCTGTGTGAGGAGTCAGGAGTAAGAATGATGACCCTGGAGAGCCCTGGAGTGCCCTGAATTTCGGTTTTTCACAGACTCGAGGTGGTGGTTCCTGCCTCACTCTGCTGTTGGGGCATGGACAGTGGATTGTCTGAACCCTGATTTCTCTGGCTGGAGTCCTCTGGACTCCACATGGAGGGTGGCAGGAGGAAGTGGCAGGCTGACTTTAGAGTAGGGAGACAGTCATTCTTCAAGATAGGGTGTTGCTTGGCAGCTGACGATCTGTCCAGGTGGGTGTCTCGTTGGAAGGAAGGAAGGACCTAAGTCCGGCAGGGTGCCCTTCAAGGGAGCAGAGGTCCACATGAGGTAGTAGGCCTGGTCTGGTGGCCTCAGAACTGACTGTCCCGCTTCAGGTCATTTCAAAGTCTAAGGCAGAATTTGCTGTCTGAACTGTGCCGAAGAGTAGGCCTGCTGGACTCTGTGGGTCTCAGTGAGAGGTGGGCAGAGTGTGGGCATCACTTAGCGGGCTTCGAGGAAGAGTGGGAGACGTGTGCCCAGCAGTCCGAGGGAAACCCTGGGTGGGCATCCTCGGGCTGGGGTCTGAGGACTGAGAAGCTCATTCTTTGCGAATGGAGTGGGAGTGGGTTTTTCTCTTTCTGCCGAGCTCAGATCATCATCCCAGAGTCTTCCCCGGGCCATGCTGGGAAGGTGAGTGTGTTAGTCAGCTCAGCCTGTCATAACAGACTGGATGCCTTAAACAACAGAAATGTATTTCCTCCCAGTCCTGGGGGCTGGAAGTTCAAGATCAAGGTGCGGGCAGGGCTGGTTTCTCCTGAGGCCTCTGTCCTGGCCGTGTGGTTGGCCGTCTTCTCCCCAGGTCCTCACATGGCTTCCCCCTGTGTGTGTCTGTGTCCTCATCTCTTCTTATAAGGACATAGTCAGATTGGATTAGGACCCACCTTGATGACCTTGTTTTACATTAATTTCCTCTTTAAAGGCTCTATCTCCAAATACAGTTACGTCCTGGGGCATTGGGGGTTAGGACTGCGACGTATGAATGGGGGGGGCACCATTCAGCCCTTAACAATGGGTGGAACTGTCTGAGAAGGCTTCTGTTCCCCACTTTCTCCAGCACGTTCTGTCCCCACTTGGACCCACCGGCACTCGGTCCTGCTCTCGGAAGTTACCCAATCTACATCTCCCCAGAGAAGGACAGAGAGAGGGGGATGAGACAGAGAGGTCCCAAGTTCCCACTAATATTCACTCAAAAAGTAGCAGGTGCTCCCTGACTGTGGAGCCGACACAGAATGCATGTAATATGATTGCCTTGGCTGTGCAGAGGCTGGTACTCCATGCCCACCCTGAGTCACCTGGTGATGGCAGAGGCTCCTCCACTCTCAGTCTCTCAGAGCGTCCTGGTGTCATGGTCTTAGCCTGCTCTTCACGTCTGCTTCATGGCTTTGTGCCTTCCCCTCTCTCTTTCTTCACTTCCACACTTTCCCTCCCAGCTAATTCACCAGCATCCAGACTTGTGTCTCAGAGGATTTGGGGAACCCAAACCTAGGAGAGAGCTAAGCCCGACGTGAATTGTATAACATGTTTGTAGCATTGATACGGTTACAAACCCAACACAAATCAACAAATGAATAGCAAACAAACTTTAAAACAAATGAAACTCAAATTGACTGCCTTAATGATTGTGACATCCCTAGGCCTTTGCTTGGCCTTGAGTCTTCCCTCCATGCCAACTTCATGTTTCCATCAAGGGCAGTGAAAGTGGGGCTTCCTGGTACTAACTGGAGGGTTAACCCACATGCGATTTTTAGGGAAACTGCCAAATGGGGCCCATTCACAACAGATGCTCTAGAATGTACTGTTTCCTTTTTTCCTACCAGTTTTTTTTAATTGCGGTAAAATACACATAACATACAATTTACCATCTTAACCACTTGTAAGTATCCAGTTCAGTGGTGTTAAGCACATTCACATTGTTGTACCACCATCCCCGCCGTCCGTCTCCAGAGCTCTTTTCATCTTGTAAAACTGAAACTCAGTTCCCACTAAACACTGATCTCCCCTCCTAGCAGCCCACAGTCCCAGCTCCCACCATTCTACTTTCTGTATCCATGAATTTGACTACTGTAGGGAACTTGTCTAAATGGAACCATCCAGCAGTTGTCCTTTTGTGACTGGCCCGTTTCATTTAACATAATGTCCTCAAGATTTATCCATGTTGTTGAACGTGTCAGGATTTCCTTCCTTTTTAAAGCCGAATAATATTCCATTGTGTGTATATACCACATTTTGCTTATCCATTTGTTCATTGATGAATATTGAGGTTGTTTCCATCTTTTGACTATTGGGAATAATGCTGCCACAAACTTGGTCATACAAGTAAATATCTCTTTGGGCCTCTGCTTTCAATTCTTTTGAATAAATATCCAGAAATGGAATTATGGGGTCATACAGAACAACGTGTGTTTAATTATTTTTTAAAGATGATCCTAGAGAAGCAAATATTAATGGAAACAGTCCCTATTGGTCTTTGTGATACACTGTCAGGCCATAGGATCTGTGGACACCAGCCTGAGAAAAGCTGCCGTCCTGGTGTGAGTTCCAACCGGAAATACATCCAAGACTGTGCTTTGGGTGCAGAGATTATTTGGGACGTGGCCAGGACTTTGAGATGTGGAAAAGTGAGCTCCTTTCCCATGCAAGGCCAAGGGCACAGACTGCGGGGCCCATGGGCTGGCTATATGTGCTGGGTCCAGTGCTGGCTCTGGTCCATGCTCCCAGGGCCTGGGCAGTTGCCTCCCCTTCCCCCAGGCAATGAGGACAGTCCTTGTATTCAGAGAGTCTCAAACTAGACCAACCAGTCTGTGTGTCGGGTGTACTGCCACCATGCAAAATGTGGTGATAAAATACTGCTCCAGGAAAAATGTTCCAAACAACGAATCCAGTTACTATTGAATTTTAATAATTAATCTACATAAGCTTCAAATTTGACAGTTATAATCTTTATGCTGTAATAAATATTATCTTTTACTTGGAAGTGAATTTGGAGAACTCCCAGTCATATGGTTGCACCAAACAGTCATTTGTTCCAAGAGGATACAATGGCTCAGAATCATCTCATTTCCCTTCTCCTATGGTGTATGAATCCCATGTTCATACATGTCCCTGTGTTGAAACACTCATTTTTGAAATAAACCAGGACAATCCTGTGTTAACAAAGACAGAAATAGAACTCGAGTTACCACAGCTCTGTCTTTCTACGGACAATTGGAGCACCAACAAAATCTCAGGTTTAAGTGCAAATTTTAGTGAATTTGTCACATTTCATGATTATTTCCAATATTTTTGTCACAGAGGACAGAGTGGTAAGCACCCTGCCCACATCCCTGACCCACGTCCTTACAGTGGAATGAGGTCCTGGCCAGATGTCCCTCCCGGGCTGGAGTCATGGCGGCTGATGGTCCATGTGGAGGCTGCCCACAGAGCCTGAGCCCCCAGAGCCCCGCAGAGGAAGCCTCCTCATCGCAGTTGTTATGATTATTATTATTGTTATTAACATGGGGGAAGATGAAGCCCTGGCTGCCTTGTAAGGGCATTTGTGTCTGACCGTGCAGGAAGATAACCAGACCGTCCCGTGGGAGGGGACAAAGAGGGCACGTGGGCTCTGACACCCCAGCAGTGCGTTCCCTGGATGCTGTTTGTGTATGACCTCACCTAGGTAATTTGTTTTTACATGAATATACTTGCTCTTTCAACAAATACAGAGCTTTAGCTAGGAGCAATATGTGGCCCAGCTGTTGTACCTAAAACGACCATAACCTCCGTGCCAAACCAATTCTAATGAAGACCCAGCTCTGCGTCTTCTCCATTGCCTTTGTAGAGTTTCTTCCGGAGTGGCAGCCTCCTACCAGCAGAAGACATGGCTGCCCCTCAATCCACCTGCACCCTCTTGGGTTATAAACAGTCTTCAGCCACTTCGGGCCATAAGCATAGTCGATCTGAATTTTAAAACCATAGCATATCTGGCCCACGATTCTCTGACTGTGAACTTGAAGTGGCATTCCCGCTACCCTTGGTGGAAGTGTCAGTGGGCTCCTTCTAGCCCCTCCCTGGCCTCAAGCTTACTGAGAGGGTAAAGGTGGCTGGAGGGAGAAAATGAACCGCAGCAGGGCCTTCCTGGTCACGTGGCTATCCCTTGTCAGGGCCTTAGGGCTGTCGGCACTGCCCTCTCCAGACCTTCCTGGAAGTGCTTTGGGTGGAAGCAGTTCAGGCTGTCACTGATGACTCCATCTATGGCCTTTGCAGTGCAGTTGACCTATAGGATGGTAAACCCTTCCACCAGGGTGGAAGATGGCCCCTCTATCACTCTCTGTAGTTTCTCTTGGCTCATCAGACCCAGGCTACAATGTCCTGACTGTAGGGAACACTTGTCATGCTGTTGGAGGGACCCTCTCTGCCTGGGGTAGGGCATCATTGCTCCCTCCAAACATACACACCTATATTTGCCCCACAGGGCTGGGCAAGGCCTCCTGACCAGACCGAGCCCTGTTTGGAGTGGGTGAGATGGTGTGACGGCTGTGTATTAGCTTCTTTGCTGTGTCTCTGGCTATTTGGCGTAGGTATTTGTATTTTCCGGTCTGGGTGTTTCACACCTGTTATAGCTTCATGTCTGGATTGAATACTTAGGTTTTAATATTCTCTCAGTGTTGGAGGGACATGTGGCTGAATATGAATGATGCAAATGGACGTGACCCAGGGTGGACGATGGCCACTGTCCTGGAGGTGTGAAGACAGAGGCAGGAACATCTTCCAGCTGGCCTTGGAGATGGCAGGCCCTGGACACAGCTGCACGAGGAGGGCCTGGTTGTGGGAAGTGAGAAGCTCCAGGCCCTGCCCCTGGGCCATGGTGAGCTGCTGCTGAGGGTGGACAGTGACTCAGGGATGACAGCCACGCACTGACCCAGGTCACTGGCAGAGAGGCCCATGTCCCCGTGATGATTCTGAGCCACACGTTTCCGATGGAGTGACGCCCATGACCCCAGCTTTCATACTTTAAAAACTACCTGACTATTCACAGCTGTTTGGAGTACAGGGGTTACATAAACCTGAAATGTAAAATATTCCATTTTCATTATACGAGTAAAATAGGTTGCAAATATTCCTGTGTAGGCGCTGCAAGGCACACTGGATCCAGCTTTCACAATTTTAATAAAGTGAAGCATTTTGGAAAACAAACAAACAAAAAAACTTTACCCTTGATCTCCTCCCACTCCCTTAGATTTTATTCATTTAACTTTTTTTATTCTTTTTTTTTTTTTTTTTTAAGTATTGGCTTTGAAGTGTCCTAAAGCCTGGAGGTGGGAAGGGGGTGGAATTCCTCTGTCTGGGAGCAGTGGGCTTCTCTGATGAGTGCAGATGGGTTTGGGCACTGGCAACAATAGCAACAAATGTAGCGAGGCCTTTCCTTTGATGTGCGAAGATTAAACATCATGTCAAGTGAGCGCCAGGAGCTTGACTGAAATGTGATAATATGGAAGTCTGATACCTTGGCGGCCAAAGCCCTATAAAGATAAAGATCAGATTATTAATGACAGTTTCCAGTTTTTTTTTTTGTTTTTTTTTTAAACTTAAGATGTATTTGATCAGCAGGTCCCATGCAGACACCCCTGCTTGCAAACACATGCAGACCACATGCTTCAAGTGGAAAGACCCATTTGCAAAGCAAATGTTTCAGGAGCAGACTGGCCCATGGAGAACCCCAGGTCCTCAGAGTCTCAGCAGGAGGCTCTGCATGAAGTCAGTCCCACCCCTCAGGGTTTCTCTCTTCCCAGTGCTCTGCACAGTGTTTCCAGCTGTACAGGAACACACATGTGGAGGTTCCAGTCTGGTTGCAGGCCCTGCCCTGGAAGCTGTGGGGTTAGGGAGAAGACTCATTCCATGAGAATGGGGCTGCAGCACCGGCAGCTCCTATTGTACTGGGGAGTGAAGACAGGGGAAGGGATGCAATGGCTCTAGCTGACCTATCTGGGGATGGGAGGGGTGACTGAGATTTGAGGGGCCTCTGAAGGTGGTCCATCAGCTGCCCTGGACCCAGTGCTCCTGTCCAAGATGCATTCTTGATAGTCCTTTCTTTAAACCGGATGGTTTTAGCTGGATAATATATTATGTACATAAGAAAACATCACTCAAACTGTTATGCATGGGGTGGATTCTAGGCTGGGTGAGGCTCCCACTGGGCCTGTGACTAGGGACTCAGTTTCCTACAGAGGAAACTGAGCTGTAACGACAGAGGGCAGACCCATGTGACAACTGTGGTCTTCCACAGCTCTGATCCCAGCTATCAGTCATTAACACCTCAGCGTTAAGTAGTCTGTCAATCACTTTTGGGGGGTGATACCCAGTACAGACACTCAGCTTAGAGAAAGGGGTGAAAAGGGAAGTTTCCAAGACAAGGATCTGCCTGGGCTGGGGCTTTGGGGGAACACTGGTCAGGTAGCAGGAGGAAGTTGGCACGGGGCAAAGAGGTGCTGGGTGAAAAGCACAGGTATGTGGGGTGGCGGAGGTGGGCTCCACGTGTCAGAGTCCCCACCAGCCTCTGTGGGGTGTTCCCTCATTGCACCCCCCTACCCCAGCATCTTGGGGACACAGAGGCCTGTCTCATTTGTCTTGAATGAATAAATTGAGACTCACTGAGTTTAGATATCCTGAACCAGGATTTGAATCCCATCTTCTTGACTCCAAGCTAGGTTTCCTGACTACAAAGCATTTAATTTGTCACTTGGATTAATCCCGCTGCAAAGCCCATCCCTGGTGAGGGCCACTGGCTGCCTGTCTCACCCTTGGTCATGTGCAAAGACAGCCGGGCCAAATGAGGGATTTGCCAGGCTCCTGACTAATCAATCCGCTCACTCAGATGAGATGATGCAGGCCGTGAAGGCCGCCTGCTGGATGCCAGGGCCCACAGCGCTAGCTGAGAAGAGAGCAGAAAGCTGGGGTTGGTGTCAGTGGACTGGACATAGAGCCCAGCGCCCCGGGCTCAAGCAGGGCTCCACTCCTCTGAACCTCCACCACTGACGAGGGGAGGGTGAGCCACACCTCCTCTGGAGCCACTAGAAGACATGCACTAATGTTTCAATGCTGTATCCTGCCCCTGCATTTAGGAGGTGCTCAGTTGGATGGTGACAGTTTATGTGTGGGTTTTCCATAAAGCAAAGAGCAGAGCTGTGGGTATTTGATTAAACACTTCCTGACCATGAGCACAGAGCCAAGTCCTTGAATTTGCTTTGTACAGCGTGGAGTTGTTCTCTAGGTGAGTCTGGTGATGACGGAGGGTGGGTGATGGCTGCACCCACAGACAGTCCTCCATGGAGGCAGAGCAGAGCAGGCCCGGGAAGAAGTAACCTACAGTTATCACCCACATCTGTGTGTCACAGGAGGATGGCCCTCGGAGGATGTGGGAGTGTAAGTAGGGAATGGAGTGCCACTAAGCAGTGGTGACTCATCTGAAGAATGAAAGTGCTGGGGCTTTGAGGGCAGGACATATTGGTCATCCGCTTTCTCTAGGTTTGAGGGTAAGTGATGAGAGTTCAGCCTGCTCATGCATTTCCAGGCTATCCTCTTCTGTGAAATCACCTGCAGGTGAGAGGAGCAGATCTCATGCCTCACAGGGCAGTCCTGGTGTAAGCAAGCCTAAGAATGTCTGCTCCAAATCTTTTTTTTTTAAATTAAAGTTTATTGGGGTGACAACTGTTAGTAAAGTTACATAGATTTCAGATGTACAATTCTGTATTACATCATCTGTAAATCCCCTTGTGTGTTCATCACCCAGAGTCAGTTCTCCTTCCATCACCATATATTTGATCCCCCTTACCCTCATCTTCCACCCCCCACCCCCCTTACCCTCTGGTAACCACTAAACTATTGTCTGTGTCTATGAGTTTTTGTTTCTCATTTGTTTGTCTTGTTCTTTTGTTGTTTTTGGTTTATACACCACATATCAGTGAAATCATAGGGTTCTCTGCTTTTTCTGTCTGACATATTTCGCTTAGCATTATACTCTCAAGATCCATCCATGTTGTCATAAATGTTCCAAATCTTGATATTCTAAGTTTTGAAGAAATGAATATTGACCCATTTCTGTTGGTCACCCATCACATTGCATCCCTTCACTCCCATCTGCATTTGTAGCCCTAGAGGGCTTCAATCCACCTGTGAACTTGAACCTGGGGCTTTGAACCTGGGGCCTTGAATTTGCCCCAGGCAAATTCAAAGTCTCGGATCCCCAGCCTGCTCAGCTGGGGCTCCTGGCTCCTGCACTGGTGCCCAGCCCACCGTCTCACCCTACTTCCTTAGGCACTGTTGCCCATTTCCATCCAGTGGTGACATCACACATTTGTGTGTCCAACAAGACTGCAAAATGATAGCCACATTGTCACAATGAGTGTCTCGTGCAGTTGCAGGCCAAGCCATGGGCACAGGTGAGCAGGAGCACAGCCCAGAGTTTCCTCATCCACATTGGTGCAAAAGCTGGCCCTGGTCAACGTTCACGTGCCGACACTGACCTCACCTGCCACCCCACACCCCAGGGTCGTCCCATAAGACATCCTCTTCCCATCAAGTGGCTTACCAGTTCCATTTTGCCTTGGGAAAATTGTGCCTGTGCATTTCCTGTAGTTGACTTATCTAAAAAAGTGAATTCCAAAGTGCAGACCTGATTGGGACCATTTTAGACTCAAGCATAGTCTAAAAATGTGTTTGAGAATACATAAAACTCTATGTTCCTTGACTCTAAATCACCTACCCAGCCAAGCTATCCACAGGATATCCTAAAACCAGAAGGTGCTTCCTCGGCCAGAACCGCTCAGAACCCTCTGCAGACGTTCTGCTCCTAGGCTGGTTGTCTCTTTCCTTCTCGAACGTGAGCCTGGTGGGTTAGATGCATGACTGATATTGGTCACAAAGTCCCCATTTCCTCCAGAAATGAAATAACACGCTGGCCTCCAACTGTTAAGAAGTTGAATGAAGTGTCACTTAATTACTATCTCTCTAATTTTGGTTTAAAATTTTCTGACATTGACATTTAACAGTATTTGTTTTCAGCTATGGAATATACAACCAAAGGTAGACTATCTTACAAATGTAACATCCTACATATTTCAAAATGATGACATTTGCTCTTTCAACCCATGTTTCTGGCCAAATATGGAAAGAGAGATCCACTTTGCCAACGATGGTTTGGACCTTTGAATAAGGCAGTTTCCCTTAATGAGGCCTGGTAAGGATGCACTCTTCTGTTAGGCTGTGTGCTCCATTTCACTTTTCCACACGTCTTTCATCTCCAAGGTCATCGAAGCACTTGGCAAGCACCCTCTTCACTGTGATTCCAGGCAGGTTTCCCAGATGAATGAGAGTCAAGAGAGGGGCTGGCTGTCTTGTAACCAGGGATACTGGACCTGCGGGAAGGGAAAATAAGTAGGACCATAGAGTCAGAGACCAGGTGCTGTCGTTTCACAGACACCACCCTCCCTCTGCCTGGACTTTCCAGAGTGTCAGGGGCAGCCTGACTCTGGAAAATGAGCATGACACTGGGCAGAATTGGAGGGTAGCACACAGCCTGTGTGGTCACTGGGCATCTCTCTTCACTGGGCACAGCAGGGCTTCCTTTCAAACACCCATTAGACACCCCTCCCTCTGAAAGGCGCAGAGATGTTTCCTGTGCCATTTTCCATTTGCCCGTGACGCTGTGCCAAAGGGCTTTTAACTACCCGGGAGAGACTGGAGGCATCTCCTGGACCGTGGTTCTGGGGACGACGTCTTACTGAGTTGGGGATGCAGGAGCAGATGACAGGGCCCTGGTTTCAATTCTCATCTTGGCTCCGCATCTGAATGCGTGTGGTGTACATCCCATCCAGGAGGAGTAGGAAGGTCCGTGTCAGTACTTTGATGTTACTTTTTAAAAAGTGGGAGAAATCAAATACAGCCTCCCGAAATATTAGCAACCCTGGGGTTTTCATTGCATTGTTTTTGAGTTTTGGAAAGATGATGTGGGAAGACCTAGAATACGAACGACTGTCCTCCATGAGCTGATTAATATCTCTGTTGCCCCTTCCTCCGAGTTCTCCCCTGGACACCCAGGCAGGCATCCCTGCTGCAGTGTGGTAGGCAGTCCTGGGAAGTGACACAGCTGTGAGTTTGACTAAGCCGTGTGAGCGATGAAGGCCCCCACCCCAGTCCAGCTCTCCTTCCCCTCCCCTGCGATTCTGAAGAAGAGAGCTCTGGGTACCTGCGTGAGCCAGGAGGAAGCTACAAGTGTGTCTGTTTACCTTGGCATCTGGGTACTCCAGCTTCGCTTTCCCTGTGTGAGAACAGCAAGCTTCTGCCTGTTTCTACACGCAGTGTTTGCTCCCAACTTCTAGCCTCTTTTTGGGAAGCAAGGTCCCAGGAAGTCATATTGACCTCATCCAGAGACCTTTGTGCTGGCTGAGTAGTGAGGTGTCCTTCCTGTGACCAGAAGGTGACTCGGTTTCCCATAAGCTGCATCATAATTTGGAGGCACAAGGTAAGTCTGGAACTCAAAGGGGTCATGTCCTGGTGGATTCTGCACCAAGGTTCTTTTAAGTTCATTACCATTTTGCATCAGAAAAAGGCTGTGCCCTAGGGGGTGGCCTGTGAACTTGCAGAATATTACGGCCTATGAGGAAGGTCATAACCTCCAAGATGGCCATACAAACTGCTGGGTTTCAGGGCACACCAGCTAAGGAGGGTGACCCCAATGAGCAGCCTCAGGATGGCTATACGTGGCCCAGTGGACAAGGCAATAAGAGTCAGAACCCATGAGCCTGACACATAGAAGACCATGGAGCCAGCTACGCAGAAGCACACATCTCCCCATGTGGATGGACAGATGGACAGACGGACACGGAAGTCGACAATAACTACAGAAGCCAACAATTCAGGAAGAGAGATGATTAGATAGTAGTGTTTTTTTTCTGCTAATGCCTCCTGGGGAATGTTCCCGAATATCCTTGGCTGGATGACCTCCCTTCTCTTGTTGTTGATTGTTTTCGCTATCAAGTGTTTCCCCAGCTGTGGCAGCTGGAGTTCAAAGCTGTCCCCTGTAACAGAGCGTGTCCTTGGTGGGTTTTCTGTAGAGCTGATGAATGCCCTACAGCCTGTGGTTCCTCCAAGCAGCAGCCTTGTGCTGAAGAATCTGCCAGAAAGAGTGAGACATCCTCCTTGGCACTGTGCCCTTGGCCTTGGGTGTTGGAGACATGCTTCTGCAGAACGGGAGAGTCAAATAATGTGAGTGTTTGTGCACCCAGAATCGTGCCTCTGGGATGGTCCAACCAAGTGCCATGTGTGGTCTACACTGCACCAGACAGAAGCCAGCAGGTCTGCAGCCCAGGCCTTCGACCTCATGTTAGAGCTGAGGGCACCGTACAGCTGTCACAATGGAATTTTGGAATTGTGGCCAGAAACAGCCAACCCCAAACTACAATTAGTGGGTGGAGAGAAGTCTTGTCACCTAGAGCCAGGCTCTTCTGGGTCAGTCAGGCTGTGCCTAATATGCACCAAGTATCCGATAAGGTGGGACTGGGGCATTCCATCACCCAGCCTACTCTCCTGCTCCATGCTGGCAGGCACGGCAGGTGACTCTCTGAGCCTCTGGATGATAGGTGGCGGCTGTACAGAACACAGCCCAGAGCCAGCTTCTGCCCTGCAGCAGAGGCTGCTCTGGCTGGTCACCATTGGCCTGTCTGGCCCCCAGCTGGTGACGACCATCTCCTATGAGCAGCCCTGAGCATGGTGAAGCAACATGCCGGCAGTCCTTCCTGACAGCTCCTGCAGAGCTCTTGCAGGAATTCCGATTTACCATCAGCAGTCACTGGCCGACAGATTGTCAGTAATGACTCAGAGAAGTCTGATCATTTTTATTCCTTTAAAACATGTTATTCTGGATCTGAGTCTTAGAGCAAACACAAAAGCTATCCTGGGAGAGCCCAGGAGAAGCACTCTTCTGTCCTGGGTAAACCAGGTACAGAATGTTTCTGTGACTCAGAGCTGGACTCCCTAACTGGACTTCGGGAAGAAACAGAGAAGGGTTGACAGCTGTAGCTGTAGGGCTACGTGCTGTTGACTGCAGGGGATGGCATCCTCATTAGACACCTGCATGGCCATCACTTAGTAGATCATCGTTTCCAGAGATGCTCACACCTGTCTACCTCACATCCGCCACATTCTTCTTTCGGTAGGACCCTGGGCTCCACCACTGAAGAGGGCGCTGTGTGCCCTCTCTCTGGACCTGGGTGGCCTTCATAACTGCCTCCCAATAAAGCATGGCAGCCTTGGTGCTGAAATCTGAGCCTAAAGGTCATGATAGTCTCGGCCTTGGTCTCCTGGCTCTCCCGTTCTCGGACACTTACTTCAGAAATTCAACCACAGTCTTCGGAGGAGGCTGGGGGCACGTGCCATGTGGGTGTTCCAGCTGAGAGCTCAGATGGGCCCGCGGCTGACAGCCTGCATGGACCCCTGGAACTGTGAGGGAACTGCCTTCAGGTGGTCCTGTTCCAAGTTCTCAGCAGAGCCCCAGACCTCACAGGGGAGGCAGCAGCTGCCCTGATGCTCCCTGTCCAAATTCTGATCCACAGAAATGGGGAGGTAATAAAGGATTCTTGTTGTTTTAAGCCACTAACTGTTGGGTAACTTGTTACACTAATTCAACCATCGCATCTAACTCAGTGGGTATTGACTGGCCATGGATCCTAGTGTGACCCTTCTCATCTGCTTTTAAAGTTCCCAGAATGAAACCCAGAGCATGATGGGAACTTCGGGAGCAGTAATTGCTTGGTCATCACCAAAGCCCGTCTCTCCAGGGCATGTCTGTTCTCTGCTTGTTTTAGCTCCGCAGTGACTTCTCAAAACTGTCTAAGGCAGCAGTCAGGTCACTTCTAGAAATAAAAAAGGAAAATCGAAGAGCAGGAGGTGGGACATCTTTGGGTAAACACACATATATGAGTTGGTAGTAATTCCAAAAAATAAAGGGATCAACAAAATCCCCCATCTCTCAAGTAGCTTTGCTAGGCCTCATTACGTCCGTCATCACATTTCTTTTTCTTTTCTTTATTTTTTCTTCCCCAGGATAAAGATAGAAAGGCTTTAGCTTTCTGAGGCAGGACTTGGCTGCCTGTTCCCGGCGCAGCACCTGGCATCAGCATGCCTTGGGTTTCCCTGGAATGTGTCCTGGAAATGTGAGGAAGCATGCAAGGCATCTGACACCCCATTACCTAGAATTGAAAGTTTCGATGACATTTTGCCCAGCTGTACCTTTATAGAGTCAGAGAGTGCAAAAATTATTGCGGTTTAAAAGGTTAAGAATAATTGCAAAAATCGCAATTACTTTTGCACCAACCTAATATTATGCACGTTCAAATAGACAAGGCTTTCTTCCCCATCCAGCTGCTGGGGAACGATGCCTGGCATATGGGTGGTGGATAGAATTGCCAACTCTGAAGTATGCTGGAAACCTGTCTGTATTTTAGTAAGTAACTCAGACCATCGGCCATGTACTGGCAGAGGATGGCAGGTGTCTGGAAGCTGCATTCTACACGTGGTGCCATCCAGGGTGATCTGCGAGAAGGGATTCTGTGTAATTAGCCACTTTAGCATCTCCAGCCACGTGAGCGGCTCCCTGTTCTCCAGAATTGGAAGACGAATTTGAATCCAATCCCGCTTCTTTGCTGGGGAGTAACAGAGCACATGAACTGAGGAACCAGAGCAGGGAGCCCTGTGACCTGTGTGTGGACCTTTGGTGCACAGGCACTTGCCTGGCCCTGGGCGTCCTCCCCTGAGGTTGCTCAGTGAGCATTGGAACTCAGTATGCTTTTCAGTTGGGGACTGCCTCTTGAAAAATCTCAAGTGGCTCCTGTCTACCAGAGTCAGGACTGGGATTTGCCCTACGAGGGGCCTCCCAGAGCTGCAAGGTGAAGTTGGGGGGCAGCATGTGGGCCTGGCTTCTAAGGAAGGAGGGTGCTGTGGGCAAGTGGCCTTGCCCTGGGAAGGCGGCCAGGAACTGGGCAGGAGCTGGAACAGGAAGGATTTCCAGGTTGGCTTGGGGTGTGAGGGCCAGTTCCAGGCTTTGTGGGAGGGACAGCAGGGGAAAGCAGGCTTGCCTTTGGGGGCAACCAGTGATGGTCACCACAGAGGTTGGCGTTCCTCTCACCAGAGTCCTTGACCTCAGAGTATAACACGAGTCCTGGCGGCTGGAGACAAGTGTCCAAGATGTGGGCACAGAGGGGCCTTTATTCTCTAGCAGTTCTGCCATGTGGCTGATGGGGAACTGAGTGATATGGGGTGGGGTGGAGGAGATGGAGGGTGGGGGAGATGGGGCTGGGGAAGGTGGATGGATGAGGGGAGATGGATGGAAGTGAGGGAAGGAGTGAGGTGGGGGAGGGGGAGATGGAGTGGGAGGTAAGATGAGGGAGGAGGAGATGGGGAGCTGGAGGTGAGAGATGGGAACATGGGGTGGGGGTAGGGAGAGGGAAAGGGGGGAAATGGATGAAAAAGGGGAGGTGGGGGAGGTGATAAGGTGGGAGAGATAGGTGGGTAGGAGAAGGTATGATGAGGAAGGGGGAGGTGAATGGGGTGAGGAAGGAGCGCAGGGTTGCGGGCATTTCAAGTCACCAGACAGGACAGACCTGGGACAAGCCTGCCAGTCTCTACCTCCTTCCAGCTCTGATGTTCTGTGACTAGAACATCCACTGGGAAAACAAATGCAAACCCTCAGGACAGCACAGAAGGAAACAAGTGCATTCGCTGAGGCTGACAGTTGAGCCACCGGTAAGGACAGTGGCCCCACAGAGGTGGGCGCTCAGGGTTGGGCACCTTCTCTCTGGAAGCCCACCTGCCCTGGTTCCACATGCCCTGCTGCCGTAGACCCAGAGGGGTCTCAGGACACACAGCTAATACATTCAGTGTTCTCCATCACTGAGATTCACGGCCCTCGTGCCTCCTCCCTGCTGGGACCTGGGCTTAAGAAGCAAAGTTGCCCGTGCTCAGGCATTAGAATGGGACACGACTGGTCACCCAATAACAGGTACGAGCTTTATGTGGGCATGCAGTGCAGCAGTCAGAGGGAAGACTGAGATCGGCTCCATCTCCAGCCAGATCAGTACGGAAGTGTTATGCATTTTCTATGCCTCGGGCTGTGGCTTTGCTACCTGTACTCAGAGCAGAGACCCCGCCCTCAGAGCACCCTCCCATCCTCCAGGGGACTGCTTAGCTCACTCTCACTGACTGAGAACTCAAGTATCTCCCTTCCCTGAAATATAATGAAAGGGAAGCATGACTTTGGCCTTGGTTATGTCCTGCCAGCCACTTCCTCTAATCACCCACAAAGCTTCCATTTTGTGTGGCTGATGGTTCCTGCTGCCAGCTGCGTCCCACTAAATAGTTTATGAGAAATGGCTATTTTTATGTGAGGAGGAAAGGCCAGTTCCTGGAAAGCTGGGGCAGCCCTTACTTCTGGGCGGATGAAACAATCACTCCAGGGGGCTGCAGTTCTCCTAGGGCCAGTTCTCACACCGTGTCCTCCTGCACTGAAACCACTGGATTCATTGACATTTGTGTTTATTTTATACGTTAACTTCACTAGTTCTCCCCTAGAAGCTCGTCAGCTTACAGGGCAGCCTGGCTGATTCTCTCAGTCTCTAGTGTTTATCTAGCACCCCACATAGTGCCAGGCACAGAATGAGGGCTTTCATTTTTTGAGCATGAATGCATGAACTTTCTTAGTTTCTCATTCACAATTTGGTGATAGAGTCGGCTTCAGAGAGCCATGGCCAGGATGATGGAAGTCAGTGCCTGTAGGTCACCTAGCTCCTGTCACTGTCTATTAGCGACCTTCTATTTCATCACATACGCAGGAACAAAAGCAGTGTGATAGAGGCCTCTGTAGTTTTCACCCATCCTTAGGGAATTACAAGTGCAAATTTTGGATTATTGTAAAGTGCAGGGCTTGCAAGCCCAGAGACTGAAGTTTTGATTTGTAATCTGCTGCTTCTGAGATTGTCCCTAGTTGATTCACTGAACCTGTTTTCTCTTCTGTAAAGTGGTAATAAAATTGTCTTTCTCCCTTGGTCGTGAAACATAAGCAACATGTTATGTCAAAGCCATGTGTGTGTTGGAGGTAAAAGAACATTGGCTCCAGATCATGTGCTACTAAGTGAAACTGTCAGGATTCCAGAAGTGGGAAGACCTGTAGGCTGACATCCAGGTTAGGCCTTAAAGGCCAAGAAGGGTTTGGTAGGGGGACAGTGAAAGGGAAAAGGAGCAGAACATACAAGAGGGAGCAGCTTGCACAAAGCCAGAGTTTGGGCGAAAGTGTGCTGCAGGCAGAGATTGGGCAATAGTGGTGTCAGCTTTCTGGAGGACTAGGCAAGTGTCGGGGTACTTGGGAAGACAGCTCTCGAAGGGATGCTGGGACCATGCTTAGTGCTCTATGTGATGGAGACACACAGCGGAGGTGCCCAGAAATCAGGTGAAGGGCCCCAATGTGATGTGGGCCCTCTGCAGAAGCCGGGGAGGTGGCAGGGTGAGCTTTGGGGAGCTCCTGGCTGGCAGGTGTGGTCTTGGGGACACAGTGGGAATACTGAAGAAGTCATGGGAGAGACCTTTCAGAGAAGTAAAGCACAGACTTTAGTGTCTGTGGAAGCAGGAGGAGGAGGGATGGCTTCAGAGACGCCAGAGGCATCCCAGACTGAAGTCCCCAGAGGCCCTTGGGGTGTTGATGGTGGGAGCAGTGTGGGCAGTGGGAGCAGAGGTCATGGTGGGCTGTGCCCTTGTCGGCTGCCTGCAGACAATTGGAAACTTGGGTTTGAATTACAAGACGAAATCATGGTTAATGATGCAAAATTCTGGTGTCGCTTTCATTGAAAGCACTCTTCAGTTTAGGGAGAATTGCCATGGTAACAATGTTGAGTCTTCTATCCTAAGAATCTGGTATATCTCTCCGTTTATTTAGGTTTTCTTTAATTTCTGTAATATTTTGCAGTTTCAGTGTTAGTTTTAAAATGTTATTTACATGTGTTAATTTGATAAAATAAAGATTTTAAAATGTGTTTGGATAAAATTAACTTGTTGGCAAAGCTTACCAGTCTCTGTAGGAGAAGCTGCCCAAGATATTTACCTCTGACCACAAGAAACGTGTGCTCCTTGTGTGCTCCTTGTGGGACTGTCCACTTTATGTCCCCCGACTCCTGTTCCGGAGCCCTGTCTGTGACCAGGTCCAGATGTGAATGGAGTTAAGTGGACTGTCCCACGATGCAGTGCTTTCTGTGTCTTATGAGCATGGGCGCTCAGTGTTGCTTTGAAATGCAAGATATTATAAATCGTTCATCACTCTAGAAGTATTTGTGGAATATGCACTGCTCTAGGCTTCAGAGATAGATAGCAGTGAAAAACAGTTAAGTATGTCAACACGTGAAGGTTTCAGTTTGTGACAAGCTCTCTGGAGAAAATAATGGAGACCTGTGATAGAGGGGGTTGAGGAGGTCAGGGCAAGGCCCCGGGAGTGAACTCTGCCATGGGCCAGGGGGCACCACCAGCATGGGTACGGTTGGGGTGGCATGTAGCCAGCAGGGCGAATGTGGTGGGTTAGGTAGAGTCAGCTGAAGGAGGGGGGTGCCAGAGAGGTGGGAGAGGCAGGCAGGTCCCAGAAGTGACCGCAGCAGCAGGTGGCAGCATCTATGACAGGCGCTTCTTACACAAGAAAGAGGACCCTTGTCCGGCTGTGTGTCCTTTGAAAAGAACATGAGAGTAGATCCAGGGCAGAGGAGCCCTCCTCTGGCAGTGAGTGGATGGTGCCCTGGGGACCTTGTCACCACGCCAATGCCTGGGTCTTGGTCTCAGTGGATGGTAGTGGGAGACTGATGAACTCTGACTCAGACATTCCTTCTCTCCCGTGGAGAGCAGCCTGGGGCGCTGGGAGGAGGGCTCAAGCCACCAGACACTGGCGTGGAGGTGATTCCTCTTGTACGAGGAGTGGAGAACTTCAAGAAAATGGTGATGTTCAGGAAGAGGCATTTCCAATTTTCAATCGCTTTGGTCTCACTCTTAAAAATCATGGAGAACTCCTCATGGCTTTAAATTGGGTGGGTATATCTATCCACACTTGCTGCATTAGCTCTCAAACTTGAAGTCTTAAAACACAAGAGTACACTTGAATACACTTAGCTGTCGGGTGGTGGGCATTGTCATGCATCACATGGCCTCTGGAAATCTCCACTGCCCACCTGAGCATACTCGTGTGCGAATCAGAGCGAAAGGGGCAACTCACGTACTATAATTATGAGAGTCTTGGCCTTATGTCCCCCTGAAATGGTTTCAGGGATACGCAGGGGCTCCCAGGTCACATGAAAAGAACTGCTGACTTAGGCCGGTGCTGCCTGTATCTCAACAGGTGCCTCTGGGTGGGGGTAGAGTAAGGGCCTTTCCTCCGTGGCTAGGGAGGGCCGGCTGTTCTGTTTGCTGCATTCTGGGCACAGTAGGGCCCCATGCCAGTTTTGGGAGGTCATGAAAATGAAGTGTCAGAGTCCCTGCAAGGCTCAACCTCCTCTCTATCCAGGTTCTGAGCAAACTGAGAAACCAAAGATGGAAACCTCACTGTCATCTTCATGAGAAGGCTACAATGGGGACATGCCTTGGGATGACAGCCAGCGAGCCTCTTAATGGAACTACAGAATTAGGCAGGCCTGTCTCACGTGCAGGCTGGACTAGGTCTCCCAGCAGCGGCCAAGGCCCACCAGGAAAAGTGGGAGATGCCTGGGGCCTGGGCTGCATGTGCGCAGGTGCTTTTCCTCTCGCACTAACTGTCCCGTAGGGACTCGGCTGGGCTGCAGACACAGGGAGCAGACATCTGCCAGCACCCCAACAAGTGGTCTTCTTGCACCCCAGTCTGGCTGGCGGCCGGGCGAGACACCGGAAGTCGGATCCACACTGACCCACAATCCGCGGGCCCCTTCTCTGCCTGCCAACCAACCCCACTTGCTAGCTGCAATCCGCCATTGGGGGCTGTCCTGGGCACAGACGGCACAGTCATAGCAGGCATCTGCTATCTACTGCCATTTCAAAGGCAGACCCCAGGGCCTGCTCAGCTGTCTCATGGTTCAGCTTCCAGCGTGCTGCAATTTCCTGTGCAGCCAGTGGGCCACGTGCAGAGAGCTGTTTCCAGGCTCTCAGCCTCACATGGAGGGGAGTTGGCTCAGGTAGTAGATGGCCATCAGCTGTGACTGGTTGGCCATCAGCTTTAACCAGTTAGTCATTGGCCACTGATATAACTGCCGTGGCTACGGGGGTTGGTTGGTTGGTTGGCAGAGAACTGGATGGCGGATTGCGCATCGTGTGGATCCTGCTTCCTGTGTCTCGCCTGGCCACCAGGCAGACTGGGGTGCAGGAAGACCCCTTGTTGGGGTACTGGCAGATGTTTGCTCCCTGTGTCTCCAACCCAGCCACCAGCGAGGATCTAGTGGTATGAGTCCCCTATCTGTGGCTCCGTGGGTGCTCCTTTTTGGCCTCACCATATCCTGCGTTCTCATGTGGGGAGTGGGACCAGAGACCCTGCATGACACATGGAAACTGCTCTCTGGGATTCTGTCCCCACACTAACTCTCAGGGCTACTCCTCTGGGACAGGCCCAGAGGACAAGAGTATAAGTAGGGGATACCCTCTTCCGGAAACCAGGCGTGGGAACAAGAAGTTGTTCATACCTGGGGTGCATGGTACCTAGTGAGTTGCATAATATTTCTTTAGGGAGTCCAGGACTCCCCTGAAGTTGTTTGCAAAATTATGTGGCTGTGTGTTTTCTGACTGAGAAGAGGATGGTAGCTTCCAGCAGACACCCCAGGCCTGTGAGGCAGGAAAGGCAAAAGCCTTTCTGTTTTCCCCTTCAGGGAAAGTAAATAGGGCTGTGGGCTCAGCTCTGGGTGTTCAGGACCCCAAGGAGGAGTCTCTTTTTGTCCATTGTGTGCCTCATGAAGATTGCCAGCTAATCGAAGGGTGCTGGCTCTTCAGGCACCACATTCCTTTTCTTCACAGCGAAAGTCTGGGGTTTAGCCCCAGTCAGATGCTGTGCTGCCTGTGAATCAGCAGAGGAGGTGCTTTTGTTGTTGTTGATGTTGGGGTGGCCAGTGTGCTGTTGGATTAGTGACTCTGGTGGTTAGCCTGGCGCCTGGTGCTGCTTCTGCTCTCATCTGTCCCAGCAGCCTCTGCATCTCGCCTGTGCTCTGGTGGGTGGCCTTCCTTGGTGTGTCACTCTGGATCCCACCTCCTTCTGCCTCACAAGACTTTCTCACAATCCAAGTCTACCTGGAGGACCCACTGTTTGTTTTCCAAGGGGTATTTGTGTGCGCGCGTGTGTGCCCACATGCTTCTTTTCCCATCTTCGTGTAGTTTGTGACTTGAGTTTTTAAAGTAAAATATATTTCCTGGAAGAGTGTATTCTCTCTTTTTCACAAAGTTTTAAATGACTCTAATGAATGGACTAGTCGTTTTTCTCCAGAGTGTCTTCACCCAAGAGCGCGTGGGTTAGGGGAGGAGGAGAGTGAATTTGGGAGCTAGCTTGTGGGACCGTGCGTAGGGGTGAGGAGTCCTTTAAGAAGAAAAGATCTCCCTTCGGCAAGGACCTCGGTGGACCTGTTCCAGGCCATCTCCTGCCCTTGAGTCCTTTTTCCTTATGAGTAAAATGACTGGTTTCTTTTTCTTATACATCTTCCTGTTCCATCCTTCTGACTGGAATGGCTATCCTGGGATGTTTCCAAGAAATGAGTCATTTCTTGCCAAGACTGAAAACCCGAGGAATCTTTCTTCCTGCTGCAACTCTCAACGGCCCCTCAGGAGCTCAGTCTTCCTGTGGCAATGTGGTCTTCCTCTTACCCCTGAGAATGCCTGCCTTTCAGGATGTGTCTGTGTGTCTGTCTGCCAGGTTTAAAATGTATATCCAGGGAACTCTATGCACCTTATAAACCCCAAACCAGAAACGATTTCCATGAAGAATATGTAATCGTCCTTGTTGTCACTCCTAAACTCATATATGCCACTGCCAGAGGGAATCACTTAATAGTTTGGAGTATAATACTTAGGGAATGTCCACTGCATGGCTATGTGTGTAGGTGTTATGTATGTTTGCACCAGTGGAAACAATGGTGCACATTGTTTACTGCTCTGCATTTTTTTTTTTTTTACATCACCATACATCTTGGACATGATTCCACATCAGCATATGCAGATTTGCAGAGTTTTTAAAGTGACCACTGTGGATTCCACAAGACTGATCATGATTTATTCACCCAGTCTTCTGTGGATGGACATCTATTATACTTGCCTGCAGTGGAAATGTAATATAGTTGACAATAATAACACAAAGCTATGTTGAAGTAAGAAAGTGTCATTAGATGTTAACTCAAATCCATGGAAACAAATGAAGAAACCAGAAACAGGAAATAGAAGGTTAATAGAACAAACTCCATTAATATACACTTGCCCTCCATTCTTTTCAAATTTTCTTTTAAAACATTAAACACCATTAACAAATGAGCCAAGGGTTTGACTAAATATTTCTCCAACGAAGATATAAAAATGGTCAAGAAACACATGAAAAGATGCTCAGCATCATTAGCCAAAAGGGAAATGCAAATCAGAACCACAGTGAGGTACCTCTTCACATTTGCTAGAACAGCTATCATCACAAAGACAGATAATGGCAAATGTTGGCGACGGTATTGAGAAATGGGACACCTCATACCCTGCTTGGGGGATGTAAAGTGGTGCAGCTCCTCTAGAAAATTGCCTGGCAGTTGCTCAAGAGGTTAAACATAGAGTTGCTATGTGACAACTGTACATCTAGGAACTGAAGTTTACAAGAGAACTGAAAACACATATCCACACAAAAATGTGAGCACTCATGTCCATAGCAGCATTATTCAAAATAGCCAAAAAGTGGAAATAACCCAGATATCAATCAATTGACAATGGATAAGTAAAATGTGGTACACCCCTATGATGGACTATTATTCAGCAATCAAAATTAATGACTTATTGACACATGCTACAACATGGATGGACCTTGAAAACATCATGGTAAGTGAAAAAAGTCAGTCCCAAAAGCCACCTATTGGATAATTCAACTTATGCAAAATACTCAGGATAGGAGAATCTACAGAGACAGAAAGAGTATCGGTTGTCTAGGGCTGGGATGGGAGAGTTTGGGCGCATAACGGGGAGGGGTGGCTGTTGATGGATATGGGGTTTCTCTTTGGGGTGATGCAAATGTTCTAAAAGTGACTGTGATTATGTCTGCAAAAGTCTGTGAATGCTAAAAACCATTGAATTGTTCAGTTAACGTGTGTGAATTATTTGGCATATGAATCATATCAATAAGCTGTTTTATATATATAATTATTATTAATAATAAAAACTGATATTCCTATTATCTATCTATCCTCCATCTATGTCATGTCAGCATTGGCTTCATGACCAGTTGCTGAAATTAGAACAGCTTCCTACACATGTCTTCTCATTGTTTGGATTGTTTATGTGTATGCATGTTAACCAATTTTCCTCCTGTCTTACTGAGGGGGTGCTATTGGTAGTTAACACTATGCTGTAGCCCTTAGATTATCACAGATTATTGAGCCTGGATTTTTATGGAACTTGATGAAGCATAAACATCCCTCAGTGATAGATTTGGGGGCAGATAGGATATGGGTCTTCACTTCTGGGGAGAGGATGGGTGTATTTCCTTTGAAACAGGGAGGGTGGCATCCAGAAGGAGGAGCAGATCGGTGTTGCTGTCTGGAGCTGTGGAATGGCAGGTGGGGATGTTGAGAAGCCAGGGTGGCTGGGGTGCCCTGCACGCACGCGCCCCTCCTCCTACACCGCCCTCCTGTACAGCAGAGACGGGTGAGCTCAGATGCACGCCTCTGAGACTCCTTTCCCATTTGGCTTCTGTATTCGATTTGGCTTTAAATGTCAGCTGCCTTGGTCTGAGATTTGCAAGGCAGAGTGCGATGAAAGCTGCGTGTCTGCTGCATCTGCTGTTTCTGTGGACAAACAAGTCGGGGAGACACTGCCTTGCCAGGAAGGGATGGGCAGAGCAGAGTGCAGCCTCTGGGATCCTGAAGACTGACAGCAAGGACTCAGGGCACCCATTAGACTGGTGACAGCAGGGTAGTGTGATCCTGGGGCTGGCAGCAGCATTTCTTTCCAGTTTGACCATTTCCCGATCACAGTGGCCTTCTGATGGAGGCACTTCATGGCATGCTTTCTCCACCTTGGCAGTGCCAGTGTGGAGCTGAAGGTTCTGATTGTAGAGGGGCCGGCAGCTGCTAGCTGGCTGAGCCTGTGATGCTGCTTTGGGAGCTCTGCCCGAAAGCTCATCCTAGTGTCTGCTTCTCTAGCCCTGCCTGTACTTCTGTGAGCTGCTATAATGCCTGCAATCCACCCCTGTCTGCTCTAAACCAGCTAGAGAGGAGGCTGGTAACTGAACCCTGAGAGATATACTGAATTGCCCAAGAGGTTTTCTTAACACGTAACACGGAACCATTTTTGAATTTCTGTAATGTAGTCAACTCGGTTAGAGTGTATTCTCCTTCTAAAACACCAGTGAATTACATTTGGTGGGGGAAGAGTTTGCCATTGCTTTCTTATGTAAGGCTGGTCTGTTTCTGTTTCATATTAGTTAAATTTAAGTGCCAGTGTTTTGCTGGCCTTGAAAAAAGAATCTAGAAAAGGTTAAGTGTTAGTGGAACTATTTACTCTTTGAAAAATTTCAAGATTTTCTACATAAAACTATGTGAATAAGGCATTTTTTGGGTCAGGGTAGCTTTTAGATAACTTCTTTGATGTCTTCCATGGTTGTTGATTTATTATATTTTCTATTTCTTTTGAGGTTAATTTTGCAATATATGTTTACCTAAATAATATTCTATTCTAGAATAGAATGATTGATCCACCCTATAAAAATTATTATTTCTTGTTTAGTAATATACATACGAATGATCAATGAAGTTTTCTCTGAACATTGTTTCTTTTTATAGCAAATGGTTGGGTTTTGTTTATTCATCTATTCTGAGCTTCTTTTTGTTTTAAGCAAAGGCGTTTTCTTACATTTATTGACAAGTTAAATTTGGTTTTAATCTTATCTTACATTCATCATTTATTTAAAAAGTTAGTAGCAACTTCCTTTGCTTCCTGTTTTCTGTTATTTAATCTTCTTGTTTTTCTTTTTGTTTACTGTAGTAATTTAAAGTATTTTTTAAAATTGTGGTTATCTTATTTAAATAATATTGAAATGTCTAACTATTGTGTTTTCATTGTCAGGAGCAACAACAAGAACTATACTATTAATTGACCGCTCATTAAAAATTGAGCAAATTGTTCACCTTTGCTTTCCCTTGTCTTTAATTCCTCTGTCTTCATGTATTGACTTTTGTCCCTGTCCCACATAGATGTGGATAATGTGGATAAATTTTAAAGACATGAATGACATTTTTATTCCTATTTTTAATTATGTTGGCTTATAGCCCTTGTACTGTAAGTCTTATTCACTGGGGAAGGAGAGAATAGTTTCAAGGGAAGGCATAACATAGAGAAGATTCCAGCTGACAGAAAGAAGAATCAGATAGACCTGATTCTGAAAACAGCCAGAGGAAGAAGGAAGGAGAAAGAGTGGTCAGATGTGTGTTTTCTGGTTCTGTTCTGTTTGGACCAAAATACTTTAAGTAGGAGCTCCCAGGAGAGTGGACCCCAGCTGAGTCTCTGGGAGAAGACCGCTCAAGGAGGGCCTTGAGTAAAGCTGGGAAAGCTTTGGTAGAGGGAATGTCAGTGATGCATGATTATGCCTTGGGAGACGGCCTATGCTGCACCACACCCCACCTAACCCTCCCCTGCCCACTGTACCTTGGTCATAGGTGAGCTGCACAGGCTCTCCCTGCATCTCGTTGGGAACAGAGAAGGGAGCTTGGAGTTGAAAGTCTGCAGGCCTGGGGTGGGCTGCTGTGGCAAAGGGCAAGGTGACCTGGTGATAAACATGGTGGTTTTCTTTTCTTTTTTAAATACGCTTTAAAATTTCCAAACATAAGCATGTTTTTTGTTATTTTATTGAGTTCTCATCTCATTGCCCCATAGGCAGAGAATAGGTCTACACGATACAGATTATAGAGTATGGATTAAGACTTCTTTCGTGGCCCAGAGGGTGGTCTCTTTTAGAAACATTTAGGTACCCTTGAAACACATGTGTATTTTCCACTTGTTAGAAGCATTGTTCTGTATATGTCTGCTGGACCAACATATTCAGTGGTATTCAAAACGGAATCCCAACTCATTTTTTTGTGTGCTTCATTTTGCATTTTCTGAGAAAAGTAATATAATCTCTTAATATGATATTATTTTTCACTTTCTTCTTGAAATTATGTTAATTGTTTTAATTCTGTTGAAGGCTATGCTGTTAGCTATTCACAAAGATAGTAAGTAGTATTAAAAATTCCTAGAAAATTGTTCTTTTTATCCTTAAGTTGTGCTTTTTTATCACTCTGTTGCCTTATAATTGAAGTGATACATGTCTGTTTTGTCTGATGGTAGATACTCCGCTAGCTTGCTTGGAGAGTAGTGGGTAGTATGGGGGACACTGGTTGGAGTTTTGGCTCTCCAGGTCTTTCTCCCTTTTGTCTGTCCGAGGCATTTCCCATTTTATTCATCTAAGTGGGAGGTGGATTCTACTGCCCAGTGTGGACTGACAAGTACAATCAGTCTTCCTGAGTCTCTTTCTGTAGGTCATGCCATCTAGTTTTGGAAAAACAGAAGCTATCTTCTGGCCTTTGAATTGAGAGTTGGCGATCTTAAAAAGCAGGGAGAGTGGAGTGCCCATCCTGAAAGCAATGGTCCCATGTCCAGAGGCAGCAGTGGCCCTGTTGGCAGACGTAGGAGGACCAAAAGCAGCGTTCAGGTTTGATGGTGGTAGCAACTGTGTTCTCACCAGGACAGTTGTCAGGAATTACTTTTGACTGTGACTCCCTTTGTTTCTGCTAATTTAATTGATCTAAGTTCTCCAGATACCTCTGGGATTCTATGAGCTGTCTAATGACTATAATAAGTTACTGGATTTTTGGGGGAGTGGGGTGGGGGATAGGAGTGGATACTGTTGGTTTAAATCAACAATGATTGGTTTCTGGCACTTGCCGCTAGGCCCCTGCCTGCTACTGAAATGATCAAGCTGAAGCCTCCATCTCTGACAGCTGACCCCACAGACTGTACCGGCTTTGCTACACTCTTGCTGAGATGTAAAGGCCCTCTCCAGGACTGAGACACCTGGTTCCCACTATCTGCCGTCATTTCCTTAATTGTTCAATTTCAGGGGAACTGTAACGCAGCGTCAGAATTATTACCCTGTGTCACCCTGGGAAAATCTCTATCAACGAGAGTACAGAGCTTATGTACAGTTTCTTCTGCCTTAAGTTTTCCAGACTCTGATCATTTCCAAAGTGACGTAGGTCAGCACCCTCCACCCCAGTGAGGTTGTTTATACATTTGTGATACAGTTAGATTGTTTTGTCACATTCTGCATTCCATCTTGGTATCCTCAACTTCCTGAATATTTTTAAAAAATAATTTGCATTCATTAGTGTTTACTCTCTGTGTCGTAAAGTTTATGTGTTTTCACAAACACAGAGTGGCATTTACCCACGATGCTTACAGTCTCACACAGAACAGTGTCAGCATGCTGAAAGGTGCCCTGTGTTGCCCTATTCAACCCTCCTGTCCTCCTCCTGCCCCCCGAAAGCAGTAATCTTTCTATTGTTGCCACAGTTTTGCCTTTTCAAGAATATCATATAATCGAAGTGATACATTATGTAACTTTTTAAGACTGGTGTCTTTCCCTTAGCAATATGCATTTAAGATTTAGCCATGCCTGTTCTTGCCTTGAGAGCTCAATCCTTTTTGTCACTTGCTATTCAGTTGTATGGATGTACCACAGTTTGCTTTTCAACAAAGCTTTTGAAGGACATCATGGTGGCTTCCAGTTTTGGCGATTATAAACAAAGCTGCTATAAACATTTATGTGCTGGTTTTTGTGTGCATATAAGTAAATACTTAGAACTATGATTACTGGAGTATATCATAAGACTATTATTATATACTAAATTGTGTGTCCCCTCCCCAAATTTATATATTGGAACCCTAACTCCCAGTGTGACTGTACTTGGGCATAGGGCTTTTAAAGATGTAGTTAAGATTTAGTGTAGTCATAAGGATGAGGTGCTAATCTGATAGGACTTGTGTCCTTATACAGAAAAGAAGAGACTCCAGAGATCTCTTTCTCTCTCTCTATGCTCACACAGAGAAAAGATCACATGAGCACACCTGCATGTGTAAGCCAGGAAGAGAGGCGTCCTAGAAACCAGCACTGACTGCACCTTGATCTTGGTCTTCCATCATCCAAAACTGTAAGAAAATACATTTTTTTTGTTTAATATCCCCTACCCCCCAGTCTGTGGAATTTTGTTGGCAAACCTGAGCAGACTAATATAATTATGATTAGCTTTGTGAGAAACTACCAAACTGTTTTCCAAAGTGACTGCACCATTTTGCGTTCCCACCAACAATGAATGACAGTTCCTGTTGCTCCATGTTCTCACTAGCATTTGGTGTTGTCAGTGTGCTGGATTTTTGCTATTCTAATAAGTGTATAGTGTTATCTCGTTGTTTTAATTTGCAAATCTTTAATGACAAATTATGTTGATCATCTTTTCATATGTTTATTTCCCATCTGTATATCTTTGTATATCTTTGTTGGCAAGATGCTGTCTAGATTTGTTTTTCACTCATTTTTTAATTGAGCAGTTTGTTTTATTATCACTGAAATTTAAGAGGTTTTTTTTTTTTTTTTGTATATTTTGGATATGAGTCTTTACCAGACATGTGTTTTGCAAATATTTTCTTTCAATTCATGGTTTATCTGTTATTCTCTTAACAATGTCTTTTGCAGAGCAGAAGTTATAGATTTTAATATAGTCTAATATATGAAGTTTATCTTTCATAGATGGTGCTTTTGGTATATCTAAAAATGCATCTCTGAACCCGAAGTCACCAAAAATTTCTTTTCTCTTCTAGAAGTTTTATAGTCTTATAGTTAGGCATTTGATCTGTTTTGTGTTAGTTTTTGTGAAAGATGTTTGGTTTATCTTTTTGTGTTAGGTTTCACTTATGAATATCCATTTATTCCAGCATCATGTAATGCCCAAGGCTTACAGACGTAATTGTTAGAAAGACTATCATTTCTCCATTGGATTACCTTTGCTAATTTATCAAAGGTCAGTTAACTATATTGTGTCAGTCTATTTCTGGGCTGCCTATTACACTCCATTGATCTTGTGTCTTTTCTTCCATCAGTACCACGTTGTCTTGATTATCGTAGCTTTCGAGTAAACCTTGCAATCTGGTAATGTCAGCCCTCCCGCATGGTTCTCCTACTCGTCCTCCTTCTCTTCTTTTTCTTCTTCCTCTTCTGTACTATTGTGTTGGCTATTCTGGGTCCTTCACCATTCCATATAAACTTTAGAATCAGAAAACATACTTTTCTGAGATTGCATTGAATCTGTAGATCTAGTTGGGAAGAACTGACCTCTTAATATTGAGTCTTCTAACCATGAGCTTTGATTTGTTTTTCCCCCCTGATAGTTTGTAGTTTTCTGCATATAGACCCTGCACTTTTTATTTGTTTGTTTGTTGGATTTAGAAATAAACAAAATTCATTTTTGGTGCCAATGTAAATGGTATTGTGTTTTTAATTTCAAATTCCATTTATTCGTTGCTGGTGGATAGGAAAGTGATTGACTTTTGTGTATTAGCTTTCTATCCTGCAACTTCTCCATTTCGACTCATTCATTCCCAAAGGGTTTGTTGTTGTTGTTGTTGTTCATCCTTTGGGATTTTCTGCTTAGTCAATCATGTAATCTGTGAACAAAGACAGTTTTATTTATTTCCTTCCATCCTGTGTACCTTTTCTTTTCTCTTCCTATTGCACTAACTAGAATTTCCAATACAATACTGAATAAAAGTGATGAGAGGGGCCATCTTTGTCTTCTCTCAAATCTTAGGGGGAAAGCACCCAGTTTCTCACCATTAAGTATAATGTTAGCAGTAGGGTTATTTATTTATTTATTGTAGATGTTCTTTATCAAGTTGAGGAAGTTCCACTCCATTGCTAATTTGCTAAGAATTTTATTGTGAATGGATTTTTTTGAGATTTTCTTTTCTGAATGTATTGATATGATTGTATGATTTTTCTTCTTTAGCCCAGTGATGTGGTGGATTATATTTTCAACTTCCTATCTCACTTGCTTCAATGACTATTCAGATAAGATCCTCATATTAGAAAAGATTGCTATGTCTTATAAATCTCTTTTAATCTATAGCTTCCCTCTTTACCTTTCGCTCTTGCTCTCTCAAATTAAATCATTTGACTTATAGAATTCCCAAATAGTTTGGATTTTGTTTATTTCTTTCTCATATTTTTATTTAACTTGTTCCTCTGTCCTCTGTATTTCCTATAAATTGGTACTTGGATTATTTTGCACTTAGATGTAATTGATTGATTAATTATTTTGGGGGCAAAACCATTTCATAGGGGGTGTTGTGTACTTCTATCAGGCAGTACATAGCATCTGCTTGTCTATTTGCAATGTCAGAAGACATTGGTGTTCATTGTTGCAATACATGAACTCATTAAAGGTGCAAAATTGTGATGTTCTATTTCTAGCATTATTTTATCATTCGTTAGCTGAGATATTTCTATAAACATGCAATTTTCTTTCATTAGCTATTTGATACCCAGTGAAACAGTTTTTATAGGAGAGGCAGGATAAATGTTTGATTCTTTCCCTTTATTTACCAGTCTTCAAAGTAGTGAGTTAATTCCCGTAATAAGTTTATTTTTTAAAAATACCATTATGTATTTAAGGATTTAAACATCTTGTTGTGTTTTAATCCCCTGCCTTTATGATCTTTGTTGTTGCTCTTATTGTCCTCTGTATGGCCAATGAGAGCCCATTCTAGGTGGCTCTTGATTCCTTCGACGTGACCCTAACTGTTTCAGTCTTGTCCTTGCTTCAGACATGAACCATTGTTCCCAACGATGCTAGTACATTGCTGCCCCAGACCTGAAATCAGTCATTCCTCAAGGAGACTGGTCCCTTTTAGTGGGAAATATAGAGATTTCAATCTGTGCACTTGGCAGAGTTTTAACAAGAAAATGGAAGTGGCATACAGAAACTAAGCCTTACTGGTCCTGCAGGCCTGTGCTACCTGTGGGAGGCCTGTGTCATGTGTGTCCTGGGTTGCACAAATATTCCCACAGAGTGGCTTTGTTTTGCTTTTGCTGGCGGGGTCGGGGGCAGGGTTTTACCTACTCAGGGCAAGTTTTTACATTCATTTCCTGGCTCAAGATTCCCTGAACCACATTCATAGTGCAAGTTTGGAATGCTTACATGCAAGAGGTACAGTTTGAGGTTTTGATTTCTCGTGAGAAAACTTTTTCCTCCCATTCAGAGCTCCAGGCAGATGATAATCTTGTTTGACACATCCCTGAACTGGCAGCTGGAGTTCCTCTAACCTCCTTTTTTTCACAGGGTGGGATGGTGTTCTATGGATAGCCCTTCTGTCCTCCCAGAGAGATGATGGGGTCTTGGTTCTCTGGGTGGGTCCACCTCCCACCTCCCACTTAGAGTGGGGATATACACCAGGGCTGTCAGTGGGCCCATATCCAGGAGATGGGGCATTGGAGAGCATGGTTTTTGCTCCTGTTTGTGTCTTTGTTTCATTTTGGGCACTTAAGAAAGTCCCGTCTCTCTCCTGAAGCTTGCTAGAGGTTTTTAAGACACAGTGACATTCAGCATTTTTGAGTCTTTTCTCCCTCTGCCTAATTATCAATGAGGGAACCATACAATTTTATGTTCTCTGAGGCTTTTCTATCTCTGATGGGGTTCTTAGTTGTCCATGAGAGAAGGGAGTGGGGAGCATGTCTTTCTCCTGGCTGCTCCCTCCCAACCTGATTTCCTCCAAACTGTGTGTGGGCACAATGCCCACAACTTGAGCTTTTAATTTCTGTGTCATTTTAACATATCAGTTGCATGGGCTGTCTCCTGTCTTTGGAAGGTTAGGTGGGTTCCATATTTCCATTCCTCAAATGCCTGACTCTGAGAGTGACATGGGTTCCTGTTGTTTGGCGTCACTTTCAAACAGCAAGAGCTGTGACCCCTCCTGGCACTTGGAAGGTGTCGTGGCCTGTGTCTGCTCTGCCATCTCCCCATCCTTTACCAAACCACTTTTTTTTGAAAAGATGTTTTTAGGAACATTGCTGTTAAATGCCTCCTGCTTCCATATCAACAAACTCTACTTTCCTGGGAAGGAAACACAGACAATGTCTTCAGAGATATCAGAGCCAAGTAGTGCCTGGGGCATTTGGGGTAACACTTGACCCACCTGTAAGCCTGGGTGGATGAAGCAATGAGGATGGCTGGGATACTTCCCAAGACATGAACACAAAGACCTGTATTCTTTTCCTTTCAATGTGTGTTGTGTCTTTTGACATGTTTTATTACTGATCGGGGACTGATGGGTCCCTTTGATCTTAATTCAGAGTTGCTGTATGCAAATGTCCCCCCTCTCTATTTTGTTTTTCCCCAAATAATAAAAGGCAGAGGCCATAGAGGACTGACTCAACATCTCATGCCAGGCTCCCCTCCTGGGAGCAAGGCCTGCTGAAGTGGGACTTCGGCCCATCACACTTTCTTCTGATTTCAATAGTACAGAGGTTTCTCACAAGTAGGTAAAAGGCAGCCGTGGTACATGCACCTAGAAAGGATGGTGGTGTTTCCTGAGGCTTCCCAGGAGCCAGATGGTGATGTGCTCATCACAGGTTTGCGCTCAACTGGTGTCTTTACGGGAAAACAGGAGCGATTTTCTGACCTACGGACTGTTGCTTAGAGACTATTCACAGACCTAGAATTTGGGAATGGTCATCGGTGAAATGGAACAAACACTAGACCTGGGTACGAAAGATGAGGGAGAAAGTTCCATTACTGGGGTGTGGTCCAGGTAAATTTGTTTTAATTTTCCACATCAGGAAACAGTGATGCCTACTTCCTGGGAATGCTGTGAGGGTCAGGTGATGCCACCGGGACAGAGGTGGGAATGTGCTTGGCAGACAGCCCTTGGGTCCTTAGAGGCCTGTGCCAGCAGCAGATCTTCCGGGTTGGCTGAAGAGAAGACACCCTCTGTGGTCCCAGCACTGTGGTCCTCAGACCACCAAATCCTCCCTGAGGCCTTTCAAACTCACCTCTGCTTCCTCTCTACCCAGCATCCCATGCGGCTCCTCTTAGGTTCTCAATAAAGGCTTATTCCTGAGCCAACAGAGGGTCTGATAATAAGACTATGACTGGTCCGACGTGGTAGCTTTCTGTGTCATGTAAGAATCATGCTGCATTGAAGCTGAAGACATTTAATCAATGAAGGCAAGTGAATAGACACCTCGTTGGATTGAACTCTTTTCTTTCTCAGCATCCAGCCCTGTGCCTTTCATTCAATACAGACAGATGTTTCCCCCAGGGCCAACTGTAGGTACTTCATTCCTGCTTCAGTGCTGACACTTGGATGGTGAGGGACCCCTGTACAGCCCACTTACTACTAGCTGGGCATTTTTCGTGGTGCTGGAAAGGGATTGTGAGGACAGAGCCAGGAGTGCAGTTTCCAGGCGCTCAGCCTCATGTGGAAAGGTGCTGGCTCAGGTAGTAAATGGCCATCAGCTGTGATTGGATGGCCATCAGCTGTGGCTAGTTGGCCATCAGCTGTAACCAGTGAGCCACTGGCCACTAATATAACTGCCGTGGCTACGCTAGCAGCAAAATGGGGGCTAGCAAGAAGATGGTGGCTGGGCTAGCAAGGGTGGATTGCAGTTAGCAGGGCAGATTACAGCTAGCAAGTGAGGTTGGTTGGCAGAGAAGCGGATGGCAGGTTGCGGATCGTGTGGCTCCTGCTCCCTGTGTCTCCAGCCCAGCCGCCAGCTAGACTATAAAGGTATGACTCCCCTACCTATGGCTCCGTGGGTGTTTCTTTTTGGCCTCACCGTATCCTATGTTCTTGTGCGGCGAGCGAGAGCTGAGACCCTGCATGACAGGAGAGGTGAACTCAAAAAGGTGGTCCCGATCTCCTGGGGCTGGAGCTTAAAAACTTCCCAGCGATACTCTGAGGCCCTACAGGAATATGTGGCTGTGTTCCCCTTTGGAAAAAGATGCATACCAGTGAATTTATTTTGTGGCAAGCTAGTTTTTAGACTGTGGTGGAAAGAGTGTTGGATTGGGACTCCAAGTGACCAAACGGCAAATTTGTATTAACTGCACGGCCTGGATGAACCCCTTGAGTTGTCTGAGCTCCAGTTCCCTCATCTGTGAATTGGGAATGGCAATGTGTTGCTGACAAGGCTGCTTGCTGGGTTTACTGAAGTGACTGAACTAGGTGTGTGCGTCCCACCCTCTCCCCTCCCCTCCACGTGGGTGGCTTGACACCAGATGGATTTATTTCACCACAGTTGTCCAGCTTCACTGAAATGCCATTCCTACAGAACAGAAAGCTTGGGCCGTCTTCCATATTTTCCTCTACAGTTTAGGTCTAGGACACTTAAAGTAATTTTATTCAGTTCCCATGTCATGGGCTCCAAGTTTTACATTAGTGGAGACTTCATGTATTTATTATATTTGACCAGAAAACTCCTACCAGTTTCCAAATCAAGGACTTGGAGTGAAAACTGTCAAGAGATTTTGGCTTCAAGTCCAGAAACGGTTAAATCAACAAATGCAGTACCTGCGGCACTTTACCCCGGAAGGTTGAAGGTACAAGCTTCAGAGTTTGTATGCAAATGGCACGCAATTAAGTCAGCAGAGAAGGAATGAAAGTGCCAGCTAATTGCTTGAATATTTTTCTCTTTCCTTCTTCTAAATGTATTCAATTGGCTTTACCAGGAACTCACCCTCCCTCAGAGCACTGGCTGTCTCAGATGTTACCGCAATGGGTGCAGTGTGCAAGCCTCGGAGCACGTACATTCCCCTTCCTCTCACCCAGGCTGGAGTGTTTGTCCTACAAGGGAGATTTATATTAGTGTGAATCTGAGGAAGCTGTGCCTCATGCCTTCCCTGGAAATGTGTCCTTCATGGCGTCTGTTTACAGCTCTCTCTCCTTCACTAGTTCCTCAGAAATCACGTGGGCCACTCTGACATCCACCAGACAGGGCTGGTGGTTTGTTTCTCACTGCTTTGTGAGGAGAGTGTGGATTGAAATCCTGGTTACATGCTTCCCAGTGTGAGTTGAGGTCTTATATATCACTACATACCAAAACACCTTGGAATTTCTTGAGAGTCCAGATGAGGGATCCTAACTCATTGACCATGTGCCTTGTCCACTGTAGGGCACTGAGGCCAGCCTGCTGGTTCCCTACCTCATGCCCATGCTCTCCTCCTCCTTGATAACAGGAGCCCAAGTTTCAGCTGGGCTCCTGAGGCCAAGCAGTGAAGGGCCACCTTTCCCTGCTTCTTGGTAGCACGTGTGCCTGAGCACCTGCACCCCCTCCATGAGAGGTAGCCCAGAACGTAGTGTGAACTCTGGAGGCACTTCTGGCTCACCCACGCTGCCCTGGGAAACAACTGGCAAAGTGGAAGTACTGCGGCTTTATTGAGAAGTGTCAGCCCAGGGCAGCTAGAGTGAGGGAGAGGGACTCCGTGGCAGGGGACAGACCACAAACCCAGGGGACGCCTCACTAAGCTGGCTCCTTCTCGGGGAAACCTCGCAGCTGCTGGGACATACGAACTCCTCTCCAGCAGCACAGTCCATTGGGGAGGGAGGGATTGTCCTGTCTCAAGCCTCTCATCGGTCAAATTTTGACCCCTGGGATATGAACTCCCTCTCTTCTACAGTGTCGCTCAGCCCCTGGGATAGCCTGGGGAAAGGCCAGGTCCCACTCCCTATGGTGTACAGCTTCATCTGAACCCAGAAATGGGAGAAGTATCTGAGCCTGCATGGGTACCACGTTGCCACCATCCTCTGTGGTGGGAGCAGTAGAGGCTGCAAGGCAGCCCGCCCATCCCCCAGGGGTGGCTGAGACAGCCAGTCTGTGCTGAGAGGGGGTAGAGTGACTACAAAGCTCTAGCAAATCTGGGGAAGGGCAAAAGCCGGGTTTAGTGCATCTCCTTGAAAGGAGAGGGTGTGCCTGGAATGCAGATGTGATGGTGGGAGCGTTGGTCGCCACTCTGAAACCCGAGGAAGAAGAGAGGATGCTCAGAGTGGTGGAGTGGATTCTAGAACAAAGCTTGTGTTCTTGATAGCACGTAGAAGTTGCTGTACTAGTTAGCTGAACTGCTAATCTCCAGATTTCTGGTGCTGTCTTTTACACAAAAGAGAAACAAACTTCTATTTCATTTAGGCTAATGTTATATTTCCTTGTACATAAAGCCAAAACTAATTTTAACTACTGTAGCACATAATAATTATTTGCTGAATGAATGAAAAAGTACCCTGTTTCACCAAAACCTGTCCCATATTCAAACAGTAGATTTAATGCAACATATTTGGTCCTCGGCACCTGAATGAATACTGCCTGTCCCTGAGGCCGGAAGTTTGGCCTCTGTGAGCTCCTGACCCAGCACACACAGATCTTGCCAGTCCCTGCATTACAGCATTTTTGTTTCTCTCCGTTTCCGTTTTCCCAAATCCCCGTCCCTCAAATTTAACCTCACCCTCTCCACCCCCGCATCCATTCAGCCGTTCCTCCTTTTAAGATGCCCTTTAAATGTCACCTCCTCGTGAAGTCCTCCTGTATCCTCACTGACAGGAAGCCCTTGCCTCACGTGTGCTCTTATAGCATTGTGGTTACCCCCTGTGGTTACCCCCCAGCAGAAGTCTCTGCATCTGGGATTGTCTCTGCTGCATGCTGCCCTCTGCCCCCATGGGTCTCCAGCAGAATAGAGGCCCCATGGACACACAAGACTGCCTGCCATCCCCTCTGCTTTCCTGCCTCATTCATCCCTTCTCTCTACACCTTCCACCCTTCCTTCCCCTCCTCACTCCACTGAAGACAGGACTTAAAACTTGCAAGGAGAAAATGCATGCCTCCAAATGAGAACCGGTGCCAGCTCCCTGCCACACCAGCCAGCCTCCATTTATAGCCCTGGAGGCTGCCCTCTTCTAGATGAGGTCTCAGCCTTGTCTGGGGTGAGGGCAGGTTTTGTCAATGGGCTGTGCCATCAGCGTTCCCATATAAAGGCTGAAGTCCCTATCATCTTCTATCATTATTTGGTGTCCTTAATGTTGCTGTAGCAATTTCCCATTTTCTTTCATCATCAGTTTCTTCGTCTCTACGGAATCATTCCTATTACCATATAAACACACCATAATAAGTTTCTTATCTTAAAAAATCTCCCCTTCTTTCAATTGCTGTCTCATTTCTCTGCTTCCCTTACAGTAAAACTCCTGGAATGATAATTCTGCCTGCACTTGTTTTTCCATTCTCCCTTGAATCCATTCCAGTGAGATTGATTTTTCTCCCTCCAAGGTCATCTTTGACCTTGACTAACTAAATCTAGTGGTCAATCTTTAATCCTGGCTCCAGTTATCTATTACTGCATGACAAGGCACCCCACATTTAAACAACCATATATTGCAATATATCACAATTTTGCTGTTTGACTGGGCTCAGCTAGGTGGTTCTAGAAGGGTTTTTCCTGTAGTTGTGGTCAGATGGCAGCTGGGGCTGGTGTCATCTGAATCCTCGATTGGGCTGCGTGTCCAAGATGGTGCATGTGGTCTCTCCACGTGAGTTGGGCTTCTCATCATGTGGCACTGGGTTTTCCAAGGGTGAGCATTCCAGGAGACAAGCAGCAGAAGCTGCCAGGCCCAGAGCAGACATAGGCTCATTCTGCTGTATTCTAGCGATCAAAGTAATCACAGGATCAATCCAGATCCAAGGGGGTGGGTGAGAAGTGAACTCTGCCTTTCAATGAGGGAACAGCTTGGTGGCATTATATTTAATTGGTGGGTCCCTCCCTCCTCTTTGAAACACATTCTTAGTGTTTTCCCATATAGCACTTGCTGCATCTCCCCTTTCATTAGCTGCTGCTCTCAGTGCTTTTCCTGGATCCTTCCACAGCTGCCCAGTCTCTACACATCAGAGCTCTCCAGCATGTGACCCTGAGCTCTTTTTATTCTGTCTATAGCTTCTCCTAGGTCATCTGACTCATACCTTAGCTTAGAGTGGCTTGTGGCTGTCCAGGCGTAGAGGGGTTGGGTGGGGAGCAGAGCTGCCACGAGGCTCTGTTATGGAAGATGAACCTCTAGGTAACTGTCTGGAGTTCAGAAGAATGAGGCTCCTTCCCCAAAGGAGTTCACAAGGGACTTCACCCCAGGGCGGTGTCTCTAAAGTTGAAGAGTGGTGAAAGACTCATGGCAGAGATTACTGTTGTTCACTGCCGTGGAGCCCCATAGTATACTGGTCTGAGAAAAAGGAACCTCCTGGCCCCTTAGTTTCCTGTGGCCAATGAAATAGGAATGGAAGTGATGAGTCCCTTCCAAGTCGGCAAGTTCCACTGCTTGCCTTGCTCTTCCTCCCCAATCGAGGAAGCATTATTAACCTAAAAACAAAAGGCCTTTCAAAGTGAGCAGGCAACAAACATTTATTTGAGATCAAAAATAATATCTCTTTAGGAAACAGTGATTCAGGTGGAAGCCCAAATAACGTTCCCATAGGAGATGACGGCAAGGGACATTTATGAGAAGGGGAAGGGAAACAATTACACCAGTAGAAGGAAGGCCTTTCTATTGGTGCAGGTATAATGATGTTAATTCTAAACAATGTTTTTAATTTTCAGCCCAGTAGTCATCAGCCCAGTCTGCTTTCCTGTTATCTTTGCAAACAGTTCTTTGGGGTTCAAGGTTGCTGTAGGCCCAGTCCAAAGGTTATTTGCCCTGTTTTACAATTCCAAAGAGGAGTAAGACATGAGAGGCAGTTCCTCTGGGATGGCAGTTCTGACTCCATTTTTCAAGTGGCTCCGTTTATCCCATTTTTACAACATGTACTGATATGGAGACACTGTGTGTCGCTCTGGGTGCCAACTCCACATGCAGAGACATGCTTGGGCCCTGGAGGGTGGGGATGACTGACAAAACCTCTGGCCAGGCCAAGCCACTGAGATTTCAGCTGGATTTTATCTACAGCCTAATTAGTCTGTCATGCTCAATATAACCCTTAACAGAGCATTTTGGAAAATAGGGCAAATTTCTCCCGCGGCCCAGTCTAGGTGATAGGAACCTTTCCACATTGCCACATCCCAGCTCCCCAGCTATGGAATGATAGAAAATAAAGATTCTGAGCTTCTGACCATTCTGTATGTGTCCTGTAAATCGCTGAAGATTCATGAAAGACACACAGATGTGCACACCTGCCATTGTGCCGCGTGCATGCAGCGTGTCCACCCACTGGGAGGCTGATTCGGAACTCCAAGGCCAGCCCTGCCGTATCTCTAGCTGAGACAGGACGAACGCACCAAAGCACATTTATGGTTATGTAAGAGCTGCACGCAAGCAGATCCAAGCATTTACGGAATGCTCATCCGCAGGGTGAGCACTTGACCATGAATGAGATAATGCCTGATTTCTAGGAGTTCATGATCTGATGGCTGTGTGATGGCTTAGTCATTCATTCCTCAAGTGTTCATGAAGTGCCTGCTACGCTCAGGCTCCAATCTGGGCCTGTGGGAGACAATAGGCAGCAGATTCTACAGAATGAGGTCCCGATCCCGAGCTCCTACTCTTGGCAGGAACAGTACGCAATGTACTGTGATGCGAGTTTGAGGAGGAGAAACGAGGGGTTGGAGAATGAGAGTGTGGTCAGAAATGCCTCATGAGAGGCAGACGTTGGAGCAGAGACCAGAAGTACAGTGAACGAGACAGCCATGCAGGCTGCTGGGCAGGGTGGGAACTCACTTGGCACATTGGAGAAACAGCAGAGTTTTTCAGAGACTCTGCAAGGATACAGGAAGAGTCTGGGGCCACTGTCTGCACTTGGGGTAAGAGACCAGCTTGTGAACTTTGCTCTGTGGACACCCTCGCAGGGGTGACCTGCACTAAGCACCCACTGTCTGGTCTATACGCTCAGGAGGCAGACTGCAGCAGGCGCTCTCATGGGAAACGTGTTTAGCTCTTTCTCTGAGAGTGTAACGCAAACATCAGTAGAATACTGGGCAAAAAGGGAGGAAAAGCCTCATCTCTTTGAAAATGTCTCAAAAGTCACATAGCGTTATTTCATATCCTCAAATATTTAAACAGAGGTTGGAGATTTAATTGTACTTTTTCTTCTTTGAGCACCCAGGATTTTCTAGTTCCTGCTCTGCACAGGTGGAGCAGTTCTGTTGAAATGTGTTTTTTTTCCCCCTGACTTCCTGGAATGAGTGTATTTAAGGGACTCAGTGTGGAGAGTCTGACCTTTAATCCTGGCCCACTTGTGGGAACCTCATGAGGGCAGTGGCATGTCCTGTGAGCAGCAGCATGGCTGGGCTGCTCTCCTGACCCCAGGACCACTGGCCAGTCCCAGTGGCCCTGCCACGGCAAGAAGTGCGCCTGCTTCTGTGTTTGGGACAGGTACCCGGAGCGACAACCTGGCCTGAGGGAGGACGGCGCAGGTACCCAAGGCCTCAGAACAAAATAATAATTTGAAAAAGACATGCAGCAGAGACCAGTTCTCAATTCCTGAGGCTATGGCTATTACTTTAAATTGGATTTTTCTTTGAGGTTGTGGTATTTAAGATAAAATCACCCTTCATACAGATTTCTATGGAAGATCCTGAATTATCCTGATGAAATTTGACCAGTAAAGAAATAGAGGGAGGAGCAGATGGGCCCATTTTCCAATTTGGGTTCAAGTGGGCCTCAAGGAAGAGTACAAGGACAATTAAACAAAATATAAAATGTCGTCTTCAGACCGTGCTCTGGTTTCCATGGAGAATGCTCTCTTTCCTTTGTAATCACATTCCTGTGGTGAAGTAGAGCCACGAGTGGGCCACATTTCACTTGATTTGGGTTGAGGAAACGTCTTGAGGGCGTTTTGTGTGGTGCTATGGACTGAATTGTGCACCTGCCCCCTCCCCCATTTGTATGTTGGAGCCCTAATTGACTGTGTTTGGAGAAGGGGCCTGGGAAGAGGAATTAGGGTTAAATGAGGTTATACGGGTGGGGCCCTGATCCATCAGGACTAGTAGCCATATTAGGAGAGACACCAGAGAGCTCTGTCTCTCTGCCTGTGCCCCAAAGAAAGGTCATGTGAGGACGCAGCGGGAAGGGGGCTGTCTGCACACCAGGAAAGGGGCTCTCGTCAGGAACCTGCTCTGCTGACATCTTCATCTTGGACTTCCAGCCTCCAGAACTGGGAGATTAAACATTTGCTGTTCAAGCCCCCTAGTCTGTAGTATTTTGTCCTGGCAGCCTGACCATGCTCTGACTCAGACATGTGGAATCAAATATCGATGTCAAAGAAGGGGTGAGTGTCTGCGAGGGCATTCACTGCTTCCACCCCACTGACTGCCAGCACCAGGCTTGACCACAGGAAACAGGTGGTCCAGACACAGAGGTGCTGCCACCCCGCTGACCTGGGGCAGAACTGTTCCCTGGGCACACAGCTGATGGACAGCGCACACAGCCTGCTACAGAGTGCAGCGGCATTGTTCCCCCCATGTTCTCTCAGGCCGCAGGCCGTTCTCCTGCACAGGATGTGTTTCCACTCATTCACTCTCCGTTCACTTGCTCACTTGTGAATCCACTCAAACCATCCATGAGTTCACTCAATGCCGACTTGTGGACTGCCACAAGGGGCCAGGACCTGAGTGGACACAAACTGAGTATTCAGCCTGTTTGTTCAGTGTGGGGTGTGAGCAAGGAAAGACATTATAGGGGATCAAATTAACCACCTATTTGAGAAATGAGACAATAGGGTCAGGCATTATAAGTGCTAAGTCTGAGTACTATTTGGAGCAAGAGATGCTGGTCCTGGACACTCAGGAGATGGACCCACCCAGGTGTGACTAGGCCTCACTGTTCCTGAACTGTCCCCAGAATGCTTGTGAAAGGACTCAGAGAAAGTAACGGGCCCTCTGCAGGTGGGATGGGCTCCTGGCAGGAAGCATTTTAGTCCCTCTCCCAAGAAAAGTGCCTCATCCTCCCCTGGAGGGAGTGAGTCCAGGAAAGATGGAGAGAATGGCCGAGAGCCTGCACTGGTGTGTTGGAAAGGCAATGGAGGGCAGGGAGCAGGTGTGAGACATGGTTTGGAGGTGGAGCCGGCCGGCTTTGCTGGTTTACTCTACACGTGGAAAAGTTCAAGGTCAGATCTAGGGCACACTGCGGCAACTGAGTCTGGTCTGGGAGCCACTCTGGGGAACAATGTCCACTGCATCTCAAAGACGATCATGGGGTCTCAAAAGAGTTACATAAGTAACGGCTGCAGGGCCTTCCTCTGAAATTCAGAGAGTCTGAAACCAGGAGTTTTTAATTTGTTGGAATGGAGGCCAGTGGTGAGGGGGTGGGAAAGCCAAACTGAAGGGACCCAAATGGTATTTCAGTTTTGATTTCATCCTTCTAGTGTCTCCACTTATTGTTCTGTGTGAATTTGGAGAGTGATTCATGTTTCAGGGCTATTATAAAATATTCATAGGTACACAACTTGTTTTCCATTTTACTTTTCTGGAAATATCTATTTTAAGGAGGGCTTGAGAGGCTTCCAAGTCCAAGGAAATCTAGTCATTCTTTAATCCACTGAGCAGTGCCTTCCTAGCAGCTGCAGAGAACGTGTTTCCACAGTGCCCGCCAGCCCGCCAGCTGTCGTCCAGGAGGTGAGCGCTCGAGGACTTGCTGGAGCCTTTTTCCAGTTGCTTTTTGCTCTTTGTTCCCCATGTGGGACATCAAATGCCAGGAGATTAAAATGCTCACTTTTACCTCTAGCAGGAGTCCCTGAAAGCTCTTAAGGAAAACAGTGATTCTCTCCAAAGTGTGCAGGTTGGTCCAAACCACTATTTATTTTGTATAGTGTCTCTACAGTACAGTTGGCTAAAAAATAACCTCCCAAACTGAACACATCCTAATACCTGGGGCCTGTTACGATGTTACCTCACTTAGCAAAAGTTCCTTTGAAGGTGGTATTAATTTCAAGATCATGAGATGGAGAGATTATTCTGCACTATTTGGAGAGCTCCACTCATTGGGGTCGTTATCAGAGAGGGGCAGTAGAGTTGAAGCTGGAGTTGGAGAGAAAAGATGTCAGAGCAGAAGAGAGGCCGGAGTGATGCACTTTGAAGATGAAGGAAGGGGTCGCGAGCCAAGAATGCAGGTGCCTCGAGAAGCTGGAAAAGGAAGGACACAGGTCTTTCCCTGGAGCCCCCAGAAGGAACACAGGCCAGCCAGCGCCTTGATTTCAGCCGAGTGAAGCGGATTTAGGGCTTCTGACTTCCAGAACGATAAGAAAATCTGTTCCAGCAGCAAGAGAAACACTAAGATGCATCTCACCTTGGACCTGCAATGATCTAATCGCACAGGACGGATATCTAACTGTGCGCTCTCGTAGGATTCCCGGCTCTGTGTTGCCCCGTATCACTCTTTTTAGTTCATGTGGGCTGACTTTGATACATGGCCAGATTGATGTCCTTTGCCCCACAGAATGGGAGGATCTTAGCTGACTTCCATTGTTTGGAATGATGGCAAAATTAGCATCTGCAGTTTCCTTGTTACCTGGATATCTACAAGGTGGTCATACAGTCTAGGAATAATGACATCATTTTATCTTGGTAGGCAATGTGTATAAATCCTTGCATATACATTTGCCTATGTTCCCAGAGGTGGGGACCCCCTTGTGGGGCCCAGAGACTGGCCCTCTGCAGGTTGTGGAAACCAGTCTGAAAAGACTGTTGAGGGTTTTTATCACTCTGCTGAGTCAGTAAGTTACATTTATTAGTCATAAGGTGTTAACTAGTCATTGATGGCTTCTCTTGCTTTTGTTAACTGATTTGATAACCTTAGGGGAAATTCATTTATTCCTTCCACTCATATTTACTGAATGCCTAGTATGTTCCAAGCAAGATATTTAGACCTTGGGGAATTGAGAATAAGCACATAGACATGGCTCCTAATCTCATGAGGCTTCTTGTCTAATGCAGAGCCCCACACGGAGCACAGGGAAGCTGGGAGGAGTGGCATGAAGGAGGAAGGAGCCAGGTGGCCTAGACGGGGCTCAGAGCTTCCTTGCAGAGGTGGGGGCTGAGCTGGGATCTGGCACAGCGGTACTGGCGGGGCAAGGCAGGGTGTCACAGGCAGAGGGAAAGCCTCTGGAAGCCCCACGGCAATGAGTACAGGGCAGTCCTTGCCATTAGGCAAAGCTGGTGTGGCGAGAGCAAAGGGAGTGATGAGCTCAAGTGTGTAACTTTGACAGGTGTCCCTGTTCATCTCCAGGGCGAGGGGATGGTCAGGCTGCCAGCCCGGAAGCAGCAGCCTGAGATGGGGAACCCTCTGAAGGCATCTTCCTGAGGGAGTCTCCTGAGGGAAGAGGAACAGACAGGGAGGAACAGAGGGAGATGGCAGTGGGCTGTGAGCGTGAATGGCACCAGGGTCGCCCACCTTAGCAGGGATGGTGGTCTTTCTCCACATTGCTGTGGGGAGCCCCTGGGGACAGCATGTGGCCTCCTGGGCCTCCCAAGCCCAGGCAACACTCTTAGCCAAGGGGTGCTTCCTTATGGATGGTTGCAGATGGGGTCCTTACAGTGGGGTGATGAGGAGATCCAGTTTCACCAGCAACATCTCCTGAGGGAAGGGTTTGGGGGCGGGGGGCTGAGTGGTAGACTATCTATCATTGGAAAGAACCTCTCTGACCAGAGGGGAAATGCCTAGAGCATCCAGCTGTGATGGCAGACATCAGAAGAGGGCTGATGGGCGCTTGCTCTGCATGGGGGAGGTCCAGGTGGGAAAGGTGGGCAAATGTAAGACTTCAAGGAGGTCACATGTCCATGTGACAGATTGGCTGTGTTGGGCGAGGACAGCAAGCCTCAAGGCGACTCCTAGTGTCCAGACTCGCTAAGCGTAAACGGACTGTGAATGGACCAGGGGGCAAGTCTTGGCAGAAACCGCATGTGTGTGATGGACAGCTGGCATTTTTAGACATGACTTTGTTGCACTGGGAAGGTGGCTCTGTTCTAGGTAGTTGTCAGCTCTACTTTCAGTATGTATCCAGGCCCCGAGCCCTCTCCTGCCTGCATGGCTGCCATCCTGGGAAAGCCACTGCCATGTCCTGCTTGCTTCAGGGAAATAGCCTCCTAGTGGGCTCCCAGCTTCCATCCTTGCTGATCTACCATCATTCTTCATGCAGCTCTCAGAGGGAGCCTTCGGTACTGACCCTTTCATTGCGTTAATTGATTTCAAGTTTTTTTACTCCAAAATGTGTCAAAAATCCACAAAAGTTGAACGTCACAGTGAAAAGTGCACAGTGAGAGGCATGTCGCCCCTGAGCTCCAAATCCTTCAAGGCTCCCGCTCCCCCCAAGAAAAACCACATCCTTACGATTGTCAGAAGACCTGACTGGGCTTTCAGACGCTGCAGTTTTCTGCCTGAGCTCACCTGTTGTCACTTCCCCAGGATCGCCCTGCTTCAGCCTCGGTGACATGCAGGCTCTTCCTTCAGCATGTCGAGATGAGCCCTGAGCCCTTTTGCACTTGCTGTTCCCTCTGTCTGGGGCATATTCCCCATGTCACAGCTCCTTCTCACCTCTTCGGATAAAGTGTCAGATCTCAACTGCTCAGAGATGCCTGCCATAATCATATGATTGGAAGTTGTGATTCACCCCAACCCCCATTTCCTATCTTCCTTCCTTACATTTCTCCACAGTAGTTGTCACCAAATGCAGCACTATCTGTGTGTGTGTGTGTGTGTGTGTGTGTGTGAATATGAGTGTGCAAGTGTCCGTGCATGTGAGTATGAGGGTGTGTATTTTAAACATGCTAGTTGACTGGTTCATCCCAGTAGAGAATTTCTTCCACGACAATGTTTCATCTCTTGGCCATGGCTGGTCCACAGCCCCTGGGCCCTGTCTCAGGGCACTGACCTCAGGCCTGCACATGGTGGGACGATGGCCCAGTAGATAGGAGGGAGCCTTTGCCCAGGTGTCAGTGTGAATGGTTTGCTCTCCCGTTTTGCAGGTTGTTTTGTCCCCTTCTCATTGGAGGGCTTGCTTCCATGCGTCTGGCATTCTCGAGCCCCCCAGTGGGCCTTGGGTAGTCATGTCCAGCCTCTGCCCACCATGACCACCTCCACCTGCTCACTCACTGCTCCTCCAGGGCTCATGCTAGCAAGTCACAGAGACCCTGCCCGGTTCCTTATGTCCTTGGGTAATTTCCCAGCAGATGCTCTTGCCCTCCTGGAGGATGGGCCCCTGCTCTGTGTTGTCGTGAGTCCTTAGAATCTGAGCAGTTAGGGCTTCCCACCAGACCACATGCCTGGAGACGCTGTGTGTCTTTTTCGCTGCTGTGTCCTCACAGTGCAGCCCAACCCCTGGCTCTACTCCTCACATCCTTGATCATCAGTAAACTCTTGGTCATTTGATACAATATTATAGGTGCTGAGAAGTATGCTGTTTCCATATAAACTTTTTCAAATAGAGGATCCATTAGTAGATATAGGCATACTGAGCATGCAACCAGGCCATGGCCAGGCCACATATGGCAATAGAACTTTGACCCCCATCCTCTGCAGCCACCAGCCCAGGGGGGTCAGGATCTGGTTGATGGTCAAGAGCTACTCATTTTCTTGTCCCCACTCCAACACAGGACCAACCAGAGGAAGTTAAATGTGCTCCCTACCAATCACACTGGATTTCCACCCCCAGCTTCCCCAGGCCCACAGTCTCTGTCAGCACACTGACACCGTCCTGGCTGCTTCTCAGAATATCTGCCTGCATTTGAGTCACTATCAGAGGTAAGTGATAGTGACTGACTCCCTTACTGCAGCAAGCTCCAAATAAATAGGCTTTAGTTCTCATTTGGGTGAACTCAGTTTACTACACACACACACACACACACACACACACACACACACACACACACACACTCACTCACTCATTTTTGGCTTTGGTTTTGACTGTCCCATTCAAAGATTAATGTAAGGGTATCGGGAATGACCTGGAAGTCCATCACACTGACATGTGCTATGACTTCTGAACCTGTGTTTGCATGTGGACTTACGGTATAGCCACCACTAAATGGAGGTATAAAGGCCAAAGGAACAAATGGTTGATAGAAATTTAGTAAAGGTTGTGGTGAGGTAATGGACTCTTCTCAGCGCACCTACCAAAGCAAGCGGGCTTGCCATCAGGGCTGCGGTCTGAGAGTCTATATAGGGTTCCTTTTTTGTTTTGGCATGTGGTGAAGATGGAAGAACCTAAGATGTGAGGGGGCTGGGTCCCTGAGCCACTGCCTAGAGGAGGTCCACCCGCTCTCTAGAACAGTCATTTCTGATTTTACATGAGTACAAGGTCAGACAATTTTGGCAAACTCATCCTAGAAAAAGTACTACGCACCTCACTGCTGAATATCACTCTGGTCACTTTGGAAGTTCTCCCCTTGGGAAGCTCTGCACCGACACCAGCAATTAGTCCACCCTTCAAAGCAATTTTGGAACTCTTTCTGGAATGGCCACAAGAGCTGTCGTCGTATTACCCTTGATGTCCTGAATGGCATTCAAATGTCTTCCTTTCAATACTTCCTTTATCTTTGGGTAAGAAAGAAGTCATTGGGGGCCAGATCAGGTGAGCAGGGAGGGTGTTCCAATACAGTTATTTGTTTACTGGCTAAAAACTCCCTCACAGACAGTGCTGTGTGAGCTGGTGCATTGTGGTGATGCAAGAGCCATGAATTGTTGGTGAAAAGTTCAGGTTGTCTAACTTTTTCATGCAGCCTTTTCAGCACTTCTAAATAGTAAACTTGGTTAGTTTTTTGTTCAGTTGGTACAAATTCATAATGAGTAATCCCTCTGATATCAGAAAAGGTTAGCAACATAATTGCAACAAATTCACGAACTTAATTGTCAGACTTGGTACAATGCCAATTTCAATGACAGTTTGCTAAGTGAGGATATTTGGCGATATCTCTGTTATAGCAGCTTGCATTTCCTAAACTAATATTTCAAACAAAGAGATAAAGACAAAAAAATAGCAGAGAGTGCCAGTTGCTGGAAGCTGGGCAGAGTGCCTGGCTGGCCACGTGGGGGTTTTGGGGCAGCCTCTCCCAGGAGGTGGCCTGGAGCTGACACAGAGAGATGACACAAGCTCTTTTACAGTCCGGGCCGGGACAGGAGTTTGCACAAGGCCTGGGGCTCGAGGGCCTGGAGTTTTGAGATGCAGGAAGGAGGCGAGGGCTGTGCAGGTGTCGGACCAGGTGGACAGAGCACAATTGGGGATGATGGAGAAGTGGGCAGCGGCCAGAGCAAGGGAGTTGGGTAGGACAGAGAAGAAAGTGGATCTTCTTTGAAATTCAATGGGAATCTTACTGGTGTTGTAGCACAGGTGAGTTTGGTTTACATGTGTGAAGAATTGCTTTGTGTGGGATGGGCAATGGGTGGTAGACAGCCGCTGTGGGAGGCTGGGGCTGCCGTCCAGTCAGGGGACAGCAGCAGAAAGGGAGGTGGAGGGATTGGGGCATGTTTTGGAAAGAGAGCAGACGGGACTTGCTGAGGATTAAATGAAGGGTGGAGAAGTGTGTGGACAAAACCCCAAAAAACAGTTTCCAGGCTCTCGGCCTCACATAGAAAGGTGCTGGCTCGGGTAGTAAATGGCCATCAACTGTGATCAGATGCCAGCAGCTGTGGCTAGTTGGCCGTCAGCTGTAACCCGTAGGCCATTGGCCACTAATATAACGGCTGTGGCTACGCTAGCAGGAAAGGAATGGGGGCTAGCAAGAAGACGGTGGCTGGCAAGCGCGGACTGCTGTTAGGCAGATTATGTAGATCCTGCTTCCTGTGTCTCCAGCCAAGCCTCCAGCGAGAATATATTGGTTTGACTCCCCTATCTATGGCTCCGTGGGTGTTCCTTTTTGGCCTTACCGTGTCCTGCGTTCTTGGGCGGGGAGTGGGAGCTGAGACCCTGCACGACAAATGGCGCAGCGAGCAGGGTGCCCCTCACGACAAGAAGAATCAAGGATTCAACAATTTGCCTGGATTGCTGACTGAAGACCTTAAAGAGAAGTTTCCAGAGAGGGATAAACTCCGGGGTTAGCGACGGGCCATCCCGAGCAGGCACACAAACCCTTGGAGGTAATATCCTTGGAGCAGCATCGCCATGAGATAAACATTCTCTCTATTTATTTTATTGAAATTAAAATCCAGAAACATTGTCTATAAAAGGAGCCCCAAGGCGACAGCTTCCCGCTCTAAACCCAATATCATTAAATTAGTTTCTGCAAAACAACATCACCTGTCACATTAAATTAATGCAGCCTATTGCATTTTATTGGGTCTGCAGTTTTATAGTACTTGATTTGAAAATTATTTTGGTTTATAGTTATATAAAAGCTACAAAGCACAGAAAATTTATACCGATTTTTATGTTGTTACATATTTAAGTCACATTACAATAATTAAGTCAAGACAGGAGATCTGTGATGAATTTATTTTTCTTTTAAAGGGTATGGAGATTGTGTTCCGGTTTGGTGCCTTGCTAAAAATCACTCTTGTGGGTCTACTGTGGGTCCACAAATTTGGCCCTGTTGGTGTCTGTGTGTGGAGGGGACCCACTGCACACATTTGTAGGGTTGTGTTCATCACTGGGAAAGAGATGCCGTTCCCGACCTTGGCTGCACATGGTCGTCACCTGAGGAGTGTACTGAATGGATGCTAAACTTACAGATCCCAATTTAATTCATCTGGGGTGAGGCCTGGGCATGGAGGTTTAGAAAGCAGTGCAGGTGACTGGAATGTGTAGCCAGGTTGGGACGCAGGTGAACAGAGCAATGCTGGCCTGTGATCCGGATGATGGCCACGTCTCATCAACGCCAGTCGGTGGCTTTGGGACAGACAGACAGAAGACATGAAATTCAGTGGGAGGCCACCTTCTGGGAGGGAAGCTGGTTACCGCTTTGGTAATGCAGAGATCTTAGTCTGTATGGCATGTGTTTTGATTGAGGAAAAAGCAAGAGAAAATGCAACATAAGGAGTTTTAAACAGACAAGAAATAGGAAATTCACCTTCGTGGCTATAAAAAATATTTGTACTAAAAAATCCCAGGTCAAGAGGGCACCTCGGAATGAAGTGTATTTCTGAAAAGACCACACAGCAAACAGGCAGCTGTCATCCCTCTGGGCCTGGAGTCACACTGCCGGTGTCAGGAAGTGACAGGGTGGCTCTGGGGCTGATGGTGGGCTGACTGAGGCATCTGTGACCAGCAGCATCACCGGCACCTTCACATCTGGTCTCAGCTGGAAGTCAGGCTGCCCCAAACGTCTCTGCTGTTTCACCTCTTTGTGGAATCAAATGGCGATTCCTACACCTGGTGTCTTGCTTGCCCCCGTCCTCTGTGCTTCCCACACTCTCCTGAGCACATTTACTTACGTTCTGCCTCCCTTGTAAGCCAGGATCATCAGATCATCAGACTTCTCTCTAGACCCTTACCCTTAGTTCAGTGTTTGTAAATAGTTGGAACCCAGCAATGCTGGCGAGTCACACAGCAAACCGATCCAGAATGCCAGCTTTTTCATGGGCAATTGAGAGCTTATGCTTGGGCTTCCTTTCTGCCAACTTAGAGTTGTTAGCATGGGTGGTGGTCAATCCTCCTAGAGGACAGTCATGGGAACTGTCCATTGCTGGAGCCATTAGGAAAGTGGAAGTTGTGCCAGGTTGGGTGGAACTCATCCTGCACAAGGAAACTCTGAGCTTTCTGGAACTGGACACAGCAGCTGCAACTGAAAGTGGCTCAGGGATTTTAGGAAGGTTTCCTAATGTCGCCTATCCTCTGCTTCAGCATCTATATCACACGGGTGCCTTGGAACAGACCATCCTCAGACCGGGGCTCTCCAAGTGAGGTGGTAAGACCGGCAGCTGACGGCCCCACGGGACCTGCTGAATCAGAAATCTTGCTGTCTATAATAACACGCTCTTGAGGGGGTGTTGATGCATGCTAAAGTTTGAGAACCACTGACCTAGAATACTTCCATTTCTTTCATTCTGTTCTCTACATTTACTCCTTGCTGCATATTTATTGAGCAGCCACCATGACAGCACCGTGCCGTTCACAACTCACCACTTTGGCATAGGGGTCGTGTAGCTGTCTCCAGAGGAGGGGTTCTGAGCAGAACTTTGGGGGAAAAAGAGAAGTTATCCTGCAGATCCGAGGCAGGGGCATGGGGGTGGGGCCAGGACCACTGGTGTTTTGTTGGGTCACAGGAGACTCTGTGTGAATGTGAAATGAATTTCTATCACATCCAGTCATGGTGAGTTGGGCATTGTTTGATAGAAAAGTTAGCTTATCCTGATAGATTACACGTATATATGGAAGGCTTATTTGTGTCAATGTGCCCAAGACTGGCTCTCAGAGACTTAAGAATCCAAACAGGTCTGGCTGGGCACCTCGATGGATGATGTGGCACGGAGCTGAGAAGAAAGCAGCTCTGGAAGATGACAGCTCAGCTTTGTGCATGCTGAGCTCGGTGAGCCAACGATCTATCCAAAGAGAAGCAGCATGTGGGTCCACGGGTCAATAATTCAGAAGAGAGGTCTGGGATGAAGTCATAGGACAGGGAGTGCAGAGCATATAGACAGGGAGACTTCCTGGGAAAGAGGGTTTGGAAACAAGCCCCGAGACACCCTGCGTTTAATGAATGGATGAAGAACACCCACATGAACTGAGATAAGAGAAACCAGAGAACCACACAGTCAGACAATAAGTGAGTTCTTCGGAGAAGACTGTGGTCAGCAGGGTCAAATGTTGTGCGAGGAGAATAGGGAAGGACTTAAAATTGGCCTTTGGTTTATATGCGGGAATGTCCTGTGGGAACATTTTGGGGAATAATCAAGGACAAAGCTAGAAGACAAAGCTGAAGCATGTCTGAAGTACAGCTGGCTGATGCTGGTTTGCATATTATGCTGTCTCTGAGGTGACATCCTCAAGTAATTAAACATTGAGGGCGTAACTATTAAACGTGACAGCTGCCTGGGCACCTAGACGAAGAGCAAAGAGCCTCATGACCTGGGCACAAATCAGGCTGTACAACTTAACAGATGTGTGACCTTGGGATATTGCTTAAGCTTTCTATGCCTCATTTCCTCATCTGTAAAATGGAGTGAAAATAACAATACCAATCTCACAGGTAATTGGTGCTCGGAACAGTGTCTTGTATGCCGTTAAGTAAGAAAACATGTTAGATATTACTCTTTTATTTAGTAAAATTTCATTAGGTGTGGGAGATACTAACATCATCTCAGCAAGGCTCTATTTCTTGAAAACTCTAGTGGTAGCCCACATATTAATGGTGGCCTGTGTTACGTTATTTTCTGAAGTTGCCTGGTTAAGAATTACCTGGGATTCTTGTTAAAGACAGAAATTCCTGGCCTCCACCCTAAAGGTCCAGACCCAGATTCACAAGGAGACAATCCTTGGAATCTGTTTAAAGCAAGTCCCCAGGGATCTTCATATTCAGATGAGGAAGAGAAATTCTTCTGGAAAAAAACCAAACAAACAAAAAAACAAGGCATAGATTATAAAATAGATAGGTGCACAGGACACGAGGGTTGAGACTGAGCAGGCTAAATCCCAGAGGGAGAAATAGGAATAGAAATAGAAATGCTAAAGAGAATCAAGAGACTTACTTTAGATTTAAGACCATGCATAGGTTGGAAGTGAAAGGATGGAAAAATATATTCCATGTAAATCGTACCCAAGTGAGAACAGGAGTGGCTATACTAATACCAGACAAAATAGTCTTTAAATCAAAACTGTTACAAGAGACAAAGAAGGACATTATATAATAATAAAAGAGTCAATTCACCAAAAAAGATATAACAATTATAGACATATATGCACCACACATCAGAATTCCTAAATACATAAAACAACCATTGACAGAATTGAATGGACAAATAGATAGGTCTACAATAACAGGAGACTTCAATCCCCATTTTCAATAATGCATAGAACTGGACAGAAAGTCAATAAGGAAATAGAGGACTTGATAACACAATAAAACAATTGGACATATACAAAATACTTCACTGACAAGAGTGGTGCATTGTTCTGCATTTCTCAAGTGCATATGGAGCATTTTTTAGGATAGACCATATATTAGACTACAATGGACTGAAACTCGACATCAATAGCAGAAGAAAAACTAGAAAATCACAAATATATGGAAATTAAACAACACTCTCTGAAACAACCAATGAATCAAAGAAGAAATCAGAGGGGAAATTTGAAAATATCTTGAGACAAATAAAAATAAAATCACATATACCAAAACTTATGGAATACAGATAAAACAGTGCTAAGAGAGAAATTTTAATGGTAAAGGCTTACATTTTAAAAGAAGAAAGGTCTCATAACAACAACCTTACTTTACACCCTAAGTTACTAGAAAAAGGACAAACCAAAGCTAAAGCTAGCAAAAGGAAGGAAATAATAAAGATTAAAGTGGAGATAAAATCGAAAATGAAAAAAAAAATAGGTTTCAGGTGTACAATTCTGTAATCCATCATCTGTGTATCACATTGTCACCCCAATAAACTTTAATTAAAAAAAGAGAAAAATAAATGAAATCAAGAATCAGTTATTCAAAAAAAAAATCAGTGAAGTAGACACACATTTAGCTGGAAAAAATACTCAGATAACTAAAAATGGAAACAAAAGTGGAGACATTACAATTAATTTTACAGAAATAAAAAGGATTGTAAGAAAAAAGTTATAAACAATTGTATGGCAACAAACTGGAAAACTTAGATGAAATGGACAAATTCTTAGAAACACACAACCTACCATGATTGAATCATAAAGAAGTAGAAAATCTGAGTAGATTGATAAGTAGTAAAGAGATTGAATTAATAATTACAAACCCTGCAACTAAGGAGAAAAAGCCCCGGACCAAATGGCTTCACTTCTACCAAACATTTGAGGAAGAATTAACACCAATCCGGCTCAAACTCTTCCAAAAAATTCAATAGGAAAGAACATTTCCAAACTCATTCCATTAAGTCAGAATTATCCTAATATCGAAGACAGCTAAAGACATTACAAGGGAAAAAAAATCCCTACAAACCAATATCTTTTATGGATATCGATGCAAGAATCCTTGACAAAATATTAGCAAACAGAACTCAAAAACTCATTAAAAGGATTATACACCATGGCCACGTGTGCTTTATTCCTGGAATGCAAGGATCACTTAACTATGATCAACAGGATAGAGGGAAAGAAGAACATGATTATCTCAACTGATGCAGAAAAAGCATTTGACATTATTCAACACCTCTTAATGATTAAAAACCACCCCCCACCACACCCAACAAACCAGGAACAGAAGGAAACCTCAAAATAATAGACACATATGTGAAAAGCCCACAACTAACATGATATTCAGTGGTGAAGGACTGAAAGCTTTTTCTCTAAGATCAGGAACAAAACAAGGGTGCCCACTTGCACCACTTCTATTAAACATAGTACTGGAAGTCCTAGCCGCAGCAATCAGACAAGAAAAAGAAATAATAGGCATCCAAATTGAAAAGGAAGAAGGAAAACTCCCTGTTCTTAGATGACTGATATGTGGAAAACTTTGTACTTATATGTAGAAAATCTTTCAAATTTACTTGTTAGAACTAATAAGTAAATTCAGCAAAGATTTTGGATATAAAATCACACTCAAAAATCAGTTGCATTTCTAAATACTAACAATGAAAAATCCAAAAAGGAAATTAAGAAAACAATACAATTTACAATAACATTAAAAAGAATAAACTATTTAGGAATAGACTTAAGCAAGGAGGCAAAAGACTTGTACACTAAATTCCACAACATATTGCTAAATAAAATTTTAACAGATGCAGATAAATGGAAAAACATCCTGTGTTCAACTCAACAACAACAAAACCCCCCACCAATTAAAAAAATTGGCAAAGAATCTAAATAGACATTTCTTCAAGGACGATATATAAATGGCAAAATGATGCTCAACATCTCTAATCATTTTGGACATGCAAATCAAAACCACAATGGGATACCACTTCATACCAATTAAGATGGCTGCTATTAACAGAAACAAATAGCAAACAGGTGTTGGTGAGGATGTGGAAAAATTTTAACTCTTGTGCATTCCTGATAGGAATGTAAAGTGGTGAAACTCCTATTGAAAGCACTTGGACAGTTCTACAAAAAATTAAAATAGAATTACCATATCATCCAACAATTCTACTTCTGGGCATATAACTAAAAGAACTGAAAGCAGAATTTCAAAGGGTAGTTTGTATAATTATGTTCAAAACAGCATTATTTACAATAGCCCGAAATTGGAAGCAACCCAAGTGTCTATCAATAGATGAATGGATATACAAACAGTGGTATATACATGCAATGGAGTATTATGCAGCCTTAGGAAGGAAGGAAATCTGACACATGCTACAACATGGATGGACCTTGAGGACATGATACTAAGTGAAATAACCCGTCACAAAAAGACAGATTGTATGATTTCACTCATATGAGGGACCTAGAATTGTTAAATTCGTAGCATGGTGGTTGCTGGAAGCTGGGGAAGGAGGAACGGGGAGTTGTTGTTTAACGCGGACAGGGTTTCAGTTTTATATGATGAAATGAGTTTTGGAGATGGATGGTGTCTACAGTTGCACAACAATGGGAATGCATATAAGACTACTGAACGGTACACTAAAAAATGCTTAGAATGGTAACATTTATGTGTATTTTAGCACAATTAAAACAAGTGAAGGGTGATGAAAACCATGGGGAGGAGGGAATTTATCAAGGAGGCAATGGAGGGGCCTCCAGAACCCAGAAAGAGGGTGACTTGGACATTGAGGTTTTGGAGTGGTGGTTCTTCGTGTGTGGAAAGCTTGTGTAGGAGGAAGGGATCTCTGGTGACGGGGAACCAGTTAGGACTACATGGTTCTCAAGCATTCAGGGGTGTCAGAATGGCTGGGAGCTGATTAGGCTGTACGTGTAGGGTCCCCACAGACTTGCATTCAGTAGGTGTAGAGAGGACCTGAGAATGTGCATTTCTAACAAGCTCACAGGTGATTACTGTGAGTGGGACCTGGTTGCACTTCCAGCACCACTGTCCCAGGCAGAAGGCATGGGCTTATCAAAAGGTGCTGGAAACAAAATGGGCAGCCAGCCTATGACAAGCAGGGTGATGTCTGTGTCCATCTTCAGGGTCTGGACTGTTTATACTCGAGCTGCAAGGTTTACAAGAAGCCATCTGAGGTGGATTGACTACTCACTCGCAAGAATAGCATCATCGTATAAACAACTCCAAATGATCCATTTCCTGGATCTCCCCTCCCCACTTGCCCCAGGTTCAGCAAAATGAAACCACCTGCCTCTGTGAGAAAGGCTTCCTATACTTTCTTACCTGCTTTTATGGGCCTGGTGATAAGGGTTCTGACCTTGCTAATTGTCTCTCGTCTATCACGTGACCCAGTAAGATAGCAGTCTGCACACTGTGGGCTCCATGCTTTGATGCTTTTTAGGGCTGAATGCAAGCGGCGGCTTTTAAAAACATAGAGTTAATAATTCTCCAAGCTGGAGCCAGGATTTGCACTCCGGGGAAGGTTGACTTTGTGTTGGGAAGTCTGCCGCGACATCTGGCCCTTGGCAGGGTTTCCGGGAGATACAGGCAGCTGCTGCTTCCTACTTTCCCACCCTGGAAAAATATGACAGTTCCAATAACCTCCACAGCTGCTGGGAAGATAGCAGACTGAGTCTGGGGTCTTCTACCCTCAGAGAACACTCTGAACGAAATTGGTGCTGGGCTTCTGGGGCCAGCCTCACTCCATCTCTGATTTGATCCTCTTCTCTGGGCATCTATTACGTTTCAGGGGAGGCTCTGGCTCACAGGTGTGTGTGTAGCAGATCCTTTTGGTCTTCAGCCTTGGGGAGCTTGCATATACAACCCATCTCCCCAAACAAGGCCATCTTGTCAGGCCACCATGGGCTCTGGGCACCCAGACCGCAGTGTAAAGTGCCTCTTGACTCTGGCCAGCAGCTGCCTCCTGGTCCCTATGTACTTGGCCTTGAGCTTCTGGGGGTCTGAGGGTCCCTCTTCCCCTTTCCTTCTTGTTCTGCCACTCTATCCCACTCATGGTGGCCACTACCCCTGTGACACTGTTGGGGGAACTTATTCCTATTCCTGGTGGCACATTCTTTGTCTGATGGATGTGTCTCCCTGTGGTGCTCTGTTGGGTGTGGGCTCCAACAAGGCAAGAGAGTAGACGTTGAATGTGTGAGCTCTGGGAGAGGAAGTGTGTGATTGGACCTGGCTCTGGGAAGCGTCTTGGACATATGACAGTCCTCCTCCGAAGGGCATGTCCCCTCTTGGGGGAGCACCCAGTCAGTGCCTGGCATACTGTAGGCTTTAAAGAAATGTCTCTTGTTTTCATCATCATGACACCATGGCCTTGGAGAGCACACTGGTTCTCCCCACACTCCTCCCAGCTCTTTGTGAGGCTAGGTGCCTATGAGAACATCAGCAGGAGAAACAATGGCCTTGGTTCCTTCTAGGAGAATTCAAGATGCTCCTCATGCTGGATCATTATGGGAGTGAAGTTAGGGGTCAGGAGGAGAGGAGGGTGGCTTTGTTTCCAGGGCAGACTTTTCCATTCCCTAATAGCACCAGGAAAACAGTGTTAATACATCCTGGCAAGAAATAAATAACTTTTAGCCTTGGGAAAGTTGGCTTGAAGAGAGGGTGCCTGCTCCAGCTATTGCTGTTTGAGAAGAACAGGCTCTCGCAGCCCACACTGAATCAAATATGATGATATACAACACTCCTGGCACTGTCTCTGCATGGAAACTGTGCAGCTTCTGGGAAGATGGAAAATAATGACAAAGCTGTGGAAAGAGGACTCAGGTATCCTAAATTCCAGACTCTGTCTCCAAACACACAAGCCTCCACATAGAGAAGGATGTGCCCTGTGGAGCGTGGCCTCTGGCGCTGTGGCAGATGGCACAGCACTGCCAAGGCCTCCATCCGTAGTGTCCTCTGGGCTGAGCTGCCTGGGTAGGGTGCTAAGGGCAGGGCTGTCTCCAGTGGGGGGAGGATGGGACCCGGGCACTGTAAGAGTTGCCATGGAGACTGAGGGTAGCACTTGGGCTGAGGGAGCAGCATGCCCCCTGCCCCCTCTGTCTCTCCATTGCCCAGGGGCTGGGTGTGAGAGGGGCTGTGTAAGATGGCGCAGGGAAGCGTAGGGCACACAGTGAGGAGGGGATGCCCTATGCTGATCATGGCAAATTCAGTCTTCTGTCTTCATTAGGACGGAAACTCCTCAATGTGTATTGGGGATATAAAACATACACACTTGAATCTCAGTCTCGTATTTATGACAAGCTAAGAAATTGAGTACCTGGGGATGACGTTTTAATGAGTGAACGTGTAACTAGTCAAATACATGTGGAAAGGTGTTTTCAATAAACGCATAGCTTTGAAATGCTCTATCTCTAAATCCTGAATGTATGAAATACACGCTCATTTCAGGAGAATGTAATCAATATTGTCAACAAAATCATGAAAAATTCTTTTGATGACATTAGGCTATTGAGCAAGGCACCATTTTTATTTGACATTTCACATTTTATGTTGCATCATTTTAAGGGTCATTCTGTAAGTAAATTTTGGGATTTGAAATCAGCTGTGTATTTATTTGTGTAGGAGAACCCGACCTTTGACGGAAAGCAGCGGACTTGGCCTCACAAGTTTCCACACCTCTGTCTAAAGAATCCCCTATGTAGAGAACGAAGGCACCATATCACACTGTGACAAAACCATCAGCTAGATTCCCTCAAATCATGGGTCAGGTTCTGTGCAGCAAATGGCAGGTAAGGGAAATTAAGATACGTAAACGGACCAAGAGGAAATAGCCCTCAAGTTCCACAGGGAGAATCCAGTCTGGCCATTAAGAGCTTTGTGATAATGATGTGCGGAGACTGGCTGCTAAGGAATCCGTGACAAAGGTTTGGGTGGCTTTTTCTCCTTGGAACACCGGTAAGGACAAAGCTAGAGTAGCCTGGCATGTGATCGCCCTGCTTTGGCTGGCCACCAGCGGTATCCTGTAGAAATGTGGCTTAGCTGTCATTTCTCCAGTCTCTCCTGACCCCCTGGACCAGGACAGGGAGCTGGTTCTCACTCCTCTAATCTCCATGCAGCCCCACAGCTACTCTTAGCACGTGGCACCATGACTTCTTGACACACGTCCCTGCGTGCACGAGCCCACGTAACATGGTCACTCACGGTTCCTTTCACTGGCCCAGGAGTTGAGCTCGGTTCCCTTGCAGCTCCTCCCATGCAGCACAGTTCACCAGTAATGAAGGTGCAAATATTCCTCCCTCCAGCTGGGTTGGTGACACTGCTCTGCTTGGGTGCTGAGTTTCAGATGGAGAATTAATACGGACCCAAAAGACGGTCCTAAGTTTTTGTTTGCACCATCCAGAGGCTAGTAGAGCTCAGCAAGTTGGTTGGATGGGGCACAGTTTCAGACCTCCATCCCTATGGTGGCAGGGGTGGCTGTGTCCTCACTTGAGGGTGGTGAAGATGGCACCTTGAGCTTGGACCTGAGGCTGCTTCTGTGAGGGGTGGGTGTGCCCTACAAAGCAGCCCCCCGCTAGGCTTTCCATCCACCCACTTGTGTCTGCAGGGCCTTGGTTCTCCATCGTTCCTCCTCTCACCAGGCTATCCCTCCCTTCCCACCTCTTTAAATGTGATCAAGAGTCTCCTTTTAAAATAAGACAACCTCCCCTTTCACCTTGCCTGCCCCACGTCTGCTCTCCACCTCTTCTCTCTCATTCCCATTTGATTCCTGAGAGAAGAGGCTTCCTCAGTGCTCCCTCTCCAGCCCACCCCCACCGGCCCCCCACACTCCCAAGAGAAGACTCACTCTGCTGCTCCTCAGGCCACGTGGGACTTCACACATCCATCTTCAGACGGGTATTGTCAGGGTGGTCCCCAGGACACACTTTCTCTTAGGGACTTTCGGACACCTCCCTGGTGGTTAAATGTTTGCTGAACAATGAAATCATTCTCGGGACCAACAGGCGTTTCTTTTGTGGCAGGGAAGATGCAGTTTTTCACAACTTGTATACATCCTGGATGGGTTGGAGACTATTGTTGCCACTAGAAATTTGACCTGCGTGAGCTGAGTCTCATCTGCCCTCCCTTTCCTGTTTACCCTTCCAAGGAAGGGTGGCACCAGTAAAAGGGACTTGCTGAGAGAGAAGGGTCTGGCTCTGCCCCCCTAGACTGGAGTGGCAGCACCGAGTGTGCAGAGTAGCCTGGGGGCCGGTGGCAGGTGTCAGAGGCCTGGACACACTGGCACCTGAGCTGAGCCGCTGGTCTTGTTCACTTCCTCTCCCAGCATCTGTGTCTTCACTCACAGCTCAGAGGTGCAGGTGAGACAGGAGAGGACTGCAGGGAGTGAGCGTAGGGCACCTTCCCACCCTGATGATGCCTGGGCTGGTGGGCAGGGGCAGGGGGAGCTCACGAGGAATTCCTCTCCCTTAGGACCACACACAAAGGGGAATTTGCTATCCGTTGGGCAGATGTTTCCCAAGGCTACGTCAGAAGGAATAAACTGTGAAATCCAGCTGGCTGGTGTAATAAGTTCTAGGGAATTGGGGGCTGGAGCTGGGACTTCCTTCTGGAAAAGCCAAATACTCGAGGGCAGAATTTCTCAAACTGGGCAAATTTGCCCCCAGGGGACATTTGGCATGTATGGACACTGGCTTGGTTGTCACTACTGGTAGACGTCCTACAGTGCACAGGGCAGCCCCACAACAGTTGCTAGGCCCCAGATGTCCATGGAGTGGAGGTAAGAAACTCTGTCCTGAGCCACCACATTGAGGGCTGGTTCTCCTTGTGGGCTGGGGGAGTTTCATGAGGCCAGGACTTAGGCAAAGGTTCCTAGGTGGAAAGGAGGCGAAGAGATGAGGAGAGCACTCTGGTCCTAACAAGGGTCCTGGGAGTGGCTCATTGGCCACCGCCACCACCCCTCTTCTTGCAGCTCCTCATGTCCTTCCCAAGGCTGGACCCCAAGCACCACGTGTCCAGAGCTCCAGGCACTTGAGATGTGCGGGTCTGCACCAGGAGGCAGGGAGGGATACTCTGTTCTAGCCCAAATGGGAAAGGGGGAGCTCACGGTGAGACCTATGTGAGTTGGAAGTAGTGTTAGGAAGACAGTGGGATAGAGCATCAGGACCTTTCATTCTCCAGCTGTTTATCTGATGGGTGACATAACCTCAGAACTCAGTGACTTAAAACAGTTTGTTAGATCATATGATTATTGTGGGTTAGAGATCACAGCCAGGAGTGGCTGGGCAGATTTTTTTGCTCTGGGGAGCAGGGCTAAGCTAACTTGGAGATAATAAGCTGGCAAATGGGTCTGGGGGTCCAAGATCTTTATTCCCATATGTGGTAGATTGGTGGGTGGCTGCTGTCTGGACTAGGCTTGGACTATTGCCCAAGGGTTCAGCACAGAGCCTGAGCGGGGGAGGCTTCCTAAGGGTGCTTCAGTATTTCCCAAGAGAGTCTCTTGAGATGAGAAGAGAACACACCATTTCCTAATGCGGGGGCCCAGAACGGGCTCAGAACATGACATCACCTCCTGTCATTTCTGCCATACATCATTGGCCAAAATAGAACAGGAACCACCTAGATTCAAGGTGGAGGGGAGCAGCCCCCACCCGTGGATGGATGGGGGGGTGTGTCAAAGCGTCTGTAGCTGTCTTCAATCCCCCACACTCCAGCCTCCCTGCAGAGAGAAAGTGCAGTGGCTGGCATAGTGAGACCCGGGAAACGAGCCAGGTATGTTTCCCTCCTCTTCCAGGACAACCTAGCTCCGAGGACAGTCACACCAGGACATCCATAAGGCGGGAGGAACCCTAGTGATGAGCAAGACGTGTGTAAGCGGCCCAGCTGAGCATCAGACGCTTCCCCACAGCTGGGTGGTCTGACTGTTCCTGTTATTCTCTGGTCACCCTCCACCCCTTGAGCCACATCCGTGCATAATGTCCTCACTACAGAACAGCTAACAGAGCCAGAGCTGCTCCTCGCATCCCCAGTCATGTGACTGCGTGGCCCAGATTGTGCCCGCCAAGTGTGCACTTGGTGAGAAGGTCTGCCTGAGGCCCCAGTGGAGAGTGTGGAGGGAGAGGTCGTTCAAGAACAAGCAAGCCCTGCACCTGCAGCTCCTGCTTCCTCATGCTGGGGCACATCATGGCTCAGGGACTGTTTAGAAGACTCCTGGGGGCTTTGTAACGTGCCCAGTGGGAACGCCTGTGCAATGGGAAGGGCTGACGAGAGCAGGGTTGGTACTGTTGCCATTATTTTGCTGTAAATGTAGGCTGGAAGTCTCAAGGCTCCTGTTTCACCCCAACTGTTCAATGTGCTGCAGAGTTTGAAGTGTGTTGACATGATGTGCCTTCAAGGAGGGGTCTGCAGCCCTTCTGCTTCTCCCGCACCTGGGGGGTCCTTAGAACTCTGCTGGTGATGTAGGTCTCTGCCCTGGGGGCTCCTCTCCTTTCTCTCCTCCTCCCCTCGCCAGCCTTGCTCGGCTCCTATAGCCCTTTTACGTGTAAATATACTTCTGGTCATTTAAATCACTACCAACTGCAGCCAGTGCACACCTGCTCACACATGGCAAAAGCAGGAAAAAGGACGTGCACAGAATGTAGACACCTGTAGGAGTAGTTGTAGCTTCTGGTGTTGTTAACAGTTATTGAGGAGATCTGGGATGGCTGGCGAAAGGCGTCCTTTTAGAAGTTATTTCAAATGTGATGATGGTAACACTTCAAGTGCTGGGCATAGAAAATATTCAGTGAATTTCAGCCATTAGAAAAAAGACACAACTACTTCATGTTTCCCTTGATAGTGTTTTGTAACATTCTTATCAGTAGGTGAGCTCCGGTCCCGTCTGTGATGTTACTTCTGACTTCCTTCTGCACGGCACAGGTAACACTTGAAGAAATGGTCCTGCCCTGGTAAGCAGGTAGCTGGTCTGGAGGCACTCCATAAATGTGAGCTGGTGTCCAGGAAGCACATTTCTGCTCTAGAAACAAACCTAGTACAATCCTTTAGCGATTAAAATGTCATAAATAAACTGTTTTATCCTTTGGCTTGGATTCGTTTTGGAGGGGAGGAAGCCTGGGCCATGGTCCCCGGACATCCGTTCCCTGCTGTGTGTCCCTTGGAGGCTCAGGAGATGTTGGTTGAATACCTTTTCTCTACCCAGATCATGAGCACTGGACTGGTGGTGTCAGCCTCCCATCATCCACCTCTGTCATCCCTTTCTTTGCCTTTCATAGGTGGCAGATTGGCACCCAGAGAGCCCTCTGTACTTGTGTCTGCATGTGTCGGGATGGTCCTGCCGCATCAAACATAAAGGAAGGACGGAAAACGGCTCTCTCACATCCTTACAAACCATCCATGTCCTGTCGATTTGACATGCAGGCCACATGCAGCCCACTTTGTGTTCTCCGAACTGAAGTGTTGTTGGGAGTCAGTGATACATGCTTGTGTATGCCATGTACGAGGTGTGACAATTAAGTTTGCGAACTCATCCTAGGAAAAGTGCTACATACCTCATTGTTGAATATCACTGTGGTCACCTTTGAGGTACTCCCCTTGGGAAGCTATGTACCAACGCCAGCGCCTGGTCCACCCTTCAAAGCAATTTTGGAACTCTTACTGGAATGGCCATCAGAGCTGTCGTCGTATTACCCTTGATGCCCTGAATGTCATCAAATGTCTTCATTTCAATATTTCTTTTATCTTTGGGTAAAGAAAGAAGTCATTGGGGACCAGATCAGGTGAGCAGGGAGGGTGTTCCAATACAGTTATTTGTTTACTGGCTAAAAACTCCCTCAGAGACAGTGCCAGGTGAGCTGGTGCATTGTGGTGATGCAAGAGCCGTGAATTGGTGATGAAAAGTTCAGGTCGTTTCCGTCTAACTTTTTCATGCAGCCTTTTCAGCACTTCCAAAGAGTAAACTTGGTTAACTGTTTGTCCAGTTGGTATAAATTCATAATGAATAATCCTTCTGATATATACAAAAAAAAGTTAGCAATATCGTTGCAACAAGTTTGCGAACTTAATTGTCAGACCTCGTATGTCTTGGCAGAAAGCGGTGCACGGACACACCAGCTTTACTCCTGAACTCGCGTCCTGTGACAGGTGCTGTATTTACTTAGCTATTTCCCTCACCAGTGGAAAGTACACAAAAGGCTGCTCATTTATTTATTTAGGGGCTACCAAAGAATCGTGCAGAAAACACCTTACATTGTGTGCAATCTGGTGTGTTTAGTGTGGCTGTTTCCTGGGAATATATGCTCTCTTGAAAAGAAAATCTGAGAATTGGACACTCAGGAGTATGAAAATGACGCATGCATTCTAAAACTTACCCAGAGGGCAGGGTGTCTTGTTATTGCAGGACTCGCCTGTGAGGGTGCAGGTGCCAGCCTCTGCTTATTGTGTGGGTCCACACTGTGGGTACACCAGCCACCTCAGGGCTGCCCCAGAAAGCTACACACAGCCTGCGCAAGGCAATGAGAGGTGGGAGAACCTGTCCAGCCTTCCAGGGCCACTTTCCCTGTGAATGGTCTCCTGCTACAAGGTGCTGTGCTATAACGTGCAGTGGACCCAGAGGGCCCCGTAATGGGCCTGGGAGGTGGACATTGGGTTGATGTGTGGACTCCTCAAGGCTTCAGTGGCTCTTCTGATGTCAGGCTTACAGTGGAGAGGACCACTGCTTGTGGAAAGGACTAATGAAGGATGCTTGCTGGATTAGGCCAGGTGGCCAGGGCGAGGAGGGAGTTGGGTGATTCTAAGCCCTGACCAGACTAAATTCAACTTCAAACCCTGGGCTGGGTCTGGGTGTCACTGTTCAAATTTTCCGGGTGATGCCTAAGCGCCTTCAAGTCTGAGGAACACCGCCCGCCACTGCCAGGATGGAGGGCATGCACGTAAGCCTCCCAGGCCATCCTGTTGAAGACTCCTTCTCGGTCTTCTTGAGGTTGGGTGAGTCCGGATCCGACTGGCTCTTAAGGACACCAAGGGGTGACAAAGTGGTGGCACTGTTTGTGCATATGTTAATTTGAACTTTGTTCTCATGTCTGTTTCTGCAGAAAGATGCAACACAACACAATACAACATAGCATAACACAGCACAACACAACACAGCACAATTACACAAGCCTGGAGAGTGGCTAGGCCTTTGCAGTCCTCCGTCTCCCCGAGTGAGTGTTACTGCGCTCCAGAACAGCCCTGCTCTTAAGTTTTATCAGGAAACATCTGAGTGAGCTGCAGGGTCCTGTTCATCCATCGAGAAAGACTAGAGAGAATAGGGAGTGATGACATCTGCTTAGGGGCAGAATGGGGAGGGTAGACAAGACAGGGAGAGAGCCCAAGGCTGGGAGGAGAGGGTTACTTCTGGGGTCTCAAGGGTTTCAGGGATTGTACCCCAAGACCCCCAAGGGGTCCTGGAAGGGGCAGGACTTCAGAAAGTAATGGTTGCATGGGGTTCAGGAGGTTGGACCTCAGGCTACCTGTCTGGGCCCATGACTGTCCCCATGTAGCCTTGGACAACAAAGAGGGATGTCCACACTGACCACGCTCACAGGCCCGACCTTTAATGTTGCCAACTGCTTAGCACCCCAGGAACTGTGCACTCCTGGGACAAAGCCATCTGGTTGTGTCTAAGGGTAACCAAACAGCTAATACAAAAGCTCCCTGCCTCAGCCATCCTGCTCCATGACACATAACTCAGGAGAAATGAAGGCAAGTGTCCTCCAAAAACCAGGAACAGAAGTGCCTGTGGCTAAACAAAGTGTGGTCCGTCCGCACATTGGAGTCGTGTTTGGCCCTGAGAAGGAGGGAAACAATGACACGTTACATACAGTGTGGATGAACCTCAAAAACATGATGCTCGGTGAAAGAATCCAGATACAAAAGGCCACATATTCTATGATTCTATTTATGTGAACTATCTAGAATCTGTACATTCATAGGGACAGAAGCAGATTGGTGGTTGCCAGGGGCTGGCAACAAGGAAGGGGTTGGTGGTGGGGGAGAAACTATTTGATGGGTAGGGGGTTCTACTTGGCGTGATGACAATATTTTAGATAGAAGTAGTGATTATACAACATTGTGAGTGTATTAAATACCACTGAATTTTTCACTTTAAAAAAATGATTGGTTCCAGGTTGTGTGAATCTCACCCTAATAAATTTAAAAAAATGTTACGTGACTAAAACTGACAATAGCAGCTTTATACATAGTACTTCCAAACTGGAAGTGACCCAGATGCCCACCAGTCTCAGAATACAGTGTGCTTTGTCCACATATTGGCATTCTCCACAGCAAGGACAACGGATATGCATGCCATCAGGACTGGATCTCCCAAACCTGGTGCTGGGATGAAGAACTCTCACGCCACGTAAGTTCATTCAAATGATGGTCAGGAACATGCATGGCCGACCTGTGGCAGAGGAAGTCAGAGGAGAGGCCATCTCTGGAGGCACTTTCTGGGGTGATGAAATGTTCCATATTCTGATGTGGGGGCTATGGCATGGGAGTACACAACTGTCGAGACTCATCAAACTGCCTCCTTAAGATTAGTACGCTGTGCTGTATGTAAATTATGCTTCAATAAAGATAATAATTCTAAGAAAGGGGAAAGATCGATTTAGAGAAATAGACACATTCACCATTGTATATGGACTCGCTAACTCCGGGATGGCCAGACGCCCACCTGGGGCTGCTCCCCTGGCTGGTCCTTCTCTGTGGGCTGCCAACACCTGAGTCCAGCCTGGCCTCTCTGCTTCTACATTGTTTTGTCATTACCTGCTTTGTGAATCTGTCCCCAGCAGGTCTGGAAGCCCCTGAGGGCAGGGTGGGGTCTCAGTTCTCACGGGGTCACTGGTTTGGTGAGTAGTAGGAGCTTTATGACGTGTTGGGGAGGCACCGTGGTCAGGGAGTCTCCCTGGGGAGCAGGGGCGCAGATGCAGGGTGTCCCTGGTCACAGTGAGCTCAGAGGTCCCAGCCAGGGACTGCAGGCATCCACAGCTCTAGCTGTCACCTGCTCATATGCTGACAGGTGCCCCGAGGAGGTGTCTGGGTTAGACCCTCAGTGTCCTCTGTCTCGGGGTGGCAACCTTCAGGCCTCATTCAAACCTCATTCAAGCCTCGGTTTCTTTGAAATGGGGGGAAACCCTCTTCAGTGCTTGTGCTGCTCAGAGGCCCCTGGCTGTAGTAAACTGAGAAAGTGTATGGGGACATTTCTATGAAAGCTCGTGAGGTCTGATGCCCCCCCCCCAGGTACCTCCCCACCACTTTCAGTCCCTTGGGACTGCAGAAGCCCCCTCATCTACAGTTGCCCTGCGTGTTGAGACGTGACCCCAGGAAGACTCCCATAGGACGCTCAGCTCTGCCCTGACTTTGGGGAGGCCTCCTGACGCCTGCAAGCAGGGCTTCTCAGACCTTTCCGGACATGGAGGCGGCCAGGGCCCTGGGACACGCAGATTCTGACTCAGAGTCTGGGGGCTGGTGCTCTGTTCCTTGGGCTGCACTCTGAGTAGCAGAGTCGGGGAGGTCTGGTGGGCACAAAAGCACCTGATGACAAACGATGGACATGCACGTTTATCTACGTAGCATGGCAGCTCATACATACAGGAGCCTCCCTAACCCTGAATGTGGACGTTAAAGGACCATTAAACAATGAACCCGGGGTAATAAATGAGGCAGGTTTGCACCTGGAAGCTCAGAGTACTTCCCCGTCATCCCCTCCCCCCAAGTTTTCGGGTGTCTCTGCCTCGGCTCAGATGCAGATGCAGCAGCTCCCCCCACCCCCGCTGGTGTGAAGGCTGCATGGGAACTGTCCTGCCCAGCCGCTCAGGAACTTTCCCTTGCAACTCAACACAGTTTCCACAGGGCTATTTTTAGAATCCTATTTTTGCCCTGTTTGAAGTTCACGCTGACTTCACCGCTTAATTAGGAAGGGCACCTCCCTGGGATTGTCTGTCCTACACCCCACCCCGTGGACTGGACAGAGCAGAGTAGATCAAACGTCCCCCGGCTGGGACCTTGCATGGAGCCCTTCCCCTCCAGGGCCCAGGCATGGTGTCCGTGGAGGCTGCTGTTTGCTTCATAGTCTCACCTGTGCTGACCTGTCTGGCCCACCGGGTTCTCCCGGAAACCCAGGGTGAGGCTGACGAAGGGGTTTGGGCAGGGCCTGAGCTGGCCATGCCTTTCCATTTCAGGGATGCACTGCAGCAGCCCACACGGTTCACTGTCCCTCCAGAGCCTCTGCCTTTCTCACCTAGAGAGCTTGGGACCACACAGAGTCTCGGATTCAGTAGGTCTGAGGTCAAGCCTAGGATTTACATGTTTCACCTGATGCTACAGGACTAGGGCCATGCCTCCAGAACCACTGGTCTGTGCCAAAGGGCCTCAGAGTCTGTTGGGGAAATGCCAGGTCTCTTTGCAGTTGCAGCCCCACTCTGTGTCCTCTGGGAGGGCAGAGTGTGAACTGTGATCCCAGAGAGGCTTGGGCTCTAGTCTCCCTCCCATCCATCCTTTCAGTGTGATGATAGCCAGTCACCTAACTCCACTAAACCTCAGTTTTCCCATGTGTAAAATGGGTTAACATTTCTTATGATGTAGGGACATGGCTATCTAGAACCCAGAGGACCTCCTAGTGTGTTCCCCAGAGCTCCTTTCTGACTCCAGTGTTGGCCAAGAGCGCCTCCTCTGAGCCATTTGGTGTATGCCCTTGAGTCTCGGCCGGACTGTCTTGAGCCTCAGTTTCTTTGAAATGGGGGGAAACCCTCTTCAGTGCTTGTGCTGCTCAGAGGCCCCGGCTGTAGTAAACTGAGAAAGTGTATGGGGACATTTCTATGAAAGCTCATGAGGTCTGATGCCCCCTCCCAAGGCACTGGCACAGCTCTGCCCAAACCAGGGGAATCCGGCCACCTCTGTCCTGCCTGAGCACTCTGCAAACATCTGGGAATGAGTTTTGCAGACTGGCCCACCACTGGCCCTCAGTTGCCCAGTTCAGGAACTGCCTGAGTTTGTCTTGGCATGCAAGACAGCTTGCATTGGCTTTGTCTCCTCTGGACTCCCAAGGCTAACACCCCATTTCTTAGCAATATGACATTTCCTGCCTGGCACTGCGCTCCTCTTTCCTCCCACTCCCTTGTAGACAGCAGGAGGTTTGGGACAATGACTCCCATGGGGACAGCCCCTGTAGCCCCAACACCTGTCCTTCCTACTCAGTGGCTATAATTAACCAGTGCAGGAGGGACAGGTGCTGCACACAGGGCAAGGTCCACACCACCTGCCTATCCAGGCCTGCCTCCTGCTGAGGGCTTTCCAGGAACACTCCCCTTCCTCCCGCCCCCCTCTCCTCCGGGAAGCACTGGCCTGGGAAAGCCATACCTGAAGTTGTCCAAGTCTGGGCAGAGCCAAGGGCAGAGGGTGTGGAGGCCGCTGCCCACAGTGCTGGTACTGGGGAGAAAGTCCAGCCTGTGAAGCGAGCCAGTCCGGGGGGGCGGGCATTGCGGGCTGAGGCCTCAAAGTCCCCTGAAAGGACAGGCCCCACGGCCTGGTTTGGGCACATCCCATTTGTTTGTAGTGTAAACCCCAGCGTCTGAGTTCCCAGGGCCCAGTGCTCTGGTTTCTGACTGCCAAGTTTGTCAGGACCTGGATGTGATCCTTCAGCCCCAGGCTTATTGGGGTTCATTTTGTGGTTGGAGTCCAAGGGACATTGCAGTTGAGGCCTCTTGGAGCCACCCATGTCTGGAGAGATGTGGACAGCCAGCTCCCAGCCTGGGTGTCCAGACAGTTGCCCCGCACCACTGCCCACACCAGTGCCCAGCTCCATACCTGTGCTCAGCTGAGTGTGCCCATGGGGACCAAGAAGTCCTTCCTGTGCCCTGATCTCATTGAAACTCTTTCCTCTTCTACTTCCGGCAAACACAGAGACAAACTGCCCGGCTATGTCTGCCTGAGTGTCATGCTGCCTGCAAAGCCCTCCTGCCTCTGGGAGACGCTCAGATTTTCATTTAAGAACCTCGCCTGCACGAACTTCCCATCAGCTGTGTCCATGCTCACGGCAGACGAGGAGTCAGCCAAGCATCCCCCAGAGCAGTCATACAATTGCTGCGTCTGTGGAGGAAGACCAAGGTCCCTCCATGTCTATGTTGTGTGGTCTCTGTTCCCAGGGGGTTCACCAGCTTCATGGCAGTAAAGCCCCATGGGAGACGCCTCCCTCTGGTTTGACCGAGGACACTGGACGTGTTAAGGTACAGACGTGCACTTTTAGACATTCAGGCCCCAGCTGTGGGTGCCCGTGCTTCTGTGATGGGTTTGGTGGGACAGCAGAGTTTCGGCCAAGGTAACATAGCACAGCCCTGGCTGGAGCCAGGGCCCCCCCTAAGTACCAATGCAACAGTAATAAGACGTATGCAACGATTCCACTAGAGGTAAAAATAAACAAATAAACATGAGTTTAAAAAACAAGCAAACAAAAAACAACCAGAAACCCACATGTAACCTCTAACTGAAAGTCAAGTCCATTTAGAACAATTTGTCCTTCTTCCCTGTTCTATCTGGCAGGCTCCAGCCAAGCCCTTTGGAGGAGCACACGTGTTCAGCTGGTGGCTGCTGTGTGCAGGTCAGGAGGACCCCTCCTTGCTTGGCCGCAGTCACGCTACATGGGTTCAACCCTGCTCCTCTTTCTAGCCATATCAAATTTCTCTGCCTCAGTTTCCCCCACCTTTGAAATGGAGTAAAACATGGCAGCTAGCTCCCGGAGTCTCTGTGAGCATTGGGTTCCCAGGCTTGGTCTTGAGAGTGTCCAGGACATCCTGGTCCCTAGACAATCTTGCGCTGCCCCTTAATTGCTGGTTGCTGTCCCTGGAGTGGGCAGGGAGGAGACGCTTCTTCCAGGCTACTGCCTGAGGGCTCACTGGGCTGTCTGAGCCTATTTTCTCCTGCCAATGATTATCAAGGTGTTTTGCTGCCCTGTGGGATTGCCCTCCCATGTGTGTATCTTCATATATGAGGGGACCTTCAAATTTAAAGGACTGTTTTCCTAAAGATTGGGTCTCAAGCTTCATGTAGTCTGATCAGACGAGCCTAAAGTTGGAAGAAACTAGAGGGCATCTAGTGTGTTTTTTTGTCAGCACTCCCAAGCTGGCTGCACTGTCCTCTCTGTAGTCTGCTGCATGGGCTGGGTGTTCAGTGCCTGCCACCTGTGCCCTGAGTGATGGGTCACCCTACAGTAGGATTTCCAGGTGGGAATTCTCACCCGTTCTCAGGAACTTTTTTCGCTCTCTTGTTCCTGAATCCCGAGAAAAGTTGGTCGGGAAATTAGGAAAATCAGCTCCTTGAAGCCAGGTGGTTGGTAGTATCGACCGTCACTTTGTGGAAACTATTCATCGTGGAGAACAGAAAACAGTTTATATCTTGGGATTTGGGAATGGGAAAGCGAATAAAATTCCTGAGAACAGGCAGGAATTCCCACCTGGAAACCCTATCCCAAAGCTGTGGGCAGCGTGTATGCACTGGTCTTCTAGGAGCAATGGCCTTTGCAGCAGCACTGAGGCTGGCTCACTGGCGGGCTGGTCTCACGTTTCAGACAGGCTTCCTATGGGTCCTCGCTCCCCTATCCTGGAACAGACAGAGGAAAAAATGGGAGCCGTGATAAAACACCCATTGTGACAGAGGAGAAGGCTAACTGGATGGGGGGCTGGAAATAGTTTTGATTACGGGATGGTTTAAAAGCCTGCATTCTACTCTGGAGAAGAGATTAGGAGGAAACACAGTCAGGGTGGGGCTTAATAGCTGTCATGGGTCAAACATGAAACACGGAGTCTGACTCGTCATCGCAACCTTGCACAGTCATGTCGACAGCAGCATTATTCACGATAGCCAACAAGTGCAAATATCCTAACTGTCCATCCCCACATGAATGGGTACACAAAATGCAATATACGGTGGAACATGCAGGAATGTCCAGCAATGAAGCACTGTTGTGGGCTACAATACGGAAGAACCATGAAAACTCTGTGTCAAGTGAAAGAAGCCAGATACAGAAGGACAACCATCGCATGATTCCATTTGTAGGATATGTCCGGAGTAGGCAAACACATAAGGATGGAAAGCAGATTACTGGTTGCCTGAGGCTGGGGGAGGGTATTAAGGGTGATGGCTAAGAAGTTGAGGTTTATTTTTGGGGTGATGAAAATGTTCTAAAATTAGAAAGTGGTAAGGGTTTCACATCTCTGTGAATATACTGAAAATCATAGCATTGTGTACTTGAATTTAAGAAGTGAATTGCATGGTATGTGAATTATATCTCAATAAAGTTGTAATGTGAAAGAAAGAAGGGTTGAGACTAGATCAGCACTTGTCTGGGAGGGACGGTCACAGAGGCTAACCCAGAGAAGCTCCTCAGAGGGGTGTGCCTATGCTCACACAGCTCTGGGAAGCCCAGCCTGGGCCACCCCTTTAGTGCATTAGAGTATGAAAAGTTCTGAGATATTGTGCGGCGAAGAAATTGGTTTACTTTGTTTAACCCACTGTTCCCTAAACTTCAAGGACTTTTATTAGGGCAACACCTGGAAACACTTCACTGAGGTCTGTAGCCCTTTGCCATCTGTCTTGGGTTCTAGGAGAACTTGAGCCCTTGCCGAGCGGCTCTGACATCACAATGTCACATGTCTGCAGCCAGAGGATGGAATCTGCAGCCTGTATCTGAGGGCAGCTCACAGGGAGGGAGCGCACTAGATCGTCCAAGACCTGAGTTTCCTTCCAGCTCCAGCTCTGGGATTTTCCACCTGCATGGCCTCCTCCGTATTCTCTTGTTTTGTTTTAGCACACTCCTCGTGGCAATAATTGCCCTTGGGTGGCCATCAGGGAAGCAACTGGTTTTCATGTTCTGGAAACTGATGAAGTCTATGAGGTCTGCTCCCAGTCCAGGCAGGCCCCTCACTCAGTGAGACAGGCACCTGCTTTTGAAATGGCTCTGGGATGTGGGCAGGTGCCCACTTACCCTGGCCTGCCTCTGACCTGCTGTTCTGTTGTGCAGGCCCGATGGTCCAGTGGTCTGGGCTGGGGGGCAGATTCTGGTCAGATTTGTAAAGTTACAGGGGAAAAACTCAGTCCTTTTCCTTCCTAAGTAGGGAAAACCCAGCTCTTCCTTACTGTGTCTCTCCCCCGTCAGTCTCTACTTTCACAAAGAACACTTCACTGCTGACACTTCTGGTCACCAACATGTGGAGGTTTTCCCCACACCAAGCAATTCTCAGACACCAGCCGGGTGTCCTAAAATTCAACTCAATTCTGACACTGTATATCCAGAGATAGCTTCAGATTCCAAGGTTAAGGGCTCAGTGCCACAAGAGTGCCCCCCGCCCACCTGCCTCCATGACTTTATTACGAAGGATTAACTCGGGAACAACTAGGTGAAGAGACGCACAGGGCAAGGTGTGGGGCAGGGGCCCGGGGCTTCCATGCCCTCTCTGAGCCCACCACTTTCCCCACATTTCCACATGTTCACCAACCCAGAAGTTCCCCAAACCCTGTACTTTTGGGATCTTTTTGGTGGTTTCTTCATGGAGACATGATCGATTAGTAACTCCATTTTCAGCCCTTCTCCTTTCTCAGGAGAATGAGGGGTGGGGCTGAGAATTCCAAGCTTCTATCATGGCGTGTTCTTTCTGGTGACCCGCTCTCATCCAGGAGCCCACACAGAGTCACCTCAGTAGAGCAAAAGACACTTTTATCATCCATGAAATTACAAGGGTTTCAAAAGGCCTGCGGGGACCAAGACCAAACATTAGAACAAAGTATACTCTTACCACTCTTATCATTTAGGACATTGCAAGGGTTTCAGGAGCTCGGTGCAGGAAGCAGGACATATATATATATATATATATATATATATATATATATATATATATATATATATATATATATATATTATCTCATAAAAGTGCAAAAGAGACCCTGGGCAGAGCCATTATGGAGTCCTCCTGCCTGGGACCCATTCTGGAGCTCTGGAATCCCCTTGAACCTTCTTGGCACCTTGTGCTGGAATCAGAATGGATGTTTGTTGAGAAGCGTGGCCCCCAGTTGTCAGCACCAGATTCCAGCCCGTGGGGCAGGTTCCAGGTTGCTGCGTCTGGGGGCCTGGCTGTGGTGGCTGCACCGTGGTCTTATTCGAGAACAGGATGCATCCAGCATGGCTGCACCCAAAGTATGCCAGCCGGCACTGCCTCCTGAATGTCAGTCATAGGAGGACATATGGCCTTCCTGTGACAGCTTGCAAGTTCAGGGATGCAGTCCCTGTGGGCCCCGTCCACACCAGAACAGCACAACCAGTCACCATCACAAGCCTTCCTAAGACCACAGGGTGCAGAACCCAGCCGAGCCCCTGGGACTCCTCTCTCTAACACGCAGTTTTCACCTCCAGGGCCTCCCTCTCTATTTTTCAGGAATCCTTGCCCCTCCACAGAGGCCCTTCTATTCCCCCGCCAACAACTCCCCAGATTGTCCTTCTCAGTTTCTTGCCCTGAGCTGTCAATTGCTCCACTCTGGCTTTTTAAATTTTTTGTTATTTTCAGTCTTTTTGGAGCACTGCAGAGGGCTTCAGACCCATGCATATGACAAAGAACACAAACGGAAGAGAGAGGCCACTGTCCCTGGTCTGGCTACATCCCAGAGCCCACCAGTCTCTTCTCCACCTGAATGCAGCCTCAGCGTCAGCTTGGGTGTTCTTAGGCTCAAGGAATCTGCCCTTTTCTCTCCAGCTTTGGACATGCCCAGAAGGTGTTATCCAGCAGAGATAACCCCAGAGGAACAGAGGCCATCCCAGCAGGCTGAGCCTGCATGGGGTCTGCAGGCAATGCCCCCCTCCAGACCAGCACAATTCTGCATTCCAGCCTCCTTTGCCCCCTGTGTAATGATCCTCTGGTCTCATCACACCACTGTCTTTGTCTTTCTCTTCCTTGTCCGTGCCAAGAATGCGGTGTATCCTTCAGAGCCTCTCAGTGCTCTGTTCTGAGTCACAGACAGGCCCGCCCAGGGCAGCAGATGCCGCCATTCTGACCCTGCACTGCCCTGGCCAATGCAGACGCATGAGAACAGCCTCCCCTGGGCCCTCCCCTGGCGGCCTTCACAGCACACTCCCCCCTGGCTAGCAGGCCCTCTGCCTCTAACGGTTACTTGGGCCTGTGCTCCTTTAGTCGTTCTTTATTTGATGGTGTGTTCTTTAGTTTGTTGTCACCATGTCCTCACACACGGAGATGATCAGAGAACGTGGGGGTGGGGTGGAGGGGTGGGGCTGTAGGTAGAGCATGGTGAAGTGGGGCGCAGCCAGTCACTCTGCTGAGCAAGCAGAAAATCCCACAGTCCTCTAGGCAGCCATGTGCAGCGAGGGGCTCTGGAGGGGTGCTGAGGTCACTCACTCCAAGCCCTGCCTGTGGGGGCCAAGACTTACACCAGACATGTCACTCCACGTGCATTACTACGGCACTGACCGTCACGGGGAGACAAGTGGACAGCAGTTTGGAAACACACTGTGTTCTGAATGCTGCCTGAGAGCAAGTGGACCTAAATCCACAGAAGGGTTAACAGGAGGGTGAAAAAGGGCTGAGCTGTGAGTTCAGTGGTTCCGGAGGGAAGTCAGGTCTGAAAGCACCGAAGGGGACAGCATGTTCCCAAGGCCATCTCAGCCTGATGTAGTAATGGCTGAAGAATCTGGAGAAGAGACTGTCCTGCCAGCAGCTAGCCTCCTGGCCTTTCCTGAGCACTAGCAACCTTCCAGAACAAGGATAAGTGCTCAATGACAGCTTGAAACTGACACCGCAGGCCCCAGTCTCTGAGGAGGGCCTGCTGGATGAGACCTTCAAGGTCAGCATGAGACTTTGGGCTGGAATCTGCAGGTTTCTGGGCCTACACTGGAGCCCTCCATGGTTCCCAGGAGGGGATGAGGACCACTCTGGTTTAGAAAGGGCATGGTGGTGGGTGGACTGCCTAGTTTTCAGAAGTAGGGTGAGGGGACCTGATGGGAAGTGGCATGGCCAACTTCCATTTCTAGGAAAGATTTTGTGACAGGGTGGGAGAAGTGACGATCATCCTGATGGGCACGAAGTGTCCTGTCTGGAGACCTGTGTCCTGTCTGGAGACCTGTCTGGAGACCTGTGTCTGTTTATGTCTGCTCTGGGAGTTTAGGCATGCGCCTACCTGGCAGCATGGCCACCCAGCATGTGACTTCTCACGTTCTTTTAACACCCAGGAATTCTGTGATTAGAAGGCACAGACAGGAATACAACCTGAGATAAGAAGAGCTGCCACATACCCGAGCTCCAGAATTGAAGATGAGAACTTGTGCTGGAAGAGCCTCTGTAGATCTAGGTTTCTCTGCTCCACGGTTGCCAGCTGGTGCTAACAAATGGCCCACAGTGTGGTGTGGTGTGACATGGGAGCTGGAACCCAACATGGTGGCTCTGCATTGCATTTTGACCATTTTGACTTTCTTAGTTATAAGACAACACACATAAACGGTAAAATAGAGAAGGTTGTCACCTGATTCCATTTACAAAATCACTTTGCAGTTAATTCTTCTGACAGTGTCGATAGAAAGATCAAATTTGCTAGATCTCTTTTTTTGGGAGGGGAGAAGGGAGCTTTGTTATTGAGCTATAATTGACATTAACATTAGATTAGTTTCAGATGTACAATAAAATAATTCAATATATGTATATATTGCAAAATGATTACCACAATTAGTCCAGTTAACATCCATCACCTCACATAGTTATAATTTCTTTTTTGTGATGATAGATCTCTTTCTTAATGTCTGTATTTTAATAAGGATAATTCAGAAGCCATCAAAGTGTGGCTTTCAAACTGTATGGTTATTAAGTGTATTAATGAGTTGTGAAATCAACTTAGTGGAGTGTGATTAGTATTTTTCTTAAAGAGTGAAATAGGATGAAACAGAAAATACCAGAGTGTACCAAGCCCTCTATTTCTTTCTCATTCATCTTCAAATGTAAGGTGCTTTGCATTCTCACCTGATTCTGATACTGGGCCCTCCTACCTCTCTGATGTTAACTCCCTCGCTCCCCACCCTCCATCATCAGTGACCCCCTTGCTCCTCTCCCACCCAGAAGGGCATTCCCCACATCCTGACTGCCACTCTAACCTTCACTCAGGTCAGTGCCCAAATGTCACCTGCTCTTAGAAGTCACTCCCAATCCTGCTCCGTTCATGTGGGCCCTTTAGTCCTAATTAATTTTCCCTCGAGATACTTGTTACTACCTGATGTGGTTTATAGTTGTGTGATGTTTTCTGTGGTCTGCCCCCTTGTTAGATTATCAGCTCCACCTGGGAAGGGACATTGTCTGGTTCTTGGCCATCTGCCTAGCAGCTAGAATGATGCCTGGTACACAGCAGGTGCTTGATAAGTATTTGTTATTATTGAAGGAATGAATGAAAAATGAAATTGGTAACCATACTAATGCCACTAAGTTGTGATGAGATCAAATAAAATAATCCAAACTAGGAGATGTCATCAAAATGGCGGCGTGAGGTGAGCCTCTGTAAAGCTCCCCTGGAATTTACAACTAATCAAACAACAATAACTCCACAAAGGACTCCCTGCACAGCAGACAGGCAAGACGAAGAGCCCACTACTGAATTCACCTAAAGGTGAACGAATCGCGCGAGTGGGGGAGGAGGGAAGGGAGAAGAGTGGAGACGGAGCTGCACGGGCACAGGACACAGACCTATCTCAGTGCTCCGGGCTCGCTGCATCCCGTAACTACTGCAGCTGTGGGAGAGGGAAGAACTCGGACTGCTAGGGCTCCACTTATGGCCCACAGGGCTGAGGGGGCAGCATATAACACGGCTGAACCCAACGCTCACGGCAGAGACCTCAGAAAAAAGACTGAAGAAAAAAGGGAAGAAGGCTGAAAACAGTGGTTTAAGCTCTCACTGCCGAGCGGAGAACGGAAGCCTTAGGCACTGAGACTAGCCGCCCCCTCCCTACCCTCCCAGAGATCACCCCATCTCACCTGCCCAGTGCTAGAAGAGGAACAGTAGCAGTGTCGGATCAAAAGAACAGAATACTTGCTGTTCTGAGAACTTTGGACCACAGACACAGATTCGCAGCCCAACTAGTTCCGGCAAAGGGGAGGGAGCTGTGGAAGCAGGACCTGCTGTGGTGGTGGTCGCTGTCATTGCTCTGGGCCACCTCTCACAACTCACCCTGACCCTGACCCCACCTATCTGAGCGGATCCCTGCAGGAGTAAACAGAACTGCTGAAACATACGGGCTCTGAATCTGGTGCAGAAAGAGCTTTAGAACTTCAAAAGCTCTCCATATCCCCACAGGGACGTGGAGCCTGTTGACCCAGGCGAACTGTTAACAGAGGAGAAGCCCGTTTCCCAAGGAATCCCCCCATTGTGTGAGAAGCTGGAATAGTGCAGAGAAAACATAGCACTACTGTGTGAGAGAGGGAAAAAAAGGCTGCAGTTGGAGAGAAAATAAAACATTCTGCCAACAAGTATTGGAAAACAAACAAAGACCTCTTCCTATCAACCTGTTGCAGAAGCCACTCCTGTAGATGGCTAGGAAGAGAAATAATAAATCAGTAATTGCCATGAATAACCAAGACAACAAGACAGCTCAGAAAGAAAGTGAAAAGTCTCCAGCAACGGAACTTAAAGATATGGAAATACGTGACTTAAATGACAGAGAATTCAAGATTGCAGTTCTTAAAAAACTCAATGAGATGCAAGAAAACACAAAAAGGCAATTTAATGAACTCAGAAACACAATGAAAGAACAACACGAGCATTTTACAAAAGAGATTGAAATTTTAAAACAGAACCAAAGAGAATTTCTGGAGATAAAGACCTCAATAGAAGAAATTAAGAATGAAATAACCAGCTTAGGTAGTAGAATTGACGAGATGGAGGAAAGAATCAGTGACATCGAAGATAGAAACCTGGAAATTACACAGATGGAAGAAGAAAGAGACTTGAAACTTAAAAGAAATGAAAGAAGTCTACAAGAACTTTCTGACTCTATCAGAAAGAGCAATATAAGAATAATGGGCATACCAGAAAGAGAAGAAAGAGAGAAGGGAACAGAGAATATATTCAAACAAATTGTTGATGAGAACTTCCCAATGTTGTGGACAGAACTGGATCCTCGAATCCAAGAATCAAATAGAACACCTAATTACCACAATCCCAACAGGCCTTCTCCAAGGCACATTATATTGAAGCTGTCTAAAATCAACAACAAAGAAAGAATCCTCTAGGCAGCTAGGGAAAAGAAGATGGTAACCTACAAAGGAAAGCCCATTAGATTATCACCAGATTTTTCAGCAGAAAATCTACAAGCCAGGAGGGAGTGGAACCAAATATCAAAACTATTGAAAGAGAGAAATTATGAGCCAAGAATAATATATCCAGCAAAGATTTCCTTAGATATGAAGGAGGAATAAAGACCTTTCCAGACATCCAGAAGCTGAGGGAATTTTCTAATACACGACCTGAACTACAAGAAATATTAAAGGAGGCTATTTGACCACCATAACAGGGACAATTTGTGGCAACATAAAAAGGGGGAGAGTAAAGGCCTGAACTGGAATATGGGAATAGAGAATGTAAGCGTGCTGAAGAAAATGGAATACTCTAAATATCAAACTTTATTTTACATAAACTTAAGGGTAACCACTCAAAAAAAAAAATCCAGAACTGAAATATATACTGTAATAAAAGGAGAAACAGAGGGAAACATCATAGAATACCACCACACAGAAATAATAGACAACAACAAAAAGGCAAAGAAACAATGGAGACACAGCCTTACCAGAAAACTAAAGATAGAATGACAGGAAATCCTCACGTATCAATAATTACACTAAATGTAAATGGACTGAACTCACCAATAAAAAGGCACAGAGTAGCAGATTGGATCAAAAAACTAAACCCAACCATATGCTGTCTCCAAGAGACACATCTCAGCTACAAGGAAAAGCATAGACTCAAAGTGAAAGGGTGGAAATTGACACTCCAAGCAAATGGTACCCAGAGAAAATCAGGTGTAGCCATAATGATTTCCGATGAAACAGACTTCAGGGTGAAAAAATTAACAAGAGACAAAGACGGACATTTCATAACGGTAAAGGGAACTATACAACAAGAAGACATAACAGTCATCAATATTTATGCCCCCAATCAGGGAGCAACAAAATATACCAAGCAACTACTAATAGAACTAAAGGGAGAAATTGACCAAAACACAATTATACTAGGGGACTTAAATATATCATTGACAGCTATGGATAGATCATCCAAACAGAAAATAAATAATGAAAAGCAGCCCTAAATGACACATTAGATGAAATGGACATAATTGACATATATAGAGTACTTCGTCCTAAAACATCAGACTATACATTCTTTTCTAGTGTACATGGAACATTCTGAAGGATAGACCATATACTGGGACATAAAATCAGCCTCAGCAAATTTAAGAAGATTGAAATCATACCAAGCATATTCTCTGATCACAAGGCTTTGAAATTGGATATCAAATGCAAAAGCAAAGCAGGAAAAATCACAAATACGTGGAGATTAAACAACATACCTTTAAAGAACGATTGGGTCAAAGAAGAAATTAGAGGAGAGATCAAAAGATACATAGAAAGAAATGACAATGAAAATACATCCTACCAATTTTTTGGGATGCAGCGAAAGCAGTGTTAAGAGGGAAACTTATATCATTACAGGCCTATCTCAAGAAACAAGAAAAATCCCAAATAAATAACCTCATGTTACACCTTAAAGAACTAGAAAAAGAACAAGTGAAACCGAAGGTCAGCAGAAGAAAGAAAATAACAAAAATTGAAGCAGAACTAAATGAAATAGAGAACAAAAAGACAATAGAAAAAATTAATGTGACAAAGAGCTGGTTCTTTGAAAAGATTAACAAAATTGACAAACCCGTGGCTAGACTCACTAAGATAAGAAGAGAGAAGACACTAGTTAACAAAATCAGAAATGAGAAAAAGGAAGTTATCACGAACATCACAGAAATACAAAGGATCATGCAAGAATACTATGAAGGACTATATGCCACCAAATTTAATAACCTAGAAGAAATGGACAAGTTTTTAGAAACATACAGCCTTCCAAGGCTGAACCATGAAGAACTGGAAAATCTAAACAGACCAATCACCAGTAAAGAAATTGAATCAGTCATCCAAAACCTTCCCCCAAACAAAAGTCTGGGACCACATGGCTTCACTAGTGAATTCTACCAAACCTTCAAACAGGATCTAACACCAATCCTGCTCAAACTGTTCCAAAAAATTGAGAAGAAACAGTACTCCCTAACTCATTTTATGAGGCCAACATTAGCCTGATACCAAAACCTGGTAAGTACAAAACACAAAAAAAACTACAGACCAATATCTCTGATGAAAACTGATGCAAAAATCGTCAATAAATTTCTAGAAAATCGAATACAACAATGCATTAAAAAGGTTATTCACCACGACTAAGTGGGGTTCATCCCTGGAGCACAAGGATGGTTCAACATCGGCTAATCCATACATCACATAAACAAAATAAAGGTCAAAAATCATATGATTATATCAATTGATGCAGAAAAAGCATTTGACAAGATACAACATCCATTTATGATTAAAACACTTAATGAAATAGGTATGGAAGGAAAATACCTTAACATAATAAAGGCCATATATGACAGGCCCCCAGCTAATCTCATAATTAATGGTGAAAAACTGAAGCCCTTTGCTCTATGTTCAGGAACATGACAGAGCTGTCCCCTATCACCTCTGCTTTTCAACATAGTGTTGGAAGTCCTTGCCAGAGCAATTAGGCAAGAGAAAGAAATAAAAGGCATCCAAATTGGGAATGAAGAAGTGAAATTATCACTCTTTGCAGATGACATGATGCTACATATAGAAAACCCTAAAGACTCCACCAAAAAGCTGTTAGAAACAATCAACGAATGCAGTAAAGTTGCTGGCCTCAAAATCAACGTAAAAAAGTCCATTGCATCCTATATACTAACAATGAAATCTCAGAAAAAGAAATACAAAAGACAGTTCCCTTTGCAATTGCAGCAAAAAGAATAAAATACCTAGGAATAACTTAACCAGGAATGTGAAGGATTTATACGCTGAAAACTATAAGACATTTTTGAAAGAAATTGAAGAAGACACAAGGAAATGGAAAGACATTCCGTGCTCATGGATTGGAAGAATCAACATAGTTAAAATAACCATATTACTCAAAGCAATACACAGGTTTAATGCAATCCCCATCAAAATCCCAATGGCATTTTTTAAAGAAATAGAACAAAAAATCATCAGATTTGTTTGGAACCACAAAAGACCCCGAATAGCCAAAGCAATCTTTTTTTTTTATTATTAAATTTATTGCAGTGATAATTGTTAGTAAATTTACATAGATTTCAGGTGTATAATTCTGTATTACATCATCTATAAATCCCATTGTGTGTTCACCACCCAGAGTCAGTTCTCCTTCCATCACCATATATTTGATCGCCCTTACGCTCATTACCCACCCTCCCACCCCCTTACCCTCTGGTAACCACTAAATTATTGTCTGTGTCTATGAGTTTTTCTTTCTCATTTGTTTGTCTGTTCTTTTGTTGTTTTTGGTTTATATACCATATATCAGTGAAATCATAGGGTTCTCTGCTTTTTCTGTCTGACTTATTTCACTTAGCATTATACTCTCAAGATCCATCATGTTGTCACAAATGCTCCTGTATCATCTTTCCTTAACGCCGAATAGAATTCCATTGTGTACTTGTACCACAACTTCTTTATTCATTTACCTTTCGAAGGACATTTTGGTTGTTTCCATGTCTAGCCAAAGCAATCTTAAGAAAAAAGAACAATGCTGGAGGTATCACACTGCCTGACTTTAGCTTGTACTACAGGACTACAATAATCAAAACAGCATGTTATTGGCAGAAAAACAGATACATAGACCAATGGAATAGAATTGAGAACCCAGAAATAAAACCACATAAATATGGACAGATAATTTTTGACAAAGAAGCTAAAAATATACAATGGAGGAAAGACAGCCTCTTCAATAAATGGTGCTGGCAGAATTGGATAGGCACGTGCAAAAGAATGAAACTGGACTGCTATCTGTCACCGTGTACCAAAATTAAACACTTAAGCATAAGACCTGCCACAATACACTGCATCGAAGAAAACATAGGTACTAAACTTATGGACCTTGGGTTCAAAGAGCATTTTATGGATTTGAATCCAAAGGCAATGGAAGTAAAAGCTAAAATAAACAAATGGAACTATATGAAACTTAAAAGTTTCTGCACAGCAAAAGAAACCATCGACAAAATAAAGTGGCAACGACTGAATGGGAGAAGATTTTTGCAAACAATGCCTTCGATAAGGGGCTAATATCCAAAATATACAAGGAACTCATGAAGTTCAACAACAAAAAAACGAACAACCCAATTGAAAAATGGGCAGAGGACCTGAAGAGACATTTCTCCAAAGAGGACATACAAATGGCAAATAGACATATGAAAAAATGCTCAACTTCACTAAGCATCAGAGAAATGCAAATGAAAACCACAATGAGGTATCACCTCACTCCAGTCAGAATGGCTATCATCAACAAGACAAATAGTCACAAGTGTTGGAGAGGCTGTGGAGAAAAAGGAACCCTCATACACTGTTGGTGGGAATGCAGACTGGTGCAGCCGCTATGGAAGGCAGTGTGGAGGTTCCTCAAAAAATTATGAATAGAATTACCATATGACCCAGCAATCCCTCTCCTGGGTATCTATCCCAAAAATTTGAAAACATTTATCCATAAAGACACGTGTGCTTCAATGTTCATTGCAGCTTTGTTTACGGTGGCCAAGATATGGAAACAACTAAAACGTACTTCGATAGATGAATGGATAAAGAAGTTGTGGTATATATACAAAATGGAATACTACTCGGCGGTAAGAAAAGATGATATAGGAGCATTTGTGACAACATGGATGGATCTTGAGAGTATAATTCTAAGAGAAATAAGTCAGACAGAAAAAGCAGCGAAGCCTATGATTTCACTGATATGTGGTATATAAACCGAAAACAACAAAAGAACAAGACAAACAAATGAGAAACAAAAACTCATAGACACAGACAATAGTTTAGTGGTTATCAGAGGGTAAAGGGGTGGGGGGAGGGAGATGAGGGTAAGGGGGATCAAGTATATGGTGATGAAAGGAGAACTGACGCTGGGTGGTGAACACACAATGGGGTTTATAGATGATGTAATATAGAATTGTACACCTGAAATCTATGTAATTTCACTAACAATTGTCACCCCAATAAATTAAAAAAAAATCCAAACTCAGTGCCTAGAACATCGTTTGCACTCAAGAAACACTATGTATTAAACTTAATTTTTCTGTATTTTAAGCCTTTATTACTTTTGAATTTTTAAAATGTCTTCCTGGAAAGGAAACATACCCCATGCTCCTGAATGAGAGGGAGTTCTAGGATGGAATCATGGCGCTTTAAAGCTGACACTGACAATGTAAATGCCCAGAGAATGCGTGAGTTGACTGAAGGTGCTCAGGCTGTTCCAGGGCACCAGCAGGGAGCCTGAGGACTTCAGAGCTGTGGGCACTCTGGCCCCTTCTGTGGTCATGAGAGCTTCATATTTCAGAGTTCAGAGTTCTCTCTGAATACCTAAGGCAAAAGGCATTTCGAGAATGCTTTGAATATTTTCAAAGCCACAGATTCTTTGGGGTCCCCTAGATTCAGTTTTAGAGTGCTGCAAGTTCCCTATTTGGAAAGGATTTTCGGAAAGGCGTCCCTGGATGCCAGGAGCTGCTAAATGTCACCAGAGAAATATTTATCTCTCTTGTGTCAGCTTAATAATAGAAGCACTTAGCATTCACACATTCGTGCTAAAAACTAAACTCTGTAGTCATGACTTGGCCTTGGAAAATGAGGTGTTTCACTTGTGAAGGAGCCGGGTAGAAACCAAGCGACCTGAGGAAGGCGTTTGAGTTGCCCCAGCACACTCCTGGCACAAACATCTGTTCCCTCTCATTGGTGGGCCAAACTGTGTCTTAAAATGAGCTTCCTATGCAGCTCTCTACCTAAGGTGGGGCCAGACTGAGCAGTCGAGACAGAAAATGTTTCGCAGGTTGATGTCTTGGATGTGTGTGATGGATAGAGCTCATGGTAGGGTACTGAGGTAGAATGCATGCACCAGGAGGACTGTCTGTATCCTGTTACTCTACACATATTCGTGTGTGTGTGTGTGTGTGTGTGTGTGTGTGTGTGAGAGAGAGAGAGAGAGAGAGAGAGAGAGAGAGAGAGAGAGAGAGAGAGAGAGAGAAGAGTTTGTGGGACAGAGCTCAGATACTAGCTTTTACTTTGTCCTGCTAAAACGTTTGGAAAACATACTTCTAGGACATTTAGAAAATATGCTTCTTTTCTCTTCCCTTTATTCTTTTGCATTTTTGTGTGTTTTTCCCTGTCTTCCTATTCTCCAGGTCTCACTCATGTTCTGTATCAATTAATCTCCTGTGTGCCAGGGGCTGGTGCTAAATGCTTACATTTGTAATTGCTGCTAATTCTCGCAATTCTGTGAGATCAGAACTAAGATCATTTTACAGATGTGGGGACACAGTCCCAGAGAGCAGTTTCCAGGCTCTCAATGTCACGTGGAAAGGTGCTGGCTCAGGTAGTAGATGGCTATTAACCAGTTGGCCGTCAGCTGTAACCAGTTAGCCATAGGCCACTGATATAACTGCCGTGGCTGCACTAGCCGGGGCGGACTGCAGTTAGGTTGGTTGGTAGAGAAGCAAATGGCGGATTGCAGCTAGCAAGTGCAGTTAGCAAGCGGATTACATTGCGCATTGTGTGGAGCCTGCTTCCTGTATCTCTAACCCAACCGCCAGTGAGACTATAGTGGTGTGAACCCCCTATCCATGGCTCCATGCGTGTTCCTATTTGGCCTCACCATGTCCTGTGTTCTTATGCGGGGAGCGGGACCAGAGACCCTGCCTGACACATGGCACAGCGAGCAGGGAGCAGGGTACGGTGCTGGCCAGAACTCCCCGAAGGGCGGTGGAGCAGTTTGTGCGTATGGACACTCAGGCTTAGGAAGACCCGGAGGAGCAGTGCCCGGAGCAGGAGAGGACGTGGATGGTTCTCCCACCAGTATAGGCCAGAGAAAGCGAAGATCGTTGCAGGCATGTAAGCTGGGAAGTGCTTGCTGAAGCAATACAGGTGCGGGATTTGTAGTCCCAGGAGGAAACACTTGCTGAGTCCTCCATGGGAGGTGAAGGTGAGGTCAAGGTTGTCCCTCACCCCCAGGTTGGGGGGGGAATTGGAGCCCTTGCCCTGCGGAAAGGGCACACATTGTGAGGCCAACACCCAGCCCTGGTGAATGACTGTGGACTATGGGGAATTGCCTTCCATCCCTGAGGTGATGGACCACTTGACTGTTTGCTTGGGAACGTACCACCATGTAGTGGAACTGGCGATGATTACTTCCTGTGTCTCGTCCAGCTGCTAGCGAGACTGTGGTGTAGGAAGACCCCTTGTTGGGGTGCAGGCGGATGTTTTCTTCCTGTGTCTCAACCAGCCACCCTTGAGAATTTGTAAGCACCTTGGCTGTGAGCCACTATTGAGACCAGCACGGTGCCCTGAGAAACCCTGGCTGTGCCCAGGATATTGCATCCACCTCCAGGTTTCTGACACAGGGCCCCTCGTGGAAGATGCTTGTTGCATAGATTGGGAGGTGAGACCCTGGAGGGGTGGAGTGTGGGGACAGGGCCAGGAGTGCAGTTTCCAGGCTCTCGGCCTCATGTGGAAAGGTGCTGGCTCGGGTAGTAGATGGCCATCAGCTGTAACCAGTTAGCCACTGGCCACTGATATAGCTGGTGTGGCTGAGCTAGCAGGGGCAGATTGCAGTTAGCAAGGGGTTAGTTGGTTGGTTGGTTGGCGGAGAAGTAGATGGCGAATTGCAGCTAGCAAGTGGGGTTGGTGGACGGTGGATTGCAGTCAGCAAGTGCGGTTAGCATAGCACATCATGTGGAGCCTGCTTCCTGTATCTCCAACCCAGGGGCCAGCGAGACTACAGTGGTGTGAACCCCCTACCCATGGAACAGTTGGTGCTCCATTTTGGCCTCATGATATCCTGCATTCTTATGCGGGGAGCGGGACCAGAGACTCTGCATTACACCATACTTCCACCCCCAGGAAGAATGAGAACCAGCGTTCCCACTCAGGCCTCTGACACTGGAAGGCCTGCTTGCAGCCTGGCTTCTACAGGGCCTTCTAGTAAAGTAGGTGTGTGTGGGGAAGGCCTTGCGAGGACCCAGGTGGCTTGTGTAAGCCACATCCACACCCTCTTCCAGGAGGCTGAATGCTGACACCCTCAGGGGAAACTGCTGCTTCTGCTCCCTCTCCCCTTTTATTGTCTCCAAGTATAAGACTGTGTGCAAAGGCCCTTGGAACCAGGGCATTTGGGGAATTTATTTTGCAATTGTACCTTGAGGAATTATGGGATGCCCAAGGCTATTCCTGGGATTGATTTACATCTGTGCATCTGTGCCTGTGAGCAGACCTGTGGAGAGGAGTTTGGTATTGCTGTGGGGTGTCCAGGATCCTCCGAAATGGAGGGACATCCTTGGAAACTCTGAGCCCACTTGGGGTCAGGAGGGTCAGGAACACTCAAACCTGTAGCTGTAGGTCAGAGAGAGAGAAGCACTGTGTCTCCCAGGCCCTGGGTTTCTTTGGCATAGTGACAAGTCCTACGACACCGTGAGACTGGATTTTTGGGGAGGAGGAAGGGGGGATCTCATCCCTTAGTGTTCAAGCATGGATTCTTAGAAGAAAGAAGGTTAGTCAGGACCCTTGTTGCAAGTGCTTCATCTGGCTGATAGTTTGGCTGTCACCTTTCACATTTGGATTTAGCTCTAATAGTGTCTTAGAATATATCCAGTAGAGTCCACGACATTGTGTTGCAGAAGCCAGAAAGGTGGCCAGGAAATGCTTATGGTCGTGGGGGTCGTGGGTCTTCTACACTCAGTGGGATAGAGCGTTTCAATAACAGGTGCTGTGGGCAGAAGCCTTGAGGGCACTAGGGGCAGCTAGGGGAAGGAAGGCAGCGACCAGGCCCGTCCCTACAGGGATCAGCTCTCGCTGGCTGTGGTCTTGCTGGGAACATGGGATGAACGTCAGCCTGATATGCATGTGGCACAACCTCTAAGGCCTTTTTCTGTCTCATTGGATCATTCAAAGAGTTCCCTGGGCTCCCCCTCACCACACCTTCAGTTCCACTTGCACAGGTTCACTCACCCATCTACCAAGTATTGAGATCCTGCTACGTTCCATGCACGACTGTAGGGGCTGGGGATAGAGCTGTGAGCGGACGAGAAAGGCCCTGCCATGGGGAGCTGAGCTCCAGTGCAGAGTTGGCACAAGTTTTCCATAAATATTTTAGGCTTTGGGGGCTGTGTGGTCCCTGTAGCAGCTACAAAACTCTGCAGAAGCGGCCACAGCCATGGCCTGCACGCAGGGGCATGACCACCGCAGCACAGGTCATCTGTAAGGCCAGGCGGCCGGCCCCATCTGGACTTGGCCCAGGCCATAGTGTGCTGATTCCCGCTCCAGCGAACGAGATTGGAAAAGACTTTCTATGTTCAGTTTCTTCTGGGTGTATTTTTCCCATGTCTTTTCAGAAAGTCTCTATCCTTGAGGCTGATTTTAGAGCATCCTGCCCTAACCTTATCACCTTATCGCCTTGCAGGAGAGATCAGGATAACAGGGTGTGGGGCCGGAAGACACCCACCGGTGTGAGCTGAGCTGTCCAGTCCCCAAATCCTTATGTTGGAGTCCTAAGACCAGCACTTCAGAGTGTGACTGTATTTGGAGATAAGGCCTTTTGCGTGGTTAATTGAGGTAAAATGAGTCATTAGGGTGGGTCCTAATCCAATGTGACTGGTGTCCTTATAGGAAGAGGAGATTAGAACACAGACAAGCACAGAGGGAATAACGTGAACAGACACAGTGAGGAGACGACCGTCTACAGGCCAAGCAGAGAGGCCTCAGGAGAAACCAGCTGATGACACCTTGGTCTCAGACTTCCAATCTCCAGGACTGTGAGATGATAAATTCTTGTTGTTCAAGCCACCCAGCCTGTGGTGGTTGTTACCGCAACCCTAAAAAACTAATAGACTCCCCTACCTGGTCCCAAGTGTAGGAGACCTCAGATGGTTAGGGCAGAGTCAGGGATGGGCCCTCCTTTTCTAGCCTGCTCCCCACCAAATGCTCCAAGCCTCATTTCTCTTCCTGTCTTCTTTCAGGCCCCCAGATGAGCTTATCAGCTCCTTCCAGGAAGGTGATACATGGGGTGGTGAACTGAAACAACTCAGAGAAAGAGAGAAACAATTTGTAGAGATGAGGCTGAGAGGAGAATATCCTTTCCCAGACTTCTTAAGGTGGAAAATACACATTGAAACCACTGGGCTAGAGGCAACGCTTACATTTTTTCACTGGCGTCACTTTCTCAGGAATGCCCAGGCCTGGGTGAGGGCCTTGGTCATTGGCTCCTGCTGCCTGAGGGAGAAACACTTGAGCTGAGTCTTGGCGTCAGAGAATCTGATTGTCCAAACTCTGGAGTCTTTAGAAAAGCAAACAGCCAGCCACTGAGGTTTCTTCAGTGCAGGCTTCCAGCCCAGGGGTTCTCGAGAGCAGTATGGTTGTTTCAAGAATACATAATCCAAAGAGTGCTTTCAGGGGTGATGAAGTTTAGGGGTACATAAGCTGAGAATCAAGAGCCCCCAAAAGGCCCCACTCCAACACTGGGAGCCCCTCTGGGTGTTTGCCTCTGAGGCCACTGGGCCTTAGCCAGAGTTCCTGCTGTACCCAGATGGGGAGCCCTGCCAGCCCTTCCTGATGCCTGGCCCCTGACAAGCTCAGCCAAGCCCTTGTCCTCATCCAGGCAGGATGGCTCGAATCCCCCTCCCCCCATCTGCCTCTGGGATGCGGAAGAGCTAGTTGGCTGTCCTTGATGGCTCTCAAACTTGTTCCACCAGGGTGCTATCAGGCCTTCCAATGTCCCTGAGGCTGCATGGCTCCAGGTTGAATCCCTCCTCCTGGGTGTCTGTGTGTGTGTGTGTCTGTGGGTCCTACGGCCGCAAGAAGAGCATGGCAGTGAATGCATGCACAGATGCTAGGGGGTGGTGTCCACAGTCACGGTGGGCGTCCTGTTGGAAGTGTGACCTACACAATGGGGAGGGCATTGCTAGTTGTAAGGGAAGGGGGTGACTGTTAAATGCCAGGGCCCCTTAAAAATGAGATTAGACTATCTCATTCCAAATTGAAGTGCAAACTTTCCTAATTTAAACTCTAGTATTTTAAGTAAAATAATTAGTGAGACTCAGTAAGTGTCATTTATTTGGCTCCTCATAATAGCAGGAGTATTTTAGCAGTGGATTGTGCACAGTGGTTTGCTGGGCTAAGGCCTGAGGAGACAGGGGCAGTGGGCCTGCAGGCCTAGCTGGAGCTGGAAGTCTTGCCCTACGCCCTCCCCCACTGCCAGACTGGCCAAGAGGAGGCAGGAAAAGCCCATTCGGTCGACCCTGCTGCCACTTCTCAGGAGCCTTGGCGGGGCCGTGGTCTGATCAGTTCTAGAGATGGTTGGAGACAAGGGCTGGGTGGGGACTAGGGGCCACCGCAATCTTTGGAGAAGACCTGAGGTTGCGAAATTGCGTGTGCAGGACCTGTTGGCTCAGGGTTTCATTAGGGTCTAGTTCTTGGGGGAAAGTGAACTGAGCAGACAGCTGGCTGCCAAGCTTTTGGTAGGTTGGTGGCAAGGGAAGGCTCGAGAGCCGGATGACAAGGCCGAAGCAGGCGGCTTGTGCTTGTCATGTCCCCCTGTCCCTCCTGCAGCCCTTTAGCGGTCATACCTCCCTAGACTTGGCTAAGAACCGTGTATAGGGAGACTAACGCCAGAGCACACTTTTTGCAGCTTTTTCCTTCAAGGTTTTGTAGAAATACCTTTCTGCAGACAGGCCGGGCCAGGGACAGGGTGTATTTTGTGTAGAAACAATGGTTGCATTTTCCTCGGGAAACGGCATCATGTTACCAGGCAGCTTTGCCTGGCAGGGCCTCCCATGTGGCAGATGCCTGCATGCCAGGACTGTCTCTCCAGCAGCCTGTCAGTTAGGAAGAGAAATGCCGGACCGAAGTGAGAACACCTACTTGGAAGGAGCAGGCTTGGAAGAGGGGTGTGGCACCCTCATTTCTCACTCCTGGGGTGCTGGATGTGCTCAAGAGCTGGGCGACAGTGGGGGCCTGAGAACAGAGGGGAGTCCAGGCAGAAGCAGGCCCTGAGACTGGGATGCAGCCAGCTTTCAATTTGCTTGTTTGCGTGCAGTCTTTGTTCTTGCTCTCTGTTTTTACCAAAGTATATACATGCTCAGGGTGGAAAGAGAAGAGAGAGGAGAGGAGAGAAGAGTCTCTTAAAATTAGAGCAGTGCCTGTCTTGCCTGATTCTCCCACCTCTGTTCTACCCAGAAGTGACTTCCTGGAAGCTTCTTGTTGTATCCCTCCTACCATCCTACCTGCACACAACACTCTTGTTATTTTCTCTGTATTTATAATTTAAGGCATTATAATGCTTTCCATCAATCCATGTAGAGGCTTTTTCTGGTTTTACTTTTTACCACATTTATTTCTAACTCCGTAGTCCTATTTCAATCCGACCTCCAAGAGGCACACATTTTTACATGTACTCAAATGTTGTTTTACGTCTATACGTATGCCTGAATCCACATAGAATGTGTGTGCGAGAGCCTGTTCTGTCTCTCACCTCTTAGGTTATCAATGTCCATGTACGTTACATCCTCCGGGTGCTCCGCACGTCTGCTTGTTTCTTCTAAATTCTGCATGTGTTGTTCAGTCAGCACCCCCCACATTTCCCAATCGCAGACAATGCAGCCATGAAAATCCTCAACCGCATCCTAGTATGGACTTGCTGGTGAAGTCCTTGGGGTAGATCCCTCGTAGTGGAATTTCTGGCTCATTAGTAATAAACACATTTAACTTGACTGTGAGCTGTGCCTTGTTATGCAAGTTCACAGGTGGGGTTTGCACATGAGCATGAAGGTCCCATCTTCCCACATCTTTCATTGCTGGTTTTTATCACTCATTGCTGTTTTTTTTTGCCAATCCAATGGAAATATAGACCTAAATTATATATAGATATAAAGATAGATGGATAGATAGATATAGGTAGCTAGCTAGCTAGCTAGAAGTGTAAGTATATATGGAACCCACTGCTTTTGTAATTTACGTATCTTGAATTTATAGCGATTTTGACCATCTCTTCTTATATTTCTTGGCCATTTGTTCTCCATTTATAGAAGCCCCTTGTACATATGGTCACTTTTACATATTGCCAATACCTGATGCCATCTGGTGTACACAGATAGACAATTAGAATTACTAATGAATTCTGTTAGTACACTGGATACCAAGTGGATAAAAAGCAACAGAAAAATATATCTTGCTGTTGTTGATGATGTATATTCTACACATAACTATTAGCTTGAGCAATAGTTATATTATTATATAATAATTATTATATAATAATATTTATATAATTATTATATAATAATAATTATATTATTATATAATATAATAACTATTGCTTGAGCAATAGTTATATTATTTATATCATATTAGTTGTATCATATTATTCAACTCATGTATTTGCTTATTTTATGAATATTCTGTTTTGAGAAGACTGTTATAGTAATTTAACTACATGGATGCTTATTTTTCCGGCTATATCATTAGATGCCTATATACTTATTTCTTTAACATTTTATTTTGGGATTGTAGATTGACATGTAGTTGTAAGAACTAATACAGATCCCATATGCCCTTCACTCAATTTCCCCTAATACTAGTAACATTTTGCGTAACTATAGTAGACAACTGGGAAATTTATATTGAAACAATCATTTGCCCTTTTCAGACTTCATCAGTTTTACAAATTTGGTGTGTGTGTGTGTGTGTGTGTGTGTGTGTGTGTGTGTGTAGTGGTAAGGGAATCAGAGCACCACTTACTTCTGCCTGGTAGGGGATGTAGGATCAGCTTTCTGCTTAGTCCTATGACGTTAGGCTCTAGGGCAAGGGTGTCCAAACTACGGCCCATGGGCCAACTGCGGCCCGCAATCCATTTTTAATTGGCCCGCAGCAAATTCCAAAAATATATTTAGTTTACTTAAATAAACCAGGTGAGGCGATACGTTCTTCACCTCGAGTGAGTGGCCCGGCTGTTTGTGTATTTTACCGCATATGGCCCTTGGTGAAAAAGTTGAAAAAAGTTAGGACACCCCAGCTCTAGGGGAATCAGAGGGCCACTACCGTCTTCTGAGCAGGAGAACTGGATGGCCGCGTCAGGTTTCTGTATGTTGAAGGTGAAGGCACATGGAAGAACAGCTCCCAGCTCGGCCCACTGAAGCCACAGCAGTGGGGCTGCGGTTCTGCATGGTGGATGCTTCACATCTATCAAGTATCTCTCCATTTTAGTTCTGGACCATTAGAAGTTATCTTTTCTGTGTACTCAATTTATTAGAAACAATAATCATTCCACTACTATTTACTCACTGTTACTTTTTTTATCACCTATTTTCTTCCTGGACTCATTCTTCTTGCATAGGACCTCTTTCACTACTGATTTCAAAGTGGTTTTAGTGCTAAGAAGTCTGAGATCATGCACTCCTAACACCACCTTTTTGCTTTTTCATTTAAACTAGAATGTGGCTAAACATCAAACTTGATCTTCAAGTTCTTTTTCTTCAATTGTTTGAGTGTAAGAGTATGACTCTATTGGCTTCTTATTCTCCACGCTGTTGTGAGAAGACTGATGACATTCAGCTTCTGACTCTGCTTTTTGAAATGACTAGCCTCTTCTCATTGAACACTTGGAATTTTTCTTTGTCTCTGATAGTGTTAAATATTGCTATAATGTTTCTACCATAGATTTTTCCTTATCCATCTTTTGGTATCTTTTTCAGCTTGAAGACTTGTATCCTTCTTTAATTTAGTGAAATTTAATTTCTTATTTCTTCAAATAATTCTTCTGTGTACATATTTTCTGTTTGTCAGACTTGCATACAAATAGTATATTGATAGCTATATCGATCACATTTATGACCTTTTCATTTAGATTTTTTATCTCTTTGATCCTCCTTGATGGCTTCTGGGAGAAGTTCTTCAGCCACTCAATTCACATATTTCCTCACTATCTATATCCATTCAACAATTAATCCCATGTGTTGAATTTTTTAACTCACAGTTTTCATTTCTAGTATTTCTACTTGGTTCTTCTCTAAAACTTTTGTCTTTATTTCATGTTAGCAATATCTTCTCTCATTTCTTCGAGAATATTTATTATATTTAAGATCTTTATCCATCTTAGTCTATTAATTCTCCATCTGATGTAGATTGTTCAATTTATTATTTTTTGTTATTGGCTATTTTCCTCATTTGTCTCCTCTCCTCCAGCTTGTCAGCTCACATTTCAAAGGGCCAACTACCCTAACTAATAATATTTATCTAGGAGAATGGGCCGAAGCCCAGGTTCTGGTTTATGTTATTCTGGTGATTTTAAAAAGGAGCTAACATGGAGCAGAGGCTCCGGGGTCCAAGTATGGACTTGAGTTTTAGGTAACCCTGCCCATCTAGGAAACCTGCCTCTCCCGCTGCCCCTGGGTCTGCTTTCTTCAAGAGATTTCCTTTGTATTTTGGTTATGATCCTATAACTCTTGGAGTATACTAGGTGAAACAGAGGAAAGAAAGTCTCTATGAGCCATCTGGTCTACTTGTACTTGTGGCTCTGAACTCTTCCTCCATAGCACGCATAGCACGCATAGCACGCAGCACTCAGAGGCTGCGTTAGTGGTAGCTTCCACCCTCCAATGATGTGGACCAGAGCTGTTGCTTTCATGATCCCAGCACGATCAAGGCCAGATTCAATTCACTCTGGACAGAGAGGCAAATTTGTCACCCAGATTTATTCTCTGACCCTCGTGCTTCGTTCTCTGCCATGGATGTTCTGTTCTCACACACCAGGGCACTGCTGCCCTCTGAATCCCCAGGACTTTTTCACAGTTTTTATGTTAGTATATCTCACTGTCTCACCAAACACTATGCACAGAACCTAGAACACCTGGGATTCCAAACAACACTGTAAGAAATGGAGGAAAAATAATGATGAAAAATGGGCTTTGTTTATCTGGGCTGTTTGACTCCTGAGTAACCATGTTGCCTCAATTTTGCTGTGGCTGGGCAGTGGTCATTACTCTCAAGAATGTTCTCTAAGGGCTGCTGTCTGAAGCTACAGGACATGGGAAGTCAGTGTCCCAGAGTCCTCATTATACTCGGCTTGTCCATCTGAGACAGCCCAGAGCTGTCTGGTGGTGCCCAATGCCAACACTGAAATGAATACTTCGATGATTGGAGTGTGAGTATGGACCAAATAGAAAAGAAACAACAGCATTCTGTCCTGACTCCCGTCTACCTATATTTCCTCCCCCTCTTCTGAAATGCTTTTGAATGTTTCTTCTCTAAAGAACAGAGCTTCTCCCAGATCAGGACACTGGCAGAAAGTAAAGCCTTTTCTCGGCTCCTTGATCTATCATGTGGCAGCTGTTTGCTTCCTCCAGCACATACCATAGATGCCAGAGAGTGGCAAATGGTGTCCTTAGGCCACTCAGAGTAATGGACTCTCCAATTCTGCTGGTACCACGAAGCCTGAGCATGCATTCATGAATGATGCCATCATGCTTCTAATGTCTTCACCATCTGCACAGCAGTGAGGCAGCTTGCTCTCTGGCCAACATGGTAGTCAACTTCTCTATAGTTAATTTAAGTTTAAACTCTGAAATCTTAATTATGGCAGGGACTTAAACTCACAGAGACAGTGAGATATACTAATGTAAAACTGTGAGAATGTTTTGGAGATTCATTCATTTATCCACTTAACAAAGATTTAATAATTACAGGGACTTTGTTAGACTCTGGGAAACAGCAATGAGAAAATAAGAGAATGAGGTTTACTTTGTAGTGGAGGGAGATTGATAAGTAACATCAAAGACCATTAACAGAGATAGCTATTTCAGACAGTCATAAGTGCAAAGGAGGAAATAAAATAGTGTGAGAGAAGGGGTGCAAGTTGGGGGTTGGTTACTTGTCTGAATTAGTAACCAGGAAAGCTTCTGTTAGAAAGTTATGTATGCTCCAAGCTTGAAGAGAGACGGACCATATAAAAGCCAGAGGGAAACATTCCTGGCAGTAGAAATGGCAAGCACTGAGTTCCTGAGCTGACATTTGCCTTGGTCTCTTTGAGCAATAGCAAGGGGCCAGTGTTTTTGGAGCCTGATGAGGAAAAGGGTGAATAAGAGGTGCAAGTTAAGAAGGGCGCAGCAGCCAGTCATGCAAGAGAAGGTGTCCATTTTGTTCCCATGTGCAGTGCAAATCCGCTGAAGGCATTTAACCAGGCTTTTGTTCTTCTTTTCTTCTAAGATTTCTCTGGGTTATGTGCAGATAATAGATTGTAGAGGGAGGAATGAAAGCAGGGAGACAAGTTAGGAGGTTACTGCAGTACTGTAGATAAGAGATAATGTTGGTGGGGACTCTGGTGGGAGCAGTCTAGGTGGCATGCAATGGGAGAACTCAAGATATACTTTGGAGCTGCAGTTGAGGAGATTTTGCACTGATGAAGGAGCTGGAAGTATTCATAGTTTGGGATGAGCTACGTGAATGACATCATTTCCTAAGATAGTGAAGGCCAGGGAGGTAACAGATTTGGTGGGTGGAAATTCAAAATTTCTATTCTGTTATACTTGACATGTCTATTAGACTTGCAACTGGAAATGGAGGCTAGATAGAAAACAGCCATCAGTAACCACTTCAATATGGGAAGTGGGATGGTTTGGTATGACATTGAACAAAGTAGAGAAAGCAGATCTTAAACTCATGCCATGGTCCAGGATAGAGGAATGATGTGTGGTTGGATTTGGGGTGGGGGTGGAGGAATGTTCTGGATGAAATTAAGAAGAGAAGGGGATAGACATTTTAGAACGTCAGCTTTCCTGATGATATTGTGTTAGATGGGGCAGTAAGGAGAGGAGGTGTTTTACTCAATGAGTGGAAGGCTAATCATGGAAATGGATAAGAATTGAAGAGGGTCAAGTTTGAGAGGAGCAAACACAAGTTTGAGTTTGGATAAGGTGAGTGAAAAACATGTCTTCTGGAACTTTTGGAAATTGTACATTATTGTGATACTAAGACCAAACTTAGGGGTGAGGTCTTCCTTCTACTAAGTTAAACATCTCTCTCTCTCTCTTTTTTACAAAATAACAGTTATTATTTTTTTCTAATTATAGAAACAATCCATAGTTATTGTAAAACATTTAAAAAATCAAAAAAATAAAAAAATAATTCAAAATCTGACTGCCCAGAAATAGTAGTAATATTTGATGTCTTATAAACACATACACATTGTGTACTTTATTGTGATTTGCATAATACTTTTGTCATGTTTTTAAGCTTAATGTATAGTGTATGTTTTCTTATACGATTAAACATTCCTCTATAAAATACCATTTAATGATATCACCATCTTTCTTAAAGCTTAGGAAGTGGAATCTCAGAGTTAGTACCTCCGCCTCTTTTCAGGATTTTTCAACCTGCTTCCTATGCCTTCCATATTTTATGAAATGTGGTGACATTTCCTACTTGGGAAGGATATGGGCCTACTCATGTATCAAGGCCACATGACCAAAGTTACAATTCAAGGAAACTGACAGCATTAGAACATGTTCTTGGATATAGGTGTTATGTGTAGGCAAGTGGCATATGATTAATGATCAATGACCATCAATTTCCTCACTCTGATGTCAACTTCTCTCCCTGCTCATCCTTTCTTCTTCATTTTTATTTTCCCATAAATTGTTTACAGGCTTAAAAATAATAGAGAAAAAGAAAAGCAAACTAGAATAGAAATGGGTGTTGCCCAGACAGAATCAGGCTGAATCAGCACCTGGGCTGAATCCTCTAGAGCTGATTTTTTTTTTTTTTTCCTGCCCACCTGGGGATGGAGAGCTCTTGTCTGGTTCCAAGTGATAGAGGGGAGGGAGCATGAGAGGAAGCAAAGGGCAGATTCCCACTGAGAGCAGTGGTGGGAGGAGGGTGGGCCTGAAAGGATTCAGAGAGAGCACAGGAGGGTGACTCATTCCTCCCCAATCCCTAATCTTTTGCTCTGGGAGGTGCTCAGGTATGCCCTTTGAAGTGTGAAGCCACTGAACTTCACAGCACAGTGGAGAAGGAAATTGGTGTTTCTACGTCTGTTGTAAATATGAGTGTGTCCTCTGTTCACAATATGAGCAGGAAGGCACCGTAAGAGAAGAGATAGGTAGTACTCTATGGTTTAATTGATACATTTTATGATTAATAATATATGATCTTTATTATTTAGGTTTGATCTGGGACACAGAACTGCTTGGAGTGACCTGGAATAAGGATATTTGAGTGTGTGTATGAGTGTGTGTGTTCGTGTATATGTATGTGTGTGTGCATTGAACCTTAAACAATGTAGGAGAATCTGGGAAAATAATAAAAGTCTGGGGGCATCCAGTTGGAGGATCAGAAAACTAGACAGGGACTATGGGGAAGAAGTCTGTCCTCTGTCTCCTCTGCCACTAGTGGTTGGCCTGAAGTCACAGCAGGTCTGGTGACAGAACAGCTGCCACTTGGTGGGGAGAACAAGACACACTGGAGCCTCGGAGGAAACTCTGGGACCCCTACGAACACATTGGGACCCATGAGGCAAAGTGGACACCCATGACTCTCTTTACTGCATCTGACCCCACGACACAGGTGACCTGCAGAAGGAACTGGAGTCTTTGGCTGTGAGCCTTTCCACTTACCTGGCTCAAAACTCTCACATTTTACACATCAAGAAAGAGTTTGCAGTAGATTATTTAAAGTTATAAATGTGACCACAAGCAAGAGTAAAACTATTTCCAAAATTTGAGGAAACACTTGGACACACACAGGCACACACACTACACTAGACAATACTGAATTTTATCTCACCCAGATATTCTTTTGAAGTGCCAAAATATGTTGAAAAAATAAATGCATATAGCCTTTGAATATCTAAAGAGATGCAGGTCTAGATTTAAATTTAAATAACTGGAAATCAAGGACACATGATATAATGTGGGTGGGATATAATTCAGTGTAATGCTTTGGAAAAGCATTCTTCAATAGCTATCAAATTTAAGAATGCACGCTGCTTTCATCCCACAGATTCCATGACTTAAAGTATATTTGGAATATATTTGACTTGTGCAAATCCTTCTGAAATGAAGCCATATGTTTATGTGTGAGGATGTTCCCTCCATAATTGTTTGAAAAATTAAATTCTGGAAACCATCCAAATGTCCATGTCTAGGGAAATGATTAAATAAATTATTATATACATAAAATGATGTATTAGTCACATTTTAAAAAGAGAAGTGTAGCTCTGTTTGCTTTGACTTGGAAAATACTTAAGATATTTTTAATTAAAATAGAAAGTTGAATGGTATGGATTACACATAAACGATAAACATATATTTATTAAATTATATAAAGGATGTGGGTATGTAAGGGCTTGCATGAATGTGTATTTTGTAAAAAGACACACAAGAAAATGTTAATAATGATTTTACCTAGAAGGAGAGGAGAATTTTCTCTTTCACTTTATAACCTTCTATACATTTTGAATTTTTACAACCAGCATTTACTACTTTTAAAAGTAATAATAGCAAAAACGGTAGAAAATTGTAAACTAATGGAAGTGATTAAAATAAGTGAAACTTTTTTCTTTTTTATTAAATTTATTGGGGTGACAATTGTTAGTAAATTTACATAGATTTCAGGTGTAAAATTCTGTATTACATCATCTATAAATCCCATTGTGTGTTCACCACCCAGAGTCAGTTCTCCTTCCATCACCATATATTTGATCCCCCTTACCCTCATTTCCCACCCCCGACCCCCCTTACCCTCTGGTAACCACTAAACTATTGTCTGTGTCTATGAGTTTTTCTTTCTCATTTGTTTGTCTTGTTCTTTTGTAGTTTTTGGTTTATATATCACATGTCAGTGAAATCATATGGTTCTCTGCTTTTTCTGTCTGACTTATTTCACTTAGCATTATACTCTCAAGGTCCATCCATGTTGTCACAAATGTTCCTATATCATCTTTACTTACTGCCGAATAGTATTCTATGGTGTATATATACCACAACTTCTTTATCCATTCATCTATCGAAGGACATTTTGGTTGTTTCCATGTCTTGGCCACCGTAAACAAAGCTGCAATGAACATTGGAGTACACGTGCCTTTATGTGTAAATGTTTTCGGATTTTTTGGGTAGATACCCAGGAGAGAGATTGCTAGGTTATATGGTAATTCCATTCGTGATTTTTTGAGGAACCTCCACACTGCCTTCCATAGCGGCTGCAACAGTCTGCATTCCCACCAACAGTGTATGAGGGTTCCTTTTTCTCCACAGCCTCTCCAACACTTGTTACTATTTGTCTTGTTGATGAAAGCCATTCTGACTGGGGTGAGGTGATATCTCATTGTGGTTTTCATTTGCATTTCTCTGATGATTAGTGATGTTGAGCATTTTTTCTTATGTCTATTTGCCATGTGTATGTCCTCTTTGGAAAAATGTCTCTTCAGGTCCTCTGCCCGGTTTTCAATTGGGTTGTTTTTTTGTTGTTGAGTTTCATGAGTTCCTTGTATATTTTGGATGTTAGCCCCTTATTAGAGGCACTGTTTGCAAAAATCTTCTCCCATTCAGTTGGTTGCCTCTTTATTTTGTCAATAGTTTCTTTTGCTGTGCAGAAGCTTTTGAGTTCCATATAATCCCATTCGTTTATTTTAGCTTTTACTTCCATTGCCTTTGGAGTCAAATTCATAAAATGCTCTTTGAACCCAAGGTCCACAAGTTTAGTACCTATGTTTTCTTCTATGCAGTTTATTGTGTCAGGTCATAGGCTTAAGTCTTTGTTCCATTTTGAATTAATTTTGGTACATGGTGACAGATAGCAGTCCAGTTTCATTCTTTTGCACGTGGCTATCCAATTCTGCCAGCACCATTTATTGAAGAGGCTGTCTTTCCTCCATTGTATGTTTTTAGCTTCTTTGTCAAAAATTATCTGTCCATATTTATGTGGTTTTATTTCTGGGTTCTCAATTCTATTCCATTGGTCTATGTGTCTGTTTTTCTGCCAATACCATGCTGTTTTAATTATTGTAGTCCTGTAGTACAAGTAAAAGTCAGGGAGTGTGATACTTCTATTATAGTTCTTTTTTTTTTTTTTTTAATATTGCTTTGGCTATTTGGGGTCTTTTGTGGTTCCAAACAAATCTGATGATTTTTTGTTCTATTTGTTTAAAAAATGCCATTGGGATTTTGATGGGGATTGCATTAAATCTGTATATGGCTTTGGGTAATATGGCCATTTTAACTATGTTGATCCTTCCAATCCATGAGCACGGAATGTCTTTCCATTTCTTTGTGTCTTCTTCAATTTCTTTCAAAAATGTCTTATAGTTTTCAGCATATAAATCCTTCACATCCTTGGTTAAGTTTATTCCTAGGTATTTTATTCTTTTTGTTGCGGTTGCAAAAGTAATTGTTTTTTGTATTTCTTTTTCTGAGATTTCATTTTTAGTATGTAGGAAAGCAATGGACTTTTGTACATTGATTTTGTAGCCAGCAACTTTACTGTATTCATTGATTGTCTCTAATAGCTTTTTGGTGGAGTCTTTAGGGTTTTCTATGTATAGCATCATGCCATCTGCAAAGAGTGACAATTTCACTTCTTCATTCCCAACTTGGATGCCTTTTATTTCTTTCTCTTGCCTGATGGCTCTGGCAAGGACTTCCAATACTATGTTGAAAAGCAGAGGTGATAGGGGACAACCTTGTCGTGTTCCTGAACGTAGAGCAAAGGGCTTCAGCTTTTCACCATTAATTATGAGATTAGCTGAGGGCTTTTCATATATGGCCTTTATTATGTTGAGGTATTTTCCTTCTAAACCTATTTTATTAAGTGTTTTAATCATAAATGGATGTTGTATCTTGTCAAATGCTTTTTCTGCATCAATTTATATAATCATATGATTTTTGTCCTTTATTTTGTTTATGTGATGTATCACATTGATGGATTTGCAGATGTTGAACCAACCTTGTGCCCCGAGGATGAATGCCACTTGGTCGTGATGAATAATCTTTTTAATGCATTGTTGTATTCGATTTGCTAGAATTTTGTTTAGGATTTTAGCATCTGTATTCATCAGAGATATTGGTCTGCAGTTTTCTTTTTCTGTGTTGTCCTTACCAGGTTTTGGTATCAGGGTAATGTTGGCTTCATAAAATGAATTAAGGAGTACTGTCTCTTCTTCAATTTTTTGGAAGAGTTTGAGCAGGATTGGTGTTAGATCCTGTTTGAAGGTTTGGTAGAATTCACTAGTGAAGCCATCTGGTTCTGGACTTTTGCTTTTGGCAAGGTTTTTGATGATTACTGGTGATCGACCCGTTTAGATTTTCCAGTTCTTCATGATTCAGCCTTGGAAGGCTGTATGTTTCTAAAAACTTGTCCATTTCTTCTAAGTTATTGAATTTGGTGGCATACAGTCCTTCATAGTATTCTTGGATGATCCTTTGTATTTCTGTGGTGTCAGTGATAACTTCCCCTTTTTTGTTTCTGATTTTGTTAGTTAGTGTCTTCTCTCTTCTTATCTTAGTGAGTCTAGCCACGGGTTTGTCAATTTTGTTAATCTTTTCAAAGAACCAGCTCTTTGTCACATTAATTTTTTCTATTGTCTTTTTGTTCTCTATTTCATTTAGTTCTGCTCTGATTTTTGTTATTTCCTTTCTTCTATTGACCTTAGGTTTCGCTTGTTCTTCTTTTTCTAGTTCTTTAAGGTTTAACATGAGGTTATTTATTTGGGATTTTTCTTGTTTCTTGAGACAGGCCTGTAATGATATAGATTTCCCTCTTAAAACTGTTTTTGCCGCATCCCAAAAATTTGGTCGGATGTAGTTTCATTGTCATTTGTTTCTATGAATCTTTTGATCTCTCCTCTAATTTCTTCTTTGACCCAATCGTTCTTTAAAAGTATGTTGTTTAATTTCCATGTATTTGTGTTTTTTCCTGGTTTTTTTTTTTGCAGTTGATATCCAATTTCAAAGTCTTGTGATCATCACGCTAAGGGCACAGACAGCTGCAAGATAAACATATCCACAAATCTGTTTGCCTTTCTTACTGTTTCTTCATAGAGCAGTTAAATGATCAATCTGACTGAGAAATAAAAGAATAGGCATTATGGCAAAGGTCCCAACCATTTTTATTTTCCTCAACTCAGCAGGAAAGAAAATAAAAAGGTGAAACAGTAATGAAAGAAGAAGATGAGAAGGAGGAGGAAGAGCAGGATGGAAGGAAGGAAAAAAGGAGAAAAGAAGGAAGGGTAGGAGGAAGGGAGAGAGGAAGGGAGGGAAGGAGACAGAAAATACAGAGGTCAAGGAAAAGAAAAGTTTCCAATATGACACAATTTGAATTCTCTTCAGATATATTGTCCCTTTGAGATAGCTTTGAAAAATAGTTTTATGATTCCCAGATGTCTGACATCATGAAATCATTGATAATGATACATTAAATTATGTTTCACAGCTGCTATTGTATACATGTCACTTAACTAGTGCAATCGCCTACAACTGCAATTATGAAAGCCATTGGGCCTAAGTCTACTTTTTACCACCATCTGAGAAAAGACTAATTTGACTTTAGGATTAAAGTCCTCATATCTTAATTATTAGTGTTAGACTCAGAAAAGCTGTGTCATTCTTTGATATATTCCCAGTATAACAAGACACTGTTTGTCATTATCTATTTTTTAACCTGAACAATGGGCTCATTTATAGCCATAATGTTACGAAGTGAAGCACGATTCATACTTAGAGAAAAAGTGATGACTGGTATATAGCAGAATTTACACGCAAAATAAACTCACACTAAATATTGTTAAAAATAAAGTGAGATGAGATTTTCATATGTGAACTATTTGTAGCTGTTTTAACAGTTGTGTGTGTGTGTGTGTGTGTATGTGTGTGTGTTTAATTGGGGAATGTTGGGGAACAGTATCTTTCTCCAGGGCCCATCAGCTCCAAGTCATCGTCCTTTAATCTAGTTGTGGAGAGCGCAGCTCACTGGTCCATATAAGAATCAAACCCTGTTATTCAGAGCTTGTACTCTTACCAACTGAGACACCCAGCTGCCCTTAACAGATTTTTAAAGAACATTTTCAGGTACACAGCAAACTTAAGCAGAAATACAGGGATTTCCCACATACCCCTGCTTCCACACATTCACTGCCTCTGTCATTATCAACACCCCCTCCCCCCCAGAGGGTATATTTGTTACAACAGTTGAACCTACATTAACATGTCATTATCACTTACAAGTCAATAGTTTTCATAGGCTTCACTTTTGATATTGTACATTCTTTGGGTTTTGACAAATGTATGATGACATATATCCCTCATTATCTTATACAGAGTGTTTCCACTGCCCTAATAATCCCCTGTGCTTTGCCTATTCTTTTTCCCCTCTTTATCACCTCTGATAACCACTGACATATTGTATCCACAGTTTTGCCTTTTCCAGAATGTCATATAGTTGAAATCATACAGTATATAGCCTTCTCAGATTGACTTTATTCACTTGGTAATATGCACTGACGTTTCCTCCATATCTTTTCAGGGCTTGATAGCTCATTTCTTTTTTTTAGCATTGAACAATATTCCATTATCTGGATATCCACAATTTATTTCTCCATTCACCTACAGTAGGATATCTTGGTTGCTTCCAAGTTTGAGCAATTATGAAAAAAGTTAGTACAAACATTTTCGTGAAGGACTTTGTGTGGACATATATATGTTACCTTTTAAAAAATACATAAACTCTTTTAGCTTTATGATATAAGATAAATTATAGTTACATGATACAAAGTGGGTGAACAGAGGGACATGGTGGGCCCTTATTGAAATCATGACTCACTTGAATCAAGATCACTGAATATATAAAAATATGTGAATTTATAATTATATATAAAAAAGAAGTATGAAAAGCAAACAATAAGGACAAATAAACAAAATTCTCATTGGTCATGATTGAAGGGACTATCTTATTCAGAATTTATACCTTTCTGGTACAATTGTATTTCATGTAACTGAAGACCAGAATTTGATGAGGAACAGTATTTTCTACAGAGGAATTCCAGATAACAATTGTGGAAGGAACGATGGGAATAAAGAGTCACCACTTTACATCCTGTCACAAAATCTTTCATTTAGGTGATGGTTATCCACGGCCGAAGACTCTAAGGTGAAAGGTGGATGGAAAATGTCTTGATGAAGAGACTAGTCACTCACCACCCTTATTCCCTGAGTGGTCTTAGCATCCCTTGAACATGAACAAGCAGATGCTAATTGCCTCCTTAGCATGATGTAGTGGGAAACACACTACCCTCATCTGGGAGGCATTCTTGAAAAAAGTGCTGAATCTGGATCCAACAAAACCTTTAGAGCTTCCAGGTACAGGCTGTACAGGGAATAGTGGAAAAATTTAAATGACAACTTTAGAATGTAAATTCTGGCTGCCTTAAGGCAAACAGAATGCAGAGAGGCAAAGTTAGAAGAAAGGCAACCAGTTAGGAATCCATTACATAAATCTACCCAAGACAGGCCGACAGGTCAGTCTAGGCTGGTAGCAGTGGACGTGTGGAGAAGAGGAGAGATCTGGGATGTTCTGGTGATGGGGAAACTGACCTTAAAATGGTTCCCTGCCACGTGGAACTGAGCTGAAATGGTGGCCCCAGCAGAGAGAGAAGTCCCCAGCCTAAGCCCCAGCCTATTTCCGCATCACCCCCTCCAAGCCACACCTTGAACCAATCACCAGAGGACACCTACCCTTTCCCCAGCTCAAGGAAGTCCCCAACCCATAAAAACCTGCTCAAAACCTTGCTAGGGGCTCAGGCTTTTGGGAAGGCTCCCGCTGAGCCCGCCAGCCTAATAAATAAATCCCTGACCTCTGCGTGCTGCTTGAGTTTCTCGGTCCTTGCCGTTTTTCTGCAACAGTGGAAGTAGCTGGATAAGAAAGTAGACACCGATGACTCCCATACTTTCATCTCCGATTCGGATCTCTCCCAGGAACTTCGCAATCCAACCTGTTATTCACCACTTCCACGGAGAATTTCAAAGGTTGACTCACACAGATCTACATGTGGGTTTCTGCTCTCTCTCCATCTGTCACTATCCCCTTAACGATGCTCTATGGCTGCTGTCTTTAGCTCACCATTCGGCACACAAACTTTGCAGTTGACCTTGACTCCTCTCTTCTACCTCACTTCTACCCTCAAAATATATTCAGATTTGGGTTGCATCTTAGGACCCAAAGAGTGACATTTAAAAACATAAAGATGATTATGCTGCTCTTCTGCTTAGGACCCTATGAAGAATTCCCTTCTCTCTCGGACTCACACTTGAACTTCCACCATGATCCATGATGTCCTACCTCACTTGGGAATGGGGCATCACTCTATTCCTTCTTCTCCCTTCCTGCCTTGCTCACACGGACCCAGGCACACTAGCCTCCTTGCTGCTCCTGGGACAGAAAATGCAAGGCAACCTGCCTCCTTAGGTTCTTTGACCTTATTGTTTTCTCCCCTGGAACATCATACTCTCATGCTGAGTGTCACGTCTCTGCTCATGTGAGACATTTTGAGAAACACATTTCCTGGTCTCTAGCTCCTCAATGTCCATTAGCTTTCTTCAGGTACCTAAAATTATATATTTTTATTGCCTATTTCCCTTTAATGGACAGTAAATTCCACGAGAGCAGAATCTGTTTTATTCTTTGCCATGTGAGGTTTAGAAATGTACTGAGTACAAACTAGGTCCTCAATAAATAACTGTTGAATGAATGAATGGATATGTGTTACTTAAAACTATGGAACCAGATGAGACTACCTAGTATTAAGTATAAATAGGGAACAGAATAAGGCCAATGACTGATGGCTATGGCATTCCAATAGTCACAGACTGGGGACCGGAGGAAATCCAGGAGGAACAAGAGCCCAGTGAAGAAATCATTCCAAAGAGAAAGTGACTATGTCGTATGTGCCTGAGATGCTTATTAAAACGAGAACTGAGAAGTAGTCATTGGACTCAGCTATTAAAACAAAGCCTTTTCTCAAAATCCAACACCAGTGCTCTCCCACCCTTGCTCTAAAACCTGCCTGGGGGATGGCACCGCTTCCATGGCCTGAGACTACCTGCAGACTGGTGAACCTCAAGACTGACGGATCTTTAGTTTCAGCCTGTCTTCGACCAAGGCCAGAACTGCGTTATCCTCTTTGTTCCTCACCTTTTATGCCCGCTAATTCTTCATATAATTTCACATATGACCCTTTGTCTTCCATATTAGAAACCCCAGTGTCACTCTCAGTCCCTCTGTTGACTCCCCGCCCAAACCCAGCATTATTTATCAGACCCTCTTCTTTCTGTATCATCAAACTTGGTACTAACGCAATGATCTAAACCCAACATTGATTTATGTTTTTCTTATATTCTTATAATAGGCTCTCAAATGATTTCTTTATCACCATTCCCTTCTCTGTCTAGTTAATCCAATATATTGGTATCAGTGTTATATTGATTACATTAATTAAAAGATCTTAAAATCTGATGGACTTATAATTAAAATCTCTAGGATAAATCTTAATTCTTGAAATGGTATGACTAACCGTGACGTGCATTTTATAAAGGGTAACATTTTAAATCTTCAGCTTGGTATCCAGGTGCTTCACAATCCAGCTCATCTTATTTCTAACACCATGTCTAGCCTCACCATCTCTTCACCACATGCCCCTGAACCAATTATGGAAAAGTAAGAGGTGATTTTCATTGTGTTCCTTTGCCTAAAAATCACTCACTCTAACTGCTTGGCGAACTGCTTCTATTCTTTGTAGACCCAATTAAAACAGTAACTCATCACCTTCCCCAATGCCACTGAATAATTAATTACCCTGGCCTTGTTGCTATGACAACACTTTACTTTGGCCATATCCACTTAAGAAGTTGCTCCTTAACACTTCAAACTACCCCACCTTGTCCTCAGCCAATGGCAGAAGTTTTGTATTATCCATCTTATTTTCCCATTGAAGGCCACAAATACTCAATACATATTTACTCAATGAGTGAGATGTCAGGAGTCATTTATCACATGGACTAATGAATAATGACTACCAATGCTACATTTCCAATCCAAGGACGCACCAGTAATTAACATCTCTGGGAGCAAAGTACGCCACTGCCTTTATAAGCATTCAATCCATCACTGCCGAACAACTGCTCACAGAATCAGAGACAGCAAGGTAAGCTATGTGCTGCCTCACAACTCCATCCTTTCTTCTCAGCAAATTCCAGATCTGCCTCGTTATTTCACTTCAGTGCTTTCCTGAAAGAAATGGTAGGTTTACAGATGCTTCTTTTCCTTTTGAACTCTTTCAGATTCCTTTGGGAAATCTTTCAAGGAGGTGACAACATTGTGCAGAGCTTTGACTCTATAGATAGAAACTGGTCCTGAGAAGGTTAGCATGAGCTTCCTACACATTCCCATTCCTTACTTTTATTGTAAAATATGTTTTCTAATAGAGTAGAATCAAAGTAAATAGATGTGCAAAGCTAGGCCTTTAATAACAAGATCAAAGTCTCATATAACATTGTTTTGTTTGCCAGATTAAAAAATAAAAACTCAACACAAAACCCTTTTTTCTCTTTTGAACTATCTATAACTTACAAAAAGCTTTGACTGAAATGTCCTATTTGAGAATATGCATAGAATCACTATTCTTACTACATTTATGTAAATAATCAAGCCAAGTTTAGTAAGACTAGGCTTTTTTAAAATTTTTACAAACCAATACATTTTACTATAAATATCTTTGATAAAAATGGAATGAGTAAAAAAAAACCTATTTCAATAGAACACTATAGTTTTTCGTTATAAGATTCTAGTCTTGTTAATTGTCTTTAAGGTTTTGTTATCTATTTGTAAACCTCAGAGGAACCACCACAGTAGATCATGTATGGACAAGCTGCAAGCCTGTTGCTATATGGGTCACTCAAGGAAGTTCACAGAACATCTGGTGACATCATCAAAGGTAGTCCATCTGCAAACCAGGAAAAGCCATCAGTCTGAAACTGCCATCCTCATGCTACCACCTAAAGATGCTCCGAGCTCAAATCTAGACTTTTTCTCAACAGGCTGCTCTCCAACCTCAGAAACTAAACTTATAATTTACTCAAATTAACACCTTTGTTTCCCTTTTGTTTCCATAGAAATGCCTCTTATTAAATTATCCAATTGCTCACATCACATAGAGGCTTAATTTAGGGGGAAGCTCACCTGCTACATTGCCTCCTGAAATAAAACATCCCTGTGTTCATCCTGTCTGAAGAAATCATGACGATATGTGATTGCTAATACATCATGTTGTGCCTATATAAATAACGAAGAAAAATTGAATCCCAATTACACATTTTCCAAAAAAAAGTATACATTGACTTAGAAAGGTAAAACCTGAATGTGATGATAACCCATTTGACTTATTTAATTGGTTAAATCTTGGTTCCTAGAAATCTCTGCTATGGCGAATTTTTCAATCCTTAGCTATTATTGTCCTTATAGTCACCATATTAATCTCTCTAGTACATTGTATCCTGTTAAGGGTTTTAAATGCCATCTGGCAGCCACTCACACTCAAGTGATATCCATCCGGATTAAACACCTGGAAGACGTCAGTATTCTGACCACCTGGTCTATGATGATGATGCAGCTATAGGTCGAGGGACCGTACTACCCTCCTTCCTGACAACTCAACTATTGGAAACAGTGAACATGTGATTCTCAGCCTGGCTATATCAACAGTGGTAACTGAGAGTAACTCTATTCTAATTGGTCACACACTCAGCTTGCTGAGAGAATTACCAAAAGAGGGGATTGTTAAAATTAAATACAAAATTGAGACTGGATTTGAGAATTACCTGAGCAGACAAAACCATTTAAACTACGTAAGTAAAACTAAATCTAGCTTTTTCATGAACATATGCAAAACTTAATTTAGGTTATTTCTTGTAAATGTCTCTGATAATTATGAAAGAACTGTAAATAATCTTCCTAAAAATGGTATGAGATAATCACTTTTACCCAGTCACTTACCATCTGGAAACACCCATTTTAATGACAAATCACTGTAAAGGTTAAACAACTTCTTTATTTTTACTGCATAAGCCATCCAGAAACATCATGCTGCTGAGCTTTTAAGAGTCTTAAATTTGAAAGCTCTGTGTGTGAGCTATTCTTGCATATTCTTATATAAGAACATATATAAGAATATGCATATTCTTATATTCTTATATACACAGTAAACTCTTACTAAATATTATTTGTTTATTTCATGGTTTTAGTTTGGCCATTTCTGAATTTTTGATATGGGAGAATCCCATGCCTGAATTTTGGACCAGCCTCTAGAATGGACCAGTGCTTTTAATTATGGCAATTTTATGCTTTCAGTGCTTAGTTTTCCTATTTGTAAAATGAGAAGTTTTGATTTGTTGATTGTTTAGGTTCCTTTTAGCCTCAAAATTTTATTAAGATGTCACATTTTAAAACAGTCTGACAGCACCAAAATAAAACCGTTCAATCTTCTCAGAAAGGTAAATTAGAACTCATTATTTGCATTTCAGAAATGTTTTAGAAAACTACTCTTCCAGAGAATCTTAAAGAAGTCAGAATTGTGAGTGTGTGTGTATGTGTGTGTGTGTATGGGTGTCCATGTATGTTTTGGGGGAGATTAGAAGTAAGAATATAGAGAAAAATCAAATCAAGATATTAAGAGACACTACTCATTGAAACATAATTTAGTATAAAATAAAGTATATAAATAAGTTAATGAGAAAATATTCTAATTTATATAATTTGATTTATTTAAACATATTTAAGGATATATCAATCATAATGTGAAATATAATTACCAACTAACAGAAGTTTCTTAAAATAATCACATGGATCTTTACAGTGACCCAAAGTCATATATAATAATTTACTTTACTCTGATAACATAAAAAAAGGACATTCTCTAGAATGCATAAACAAGACAATATTTTGAGCTATAATTTCTTATTCAAAATTTATGTTGCTTCAGCATTCTAAATGCTCTCTATATTTAATAGTTATTAAAGTTTTATCACAACAATGTATTTGTGACAAAAAGCTATTAATGTCATACAAAACATCAGGATAGGAACTTTATAGACTAACCATGTTTTAATGCCTTACAGTAATTTTGATCAAAATGGCTGTGGTTACCATAGGGCAGTCACTTAGAAGCATTAAGAATGTGTAATTGAAGTGTGAAGTCTAAAGGAGCAAAATGAAACACTCAAGAAATAGGGCAAAAACATATTAAGAACTATGGGACTTGGCAGAATTAAAAACAATGTCTTGGAAGGAAGGTCAAATATGGCAGATTAGATAAGCACTATGCTTTATTGCCTCCCAGGATCACACCAAAATTACAAATGAATTATAGAACAATCAACCTCAACAATCATCTGCAGACTAGCTGAACACGTGTAACTAAGGATATAAAAAAAAGGCCACATCGAGACTGGTAGGAGGGGTGGATAAGTGCAATGGGCTGACTCCAAACCTACAGATAGTGGTGAAACACTGGGAAGCAGAGGTCACCCCCAGAAGACAGAGGGTTTCCAGTCCCACACCAGGTTCACCAGCTGAGAGGTCCTGTGCCAGGAAGAGGAGTTCCCACATCATCGGAGAGTGAAAATCAGTGATGACTCTGTTTTTCCATCCCAGTGAGATGGAGGATGGCTGGAAAAACAGATCCTCTTAAAGGGCTCTCACACAGACTCACTCGCTTGCAAACACTCACCTGGTCTCTGGTGGAGGGGTAGCAACTCGAGAGGCACCAGATACATATGGAGAAAGACTGAGTTGGGTTGTTTTGGGGCAAGGGCTAAAGAGACAGCAGCCATTGTCCCAGTGCGGAGTGTGCCTCACATGTAGCCTACAGGAGGGCGCCATCTTTTCTATGTTGAACCCTCCCCCAAATGGCCAAATCTAAGATCATGTTAGTCTGGCAAAATCAGGGTGTGTGTACCACCTTGGGGTGCCACCCCCCATAACCAGTACTGCATCACCAGGTGTACTCTCAACTCCTGAGCGACCAGACCCACCCCACAAGTTGTGGAAGCCTTTTATAGCAACAGATGGCCTGCAGAGGTCCGGAGAAATTTTGGTGTTGGGCAGTGAGCCACAAACTGCATCACAACCTCTCTTGGGTGGCTCTCAAGGACCTGCAGCCCTGAGGTGAGTGGTGGATAGCTGCTGTGTTCTCAGGACATTTTGCAAAGTGGTTACAGGCCAGGCACTGGCACAAGAACAGAACCTGCATAAACCATGTAAAAACCACAAGCCCTGACTTGTGACTCCCTGGGACCATGCCTGACCCAGCCAGTGCTGCACTGCTGAGGGTACTCTCAACTCTGGGTCAACCAGCCTGGCCCACCCAACCAAGGAGTCTCTTTCAATGGCTGAGCTTATGGGCAGCTGGCAGGTGGCAATAGGCCTAGGGGTTCTGAGCAGTGTGCTAAGCTGCCCCAGGACCAATACTGGTGGTGGCCAGCCTCACTTCACAGTGAGATTAGTCCCATGTACCTCCAGGTCCAGCAGAGGCAGCAACCAACCACATATGACTTTGTGGCTCCTACGAGGTAGACCCAGACTGGTCACAGGCAAGACTAAAATTGGACTGCACAGGATCCCATCCCAAAAGACACAGAAGCAACACAACCAGAGGCCGGCTTCAGACCACATCAGAGCACTAGTTGGCCAGCCCCACAAGTGGCACACCCAAAGGGCGGTCTCAACAGGCACAATACCCTGTGGGGGCTGATCCCCCTGTGAGGGGTCAGCCACCAAACAGCAGCTCATACAGTGTGGGCATAGCCAATTCTCACAGTCAGTCAGACTGGGAGTCGATCCCACCCTCGGGGATGGCACCAAAAGCCATCACGGCTCAAATACAACAGAATACATGCAACACACTCAAGGGACACTCTTGGAACACACATGCAGGAGACCAGGGAGAATGTGCCATTGGACCACACATGATACATTCTACATAAGTCCACCCAGCAAAGACTGAGAGACATAAGAGATCTTTATAATACATAGCAGCAAACACAGAGAGGCAGCCAGAATGAGGAAACAAAGAAAAATGTCCTAAATAATAATTATAAATAAAAAAACAGGGAAAATCATCCAGAAATAGAACTAAATGAAATGGAGGCAACTCACCTACAAGAGACAGAGTTTAAAACACTGTTATAAGAATACTTAAGGAACTTAGTGACAATTTCAACAAAGAGATAGTAAGCATAAAGAAGGACATAGAAACCATGAAAAATCACCAGTCAGAAATAAAGAATACAACTGAAATGAAGAATACACTAGTAGGAAACAACAGCAGAGTAGATGAAAGAGGACTGAATCAGCGATTTAGAAAACAAGGAAGCAGAATACACACAATCAGAACAACAACAAAAACGATAAAAAACAGTGAAGATATCTTAAGAGGCCTTTGGGACAGCATCAAGTACAACAACATTCACATCAAAATTTTCCAGAAGAAGAAGAGAGGGAACAAAAGATTGAGAACCTATTTGAAGAAATAATGACAGGTGATTTCACTAACTGGGTGAAGAAAATTGACATACAAGCTCAGGAAGCACAGAGTCCCAAACAAGATGAAGCCAAACAGGCCCACACCAAGACACATCATAGTTAAAATGCCAAAGGTTAAAGACAAAGAGAGAATCCTAAAAGCAGCAAGAGAAAGACAACTACTTACTTACAAGGGAGCTCCCATGAGACTATCAGAAATTTTTCTACAGAAGCTTTGCAGGCCAGAAGGGAGTGGCAGGAAATATTCAAAGTGATGAAAAACACATGATGAAACATATTTTTTAAATGGATCATTCACTTAAAAAAAATTTTTACCTGACCTTTGAGATTTCTGCCTTTGAAACCCACAGCTACCCTCGCCACCACACCCAGACCCCAGAAACATGCAATGCAACTTGCAACTGTTGCCTTGGGTCCTGTCCCAGGAGAGAAACCTGGGAACTTCTGCACATTTGAAGCATTCTAACATTGCCACAGGATTTCACAAACTACTGGAGCACCCCCTCCCCTCCAAAACTGTTTTTTTTTTTTAATTACACAGTTTAAAACAAACAATAAATTGAAGACGTTTACAGGTTGGAATCCCTAATTTTTCTCTTTCCTGATGCAAACGGGTTGTCCGTCTTCTGGGTTTTGTGGTGTGAATTGGTTTGCCAGCAGTTCCTCTGCTCTGCTTGTCACTTACTACTCCTCCAGGGATTTCCATCTTCCAAAAATGCGATGGCATCTTTTGTTATACCCTCTACCCTTCTTTTTTTTTAATTAAATTTATTGGGGTGACAATTGTTAGTAAATTTACATAGATTTCAGGTGTACAATTCTGTATTATATCATCTATAAACCCCATTGTGTGTTCACCACCCAGAGTCAGTTCTCCTTACATCACCATATATTTGATCCCCTTTACCCTCATCACCCACCCCCCACCCCCTTACCCTCTGGTAACCACTAAATTATTGTCTGTGTCTATGAGTTTTTGTTTCTCATTTGTTTGTCTTGTTCTTTTTCGTTTATATACCACATAACAGTGAAATCATAGGGTTCTCTGCTTTTTCTGTCTGACTTATTTCACTTAGCATTATTCTCTCGAGATCCATCCATGTTGTCACAAATGCTCCTATATCATCTTTCCTTAACGCCGAATAGTATTCCATTGTGTATATGTACCACAACTTCTTTATCCATTCATCTATCGAAGGACATTTTGGTTGTTTCCACGTCTTGGCCACCGTAAACAAAGCTGCAATGAACATTGGCGTACACGTGTCTCTATAGAGAAATGCTTTTATATTTTTGGGGTAGATACCCAGGAGAGGGATTGCTGGGTCATATGGTAATTCCATTCGTAATTTCTTGAGGAACCTCCACACTGCCTTCCATAGCGGCTGCACCAGTCTGCATTCCCACCAACAGTGTATGAGAGTTCCTTTTTCTCCACAGCCTCTCCAACACTTGTTACTATTTGTTTTGTTGATGAAAGCCATTCTGACTGGGGTGAGGTGATATCTCATTGTGGTTTTCATTTGCATTTCTCTGATGATTAGCGATGATGAGCATTTTTTCATATGTCTATTTGCCATTTGTATATCCTCTTTGGAGAAATGTCTATTCAGGTCCTCTGTCCATTTTTCAATTGGGTTGTTTGTTTTTTTGTTGTTGAGTTTCATGAGTTCCTTGTATACTTTGGATATTAGCCCCTTATCAGAGGAACTGTTGCGAAAATCTTCTCCCATTCAGTTGTTTGCCTCATTATTTTGTCAATAGTTTCTTTTGCTGTGCAGAAGCTTTTCAGTTTCATATAATCCCATTTGTTTATTTTAGTTTTTACTTCCATTGCCTTTGGAGTCAAATTCATAAAATGCTCTTTGAACCCAAGGTCCATAAGTTTAGTACCTATGTTTTCTTCAATGCAGTTTATTGTGTCAGGTCTTATGCTAAGTCTTTGATCCATTTTGAATTAATTTTGGTACATGGTGACAGATAACAGTCCAGTTTTCATTCTTTTGCACGTAGCTATCCAATTCTGCCAGCACCATTTATTGAAGAGGCTGTCTTTTCTCCATTGTATGTTTTTAGCTTCTTTGTCAAAAATTATCTGTCCATATTTATGTGGTTTTATTTCTGGGTTCTCAATTCTATTCCATTGGTCTATGTGTCTGTTTTTCCGCCAATACCAAGCTGTTTTGATTATTGTAGCCCTGTAGTACAAGGAAAAATCAGGGAGTGTGATACCTCCAGTATTGTTCTTTCTTTTTAATATTGCTTTGGCTATTCGGGGTCTTTTGTGGTTCCAAACAAATCTGGTGATTTTTTGTTCTATTTGTTTAAAAAATGCCATTGGGATTTTAATGGGGATTGCATTAAATCTGTATATGGCTTTGGGTAATATGGCCATTTTAACTATGTTGATTCTTCCAATCCATGAGCACGGAATGTCTTTCCATTTCTTTGTGTCTTCTTCAATTTCTTTCAAAAATGTCTTATAGTTTTCAGCATATAAATCCTTCACATCCTTGGTTAAGTTTATTCCTAGGTATTTTATTCTTTTTGCTGCAATTGCAAAAGGAATTGTTTTTTCTATCTCTTTTTCTGAGATTTCATTGTTGGTATATAGGAAAGCAATGGACTTTTGTACGCTGATTTTGTAGCCAGCAACTTTACTGTATTCATTGATTGTTTCTAATAGCTTTCTGGTGGAGTCTTTAGGGTTTTCTATATATAGCATCATGTCATCTGCAAAGAGTGACAATTTAACTTCTTCATTCCCAGTTTGGATGCCTTTTATTTCTTTCTCTTGCCTGATAGCTCTGGCGAGGACTTCCAACACTATGTTGAAAAGCAGAGGTGATAGGGGACAAACTTGTCGTGTTCCTGAACGTAGAGCAAAGGGCTTCAGCTTTTCACCATTAATTATGAGATTAGCTGAGGGCTTGTCGTATATGGCCTTTATTATGTTGAGGTATTTTCCTTCTATACCAATTTTAGTAAGTGTTTTAATCATAAATGGATGTTGTATCTTATCAAATGCTTTTTCTGCATCAATTGATAGAATCATATGATTTTTGTCCTTTATTTTGTTTATGTGATGTATCACATTGATGGATTTGCGAATGTTGAACCATCCTTGTTTCCCGGGGATGAACCCCACTTGGTCGTGATGAATAATCTTTTTAATGCATTGTTGTATTCGATTTGCTAGAATTTTGTTTAGGATTTTTGCATCAGTATTCATCAGAGATATAGGTCTGTAGTTTTCTTTTTTTGTGTTGTCCTTACCAGGTTTTGGTATCAGGGTAATGTTGGCCTCATAAAATGAGTTAGGGAGTACTGACTCTTCTTCAATTTTTTGGAAGAGTTTGAGCAGGATTGGTATTAGATCCTCTTTGAAGGTTTGGTAGAATTCACTGGTGAAGCCACGTGGTCCAGGACTTTTGATTTTGGGAAGGTTTTGGATGACTGATTCAATTTCGTTACTGGTGATCGGCCTGTTAAGATTTTCTAGTTCTTCATGGTTCAGCCTTGGAAGGCTATATGTTTCTAAGAACTTGTCCATTTCTTCTAAGTTATTAAATTTGGTGGCATATAGTCCTTCATAGTATTCTTGGATAATCCTTTGTATTTCTGTTGTGTCCGTGATAACTTCCCCTTTTTCATTTCTGATTTTGTTAATTAGTGTCTTCTCTCTTTTTATCTTAGTGAGTCTAACCAAGGGTTTGTCGATTTTGTTAATCTTTTCAAAGAACCAGCTTTTTGTCACATTAATTTTTTCTATTGTCTTTCTGTTCTCTATTTCATTTAGTTCTGCTCTGATTTTTGTTATTTCCTTTCTTCTGCTGAACTTGCGTTTCGCTTGTTCTTCTTTTTCTCGTTTTTTAAGGTGTAACATGAGGTTATTTATTGGGATTTTTCTTGTTTCTTGAGATAGGCCTGTAATGATATAAATTTCCCTCTTAAAACTGCTTTCGCGGCATCCCAAACATTTTGGTAGGATGTATTTTCATTGTCATTTGTTTCTATGTATCTTTTGAGCTCTCCTCTAATTTCTTCTTTGACCCAGTCGTTCTTTAAAAGTATGTTGTTTAATCTCCATGTATTTGTGTTTTTTCCTGCTTTCTTTTTGCAGTTGATATCCAATTTCAAAGCTTTGTGATCAGAGAATATGCTTGGTATGATTTCAATCTTCTTAAATTTGCTGAGGCTAATTTTGTGTCTCAATATATGGTCTATCCTTGAGAATGTTCCATGTACACTAGAAAAGAATGTATAGTCTGATGTTTTAGGACGAAGTACTCTATATATGTCAATTATGTCCATTTCATCTAATGTGTCATTTAGGGCTGCTTTTCATTATTTATTTTCTGTTTGGATGATCTATCCATAGCTGTCAATGATATATTTAAGTCCCCTAGTATAATTGTGTTTTGGTCAATTTCTCCCTTTAGTTCTATTAGTAGTTGCTTGGTATATTTTGTTGCTCCCTGATTGGGGGCATAAATATTGATGACTGTTATGTCTTCTTGTTGTATAGTTTCCTTTACCATTATGAAATGTCCATCTTTGTCTCTTGTTATCTTTTTCACCCTGAAGTCTGTTTCATCGGAAATCATTATGGCTACACCTGATTTTCTCTGGGTACCATTTGCTTGGAGTGTCAATTTCCACCCTTTCACTTTGAGTCTATGCTTGTCCTTGTAGCTGAGATGTGTCTCTTGGAGACAGCATATGGTTGGGTTTAGTTTTTTGATCCAATCTGCTACTCTGTGCCTTTTTATTGGTGAGTTCAGTCCATTTACATTTAGGGTGATTATTGATATGTGAGGATTTCCTGTCATTCTGTCTTTAGTTTTCTGGTAAGGCTGTGTCTCCATTGTTTCTTTGCCTTTTTGTTGTTGTCTGTTATTTCTGTGTGGTGGTATTCTATGATGTTTCCCTCTGTTTCTTCTTCTATTACAGTATATATTTCAGATTTGGATGTTTTTTGAGTGGTTATCCTTGAGTTTATGTAAAAGAAAGTTTGATATTTAGAGTATTCCAGTTTCTTCAGTACACTTACTTTCTCTATTCCCATATTCCAGTTCAGGCCTTTACGCTCCCCCTTTTTATGTTTCGGTTGCCACAAGTTGTCCCTGTTGATGGTGGTCTAATAGCCTCCTTTAGTATTTCTTGTAGTGCAGGTTGTGTATTAGAAAATTCCCTCAGCTTCTGGATGTCTGGAAAGGTCTTTATTCCTCCTTCATATCTAAAGGAGATCTTTGCTGGATATATTATTCTTGGCTCATGATTTCTCTCTTTCAATAGTTTGAATATTTGGTTCCATTCCCTCCTAGCTTGTAGAGTTTCTGCTGAAAAATCTGATGATAATCTAATGGGCTTTCCTTTGTAAGTTACCGTCTTCTTTTCACTGGCTGCCTTGAGGATTCTTTCTTTGTCATTGATTTTAGACAGCTTCAATACAATGTGCCTTTTTGAAGGCCTGTTGGGATTGAGGTAATTAGGTGTTCTATTTGCTTCTTGGATTCGAGGATCCAGTTCTTTCTACAAGTTTGGGAAGTTCTCATCGACAATTTGTTTGAATATATTCTCTGTTCCCTTCCCTCTTTCTTCTCCTTCTGGTATGCCCATTATTCTTATATTGCTCTTTCTGATGGAGTCAGAAAGTTCTTGTAGAGTTCTTTCATTTCTTTTAAGTCTCAAGTCTCTTTCTTCTTCCATCTGTGTAAATTCCAGGTTTCTATCTTCGATGTCACTGATTCTTTCCTCCATCTGGTCAACTCTACTACCTAAGCTGGATATTTTATTGTTAATTTCTTCTATTGAGTTCTTAATCTCCAGAAATTCTATTTGGTTCTTTTTCAAAATTTCAATCTCTTTTGTAAAATGCTCATGGTGTTCTTTGATTGTGTTTCTGAGTTCATTAAACTGCCTTTCTGTGTTTTCTTGCATCTCGTTCAGTTTTTTCAGAATTGCAGTCTTGAATTCTCTGTCATTTAAATCACAAAGGTCCATATCTCTAAGTTCCTTTTCTGGAGACTTTTCACTTTCTTTCTGAGCTATCTTGTTGCCTTGGTTATTCATGGCAATCACTGATTTACTATTTCTCTTCCTAGACATCTACAGGAGTGGCTTCTGCAACAGGTTGATAGGTATGCTAAGAGCTTTTGGAGTTCCAAAGCTCTTTCTGCACCAGATTCAGAGCCCGTTTGTTTCAGCAGTTCTGTTTACTCCTGCAGGGATCCGCCCAGATAGGTGGGGCCAGTGGCGGGGTGAGTTGTGAGAGGTGGCCCAGAGCAATGCGGGCGACTACCACCACAGCCAGTCCTGCTTCCACAGCTCCCTCCCCTTTGCTGGAACTAGTTGAGCTGCGAATCTGTGTCTGCGGTCCACAGTTCTCAGAGCAGCAAATATTCTGTCCTCTGATCCGACACTGCTACTTTATCGCTTCTAGCACTGGGCAGGTGGGGGCGGGGCGAGCTCTAGGAGGGTAGGGAGGGGCGGCTAGTCTCCGTGCCTAAGGCTTCCGTTCTCCGCTCGGCAGTGAGGGCTCAAACCACCGATTTCAGCCCTCTTCCCTCAGTCCTCGCTCCGAGGTCTGCCGTGAGCGTTGGGTTCAGCGGTTTTGTATGCTTCCTCCTCAGCCCTGTGGGCCGTGAGCAGAGCCCTAGCAGTCCGAGTCCTTCCCTCTCCCGCAGTTGCGGAAGATCCGGGCGCAGCGGGCTCCGAGCACTGAGCTAGGTCTGTGTCCTGCGCCTGCGGCTCCGTCTCCGCACTTCTCCTCTCCCTCCTCCCCCCGCTCGCGCGATTCACCCACCTGGAGGTGAATTCAGTAGTGGGCCTCTTCGTCTTGCCTGTCTGCTGTGCAAGGAGTCCTTTGTGGAGTTATTGTTGTCCGATTTGTTGTAAATTCCAGGGGAGCGTTACAGAGGCTCACCTCACGCCGCCATTTTTTTCCGCAATGTCCCATCTTCCCTTCTTGTCATGCTCAAGCACTTAGTCTTTATAAATCCTTTACTTGTTTTAACAAATTTATTGAAATTATACTTCACATACCACACAATTCACCCATTTAAAGAGTGTTATTCCCTGATTTTTCCTATATTCACAAACATGTGCTTCATCACAATGTTAAAATACTCATGACTTCAAAAAGAAACTACGTGACCTTTAGCTACCATCCAAGTCTTCCCTCCTCCCGCCAATCCTTAGCAACTGCTAATCTACTTTGTAGATTTATGTGGACATTTCATAGCAATGGGATCGTACGCGGTCATTTGTGACTGGCTTCATTCGCTTAACACAATGTTTTCAAGGTTCATCCGTGCTTTAGCATGTACCAGTATTTTTCATTGCCACAACGTTGCATTGTATGGATACTCCATATTTTATTTACCCATTCATCAGTTGGTGGACATTTTGGTTATTTCCAGCCTTTGACTCTATGAATAATACTGCTAAGAATATTAGTTATAAGTTTCAAGTGGACATGCTTTCATTTCTCTTATATATACTTAATTCTCTTAGTATATACTTAGAAGTGGTTGCTGGGTCATATGGTAACTCCATGGTGACCATTCTGAGGAAGTGCCAGACTGTTTTCCCAAGTGGTTGCACCATTGTTCATTCCCACCAGCAGTGTACGAGGGTTCCACTTTCTCCACATTCTCAGTGACACTTATTATGTGACTTTTTGATTCCAGTCATTTGTGGGAGTGCAGTGCTATCTCATAGTGGTTCTGATTTGCATTTCCCTGATGGCTAATGATGTCGAGCATCTTCTCATCGTTTACTTTTCATGGCTTTTTGGGAAGGAGAGGAGATAAGTGTGTCTGATCTACTGTGTTTAACTCAAAACACAATAGCTCATTTCTAATGTTGAACAGGAAACATTTCTTCTAAATAGTTGAAAACATGTATGTTTGTAGCGACCCCAAGTCCTTATCAACATGCATAGATTTCAGGGTCAAGGGACATGTCAGTGCGTTGGCCTTGGGCCTGGTGACGCACCCTGGTCTCTATTTCAGACTGTAACTCAGGAGAGAGCTGCTCCTTACAGTCTGACGATTGAGGATCTTGGAGCACGGGTGTTGTTGCTGGGGGACTTTGAGTGCCACAGGGTGACTGACTGAGGGCCCCCTGTCCTTCCTGGCCCACATGCGAGGTCGCAGGGAGAGGACGAGCCAGGACGGAGGCTGAGCATGCTGCTGTCATGCCGTCTCCATGAAGACATGGACAGCTGCCTCGAAAGGGCATGAAGCCCCCAGATTTAAACTTCACCTCAGAACTAAGGCTCATTGAGGAAGTGAGGTTGGAATTCCACAAGGAATGGGATGAGTGACTTTCACATCTGGAGACTTCAGTGGATGCAAGGACCTGGGAGGGAAGGTCCCCCAACTTCCTCATATGGAAATTGTTACTGTGGGCATCCAACATCTCCTGTGGACTGCAGCGAGGGACGGAAAGCTCCTGGGAGGTACTCAGGAAGGCGTCCTCTGACACTGAAGGTGGCAGACTTCTCTGTTCTGTTATGGTGTAGGGATTCACAGAACAAGTAGACGTCTTGTTCTACTTGATGCATTACTTGATGCAGTGCATGGCTGGGTATCATGCCCTGCACTACGCACAGGTCCCGGTGGCAGACCTGCCTTGATTTCTTCAAACTCTTGGCTTGATTGTACTTTCCGGACATTTTCAAGTTGTCTCTGACATAGACTCTGCCCTGACATTATTGTATTTTCTCCCACCAGACTCAGCCTATGACTTTCCAGGTCTTCCTCAGTGTCATGCACCAGGGGTTTATCTGAGGAGCCCTCTGAGTCACTCAATACATGATCTTTTTCACCATTCTCTGGGAGTAGAGACTGAAGGTGGTCCTGGGACAGGGTTTGAGTGAGAGGTAAGGGCTGCGTTTGGGGCAGGATTTCAGGGGAGGTTTCAGGCTGGTCTGTAGGCAAGGACGGAGGTAGGGGCTGGAAAAGTATTGGGTACACGTGGTATGTGGAGGGATTTGGGGTTGTATTGAAAGTAAAGACTGAGGAATAGTCGCCCAGCACATGGACAGCAGAGGGTGACGACTTACTGGGAAAATATGAGAAACCCCAGAAAAGCCGGATAATGTTTTCCAGCAAATAATCCTTCCAGGCCTTAGGATGTGAGGGCTGCTGATGGACATGCAGGTCAATTCATTTGCCTTTGCTGCTCCAGATAGGAAAGGCCACTACTGAGTCATGCTTATTTGCAGTTCATTCTAAGATTTTTCCTGCAGAATGGAGGTGGTTGTCTGGCCTATGTTGGTTTGGAAAAGAATGCTTTTTCTTTTCCTCTCCCTTCCATATTAGGAAGTTACTTTTCTTTTGGGCTTTTCTTTCCAGGAGTGCAGGATGACAAGGCAGAGAAACAAAAGGTGACCACACCCTACAAGGCTGGTGGAAAGGTCTCCCCCAAAAAAGGCCTGTAAAGAATAGAGGGCAAGAAACTCTTGATTGAAATTACATTGTGCCAAGGTGGATGGGAAAAAGTCTTTGGTACGACCTCTACACAAGGAAAGGTTTGAAACTGACAGGCTGGAATGGTCAACACCTGTGATGGTTGGGACATAAGTGGACAACGCACCAGGGTTGTCTGGAGATGCCTTCTGTGGATCAGGGTTAAATAGGATGGAAATCGATTTAAAGTGAGTCACAGTGAAATTGTAGCCTGGTGGTGATGAGGAAGGCAGCACTGGTGGTACCTGATGACAAGCCAATGAGCCAGTGGGATTCCTCGTCTGGGACAAATCTGGTAAGGGGTTGATATCTTGGGGGAAGGGAGAGGTTAAAAAGATGGTGTTCAGGGTCAAAGAGGCCTCTGGTTGGAGAAGAGGATTCGCTCTTGGAGTGCCCTGTGGTGGGGTGCCAAGGGGTTGGGGTGAGGAATGGGAATGCAGATGCCAGGGGAGGAAAGGGCTCTGGTGACAAAGAATGACCTGGTGGTGGGGGTGAAAGAAAGTCAGGTAAGGGGGTCATTGTATTAGGGGAGAGAAATGAGGGTGGCAATGGTAAAAGGCTCAGGCAGAGGGGCTGGTATTGGGTCTTCTGGAAGTACTGCTGAGAAGGCGGGGGACAGAGGGAACAGTGACTCAGCCCCAGGAGCTGTGGAAGCCAAAGGGCACACAGAGGGAGTAGCATCTCCCAGGGCCTCAGGGAACAGTAGACAATTGACCTCAGCAGTTGTGTTATTGCTCACCTGACAGAAGGGTTCTAGACGTAAGTGTTGACAGCGCATGGTATCATGATGCTGGCCAAGGAGCTGCAAGGGACAGGAGATACAAAGCTGCAGCCAGGACCAGGACAAAGGAAGGAGAACCTCATGGCCCTGTGGGGCTGGGGCCCCCTGAAGCCTGCTGCCCTTCACATTGCTCTACATCCATGACTTCAACGTGCACTCAATAGCACTCATCCCATGCCCTCATGCCCATCTCCATTCCTATGGCTACTCTACCCCACGACGATGGAAGGCTGCAGCGAGTCCTGGGAATTGCACAGAACATGCTGAAGAGGGGTCAGGAAAGCGGGGGGGGGGGGTCTAGTCACCTTGTCAGGATAGAAATCAGCCTCTGTCTCTCCTCTTCTGCCCACTAGTAATATCTCCAACCTGGGAAACCAGGAGAGTGAGTGATGTGGGATGCAGGTAGAAACATAGGTATTATACAGGAGTCCCTTTGTGGGAAACCATTGTGATATTAGACTGTGAAGGCCCAAGAAGCAGTAGATGAGGTCAAATGGTCGATGATATTAACAAGGTCCTCACGTGTCTGTTGCTTCATTTGTAAAGTACTTAAACAGACATTATCTCATTTGATGCTCAAAACCACTCTGTGAAGCACAGAGGTCAGCGGTTACCTCAAAGAGGAATCTGATCATCCAGGAAGTCAAAGTACTTTCACAAGGTCAGAGGACAGAAGTTCTGAGTCTCCACGTCTTTTGGGAAATGTCCGTTGTCCGTTGCTCAGATCCATCATTCCTCATGGCAGTGCAGGGGCAGGGCAGGGATAGCAGAGCAGGAGACCTGAGAAGTGTCTCCAGGTCTGCTTTCCCATGAGCCTCTCCTCTTAAGGCGCTGTTTTCTGAGAGAGACTGTATCTAGTAACTAATATCCTCCGAGACCATGGACCTGGGACCTCATGGAAAGAACCGAGAGCTCAGAAAACTCTCACAGAAAGCTTTCACCCTTGGAGAGCTCAGGTGGAACAGGCAGAACCTTAACTTCCTGTGTCCAACCCTTCCTTCTCCTCTTGGTTCTGCCCTGATGCTGAGAAAAAGAAGAGAATCATTTCGGTCACGTCTCTCCACAGGAAACTCAGACATTCATGATCCAAGAGGAACATGACTATTTTAATTAGTAGAACTTTGTGTTCCTTCCTTTTCCCAATGTTTATTGGTTCAAAATGTTTTCAATTTTTCCTTTGAAAATCTCAAAGCAGGATTTTGTCTACGAGGTCCACACTTGGTATTGTCAGTCAGAAGTCCTCTGCTCAAGGAGGGCGGAGAATCTGAGGCCAACAGTCCCATTTCTACTCCCTCAGACAGGACTCTGTAACCTGGGGCAGAGCTCAGGCTCCAGCCCCTGCTCAGAGGTTCTCAGAGGCTCAGCACTGCTCTCCTGATCAGCACAACACAGAGGAAGGCTCAGTGGGGTGATGCCTGACATGGGACTATGACTCCTGATGAAGTGCTGGGGACTCTGTTCTCCTGCAGAGATCCCAAACTCTATGTAACACAAGCCAGGCCCAGGAAATCACTGTTTGGGGTTTGATCCTGGGATCCTCCCCCACACCCAGATAGTCTGTGAGCTTCCAAGGGAACAGTCCCAGCTGAACCCCTAGGCCTGCTTTCTACTAGAAGGATGTTCTATCCTCTCTTCAGAGTCCCCACCGCAGGTGTTACTCTGAGCCAACCACGGTCATTTTAAAAGGTGGGACCAGAAATGGAACAAAAATAAGGAAACTCTGATGGGTTCGCTCAGGGTTCCTTACCTTTGGGACGTTTTCGTTTTCCCAAACAGGTGGTAAAGATGGAGTCCCCATCAGGTAGCACAGGAACAGAAGGAACGACCACAACCCATACAAGCAAGTGAGGATAATCTGTAAAGATACTGAGCCAAAGCTCAGACAAATGTCAATAAGGCTTTTCAGAAATGAGAATGTATTCCATTGTGGGACTTCCATTATCTGGATCGCCCAGCTGCCTGAGGCAACTGAGCTCTGAGCGTGCAGACTCTGACTTTATTGCCAGGCCTGCATCACAGACCACTGATGAGTCGCAAAGGACTTTGACACAGCACCCCACCCACCCCCCAGCCCAGCAGATCCTCCACCCTTCTTGGGCCTCTAGGTTCCTCTGCCCTCCCCTGCCATCCTATTTCCACCCCATCTTTCATCATATCATATATTTACCTTAGTGAAGTATAAATCACTTTCTGCTTGTTACCATCTGTAACCCAGATATTGTCTGGGTCCCCCTTTACTGTGTGGAGACCTTGGCTTGGGGCTTACCACATCCATAACCTTGATAGTCTGAATCTGCCTGCAATGTTTGCTTGTACCCGGACACTTACATGCAGGATCACGTACTCGTACGTCCTCAAATCCATCCTTCCTACAGAATGTTTTGCCTTACTTACATGACCCCCGATTTAGAACTTCAAGTTCTTTTATACTGAGTTTTCTGAAGGTTGAATAGCAAATTTTAGTTTTTGTTTCAGTTAGCCTTTACTCTGTTCAATCAGAGGGGCTGTTGAAATAATTAAAATGAATCATGCATTATTCAACATTCACAAAACTGAAATCAGTATAAAATAAATGTAAATAATTAAACCTTCAAATGATCTGGGGGTAAGTCTGTAGCACTTACTTCTCTGAAGTTAGTGCAGCTTAAACTGCACAAACACTTTCGGGACATGCTACACACACACACACACACACACACACACACACACATCTCTTGACATAACAATCCAGTGTTTTCTTTTCTTTTCTTTTTTTAAATTGAAGTTTACTGGGGTGACAATTGTTAGTAAAGTTACATAGATTTCAGGTGTACAATTCTGTAATACATCATCTATATCGCACATTGTGTGTTCACCACCCAGAGTCAGTTCTCTTTCCAGAGTCAGTTCTCTTTCCATCACCATATATTAGACCCCGTTTATTCTCTTCTAGACCTCCCTTCCACCATTACCTTCTGGTAACCCCTAAACTATTGACTATGTCTATGGTTTTTTGTTCCTTCATTTGTTTGTCTTGTTCTTTTGTTGTTTTCAGTTTTATATACCACATATCAGTGAAGTCATATGGCTCTCTACTTTTTCTCTCTGACTTATTTTGCTTAGCATTATAATCTTAAGATCCATCCATGTTTTCACAAATGGTACTATTTGACTTACTGTTGAATAGTATTCCATTGTGTACATATACCACAACTTCTTTATCTATTCATCTATTGAAGGACATTTTGGTTGTTTTCATATCTTGGTCACCATAAACAAAGCTGCAATGAACAAATTCAATACCTAGAAGACATGGGCAAGTTCTTAGAAACATCTAGCCTCTTAGCTGAATCTCGAAAAATTGGAAAATCTAAACAGACCGATCACCAGTAACGAAATTGAATCAGTCATCCAAAATCTTCCCAAAAGCAAAAGTCCGGGACCAGAAGGCTTCACTACTGAATTCTACCAAACCTTCAAACAGGATCTAATACCAATCCTGCTCAAACTCTTCCAAAAAATTGAGAAGAAACAGTACTCCCTAACTCATTTTATGAGGCCAATATTAATTACCCTGATACCAAAAACCTGGTAAAGACAACACAGAAAAAGAAAACTGCAGAAAAATATCTCAGATGAATACTGATGCAAAAATCCTAAACAAAATTTTAGCAAATTGAATACAACAATGCATTAAAAAGATTATTCATCACGACCAAGTGGGGTTCATCCCTGGGGCACAAGGATGGTTCAACATCTGCAAATCCATCAATGTGATACATCACACAAACAAAATAAAGGACAAAAATCATATGATTCTATCAATTGATGCATAAAAAGCATTTGACAAGATACAACTTCCATTTATGATTAAAACACTTAAGCAAATAGGTATAGAAGGAAAATAATTTAACATCATAAAGGCCATCTATGACAAGCCCTCAGCTAATCTCATAATTAATGGTGAAAAGCTAAAGCCCTTTGCTCTACGTTCAGGAACACGACAAGGTTGTCTCCTATCACCTCTGCTTTTCAACATAGTGTTGGAAGTCCTTGCCAGCACAATCAGGCAAGAGAAAGAAATAAAAGGCATCCAAATTGGGAATGAAGAAGTTAAATTGTCACTCTTTGCAGATGACATGATGCTATACATGGGAAACCCTAAAGACTCCACCAAAAAGCTATTAGAAACAATCAATGAATATAGTAAAATTGCTGGCTATAAAATCAACGTACAAAAGTCCATTGCATTCCTATATACTAACAATGAAATCTCAGAAAAAGAAATAAAAAAGCAATTCCTTTTGCAATTGCAACAAAAAGAATAAAATAGCTAAGAATAAACTTAACCAAGGATGTGAAAGACCTATAAGACATTTGTGAAAATGTTTTTTCATTTGTGAAAAGACCTATAAGACATTAGTGAAAACTATAAGAATTTTTAAAAAGAAATTGAAGAAGCCGCAAAGAAATGGAAAGACATTCGTGCTCATGGATTGGAAGAATCCGGTGTTTTCAAAATTGAGTATCTTCCCTTTTTATTTCAATCTTTATTTTTTTTTTTTGTATTTGGACCCCACTCCTTCTTACTCTAAGATACAGACAGCCCCTTATGTCTACATCAATTCCCTAGCAGCTGGAGGAATCCCTATCTTTGTCATTTCAGGCTTCTCTAATATAATGAAGATACCATAGACCAGGGCGCTCAAATAACAAACATTTATTTCCAATAGTCCCAGAGGCTGGGAGTCCAAGATCAAGGCACCATCAGATTCAGCGTTTGGTGAGGCCCACTTTCTGGTTCATAGATAGCTGTCTTCTCCCCACCATCTCACGTGGTAAAAAAGGGGTGAGGGAGTTTTCTGGGGTCTCTTTCCTAAGGGCACTATCCCAGTCATGAGGGCTCCACCCTAATGACCTAATCACTTCCCAAAAGCCCCATCTCCTAAGAGCATCATACTGGGTTTGGGGTTTCAACAAATGAATTTTGGGGGGAATCCAAACATTCAGTCCATGATACTCACCAAAGGTTGAGATAGGTGACAGTGTGCTGAGCTATTGATCCTATAGCCTCTGGAGACAGGGTAAGAGCAAGAACTGTCAAATCCTTAGGGTAGATCTAGTCTTGAGCAGAGACTCCTGATTATTTATTCTTATGGGCCCTGTAAATAGAATCTTTTCCTAAGAGACCTCATACAAATATAATAAAGTGATAGGAATTGTGAGAGAAGTAGGAATAGGGACACAGTGCAAACAGAAAAAGGAACAATTCTTTTGTCAAGACAGAGAGGGTAGAGGGAGAAGGAAAAATTTCAGAGGTGGTGCCACTGAGATAGGCCTTGTGAGGTTGTCTTCCCCTTTCCTTCCTCCTCCTCATACTGCTCTGAGCCTTTCTTTAGGCTTTAGTTTTTAGAGCATTTCAGCTTCACAGAAAAATTTAGCGAGAAATACGCAGTTCTCATATGCCCCTGACTCTCACCAACACACACACACACACACACACACACACACACACACTTCCCTACTCTCACCGTCCAGCACCAGCCCTGGGACATTTTTAGAATCCATGAACCTACACAGACACATCATTGTCACTCAAAGTCCATATTTACGTGAGGGCTCTTGGTGGTGTACATTCTATGGGTTTGGACTAATGTATAATGACATTTCTTGTAGTAATATGTATTCTGGTCCATCTCCTCAGGGAAGGGAAGCAAAAGAAAAAGTAAACAAATGGGGTTACATCAAACTGAAGTTTTTTCACAGCAAAGGAAACCGTCAACAAAATGAAAATACATCTTACTTAACTGGAGATGATATTTGCCCATAATACATCTGATAAGGGGTTAATATCCAAAATTTATTTAAAAACTCATACAACTCAACACACACACACAGAGTCAATTAACAAATGGGGGGTGGGAGATGAGGGTAAGGGGGATCAAATATATGGTGATGGAAGGAGAACTGACTCTGGGTGGTGAACACACAATGGGATTTATAGATGATGTAATACAGAATTGTACACCTGAATCTATGTAATTTTACTAACAATGTCACCCCAATAAATAAAACAAACAAACAAAACCAAATGGGCAGAGGATCTGAACAGGCATTTCTCCAAAGAGGACATACAGATGGCCTATAGACCCATGAAAAGATGAAACTAATCATCAGAGAAACACAAATAAAAACCACAATGAGATACCACCTCACTCCTATTAGAATGGCCATCATCAATAAGTCAACAAACAGCAAGTGTTGGCGAGGATGTGGAGAAAAGGGAACCCTTGTGTGCTATTGGTGGGATTCCAAATTGGTGCAGCCACTACGAAAGATAGTATGGAGGTTACCCCCCAAAAAAGAAAATAGAACTACCTTATGACCCAGCAATTCCACTCCTGGGTATTTATCCAAAGAAATTCAAAACACTAATTTGAAAAGATATATGTACCCTTCCTTTTACTGAAGCACTATTCACGGTAGCCAAGATATAGAAATAACAAAAATACCCATCAATAGACAATTGGATAAAGAAATTGTGGTACATTTATACAGTGGAGCATTACTCTGCCATAAAAAGGAATGAAATGTTACCATTTGCAACAACATGGATGGACCTAGAGGGTATTATGTTAAGTGAAATAAGTCAGACTAAGAAAGACAAATACCATACAATCTAACTTATATGTGGAAACTAAAGGACAGAATAAACAAACAAACAAAACAGAAATAGACTCATAGAAACAGAGATCAAACTGATGGTTGCTAGGTGGGTGGGAGGTTGGGGGAATGGGTGAGAAAGGTGAAGGGATTAGGAAGTACAAATTGGGAGTCACAAAATAGTCACAGGGATGTGAAATACAGCATGGGGAATATAGTCAATAATATAAAAGCTATGTATATTGCCAGGTAGGTACTAGACTTATTGGGGATCACTTCGCATATTACGTAAATGTCTAATCCCTATGCTGTAACCCTGAAACTAATATAAAATAATATTGAATGTCAACTGTAACTGAAAAAACTTGAAGTAATCAAAAAATCTTAATTATGAAGTTTTTGATGAAACCTAAAGAATATGTGTTATGAAAAAGTAATATATGAATATATGCTATATTATAGTTAAATGGCAGTGATGTGTTTGTCCTTGATCCCAGACTCCTAACACACGCCCGTCCCATCCCATCGTCTTAAGTGCTACCATTCTAGTTTTAGCAATGATCATATGGCAGCTAAATGATTGATCTCTTACTTGCTTCTCTAAGTCCTGTTGCTCTGTTGTTTAAACCTTCCAGTGGCTTCCCATCCCATTGGAATAAAATCCAAATTATAAGGGATTGCCCGCCCCCACCCTCATAACCCACCTCTCTGGCCTCTTTCTATCACCTTCAGAGTTCACCGTGCTCACCCAGGGTGGGCTGGAGCTCCTACCATCCTCACAGTTGAAAATCTGTGTGTAACTTAAATTGGCCCTTCTCATATACTGATTTCTGACTGCAAATGAAAATACAATTGACCCTTGAACAATTCAGGTTTGAACTGTGCAAGTCCACTTACCAATGGGCAATTAGAGACAAATTGATCAATATCTTTGTAAAACTGAAATCTATTTTATTTGAAAAGGCTTGTCAGATATGTAAATAGTGAGGTCAACATGTTCATATAGCGAAACAAATTAAAAATTCATATAAACAGTGTAATCAACAGTATCACAGAAGAATGTGTTCTAACACCATTTTTTTAAGTTCAAAAGTGTGCAAAAGTAAGCAATAGATATTTTTAGGGATATATCTATAAGTTGTGAAAATTAGAAAAGAAAAACAAGAGAATGATGATGAAATCAAACATTTGGGAAATAAAGTAGAAAGAGAGAAGCAGCCATGGGATTTGGCAGATGGCAGATGAGTGGATGGTGGGGACAGACGCTGGGATGAACGATTCATAGATAACTTCTACCCATCTTAGTGGTACAGAAACTGGAGCAGAGGGGTGCTGACCTGCCCAAGATCCTGGAGTTAGAAAGTGGCAGCTCTGGGATTCAAATAGGTTTGGCTGGCTACCACGCTCATTGTTTCCTATAGGCACCAGGAACCAGTCATCAAGAAAGCCACGTGTAAGGATGCGCTCATCCATGAAGAGTGAAGAGTGAGAAAAGGAGATGTCTAGGCTGAGGTGGGGAAGAAGATGACTGCCAAGTATGGAAACTGAGTAGTGGCCGGAGAGGTAGGAAGGAGACCAGGCAAAAGTGTCATCTGTGAAGCCTATGTGGGGTGGGGGTGGTGGGCGGGGATTAGGGGGTGTGGTGACAAATGTCAAACAGAGCAGACATCATGGGACCTCTGCTATGGAATGTGTGTGTCCCCTCAAATTCACATTGAAGCCTTAACTCCCCATATGTGAAGACAGGATCTTTAGGAAGTTAATAAGGTTACATGAGGTCATAAGAGCGGGTCCCTGATATGCTAGGACTGGTGCCTTATAAGAAGAGGTAGAAGCATTAAAGCTCTCTCTCTCTGCTGTGTCAGGACATAGTGAGGAGACGACTGTCTTCAAGTCAGTAAGAGAGTTCTCACCAGAAACTTACTCTGTGGACACCTTCATCACCCTCCAGAATTGTGTGAAATAAATGTCTGCTATTTAAGCTGCCCAGTGTGTGGCATTTTGTTATGGCAGCCCAAGCTGACCGATTTCCAGGAATGGTGAAAGTATCACTGGGGCAGAGATGGAATATATCCTCTCATTTGAACTTCCACCATCTCAACATTCGTTCAAGAAACATCTTTTGTGAACTTATGAGAGGCAAGCCATATGAAAAGAATCCGAACTGTGTTCACTAAAGCTGGTCCAGCTGGCAGCCATGGCTCTGCTCACACGGTGGCCACATTCATAGACGCCCTTGGCTCAGTGTCCCAGAAACAGGTCTTCCCAACAGAGTTCTGTCCTACTTTTGAGAACAAACTGCTATATTGCTTAGGGATGATGCATTTTCAAGCCTTCCAAAGAAAAAGAGAAATAAAAGTGTGTCTTAGCCTTTGCAGCTGACCTTCGTTTTTGTAAGCATGTGTGTGGAGAGGGTTTTTGATACACTATCTTTAGGAGGCGGGAGGGTGTGCAGAAGGCACTCTTCATTTTGGAGAATGTGGGGCAGAGACCTGTGTTTGTTTTCCTCCTCACACAGCAGCCTCCCTCTGAGAGGCCAACGTGGAGGTTGGCCTCATCACTCTAGTTAGGCCTCATCACTCTAGCTCTAATGAGGTAGAGCTCATCATTCTAGTTCTCAGGTTGTGGGTACATGACGACATTTCCTGCCGAATGCCAAAAGGAAGACTGCCACGGAAAGTGGCGCCCACTACCGGTACCAGACCCTGCCAGGTGAGTTTATTCTGTCCATCATACAGAGTCCAGATCACTCAGCCACATGGGCAGGCTAGAAGGCGGGGCCATTCCCAGGGACATATTTGGGTCCTTCAGACTCTTTTGTAACAAAAATGCTTTAACTGGTGCTGGCAGTGCAAAGTTCAGATTGGGTGGATGCAAGAGCTTTCAGGTATGGAAACACTCTATCCTTCCTCTGTTTGGATTTTGCTTTTAAACTGAAAACTTAATCTTTTCCTGGAGAATTGGGCTTTCTGTTTAAAGGGGGCACTACCAAAGCAGTATTTTTTTTTTGCAAGTAATGAACTTTATTTTTTTTAGCCGACTGCCAAAGCACTGCTGTTGTGAGAACGCTAGTGAAACCGCTCTACCGTCCCATTTATCCAGGTATTTTTGCTAGTCCTCGAAAGTGCCATTCATAATAATGTACTTCAGGCATTATAGGTATGGACATACTCCCAAGTAACAGAAAGACTGAATTATCATGAAGACGTACAGTATAATTGGCAGTTTGTTTTACCAACCTTTTGAAAAGTGATCAGCATGTTCAGTGTTTGTATTATCTTTTGAATTAACCATGGGGCCACTCTCTAGAACATGCTGTAAAGGCAGTTTGCAACTAACAAGCTGGACACGGTTTTGCCAACTTCCTGAGAAATGCCCCTGGCCTGCATGTCTCTGGCCCTTTCCCCTGCAGATGGGATGGCTTCAGCGCTGGGGTGCATGGTACAGACGGCCTGTCTCTTTATCCTTTCTGGCCCCGCATTTCGGGCGGTGCCTGACTGCCTCAACCTTGGCTGTGTAAGCCTGACTTCAGCTGGAATTGGAGGGTAAGAATGCTTACCTGGCTGGAGCATGTATGAGGCCTTTTCCTTCCAGGTCTCAGAGGAGGCTGCAGTCTCCTCCCAATTCTCTGATTGACTTTTCTTTGACTGAGTCCATGGGGGACCCCAGGCAACCACATTGGGGGACACTGTCTATGGCTTTGCAACCCATTGTCTTCCCCAGGACCTGGTGCTTGCACACACACTCAGACATGCACACACACATACACACACCCACACACTCACACACACATACCACACAACATACCACCCATACACACTATACCATATGCACGGACACACCACCCATATACAATATAACAGACACACACACACAATACACGTCATACACACACCAGAGTACACATCACACATACACACTACCACATGTACACACACACACACCATACACAGCACACACATATACCACACACACCACACAGCACCCACATACCACATACATCACACTGTTGATGTAAGAAACATCTAAACCTGCACAGAATGTTTATAAGAGTTTAATTGAGCCCAAACTGAAGACATACGCTGGGGAGCGAGATCTAAAATGTTCAGGAGATTAACAGTTTGAGTTTTCATTTATGAATTTGAAATTAAGGAGGGAATGTGAATGCAAAGAAGACTATGTGAAGGAGGGTAAGAGCAAGGTGAGGATCAGATTACATGATAGTTAAGATTATGTGCCCTCTTGTGGATAGTTACACCCCTGAGGGGAGTGGAAAAGAGGATTACTCTGGCATTTCAAAGGTATGTTAGCCTAGATGCACTAGAACAATGGATGGGGCTGCCTTAAAACCTTTCACTAAGGAAATTATAGTCCTGGGGCTGACTACTCACCATGACCTGCCCAGTTAGGAATCTGTGATTTATTACAGCACTCCGTTTTCATCCACAACACACACATAGTCCATACACCACACCCCCACGCACATCATGCAGACATTACACCACACACACCACACACACTGGTAAGTGACTGTTTCTCAAGAGGAGAAACACAAAAGGCCTTGGAGGGGCAAGTGTCTCAGCGTTTGTGGGGTTACATTTCTGGTAATGGCACTGGGATAAGCACTTATAATATCTGACCTTTGTGAGTATTAGAGCGTGTTGGCATAAAGCAGAAAGATCACAGACCTTGGAATCTCATAGGTCTGGCTTTAAATGTTAGATTTGCCACTTAGTACCTGTATTACCCAATGAGAATTACTTAATGTTTCTAAACATTAGCGTTCCCCTCTGTGAAACTGGAAATATAACTCCTACATCAGAAAGCTGGGACCTATCCTTATCTTCATCCCAACTGAATATACTGCAATATAATTGAGTTGTGACCCTAACCACGCGAAGTTGGCATCAGACTCCACAGATTTAGGGGCACAGTACACAAGATTGCCCTTCAGAACCAGCCTCTGGGGTTCTCCAGGCCACCTACACTTGAGACCAATGGGCCACCCATCCATGAGGTTCCTACAGTGCCCTCGGTGTGATCATTTGCTGGAACCATTCACAGAACTCAGGAAAGCAGTGCTTATGGTGACAGTTGTATTTTAAAGATGTCCACAGGGTGAGGTCTGGGAGGAAACACAAAGCTTCTGTGCCCTCTCCCTGTGGCCCCCGGGGGGTCTCACCCACACGGTACATCATGGTCACCTCTCACCAAACTCCACTGAGCTTTGGTGTCTAGAGATTTTACTGGAGTTCCATTATGTAGGCATGATTCATTAGATCGATGGCAATGGGATTGAACTCGGTCTCCAGCTCTCTGCTCTCCCCAGAGGTGGGGCTGGGCCACGTCCTAATCCTCTAACCACCTGTTGGTCTTGCTGCTGAGCAGCCCAGTTAGCACAACGGAAACTGTCTAGGGGCTCTACCTTGAGTTAACTCATTCACATAAGAAGACACCTCTACTGCTCACGGAATTTCAAGTGTTTTCAGAAGCTCTGTACCAGGAACCAGGGACAAAATCCTTATAAAGGAAGTTTATGTGATAATGAATGAAAACACACCTTTAGATGAGAAAAAGTAAACATGGAACTAACTAAAGCATTGAGTTGAAAGACTAAATTTTATGATTATACTGTTAGCACTGTTGTCCCTCCATTTTCGTTTTTTCTTCCTGCTCTTCAGAACTCTATCAAGATTCCAGCCATTTAAGAGACCCAGCATATGTAGCAGGTAGTGGAATCAGGTCATAACTCAACATGAAAAGGCATCTGTTGTAATGTACATTTGGATTTAATTAATAAAGTATAGGACAACTTTCTGAACAAAGACAGTTTTAGCCACTCCTCATAAGTAAAGTTTCCATAACAAGAAGAACAGAGAGAAGGCTGGGTGACTTCCTAGGACAATGGGAGGAGGCGGAATGACAATGGAAGTAAGCGCAAGCGCAGAACCAGTCTTTACAGACAGAATGAACACAGATGCTAAAACTTAAATGTGCAGAGTAAAACACTGTGATCTTCACATTCTACACTGCTGTTTCAGAGCTGCATCCCAGGACGAACTCTTCTCAGATTCCACTAGGTTTTCGTATGACCAGTGGCCTTGAACGTGGGCACAGATGCTTTGAGAAAGCCCTATTGTGGGATGATTATACTGGAACCACTGGGAGCCACATATCACTTCCCAGTGATGGGATGCCCTAAGAGGTCAGAAGGAATGATACAGACAAACATTCCTGTTATGCTCAGTGAAAAAAACCAGGCTACAGAATTAAAATGAACATAATCCTAATTCTCATCCTTACACACATGCAGGTGGACACAAAAAATACTGGGAAAACATATCAAAATGTTAATAGTTTAAAATTTCTGAATTGTGGCACTACCATTTGTTTTTCATTCTCTTATTTATTTTCTTCAAAATGTTTACATTGCTTATGTATTAGTTTTTTTTAATAGTTTATTTTCATCTTCTAAATACCACATAAGTGTGCAAAAGTAATTTGATGTCAAAGTGGACTTTCGTTTTTCTTTGTGTTTTTTTTTTTTTTTTTATAATTTTATTGGAGACTACTGCCCATCAGCTCCAAGTAGTTGTCCTTTAATCTAGTTGTGGAGGGCACAGCTCAGCTCTAAGTCCAGTCGCTGTTTTCAATCTTTAGTTGCAGGGGGCACGGCCCACCATCCCATGGATTGAACCGGCAACCTTGTTGTCGAGAGCTCAGCTCTAGCCAACTGAACCATTCGGCCATCCCTCCGAAAGCTCAGTGGCAGCTCATGGTCTTCAATCTAGTTATGCAGGGCTCAGCTCACCGGCCCATGTGGGAATCGAACTGGCAACCTGGTGTTGAGAGCTCACGCTCTAACCAACTGAGGCATCCCCCCGACCATGTATTAGTTTTATTATAATAAGAATATTTAAAGACAACACTGCATTTTGGTGTATAGATTGCCCTGTGATTATTTTCACTTTTTTCCCTGTGTGTCTGAAGGATAATCTGTCTCCTCAAGCATACGGAAGCTCTTGGAGCAGAGGCACAATGCCTCTTATCTCATGTGCATGGTTGCCTTTCTGTTAGGTTCTCGGTGTTCATCAATTTCTGGGTGGGCACATTTGCTGCCCAGTCTGCTTTCTCTGAGCAATTGAAAAAAACGGAATCTGGGAGACCAAAAGTTGGGAGTGATGTGTAAGGTCAGAGAAAATATTGATTGCCAAATTTTATCTTAGAAGTCCATACAATCTTCTCTAACCCCCTTTCCCAATAAAGCCCATAAGATTTTAGACGACCATTCTTTCCTGAGAGACCCCTGCTAGCTCTGGACACGGCAAATCACTTTCCTTCAAGCGAGGCTGATGAGTCCAACAAAGTACCTGGGAGCAGACTGCCTTTACAATGGGCACCAGTTCATTTTCAGAAGTAGAGGATTGGGAGGTAATATTGAATAATGAATAATTTTATAATGGAATACTACAAAGCAAAAGCAAGTATGGATTCAAAAAACATCATGTTGGAGCTTTTAGAAAACTACAGTGAGCAAAACAGATAGGTCTTTATTTCATGGAACTCACCCCTTTGATGTAGAGAAAAATCCTCTCAACAAATATGTAACTTAGTGTCATTTTCTCTGATGATTCCATGATGCCTCATTGTTGATAGGTGCTGGCTACAGAAATAGACACCTTCAAGCTTAAAGGCCCCTCATTTCCTCTCTTGTGGCATCACTCATTCACTCCTTCATTCATTTACTCATACAGACAAAATTCAGGAACATCTGCAGGCACCTTCAATATAACTGTTAAGGCTTTTGGGGAGTATAGGAAGTTGCATGTTTGTTCTGACATCTCTCGTGAAATTCATCACCCACTAGACATCATGCTTCTGATCAGCGATGCATATTACCTGGGTTCCAGAGTGTTTCCAGTCCTATTAGTCCTCAACTTAAAAGGGCTAAATTACGTTTTCTTTTGCAATCTGTTAAATAAAAACTGGAACATAGTTTACAACACATGGATTTGAATGTACCAAATTTTAGTATGTAGGACTCTTTCCCATCTCCAAATAACTGAGAAATAAGGAAATAAGATTTCCTTCTGTATATGAAACTTTAATTCAAGGTAACAATGAGGACCGATGGGGATTGACCTTGATGGCCACAGCTGGACTTCTCCAGGTAACGCCCCTGCAGTTGTCATGAGTTAAGTGCTGACAATAGAAATTGCACCATACAGTACCAATTAAAGAATTCAGGAAAGTTAAGAAAACTTAAGAGGCCCAGAAGTGAAAATACACGTATTATTAGGTGAATAAAAAAGTTTCCTAGAGATATTGTTTAGAAATACACTTCTTTTGTGAGCTCTAGTAGCTTTCTCTGCCTTGGTAATTAAAAAGAAGTGGACTCTGGCAGAAGGTCTTACATCATTTTTCCTGCCGAGGTGCATTCTAAGACAGGCATGTTTTAGTAAATGTCCTTGCTTGCAATAATTGCTTCTCTGGCATTGCAGTATAATGCTGCCATTTCCTTTAATCTAGGTTGTATATGTTTCGGTATCTGAACACTCAAGCTATTGTCGTAAGAGACAGAAAAAGAAATTACTTTGTCCAGTTTCCTGAGATGCTAGAATAGATGCTGTCAATTACAGCCGCAGGTTAGGAGAAATCTTTTGAAAGGGCAGGGGGATCGTCCCTGAAACCTTATCTGTTTTATTCCAATGTGATGGAATATGAACACCATCACATATTGTGTTTTCATCCACTGATTGACTAGGTCTTTGGTCCTAAGTGATAATGACAAATACAAATACTCAATGACTTACCAACAAGAGAAGTAGCGATTTGTCGGGCATCTTGCAGAAAGCGCAAAATGCAATTTGAAACTGGAAAAAGGAATCCAAGCAAAATAGAAATTCCCCATCATGTTCATGGGCCCATCAATCCTAGCTTTACATCTCCATTAAAAGGCACCTCTTTCTCTGAACAAGATAGACAGCTGACTCATCTACCAAGGCCCTGACTTCACTGAGCTTGTGCTTTATCCTCATGCATGGCCTCAGGGATTTCCCTGTTTTCGCAAATATAATTTGTCTAGGAATTATTTGGTGTTTCAATAAGAGATTTACTCCACTGGTATGCTGTGTGCCTAAACAACAAGGTGATTTTCTTTAAAAAGTCAAGTAATGGGTCAGCTCAGCAAACAGATCACTTGGGGCTGACGTCTGATCTGCATTTATTTAAATTTTGCACGATCATAAAGGGATATTTCTTTCATTGCTAAATATCTTTCAAGGCCTTAAATTCTATAATAGGTGATGTTCTAGGCTCTGGAATTTTGATGGCAAAAAAGACAGATAAACTTCCTTCTCTCATGGTATGTATGTTGGCGGAGAACCATAATAAATGAATTAACAAAAAGAAATATGGAGGCAGGGAGGGAGAGCATTAGAGAGAGGGAGGGAGGCAGAAGGGGGAGAAGGTGAAGGCTGAGAAGGAAGAAAGGAAGGAAGGAATAAAAGAGGGGAGGAGGAAGGAAGAGGAGGAAGGAAGGAAGGAAAGAAGGAAGGAACTTTAAGAACTCTGAAGGAAACAAACAAGAAGTAGAATATATGTATGTAAACCATGACATTTACATACATCACAACTCTAGTTCAGAGGAACATGCAAATTAGAGCCATATGATTTTAAAGGTCAGAGACTTTTGATAACACAGTAGGTCTGAGTTATTTCACTGGTGAGCCGTGGCCATGTTGGTCTCTTCAGTGTTGCTAAAATAATATAACATGGAAACAGACCTCCCACAATAGTAAGGACCCCAGACCCCCACAGTGGTAAGAACACTGAGTTGTCATTAGACCTCCCTTCTTGAAGAGTCATAATTTATATTACCATATGACAGATTCTGGAAAGTCCTGCAATACCTATTCTATTAAGAATTCCCTAAATTATTTGGATATGGAAACTTGTTTCCTGTCCCACTTATTAACTTCTCACCTGATTTGTTGTTCCAATGGTTATCCCATGGGTAGGATGGCTAGTGGAAGAGGCATCATTAAACAGAAAGCTCAGCCTTACTAGAGAGTGGCCAAAGGACAATGAAAAAGCTGTATCCACATCCTAAGAATTTATTTATGTATTTGTTTGTTTCTTTTTCACTTTTAACAAGGTTCGATTTATTTAAAAACCAAACAAACAAACAAAAAACTGAAGTTATTGAAAATGAATACACACCTGAAAGTATTTTCTGAGTGAACTACTCAGCTAAGCTACGGTATTAATAAGCACAAGGGGGTTTTATAGAACAATTGCTTGTAGATACCTTTTAAATGTACATTTTACATAAAAAGTTACTTTACTATACATCCAAGTAATGCTTCTCAAAGGGCAGCACTATTTCTTGGCTGAGGGAGTGGAAATGAATCATCTTAGGGGCTTTTCAAAATGCAACACTATGTACCCCTGGAAAAACATTCTAATACGTGTCTTTTTTTTTTTTTAAAGCATCCTACAGTCTTTAAATTCTAATAAATAAATATCAGTCTTTAATATCCCACATAAACAAACATTTCTTTGGGGCCCCCTTTTTTCAGAGTAAAGGGGTCTTGAAACTCCAAACAGAAAACCACCGTAGTTTATCCTTAGCCACATATGGTCAGTTTCTGGCTCTGACCTCATAACGCACCAGTGTGAAGGAATTACCCAAAGCTGCTATAACATATAAGGCCCTGGCTGGGCTGAGCTTTCTGTCCGTTGTAGCCCAGGAAGCTGATTTGTGGTGACCTGTTGGATTTGGACCTTTTAGCGTTTTCCCCTTCTTTTCACCCCGTTTAATTTTGTCCCTTCACTCTTGTTTTCCTTGTCTCATTTTGTTTCTACTTATTATTTTTTGTTTTTCTTTAAATGTTTTAGTGTTTTTAGTTAGTATTGTTAGTATAGTTAGTGCATTTAGTCAATGTACTTAGCATAGTTACTGTTTATTAGCACAGTTAGTAATATTAATAGTTAGTATATATAGTCAGCGTAGTTACCAGTTATTGTTTATTAGCACAGTAATATTGTCGATACAGTTGGTATATTTAGTCAGCATAGTGAGTATAGTTATTATTGTTTGTTAGCACAGTAATATTGTCAATACACAGTATATTTAGTCAGCGTAGTTGGTATAGTTATTATTGTTTGTTAGCACAGTAATATTGTCGATACAGTTAGTATATTTAGTCAGCATAGTGAGTATAGTTATTATTGTTTGTTAGCACAGTAATATTGTCAATACACAGTATATTTAGTCAGCGTAGTTGGTATAGTTATTATTGTTTGTTAGCACAGTAATATTGTCGATACAGTTAGTATATTTAGTCAGCGTAGTTGGTATCGTTACTGTTTGTTAGCACAGTAATATTGTCGATACAGTTGGTATATTTAGTCAGCGTAGTGAGTATAGTTATTATTGTCTGTTAGCACAGTAATATTGTCAATACACAGTATATTTAGTCAGCATAGTTAGTATAGTTATTATTGTTTATTAGCACAGTAATATATATATTTTTTTATTTATAAAACAACATTTATTTTTATTATGAATAACTAGACATAATATATTAGAAAAAATTCCCTAAATGCCCTGCAAATATTAATTATATATATATATTTTTTTTCTTTTTTTTTTTTATTAATTAATTTATTTATTAGTTTCAGGTGTACAAAACAAGGTAATACTTAGACGTTCATCATTTATATCCCTCATACTGTGAACCCCACTCCCCCCATCCACTATCCCTCCGACCTCACACTGAACCATCACATTATATATATAAAATTATAGTTGGCATTCATTAATGTTTAGCTTCTGATGTACAATGCCATGATCAGGTATCCACAGTATCCCTGAGGTGGTCTCCCAAATAGGACGCATGTCCATCGGATACCCAACAAAATCTTTACAACATTATAGAATACCTTCCCCAAATTAATTTTCAAAAGAAAAACCCTGAGGCCATCTTGTGGTTACCAGCTGCTTCCAAATCCCTTCACCTTTCCCCTTATCCCCAACCCCCTCCCACACACCCATCTAACCACTCTCGGTTTTTTCTCTGCGTCCCCAAAACTGACTCTGATTAGTTCATTCACATAGTCTTTTCTTTAGATTCCATATATAAGTGAGATCATATGGTACTTGTCTTTCTCTTTCTGACTTATTTCACTTAACATAATGTTCTCTAGATCCATCCATGTTGCTGCAAATGATAAGATTTCTTTCTTCTTTATGGCTGCGTAATACTCCATTGTATAAATGTACCACAGCTTCTTAATCCAGTCATCTACCGATGGGCATTTTGGTTGTTTCCATATCTTGGCTATTGTGTAAAGTGCTGCAATAAACATAGGAGTGCATACAGATTTTTGAATTGGAGTTTTGGATTTCTCCGGGTAGATGCCTAGGAGTGGAATTACTGGATCATAGGGTAGTTCCATTTTCAGATTCCTGAGATACCTCCATACTGTTTTCCATAGTGGCTGCACTAATCTGCAGTCCCACCAACAGTGCACTAGCGTTCCCTTTTCTCCACATCCGCGCCAGCATTTGTTGTTTGTTGATTTATTGATAATAGCCATTTTGACTGGAGTGAGGTGGTATCTCATTGTGGTTTTTATTTGCATTTCTCTGATGGTTAGTGAGGTTGAGTATTTCTTCATATGTCTTCTTGCCTTCTGTGTGTCCTTTTTAGAGAAATGTCTCCCCAAGTCCTCTGCCCATTTTTTAATTGGGTTGTTTGTTTTTTTGGAGTTGAGTTGAGTAAGTTTTTTATAGATTTGTGATATTAATCCCTTATCAGATATATCATTGGCAAACATCTTTTCCCATAGAGTAGGATCCCTTTTTGTTTTATTGATGGTTTCCTTTGCTGTGAAAAAACTTTTTAGTTTGATGTAATCCCACATGTTTATTTTTTCTCTTACTTCACTCGCGCGAGGGGATATATCAGTGAAAATCTTACTCCGGGTAATGTCCATGAAGTTTCTTCCTATATTTTCTTCTAGATATTTTATGGTTTCAGATCTTACATTTAAGTCTTTAAGCCATTTTGAATTTGTTTTTGTATATGGTGTAAGGAGGTGGTCCAGCTTCATTTTCTTGCATGTGTCCGTCCAGGTTTCCCAACACCACTTATTGAACAGACTATCTTTACCCCATCGTACATTCTTGCTTCCATTGTCGTAGATTAGATGGGCATATAGGCATGGATTTACATCTGGACTCTCTATTCTGTTCCATTGATCTATGTATCTATTTTTATGCCAGTACCATGTTGTTTTGATTACTGTAGCCTTGTAGTATAGTTTGAAATCAGGTATCGTTATACCTCCCACTTTGTTTTTATTTCTCAAGATTGCTGAGGCTATCCGGGGTCTTTTATGGTCCCATATAAATTTTAGGATTATATGTTCTATTTCTGTGAAAAACGTCGTTGGTAGTTTGATAGGAATTGCGTTGAATATGTATATTGCCTTAGGCAGTATGGACATTTTAATTATATTAATTCTTCCTATCCATGAACATGGAATGTGTTTCCATCTATTTATGTCTTCTTTCATTTCTTTCTTCAGTGTTGTATAATTTTCTGAGTACAGATCCTTTACATCTTTGGTTAGATTTATTCCCAGATATTTTATAGTCTTTGGAGCAATTGTAAATGGAATTGTTTTTTTAATTTCTCCTTCTGCTATTTTATCATTGGTATATACAAATGCAACTGATTTCCGAATATTAATTTTATATCCTGCTACTTTACTAAATTCATCTATCAGTTCTAATAGTTTCTTGGTGGAGTCTTTAGGGTTCTCTATATATAGTATCATATCATCTGCATATAATGATAATTTTACTTCCTCCTTACCAATTTGGATGCCTTTTATTTCTTTCTCTTGTCTGATTGCTGTGGCTAGAACTTCCAGCACTATGTTGAATAGAAGTGGAGAAAGTGGGCAACCTTGTCTTGTTCCTGATCTTAGGGGGAATGGTTTTAGCTTTTCCCCATTGAGTATGATGTTAGCTGTGGGTTTGTCATATATGGCCTTTATTATGTTAAGATATGATCCCTCTATTCCCACTTTCTTAAGGGTTTTTATCATAAAAGGTTGCTGTATTTTATCAAATGCTTTTTCTGCATCTATTGATATGATCATGTGATTTTTATTTTTCATTTTGTTAATGTGGTGTATCACATTAATTGATTTGCGGATGTAGCACAGTAATATTGTCGATACAGTTAGTATATTTAGTCAGCATAGTTAGTATAGTTATTATTGTTTATTAGCACAGTAATATTGTCGATACAGTTAGTATATTTAGTCAGCGTAGTTGGTATAGTTATTATTGTTTATTAGCACAGTAATATTGTCGATACAGTTGGTATATTTAGTCGCGTAGTTGGTACAGTTATTATTGTTTGTTAGCACAGTAATATTGTCGATACAGTTAGTATATTTAGTCAGCGTAGTTGGTACAGTTATTATTGTTTGTTAGCACAGTAATATTGCCGATACAGTTAGTATATTTAGTCAGCGTAGTTGGTATAGTTATTATTGTTTATTAGCACAGTAATATTGTTGATACAGTTAGTATATTTAGTCAGCGTAGTTGGTACAGTTATTATTGTTTGTTAGCACAGTAATATTGTCGATACAGTTAGTATATTTAGTCAGCGTAGTTGGTACAGTTATTATTGTTTGTTAGCACAGTAATATTGTCGATAAAGTTAGTATAGAGATATTGGTCTGCAGTTTTCTTTTTTTGTGTTGTCCTTACCATGTTTTGGTATCAGGGTAATGTTGGCCTCATAAAATGAGTTTGGGAGTAGTGCCTCTTCTTCAATTTTTTGGAAGAGTTTGAGCAGGATTGATATTAGATCCTGTTTGAAGGTTTGGAGAATTCTCTAGTGAAGCCATCTGGTCCAGGAGTTTTGCTTTTGGGAAGGTTTTGGATGACTGATTCAATTTCTTTACTGGTGATCGGTCTGTTTAGATTTTCCAGTTCTTCATGGTTCAGCCTTGGAAGGCTATATGCTTCTAAGAACTTGTCCATTTCTTTTAGGTTGTTGAGTTTGGTCACATGTAGTCCTTCATAATATTCTTTGATGATCTTTTGTATTTCTCTGGCATCTGTGATAACGTCCCCTCTTTCATTTCTGATTTTCTTTATTAGTGTCTTTTCTCTTTTTATCTTAGTGAGTCTAGCCAAGGGTTTGTCAATTTTATCAATCTTTTCAAAGAACGACCTGTTTGTCACATTAATTTTTTCTATTGTCTTTGTGCTCTCTATTTCATTTAGTTCTGCTCTGATTTTTATTATTTGCTTTGTTTTGCTGACGTTGGGTTTCATTTATTCTTCTTTATCGAGTTCTTTAAGGGGCAATGTGATCTTATTTATCGGGGATTTTTCTTGTTTCATGAGATAGGCCTGTAATGATATGAATTTCCCTCTTAAAACTGCTTTTGCTGCATCCCAAAAGTTTTGGTAGAATGTATTTTCATTGTCATTTGTTTCTATGTATCCTTTGATCTCTCCTCTTATTTCTTCTTTGACCTGTTCGTTTTTTAAAAGTATGTTGTTTAATCTCCACATATTTTTTTTTTCTGCTTTCTTTTTGCAGTTAATGTCCAATTTGAAAGCTTTGAGATCAGAGAATAGGCTTGGTATGATTTCAATCTTAAATTTACTGAGGCTAGTCTTGAGAATGTTCCATATACACTAGAAAAAAATGTAGAGTCTGATGTTTTAGGATGAAGTGCTCTATAAATGTCAATTATGTCTATTTCATCTAATGTGTCATTTAGACTGGTATTGTGTTATTTATTTTCTGTTTGGATGATATATCCATAGTTGTCAATGATGTATTTAGGTCTCCTACTATAATTGTGTTTTGGTTAATTTCTCCCTTTAGTTCTGTTAGTAGTTGCTTGGCATATTTCGGTGCTCCATGATTGGGGGCATAAATATTGATGACTCTTAAGTCTTCTTGTTGTATAGTCCCCTTTACCATGATGAAATGTCCATCTTTGTCTCTTGTTACCTTTTTTATCCTGAAGTCTGTTTCATTTGATATCAGTATGGCTACACCTGATTTTCTCTGGGTACCATTTTTCTTGGAGTGTCAATTTCTACCCTTTCACTTTGAGTCTATGCTTGTCCTTGTAGCTGAGATGTGTCTCTTGGAGACAGCATATGGTTGGGTTTAGTTTTTGATCCAATATGCTACTCTGTGCCTTTTTATTGGTGAGTTCAGTCCATTTACATTTATGGTGATTATTGATATGTGAGGATTTCCTATCGCTCTATCTTTGGTTTTCTTGTAAGACTGTGTCTTCATTGTTTCTTTGTGTTTATCTTGTCTCTTATTTCTGTGTGGTGGCATTCTATGATTTTTCTCTCTTTATTACGTTATATATTTCAATTCTGGATTTTTTTTGAGTGATTACCATTAAGATTATGTAAAACAAAGTTTCATATTTAGGGTATTCCATTTTCTTCAGCAAGCTTAGTTTCTCCATTCCCATATTCCGGTTCAGGCCTTTACTCTCCCCCTTTTTATGTTGCCACAAATTGTCCCTGTTAATGGTGGTCGAATAGCTTCCTTCAGCATTTCTTGTAGTGCAGGTTGTGTGTTAGAAAATTCCCTCAGCATCTGTATGTCTGGAAAGGTCTTTATTCCTCCTTCATATCTAGAGCATATATTTGCTCGATATATTATTATTGGCTCATAGTTTCTCTCTTTCAATAGTTTGAATATTTGATTCCACTCCCTCTTGGCTTGTATAGTTTCTGCTGAAAAATCTGATGATATTCTAATGTCCTTTCCTTTGTAGGGTTGCCATCTTATTTTTCCTGGCTGCCTTGAGGATTCTTTCTTTGTCATTGATTTTTTTTTTTATTAGTTTCAGGTGCACAAGACAAAGTTGTACTTAGATGATTATCCTTTATATCCCTCACACTGTGCGAACCCCCCTCCTCCCATCCACTATCCCTCTGACATCGCACAGAGCCATTACATTTCCACTGTCTCTATTCCCAATGCTGTACTCTGATTCTTGTAAGTATATACAAACTATATATATATATATATATATATATATATATATATATATACATATATATATATATATATATATATATATATATATATATACACACATATGTATGTAAAATTATAGTTGACATTCATTATTGTTCAGCTTCAGGTGTACAGTGCAGTGATCAGGCATCTACATCATCCCTGGAGTGGTCTCCCAAATGGGACATGTGTCCATCGGATACCCTACAAAATCTTTACAAAATTGTTGATTACATTCCCCAGATTAATTTTCAAAACCCCGTGGCCACCTTGTGGTTACCGACTGTTTTCTAATCCCCTCACCTTCCCCCTTATTCCCACCCCCCCCGCCCATCTAGCAATCCTCAGTTTTTTCTTTTTGTCTCCAAAACTGTTTCTGATTAGTTCATTGACTTATTCTCTTCTTTAGATTCCGCATATAAGTGAGATCATATGGTATTTGTCTTTCTCTGTTTGACTTATTTCACTTAACATAATGTTCTCCAGGTCCATCCATGTTGTTGCGAATGGTAAGATTTCTTTCTTCTTTATGGCTGCGTAATACTCCATTTTATGAATGTACCACAGTTTCTTAATCCAGTCATCTACTGATGGACATTTTGGTTGTTTCCATGTCTTGACTATTGTGTATAGTGCTGCAATAAACATAGGAGTGCATAAAGATTTTTGAATTGGAGTTTTGGATTTCTCCAGATAGATACCTAGGAGTGGAATTGCTCATCATTAGGTAGTTCCATTTTCAGATTTTTGAGATACCTCCATACTGTTTTCCATAGTGGCTGCACCAATCTGTAATCCCACCAACAGTGCACAAGCATTCCCTTTTCTCCACATCCTCGTCAGCACTTGTTGTTTGCTGATTTATTGATGATAGTCATTTTGACTGGGGTGAGGTGGTCTCTCATTGTGGTTGTTATTTGCATTTCTCTGATGGTTAGTGAGGTTGAGCATTTCTTCATATGTCTGTTTGCCATCTGTATGTCCTTTTTAGAAAAATGTCTCTTCATGTCCTCTGCCCAATTTTTAATTGGGTTGTTTGCTTTTTGGAGTTGAGTTGAGTGAGTGTTTTATAGATTTGTGATATTAACCCCTTATCAGATATATCACTGGCAAATATCTTTTCCCATTCAGTAGAATCCCTTTTTGTTTTATTGATGGTTTCCTTTGCTGTGAAAAAGCTTTTTAGTTTGATGTAATCCCACATGTTTATTTTTTCTCTTATTTCCCTTGCCCGAGGGGATATATCAGTGAAAATGTTACTCCGGGTAATGTCTGTGAAGTTTCTTCTTATAATTTCTTCTAGGTATTTTATGGGTTCAGATCTTAGATTTAAATCTTTAAGCCATTTTGAATTTATTTTTGTATATAGTGTAAGGAGGTGTTCCAGCTTCATTTTTTTGCATGTGTCTGTCCAGGTTTCCCAGCACCATTTATTGACTAGACTATCTTTACCCCACCATACAGTCTTGCTTCCATTGTCATAGATTAAATGGCCATATAAGCATGGATTTATTTCTGGACTCTCTATTCTGTTCCATTGATCTATGTGTCTGTTTTTATGCCAGTACCATGCTGTTTTGATTACTGTAGCCTTGTAGAATAATTTGATGTCAGGTATTGTTATACCTCCCACTTTGTTCTTATTTCTCAAGATTGCTGAGGCTATCCGGGGTCTTTTATGGTCCCATATAAGTTTTAGAATTGTATTTTCTATTTCTGTGAAAAACATCTTTGGTAGTTTGATAGGAATTGCGTTGAATATGTATATTGCCTTAGGCAGTATGGACATTTTACCTATATTAATTCTTCCTTTCCACGAACATGGTATATGTTTCCATCTATTTGCATCTTCTTTCATTTCTTTCTTCAGTGTCTTATAATTTTCTGAGTATAGATCTTTTACTTCTTTGGTTAAATTTATTCCCAGGTATTTTATAGTCTTTGGAGCGATTGTAAATGGGATTCCTTTTTTAATTTCTCCTTCTGATGTTTTATTATTGGTATATACAAATGCAACTGATTTCTGAATATTAATTTTGTATCCTGCTACTTTACTAAATTCATCTACCAGCTCTAATAGTTTCTTGGTGGAGCCTTTAGGGTTCTCTATATATAGTATCATGTCATCTGCATATAATGACAATTTTACTTCCTCCTTACCGATTTGGATGTCTTTTATTTCTTTTTCTTGTCTGATTGCTGTAGCTAGAACTTCCAGCACTATGTTGAATAGAAGTGGAGAAAGTGAGCAACCTTGCCTTATTCCTGATCTTAAGGGGAATGGTTTTAGCTTTTCCCCATTGAGTATGGTGTTAGCTGTGGGTTTATCATATATGGCCTTTATTATGTTGAGATATGATCCCTCTATTCCCACTTTCTGAAGGGTTTTTATCATAAATGGCTGCTGGATTTTATCAAAAGCTTTTTCTGCATCTATTGATATGATCATGTGATTTTTATTTTTCATTTTGTTAACGTGGTGTATCGCATTAATTGATTTGTGGATGTTGAACTACCCTTGCATACCAGGGATGAATCCCACTTGATCATGGTGTATGATCTTTTTAATGTATTGCTGAATTTTTTCGCTAATATTTTGTTGAGGAATTTTTGCATCTATGTTCATTAGCGATATCGGCCTGTAGGTTTTTTTTTTTGGTATCTTTTTCTGATTTTGAGATCAGGGTGATAGTGGCTTTGTAAAAAGTGTTTGGAAGTCTTCCCTCCTTCTGGATTTTTTGGAACAGCTTGAGGAGAATAGGTGATAATTCTTTTTTGAACGTTTTGTAAAATTCACCTGTAAAGCCATCTGGTACAGGGCTTTTGTTTGTTGGGAGATTGTTGATTACTGATTCAATTTCCCTGGTGGTAATCAGTCTATTCAGGTTTTCTGTTTCTTCTTGAGTTAGCCTTGGAAGGTTGTACGCTCCTAGAAAATTGTCCATTTCTTCCAGATTGTCAAATTTGTTGGCATATAGTTGCTCATAGTAATTTCTTAAAACTTTTTGTATTTCTGCAGTGTTTGTTGTCACGTCTCCTCTTTCCTTTCTGATTTTATTAATTTGGGTATTTTCTCTCTTTTTTTTAATGACTCTGGCTAAAGGTTTGTCAATTTTGTTTATCTTCTCTAAGAACCAACTCTTGGATTCATTGATCTTTTGTCTTGTTTTTCTGGTTTCTATTTCATTTATTTCCACTCTGATATTTATTATCTTTTTCCTTGTGCTCCCTTTGGACTTATTTTGCCGTTCTTTTTCCAGATCCCTTAAGTGTGAAGATAAACTGTTGATTAGTGATATTTCTTGTTTCTTTAGGTAGGCCTGCAGTGCTATGAATTTCTTTCTTAGGACTGCTTTTGCAGCATCCCATAGATTTTGGGTCATCATGTTTTCATTTTTGTTTGTCTCGAGATATCTTTTGATTTTTTCCTTGATCACCTGCTTGACCCATTCATTATTTAGTAACGTGTTATTCAGCCTCCATGATTTGGTGTGTCTTCCAGTTTTTTTCCTGTAGTTCATTTCTAATTTAATAGCACTCTGGTCAGAGAAGACAATTGGTCTGATTTCAATTTTCTTAAATTTATCAAGACTTGTTTTGTGGCCTAACATATGGTCTATCTTGGAAAATGTTCCATGTGCGCTTGAGAAGAATGTGTATTTTGCAGCATTGGGGTGAAATGCTCTGAAAATATCGATTAAATCCAAGAGGCCCAATGTATCATTTAAGGCTGTTGTTTCCATATTGATTTTCTGTCTGGAAGACCTGTCCCTTGTTGTCAGAGGTGTTGAAGTCCCCTACTATGATAGTGTTACTGTTGATCTCTGTCTTTATGTCAGTCAATATCTGTTTTATATATTTAGGTGCTCTTATGTTGGGCGCATAGATGTTTACTACGGTTATGTCCTCTTGTTGGATCGATCCCTTTATTATGATATAGTGCCCATCTTTGTCTTTTAATATGTTCTTCATTTTAAAGTCTATTTTGTCGTATATAAGTATTGCAACTCCAGCTTTTTTCTCATTTCCATTTGCATGAAATATCTTACTCCAACCGTTCACTTTCAGCCTGTGTGTGTCTTTTGATCTGAGGTGAGTCTCTTGTATACAGCATATACAAGGGTCTTGCTTCCTTATCCACTCAGCCACCCTATGTCTCTTGATTGGGGCATTAATCCGTTTACATTTAAAGTGATTATTGATATGTAAATAGTTATTGCCATTGTAAAATTTGTAGTTAGATTGTTTTCATCTTTCTTCTATTTACAGAAGTCCTTTTAGTATTTCTTGCAATGCTGGCTTGGTGGTAATAAATTCCTTTGGCTTATTCTTTTCAGGGAAGCTCTTTATCGCTCCATCAATTTTAAATGATAGCCTTGCTGGATAAAGCAATCTAGGTTGTAGGCCTTTGTTTTTTATCACTTTGAGTATGTCTGCCACTCCCTCCTGGCCTGCAATGTTTCTGTAGAAAAGTCTTTTGATAGTCTTATGGGAGTTCCTTTGTATGTAACCCTCTGTCTTTCTCTTGCTGCTTTTAGGATTCTCTCTTTCTCTTTAAGCTTTGCCATTATAACTATAATGTGTCTTGGTGTGGACCTGTTTGGGTTTATCCCGGTTGGAACTCTCTGCACTTCCTGGGCTTGTATGTTGGTTTCCTTCATCAGGTTAGGGAAGTTTTCGGACATTATTATTTCAAATATCTTCTCAATCACTTGCTTCCTCTCTTCACCTTCTGGTATTCCTATGAAGCGCATGTTGTTGCGCTTGATTTTTATCCCAGAGTTGTCTTAAACCATCTTCATTGTTTTTTATTCTTTTTTCTTTCTGTTGTTCTGTTTGGGTGATACGTGCTAACTTGTCTTCTAAGTCTCTGATTCGATCCTCTGCTTCATCTAACCTGCTGGTAATTCCTTCTAGTGAGTTCTTTATTTCGGTAATTGTGTTCTTTAGTTCTAACTGGTTGTTCATTATGATTTCTACATCCTTCTTTATGTCGTCTCTAATCTCCTTAAACATTCTTGTCACCAGTGTTCTGAACTCTGTTTCTGATAGGTTGGTTACCTCTGTTTCATTTGGTTCCACTTCTGGAGGTTTCTTCTGTTCTTTTATTTGGGACATATTTCTTTGTTTCCCCATTCTGGCTGACTCTCTGTGTTTGCTTTGATGTATTAGGTAGATCCCCTAGAGTTCTTAGTTCTTGCTGGGTTATCTTATGTAGTATGTGTCCTTTATATTTGACTTGCACTACTCCATTCTTCACTGTGTGTGCTCCAAAGGTGACTCTTGTGTTGTGTATATTGTCCTGTTAGAGAAGATCTTTAATTGCTTTTCGCTTGTGAGTAGGTGTGGTTAACTCCTAGGCTGACTAGTTGTGAGACTTGGCTCTGCCCACCGCAGGGTGTTCTGCTGCGTGAGGGTTTACCGCTTAAATGTGGTTTGGCCTCTGTGAGCTCTTGTGCCTGTAGAGAGTTCCCTCTGGGTGTGTGACTTGTAGGTCAAACCCGGTAGTACTCTGGTTTGGTCCGGAGTTGGCCTCTGGATATGTTGAATCTTGTGCCTCTCAAGCTGGGCCCTTCAATTAATCCTTGCACGAGTCTCTTAGCTGTACTGCATGATGAATAGAGAGTCCTTTGATGGGTTATATGTCCCATTTGTGATAAGATCCAGAGGAGAACTCAAAAAGTGCACTCCGCTGACGCCATTCCTATGACATCACTCTCTTTGTCATTGATTTTTGAAAGCTTCAATACAATGTGCCTTGGAGAAGGCCTGTTGTGGTTGAGGTAATTAGGTGTTCTATATGCTTGTTGGATTTGAGGATCCAGTTCTTCCCACAAGTTTGGGAAATTCTCTGTTCCCTTCTTTCTTCTCCTTCTTGTATGCCCATTATTCTAATATTGTATTTCTGATGTAGTCACAAAGTTCTTGTAGAGTTTTTTCATTTCTTTTAAGTCTCAAGTCTCTTTCTTCTTCCATTTGTGTACTTTCCAGATTTCTATCTTCGATGTCACTGATTCTTTCCTCCACCTAGTCAACTCTACTACTTAAACTGGCTATTTAATTCTTCATTTCTTGTACTGAGTTCTTATTATCCAGAAAGTCTGCTTGGTTCTTTTTTAAAATTTCAATCTCTTTGGTAAAATGTTCAAATTTTGTTCTTTGATTGTGTTTCTGAGTTCATTAAATTGCCATTAAATTTTCTTGCATCTCATTGAGTTTTTAAAAATTGCAATCTTGAATTCTCTGTCATTTAAGTTCACATATTTCCATGGCTTCAAGTTGTTTTTCTGGAGACTTTTCATTTTCTTCCTGAGCTGTCTTGTTACCTTGGTTTTTTATGGCAATTAATGAGTTATTATTTCTCTTCCTACACATCTACAGGGGTGGGTTCTGCAACAGGTTGATAGAAAGAGTTCTTTCTTTTGTTTTCCAGTAGGTGTTGGTAGAATGTTTTATTTTCTCTTTGACTGCAGCTCTTTATTCTCTCTCACACTGTAGTGTTATATTTTCTCTGCACAATTCCGGATTCTCACACAGTGGGGGGGATTCCCTGGAAGGCAGGCTTCTCCTCTTTGAACAGTTTGCCTGGATCATAGGGCACGATCTCTGTGGGGGGATGTGGAGTGCTTCTGAAGTTCCAAAGCTCTTCCTACACCAGATTCAGAGCCTATGTGTTTCAGCAGTTCTGTTTACTCCTGCAGGGATCCGTCTAGATAGGTGGGGACATGGGCAGGGTGGGTTGTGAGAGGTGGCCCAGAGCATTGGCGGTGACCAGCACTACAGCCAGTACTGCTTCCAAACTCCCTCCCTTTAGCCAGAACTAGTTGGTCTGCAAGTCCATGTCTGCAGACCACCATTCTCAGAACTGCAAATATTCTGTTTTTTGATCTGACACTCCTACTGTTCTGTATCTAGCACTGGGTAGGTGGGGGCGGGTCGAGCTCTGGGAGGGTAGGGAGGAGGCAGCTAGTCTCAGTGCCTAAAGCTTCCGTTCTTAGGCCACGGTGGAAAACCACCGTTTTCAGCCTTCTTCCCTCAGTCTTTGTTCCAAGGTCTCTGCTGTGAGCATTGGGTTCAGTCGTGTTATATGCTGCCCCCTCAGCCCTGTGGGCCATAAGCGGAGCCCTAGCAGTCCAAGTTCTTCTCTCTCCCACAGCTGTGGTAGTTCTGGGATGCAGCGAGCTCGGAGCACTGAGCTAGGTCTATGTCTTGCTTCCACGCAGCTCCATCTCACTTCTGCCTTCTTTTCCTGCTTGCACAATTTGCCCACCTTTAGATCATTTCAGTAGTGGGCCTCTTAATCTTGCCTGGCTGCTGTGCAGGGAGTCTTTTGTGGAGTTATAGTTGTTCAAGTTTTGTAAATTCCAGGGGTGATTTCAAGAGGCTCACCTCATGCTGCCCTTTTTATTAACTCATTCTGTCCAAATTTTTACCAATCATATTGGATTAGCACCCACTCTAATGACCTCATCTTAACTAATTACATCTGCTATGACCTATCTCCAAATAGTGACACGCTGAGGTGCTGGAGGTTAGGAACCTTCAACATATGAATTTTTGGAGGGACAGAATTCAACTTGAGCTGAGGAATTTACGTGCTGGAAGAAAAGAGAAACACCCATGTTAGAGACAACAGACCTAGCACAGGGCTGAGAGAGCAGAGGTGCTGAAAAGGTGGAATTAAGTGAATGTCAGCATATGGAACTCTGGACCTCAGCTCCCTTTCTTCACTCTGCTTTCACAGAGAGAGCAGCTAGGTCCACCCTGTCCTCACATGGGGAGAGTTAGACATTACCAGAGAAAATACCACCAGCCATTGGCATTTGATGGTTTCTCAACTGAGTCTGGATCATCTGCTCTTTCATTAGTCTACAGGCCAGCTCCCACTTCCACCTGCCTAAGTTCCAACCAGCACTTTAATGCCTCACTCTGAAATATGAGTGGACAGCCAGGGATAACCAGACACTGGACAAGACATCTCTCCATGAAAGACCAAGACTCAGAACCAGAAAGCAGGTATGCAGAAGAAACAGTGGTAAAGGTGGTCAAATATACAGTAACAGAAGGAAACTACACTTAGGGTGGTGAGCATGCAATAGTGTATACAAATATCAAATTATAATCTTATATACCTGAAATTTATGTAATGTTAATAACCAATGCTATTTCAATAAATTTATTTTAACAAAGAAATTGTTAGGGAGCTAAAGAGAACTTAAAAATACAGTAGTCTACCCTTATCCACATGGGATGTGTTCTTAGACCAGCAGATGCCTGAAGCCATGGATAACACAGAATGCTGTATATATTACGTTTTCTCCTATATACACATACCCATGATAACATTTAATTTATAAATTAGGCACAAGAGATTAATAATAGTAACTAATAGTAAAATAGAACAATTATATTAATTACTGTAACAAAAGTTAGATGACTGTTGTTAATATTTCTCTCTCTCTCTCAAAATATCTTATTGTAACCACCCCTTACTTGCAGTGTCACTTAGCTTGGTGTCACCTGTTTCAGGAAGTCCTTTACTGAAGTCTTTGCATAGACTCAGTGCTTCTGGCACCACATGTTGCTATCAGTTAGAATACATTTTCTGTTCATGTCTTGAACCCACAAACTTAATGCCTTTTTCGTTTTAACAAGCACTTATCATGCACTGTGGCCATAACTTTTGCAGTGTGAGGTGAGACAATAAAACTAGCACCAATTTCTTTTTCCTCCTTCACAATTTCATGGGTAGATTTGTTCTTACCACAAATCTTAGCAACCTCATCACATTTTTTTTTCTTTCCTTATTAAGTCAAGAACTTTTTAACCTTTCCACTTAAAGTCTCCTCGTTGGCATACCCAAATTGCCAGTATCATTACTCTTGAACTTTGAGACCATTATTAAGTAAAATAAGGGTGACTTAAACACAAGCACTGCGATACTGTTAACTGAGACAGCTACTGACTGAATAAGGGCCCGGAGCATCTACAGCACGGAGACACTGGGCAAAGGGATGATTCATGTCCCAGGAAACAGAGTGGAGTGGCATGAAATATCATCATGCTACTCAGAATATTGCAAAATTTAAAACTTATTAATTGTTTATTTCTGGAATTTTCCATTTAACATTTTTGGACCTTGGTTGAACGAGGGTAATTGAAACCACAGAAAGTGAAACTGTGGATAAGGGGGACTTCTGTAAGAGTTAATATTCTTAGAGACCAAAGAAGTTATTGCAGTCATAGAAAAAGAACAGTGTGCCATGAAAAGAGAATTACTAACTATTGGTCAAGAGGGAAGGTAGACTACAGATATTTCAGACATGAAAACAGATAACTATATCTATCTATCTATCCATCCATCCATTCACCCATTAATGTCTATATCTATATCCATCTATCCATCCATCATCTATCAATCTGCTTACCTATCTCTTCATCTGTCACCTATAATCTATCTAACCCTTCATCTTTCCCCTGAACTCTTTCTTTGAAAGCTACCGGATAATACATCCAGCAAAATAAGGACAAAAACTAGGTAAGATGGAGTTCTGGAAATAGAGGAGCAAATCCAGGAGAGAAGTGAGAAATGCTTAAAAGTCTCTTGGATGAAAAAGCTCTGTGAATATTTGGTAAAATTTTGGTGTATTTAACAGATGTGTTAAAACTTTTACAAATGTTACTAAGAAGTACATGGGACACTGAGCAAATGAAAACACAAGGCAATTTTTAACTTCTGGAAAAAAACATAAATATTGTTTGAGAATGGAGGCATGTTGAGTCTATGTGTCAGAGAACTCTATGTACCCAGAGAATGCTGTACACTTTGCCTGTTGGGAATGGGGGGGATGTGGAGAGGTGGGTCATGATAAGAGAGAACCGACTTCTCACTTTTCTTAACAGAAAGTCAAGACCATACTCTAGAATACTGATTAAACAAGAAATAGCAGAAGAGTATGTTACATACAAATACAGAAATATACAGAGGGTACCAATATGATGTATACACATTTCAAGAAAGGAAAAAACTATTTAAATTATAATACTCGATATATAGCAATACAAAAGATGAATACAAGTCACGTTTGACTTCTGCAATTATAAGAGGTGCTCAAAGTGGTTCTATCAGCTTCCAGACACTTCTGATTACCGTGAACTACTGCTTGAGCAATGTTGACCAGTGTCCACTTGTGTACATTTTTTTGGCAGCTCTGGTATATTAGAAAAAAATCTTCAGAAGTTGAAAATGCTTTTCTGTAAGAAGTAAATTTGGGCATGCGGACCAACACTTTTAAAATATAAGCTATTTAGGACTCTGATTTCACTATGTGGATGGACTTTGCTAAAAATAGAAAGATAATTTTACAACACAAAAGTGAGTAGAAGGATGTGTACACATAGTTTCTGGAAGCTTAAAAAGAGTGAAAGGTTTCTGACAAGATTTTGTGTTGACTTTTTATGAGTGAGACTCTCCCATGGAATTTGGCATTTATACTATCAAAATGGGGAGCCCAGAAGGCCCTGGGTGCCCTTGTCAACATTGAGAAAGGAAACATCCATTCTCTGTTGGTTCTGATAAGTTGCTACTCTCCATTAAGGGACTTAATTGCTAACAGATAGTGGTTGTTATAAATTCCAGCTCTTAGGTAATTGATAGTTTGACCATTATTTTCAGTATCTACTGAGAGTCTCATGGCTTTATCCTCCCTTCTCCCTGATCTTGAATTTGCTCATCTGCATGTCTATACCCCACACTTTACTCACTGTTCAGACTTCCTGGAATGGCTCTCTTGGTATTCTCAATCATCCTGTCCTCCCCACAGAGCAGAGGCAGTGTGAGTTGGTGGAGATGGGCCTTTATAAGAACACTGTGTCTCTAGCCACTAGCTCACCAACTGTCACTTCCCAATAGGGTGACCAGGGACACACATGGGGGGCTTTCTAGGGAGAAGGAGTAAGTGGAATCCAAATGCCGAGGCTGGCTGATTAGAGTAGCGAGGCTGGAGACTGACGGACAGGATGCGGGGATGAGGCAGTCCTGAGCCATTGCTGCAGCTGAGCAGATGAGGAGTCTGTGAGGAATCATGACACCACCTCTATGAGCAAGGAGTGACTTTCATGGGAGGTTTGTGTGCTGGCTTTTAGGGTTTGGGGACTCTGGATGCCGGCCACCTCTCCTCTTTCTCAGACATGACTAACAGAGGACATATTATACTTTGTTCTTATCTGGGTAAGTGTGTAGAATTCAAAAGCTATGCAAAGGGAGGGGCAGAGCCTTGGAATGACATTAACCGAAGCGATGTTTAATTATTTCACTCCTAGACAAATAGAAACATCTCAATCTGTTGTGTTTGGTCTTAAATCATGCTTAAAATAAACATTGAGTGGTTATGCTAAAAAAAATATGAAGTGATCTTTAAGCACTTGTGTGTAGACCATGTCATATTGAATGCAATAAAGCTCTAGACATTTGGAAGACTCCACATTGTCCAAATTCAAGCTTATTTTTGAAATATTATAAAGCAAAACTTTTTTTAAAGATTACAAGGAGACTAAAGAGGCTTGATGCTCCAGCTGATTGCAGGGGAGAGGGTGTGTGTGCAGGGGCATGGTGTCCCAGGATGGGATCTGGCAGGAGGCCTGGGAGCTACCTGTGGACAGGTTGCAATATCAGAGGCTTCCTTGGCTGACAGTGGTGCCGGAAGCTCTATGCCCTGCCACCTTTGGCCTTAGTGAAATGAAGACAACTCTGGGCCATCTCTAGTCAGCTATGGTCGAGTAGAGATTTGGTGACGTGAGAGTATGAGCCACATGAGTAGTTGGACAAGAGAAACCCAAATCAGGGAGTCACCACTGCAAAGAGCCTAAGGATTTGGAAATTTACCATGGAGTAGGCGGAACAGAGAGTATGGGACATGGTGGGGTATGCCCATCCTGGAGGATGGGTTTGGGATAATGTAAACAATTTAAAAAAGTGGTCCCTTGCTCAGCTCCAATGACCAGTGGTATCTGTATAATAAGGGTGCAATCTAGAAAGTCAAGCCCCATGCATACTATGCATGAAGGGTGCTCATAAGACCTAAAGCTCACATAAGACAAGGAGGTACCATGTACAAAAGGTGCTCATAGGACCTGACGCTCACACATGGGAAGAAGGTACCGTGCACAAAAGGTGCTCATAGATTTGGAGCTCATAAAGGAAGAAGTGGGGAAGATAGAGAGTCAGGGGAATCACTAATCAGAGCTCTCAATCCACTGGCCTTAGTGACCACATCAGAGCTCGTAGGGAGCTCTGGGCTTGTCCATGAAGGGGCAGTGGTGGTACCCCCAGCCTACCACTGCTGGGCAGTATATGTCTAGTTGTTGCTTGGAGCTCCTGGAAGAAGACCAAAGGAGAGTAGAGACCCTCCACATCTGTCCACCAGAGAAGCCTGCTGCCCTCTGTTTTCTAGACCACAGGCCAGGGTCCCCTTTGGGCAGCCGAACTCCCGAACCACACTGAGAAGGGGAGTCTGGGATGCAAGTCTCCAGCTTGATCAAGCTGAGCACAGAACAGTGCAGCCTCAGGCACTTCATGAAGGGGACCGGCCTGGCATCCACCTTCCCTTATGGGCCATGTGTTCTTGCTGCCTCGTCCGAGGCTGCCAAAGTCTCACCACACGTTTCCACTTGCACAACGGACAGAGCTTCCATTAGAATTCCAGCCTCCCAGAAGTTGTCCCTGACCCTTGCACTGTGTAAGGTGTGATGTTCCTGAATAGCTTTTTGGGTTGTCCCTCGAGAGAGAGACTGAGGCAAAAGTGATAGGTGATCTTCTCTCACGGGTCTCCAGCACTGGAGAGTGACTAGAATGTTTAGAAGTCTCTGAGTAAATCAACATTAAAATCACCGCTGCGCTGGTGCGTCAATAGAGCAGGGCTCAGAGGCTCTAAAATGCGTGTCTTCCAAATGCAAACCCAACCCTAGAAAGAGTTGCCCTGGTGACATAGGACCGCCCAGTGGGAAATCCCAACCTTATATGCTCACAGGGTTGGGGTCCTCAGGAAAGACAGGACCAGCTGTGCAGTGTTTGTGTACAAGATTAGGGTGCAGGGCCGGTGGCTTTGCTTTTTAGTGAAGACAGTCTGGGGAAAGAGGAACAGGGAGTGCAGTAAACTCCAGCCTTCAGGCCTGAAGGTCGTTTGTCATACTGGCGAGGTCACCACAGCAAAAACCGGAGATTGATGTTTACAAATGTTATTGATTCATCATATCCAGGTTTCCATTGCCAGCAGCAGCAGGAAGGAGGTTCAGGAGAGAGAATGAACAAAGTAACAGAGTATGGTGACAGGCTGGACACATGGGGGGCTTGAATGGGAGCAAAGGTGAGGGGAGGCTTCTATTAGTTTGGAGCTCCAGGTTGTTCTAACCTTGGGTTACAGGGGCTTGCTGTTGGAGGCTGGGCATCATTGTTTTCTATTTCCTCTCTTCCTTTCTGGAGTTCCAGCTCCCACAGTGCTCTATGCTCTCAAGTCGGGTTTGGGGCCTTGGGGAAACAGTGAAGCCACACTGTCTTTAAGGATTTTCTCCAACCTGTCTGTGATCAAGCAAGAGGTCACCAAGGGACCATGCTATGAATTGTGCCTCTTGGACCTGAGCACACACCCACTCATGCATGACCGCTCCTGGAATAGACATGTGAGTCGCTTTAAGAAGGGAACAACATAGATTGCATTAAAAGGTAATTCTTGGAAGCTGGGCATGAAAGAGTACGTACTGTATGATTCTATTTATATAAAGTACAAAGCAGGCAAAGCTATTCCATGTCGTTGAAAGTCAGGAGGCCATTATTCTGGGCTTGGTGCCTGGAAGGGGCACGTGGGGCTCCCGGGGGCTTTGAAGGTCTGTTTCCTTATCTGGTGCTGGTTTCACCGGGGTGCTCAGTTTGTGACAATTTATCGCCATACTTTCACACACACACACACACACACACACACACACACACACACACACACACACTTCAATAAAAATGTTTCTTGCAAGGATGACACTGGAGGTTCCCAGAAGGGCTCACTCTGCAGTGTTTAGGTGTGTAGACAGGGGAACCATCTGAGCATGGGTGCGTGGAAACAACAGAGGCCGAGCCTGTGGTGTGGGGGCCATGCTCAGAGGCTGGGGCGGAGGTGACCTGGCTGAGCTGGGGGATGACAGCCCCACACCTGCTTCCTGCCCTCAGCATCCAGGACACTTGATGGAAAATCCTTCACTCAGGATCCAGAGGTTACAGGTTCAAGCCTTGTAACAAGAAGTTCAGATGGGGTTACTGCTGATATCCAAAGAGGTGAAGGAAGCCACAGTCTTTCTGAAACAACAGGGTCCCTGGGCAAAGTCTTCCTGTCTTAAAACGTAACCGCAGAGGTCCTCAGGGAATCCAGCAAGGGAAAGGTTTCCAGTAGCAATGGTCGTGATTTCATCTGGCTGCAACTTAAAAACTGTGCCTTCAGAAGGAAAAAAATACTTAACCATAGCAGTTTGAAATCTCTCTAAAGGGCAGAGTCTCCAAGCGTTTGCAATAAAAGTTGTCTGGAACCTCCAGGAAGTGCATGAACCTGTCCAGGTGACCATGGTCCTGGGAGAGGCTGCTCTCGCCAAAAAGAATCTCATTTGAATGGGAACGAGCACACAAAAGCCTGCTTGATTTGCCAGCGCCGGATCTTTACCAGCAGAGTGTGTTCTCAGGAAGCAGTACTCTGTGGCACAGCTGTCACACCTTGTGCTTTCAGGCGCTCATGGTCTGAGGGTTCATAGGTGCTACTCTAGGCGCAGGACAGGCGCCCAGTCACTTGCACTTACACCCAGGAGTCCAGGGCTCCTCTCCAGGCCCCCACGCATCCTGTCACCTCTGCTTCACAGCAGACCTCAGATCTCCCCTCTCCTGGTCTCAGAACTGACACCCAGACCAAAAGGGGTTTCATAAATCCAGTCTCCTGTCTCAGATACCTCCTGGCTTCAGGGTAGCCAGCACATACGAGTGGAAGACCAGTGGACTCTCCCCCATCACCTGGTGACTGGTATGTTCTAGGTACTGGCTGCTTTGTAAGCTGTGACCTACAGCACAGAGAACACATGGCAGAACCCCTCCTTGACCCCTGAAAAGCAGAGTGTGGACAGCCAATAACCTCGTCATCTCGGCTGTCAACGTTCATCTTCGTTAACACTTTGTTCCCCCAAGCACAGCAATGGCTCCTCTTGGCCCTCCCTGAGTCCACTCCCATCTGCCCCCAGCCCAATTTCCCAATTTCACGTGTGACACTAATTAAGTCCCTCTTTTCTTAAAGACCTCCCTGTTCCTTCTCACTCAGAAAAAATCCAAACTCTTAAGTCTGGCCCTGCTGACTCATCCTCCAACCACTATCCACTCACTATTAGAAACACTAACCACTTTGCTCTTCTTAGACCATGCACTCAGTTGTGTGCCTGCCCTTAGGAGGGAATACTCTTCCTTCAGCTTTCTGAAAGGCTCTCTCAAATGCCATGTCCTCAGAAAGACATGCATGGTGTGTTTTTGCACTTATCACCATCTTCTCTTTAACTATTACTTTTTATCATTCATTGTCTCCTTGATCAAGATATAAACATAGAGAAGATGGTGTTCTCAGTGTTTTGCACCCAATTCCAATGTGTGTGTGTGTGTGTGTGTATGTTTCCAAACCAAAAAGCAATTCTACACCTGCTGGATGTCCAACCATTCAACACAATTCTTATACTATCTACCGGAGACTGCATCAGATTCCACAGATTAGGGCTCGGTGCCATAAGACACCCCCTCACCACCTCCTCTTCAGATGCCAATCACAAGGCCAAGGTTACTTGTAACTGACCTACAGATCAGGGATTCCCACCACCCCTTCCTTGGGTTTGATTAATTTGCTGGAGCAGCTCACACAACTCAGAGATACATGTTACTTACAAATACTAAATTACCAGTTTATTATAAAAGGAACAGCCAGATGGAAGAGATTACCTTGTCACATAAGACAAGGTACGTAAAAAGAATGGTGGAGCTTCCATATTCTCTTTCAGAGTACCACTCTTCCCAAATCTCCACGTCTTTCAGCAGCCCTGATACTCTCTGAACCTGTCCTTTCAGGTTTTTATGGAGGCTTCATTACATAGCCATAATTGATTAAATCATTGGCCACTGGTGATTGATTCAACCTCCAGCCCCTTTTCCCTCCCTGGAGGTCAGGGGTGGGACTGAAAGTTCCAACTCTCCAATCATATGGTTGGTTCATCTGGTGACCAGCCTGCACGTTTAAGTGACTTAGGGGCTTTCCAAAAGTCACTTTATTAATATAAGAAAAAGCAGTCTTATTGTTCTCATCAACAGGAAATGCCAAGTGTTTTAGAAGCTCTGTGCCAGAAGTGGGATGAAGACTGACTATATATTTCTTATTATGAATTACAATACTACAGTGGCTATCCTGTTTGCCACTATATCTAGCACTGCAAAAGCAGTGCACAGATTCTGTTTTGAGAAGTCTATAGGAGGGGCAGTCAGTGGCATGTGGTCCTGTGAGGGTTGGGAACTATGGTGAGGGAAGGCTCATGGGTGTGGACCTACCATTGCTTTGAGAACAACAACTGGAGTGGCTGTGGGTCCAGGCTCGCATCACCTCACTCACATTGTCTCAGCTCAGATGGGAGCACACCTGAGAGCTGATGTGAAGCAGAGGCCACATGTGCATGAATGAGGAGGAGCAGATGATGACCCTTGTGTCTCTCCATTGAGGCACTTTGCATACACACATACTCTATTAATTTCATTGAATTGTCACAAAAACTTTGGTTATGGTGCTTGGGTAGTGCCCCCCTTTCCAAGAGAAGAAAATGAGGGCCCAGAGAACACAGGTCATCCTAGCACCGCAGCAAGTGAAATGAGGAGTTGATGTTTGAGATGGGGCCAGCCTCACTTGAACACATCTAAACACCATTGTGCTGACTCTTGGGAGAATTCTCAGTGGATGCGTCTGACAAAACACATAAACGTGGAGGTTCCAGTCAAGATGGCAGAATAGGTAAACACTGTGCTTGCTTCCCTACAACCACATCAAAATTACAACTGAACTACAGAAAAATCATCTTTGAGAATCATTTGAAGTCTAGTTGAACAGAAGTCCTACAACTAAGGACATACTGAAGAAGCCACAGCAAGACTGGTAGGAGGGGTTGAGATGTGGAACAGGCTGATCCCCCACTCACGTGTTAAAAATTAGGAGGGATCTTTTGGCTGTGGAGGTCCCCTCTGAGAAGCAAGAGGTGCCATCACCACACCAGGGTCCCCAGGCCAGGGCTCCAGTGTTGGGAAGAGAAATCCCCACAGCTCTGGCTATGAAAACGAGTGGAGATTGTGGCTGAGTGAGATGAAGGGTGGCTGGAGTCCCAGACACTCCTCTTAAAGGGCCCATGCATGGATTTACTTGCTCATGGGCTCACTTGCTCTGACTTCCAGAACTGGGGCAGCAAGTGGAAAGGTACTAGGGACATTAAATGAGGAACTGAAATGTGTGACATCAGGGTGAGGGTTGGAGGAGCAGCTTCCTCCCAGACAGAAGTGCTGGCAGAAGCCATTGTTCTTTTGTTGAGCCCGTTCCCCACCAAGACCTCATGTGCAGGCAAACACCATATTTGAATCTTCTTCAACTTGGCTAATGCTGTTTGCCCCACCTTGGTGGTTCCCTGAGACCCTGCCTCACCCAACTTGCAGGCCCACCAAAGCCACTTCCAGTGACTTTTCCATACAAAAGGCCTGTCTTGGCTCATGCTTTGGACTATCTTACAATGTCTCAAAGGTTCACAAACCCCAATCAAGCAGCATCTGACTTTGGCATGTCCTGTATTTCTTTGTAAGCAGCCCCAAGCCTGACCCTAGTGGCAGCTGGCCTCAGTTCATGGCTTAGCCTCTCAAGGCACCTCCAAGTGCAGCACGGATGGCAGCCATCTGTAAGTTGCTTTGTGGTTCATGTCATGTGGTCCTGGACAATTCACAGGCTTCTGCTGAACTTGGGATGTGGCGAAGCCCCTCCCAGGAGGCCTGGGGGTTGGCATGCACAGTGGCCAGCTTCAGACAACATGAGAGCACCACCCAACCACCTCCACAAATGACACACCCAAAGGACAGACTAGGCAGGCACCAGAGCCCTGTTAAAGTGAATCCTGCTCTGTATGGTCAGCTCCTGCATAACAGCTCTTCCACTATAGTAATGGCCAGCCCTCACAACCAATCAGCTCAAGGGTCAGTCCCTCCCACTGATGTGCAAATAGCAACCAAGGCTCAACTACAACAGGAGGGGCATGTACAGTACACTCAAAGGACACTCCTGGAGCACCTAGCTCAGTTGACCAGTGCAACTGAGTCACGCGACCCTATAGAAGACATACTACATAAAGCCACTCTAAGAACAGGAGACATAGAAGCTCTACCTAATACATAGAAACAAACATAGGGAGGCAGCCAAAATGGGGAGACAAAGAAACATGTTCCAAACAAAAGGACAGAACAAAGCTCCAGAAAAAGAACTTAGCTCCAAAATAGAGGCAAGCAATCTAATAGATGCAGAGTTCAAAACACTGGTTATACGGATGCTCAGTGATCTCAGGGAGAACTTCAACAGAAAGATAGGAAACATAAAAATGGAGATAGGAAACATAAAAAAGAACCAATCAGATAGAAAATAAAAAATACATCATTTATAAATCCCATTGTGTGTTCACCACCCAGAGTCAGTTCTCCTTCCATCACCATATATTTGATCCCTTTTACCCTCATCTCCCTCCCCCGACCCCCCTTACCCTCTGGTAACCACTAAACTATTGTCTGTGTCTATGAGTTTTTGTTTCTCATTTGTTTGTCTTGTTTTTGGTTTATACAATTGTCACCCCAATAAATAAATTAAAAGAAAATAAAAAGAAAATAAAAAATACAATAACTGAAATGAAGAATACATTAGAGGGAATCAACAGTTTATTAGATGAAGTAAAGGATTGAATTAGTGATTTGGAAGATAAGATAGTAGAAAACACCCAATCAGAACAATAAAAAGAAAAGAGAATAAAAAAAATAAATAAGGGTAGTTTAAGGGTCTCTGGGACAATATCAAGTGTACCAACATTTGCATTGTAGGTGTACCAGAAGGAGAAGGCAGACAGCAAGAAACTGAAAACCTATTTGAAGAAATAATGATGGAAAACTTCCATAACCTCATGAAGAAAATAGACATATCAGCCCAGAAGCACAGAGTGTCCCAAACAAGATAAACCAAAAGAGGCCCACACCAAGACACATCATAATTAAAATGCTGGAGATTAAAAACAAAGAGAGGATCTTAAAAGCATCAAGAGAAAAGCAGTTAGTTACCTACAAGGGAGCCCCCATAATACTGTCAACTGATTTCTCAACAGAAACTTCGCAAGCCAGAAGGTATTGTCATGAAATATTGAAAGTAATGAAAAGCAAGCAAATAATATAATATTGAAAATATAACATAATATATAAATATATAATAAATATATAATATATAAATATATAATATTATATATAATATAATATAATATTGAAAATAATATAATATTATATGTCAACTGCAACTGGAAATAAATTAGAAAAAACAACAACAAAAAAAACCCCACATAAATGTGGCTCAGACTCCCTGTTCCTGTTCCTGGGATTGAGCACTCCTACAGGAGCCAGACCGAGAACTATTTCTAGTTCTCTGATTCTAAAGCCCCTGGGCTGAGATATTTTGAGTGACCTGCCAGCTTTCCCAGGGAGTGTCATCTACAATCAGTAGCTATTGATCAGATTGATAAGGATCCATAGCTGTCGATCTGCTCTGGGGAAGGACTAAGACTGCTTCAGGGAATAACCAGGTTGAGTCCACGTGCCGTCAGGCCAAGGGGTGAGACGGGATACTTGGGACAATGCAGAGACCCCAGCCCCATACACACTCCCTACAGACAGCCCATTCCATACCGAGCCTGTGCCAGGATGACCTCAGGTAGGTCAGATGAAAGCTGGGGCAGGTGGGACAAGACAGGGGCCTTCACCCTGGTCTCTTCCCAGCTTCAGATCCACGGTAATGGCCCTGGGGTGAGATAAGGCCCAGCCCCACCTGGGAAGTGTCTGACACCACTGAATTCTTCCCATAGACTCAGCCCACCTTGCCTCCGCCTGTCTTTTTACCTGCAAATGTGTAAGCCACGTCATCTTCCCCGTCTCAGCCATGTCTGCGTCATCAACTCTAATGCTTTGCTTCTCTTGGCCTCTTCCCCCCTCCATCTCACAGATCCTTCCATTGTGTCCTCTGGGGCACAGTCAGTGCTTCTCACCTCACAGAGCTGACATCAGGCTGCCCCCAGGACAGTGCTCCTCTCTCACCTCTCCTGTGGAGGCTGATTATTCCTGGGGGACGTTAAGGTTGGTGAGTTCCTTGCTTTCCAGTGCTGCTCTTAGGTCTTTATTACTCATTTCAGATTCATACCTTTCAAGGAAATTCTTCTTTTCTTTTCCTCTGTCATCTTCCACCTCAAGCTGCCCCGTCAAATGGAGAGAGATCTACTGCTAAGGTTGCATAAGGAATTCCGTCATTAGTTCTTACGCCTCTACCTCCATAATTGCTAACTTGAGGCTTCCATGTCTGTCCACATTCTCCCCACTTACCATTTGCTTGTCCAACTTTTCCCTCTAAAGCCATTTGGGATCTCTCTGCGACTTCAGGGCATTGATGATCTGCCATTTCCCCTTCAGTCAACTTTCTTTTTTCACTTCCCTCCGCATCTAGCTTAGAGTCTATAGTTTCTCTTTTTAGTAACACAGTTCCCAGTACCCTAAGCATCCTTCACCTGCCTTTATCACACCTGATAAGCAGACAGATCCTCAATCCTGGATGAACCCAAATTTTGAGTTTCTCTGGTTGTGCATCCAATAAATGAAGACAACTGGAGCAAGCCACACACTGGAGTGGATTGATATCACTGTATATGGGAGATCCGTCATTTCCCACCATATATTTGACAAAGGATCATGTTCATAATAGACAAGGAAGTTTTTACATTTCAATAAAAGAAAGACAACTAGCCAATTATAAAATGGGCAAGACTTAAACTTAGTCAATCATCAAGGAGGATATCCAAATGAACAATAAATATAGGGACAGATGTTCAACACCATTCTTCATCACGGCAAGGCAAAGAAATCATAGTGGCTACCATGACATGCCTACCAGTAAAGCCGAAATGAAAAAGATTTACTGTACCAAGGGCTGGTGAGCATGCAAAACAACTGGATCTCACATATGGGGAGAAAGAAAATACTTAGATCCACTTTGGGAAAGTCATTGGCAGTTTCTGATAAAATTAAACACGTGTATATCCTGTGAGCCAGCAACTGGCTCCCAGATATATACTTAAGAGAAAAAAGTGTATATTTCCACAAAAACTCATTCAACAATATTTATTTGACAATAACTAAACACTGTAAATGGCTGAAATATCTACGTACAGGACAATGGATAAACTAATTCACTAAATGAAATACAATATAAAAGTAAAAAGAAAAAAGAACAAATTACTGATACACGCAAAAGCAGCATGGGTGAATCTCATGTGGAAAGCAAAAGAGACCTAATACAAAAAAAGCACACACTGTATGATTCCATTATGTGAAGGCTAAGAGCAGGCAAACTAATCAATAGATAGAGTCCTCAGGATGATGGGTACTGCTGGCAAGGGTGGGGTGAATATTGACTGGGAGCAATACAATAGGACTTTCTTGGGAGATGGAAATGTCTTACTGCTTGATATGGATGGTAGTTACATGGGTGACTACAGTTGTCAAAGTTCATGGAATTATAGTCTTAAGTTTTGTGCATTTTAATCCATGTAAATTATATCTCAATGAAAAATAAATCCTGCTCAGCAATACCATGTTCCTGTAGTTATCGTCTGCCAGCAATGAATAAAAGTTCCCATTGCTCAACATACTCACCTGCACATCGTATTTTCAGTTCTTTAGAGTTTAGCCATTTTAATAGGTGTGACAGCTAGCTCCCCTCAGAGCAACTGATCCAAAAGGTGAAGGCACAAGTTGCCATGTTCTTCATGACCTCTGAAGTCACTCATCATCAGTTTCACACCCATCACTTCCACGCTGTTCTGTTGGTCACATAAGTAGGTCCGCCCTGATTTATTGTGGAGGGAATTATATAATGGCACAGAAGCACAGGCAGTAAGGATCGTCAGTGGCTATTGTCAAGGTTGCCTGCCACGTTCACACAGGTGAATTTTTCTTCCAGATATGGTAAGTGCACTGTGCCAAAATGTTTGCTGTGATATTTCTCCCAGTTGAACCCAAGTTCATAGGGTGTGCATTCTGGACAGCTGGCATCAATTGAGTGTCTTCCTGGCTAGGTGAGAACCAAACTTGACCTGGGTGACTCACTTCTTCAGGTAGACCAAGTCTCAGTTATGTTTTTCCTGACAAAACTAAAAGCAGGTCTTTCTTTCTTTCTTCCTTTTTTCCTTTCTTCCTTTCTTCCTTTCTTTCTTCTTTCCTTCCTTCCTTCCTTCTTTCCTTCCTTCCTTCCTTCCTTCCTTCCTTCCTTCCTTCCTTCCTTCCTTCCTTCCTTCCTTCCTTCCTTTCTTTCTTTCTTTCTTTCTTTCTTTCTTTCTTTCTTTTTATAACTTTTTTTCAGGTGCCCAAAGCAATGTAATAGTTAGACATTCATCGTTTATATCCCTCACACAGTGAGAACCCCCTCCCCCATCCACTATCCCTCTGACATCGCACACAGCCATTACATTTCCTTTGTCTCTACTTAAATGCGGGTTTCTGAGACACAATTTTGCCCAGGGTATTGTTCTGGGGCCTAGTATAATAACTCACTGGCTTATTAAACCTTTTTGTGTGAAGCCACGCTCTTGAGCACCTTGTGAGTCCCACACACTCTTGGTCTCATTAACAAGAGAGCCATGTCATCGGTGTGGAGCTAGGGAAATTCAAATTCTAAGGTCTTCAAGGTTTTACATGAACTCTTGTAAAAGACAGCCCAGCTTGCACAAACATGAACAGCATCCATCTGTTTAGAAGCCACAGTGCTGATCTAAAGCTGAGGAGGACTTTGATTTCTTTTGACTTTTAGCTTACAAGAGCATGACGTTTGATTTCTGTCTTTACTTACTTTGGTCTTTGGATTTGGAGTTACTAAAGGATTTAATTTCTGTCTGGGAACTTGACAATGGGAGAAAACATTTCCTTAAATTGGGGACATTTCCAGATTTCTGCAAATTATTTGGGGTATTTTGTTTTTCCATTTAATCTTTTGGAAGACTCATGGTGAATTGTATTGAATGACAGAGGTGGACATAGTATAAGGGAAATAAATCAAGGGATGTTTTATCTTGGGTATAGAGTGGCCATACAGTTAATTTAATTAATATATTCTGATTCATCTCAGAAGTTTTGGGGGTCAGATATTTTCTGTTTTTGTCATTTGTTGAGGCTTTCTTCCACTCTAATGACTGTCGTGCTGTGGGCTCGCTCCTGCCAGCCCTGCACTTCCTTCCTACGTCAGCTAACTATTGGGTTAGGAATCAGCAAGCCCACCTGACTGCAGGTACACATCGCATTCTCAAAGGCAGCTTTATCAGTTCAAACATATCTCCAAATGCCGATTCCTCTGACTTATTTCTCCGATGGCTCAGAGCTCATGGTGGGAAATGCGGATGGCATTTATTGGGAGCTCCAGCAAATAGTCCAACAGTATTCAGTCTCAGCTGATCACCTCTTACCCCTTTACAGAGAAAAGTAGAAGCCACCCGACAGTAATATCCTTCACCCACTAAACATCCAGCCGCTTTACTATATCCGTCTTCACGCAGTCTGGCCTCCTTTCCCCCTTCTCCAATGAAGAGCTGCCCCTCCTACTGAAAGCCAACCACAGCTCCTCCCCCAATACCACCAATTTGAGTTCCTTCTCTTTTCACCCACTCAGCTGGAGTCTTGCAGTCAAATGTGAAACAGGCTCATGTTTCTCTTTCAAAACTAAAATATGAACAAAAAGATGAAACTCTAGAGCTACTGTTTATCTCTCAGGTTGCATTTACAGGAATTTCTCACAAGAGTTGCCTATGTCTTTTGTCTTCCCTTTTTACCTCCCAAGGACTTGTGAACCCTTCTATTCCAGGCTGTGCCCTTACCACGCCATCACAGCGACTCGCCCGGGTAACTGACGACCGCCACGTCTTCGCCTGACATTTCAGCAGTGTTCTGCACAGAAGTGCAGCCTCCTCTGTGAAACCTGGCCTCCCTCAGCTTCAGTCACACCTTCTCCTGGTTCCTTCCTACTCTTTAGCTGCAGCTTTTCAGGTTCATTCTCCAAGTCCTACCGTTAAATGTGGACATGTCTCTGCCCTCCTTCTTACGTGAGTATAGATACTTTGTCCACATCATTTTAAGTTGGGGTTGTAGTTATTTGCAGGTATTTCTGTGCTGTCTTGGCTTCAGTAGCATTGATTTTCAAACTATGCACACTTCAAGGTCTCCATGCTGTGCTAGTCCTCAGAGTCGCAAATTCCTAAAGATAAAGGCTGACTGGAATCACCAGGTAGTTGTCTTGAAGACTCCTTTACCTCACTATGTTTAAAGGCCAAATTGTGGTGTGTCCCCTTAAATTCTACATTCTCTACTTCAGTGAGTGGTATCCATGCCCAATGAGTTATGCAAATAAAACCTAATTGCCCTCCTTCTCATCTCCTTTTCCTTCACCCTTAGCCAATCTTATGTCAGGAGCTCTGGGTACATAGAGAGGGAAAACCCACAGGCCCTGCCATCACAGGCGAGTGGGGCACAGACAGGCGAAGAGATTGAGTCCTGTATGGTGGAGACCCATAAACAGGGGCAGTGGGAGGAGTCCAGAGGAAGACCTGCGTCTCTCAGACAGAATATGATGGAAAAGGAATTCTGTGAGAAGACAGGAGTGTGTATCAAGGGCACAGACAGGACACGGGAAAGTGTTATTTCCAACAGGGTGCCTCGTAACCCTCAGCACCTGGTGTTCACACGCCTGTGTCATCCCCTCCCACTGAGTGTGGGTGGGGCCTGTGTCTTCTAACAAATACCATACAGCAACAATGACGGATGCCACTTCTGAGATTAGGTTATGGAGATGGTGACATCCATTTGCTCTCTCTTGGTCTTCACGGTCTGCTTGCTGTACTGAAGCACATGACCATGTGGCAAGGAGCTGACGTCTTTTGTCACCAGTCAGGAAATCCCTGAGGACCTGCCCATAGCCCTGTGAGTGATCTGGGAAGCCCATACTTCTCAAAGCAACCCTTGAGATGACAGCAGCCCTGGCCAACACCTTGACTGTAGCCTGTGAGAGCCCTTGAGGCAGAAACACCAGAAGAGGCATGCCTGACTCCTGACCCACGCACACCATGAGATGATCAATGGTTATTGTTTTAAATCACTAACTTATGGAGGAATATTTTATGCAGCATAACTAATAAGTCCCTTTACTGAACTTTTTCTTCCACTTTCTTATAAGTACATTAGAATTCTCCTGGGGTACAGGCTTGTTTAAAATGCACACATGTAATGCTACCCTCATACTCTAATTGTTGAGTCTAGAATGGGGCCCTGACATCTCCCCTTGTTAACAAGTATTCTGGAGTTACTGATGATGGTTCAAGGAGAAAGCATTGAGAAATGCTGCTTGAGCACCTCTGGGACTGCTGTAATCACAGTTATAAATGATTGTCACGGATTGCCAAGGGTACAGACAAACTTCATTTACGATCATTCAGTTTATCTCTGGAGTAATTTTTAAGTGAGAGTACTATGCTACCTGTCATAGGTTGTATTTTCCAAAGAAGGCTGCAAAAATATCTCCTTTCTCACATACTCTTTGGCAAGGTGAACTTGATACTCTCCCACCCAAAGGTTGAGTCTAATTCCCACCCTAGAATCTGGGCTGGCCTCATGGCTCACTTGTGACCGATAGACTGTGGTGGAAGTGACACCGTGTGACTTCATGGTGAAGCCAGCAAAACCATGCTTGTTGCTGGTTCTTCCTGATCCCAGATCTAAGGGACGTCAGCCTCCATGTGGGAAGTTTGATTGTCCCAAGACCACCATGCCAGGGGACATGAGTACACACTTTAGTTGACAGCCTTGCTCAGCTGTCACTTATCAGCCAGCATCACCTGCCCCCCAGGTGAGTGAGCTATCAGGAATGGCCAGTGCATCCAGCTGCTGGGGGGCATTTGATGTTGACCCTAAAAGAGGCCTTCTCTTCCCAAATCCCTGATTTTCAAATCATGAGTAAAATAAAATGGTGGTTGTAAGCAACCGGGTTTACAGTACTTTACACCACAGCTAAGCTGAACACCACTGAAGCTGGAAATACAGATTAAAAGGCATGTTCTCTGCCCTCAGCTCAAAGACTAAAAGCATGAGAAGAAAGAATCATAATCACATAATAAAATGATCACCACTTTCTGGGGATCACGTACCAAGACCTAAGGAGTAAAGGAGAATGAGCTTGGAAGAGAAAGGCTGCACTTAGCAGTTGAGCTGAGGTTTGAAGAAAGAGTAACGCTTGCCATGCTTCCGAGCCATGGCACACATCCCAGTGCAGCAAAAAGTCCTACGAATTAGGAGCAATTCAGCAGTAGTATAGAGTTCAAGGGAGGGTGAAGGGGCTGATCGTGGACGAAGCAGCTACCACATGGGGAGCCTATTACACCAGGCAAAACAGTGCTGATTTGATGTTGGTTCCAGTGGGTGAGAACTGGACATTCTGCAGCATGCTTATCTCAGTGGTGTAAACATCCATTTGTTGGTGAAACAATAAGGCAGTAACTCTTGGCCAATTAACTGAGTGGAAAAAGAATGGAATTGCAGTTCTAGCAGATTCTATTTAAGTCCTTATGACTCACCCTACTGTCGTGTGGAGATTACTCAAGGCCAGTGTCCTCCCTGTAAACACCTGTCACTCCCCTGGTTTGCAGAGATGCTGGGAGGTTAATGAGATCACACGTGTGGAATGCATGTGAGCTTCTAAGAGAAAGAAACCAGATACAGTCAAGATATTATTATCATTACCCCAGTTGTCTGGAAGCCAGCTTTCTAGCAAATCAAGGGTCAGAAGCTACAAACTTCAAAATAAAGGAAAAATAAAGAAAGGTATTTGGTCCCAGAGAAAGCAGGAAGTAGATACGGAAAGGACTGAAGAGTTAGAGATAACACAAAGCAGGATATGCCTGGTTGTGAAAGAAATCTTCACACTCCTTGGAGGGAATGACAATAAAAGCCAATCTATTGTGCACAGACATCCAGAAGTGAGTGATGCCGCTGGGGAGAGATGAGCAGGAAAGGAAGGAACGATAGCAGACTGGTGGGAAGTGGCAGTCATCAGAAAGAGAGGGCCAGCAGTTTGAGAGTGAAAAGAGCGTGTGGGCTGGCCGGGGAGACATGGAAGTTGAGGAGAAGCACTGGGAATGGTGGGCGCAGCCAGCTTCTCCCAGACTCAGTAGCTGGAACTTTTTGTAAAATGTCCTGCAGTTCCAGGGACCTTCTTCTTTGATAATAAGAATGCAGATGTTTCTAAGCAGTGGGGTGAAAAGCAGATGTTGTAGGAGGATGCTGCGCATGTGTAATGACAGGCTCAGGGGACAATTTAGGAGCAGTTAGCACCTGCCAACGAGACTAATGGATGACTAACCAAGACTGGCTGTCTGGAGGCCCTATAGATGCTCCTGTCATAACCGGGTTTGAAGCGTGGTTTAAACTAGCATCTGCCCCTAGGACGTCCTCAATCAGGACACCTTCCTTTGCAAAACAAAACACTCCCTAGGGAATGCCAAGATTTTCTTGTGTACCCTGCACTCTCCTGAATGCACTGGACCTGAACTGAGAAAGGGGAAAAGGGGCACAAACTCCACGGGGGACCCTCTTTTCAGGGTCATCTTAGTTTGAAATTCTTGGCTGCCCACGGGGGTTATGCAAACTCCCGTGGACTCTTGCTGTAGTCTCCCACCTGTAGTCCTGACCACGGAAGAGACTCTTTGGGTCTTTAGAAAATGCTTCCATGATCGTGTCCCGTCTCCTGTCCTGAGTGAGAGAACAGGTGGCTTGTTTTCTTGGTCCCTGAGGCCCTGCAGCCTCCTTTCTCCAGCCAGCCTGGTGATCATTCTCCTCCCCCAGACAGTGCAGTGCTGCCCAAAGGTGGGTGCATGTTGAAATGGTCTAGGGAGCCCGTGCCTCATGCCACACCATTTAGGTCAGGATCCCTGAGGTGGGGCTCAGGCGTGCTTTGTTTTCACTCACCTCAGGTGACCTGTGAGAACCACAGCTCTAATGACTACCCTGCTCCCCACTATGGCCCTAGGTTTGGCTGGAATTCCCCCTGCAATGTTTATTTTTAATTGATAGTTTTTTTAAAGCTTATATTTTTAATCTTATATTATTAATCTTATATTAACCTTATATTATCTTATATTATTTTTCCATTATTTTTATTTATTTATTTATTTTTAACATTGTTTTTATTAGTTGCTGGCGATCCTTCTCCCACCTTTCACCTGAGGCATTTCCCTCCCCCACCCCAATCCCTCTTGTTCCTGGCACTTGTTTTCTTTACAACATTATATTTACTTGCATAAATTACTTGATGAATTACTGTTTTCCCCATGTATCATAAGCTCCAGGAAGGCATAGACTGGGTGTGTTTTTGATTAGTACTATGTCCTTGGTACCTGTCACAGTGCCTGGCACACAGTAGGTGGACAATAAATATTGGATGAACCAACAGATGAATGAAGAAACACCTGATTTTCTGCAATAACTTCTTTTATGCCAAACATCTCTGCACACCTTTCCCCTTGTGGTCTTTACCATCACCACATGTGGGGAGAGGCACACGGGAATGGCTGCTGCTCTTTTCACAAGAAACTAAATGTATGCCTTTCCTTATCAATTAGTTTTCAAGGGCATTTACTACAGAAAGAGGATGGGGTCTTCCACTCCCTGAGGGTCAGCCCACTGGTGACTCGGGGCCTTTTGGCATCTAATGCTCAAGACTCTTCTCCCCTGGTGGGTCAGGCACTTCCGATCTCTGGTTTCCTCACCTGCGAGGTGGACACACAGGGCCTGGCCTCAAGGGGTGTCTCTGAAGTGCTGCTGAAGGACTCTATATCTCCTTGAGGCCCACACATTGATGAATCAGATCCCTCCTGTCGGTGGGACTTAATTTGTCCCCTGACCCTCCTATTTCCCCTTAGAAGCCCCTGAAGAACATGCTTTCCATTTCCTGGAGTGTTTCAGGTGATGTTTCAGGAGTGTGACATTTGTAGATTTGGCAACAGTGTTTTAAAATTTTATTTAATGTTATAACTCTTTAATTTAATATTTGGCTTCTGACACCAACTGATAGTCATTTTTTACAGCACGGGACAGGGGCCGCTTTGTGATGCCCAAGAGGAGTGGCAGAGGACGGGGCCAGGCCGTGGGCACCCAGCACGCTGCACTTGCACTTGGGTTTTGCCCTGCAGGACAGGCAGGCTCTTTCAACTCTTTTTTTTTTTAACCAGTGAGACTGTTTCAGATGAAAACACAGGCAGAGGCCCAATGTGTAAACCGAGGCCAAATGGCTCAGACGGGAAGGCAGTGTGGGGGTCCTGAGCTTCCATGCTCCTCATTCAGCCTCTCACAGGTTGAGGGTCTCTGCTCTGCAGAGCGTAGTTGGAAACCCCACTAGACTGTCAGGGCCACGTCTTACTGTCACTGAAGCACCGACTGCCCTGTCACTCTGCGTGGTCTTGGCACCCTCCCCAGGCCTCCTTCCAGTGTGCTGTGGGCTGACAGAGACACAGGCCATGAGCTCCTCTCATGACCCTCTCTTCTGTACTGTCACAAACAGAGTTGCTGCCACCTCCTCCGGGCACACCTGTGATCACAGAGGGAGACTACACAACGTGCCCCGGTAGGCCTTCACTTAGAGGTTACCATGGTGATCCTGTGCGAGGATCAGTCCACGGGCCATGCCTTTGGTGGGAAAACCTTGCTGAGAAACCTGCACCTGCACACAGGCAAGCCAGAGGGGGCCACACCAGAGCCTGTGCCCCAGTTTTCTTCTTTCTTTTCCTAATGAAATGGGTCCTGCTGTATCTAGGAGGAATTCCCTGCTTTTATCCTGTCACATCCATGGACCTGCCGCCCTGGAGCCCGGATGGAGCAGTGTTGGGAGATCAGTACGGAAGTCTAGATGACATCAGTTCACAAATGGAAAATCAGGCCCTCAAGCTAAAATAGTGCACTTTTATCCTAAGAGAGAGCGGGTGGCAGATGTGTGTGTTGGTGCGGACCCCCTAGCACACAGGAAATATGTCCTTGGTTCCTGAAAAAACAAATAGGACGCTAAGAGGAGCAGAAGCTAGGAAGCTGGAGTGTGTGTGAAAAGCGCCACACGGACTGTGGTGCACGGTGGGACATCACAGAAGACGGAACAGAGATGATTTAAATTGCTGCAGGTTGATTAGACTGTGGTACCAGGAGAAGCAAACAAAGAAACAAACCCAGAGTGTAGGCTCCTGAAGCATTCGAGAACTTGCCAAGGATTTGCTGGGGGTCATTGTCAGCATGCTATTTTTGGAGGTTAGCTAGGGCAGGGGCTGAGGAGAAGAGATGGACCAAGTGGCTCCTGTGGTTCTATTTCAAACCTAATGTCTGATGCTCCTCTGCTCGGCTGTCCCGTTACTTTCAGGAGAGAGCTCCATATCACATCCACTCACCCCAGCCTGTGCTAAGATGTAAGTTTTATTATAAATTGTGCCGTTCGTATCTCCTTTCCGAAGGTTTCCTGGCAATATGTAACAGCAAACAGAGTCTGAAAAGTGCTGCTAATAGGCCAACCAGCTGTATTCAAAAGTTTCACTATCCAAAAACCAAGGTTCTGCTTTTCTCTCATTGTTCTGAATTTCATCCAACACTATTCCAAACATTTCAGCAGGAAGCAGAGGGTGAAGGGAATTAGCTGGTGAGGGTTTTCAGGTGTGATCTTTTCTGACCTGAGTGACTTGGCTGCTGTTTCCAGATGCCTGCATCATGCTTTCAAATGCCAGCCTAAGGAGGAGTTAGGTGTGCGAAGACAGGGCTGTTTGTGTTCTGTGCAATTTTTCCTCTGTGCACGTCACAAAGCATTTCTAGGATAATTCAAAACACCTTTTCAAAGAGAGTTTAATGTGAAGCAGACTTCTTTGTGTAACAGACAGGAAGGATGCTGCTTAACAGTAGTTCTTTAATCCAAAGATCACGGAGGAAATGGGAGACATGGCGTAAATCTTGTTCTAACAGTACATAAAAGGTCTGCCATGTATGGCGTGATGGTGATGCATAAATTAATCCATGCTCCAGGGTCTGATAAATTCTGACTCATTATGTTCAAGTACTTTTTCCATTTGTTATTGCATGTGAGGTTTAAAAAAAAAGACTAAACCTCAAAGAACGCGTTCTTGAAAAATGTCACTTTTAATAAAATTGTCATCGTTTGAAATAATAGGTGAGGGGGCAGAGATCCATCAACTTCTTTAATACTCAAACAGCATCTGGAATGGAGGCCAGTTTTCCCAGTGTCCTCAGCTGAACACAGATGTTTCTCCAGGTAACGGAAGTGTCTTAGGCTGAAAACTCCTTGTATTGTTTCCAGAAAAGGAATTGTAGTTGTAGGTGTTTTACCGAGGTCATTGCTTTCCAGTTGTAATTGTAAATATTTTGGATCAGGGAGTTCTGACTTTAATGTGCACTCGAATCCTCTGCATATCTTATTAAAGTGCAGAATCACATTCCGTAGGCCTGAGGTTCTGCATTTCTGAAAATTTCCCAGGATCCAAGGACCAGACTTTGTTCATGTAATCCTCATTGCAGACCTGGGCATTACATACACTTACCCTCTTTACGTTCCAGATACTGAAACTGGGGCAGAGACTTTAAGGAACTTGCCTATGGTTAGACAGGCACAGGCCACAGGGCTGGTCTCCCTGCAGGAATGACCCTCTCCTCCCACCGGGCCTGGACGGTGAGACAGGACAGTGTGTGGGTCTGGTTGGTATTCTATCCACCCCTCCTCACCCTGTGCCAGCAGCATCCCATGGGAGCTGCGCCCTCACTTGCTCCTCACTTTCTGAGGAAAGGGGTCAACAGAGCAAGAAGGGAATTGAATTTCCCCCTATCCATGCGCAGGAGAAGGTCAGAGGGAAACAGAATTCACACCCGCGCCCTGCCCTTACACTGCACTCAGCAGGGCACTGCCTGAAGTGGGAGAAGACTAAACACTCTTATAAGATTGCACACGTCCAGTTGTTAGTTTTCTCCCCAACGTAATGGAAACATGTGTTTATTAAATAAATTTAATGTCAGAAAAAAAAAAAACACCTTATAATTTTTTTTACAACAAATATATATCTGTGCTTTGGCCAGCTTAAGTTAAAGGCCTTTTATCATAAAATAGATGGTTTGAAACTTTACTCAAACTGAATTTATAATCTCTAGGACTTTCCTGTACATTATAAAAGAGTGCAGTAAAATGAGCAAATAGTCAGCTATACTGACATTTTACCATCCTTAGTTTGTGGTTTTCAGAAACAGTACAAACACTTTATGTATGCCAATTCCTTGGCTTATCAGTTGTAGAGTACAAGGCAACAAAACACAGATTACACTCTTGGTGAACATTAGTTCATATCTACAAAACGAGGTTTCAATACTGATCTTTAACTATCCTACAAGTGATTAGCATTATATCATAATATGTCATCAAGGCAACGTTTTTTATACTGAAAAAATAAAAATAAAAATTGTTATAGTAGCCCCCTCCTTTTCCATAGGGGATACGTTTCAAGACCCCACTCCCCCAGTAGGTATGAAACCACAGATAGCACTGAACCCTAAATATACTATGTTTTTCCTATGCACACATAATTTTTATTTAAAGGAAGCACTTTACGGCTTCTCTCTGGCACATCCATATTGCTGGCACCATTACTCTAGCACTTTGCGGTCATCGTTGGGTAAAATAAGGGTGAACTGAGCGCAAGCACTGGTGGCACCGTTACAGGCGATTTGATAACTGAGAAGGCTCCGGAGTGACTAATGGGCAGGCAGCGTCTACAGTGTGGAGACGCTGGACAAAGGGAAGAGTCACGTCTCAGGCCGACGAAGCAAGACAGCGTGAGATTTCATCAGGCTACTCAAAATGGTGTGCAATTGAAAACTTAGGAATTGTTTATTTCTGGACTTTATCATGTAATGTTTTTCGACCACAGTTGAACACAGGTACCAGAAACCTTGGAAAGGGAAACTGTGGATAAGGGGGGGACTATTCTATTTGTAAACTTTTGTATTATATATAACTCTCCAAGTAGAAACAACACATAAAATTTGTCTATTTACTATTCAGTACACATACGATTTTAATTTTTATTATACTGAGGGGGAAAAACTTTCTTGTGTTTTGAAAGCACAACTGAAACTCATGCATACTAAGAATAAGGAAAACCATCATGTGCATGGGAAACAACAGTTAAAATACACAACACTGAGATGAAGCTGATGTTGGAGTTATCTGACCAGGAAGGGTTCTGAAGCAGCCATCATAAAACTGCTCCAACAAGCAGCTATGAATTCTCGTGGAGCAAAATAAAAAATTTTAACAGCAAAGAAATAGATGACATGAAATAGAAAAAAAAGAATCACATGAAAATTGATGAAGAAAAAACACCCACCAAACTTACTGGATGGGTTCAATGAAAGAAGGGAGATCAATAAGATAAGATCATTCAAGTTGAAAGTTCTAGAATTTACCCAAAGTAAACAACAGAGAGAAAATAGATAGGGGGAGAAAAAAAGACATAAACTATGTCAGGGACCTGTGTGACAATAACACAAGAGCTAACATTGGTATCATTGGAGTTCCAGAAGGAGAAAGAGAGTAAGATTGAAAAAGTGTGAGAAGAAATAACAGCTAACGATTTCCAGATGTGATAGATAGCATAAATGCAGAGAAGTCCATGCAGGACACTTCAGAATTATGACGTCATACACAAAGTCATTCATGGCCCCGATTACGGTAAAACAGGCTCTGCCATGGCACATCCAGGAGAGCCGTGTGACACGGAGGAAGCAGCCCCGCACCGGCACAGTGTCCCAGGGACTCCTGCTGAGTCCCTTCTGCTGTTTAGATCAGGCCCTGGGTTGCAAGAAAAGATGGGGATGGTCCTTGCCCAGAAAGATCACAGATTATCCAGGGAGGCGGACTCATGGACAATCGACTATGCTGATGATTACATGGTTCCCAGCTGCTCCCAAAGGGCCTGCCTTGACTTTGAGAAAGCCCTCTTCCCCTACACATCTGTAAAATGGGCATACAATCCCCTGTGCTCTCTGAGTGCGGGACACAAAGAACACAAAGAACACATAGAAGAGAGTTGTTTAAACCACTTTTTTTTTTAAAAAAAATAAGTTTTAAATAGTTGGAGCCTCGCTCCCCGTAGTTCTGTGATGCTCTGACTGCTGACTCCTGGCAATGATCTGCTTCACTTGGGTGGTCCCCTCTCTCCTGGCCTCAGGACTCCATGCTGTGAAGGCAAGAGATGCTTCAAGAAAACAATTCCCCATTTGTACCGTTTGACATGTGCAAGGAGGCCAGGCCCCCGGAGTGTGTTATGAGTTTTGCTGCACTTCTGAGAGTGTTTAGCAATCTTGTGAAATTATCTGCTGAAAGTGAGTTTCTTTTTCCTGTAAGGACTCTAGAATAAAGCCTTCACAAACTTAGAAATTCACGAACTATATAAATCATTTCCATCCACGAATACTTTTCTGTACACCTGCTGGCAACTTGTAAATTCTACTGAATAAATTTAAGTGCTTTGATATACCTGTGAAAGGATTACCTTCACATACACTTACACCTCCATGGGACGAAGCTACTGGAGTGGGGAAACACCCGATCCTCAGGCAGCTTCAGCTTCCAGGAGCAGGCAGAATGGGTTCCAGCAACCTGTGTGGGCCGCTCGCCCACAGAGACTCAGATGGGTGCTGGGGCCACACAGGGAGCGTGGGTGATACGGGAGGGAAGGTGACACTGCATCTGTTGCAGCCTGTGTGCCAGCCTGGAGAGTTAGCAGACCATGGCAAATTTTCTGGTCTCTTACTGGATTATTTTACGCCCTTTCTTCCTTCAGACTGTGTCCCTCCCCTCACCTTCCCCAGTCTCAGCCCTTTCCCTGAGTGCCTCACCACCAGATCCTTCAGCAGCTCCTCCTCTTTTTCCTTTTCTGGGGCTACTAACTTGCCCTCTCGTACGCACTGCAGTTCCTTCGTGCACACACTGGGTCTTGTCTTCTCTTACCTTCACTATCATTTCAGATCTTCTCTCTCTGCGATCATTTTGAACCCTTCAGAAGCACATTAGTAACTCCCACCCCTACAAATACCAGTTTTCCTGACTGCCAGCTTCTGTGGCTGTTGTCTTCCAGCCTAAGGCCTCTTGTATGGGCTACGTTGTTACCACACTCACGACTTGTTCTATGGCTGTGCCACCACAGGGCTTTGGTAATAACAAATCAGTCATGTTCAAAACCTTCCCATGGTTTCTCCCTGCCCTTCGGGTAAACAACCTGAGTCCTCTGACTGACCTTCGAGGTGTGGTGTGACCTGTTCCATCTGTCCATCAGGCCTCTCCAGAACCCGCTTCCTGGTGTCTACTGCATTCCAGCTTCCTGACTGTCATGATCGTCTGAAGACTCCAAACTCCTTGCTGCCTTTGGCAGCTTGCGTGTATTTGCTCCACAGCAATGCTCTTCCTCACGCTTTCTACATGGATATCATAGCTGACAACTTTATAAAGAGGAAGGATACCCAGACCCATTTATACTATATCCCTGCAAGTTTACCCAAAACCATGTCAACAGAAATGGATTGTGTCTTTTGCCAGATTGCGTGGGCAATGAGGTTAAGAGGTGGAAGCCCACGTCTTTCCTGCCCTTCCAACTGAACTCCTCAGCTTGTTGAGGACTTGTTCCCATGCCATGTACACAGAGGCGCTTTATAATTCTTTAACTTTCTGGCCGCTGTTAAGATCGTGTATAAGCAAACGTTGTTTAAGAGAAGTAAAACGAGCCTGCATTGATCTGATAATGACATGGTCTGTCTGTGAGGAGCTCTTCTCAGGTAGTAGACTGACTGCTGTAACAGACACCCCCAAATTGCAGGGGCTGATGCAGTGCAATGTATTTCTTATTCGCAGCACAGTCCTGTTTGGATAGGAGGGTTTCCTGCCCGACAGGTCCCCAGGACTCCAGGCTCCCCTCTCTCCTTGTTACCTGGCAGATGGGAGAAAAGAGTAGGGATCACATGTAGATTTTCTGGGAAGGTCTGGGAGGCCAAGCACACTGCTGCTCATTCTCCATTGTCCAGAACTCAGTCACGCGGCCTCCTGTGACTCCAAGCTGCGCTGGTGAACACTGTACAGGAAGAAAGGAGAACCCTGGCACTGGTGAGAATTAGCCATTGCTGTCAGGTCACTCTAGTGTCCCAAATCTAGAAAATGTCCCTAGGTCAGATGTGTCAATGAACAGACAGGAAACAGAGGCACATATAAATACCACAAACTGTCCAAAACCTTGAGGAGAAAGAAAATATGGTTTGAAAAGTGGTTTCTGAGCTAATCCAAACCAGCCAGGGTCTGTCATGACCACAATCCCCAGTCAGCCGTAAGTCCAGCTGTGGACCCCGGTGGCTCCAAGCTGCCAGAGGGAGTGGTGCCCACAGAGATGCACTTGGTCACAATTTCAGTTGCCAGCCTGCTGAGTCAGGTCTGTCCACTCCCAGGCACTGCCACATAATCAGGCGCCAGTCCATCAGGCAAAGACAGCTGCCAAGCCAACAAGGACTGATTGGGAACCTGCCTTTGGAGAAGTCCTCTGGGCCGGGCCCATGGCCCTGCAGGCCTTCCTTCCTTGTTCTTCTCAACAATAGCAGGAAAGATGATTTCAGACACTTCTGTCAGCCAGAGCCTTGCTGTCTCGCTCAGACTCCTTGGACATCCCTGAGGCCAAGGTGGGAGCTCAAGGTGTGCTCTCAGAAAGCTCTGCTGGGACTCTCTGGATGGAAGCCATGGCTTCTAAGGGGACAAAGTGGCCCACAAGAGAAGTGTCCAGATGATCCCCAGATAAGCTTGGGCCATGCCCGGGGCAGGCCAGCTCAGTGGGAGTGGCAGCTATATACAACAGGCAGAACCCTATAAAAGAAAATGTAAAGCTGGCTAGCTTTACTCCAAAGGAGAGGCAGAGCAGTGGTGACAAAACTGAGGCTGGGCTGGTGGCACTGGAATTCTCCATGCTGCCTGGGGAGAATGGGGACTTGTAATGTGAGATTACGTGCAGTTAGAAGGCTCAGTTAAGTCCAGACAAACAGCGGATTCCAAGGCCTGTTTCCTGGAGAGGAAGAGGGCATTTCGTAGACATTGTGTGGTGGTGTCAGCTCTCACTCAGTACAAAGCATGAATGTATTTGAAATGTACTGACAGATGGACACATATCCAGATGTGGGAGCAGGAAGCAAAGAGTGGGATAGCTTATTCATTTTACAAACATACATTGAATGCATACCTTACATCAGTCCCTCTGCTAGGGGCTGGAGATAATGGTGACAAATGCATTCGCAAATCATCATCCACAATGGGGTACCCACTTACAATGCACCAACTTTGGAACCATGCTGGTTTTCTAGAGAAGGTGATAGCTGGTTTGACTCTTACCATTTTTACTATTTAGCTAGGGTCAGCTGGAGAAGGGCTCAGATGGAAAGGGAGATGGAAAAGAGGGAGACGGAGGGTGGTCCCCGCATCAAAGGCACAGGTCAGATGGGATGAAGGAATTGCCAAGTTCAGGATACTGGAGAAGATGGTGTGTGGTGTTTCTGAGTTTATTCTAATTCCCAATTAAATCACAGTGCTCAGGAGGCACGCTAATACAGGTGGAGGGATCCCTGGGGAGTCCCTAAGGGGTAAAGGCCGTGCAAAGACAGACACGATGGGACTCTAGGTCAGGTACAGGCCTGTGTATTCAATGGATCTGGGAGCTCACATCTGTTCCCAGACTTCAGGTTGGCAAATGTCTTCGGGTACTGGAAGCCACCATCCCTTGAAAGGATTATTATGAAAATGTATAGACTATAACCATCACTGCCTGGTTTCACATTAATTCATATTTTGCTTTCAGATTTGTGCCTTCTGAGAAATGAAACATGGCGGATGGAACGGAAGCTCCCTTTGTGAGCCCTGACACATGACCCCCCTCTTCTCCGTGGGGACAAGACGCCTCTTTCAATGTTTTTGTGCTCTCACCATTTAGCATAAGAATAATGCAGCAGGTGGTTTAAATCTTACACAAATGGCATTTAACCATATGCATCGTTTTTCAACCTGATGTTTCCACTAAGTACAGTGCTTTAGAGATTTATTTATCCATGTTGGTACATAATTTTGTTTGTTTTGACTGATGCAAATTTTATCACACAACTGTAAAAAATGTATCCACTAATTCCTCTCTTGAAGAATATTTGAGATGTACCCAAAATTTCCATTATTACCAACAATGCTTGGGTGAGTTATATTTAAAATGGGGGCATAAAGAGTGTCCTGTTGGGGTGCTGGCTCTCACATTCAGTTTCCACTTTAGTAGCTGGAGAGTTTTTACTCTAGTGCCTGGTCCCTACCTGTTCCCCAAATGCCGGCAGCATTCTCCTTTGGGGCACAGCCAAGGTATGGGCAAATCTAGCATCTTTTCATATATTTTACTGTACATTAAAGTTTCTTCTTTGACAAGCTTCTTGTTAACGTCTTTTGCCAATTTTCTTATTTAATGTTTATATTTTTAACATGGCACTGTGGGAATTATTAATTCTGCACATGACTTCTTTGTTCTTTATGTTACAGATCACTCTGGCTGTTTTGCATCTTTAAAAAATCATTATGTTATTGTACAATCATGTGATTCAAACATTAACACCTGTCCTCTTCCAGCCTGATCCTTTGTTTGTAGTAATACACTGATCTTAAAACAAGCCATTACAGTGTCCCCTGCCACCATCTCTGCTGCACAGAGGTAAGTCATGGCTGACCAGCTCAAAGCTGAGTCAGGCCACTGCACTGCCTCTTGGTTCCTGGAGGCCACCACACATAGGCTCTATGATGTCCTGGGCTCCCCATCCTGTCCTAGCAGGGCCCACCAACTGCTTTCAGTAGACGATAAGAAAGCCATTTCACCTGCTTTCCCTCCTGGAGTGACTGGCTTGGTATAGTATACTTTTTAATGTTGAAAATTAGCTAAAGAGTAAAAGAGAAGTGGCCAACTTCTAAGAAGCAAAAGAGGGGGAGAAAGAGGGAAAGGCAGCCCGAGCAAGACTCAAGAGCAGAAATGCCTTCCATCAGCGTTGATGGCTCTCTTCTGGCCCATTTTCCTAATCAAATATCTACATAAAGTGGGTATTTCAGGGGTATGCCTCACGGATAATTACCAAATGCCACCCATTACAGAACATTTCTCCATGGCCGATGGTGTAAACCACAGAGCATACTTAATTCTCTATGTGCGAAAGCCCAGCATTTTTCTAAGTCTTGTAGAAATCTCTACAGAGATAAAAAATAACCCACATTAAAGGAATAACAGAAATTTTGTTGAAGTAACTAATTTGAGAACAACTTGACTTATGAGGATGTTAAGCCATGTAGAAAAGGCTCCATTCCCTGCAGCAGATGACTGCTGGTTTGGGTTGCTTCCTGACACTCTTACATCAACCTGGATGACACACGGCCAACAACTTGTTCTGTAAATGAAATACCCTGTAGGGTAGAGTTATTGTAGCACAAGGAACTGGAGACCTGACATGAAGGTCCCATCTGGGACTCCACTGTAGTCCTTCTGGCCTGAGCCTTATTATCCGTCTCCTGGGAGGAGTCCACTGGGCACCCGGGGACATGGTCAAGGATTGTGCAGGACACAGTAGACATTTGGATACATGATTGGGGACCATGCAGGACAGAGTGGACATCTGGGAATGATGTCAGGGACTGTGCAGTACACACTGGCCCTGGGGTGAGCGTGGGGACTCTGTAATACACAGTGAATACCTGGAGAGGATGCCAGGGACACTAGGGCACACAGCAGACACCTGAACAGGAGGTCGGGGATGGTGGAGGACCTCATGGACACTGGAGACTCAGTCCAGCCCATGAAGCATATCGGTGATGCGGCCAGGAGCTCGGAGCTCCTCTGTTCGTGGATGTGGACAGGTCAACACAAAATGAACATAGCTGAGCTTTGTGACCCGGATGCATGAAAGCATCAGGTCCTCCCTCTATTAGTTCTCTGATGTCCTCAGCGTTGGTCGCTTATGGCTCCAGAAGGCACCAGGGTGATTTTGTTGTGTTTTCTGCAATCCTGAGGGAAAGCAGTGGTGGGTGCAGACACTGGTTGGCTTTGGACTAAGACTGTTTGCACTTATCTTGGATTCTAGAAGGGCCAGGGTGTCCAGAGATTGAGAAAGGCTGCTGTTGTGGCTTAAATGTCTAAAAGGAATGTGCTCTGAGCTTGGAGCTCCCAGGCCCGCACATCTAGAGATAGGACTGGACGTGGACATCCACAGCACTTCACGTGTCCATGATCTGACCTGAGTCACATACATTTGAATACTTAACTGTGGTCATATTTTGTTTAAGATTAATTGACTAAACCACAAATTAAATAGAAGGTATTCTTGGGTAACATTCTAGACTGGTGTTTTCTGTTTTTTGTTGTTTTGGAAATTACAACGGGGAAAATAATCCTAAAAAAACCAAATGTCTAACGTGAAGCAGCTGGGTTGAAACATGGTTTAACTCTGGGTACTCCCTGTGCTTCCACCACTCTCCAACTGCCAGAGTTTACAAAAAGAGGGGATGTGAGGGCCCTGTCTCCTTGGATCTCTGAAAGTCAAAGAAAGTTTGTCTCACATTTTCCACAAATTTCTTTCTGAAAATATTAGCAGCCTTAAAATGGAACATTTATTGTATTTGAGACGTCTAGTTCCAGAGTGGGGGCCTCTGGACTATGAAGGAGCACAAGCTACATCGTGTCAATGCCCATGGCAGTGACCCCTTTACTGGATGACATGATGGCCACGTCGGGGGAGACAAAAGACACCAATTCTTAGATTCACAACAGAGCTGATGGTAGGAGTGTTTGGGAACTCCCAGACCAACTCCTCATTTTGAAGAGGATGGGAAGGCCTGAAATGCTCAAGAGTTTGTCATCCGCCCCTGGCAAGCAGTCCTGAGCTCTTAGGGTGGCTAGAACTCAGAAAATGTTGGCGTGTTGCATTGCAGCATGGTCTCCCCCGCCGTCTTCCTCTAGCTCCCTGGTTAAGTCAGCTCCACAGCTCCTGTACCTGGGCTCAGGCCTATGGAGCTGCAGTGATGTGGCCACTCAGGCCCTTGTACACCTGGCTTCAGTTACTTCACAGAAAAGCTAGAGGCTGGGAGCAGGTGTCTGAGGCTCCATGATTTTGTGTTGCAGTAATGAGCAGAGAATGGGGAGACCCCAGCCATCATCTTCTTTGCATTTACCTCCTCAACTCAGCTTTCATTCTTTCACCCTGATGGGTGACAGGTACTTGATTTCCAGAGTCCCCTGGGGGTGCCTAACCCACTGTGTGAATCTCTCAGATTAATAACTGTTAGCACTTTCTAGGCTACTTCATTTGTACCCATCTCAATGTGTGCCACAGGCACACATTGGCACGCACATTGTCATACTTCATCATGTGAGGAAATCAAGGCAGTCTTCCTGTTAGAGTGAGGGCATCAGATTGCTGAAGGGATTTCGTTACAAGTAGTTTTGTTTTCTCTAGCTTGGACTTGGCTAGAGTCAATTTTTCTCATGTGCAGGAAAAATCGGATGTATTTTCAAAGTTAGTCAGTAAGGCAAGCCAATGCTGGCAAGAAGCCAGTGGTAAAGAAAACAAACCCTGTTAACCTGTGCAAGAGGGAAAAGGGAAGAGAGGGTGTTTCTGCCCAGGCCCTCTTATCCATGTAAGGGTAAGAGCACTTAGAACCTAGGGTACTAAATGGCACAGTTCTTTTTTTGATCATGTTTTTGAGATATAATTCACACACAATACCATTCACCCCTTTATAGTGTGCAAATCATTGGCTTTTAGTATATTCAGAGTTGTGAATCCATCATTACAATTAATTTTAGAGAGTGGCCTTTGGCTTTCACCCCTCCATTATGCATCACACTCCACCCCCCAGCTTACACAATCATTAGTCTACTTTCTGTCTGTATAAATTTGCCTGTTCTGAAATTTCACACAAGTAGAATTATATAATATATAGTCCGTTTTGTCTGGCTTCTCACATTGAGCATAATGTTTACAAGGTTCATTCTTTATTAGTACTTTATTACTTTTTCTACCAAATAATAGTCCTTTGTGTGGCTTTATTACATTTTATTTATCCATTCATTAGCTGATAGACTTATGAGTTGTTTCCATTTTTCAGCTATTATGAATAATGCTGCTGTGAACATTCATGTACAAGTTTTTGTGTAGACATATGTTTTCATTTCTCTTGGGTATGGATGTGGGAACGGAATTCCTAGGTTATATGTTAACTCCACATAACCATTTGAGAAATTGTTGTATATTTTTCTAAAGCTTGCATCATTTTATATTCCTGCCAGGAGTGTATGAGGGTGCCATTTCAAACCGTGTTTAAAATAAAAAACTACTTCGGAAAACAGTTTGGAATTCCTCAAAATGATAAACGTAAACTTACTATATGACCCAGCAATTCTCCTTCCAAGTGTATATGCAAGACAAATAAAAATATACATCCACCCTCAAACCTGTGAATCAATATTAATAGAAACATTCATTACAGCCAAAGTGAAAAAAGCTAGTCACAAAGGTCACATATTTTATAACTCCATTTGTATAGATTCCAAAATAGGCATATTTGTAGAGCCAGAAAATGGATTAGTGGTTGCCGGGGGCTGGGACGGCTGCACAGTTGGAGAATTAACAGAGGGATTCCTGATAAGTACAAGGTTTCTTTGGAGGATGATAAAAATATTCTAAAATTAGAGTGTGATGATGATTTTGCAGCTTTGAAAATATGTTAAAAACCATTTAACTGTATGCTTTAAATGGGTGAACTTTATGTCAATTAAAAATATTTTAATATACCAAGCAACTACTAACAGAACTAAAGGGAGAAATTGACCAAAACACAATTATACTAGGGGACTTAAATACATCATTGATAGCTATGGATAGATCATCCAAACAGAAAATAAATAACAAAATAGCAGCCCTAAATGACACATTAGATGAAATGGACATCATTGACATATATAGAGCACTTCATCCTAAAACATCAGACTATACATTTTTTTCGAGTGTACATGGAACATTCTCAAGGATAGACCATATATTGGGGCATAAAAGAGGCTCAGTAAATTTAAGAAGATTGGAATCATACCAAGCATATTCTCTGATCACAAGGCTTTGAAATTGGATATCAACTGCAAAAAACAAAGCAGGAAAAAACACAAATACATGGAGATTAAACAACATACTTTTAAAGAATGATTGGGTCAAAGAGAAATTAGAGGAGAGATCAAAAGATACATAGAAACAAATGACAATGAAAATACATCCTATCAAAATTTTTGATATGCAGCGAAAGCAGTTTTAAGAGGGAAATTTATATCATTACAGGCTTAGCTCAAGAAACAAGAAAAATCCCAAATACATAACCTCATGTTACACCTTAAAGAACTTAAAAAAGTACAACAAGTGAAACCCAAGGTCAGCAGAAGAAAAGAAATAACAAAAATCAGAGCAGAACTGAATGAAATGGGGAACAAAAAGACAATAGAAAAAATTAATGTGACAACGAGCTGGTTCTTTGAAAAGATTAACAAAATTGACAAACTCTTGGCTAGACTTACTAAGATAAGAAGAGAGAAGACACTAATTAACAAAATCAGAAATGAGAAAGGGGAAGTTATCACAGACACCACAGAAATACAAAGGATCATGCAAGAATACTATGAAGGAATATATGCCACCAAATTCAATAACCTAGAAGAAATAGACTTCTAGAAGAAGTTTCTAGAAGAAGCTTCTAGAAGAAGCTTCTAGAAGAAGTTCTTAGAAACATATAGCCTTCCAAGGCTGAACCATGAAGAACTGGAAAATCTAAACAGACCGATCACCAGTAAAGAAATTGAATCAGTCATCCAAAACCTTCCCAAAAGCAAAAGTCCTGGACCAGATGGCTTCACTAGTGAATTCTACCAAACCTTCAAACAGGATCTACTACCAATCCTGCTCAAACTCTTCCAAAAAATTGAAGAAGAGTCAGTACTCCCTAACTCATTTTATGAGGCCAACATTACCCTGATACCAAAACCTGGTAAGGACAACACAAAAAAAGAAAACTACAGACCTATATCTCTGATGAATACTGATGCAAAAATCCTAAACAAAATTTTAGCAAATTGAATGCAACAATGCATTAAAAAGATTATTCAACCTGACCAAGTGGGGTTCATCCCTGGGGCACAAAGATGGTTCACCATCTGCAAATCCATCAATGTGATACATCACAGAAAGAAAATAAAGGACAAAAATCATATGATTATATCAATTGATGCAGAAAAAGCATTTGACAAGATACAACATCCATTTGTGATTAAAACACTTAATAAAATTGGTATAGAAGGAAAATACCTTAACATAATAAAGGCCATCTATGACAAGCCCTCAGCTAATCTCATAATTAATGGTGAAAAACTGAAGCCCTTTGCTCTACGTTCAGGAACAAGACAGGGCTGTCCCCTATCACCTCTGCTTTTCAACATAGTGTTGGAAGTCCTTGCCAGAGCCATCAGGCAAGAGAAAGAAATAAAAAGCATCCAAATTGGGAATGAAGAAGTTAAAATATCACTCTTTGCAGATGACATGATGCTATATATAGAAAACCCTAAAGACTCCACCAAAAAGCTGTTAGAAACAATCAACGAATACAGTAAAGTTGCTGGCTACAAAATGAACGTACAAAGGTTCATTGCATTCCTATATACTAACAATGAAATCTCAGAAAAGAAATACAAAAAACAATTCCCTTTGCAATTGCAGCAAAAAGAATAAAATACCTAGGAATAAACTTAACCAAGGATGTGAAGGACCTATATGCTGAAAACTATAAGACATTTTTGAAAGAAATTGAAGAAGACACAAATAAATAGAAAGACATTCCATGCTCATGGATTGGAAGAATCAACATAGTTAAAATGGCCATATTACCCAAAGCAATATACAGATTTAATGCAATCCCCATGAAAATCCCAATGGCATTTTTTAAAGAAATAGAACAAAAAATCATCAGATTTGTTTGGAACCACAAAAGACCCCGAATAGCCAAAGCAATCTTAAGAAAAACGAACAATGCTGGAGGTATCACACTGCCTGACTTTAGCTTGTTCTACAGGGCCACAATAATCAAAACAGCATGGTATTGGCAGAAAAACAGACACATAGACCAATGGAATTGAATTGAGAACCCAGAAATAAAACCACATAAATATGGACAGAAAATTTTTGACAAGCTAAAAACATACAATGGAGGAAAGACAGTCTGTTTAATAAATGGTGCTGGGAGAATTTGATAGCCACGTGCAAAAGAATGAAACTGGACTGCTATCTGTCACCATGTACCAAAATTAATTCAAAATGGATCAAAGACTTGAATATAAGACCTGACACAATAAACTGCATAGAAGAAAACATAGGTACTAAACTTATGGACCTTGGGTTCAAAGAGCATTTTATGAATTTGACTCCAAAGGCAATGGAAGTAAAAGCTAAAATAAACAAATGGGACTATATGAAACTTAAAAGTTTCTGCACAGCAAAAGAAGGAAACCATCGACAAAATAAAGAGGCAACAGACTGAATGGGAGAAGATTTTTGCAAACAGTTCCTCCGATAAGTCGCTAATATCCGAAATATACAAGGAACTCATGAAGCTCAACAACAAAAAAACAAACAACCCAATTGAAAAATGGACAGAGAACCTGAAGAGACATTTCTCCAAAGAGGACTTACAAATGGCAAATAGACATATGAAAAAATGCTCAACATCGCTAATCATCAGAGAAATGCAAATGAAAACCACTATGAGATATCACCTCACCCCAGTCAGAATGGCTTTCATCAACAAGACAAATAGTAACAAGTGTTGGAGAGGCTGTGGAGAAAAAGAAAGACTCATTCACTGTTGGTGGGAAGGCAGACTGGTGCAGCCGCTATGAAAGGCAGTGTGGGGGTTCCTCAAAAAATTACGAATAGAATTACCATATGACCCAGCAATCCCTCTCTTGGGTATCTACCCAAAAAATTTGAAAACATTTATCCATAAAGACACGTGTGCTCCAATGTTCATTGCAGCTTTGTTTACGGTGGCTAAGACATGGAAACAACCAAAATGTCGTTCGATAGATGAATGGATAAAGAAGTTGTGGTATATATACACAATGGAATACTATTCGGCATTAAGAAAAGATGATATAGGAACATTTGTGACAACATGGATGGATCTTGAGAGTATAATGCTAAGCGAAATAAGTCAGACAGAAAAAGCAGAGAACCCTATGATTTCACTGATATGTGGTATATAAACCAAAAACAACAAAAGAACAAGACAAACAAATGAGAAACAAAAACTCATAGACACAGACAATAATTTAGTGGTTACCAGAGGGTCAGGGGCGTGGGGGGTGGGAGATGAGGGTAAGGGGGATCAAATATATGGTGATGAAAGGAGAACTGACTCTGGGTGGTGAACACACAATGGGATTTATAGATGATGTAATACAGAATTGTACACCTGAAATTATGTAATTTCACTAACAATTGTCACCCCAATAAATTAGAAAAAAATATTTTAAAAAGAAGGCAGGAGAGAGAATTAATCTTAGTCTATGTTCCAGCCTTACATTTTTCCCTAGACACACCAAGATTTATTCTCGCACACACACACTATAATCTTTTTTCTTTTTTCTTTATCTTTCAAAACTATAAATCAAATGGAAATTCTGTTTCCAGCATAAGGAGACTCTGTCAATCTTGTTGAAATTTCAAAGAGGCAGAGGAAGTTGTCCATTAGGGCTTTGAGTTCCAGGATGAAGGGGCACATGGAATTCTTCCTCCCATTACAAATACAGCAAGAGATAGATAAAATATAAGGCATTAAAATGCACGTGCAAGTTGCCAGTTCAGAAGTAGAAAGGAAACTGAGAGCTAGAGTGTAGAACTAGAGCTGATGTTGTGATATTCAGGCCATGGGGCTGGACACAGGTCTGGCTAAGCACAGGACTCAAGGAAGGACAGAACCACCTTGTCTAGTAAGTGGAGATGCATCTCCCTAAACAAGGGGCTGTGGACAGCTTCCAGCTCAATGATTTGAACTGAAAACATCTGCCCAGTGTGCCAGGAACAGCACTGAATTGCTTGGTTCTGTCTGGTCATCTGTGTGGCAAAATAACACAGTGCTCAAAGAGAGGGCTAAGATTAGGTGAGGATGACAGGCTGAATTCCTAAAGAATGTATCTTCTTTTAAGCACACAGGAAACAAGTGTAAATATGAAAGTCTTCACAGATATAAAGATGTGAAATCATGAAGTACACATTTGTACATATATATCATATTTCAATAAAATTAGAAATGCAATGCAGTAACTGAAGAGAGCAAAATGTTTACAACTGAATGACATTGATAATGCTATTGTATTAGAACATGTGGGATGCAGCTAAAGTTTTATTTACAGGAAATGTGTATATATAAAGAAAATTAGTAAGTGAAGAGTCAACTCAGGAAATCAAGAAAAGGACAATTGACAAAACCTAAACAAATTGGAAGTAAGAAAATAGTAAAGAAATTTAGCTGAAAGCTTCAGCGGTACAAACTCTAGCCAGATGGAATTTAAAAAGGGCAAAGTCACAAATTAGAAATCAAAAACAAAATATAACTATAGATAGAAATTTGTAAAATACAATCGTGTTTTCCAGTCCAAGATGGCAACATAGGAGACTCAGAAATCTCCTGACAAACACACAAAATCTATAGCTACACATGGAACAATTATCTCTGAAGGAAATCCAGAAACTAGTTGAAGGACTACTACACATTGGAAAACAGAAAAAAACAAAAAACAAAGTAACAAAAAAACATCAAAATGGATCTTGGCAAACACTCAACTACTGGGAGCCACTGAGAAAAAAGAAGGTAAATTGGAAAATCACAAAGATTTGAGAGACAACCAAGAGATAGAGTCAAGCTGAATGATAAAGTTCATCTTCTACATGAGAGCATTTTGTCAAGACTGGGAGAGAAGATAATTTTATCTAATGCACAGAAACTAACATAGAGAGACAAGAAAAATGAAGAAACAAAGGATATGTTCTGAATAAAGGAACAAGATGAATCTCCAGAAACAGATATAAGTGATTTACCTGATACATAGTTCAAAATAATGATCATACAGGTGTTCACTGAGGTCAGGAGAACAATGCATAAACAAAGTGAAAATTTCAACAATGACATAGAAAATAGAAGAAAGTACCAAACCAAAATCACAAAGCTGAAGAATACAATAACTGAATAAAAAAAAATATCAACAGATGGGGTCAGCAAACTAGATCAAGTATAAGAACTGATCAGAAAACTCGAAGACAGGACAGTTGAATTCATCCAATGAGAGGAGCAAGCAGAAAAAAAGAATGAAAAAGAGTTAAGATACTTTAAGAGACTTGTGGGACACCATCCAGTATAGCAATACCTGCATTAAAAGAGTCTCAAAAGGAGAAAATAGAGAGAGAGAAAGGGCAGGAAGCTTATTCAAAGAAACAATGGTTGGAAACCTCCCAAAACTAGGGGGTAGAGGACATCCAGATCCAGGAAGCCCAGAGCATCACAAATAAGATGAATCCAAAGAGACTCAAACTGACGCATATTTCTAATTAATTATTAAAAGTTAAAGACAAAATAATCTTAAAAGGACCAAGAGAAAAGAAACTTGGTATGTATAAGGGAACCCCAAAATGTTTATAGCAGATTTTTCAGCAGAAACTTTGCAGGCCAGACATGAGTGGCATGATATGTTCAAATTGTTGGGGGGGAAAAAACCCAAAAACCCAAAACCCTGCCAATCAAGAATATTCTACACAGCAAAAATTGAAGAAGTTGACCACCACTTTAGGCCAGCTTTACAAAAAATGTTAAAGGGACTTCTTTAAGCCGAAATAAAAAGATACTAACTAGAAGAAGAAAACACCTAACAGTATATATCTCACTGATAAAGGCAAATATATAGTTAAATTCAGAATATTTTATGTAATGATGATAAGTAAACCACATAAATATAGTATGAAGGTCAAAAGTAGCATACACACATACACACACACACACACACAATAATTTGCTAATGGATACACAAGACAAAAAGATGTACATTGTGACATCAAAAACAAAAGGTGGAAGGGGGAAAATAAACAATATAGGTTTAATATGCAATCAAACTTAAGTTGTTAGCTTAAAATAGACTATTATAAACATATGATGTTTTATATAAACCTCATGGTAGTGTCAAACAACAATAGACTATAATAGATTCACAAAAGTAATAGAAAAGAATCTAAGGATACCACTACAGAAAATCATCAAATCACAAAAAAAGGAGACAAAGAGAAGAAGAAAGGAACAAAGGAATTACAAAACCGCCAGAAAACAATTAACAAAATGGCAATAGTAATTTCATACTTATCAATAATTACTTTGATAAGTATATTTCATACTTATCAATAATTACTTTGATAAGTATATTTAAACTGGGCAGATGTTTAAATATAAAGTGTATTTATATTTACTTTAAATATAAATGAATTAAATTATCCAATCAAAGTTCATAGAGTGCCTAAATGGCTAAAAATAAAAACAGAAATAAACAAAAAGAACAAGACCCAACTACATGCTACCTATAAGAGACTCACTTCAGCTTTAAGGACACACACACACACTGAAAGTGAAGGGCTGGCAAAAGATATTCCATGCAAATGAAAACCAAAAGAAACTACATGTAGTTATACTTGTATCCGACAGAGTGTACTTTAAGCCAAAGACTGTAATAAGAGGCAGAGAAGGTCATTATATAATGATAAAGGGGTGAATTCACAAGAGGACATAACATTTATAATCATATATGAACCCAGCATTAGAGCACCAAAGTATATAAAGCAACTATTAACATTCTAAAAGGAGAAATAGACAGCAATACAATGACAGTAGGGGACTTCAGTACCAACTTTCATCAATGGATAGATCATCAGACAGAAAATCAATAATAAAACATGGAATTTAGCCTACATGTTGGATCAGATGAACTTAATAAACATTCATTTACAGAACCATTCCATTCGACCACAGCAGAACGCACATTCTTCTCAAGTGCACAGGAAACATTTTCCACAACAGATTATATATTAGGCCACAAAACAAGTCTTAATAAATTTGAGAAGATTTTAATCAGATCTAGCATCTTTTGTGACTACATTTGTATGGAACTAGAAATAAATTACAAGAAGAAAACTGGAAAATTCACAGATATGTAGCAATTAAACAGCATGATACTGAACAACAAATGGGTAAAGAAAGGAATAAAAAGAGAAATCGAAAAATATATTGACACAAATGACAACAGAAATAGTACATACCAAGACTTATGGAATAGAGCAAAAGCAGTTTTAACAGGGAAACTCATACAAATGAATGCCAATATTAAGACAAAAGAAAGAGCTCAACTAACCTAACTTTACATTTCAAGGAATTAGAAAAAAAAAAAAGGAGAAAAAAACAAAACCCAAACATGATAGAGGAAATAACAAAGAGCAGAGAGAAAACTAATGTAACAGAGACTAAAAATACAATAGAAAACAATCAATGAAACTGAGAGCTGTTTTCTTGAAAACATAAGCAAATAGGCAAATCTTTAGCTATACTTAGCAAGAAAGAAGAGAGAGGATTCAACTAAATAAAATTAGAAATGGAAGAGGAGACATTACCACTGATACCAAACCAACACAAAGGATCATAAGTGCCTACTATGAACAATTATATACCCCAAAATTGTGCAAGATACTCCTAGAAACATACAAGCTACCAAGACTGAATCATGAAGAAATAGAAAATACAAACAAATTACTACTAAAAGATTGAAATAGTAATAAAAAATCTCCCAACAAAGAAAGTCCGGAACCAAATGGCTTCACTGGTAAATTTTACCAAACATTTAAAGAAGGATTAATACCAATCCTTCTCAAACTCTTCTAAAAACAAAAGAGAAGAGAACACTTCTAAACTCATTTTAAAAGGCCAGTATTACCTGGTATCAAAACCAGACAAGGACACCACCAGAAAAGAAAATCATAAGTCTATATCCTGATAAACATAGATGCAAAAATTCTCAAAAAATATTAGCCACAGAATTCAGCAATATATTAAAAAGATCTTACACCACAATCAAGTGAGATTTATTCCAGAGATACAAGGATGGTTCAACATCCATAAATTAATCCATGGGACACACCACATTAACAAAATGAAAGATACAAATCATATGATTTTCTCCATAAATGCAGAAAAAAGCCTTTGACTAAATTTAACATCCATTTATGATAAAACCCTCAACAAACTCGGTATAGAGGGAGTGCACCTCAACATAATGACATCCATATATGAATGCCCACAGCTAACATATATGACACACCATATTAACAAAACGAAAGATAAAAATCATACAATTTTCTTGATAAATACAGAAAAAAGTCTTTGATAAAATTTCACATCCATTCATGATAAAAACCCTCAACAACCTGGGTATAGAGGGAATGCACCTCAACATAATGACGTCCATATATGAACGCCCACAGCTAACATACTTGATGGTGAAAATCTGAAAGTGTTTCCACTATATGAGGAACATGACAAGGATGCCTACTCTCTCCATTTTTATTAAACATCATATTGAAAGTCCTACCAAAGAAAAAGAAAAAGAAATGAAACTTATTCAAATCATAAAGGAAGAAGTAAAGAAGTACAAGTGTCTCTATATGCAGATGACATAATATTATATGTAAGAAACCCTAAAGAATCCATAATAAACTGTTAGAACCAATAAAGAAATTTAGTAGAGCTGCAGGACTAAACATCAATATACAAAAAAAAAAAAAACACAAAAAAACAAAACAAAAAAAACCAGTTGTGTTTCTATATAGTAACAAGTTATCAGAAACAGAAATTAAGGAAAAATTCCCATTTACAATTGCTTCAAAAAGGATAAAATGCCTACGAATAATTTTAACCAAGGAGATGAAAAATCTGTACACTGAAAGCAGTGACAACAATGAAAGAAAACGAATAAGAAACAAATCAATAGAAAGAGATTCTGTGTTCCTGAATTTGAAGAAGTAGTATGTTAAAATGTCCATACTACCTAAAGGAATCTACAAAATTGATACAATCTCCATCAAAATTCCAATGGCTTTTTTTTTTTTTACAGAGTAGAATAATCCTAAAATTTATATGGAACCACAAAGACCCCAAATAACCAAAGTACCTTGAGAAAGAACAAAGCTGGAGTCATCACACTTCCTGGAGTCAAACTATATTACAAAGCTATAGTAATCAAAACTGTGTTTTTGGCATAAAAACCAGACACATAGATCAATGCAACAGATTGGAGAGCTCAGAAATAAACCCATGCATATATGGTCAATTAATTTACAACAAAGAAGCCAAGCATGCATAATGGGAAAACGATAGTCTCTTCAAAAAATGGTGCTGGGAAAACTGGAAAAACACAGGCAAAAGAATAAATTGGACTCCTATCTTACACCATACACAAAAATTAACTAAAAATGAATTAAAGACTTGAATGTAAGATCCTAAATTGTAGAATTCCTAGAAGAAAACAATAGGGGTAAGCTCCTTAACATTGGACTTGACAATTAATTTTTGGATTTGACACCAAAAACAAAGGCAAAGGAAAAAAAGCCAAAATAAACAAGTAGGATCACATCAGACTAAAACTTTTGCACAGCAAAAGAAACCATTAAGAAAATGAAAAGGCAACCTACAGAATGTGAGGAAATATTTGCAAATCATGTTTGATAAGAGGTTAATACTCAAAGTACCAGGGGTGCCAAAAAAATGTATACACATGACTTGTATTCGTCTTTTGTTATTGGTATATATTGAGCATTATAATTTTAATACAGTTTTTCCCTTTCTTAAAATGTGTATAAATATTTGGCACCCTTTGTATATACAGAACACATACAACTCAATAGCAAAACCTCAAACAATCCAATAAAAAATGGGCAGAGGAACTAAATAGACATTTTTCCAAAAAATACATATAGATGGTCAATAGGTACATGAAAAGCTGTTCAACATCACTCATCATTAGGGGAATGCAAATCAAAACCACAATGAGATATCACCTTACACCCGTTAGAATGGGTAGTCAAAAAGACAAGAGATAACAGACATTGGCAAGGATGTGGAGATGAGAGAACCCTGGTGCACTGTTGATGGAACTGCAAATTGGTGCAGCTACTATGGAAAACAGTATGGAGGTTCCTCAAAAAATTAAAGGTAAAACTACCTTACGACCCAGAAATTCTATCTGAAGGAAACTAAATTACTATCTTGAAGAGATATCAGGATTCCTGTGATCACTGCAGTATTATTTACAAAAGCATGGAAGCATATGGAAGCAGCCTAAGTAATGTGACTAAAGTAACAATATTGTATCATATATTTTAAAGTTGCTAAGACAGTAGATCTTAAAAGTTCTCATCATAAGAATAAAAATTCGTAATTCTGAGCAGTGCTTGAGGTTAACTAAACTTATTGTGGTCTTCATTTTGCAATATATTCATATATCAAATTACTGTATTGTATACCATAAATGAATACAATTTTATGTAAATTATATCTCAATGAAACTGGAAAAATTGTACTGTATTATTATTATATTTTGAATTTAATAAATTAAAATTTTGTGGAAAAATAAATAAAAATCAATCTTGAAAGTGGACAAAGTCAAATACATTTCTATAAAAATACAAATTCTCAATATTAAGAATAAGCAGACATCTGAATGATCTGAAAATCTGGGAATAAAAAGAAAACATGATAATTGCTAATTTTTACCTAACTAGATCAAACAGGTGCTAATTCAGAATTCAAACCTCCAAGTGGTTTTTATTTGCTTAAATTTTACAAATTGTTTTCTTTTCTAAACAAACTACGCTTCCACCAAATGTGTCTTTCATGTGTGCTGCATGGATCAAAAACCCTCATTTAATTTTTTCTCTTTTACTCCACTTCTTCTGCTAAGCAATAATTATTTTATAGCACTCTATTTCTAAGATCTTACTAATAATTATCTGTTTAGAAGCACACAGCCTTCCTTAGCCTCCTTACTTGGTACATGTGATTTGGTAGCCCATGCTAGTTACGTTAGCTTATGTTATTTTAGCATTCTCTCTCTCTCTCTCTCTCTCTCTCTCTCTCTCTCTCTCTCTCTCTCTCTCTCTCTCTCTCTGTCATAGCAAATGATGTAACCACATACCTTTGGATGACCACGTGGCCCAGTGTGTCAGCTGTTGACTCCACATTGGAGCTATGTGCAGACAGTTGAGAGCCTGTACCTAAGTTGAGTAGTTTCACGGGAGAATCCACCCATCCTGAAACTGCCTTTGAAATTGTAGTGGGATCTGCATTTCACAACTGCTGAGTAAAGAAATAGACAGACGCTGCTCTGGCAGGCTGCAAATGCCCACTGTCCATGTGTTCTCGAGACTCTGCTTTTGAGGTAACATTCCTCTGGAGGAATGAGATTCATTCTGTCAGTGGAGTGGCATTTTAGGTATCTGTGCCTAATGTGGACACTGGGTTCTAATCAGGAAATGGGGTAAAAATAGTCTGTGGTCAAAATTCCTGCTCAGGATCCTTCTTCAGAATGAGGAGTGACACCCACTGGGTCTAGTGCCGGTGGCTTTCCCTACAGAGTGAGAAGGTCCCTGTTTCTTTACTGGATGGTCTCGTAAAACATGCGGCCAAAATAGGCATTTTTGGGCTAGGGTATTCTGTTCAGAGTGACGACTCTCCTGTTGTGAAAAATTAATTCTGAGGAGTTCTATTTGTGAAAGAGCGAAAGGAGCATATTTTTGCTTCCTGTGTGGTTCTCCCACCTCTCCATGGGATCTGTAGCTTCACTGAGGACATTTTTTTTAAAGAAAGAACCCTGTGCATTTGGTCCTACTGTATAATGATGCCAGGAAGGGAAACACAGCTTTGGGTAAACCCCGCCCAGATTTCCCAGATGATGTGTGTGCTCTCCTCTTCCAGTCAACCTGCTGCTTCCTTTAAATACTTTTCCTGAAAGTTTTCCTTATCACAAAAGTAATGCAAACAAATTGTAATCAGTCCAATAATACAGACAGCTATAAAGAAAAAGTGGAACATTTCCTCTGCTTTCTCCAAACTTCTCCAGGACACACAACCTGTGCCTATCTCTTTGTTTCTACAAACATATCATAGGCAGAATGTGTCTTCCTATGCAGCCCAGTACTTTTAAACATTTGTTTAACAATTTTAATTGTGGTTAAATACACATTACATAAAATTTGCCATCTTAACCATTTTTAAGTGTGCAGCTACTAAGTAGTATTAAGTACATTCACATTGTTGTACAGCCATCATCCCATCCATCTCCAGAACTTTTCCAACTTGTAAAACTGAAATTTTGTCGCCATTAAACAACTCCCTACACCTGTTCTCCCAACCCCTGGCACCCACAGTTCTACTTTCTGTCTCTATGAAGTTGACTACTCTAGGGACTTCATATAATTGAAGTCATACAGTATTTGCCATTTTGTGACTAGCTTTTTTTTCATTTAGTATAGTTTCTTCAAGTTTCATCCATGTTGTAGCATTTTATTATTTTTAAAGGCTGAATAATATTCCATTGTATGCATTCACCATCTTTTATTTATATACTCATTCTTTGATGAACACTTGGGTTCCTTCCTCCTTTAGGCTACTCATTGAGGACTTCTGAACAGTATTTCTGGAAGAAACCTCTACCCAGTTCAGTCAACTCTGGAAATGAAAAACATTCTCCTGTGTATTCATGCATTTATTTATCCACATGAGCATTTCTTCACTGAGTGTCTAGAGTTTGCCAGGCAATCCATCAGATGCTGGTTACACAGCTGGAGATAAAATGGGCATCTGCCTGCTGTCATGGAGCATGGGATTGAAATGTTCAGACAGAATACAAAGTGAACAAATAAAACTGTGAGACAAGCTATGAAAGAAGCACATCAAATCCATGAGAATGCCAGGAGAGGGACCGACTACGACGGTCAGGATGGCTTGTCTGAGAAGTTGACCGATAGGCTGAGACTGCTGGAATTCAGAGCCAGACATGCAAATAGATGTGGCTGGGCAAAAGGGAACTTCTCACTGGAGAAAATTCCCTGGAGTGGAAAAAAGCTTGGTGTGAGAGCCCAGGGAGGAGGCTATACAGGGAGGAGGTATGACAGGTACTCAGAAAGCTGGAGGGACAGTGGCAATGGATGAGGATGGAGGGGAATGAATGAGCCCATGTGTGGCTTTGGAGTGTATTCTGCATGCAAAGGGAAACCTCTGAAGGCCTTAAGCCGACATATGGCATGACCGTAGTTATGTTAAAAAAAATGTAACGTGGCCCCAGGAGAAGAATAGTTTGAAGGGAAACAGGAAGGGAAGAAGGAAGGCCATTAAGGTGGCTACTGCAGTAGTCTAATCATAAGATAAAGGATGCCTGATCATGGCATTGTACACCAGAAGCTAAACATTAATGAATGCCAACTATAATTTTATATACATAATGTGATGGCTCGGTGTGAGGTCGGAGGGATAGTGGATGGGGGCATCGGGGGAAGGGGGTCCACAGTGTGAGGGATATAAATGATGAACGTCTAAGTATTATCTTGTCTTGTACACCTGAAACTAATAAATTAAAATAAAAAAAAAATAAGATAAAGGAAACTAGACCTGGGGTAGCAGCAGTGGAACTGGGGAAAAGCTGATAAATTTGGTACACATTTTGGAACTAACCCAAGGGGGCTTATAGGTAGGTAAGGTGTTGGGAATGAAAGAGAAGAAATAAAGACCGTGTCTTTCTTTTCCACTTCTTTGATCTGAAATGCTTTGTCAGTATTCTCAAGTATAGTGGGCTTGCAGGCCCGGCACACACAGTGCATTTGACAATGTATTTCTTATGGAATTGAGCCCTCTTCCTGCTCCCACTTTCAACAGCTGCAGAATGTGGGCCCACTTCAGCACTGCTGATTCCCCCTAAACCACTCTCTGGTGGAAGCAGCTGTCACTGAGCTGGTGGGCTCCATGGTAACTCCTCTGGGCCAGCAAAACCTGTTTGGATGGCAGCATGTGCAAAACAGCGAAGTGTGGGGACATTGTACTTGGTGTTTTCCCCCATTTTTCTTAGTATATCATGAACTTTATCCATTATCTATCTGAACTATTTCTTTTTCAAGTGTTTCAAGTCATGCAATATGAAGAGAGTAAAAACTAGAGAAGTAAAAGAAAACTTCTAGTCCTTACTATGCCTATCTTTGGGGGCCAAAATTCCTTATCTTAAAAATTAAAAGGTTTTATTAAATTTTCCAAGTTACCTTTCAGTCTTACCAATTATGACTCCTTGTCGTCATTATCTAGTTTTGGGAAAATGAGATAACATCAGTTTTTCAAAACATGAACAACCACCCTCTGCCAACAAAAATCTCAAACAAAATGAATACCGTTGATGAATGGAACCTATAATGTGTATATTAATAGAAATAGCACAATAGTTATAAGCATTTCTTTTCTTTCTTTCTTTTCAAAATTGAAATATAGGAATTCTGCCTTTGGATATTAAGGAATAGTTTGTAGCAGACCAGTGTTCTTGCTAAGAACCACTGGAAAAAAGCCAGTAAGGCTGTTGAAATGCACTAAAGAGTCACAAAGGCACTTCAAGGGAAACATATTTTAAGGGACAAAATCCTGGAGAGAAGAGACATGCAGTGAAGTGGGGCAACTTTCCACACGCTGCTTGTTACCCTGAAGCACCTTCCAGTGCTCAGTGTAGACTGAGAAACCAGTAGAGAGTTCAGAAATCTCAGAGACTAGAGACTCCAGATAGGATGTCAGGACTGTCAGGGCACCCGGAATTTGCAGAGGGAACAGTGTGGGAAGGAGGGGTACAGGGAAGTAAAGTATTTCCTGAACTGGTAAGGTGCAAGTGAAGAAGACTGAGATGAGCAGCAGGAAGTTGCTGAAAAGCAAAACAGAATGAGCACACATCAGGGGGAGTTTAAGTATAAATCTGCTCCATCTGGTACTCTGTAGAGTCAGAGACCGATGTGACATTGCCCTGGGAGAATGCTTCGTAAATGCAAACTTCCTATGCAAGCAGTTGTAATCCATGGTCACCTTGCTCAAAGTGCCCCATCCACAGGCATTCTGCTCCATGCAAATGCTATCAGTCTGCTTGCCTGAAAGTCCAGTATCATGCCTTATTTTCTTTACTCTAGGGGATCGCTCCTCATTGCCCCCAGTAATCCAAAGAAAAATGCATTACAGGTCAACTATTTTGACTCTTTTCTCCTTGGTATTCAAGGGGGAAATCTAAAACCAGACTAGTAGTGTTCTAAATCTGGTGCCCTGTGTGAATTTAGATATGTTACTTGACCTCTTTGTGCTACATCTGAAAACAAATCAAAGTAATGATTAGATAATCCAATTGTTATGAGCATTAAATGAGATTTGCTATGCCTGACACTCAATTGATATTTATCGTCATTATAATTGGTTTATCTGAATTAATAAACATAGCAAGTAGAATTGGCATAAATGGTTTTGACAAAAACAACTGTGACTCTTGGTAAGCCTAAACTGAAGATTTATTGGGTGTAGACGTCAAAATATGGCCAGAATGTGAACCCTGTTAGAATGGTCCTTTACAGATGGAACCTTTTGTGGTCATACATGTTCTTCACTCAGATAAGTGTTCTCTAAACCCCAAACAGATGCACGAAAGGCAGGTGGCAAGTCCTGGAGGACATCATCCTAGGGCCCTCAGGGCTTTGATGTGACTTTTGCTTCACTGCTGACTCATCTGGTGTCATCAGCTGGCAGGGGATTCTAGCTGTGACCACCACTCTTCCCAGCACCCATTGCACCTCTGTACTGACATCTTTCACACTAAGTAAACCATTTGTCTACTTAAATTCACATGTGTGTGAGCCCATGCCAACATCCCAGCTGGTTGGAACAAAGTGGGTAGCCATCTTGAAGAATCAGTGTAGGCAATTAGGAGCACGTCTGCTACAGCTGTTTCATTTTTCTTTCTTTTCATTGACTCTTGAACAACATGGTTTGGACTACAAGTTCCACTTACACACAGATTTTTTTTCAGTAAATGCTGTAAATATGTTTTCTCTTCCATATGATTTTCTTAATAACATTTTCTTTTGTCTAGCTTATTTTCTGGTAAGAATACAGTATATAATACATATAACATAGAAAATATGTGTTAATTAACTATCTTATAAGTAGGCCTTCTGGTCAACAGTAGGTTATTAGTAGTGAAGTTTTCGGGGAGTCAGAAGTTAAATGCAGATTTGTGACTGACTATTCAGGTTTGGCACCACTAACCTGTGTTATTCAAGAGTCCACTGTACGAGTAAAATATGATTGTTATAAAACAAAATCAGATAATAAAAACAAGGAAGTTCAAATTATCTTTAATTCTACCACTCATTGGATATGCTTTTTGAAAATATGACACATTTTGGTTGATAATTGTATATGGAATTATTTTATTTTTGTTTTTCAAATCATGGCAGATAAATGAATGAAATGTCTACCCCAAATCCCACAAAGACTTTAATAGTTAAATGTATGAGTCCTCTCTACAACACACTTCATCCAAGGCTAACCAAATATTGAGAAAGTGACACATTAAATGGCAGGTTACAAAAATATGTTCTGTGTCATGTTTGCTTGTTTTCTCAGAGGAATTCTAACACTTGTGGCATTGTTGATAGAAGAGAATTTTATTTTTGCCCCGGTCAGAAGTGAAAGGTTGATAAGCTGTCTGATTATAACACTCCTAGTCTAATAAATTTGGGGCCAGAAGTGCTTATATGACAGTAATAAGCATATATTTCTTTTTTCTACTGTCTCATGAAGTTATCTATTTCCTTTCCTGTATGTGCCAACTACAAAACTGAGGATTGACTTCAAAGGAAAATTTGAAAGAGTGCCCACTTTCTTAAAATAAATTTAAAAAAAAAGATGGCTGAATGCTGTTCTTCTTTTAGTGTTTCATCTTTTAACATGAAACCCGCTGCCTTTCCCAATTGATATTTGTTCTTTGACCAAACTGTGGTCTTTTGCAAAGTTTAAACTGCTTGAATTGCAGAAATACTAATTAAGAGGTCAGTCGATACTGTACTATTTCTTTCCCCAAGTACTCAGTTTCCTTGTAAAGTATAAATTCTGCATAAATTATAATTCTGGAAGCTCACAGACCTGAGATTGAAAGGGAATATAGTCACTAAAGGTCACTCATGTCACTTTACCTCTTGGAGCTTCTAAGGTCTGTGCTTTTGGAGCAATCTAAAATAAATCAGAAAGGTTTAGGATTCCATTTCTGCTCTTGCATTGACTGCTTTCTGGCTGGTCATCCCTCCCTTTGCAGTGGGAAGGCATTTATCCACCTATTCAAGACAAGTACCAGCCCTTGAGCTCCGGATCCCCATTATGTCCTGCAGATATTGCTGTGTCAGTATCTTCTCTGCCTAATAGAAACAGCATCTACCACAGCAACAAACAGCAAAGAAGGAAGAGCCCCCCACCATAAGTGCAAGCCCCTCCATAGATACCAGCTAAGCTCCCTCTTTTCCTTTGTAATCTTCTTCAAAACCAGCCTGCTCACTTCGCTTTCTCTTTCACTTTTATCCTTTATTTCCAGCTGTCTGATACAATATTTCTGCCCCATCATTCCACTAAAACTAGAAGTTTAGACTCTAGAAGTTCTCCAAAGGTCTTTTCTAAATTTATTTTTTGCTAAATCTACACACACACACACACACACACACACACACACACAATTGTACACATTTTGTTACTTGGCGCCCTAAGTTAATCGATGATGTTGATGAATTCAAATTGGAAACTCCAAACCATATTTTTACTTGGAGCCTTGCCCAGTGTCCAATTTTTAAGTGGATGTGGGCATCTCAGTTTAAACAAGTCTAGAGCTTAACTCATCATCTGCATTCTTCCAAGCCACCAGACCTGTTCCTTCTGGAATTCATCTTGCTAAGGGGTGCCACACCCCACCTACTCTGCAACACCACACCTAAGAATAATCTGGATGCTACCTGTTCCTGGCTTCCCAATTCCATCAGTCATCCAACTCTCAAGCTCTATCTCAGAAATCCCTCTTTATCACCATCATAATCCAGGACCTCACCATGTCTTCCCACTCACATTTAACAATCACTTATAATAATTGTGAAATACAACACATAGGAAAATAGCATAAAACTCAAATATATAGTATATCAAAAAACAACCATGTACTCAGGTCAAGGAAAAGAACATTCTAGCTTTTCAGAAGCCCAAATTGTCTCTTTTGAGTAACATCCCCTTCTCCTTTTAAGAGCAACCACTAGACTGATTTTAGGGGGATCACTTCCTTGCTCTTCTCCTTAGTTTTGTCACTGGTGCCTGCATCTCTAAGCAATGGAGTTGCGATTTGCCTGTTTGTGAGCTGTGTGTGTTTTTCTATTCCTTGATTTTCATTGTATTTTTCTTTTTCATTCGCCAATATGAACTTGAGATTCTTCCATGTTGTCGGTCATATTCAGTGCTGTGTAGTATTCCATGATATGAATGTAGTGTATTTTGTTCCACTGTTCCCTGGGTGGACAATTAGTGCCACCACAAATTAGGAAGACTGACTGGGGCAGGAGGTGTGAGGCTCTAGGAGGTGACTAGGAGGCCCCATGCCCTGTGTAAGTTGGGAGCCCACCAGTGCCAAATTATACAGATTTCCAAGAGGAAAAACAGACGCTTGGATATTTTATAGGTAATATTTTCTGGCTTTTAAATATTGACAGCTAACTTTGTAATTTGTATATTTAAAATGCTCTACAGGTCCTCACTGGTGGGCTAAACAAATCTCAATGACATGCTTCCTGGAGCTAAATGGAAGTGAAAACAACAATGGAGGGTCTTTTATATTAAATATAGAAAAAGAAAAGTTAACTGCAATAACTTTTCAAATTTAAATATTTACATTTTCCAGTTTTCTAAAGAAAGATAAAACAGTTGTCAGAAGAACACTCGGGGTTTAGTTATTTGTGGCATAATAAGAAATATAGATTTGGTCTTTGTCCCTGGTTCTCAGCACACAGCTCCTAAAACCCCTCGAATCTCCAGAGTGATGAGTCTCTTGTTTGCTAATGAGATGACTGGTGTCTGGGGGTCCAAAGAAAGCTTTAAGATGGGGACTGGTCTCCAGAAAGACCAAGCCTTAATTATAGGGTTGGAACTTTCGTCCCATCCCCTGACTTCACTCCAGGGAGGGGAGAAGGAGTGGAGATTGAATAATAACCAATGGCCATTGACTTAATCGTGCCTACCAATGATACCTCCATTAAAGCCCTTAAATAATGGGATTCGTGGAACGCCTGGGTTGGTCAACAGATGGAAGTGCTAGGAGGCTGGTGCTTCCAGAGAGGGTGTGGAAGCTCTGCATCCCTCCCTCATCCCTTGCCTTATGCATTTCTTCACTTGGCAGTTCTGACTAGTGTCATTTATAATAACCTGGTAATCTAGTAAGTAAACTATTTTCTTGACTTCTCTGAGCCACTCTAGCAAATTACCAAATCTGAAAAAGAAGCAGTTTTGGGAACCCCTGAGATGGTCGCCAAGTTGGATAGAAGTGTGGGTACCCTGGGCACCCAATAGTTGTGACTAGCATCTGAACTGAGGGCAATCTTATAAAATTGAGCCCTTAAACTTGTGGGGTCTGTGTTAACTCTGGGTATTGGTTTCAGAATTGAATAGACTGTGGGATACCAGTTAGTGACCGTAGAGTTGGAAAACTGATTGTGTGAAACAAACTCACACATTTGGTGTCAGAAGCATTATGAGTAAAAACAGACCTCTGAAGTATTGGAAGCTACTAATAATTATTCTCAGTGACTCAGAGAGGGCCCGCAGATAGAAAATGATTTGTTTTGAGACCAACATGGAGTCATAAACTAGATTCATTCGTGATCAGTGCCTCAGAGGCTGCTTCATATACAGGCTAAAATATTAGGGATAAGGGCCTTACATTCACCTCCTGGAAACTGCACCCCCTTCCTTCAAACTACTAAGTCCTATTCATATTATATGGATCAATAGAATGTATCCTGCTGTTTATTGTCTCTTTAAACTTATTTAGGAAGTCAGGGAAATTTTACCTCTAGCCAACCAGAGAATGTTTTAATCTAATTCCTCTTGGGAAAATGCACTAAAATGGAAAATATCAATATTCCTTTTTATTATGCAGTATGAAATGTTAAACTTATTAATCAACATTTTCCAGCTTTCCAATTTCTCCATAGTAGTGTTTTATGCCTGAGAGTAATCTAAAGGTTTCTTAGAACAATTATTGTGTACTCAGTAAACCAGACAATTGTCATCCTGTAAGTTTATTTAAATTTTGTTTTTTCGTTAAATTCCTTTAACATGTGATTCTTAAATCCCCAGTTCTAGGAAAATAAAACTTGAGGGAAAGGAGAACTTGTTTTAACACACTAGCTGTTTAAATGTAGAACAAAATAAGCCTGGAAGGTAAATTGGAAACGGAAACACTTCCTTAGAATATAAAGGAAGATGCCAGGTCAAGAGATGACACCAACAAGGCAGGGGTTATTCTGGAATACATTGCTGGAAGCCTTCACAGCACCGTGGGCTCTTGTGGTGGGAGCTTTGCCTCCCACCCGTGGCCTGCCCTCACCCACGGTCTCTATTTAATATGATGAGTTATAATGAGAAGCTTATGATTAAATTCAGCTTGCAGTAGATTTATCTTGTCTTTTTCTCATCATGCCTCATTCCTGTTTGCATTCATCACTAGTACACGTCTAAGGATCCTTCACACCCTCTATTGCCCTTGTAAGTACTAATGTGACCCCATGGCACAGCCTCCTCTCCAACTAAAGCATTTACTGTACCCTCAAGCTCTGCTTTGATCTTTGCTCTCACCTTTGGACACTTTCCTATCCTCCAGGTTCACCTCCCTCACTAGAGACATCTCAAGAAGATGCTGTATTTTTCCCTCATGTGCTACCTTCCTTAGGACCAGGAAGTAGAGTTGATTCCTATTCCTTCTTACTGATCCTTCCAAACTTTTCGTCTCCCTCTTTCTTAACCCAAACTCCCTGATACTGAAGGACGTGCCCCGTCTCTGCTACCCTCTATCACTGCTTACTGCCACTATCTCTTCAGTCGTTGAAGATATGTGATCCAACCACAGCTTTGTGTCCTACTCTATTTTGGTCACATTCAGTGATGTCATCAACCTCAAGGGTGACTAGAGTGGTCATATCATGGTTTCTCTGGAATAGCCTCAGTGTAGATCTATTGTTCTGGAGTTAGTATTAGTGACACCTCTTTCATCCTCAAAAGTGTTCCAGTTTGGACAATACATTATATAATATTTGTCACCTTATGGATTACTCACATATCTTCTGTTACTTTTTCATTTGTATCCACTTTCTTCTCTTCCTCACTATAGCCAGGAGGCTATACTATATACTATTACTCCATCATATCCTGGACTATGTGCTCACCAGTATATAAAATTTCAACTCTGAGCATCCCAAAACATGAACACTGACTCATATTCTTTCAGTTGCAAAACAATTTAAATACTTCTGAGAACATCCACCATTCAATGATCTCTTCATTTCCCTCTATGGACTCTGATTATAATTAACTCTCTTGTTACCCTGTCTCTAGTTATAGTTATCTTCCAAAACCCTAACCTGCTACAACTAAATTATCTTTTTCTTTATGTTTGTATCCAATCAGAACTTGAATGTAAAACTACCACTCAACTGGACTGACTAGATTTATTGTAAATCATGACCATGAACCTCAAATGGACACTAACCCTGTGAATCAATCCTTTTTAGTTTCATTCATCAGCAGTTTGCCAGTGTGCCAGCAATTGACTTGATGACAGCTCAAAAGAATTTACCTCATATGAACAACAGAAAGAAAATAGATTGGAAAAAAATGAACAGAGCTTCATGGACCTACATAACAAATATGCACTATTATGTAGGGCTACAAAACAAATATCCAACATTCATATTCCCAGGTCCCTGAGAGAGAGGAGAGCATAGAAGTGAAAGGGTATGTGAAAAAATAATGGCTGAAAACTCCCTGAATTTGCCAAAGACACAAACCTATAGATTCAAGAAGCTGAACAAATCCCATAGAGGATAAACACAAAGAAACCCATGCCAAGATATAACAATTAAGCTTCTGAAATCTAAACATGAAGAAAAAAAACACTAAAGCAGACAGAGATAAATGACTATTGAGTACACTGAATACATTGATACATTACAAATAGTAACACCAAGTCACATGACAGTGACTTCTCATTGGAAACCATGGAGGCCAGAAAGAAATGGCACATCATTTTTTAAGAGCTGAGGGAAAAGAACTTTGAAATGTGAAGTCTAAATTCAGTAAAACTATTTTTTAGGAATGAGGGGAAAACAAAGACCTTTTCCTATAAAGGAAAACTGGGGGGGAAATGCCTCTACTAGAAGAATTACCTCCAAAGATTGCTAAATGCAGTTTTTTAAACAGAAGGGAAAAGCTGAAAGAAGGAATCTTGGAACAAAGAAAAAAGCAGAAATATGGGCACAGAAACTACACTCCACATTTTTTCATGAGCTTAAAATCATATTTGATGATTGAAACAAACATAACACCATCTGATCCTCAAGACAAAATTATTTTTTTAAGTGGGGAAGGTAAAAGAGCTTAAATGGAAATTAGGTTTTTACATTTCATTTGAAGTGGTAAGATAGAAGGTCTAATGTTACCCATTCAAAAATCTCCTTCCTCAACACCATGTCCCTTCCATTCCTTCTCCATTTCTCTTTGTCATTTTACAGCAACACTTCTTAAGAAACTTTCTCTCATCGACCCACCACAATCTTTTCCCTGTTCAAGGGCTCCACCAAAACTGGTCTTTTCAAGGTCATTTGCAATTCTGTCAAGAGTACATAACAACTGACACTTTCCAAAAGTGTCTCAAGTAATCAAAGGCATTTTCCTGTCAGCTGTCTCTGATGTCGGGATTACTCAGAGCATTAATTTTCTGAGTCATCCTCCCTCACTGACTTTGGTGCCTTGACAATAGAGCTATAATAGCTTTACGCATTAAAACACAAATACTCCTAATGTCTCAGATCCTGGCTGGCATTTTATCATCTGTAACTGTTTGCTGAAACAGTTGAAACACTTGAAATTAAAACCTGCTCACATCTAATGAGGTCTCAGCTTTGACATACCATTGGAATCCAACAGTGCTGTGGGGAATGGCACCATTGCCCTTTAAATTCCAAAAGCAAGGAACAAAGCCACACATTCTCAGTGTGCGTAGAATGAAGATTTCCAAGAGTCAAGCTTTGTCCTACTTTTACACTTAATTTTTTGGGTATTATGCAAAATGATGGCAATCCTAGACGCAGAGTAAAATTTAGTCTTTTAATGTATTATGTTGACAGCACTTTGAACTGAACTTGGAGTATTTTGTGTTCACTTGCAATTTGTAAAGGTGCACATCTGACTATAGGACTACCTCCAGCAGAATGTGAGTTATGTAAAGCTCAGGAATCCTGTTTTCACCAAGCATTCACTTTTTTAAAACTTGAAAAAAAGGAGGTAGACGTGAAGAGGAATGTGTATGAAATGTGTGTGGTGGTGGGGAGGGGAAAGGGAAAGGGCATAGGGGGAGAAAATGTCAAGCAGGCAGGTGAGAGTGAAAACACACATACTTTGGAATCTATTGGTCTGAATTCAAATGTTCACTGTGTAACCTTGGGTAAATTATGCAGTTTCTCTGAGCCTCATCTGTGAAGTGGAAAGATAGCAGCAAGTTCAAGGTTAGGGGAATAGGATAACTACCAGTGTTGCTCACTGAATGTTGCTGTCCTCTGCTCTCCATGTAGAAGAATTAAAAAAACAACTTTTTCAACCTTCATTGGGTTTGGGTGGGCTATGAATTAGGCGCAGAGTGACCCGTGTCACCTCCATGACCTTTGATTTTCAGTGGGAGGCCTTGCAGAGCTCTTTGGCCTTCCACATAGTATCTAGCAGCATAGAAGTTGGTGCTTTTCTAGTGACCTGGATTCTGGCGGAGATGAGCAGAGAAGCTTGCTTCTCTGAGTTGTCCATCTTCCATGGTCTAGAATTAAACCTTGGATGTTCTAAGCACTGAGATTTTCAGTTGTGTGATGACATGTTACAACCTAGTCTCTGCTGTGTCAGGTGTGTATTATGATCACAGGTCAGGGAGCTTTTGGGAGTGGAGGCCCCAAATGCTGATGTTGCTCTTGCTCCCCTCTCTTTTGGAGAGTGCTGCAAGCTCTCCTTTTACTGCCACTTGCCCTAAAATACCCTCCTCTCCTGAAGTCTCTGCTGGACTTGGGCTTGTGTGTGGACAGAGAACAAAATTGACTTTCTTACAGGACCTGGGAGTCAACACAAGTACTTTGATTATTTGATGGAGACAAGTAAAATTAAGCCCCCATGGTAACAATGAAAGTTTTGGTAATATACAATTGTAGGCAAGTCCCTCCTAGTCCTGATACCTGTTCTCATTTTACTAACCTTGCAATAAAGGAGCCCTAAATTCTGTACTATTAAAGACATGGGACCCTCCCCTTGAAGACATTGGACCCTCCTTGTGGCTGGCCGTCTTTATCCCCAAATCCACAGAAAGAGTGATGTGTAGCCTAAGGGGATGAATGGCTGTCATGCCAGTGGTTTGGTGAGCCACTCTGTACTGTAAAACCTTCTCATTCTAGCTCTATAAATCCTCAGTGCCAGCTCTGTCCTATCCTGGGGTGCGCACAGCCCTGATGGAGTGCAAGTAGACAGTGCTGGCCACTGCTGGCATGCACGTCCATCAACCTGCAAAGATCAGAGGACCTGCTACTAACTGCTACGTGAGTAGCCAGAAGCCATTGCCAACAGCAACCATGCTGTCCGTCACCTGCCATGTTTCACACCTGTCACATTAATCTTCTCAGAACACAGCTTCGCTTGTTTACCTCCTGTTCCAAAGTATTCCATGGTTCTCCACTCTGCGCAGAACACAGGCAAATTCCGTACATGACTTTGCTGAGTCTGTTGTAACAAAGCACTGCAGACGGGAGGGGCTTAAATAACGAAGGTTTATTGCCTTCCACTTCAGGAGGCTGGAAGTCCAAGGTCCCGGCGTCAGCAGGGCTGCTTCCTTCTGAGGCTGAATCTGTTCCAGGCCTTTTCTCCCAGAGTCAAGCGGTTTGCTAGCAATCTTCAGTGTTCTGTGGCTGGTAGAGGCAGCACCCATTTTCTGCCTTGAGCATCACACAGGCTTATCTCTCTGTGTGTGTCTGTCTCTGTGTCCAAATGTCACCTTTTCATACACCAGTCATACTGGATTAGGGCCCAGCCTACAACCTCATCTTAACTTGACGACATTGGAAAAGATCTTATTTCCAAATAAGGTCGTATGCTGAGGTACTGGGTTAGAATTTCAACATATCTTTTGGGGGGCACAGTTCATCCATAACACTTCCCTGGTTGAGCAATCAAGGTTGTTTACCACTTTTTCCAAGCCTGTTCTAGCCAGCCTGCTTAAATACTATCTTGACTGAAAGTCTCAGTTTGGGTGAGCCATGAGTTAGGAGTTTCCTTCTCAGGTCTATCCAACCTTTAAGACCTGGCGAAGTTGCTTTCATGGAGGTTTTCCTGGTTTCCTCCAACCCTTGGTGATATATGTGAGTGTACCGTACTCACTTTTTGCATTCACCACAGATCACACAACTATTCACACGCCTTCTTGTAATTCTTCTATCTTGCAAGACAGTCCCACCCTTAGGCTGGACAACTCAGACTTTTGCTTTGGGTCACCACAGGGTGAGGTGTCCACAGTGCTAGGGGCACAAAGCTACCCAGAAACTGTCTCAAACAAACTGTCCTCAGCCTGCTCACAACTCCCAGCCTGCAACATCCTCCTAAGGGTTGACCTCACCACCAGGGACTCCACCCCAGGCCTAGGGGTGGCCAAGAAGAGCTGGAGGGGGCGGACAGAGCAGGGCTAGCCACAGACTTGCATGGGAGGGCCTTGTGGTGTGGGACAAAGCTCAATACCAGAAAAGGAAGGCCATGACTGCACTCTGGGGCTGCCGGCTGGATCTTCCTGTGTAAACGCCTCCAAGGAGAAAGAGAATTCTAGATACCATCTGGCTTTCCAAGTCTTTATAGAGGTGTATTTGTCATGCTGGAAGAATCAAACATTCTATTTACCAGTTTGTAAGTTCGATTCAGAACTTTAAAGTATTTAGCCTTATTAAATGTGTGCCTCCATTTGTACTTTTGCTCGGAGCCCAGTGGAAGTTGGGGGTGGGTTTGCTCCAGGAAATCTTCTTCCACGTGCATCCACTTGTGGATTCCAACTCTGTTCTTTTTAAGATGAGTGCAAACTGATGTTGGTCCTTCCTGACCCTTCATTTGTTTTAGATGTTCTTGTTTAGTCATGATATTATCCTTCTTCTGCTCTCCTATTTTGTGCTGATGATAATGAAATGTTTCCTGGGAGTATACAGTCATCTCAATAAAAATACTGAGAATGAGTCAGTGGGACAAGGATGATGGATCCCCAAACATACTTTCAGGTAGGAAACATCTAATGACAAGGCATAAGGGAGCGTGGTTTCAAGTGAAGCAGTGAATGGTGAGCCGGATGGTGTCCCTCCAAGAGAAAGTTTCATGCTCCCCATATGGACCCGCTTGTGCGTGGTGTGGGAATAAATGTACATGCCTTCTGACAGAGGGCCTTTACCCATATAGAGATTTGATGGTGATGGGGCATGTAGGAAATGCCTCACATGGCCCCAGTGACAAAGCAGCTTTTGCCTCTCTTATATGTGTACAAAAAAAGATGGCCCGATGAGCAGGGACTGACCCCCCTGAATATATTTGGGATTTTTAAATTTATTTATTGGGGTGACAATTGTTAGTGAAATTACACAGATTTCAGGTGTACAATTCTGTATTACATCATCTATAAATCCCACTGTGTGTTCACCACCCAGAGTCAGTTCTCCTTCCGTCACCATATATTTGATCCCCCTTACCCTCATCTCCCACCCCCCCACCCCCTTACCCTCTGGTAACCACTAAACTATTGTCTGTGTCTATGAGTTTTTGTTTCTCATTTGTTTGTCTTGTTCTTTTGTTGTTTTTGGTTCATATACCACATATCAGTGAAATCATAGGGTTCTCTGTTTTTTTCTGTCTGACTTATTTCGCTTAGCATTATACTCTCAAGATCCATCCATGTTGTCACAAAGGTTCCTATATCATCTTTTCTTAATGCCGAATAGTATTCCATTGTGTATATATACCACAACTTCTTTATCAATTCATCTATCGAATATTTCATTTGGTTGTTTCCATGTCTTGGCCACCGTAAACAAAGCTGCAATGAACATTGGAGCACACGTGTCTTTATGGATAAATGTTTTCAAATTTTTTGGGTAGATACCCAGGAGAGGGATTGCTGGGTCATATGGTAATTCTATTTGTAATTTTTTGAGGAACCCCCACACTGCCTTCCATAATGGCTGCAACAGTCTGCATTCCCACCAACAGTGTATGAGGGTTGCTTTTTCTCCACAGCCTCTCCAACACTTGTTACTATTTGTCTTGTTGATGATAGCCATTCTGTCTGGGGTGAGGTGATATCTCATAGTGGTTTTTATTTGCATTTCTCTGATGATTAGCAATGTTGAGCATTTTTTCATATGTCTATTTGCCATTTGTAAGTCCTCTTTAGAGAAATGTCTCTTCAGGTCCTCTGCCCATTTTTCAACTGGGTTGTTTGTTTTTTTGTTGTTGAGCTTCATGAATTCCTTGTATATTTTTGATATTAGCCCTTTATCGGAGGCACTGTTTGCAAACATCTTCTCCCATTCAGTTGGTTGCCTCTTTATTTTGTCGATGGTTTCTTTTGCTGTGCAGAAGCTTTAAGTTTCATATAGTCCCATTCGTTTATTTTAGCTTTTACTTCCATTGCCTATGGAGTCAAATTCATAAAATGCTCTTTGAACCCAGGTCCATAAGTTTAGTACCTATGTTTTCTTCTATGCAGTTTATTGTGTCAGGTCCTATGCTTAAGTCTTTGATCCATTTTGAATTAATTTTGGTACATGGTGACAGATAGCAGTCCAGTTTCATTCTTTCGCATGTGGCTATCCAATTCTGCCAGCACCATTTATTGAAGAGGCTGTCTTTCGTCCATTGTATGTTTTTAGCTTCTTTGTCAAAAATTATCTGTCCATATTTATGTGGTTTTATTTCTGGGTTCTCAATTCTATTCCATTGGTCTATATGTCTGTTTTTCTGCCAATACTATGCTGTTTTGATTACTGTAGCCCTGTAGTACAAGCTAAAGTCAGGGAGTGAGATACCTTCAGTATTGTTCTTTTTTCTTAAGATTATTTGGCTATTTGGGGTCTTTTGTGGTTCCAAACAAATCATATGATTTTTTGTTCTATTTGTTTAAAAAATGCCATTGCGATTTTGATGGGAATTGCATTAAATCTGTATATTGCTTTGGGTAATATGGCCATTTTAACTATGTTGATTCTTCCAATCCATGGGCACGGAATGTCTTTCCATTTCTTTGTGTCTTCTTCAATTTCTTTCAAAAATGTCTTATAGTTTTCAGCATATAGGTCTTTCACATCCTTGGTTAAGTTTATTCCTAGGTATTTTATTCTTTTTGCTGCAATTGCAAAGGGAATTGTTTTTTGTATTTCTTTTTCTAAGATTTCATTGTTAGTATATAGGAAGGCAATGGACTTTTGTACGTTGATTTTGTAGCCAGCAACTTTACTGTCTCCGTTGATGGTTTCTAATAGCTTTTTGGTGGAGTCTTTAGGGTTTTCTATATATTGCATTATGTCATCCCCAAGGAGTGATGATTTAACTTCTTCATTCCCAATTTGGATCCCTTTTATTTCTTTCTCTTGCCTGATTGCTCTGGCAAGGACTTCCAACACTACGTTGAAAAGCAGAGGTGATAGGAGACAGCCCTGTCATGTTCCTGAACGTAGAGCAAAGGGCTTCAGTTTTTCACCATTAATTATGAGATTAGCTGAGGGCTTATCATAGATGTCCTTTATTATGTTAAGATATTTTTCTTCCATACCTATGTTATTAAGTGTTTTAATCATAAATGGATGTTGTATCTTGTCAAATGCTTTTTCTGCATCAATTGATATAATCATATGATTTTTGACCTTTATTTTGTTTATGTGATGTATCACATTGATGGATTTCTGGATGTTGAACCATCCTAGTTCCCCGGGGATGAACCCCACTTGGTCATGATGAATAATCTTTTTAATGCATTGTTTTATTTGATTTGCTAGAATTTTGTTTAGGAGTTTTGCATCTGTATTCATCAGAGATATTGGTCTGTAGTTTTCTTTGTTTGTGTTATCTTTACCAGATTTTGGTATCAGGGTAATGTTGGCCTCATAAAATGAGTTAGGGAGTAGTGTCTCTTCTTCAATTTTTTGGTAGAGTTAGAGCAGAATTGGTGTTACGTCGTCTTTAACGGTTTGGTAGAATTCACTAGAGAAGCCATCTGGTCCAGGACTTTTGCTTTTGGGAAGGTTTTGGATGACTGATTCAATATCGTTACTGGTGATCTAAACTGCTGTTTAGATTTTCTAGTTCTTCATGGTGCAGCCTTGGAAGGCTATATGTTTCTAAGAACTTGTCCATTTCTTCTAGGTTATTGAATTTGGTGGCATATAGTTTTTCATAGTATTCTTGCATGATCCTTTGTATTTCTGTGGTGTCCATGATAACTTCCCCTTTTTCATTTCTGATTTTGTTAATTAGTGTCTTCTCTCTTTTTATCTTAGTGAGTCTAGCCAAGGGTTTGTCGATTTTATTAATTTTTTCAAAGAACCAGCTCTTCGTCACATTAATTTTTTCTATTGTCTTTTTGTTCTCTATTTCATTGATCTCTGCTCTGATTTTTGTTATTTCCTTTCTTCTGCTGACCTTGGGTTTCACTTGTTCTTCTATTTCTAGTTCTTTAAGGTGTAAGACAAGGTTATTTATTTGGGATCTTTTTGTTTCTTGAGATAGGCCTGTAATGATATAAATTTCCCTCTTAAAACTGCTTTTGCTGCATCCCAAGTATTTTGGGAGGATGTATTTTCATTGTCATTTGTTTCTATGTATCTTTTGATCTCTCCTCTAATTTCTTTTTTGACCCAGTCATTCTTTAAAAGTATGTTGTTTAATCTCCATGTATTTGTGTATTTTCCTGCTTTCTTTTTGCAGTTGAAATCCAATTTCAAAGCCTTGTGATCAGAGAATATGCTTGGTATGATTCCAATCTTCTTAAATTTGTTGTGGCTGTTTTTATGTCCCAATGTATGGTCTATCCTTGAGAATGTTCCATGTACACTCGAAAAGAATGTATAGTCTGATGTTTTAGGATGAAGTGCTCTATATATGTCAATTATGTCCATTTCATCTAATGTGTCATTTAGGGCTGCTATTTCATTATTTTCTGTTTGGATGATCTATCCATAGCTGTCAATGATGTATTTAAGTCCCCTAGTATAATTGTGTTTTGGTCAATTTCTCCGTTTCGTTCTGTTAGTGGATGCTTTGTATATTTCAGTTCTCCCTGATTTGGGCCATAAATATTGATGACTGTTATGTCTTCTTGTTGTATAGTCCCCTTTACCATTATGAAATGTCCATCTTTGTCTCTTGTTATCTTTTTCACCCTGAAGTCTGTTTCATCTGATACCATTATGGCTACACCTGATTTTCTCTGGGTACCATTTGCTTGGAGTGTAAATTTCCACCCTTTCACTTTGAATCTATGCTTTTCCTTGTAGCTGAGATATGTCTCTTGGAGACAGCATATGGTTGGGGTGAGTTTTTTGATTCAATCTGCTACTCTGTGCCTTTTGATTGGTGAGTTCAGCCCATTTACATTTAGGGTGATTATTGATACGTGAGGATTTCCTGTCATTCTATCTTTAGTTTTCTGGTAAGGCTGTGTCTCCATTGTTTCTATGCCTTTTTGTTGTTGTCTATTATTTCTGTGTGGTGGTATTATATGGTGTTTCCCTCTGTTTCTTCTTTTATTACTGTATGCATTTCAGTTCTGGTATTTTTGTGAGTGGTTACCCTTTAAGTTTATGTAAAAGAATGTTTGATATTTAGAGTATTCCATTTTCTTCAGCATGCTTACTTTCTTCACTCCCATATTCTGGTTCAGGCCTTTACTCTCCCCTTGTTTATGTTTTGGTTGCCACTAATTGTCCCTGTTGATGGTGGTCGAATAGCCTCCTTTAGTATTTCTTGTAGTGCAAGTCGTGTATTAGAAAATTCCCTCAGCTTCTGGATGTCTGGAAAGGTCTTTATTCCTCCTTCATATCTAAAGGATATCTTTGCTGGATATATTATTCTTGCCTCATAATTTCTCTCTTTCAATAGTTTGAATATTTGGTTCCACTTCCTCCTGGCTTGTAGAGTTTCTGTTGAAAAATCTGATGATAATCTAATGGGCTTTCCTTTGTAGGTTACCATCTTCTTTTCCCTGGCTGCCTTGAGAATTCTTTCTTTGTCGTTGATTTTAGACAGCTTCAATATAATGTGCCTTGGAGAAGGTCTGTTGGGGTTGAGGTAATTAGGTGTTCTATTTGCTCTTGGATTCAAGGATCCAGTTCTGTTCACAAGTTTGGGAAGTTCTCATTGACAATTTGTTTGAATATGTTCTCTGTTCCCTTCCCTCTTTCTTCTCCTTCTGGTATGCCCATTGTTCTTATATTGCTTTTCTGATAGAGTCAGAAAGTACTTGCAGAGTTATTTCATTTCTTTAAGTCTCAAGTCTCTTTCTTCTTCCATCTGTGTAATTTCCAGGCTTCTATCTTCAATGTCACTGATTCTTTTCTCCATCTGGTCCACTCTCCTACCTAAGCTGGTTATTTCATTCTTAATTTCTTCTATTGAGTTCTTAATCTCCAGAAATTCTCTTTGGTTCTTTTTAAAAATTTCAATCTCTTTCGTAAAATACTCATGTTGTTCTTCGATTGCATTTCTGAATTCATTAAACTGCGTTTCTGTGTTTTCTTGCATCTCATTGAGTTTTTTTCAGAACTGCAATCTTGAATTGTCTGTCATTTAAGTCACATATTTCCATATCTTTAAGCTCCTTTTCTGGAGACTTTTCACTTTCTTTCTGAGCTGTCTTGTTGCCTTGGTTATTCATGGCAATTACTGATTTATTATTTCTCTTCCTAGACATCTACAGGAGTGGCTTCTGCAACAGGTTGATAAGAAGAGGTATTTCTTTTGTTTTCCAATACTTGTTGGTAGAATGTTTTATTTTCTCTCCGACTGCAGCTTTTTTTTTTTTTCTCCCTCAGAGGTAGTGCTATTTTTTCTCTGCACTATTGCAGGTTCTCACACAATGGAGGGATTCCCTGGGAGATGGGCTTCTCCTCTGTTAATAGTTTGCCTGGTTCACAGGGCACAGTCTCCATGTGTATATATGGAGAGCTTTTGAAGTTCCAAAGCTCTTTCTGCACCAGATTCAGAGCCCGTATGTTTCAGCAGTTCTATTTACTCCTGCAGGGATCCGCCCAGATAGGTGGGGCCAGGGGCGGGGTGAGTTGTGAGAGGTGGCCCAGATCAATGACAGGGACCACCACCACAGCCGGTCCTGCTTGCACAGCTCCCTCCCCTTTGCGGGAACTAGTTGGGCTGCGAATCTGTGTCTGCGGTCCACAGTTCTCAGAGCAGCAAATATTCTGTCCTTTGATCCGACACTGCTACTTTATCGCTTCTAGCACCGGCCAGGTGGGGGCGGGGCGAGCTCTGGGAGGGTAAGGAGGGGCAGCTAGTCTCAATGCCTAAGGCTCCCGTTCTCTGCTTGGCAGTGAGGGCTTAAATCACCGTTTTCAGCCTTCTTCTCTCAGTCTTTCCTCCGAGGTCTCTTCCGTGAGCGTTGGTTTCAGCCATGTTATATGCTGCCCCCTCAGCCCTGTGGGCCATAAGCGGAGCCCTAGCAGTCCGAGTTCTTCCGTCTCCCGCAGCTGCGGTCGTTCTGAGATACAACGAGCTCAAAGCACTGAGATAGGTCTGCGTCCTGCGCCCCCGCGCGGCTCCATCTCCGCACTTCTCCCTTCCCTCCTTCCCTGCTCACGTGATTCTCCCACCTTTAGGTGAATTCAGTAGTGGACCTCTTCGTCTTGCCTGTCTGCTGTGCAGAGAGTCCTTTGTGGAGTTATTGTTGTTCGATTAGTTGTAAATTCCAGGCGAGCTTTACAGAGGCTCAGCTCACACCATCATTTTGATGACATCTCTATTTGGGAATTTTTGAAGGTAGATGAGATACCTGAAAATTAATGCAAAGGGTACATGTTGACAGAAGTCATTTGATCAGATATAAACACACCTGGACTTTTGCTTTCTGCGTATAGGAGGAGACTGTGGCTTTTTCTTTCTCCTACGCACAGCTGCCCTCTCACCTGGTTGGGCAACCAACCCTTCTTGGTGGTAACATCACCTTCTGGTGCCCACGGGTGTCCTCTGCCTGGAGGCATTCCTCTACTTCCTCTCTTCCCCTTCAGAGACATAATGAATGAGTCTCTATCTCTCCCTTCGTACATCCTTCTTCAAATTATCCTAGCTGAATTAATTTCGCTCTGTAAAATTCACTTGGGTAAAACCATCCTCTTTCATCCTTTTCTTCTCTCATGTTTTCTCTTTGCAATCTCATCCAAATGCTTCAGCAAAACCTCTCCTCTTTTTTCCCATTGGTGAATCGAACTATTATTCCTATCATAGTTTAAGGAGAAAACCAATATACGTATTCGAAGAATGATAGGGATGGAAAAAATCTTCCATATATTTAGTACAAAATGTGTTTTGGTTTTATTCTTCACGGCTGGCTCTGTGCTGTTCAATGACAACTTCATTTCACTGAGGAGAACATAGAGTCCTGGGGATATTTGAAATGAGTAGTTTGTCAGTCCCACTAGTCAAAGCTGAGTAAACGTTATGATGCTTTTATATAACAACATCTTCATTTAAGAAGTTTTGAAGTAAATATATAAGCATGGTAATGAGCTATCAATTACTAAGTCAGGAGATTTTAATCTGAGACAAATAGACTTCTGGGGAACTGTATGCAAAAATTTGAGGGTAGGTACACAATTAAACATTAATTTTACCTTATGTGGCACAGATTATAATTTACCCATCCAGTACCCATCTCTTTTTCTTCCTTAGCCATATAACCTTAATTTTATTGGAACTAACAATGAACCCAGCTACAAAATCCAAACTTCTTACCCTTCGTTGCAAATAGGTGGGGCTGTGCCTGAATTGTGGCCACTGAAATTTAAGCAGCAGATGTTGCTGGAGCTTCCAGGAAAGCACCTTAAAAGAAGGAAGGAGAATAGACACACCCTTCTTTGCCCTTTCACCTTTATTCTTCTTCCTATCTGGAATGCAGACAGGATGGTTGCACTCCAGCAGTCATGGACCAGGAGGTAGCCGTGCAGTTGGAAGCCACTCACCAAGGATAGTGAAAGGTAGTGTAGAAGGAGCTTAGGACTATTTTCTTTGGATTTGTTTATGTAAAATAAAAGTAATCCCTGTCTTCTTTAAGATGCTGACGTGTGACTTCTGTTTTATGCGCTTAAATCTGATGCTAGCTTATATATTCCACCACATTCAAGTGCAAGAAATGTTACATTATTTTTCTAAATCAATGAAAAATGCATTTTAATTCCCCCTAAGCTGACTGGTAAGAAATTTGATCTCAGCAATGTACAGGAGACTCTCATGCATGTCTCTGGGCTTCTTGTTATGCCCAGAAAACATGTGAAGACTTTTGATATTTGGCTCATCGAGATGGCTGCTAAGATGCCCATCAAGATTGAGGTGGAAATGGCCCCAGAGCTTCCAGGCCTGGTGGGGGAACTGAGGTCTTGGGCCAGGCATGCAGCCCGGCAGACAAATCCAGTCCCCATGCGAACCCCGAGAAGCCATGCCTGTCTTCTTATGCTAGTCTCCTTAGGTTCCTAGGGTCTCCAGCCACCCCTGAGAACCCCCTCACTCACAGCCCCCCTAAAATTGAGAGATTCACCCCACCCATAGGCCAGCCCTCTGCCTCCATGCCTCCAATTCTCTCCCTTTTCTCTCCTCTTGGAGGACCCCACATTGTCACTCTTGGGGGGTAGGGGTTCTTGGATTGTAAATGGTCCTCTTCCCTGAAGGTGGGGTGGGCGGGGGGAAGGAGAAGCTCACCCTAAGAGGGAGTTTCTTACCCTGCTTGTCGGCTCATGTGCACGTGAGCCTTTCCTGGGAGAGTGCACCCCTTTCCCTGGATTCACAAACAGAGAAAGTAAAGCATGTGGAATAGGCTCTGAGGACTCCTTCAGAATTTCCATGAATTTCCACGTCAACATCCCATGATTAAATTTGTTCTTGTAGCAGCAAAATATAGCTATAATGGTTAAAAGCTTAGAAAATTGAAAGATAAAATAGGGCAGAATGGAGGGTAAAGTAAAAAACCCAAATGGTTTAAAATGGGAGGAATTTGATCCTATTGTGGGAGGAAGAAGGAAATCAGAACCCATGGGGCAGGTACACAGCCAGCACCGTGATCTGCTGGACGACAGCAGCCTGACTTCCAAGAGGAATGGGCTGAGCGACACAACATGTTTGTGTCACGGTTAGCAACTGTTTGCCTTTTTCATCAATAAGCTAAAATTATTATAGATCGCACTATGTCATAGTTACATAAAAAAACACAGATATAGTGTACAAACAGATGACTGACCTCTTGCAAACTGAAGTCAGGGATGAAGTGGAGTTTGATGCGAATAGTACATGTCTGACAGTCCTTGTAAAAGTCTAGCATTGGTCTCTCACTTGAAATTAAGAAATATGTTTTCCTCCCCAAATATTGTACACTACCGCTGAGTCCAGGTATGGGGTGGATACATCAGTCCCAATTTCTAATCATTTTGATACATAGAAAACTCTGCCTCAGTTTTCCCATCTGTAAAATGGCCTTGACCTCCACCCCTAATGAGGCCTAGTCAGCGTCCAAGATTTAATGCATGTCATGCTTGGTGGAGCGGGAGGGCCACAGAGGCGGGCTCGTTATTGTATGGTAATGATGATTGTCTGGGTACCTGGGTGTGTGTGAACTCACAGAGGTCACGTTCGGACAGGCCTGTGTGCTCCCTGGCACTCTGCTCCTGGCACTTGCGCCTGCTGGGGAATGGGTTATGGAGTTCAGGCCTGTTTGGGTTTGCAGCCTGTAATGATAGTTTCATGGCAGCTCCTGTTGTTGAACTTGGAGCTGGGTTCTGGGTGTTTACCGTCTGATTAATGCACCCTTCTGACTCACTTGCCTGCCTACAGAGCTGAGAAGCAAGTCTGAAAAACAAGAAACTTGAATCACTTTTTTTTTCCCCCAGGTAAATCTATCCAAAGGCCTTATTTTCTTTAAGTGCTACCTATGGTTACATTGAAAAAAAAACCCAAATGGGGTCCTCCTGTGTCAGCCACTTCATTTCTTCCCAGGCTACTGTATTTCTTTACAAAAAAAGAAAATTAATCAGTGGAATTAGCTCACTAACACAACTCACTGGGAGGTTGCTGGAAAAGTCATAGGTGAGTCAGGATATTGTCTGAAACTTGCACTTTTAGGTGAGGAAGAAATACATTCAAAGAGAATACACATGATCTCTATAGACTGAATTTCAGTTGTCAGACTCAGGAGAGTGGCCGACGGCTGGGTCCCTGGGTCCTTAGATGTGAGAAGATGACAGGCTACATAAGGGCCAGGAGCTGCCAGGAGAGGCACCTTCTCCTGATCCCACACAATCTTCTTTCCTTGTGCTGTCTGCTGTCTTCCGACCGTGGGAGTATGGTGAGGTGAAGAGCATTTAAACAGGAAAGGATATATTAAAAGTTGATTAAAAAAAAAAGTTGGCTTCTTTGCTCTCAGGTCTACTTGGTCTGTAAACCAGTTGGTGAATTCCAAGCTTAGCGCTTCCCGTCTCACCTGCACGTGATGCCTGCCTTTCCTGAGACCACAGGGCACACATTTCCCTCAGTGAAAAGGGCTGGGATGGAGTCAGCCAGGAGGGGGCTGAAGCCAGTGGGCAAGAGCGTTGCAAGGTGGGAATTAGAGCCAAGCGCATGTCAGTGATGCTGAGAGTAGGAAAACTGTACAAGTTTACTGTCAGGTCACAGGAACAATGCTCTCTAGCCAAAGCTGCCAGTGCCCATAGCCCCTGACTCTCACCTGAGTTTCTCTGGATGCTGGAGCCGGTTCAGCCACGTGTGGAGAAAGTTGGAAGTGCCAGGGAGCTGGCGTTAGCCAGTGAATGGCAGGAGCAGACAGACCAATACTTAAGTTGGAATGATGCAAAGGTAACTGTTCTAGAAGGTTCCCCAGCGGGACTGCACCCCAGGTGCCCTTACAGGTCACCTGCTCAATAACATACCTTCCAACCAGGCACGTGATGATAAAGGCTTAATACCTGGCTCTCCAAAAAAGCGCAAACACCTGATTTATAGCATTGCTGGTTTCCATGACGCAAACGCACCCAATCCCAGGTGTCAGAGCCAGGTGGCGGACCCTGGAGTTGATCCTACAGCTCTGTGTCAGCACCGCGCTAGGGCACGTTGATGGGAACATGCTAAAATAGTCAGGGAGCCAGCGCTGTCAGTAGTGCTTTTGTTTTGACATAACTTGTTTAATTGTATGTGGGTAAAATTTAGTTTTTAGTAAGAGCTGGGCTTAACAACTAGCTCACAAAACCATGACAATTTAACAAGTGGCTCCCACTTGCTGTCCCTCCTCTTTATTTGCCTGTGTCCCCAGGGTGGCCTCCTCAGTTAAGGACTCACTTTCACGCCCTGTCCTAGGGTTTGCTTCAGGGGGAAGAAGAGCTACAACAATCGCCTTTCAGAAAACAGCGCTACCCGTGGATGTTTCATCCATAGCCAGGCTGATGGGACCGCAGACGACACCGTCACCTGTGCGCCCCTCTCATCTCCGGAAACAGAGCAGTCAGGACCCATCCCTGCTTTTTCCTGTTTCTCCTTTCCCAGGAACACGTGATGCCTGTGTCGTCTAGAAGGAGACAAGTACCACTCTGGGGGCCGCTGACCAGCCACCGCCGGGCACACACTTGGTGAGGGTGACAAGCTCCAATCATGAGAACTGCCATGGAGCCCTGCATCTGGGTGATGTCAGAGTGTGTGAGTGAGGGTAGAAGTGTGTGTGACGTACCGGTGAATGTGAGTGTGTGTATTTTGTGTGAGTGTGTGTGAATGCATGTGTATGAATGTGTGTGCGTGTATATGTGCGTACACGTGTGAGTGAGGGTATATGTGTTAGTGTGTGTGATGGTACCTGTGAATGTGAGTGTGTGTTGTACGTAAGTGTGTGAGTGAATGCATGTGGGGTGTGTGTGTGTGTGCTCTCAGCACCTCTTCCCCCTTCCCCTAAAAGCAGCACCCTGTTACACACTGGGCTGCCACCCTCACACCCCACATGGTCCCTGTAGAGCTGCCAGTTGAGGTGGCCTGGCCCCGCAAAGGGGCACAGGGACTGGAATGGCTGACCAGTGACTCTATCTGTGGCCACAGGGATTGGTTCAGGTGGAACACGTGACTTGAGCAGAGTTCTCGTGCTGACAGGAGTCTTGGGTGGGGTGCTGTAAGAGACTGTCCACATACAACTTGCAGCATGCTCAACAGAGAGGAGTGGGAACAGCAGAGACGCACATTTCCCCCCTTCCCCAGGGGGAAAACAACCCTGTGTACTGTCTACACCGGACGTGTAAGGGTGCAGACTGCCGGTGCAGACTGCCGGGGTCCTGCCCAGCCCCACCCAACCCAGGGTGGCCTCCCCAGCCCCCTTCCTGCCTGCAGCACCTTTGGGCGCCCTGGGGCCCTCGTTAGCCTTCCCTGGGGTGGTCGTGGGAATGTTTGTCTCGCACAGGCTTCTGGGTGCAGGAGAGCCGTGATGAAATCAGCATGCCCTTGAACATGTTGTCAGTTGTCCAGAATCAATTACGACCAATCCGGGGAGCCAGGAGAGCCACTGTTTGGATCCGGCACTCAGAGCGCCAGCAGAAAACTGTCAACAGTTCATCACACCATTTGTTTTGTTCCCAAAGTGAAAGGAACAGAACATACAGGTGGGCAGACCTGTAGGGGCAGCTATGCCATTTGAGACAAAAACAAGCTATTTCTGAAGCATTCAAATGTTAGAAGACTGTGACTTCCAGGGACTATTTTGCTCTCTATTTCTGGTTATAAAATTCCCTGTTTTCTGGGCTGAAAACATGTCTAGATGCCCGCTTTTCCTGGGTAAGAGAAGAGTTGACAGGGAGAAACACATTATAAATGTGTTTTATCCCCACTCTGTAGATGTCTCACGACCGCAGGGCTGCAAGCCTTCCCTGGGCCGAGGGCACCACACTCAGCACACACCAGGGGCCTCCTTAGCTGCACCACCCTCCTCTCGAATTCCTTCTTCTTAATTGGTTGTTCTGTTCATTTCCAGTTTCTTTTACCCGGTCTCTCTAGTCACTGCTACTGATGGTCGTCTTTGGCGGCCCTGGGGTCCACGCGCAGGGGCAGGGCTGGCTGGGTCCTGTGGGGTCCCAGGGAGGTGAGGAATGCTGTCATGTGAAAGCCTCAGCCTCCCTCCTCTGTGGGCCTTGTCTTTCCTGTAATGTGTACTCATCACATTTACAAAGGTCTTTCTTGGGTTCTCCTTAGTTGATCATCACAAGAAGGATTTTGTGCTAGTGTCGCGCGGGGTACCCTGCTCGCTGCGCCATTTGTCATGCAAGGTCTCAGCTCCCACTCCTCGCCCAAGAACGCAGGACACAGTAAGGCCAAAAAGGAACACCCAGGGAGTCATAAGTAGGGGAGTCAAACCAATATATTCTCGCTGGCGGCTGGGCTGGAGACACAGGAAGCAGGATCTACATAATCTGCCTAACAGCAGTCCGCGCGTGCCAGCCACCATCTTCTTGCTAGCCCCCATTCCTTTCTGCTAGCGTAGCCACACCGTTATATTAGTGGCCAATGGCTTACGGGTTACAGCTGATGGCCAACTAGCCACAGCTGCTGGCATCTGATCACAGTTGATGGCCATTTACTATGCAAACCAGCACCTTTCTATGTGAGGCCGAGAGCCTGGAAACTGTTTTTTGGGGTTTTGTCCCCACAGCTAGCTCTATTTTGAAGAGAATCTGAGAATTCGAATAACTTGCCTGTGGTTACACAGCCAGTGAGCCGGTTCAGCCCCTCCCTGATTGTAGGGGCTCAGACTCAGTCCTGTTTTTTTCTCGCTATCATTCTACCTCTCCTCAACCCCTCCAATTTAATCTTTCTTCTAGGCGACTCTTCCTGCTTCCTCCACAAACTGAGGTCCCCGCCAAAGGCTAGGAATGACAGGTTGGGTGACACATTTACACAGTCACACCCATAGCACTGTAGATGGGACCTCTGAACTGAGCCATTTTGCTGGGGAGAGGGTAGGAGGTGGGTAGCTCTCCATCTCTTCCATCTGAATGAGCTGCAAACGCTGTGTCCTGTTGGCTCTCCCTGCAAATTGCACCTCCTGTGTTGATCGACTTTAGGCTCAGGTCTTCATTTCTGCACTTAGCCTGCCTGCCTCCGTGCTGTCCATGCCTGTGGGCAGGACAAACCTGGTGGGAGTTGCCTTGGGGGCAGAGATGGGAGGCAGGGCTGCAGGGGAGATGCATCAGGAAATGTGCTAAGGCTGGGGCTCAGGGCACCTTGAGGAGAAGCCCTAGAGCTGGGGTCTGAGGACCAGGGATGTGGGCAGGACACAGATGAGTGGCACAGATGGGCAGCTGACGCTTTCTGGGCCTCCTGAGCCCTCCTGCATTGATGGACGGGAGGGGAAGTTTCTGGGGCCTGCCAGGCAATGGAGTGGGGTAGGGGGCCTGCCTTCCAGAGTTGAGCAGAAGATACATGGGCTTCCTCAAAGGCAGACTTAAGCTTAAGGCTTAATAAACATCATCATTTTTCAAGGGGACACGGCACTTTCTCTGCCTTTGCACTCTTTTGGTGTTGTTCCAGACAACATTTCTCAATTGTCCAACACCCATTGTGTGTCTAGTGATTTAATTCCATTCTGACACTGATTAGAGTCAGCACAAACTCTACAGGAGAAGGGCTCAGTGCCCTTATGCTCACTTCAGATGCTGGACACAAGTCCCAGGAACACCCATACTTCTGATCAGCCAGCTATAAACTCAGGCTCACAAGACCTTTACCTGGGTTCGGTAATTCATAAGAACTACTCACAAAATTCAGGAAAGTGCTTTCCTTACTAGTTTACTACAAAGGATTCAACTTGGGAACAGCCACATGGAAGAGACGCTGAGGGCAAGGTATGGAGGGGGGAGGTGCACGGAGATGCCATTCTCTCTTCTGAGTGTACCAGCACATCGATGGGTTCACCAACCCAGAAACTCTCTAAGCCACGTGGTTTGGGCTTTTTAGGGAGATTTTTATCACATAGACACGATTGATGGGATCATTGGCCGCTGTCACATAACTCAATACCCAACCTCTCTCTTACTCCTCTATTTCTTATACTACAATAGTACATCCAAAGGAGATCAAAAGACCAAGTAGGAGGAAGTTTCCTGGCACCACAAAGATGCCCCTTGTCACTAGAGTCTGGAGCCTGAATCATCCTCAGCGCACAGTGTGACCAAGGTAGATGCATGGCTGGTTGAGAGCCCTGGTGGCTGGGCAGACCCACCCTCATTTCCAGGGAAGTAGATGCTGCAAGGGGCAGAGAGTGGCCCAGAGTGGCTGCGTGTGAGCAGCTGCCTCCGGGGAGGGAACTCAGTCAGCCCCAGCTGGATACCAGCCAGCCCAAGCTGCCTTGTTTGGGGTTTTTGGCTCTCCATGTTCTGTGGTCACAAGGGCCTCTGTCCTGAAGAAAATGACAGGCTGGTAGGAGATGGAGACTATTTCCCTGGGGTCCCCAAGTGAAATATGCAGGGATTGATGGGGGCATATGTGGGCCTGCCCGTGGCTTTGGGGGGACTTAGTGCACCCTCGGGGAATTGTCCTCAAAGACTCAAACCTGAGGTCCCTTGTGCAGTTTTATTTTTTAAAATTATGGTATTAATTTATGCTTGTCCATTGTTTATTCCATTAATGGCGTTAAATGGTGCAGTGGATTGATATGATAGGAAAAGGGGAAGCCTGGATTGTTTTCTAAACATGTTAATGCATTTGTAAGTATACTTTTATATATTTACATATGTGTATATTTAAATATATATGTCTATATCTATATCTGGTGTGGGTGCTTTTGGAAAGGCAAAACTAAATTTTATAATGTAGGAATGTATATGGGTAACAATACTACAAAGAAAAATAAAGAAATGATGACGATAAAACTCAGTCTTGCGGTTCCTATAGGAAGGAAGCAGGGGGTGATTTCCAGGTGGGCCCATGAGGAGTCTGGGAAGGTCAAGGGTAGTGGTTATAGCGTGTTTGGCTTGCAAAACTTCATTAAGCTTCATGTTTGCTTTGTGAAGCTTTCTGTACTTGAGGTATATTTAACAATAAAAAGTTAAATTTATATATGTGTATGTGCGTTTATGTGCACACACACATTATAAATATACACTATATCTTTTTAATGTGAGTTGACAAAAGGTTTTGCTGCTGGGAACTGCTGGGTAACTGGTTTGTCCAGAGGCTTTGTGGCCTTGCCAGGCTCCGGGGAGTGCTGTCCAGACGAGAACTGGTCCCAGTGCTCCCCTTTCAAAGGGAGCCCAGTGCCGCTGGGAAGAGCCCAAGTGGGCTGCTCAGAGGAGGGGCAGCTCAGAGTTCCTGTGAGTCTCCCTTCTGCAGTCACCAAGCTGTGGCCCTGACAGGGTTGAGGACCTAGCAAATCTGGAGGTGCACTGCCCTCCTGAAATCAGGTCTCAACTTTAGAATGTGCAGAGGAGCAGACTGGGGGGTTGTCACGGCAGCTTCCCTTAGGTGGCCCAGGTTTCTGGTTTCCACCCTGTCCTGCCTTCACACACACACACACACACACACACACACACACACACACACACATGGAAGGGCCAGCTTGGTACACACCAGAGTCTGGGACACATATGTGTCGGCATCTTCTTTCCAACAAAGGCCTCCTTCCTGTAGGTCGGCTCTCTTCTCAGAAACATGCTTTGACTTTCAAGTCCTGGTGGGGTCAGCCATGTTCGGGGACTGAGCAAACATTTCTGCTCTTTTACCCAGCAAGGGAAAATGATTGAGAACAGGCTGGGACTAACTGGGAAATCAAATAAGGATCAGATCCTGAAGTCGTATTCAAGTCCCAGAGGAAGAACACTGGGAGCTGGGCGCCTACTGTGCTCTAGGGTGGCCCTGCCACCGATCCCAACGTCCCAGTGCTGCTTCACCCTTAGGAAAAGCGGTGGTGGAGCTGTGCTGTGCACGGCACAGCGTCGCTCTGAGATCTTTTTTAAGCCATGTGTAAACTTGTATAAGGCAGTTTCCCTCTTCCTGGCTGTTGCTGTAAAACAAATTGTCATTTTTGTCATCAGCTTCTCAGGGTTCTTGTGAAGGGTAGTAGTGTTGTTTTGACTTTTTTTGATGGCTAAGTGAATTACATCTGTGTTGTTTTAATAGGACCACAGTGTTTACAAGTTCATTTCTTTGACTCTTTTTTTTTCTTTTGCTGGTTTTTTTCATCTGCAATTCTGAAGGTGAATAATTTTCGGCTATTTCACCATCATTTCAGTGAGATTTTTGTTTGGCTGGGTTTGATTTTTAAAAGCAAGATAAGGGAACCTTTTTTTATAGAGTGCCCTCTATCTCCCGTGCTGTCCTGGGGACTGGTCCTGCATTGTTTTTTCTAATCACTTTGCATAAGAGTTTTTGCAAAAATAATGGAGAATGAATGATGGTTCTTAATTTATCTTTTGTAGAAAAAAAGTAATTTCTTACTTGATTTTTGGTTGCAGAATGTATCCGAGCCATTAAAGTGTGTTAGGATTTATAGGTCATCTCCAATCATTGTCATTGGTGTCTATTCTGACTTTTGGAACTTTAAGTATTTTGCATGAAAGAAAAAATCAGACAGCAAATTCCTACACATCGATTCAAAAAATTGTCATAGGCTGCATTTTCTTTGACTTTTGGGCCCCAGAATTGTTATTTATTGTCTCTCAGTCCTATGGGACTGAAATTGACGTTCTCACATTACACCTTTAATCAATATTTGAAGGCTTATTTATGTAAATATCAGGAATTACTAGGACTCCCTGCAAAAGGAAACCTGACCCCCCAAATGATGTGATAAACAAACCAGCTTCCTGGAACACGCTTGCTCAGAACAAGCAAGAAAAGCCCAGAAACGTCAGTTTGACCTCTGTCTCCTGGTGCGTACAGTCTGACCTTCGAAGATCAAACATTGTACCAAGTACAGCCTTCATCTCATAATCCTCCTGCTTCCTGTTATCAGCAAAGGCCTGGGCTGACCACGGGTTATGTCAGAAGAGATTGGGGTGCAGCCCCCAAGTTATTACACCCTTGCAACGCCAGTATAGAACCCCGAGTGTTCTGGTGGGGTGACCTGCTGAGTTTTGCTGGAGTTTTCCAAAGTAACCTAAATTAAAGGCTTAAAAACATAATAAGAGATCTCATTTTTCTATATGGAACTAAAGATAACACAGGGGAGTGGGAGCTCTTTATTAAAAGGACAGAACCCTTTTATCGTTACTATTAATGAAATAATAATAGCAATAATGAGAATAGGATTGTGTAAGAATGGTGAGGCTGCCTTATCACTTGCTAACACATATCTAACAACATAGAAACTGGAGGAGAGGGCACCTGTCAGGAGGGTCTCGGGCAGCAGAGCGAAGCCCCTACCATTCTGGATATTGGAGTGTCTTTAAGTGTGTTGCATTAGCCACGAACCTGGATGGCTGCTGTTGGAATCATTTCCTCCAAGGTTGTGCCTCGTGGTTCTCCCTGACCCCATGACCACCCTACAGGATTCTCCAGGTTTGCATTCACATCCCAGATGAGAAACTGTTGCTACACACTTGCTTCGTATCCTTCAGAGAAATTCATGGTCTATCTTTGCAACGCTGCCCTGGATTTGTTTACAACATGCTCGGAAGTAGCTCCAAGATTCTGTTATAAAACAAATTCTTCAGTCAAACGTTTTCATTAGGAAAATAATCTAATCAACATTCCAACAATGGTGCAAAGGATAAAAATATTACTCCAATCCTGAAACAAGCTGAACAGCTGGGTATTCCCATTGATTTGGGCCCAGCACCAAGCTTGTAGCACCTCCCTGGCCTCCCTCCATATTTGCACACTCCTCATTGGGAGGGACTGTGGCTGCCAAGTGCCTAAACGCTTAGCTATTTCATTCCAGGGCGCAGTCCTCTGCTGTGGTCACTGATGCCAGAGGAAAGAGGGAAGGGTGGGCTTACAGCATCTGATGGGGATAAAATCTGGAGACTGAATTGGAAACTGTTCTGCACTTACAATGAACATCGTTACCATAGAAACCCAGCAGCAAGAACACCAAGAGTCTGGCTGATCCAGGCAAATGAATGTTTTTCTCTTATTGCTCTCATTACTTATTACTTGATTCTGTTAAATTGTTCTGGGCTTCTTTCTTCTGGGGTGACTGAAGTTGTTGCAAAATTCATTTATCACCCTATCTTCATGTGTCAGACTGACAAGGCCTCCTGTGTTTGTTGATACAAGCCAGCCGTCTACATAAGAGTACCCCACAGCTGCAGGCCCAGGGCACCTGCCGACTGGCAACAGGTGCTGTGTTTTAAAACCCAGAGCCTAGAACCTGGATTTACAGGGGGGGCAGCTGCTTAATTTTTGGTTGGCTGTGTTTTATCTGTGGAGGGGTACCCCTCTGGAGAGATGGCAGCATGTGAAACCTTATCCTCAGCCAAAGAACACTACCAGAATTTTCCTTCTGCTGTGGGCCTCAAGTGCCAGAGAGAAGGGTAAGAAAAGGATTTGGACCACTTGCTTCAGCTTTGAGATCAAAATGTCAAACCAACAAGGCTAGTGCGTGAGCTGCTGGCGTTTCAGGAATGTACAAACTAAGAATCCAAGTGCGCAGTACATTTGACTAGTAAGTGTGTTTAACCCACTTGGCAGAGTTTGGATAACAAAATGTGAGTGGAAAACAGAACTTTGTCTTTTCTCTAAACTTTGCATAACAGGGTGCGTTAGCTTAAAAAAACATCAACAGTGAATATTGCCATACAAATGTACTTCCCAAGAAAAATCCTTGGAGCAGTTTCTATCCTGGGGGAAACTTCTGGGGAAAAAGAGGCTTCACCGGGGTGCTGCTCATCATAATATTTATGTCTGTCCAGAGAGAATGTTCTAATAGCAAAAAGCCAGCAGTTTTTGAAGTTTCTGTCCACTCTGAGTCCAGGTTCCCCCACAAGGCCCCGGACGCTGCCTATGACCCAGCTCCCTGTGCCTGTTCTTCAGGCCTCGTGCACTTGGCTGATGCTGAAATATATGTTTTTCTCTTTCAAATAAAGATAAAACATATGTTTGTATTTTTGTGGCAAATGCAAAAAATGCTACAAACTCATAGGAAACCAGGGAAGTATATAAAAGGAATTAAGTAAAGAATAAGCATAATTGATATGTAATCTCCTAACCTAAAAATAATGATTCTGTGAATTCTGGAATGTGAACTCCTCTCAAAGGAGAGACTTAGGGATCACGGAGAACCTCCTGGCCGAGAAGAGTGGACAGTGAGGAGAGAGGACAGCGTAGCTGGGTGTGTCGCAGGCAGACAAGCTGTGTGCTGGAAGAGCCTACTTTTGTCAGAGGAGACGAGAAACAGTTAAAACCCAGTGTCTGCCTGGGAAGAGGTATCTGAGTCCCAGGGAACTGGGCAGAAAACATGAAAGGACCCAGAACTGGGGTCACAGTGCCTCCGTCCCCCAGAGGCCACACTTCCTTGCAGCTCGAAAGCTTCTAAAGTTCCACCAGAAACATGGGGGCCACCCTCAGCATCCTTTCACATTTTATGAGGTTCCAACAGGAAGGCAGGAAGGCCTGTGAGACGGGATGGGGATGACTCTAGCCATCCCGGGGGAAGCAGGGGAGCAGGCTCAGCTGAGCTCCTGACTGCCAGCCATGAGAGCAGCCCGCCTTGGACAGCCAGCCCTGTATGTCCCGGACACCAGTGGGTGCATATGGAGCAGAAGAACTACCCGCCTCAGCCTGGTGACCCACCTGAATCACCAGTGGTAAGAATAATGCTTTTTCTTAAGCCACCAAGTTTGGGGTGTTTTTCACATATCAGTAGATAGGAATAGTAATAATTTACACATACATTATGTGTACTGTTTGTCACCTGCTCCCCTTGACTCCCCCTGAGCTAGAATGCATCTCCACAGGGTACAGAGCTCTCTTCTGATCACTGATGTATCCCCAGCACCTATACTGGTACCTGAAGCTTAGTATGTATTTATGGACTGAATGGAGAAACTGTTCATTTGAGCTATGGTTTTGGATGTTATTTTAAGGGAGGATCCCTATAAATATAATTCACTCATTTTTTTTTAAAGTGGGACCGAATATTGAGTTCCATTATTTTTTCAGAATTTATTATGATACCAAAATGCCATGTTACTGACTGATGTGGAGTGTTGTATGAATGCATTTCCTAACCTTGTATTTCTTGTATTGACTTAATATCAGGGATTGCTCTTATTATGAGCTTCATAATTTGACTTCCTTTTTTTGGTAGAGGAGTTTTACATGCATGTTTTTTTTGGTAAAAGGGGTCCATATTTATCTTATTGTTTTGTTTTTTTTTAAATTTGGTTTCTGAGTATTACATGCTTCATAAAAAAAGTGAGTTGATTTATTTTATAGTGCAAAATGTATACCCTTTGCATTGAAGTAATAATAATAATAATAATACAAAGAACAGGAAGAACAGCAAACCCAAGCAGCTTGCCCAGAGTCGTGCTGCCAGTTAAGTGGCAGAGCTGCAGCTTGAGTATTTCCTTGAATGAGTTGTTCTAGGAATGAAGCTTTCCTTGAAGTTGATTTTCAAGAAATGTCAAAAATATTCCAGCTGCTATGAAATTACAGAACAAAACCCATTTCATTCAATGAATTGTGCAGAGACAAGACAAATCAAAATATGGGAGAAAGAGTGTCTTTGGCAGTGACTCATCTTGCCTTTTGGTTTTATTTTTATTTATTTTTTTTCATTAAAATTTATCAAGGTGACAATGGTTAGCAAAATTACATAGGTTTCAAGTATACAATTCTGTAATACATCAGAGAAATGTAAATAAAAAACCCTGGTTAGAATGGCTATCATCAACAAGACAAATAATAACAAGTGTTGGAGAGGCCTTCTGGTTTTCGAGTGAACAAGGGGAACTTCCCCTGAGAGCCTGCTGTATCTTTGCTTCTGGAAACTGTCCCTCCTGCAGTGTGACTGAGGGAGACGTTTGGTACTCACACCCACGCTGTAAAGGCCAGACTGCTGGGAATTAACATTGCAACTGACCGATTGCATTACCATGGAATGGGCAGAAAATGCAAGGCTGGTGTGGGGAAAACACCAGGGAGAGAGCCTGATACCATAGCAGGAGGGCCCACAGTTAAAGGAAGGGATGGGAAAGTTCCCAGATCCTTAAAACTAGCCATCCAGGCCAGCTTGGCTCTCGATTAGTTCATGGACAAGCTCCCAGAGAGACATAAGGACCCAGAGTGCAGTGACATGGATTCTTTATTTTTAAATGATGACCACAGGTTTGGGGTGGTAGGATATCCTCTCAGCTGCATAGGGAACACGAGGGCTGCGGTGTGTTTGGTCATCTAGTCTAGACGGATGCTTTGTTCATTCCTTCACCTGGGAACAGGCATCACAAGATAAAAATATTCCTGTAATTATAAAAGTGTGGAAATTCTGGGTTTCTTTACCACAGGGTTCTTCAATGGCTAAAACAACGTGTGATATGAGTCTCCAAGAAGGTAATTATACAGTGTTTCCAGGTAGTCTACCATCAGTCTTTTTTAGCATCTTTGGGAACTCACCCGGTCACCCAAAACTCTGTGTTTCTGGAGTATCATTTGATAATGGAGCTCCCAGTTCTGTTCATGGGACTTCTTTAAGTTAGAGTTAAGCTTCACCCAGGGCAACACAGAAAGAAAAACAGTATTTCAGGCAGACAGTAAGATGTGGGGCGGTTTCACTTCCCGTTACCCAGTTCTTCACTGGAGCCATCCTGGGTGACGAGACATGGCCGTGTTTTCTGGCACTTCCCACCAGCTCCATAGGTGCTCATAGTGGCCTCCCCCATAGGAAGTCCCACAGGGGTGCTCAATGTCCTGAGGAGATACAAGTAGGGCGTGAACCTCGTCTACTCTACTCATGTTACAATGCAAGCTTAAGATAGCACTGTCTCTTCAATTTAAATTGTGTCGTTGTGATGGTAGAGTCTCTTTGGAGAAAGTGCTTCACTTTCCAAATGTCTTCTCTTCTCCTTTTTTCTCTCCAGTAGGACCACGAGGCACACACATTTTATGGTCTCCTAGCTGTAGGAGAGACAGAGCACTAGATCTGGTGTCCTTGAACTCCCATCTGGTTTCTCTTTCTTATGTGACTTGTCCATAGACTCTGGTCCTATCTGGCTTCCTGGGGTGCTGTGTCCACACCTCCCACTGGAGTACTTGGTTCCAGCCGTTTTTGCTGTTTCCCAGGCCCTAGTATCCTTGAATGTCGCTGGCTGATCTCGGGTCTGCAGTCTACAACCTCTCTGAGCCCAACTGTATCGCCTCTCCAGAGCACATGGGAAGTTCGGGTCCCTTCAAGGACACATGCGCGGAGGCAGGGACACTACTTTAGGCTCATTCATCTACCCATGATTCTTCACCAACACAACAGTATTTCATTTCTGCACTAGTGCATGGCTGAATGAGTAGTGCCCTGGGATTCCAAATGGGGAATGTTTCTTTCATTTGAGGTTTCTCTTTCAGCTACTTACCATCCCTGAGTACCTCTGGGGAGGAATGATGGGACACATTTGTCTCTGTGGACACATTTGTCACTTCCCTTCTCTCTCTCTTTCTCTCTTCACGCAGACCTGACAGGATAGACTTTACTTTATATCACATCCTTCCCTCCCCAGCCCTGGCTAAAGCAGAACTTGAATGTCACATTTCCCAGTGTCATGCAGGTTATCATGCGGGGTTTCTGGTCCCGCTCCTCACATAAAAACGCAGGATATGGCGAGGCCAAACAGGAACACCCACAGAGCCATAGGTAGGGGAGTCACACCACTATATTCTCACTGGCAGCTGGGTTGGAGGTACAAGAAGCAGGAGCCACACGATCTGCAAGCCACCATCCACTTCTCTGTCTGTCAACCAACCAACCTGTCTGCGTAGCCATGGCAGTTATATCAGTGGCTAACTGGCTAACTCGTTACAGTACTACCCGAGCCAGCACTGATTTATGTGAGGCCGAGAGTCTGGAAACTGTTCTCTGGGACTCTGTCCCCACACCCAGGTCTAGCTTTTAATGGAAACGTAAAAAAAAAAAAAAAAAAAAGGAAAATCCTTGACTTACAAAACAAATGTTGCTGCAAAGTTGAAAATCCTTTTCTGGATATCAGAATGTAATATTGAATCATTCTTCCTTTTTGTATAGTAGTAAACTTAAATATCCCTGAAGGAAATGATTTCTCTGACAGGGTAAGGCCGAGGTCAGTACAAACATGCAAAAGAGAAAAGAGAATTAATATATTTCAACAATATAGCAATAGTGTTCCCCATTTAATTGTAGTCCCTTTTTTTTAAAGCAAGAAATGGTCAGAAAAAATTCAATCAATCTTACTCATTCCCTCTTCCATTTCCTCCATCTGTCACTTGAACTTTCTATAAATTCACTTTTGAAACTGAGTATAGTTGTCACAATGTGAGCCTCTATAAGAAATAGAAAACCCATTCAAACCGGTTTAAACAGGGCTTTCCTGACTCAGCAAGGCTGATGCGGCTGCTCAGCGAAATCACAGGCCACAGGTCCCCTCTGTCTCTGCCTTCCTCAGCTTTGCCCACTGCGGGCTTCCCTCATAGAGGCACGTGGGTGAGTCCTACTAGGCAACGTAACTAGAAACAGCCATTTCCAGGGGAAGAAAAGAAACTTGTCTGCTGTGCCTTCCACTAAAGAGTGAGAAATCTGGAGTTGCTATCCAAACACTACCTTTCAGGATGGAGACCTCACCTTCCAGCCGCCAGGAATGTTGACTGATGTCCTCTCACTGCCGAGTCCCTCCCAGGACTGGACTTGTCTTTAGAGGCTGCCAAGCTTAAGGTCATACCCCTCCTTGGGGTCTAGCCCTGAGGCATCCTTTAATCAGTAACTGGTCCCAGCTCCTCTGTTGCAACCCAGTGAAATTAACTTTCTACTCTTCCCAATCCATTTTCCCTCCCTTCTTTACACATGTGTTCCTGGGAGCACTGCGTGGTAAATCGCTTGTATCTTTCTCCCATGGAATCAATCCAGTCTAAAAGAGTTCCTATGAGGAGTGGGCCTAAAAAAGATGACTTTGAAATTATGTGTTAATATTTTAGATAGAGACCCCCTGCCAGCCCGCTGGCGATGAGGACTCCATCATTGGTAGTAGCCCTTCCCAATAAGGGGCAATGCAACCGGCAAAAGTTTTACCGGTGGCAAAGTAGAGTGGGGATACCAGAGGAAGAGAATGCAAAAACCCTGTGCCCCTCTTAGGATCTATGCCAGACCTACCATGGAAGGAAGAGGAAAAAGGAATTAAGAAGGAATTAAGAGGTTCTGAGAAGGAGACACACTATAGTGGATATAATTAAGGCTGGGAAAGGCACCTGTCGAATATGTTCTATGGAAAAGGGCAGAAGAAAGTCCATTTTCAGAAACAGTAGGAAAGAGCATCATGAAGAAGATCAGACATGGCCATCCATGTCATCTGGGGCTCTGGAAAGGAGCTACTTTTACAAGACTGAGCTCTCTGATAGGAACAGAAACGACAGGAGCCAGAAATAATAAAGGCCAGCTTTAGGTGCTGAACTGCCCGAGTTCAGGTGGGCGGCATTATCATAATGAACAAAGTTGGACTGGTAGCTGGGGACCTGCAGAGAGCTGTGGAGGCGAGTCATACAACACACTGCTCCTTGGGACAAGATGGATGGCAGCCAACAGTACATTGCCCCACTGAGCTGAAAGAAATCAAGGATGCACAAGGAGTAAGTACATGACTAAAGCCCGCTGACCAAGGAAAAGTCCAATTCCTTATGTGATTTCTGGAGCTGAGCCACATCGTAGCCCTAGATCCATTAACGAAGGGAGAGGCCAAATCTCCATTAGGAAGGACCTTGTAACACCACACGAAGTGTACAGAATAATCATTCTTCTAGTCCAAGGATTGACAAACTGTGGCTTGTGTGCCACATCTAGCCCACTGCCTGTTTTTATAAATAACACTGGAACACAGTCATACTCCATCATTTACTGTTGCATATATCTGCTTTGTGCTGATGCAGAGATGAATTGTTGCAGCAGAGACCACATGGCATGCAAAGCCAAAAATATGTGCACTGTTTACCTTTACAGATGAAATTTGCTGACCCCTGTGCTAATCCTTCCCCAAAGTGATCTGTGGCAAGTTACTCAATTAATTCTACTCTGGGAAAAAGAAAAGACCTGAACATTTAAAAATATCCCTCAATATAGGACCTGAGTTGACACCAATAACTAACATCTGAAGTGTCTTTACACGCCTAGAGTGGGGGAATATGGTAAATAATGAAATCCTGGCCCACGTCAGCCTCTCAGTAGGTCGACTGGGCCTGCAGATCCAAAGTGGAGGGCATTTCTCGGCCCCCGGAAGATACAGTTTTGAAATGGATGGTTGGCAGAATCTTTATATTATGTCCTTGGCCTGTGGTGTAAGAGCTTTCGTATTGGGGAAGGCCAAGTGGAAAGCTCTGCAACTGTTCACCCCTTGTTTAGATCAAGACAGTAAATCAAAAGGTTGTCACATCCTCAGGAGAATGACAGGTGCCATTTCCTAAAGGACCAATAGGATGCAGAAGTGGTGATCACCATCATATCCTCATTTCATTCATTTGTCTGTACCCTACAAACATCAGAAGGCTCCTGGGGGATATTCCAAGGAGGAATATTCCAAGCTTCACCAAAAAGTAGCCCAAATTGAAACTGCTATGCCAGATGTAGGATTTCTGCTAGAGCAGATTCAAACAACCTCAGAGACATAATAGGCCACTGATGTCTGGCGAGCACATTCTTTTCTGTTGTTCTCATTAGGAAGGAAGGTCAGAAGCAAGTCCCATTCACATGGGATGAACAGCAGGACATGTGAACAGTGTTGTCCATGGCTGTTAGATCTCCTTCCGCAGTCATAATATAGTCCAGAGGGACCTAGAGCATTGGAACATTCTGTGAGTCTTGCACTCTTTCCTGTATGGGTACCATCATGTTAACCAGACAGGATGAGCAAGAAGTGACAAATATGTTGGAGACTTTGGCAAGACACATGTGCACCAGAGGATGAAATAAACCCATGAAAGATTCAGAGGCCCACCATATCAGTGAAATATTTAGAGTTCAGAAGATCTAGTATATGTCAAGAATCACCTTAAAGCAGGAGAATTGTTCAAGTCCTTAACAATAAAGAGAAGCACAATGTCTAGGGAATGTGGTGGAAGCATATGCCATGACCAGAAATGATGTTCTGACCTATATAGTATTGGGTGACACAAAGAGCTGCCCGCTTTGAGTGGGGCGCAAAGCAGAGAAAAGCTCAGCAGCAAGCTGAGTCCAGGATATCAGCAAGCAGGTCCTGGATCAGGCACAGATGGCTTAGAGCCTGTGGCACACAACTCTCCATGCAGATGTATTTGTTTGTGTGTGTGTGAGGGGGAGAGGGGCATGGGGAGACATCTTGTGGAGTTTAGGGCAGGCCACAACAAAAGGATCATAACCGAGATCCCTTAGCATCTTGGAGCAGGGTCCTACCCCCTGCAGCAGATATGCCATTCAAAAACCAATTTCTGAGATGCTGTGTGGCCCTGGTAGAGGTGGGCCTGGCCATATGGCCAGCGCTGCCCATCAAGAGCTTGGTCTGTCAGATTCACCATCCAAAAGCGGGGTGGGAAATCAGCAGTCTACTGAGGTGAAGGCTGCGTTTCTGGAACTGGGAGCAGGTTGGCCACAGGGTAACAGTAAGCACTGCGAGCTGCAGCTCAGGGCCATATGTCACCACCACAACCACATCCACAGCTCTCCCTCAGCTCACACACATGACCGAATGGGACGTTCCAATAATCAGCTATGGCAGAGGAAGAAATTGATTCATGAATGGGTTCACTTGGTATGTGAGTTCCAGTCCAAAATGGACTACTGCTGCATTACAGCCTCATCAGGGGTGGCCTGAAGGACAGTGGCAAGTGACAGTTTTCCCAGGGGTCACAGTTTTGAGTAGTTTACTTGGAAATCTCACTTGTGTGGAGAAAGAGTAGGTCAATGCAAGAATATACATGGGTTCATGGGCCATTTTATATGACTTGGCTTTTGATCAGGAATTTTGGGGGAGAGTGATTAGAAGACAGGGCATGAAGAGGTCTGGAGAACAGACAGTGGATGAATCTATGGGCAAGAGAATAAAGTGTGAAAATCTCTGAATTACGTACTGACACCCACCAAAGAACATTCATCATATAAGAAGCGTGAACAACCAATCAGACTGAGGATTAGTCAATTGACATCAGCCAGCCTCTAATATGAGCCATCCTATTCCTGCTTTGTGCTATGACACCAGAGGTGAATAGTTGCAACAGAGACCATATGGTCTGCAAAGCCAAAAATATGTACACTCTAATCTTCACAGATGAAGTTTGCTGACTGGGCATAATGAGGCCTGGAGGACAGCCAGGTGGGCCTGTTAGCACACTGGGTCCACAGCAAGTCGCCACGGTGATGGGAACGAGCTCACGCATCAGCCTAATGGCTTCCACTACTCGAGGCTGACCTAGCTCTGTCACTGACGAAACACCAACCTGGTGCTTTCACATAGCGCATCCCCCAAAAGGCCAACCAGCAACTTGGTGGGGTTACAAGGCATCCCTTCCACCTTGGAAGAGAACACATTTATCGTGATGGAAATTGATTTATATTCTAGATAAATGCTTGACTTTCCTGCCTGTGAAAGCTCAGCCTCCAATGGCTTACAGAAATGCTGCACATCTTCTCAGACCAAGGAACCCACTTTGCAGCAAAGAAGGTGTGACTATAGTGGCACGTGAACATGGACCTTTGGTCTTATCGCTTACCACATCACCCAGAAGCTGATGGCCTGATGGAACCATTAAGAAGACTTAAGAAGGCCCGATGGCAGTGCCAGCTTGGAGATGACACTCTGCAGGGACGGGGCGCCGTCTTCCAGGGTACACGATCATGTTATGGTGCTATGTCCCCAGTAGGTGGAACACACGTGTCTGGGAACCACGCCGTGCCTACCATCACTCCCCTGGCCCATGTTGGAGATAGCTTGAGTATCTCCTCCCAGCAGCTTTATGTTCTGTGTATCTAGAGAGCTTCCACCAAGGCTCATAGTAAGAGTCCCATTAAACGTAACCTTCACTTGCTGCCTGGTCAGTTTGAGTTCTTCATGCTGAGAGGCTAGGAGGCAAGAAGAGGAGTCATTGGCCCTGATGGTCGGAGGAGGTGGGCTACTTCCCACAATGGGGCATGGAGGAAGAATGTGTGCGCCCAGGCAGCTGACCCGCGGGATATTAGGTGGCACTCCCTGGCCTCACTTTGATGATGAATAGACAGAGCCTGCACCCACAGTCTGAGAAGAGCTTGGTGAGAAGAAGCTCGACCCTCAGGGGTCTCGGTCATCACACCAGGGATGACCCCTGGACCATCAGCATGCTAGTGAAGAGTGAAGAGAATCTAAGATGAACAGTGGGTTGCGAGACGGTAAGTATCAGTTGCAGCCTGGAGATAAGTTCCAGAGGCTGGAATATGGCACCTGCCACTATTTTTTGTTTTTCTTTTTTGGCTGTTTTCCCAGTAAGAAGATCAACCAAAACACTAGGAGAGCTGCTTCCAGATGGAATGAACTTCCTGCACTAATCAACACAAAGTGAGCCGTGTAGGGATGCACTGCAGCAGACTGGGGACAGACTGTGGTGTGGCACCAGAACCCCTTCAAGGCTGAGGCACTGCTTCCCCCACTGCTGGTGGTCTTGTTGCCGAACGCTCACAGCAGAGGCCCTGCTGAGAAAGGGGTCCCATAGCAGGTGGTGCCTGCTTCCAGGGCAAGAGGAAGAAAATGCTCAATGGCCTGACTTCCGCTTCGCCTCTGAGGGGTTACCACAGGCCCAGGGCCACCCTTGGCTTGGCTGAGGACTTTGTGCACACCAGCCACTCCTGCCTTCCACACCTTCTTAGTCCTTGTTCCCAAGACTACTCCTCAATCAATCACCAGCATTGGAACACCTAGCTATGAGTTTTTTTCCAGGGAACCCTACTGAAGCCATAAACCCCACCCAGAAATGCTCCCCAGGCAACATCTTCCCAATCTGACTGGATAGAATTGAGTCATGTGCCTATTCTTCAGCCATTGACCAATCGGAAGAGTGGATTTTCTTGCTTGGATTGAACCAGTTTGGGGGCATGGAATGCATGTAGGAAGTCAACCAAATGACCACTCTCTGTGGGATGTTGGAAGTCAGTGACCAGCCCACTGACCTCCCCAGAGGTCACATGCTTCTGGAGCTGTGTTATCACCAAGCTAGGTGGATGGCAGCTGCCCTGGATTCTTTGTGGCACTGAGCCGGGGACGTGTTACATGCCTTCCTGGCACCTGCCTCTCAGAGGAGCAGAGCAGCTGCTGGAGTGGTTAGTGTCTAATGCAAAGCTTGCAGTGGCGGCCCCATTTCATGCACACCAAAACACATGTGGGTGAAATATTTAAATTTCTAAGTGCTATAGTCACCCTCCATAAAAATAAACGTCAAATGTTTAGTGCTTCCCTGTAAAAAATTAACAAGATAAAAAACATCGCAGGTGGATTCAAGACTCAGGCCTCCCTGCTGAGGACTTTCTTATCATGTTAGGATCTCAAGGGTACAAAGCTGGAAGTCCCACATATGCTGCTGGGGACTGTAGTTCAGAGAATGTAAAAGGAGTTTTAAAAAAATAAAAGGAGAGAATCTGTGGCCAAATATGTTCCATAATGCTCAACAACAATGAGAAATAGGTTTCTTTACCGTGCGGTTCCTGAGAGTGCTCAGGGGGAGACCTGCCAGTGACCTCAGGGCACCTCTTGTAATGACGGCTGGGTTTCCTTCTTACTTTGCAAGCGTGGCTGGACCAGCAACGCCACATTCAGCCTGTTGTGGGCTGTTCAGAGCATACCGCAGTGCACAGCACAGCCGTTTTTCATATCTGAATGTGACTGGAAGATCCCGGTGCTATAGGAACATACACGAAGTACTTCCTGGCACAGGATGAGTTTGTTTCTTTTCCCTAGTCAATATCAGAATTAAAAGATTTTGTGTTGAGTAATATGTCTAGTGCTGTTCTGAGCAAGGGACGGGAGAAAAGTGACTGCGTCATACCAGGCATCAGGACCTTCTGTCAGCTTGCTTTCAGTGACCTCTGACACTGGCTGTCACGTGGCACTAGTACACGCAGCCCCGCAAGTCTGCCAAAGCCTCTATTTTAGGCGTGTCTTGTTTTCATCTCTTGGCACCACATTCGATCATGAATATTCACGGTAATCTTGTGAGTGGTTAAGAAAATCAACAACAGGGTTTCTTTAAAATTTTAAAGCTCTGCAAGTAATGTGGTTATTCAACACATAGACCCAAATGATGAAAGATGCATTCTTAACAGTATTATAACTAAATGCAATTAAAAACTGAGTTATATTATGTACAGTTTTATTAAGGTTTTGATTCTTTTTATTACCTTCTGAAGTTTTATGTCTTTCTTTTTATATTTTTTGTGAATATTTGCAGGTTTTAACAGCTTAGATGGGCGAAGAGATAGAGTGTGAAAGCATCGGAAGTGCCACTCAGCAGTGGAATTTTAGGATGAGCATCGGGGGAAGGTCGACAAAGGAAGCTCTTAAGGTGGCTTTGTGCAACCAAAATTAATCCAAAGTAACCTGGAAACAAAAACACCTTGCAGCAAGAAAAAAATCTACTTTTCTATTGAAGTTGCTCATTGCACCCCTGACCAGGTCATGGAAATAGCCCTAAGAACACACAAGGCTCGACGATAATTTTGCAACAGCTCATGACCTAAGAATGCACCATGTTCTAGAATGTACTGCAGGTCCTTGGATCTCATCCCTGGACGTTATTTCCGGAAAGGTGTAAACAGTGTTGTTACTCTTCTGTGTAGGACCCTGCCTGGGAGGAGAGGCTGCAGTGTGTCACATGCTTCCGTCGTCCATCCTGCTGGGGGCTAGTTTTGACTTAAACCTGCTTCCAGGGGACAGGTTGGGAGGGAAGTTGAGTGAGCTGCTTCCTTCCTCATGTTTGAGAAATGCACAGTGGCTGGCATGCAGGCAGAGCCGCTTGGTAAAGCAGCTTGCTAAGGCCTGGCAGAGCTAGTACTTACAAAACAAAACAGAACAGAACAAAACAGAACAAAATTCAGTTTAAAGGACACTGTGTCTCTGGATATTCATTCTCAGAAAAATATAATCTTGATGGAAATTAGCAAGAAGCAAGGGTGAAGTATTTTCATGGAGACAAGCATGAGGACCTAACTATATATTTATAGAAAGACTCAGCTCAGATCTCGTTCTGCCTCCCTTGCCTGGCAAATCTCTTTACAATGAGCGAGTGAGGGACACAGGGTCTGGATGACCAGGTATGAAGTGTCACAAGGGCTCAGTGCCCCTAGCACCCCTTTCCCCAAGGACACAAAAAGGTAGGGCAGAGTCATGTCCACAATCCATGCTCTGTAACCTGGATCTCCAAAGGAGGAATGAGTTCATTTAAATATTTTTCCCACATATTTTCCCCTATTACCTTTCACAAGTTTAAAAAATGGTTCTGGAATCTAAATACAGTTGATGGTCTTCCCGGAATCACATCGTATCCTAAGATTTTATCAAATAAGACAGATTTTCTTTAATAATACATACTTAGTTGGTCTTGAGTCCCAGGGCTAAGGTGTGAATGAAATGTCACCATATAGCTGTCACCATAAAGATGGCCTTTATCAGATAACCTCAGAGCAGTGCTCTTGGACTGTGCCTCTATGTATAGGCTGAGTGGTTATGTCCCTGCATCGATATGTGGAAGCCCAACCCCTGATATGACTGTATCTGAAGATGGGCCTTCACAGAAGTAATTAAGGTTAAATGAGGTCAAAAGGGTGGGGGCCTGATCCAATAGGACTGGTGTCTTCATAAGAAGAGATACAAGAGAAAGCGTCTCTCTCTCTCTCTCTCTCTCTCTCTCTCTCTCTCTCTCTCCTTCTCTCTCTCTGTCTGTCTGTCTCTCACTCTCACTCTCCCTCCTCCTCTTCCTCCTCCTCCTCCTCCTTGTCCTCCCCCCTCCCACCTCTGGTGCACATAAAAGAGGTTGTGTGAGCACACAGTGAGATGACAGCTGCCTGCAGTCCAAGAGGAGGCCTCATAATGAAACCTACTTTGCCAGCAACTTGAGGTCAGACTTTTAGCCTGCAGAACTGTGATAAATAAATTTCTGTTGTTTAAGCTGCCCAGCCTGTGGTATTTTGTTATGGCAGCCTGAGCTCACTAGCACATAGGAGCAAGCACCCCTCTCCATTTTTGTCTGGAGTGCTAACGATAACTACAACTCTAATAATATAACAGCTTTACCATTTAGTGATCACTTGCTATGTGATCACTTTAATTTTGATTCATTTCTCCTTTTGCTGTGGGTGCCTTTGCTTTCATGTCCTTGTGGTGTCCTGGGCCACAATCTGTAGGGAGGCTTTCGTATCACCATGAGGACAGCATGCCATGTTCAGGCAGGTTGGCGCAGTGTCACTTAGCTGAGGCCCGTGACAGAAACCTGCGCTGCAGCCTCAGTTTTATATATTTTCTTTCCCTTTGGATTTATAGAAATTTAACAGATTATATTTGTTTTATTTCAGAATCGGGGGCTTGTGAAAATCCTTTGGGTAATAGCTGATCACGTAAGTCTCCTGGGTTCATGCGTCTAACCACACTGTGTTTGGAGTAAGGCCGTCCCTACGGAAATTGGTGCAATGTAGCCTCTTACACTGTGGGAGCGGAGGGAACAGAAAGAGAAAAGTGGCATCCGGAGCTCTTTCCCCCAGTCATATCACTTTTGTCCTTAACCACGTCACTCATTTGAGCCTGCAGAATTCTGCCGTGAGTCAGGGGTACTGCCTCTCTCACTACTTGCTTTTATCCCAATGGGGAGCTGAATGATAGCTGGAAACACATTGTTGCGACATGAGCCATGGGACCGGTGCCCAGACAGAAACAGGGGTGCCAGGAGCTGGGTCAGAGGTGAGGAGAGGCGAGTGCCAGGGCCTTGCCCCATTGGCTTCTAAAGCAAGATTCAGATTGGATAATCCCCTTTGCTCCACTTTTCAAATGGCCCTCACACGGGGCTACGACCCTCCCTGCTTTAAATCTGCACATTCCTTCTGCTGCCCTTGTGTTTCCGTTCATTTCAGCTTCGGTCATTCATGTGACAACTGGTTGGAGGGTGGACGAAGAAGATAGAGCCTCCATTTTGGCCCCAGGAGGGTTTTATCATGACGGTTGCTTGGTTTTATCAAGCCAACTTTGCTGATGGCCAAGATGAAGTCTCAAGTCAGAAAAGTCATTGAACATGTTCTCACTCAGGCATCCTACATTCTAAGCTTTGTTTTCAGTTGAAAGAGGAAAGCATTGTCCATTAAGATCCTTGCTGTGGCAACCATGTTTACCCCTGCACGGTCACAGGTGACATAAATCACATTGCCTTGCAGCTGACCAGTAGGTCTCCTCATTACAGGGCAGTATTGCTGTTGCAGTCCCATCTCTCTACACAAAATGTAAACCCAAAGCCCATTAGGAGCTTGTTCTCCTGGTAGATGCCAGCACTGCCAAAACTTTACCCAGATGTGGTCTGATCATCAAAGCAGAGTCAATTTGCAGGAATAAACCCTTCATCTTTGAGCACAAGCCACTAATTTTCTTTCTTTTCCAAACCTAGACTCATTGAGGTTGTGATTACACGGAAGACGCTGGCACAGGTCAGCACCACTTCATTGGGAAAAGCAGGTTCACTAGTCAAACTTACCAACCTTAAGTGGTTCTAAAATAAGACAAAGGAGATCTGTGTTCCTTTCTAGAACCTGTGACTAATTTGTTTGATAAATTGGGCCAGCAATTGAACTGGTAGCTTTTTTCCCCCTTTGATTGGCATTTAAGTAAGAATTGGAGAAATAGGCCTCAAACATTGGGTCCAAAACATGTACAAAAAGAATGGCTCCAAAATCCATTAGTAGGGACAATGGAAATTTATCACCTGTAACTTCAGGAATCAAATCAACATTTTTTTTCTATCCCTATGCTGTCTGCCATTTTTCCTTTTATCCCAATGCCTTTCTCTCATCCCTTCCTTTCCTTCTTTCCTTCTTTCTTTCTTTCCTTCCTTCCTTCCTTCCTCCCTCCCTCCCTCCCTCCCTCCCTCCCTTCCTTCCTTCCTTCCTTTATTCAACCAATGTGTCTTATATGCCCATATTATGCTAGGCCTCAGGAAAAAAAGGATGAAAACTTGTTTTCTATCCTTGCCAAGCTCGTCTTCTCTGGGAATCTCCATTTGATATGTGAACTATGATAAAGGCAGTGATGGAAGTCTGCACAGGAAACTGCAGGAGCATAAATGACACCTGACCGGTGAGTCACCGCTTGTGAGTGTCCCATAGGCTTCCTCGGGAGTTTAATTCTCAAAGGCTGGAGGGGAGTCAGATAGATGTAGGACAAAGAGGAGGTCAGGGTGTCTGTCCCAAGACTATGGAACATGGTGTGCAAAGATGTGGGCCCGAGACAGGAGTGTTTAGGTAGCACAGTCGTTCCTTATGCTAAAGCTCGGGATGCAGCTGGATGTGAAGGAAAGGGCACTGCAGATATAGGCAGAGCCAGTCTTGTAGGGCCTGATTTCCTCCACTCAGAGGTCTGGATGTTTTTGCAATGGGAGCCACAGAGGGACTTTAAGAGGACATGGGAATGATCAGTGTTGTGTTTAGAAACATATTTGGAGAAACTAAAGCTGCCCAGGGAACCTGTTAGGAGCCTATTGTAGCAGCCTTGACAGAAGATGAGTATGTCAATACCCAAGCCATTCTGGTGGGAGATATTTCAGATGTAGAAGCTCCTGACCTTTCTGACCCACTACGCCAAAAGTGGAAGAAGGATTATGCAATCTTTGGGTCTTCTACTGAGATTTCTTTCTAAGGAGCTGATGGCTCACGTACAATGGTGTTAAAAGCCTTGACACAGCCTTCCTTCCACAAATACCTTCCTCATTAGATCCCGACTTGTCTGGAGTTCCAACATGAGCATTTCGTATCTGTGTGCACTGAAATAAAAACTTGTCAGAGAGTGATCAAAGCCTGTGAGAGGATCAGAGAGTGATCCTCCACTGATGGAGGAGCAGAGCTCGTTGGGAGGGGTGATGGGGCTGCCACATGGCCTGAGTCACGCCCACCACCCAGCATTCCACAAGATGGCTATCTGTGCTCGAGTGAGAAGCACAAAAGGGAGAAACTGAGATATGCAAACTGGTGTAGACATGAGAGTGAACCCAAGACCAGAAAACAGTCCAAGTCTGAAAACAATAAGTTCAAGTCTCAACAAAGTCAGTCAGGGAGCAGAATCTAAGGGGTGGAGGGTGACACCCAGAAAACCTTCAGAAATGCTTCTTTTGTCCTTTTGATGAACTGAAAGATAAGCAGAGTTGCCTAGAACAGGGGGTCCAGCATGCAGACTTGGAGCCATGGGCGAGCGAGAGTCATACCGAGTAGAAATTAACCGAGAATCCCACCATGGCCACTTGCTGGTGCTAAGATGCCACTGCGTATCTCAGTTGATTCAGGGCAGCAAATTCATTCACACTGATTGAGTGGTGTCATCTCCACAAAAACAAAACAAAACAAATGCACAAAAAGGTGCCAAAGCTGTGACTGTTTGTTATGGACATTGTTAATTTTCTCCTAACTTTCTTGGTGCAGAGAGAGCACCCTCCCCTTCACTTTGTTTTGGGGGCTCACTAACCTCAGAAGATGACAATATGAAAGTGTGAAGCACAGAGATGGATCCAAGGTAGATACTAAACTAAATCATTCATTAAAAAACGAGCTGAAGCAGAAAAATGCTTTGAGTGCGTCTCATTGGTTAGGCACTTTGTCTGTGTTATTTCTAAATATCAAGTTCATCCTGAGAGACAACTGTATTATCTTGATTTAGTGGATGAGGCAACCCCTGGGAAAGTGTCAATAACTTGTCCAAACTTCCCAGCTGCTCAGCAGGAGGCTGGGTTCAAACCAAGATCTGACTCCAAAAGGTATGCTTTTAAAAGGGAAATGTGAGTGGAAAAAGATGGCCTGCAGTCTGTTAACATTTCTTTTAATGAGAACATGTGTCTTTCCCTCAAGGTATTATGTAGATCAACCTAGAATATTCTATTTTTTTTTCTCTAGGGCTCAAGGGAAGTGGAGGTGGGGAAGAGGAGGTCAATTTTAATCTTTTAGTTATAAATGTCTAGGAGTAAATTCCACTTCTTTCCTTGGCCATCCTGCAAGTTCTCCAATATGTCCACCCACCTCTCACGGTGCCCGTGAAACACACCCATGAACTTCATCATCCATTAACTTTATTATGGTAACTGGTCATAATTTTCTCCTTATTAAATGATACTCGGTGATTCAGCATCTACTTAGAGGACAAGTTGGTTCAAGACTTGAAAAGGAAGCAACCCAACCGCCCCTTGGAGAGGGCCACTCGTGGGCATGTGTCCTGATCTCAGGCTCTCCTGGCCCTATATGTTTGAACAGAAGTCAGAAGAAGGCAGTTTGGGAATCTAGAATGTACTGAGCAGTTTGTAAATGAAACAAGGGAGTGTGAGATCCAGGATCTTCCATATTCTACAAATCACAAGTGTTTTTTTCATCTGCACATGTGCTAAAGGCTCCTGTAGTCAGTCCTGGGAGTCCAAAGGTGCCTGGTCTTTACCACATAGAGCGTGATGAGAGAGCCACTCCAGCCTAGTGAGGTTTTATAAATTTCCCACTAGCATTCAACTAATACAGTGGAACAAAGAAATTCTATCTATATCTACATCGATATCTGTATCATTTCTCTGTACCTATTCAGATATAGCTATCACTTCAAAAAGAATTTCCAGAACAGCTGGGGAGAAACCCAGCACATGCCTCTCTCAAGACAGCGAGGCATCTGCCGCAGCCAGTGCTGGACAGACCAATGGACACCCAGGCCTCTGCTTGGCCACCAGGGCTGACCCCAATGGGAGCCTCTCCCCTGAGGGCCATGAGCTCACAGAACAGTGATTGCTAGACGGCTGGGCATGAGGGGCAGGGAGAACAGGGTGTGTGAACTTTCAAAGGACAAACACACAAGAAATTCTTCTTCAGCTCTTTCACTGGGGCCTCTGTGTCTTTGAGACCAGTTTAATGCAACTGGGCCTGTATTAGGTATTGTGAGCCCGCGACTCTCTCACCACTAAAGGCCTCCCGTGATTTTGCACATGCAGAGATTCTAAGCTGGATGCACAGATCATGGAGCTTGCAGTGGGTTAGCTGAGCTCTGGCTGTGTTGGGACATGTCTCCCAACACAGCCCAGGCTTTCGACTCTGCCACCCAGAGGCAGTGGCCCCCTGGGGGAATTATCTTCTTGGCAATATCTCTTCTCAGCTTATTAGATGAATAGCAACATTTTCTGTTGTTTTAATTCTACATTATTTTTTCTGTTTAATTATTTAAATTATTTACTTTTTAAAAAATTGTGGTCAAATATACATAACATAAAATTTGCCATTTTGACCATCTTTAAGTGTACAGTTCATTGGCATTAAGGACATTGACAATGTTGTGAAAATATCACTGCCGTCCGTCTCCAGAACTTTTTCATCTTGCACAACTGGAACTCTGTCCCCATTAAACACTCTCCATCCCCCATCCCACAGCCCTTGGTTCTCACATTCTACTTTCTGTCTGTGAATATGACTACTCTAAGGATCTCATATAAGCAAAAGTATTCAGTATTTGTCCTTTGTTCACTGGTTTATTTCACTCGGCAAAATGTCCTCAAATTCATCCATGTTGGAACATATGTCAGAATTTCCTTCCTTTCTAAGGCTGACCCATATTCCATTGCATGGATAGACCACATTTTTTTTACCTATCCAGCTATTATTGATGGACACTTGAGGTACTTCCACTTTTTGGTTATTGTAAGTAATAGTGCTATGAAGATGGGTGTAAAATATCTCATGTTCCACTTAATTCTGCTTTGAAACAAGAAAACTGAATGTTGTTAAGCCTTTTTTCCTCCTCTGTGTAATAAACAAATGTGGCTGCTTCTGATCCTGGGTAATAATATGTTACTAATACTAACCAAGTAAGCCCTTTCTTTTTTGCAACATCTGAATAACAAGACAAATTAACTCAGAGTATTAAAATGCCACCGCAGATTTTGGCGAGGTGCCAAGGATCATTGAAACCATCATGAAATCCATTTCACCCACTAAATTCTTGGGTCTAACCGCATCAGAGGACTTTTTAAACATGAGCCCTATAAATTGTAACTTGACCACATAGTTCAAGTGTGTAGTTCTGACCCTCTCAGACCTGCAGGGAGCGGTCCATATGCTAATACGTGTGCAACTAACTCTAAGATAAGCTACCCCATACACGGGTGCAATCCCCAGACCAAGAGGGCAGGTTGACTCAGGGAGGACTCATCTCTGAGTCCATGCTGGCCAGCACAGTTAAGAGAAAATAAGGGAAAGCAGGTACTACTACTGGGATCATAAACCAAGTGCATTGCTTATCATCCAGGCCTTCCATTGACTCAGGAAAGCCAACTGAAATGGATCCTGGCATGGTCCATGCACCTTGTTTCTCAGGATGCCTGAGACTCAACAGATCAATGGGTCCCTGAAGACCAGCATTAGCGTCATTGAGGGGTCACAGCCAGCAAGTCACAGTAGCAGGAAAGAAACTGTGTGGCAGGTGAGGCCTGTGGGTCCAGGAGACCAGTGTTGCCTTGGGTTTTGTGCCACTCCACGCGGTGTGCTAGGCAGCACCACAGGACCTGTGAGCTCCCGAGTGACCACTAGGAGGCACTAACAGAGGTCAAGGGTCCAGAGAGGGATCAGAGCTCTTCATCAGCCTTCCCAGCTTCCTACATATCGGCTCCAGTATTGTCCATGGTAGTGATGACTGCAGGTCAGCGAGAAGGTTCCCTGTTCCCAAAAATACCTATCTGCTGTGTGATGATTGAAATAGTCTCATTTTCCAGTTTGAGATGTAGCTTAACTTAAAATGAACATCTTCTTGAGATGTAGCTTAACTTAAAATGAACATCTCTGGTTTCCAACGAGACTGAGTAAATAATTAATGGAATTGGAAAAAGGAGGAAAGCTCAATGGTTCTGGGTGTCAGAGGTTAAAATATAAGAAGCATATTAGAGGAGAAGAGAGAGCCCAGAAATGGCAGATATGGGTTTCATTGAAGATCAACTATGTATTTTTCTAACTTACATTAAGGGTGAAGCTTACAGTCAGAAGTGCTAGAAGCTTACAGTCATGTGTGGACCAGTCTGTCCCTTAGTGTAGTAGCCACAGTGAGGGCATTGCAGGAACTCAAACACTGGGAACCTTTATTGCAACTACATCTCAGCAAAGTCTGGTCAACCATGCTCCTTTAGTAGTGTCAAGTGATCCAGAATGTGTGTGTCAGACCGCAGGGCTGAGCTCTGAAGTCAGTTGGTGGATCAGTTGATGGTATACATAACAGTAATAGCAACGGCAATTGGTGAAATTAGATTTGTGTGTTTAATAGTCATAATAACAGCAATGACACTAAAATCGTAAAAAGGAGAATGTGATAGCAGAATTCATAAAAAATGCCTAGAGTAAAAGATTTGCTAAAATTTTCCTACGATAATGATCCTCAGGGATGTTATGTGAGTGTCATTACCCCCTGATATGATGAGATAAAAAGGACATCTCATCTCTGTGGTATTCTTCTCTGAAACCCATTAGCATAGTCTAGTCATGAGAAAAATATCAGGCATACCCCAATTGAGGAACATTCTGCAAAATATATTACCAGCACCTCTCAAAGTTGTCAAGGTCATGAGAAACAAAGACTGGCTAAGAAACCATCACAGATGTGAGTAGACAAAAGAGACGTGATGACTAAATATGATGCAGTACTCTGGCTTGGATCATCAAACAGAAGAGGACATTAATGGGGAAACTAAACAGAGACTGAGCACAGTCTGGGGGTTAGTAAATGGTAGTGCATGAATGCTGGTCTCTTAGTTTTGAGAAATGAAGTATAGTGACATAAGATGACAACATTAGGGCAAACAGAAACTGACTGAGGGGTATATGAGAATGCTCTACGTTCTCTTTGAAACTTTTCTGTCACCCTCAAATTATTCACCCAAAAGATTACTTTGAAAGCAGAGAGATGACAATTTTAAGAAAGCATCAAAAAGGAAATGCTAGAGATCAAAAACACCATAACAGGTCTGAAACATGACCTTGATGGGCCCTCCCATAGACTGGGCATGATTGAGGAAAAACATCTCTGAACTTGAGGATATGCCAATAGAAACTGCCCAAACTGAAAAGTAAGGAGAAAAAAGGCTGGAAAACTTGGAAAAAGAAATACAACAACGGTGGGATAACTACAAAAGGTGTAACACACATGTAATGGGAATAACTGAAGGAGAAGACAGACAGAAAGGAATAGAAGAATTGTTTGAAGAAATAATGACTTAGAATTTTCCCAAATTAATGTCAGACACCAAACCACAGATTGAGAAAATTCAGAGAACAACAGTCAAACGGATATAACTGACATTTATCAATAATTTCATACACACACACACAGGTTATTTCACTAGTTTTAAATTATAGAAAATCAAAGATAAAGAAAAAATCCTGAAAGAAGCCAGAGGGGAAGAACACCTTATCCATAGAGGAACAAAAATAAGAATCACATCCTACTTTTCCTCAGAAATCATACAAGCAAGAAGAGAGTAGAATAAAATATTTAAAGTGTTGGGAGAAAAAGAATGCCCTAGAATTCTGTACCCTGTGAAATTATCTTTCAGAAGTGAAGGAGAAATAAAGACTTTCCCAGACAAACAAAAATTGAAGGAATTTGTTGCCAATAGAACTTCCCTTCAAGAAATGTTAAACAAAATTCTTCAGAAAGAAGGAAAATAATACAGGCTAGAAACTCAGATCTGTATAAAGAAGACATGAGCATTGAAGAAGGAATAACTGAGGTAAAATAAAACATTATTTTTTATTCTTAATTGATCTAACAGATCAGTTTGTTCAAAATAATAACAACAATGTATTTGATTATGTATACTTATATATCTTCTAAATAAATATGCATATATACTTATATATATACTTGTATATGTCTTGTACATATATTTGTATATATATACTTATATATGTACTTATATATATAAGTGAAAAAATTACAGCAATGATACAAAGTACAGAAGGAAGGAATTAAGATTATTTTGTTGTGTAAGATACTGACACTATTCATGAAGCAGTGTAGTGAAACTGGACTTGGATTAGTTGTAAATGTATATTATAAACTCCAGGGCAACTACTAAAAAATAAAAAATAAATGAAAATTAACTGATATGTTAAGAAAGGAGAGAAAATGGAATCAGATAAAGTGTACAATTAAAACCACAAAAGGAAGAAAAAGAGTGGAAGACAAAAATAGGAACAAAGAACAAAGGCAACAAATATTAATAGAAAATAGTAATAAATATGGTAGACACTAATTCAACTATATCAATAACCTCTTGAATTTCAATGGTCTAAGCGCACCAATTAAAAGACAAAGTTTGCCTGAGCAGATTGAAATTTACAATGTAACCATATGTTGTCTAGAAGAAACCCACTTTAAATATAAAGACACATATATATTAAAAGTAAAGGGAAAGAGAAAGATATACCATGCTAACACATGGTACTAATACATAGCAAGGTGTTAAGATCCAAAGTAAATATATAAAAGTGAATTGTTTTTCTATATGCCAGAACTGAACAAATGGAATTTGAAATAAAAGGTACACCACCATTTATATTTGTACTTCCCAAAATGAAACACTTAGGAATAAATCTAACACAAATATGTACAAGATTTATAATGAAGATGAGTACAAAACATTGATAAAAGAAATACAAGAACTAAATAATGGGAAAGATATTCCATGTTCATGGATAGGAAAAACCAATATTGTCAAGATGTCAGTTCTTCCCAACTTGATCTACAGATTCTAAAGTTTATACAAAAACGTAAAAACACAGAATTCAATATTAAAGGATAAGAACAAAATTGGAGAACTGACTCTACCTAACTTCAAGACTTACTATAATTTTTACAGTAATTAAGACAGTGTGCATTGCTGAAAGAATAAACAGATAGAGCAATGGAACAGAGTGGAGAGCCCAGAACTAGACCCACAGGTAGTTAACTGATCATTTACCGTCAATACAATAGAGAAAAGACTCTCTTTTCAACAAACGGTGGTGGAATAACTGGACATACACATGCATAAAAACAAACATGGACATCAGCCTTACTCCCTTCACACAAATTAACATAAAGAGAAACTCTAGACTTAAATGTAAAATTGAAAACTATAAAATTACTGGAAGATGACATAGAAAAAAATCTAGATGTCCTTTGGTATAGTGATGGATTTTTAGGTACAGCAAAGGCACAATCCATGAAAAAAAATTGATACGATGAACTTTATTAAATTAAATCTTCTGTTTGTCAAGTGACATTGTCAAGAGAATAGGAAGACAAGCCACAAACTTGGGGAATATATTTGTAAAATACACATCTGATTAAGAACTGTTATCCAAAATATGCAAAGAAGTCTCAAAACTCCACAATAAGAAAACAAACCAATTCAAAAATGGGCAAAAGACCGGAAAATATACCTCACCAAAGAAGATCTACAGACGGTAAATATGTGTGTAAAAATATGTTCAACATCCTATGTCATTAGGAAATTACAAATTAAAACAACAATTAGATACAATTACACCTATTTAAAATATCCTAAATCCAGACCACTGTTAACATCAAATACTGACAAGGATGTGGAACAACAGAAATGTTCATTCTCTGCTGGTGGGAATACAAAATGGTACAGCCACTTTGGAAGACAGTTTGGCGATTTCTTACAAAACTCAACATACTCTTAGTATACAATCCAGCAATCACATTCCTGGGTATTTAGCTAAATGTGTTGAAAAGTATGTCCACACAAAAACCTGCACACAGATGTTTGTAGAAGCTTTATTCATAACAGAAGAAAAACTTGGAAGCACCCAAGATGTCATTCAGTAGATGTTATAGACAGAATTGTATCCACCAAAATATATATGTTGAAGCCCTAACCTCCAATTTGACTGTATTTAGAGCTAGGGTCTTTTAGGAGGTACTTAAGGTTAAATGAGGTCATAAGAGTAGGGCGCTAATCCAATAGGGCTGGTGTCCTTATAAGAAGAGTAAGAGGCATTAGATCTCTCTCTTTCTGGGTGCACACAGAATAAAGGCCAAGTGAGGACACAGACAGGAGGTAGGTCATCCGCAAGGAAGAAAGGGCTCTCTAGGAACCACCCCACCTAGCACATTGATCTTGGACTTCAAGAATCTGTAACTGTGAGAGAGAAAAAAATCTGTTGTTTAAGCCTCTCAGACTGTGATATTTTATTACACCAGCCCTAGGAAAACAAAACAGTAGGTGAATGGATAGATAAACTGTGGTGCATTGGGATATCATTCATCCCTAAAAAGAAATGGGCTATCAACAACAAACTATCACAGAGACTTTTAAAAATCCTATCAAAAGTAATAAAATATTGAGGAATAAATTTAATGAAGGAGGTGAAAGATCTATACACTGAAAACTGTAAGATATTGATGAAAGAAATTAAAGACACAAACAAATGAAAGGTATTCCATACTCATGGATAGGAAGAATTGATATTGGCAAAATGGCAATACTCTCCAATGCAATCTACAGAGTCAGTGCAATCCCTTTAAAAATTCCAGTGGCATTTTGCACAGAAATGGAACAAACAATCGTAACATTTGCATGCTACTCAAAAGACCCTGCATAGCCAAGCAAAGAAGAACAAAGCTGAGGCATCTCTTCAAGTGTCATTACAAGGCTATAGTAACCAACAGTCTGGTACTAGCACAGAAACAGACAGAGATCAATGCAACAGAAAATTCTGAATAGAAAATTCAGAAATAAACCGATGTATATATGGTCAATTAATTTATGACAAAAAAACCACGAGAATGTATAATAGGGAAAAGACTGTTTCTTTAAAAAATGGTGTTGGGAAACTGGACAGCCATGTACAAAATAATAAAACTGGACCCCTATCTTAAGCCATACATAAAAAACAACTCAACATGAATTAAAGACTTGAATATAAGACCTAAAACTATAAAATACCTAGAAGAAAACATAGGGATAAGCCCCTTGATATCAGCCTTGGCAATGATTTTTTTGGATTTGACCACAATGAGATATTGTCGTACCTGTTAGAATGCTCATCATGAATAAATCAATAAATAACAAGTGTTAATGTAGAGAAAAAGGAACCCTTGTATAATGCTGGTGGGAATGTATATTGGTGCAACCACTATGGAAAACAGTATAGAGAAATTAATTTCTCAAGAAATAAAAAAAATAGAACTATAATATAATCCAACAATTGCACATCTGGGTATCTACCTAAAGGAAACAAAACCACTATCGCAAAGAGATACCTTTACTCCCATGTTCACTTCAGCATTATCTATAATTACCAATGTATGTAAACAACCCAAGTGTCTGTTAGCAGAAAAAATAATTTTTAAATATTTTTACACACACACACACAAACACACACACACACACACACACACACACACACACACACACACACACACGGGGTTTGACAATTAAGTTCGAGAACTCATCCTAGAAAAAGTGCTACAGACCTCATTGCTGAATATCACTATGGTCACCTTCGAAGTACTCCCCTTGGGAAGCTATGCACTGATGCCAGTGCCTAGTCCACCCTTCAAAGCAATTTTGGAACTCTTTTTCTTGAAAGGCCATCAGAGCTGTCGTTGTATTACACTTGATGTCCTGAATGTCATCAAAATGTCTTCCTTTCAATATTTCCTTTATCTTCAATTAAAGAAACAAGTAACTGGGGGCCAGATCAGGTGAGTAAACAAATATAATTATGTGTTTACTGGCTAAAAACTCCCTCACAGACAGTGTCGTGTGAGCTGGAGTATTGTAATACAAGAGCCATGAATTATTGGCAAAAAATTCAGGTCGTTTTCGTCTAACTTTTTCACGCAGCCTTTCAGCACTTCCAAATAGTAAACTTGGTTAAACTGTTTGTCCAGTTGGTACAAATTCATAATGAATAATCCCTCTGATATCAAAAAAGGTTAGTAACATCATTGCAACAAGTTCATAAACTTAATTGTCAGACCTTGTATGTCTCCACACATCCAGTGTAATATTATTCAGGCTTAATAAAGAAGAAACTCCTTTCATTTGTGATAATATTGATAAACCTTGAAGGCATTATGCTAAATACATAAGCCAGACAAAGAAAGACAAATATTGCATGGTATCACTTACATATGGAAACTTTAAAAAACAAAACAGTAAAACTCATAGAGACAGAGTAGAAAAGTGGTAGCTAAGGGCTGAACATGAGGAAAGGAGAGAGAGGTTAGTAAAAGAGTACCAACAACTACAACAAAAGTGTAAATCTGTGAGGTGAGGTGATGAATGTGTTGATTAACTTATTTGGGGAACCCTTTCACAATGCATACATACATATCAAGTCATCATGTTGGAAACTTTCAATATCTTACATTTTTGTCATTATACCTCAATAAAGCTGAAAAAGAAAGTTAAAAAGCAGAAAGAAATGAGCTATCTATCCAGCCTTGAAAACACTTGGAGGACTCTTAACTGCGTATTACTAAGTCAAGAAGCTGATCTAAAAGCCCACATTGATTCCAACTATGTGACACTCTGGAAAAGTCAAAACCATGGAGACAGTAAAAAATCAGAGGTCGCCAGGGTCTGGGGATGCGGGAGAGTGAATAGGAGGAGCACAGAGTGTTTTCAGGGCTGTGAATCTCCTGTGTATAATACTGCAGTGATAGAAACATGTCATTTTACATTTGACAAAACCCAGAGTGCACACCATGAAGAGTGAACCCTCAGGTAAACTGTAGACTTTGGGTGATGATGTGTCAATGTAGCAAGGCATTTCCAAAAGTTCTTTTGCAATTTATTGATAACCACACATCATCCAATGTGCAGATGAAAAAAATGTGCATTTAATTTTCGTTTTCTGTGTAACAAATTACTGCAAACACAGTACCTTAACATTGCATATATTCATCCTCCTCAGTTTCGTGGGTCAGAAGTGCAGGCTGAATAATCTGTTCAGGGACTCTGCTAGCAGCTCCCATAACAGTTAGCCCGTGTGTCTTCCTGAAGCTCAGGACCCCCTTTTGTGATCGTGTGGTTGTTGGGAGAATTCAGCTGCTCTCAGTTTTAGGACTAAGGTCTCTGTTCTCTTGCAGGCTGTCAGAGGGGCTCCTCTCAGCTCCTTCGGGATGTCCTCAGGTCCTTGCCATGTAGTCCCTTCCTAGGTTCTCTCCCACTTAGACTCTTCCTTCAGGATTGGCCTAATCCTTGTCAGGCTCACCTGTTTAGGTCAGGTTCATCTGGATAACGTCCCTTTTGATTGACTAAAAGTCAACTGATTGGTCATCTAATCACGAGTGACGCTCCATCGCACTCATGGGTCCTGCCCCCATTTATCAGGAGAGTGCACATGTGGCAGGTGGGAATCGTGGGGCTCATTTCAGATTTCTGCCTACCAGCATAGAGTATGTGTTTCTCACAACGACACGAGACTAGAAATTCAGCAGAACCAAATGAAGGAAGCTGTCTAATCTAGTAGTCTGAAGCTTCACCCCTGGAATGAGCCAGGTTTGGCAGGAATTACTGAGCTACCAAAGCAGGTTATCAACCTCCCTGGTTCCCCTATTGGCACGATATCGAGACTGGATATTTAGTATGAAAAAAAAGAAGAAGAATAATTAATGTGGGGATGGATGATGGCTCAGATAGTTAGAGCGCAAACTCTGTAACAACAGGGTTGCTGGTTCGATTCCCACATGGGCCAGTGAGTTGCGCCCTCCACAACTAGATTGAAGACAGCGAGCTGCCGCTGAGCTGCCAGAGGGGTGGCCGGATGGCTTAGTTGGTTAGAACGCAAGCTCTCAAAGAGGTTGCTTGTGGATTCCATGGGATGGTAGAGAAGAGGTCAACCACAAGAAGCATTTGGTTCCGTGTTTGGCACAGGCTGTCAATGTGGGTGAGCCTCTCGTAAGTGTTATCCCTGCAGTTACTGCAGGGCCACGGCAGCATGAGTGAAAAATTTATCTTATGTGTGCAAATATCACCATGCTGTTGTCAAAACTGAATATTGGAAAGGAGCCCAAAGCCTTGGGGAATCTGGGATAGAAATTTCACAAGCCAGGAACAAGCCTGCATGAGGGCTTCAGGGGGTGAGCTATAGAAAGTATTTGGGGACCTTACAAATCTTTGGCTATGGCCAGATCCTTAATCGCACTCTTGTGTGTCGGGCTAGTTGGAGCTTTTTGTCATAGTATGGGACCAATATGGCAGAGTCAACACATCCATGTGAGGCTGCTACTGTCCCCACTGCCTGCAGTGTGCTTTTAGAAAGGACAACTAGTGCCCCTCTTGAGGTCGTATGCACTGAAATCTTGGCTACAGATTTCCTGTGCTCCAGCCTGATTCTAATACCAATCCCCCTAGTGGCCTGACATGAGTCATTTAAACTGCTTTCATTCTGGTAAACAAGTTCCATAAAACCAACTCCCTGTAAAGCTCCATGGGAGTTACTTAAAAACTCTGCTCTAAGTCAATCTAAACAGTCCTGCTTGGGAGGGAGCTCATTAGTGAATGCTGGCACAGCACCGTCTGATGCTAATTATTGTTATTGGGAGGCCATCATTAAGAATGTTGAGAATCATTCTGTAAGAGACAGTGTTAATTAAAATGCAAATTGTCCCATGCCACCTTCTGCCCTTCAAGCGGTGGAAATGAAAAAGAGTTATGTATGTTTTAAGACAAATTTCCCCACCAAACTAGTCTTGATGCTTGCAGTTGAAGTCTTGAAATACTATGTGCAGTTTGGCAGTGCAAACTTTCATTTTGATCTACCTTTTGGAAAAGAAATATCAGCAAGAATGATGTTTAGACCAAATATGGCCAGAGTAGGAAATATACTCAGATGTCTCTGGTACACATTGGAGAATCTAGACCTTTGCTGGCCCACACGACTGTCCCCAGCTACCTGTGGCTGGTGAACACTGAAACGTGGCTGGTCTGAAGTGAGATAAGCTGTATGTGTACAGTACACACTGAGTTTTGGATATTTAGTATGAAGAAAAAGAAGAAAAATAATTAATGTGGGGATGGCTGATGGCTCAGATAGTTAGAGCGCAAGCTCTGAACAACAGGGTTGCTGGTTCGATTCCCACATGGGCCAGTGAGTTGCACCCTCCACAACTGGATTGAAGACAGCGAGCTGCCGCTGAGCTGCCAGAGGGGTGGCCGGATGGCTCAGTTGGTTAGAACGCAAGCTCTCAACAAGGTTGCTGGTTCAATTTCCACATGGGATGGGGGGCTGCACCACCTGCAACTAAAGATTGGAAATGGCAATTGGACCTGGAGCTGAGCTGCGCCCTTTACAACTAGATTAAAGTACAATGACTTGGAGCTAATGGACCCTGGAGAAACACACTGTTCCTCAATATTCCCCAGTACAATTCAAAGTAAGTAAATAAATAAATAAAGTGCTATCAGAACTGGACCCTGTCAACCTCGACTTAAAAAAAAAAAAAATCAATGTTTCTTGTGTACTGATTACATGTTGTAATGATGATATTTTGGCTATATTGGGTAAAATTGCTTATAATGAAAAGCAATTCCACCTGCTTCTTTTTACTTTTTAAATGGGGCTTCTAGAAAATTTACAATTATTGATGCATTTTGTGTACTCTTCTTGTCTATCAGGGCTGTTGAATAGGGAAAAAGGCACTGGTTCAAACGTTTGCCTTCTTGCTGAGCACTCTTCTTTCGGGGCAGTCTGCCTTCCCAGTAGCTGCCTGCACCCCTTCCAGCCCTGCACCAGGCCTGTGCCAGTGTCACCTGCTCAAAGCCCTTGCATAACTCACTGTCAGGCGCAAACCTACTTGCCTGATGCCTCTTCCCACGTCCCCGCCACATTTATGCCCCGGCTTCTGGAACATGGCCAGCCCGTGGGCCAGCCCGCAGTTCCCAGAGCTGCCTCATGTGCTTCCAGAATTACCACTCCTGTGACCACCTGTCCCTTCTTTAGACCAAGTCCCTTTGCACGTGCCCTGTGCAACTTCCCTGATACCCCTGCCCACTGCTAGACTCAGGGTTCACTCCGTGCGTTCTTACTGTGCCCTGTGTGTGTGTTTATTATAACCGATTGACATTGTGTCATGTCGAAATGGTCTGTTCAATGTCTGTCTCCTCAGTAAGTGTGTGTCAGGGGAAGGACACCACATGTTTATACCTGTGTCTCCACGGCACATAGTAAATATTTGTTAAATGAGCGTAGAGTGAAAGAGCCAGAGGGCAAATGGTGCTGGGTTGCTAACATTGTGTGTCTGCACACCTCTGCAGCAGCAGCTGAGGCAATGCAGGCTTTGTTTTAATTTTTATGTTTAATCACTATTATTATGATTATTAACAGTGAAAACCACTGTAGGGAATAAACCCAGTGACACTCCTCTGGGGTGTGAAGGAGTTGATGGAATGGTGTACTTTCTTTCCTCTCCAGGCATCCAGCCTCCCCTTGGGTCACCCACACCCCCTGCCATGAGTGGAATACTTGGTGCTATGGTGGGTTGAACACTTAGAATTGCCCCAAAGTGCCAATTAGCACCTGCTGGGACAGCAATCTTGCTAACACAAAGCTCAGAGGGTGATTGGCTGCTTGCCTGTTTTCACAGGAGATAAAATCTCCCGTCTGCCATGCAGATCAGTGTTTGTGTAGTTTAGTTGCAAATCTGTTTGGGGTTATTGAGGCCCTGTTGCTTCACACAACTACCCTTGCACTCCCCTGGCCTGTGCGTCAGGGCTCCTGGAAGCGGCTTTGACTTTGGCCTGGTTTGTCCTCCCTCAGCTGGACCACTGGGCAGGGCTCCTGGAGCACGTCACTGCCCGTTCAAATACAGTATCGTGTTCAGATATCCTGCTTCAAGCAAACTCAACATACAGAAAGCTAACTGAGTAACATGACTGAATAGGACCCATCCTCTCCCTAAGAAAATGCTTCCTGGGGATTTATTCCAAAGCCTTACAAGGAGTCAGCCAATATTACTCAATTAAAAATAATTTTTGCTCTATAATGTGATTTACTCTTTGCTGTTCAGAAATACACTTTTTGATAGACAAAGACCCAGCTTTTCTTTGGTCAGAAGAGAAAAGAAAGTTTTTCCTGCCCCAAACATAAAATCCAAAACCCAACTCACAGACAAATCTACTATCTCATGTACCCACAAAACTACAAGGGGATCCGTGGAAAGCTGCAGTATAAGAAAGAGGAAGAGTGCCTTAGGTGAGATTGTTATAGGTAACCCGGCACCGCAGGCCGTGTTCCAGCTATGGCCAGCCCTGCTCCTCTCCCGTGACTTAGGCCTCACCAAAGCATCACTGCTGGGTCGCCATAATGCAATTCTCCATCATGAAGGCGGAACTCCCCCCGGACTGATGAGATGCTGCTTTTTGCTCAGTTAGACCAGATATGTGTTTGAAACATCAAGCTATGTGTTCTTTTCCCCTGAGGGATGTAGGCTGTGGTCAGACTACACATTGGGCCATTTGCCCGAGGGTTCCGAGGTGCCAGACTATCTAGACCTCTACGGCCCTCAGTATAGCTGCCAACATTCTCCCTGCAGCAACCCTGGCAGATGGCATGAGAACCGCAGCTGGCCCAGCAGCCAGGAGCCCAGCTGGCCGCTGCCCATTTCTTCGATGAGCTGCTGATGCTGGGAGGGTACAGCGTCTAAATGTTAGCAGTGGTTCTCTGCTCTCTGGCCTGCCCAGGGAGGATTGGCCTTCACATAAAGGTTACACCATAGGCCCTGCACTTTCTGCCACACCTGCCACTTCCTTTCTGAGTTTATATGACTCAGGTTGTCACACGGGGTGGCATGCGGGGTCTCTGGTCCTGCTCCCCACATGAGAATGCAGGATATGGTAAGGCCAAAAAGGAACATCCACGGAACCATAGATAGGGGAGTCATACCACTATATTCTCGCTGGCAGCTGGGTTGGAGATACAGGGAGCAAACATCTGCCAGTACCCCAACAAGGGCTCTTCCTGCTCCTCTGTCTCACAGGAGGCTGGGTGAGACACACACAGGTAGTAGTATCCACACGACCTGCAATCCGCCGTCCAACCCTCTGCGCGCCAACCAACCATCGCAGTCACGGCAGTTATATCAGTGGCCAATTGGCCAACTGGCTACAGCCGATGGCCAACCAGTCACAGCTGATGGCCATTTACTACCCAAGCCAGCACCTCTCCACGTGAGGCCGAGAGCCTGGAAACTGCTCTCTGGGACTGCATCCCCACACAGGTCTTCCAGCGTTTTCTTATCTTTGGGTTCTTTTGAAAATCCAAATATCAACTTTGTATTGACTCAACATTGACTGTGTATAGACCAGAGACACAGAACACAGAACGGCTGGGCTAAGAGTTGCTGAACTGATCATGGATCCTGGCTGGCCCTCAGATAATGAACTCACATGACCTTCCGGCCCTCAGTTTAATCATCTGTTGAATCAGCGCATGGCCCTACATAATCTGTAAGGTCCAGCCTCCCGAATGGTCTATAAAGCCCGTGAATAGATGAAGTCACCGAGGTGATTCAACTGTCAGCACACAGCAAGACTCTTCACACTGCTGGGTGAATGGAGTTGAATGTAGAAAACACTCCCTCCTTCCTGTGTCATTAGCGACGATCTCATATCCTGTGCTAGGTCTTCACCAGTTGAAATATATCCTTGGAAAGGCACCGTCATGTCCATAACGCTTTGATTGTTTGGGGAATGGCATTTTAAGCAGAAAGATATTTTTCCGATTTGTGCTTTTGTGGTATCAAAGCACCCCGTTGAAAAGTACCCAGTTCAGACATGTGACCTGCCTGATTTTTTCCTCCTGTCAACTGACTGAGCTGATTGTTGTCAGCATGTCAATTGCTTTAAGTGTAGGCAGTAATCTCAGAGGCAAATGCAGGCTTTGTTTTGTTTTCACTTCAGGACTAGCAAGGTGGATACCGTAGCGTGTCTGTGTTTACCACTGTAGTTGGAAGCGTTGGTGGGAGTTAAATATATCACATCTAAAATGTAATTATTATTACCATGACTAATAATATCACACCTAATAATATCCACAACACATAATATTTACACATGCCTTATCTCATTGGATTACCCTGAAAACTTGATGGGGTGGGGGCAGTGTTTTTGTGTGAGGATTCTAAATCTCAGAGGGGTGGTGATTTGCTCAAGGTCACACATGTTCAAGGTCACAATGCTTTGAGGCTCATGACCGCTGTGTTCAGATTTTTAAGTCATGTTATGTGCCTTTAAATATACATCTGCAAGAGTTTTAAATGGCAAATCAAACAAGTACGTTTGAAAAAAGAATTCAGTTGTGTAAATATTTGAAATTAATTAATTTATAATATAGTTATTAAAACATTTTTACTTAAACTGTTGTTCGAATAAAGATGGTTAGTGTTGTTCCACAATAACCATCAGTCCTAGTGTTCATTTCTGGGGGCTACTGAAGGTCAGCTATGGCCGTTTTTTCATTAACAGCAGCCTTTGCATTTTAAACAATTTTTTTTTTTTTTTTTTTTTTTTTGCTGAGAGCTATGGCACTTATTTGACACCTTTAATTAATCATAATATTCAAGGTTTCCTGTATTCACCTTCAATAACTGTATGTTACAAACAATAGCTTTCCTGTGTCTTTTTTCCCCCCAGGACAATTGCTATTTGTTGCTTTAATATTCAACTAACTCCCCAAACCCTGCCTGACTTTAATGGGGGTTGACTTTCATCTAAAAGGTGTAACTTTGTTTTCTGTGACAGGAAATGGCATCTGTTAGAAAGGATTCAGTTCATCCATAGATCTTGTTCAAATGTAGAGCGACACCTGAGTCACAAATACAACTGCAATTCTCTCAGTACAGAGCTGTGAGGCCATGCCAACGGCGTGCCCTGTGCCTCTGGATCTGATTGTCACAGGACACTTCTCAGCCAGGTTCTCCAGGTCAGGGCTTCCGTTAGGGAAGGACTGAAGGTCAGAATGGGAAGCTCTCTAGCCTAGGAGCGTTTTCTCAATAGCTGAAACAGCAGAAGGAAGAGGAGTGGGCATGAGGTTACAGCAGGCCCAGTGGGCTGCAGCGTTTGCGGACATCCAACCACTTGTGAAGCTTCCAGTAATCCGACACAAGGACGCTCGCCTGCCCCAGCATGTTCACCTGTACTACATGAGGGGCTGGGAGCTTTCTGCTGATGGTCAACACTCCAGGCATTTGCAGAACTAATTCAGCATCATCAATACTAAAGGGTACTTTGCATAGGGCACAACAAACTGCATTAAAAGAGATCTACTAGATTTTATAATTTTGAGTTCTCTCTCCTAAAAATAGCTAAAGATTTGTGTATTTTATTTATCTTTTAAAAAAAACTGGCTCTTATTTGCATAGATTCTTTCTATTGTCTTTTAAATCTCTGTATCAGTTATTTCCACTCTGATCTTTGTTATTTCCCACTTTCTGTTAACTTTGGGTTTAGTTTGTTCTTCTTCCCTAGATCCTTGAAATGCAAAGGGAGCCCTGGTGTACTGCTGATGGGAATATAAATTGGTGCAGCCACAATGGAGGTTCACCAAGAAATAAACATAGAACTACTGTAGTACCAGCAATTCCACTCTTGGGTAATTGTCCAAAGGAAATAAAAACAGAATATCAAGAGACATTACTCTGTTCATCGCAGCATTATTCACAGTTGCCAAGACATGAGAACAACCTAAGTGAATGGATGATTGAATAAAGAAGATGTGGTATGTACATACGATGGAATATTATTCAACCATTAGAAAGGAGGAAATCCTGCAATTTGTAACAACATGGTTAGACATTGATGGCATTATGCTAAGCGAGATAAGCCAGACAGAGAAAGACAAATACTGTATGACCTCATGCATATGTGGAATTAAAAAAATAAAAGAAAGAAAAACATCCAACTCATAGTAACAACAGAAAAGTTGCTGTCAGGAGCTGAGGGAATGTGGGAAACAGGGAGATGTTGGTAAAAGGATCCAAACTTTCACCTCAAAGATGAATAAATTCTGGATCTAATGTAAAACATGGTAACTATAGTTGATAACACCATTGTATAAGTGAAATTTGCTAAGAGAGCTGAACTTAAATTGTTCTCACTAAAAGAAATATACATATATGTATATAAAATTATGTAATTATGTGAGGTGATAAGTATGTTAATTAACTAAATGGGAGGAATCCTTTCACGATGTATATGCACATCTAAATCTTCATAATGTACACTTTTAAACATCTTACAATTTTATTTTTCAATTATAACTCAATAAAGTCCAATAAAATAAAATGTTCATATACATTTTGAGTATAAGAAATAAATAAGAAAACAAGAAGAAAGTTGAAGATATCTGCTCAAAAAACAGAAAAACACTGGAGTAAATAAATGATCACCTTCGATTATCAGGTCCCTGGGGATGACCTGGAAGGCAGTGCTTGACTTGGACCAGTAAGGAAACTGGACCAGAAATGACCACTGCTAGAGAACACACACACACACACACACACACACACACACGCACACACACACACACACGTACACATATTCCCAGGGAGAAACATGTTTGCACTGACATACCAGCACACATGTGCACACACATGCATGTGCACACATGTACCGATACGCATATGCACACACACCCAATTAATTTCTCTTATTTAAGTTTTGTAACCGATGAAAGGAAAGTGAATTTTTCAGTTTTGTTTTTAAACCTTTTAGACAGAAGTTTATCTAAAATGCTTGAGTAGGACTGGTGTTTTGGTTTTCTAAATTGTGGCGGGTACTTTTTTGTTGTTGTTGTTGGACTTTCAGAGATGGAAAAGTTGGTCTACAAGTACCCGGTTGAAGACTGGTATAAATAGCATTGTTTAATTTTATTGTGCCTTTCTTCTGAAGAACTCCAAACACTTCAATCATCACATCTCATGTTGCTTTACCAAAGAGAAAGAAAAGACATTATTATTCCCACCTTTGTGGAGGAAACTGGGACACACTGTGTAAGTCAGTCACCCTGAGTGGCCATGCTGGGGCCAGGGAACTGGTCCTGCTCTACCTCATGACAAACTGGACATTGTTGGCTTTGTTCATTACTGTGGGTAAAGATTATAGCTGTACAGGCTGGTGTACCTCCTGGGTAGGAGCAGATATATTTCTGAGTATGGAAATAGTATAGAAACAGGTCTTTAATTTGATCATATTGTAAATAGTAACTGTGGATCTGCCAGTTCTGCCTCCTGTGACTTGTTACCTGCTCACAGAGTGCTAGGGAAACACGGTCCTGAGCCGACTCGCATGGGGGCTGATCTGGTACGTTTTAATGAACATAGGAGAGTGGAATCCTCAGGCCCTTTCAAAGAACTAGGCTAGTATGCCCTGCTGCTCCTCAGGGCATTAAAGCTTCAGAGCCACTTTGTCTGCAGTGAAACACCTGCCCCCGTCTGTAACCCTTTTAAGAGAGGAGTTCTATATTGGTCTGCTTGTCACTGTGACTCAGAAATCCGCTGCTCCTGAGAAGATGACTGCTTCTGAGACTAGACTGGAGTCTCCTCTCCTCTGTTCCTCATCTGCTGCCAACATTCAGCGGCACAGATTGCTCACATGGTCCTCAGGCCACCAAGCAAATGCTACATTCTGCCCCGGAGAAGCCTGGCCCTGGTAGGGTCTTATATGCCCCAGCCCTTCCTGTTACCCACACTTTCTATCTGAAAGAGGGTCCTCATGAGGTTCTCGCTCCTGCCTCATTGTCCCCCTCTCTACCTGTCTCACCAGAACTCCCACCAGCATCGAGGGGCATGGGATTTTCACTGCCAATTTGCTATTTTGTTGGAGCCACTCGTGCACACATGAGAGTAATGCTGGAATCTGAAATGCAAGAAGGAAGTGATGAGCAACACAAAAGGGGCAAAATCGGCAGGGTTCTCAAGACAATTTGCCATTTCCAGAGCATTTGTCCTACACCAAACGGATAGTGGAGATGGGGTTCAAGTCCAGGGGGTGGGAACAACTGAAAGAAGGTCTAAGCAGAGTGTGCCCAGGGGACATGTCAGGGAAGGCCTGTCAGCGAAAGCCAGTGAGGTAGGAGGTTCCAGGCCTACCTGAGAGTGATCCCCGGGCTTAGTTATGGGTGGTGCAGATGGAAACAATGGTGGACGAGGTCGTCCCCCAGACTCTCCCTTTTCCCTCTCTGGCTTTCAGGAGGCAGTGGAACGCAGGGCATCAACAGGCAGAGAGAAGTCAGGCCAGCTGTGGGGCCATGTGCACTTACTGTGGCAGACCACGCAGGGTCACCATGTTCCACGTCTGGAAAGGCGTGGGGGGGGGGTGCATGACACTCCTCTCAGCTAAAGAGAAGTAAAGTGATTTTCCCTAATCAGCCACAAATTCTGTCCCTCTCAGAGTGTTTTCTTTTAGTGCTGCCTGATATATGCAAATGAGACGTGAGCATGTTCCCCTCAGTGGAGCACTTCTGTATATTTAATCTGACAGTGTGAGCTATGACAATAGGAAGATCAAAGTGTGAGCACATCTCATAAAATCAATTTTGTGGGGCCAGTAAAATTGAGCAGTGCACATCATGGTGGCGATTGGTGAACTAGGCATTTTCATGTCAACTTCTGTATGAAAAGAAATGGAGTTTGCCTCCTGTCAGTAGCAGTATAAAAATCAGTGATATGTAGACAGATATGCATACAAACATACAAATACATACATACGCACAAACACAGAGACATTATTATAACTTTTACTTTCACATGAAGCTAAAGATAGCTGCAAGTGAGATTTTTGGAATGATACTTCTACATTTGCAAGGGCTGTTGGGCTGTTGAGGGCCACAGAGCTCTCTTCTCGGTGGGCGGGGCTTTAGTAGAGATGGTTTCTGGTATCCAGGTGTTAACACAGCACCACCTCCAGCAGACAACTGGTGTGCTCAGTGTGCAGCTCACGTGTTTCCCCTCAATGACATTTGTCATCTCAGTTAAACCACCTACCTTAGCTCACCCTTCTGACGGCCTGGTGCTTCAGCCAGCCTGGCACAGTCCTTTTGGGAAACCCAATGATGCAGCAGCAAGCCCAGAGCACTGGCAAGCAGCGGACTCAGCTCTGGGCATTGTCTGTGTGACTCTGCCTGTGGGGAAGTCAATCCACAGCAGGACCTGATTCTGCCCTATTCATCTCTCTCCTCTGGGGCAGGCAGAGACTTCATCTTCCATAACTAGCATTTTCCAAAATTGCTACATTGATTATTGAATTAGAGAATTATTCTGAAGAAACTATACTATAACTTAAAAACTGAATAACGATCTTCTGGAATACGGTTGTGCAATTCCCACGAGTCATGTTGTTTCTTGCTCAACAGCCACCTGGCAGCCATTCTGTCTGCCCTCCCTGCAATGTCCGGTCACCCTGACACCCACCCTCAGCCCATCCCCTGCACAAAAGACATCTGGGTCATGTGTTAAAGAAAAAATGACTCCTGGCACTTGTTAAAGAATGAGAATGCAGACTTTATTCAAGGGGGTACTACAATGGGGCTTTCACAGTGGGGAAGAGAGACTGGACTCTGAATACAAGGCAAAGTGGGGATTTATAGAGAAGGAGCTGCATGGGGTCAGTGAATGGAAAATCACTATGAGGAAACATGAGGGGTAAGGGGGCTCTGGCTAAACCCGCCAGCAGGGTCCTTGCTGAAGACAAGCCAGGGTGATCAGACATCACCTGGGTGATGTTGGAGGCTGAGGAGCCTGAGCAGATATTGAGGGTGATCAGCTGTCAGGGATGGGGAATCTAGCGAAACTGACAGCAGGACTCTTATTAAAATAGAACAATTGGTCCAAGGGAGAATCTATCACCTCCCTGCTGTGCACCTGGCCCCACCCACTGCCTTGACTCTGGGAATCTCACTTTATATCCATAAACGAGGGTGTAACCATGTATAGCTGACTGCTGCAGGGACTCTGACAATTTCAGGCTGTGGCTGAGAAGAAGACGCCCAAACCTTTTACAGGAGGGTGGGCTTTCCAGGCGAGACCTGCCAAGAAGGTGGCTGAACCTATTCCCACCTGAAAGGAAGGCCTGTTCCTGGGGATGGTGTCGAGGTCTCTTTGAAGAAGCTGTGGAGTACTTTGCCTTTCCAGGAGGCGTTCTCCCCAGTGTGTGCCAAATGCAGGGGATTTGAGAGAATCCCTGGAAACCTGGGGGTGTGTGCAGCTTGGCTGGTGTCTTACCCTGGCGTGGTGAAATCTCAGAGTCAAGGGTTGCCTAGAGGTTTTCTGAGGGCAGAGTGGGATAGACTGAGCAGAGTTGGTCCTGAGCAGAGTTAGTCCAAGTGCCATGTCCTGGAAGAAGGTGCCAAGAGCTGGGGACAGCTTTGTGTAGTACTTGACTCCAGTTGGGTCATAGAGACATAGGGATATCTTCTGAGAACCCATGGGTGCTCCTAATAAGAAAGAGAGTTGGATCAAATCCATAGAGACAGGAAGAAAAATGGTGGGTGCCAGGGGCTGGGGGAGGGGGAATAGGGATTCTTTGTTTATGGGGACAGTTTCAGTTTGGGAAGATGAAAAAGTTCTTCAGATGGATGGTGGTGATGATTGCTCAACAAAGCAAATGTACTGATGTTATTGATCTGTACATTTAAAAACAGTTAACATGGTATATTTTATGTTATATATATTTTACCACAATAAAAAAAAGTAAAGAATCAGAATGTGGGCATCTGCTACCGAGTGGCACCAATGACTGATGAAAACATAGTAAGACCAGGAGAAGGTAAGGAATTGCCCTCTCCACTCTCCCATCCATCCTGCACACCCCTGGGAGACCTAAGCCACATGGAGAATGTGCAAGAGAAGAAATGGCAGGCTTCCCAGTGCCCTAGGACGGGTTCTGAGGGTCAATCCTGCAACCATGGCAGTGGGGAGCCCTGCTTGTGTAAGAGATGGCACTGAGGTTTGGACGGAATGGGAGATTTCAGTCTCTTATCATCAGGCGGGTGACTGACACCCAGAGATGACCCTAATGGTCCTCATAGCTGTTTGAGATACTTCTGGAATCTAAGAAGAAAGGAAGATTTGACATGTGTGGCTTAACAAAAAAAATCTATTTCATAATTTTGCCCTCCAAGTTATGTATATTTGACTACAGGATTTTTTTCTTTTCCTTTTTTAAAATTTCCAGCGAAAGATACCCCAAACAAAGCCAGAGGCAAAGATTAACTGGGAAAAGCATTTCTCTGGCTAAAACAAAGGATTACTGCTAGCAACATGTGAAGAACATTTACAAACTGGTAATAAAAGTCAAAGAACGTAAATGAAATTGGGCAAAGCATATTAATAGGCAATTCACAGAGGAATAGGTACAAATGAATTGATAAACACTTAAAAGTATACTGGTCCTCATGCGGAGGCATAGAAAAGCAAATGAAGGTAAGGCAACATCAATTTTTGTCCATCATATTGCTGAAACTGGTAAGAATAATATCCACTATGAATGAGAATATAAAGGGAGAACACATCATATGCTGTTCTTTATTATATATTTACACGCACTCTCTCTTGGACATAGTGGTCTCATTTCTGCTCATCTGCGGGCACATAGGCGTCTGTCCAATGATACGTAATGCAGAACAAAACACAAGTTCCCCTAAAGGGAAATGTTTGAATAAATTGGCTACATACCTTGTATGGAAGATTATTCACATATTAGACATATTGAGTTCAATGCACATGTATTGAATTGTGGGATGTCTATGCTATGAAGTAAGGAAAGAAGTTACGCAGATGTGTACATATCATGTCCCTTTTTTGCAAAACTCAATGAGGACAGACATTAACCATCAATGTGTATATGTGCACACGTGTGTGTATGAGGACTGGACGTGCTAGAAGGTAAGTGAGATAGATGTACACCAGGTCGTCAATGCTGGTTCCGAAATCGTGTTAGAAGGATGAGAGGTGGAGCAGGGGAGACAAGAAATAAAAATAAAAAAGACTAAAACGTAATTAGGAAACATTTTCTGTATAATTTGTGTACAAGTAAAATTGTCAATTGTAAGTAAAATTGTAAGTAAAAGTGTCAATTGTAAGTAAAATTTTAAGTAAAATTGTCAATTGTAATAAGTCTATTTAGTATCTTTCTTTCCATTCTATTAAAATGAACATCCACAGTAATTAGAACAAAACATGGAAAAATTAAAAAATATATATTGATTTGATTAAAGGAGAGGATTGTGGACTTCTGTGGCTTCAATTTATTTTAAAATAAACTTTATTTTGGAAAAAATTTTGATGTAAAGAAAAGTTACAGAGATATTACAGAGTTCCCCTGTATCCTTCACCAAGTTTCCCTCATCATTGGTGTCTTACATTATCAGGGTATACTTGTCAAAACCAAGAAATTTGCCTTGGTACATTACTATTAACTAAATTGGGTATTTTATGTGTATTCCCCCAGTTGTTGTATTAATGTCCTCTTTTAGTTCCAATATCGAACTGAGGGCAGCACACTGCTTCGAGTTATCATGTTTGATGGCTTTTTAAAACTTAACTGGACTGTAAATGTCTTAGCTGTTTATCCATTGTCTCAAGGATTGCAACATTTACGTTAGTGTAAGTTTGCAATAAAGTAAAAAAATATTTTGAACGATTGGTCATATTTATGTCAGATGTTTTTGCAAGATACCCAAGGTCCTTCTTCATGTGCCCCAGTCTCCTTCATAACTAGCTCTGTCTTTCTGCCCATGCGAAAAATGTCACTCTAGTTACGACAACATGGCTTCAGCCCTTTGGGGCCAGTTGCATTGTGCCAACGCCCCATTCTCCTTTTCCACCTTACTCATGCTGACCCAGATCCTGCTAAAAGGCTTTTGCCTCATCTTCCGTCAAGGTCCTGGGCTGACCCTTCCCAGATCTTCTGGTTGCTGATCAGTGTCTCGCTGCCCTGAGGTAGCCGTATCTGTTCTGCAGAGCTCAGCCCCAGCCTTACGTGCCCACCAGCCCCACAGGGTATGTGTGTGTGTGGGGGGGGGCGGGCATTCTCCATGGCCCAGGGTGCTATTGTGTTTATGTTTGTGCCCCTGATGTGCTGCTCAATGCCTTGGACCACCAGTGTGTGACAGATAGAAAGAAGGAAGGGAAGGAGGAAGAGAAAAGCCAAATTAAGTCTGTCTCCCACGGGGCCTCTGTGGAGCCTATTCCTCTGTCAGCTTGAGGGCTGGCGCAGGACTCTGTCCTTGGCATGGTGGGTGGAGCTGAAACCTATGTCATTTCTGGTCAGCACGACTATAAAAATAACCCATATTTATAGCTGCATTACTCTTAGTAACTAAAAAGTGGAAGTAACTCAAATGTCCATTGATGGATGAATAAACAAAATATGGTATTTTGTTTATTCCATACCATATATATGGAATGGAATATTATTTAGCCTTAAAAACGAAGGAAATTCTGACACATGCTACATGAATGAAGCTTGAGGACATTATGCTGAGTAAGACAAGCCAGTCTGAAAAGGACAAATACTGTATGATATACCTAGAGTACTCAGATTCATAAGGAAAATAAAATGATGGTTGCCAGGGGCTGCAGGAGAAGGAATGGTAAGTTAGTATTTAATGGGAACAGAGTTTCTGTTTGGGAAGATGAGGGAGTTCTGGAGATGGATGGTGGTGAAGGTTGCACAAAATGTGAATGTAACTAATACTACCGAACTACGTCTGCACTTAAGTATGGTTAAAATGGTAAATTTTATGTCATATATATTTTACCACAATTTACAAAATAAGGTGTCTACAAAAATAATCCTTGGACACTGGTTTTACAAGATGACTAAGTTTTCTCCTATCCTTCCATGTGATTGAAAACAGAAAATTAATCATTTAAAGTCTGTTAGGTGAGGACCTCCAGGTGGCAGGAGACACAAAAGAACCCTGGTGACTAGTGCTTCCATTTGTGTTGTGACAACAAGGAGGAAGTGACAGCCAACAATAGGATGAAAACACTCACGGGAAGGGTAAATTGGAGCACCAAAGTCTGGGGAAGACGATGAAAGAAAAACCATGCTTGTTCCCATGTGCTTGGCCCCCAGAGACCATGGCCTCCCTCTGCCTTGCTCCTGGCAGACAGAAGACACTCAGTCATTGGCCTGCTGGCACAATAGTCTCCTGAGGTCTCAGAGAAAAGCAAAGGAATGATTCACCCTGAAACTATATAGCGTCCTGGGGGTACACTTACATAAATGTGTCAGCACTGGAACCCCACATTTAATTCTAATGTATTGACAGCTTGTGATATTGTAAGAGGTGCCACTCAATTTTTTTTTTCTCAAAAGCCTGGCCCCATTAAAAAAACAAAAAAAGAAAAGTCGAAAAGTAGATTCCAGACGCAGTAGGATGCCACATGAGCTCTGAATGAAATGCAAACAGCAACAGTTTCAGAACCGAGGTACAATGGCAGGCACTTACTCATGATTAGTGCTCCAGCACTAAAATTGCACATCAATTTCTCCTGAGCCGTTTGTGTTAATGAGAGTATTTCAATGGGAATAAAGGATTAACTTGAAGTTTATAGGATGGTTGCAGACCAAACACGGTGGTATTAGTTGTCTACTGCTGCATAACAAATCTTAGTGCCGTTAAACAGCAACCTTTTCCATCTCATCGTTTCTGTTGGTCAGGAATCCATGTGCACTTTCTCTGGGCTCTTCCAGCTCAGTGTCTCAGAAGCTGTAATCTGGGTGTTGGTTGGTCTTCAGTTCTCTTAAGACTGGATGGGTAAGGGAAGGTCTCCCATGCGAACTCCTGTGGCTGTGGGTAGGATTCTGGTCTTTGCAGATGTTGGGGTGAAGGCCTCTGTTCTTCCTTCTGTTCTTTGTTGGCCATCAACTGGAGCTGTGAGTCCTTGGCTGGGCAGGAAGGAGGGGGTGGCTCTTCCTAGGGCAGTGACAGCAGGACAGCTGGTGTCCTTGCAGCATGAGCCAACAAAGAGCAAGAGACAGTGAGAAAGAGTGAAAGCAGTTTTTGTAACTGCATCATGGAAATGACATCCCATCACTGTGTAGAAGCAAGTCACTAGGCCACTTCCAGTCACAGATCACACAGGACTGTGGATTCCAGCAGGTCTGGGGCCCATTTAGAAGTTGCCAACCACAACCAAGATGAAAAAGGATGCTAGCCGACGTCACTGAAAACGGAGTCTCACGGTGAGTTAGAGCAGGTGGAACATGCCTTGGGACTTGGTGTCCCTCTGTTCTGACAAGGAGCCACCCCATGGATGTGGTGGTCACTTCATCCAATAGGCGGAGTGCAGGCGGTGGGCAGGCGCAGATCAAGGTTCCTGTCAGCATGGTCCTCCTGAAGGAGCCCTGGTTGTGGCTCGGGGCAAAGTCCTCTGTGCTGGGAGCAGAGTCAAATGCAGATCTTCCTGTTCATCAGGAGCGGGTGTCTGGTTTCCAAGGGTGGCTGGGGAGTGCTGTAGGGGAAAATGTGTGAGGCATGGGGGTGGAGGGGCGCCAGCAGAGAAGACATGGCCAGAGCCCACAGTGCCTAGAGAGAGGGACCCGCTGCCGTGTTCCGTAGCTGGGTGCTCAGCCAGGCTTCCCTGGCTGCCCATGCGGCTGGGACACTAGGAGGCAGTAGCTGTTGAATGCTCCTGTGAGCCAGGCATGGGGCCAAGTGCTTTTCATGTCGCCTCACTTCACCCTCACACAAACCTTACAGAGGGGGTGCTGTTTTATTTTCAGTTTTAAACCTGGAAAATTTAGGTTACAGAATGGAGCTTTCTGCTGGAGGGCCTGGGGACCGTAGGTGGCAGGACCCAGACTTCGTGGCTGCTCTGGGTCGACCATCTTCACGTCTCTGCTTAAAAAATTCCAAGGCTCAAATAGATGGTGACAGAAGGAGAACTGACTCTGGGTGGGGAACACACAGTGTGATACATAGCTGATGTATCACAGAATTGTACACCTGAAATCAATGTAACTTTACTAACCATTGTCACCCCAATAAACTTTAATTAGAAAGAAATTCCAAGGTGTATCCATGAGAGGTTACTAGAGAGGCCATTTCTGAAATAGGCATCACTTAATAATAGCCAGTAAGCCCTGAATGCAGGGGTGGGCAGACTCCCAGCTTCTCCCAGGGCCGTGCCCGCTTCACCCTGCAGCTGTCGTCACCAAGGCCATGACTCTCAGCTGTAAATCTTCACGTCCAGAGGAGTAGGGACCTCCGGGGAGGAGGCTGAAAGGTGTTAGGGTTGGAGTTGCCCTTCTGGAGTCTAGAGGGCTCCACAGACAGGCATCCTTCATCTTTCGGGAGATGCTGTCAGCACCCCATGTCATCCCTGCCTAGTGCGTATGGCTCTGAAGGCTGTGAAACCCCTTCCCCTGCTCTGTTAGGTATGTCTCTCGACACGACACCCACACTGCACAGATGTGAAGCACACAGTCAGAGCAAATGTGACCTGGATACAATTTTACAAGAAAGGGTTGTTGGAGATTTAAGGGACAGCTGTGGCATACACTTAAATAACAAAAAGTGTTCTTTTGTAGGTATCAATTCCTGGTCTTAAAGCATGACCAAGAAGGCTTTTCCTTATCATAACTGGGACATTGCATGAGCACTGCTTGAAGACTATAATCAAACTCAACTTTATTTTCATCCCCTGTAATCCCTATGAAATGTATTGCGTAGGGTTAGTCTTTCCCTGCTCTAGATGAAAGTCGGGCAGGCCCTGTGACCTCCCTGTTCTCTCTCACCTAATGGACCATCCTAGAGTGAGTTGAGCCGTGCACACTGGCTCTATTCGGACACCAGAGAGTCCAGTGCAGACCTCCACCTCCAGCCGCCCACCTGGCATTGTGGCCCTGTTGCTTACAAGAGCCATACATCTTCTCCTTCCAGTCCTACTAATTTTTTTTCTTCATCCAGCTTTGCAGTTTTTGACCGTCAGGCTGAGCATGGGGAAGGGGGGAAAGGGAGAATGGCACCGTGTGGATGCATTTTTTCATCTGCTGATGGGGCTATTGGGACAGGTGTGGCTGGGATTTCCTCAGAGGGTGCCTTCAGTGGTTCTCCCAGGGATTTCCCATGCTGGGCCCTGCAGCTGTGGTATTCAGGGCGGGGATGTGCCTCTACTCAGTAGGCAGCTGCTCTCCCTTAAGCGCCAGTTTGCCAGGGGTCCACTCCACTTACTGACTCTTGCCTTCGGCGTCCTGCACCCCTTGCAAGTGATTCTTCTAGGATGACTTAAAGCATTTCCAGATTGGCCCTCTCTCCACCAAGTGTCACATCAATTCTGCCAGATATAATTAGATCTTTGACCTGCCCTAGCAGGGGAGTGTGGTTCTCTGCTGTGTTAGGCAGCTCTGATCCTGCCTGCAGGACCTCCTGTGAAGTCCCCTTCCTTGGGGTGTGGGCTACACCTGGTGACTCACTTCTAATACATAGAACATGATGAAAGGGATAGGATGCTTCTTTTCAGATTATGTGACAGAAGACTTGAGTTCAATTTTTTTTCAGTCATATTTCTCTGGAGATTCATCCAGGTTGTTGTAGCAACAGTCCCTTCCTTTTTACTGCTGCATAGTATTCTAGAGTACAGAAGTACCACAGTTTATTTAAACTGTAGAAGGATATCAGAGTTATTTCCAGCTTGGGGATATTAGAAGCAAAACTGCATGAACATTAATGTATAAGTATTTGTGTGAACATATATCTTCATTTCTCCAGGATAAATGCCCAGGAGTGTAATTTCTGGGTCATGTGGTAATTGCATGTTCAGTTTTTTAAGAAACTGACAAAACGTTTTCTAGAGTGGTTGTATCATTTTATAGTCCCACAAGCAATGGATAAGTGATCCAGTTTCTGTGCATTCTTACCTACATTTGGTGCCGTCACTATTTTATTGATTGATTGATTGATTGATTGATTGGAATTATAGTCACCCTGACAGTTGTGTAGTGATACGTCATTGTGATCTTAATGTACATTCCCTTAAAAGCTAATGATGTTAAACATCTTTTCATACATATATTTGCCACCTATCTGTTCTCTTTGATGAAATGTCTCTTTATGTCTTTTACCATTTTCTAATTGGAATTTTTTTTCGCTTTTGAGTTTGAAGGGTTCTTTATATATTCTATATATCAACCCGTTGTCAGATATGTGGTTTGGAAACATTTTCTCCTAGTGTGTGGCTTGTCTTCTCATCTGTTTATGAGGGTCTTTTGCGCAGCAAATTTTTTAAACATTTTTTTCCTTTTTAAGTATCATGCTTGGGTGTCATGTCTAAGAAATCTTTGCTCAGTCTTAGATCCTGAAGTATATATAGTTTTCCCCTTTTTCCTAAAAGTTTTATTGTTTTATGTTCATGAACTATTTTGAGATAAGTTTTATACAAGGTGTAAGAATTTAGTGAGGGTTCATGTTTTGATTACGGATGGCCAAATACTCCAGAACCATTTATTGAAAAGTCCGTCTCGCCTCCATTGGATTTCTTTGGCACATTCGTCAAAAATCAGTTGGGTATATTTGCACAAGTCTATTTCTGGGTTCTCTCTTCTGTTCTATTTGTCTATCTGTTTATCCCTCCACCAATACCACAGAGTCTATATAATTGTAGTTAAATAAAAATTCTTAAAATTGGGTAGACTAATTTCTCTTAAGTTATTCTTCCTTTTCAAGATGAGTTCAGCTATACTAGTTTCTTTGCCTTTCTATGTACAGTTTAAAATAAAGTTGTCAGTATCTACAGACAGTGTTCTGGGAGATTGAATTAGGTGGTGTTAGATCAATTTGGGAATAAATGACCTCCTCACTATGTTCTGACTTCAGATCTATGAACACAATATTTCTCTTCATGTATTTATGTCTTTGATTTCTTTCATCAGCATTTGCAGTTCAAGTCCTGTACATGCTTGTTAGAAGCAGTATTTAATTTCTTTTAGCTATTAGAAATGATATTGTATTTTAATTTCAGTGTCCACAGGTTCGTTACTAGTGTCCAGAAGCACAGCTGGTTTTGAATTCTAATCTTTCATCCTGCTGCATCACTCAGCTCAGTTAGTTCCACGAGTGTTTCAGTAGATTCCACGGGGTTTTCTAAGTAGAAAATCAGGGCCTCTACAAATAGGGACAGCTTTATTTTTTCCTCTCCAATTTCCTATGCTGTTGATTTCCTTTTCTTGACTTATTGCCCTGGCTCGAACTTCCAGCTCTACGCTGAGTAAAAATGGTAAGAGGAGACATACTTGTCTTATCCCCAGTTTTAGGGGGAAACCATTCAGTCTTTTATCACTAAGTATAATGTGACAGGTAGGATTTTTGTAGATCTTTATCAAACTGAGAAAATTTTGCTCCATTACTATATTCTGAGTGTTGTTTTTTAGTTAAAATCATGGATGGGTATTGAATTTTGTCAAATGTTTATTCGGCATCAGTTGATGTAATTGCGGTTAGTTTGTTAATATGGCAGATTACAATAATTGATTTTTTCCCCCACATTAAACCAGGTTTGTTTCCCTGGAAAAAATCCATTTGGTCATGCTGTGCAATTATTTTTATATATTACTGAATTCTATTTGCTAATATTTTGTTAAGGATTTTTACAGTGGAATTCTTCCCACCCCATCCTGGAGGTCTCCATGGATACCACAGGTAGGGAAGGAGGATAGATGAACCTACTCTCACAGTCTGTCTTTCCATGCCCAGCGGAGCCTCTCAGATAGGGAGCCAGATTTAGCAAATAAAAGTACAGGATGCCCAGTTAAATATGAATTTCAGGTAGACATTGAATAATGCCTTGGTGCAGTAAGTCTCATTCACTACTTATACTAATACTAATAAATTAGTTGGGACATATTTATACTAATATATTAGTTGTTTATCTAAAGTTCAAATTTTAACTGGGCAGTCTGTATTTGATCAGTACACCCTCCCAGGAGGCACAGCAACCTGATTTAGCCACCCTTGCCAGCACCAGCCACACCACATAAACAAATATCACTTAGTGTGGAGACTTGAGGTCTCTGTTCTCAGTCTTCCAGCCAGACCACTGCTTGGACACTCTGTGGCCACCTTTTCCTTGGGCTCCTGGTAGTTTCTAAAGTCCGTTAACCCCTCATGCACAATATTTTAACTCTGCATCTCAATCTCCTCCTTGGGAGAGAGACCAGGCCTTGGGGCCTCCCAGCCCCACCCAAAGTGATTTATCCTATTAATTTGCTTTACAAGTGACCTGGAGATGAGCTGTTCCTTCCCCCAGGCAGTCCTCAGGCAGTGGGACTGTCCCATGGCTCATCTTCCCTTTCTTACTTAGGGTTACAACTAAACACGGGCATGCATGTGTACACACGCATCCATGCACAGGCACACACGTGTAAACACACATACATACACACATGTATGCATCTATGCACACACAGAGATGTGTACTTATACATACACATGCACACACACAGACATGCAACTGATTTGAAAACTCAGATGCACAGAAGGACCTGCCATGTAAAGACAGGCGAAGAGAGGAGTGAGGCAGTCACAAGGAACATAATCACAACCAGCGGCTGGAATAGGCAGGAAGGATCCTCCCAGAGCCCTCAGACGGGGCATGGCCCAGCCAACAGCTTTATTTCAAACTTCTGGCCTCCAGAGCAGTGAGACAATAAATTTCTGTTCTTGTAAGCCACCCAGTTTGTGGTACTTTGTTATTGCAGCCCTTGGAAACTAATAATAGCCCCTCAAAAACAAAGTGGTAATGACCAAGCAGTAAATGAGGTGCATTATCCAGCTGACCCAGATAACGCAGGGCTAAAATTGGCGAATCTGATAACAGCCAGCCGGGAACTAAGCTCTTACTCAGACAAATTAAACCAGGCAGGAGCTGACCCACAAGCTGGGCAGGAGGCCGCAAGAACCATCTGGGTCACACACCAGAAAATGCCTCTGGGTTCTGGAAAACCTAGGGTCTTCTGGTGGTTCAAGAGGACCCTTCCATGGCTTTGCAGGAACAAAACATCAGTCAGTACCGTGTGCTGTGGTTCCGCAGGAGCTGGCTCTGGGGAGGTCTCCTGCAGGGATCACTGGGCACTTGCCAGGGACAGACAGGGAGTGGGGTGGGGCTGGGCTGGGGCAGCTTCCGGAATCAGGGCATTGCAAAGTCGGGAGCAAGGTGAAGTTGAAGACAACCATTTGGAGAGCTGTTTGCAGGCTGATATCCTAAAAATCTATAACCAGTCATTTTATATTCTGAAGTACGTATTCTGATTTAACATAGTTCATCCAACAAAAGGGTCTCAGATTCACATTTCCTTATAAAAAAGCATTCCTCTTTTGTTCCCACTCAGGGTTTAGTGCTCTTTTAAGTTGGCATCTATTTCTTGTCCATGCTAACACTGCAAACGTGTGGAGCACAGGACACCTTTGGATGTGTTCCCTTGTGTGTTTTAGCACCAGCTAATACTTGAACAGGGGCTCATACGTAATTCACAATGAAGACAGAGTGCTTTCTGCCTGGGCAGAAGGCCCCTTGCACTACCAAAGAGGAACAAAAAGGATCACCTGGTCTTGATTAGCCAGGACTACCGGGAGAAAACTCGGTGCTGTCTGTCGGGTGGTCAGGGCACCTTAGCCCAGAAAAACAGGTGCCCAGAGGTACTTGGCACGCTATTACCCAGCTTTCCCAGCCTGACCTTGTGTAGGTGGGTTCACATCTCTATTGGGGAGCTTATGTCCAGAGGCAGCAAATAAATAGTTGCTTCATTCCTGCCTGTAAACAACACGACGCTCCCACCGTCTAGCACAAACTCCCACCAACTCTCCCCTCTGTTCCTCCAATCTTCTCTGAAATGTAGTCCACTAAATTCATGAAACCTTTTGATCCACACCCTGCCATAAAGATAAAAAAAAGAAAAGTTAATCCCCATGTTTATAGAGATTATCTGTTCTGTTCCATATTCCATGCTGGTAAAAATTATCAGTGCTATTAATACATTCTGGAGTAAAATGAGTCACTGGCTAATTCAGGAGGAGCTTTTAAGACCATTTAAACAGTAGGTAAAGATTTTGAGGCCAGATTAAAAGGGACTTTCAGAGCCCCTTAAAACATCACATGTGTTTATCATTATAGTAAGTGTGTGTCGTGGCTATCCAGTTGATTTGCCACCAGCTCCATCACTTACAGCTTTGTGACTATAAATAACTTCAACTTTTTGAGCCCCAATTGCTTAATTGGATTGTTAACTAAATTGTGAATAAAATCACTAACAATAATTGCAAACCAGTGCTCTGGGAACCCAGAAAATTAGTGCTCAATTAATTAGCAACTTTCCCTTACTCCAAGAACATGGTTATTCTTAAATGTCAAAAATATCACCTTCCTTTTTATCATGAGTAGAAAACTTGCATCACCTCTTATGGCAGGTGATTTGCAAATACAAGCTTGTGACCTTGCCTGGAGACCTTGGCCTGAGCTGGGCGGGTGGGCCAGTGTCTCGGCTTGCTCACCAGCCCGCTCTAGAGCTTACTCTCCCGGGAGGCACCAGCTCTGTCCTCAATGACAATGGCCCAATGGCTGTTCTACAAAACATTCTCAGACTTCCCTATTCTTTTGTATTTTCACTGTCTGCATTCTCATCAACTCATGTTATTTTCTTTTTGATATTTTTCCTTATTCTATTTCTTCTCAAGTCCATCCTATGCATTACTGCCACAATAATCTTTTAAAACTACTATGCTCATAGCTCTTCCTCAATTTTTCAGTTTAGTATATTCTACTCTAATTTTACCAGTCCAAGACTTTCTTACTACCATGCAGCCCTCTGCTTTCATTACACTGACTTCACGCTGTTAGCTCCAGATGTCAGAGAACCAACCAAGCTAAGTGTCTTAGTCAAGAAGACACGTCTCCAGTTCATGGAACCTGAGTCTGGAGCTGACCCATTCATGCTAAGTTTGTTTCAGCAACTCAGCAGTGGCAAGAAGGTCTTGGGCTTGACCTTGCAGAATTGCCCTCATTCCCTCCTTGCCACAGGAGAACAAGGATTTTGCTGCAGCTCTCAGCAGGGCACTGATAGTGGCTGTCCTGGACTTCCTGCCCCATCTCCCCTGTCATCTTTCCCAAAGATTGGCCTTCTGTGCTTTCACTTGACTTAAAATATTATCTCTATCTCTAAAGCACATCCTCCTCCTTGAAAGCCAAATTATTGTCACCTCTAAGCCTTCCTGTATTTACTACATTTTATATTTTGTATTCTTGATGCTCTGGCATCTGGGGCCTTGCTGACCCTGGGAGGACTGCTCCTCCCTGGGTCAGCTAATTCCTGGAGACAGCATACAACTCACCCAGGGTTGTGCCTTTCATATGCAAACTAACCAACCCAAGCCACACCTCTAGGAGGCCAATATTTCTCTGTGCTAATCAGCCCAGGGCGAGGTACACAACTTGGGACAGCCCCTACACTTCAGAGCCCTCTGAAATTATTCAAATTGGCCAATCTTAAACCTGCTCACCCTGCTTACTCTATCTCACCGGATCCTTCCATGTAAATCACAATAAAGGAAAGTGTCCACACTTTCCCCTCTTGTCCTCTGCCTCCTGGCCAACCGTGGTGTTTCCCTGTGTGTTCCCTCATACCCTACCCCACTCCCATGGCATGGTGTGCCCCCTCCTCTTGGATTTGTGAATAATAAACTATCTGATTTATTGGCCTCACCATACCTGAATAATAATAAAGCCTACATTTTAAAACTTATCCCATGTTAGGTTTAACATTAATGAGAACCAATGGGATTTCCCCTTCCCAGACATTTATGTCTTATATAATCCTGAATTCAAAACAGTAAAGGGAGCTGATATGCACCTTGGCTGGGGGAGACAAAAAAATAAACTGGAGAAAGGATAAGATGATCAACCAAGATGGCAGCATTATTATTTCTGAGAAGCCCTGAAGAGACACAAGGATAATGGAGAGAGCCACAGTGCTTTGCTAGGTAAAAATAAAAAATATAAAAGGTGAGAATAACTATCTTAAATTATACTAATGGCAACAAACGGGAGACTCCCAAGAAAGGCCGTATATCAGACTTCAGAAAGGAGAGAGAAAATGATCACGAAACTTAACTCTGATCTGATAGCTCCAAAACATGGTTCCAGAAAAAATAGCTCAGCCCTAATAACTGGATTTCTAAGATCCAGGCTCTTGGAGGAAAGACTTGTTGATTAAAAAGAAGTGAGATGTTAAATCTATTACTCAGATATTACCTGAACTGACTGGTAGATAAGGCTGGTGCAATCCTCCAGTTAAAGATGTGGGCAAAAGCTAATACCTCTCCCCCTCCAGTTTCCTGCCTCTGATCCATTTTCTTTACCACACCCTGTCCTGTTCCTTTTCATTTTGAGAGCCAAATTTGCACACCACCCCTTTCATTCATCACTGCACAGATTTGATCCCACAAGGGCCTGAGCTGTTAGGATTAGGCTCAGCTGAGAGTAAGAATGGCCAAAATCATAGAAACTTAACCCAGTGCTTCTCAAACTTGAATATGCACAGGAATCACCCAATGATTGTATTAAATGCAGATTTTATCAATATGCAAATTAGCAGACTTGGGAGAACAAGATTCTGAATTTCGGACATGGTTAGTTGGTTTAAGAACACACTATGGAGGAAGAAGGGTATCAACAACCCAGATACTAAGTTCTTTTTCCCAGGAAAGGACTGGTGTGGAGACGCTACTCCATGGAGTCCTTGGAAACCCAAGCAACTTCCCATGTTGCTGTTCCATGGTAGCCTATACAGTGGTACCTCAGTTTTCAAACGTCTCCATTTTGGTTTACGAACGCCATAAATTTTATGGATCTATGGTATAATCAGATAGTAAAATTCATGCTAAATTTGCAGTTTTAAGCGTTGAGTTTAAAGGTCTGGAATGGATTAATACATTTTGCATTACTTTTTGTGGGGAAACCATGCCTTGGTTTTCGAATATTTCAGAACTCAAATGGTCTTCTGGAACGGATTATGTTCGAAAACCGAGGTACCACTGTATTCCCAAGGTCACCTCAGAGTTCAAAACGACTGATGCAGATCCTGGCATGATGCCTACATCAGGCAGCGGAAAGAAGAAAGGGGTGAAGAGGCAGAGTCAAGGCTGCCATTCCGTCACCTCTGAAAGAAGGCAATAAGCAGCTGTTCCATGGCACTTAGGGCTTCAAACTGCCAATGGAAGCTGGGGGATGCCATTTTTGTTATGGGAGTTATGGACCCAGCTAGCAACTGCATGTTTTGTAACTAGGTAGCCTAGGTGAATGAATAATAAGAGAAAGCCAGGATTTTGTGTCTTTCTGAGGGTTTAGGAAGATGTCAGGCAGTTACATAGGAGATGTGTATTATTATTATTATTATTATTATTATTATTATTATTGACTACTTAAAAGTAAAAACACCACCAATAAAGGATAACAATTACATAGTAGGTATTGTTTATTGGGTAATGTTCTAAGTGCTTTTCATGTTATTTAATTCTCAAAATAACCACATGAGAAAAGGAAGGCAGGAGATGAAGTAACGGCTCAGGTCACATAGCTCCTTACTGACCGAGCAAGGACTCCCAGGGGGTAATTCCTGACCTGTGCCCTTGACATGCTGGTGTGCTGGTTAAAGTTTAACAACCTGCTTTCCAGAGAGAAATGTCCTGATCTGAAGCGCTTGCCAAATCCTGTGGTGTAAATACTTCCCACTACCAACATGACATCACCGAGCTCAGAGTCAGGAGGGCTCACTGTGGTTCTGTCACTACGTGGCACTTTATCATGGTTTTTCACAGTATTGCCACCACAGATATGCCGTAGGTAACCTCAACAGCATAGACATACAATGTGGCAAAATAATTCAGAAGTGATATGTTTGAGTATTTGTTACCTTTGTTTTAAATAGGTTCTATTTTATTGTGAGTTTCTGCTCACAATAAAATAATTGCTAAGTTTAATTACCGGCTTGTAAAATTCCTGACATTTAACAATTGGCTCTTGTGACCCAGAACACGCTGACTCCAGCCACTACTGCTTGTACCGGCATGCACTACAAATAGCTTAAAACTAAATATTATGCTTCTGTGCTCCTTAAATATATTATCTCTTTGCCATTTCAGTCATTTCTGACTTCCTTGTCCCCAGCATCTCAGGAGTAATAAATAAAATATAAAGTACATTTAAAGCATCTCATGTTCCTAAGGAGAATAATAAGGCAAGCTTTGCTTTCCCTCTGACTCATTAGCTGGGCATGTGACTTATCGAGAACAGCCCCTTCAAAAGGGCACTCTGGTGTCAACTACAAAGGTTCTTTCTACAGTATTCCAGAATGGTCCATCTCATGAGAGTCAGCAATAGGAATGATTTCTTTTATCTTATGGCGCTGTGTCTGTGTTATGTGCACTCATGGTGGAGTGGGCCCCTCAGCATGTCACCATACTATGGGTCATCCTTGTGTGGAGTGGCCTAGTTTAGGGGAGACAGCAAGGCTTTCAGAGTTGGCAGAAAACTTGAACTGAATGATGTCACTCAGCTCTGATTTCTAGAATCCCAGAACTGAGCTACATGGCATTCCAAGAAGATTCTCTTTAGAAAGTATTCTGCTTTCTTTAAAAAGCTTTTTTTTTTTTTTTTTTGAAAATCATGGATCTGGCAGATGAAACAAATGTTTCACAAATACTGCTCTGTCTGCTTGAAAGATCTGGTCCCTTTGACTAGCAAAGCCCTATTCTGTACCTTTTAGAATCCAATGCAGGGATCACTTTCTTTCAGGAATCCTGGTTGCTGTAGACTGGGACCAGTGTCCTTCCCTGGAGCTGCCATGTCACTTTGTGCTTTTCTCTCAGAGCCTTTATTACATGCATCATAATTATTGTTTGTGTGTATTTTTCACTAGGTTGTAAACTTTGTGATATGAACTGTGATTATGGACTTTTTATGTCTCTTAAAATACCTATCACTAAATAGATGTTCAGTCACTCTTTTAATTAATTAATTTGATGAAAAGATAGAGTGATGTGCACCATTTCATTAGCTGGTTATTGGGGCTCAGAGGTGAAATCTTCCATAAAAACAAAACAAAACAGAGTTGTCCAGAAGTCACAGGTAATTGGCCTCTATTAAATTATGGAATTATATTTCTTCTGGATCTTCTGTAGTGAGAAGGTTTAACATTAGTGCATCGAAAATTCAAAAAGGGAGATTATAGTTCAAGCTAAGTAAAATTTTTCTAGAATTAAATATGTCACAAAATAAACAACAGAGGTCTGACAGCACTAAAGTCTATTCTATTTTCTATTAAAAAATACAACATTATGGGTAAAATATTTATATTTGCTTAGCCAATGAATCAAAGAAAGGAGATTTCTAGGTTCTGAAATCAAGAGTTAAATCAGGAGATAAACTTCATTTGGCTTGTCCCAAAAGCAGACTCAAGAACAGATTTTTATGAAAGTGGTTTATTTGGGTTATGATCTTCGGGTTAAAATATAGAAAGCTGAATAAATCCATAGCAATGCTGCGAAGAGTGTACGGGCCATGGTAGACTTTTTCTAATCTTCTTCCCCAGAACCTATGCTTACCCCTGGACAGAAGGCAGAAATACCCACACAGGAGGAGACAGGGCTCCTAGAATAACAGATGCCTGAGATAGTGTCTTTTTTTTTTTTTTTTGGCATCTGAGGCTTGTGGATGGCTCCCAATTTTCCCTCACCATTATTTATCTCTTTAATGAAACCTGGCGGGTGACACATTTCACCTATACTCAGGCTTTTAAGAAGTCCTTAAATCCTGGCAAGAGGCCAAAAATGAATAATGTAGAGGAAATCATTGAAAACTGTCTAAATTAATTAACGCTATACTTTATTTATAAGCATACACTTTAAGAAAAACATCAAAGGGGGGGACAAAGAAAAAAAGCAGGGGGTAGGATGAACAAACAGAATTGACCCCACAGTAAACAAAGATAATCCAGAGAAAAGAAGAGATATTTAAAAATCTCTAGTCAAAATTAGGGAAAAGAAGTGACACCCATCAATGACATCCATAAGTTAGATTACTGTTCAGAAGGGGAAAATATCAGAAAATAGAATTATTTTATGAAATTAAAAATATGGTACCTGAATAAAACAACTTAATAGAAAAAAACTAAAAAAGAAAAAATTGATAAAATTTTCCAGTACAAAGAAAAGAAAAATGTGAGAGAATGAAACAAGAGTGCTGTCAGAAAACTTAGAATAAAACAAAGATTCTAAGCACTGAAAAAGCAAAAGGCATGTTAACTACATGGAAGAAAACCAAGATTAGCAGAAGAATTTTCGTCAGCAACACTAGTTTTTAGAAGATAATGGAGAGCAATGCTTGAGTGTTCTTGCAAGAGGACTTAGAACTTAAAATTCTATTCCCAGACTAGTTATAGATCAGACTTTGAGTGCAAAACAAACTCACAAACAAACAAAACAAAACAAAAACAAAAAAGAACTTTCAGACATACAAGACTAGATTGGAAAGTTTACTTTCCATCCATGTACTTTCTGAACATAAGATTTGAGGATAAATTGTAGAAAAACAAACAACAATGGATTTCAACAAAGGAGAAATGCATGGCATTTAAGAAGTAATAATCATAATCCAAGGATATATGAAGAGCAATTCAAGTCAGGCAACCTAGAAAGTAGACGGAAGAGGAGAAGTGGTTGTTCCTTTTTCCCTTTCAATGGTCACAAAATGAGACATTTTTCCAATATGATATTTATACAAACATTCTAAACTTACAAAAGAAAATAAATAAATTTAATGGACACACACACAGGAAATGTGTAAAATATTGCATGGAAAAGGAAATGTGTAAAATCTTGCATGGAAAGTACACTAACATGTTGATAGGGGTTGCTTTTGGGAAATGATGTAGGAGGAGGAAGAAGAAGGAAGGGGTTGGGAGGTAGGGATGTTTCTGCAGTATTTTTATTTCTTTTACAGAAAGAGACTAATGGAGTGTTCAGCAACATGACCTTGGCTATGATGGAGATTTTTAGAAAGAGTTTTATGGAATATAACTGGCATCCAATAAACAGCTCATATTTAAAGTATACAACTGGATAGATTTTGACATATGTGTATACCTATGAATTCATCACCACAATCAAGATAATGAATACTGACACCATCCTCAAAAGTCTCCTCGGCTCCTTGTAATCCTAATTACAACCCTAGGCAAATACTAATATGCTTTAAGTCACTAGGAAATTTTGCATTTCCTAGAATTTTACACACATGGAATCCTACAGGATGCATGTCTTTGTTCCAGTGTAATTATGAATAGCATTACCTCTCTAGTTTGAACAGTAACTATACTATAAACAACCTGTTTACAGGCAAGGAGTTAGTTACAAGAGTGTTTCTAAGTCCTGGTTACCTTTTTGTAATGGGAGATCAAATCGAGTCCTCTTTTCCTGTCTTTCCACTTGATATGTCACTTCCTAGCAGGAACCCTTGTTTCTGTCTGATGAGAATGATTCCTTAGGCTGGTCTAAGTTGAGCTAAGTGACCAGTATGGAGCACTTTGATCATTTTGACAGTTTCAACGTTCACTATGGATGTGACTATTAAAGTAGTCTTAAACAGAAATAGGCGATATTAGTAGCTGAGAGACATGGCTTGTTAAAGTCAGCCGTGTGGATCTCATCATCAAGAATAGAGTTGAGCAAAGGATCATAAGGCACACAGGTTCTGGACTCTCTATTGGAAAAGTGGTCATTAACTCCTCCGTGGGAAAATTTCTCTCCCATGTCCATTTTGGCTTTCCCCCAGCTCACACGTCTTAGGAGTACAATTTAGAGGGCCAGCCAGACAGCCACCACTGAGGAAACTTCACAGCCAGAGGTTTTGTGTTCCAGTTCATGAAACATGAACTGCATATGAAAACCACCCCAGACTTAATGGCCTAAATCCACCATTTACTGTGCAGATTCTGTAGTCAGAGCTGTTCTATGATGTTCTGTGATGTCCAGGACTTCCTCTGGGAAGACCATGAGGTGTCTGGACTGGCTGTGAGCTAGAACCATCGGGAAGCTTTCTCACTCACATGTCTGGCACCCAGATGAACAACCGAAGGCTAGACACAGCGTGGGTTCTTGGCCCTTGCACCTTCATGTTTTCTTCTTGTAATTTGAGTTTCTCACAGTATAGAGGCAATCTGTCTATCATCTTTCTTTCTATCTTCTATCTACCTACCTATATATAAAGAATTTTTGTGAGAAATTCTGCCATTATAAGGCATTTCATTTTAAATTTCTAATGTTTTTGCCTGCAGTTGGGAATCTGATGATGAGTGCTTAGTCTGGTAATGGCCAGGTATATTGTATTTTTAGCACAGCTATAGTGTCATTGCATAACAAATGGTCCACACTCCACTGTGCCCAAAAATGTGACATTTGCTGTCCACTTTTCTCTTCTCTTTGTTGACATGATAAAGTGCATTGAAATTAAATAAATAAAATGTCACAGTGTGGCAGCACGAGTGGCACTAGGAAAGCCATCGAGTTGTAGGGTACCGCATTGCAGTGCAAAGCAAGGAGACTTCACAGCGGGTCTCCGTCACCACTAGTCTAGTCTATAGTTGTAGTGTGAAAGCAGCCACGGCAGTGCATGCAGGGATGACTGTGGCTGGGTTCCAATAAAACCAAAATTTGAATTTCACATACCATGAAATATTATTCTTTTGATTTTTAAAAACCATTTGATAATGTAGAAATATTTCTTGGCTACTGTACTTGTACTGGGAGTGTACAAGTAGGCAGGGGGCTGTAGTTTACCTATGTCTGCTATAGAGAGATAGTTTTTCCTTTTGGAGATCTGTACAATTATGCCAGCATCAGTTACCAAGTATATTATATTCATTCTACTAAATTGAAACTCACTATTAATTGGAGAAAACTCTGTTGAGTGTCTGCATACATCAGAACATATCACAATGAGTAAGGCAGGCAAGATAGCTGCCTTCATGGGGCTTTCAGTCTACTGTTCAAAGGAACTTATGTATGAAGTTCTCAGAAATAAATTATTTTCTTTGGACTTCCACTGAAATGAGTGGGCAAGATTGACAAATAAATTGGCAACTACAAAATAATGTGCTAAGAATTGGGATAGAGGTAAGCACTAGATCTTATATGAGCACATTTGAAAATCCTAACTCAGAGTGAGATGATATAAGAACCATGAAAATATTCCTAGAAGACATAAATATTAAGTTTCCTCTTGAAGTATAAGAAATATTTGTCAATAAGTGGAGGGATTTTCCAAATCAAAACTATATCAAGATAGAATTGCTGTTATCAAAAAAGACAAGAGATAAAAAGCATTTGTGAGAATGTGAGGGAAAGGAAACCTTGTGCATTGTTGGTAGGAATATAAATGTTACAACCACTATGGAAAACAGTATGTAGGCTCCCCAAACTAATTAAAACCAGAACTACCATATGACTCAGCAAACACACTTCTGGGTGTATAGCTGAAGAAAATAAAATACTTAAAGAGATAACTGTGCCCCCATGTTCACTGCAGCATTATCACAATAACCAAGATATAAAAGCAAACTAGGGGTCCATTAATGAATGAATGGATTAAGAAAATGTGACTTTCTCTGTCTCTGTCTCTGTCTCTGTCTCTGTCTCTCTCTCTTTCTCTCTCGCTCTCTCTCTCTCTCTCACACACACACACACACACACACACACACACACACACACACACACACACACAGTAATGAGGTTGGAAAATTAAGTTTACAAACTCATCCAAGAAAAAGTGCTCCATACTTCGTTGCTGAACATCATTATGGTCACCTTCAAAGTATTCCCCTTGCGAAGCTATGCACTGATGCCAGCAACTAGTCCACCCTTCAAAGCAATTTTGGAACTCTTTATCTGGAATGGCCATCAGAGCTGTCATCATATTACCCTTGATGTCCTGAATGTCATTAAAATGTCTTTCTTTCAATATTTCCTTTGTCTTTGGGTAAAGAAAGAAATCATTGGGAGCCAGATGAGGTGAGTAGGGAGGGTGTTCCAATACAGTTGTTTGTTTACTGGCTAAAAACTCCCTCACAGACAGTGCCGTGTGAGCTGCTGCATTGTGGTGATGCAAGAGCCATGAATTGTTGGTGAAAAGTTCAGGTCATCAAACTTTTTCATGCAGCCTTTTATTTATTTATTTATTTTTATTTATTTTTAATTGGGGAATATTGGGGCACAGTGTGTTTTTTCAGGACCCATCAGCTCCGTGTCAAGTCATTGTTTTTGATCTAGTTGTGGGAGGCACAGCTCAACTCCAAGTCAAGTCATTGTTGTTTTTTTTCAATCTAGTTGTGGAGGGTGCAGCTCAGCTCCAGGTCAAGTAGTTGTTTTCAATCTAGTTGTTGAGGGCACAGCTCACTAGCCCATGTGGGAATTGAACCAGCGACCATGGTTTTATGAGTGTTGCGCTCCAACCACTGAACCAACCAGCTGCCCACTGGTGGCTCAGCTCCAAGCTAAAGCCATTGTTTCTCACTGGCCCTTGTGAAAATTGAACCGGTAACCTTGGTGTTATGAGCACTACGCTCTAATGACTGACCCAACCGGCCACCCTCATTCAGCCTTCTCAGCACTTACAAATAGTAAATTTGGTTAACTGTTTGTCTAGTTGGTACAAATTCATAATGAATAATCCCTCTGATATCAAAAAAGGTTAGCAACATTGTTGCAGTAAATTCACAAACTTAATTGTCAGACTGTGTCTGTGTGTGTGTGTGTGTGTGTGTGTGTGTGTGTGTGTGTGTATTCCGCCATAAAAAAGAAGGGAATTCTGTCACTGGTAACAATGTGGATGGACCTTAAGGGCATTATGCTAAGTGACATAAGTAATACAGCAAAAGGCAAACATCATTCCATCTCACTTATATATGGAATCGAAAACAATAACCATCACAAACCAAACCCACAGATTCAGAGAATAGATTGATAGTTGCCAGAGGTGGTGGGTTGGGGATGGGCAAAATGGGTGAAGGTGGTCAAAAAGTACAAACTCCGGTTGTAAAATAAGTTCTGGGGATAATGTACAGCGTGGTGACCATAGTTAACAACACTGTGTTGTATACTTAAAAGTTACTAAGAGTACACTTTAAAAGTTCTCATTAGAAGAAAAAAGTGTAACTATATGAGAGGATGAATGTTAACTAGACTTATTGGTGTCATTTGTGGTGGTCATTTCACAGTATATACAAGGTGTGGTCAAAAACTATGGTGAATGCTGCTGCCGAATGCCATCCAACTGAAAGGCAGCAATCTTTAATACGGGAAGCAGCATGTTGAGCCTTAGTAACAGTGTGTGACAAGTTTCAACTTGTTTGGTGCAGTCAGTTGGGTGTGAGCTAAGATGTGTTTTAAAGTGTCGTGTAAATCATGGATCACGCACAATGCATTAACATGAAATGATCAAATGGTTTCATCCTCCATCATGACAACACTCTGTGTCACACATTGCTTCTGGTACAGCAATTTCTGTCAAAAATGTTATGGTGTATCCTCATCCACCTTATTCACTGGATCTGGCACAGTGCAACTTCTGGTTCAAAATGACCTTGAAAGGGAAACGTTTTGAATCAGTTCAGGACATCAAGGCAGCCAGAACAGTGCAACTAAAGACACTCATGAAAGAGGACTTCCAGAATTGCTTCAGAAAGTGGCAAGAGTTATGGGATAAGTGTGTTCGAAATGAAGGGGAGTGTTCTGAAGGGGATTAATGGCAATGTGTCTTTTACTGTAATAATTTTTTTTTAATTTAAACACTCACCGTATTTTTATCACACCTCATACAAATATTGAATCGTTATGTTGTACACCTGAAAATAATGTTATATGTCAAACATACCTTTTTTTTTAAAGATAAAAAATGTGGTGGGAGGAGCATGGTGGGAAGAGACCTTTGTAAAGGGAGATAACAAGAGTCAACAACAGTAACCTGAACATTGAATTTTAGCATCTATTTCATGTTGTACTTTTAGAATCAAATGCATTTTAATCAGAATACCAATCACTTATGTTTCTTTCAGGGGAGATAGGGCAGCCCTGAATAAAAATAATTTTAGCCCATAAAGTAGAATAAATATCTAAGATTTTCTAGGAAGAATAGAAAATAAAATGTCTATCAAGACTGGATCAAATGGCGGCATGAAGTGAGCCTCTATAAAGCTCCCCTGGAATTTACAACTAATCGAACAACAATAACTCCACAAAGGACTCTCTGCACAGCAGACAGGCAAGATGAAGAGGTCCACTACTAAATTCACCTAAAAGTGGGAGAATCGCATGAGCGGGGGAGGAGGGACAGGAGAAGTGCGGAGACAGAGCCGCGCGGGCGCAGGACACAGACGTAGCTCAGTGCTCCGAACTCGCTGCATCCTGGAACTACCACAGCTGCGGGAGAGGGAAGAACTCGGACTGCTAGGACTCCACTTATGGCCCACAGGGCTGAGGGGGCAGCATATAACACGGCTGAAACCAACGCTCACAGCAGAGACCTCGGAGGAAAGACTGAGGGAAGAAGGCTGAAAACGGTGGTTTAAGCCCTGTGGGGATAGAGCCCCAGAAATCAGTTTCTAGGCTCTCGGCCTCACATAGAAAGGTACTGGCTCAGGTAGTAAATGGCCATCGACTATGATCAGATGGCCATCAGCTGTGGCTAGTTGGCCGTCAGCTGTAACCCGTAAGCCATTGGCCACTAATATAACTGCTGTGGCTACACTAGCAGAAAAAAATGGGGGCTAGCAAGAAGATGGTGGCTGAGCCTCCAAGTGGTGCAGTGAGCGTTGCGAATAGTGTGGCTCCTGCTTCCTGTGTCTCCAACCCAGCCGCCAGTGAGAATATATTGTTGTGACTCTCCTACCTATGGCTCCTTGGGTGTTCCTTTTTGGCCTCACCATGTCCTGCGTTCTTATGTGGGGAGTGGGAGCAGAGACCCCGCTTGTCACCCCCTCCCCCGTGACAAGCCCTCACTGCCGAGCAGAGAACGGAAGCCTTAGGCATTGAGACAAGCTGCCCACTCCCTAGCCTCCCAGAGCTTGCCCACACCCACCTGCCCAGTGCTAGAAGTGGAACAGTAGCAGTGTCAGATCAAAAGAACAAAATATTTGCTGTACTGAGAACTGTATACCGCAGACACAGATTAGCAGCTGAACTAGTTCCGGCAAAGGGGAGGGAGCTGTGGAAGCAGGACCGGCTGTGGTGGTGGTCGCCGACATTGCTCTGGACCACCTCTCACAACTCACCCCACCCCTGACCCCTCCTATCTGGGGATATCCCTGCAGGAGTAAACAAAACTGCTGAAACATGCGGGCTCTGAATCTGGTGCAGAAAGACCTTTGGAACTTCAAAAGCTCTCTGCATCCCCACAGGGACGTGGCGCCCTGTGACCCAGGTGAACTGTTAACAGAGGAGAAGCCCGTTTCCCAGGGAATCCTCCGATTATGTGAGAAGCTGGAATAGTGCAAATAAAACAAGCACTACTGTGTGAGAGAGGAAAAAAAGGCTGTAGGCGGAGAAAAAATAAAACATTCTACCAACAAGTACTGGACAAGAAAAGAAAGACCTGTTCCTATCAACCTGATGCAGAAGCCACTCTTGTAGATGTCTAGGAAGAGAAATAATAAATCAGTAATTGCCATGAACAAGGCAACAAGACAGCTCAGAAAGAAAGTGAAAAGTCTCCAGAAAAGGAACTTAGAGATATGGAAATATGTGACTTAAATGACAGAGAATTCAAGATTGCAGTTCTGAAAAAACTCAACGAGATGCAAGACAACACAGAAAAGCAATTTAATGAACTCAGAAACGCAAGCAAAGAACAACACGAACATTCTACAAAAGATATTGAAATTTTAAAAAAGAACCAAATGGAATTTCTGGAGATTAAAAACTCAGTAGAAGAAATTAAGAATGAAATAACCAGCTTAGGTAGTAGAGTTGACGAGATAGAGGAAAGAATCAGTGACATCGAAGATAGAAACCTGGAAATTACACAGATGGAAGAAGAAAGAGACTTGAGACTGAAGAGAAATGAAAGAACTCTACAAGAACTTTCTGACTCTATCAGAAAGAGCAACATAAGAATAATGGGCATACCAGAAAAAGAAAAAAGAGAGAAGGGAACAGAGAATATATTCAAACAAATTGTTGACGAGAACTTCCCAAACTTGTGGACAGAACTGGATCCTCGAATCCAAGAGGCAAATAGAACACCTAATTTCCTCAATCCTGAAAAGGCCTTCTCCAAGGCACATTGTATTAAAGCTGTCTAAAATCAACGACAAAGAAAGGATCCTCAAGGCAGCCAGGGAAAAGAAGACGGTAACCTACAAAGGAAAGCCCATTAAATTATCATCAGATTTTTCAGCAGAAACTCTACAAGCCAGGAGGGAGTGGAACCAAATATTCAAACTATTGAAAAAGAGAAATTATGACCCAAGAATAATATATCCAGCAAAGTTATCCTTTAGATATGAAGGAGGAATAAAGACCTTTCCAGACATCCAGAAGCTGAGGGAATTTTCTAATACACGACCTGCACTACAAGAAATAGTAAAGGAGGCTATTCGACCACCATCAACAGGGACACTTTGTGGCAACATAAAAAGGGGAAGACAAAGGCCTGGACCGGAATATGGGAATGGAGAAAGTAAGCGTGCTGAAGAAAATGGAATACTCAAAATATCAAACTTTCTTTTACATAAACTTAAGGGTAACCACACAAAAATATCCAGAACTAAAATATATACTGTAATAAAAGAAGAAACAGAGGGAAACATCATAGAATACCACCACACAGAAATAATAGACAACAACAAAAAGGCAAAGAAACAATTTAGATACAGCCTTACCAGAAAACTAAAGATAGAATGACAGGAAATCCTCACATATCAATAATCACCCTAAATGTAAATGGACTGAACTCACCAATCAAAACGCACACAGTAGAAGATTGGATCAGAAAACTAAACCCAACCATATGCTGTCTCCAAGAGACACATCTCAGCTACAAGGACAAGCATAGACTCAATGTGAAAGGGTGCAAATTGACACTCAAAGCAAATGGTACCCAGAGAAAATCAGATGTAGCCATAATGATATCAGATGAAACAGACCTCAGGGTGAAAAATGTAACAAGAGACAAAGATGGACATTTCATAATGGTAAAGGGGACTATACAACAAGAAGACATAACGGTCATCAATATTTATGCCCCCGATCAGGGAGCACCAAAATATACCAAGCATGGAGATTAAACAACATACTTTAAAGAAAGACTGGGTCAAAGAAGAAATTGTAGGAGAGATCAAAAGATACATAGAAACAAATAACAGTGAAAATACATCCTGCCAAAATTTTTGGGATGCAGCGAAAGCAGTTTTAATAGGGAAATTTATATCATTACAGGCCTAGCTCAAGAAACAAGAAAAATCCCAAATAAATAACCTCATGTTACACCTTAAAGAACTAGAAAAAGAGGAACAAGTGAAACCCAAGGTCTAAAGGGAACTAAAGGGAGAAATTGACCAAAACACAATTATACTAGGGAACTTGAATACATCATTGCCAGCTATGGATAGATCATCCAAACAGAAAATAAATCATGACATAGCAGCCCTAAATGGCACATTAAATGAAATGGACATAATTGTCATATATAGAGCATTTCATTCTAAAACATCGGACTATACATTCTTTTCGAGTGTACATGGAATATTCACAAGGATAGACCATATACTGGGACATAAAATCAGCCTCAGCAAATTTAAGAAGATTGAATCATACCAAGCATATTCTCTGATCACAAGGCTTTGCAATTGGATATCAACTGCAAAAAGAAAGCAGGGAAAAACACAAATACATGGAGATTAAACAACATACTTTTAAAGAACGACCAGGTTAAAGAAGAAATTGTAGGAGAGATCAAAAGATACATAGAAACAAATAACAATGAAAATACATCCTACCGAAATTTTTTTGGGTGCAGCAAAAGCAGTTTTAAGAGGGAAATTTATATCATTACAGGCCTATCTCAAGAAACAAGAAGAATCCCAAATAAATAACCTCATGTTACACCTTAGAGAACTAGAAAAAGAGGAACAAGTGAAACCCAAGGTCAGCAGAAGAAAGGAAATAACAAAAATCAGAGCAGAGCTCAATGAAATAGAGAACAAAAGACAATAGAAAAAATTAATGTGACAAAGAGCTGGTACTTTGAAAAGATTAACAAAATCGACAAACCCTTGGCTAGACTCACTAAGATAAAAAGAGAGAAGACACTAATTAACAAAATCAGAAATAAAAAAGGGGAATTTATCACTGACACCAAAGAAATACAAAGGAACATGCAAGAATACTATGAAGGACTATATGCCACCAAATTCAATAACCTAGAAGAAATGGACAAGTTCTTAGAAACATATAGCCTTCCAAGGCTGAATCATGAAGAAATGGAAAATCAAAACAGACCGATCACCAGTAAAGAAATTGAATCAGTCATCCAAAACCTTCCCAAAAGCAAAAGTCTGGGACCAGATGGCTTCACTAGTGAATTCTACAAAACCTTCAAACAGGATCTAATACCAATCCTGCTCAAACTCTTCCAAAAAATTGAAGAAGTGACAGTACTCCCTAACTCATTTTATGAGACCAACATTACCCGATACCACAACCTGGTAAGGACAACACAAAAAAAGAAAACTACAGAAAACTATATCTCTGATGAATACTGATGCAAAAATCCTAAGCAAAATTTTAGCAAATCGAATACAACAATACATTAAAGATTATTCATCATGACCAAGTGGGGTTCATCCCTGAGGCACAAGGATGGTTCAACATTCGCAAATCCATCAATGTGATACATCACATAAACAAAATAAAGGACAAAAATCATGGGATTATATCAATTGATGCAAAAAAAGCATTTGACAAGATACAACATCCATTTATGATTAAAACACTTAATAAAATGGCATAGAAGGAAAATACTTTAACATAATAAAGGCCATCTATGACAAGCCCTCAGCTAATCTCGTAATTAATGGTGAAAAACTGAAGCCCTTTGCTCTACGTTCAGGAACACGACAGGGCTGTCCCCTATCACCTCTGCTTTTCAACATAGTGTTGGAAGTCCTTGCCAGAGCCATCAGGCAAGAGAAAGAAATAAAAGGCATCCAAGTTGGGAATGAAGAAGTTAAAATATCACTCTTTGCAGATGACATGATGCTATATATAGAAAACCCTAAAGGATCCACCAAATAGCTGTTAGAAACAATCAATGAATACAGTAAAGTTGCTGGCTACAAAATCAATGTACAAAAGTCCATTGCATTCCTATATACCAATAATGAAATCTCAGAAAGAGAAATACAAAAAGCAATTTCCTTTGCAATTGCAGCAAAAAGAATAAAATACCTAGGAATAAACTTAACCAAGGATGTGAAGTATTTATATGCTGAAAACTATAAGACATTTTTGAAAGAAATTGAAGAAGACACAAAGAAATGGAAAGACATTCCGTGCTCATGGATTGGAAGAATCAACATAGTTAAAATGGCCATATTATCCAATGCAATATACAGATTTAATGCAATCCCAATCAAAATCCCAATGGCATTATTTAAAGAAATAGAACAAAAAATCATCAGATTTGTTTGGAACCACAAAAGACCCCGAATAGCCAAAGCAAGCTTAAGAAAAAAGAACAATACTGGAAGTATCGCACTCCCTGACTTTAGCTTGTACTACAGGGCTACAATAATCAAAACAGCATGGTATTGGCAGAATACATTTATACATACAGACACGTGTATTCCAATGTTCATTGCGGCTTTGTTTACAGTGGCCAAGACATGGAAACAACCAAAATGTCCTTCGATAGATGAGTGGATAAAGAAGTTGTGGTATATATACACAATGGAATACTATTTGGCCGTAAGAAAAGATGATATAGGAACATTTGTGACAAGATGGATGGATCTTGAGAGTATAATTCTAAACGAAATAAGTCAGACAGAAAAAGCAGAGAACCCTATGATTTCACTGATATTTGGTATATAAACCAAAACAACAAAAGTACAAGACAAACAAATGAGAAAGAAAAGCTCATAGACACAGACAATAGTTTAGTGGTTACCAGAGGGTAAGGGGGGTGGGGGATGGGAGATGAGGGTAAGGGGGATCAAGTATATGGTGATGGAAGGAGAACTGACTCTGGGTGGTGAACACACAATGGGATTTATGGATGATGTGGTACAGAATTGTACACCTGAAATCTATGTAATTTCATTAACAATTGTCACCCCAATAAATTTAAAAAAAAACAGAAAAGAAAATATCTGTGTTGTTTAAGGGAAGGTTCTGATTATTATTAACCCCATCTTGCCCTCCTATTAATTTATAATCTCAACAAACCACCTTATTGTTGACAGATGCTAATGAGGGAAATTCAAATTACAGAGCAAATGGGAAGTCAGGCATTGTTTATAGCAAGTACAGTTGTAGTTGTATATAACTCCCTTTTAGAATAACTTTCATACTGAGTGTCATTTTTCGTATCTAGATTTGTTCTTATTGAAGAAAATCGTTCATAAAATAATCAAATTATTTGCAAGTTTACACCTCCCTATAGTTTTAGCTAACCTGGAATGTAAAAGGAGATGATGGGTTTTGTTGCGAATAAATATCAGTGTTCCTAATGACAGTGTGTTTGTGTTTTTCCACTATGCAATTTGAGATGTCCTTCCAAAATGAATCTCTGAATTCGCTGTTAACTAAAGTTAAACTGATGAAGGGTGATTATTTCTTGGTGTAATTACCCTGAGTCAATAATTAATAAAATAGCATATGTCCTTAATGACATCTGGGGAAATGCCCTCCAAATTCTGTTTTCAGAATGGCTAAAATATTGATAAAGGCAAGTAAGCACCAATAAGTAACTCTTAAATTAGAAATTAAGATATTGGAAACATGGGTTAATGCTTAGGAAGGCCACCAGTATGTCAAAAGATGCATATTTGTAGAGTGACCTGCAAATCCAGAAATTTCCCTAACTTTTTTCATGTGTCAGGAGAAAGTTGATGAGATCCTTCTGTTGTCTGGTTAGAAAGTCTATAAACCAATAGACATGCAGCCAACACAAATCATGTGTAGGTGTGGCGGGCTGTAAAAAGCTGTCTGTGGCATATCCGAAGTGCTCTTGGGTGCAGGGCACCGTGTTTCTGGAGAGACTTCTTGTCCTGTGGCAACCTGTGGCCTGCTTTTCTTCATTAGATGGCCAGTGTAGAGTGCCTTGCATGGGACACACTGCCACTGCCACGGTCTGTCTGAGGCTGAGATAAAAGATTTAATAACAGGGCTGGGTGATCTGACCCTAATATTTTTGTTCCCAGTACCTCAAACAGTTTTTGCATGGGCTGTGTTTACTAACTCCAAGTTTATTTTGCCCAAATAGTTCTCCTTTTTAATCTTCTCAATCCATCTGTGTTTTATGAGCAATTAAATCCATGAATGGTTTTGGTTTGTTTCTCCTTAAAGTTGTCAAAATGTGGTTTTTCTGTCTGAATACTGTTTGATGTCAAAGAACGCTGTTGAGCTCCTTGGTAAGAACAAGAATTCACATTATTAAGGAGGTAAATCGGGTCACTAAGAAAGCATCTTTTGAGTTTGCACCAATTTCAGTCAAGTTGCCCTGCTGCTTTGCATAGAACACCTTTCAGCTCAACAGCCAGGCTGGGCCCACCACACACTCTGAGCTGGACTCCGTGTTTCACATCTGTTCAACTGAAGTCGTTCTAGTCCATATGTATTGGTTGGCAGCATGACCCAGCAGGACATGCCCAAGGGGGTCATGCCCCCGGCGTCCTGGTTGTCAGGGTGAAGGGGATGTTGATACAGGGCAAAGTCTTTCACTGTCTGTTCTGGGAGGAGAGAGGTAACTAATTTTCAATGGAATTAATTAAGCAGATTTTCTTATTGTGGTCTCCTATAATCACAGGACTGCCTCTTGTCTTTGAAAAGAAAGAAGTCCATGGCTGATCACTTAGATTTGGACCCACATTATTTGAAATCAGAGCGTTCAACATTACTCATAGTGAAGTCAGTCTTGGGATATTGTCAGACAGCAATAAACTGACCTACACACACGCACACATACACACACAGGGTTATGTATATATTAAAATTTGTTTGGAGGGAAGAAGAAAGAGAGAATCTTGCTAAATTCTAGAATCATCAATGGGTCTCTTTGAAAGTCATAAAAGCCCTCCTTACTGTGCCCCCAACCCTATCTGCCCTTCCCCTCACCATCAGTGTTCTACAAGGTCATTTCTACATGAAATTTATGTACATAAAAGTGATGGTCAATCTTAAAAATGATCATGCCAAGCACATTGGAGTGAGATAGCACAAGTCCTCTGTGTAGTGTCTCCATCTTGATGGAGAGGGCACCTCTCTACCAGCTGCCAGCATGCATGTCGGTGCCTCCTCGCTGTGTGAAGGATCACTCTGACTGATGTGAGGAGCCTGAGTCAGGGCAATGAAAATGGAGACACCATGATCAAACTGAAGAACCACAATAGCAGTTTCGAGAATCCAGAACCAGCCAGTTCTATCTGCAACCAGACTGAGTTAGCGGATCTCCAGTCTATGATGATTCTTCTCCAGGCGTAGGAATCATGTACATGTTGTCTTTGGCCTATTGGAATGCACCAGGGGAAGATGCCATAATTCAGTCATGATTCAGGTCTGAGGAACAAAAAAACCCCTGCTCTTTAACCTCCATTTCTCTCAACCGCACCAAAGGGCTAGTGGTCAGTCTTTGTCACTAAGAGCCACCAAGATGTGGACAGGCTGGCCTGAGCTTCCCTGAAGACTATTCAGAATCAAGTCTTTGTACCTTCACATATGGAAAGTCTAGACAAAGTTGAGGCAATTACTTGCTGTATTAAATGTTGACATCTGGAGATCCAGAATCATATGGTATACTTATATGGCCAGTGGCTCTTTCTTTTTTATTTTAACTTTTTATTTTGAAATAATTTTAAGTGTACAGAAGAGTTGCAAAGGTAATACCAAGAGTTCTGATCCTTCACTCAGCTTCTTCTAAAGTCGACATCTCACAAAACCAGAGTGCATTTATCATGGGTACGATTATAGACACACAACAGAACACTATTAACTAAATCATAGACTATTCAGATTTCACCAAATTTCCCACTAGTGGCTTTTCTTCTCATCCAGGGTTACGTGCAGGATACCATTTTGCACTAGGTGTCCTGCCTCTTTAGTCTCCTCTAAGTCCTGACAGTTCCTCACTGTTTTTCCTGACCCTGACACTTGAATAATACTGGTCAAGTATTTGTAGAATTTCTCCAGCAGAGTGCCTGGCACACAATGGTATCAACACATATGCCTCAAGACAAGTAAACACCAGTAACTGGTATCCGTGTGAATTTAGATGTCTGTTTAATACAAGTGGATCCCGAAGAGGCTCTTGATACTTCTGCAAGTAATGTGGAAAAGTGACCAGAATTTCCTTATTCATCAACCACTCTAGTGGAGCCACATAGAAACCTGATAATATTCATGGCGTTGAAATCACCTACAGTGTACTAGCTCAGTCTAGGCTGCACGTTGGAGCCCAGGCTTGAGATCTGCTTTTAGAAACACTGATCATATTGAGCTGTTTAAAACTCAACAGCTCAATTGAGGGTTTAAACACTGGGACTTTAAAACATTGTGGTAAAACATACATAACATAAAATTTACCATCATCACCATTTTTAAATGTCCAACTCAGTGGCATTAAACACATTCACAGTGCTGTGCCAACATCACCACATCCATCTCCAGAAAGTTTTCATTTTGAAAAACTGAAACTCTGTCCCCATTAAACAATAACTTGTCATGCCCTTCTCCAGTCCCTGGAAACCACCATTCTATTCTCTGTGTCTGTGACTTTGACTACTCTAGGTCCCTCACATAAGTGGAATCAGGCAGTGTTTTACTTTTTCTGTGACTGGTTTATTTCACTCAGCATAATGTTCTCAAGTTTCATCCATGTGGTAGTGTGTGTCAGGATCTCCTTCCTTTTTAAAGTTGAATAGGATTTCTTTATGTGTAGATGCCACATTTGGTCTTTACTTGTATCTGTCGATGGACATGTGGGTTGTTTCTACCTCTTGGTTATTGTGAATAGTGTTGCTATGAACAGGGGTGTGCAAATACCTGGTAGAGTCCTTGCTTTCAATTATTTTGGGTAAATATGCAGGAGTGGGGCTGCCTAAATATTGAGATTATTACGTTCTTTTCCAGAAAGTTTGGTTGTAGAGCCTAGGTTGTAAACCCGTGTGCTACAGGCTTCATGACATCGCTGGCTGGAATTCCAGTGGACAAAGGCACTCCATTCATGTTTGTTGAGTGGATAAATTCATAATGAAGAGACTTTTGATGCCACACAAAAATATTCATGTTTCTGACGGGAAAAAATGGAGTTGGAAGCCAAAACTAAAGGTATTTTGACAATCAATGGACTTCCAGAAGTAGACATAATATCAATGTGCCATGCAACCCTAAAAGCAGAGCTTCCTTCTAGCTTTGTCTTCCACCCCAAAGCCTGTCAGTTTGCTGCCAATTCAGTTAACACATACTTTGATGGAGGTTGTAAAAGGGAAAATGCAAGTTGAAAAATATAAATCTGACTCATATAAATCATTTTTTGGAAAAAATGCTGAATCTAAATCTACCTCAGAATACTTCTCAGAAATCCTTTGCAAAGAAAATTTGTTGAATAAGATGTTTGTCTTCAAATGAATAGCAATGTATTTCTGTTGTTCCCAACTGGCCAAAAACAACCATAAAGGAAAAAAAAGAAAAAAGAGAAAGGAAACAAGGCATGCATTTTCCTCACCTGCTGAGACATCTTGCTTCTCCCAGGTTTTGGTGGCAACTATAAGGGAGTGACACAGAATCTCTGAAAGTACCCCTTCCCCCCCGGAGAGAGCGAGAAGGAACTTCTTAGCACATGCCCACCACTAAGTCCAAGAGAGTGCTTGGCAATAGTCTTAAACCATGGCTTGCCCTGAGGTCAAAGGGCATGCTCCTAACCCCCAAGGGTCAGCTGCTCACACCCTGTCATTGTCTTGCCCTTCAGCAGGGCCCCCGAAGAAGAGTTGGCAGACCTCCATTCCTGCATCTCTGCCAGAACTTTCCAGTTCTTAGGAAAGAAGCTTGAGGAATTGTAGTACCAGCCAGTGGAGGGTAAGCTGGGAACACTTCCTGTGGTGGAGGAGTGTCTTGGAACTGAAAGAAGGGGAGACAGTGGAGAGGACAGGCTTCGAGCAGTATGGCCCTGCTGGGCATCTGCCTGGACACAGAGAGAAGGCTGTACCATGTGCAATCTGTGTGGCTCCTGCTCCCCAGGGAGTCAAGGTTGTGGTTCAAGGAAATCTTGGCTGTTGTGCTGCAACAGCGGGGCCTGTGTCCTCAGAAGTGCATTTCCTCACAGTGGCCAGCTGCACAGGTGGGTGAGCTCCACCCAGGCAGTGAGGAGTCAGGTCACTCACATTCCCTTTCTCTTCAAACACTAGGATAGGTACTCTTGGCTGGAATTCCACTCCTGCCTCTCCAGAGAGACACCTACCTCTGTCTCTCTGTCTCTCTGTCTCTCTCTGTCTCGCTCTGCCTCTCTTTGTGTCGGTGTCTCTTTCTGTCTCTGTGTCTCTGTCTCTATCTCTCTCTGTCGCTCTGTCCCACACACATCTGATCTTCTCTGAGTTGTTTGTTTTTTTTTTTTTTCTAACTACCTGCATAGTAAAACACCATGACAAAAAGAGCAAGCAATGAGGGTATGTGTCCTCTGTTGTTTATCCACGAGCTGCTCACCAGGTCCCAATTTGTTCCCTTCGTTTGGCCTGTGGTCCCCTTGACTCTTCTGGGGCTAGCTGGGCGCACATAGAGTCCTGCTCTCACTTGAAACCTTCTGGCACACAATTTCCCTTCCAGAGAGCAGAGTGGCTATACCATGTACTGAAGTAGTAATCTATACCTTGCCCCGCTGCTTCAGTTGTGGATTTCATGAATATTGATACTTTGATATTGTGATTTATAATAAGAATATATATTTGGTTTTTTGTTCCATTTCTGGAACAAAGCTCTTAAACCTATTGGAATTTCCTAAGTGATAAGAGTGAAAGGATGTCTTTTGTTATGTTAGTTACGTGACTTTTGGACCTCACCCAAGGATAGAGGCTGGTCATCAGAGGAACCAATTAATATGATTAGAGGGTTGGAACTTGTAGTCCCAACTCCTGATCTCTAGGTAGGTGAGAGGGGCTGGAGGCTGAATCAACTGTCAATTGCCAATGATTTAATCAATCATGCCTATGTCATGAAGGAACAGGGCTCATAGAACTTCTGGGCTGGTGAACACATGGAAACTTGGGGAGCGGCACTCCTGGAGAGGGCATGGAAGCCTCATGCCCCTTCCCCATACTTTGCTCCAGGCATCTCTTTGATCTAGCTGTTCCTGAGTGATATCTTTTTATAATAACTAGTGTGCTAGTAAGTAAAATGTATTTCTGAGTTCTGTAAGCCCCCTCTAGCGAGTTAATTGAACCCAAGGGAGGAGGTTGTGTGAAGCTTCGATCTACAGCCTGTTGGTCAGAGCACAGGTGACGACAACCTGGATTGGCTATTGGCATCTGAATTGTGTGTGTGTGTGTGTGTGTGTGTGTGTGTGTGTGTAGGGAAGTAGTCTCGTGAGACTGAGCTCTTTACCTGTGGCATGTGATGCTATCTCTGGGTAGATAGTGACAGAATTGAGTTGGATGGTGGTGTGAAAAATCACCCCTCCCCCCCACACACACACATGAATGAATCAGAATTGGGTGCAGAACCCTTTTAGATACCTAGGGGGATAAAGGTGGCCATCTGTTTTTCTGAGTGACGGATGGAAGCATGAAGAAGGAAGGAGGAATACAACTAATATCTATTGATCACCTAACACAATGTTTTCCAATATTTTGTGCAGAGGTTCTCCCTTAGCCACAGTTTCACTTACCCACGATCAACCGCTTCCTCCCCCCTGGGACATGACTCACCCCTTGTCCGGCATATCCACACTGTGCATGCTCACTCAGTAACCATCTCAGTTATCCAATTCACTACTGAGGTATCACAAGACTTGTGCTCAAGTCAACCTTATTTACTTAATAGTGGCCCCAAAGTACAAGTGTAGTGATGCTGACAATTAGGATATACCAAAGAGAAGCAATAGAATGCTTCCTTTAAATGAAAAGTTACGCATGTATAGGAAAAACCACAGTATGGAAAGTGTTCGGTGTTATGTGTGGTTTTAGGTACCTAATGGAAGTCTTGGAATGTATTCCCTGTGGATAAGGTTGGGGACTGTATTCCACTTTGCAAACCAATTCATACATATGATGGACATAACTGAAACAAAAGTGTCATGAAAAAGCTTACTCTTCCTATGTATGATAAAGAAAAATTGTGACAAAGTTAATATCAAGTACGAATTTGAGAAGATTTAGGTCAAATCCCCAGGAAATCAGTTAGAATCAACAACCCAAATCATTTAGAATCGTTGCACACTGGATTGATTTTCTTTCTCTCTAATGGGTGGCAGCCCACATTTCCAAACCACTGGCATACTCATGTGCCAAATATTAGATGCGGGCATCTCATTTAATACCCACAAAGAGTATTTGAGGAAGATATTAATAGTTTTATTTTGCCAGTGAAGAAATAAAAAGCTCAGCATAAGTTACTTGAAGAAATCTTTTGCCTAATAAAAGCCCATTCCTGTTCCACTCTCAGCCTCAGTGGCAGGAGTGCACACCTGACCTGCTAGGGGAGGTAGGGGCTCCTTGGAGCTGGGCCTGGACCGAGTATATCATGCAGCCTCTTAGCAGCAGGCTCTCCATGTCCCTGCTGTGGGTGCTGGAGGGTTGCTGATGGAAGCACCACTCATCTAGGCCGGAGCAAATACTCTAAGAGCTTCGTCAATAGATACTTTGGTTCGTTTTTATAATTGACAAGTCCATCACACCGCGGGCTGAATCTTGTTGTTTCAAATGGAATACAGATGGACCCAGACTTATGATAGCTCGACTAGGATTTTTCGACATTACAATAGTACAAAAGCGATCGGCATTCATTCAGTAGAGTCCAGCTACCCTAAGCTATGATGTTTGGTAGGTTAGTTATATTAAATGCATTTGTGACTTATGGTATTTTCAACTTACAACAGGTTGATTGGGGCCTGTAATCCCACTTACAGCAATCCCAATTTACAGTAATCCCACTATAAACTGAGAAGCATCTGTATTTCCAAATTCCAGACCGGGTTGCAATTAGTCCTTTATTCCTCTGTGGAATTTGGTTTTCCAGGGGTCTGGTAAAAGCAGGTACCCGTCCCATCCACTACATCTTGCACCTGAGGAGAGTGTAAAATAAATTGTCACTGGGGTTTATCGGATTTCAGCTTTTCAATCTGAAACCAAGTTTAACAAGAGAAGCCAAAATTATATCAGAGTCACTTCCTTTCTTTCTCTAGTCCCTTCAAAAATATCTATTTAGATCACACTTTGTGTCCATTAATGTACTAGGCCTGAAGAAGAAAGGTGAAAAGGAGTAAATCATAGAACTCTGGTCCTTAAGTAGATGACAAGCTAGTTCAGGGGTTCTCCAACTTTAGCTTGTCTAGGACCTGCAGGAGGTTTGTTACAACACGGGCGACAGGCCACACCCTAGAGTTTCTGACCCAGCAGTTGTGGAGTGGGCTGAAATTTTCTTTTCTAACAAGTTTCCAGGTACCATTGCTGCTGCTGGTCCAGGAATCCCACTCTGAGAACCATTGATCTAGTTAAAGAGCAAAACACCTCCGGACTGATCTGAAGCCTAACAGGGGCCGTTTGGGCTCCCGGGAGGTAGAAAGATCAGTGTAGTCAAGGTCAGCCTGCCCTGAAATGTGTTTGAAGTTGCAATACAATGCCACTTTTCCAAAGGCTTCTTTCCTTCCAGAAGCTGGTGATTGGCAGGTCCTGGAGCGCACCCCCAAACCTGCTGATGTACATCCCATCTGTTATAGCATATGCTCTGAAACCCATAGGCCTCCCACCAAGAGCTCATTATTTACAAATCACTAAGCCAGCCGCCGCCAATGCCTCCTCTTGGCCAAGCTCTGTCTCTGAGGACAATGCAAGTCTGACAGGTGCTATCCAGCCCCCTCTGGGGTCCTTCTCGCGGCTCCACCCCACTACCTGTGGATACCCTCAGAGATTTCTGCAGAAAGGCTCTGCTGGTCTTAGTAAACTCCTGGGGAATTGACATTTATACCTCTCGGTGTTTTTGTGGCAACTGTTAATTATAGTGAGAACTACACCCTGTGCAAAGTCAATTTTCTCTTTTAGTGCTGAACAGATCTGCAAGCGCCTTCTGAGTCATTTGGATTTGTGCAGGCCCCATGGGTCCGTGGGCTTCCCTTGGACGTGCCGCCGTGCTCTTGGTGGTGCCTACGTGTTTGGGGCACCACTTGGCTGCCGGGTTCACCTTTGCTTTGATGGGTTTGCTGTAGTTAATCACATGAACAGTATGATTGTCAACATAACAGCATGATTCAAATGGACAGAAAAAAAATGAGAAGAAGAAAGCACACCGTTTCTTTTTCTGTTCATTATTCCAATAAGACTGCCGTGATTTGTCTAAAAGAGAGCACACACTGTTTATCAGCTGGCCTGTGTGCGTCTGGGCCCACCCAGACCCTCGCTCACCCTAGGCAGGACCTCTCAGAGCTACTGAGAACCCCAATAGCTCACTGTGCACCAACCATTGCTCCAAAATCTCCCAGGCCCAGCAACTTTCTGACTATTACTTTCCTCTGACTGAGTGGAGAAGTTAGAGTAGGCGGTGTCAACAATTTTATTTTTGAGGACATCACCCTGAAGGACCTGTGAATCCCTGCAGCCATGCATCACCAGGTAGCTTTTCAAGAAGTGAATGCAGTGCTGTCCCTGAGCCTGGAGCTTGGCAGTTCTGCCTCTCTTTAGGCTCTGAACGCCGCAGAGAAGTTGAGTGAGCAGCTTCTGTGAACGCTGTCTGCCTTAGAGAACCTCATGCTGACTGGGATTTACTGCAGCAGTCTGGGGGAGGAGAAGGGGAGCGCAGGAAATCAGGAGCTGCCTTTTGGGGAGAACAAGCTCCTCCCACTCCAAATAGTATCTCGAGTTTCACAAGTATTCTTCTGTCTACTTGTATGTGTCCAAGCTGGAGGAGCTCGCCTGAGCCTCGGAAAAAAGGAAATTAGATACATACAGATGCAAATAGTTAAGGACTAAGGTCCTCTTCCCTGGGAGAAACCTGGGACATTTCAGAGCCGTGGCCATCCCTCTTTCCAGCCCAGGCTCTGGGTCTGCAGGGGAGTGGAGAAAGCCATGTCCCCAAGGTTGAGAAGCTGGCATCTTTCACAACTGGAGGAACACTGGCACCAGGAGGCCTGTTCCAAGGCGAAAGGGCAACGTGGTACAGTGACCCCTGCCCGGATTCTGGATAAGCAAGCACAGTGCTGTCTCCAGGGCTCCGAAATAAACAAAAGCAGTAGGGAGGGACAGAACACAGGCCCCCCGGGGCAAGTTCTTCCGTGTTCCCAGAAGAGCACAGCCAGGTCCGGTGCTGACACCCAGCTCTGAGCCGCCTGATTCATGCCGTTCCCCTCTGGGGAGCCCACAGCTCAGCAGCCCAGATCCTGCCAAACAGCATGGTCTGCACAGGGGCTGTGGAACTGCGGGGCTGGGTGTCTCACAGGTGCTGCCCCTCCACTCCCTGGGTCCTGGCTGTGCAGTGGCAGAGCCTCTGGATCTCTGGCCGCGCTCCTGGGAGCTATTGGAGGGCTAGGAGGACGAGGAGTGTGAGAGAGATCAGCCAGCATGAGGGGTCTGCCTGGTGTTTCTGCACATGTCTGAGGTGTCCACATGGAAACACTGTCATTGTCATCATCGTATCCAGAAACAACATCTGCGGCTTTCCTTTACAAAGCCTCCCTCACACACTGCCTCGTTCAATCCTCGTAACACCACACAGGCAGGTGAGGCAGCGTGGCCCCGTCTTACAGATGAGGGAAGCAGATGGAGAGGCAAGCCGTCCTCTTTGGAACTCCATGCCCCCTCACTACACCACGGAATCTGTGTTTGTCTGCCCCCCCCCCACTTTCTTTCCATGCTTTTATGTCTGTAAACCAAATAATATTTTAATCTGGAAGAATGATTATCAACATCCCCGCCCATCACTTTCTTATCACATGCCCCATGCAGGAAGATTAGGGCCAGTTTTCCATTGTCATTTTACACGATCAACAAAGTCATGATGGCACCCCCACCCTGCACCCCTGCTTCTGGCAGAGACGGTGTAGGGCAGCTGAGGGCAGCTCGCATGGAGGGCACATAGGAGGCCTGCTGCCCTTCCTCAGCAGCAGGAAGGCCACGCACAGACTGAGAAGCCCAGACATACTGCCCCCTGGCCAGTGTGATGACAGAGCAGATGAGCCTAGCGGAGACAGGCAGACAGCCCTCCACCCCAGAGGAAAACTTCCACAGAAAGAAGGAGGGCCCACTCTACAAGGCGCCCGTGCCCTCAGCAGTGCCCCAAGTGGGAGCACTTGCACCACCCACTGGAGTGGAGGGGAAGGAGGTGCTCGTCATCTCCAGGTGTGCCATTCTCTCCACGCTGCTGCCATGACGCAGCCAACACTGGTCGATAAGCAGAACTCTGCATGATTATCCCTCCTTCTCACGTGAGCAGCACAGAATCCAACATGTTTCCCCAGAACAGTCTTCCTTAAAGTGACATCTCTGGGGCAATTGGCCATCTAACGTAGCTGTGCTTCCGACACACACACACACACACATACATCCACCCATCCCACATACATACACACACATGAACACATAACACACAAACACACTACATACAGATGCACATATCACACACAGACACACATTAATACACTCACACCACACTACACACACACCACACATACGCACACATGACAGAAACATACATCACACAGACACAGACACACAGGGTCACTAACTAAGAAGCCTTTCAACTATGAGTTTCTCCTGCCATCTAGAGGTTCAACCGCAGAAGAAGCAGATGCCAGAATGAAACCACCTTAAGATCTTAAAATATGATCTTTGCATCCAAGAGTAACTCTTATTTTTCAAATTCAAGGGCCGGAGAGGTTCCAATTCGGGAAAGGAGAAATGAGTTATTTGATAAGGAATCCACAGCCTTGGCTGAGTGGAATCTACTTTCTACTCTTCTGAGCTCTGAAACTCATGTTGTGTGTCTGTGTATCCACGTGCACAAAATAGCATGTGTGTTTTGTGTGTGTATATGTGCACATGTGTGTATGTGAGAGACCTGCATATTTTCTGCGTCCTTGTGAGGGTGTATGTGCGTCGGTCCTGGGAAAGCATGCTTGTAGTAAGAATCCCAGCCAGAGGAGGTATCCAGAAGTCATGGAGAGGGTTTGAGAGAAGGGCAAACGGAGGAGGATGGACAGCTTCGAGTCGTAAATTCAGAATGAGGTACTGCCCACTGATGGCTCACGAAATCACCTGGCTCAGGCTTCCAGATCAATCCGTTTGGAAACCCTGACCAATCAGTGTAGAGAAAACTCTCTCCGAGCCTGAGCTCAGCATCAGTTCTCTAATTGCTTTCAGCGTGATCCTATTGCCCAGCCAAGCTTGGGGACCCTCGTCTACGTTAGGGTCAGCAAACTTCTTTCTATGAGGGGTAGATAATACCTGCTTTCGGCTTTGCAGGTCATATGGTCCCTATTGCAACCACTCAACTCTGCCCGTGGAGCCCAGAAGCAGCCACAGACGGTGTCGTGTATGAACATGGCTGAATTCCAACAAACTATAAAGTCACTGACACTTGAATTTCATTCATTTTCTATTAGTCATGAAATTTGATTCTCCTTTTAAAATATTTTTTATTCGTTAAGAAAAGGGAAAAAAGCCAAACCATTCTGAGCTCGCAGGCCATGCATTAACAGGCTACCGTGGCTGTGGCCTGAGGATTGTAGTTTGCCAATCCCTGATTTCTGTCACTATCTCTGGGATAAAGTTCAATGTCTACTGCAAGGTTATACCAGATTTTTCACCACGATGGGATATCAGTGCCCCACCTGTAATATCATCAACAAGGTTATTGACCTTGTTATTATTATCGGTATTTTTATGTACCCACATGATCCATGTTTTGTTCTTGACAGTATATCTAAAAGCAACACTTTCTTTTTCTACTACGAGAAACAGTGAAGCAAAGTTACCACTGAAACTTTCTTGATGATCTCTTCTGTAATTTGAAGCCATAAGCCATCCAGACTGCAGCACCCTTTAATTTAAGGCTTAGCCAAGGGATTAGAATGACAATTTGGAGGTGGGTTACTCATGGTCTTTTTTTTCCCTTTTGCAGTGGAGGATTGCTGCTTTGATGACTTACAGATCACGCATGTTGACCAGACATATTTGTGCTGCTATTTGCTTCCTAAATGAAGTCTGCCGGTAATGTAAAACTAATGTCTAGAAGTGTTTTCACGTGGTTGGCGAGAAAGGCTGCCAAAGGTGGATAAATAAATGCTTGCTCAAGTTTGAAGTTTGAAAGCCTTGTTCTTTTAGATCTTTTTCTACTATTAAAATGTTGTGTTTTGAGGGTTTCAGACAGATTTTAATGATAATAGTTCATTGTACCTTTCGTGTAACCAACTCAAAAATGTGGAAATAAGCAGATAGGTTTTAAAATATTGTTTTCTTCTATAAAGCTTCTCTGTATGGTGACTACACTGTATGGTACCTGTGGTTGTCACAACTGCTTATTTTGTTCTAAAATAAAATTATAATTTTATTTTAAGGTTTTTTTCTTAAAATATTTTTCTTAAAAATAAATTCTATTTTTTTAAAAATACAGGCACATATTTTGGCCTTTTGCTTGTAATACTTTGCTTACTTAATTTGCATGGCCTCATTAATCTTCACTCTGAGACAAGGGATAACGTTTCCATTTTCAGATGGAATTAGAGAAGTTTGAGAAGCTACCAAGTGCTTTGGTGAGTCTGGCTACTTTTTTACCAGATGACCTCAGAGTTCCTTCCGTCTCTAATATGTTAAAGTTTCACAGTTTTCTGAATGTAATACTGAATTCTTCCAAAAAAGGAGATGAATCTAACTTTGTGCCTTCAATTTGCATTATTATAATAATGAGAGGCAGTTCTCTTCATGTAACTTTTCCTTTAATAGTACTGATTACAGCAACACTTGCTGATAACATTTCAAACTAGATTCTTCCACAATCCAGTCCTGAAGACATAATTCCATCTTTGAAGGCTCCATGTCTTTTCCCAAGGGTCAAATGTTTGCTGACCTCGTATTATGGACTGAATTGTACCCCTTCCAATTCATACATTGAAGCCCCAACCCCTGGTGTCTATAACTGGAGATAGTGCCTTTAAGGAGGTAATTAAGGTTAAATGAGGGCATAAGGTTGGGGTCCTAATCCAGTGGGACTGGTGGCCTTATAAGAAGATACAAGACATTTCTCTTTCTCTTTCTGCACACATAGAGAAGAAGCCATGTGAGAGCCTAGCGAGAAGGTGGTCCTCTGCAAGCCGAGAAGAGATGCCTCACCAGAAACTAAACCTGCCAGTACCTTGATCTTGGACTTGCCAGCCTCTGGAACTGTGAGAGAATAAATGTCTGTTGTTCAAGCCTCCCAATCAGCGGTGTTGTGTTATGGCAGCCATAACACACCTCCAAACTATTCTATGCTGGCTGTCTGAGTTTACTCTAAAAAAAATTATTTCCCTCAAGAATTGAATGCTAAGCAAAGCCCTTATGTATTATATGTGCTCCGTCTCCTTGACAACACGTGTCTGCTCTGCACAGGGGTAGCCTTGTCTGCTGCTGCTGCTGTCCGTCTCCAGGCACTGTGCCACCCTCCACAGGGAGGTGGACTCACACTTCCATGCACATCACAATTACTTGAGAAGTTCTGTCAAAAAAACAGATGCCTGGGGGATTCCGTGTGTAGTTCTGGCTGGCACTGTGGCCTCTGAATGTCACCAAGTATCTCAGTGACTCTAGAAGGCTCCCTGGAGACTACACTGTGCGCTGCCTGGACCTGTCACAACTGCTGATGACTCCACTCAGGTGGCTTTCAACCTGAGGAGAATATAATAATCACATGGGGGAACTTTTAACAAAGAACAGGCCCATGGCCCACCCTCAGAGATCCTGATTCTGAAAATGTAGAGTGAGCACAGTGGGGTGCCTGAGGTCGTTTGAGGTTCCCCGGTGACTTGAGTGCACTGTTAGCACCTTGCATTCTGCCAGGATAGTTCTCAACTGCAATGGCACCACTTGTGCCTGCTGTGGTTGGAGGCATAAGGGTCCCCGAAGATGACCACGTCTCAATCCCTGGAACCCGTGACTATGCTACCTTACATGGCAAAAGAGACTTTGCAGGTGTGCTGAAGTGAAGGAGCTTGAGATAGGGAGATGATCCTGAGTTATGTGACAGACCTGATGCAATCACAAGCGTCCTTAGGGAAGCAGGAGGGTCAGCGTCAGAGAAGGAGCTGTGACAACAGAAGCACAGGTCAGAGTGATGAAGATCCATGAGCCAAGGAAAGGGATGTCCTCCAGAAACTGGTAAAGCAAAGAAATGGATTTCTCCTTAGGACCTCCAGAAAGAATGCAGTCCCGTTGACACCTTGATTTTAACCCACTGGAACTTCTGATTTCCAGAACTATCAGATAGTAGATCCGTGTTGCTTTAAACCACTAAGTTTATGATAATTTATTATAGTGGCAAAGAAACTAACATACCGGGCTACTACTGTTCCTCTAAACTAGAACCTTTGTCTCACTCTCCTTGCTCCCTGTGTCCCCTTTGGAGGCACATCTTAATTTATAACATCTACTTTGTGTTAATACCGACTTAATTTCAATAGCACATAAACACCTTGTTCCTATATGTCTCTCTTTATTCTGTTGTTGGTACAGATTACCTCATTATATACTGTGTTCCTATTAACCTAGATTTATAACCATTGTTATAAAGCGTTCTTTTAAATCACATAGAAAAAAAGAAGTTACAAATAAAAAGTACATTTATGCTGTTTTTTATTTTTATCTGTGTAGTTACTTTTATCAGAAAAAGTATATACTTTTTCTCAGTATGCATTGGAATCACTGTCTAGTTTCCTCTCATTTCAGCCTGATGTGCTTCTTTCAATATGTATTTTAGAGAGTCTGTTAGAGAAATTTCTTGCAGGTTGCTTCTTTTCGTAGCATGCTTTAATTTTGCTTTCATTTTGAAGAATAGCTTCTCTAGATATAGAATTCTTCCTTGATAGTTTTTTTTTTTCCTTTTAGCACTTTGAATATGTCATTCCACTGCCTTCTGACCTCCATTGTTTCAGATGAGAAATTAGACTTTAATCTTACCGTGGCTTCTTTGTGCATGACAAGTAGCTTCTTTCAAGATTCTCTTTTTGTCTTTGACTTTTGTTAGTTTGATTATGATGTGTCTAGGTGTGGATCTCTTTGAGTTTATTTTATTTAGGTTCATGAGCTACTTGCATGTATAAATTAATGTTCATCAAATTTTGATCATTATTTCTTCAAATATTAATTCTGCCTCTTTCTCTTTCTTCACTCCTTGTGACTCCCATTATATGTTTATAGGTACACTTAATGGCATCCCACAGATCTGAGGCTCCGTTCATTTTTAATTTTTTTCTTTTTCACACAATGGAAAAACTCAATTAACTATTTTCAGGTATGCTAGTTCTTTCTTCTGCCTTCTAATATATGCTGTTGAAAACTCTTACAGTGAGCTTTTTATTTTAGTATTGTAACTTTTCAACTCCAGAAATTCTATTTGGCTCTTTTAATAATTTCTCTTTATTAATGTTCTCTATCAGATGAGACATCATCCTCATACTCTCCATCAGCTCTCTAGACATAGTTTCCTTTAGTTCTTACTGTACATTTAAAATAGATTATTTGAAGTTTTTTTTTTTTTTTCCTAGTAGGTTCAATGTGTAAGCTTTCTCATGGACCATTTCTATCAACAAATTTTTTGCCCTGTGTATGAGCCATACTTTCTTGTTTGTTTTTTTTTTTAACTCTCATACTTTTTTTAATTGAAAATTGAGCATCTTAGATATTACAATGTGGCAACTCTGAGAATCAGATTCATGTCTCTCCCCAGGATTTGTTGTTGTATAGCTTGTTGCTTTGTTGTTTGCTTAGTGACTTTTCTGAAATTAGTTTGTAAAAATGTATATTCTTCATCACATTTGGTCACTTAGTCTCTACTCAGTTAGAGTTGTGGTCAGCTAGTGATTGGACAGAGATTTCCTTAAGTGTCTGGAAACAACAAGTCTCCCAATCTTTTCCCAGGGGCTCTGAATGAAAGTTGGGAAATGCTTTCAACACTCAGCCAAATAGTTGGCAACTCTGCCTTAGCCTTCACTTCCTACTGGTAGGGATTTAGGGCTTTTTAAAAACTTTGCTGAGCCTGCATACAACTCTATGTATCTGCATGAACATGAACTTCTAGATTTACAGAAATATCTCAGAGCTTTCTAAAGCATCCCGTGGACATCTCATTCTCCAGTTTTTATTTTTAAGCTTTTTTTTTTAAACCTATTCTTATCCAATTATTTTCTACTACTGTAGGCAGCTGTGATATTCAGCAATTACCTCTGATTATTTTAGATAAACACTCCTGGGGGAAAAACTGGTACTGGACAAGCTCTGAGTCAAGTAAAATGAAAACAAACTTTGTGAGAAAAGACTTAAAGGGAATCCCAGATGGGCCTCCATTCTGCCTCCTCCAGTGATGGCTAGGCTGCTGGTTTTCACCATGATCACAGACTAATAGTTTCCAAGGGCACTGAGGCACTGGGAAGGGGAGAAATGAAATGAAGTAAGTTAAAATGTCATACAGCTTGTTGCTTTTATCAGAATTTGCCCATTTTTTCCCCCTTAAAACTGCTCCCTAAATTGTATAACCTTTTAGATAATTTTCAGAGTCCTGAAAAAAGTAGATTCTGACAATTTTTGTCAGTGGTCTCATTGCTTTCATGGAGGAGAGGGCTTTCAGAGGTCCTTACTTCACATTTCCCCTGACATCAGTAGGTGAAGTTAGTTTTAATGCTATATTTTATATAAGCCAGTATATCCAAAACATTTTTATTTCAACATATAATCAATATAAAAATTGTTAATGATGAATTTTACAGTTTTATACAAAGACTTCAAAATTCAGTGTGTGTTTTACACTAACAAAGCATCTCACTTTGGACTAGCAACATTTCAAATGCTCGATAGTCACATGTGGCTTATGGCACTATGCTGAACAGCACAGCAGTGTGTCATATTCTTAAATGTGCTGTTTGATATGTGGGGACAGAACCAGGAGTGCAGTTTCCAGGCTCTTGGCCTCACGTGGAAAGGGGTTGGCTCAGGTAGTAAATGGCAATCAACTGTGATTGGATGGCCATCAGCTGTGGCTAGTTGGCCGTCAGCTGTAACCAGTGAGCCATTGGCCACTAATATAACTGCCGTGGCTACGCTAGCAGCAAATGGGGACTAGCAAGAAGATGGTGGCTGAGCTAGCAAGAGCAGATTGCAGTTAGCATGGCAGATTTCAGCTAGCAAGTGAGGTGGATTGGCAGAGAGAAATGGACAGCAGGTTGTGGATAGTGTAGTTCCTTGTCATGCAGGGGACCCTGCTCGTTGCACCATTTGTCATGCAGGGTGTCTTGCGGCATCTGTGGTCCCGCTCCCCACATAGGAAATCAGGATATAATGAGGCCATAGATAGGAGCCATAGATAGGGGAGTCATACCACTATATTCTCGCTGGAGGCTGGGTTGGAGAAACAGGAAGCAGCAGTCACACTATCCACAACCTGCCATCCACTTCTCTTCCAGCCAGCCTCATTTGTTAACTGCAATCCGCGCTTGCTAGCTCAGCCACCATCTTCTTGCTAGCCCCCATTTTTTTGCTAGCGTAGCCACAGCAGTTATATTAGTGGCCAGTGGCTCACTGGTTACAGCTGACGGCCAACTAGCCACAGCTGCTGGCCATCCAATCAGTTTATGGCCATTTATTACCTGAGCCAGCACCTTTCCACATGAGACCAAGAGCCTGGAAACTGCACTCCTGGCTCTGTCCCCACACTCCTGCTTCCTTTCTCCAACCCAGCCACGAGTAAGACTATAGTGGTATGACTCCCCTATCTATGGCTCCGTGGGTGTCCCTTTTTGACCTTACCGTATCCTGTGTTCTTATGTGGGGAGCAGGACTAGAGACCCCGCATGACACCCTGCATGACAAATATGTTCTATTCTGCTTGATCGACATTAAATAGATAACGTGGAGAATGATCAGTTACTTAGGTCACAGGTGGTCACATTATATAAATAGTGAATGGCAGAATACTTTGAAGGCAGCTTGTATGCAGCCTGGAAATGGAAAGCGGAAGCATTACATAAAATAAAAAAACAATCACCTCCAGTAAAATATTCGGACTAATTAGTGTAGTAAATTAGATTATTTTCACAAATATTCAGTCCCTCCCCTTCCCCTCCAAGGAGGGATATATGTGGTCCATTGATGTTGGCTTGGTCATGCAACTGGGACGTTAGCATTCACGACAAAAGCAGAGGCTTGAAAAGCATTTGCCTGTCTGGGCTCCCAGGCCTAGCATTGCCTGCTGGTCCAGGAACTGGATGTGAGACGCATGGTGCAGAGCTACTTTAGCCAACTCACCCCAGCCAAGCCCAGCCTACACTGATTTACTCCAGTCCATGCCCCAGTGCATGAGATAGCAACACATATTATCATATGCTGCTGCAACTTTATGTGTGTCTTTTACTCAGCATTGTTGTGGCAATAGCTAGCTGATAACTGCCAATTGAAGAATAGTAAAATAAAAAGTATATTCTGGAACGGTATTGTAAGTCCATGAGCAAAGAGGTAAGTGTATTAGTCAGCTTCTGCATCAACAAGCAGCTCCCTTTCTCGGTGACTTAAAACAGCCAGTGTTTCTTTCTTGTTCACTCCTGGGGGTGCAGGTAGCTGTGGCAGTTCTCCTGTAGGCTGCAGGTAGGCAGAGATCTAATTTCCATGTATTTCCTGGCTGCAGAAAGGGCCCCTACCTGGGGCATGTGCTTCCCATGCAGACAGTAGGAGCACAGAGTGAGCCAAAACAAGCACGTGTGTTCATGTGTTTGCTCAGACAGGCACATCTACCTCCAATCACATTCCAGGAAGCCAGAGCAAGTTGCTCAGCCAATCACTGTGGGACAAGGGTGTCTATCTTCCTGGGGCTGAAGCTGGGCTTGGGGGTGTGGCAAAGGAAATAAATATTTCCTGAGCAACAATACAACCTCCCACCAAAGGTCGTATAGCTGTTTAGTTAACAACTTTTCATGAACAGTTTGATTACCCTAAATGATACATTATTATACAGACCATTTGATAACAATTCCAAATTTAATATTTAACACTGTTTTCTAGGCGCTTCACTGAGGTCCATTTATTATCAGAAATTCTCTCCAGGGTGAAATGCATTTGTAGGAAAAAAAAAAGAGTGAAAGCCATGGTCATACAGTAAGTGCTGGGAACAAGCAGAATGAATCATCATCCTTTTCTATATACTTAGCTCATCCAGGTGAATGTGTTTTCTGATTTACAACTGGAACATGTGGTCAGGGCAAACGGTATGTCATGATAGCTCCTGAAACCGTGTCTCTGATGGCCTCCTTTGCAAGTTCCTGGAAGAATGGTACTGGCTGTGCTGTTTCCCAGAATGACGACCACTGGGCCAGCCCTGACAGCCCTGCAGTCTCCTTCGCTCTGTGGCAAGAGCAGCTGCTGCAGAGGGGCCGTCAGCCCAGCAGCCTCACCTGTCATGTGCTGCCCCACGGAGTCCACGGAAAAGCAGGGCACAAGGGCTGGGGAGAAGAGAAGAGTTCCTCAGGGCTGCAGGAGAGAACCAGAGAGTGCTGCTTGATATGCCCTCTGAATATGAGACCACATCGGTGCTTCCCACAAATGGGGTTCAGTGTTTCATCCAGCCCACCTCTACTGTGGTATCCTCGCTGTATTGGTTTTGCCAAGTTCCCTAGTGGTTGTTAAGAAAACTGTCCCGTTTTTATCTAGCATGTAAATTGGAGTTCAATGATGTCAAAAGCCCATTTGAACTATAGAATATAACTTTAAAACAGTGTCCTAAATCAAAATGCACAGCCTTTTATCCTGCTGCACGACTATGTTCTCATTAATGAAAAAAACAATTTGAGAAAGGACTCCAAATTCCTTCTTCCATTTCTTAAGCCTACCACTGTAGCACCTTGTCTATATCTTGTTTCTAAACACGACTTTGTGGTTTATTTATAAGATTATTGCACACGTGGACCTTAGCCTCAGAAACTACTGTTATCCTTGGAGATATTTTAAGACCTTTACATGAAATAAGTGAAATTATATGTGTTTTCTTCATTTCAATAACTAGTTTAATTGTGAATGTATTTATTTAGAATGAAGTCAAGTATCTCTAATACTGTTGCATTCATACGTTACTTCGTTATGAAAGAGCTTCCTCTGAGGTGCTTTTGGTAAGGTGGGTATTTTGACTTAGAAAGGCATAAACCGTGTATCAGTGTGCATGATAATACGTTTTGAATAAAAAGAAATAAGCAAGTCTTAGGATTGGTCAGATGTTCATCTTTTTAAAAATATTGTTGTGAAAGTACTTAAAGTATCTTTCAGGGCACAGAGCAGTGTTGTTCTCTTCAGACACGATGCCAAACAGCAAAGGTCTAGAATTTACTTATCTGGCATAACTGAAAGGGTAACCCACTGAACAGAAGCTACCCATTTCTCCTGGGCCCTGAGAACCACCATTCCATTCTCTGCTTCTCTGACTGACTATTTCAGAGTCCTCGTATAGGTGGAATCATGCAGTATTTGTCCTTTTGTGGCTGGCTTATTTCATGTAGCATAATGTCCTTAAGGTTCATTCATGTTGTCACATATGGTAGGATTTCTTTCTTTTTTCCAGGCTGAATGAATAGTAGTTCATTGTATGTCTCTCTCTCCTTCTCTCTCTTTCTGTTTTATCCATAGCCAAAATGTGGAAACAACCTAAATGTCCACCGAAAGATGAATAAATAAAAATATATATCCATCTATTAATACAGAAATTGTTCTTGGAACTTGGATGGTGCTATTGTTTTTAGCAGTAATGAGAAAAAACAATCAAACCTCCCAGGATCCCCAAACTCCACATAACTGTGATCCCAGAAGCCTAGCCCCCCTCTTTGCTTGCTTTTATTCCATTAGGTGCCTCAGTAGCTAAGTCACCCTCCTGGCTGCCATGGCATGACTCACCCAACAAACGCACCTGCTCCTTCTGGATTCGAGTCAGGGAACATTGGGCACTCTCATTGGCATCTATATTTATTGGAAACGAAAGCTGTCAAAGCAGAACTGTTCATTACCAGCATAACATGAGTCTCCCAGAAAACAAATACGAAAGCAGTGTTCTTCGGGCTTGTCTTTCTCTTGAAGTAAGAATAACTCGTTTCCAATCAAAAGAACAAACATTTCCATGATATAGAGTAGTGTTGACGGCATGAAGTCAGTATTGTTATTTTGCTCTGGTTGACATGTATGTACCTATTTTCAGCTACAGAGCTGAATCAGGGTTTCTAGCAATTTCAAAAACATCCCATGTTCTTATCATCTGCTGCCTGTGTGGGACATAGGCTCTTGGAATGCCTTGTGCATTTCCAGGTGCTGAAGAGGAGGAGCTCCCTTTCAGTCCTATAGGGAGAATTTCCCTGGGGACCCCCCAGGAGTGAAAGGCTCCCTGGCTTCAGGAAAGAATTTTGTAATGATATTTTCATCCTATGGTTTTCCTACCAATCCTCGGATCCTCATAAACAATGCAAATGAAAGCTCTCTCTAAATTTTCTATTTTTCTAAAATTAAAAATACAATGCAGTGTCCTTACCTTGCTCTTTGTGTCTGGATGGACCAGTGGTTTAAGACGACTTGAGAGTGGGAAGCACATGATGATGACCAAAAGGCCCATGTTGGGGGTAGGGGTGACACGGTTTGGCCTGTGGGACAAGGCTCGGAGGCTGTAGGCTGCTCCCCCATGGAAGCAGAAGCCACCCTCCACTCTGAGGATTCCTCATTTGGGAGCAGATGCCGGGGTCTCAGCTGATCCTGAGAAGAGTCTGATGGAGAAGGAGAGCTATACACCCACCGGGACGTGGGACCTCCCTGTGCACACAGAAAATGTCCTGATAACTGAGGTCAATGCAGCTTCGTTTTAGAATGAAGCTGTTTTGCTTTCAGTACTGTAATCCATTCATTTCTAAAATGTACACCCTCTGTCCATAGTTTTGTTCTTGCTTCAAGGGAAACATCTTTTAAAACACTTGCGCCTTGCATACTCAGAAGTTGATTCTGATGGAATCATCTTTGCTCTGTGAACAGTGAGTGCCTGTTTCTTTATCTTGCTTATCTCTGTAGGGCCAGCTCGTAGCACACATATCAGGGATCTGAAAAAATCAGATGATTGTTTTTCAAAGTATGTTCCAGGAAACATTATTCCCTTTTAGATACTTCATTAAAAAATCAAAGAACAGAGCTCCATAGTTAGAGAAATCTGGATAATTTTGTGTGTACCATGTCTGTCTGTTGAAGTGTCACAAAGTTACCAGTAAAGTCACCTATTTTAGCTTCACGGAATCTGGCATGTCTCAATACTCTGAGTGTGCGTGGCTCCCTTTTCTTATGTAATGTCTATTACCCTTATTGACAAAGGGGGGACCTGCTTTGAGAATTGCTCATCTAGAGTCATTAGCCAGAAGGACCTTCCTTGGGCTTCCATCTTCTCCCTACTCTCCAGCAGGGACCACAACCAAACCATCTTAGGTGGGTAGGTGGGTTGTTTCAACTAGATGAAGATTCTTCGTGTGTTCCTTGTGCCCTGGGACTGGGTATGACCAGGCCATTTCTGTCTTCAGCGGCTTTCACTGTTTTGATCCAGAGTGATATTTGGCATGTCTTAAAAAAACAAATGTATTTCTTGGCAGAAACGTAAAACGACAACCAAACAAATAAACCTCCTATGTATCTATCATCCTTAAAAGATAGCCAATTTTATGCAAATCTCTTGCTAGAGAATGCATACGTCTTGATTACAAAAAGAGAAATTACTTTTAGGGTTTTCTCAAGCTTTGGACTGATTTCCAGAGGAGGTTACTTTCAAGAATTTGTGTTTCTTTATAAAGGTGGAACAGAGTTTCAATATATATTCAGTATTGTCCTAGCCATTGTCAGGTGTCCAGTGGCCTGGCCCTAGTAACCGGGTAAATAAGGTAGATGACGAGAACTTGAATGTGTGTGTGTGAGCAGCCAGCTGGGTGTTAAGTAATGCAGCTGGACACAAAATCACTTTATGGGAATATCCATTTCTATCTTGAGTTTGAGCATTGCCAAATGACACAGTGAGACTAACGCTCACCGTTTGGCTAATACCAAGTGTTACGCTATTGAGACATCTTGTACATGAACAGATCTGACCTCCTGAGTATAACAGAAAGAGGCAGTTATTCTCTTTTAAATTTGCTTCTGCAGGTGACAGTAACCTTTAGTCTTATTTCATCTGAATGCACAAGGACAGCACAAGATACCTGGAGCCATAGCCGAGTGATACAGCAAGAAACTAATTGATACAACAGAACACAATCCCTGAGCAGAAAACAATGTGCTGGGCTCACCTCTATTGCCATAGATCCTTTTCTCTCTGAGGACTAGCAGGCTTATTTGCCTGTGGCTCCCTGTCAGATCTGGCCAAGGAGAGGCGCTCTGAGGAGCTCTGATGGCTGGAGCCCAGTTGTCACTGCTGAGTCATGCAGGCTGGCCATGTCCCACTCCTGCAGGACACAAGTCCAGCCAGGCACCTTTCTCCAAACAGCCACCCTCACTGGCATACCAGGAGATGTTAGCTACTCTCTCCTATTGCCTCTTCCAATTAGGACTGCTGGCCCCAGGGCACCTGCATGGATTTCCCCAAACCCCACCCACACATTTGCTAAATGCATTTTATTGTATTTTTTTAAATTACTATTTGTGAATGTAATCTCTTTCCCGCCTAGACCCTAAAAGACATAAATAGTAAACCTTTTCGCTGACACTCTCCTAATTGTTTCCTTTGTGACCTGGTGCAAGGAAACTAACATAATTTCTAATATAACCATCTACCTCCAAGAATGCCCATGCTTCTGTTAGTGTGGATGCTTGCATGCAGCCAAGTATAAATGTTAAAGGGAAAAAGAGAGAGGGGTGAAGAGAGGGAGATTGAGGCAGAGAGAGAGACTTCATGGTATAGTTCTCACCACGGCAACTGATGTCAAAATGTTGACAGATCCAAGGGAAATTTTAGCACATCATGAAATCTGCATCACACAAGATAATTATTAGCATTTCAACCAAATAAGTGACACTTCCCTAAATCCAGTGACAGTGTTAGACAAGAAAATGTAAAAGCTCTAAGAACAGTGATGGGAGCACGACAAATAAGAAGGCTGACATACGTTTTTGAATAAAGATGTTAACTGTAGGAAGGATGAATCTAGCAAAATTTAAGCATCTTAATTGATTTGATATGCATTTATAGTCTCTTTCGGGAATGAGCCAAATAACAAGCTGAAAATCATTGAGCATAACTTTTGCTTCACCTTGTATAGTTGAGAGAATCACCAGCACGCCAGTTGGGCCAGCAGACATTCCCAGAGTTTTCCAGAGGCTTGGATGTGCTCTCTGTCGCCTGAAGGGGGCTCACAGAGCACGGATTCTAAATTAACTTTTACATCATTTAATAAACACAGAGAAAATAAGAAAATACTTGGGAGGATTATTGTTCTCTGACTCAACTGGAAGTGGGGAAAAAGGCCTTTAAAACGAACAATGGACATTGCTTTCCTGTCCCCAGCCAAGTAGAGTTCAGATTATTAGAACCTTGTTTCCATAAATCACTGCAAAGAATCACTTTCTCTGCTGCTCTGGAAAAGAGACTGGGCAACTGGTCCCCATACTTGACTATAAGCAACTTGAAAGCATGGGTCATGGTTTTCACATTCTTTGGCTTGCCAGTTTCTTGGAACAGAAAAGATAGGCATGGAGATATGTTGAACCCTGTAAATGCATGATTTCTGGTGGCAGGGTAGTTCACATCACTGGTTCAGGATGTGGTCTTAGGTGTAATCCTGGTCTGAAGTGTTTCACAGACGTGTTCTTTGCAGCTTGGATATTTGAAGCATGGTGGGATCTATTTATCTATTTCATGAATCAGTCATTAATCAGCCTTGAGATACCGCACACCTAGGGCTATCCTGGGGTCCCATTCATTTCAACCATCCATCATTTCCCAGCAGTGATGGAAAGGAGGTGATTGGCCATAGCTTGAGTAAGAGTCCCTGGAGTAAAGGGGACTTTGGGACTGGGCTTGAGTCAGACCTGTGGTGATCACTTTAAAGAAGAACTGAGGACAGAAGGCTCGGGGCTAGTCAAGTCCCCCAGTGGAAAGAAAGGCTGCCACATCACAAACACCAAACATCTGACCTAAATCCACTAGATTATGAGGAATACACATCACAGAGGACATTTCAGGAGAAGGCATGCCTTGTAGCACAGGCTGATCATGTCTGCTCACAAGTCAGTGGGGCTGGCATTTTTGTGGCCCTCCGGTCCTCTGTCGGGCCCTTTCGCTGTGGACTCAACCTAGAGGTGCTGCCACATCCCTGCCTGTGCCTCTCCACGTGGGCTCCGCTCTTCCCACTTACTCATGTCAGTCCGTCCCCTGGTCTGCATACTGCCCACAATGCCTGGTTTCTAAACAGAAGCCACTCTTAGGCCTGCTGTCCAACATACTCCTAACAGATTCATAGTGATAATTCCACGATATTCTGTAACCCTGTGCACACACTTCGGGCCTCACCCCAGGTCCGACCTGGCAAAGGTTGGAGGCCTTGCCAACTCCCAAAATTCTCCCAAGGGTGCCCCTCAGACGTGACATTCAGGACCACATCCTCAGCCTCTCACCTCAAGAGACGTTTCACTTTCATTGTCTAACTGAAAACAGTTTCTTCCTTAGGGACCATTTTTCTTTGGACCAAAGTCGTGGCCATTTCTCCACCCCCACTCCTTTCCCCCCAGGCCTTGAAGTGGAAAATGCATCTTCTTGTTTCTTATTATGACTTCATGACTACTCCCTCCTTCCTCACTAACCATACCCCTAACTTGGAAGCCGAAGTGCTAAGACCTAAGACAGCACCTCCTGCCCTTTTGGTTGTCATGTGCAAAGTGCGCCCCATTACCCTTAAAGAGCACCTGGCTTTCTGTCTTCTCTCTGTTGCTCTGTCACCATACTTGTTGACTTCCACATTCATGCAGACCAAGCACCCTCCCCTGAGTACCCTGCATTCCTGCACCTTCTTCTTGGCAGTGCTCTTTTCTATAGTTCACGTTATAAACCCTTTCTCATGGTTAAGGTCTAAACTGGGTCATTATCAACACCAGGATTTCTTCTAGTTTGACCACTGCAAAATGTTTCACTCTGTGGAGCCCTCTAAGCCATTAACCATTGTACCTCCATTTTCCTGATCATATACCCACTTCTCTCACAATAATCCTCCCCTTGCAGATAATCTCAATGTTCTTGCCCCATTCTCATTTTGTATATTTGTCCTTGAAACCCTCAGCTTTGGTTCAGCAAACTGCTTAATCTGTGACAGATACCTATGCAAATAAATAAAGGAAAAACCTCATTCAAATAGAGTCAAGAGGCCATGACATTCAGCCATGTTTTAACTGTCTTCTCCTACGTCAATTGGACCCCCTCAGCCTAGCTGGCCAGGCTGCCACGCATCCTTCATCAATCTTTTGGCTCCTTCTATCTGAGACTACTCATTCTTCTTGGCTCTACGAATGCTTGAACCTTCCCTCCCTGCCCTCTCTCAGCTTGCTTTTTTTCTGTCTAAAACATTAAGTGCAATCACGTCTACCTTTGGGCACAAAAACATGTTGTAATATATCTCATCAAGTAAATTAATATAGACCCCCGGAAACCCTAATACTCTTTCTACTCTTCCAGCTACATCCCCATTTATCAACATATGATTATGAAAAAAAAATAAAGTTGAAAATGTTGTCCTTTCTTAAACTCACTACAAGACTTAAACAAAAATCACCATTGCGTAGGAATTGCTCTTGTGAAGTTCACAAACTATCCTATCCCCACATAGTGAACTCCTGAACAAAACAAGTAACTAGGTGCTTTTGCTATCCTCTTAATCTTCTAGCGCCATCTGCCTTATTATTGCATAGTGTTTTAATTTTACCTTGTCTTTAAAACAAACAACATTTTAGTTATTACTTTTAACTGCAATGAGCTAATTTGATTTTATAAATTCTTGACTTTCTGGTACTTTCTATGTTTTATCCACCTCTCTGGATCCTTCTGGACCTATTTTAAGGAAAGACTTTTGAATGGGAACGTACTTTGTATATTTGAAAACATCTGTGATTCACCCTCATTATTCAGTGATAGTATGGCTGGGTTTAGGGATGACACTGCTGATTTCTGGGTGATCCCTGACCATGGAGAGAAATCCAAACAGTGGGCTTCTTGGATTTTTCTGAATCCTGCTGCAGAGCCCCAGAGGGGAGCTGGAGTTTACCTACGATTTCTTTCCAGACATGAAGCACATGGGCAAGTCTGCCTTTTGCAAGCACTGAGAATCAAATTAACCTTTCTACTACTTATGTTATTGTGATTTCATTCTGGATCTATGACATAAAATCCACATTTTACTCTAGACCCTTCTCCAGAGTGAAGCTTAATTTCTAACTATTGTTTGGTTCATTTGCATATGGATTTGCTTATTATAATGCCTTTATACTGAGTCTCAGGGTGGGTGGTGCCTAATTTTCATCAATGAGAAGTAAATATGGATGAAGCTTTGTCACCTACTCTTCTGCAAGAGGGTGAGTCACTAATGTGCCTAAGGAATGCAAACCACTCCCCAGTTCTGCCCATCTTTTCTCCTTGTTCTCTCCATCCTTTCCAAGATTCGTTTTTCTTGAATTTATCTATTGTAGCTATCAGTTTTTCCTGTCTTATCTTGTTGCATTTTCTTTTCTCCCATTCACCAGGTTCCCTGCTGATCAGTGCTTCCTACTCAACATACAGAATCCAAGATTGGAAGTTGTTAGTTTAAGATTGAAGTTATTTTGTTTTCTTCTGGCATCTCTTAATACTAATGAAAAATCTACCTGGTAATTATCAGCCTTTTGTGGGTCTGTGTTCTCTGGTAGCTTTTATAGTTTTCTTTGTTACCTTTGATGTTCTTCAATTTCACCCCAGAATGACTAGGCTAATTTTTTTATTTATCCTGCTATTCCATTCTTCCTCCAAGCTGGAAATAGCTCAGTGAGTTTTTCAACCACACGTAATATCTTCAATTGTTTTAGCTCTCCGTACTCTGTTCTAGGCATGAATTATTCAGTTTTCTCTTCTGATTTATTTCATTTTTTTTTCTTTCAAAGAGAGACAAAATAGCACCATGTTTTTATTATCCTTCAAGAGCTTTTAAAATTTCCAGTGGCTGTATTTCCCATGTCTAAGATTTCAAACTAGTTATTTTTTATGTACATGTGGTCCCAGTACTTCCCTTCATAATTTCTTATTTTGTAGTGCAGACCCATCCTTCCTATATCTCTCCACAGATGCAAACATATTTATATTACAGCCACTTCAGTATGCTGTTGTTTAGTCAGGAGAGAGAACACTCTCATTGCTGGGTTTTCTTGGTTAGTACTCATTTGGGCGGTGTGCTCAGAAGTTTAGTTTGCAAATGCATCTTGCATGGCACGTTTTTGTTTTTCTCTACCATCGCTGTTTCAGCAGTTTTCTCTTGTCCTCACCCATGGCTTCCCAGGGGCCACAGTTCTCACAGGCACAGCTGGGGTTCCTTCCCTGCTGTGGCAGCATGGCGTTGTAGGTTCATCTAAAACCAAGTTCTTGAGGCGGCATGGTTTGTCCAGGTCCTGGAATACTGCCTGTGACTGCAGAGCCGCCCAGCCTCTTTGGCCCCAGGTGTGACCTTTACATCAGCCCCCAGCCCCATCACAGGCCAGGTTCATGCAGTAAGCCTGGCGCTCATCCTGCGACACATATAGAGTGCTTTGGAGCTGTGACCTCTTGGGATGTAAGACAACAAATCTGTTTCCTCTTCTGAAGCCTAGGAGTCTGTGGCTGCAGCTACCAGTCTCACCCCAAAACTTCCCACTGTGTTTCTGACTCCTTTCTGATCCATTAAGCTATACATGTTTGTTTGTACCTTATTCTAATTTTGTGTTATTTCTGGGGTGGGCCTTGGGTTTCAAGATTGATTGGCACAGTCATCTGAGACGGTATTAGTCCTTTCCTTCTGCATGAATGAGAACCCCTTGTCACTAATGACAGCAGGGGGTGTGTGATGTTCCTTGGTTGTCGAGACCAAGGATTTGGCTTTGATAAACAGCATAACCCAGCCAGTGCCTCAGTGCAGACCCGGGGAAGGCAAGAGGATGCACTGAGTTCAATGGCACTTGTTCCCTCAAACTCAGAAACAGCTGCATTAGCCATCTCACCATAATGGGGAAACAGGGACACCGGACATGACATGGGGTCCTTGCTGCCAGCAATGGGGCATGTTGTCTCTGCTGTGGACCTCTGTTCTCATTACTCATGTACCTAGTAAGCCAAGAGCTGTAAAAAACAATCTGTATAAAAAGTGACTGGATGGCTTGTCGACTGAAGATTCCTGCTGATGTACGTGAACACTTGTTCCCATTGCAGCGAGGTGTAGGCATTCAGAAATAGAACACATTCAGTTGTCCATTGTTCAGAATACTCTAAAAAAAGTCCCTTTAAAAAATGTCTTCAGGTGTGCATTTGGGGGCAAACAATAAACAGCAAATAAAAAGGACAATATTTCCTAGGAAATCAAAGTTGACATACTTGTTATCAGTTGCTATTTATGTCGGGTTAGAAATCTGCTCCTTTTTAGTTGTGTTTTAGAAATCTGCTCCAAAACCTAGCTGTTCTCTCACTATGACCTAATTTCAGAAGTCTGCCTCAGACACGTCCCCCCTTCTCACCATGACCTAACTCTCATCCACGTGGCCTTCTTTTGCAGCCAGGGCCCACGCGAGGCCACAGGCACTTGCTTTTGTTCATTCCTTAGGATTGATTTTCTAGAAATGTTAAGGTCTTTCAAACCTGCACTTACGAATTGTGCAGAGTTCTTTCTGCAGTAATAGCTGCCAATCATGGAGAAGTCAGCTGTATGCAAATCGAAGTAAGCTATGCTCATATGTTTGCTTTGCATGTACAGGTTGTTAACACAAATCAAAGAACACGGAGACCGTTCATCTCCAGGTCAGGTATTTAAACTGTACATCTAAGGGTTGGGAGAACTTTAACCTGTGGAAATTCACACTGTCTTCAGGTTTCCCTATCTAAAGGAAAGATGGCCCAAGTCCAGGAAGCCGAAGGTCAGGGTCACATCTGGGAGGAGTCAAAGGCCAGTGTTGCTTGTATGCACCCACTTTGGGTGCTCACAGGGACCCACAGGAGGAGAGGGTGTGTGCGTTTGTGGCAATTTGGCACATCCAGATGATGAAACCAGTGGCAAAATCCTGGCTGGGTGGGTGCTCAGGGTGAAATTTAGGGAGAGGCAATGATTTGCGGGATTCCATTCCTGAGGGTTTTCAGGATGTCTTTCCAAAAGGAATGCAGACTGTCGACCACCCAGTCAGAAGGTTGGAGGAGGAGGTGGGTCAGGGTTGGAAAGAGGGATGGAGGGGTCTTCCTCTCCACGAAACCCTGACCACTATGCACCTCTATGCAACAGCAGCCTGTAAAACGGAGCCACTCTAAAATGGAGCTAGAACTGCCATTTCTGAGGAACTGCCTAGCACGTGTTACCCCTCAAATCTTTGGAATGTTAAAACGGAGCAAAATAACCTTTGGACTGGATCTAAAGCAACACTGTGTCCCAAAGACAACAAGAAAGCAGATATTATGACTACCAGACTGATGGCTACCGGACTGAAAACTAAAAACATTGTTTAGAATTAGTTTCACTATGTTAGCTTATCTGCACCAATAGAAATGCCTTCCTTCTATGGATGTAATTGTTCCCCTTCCCTTTCTCACAAAAATACCAATTGCCTTTGTCTCCTAATTAGAAAACCATTTGGACTTCTGCTTCAATCAGTGCTTCCCGAATAGCTATTTTTTATTCATCTCCAATAAATACTTCTTACCTCTCACTTTGGCCCTTTATTTTAGGTTAACAAGCTTCAGGTTGATGGCCACATGACAGTGGTAGAGTGCCTCTCCTCTCCCCACTTAAGCTACTTGTTTAAGTGTCACTCCTCCCACCATTTCTACCTGTCTCTGGTCAGAGCTTCAATCCTTCCCCACACCTTTGATTCCTATCCTTGCAGCTCATTATCCTAGTAGCTCCACTAGCACTTCTCAAAGCTCATTTAGATCTTAATCCACAGGCCTTCTACTCTGTTTATTGTACTTAGTGCCCCCCCCGCCGCCCCCCCCCCCCCCGTACCAATGGATTCACGTCTTCCTTGTTCAGATACATATCGTGCTGTTTTTAAATCACTCTGCTCTCTTCCTATCATATTGGTTGACGGTCCAACTATTCTAAACATGCATCCAATTACCTGGAATTTTGAGGAAAATCAAATAACTTTAAATTCCTGACTGACAAATGTCAGGGGAATTGTCAGACTGCAGGCTGTTCTACAACAAACCCTATTATACTTGCTGTGACGCACTCCAAAGTGACATCCCACAGCTTTTGATTTCTTAGTCTTCCCACACACATTCACCCTCCTCTCCTCCTTCTAGGCTCATGACCTTGCCTTTCCACCTATGAAAAAAGTGAAGCAACAGGACAAAACTCCTTCCGCTTGCACCACTGAATCCACCAGCTACCTGCCTTCTCGCCTATCTCCTGGTATAGTGGATAAGTCCCTGTTCCCTTCAAAGACTCACATGGACTCTGTGTCTCTCTGTTCTGATTGTTCTGGTACGCTTGTGCTTTTGTTGCTCTAAAACCTCAACTTCTCATGGGAGCCTTTGCTCAAGCAATTATCTCTTCTTTTCCCTGCATCACCAACTTCCTCTCCTCTGCTAGTAAAATAGCACTCATCTTAACAACAGATTTTTCTTGACCTTCCTTTCTGTGCAGCCGCTGCCAACTGCCTATGATGTCTCTACGGGTATGCCTGGAAGCACCCAGAGAAAACAGAACTCCGCTTTTGATCTCCCTTCACCTTTTCCTCTCCCAGCCTTCCCAGCTGTGCCTTCCCATACCCACCATCATACAGCAAATTGATCAAACCAGAGCCTGACAACATTCTTAATTCCTACGTTTGTCTCCCCCCCGCAATTCAACTCATCAGCAAGTGTTCTCAGTTCTATCTCCAAATATATCTGTTGATGTAAGCAATGTCCAAGCCTGCAAAGAATTTTTATAAGATTTCATTTGAGCCAAAACTGACAATTGCCAGGAAGCAAGATCTCAAATGCTTTGGGAAGTAACAGTTTTGAAGTTTCTTTTATGCACTTGAGATTAAGGAGGGACCATAAGGAAGATGATAGGGGGTGGGAGAAAGCAAAGAGGGGATTGGATTACAGGATAGTTAACAAGATTATCTGCTCTCTTGAGGGCAGTTATGCTTATTTTAAAGAGGTATTAACCTAGATTCATGAAAACAATGGGTAGGGCTTGCTTAAGGCAAAGGTAACCTTTTACTAAAGAAGTCGAAGCTCGTTGCTGGGACTTCGCAGAGACAACGTGGAATGTGCTTCAAGTGATCTACCCTGGACAGAAAACTAGGAAATATTCATCCTCTACCTTCCATTGCCCAAGGCTGAGGTGTGCTCACACAGGCATCACCTCTTTGGATCTGCTAGTCTACTCTAGCTGAAGGCCAAAACCAGCACTCGGGTGTGCAGCTGCAGAGCATCTAGAAGGAGAGAGAGGGGGCATGGGTGAGGGGCCATAGCTACATGTAGCATGTTAGAAAAGTGATTGTCTCCTGTAATTAATTACATGCACATGGAGACAGTGCAGTACATGCTCATGCTTGGCATTTGAAGTTGGATAGATTTAAGTTGGAATATCTCCCTATTGCTACTAGAAGTGTGACTTTAAGCTAGTTATTTAATTGCTCTGTAAATGGGAAAAATAATAACTACATAGTTCTTAGGAATTATTAATGTTCTTAGGAATTGTTAATAGTTCTTAGGAAATATTAATGAGTTAAGATTTATCAGTGGTGGAGTTCCGGATTACAGTTGACCTCAATCAGCATTAGGGTTTATTACAAGGAGTAGACATGCTGTCTTAAAGTACGTTACTCTTCAAATTTACTAGGTAATTCCAAATTGACCAAAATGGTCAAATTTATTTGCATCGCCATCAGAGGTCTCTGAGAGTCCAGTTGTTCCACATCCTGGTCAATTTTGAGTGGTTATAATTTTAATTTTTGCTGTAGGTATATAGTAACATCACATTGTGGTTTTAGTTTTCATTTCCTTGAAGATTAATAAGGTTTATTGTCCATTTGAATATTCATTTTTGTCATATGCCTGTTCAAATCCCTTGCCCATTTATCTATTTTGTCTTTTGATTGATTTGTAGTTCTTTGTATATTTTGAATGCTATTTTGGTTACATACCCTGTTTTCCCGAAAATAAGACCTAGCCGAACAGTATTACAGCCGGTCTTACACTAAAATCACAATTTACTGAAACACAGCATTCCTTCACTGAATTGGAGTTCCACTTTTATAGTAAATGAAGTCTCCATATATGTATGGATGTGTTTGTGTACAATCTAGTTACTTCCATTCATGTATTTGGTTTTCCTGGTGCCAATTTCCATATTTTCTTAATTAATATAGACCTTTGGTACATATTAACATTTATGGAAGTTTTCCCACTTTGTTATTCTTTTTCAATAATTTCTTGGCTATTCCTGACTATATTTACATATAAATTTTGGAATCAGCTTTATCATTTCTACTAAAATTAATTGATGGTATTTTAATTTGGATGATGTTGAATTTGTGGATAATTTTGGTGAGCATAGGCCTCTTTACACTATTGAATATTTAATTTAAATGGTGTTGAATTTATGGATAATTTTGGTGAACAATGGCCTCTTTACACTATCAAATCCATGAACATGGTATAGCACTCCATTTATTTAAGTAAATTATTTTTTCCATCATTAGTGCCTTACTCGATAGTTTGTTGTGACACAATTTTGTTTCATTTGATCTATTTGCTAGTGTTTATGATTTATAATGCTATTTTACTTTCAAACTTCTTGTTAATTTATGGTAATGCAATTGATTTTTTATTACCTTATATTCATCATTCTTGCTAAGTACACTTACAACAAATTTTAATAATTTATTTGTAGATTCACCTCTATTTTTGACAAACCCAAGCATGTTGTCTGCTTGGGTTTCTAATTCTTTTATTTTTGTAAAATATATTTTGTTTATAAATATATTTTTATTTACAGATATATTTAATTTCTATTTCTCACCATTTTGCACTAGAAAGAGCCTCAAGGATAATACCAAATGGAAGTAATTCTTGTCTCTCTGGATGTCAAAAGACCAAGATTGCAACATTTTATAATTGTTTGATATTTTCTGTAGGTATATACTGATGTCACTTATCAGGTTAAGAGCATTCCCTTCTCCTACAACCGTGTTTCCCCAAAAATAATTCTGGGTCTTATATTAATTTTTGTTCCAAAAGACGCATTAGGGCTTATGTTCAAGGGATGTCATCCTGAAAAATCATGCTAGGGCTTATTCTCCGGTTAGGTTTTATTTTCGGGGAAACACTGTAGTCTGCTAGGAGTTTTGTTTTTGTTTTTTTTTAAATAATGAGTGGATGTTGAATTTTTTCACGCGTATTTTTCTGCATCTATTAAGATGATAAAGATTTCTCTCTTTTATCACATCAATGTGATAAATTACATTGCCTGATTAACCATCATTGCTGTCTTAGCATAAACTTAACTTTGTTATGATTCAATCATTTTTATATATCACTATACTTGCCTTACCAACTTTTGTTTAGAATTTTTTCATTTATTTTATGAGGGGGATTGTTCTGTGATTTTCCTTCATTATAATGTCTTTGTCAGATTTGGTGTCAAGTTATGTTGTTCTCATTAAAAAATACAGATGGATTTTTTTTTCTATTCTCTAGAAGTGTTTGCATAAATTTGTCATAATTTCTTTCTTGACATTTTAGTACAATTCACCGGTAAAGTCATTTAGGCTTGAAATTTTATTTTTCTTGTGAAAAATTTTTAGTTATTGATTCAATTTTTTCACAAATATGACTATTCAGAATTTTTAATGTTTCTTATTAATTTGTGCAATTTAGTTTTTCTAGGAATTAGTGAATTTTTGTCTACCTTTTCAAATTCATTGTTATAAAGTTTTGCATAAGCTCCATTTATTATCTTTAAAAAGTATGTAGAATATGTAGTAATATCCCATTTTTTAATTCCTAATATTGGTTACCTGTGCATTCTTTCCTTTCTCTTGATCAGTCTTGCCCTCTGTGTAATTTTGTCTTTGTTGATTCTTGTGTGTGTGTGTGTGTGTTATTTTCTATTTTATTATTTATGTTTGTATTTATATACCTCCCTTCTATTATCTGTTGGTTTAATCTGACCTTCTCTTTATAACTTCTTGAGTTGCCACCAGTTGCCCAACATGATGTCCTTCTCAACCCTTTCTTCTTAGTCCCTGGCTTTGTCACAGATCACCTCCTCCTGCCCCCATGTGAAATTCACTCATCCTCCCCTGGTTCTCACAGCTCCTCCAGGTCTTGTTTCTCCTCCTTCTCTGGACACTTTTCCTCAATTTTCTCCCCCAACAGGTACTCATTAATCAAACTTCTGTCTTTGACTTTCATTTCTTATGCACCTGCATAAACTGCAGATGTAAATTTAAAAACAACAACCAAAAAAAAAACACTTCTCTGCTAGAGATTTTAAGATCATATTTAGCACTAACTGCAAAATAGCTTTCCAAAAACATCTAATGATTTACTCTGTCAGCAGGAGTGTAGCTTCTAATTCTGAACTTAAGTGACTTACTACTTTTGCCTTCCATTGCCTTATGTCTAAAATGAGATATATATTCATATTTAGATATAGATCTTTGTCTACAGATATGCATATAAAATTTGCTTAAGTTATAGTAATTAGAAAGATCATTTCTCAGGGTTCTTTCATTATAAAAGAATCTACATTTCTCTAGATGCTTAGTTTAAACAGAGGAGAAGGCATCTGTGAATAGGATTTTTCCTGATGATAAAGTGGGGAAGGTATTCCACATAAAAGGAATGACCCATGAAAGCCCCAGAAAGTTGAGAGAGTGGGGAGATGGGGAGTAGGGACTGAAGAGAGATGAACCTTTAACAGGAGGCAAGGATCAGTTATGACGTGACCCCCATGCCATTGTAAGGGATTTGGAATTTGAATGGATAATGAAACAAGACCCAATAATATGCTACCTACAAAAACCTCACTTTACCTTTGGTTAAAAATTAAAAATTCAACTAACTAAAATTTAAAATCTAATTGGCTTTATTGCTTGATTTGTGAATCAGACAGCATCCCATCTAGTAAACAGAAAGGTCCTCTGAGAAACTCTACAAAATGGAAGGTTTTTATAGCAGGAAGTGGGCAGAACCAGGAAATCAAACAAGTGGATTATTTCAGTCAAGGTCCCCTTCCCCTAGGGGAAGGCATGGGGTCTTATTAGGCAGATTACCTCACTAGTGCTGACCAGGACATTCCAGACCTACTGGTTTAAAATTCTACTCTTGGGAGAGGCTGAAACTGCAGTTAGGTTACATATTAAATTTTGGTGGGGCTTATCACAAGTGACTCCATTTTGGGTCTGTTGGTTCTTTTTAACAATTTAAAGAGACACATAGGCTGAAAGTAAAGGCATGGGAATAAGTTATTTCAAGCAATGGTACAACAACAACTAATAAGGATAGCTATATTTCCATCAGACAAGAAAGCCTTTAAACTAAAAATGGTAAAAAGAGACAAATATAAAGTGGTCAATTCAACAAGAAGATATAACACTTGTAAATATTTATGCACCCAACATAGGAACACCTAAATACTTAATAAACCAAATACTAACAAAACAACAATAACAAAAAGATTCATATTAGAATGCAGATTTGGGAACAGAGAATGCTGAGAAGAAAACTCATGCAGACAGCAGGGAGGAGAATGTATCTGAAGGAGACTGAGGAGATCAGGCACCCTAATAAAACAACCATGGTGACTATTTAGGTCAGGGCCAGGGGACAACACAGTTTTGATAAAACAGATTTAGGTCGGGGCAGATGATGGCTGGGGGAGTGGGGGGGAGCAGCCAGTGACAGCAGGCTGGTGCAGATGCTGAATAATGGAAAGCTGGTGGTCATGGATGAAAAAGTAGAGAGAATCCAGTGTCAAATTAAAGAAGCCATGTAGAGGTTAGTTATTTGAATGGGGATTGTATAATCTGCATACATACTAGGGAATGACATTTTGTTTAAAACAATAACATGTTTTTAGGTTTTGTATATTTATTTAGTTGCTTTAGTCATCTTCTGTTCTCTTTTCCTCATCTCTGCTCTCCTTACTCTTCCTTCTTCTTCTTGGTTTTGTTTTTAAATGTTTTATTTTTTTAAAAAGAAAATGGTTAGATCCTAAATGCAATTTCTCCTACATCCACTAGGTGGAAGCAAAGTATGCAATTGTATTTTTCCATGACATTGCAACATTTGTTTTCAGTTAAAAACATGTACATACATTAAATATTAAAAAATATCGGATTGTAAAAGTGAAAAAGACTTATATGTATTTTGGAAACAAAACAAGAAACTATAATTAAACTGTAATCAATGTACTACACCCACAGCTTCTTTTAAATCGTTTCTTTTGAATTGATGTGTAAATATGTTTTGCACTTAATTGGGATTATATTGAAAATACTGTTTAACTTCTGGATGAATTTCACTTACTGTTGTAGCATAAACATTTCCCCATATAGTTCTTTAAAATTTATATTTTTAATTTAAAATTATAATTGTTGTATATATGTCTATATCTCTATCTACAGGTATAGGAAAGATTGTTATAAGTATGAGGTGTGATCAAAAAATATGGTGAATGTTTAAATAAAAAAAATATTATAGTAAAAGACACATTGCCATTGATCCCCCTTAAAATAGTTTCCCTAACTTTGAATACACTTATCCTACTGTTCTTACCACTTTCTGAAGAGTTCTGGAAGTCCTCTTTCGTGGGTGTCTTTCGTTGCATTGCCATGGCTGCCTCGAAGTCCTGAATCATTTTTACTTTGGGGAAGAGCCAAATCTGGTGGATGAGGACACACCATAATGATTTATTTGACAGAAATTGCTGTACCAGAAGTGATGTGTGACACTAAGTGTTGTCACGATGGAGGATGATTTATGGCACACTTGAAAATACACCTTCTCTCAACCATAGCTCACACCCAACTGACTGCACGGAACAAGTTGAAACTAGTCACACACTGTTACTAAGGTTTGACGCGCCACTTCCCATATTGAAGATCCCTGCCTTTTCGTTTGATGGCACCCAGCAGAAGCATTCACTTTTTTTTTTTTACATCATGCCTTATAACACAATTTAAGTAGAGATACACATGAATATTTACCCACCTCTCTGGTCCTTCCAAAGATGTATACGTAGAATTCAAATTCCATAGTTAAAAGGCATGTACATTTTTTAAGGCTCTTGATCTCTAGTACATAGTTACGTACATCTATGTTTACCTACTGACATAGTTGCTGGTCGCCCTGTATCTGAGAGGGCTCTTGTCATTGTCCAAATTTATATGGGTGCTCTTTTTCATGTAAAAAGTATTATTCTCATGACTTTACTTCAAAGATATGCTGATAAATAAGCTTGGCCAAATTCCTGGATGGAGGCTGATGTACATCACCAAATTCTTTTTTCCTGAGTATGAATTCACCCAATGTAATTAACTTAAGAGCTAAAAAGATAATGCAAAAAAAGTAATAGTCAGCAGATGGCGCCCTAGATTTAAAATAAAGGTAAATGAAAAATGGTGATATTTTTCTTTCTTGCATGATTTCTCTCTAAGAAATTATTGATTTTTGTTGTAAATGTTCTGTGAGGAAGAGTTGTTAAACATGAAAAGAATAAAGTTAAGAAAATGCAACATCTAGGGCTTAGCAGGAATCCATGTGAACCTAAACAGTTGATAATGTTCAAACTCTAATACTTGGCTGTCCTCTATTCATGTTTGCCAGGTTACTGAGGAGTTTCAATGTTTTCCTAGTGAGGACCCGAGAACAGAAATGAGACACGGTCTTCATTTCTTCAGGTGTCTCTCTTGTGAAGGACTGCCCTCTCCTCTCATGAGTCCCAGGCTTAGTCCGGGTAGGAGCTCGCAGATGTGCGCACGAGACATGTTCTCTCTGTAGCACAGGCTTTAAAATTACAATTCCCCTTCCTCATGGTATAGCAGGATGCAGTGAAGTGGGTCAAGGCATCAGGAATCCATGTGAATTCAGTAAAAGAGTGGTGTTGAGTGTATCGTTTTGGAACATTTTGGAAACGTTGGCCTTGCTCCAATTGAATGGAAATGCCGTGGAGAGAAGTCACCTTACAAGGGTTTGAATAACTGAAAGGCAGTGTCCTGCCATCAGTTAACCTCATATTGACAGGAGTGTGTGTTTATGGAGTCTTGGGAGCACTCGACACACGTCCCCCGGAGCTCAGAGGCTCCACAAACACAAAGACTGATAGTAACTTGTTGCCATGAGATTGCTGAAGGCGGGAGCTGCTGGGGTGGCCTGTGTTAGAGGTCCTGAAGGACGGCAAGGATGTGCCAGGGGGAGGTGGGGCAGCATTGCCCCCCACCACCACTGGGTTCTATTAATAAAAAAACACCAGAGAGTGTAGAAAAGACCCTCAGAAGTTTAACTCTGACCAACTGAACATACCAATGGGATTTCCAACTAGGAGAGGGGGTTGACATATGTGTGACTCCGGCCAGGCCAAAGAGAGCCATGGCTGCCTCTCCCAAGGTGTCCTGGCAGTGGAAAAGGCAGCACTGTGCATATCACACTGCCATGCAGCAGAGGCTCTAGCGGTACATGAAGCCCGTAGGGACTAGAGTGCGGCCAGGGCCAGCTCCACATTGC